>NW_028128987.1:38807500-43607500 GCF_055761805.1 Camellia sinensis | reverse complement strand
AGAATCCCTCCGTGAGAAGATTTCTGGTGGGAAGGTTGAGAAGGGTTTGACGGTGTATCCCGACCTCAGTGTGAGATACCGAGACCGTCTGTTTGTGCCGGAGTCTTGTCGAGAGGAGGTACTCCGAGAGTTTCATCATTCGCGCCTTGCGGTGCATCCGGGAGGCACTAAGATGTATCGGGATTTGGGTCGCCAGTTTTGGTGGCGGGGTATGAAGAGAGATGTGGCAGCTTTCGTGTCTAGGTGCCTTACTTGTCAGCAAGTGAAGGCCGAGCATCAGAGGCCAGCGGGTTTGTTACAACCCTTGCCTATTGCCGAGTGGAAGTGGGAGCATGTCACTATGGACTTCGTTGTAGGCCTTCCGAGGACTCAGCGGGGTAGTGACGCCATTTGGGTGGTTGTGGACCGGTTGACTAAGTCGGCGCACTTCATTCCTATGCGCGTGAGAGATTCGGTAGACCATCTTGCCGACTTGTATATTCGGGACATAGTGAGATTGCACGGGGTCCCAGTGACAATCGTCTCGGATAGAGATGCTCGTTTTACTGCTAGGTTGTGGCAGAGTTTGCAGAGTGCCTTGGGCACCAAGTTAACCTTTAGTACGGCTTATCATCCGCAGACTGACGGGCAGTCCGAGCGTACTATTAAGATCCTTGAGGATATGCTTCGGGGTTGTGTCCTTGACTTTAGTGGGACGTGGGAGAGACACTTACCATTGGTGGAGTTTGCTTACAACAACAGCTTTCAGTCTAGTATCGGTATGGCACCGTTTGAGACCTTGTATGGCCGACCGTGTAGGTCTCCAGTTTGTTGGGCCGAGGTGGGTGATGCACCTTTGTTGGGTCCGGAGTTGGTTAGGGAGACGACGGAGAAGGTTGAGCTTATCCGTAGGAGGCTTGTTACAGCCCAGAGTCGCCAAAGGAGTTATGCTGACCGTAGGAGGAGACCTTTGGTGTTTGAAGTGGGTGATCATGTTTTTTTGAAAATATCACCTAGACGGGGGTTGATGAGGTTTGGGAAGAGTGGGAAGTTATCCCTTCGGTTTATTGGTCCTTTTGAGATCCTTGAGAGGATTGGCGAGGTTGCTTATCGGTTAGCTTTACCGCCGCAGTTGTCCGGAGTTCATGACGTGTTTCATGTGAGTATGCTTCGGAAGTATGAGCCAGATCCATCACATGTATTGGATTGGACCGATTTAGAGGTAGATGAGGATGCCTCGTATGAGGAGAGACCGGTTCGGGTCTTGGATAGGCGGGATCAGGTCTTGCGAGGCAAGACCATTCCTTTGGTAAAAGTTTTGTGGAAATATCACGGGGTGGAGGAAGCCACTTGGGAACGTGAGTTGGAAGTCTGCGAGAAATATCCGGACATGTTTATCGATTTGTGATATTGTTGAACTTCAGAGCTTTATATATGTCTTAAGCTGTAAAACATTGAGAATGTTTTGGTTAATGGAAATATGTTAGAACTTGTCTCGAAATGGTATGTTAAATGGAACATTGCATATGTTGAATATATTGAAAATTGTAGAAATTGAAAGAAATTGCATAATGTTAATGCAGGTGGAAATATATGTTATTTTACATATTGTGAAATGCCTCTTGATAGGAGATGAAATGGCCGGTGTTGGGTCAAGTTGTTTATTTTGAGTTATTATATTGTTGGAATTTGAGAAAAACTTGTTTTCAAAACCTTATGCTTAATTTCGGGGACGAAATTCTTTTAAGGAGGGGAGGTTATAGCGACCCCGGTCTTTTCCCTTTAAATTATTGTATCCGGACTTAGGTTCCGTGGATCCTGTCATTATATATTGGTTGTTGTTGTCCTTCAATCTCTTTGTATTTGAGTTATAGGATGTGTTGGGTGGGTCTGTTACAAGTCAGTTGAGTTTAGATGCCAAAACTAGTTGCCCAGATTTTGACCTGTCCGCTCGAGCGGTAGTTTGACGCTTGAGCGGGGTTTTCCTTTGTTGCTTGTCCGCTCGAGCGGGGGTTTTGGTGCTCGAGCGGGATTATCACCCATCCAGTTTTTTTCCTATGCAGGGTTGGACGCTCGAGCGTGGGATTGGACGCTCGAGCGGAAATGTGTGAGTGCCGCTCGAGCGGGGACCTGGTTCTGCAAAAAGTACTGGGAGTGCATATTCGACGCTCGAGCGGGAGTTTGGACGCTCGAGCGGGGAGTCGACTACATCAGTCCGAGATTTTACTTTTTGGATCACTTTTTGACCTACTTTTCTTTCTTAACTTTTAAAAACCGCCCCTTGAGAGTCTTTTTCTCTCTCTCTCTCTCTCTCTCTCAAAACCTGTCTTCTCCCTAAGAATTGATCTACTTAGGGTGAGTATCTAACCTTAGTCCTTTATTAAAAAGATAGAGTAACTCAAGGGCTTCCATTTAATCTGAACGTTTGGTGGTTTGGAGCACTTTAGAATTTGGGTCTTCATCTTCGTCTTTTCCATTCGGGTTATTTTCTTCGAGGTAGGGATTTCCTACTCCATCTTATAAGTTTTGTTCTAAGTTTTGGTATTTTGATATGTTGGGAGTACTTTGGTAATTTTAGGAAAAACCCTAGTTGTATTAATAAATTAATTTGTTTAATTAATTTAAGGAAATTGGGGAATTTGGTTAAATTCATAAAATTGAGGAATTCATTGATTAAATGGCGTAGTTGGATAATTTAAATCACTCGCCTATTGAATTGTTGATACATTTATTTCCAGTCTAGAAATAACTGTTTTGGGCTATCGGTGGAGGATAGTCGTGTTTGTTGTAGACATTGCATGTGGATTAGGAAAAATTGAAACTAATCTATTTGTTTAAGTCATAAATTTAGACTATTGAATTAATACAAAAAATACTTGTATTGATTGAGCATTGCATATGCATATTGTTTGGGAGGAGATAGGGGATGTACTCCACGGTTTAGGGGAAGATAGGGGATGGACCTCTAAACCGGATTTTGTTTGGGAGGAGATAGGGGATGGACTCCATTAGCATCACTATTATGTGTGCTTATTAGATTGAAGTGTTTTTACATGTTGTTGATACAGCACTACAATGTGTATCAAATGGGAAGTATGAAGTGTTTGATATGAGTCTGAGTCTCATCTGTGTTGTTGTTATTGGAAGTAATGTGAATATGATATATAGTTCACTGTTGTAAGTTTGGCCAGGTTCTGAACCATATTGATAATAATGGGAATTGAAACACGTCATTGACATTAGTGTCATGAGACTGTATTAAGTTATAATTGATTATCTTGGTTAACCATCTATTGAATGTTATTGCTTTATTCAATGCTTATATTTGGTTTAGTATATTTCTACTGGGCTGTGGCTCACCCTATATGGGAACATCATTTTCAGGTTCAGGTGATAAGCTACCTCCAAGGACTTAGCTTGGAAGGATTTGACTTTTGGATTTTGAAGACTATCTTCAGTTGGTTGTTTTGATTTGTTAGTACATGTAAACATTCAAGCCTAGGGCTTTACTTCTATATGAGTTAGAACTCATATTTTTGTGTCCAAGTGTTGGCTTGGAAAGATGTAAGCCCGTAGGGCATTTAATTTGATGTTACATGTAATGCTTTTATTTAGAAATACTCTGATGAATGAGATAATGAATTGTTTTCTTTAAATATTGCATGTCAGTGATAAATATGTAATGGGTTTATTTTGAGGGCGTTACAGAAGTTGAGTAGAAAGGAAACTTGAATAAAAAAGGAAGTTAAACAAAAATAAAAATGGAAGTTGCAGAAAATTAAAAATGGAAGCTCATTCCAGAAACAACTATACCTTAACGAACTATTTGTAAATTAAAAAAAAAAGGAAGTTTAATAGAAAAGTAAATTGAATAAAAATGGAAGTTGAATAAAAATAAACATGAAAGTTGCAGAAAATTAAATATGGAAGTTCAATCCAGAACCCACTATACCTTAACGATCTATTTGGAAATTAAATAAAAAAGGAAGTTTAATAGAAAAGTAAATTGAATAAAAATAGAAGTAGAAAAAAAATAAAAAGGAAAGTTGCATAAAATTAAAAGTGGAAGTTCAATCCAGAAACCACTATACCTTAACGATCTGTTTTGAAATTAAATAAAAAAGCAAGTTTAATAGAAAAGTAAATTGAATAAAAATGGATGTAGAATAAAAATAAAAATATAAGTTGCAGAAAATTAAATATGGAACTTCAATCCAGAAACCACTATACCTTAACAATCTATTTGGAAAGTGAACAAAAAAGGAAGTTTAATAGAAAAGTAAATTGAATAAAAATGGAAGTTGAATAAAAATGAAAATGAAAGTTGCAAAAAAGTAAATATGGAAGTTCAATCCAGAAACCACTATACCTTAACGATCTATTTGGAAATTAAATAAAAAAGGAAGTTTAATAGAAAAGTAAATTGAATTAAAGTGGAAGTAGAATAAAAATAAAAATGAAAGTTGCATAAAATTAAAAATGGAAGTTCTATCCAGAAACCACTATACCTTAACGATCTACTTGGAAATTAAATAAAAAAGGAAGTTTAATAGGAAAGAAAATTGAATTAAAATGGAAGTAGAATAAATATAAAAATGAAAGTTGCATAAAATTAAAAATGGAAGTTCAATCCAGAAGCCACTATACCTTAACGATCTATTTGGAAATTAAATAAAAAAGGAAGTTTAATAGAAAAGTAAATTGAATAAAAATGGAAGTTGAATAAAAATCAAAATGCAAGTTGCATAAAATTGAAAATGGAAGTTCAATCCAGAAACCACTATACCTTAACGATCCATTTGGAAATTAAATAAAAAAGGTAGTTTAATAGAAAAGTAAATTGAATAAAAATGGAAGTTGAATAAAAATAAAAATGGAAGTTGCATAAAATTAAAAATGGAAGTTCATTCCAGAAACCACTATACCTTAGCGATCTATTTGGAAATTAAATAAAAAGGACGTTTAATAGGAAAGTAAATTGAATTAAAATGGAAGTAGAATAAAATAAAAATGAAAGTTCCATAAAATTAAAAATGGATGTTCAATCCAGAAACCACTATACCTTAACGATCTATTTGGAAATTAAATAAAAAAGAAAGTTTAACAGAATTGTAAATTGAATAAAAATGGAATTTGAATAAAAATAAAAATGAAAGTTGCAGTAAATTAAATATGGAAGTTCAATCCAGAAACCACTTTACCTTAGCGATCTATTTGGAAATTAAATAAAAAAGGAAGTTTAATAGCAAAGTAAATTGAATAAAAATGGAAGTTGAATAAAAATAAAAATGGAAGTTGCAGAAAATTAAAAATGGAAGTTCATTCCAGAAACCACTATACCTTAACGATCTATTTGGAAATTAAATAAAAAAGGAAGTTTAATAGGAAAGTAAATTAAATAAAAATGGAAGTAGAATAAAAATAAAAATGAAAGTTGCATAAAATTAAAAATGGAAGTTCAATCCAGAAACCACTATACCTTAACGATCTATTTGGAAATTAAATAAAAAATGAAGTTTAATAGGAAAGTAAATTGAATTAAAGTGGAAGTAGAATAAAAATAAAAATGAAAGTTGCATAAAATTAAAAATGGAAGTTCTATCCAGAAACCACTATACCTTAACGATCTACTTGGAAATTAAATAAAAAAGGAAGTTTAATAGGAAAGTAAATTGAATTAAAATGGAAGTAGAATAAAAATAAAAATGAAAGTTGCATAAAATTAAAAATGGAAGTTCAATCCAGAAGCCACTATACCTTAACGATCTATTTGGAAATTAAATAAAAAAGGAAGTTTAATAGAAAATTAAATTGAATAAAAATGGAAGTTGAATAAAAATCAAAATGAAAGTAGCATAAAATTGAAAATGGAAGTTCAATCCAGAAACCACTATAACTTAACGATCTATTTGGAAATTAAATAAAAAAGGCAGTTTAATAGAAAAGTAAATTGAATAAACATGAAAGTTGAATAAAAGTAAAAATGGAAGTTGCATAAAATTAAAAATGGAAGTTCATTCCAGAAACCACTATACCTTAACGATCCATTTGGAAATTAAATAAAAAAGGAAGTTTAATAGAAAAGTAAATTAAATAAAAATGGAAGTAGAATATAAATAAAAATGAAAGTTGCATAAAATTAAAAATGGAAGTTCAATCCAGAAACCACTATACCTTAGCGATCTATTTGGAAATTAATTAAAAAGGAAGTTTTATAGCAAAGTAAATTGAATTAAAATGGAAGTTGAATAAAAATAAAAATGAAAGTTGCATAAAATTAAAAATGAAAGTTGCATAAAATTAAAAATGGAAGTTCAATCCAAAAAGCACAATACCATAACGATCTATTTGGAAATTAATAAAAAAGGAAGTTGAGTAGAAAAGAATCTTGAATAAAAAAGGAAATTAAATACAAATAAAAATGGAAGTTGCAGAAAATTAAAAATGGAAGTTCATTCCAGAAACCACTATACCTTAACGATCTATTTGGAAATTAAATAAAAAAGGAAGTTTAATAGGAAAGTAAATTGAATAAAAATGGAAGTAGAATAAAAATAAAAATGAAAGTTGCATAAAATTAAAAATGGAAGTTCAATCCAGAAACCACTATACCTTAGCGATATATTTGGTGATTAAATAAAAAAGGAAATTTAATAGGAAAGTAAATTGAATTAAAATGGAAGTAGAAGAAATATAAAAATGAAAGTAGCATAAACTTAAAACTGGAAGTTCAATCCAGAAACCACTATACCTTAACGATCTATTTGAAAATTAAATAAAAAAGGAAGTTGAGTAGAAAAGAATCTTGAATAAAAAAGGAAGTTTAATAGAAAAGTAAATTGAATAAAAGTGGAAGTTGAATAAAAATAAAAATGAAAGTTGCATAAAATTAAAAATGAAAATTCAATCAAAAAACCACTATACCGTAACGATCTATTTGGAAATTAAATAAAAAAGGAAGTTGAGTAGAAAAGAAACTTGAAAAAAAAAAGGAAGTTAAATAAAAATAAAAATGGAAGTTGCAGAAAATTAAAAATGGAAGTTCATTCCAGAAACCACTATACCTTAACGATCTATTTGGAAATTAAATAAAAAAGGAAGTTTAATAGAAAAGTAAATTAAATAAAAATGGAAGTAGAATAAAAATAAAAATGAAAGTTGCATAAAATTAAAAAAGGAAGTTCAATCCAGAAACCACTATACCTTAGCGATCTATTTGGAAATTAAATAAAAAGGACGTTTAATAGGAAAGTAAATTGAATTAAAATGGAAGTAGAATAAAATAGCCTCCCAAGCTATGTCCTTGGAGGTGGCATGCTACCTGTACCTGAAAATGATATTCCCATAAAGGGTGAGCCACAGCCCAGTAGAAATACACTAAACCAACCATGAATAATGACTAAAAGATTAGCAATTGATAGATGGCCAACACTGATACATCCACATAAATCACATATTTATGTCATACGACTTATGAGTCTAAGTTACTTTTCATTTTCCCCTTTTCAACAGATAAACATATTAGCTCTATCATCATCTCGACAGATATGTATAAAAACTATATCCCACGTTCACAGATAAGCATATAAGCTATATCCACATTCTCAACAGATATGTATAACAACAATATCCCACATTCACAGATAAGCATATAAGCTGTATCCACACTTCACAAAGATAAGCATATGAGCTCTATCTTCACTTCTCTAGACAAGCATATGAGCTGTATCTACGGAGTTCATCCCCTATCTCCTCCCAATACTATCCGGTTTAGAGGTACATCCCCTATCTTCCCCTAAACCGCGGAGTACATCCCCCATCTCCTCCTCTACACATAACGTATACAAACACATTGGTTCTATATACAATCTCTCAATACATACAGTTAATGTATTCTGTCAACCGTCAAATTCCATGACACATTCCATTGATTAGTTTCCGTTTGCCTAATCATCATGCATTGTCTACAACAATTACGGCTATCCTCCACCGATAGCCCAAAGCAGTTATTTCTAAACAGAAAATAAATGCACACATGGATATTCAATCAACATTTCAATTCGGTGAGTGATAAATAATTCAACTACACCCTTTAACCCCATACATTTCCATATCTCAACAATTCCATTTCATAACTTTATTCCTCACGATTAATTAACTCAATTAATCACACAATGTAATTAGGTCATTTACCATAATCAACATTTCAACCCTTAAGGTCCCATTTTCAATAATTATTCAACATTTATACCATTTCTCTATGCCAAACATGCATCTAGGTTTATTATGAATAAAACCCCAACTTTTGTAAAATTACACAAAAGCCCCAAACTTTCACCAAATTACCAAACCAACCCCAACATCTCAAAATACTAAAATTTAAAGACAAAATCCATAGAGAGAAGTAGGATATCCCTACCTCAAATTCAGAGCTCCAAGGGAGAAGACGGCAAAACCCAACGTGCTCCAAATCCCGAAATTCTCAGATTAAAGTGTAGCCCTCGACGATCAACAACTTTTTTGTAAAGGCCAAAGGTGAGCAAATCACTCCTACTAGATCAAAACCTAGAGAGAAGGTAGAGTCTAGAGTGAGAGGCTCAACAATGGTGATTTTGGAAAAGTAGGAGAGAGAAGAGAAAGTAAAAAAATGATTTGAAAAGCCACAACTCGGGACTTAAACCCAGTCGCCCCGCTCGAGCGTAAAACACCCCGCTCGAGCGTCACTCACAGACTCCCGCTCGAGCGGCCAAACTCCCGCTCGAGCGCTGGATGCACTCTCCCAGCACTTTTACAGAGCCAGGTCTCCGCTCGAGCTTCCAACTCCCCGCTCGAGCGGCACTCACACAACCCCGCTCGAGCAGCCAATCCCACGCTCGAGCGCACAACACTGCACAGGAAAATACTGGATGGGTGAATTCCCCGCTCGAGCGCCACAACCCCCGC
Organism: Camellia sinensis; assembly: GCF_055761805.1. Lineage (NCBI taxonomy): Eukaryota > Viridiplantae > Streptophyta > Magnoliopsida > Ericales > Theaceae > Camellia > Camellia sinensis. The sequence goes on along the minus strand of NW_028128987.1, from coordinate 43,598,578 downwards.
TCGAGCGGACAGGCCAAAATCTGGGCAATTAATTTTGGTTTCTAAACTCAACCAACCTGTAACAAACCCGCCCAACACATCCTATAACTCAAATACGAAGTGAAAAGGATGTAAACAAGATAATAATCAACTACCAACATCCACGGACACATGTCCGGATTACTGTACAACAAGGGTAAATCTGGGATCACTATAACCTCCCCCCCTTAAAGAATTTTGTCCCCGAAATTAAGCACAAGTTTTCAAAAACAGGTTTTCCTCCATTTTAAACAATGTTACATTTTAACATTCAACAATTTGACCCATTACCGGTCATCCCATTCCTTAAACAAGGGGCAATTCACAATATGTAAACAACATATGTACTTTCAACATGCATCAATATTATGCATTTCCTTTCCAATTTCAACAATATATTCAATATATATATGTTACATTCAACTTCCATATGAGGCAAGTTCCAAAACATACTTCCAATAACCAAAACATTTTCAATGTTTCACAACTTAAGACATATACAAAAGCTCTTAAGTTCAACAAGTGTTCAAAATCTAAATACAAGATTACATATCAACAAACATCTCCGGATATTTTTCGCGGACTTTCAACTCACGTTCCCAAGTGGCTTCCTCCACTCCGTGATGTTTCCACAAGACTTTCACCAAAGGAATGGTCTTGCCACGCAGGACCTGATCCCGCCTATCCAAGACCCGAACCGGTCTCTCCTCATACGAGGCATCCTCATCTACCTCCAAATCGGTCCAATCCAACACATGTGATGGATCTGGCTCATACTTCCGAAGCATACTCTCATGAAACACGTCATGTACTCCGGACAACTGCGGCGGTAAGGCTAACCGATAAGCAACCTCGCCTATCCTCTCAAGGATCTCAAAAGGACCAATAAACCGAGGGGATAGCTTCCCACTCCTCCCAAACCTCATCAAGCCTCGCCTAGGTGATATTTTCAGAAAGACATGATCACCTACCTCAAACGCCAAAAGCCTCCTCCTACGGTCAGCATAAGATTTCTGACGACTCTGGGCTGTAACAAGCCTCCTACGGATAAGCTCAACTTTCTCCGTCGTCTCCCTAACCAACTCCGGACCCAACAAAGGTGCATCACCCACCTCGGCCCAACACACTGGAGACCTACACGGTCGGCCATACAAGGCCTCAAACGGTGCCATACCGATGCTAGACTGAAAACTATTATTGTAGGCAAACTCTACCAAGGGTAAGTGCCTCTCCCACGTCCCGCTGAAGTCCAGGACACAACCCCGAAGCATATCCTCAAGGATCTGAATAGTACGCTCGGACTGCCCGTCAGTCTGAGGATGATAGGCCGTACTAAAGGTCAACTTAGTGCCCAAGGCACTCTGCAAACTCTGCCACAACCTAGCAGTAAAACGAGGATCTCTATCTGAGACGATCGTCACTGGGACCCCGTGCAATCTCACTACGTCTCGAATATACAAGTCGACAAGATGATCTACCGAATCTCTCACGCGCATAGGAATAAAGTGCGCCGACTTAGTCAACCGGTCTACAACCACCCAAATAGCATCACTACCCCGCTGAGTCCTCGGAAGACCTACAACGAAGTCCATAGTGACATGCTCCCACTTCCACTCGGCAATAGGCAAGGGTTGCAACAAACCCGTTGGCCTCTGATGTTCGGCCTTCACTTGCTGGCAAGTAAGGCACTTCGATACGAAAACAGCCACATCTCTCTTCATACCCCGCCACCAAAACTGGCGACCCAAATCCTGATACATCTTAGTACCTCCCGGATGCACCGCAAGGCGCGAATGGTGAAACTCTCGGAGTACTTCCTCTCGGCAAGACTCCGGTACAAACAAACGGTCTCGGTATCTCACACTCAGGTCAGAATACACCGTCAAACCCTTCTCAACCTTCCCACTAGAGATCTTCTCTCGGAGGGATTCTACCTCAAGGTCACTTCTCTGTGCCTCTAACACTCTAGTCACAAGTGTAGGCTGCGCAACAACAGAAAACAAGGCCGCAGCCTCAACAGATTCGCCTAGTAGCAAATCAAACTCGCCAAGTGCACCCAACATCTCCCATTCCCGGATGGCTATACAAGCTACATCACTAATGGATTTCCCACTAAGGGCATCGGCCACAACATTGGCCTTTCCCGGATGATAATGCAACTCAAAATCATAATCCTCGATGAACTCCATCCATCTCCTCTGCCTCAGATTCAAGTCTCTCTGTGTAAACAGATACTTCAAACTCTTGTGGTCCGAGAATACCTCGAACCTCTCACCATAAAGGTAGTGCCTCCAGATTTTCAAGGCAAAGATCACTGCTGCTAACTTTAGGTCGTGTGTGGGGTAATTCTTCTCGTGTATTTTTAACTGACGTGAGCCATAAGCTACCACTTTCCCCTCTTGCATCAACACACAACCCAAACCCTCTCGTGAGGCATCACAATAAACCACATAACCCAACCCTCTCTCCGGAATAATCAACACCGGAGCGGTGGTCAATCTAACTTTCAGCTCTTGGAACGACTTTTCACAAGTCTCATTCCACACATACTTGACTCCCTTCCGAGTCAGTCTAGTCAACAGTGACGCTAACCTGGAGAAATCTTTTACAAACCGACGGTAATACCCAGCTAATCCCAGAAAACTGCGGATCTCAAACACACTCTTAGGCTGTGCCCAGTCTTGCACTGCCTCAACCTTGGATGTATCAATAGACACCCCTTTCCCGGATACCACGTGGCCTAAGAATTTGACTTCCTTCAGCCAGAACTCACACTTCCCAAACTTGGCATACAACCTATGGGCTCTAAGTAACTCAAGCACCACTCTCAAGTGTTCCTCGTGCTCCTCCTCAGAAGGCGAATAGATAAGGATGTCGTCCACAAAAACGACTACAAACCGATCCAAGAATTCCTGGAAGATCCGGTTCATCAGATCCATAAAGACTGCCGGTGCATTGGTAAGCCCGAATGGCATCACCAGAAACTCGTAATGGCCATACCGCGTACGGAATGCCGTCTTAGGAATATCCTCCTCCCTGACCCTCAACTGGTGGTAACCCAATCTCAAGTCTATTTTAGAGAAACAACGGGAACCCTTCAACTGGTCAAACAAGTCATCTATACGGGGCATAGGGTACTTATTCTTAACCGTAGCCCGATTCAACTTCCGGTAGTCAATACACAATCTCAAGGCACCATCTTTCTTTTTAACAAAGAGGGCCGGTGCTCCCCACGGCGAAACACTAGGGCGAACAAAGCCCTTATCTAGCAATTCCTGGAGCTGAACTTTCAACTCAACCAACTCTGCTGGAGCAAAACGGTAAGGTGCCATAGAAATCGGCGCCGTACCAGGCACTAAATCAATAGAGAACTCTATCTCTCGGTGAGGTGGCAAACTAACAAGATCTTCGGGAAAGACATCCGAATACTCACAAACCACAGTCGGCAATACAACCTGGGTCTCACCACTCTCCCCACTCTCAAGGCTGGCAAGTAGACTACTAAGCTCACTTCGCCCTCGCGAATCATACCCCGGTGGCAAAACACAACCAACCTGGTCTCCCAAGAAATGAAACCACTCCCCGCTCAAAGTACATAACGTGACCCTCTGGCGGTAGCAATCAATAACAGCTCGGTATGACGATAGCCAGTCCATACCCAAAATAACATCAAAGCCCTTCATGGGCATGACAACAAACGGAAAAGGAAGCCTATAGTCGGCAACCTCTATATCACATCCTCTAACACCCTGTTTCAGGATCAACTCACCACCCAAAGGCGATACCACACAAATAGGAGATGCTAACTGTGCTAACTCTAATTCCAAAACAGATGCAAATGCAGCAGATACAAAAGAATGAGATGCACCCGTGTCTATCAACACGTTAGCAACCGAGTTGCAAAACAGAAAAGTACCTCTCACCACTGATGGAGCCGGTACTAAATCCTGCGCGGTAACAGCATACACGCGCCCCGTAGGCCCCTGGTCTACCAGCTCACCTCTTGGAGCAAAAGACTGCTGCACAGACTGGGATGACGAAGCTCCCGGATTGGCCCTCGAGGCCTGCACAGACTGAGCTGGCTGAAAACCCTGCGTCTGCCTAGAACCAGACGCTCCCGAAGTGGCACTCAACTGCGGGCAAAACCTCTTCAAGTGCCCAGGCTGTCCACACTGATAACAAGTCAAGGGCTGCCCCCTGCCCAAACTCTGACTCTGCGGTCTAGCTGAAGAAGCAGCTCTCTGACCCCCACCCTTCTGCGGGCAAACTGAAACCTTGTGACCCAGCTGGCCACACTTGTAACAAGTAAACTCCCCCTGATTGCCTCTCCCCGAGCCTGCACTCGGCACTGGAAAGGTCGATCTAGAGACTGCTCCCTGAGACTGCTGAGGGTTATAACCCCTCTGTCTCCTGCCATCACCCTGGCCATCTTGGCTCCTCTTGGAGCCCTTCTGTTCTTCCTCCTCTTCCTGCATCATAATTTCCATATGAGCAGCAGCATCTACCAGGTGTCTATACTCTCGAATGTATGACCCACCAACTCTCAACTTGAGGCCCCGCCTCAACTTTCGCTCAAACTCATAACAACGGCGTTCCTCAGACGCCACCAGTTCCGGTGCAAACCTGGACAGATTGGTAAAAGTAGCCTCAAACTCGGCCACTGACAAACCCTGCTATTTAAGCTGGCTAAACTGGTCCCTCAGCTTCTCCCTAGCTGCTGCAGACAAAAACCTCTCCTGAAAAGCATTCACAAACGCCTCCCAAGTACCACCAACACGAGCCTTCTCGTACTTCCACCATTGACCCGCATCTCCCTTCAGCTGGAAGGATGCCAAGGTCACTTTCAGTGCTCCGTCCTCGATGCCCAGCATCTCGAACGTCTTACTCATTTGCTCTAGCCACTCATCAGCCTTCAGTGGCTCCTTCGGATCCCCGACAAACTCATCCAGATTTGACCGGAAAAACTCCCTCTTCAAGAAAGAAGGCCCTGTCTCAGCTGCCTGATTCCCAGCTCTAAGAATACCCAAAGCTCCTGCTATCTCTCTGGCCAAGGCACCCATAGCCTGCTGCCCCACTGGCTCGGCCACATTGGCCTGACCAACTCCTTCTTGCACTGCCGGAATCTCACCCGGTAATGGTACTTCCTGCCTCGCAGGTCTACCACGCCTAGCACCTCTTCCTCGTCCTGACATCCTAATAAAGGTAACACAGAACGTTAGCACATTCATAAATGTGCCGAAACTAAGCACTCACGTCCTAATGCATGGACAACTGTAATTCACTCCACATAAGCACATAAACACATAAGCACTTACGAATTTGATTTCCGGATAATGATAGTCCCGAGGCGTTACTAGAGTTCCGGTTAGAAATAGCATTGATCAAGTGCTTTTCCAACAAGACTCCCAGAAACCCAAGGATCCAATCAACATCCTAGAAACTAAATCCCATACCCACATAGTCACATAAGCATGTTATCAATTAAGCACGTAGCATGTAACACTACATCTAAGTCTCTATCAAGCGAGACAAACCCATTGTGATCCTAATCACTTCCCACGTACCCAAAGTATTCGAACCCGGTACGCTCTGATACCAAGTTGTAACGCCCTCAAAATAATAACATTAAACCCATCAAATAAGACATGCATTGACATATAAACTAACCACATTCTTTTATTCATTAGAGTCTCATTACATAAGTATTACATGTTAACATCAAAAACAAAATGCCCTACGGGCTTACAGCTTTCCAAGTTAACACTTGGTTATAACAAAAGAGTACTAACTCGTTTACGCATTAAGCCCTTGGCTTGAAGTTACATGTAATACATCAAAAGTAAAACGACAAAAGTATGTCCGCCTCTAGCCTCCCAAGCTATGTCCTTGGAGGTGGCATGCTACCTGTACCTGAAAATGATATTCCCATAAAGGGTGAGCCACAGCCCAGTAGAAATACACTAAACCAACCATGAACAATGACTAAAAGATTAGCAATTGATAGATGGCCAACACTGATACATCTACATAAATCACATATTTATGTCATACGACTTATGAGTCTAAGTTACTTTTCATTTTCCCTTTTTCAACAGATAAGCATATTAGCTCTATCATCATCTCAACAGATATGTATAAAAACTATATCCCACGTTCACAGATAAGCATATAAGCTATATCCACATTCTCAACAGATATGTATAACAACAATATCCCACATTCACAGATAAGCATATAAGTTGTATCCACACTTCACAAAGATAAGCATATGAGCTCTATCTTCACTTCTCTAGACAAGCATATGAGCTGTATCTACGGAGTTCATCCCCTATCTCCTCCCAATACTATCCGGTTTAGAGGTACATCCCCTATCTTCCCCTAAACCGCGGAGTACATCCCCCATCTCCTCCTCTATACATAACGTATACAAACACATTGGTTCTATATACAATCACTCAATACATACAGTTAATGTATTCTGTCAACCGTCAAATTCCATGACACATTCCATTGATTAGTTTCTGTTTGCCTAATCATCATGCATTGTCTACAACAATCACGGCTATCCTCCACCGATAGCCCAAAGCAGTTATTTCTAAACAGAAAATAAATGCACACATGGATATTCAATCAACATTTCAATTCGGTGAGTGATAAATAATTCAACTACACCCTTTAACCCCATACATTTCCATATCTCAACAATTCCATTTCATAACTTTATTCCTCACGATTAATTAACTCAATTAATCACACAATGTAATTAGGTCATTTACCATAATCAACATTTCAACCCTTAAGGTCCCATTTTCAATAATTATTCAACATTTATACCATTTCTCTATGCCAAACATGCATCTAGGTTTATTATGAATAAAACCCCAATTTTTGTAAAATTACACAAAAGCCCCAAACTTTCACCAAATTACCAAACCAACCCCAACATCTCAAAATGCTAAAATTTAAAGACAAAATCCATAGAGAGGAGTAGGATATCCCTACCTCAAATTCGGAGCTCCAAGGGAGAAGACGGCAAAACCCAACGTGCTCCAAATCCCGAAATTCTCAGATTAAAATGTAGCCCTCGACGATCAACAACTTTTTTGTAAAGGCCAAAGGTGAGAAAATCACTCCTACTAGATCAAAACCTAGAGAGAAGGTAGAGTCTAGAGTGAGAGGCTCAACAATGGTGATTTTGGAAAAGTAGGAGAGAGAAGAGAAAGTAAAAAAATGATTTGAAAAGTCACAACTCGGGACTTAAACCCAGTCGCCCCGCTCGAGCGTAAAACACCCCGCTCGAGCGTCACTCACAGACTCCCGCTCGAGCGGCCAAACTCCCGCTCAAGCGCCGGATGCACTCTCCCAGCACTTTTACAGAGCCAGGTCTCCGCTCGAGCTTCCAACTCCCCGCTCGAGCGGCACTCACACAACCCCGCTCGAGCGGCCAATCCCACGCTCGAGCGCACAACACTGCACAGGAAAATACTGGATGGGTGAATTCCCCGCTCGAGCGCCACAACCCCCGCTTGAGCGGACAGGCCAAAATCTGGGCAATTAGTTTTGGTTTCTAAACTCAACCAACCTGTAACAAACCCGCCCAACACATCCTATAACTCAAATACGAAGTGAAAAGGATGTAAACAAGATAATAATCAACTACCAACATCCACGGACACATGTCCGGATCACTGAACAACAAGGGTAAATCCGGGATCGCTATATTAAATATGGAAGTTCAATCAAGAAACCACTATACCTTAACGATCTATTTGGAAATTAAATATAAAAGGAAGTTTAATAGAAAAGAAATTTGAATAAAAAAGGAAGTTAAATAAAAATAAAAATGGAAGTTGCAGAAAATTAAAAATGGAAGTTCATTCCAGAAACCACTATACCTTAACGATCTATTTGGAAATTAAATAAAAAAGGAAGTTTAATAGAAAAGTAAATTGAATAAAAATGGAAATAGAATATAAATAAAAATGAAAGTTGCATAAAATTAAAAATGGAAGTTCAATCCGGAAACCACTATACCTTAGTGTTCTAATTGGAAATTAAATGAAAAAGGAAGTTCAAAAGGAAAGTAAATTGAATAAAAATGGAAGTTGAATAAAAATAAAAATGAAAGTTGCATAAAACTAAAATTGGAAGTTCAATCCAGAAACCACTATACCTTAACGATCTATTTGGAAATTAAATAAAAAAGGAAGTTTAACAGAAAAGTAAATTGATTAAAAATCGAAGTAAAATAAAAATAAAAATGAAAGTTGCATAAAATTAAAAATGGAAGTTCAATCCAGAAACCACTATACCTTAACGATCTACTTGGAAATTAAATAAAAAAGGAAGTTTAATAGGAAAGTAAATTGAATTAAAATGGAAGTAGAATAAAAATAAAAATGAAAGTTGCATAAAATTAAAAATGGAAGTTCAATCCAGAAACCACTATACCTTAACGATCTATTTCGAAATTAAATAAAAAAGGAAGTTTAAGAGAAAAGTAAATTGAATAAAAATGGAAGTTGATTAAAAATAAAAACGAAAGTTGCATAAAATTAAAAATGGATGTTCATTTCAGAAACCACTATACCTTAATGATCTATTTGGAAATTAAATAAAAAAGGAAGTTTAATAGGAAAGTTAATTGAATTAAAATGGAAGTAGAATAAAAATAAAAATGAAAGTTGCATAAAACTAAAATTGGAAGTTCATTCCAGAAACCACTATACCTCAACGATCTATTTGGAAATTAAATAAAAAACGAAGTTTAATAGAAAAGTAAATTGATTAAAAATGGAAGCAGAACAAAAATAAAAATGAAAGTTGCATAAAACTAAAATTGGAAGTTCAATCCAGAGACCACTATACCTTAACGATCTATTTGGAAATTAAATAAAAAAGGAAGTTTAATAGAAAAGTAAATTGATTAAAAATTGAAGTAAAATAAAAATAAAAATGAAAGTTGCATAAAATTAAAAATGGAAGTTCAATCCAGAAACCACTATACCTTAACGATCTACTTGGAAATTAAATAAAAAAGGAAGTTTAATAGGAAAGTAAATTGAATTAAAATGGAAGTAGAATAAAAATAAAAATGAAAGTTGCATAAAATTAAAAATGGAAGTTCAATCCAGAAACCACTATACCTTAACGATCTATTTCAAAATTAAATAAAAAAGGAAGTTTAAGAGAAAAGTAAATTGAATAAAAATGGAAGTTGAATAAAAATAAAAACGAAAGTTGCATAAAATTAAAAATGGATGTTCATTTCAGAAACCACTATACCTTAATGATCTATTTGGAAATTAAATAAAAAAGGAAGTTTAATAGGAAAGTTAATTGAATTAAAATGGAAGTAGAATAAAAATAAAAATGAAAGTTGCATAAAACTAAAATTGGAAGTTCATTCCAGAAACCACTATACCTCAACGATCTATTTGGAAATTAATTAAAAAAGGATGTTTAATAGAAAAGTAAATTGATTAAAAATGGAAGCAGAACAAAAATAAAAAAGAAAGTTGCATAAAATTAAAAACGGAAGTTCTGTCCAGAAACCACTATACCTTAACGATCTACTTGGAAATTAAATAAAAAAGGAAGTTTAATAGGAAAGTAAATTGAATTAAAATGGAAGTAGAATAAAAAAAAAAAATGAAAGTTGCATAAAATTAAAAATGGAAGTTCAACCCAGAAACCACTATATCTTAACGATTTATTTGGAAATTAAATAAAAAAGAAGTTTAATAGAAAAGTAAATTGAATAAAAATGGAAGTTGAATAAAAATAAAAATGAAAGTTGCAGAAAATTAAATATGGAAGTTCAATCCAGAAACCACTATACCTTAACGATCTATTTCGAAATTAAATAAAAAAGGAAGTTTAATAGAAAAATAAATTGAATAAAAATGGAAGTTGAATAAAAATAAAAATGAAAGTTGCATAAAATTAAAAATGGAAGTTCAATCCAAAAACCACTATACCTCAACGATCTATTTGGAAATTAAATAAAAAAGGAAGTTGAGTAGAAAAGAAACTTGAATAAAACAGGAAGTTAAATAAAAATAAAAATGGAAGTTGCAGAAAATTAAAAATGGGGGTTCATTTCAGAAACCACTATACCTTAACGATCTATTTGGAAATTAAATAAAAAAGGAAGTTTAATAGGAAAGTCAATTGAATTAAAATGGAAGTATAATAAAAATAAAAATGAAAGTTGCATAAAACTAAAATTGGAAGTTCATTCCAGAAACCACTATACCTTAACGATCTATTTGGAAATTAAATAAAAAAGGAAGTTTAATAGAAAAGTAAATTGATTAAAAATGGAAGTAGAACAAAAATAAAAATGAAAGTTGCATAAAATTAAAAACGGAAGTTCTGTCCAGAAACCACTATACCTTAACGATCTACTTGGAAATTAAATAAAAAAGGAAGTTTAATAGAAAAGTAAATTGATTAAAAATGGAAGTAGAATAAAAAAAAATGAAAGTTGCATAAAATTAAAAATGGAAGTTCAATCCAGAAACCACTATACCTTAACGATCTACTTGGAAATTAAATAAAAAAGGAAGTTTAATAGGAAAGTAAATTGAATTAAAATGGAAGTAGAATAAAAATAAAAAAGAAAGTTGCATAAAATTAAAAATGGAAGTTCAATCCAGAAACCACAATACCTTAACGATCTATTTCGAAATTAAATAAAAAAGGAAGTTTAATAGAAAAGTAAATTGAATAAAAATGGAAGTTGAATAAAAAGAAAAATGAAAGTTGCATAAAATTAAAAATGAAAGTTCAATCCAAAAACCACTATACCTTAACGATATTTTTGGAAATTAAATAAAAAAGGAAGTTGAGTAGAAAAGAAACTTGAATAAAAAAGGAAGTTAAATAAAAATTAAAATGAAAGTTGCAGAAAATTAAAAATGGTCGTTCATTTCAGAAACCACTATACCTTAATAATCTATTTGGAAATTAAATAAAAAAAGGAAGTTTAATAGGAAAGTTAATTGAATTAAAATGGAAGTAGAATAAAAATAAAAATGAAAGTTGCATAAAACTAAAATTGGAAGTTCATTCCAGAAACCACTATACCGTAACGATCTATTTGGAGATTAAATAAAAAAGGTAGTTTAATAGGAAAGTAAATTGATTAAAAATGGAAGTAGAATAAAAATAAAAATGAAAGTTGCATAAAATTAAAAACGGAAGTTCTGTCTAGAAACCACTATACCTTAACGATCTACTTGGAAATTAAATAAAAAAGGAAGTTTAATAGGAAAGTAAATTGAATTAAAATGGAAGTAGAATAAAAAAAAAATGAAAGTTCCATAAAATTAAAAATGGAAGTTCAATCCAGAAACCACTATACCTTAACGATTTATTTGGAAATTAAATAAAAAAGGAAGTTTAATAGAAAAGTAAGTTGAATAAAAATGGAAGTTGAAAAAAAATAAAAATGAAAGTTGCAGAAAATTAAATATGGAAGTTCAATCCAGAAACCACTATACCTTAACGATCTATTTGAAAATTAAATAAAAAAGGAAGTTTAATTGAAAAGTAAATTGAATAAAAATGGAAGTTGAATAAAAATAAAAATGAAAGTTTCATAAAATTAAAAATGGAAGTTCAATCCAAAAACCACTATACCTTAACCATTTATTTAAAAATTAAATAAAAAAAGAAAGTTTAATAGAAAAGTAAATTGAATAAAAATGGAAGTTGAATAATACTAAAAATGAAAGTTGCATAAAATTAAAAATGGAAGTTCAATCCAAAAACCACTATACCTTAACGATCTATTTGGAAATTAAATAAAATAGGAAGTTAAATAAAAATAAAAATGGAAAATGCAGAAAATTAAAAATGGAAGTTCATTCCAGAAACCACTATACCTTAATGATCTATTTGGAAATTAAATAAAAAGAAAGTTTAATAGAAAAGTAAACTGAATAAAAATGGAAGTTGAATAAAAATAAAAAATGAAAGTTGCCGAAAATTAAATATGGAAGTTCAATCCAGAAACCACTATACCTTAACGATCTATTTGGAAATTAAATAAAAAAGTAAGTTTAATAGAAAAGTAAATTGAATAAAAAAGGAAATTAAATATACATAAAAATGAAAGTTGCATAAAATTAAAAATGGAAGTTCATTCCGAAAACCACTATACCTTAACAATATATTTAGAAATTAAATAAAAAAGAAAGTTTAATAGAAAAGTAAAATGAATAAAAATGGAAGTTGAATAAAACTAAAAATGAAAGTAGCATAAAATTAAAAATGGAAGTTCAATCCAAAAACCACTATACCTTAGCGATCTGTTTGGAAATTAAATAAAAAAGGAAGTTAAATAAAAATAAAAATGGAAAATGCAGAAAATTAAAAATGGAAGTTCATTCCAGAAACCACTATACCTTAACGAGCTATTTGGAAATTAAATGAAAAAGGAAGTTTAATAGAAAAGTAAACTGAATAAAAATGGAAGTTGAATAAAAATAAAAATGAAAGTTGTAGAAAATTAAATATGGAAGTTCAATCCAGAAACCACTATACCTTAACGATCTATTTGGAAATTAAATAAAAAAGTAAGTTTAATAGAAAAGTAAATTGAATAAAAATGGAAGTTAAATAAAAATAAAAACGAAAGTTGCATAAAATTAAAAATGGAAGTTCAATACCAAAACCACTATACCTTAACGATCGGTTTGGAAATTAAATAAAAAAGATAGTTTAATAGAAAAGTAAATTGAATAAAAATGGAAGTTGAATAAAAATAAAAATGAAAGTTGCATAAAATTAAAAATGGAAGTTCAATTCAAAAACCACTATACCTTAACGATCTATTTGGAAATTAAATAAAAAAGGAAGTTTAATAGAAAAGTAAACTGAATAAAAATGGAAGTTGAGTAAAAATAAAAATGAAAGTTGCAGAAAATTAAATATGGAAGTTCAATCAAGAAACCACTATACCTTAACGATCTATTTGGAAATTAAATAAAAAAGGAAGTTTAATAGAAAAGAAATTTGAATAAAAAAGGAAGTTAAATAAAAATAAAAATGGAAGTTGCAGAAAATTAAAAATGGAAGTTCATTCTAGAAACCACTATACCTTAACGATCTGTTTGGAAATTAAATAAAAAAGGAAGTTTAATAGAAAAGTAAATTGAATAAAAATGGAAGTAGAATATAAATAAAAACGAAAGTTGCAGAAAATTAAAAATGGAAGTTCAATCCAGAATCCACTATACCTTAGTGTTCTAATTGGAAATTAAATAAAAAAGGAAGTTTAATAGGAAAGTAAATTGAATAAAAATGGAAGTTGAATAAAAATAAAAATGAAAGTTGCAGAAAATTAAATACGGAAGTTCAATCCAGAAACCACTATAGCTTAACGATCTATTTGGAAATTAAATAAAAAAGGAAGTTTAATAGAAAAGTAAATTGATTAAAAATTGAAGTAAAATAAAAATAAAAATGAAAGTTGCATAAAATTAAAAATGGAAGTTCAATCCAGAAACCACTATACCTTAACGATCTACTTGGAAATTAAATAAAAAAGGAAGTTTAATAGGAAAGTAAATTGAATTAAAATGGAAGTAGAATAAAAATAAAAATGAAAGTTGCATAAAATTAAAAATGGAAGTTCAATCCAAAAACCACTATACCTTAACGATCTATTTCGAAATTAAATAAAAAAGGAAGTTTAATACAACATTAAATTGAATAAAAAGGGAAGTTGAATAAAAATAAAAATGAAAGTTGCACAAAATTAAAAATGGAAGTTCAATCCAAAAACCACTATACCTTAACGATCTGTTTGGAAATTAAATAAAAAAGGAAGTTGAGTAGAAAAGAAACTTGAATAAAAAAGGAAGTTAAATAAAAATAAAAATGGAAGTTGCAGAAAATTAAAAATGGAGGTTCATTTCAGAAACCACTATACCTTAATGATCTATTTGGAAATGAAATAAAAAAGGAAGTTTAATATGAAAGTCAATTGAATTAAAATGGAAGTATAATAAAAATAAAAATGAAAGTTGCATAAAATTAAAATTGGAAGTTCATTGCAGAAACCACTATACCTTAACGATCTATTTGGAAATTAAATAAAAAAGGAAGTTGAATTGAAAAGTAAATTGATTAAAAATGGAAGTAGAACAAAAATAAAATTGAAAGTTGCATAAAATTAAAAACGGAAGTTCTATCCAGAAACCACTATACCTTAACGATCTACTTGGAAATAAAATAAAAAAGGAAGTTTAATAGGAAAGTAAATTGAATTAAAATGGAAGTAGAATAAAAAAAAATGAAAGTTGCATAAAATTAAAAATGGAAGTTCAATCCAGAAACCACTATACCTTAACGATTTATTTGGAAATTAAATAAAAAAGGAAGTTTAACAGAAAAGTAAGTTGAATAAAAATAAAAATGAAAGTTGCAGAAAATTAAATATGAAGTTCAATCTAGAAACCACTATACCTTAACGATCTATTTGGAAATTAAATAAAAAAGGAAGTTTAATAGAAAAGTAAATTGAATAAAAATAAAAATGAAAGTTGCATAAAATTAAAAATGGAAGTTCAATCCAAAAACCACTATACCTTAACGATTTATTTAGAAATTAAATAAAAAAGAAAGTTTAATAGAAAAGTAAATTGAATAAAAATGGAAGTTGAATAAAACTAAAAATGAAAGTTGCATAAAATTAAAAATGGAAGTTCAATCCAAAAACCACTATACCTTAACGATCTATTTGGAAATTAAATAAAAAAGGAAGTTAAATAAGAATAAAAATGGAAAATGCCGAAAATTAAAAATGGAAGTTCATTCCAGAAATCACTTTACCTTAACGAGCTATTTGGAAATTAAATGAAAAAGGAAGTTTAATAGAAAAGTAAACTGAATAAAAATGGAAGTTGAATAAAAATAAAAAAGAAAGTTGCAGAAAATTAAATATGGAAGTTCAATCCAGAAACCACTATACCTTAACGATCTATTTTGAAATTAAATAAAAAAGTAAGTTTAATAGAAAAGTAAATTGAATAAAAATGGAAGTTAAATAAAAATAAAAATTAAAGTTGCATAAAATTAAAAATGGAAGTTCAATACCAAAACCACTATACCTTAACGATCTATATGGAAATTATATAAAAAAGATAGTTTAATAGAAAAGTAAATTGAATAAAAATGGAAGTTGAATAAAAATAAAAATGAAAGTTGCATAAAATTAAAAATGGAAGTTCCATCCAAAAACCACTATACCTTAACGATCTATTTGGAAATTAAATAAAAAAGTAAGTTTAATAGAAAAGTAAACTGAATAAAAATGGAAGTTGAATAAAAATAAAAATGAAAGTTGCAAAAAATTAAATATGGAAGTTCAATCAAGAAACCACTATACCTTAACGATCTATTTGGAAATTAAATATAAAAGGAAGTTTAATAGAAAAGAAATTTGAATAAAAAAGGAAGTTAAATAAAAATAAAAATGGAAGTTGCAGAAAATTAAAAATAGAAGTTCATTCCAGAAACCACTATACCTTAACGATCTGTTTGGAAATTAAATAAAAAAGGAAGTTTAATAGAAAAGTAAATTGAATAAAAACGAAAGTAGAATATAAATAAAAATGAAAGTTGCATAAAATTAAAAATGGAAGTTCAATCCAGAAACCACTATACCTTAATGTTCTAATTGGAAATTAAATAAAAAAGGAAGTTTAATAGGAAAGTAAATTGAATAAAAATGGAAGTTGAATAAAAATAAAAATGAAAGTTGCATAAAACTAAAATTTGAAGTTCAATCCAGAAACCACTATACATTAACGATCTATTTGGAAATTAAATAAAAAAGGAAGTTTAATAGAAAAGTAAATTGATTAAAAATTGAAGTAAAATAAAAATAAAAATGAAAATTGCATAAAATTGAAAATGGAAGCTCAATCCAGAAACCACTATACCTTAACGATCTACTTGAAATTAAATAAAAAAAGGAAGTTTAATAGGAAAGTAAATTGAATTAAAATGGAAGTGGAATAAAGATAAAAATGAAAGTTGCATAAAATTAAAAATGGAAGTTCAATCCAGAAACCACTATACCTTAACGATCTATTTCGAAATTAAATAAAAAAGGAAGTTTAATACAACAGTAAATTGAATAAAAAGGGAAGTTGAAAAAAAATAAAAATGAAAGTTGCATAAAATTAAAAATGGAAGTTGAATCCAAAAACCACTATACCTTAACGATCTATTTGGAAATTAAATAAAAAAGGAAGTTGAGTAGAAAAGAAACTTGAATAAAAAAGGAAGTTAAATAAAAATAAAAATAGAAGTTGCAGAAAATTAAAAATGGAGGTTCATTTCAGAAACCACTATACCTTAATGATCTATTTATAAATGAAATAAAAAAGGAAGTTTAATAGGAAAGTTAATTGAATTAAAATGGAAGTAGAATAAAAATAAAAATGAAAGTTGCATAAAACTAAAATTGAAGTTCATTCCAGAAACCACTATACCTTGACGATCTGTTTGGAAATTCAATAAAAAAGGAAGTTTAATAGAAAAGTATATTGATTAAAAATGGAAGTAGAATAAAAATAAAAATGAAAGTTGCATAAAATTAAAAACGGAAGTTCTGTCCAGAAACCACTATACCTTAACGATCTACTTGGAAATTAAATAAAAAATGAAGTTTAATAGGAAATTAAATTGAATTAAAATGGAAGTAGAATAAAAATAAAAATGAAAGTTGCAAAAAATTAAAAATGGAAGTTCATTCCAGAAACCACTATACCTTAACGATCTATTTCGAAATTAAATAAAAAAGGAAGTTTAATAGGAAAGTAAATTGAATAAAAATGGAAGTAGAATAAAAATAAAAATGAAAGTTGCAGAAAATTAAAAATGGAAGTTCAATCCAGAAACCACTATACCTTAACGATCTATTTGGAAATTAAATAAAAAAGGAAGTTTAATAGAAAATTAAACTGAATAAAAATGGAAGTTGAATAAAAATAAAAATGAAAGTTGCAGAAAATTAAATATGGAAGTTCAATCCAGAAACCACTATACCTTAACGATCTATTTGGAAATTAAATAAAAAAGTAAGTTTAATAGAAAAGTAAATTGAATAAAAATGGAAGTTGAATAAAAATAAAAATGAAAGTTGCAGAAAATTAAATACGGAAGTTCAATCCAAAAACCACTATACCTTAACGATCTATTTGGAAATTAAATAAAAAAAGGAAGTTGAGTAGAAAAGAAACTTGAATAAAAAAGGAAGTTAAATAAAAATAAAAATGGAAGTTGCAGAAAATTAAAAATGGAAGATCATTCCAGAAACCACTATACCTTAATGATCTATTTCGAAATTAAACAAAAAAGGAAGTTTAATAGGAAAGTTAATTGAATTAAAATGGAAGTAGAATAAAAATAAAAATGAAAGTTGCATAAAATTAAAAATGGAAGTTCAATCCAAAAACCACTATACCTTAACGATCTATTTGGAAATTAAATAAAAAAGGAAGTTTAAGAGAAAAGTAAATTAATTAAAAATGGAAGTAGAATAAAAATAAAAATGAAAGTTGTATAAAATTAAAAATAGAAGTTCTATCCAGAAACCACTATACCTTAACGATCTACATAGAAATTAAATAAAAAAGGAAGTTTAATAGGAAAGTAAATTGAATTAAAATGGAAGTAGAATAAAAATAAAAATGAAAGTTGCATAAAATTAAAAATAGAAGTTGAATCTAGAAACCACTATACCTTAACGATCTATTTGGAAATTAAATAAAAAAGGAAGTTTAATAGAAAAGTAAGTTGAATAAAAATGGAAGTTGAATAAAAATAAAAATGAAAGTTGCAGAAAATTAAATATGAAAGTTCAATCCAGAAACCACTATAACTTAACGATCTATTTCGAAATTAAATAGAAAAGGAAGTTTAATAGAAAAGTAAATTGAATAAAAATGGAAGTTGAATAAAAATAAAAATGAAAGTTGCATAAAATTAAAAATAGAAGTTCAATCCAAAAACCACTATACCTTAACGATTTATTTGGAACTTAAATAAAAAAGGAAGTTTAATAGAAAAGTAAATTGAATAAAAATGGAAGTTGAATAAAAAAAAAATGAAAGTTGCATAAAATTAAAAATGGAAGTTCAATCCAAAAACCACTATACCTTAACGATCTATTTGGAAATTAAATAAAAAAGGAAGTTCAATAGAAAAGTAAATTGAATAAAAATAAAAATGAAAGTTGCATAAAATTAAAAATGGAAGTTCATTCCAAAAACCACTATACCTTAACGATTTATTTAGAAATTAAATAAAAAAGAAAGTTTAATAGAAAAGTAAGTTGAATAAAAATGGAAGTTGAATAAAACTAAAAATGAAAGTTGCATAAAATTAAAAATGGAAGTTCAATCCAAAAACCACTATACCTTAACGATCTATTTGGAAATTAAATAAAAAAGGAAGTTAAATAAAAATAAAAACGGAAAATGCAGAAAATTAAAAATGGAAGTTCTTTCCAGAAACCACTATACCTTAACGAGCTATTTGGAAATTAAATGAAAAAGGAAGTTTAATAGAAAAGTAAACTGAATAAAAATGGAAGTTGAATAAAAATAAAAATGAAAGTTGCAGAAAATTAAATATGAAAGTTCAATCCAGAAACCACTATACCTTAACGATCTATTTGGAAATTAAATAAAAAAGTAAGTTTAATAGAAAAGTAAATTGAATAAAAATGGAAGTTAAATAAAAATAAAAATTAAAGTTGCATAAAATTAAAAATGGAAGTTTAATACCAAAACCACTATACCTTAACGATCTATTTGGAAATTAAATAAAAAAGATAGTTTAATAGAAAAGTAAATTGAATAAAAATGGAAGTTGAATAAAAATAAAAATGAAAGTTGCATAAAATTAAAAATGGAAGTTCAATCCAAAAACCACTATACCTTAACGATCTATTTGGAAATTAAATAAAAAAGGAAGTTTAATAGAAAAGTAAACTGAATAAAAATGGAAGTTGAATAAAAATAAAAATGAAAGTTGCAGAAAATTAGATATGGAAGTTCAATCAAGAAACCACTATACCTTAACGATCTATTTGGAAATTAAATATAAAAGGAAGTTTAATAGAAAAGAAATTTGAATAAAAAAGGAAGTTAAATAAAAATAAAAATGGAAGTTGCAGAAAATTAAAAATGGAAGTTCATTCCAGAAACCACTATACCTTAACGATCTGTTTGGAAATTAAATACAAAAGGAAGTTTAATAGAAAAGTAAATTGAATAAAAATGGAAGTAGAATATAAATAAAAATGAAAGTTGCATAAAATTAAAAATGGAAGTTCAATCCAGAAACCACTATACCTTAGTATTCTAATTGGAAATTAAATAAAAAAGGAAGTTTAATAGGAAAGTAAATTGAATAAAAATGGAAGTTGAATAAAAATAAAAATGAAAGTTGCATAAAACTAAAATTGGAAATTCAATCCAGAAACCACTATACCTTAACGATCTATTTGGAAATTAAATAAAAAAGGAAGTTTAATAGAAAAGTAAATTGATTAAAAATTGAAGTAAAATAAAAATAAAAATGAAAGTTGCATAAAATTAAAAATGGAAGTTCAATCCAGAAACCACTATACCTTAGCGATCTACTTGGAAATTAAATAAAAAAGGAAGTATAATAGGAAAGTAAATTGAATTAAAATGGAAGTGGAATAAAAATAAAAATGAAAGTTGCATAAAATTAAAAATGGAAGTTCAATCCAGAAACCACTATACCTTAACGATCTATTTCGAAATTAAATAAAAAAGGAAGTTTAATACAACAGTAAATTGAATAAAAAGGGAAGTTGAATAAAAATAAAAATGAAAGTTGCATAAAATTAAAAATGGAAGTTCAATCCAAAAAGCACTATACCTTAACGATCTGTTTGGAAATTAAATAAAAATGGAAGTTGAGTAGAAAAGAAACTTGAATAAAAAAGGAAGTTAAATAAAAATAAAAATGGAAGTTGCAGAAAATTAAAAATGGAGGTTCATTTCAGAAACCACTATACCTTAATGATCTATTTGGAAATTAAATAAAAAAGGAAGTTTAATAGGAAAGTTAATTGAATTAAAATGGAAGTAGAATAAAAATAAAAATGAAAGTTGCATAAAACTAAAATTGAAGTTCATTCCAGAAACCACTATACCTTAACGATATATTTGGAAATTCAATAAAAAAGGATGTTTAATAGAAAAGTATATTGATTAAAAATGGAAGTAGAATAAAAATAAAAATAAAAGTTGCATAAAATTAAAAACGGAAGTTCTGTCCAGAAACTACTATACCTTAACGATCTACTTGGAAATTAAATAAAAAAGGAAGTTTAATAGGAAAGTAAATTGAATTAAAATGGAAGTAGAATAAAAATAAAAATGAAAGTTGCAGAAAATTAAATACGGAAGTTCAATCCAAAAACCACTATACCTTAACGATCTACTTGGAAATTAAATAAAAAAGGAAGTTTAATAGGAAAGTAAATTGAATTAAAATGGAAGTAGAATAAAAATAAAAATGAAAGTTGCATAAAATTAAAAATGGAAGTTGAATCCAGAAACCACTATACCTTAACGATCTATTTGGAAATTAAATAAAAAAGGAAGTTTAATAGAAAAGTAAGTTGATTAAAAATGGAAGTTGAATAAAAATAAAAATGAAAGTTGCAGAAAATTAAATGCCCTATGGGCTTACATCTTTCCAAGCCAACACTTAGACACAAAATTATGAGTTCTAACTCAAATACAAATAAAGCCCTAGGCTTGAATGTTTATCAAATAAAAACAAATAACTAAAGATAGTCTTCAAAATCCAAATCCTTCCAAGCTAAGTCCTTGGAGGTAGCTTATCACCTGGACCTGAAAATGATGTTCCCATAAAGGGTGAGCCACAGCCCAGTAGAAATATACTAAACCAAATATAAGCATTGAATAAAGCAATAGCATTCAATAGATGGTTAACCAAGATAATCAATTATATCGTTAAATTGTCTCATGACACTAATGTCTAAAACACGTTTTACTTTCCAACATTATCAATATGGCTCAGAACCTGGCCAAACTTACAACAGTGAACTATATATGTTAGGTTTTATTTCTTGGCAATCCTGTTTGACAAAACTCCTTTGAGTTGTAATTTTATTCGCATTTTTTATTTCAGTGAGACTTTGAGTGTTTAGATGTGAATCCAACCCGAATCAAGCCTTTTCAGAGAAGTTTGTGTTGTTAAAGCTTTCAAGATTGCCACTTCGCTGATTATGACGGGGTCGCTAAAATGGAAGTTCATTCCAGAAACCACTATACCTTAACGATCTATTTGGAAATTAAATAAAAAAGGAAGCTTAATAGGAAAGTAAATTGAATAAAAATGGAAGTAGAATAAAAATAAAAATGAAAGTTGCATAAAATTAAAAATGGAAGTTCAATCCGGAAACCACTATACCTTAACGATCTATTTGGAAATTAAATAAAAAAGGAAGTTTAATAGAAAAGTAAACTGAATAAAAATGGAAGTTGAATAAAAATAAAAATGAAAGTTACAGAAAATTAAATATGGAAGTTCAATCCAGAAACCACTATACCTTAACGATCTATTTGGAAATTAAATAAAAAAGTAAGTTTAATAGAAAAGTAAATTGAATAAAAATAGAAGTTGAATAAAAATAAAAATGAAAGTTGCAGAAAATTAAATATGGAAGTTCAATCCAAAAACCACTATACCTTAACGATCTATTTGGAAATTAAATAAAAAAGCAAGTTGAGTAGAAAAGAAACTTGAATAAAAAAGGAAGTTAAATAAAAATAAAAATGGAAGTTGCAGAAAATTAAAAATGGAAGATCATTCCAGAAACCACTATACCTTAACGATCTATTTGGAAATTAAATAAAAAGGAAGTTTAATAGAAAAGTAAATTGAATAAAAATGGAAGTAGAATATAAATAAAAATGAATGTTGCATAAAATTAAAAATGGAAGTTCAATCCAGAAACCACTATACCTTAGTGATCTATTTGGAAATTAAATAAAAAAGGAAGTTTAATAGGAAAGTAAATTGAATAAAAATGGAAGTTGAATAACAATAAAAATGAAAGTCGCATAAAACTAAAATTGGAAGTTCAATCCAGAAACTACAATACCTTAACGATCTATTTGGAAATTAAATAAAAAAGGAAGTTTAATAGAAAAGTAAATTGATTAAAAAGTGAAGTAAAATAATAATAAAAATGAAAGTTGCATAAAATTAAAAATGGAAGCTCAATCCTGAAACCACTATACCTTAACGATCTACTTGCAAATTAAATAAAAAAGGAAGTTTAATAGAAAAGTAAACTGAATAAAAATGGAAGTTGAATAAAAATAAAAATGAAAGTTACAGAAAATTAAATATGGAAGTTCAATCCAGAAACCACTATACCTTAACGATCTATTTGGAAATTAAATAAAAAAGTAAGTTTAATAGAAAAGTAAATTGAATAAAAATAGAAGTTGAATAAAAATAAAAATGAAAGTTGCAGAAAATTAAATATGGAAGTTCAATCCAAAAACCACTATACCTTAACGATCTATTTGGAAATTAAATAAAAAAGCAAGTTGAGTAGAAAAGAAACTTGAATAAAAAAGGAAGTTAAATAAAAATAAAAATGGAAGTTGCAGAAAATTAAAAATGGAAGATCATTCCAGAAACCACTATACCTTAACGATCTATTTGGAAATTAAATAAAAAGGAAGTTTAATAGAAAAGTAAATTGAATAAAAATGGAAGTAGAATATAAATAAAAATGAATGTTGCATAAAATTAAAAATGGAAGTTCAATCCAGAAACCACTATACCTTAGTGATCTATTTGGAAATTAAATAAAAAAGGAAGTTTAATAGGAAAGTAAATTGAATAAAAATGGAAGTTGAATAACAATAAAAATGAAAGTCGCATAAAACTAAAATTGGAAGTTCAATCCAGAAACTACAATACCTTAACGATCTATTTGGAAATTAAATAAAAAAGGAAGTTTAATAGAAAAGTAAATTGATTAAAAATTGAAGTAAAATAATAATAAAAATGAAAGTTGCATAAAATTAAAAATGGAAGCTCAATCCAGAAACCACTATACCTTAACGATCTACTTGCAAATTAAATAAAAAATGAAGTTTAATAGGAACGTAAATTGAATTAAAATGGAAGTTGAATAAAAATAAAAATGAAAGTTGCAGAAAATTAAATATGGAAGTTCAATCCAGAAACCACTATACCTTAACGATCTATTTGGAAATTAAATAAAAAAGTAAGTTTAATAGAAAAGGAAATTGAATAAAAATAGAAGTTGAATAAAAATAAAAATGAAAGTTGCAGAAAATTAAATATGGAAGTTCAATCCAAAAACCACTATACCTTAACGATCTATTTGGAAATTAAATAAAAAAGGAAGTTAAATAAAAATAAAAATGGAAGTTGCAGAAAATTAAAAATGGAAGATCATTCCAGAAACCACTATACCTTAACGATCTATTTGGAAATTAAATAAAAAGGAAGTTTAATAGAAAAGTAAATTGAATAAAAATGGAAGTAGAATATAAATAAAAATGAATGTTGCATAAAATTAAAAATGGAAGTTCAATCCAGAAACCACTATACCTTAGTGATCTATTTGGAAATTAAATAAAAAAGGAAGTTTAATAGGAAAGTAAATTGAAAAAAAATGGAAGTTGAATAACAATAAAAATGAAAGTCGCATAAAACTAAAATTGGAAGTTCAATCCAGAAACTACAATACCTTAACGATCTATTAGGAAATTAAATAAAAAAGGAAGTTTAATAGAAAAGTAAATTGATTAAAAATTGAAGTAAAATAATAATAAAAATGAAAGTTGCATAAAATTAAAAATGGAAGCTCAATCCAGAAACCACTATACCTTAACGATCTACTTGTAAATTAAATAAAAAATGAAGTTTAATAGGAACGTAAATTGAATTAAAATGGAAGTTGAATAAAAATAAAAATGAAAGTTGCAGAAAATTAAATATGGAAGTTCAATCCAGAAACCACTATACCTTAACGATCTATTTGGAAATTAAATAAAAAAGTAAGTTTAATAGAAAAGGAAATTGAATAAAAATAGAAGTTGAATAAAAATAAAAATGAAAGTTGCAGAAAATTAAATATGGAAGTTCAATCCAAAAACCACTATACCTTAACGATCTATTTGGAAATTAAATAAAAAAGGAAGTTAAATAAAAATAAAAATGGAAGTTGCAGAAAATTAAAAATGGAAGATCATTCCAGAAACCACTATACCTTAACGATCTATTTGGAAATTAAATAAAAAGGAAGTTTAATAGAAAAGTAAATTGAATAAAAATGGAAGTAGAATATAAATAAAAATGAATGTTGCATAAAATTAAAAATGGAAGTTCAATCCAGAAACCACTATACCTTAGTGATCTATTTGGAAATTAAATAAAAAAGGAAGTTTAATAGGAAAGTAAATTGAATAAAAATGGAAGTTGAATAACAATAAAAATGAAAGTCGCATAAAACTAAAATTGGAAGTTCAATCCAGAAACTACAATACCTTAACGATCTATTTGGAAATTAAATAAAAAAGGAAGTTTAATAGAAAAGTAAATTGATTAAAAATTGAAGTAAAATAATAATAAAAATGAAAGTTGCATAAAATTAAAAATGGAAGCTCAATCCAGAAACCACTATACCTTAACGATCTACTTGCAAATTAAATAAAAAATGAAGTTTAATAGGAACGTAAATTGAATTAAAATGGAAGTTGAATAAAAATAAAAATGAAAGTTGCAGAAAATTAAATATGGAAGTTCAATCCAGAAACCACTATACCTTAACGATCTATTTGGAAATTAAATAAAAAAGTAAGTTTAATAGAAAAGGAAATTGAATAAAAATAGAAGTTGAATAAAAATAAAAATGAAAGTTGCAGAAAATTAAATATGGAAGTTCAATCCAAAAACCACTATACCTTAACGATCTATTTGGAAATTAAATAAAAAAGGAAGTTAAATAAAAATAAAAATGGAAGTTGCAGAAAATTAAAAATGGAAGATCGTTCCAGAAACCACTACACCTTAACGATCTATTTGGAAATTAAATAAAAAGGAAGTTTAATAGAAAAGTAAATTGAATAAAAATGGAAGTAGAATATAAATAAAAATGAATGTTGCATAAAATTAAAAATGGAAGTTCAATCCAGAAACCACTATACCTTAGTGATCTATTTGGAAATTAAATAAAAAAGGAAGTTTAATAGGAAAGTAAATTGAATAAAAATGGAAGTTGAATAACAATAAAAATGAAAGTCGCATAAAACTAAAATTGGAAGTTCAATCCAGAAACTACAATACCTTAACGATCTATTTGGAAATTAAATAAAAAAGGAAGTTTAATAGAAAAGTAAATTGATTAAAAATTGAAGTAAAATAATAATAAAAATGAAAGTTGCATAAAATTAAAAATGGAAGCTCAATCCAGAAACCACTATACCTTAACGATCTACTTGCAAATTAAATAAAAAATGAAGTTTAATAGGAAAGTAAATTGAATTAAAATGGAAGTTGAATAAAAATAAAAATGAAAGTTGCATAAAATTAAAAATGGAAGTTCAATTCAAAAACCACTATACCTTAACGAACTATTTGGAAATTAAATAAAAAAGGAAGTCGAGTAGAAAAGAAACTTGAATAAAAAAGGAAGTTAAATAAAAATAAAAATGGAAGTTGCAGAAAATTAAAAATGGAAGATCATTCCAGAAACCACTATACCTTAACGATCTATTTGGAAATTAAATAAAAAGGAAGTTTAATAGAAAAGTAAATTGAATAAAAATGGAAGTAGAATATAAATAAAAATGAATGTTGCATAAAATTAAAAATGGAAGTTCAATCCAGAAACCACTATACCTTAGTGATCTATTTGGAAATTAAATAAAAAAGGAAGTTTAATAGGAAAGTAAATTGAATAAAAATGGAAGTTGAATAACAATAAAAATGAAAGTCGCATAAAACTAAAATTGGAAGTTCAATCCAGAAACTACAATACCTTAACGATCTATTTGGAAATTAAATAAAAAAGGAAGTTTAATAGAAAAGTAAATTGATTAAAAATTGAAGTAAAATAATAATAAAAATGAAAGTTGCATAAAATTAAAAATGGAAGCTCAATCCAGAAACCACTATACCTTAACGATCTACTTGCAAATTAAATAAAAAATGAAGTTTAATAGGAACGTAAATTGAATTAAAATGGAAGTTGAATAAAAATAAAAATGAAAGTTGCAGAAAATTAAATATGGAAGTTCAATCCAGAAACCACTATACCTTAACGATCTATTTGGAAATTAAATAAAAAAGTAAGTTTAATAGAAAAGGAAATTGAATAAAAATAGAAGTTGAATAAAAATAAAAATGAAAGTTGCAGAAAATTAAATATGGAAGTTCAATCCAAAAACCACTATACCTTAACGATCTATTTGGAAATTAAATAAAAAAGGAAGTTAAATAAAAATAAAAATGGAAGTTGCAGAAAATTAAAAATGGAAGATCGTTCCAGAAACCACTACACCTTAACGATCTATTTGGAAATTAAATAAAAAGGAAGTTTAATAGAAAAGTAAATTGAATAAAAATGGAAGTAGAATATAAATAAAAATGAATGTTGCATAAAATTAAAAATGGAAGTTCAATCCAGAAACCACTATACCTTAGTGATCTATTTGGAAATTAAATAAAAAAGGAAGTTTAATAGGAAAGTAAATTGAATAAAAATGGAAGTTGAATAACAATAAAAATGAAAGTCGCATAAAACTAAAATTGGAAGTTCAATCCAGAAACTACAATACCTTAACGATCTATTTGGAAATTAAATAAAAAAGGAAGTTTAATAGAAAAGTAAATTGATTAAAAATTGAAGTAAAATAATAATAAAAATGAAAGTTGCATAAAATTAAAAATGGAAGCTCAATCCAGAAACCACTATACCTTAACGATCTACTTGCAAATTAAATAAAAAATGAAGTTTAATAGGAAAGTAAATTGAATTAAAATGGAAGTTGAATAAAAATAAAAATGAAAGTTGCATAAAATTAAAAATGGAAGTTCAATTCAAAAACCACTATACCTTAACGAACTATTTGGAAATTAAATAAAAAAGGAAGTCGAGTAGAAAAGAAACTTGAATAAAAAAGGAAGTTAAATAAAAATAAAAATGGAAGTTGCAGAAAATTAAAAGTGGAAGTTCATTACAAAAACCACTATACCTTAACGATCTATATGGAAATTAAATAAAAAAAAGAAGTTGAGTAGAAAAGAAACTTGAATAAAAAAGGAAGTTAAATAAAAATAAAAATGGAAGTTGCAGAAAATTAAAAATGGAAGTTCATTCCAGAAACCACTATACCTT
This sequence comes from Camellia sinensis, assembly GCF_055761805.1. Lineage (NCBI taxonomy): Eukaryota > Viridiplantae > Streptophyta > Magnoliopsida > Ericales > Theaceae > Camellia > Camellia sinensis. Next base: position 43,571,082 of record NW_028128987.1, on the reverse strand, counting down.
AACGATCTATTTGGAAATTAAATAAAAAAGGAAGTTGAGTAGAAAAGAATCTTGAATAAAAAAGGAAGTTAAATAAAAATAAAAATGGTAGTTGCAAAAAATTAAAAATGGAAGTTAATTCCAGAAACTGCTATACCTTAACGATCTATTTGGAAATTAAATAAAAAGGAAGTTTAATAGAAAAGTAAATTGAATAAAAATGGAAGTAGAATATAAATAAATATGAATGTTGCATAAAATGAAAAATGGAAGTTCAATCCAGAAACCACTATACCTTAGTGATCTATTTGGAAATTAAATAAAAAGGGAAGTTTAATAGGAAAGTAAATTGAATAAAAATTGAAGTTGAATAAAAATAAAAATGAAAGTCGCATAAAACTAAAATTGAAAGTTCAATACAGAAACTACTACACCTTAACCATCTATTTGGAAATTAAATAAAAAAGGAAGTTTAATAGAAAAGTAAATTGATTAAAAATTGAAGTAAAATAAAAATAAAAATGAAAGCTGCATAAAATTAAAAATGGAAGTTCAATCCAGAAACCACTATACCTTAACGATCTACTTGCAAATTAAATAAAAAGTGAAGTTTAATAGGAAAGTAAATTGAATTAAAATGGAAGTTGAATAAAAATAAAAATAAAATTTGCATAAAATTAAAAATAGGAGTTCAATTCAAAAACCACTATACCTTAACGATCTATTTGGAAATTAAATAAAAAAGCAAGTCGAGTAGAAAAGAAACTTGAATAAAAATGGAAGTTAAATAAAAATAAAAATGGAAGTTGCAGAAAATTAAAAGTGGAAGTTCATTCCAAAAACCACAATACCTTAACGATCTATTTGGAAATTAAATAAAAAAAAAAGAAGTTGAGTAGAAAAGAAACATGAATAAAAAAGGAAGTTAAATAAAAATAAAAATGGAAGTTGCAGAAAATTAAAAATGGAAGTTCATTCCAGAAACCACTATACCTTAACGATCTATTTGGAAATTAAATAAAAAAGGAAGTTGAGTAGAAAAGAATCTTGAATAAAAAAGGAAGTTAAATAAAAATAAAAATAGAAGTTGCAAAAAATTAAAAATGGAAGTTAATTCCAGAAACCACTATACCTTAACGATCTATTTGGAAATTAAATAAAAAAGGAAGTTTAATAGAAAAGTAAATTGAATAAAAATGGAAGTTGAATAAAAATAAAAATGAAAGTCGCATAAAATTAAAAATGGAAATTCAATCCTAAAATCACTATACCTTAACGATCTGTTTGGAAATTAAATAAAAAGGAAGTTTAATAGAAAAGCAAATTGAATAAATATGGAAGTTGAATAAAAATAAAAACGAAAGTTACAAAAAATTAAATGTGGAAGTTAAATCCAGACTCCACTTTACCTTAACGATCTATTTGGAAATTAAATAAAAAAGGAAGTTTAATAGAATAGTAAATTGAATAAAAATGTAAGTTGAATAAAAATAAAAATGAAAGTCACATAAAATTAAAAATGGAAGTTCAATCCAAAAATCACCGTACCTTAACGATCTATTTGGAAATTAAATAAAAAAAGAAGTTTAATAGAAAAGTTAATTGAATAAAAATGGAAGTTGAATAAAAATAAAAGTCAAAGTCGCATAAAATTAAAAATGGAAGTTCAATCCAAAAATGACTATACCTTAACGATCTATTTGGAAATTAAATAAAAAAGGAAGTTTAATAAAAAAGTAAATTGAATAAAAATGGTAGTTGAATAAAAATAAAAATGAAAGTTGTATAAAATTAAAAATGGAAGTTCAATCCAAAAACCACTATACCTTAACGATCTATTTGGAAATTAAATAAAAAAGGAAGTTGAGTAGAAACGAAACTTGAATAAAAAAGGAAGTTAAATAAAATTAAAAATGGAAGTTTTATAAAATTAAAAATGGAAGTTCATTCCAGAAGCCACTATACCTTAACGATCTATTTGGAAATTAAATAAAAAAGGATGTTTAATAGAAAAGTAAATTGATTAAAAATGGAAGTAGAATATAAATAAAAGTGAAAGTTGTATAAAATTAAAAATGGAAGTTCAATCCAGAAACCACTATACCTTAGCGATCTATTTGGAAATTAAATAAAAAAGGAAGTTTAATAGAAAAGTAAATTGAATAAAAATGAAAGTTGAATAAAAATAAAAATGAAAGTTGCATAAAATTAAAAATGGAAGTTCAATCCAAAAACCACTGTACCTTAACGATCTATTTGGAAATTAAATAAAAAAGGAAGTTGAGTAGAAAAGAATCTAGAATAAAAAAGGAAGTTAAATAAAAATAAAAATGGAAGTTGCAGAAAATTAAAAATGGAAGTTCATTCCAGAAACCACTATACCTTAACGATCTATTTGGAAATTAAATAAAAATGGAAGTTTCACAGAAAAGTAAATTGATTAAAAATTGAAGTAAAATAAAAATAAAAATGAAAGTTGCATAAAATTAAAAATGCAAGTTCAATCCAGAAACCACTATAGCTTAACGATCTATTTGGAAATTAAATAAAAAGGAAATTTAATAGAAAAGTAAATTGAATTAAAATGAAAGTAGATTAAAAATAAAAATTAAAGTTGCATAAATTAAAAATGGAAGTTCAATCCAGAAACCACTATACCTTAACGATCTATTTGGCAATTAAAAAAAAAAAAGTTTAATAGAAAAGTAAATTGAATAAAAATGGAAGTTGAATAAAAATAAAAATGAATGTTGCAGAAAATTAAGTATGGAAGTTGAATCCAGAAACCACTATACCTTAATGATCTATTTGGAAATTAAATAAAAAAGGAAGTTTAAATGAAAAGTAAATTGAATTAAAATGGAAGTTGAATAAAAATAAAAATGAAAGTTGCATAAAATTAAAAAAGGAAGTTCAACCCAAAAACCACTATACCTTAACGATCTATTTGGAAATTAAATAAAAAAGGAAGTTGAGTAGAAAAGAATCTCGAAAAAAAAGGAAGTTAAATAAAAATTAAAATGGAAGTTGCAAAAAATTAAAAATGGAACTTAATTCCAGAAACCACTATACCTTAACGATCTATTTGGAAATTAAATAAAAAGGAAGTTTAATAGAAAAGTAAATTGAATAAAAATGGAAGTAGAATATAAATAAAAATGAATGTTGCATAAAATTAAAAATTGAAGTTCAATCCAGAAACCACTATACCTTAGTGTTCTATTTGGAAATTAAATAAAATAGGAAGTTTAATAGAAAAGTAAATTGAATAAAAATGGAAGTTGAATAAAAATAAAAATGAAAGTCGCATAAAAATAAAATTGGAAGTTCAATCCAGAAACTACTATACCTTAACGATCTATTTGGAAATTAAATAAAAAAGGAAGTTTAATAGAAAAGTAAATTGATTAAAAATTGAAGTAAAATAAAAAGAAAAATGAAAGTTGCATAAAATTAAAAATGGAATCTCAATCCAGAAACCACTATACCTTAACGATCTACTTGGAAATTAAATAAAAAATGAAGTTTAATTGGAAAGTAAATTGAATTAAAATGGAAGTTGAATAAAAATAAAAATGAAAGTTGCATAAAATTAAAAATGGAAGTTCAATTCAAAAACCACTATACCTTAACGATCTATTTGGAAATTAAATAAAAAAGGAAGTCGAGTAGAAAGGAAACTGGAATAAAAAAGGAAGTTAAATAAAAATAAAAATGGAAGTTCCAGAAAATTAAAAGTGGAAGTTCATTCCAAAAAATACTATACCTTAACGATCTATTTCGAAATTAAATAAAAAAAGAAATAGAGTAGAAAAGAAACTTGAATAAAAAAGAAAGTTAAATAAAAATAAAAATGGAAGTTGCGGAAAATTAAAAAGGGAAGTTCATTCCAGAAACCACTATACCTTAACGATCTATTTGGAAATTAAATAAAAAAGGTAGTTTAATAGAAAAGTAAATTGAATAAAAAGGGAAGTTGAATAAAAATAAAAATGGAAGTTCAATCGAAAAACCACTATCCCTTAACGATCCATTTGGAAATTAAATAAAAAAGGAAGTTTAATAGAAAAGTAAATTGAATAAAAATGGAAGTTGAATGAAAATAAAAATGAAAGTTGCATAAAATTAAAAATGGATGTTCAATCTAGAAACCACTATACCTTAGTGTTCTATTTGGAAATTAAATAAAAAAGGAATTTTAATAGGAAAGTTAATTGAATTAAAATGGAAGTAGAATAAAAATAAAAATGAAAGTAGCATAAAATTAAAACAGGAAGTTCAATCCAGAAACCACTATACCTTAATGATCTATTTGGAAATTAAATAAAAAAGGAAGTTGAGTAGAAAAGAATCTTGAATAAAAAAGGAAGTCAAATAAAAATAAAAATGGAAGTTGCAGAAAATTAAAAATGAAGTTCATTCCAGAAACCACTATACCTTAACGATCTATTTGGAAATTAAATAAAAAAGGAAGTTTAATAGAAAAGTAAATTGATTAAAAATTGAAGTAAAATAAAAATAAAAATGAAAGTTGCATAAAATTAAAAATTGATGTTCAATCCAGAAACCACTATACCTTAACGATCTACTTGGAAATTAAATAAAAAAGGAAGTTTAATAGGAAAGTAAATTGAATTAAAATGGAAGTAGAATAAAAATAAAAATGAAAGTTGCATAAAATTAAAAATGGAAGTTCAATCCAGAAACCACTTCACCTTAACGATCTATTTGGAAATTAAATAAAAAAGGAAGTTTAATAAAAAAGTAAATTGAATAAAAATGGAAGTTGAATAAAAATAAAAATGAAAGTTGCATAAAATTAAAAATGGAAGTTCAATCCGAAAACCACTATACCTTAACGATCTATTTGGAAATTAAATAAAAAAGGAAGTTGGGTAGAAAAGAAACGTGAATAAAAAAGGAAGTTAAATAAAAATAAAAATGGAAGTTGCCGAAAATTAAAAATGGAAGTTCATTCCGCAAACCACTATATCTTAATGATCTATTTGGAAATTAAATAAAAAAGGAAGTTTAATAGAAAAGTAAATTGATTAAAAATGGAAGTAGAATAAAAATAAAAATGAAAGTTGCATAAAATTAAAAATGGAAGTTCTATCCAGAAACCACTATACCTTAACGATCTACTTGGAAATTAAATAAAAAAAGGAAGTTTAATAGGAAAGTAAATTGAATTAAAATGGAAGTAGAATAAAAATAAAAATGAAAGTTGCATAAAATTAAAAATGGAAGTTCAATCCAGAAACCACTATACCTTAACGATCTACTTGGAAATTAAATAAAAAAGGAAGTTTAATAGGAAAGAAAATTGAATTAAAATGGAAGTAGAATAAAAATGAAAGTTGGATAAAATTAAAAATGGAAGTTCAATCCAGAAACCACTATACCTTAACGATCTATTTGGAAATTAAATAAAAAAGGAAGTTTAATAGAAAAGTAAGTTGAATGAAAATGGAAGTTGAATAAAAATAAAAATGAAAGTTGCAGAAAATTAAATCTGGAAGTTCAATCCAGAAACCACTATCCCTTAACGATCTATTTGGAAATTAAATAAAAAAAGAAGTTTAATAGAAAAGTAAATTGAATAAAATTGGAAGTTGAATAAAAATAAAAATGAAAGTTGCATAAAATTAAAAATGGAAGTTCAATTCGAAAATCACTATACCTTAACGATTTATTTGGAAATTAAATAAAAAGGAAGTTTAATAGAAAAGTAAATTGAATAAAAATGGAAGTTGAATAAAAATAAAAATGAAAGTTGCAGAAAATTAAATGTGGAAGTTCAATCCAGAAACCACTATACCTTAACGATCTATTTGGAAATTAAATATAAAAGGAAGTTTAATAGAAAAGTAAATTGAATAAAAATGGAAGTTGAATAAAAATAAAAATGAAAGTTGCATAAAATTAAAAATGGAAGTTCAATACAAAAACCACTATACCTTAACGATCTATTTGGAAATTAAATAAAAAATGAAGTTTAATAGAAAAGTAAATTGAATAAATATTGTAACGCTCTCAAAAAAAATAATATTAAACCCATCAATAGAGACATGCATTGATATATAAAAACTCCACATCCTTCTATTCATCAGAGTTCCATTACAGAAAGTATTACATGTTAACAACAAAAGCAAATGCCCTAAAGGCTTACAGCTTTCCAAGTTAACACTTGGTTACAACAAAAGAGTACTAACTCATTTACACATTACGCCCTTGGCTTGAATTTACATGTAATACATCAAAAAGAAATAAGGCAACAAAAGTGTGCCCGTCTCTAGCCTCCTAAGCTATGTCCTTGGAGGTGGCATGCTACCTGTACCTGAAAATGATATTCCCATATAGGGTGAGCCACAGCCCAGTAGAAATACACTAAACCAACCATGAACCATGACTAAAAGATTAGCAATTGATAGATGGCCAACACTGATACTTTCTCTTATCACACTTTACAGTTTCATTACATACAAGTCCATGTTACTATTCATTTTCCAGTTCCTTTCAATTCTCAATTTACAACCATGGCTCAGAACCTGGCCAACAACTCATATGAGACAGTAACTCATATCAAACACTTCCCATTTCATAATAGATAAGCATACTAGCTATATCACACATCAACAGATAAGCATACAAGCTATATCATCACTTCCACAGATATGCATATGAGCACTATCACACTTCCAATGACAAGCATATGAGCTCTGTCAATACAACACTAGATAAGCATATGAGCTCTATCTACGGAGTCCATCCCCTATCTCCTCCCAACAACATACAGTTTAGAGGTCCATCCCCTATCTTCCCCTAAACCGTGGAGTACATCCCCTATCTCCTCCAATACAACACAATGCATATAAACAATAATTATACACATCATCACACAACACATAAATTTAACGTGTATAGCGATCCCGGGTTTACCCTTGTTGTACAGTGATCCAGACATGTGTCCGTGGATGTTGGTAGTTGTTTATTATCTTGTTTGCATCCTTTTTACTTTGTATATTGAGTTATAGGATGTGTTGGGCAGGTTTGTTACAGGTTGGTTGTGTTTGGGAGCCTAGTGCTGCTGCCCAGATTTTTGGACCTTCGCTCGAGCGAGGAGTTGGTCGCTCGAGCGAGCGTTGAGTTCGTGTCTGGTGGATCGAGCCAGAGTGGCTTCGCTCGAGCGAGCGATTGCATCTGGTTCTGGACCTGAGAACTGCATTTCTTGGCTCGAGCGAGCTTTCTTTCGCTCGAGCGCACTTCTGGGTTTTTGGCTCGAGCGAGAGTTTTCTGTGTCTGGTCGCTCGAGGGACAAAGGCTTCGCTCGAGCGAGCGTGTTTTATATCAGCGGACAGTAGCGTTTTTGAACATCAGTTTTTCACTTTCTTTTTCTTTCAAACCCTAGATCCGAGACTCTCTCTCTCTAAACTTACACTCTTTCTAAGAATTGATCTCCCTAGAGTGTGAATCTAGCCTAGGGCCTTTGTTAAAAAAATAGAGGGCGTTGAGAGCTTCGACTTAATCTGAAAAAGTTTGGATTTGGAGCACGTTGATCTTCGAGTCTTCATCTCCTTTTTGGCTCAAACTTCGAGGTAGGGATATCCTACTCCTCTCTATGGGTTTTGTCTTTAAATTTTAGTATTTTGAGATGTTGGGGTTGGTTTGGTAATTTTGTGAAAGTTCGGGGCTTTTGTGTAATTTTACAAAAGTTGGGGTTTTATTCATAATAAACCTAGATGCATGTTTGGCATAGAAAAATGGAATAAATGTTGAATCATTGATGAAATTGGGACCTAAGGGTTGAAACGTTAATTATGAAAAATGACCTAATTACATTGTTTGATTAATTGGGAATGCAAAGGGTTAAAGGGTGTGGTTGAATTATTTGTCACTCACCGGAATGAAATGTTGATTGAATATCCATTGTGCATTTATTTTCTGTTTAGAGATAACTACTTTGGGCTATCGGTGGAGGATAGTCGTGATTGTTGTAGACAATGCATGATGATTAGGCAAACGGAAACAAATCAATGGAATGTGTCATGGAATTTGACGGTTGATAGAATACATTAACTGTATGTATTGAGTGATTGTATATTGAACCAATGTGTTTGTATACGTTATGTGTAGAGGAGGAGATGGGGGATGTACTCCGCGGTTTAGGGGAAGATGGGGGATGTACCTCTAAACCGGATAGTATTGGGAGAAGATAGGGGATGAACTCCGTAGATATAACTCATATGCTTGTCTAGAGAAGTGAAGATAGAGCTTATATGCTTATCTTTGTGAAGTATGGATACAGCTTATATGCTTATCTGTGAATGTGGGATATTGTCGTTATACATATCTATTGAGAATGTGGATATAGCTTATATGCTTATCTGTGAATGTGGGATATAGTTTTTATACATATCTGTTGAAATAATGATAGAGCTAACATGCTTATCTGTTGAAAAAGGGAAAATGAAAAGTAACTTGGACTCATAAGTCGTAAGACATAAATATGTGATTTATGTGAATGTATCAGTGTTGGCCATCTATCAATTGCTAATCTTTTAGTCATTGTTCATGGTTGGTTTAGTGTATTTCTACTGGGCTGTGGCTCACCCTATATGGGAATATCATTTTCAGGTACAGGTAGCATGCCACCTCCAAGGACATAGCTTGGGAGGCTAGAGGCGGACATACTTTTGTCGTTTTATTTTTGATGTATTACATGTAAATTCAAGCCAAGGGCTTAATGTGTAAACGAGTTAGTACTCTTTTGTTGTAACCAAGTGTTAACTTGGAAAGCTGTAAGCCCATAGGGCATTTGCTTTTGTTGTTAACATGTAATACTTTTGTAATGAAACTCTAATGAATAAAAGAATGTGGTTAGTTTATATGTCAATGCATGTCTTATTTGATGGGTTTAATGTTATTATTTTGAGGGCGTTACAACGTGTCCCTTCAATCATCATACTCAATGATTCATTCCAGTGATTAGTTTCCGTTTGCCTAATCATCATGCATTGTCTACAACAATCACGACTATCCTCCACCGATAGCCCAAAGCAGTTATTTCTAAACAGAAAATAAATGCACAAATGGATATTCAATCAACATTTCAATTCGGTGAGTGATAAATAATTCAACTACACCCTTTAACCCCATGCATTCCCAATCTCAACAATTTCATTTCATTTCCTCATTTCTCACAATTAATTATCCCAATTAATCAAACAATGTAATTAGGTCATTTTCCATAATTAACATTACAACCCTTAGGTCTCATTTTCATCAATGATTCAACATTTATTCCATTTCTCTATGCCAAACATGCATCTAGGTTTATTATAAATAAAACCCCAACTTTTGTAAAATAACATAAAAGCCCCAAACTTTCACAAAATTACCAAACCAACCCCCAACATCTCAAAATACTAAAATTTAAAGACAAAATCCATAGAGAGGAGTAGGATATCCCTACCTCAAATCCGGAGCCCCAAGGGAGAAGATGACAAAACCCAACGTGCTCCAAATCTCGAAATTTTCAGATTAAAAAGTAGCCCTCGACGATCAACAACCTTTTTGTAAAGGCCAAAGATAAGCATGTAACGCCCTCAAAATAATAACATTAAACCCAACAAATAAGACAAGCGTTGATAGATAAACTAAGCACCTTCTATCATTCATTAGAATTCCATTACATAAGTATTACATGCTAACATCATAACAAAATGCCCTACGGGCTTACAGCTTTCCAAGTTAACACTTGGTTACAACAAAGAGTACTAACTCGATACACATTAAGCCCTTGGCTTGAAGTTACATGTAATACATCAAAAGTAAAACAACAGAACATGTCCGCCTCTAGCCTCCCAGCTATGTCCTTGGAGGTGGCATGCTTCCTGTACCTGAAAATGATGTTCCCATATAGGGTGAGCCACAGCCCAGTAGAAATACACTAAACCAACCATGGACAATGACTAAAACATTAGCAATTGATAGTTGGTCAACACTGATACAATCACATAAATTTCATATTTATGTCTTACAACTTATGAGTCTAAGTTACCTTTCATTTTCCCTTTTTCAACAGATAAGCATGTCAGCTCTATCATCATTTCAACAGATATGTATAAAAACTATATCTCACATTCAGATAAGCATAAAAGCTGTATCCACATTCTACAACAGATATGTATATCAACAATATCCACAGATAAGCATACAAGCTGTATCCACATTCTACAACAGATATGTATATCAACAATATCCACAGATAAGCATACAAGCTGTATCCACACTTCACAAAGATAAGCATATGAGCTCTATCTTCACTTCTCTAGACAAGCATATGAGCTCTGTCTACGGAGTACATCCCCTATCTCCTCCAAATACCTATCCGGTTTAGAGGTACATCCCCTATCTTCCCCTAAACCGCGGAGTACATCCCCTATCTCCTCCTCTACACATAACGTATATAAACACATTGGTTCTATATACAATCACACAATACATACAATTAATGTATTCAATTAACCGTCAAGTTCCATGACACATTTCATTGATTAGTTTCAGTTTACCTAATCATCATGCATTGTCTACAACAATCACGACTATCCTCCACCGATAGCCCAAAGCAGTTATTTCTAAACAGAAAATAAACGCACAATGGATATCAAATCAACATTTCATTCCTCATTCTTCTCAATTAATTATCCCAATTAATTAAACAATGTAATTAGGTCAATTCCCATAATTAACATTTCAACCCTTAGGTTCCATTTTCATCAATGATTCAACAATCATTCCATTTTCCTATGCCAAACATGCATCTAGGTTTATTATGAATAAAACCCCAACTTTTGTAAAATTACACAAAAGCCCCAAACTTTTACAAAATTACCAAACCAAGCCCAACATCTCAAAATACCAAAATTTAAAGACAAAACCCATAGAGAGGAGTAGGATATCCCTACCTTGAAGTTTAAGCCAAAAAGGAGATGAAGGCCCGAAGATCAACTTGCTCCAAATCCAAACTTTTTCAGATTAAATCGAAGCTCTCAACACCCTCTATCTTTTTAACAAAGGCCCTAGGCTAGATTCACACTCTAGGGAGATGAAATCTTAGAGAGAGTGTAAGTTTAGAGTGAGAGAGGCTCGGATTTAGGTTTTGCTCAAAGAAAAGAGGTGAAAAAGTGATGTTTTAGACGCTGCTGTCCGCTGATATAAAACACGCTCGCTCGAGCGAAGGATTGGTCGCTCGAGCGACCAGACACAGAAAACTCTCGCTCGAGCCAAGAAGTTCTCGATCGAGCGAAGAAAAACCCAGACCGCTCGAGCCACGAAAAGCTCGCTCGAGCCAGAAACTACAACTCTCAGGTCCAGAACCGGGGCAACACTACTCTCGCTCGAGCGACAAACTCCTCGCTCGAGCGAAGGACCAAAAATCTGGGCAGCAACACTAGGCTCCCAAGCACAACCAACCTGTAACAAACCTGCCCAACACATCCCATAACTCAAAATATAAAGTAAAGAGGATGCAAACTAGGAAATAAACAACTACCAACATTCACGGACACATGTCCGGATCACTGTACAACAAGGGTAAACCCGGGATCGCTATAACCTCCCCCCCTTAAAGAATTTCGCCCCCGAAATTAAGCACAAGTTTTCAAAAACAGGTTTTCCTCCATTTTGAACAATGTTACAATTTAACATTCAACAATTCGACCCATTACCGGTCATCCCATCCCTTTAACAAGAGACATATCGCAATATGTAAACAACATATGTATTATTAACATGCATCAACATTATGCACTAACTTTCCAATGTCAACAATATACTAAACACCTATAATGTTACATTCAACTTCCATATGAGGCAAGTTCCAAAACATACTTCCAATAACCAAAACACTTTCAATGTTTCACAACTTAAGACATATATAAAAGCTCTTAAGTTCAACAAAATGTAAAATTTAAATACAAAATTACATATCAACAAACAAGTCCGGATATTTCTCTCGGACTTCCAACTCACGTTCCCAAGTGGCTTCCTCCACTCCGTGATGTTTCCACAAGACTTTCACCAAAGGAATGGTCTTGCCACGCAGGACCTGATCCCGCCTATCCAAGACCCGAACCGGTCTCTCCTCATACGAGGCATCCTCATCTACCTCTAAATCGGTCCAATCCAACACATGTGATGGATCTGGCTCATACTTCCGAAGCATACTCACATGAAACACGTCATGTACTCCGGACAACTGCGGCGGTAAGGCTAACCGATAAGCAACCTCACCAATCCTCTCAAGGATCTCAAAAGGACCAATAAACCGAGGGGATAACTTCCCACTCTTCCCAAACCTCATCAAGCCTCGCCTAGGTGATATCTTCAGAAAGACATGATCACCTACCTCAAACGCCAAAGGCCTCCTCCTACGGTCGGCATAACTCTTTTGTCGACTCTGGGCTGTAACAAGCCTCCTACGGATAAGCTCAACTTTCTCCGTCGTCTCCCTAACCAACTCCGGACCCAACAAAGGTGCATCACCTACCTCGGCCCAACAAACTGGAGACCTACATGGTCGGCCATACAAGGCCTCAAACGGTGCCATACCGATGCTAGACTGAAAACTGTTGTTGTAGGCAAACTCTACCAATGGCAAGTGCCTCTCCCACGTCCCACTAAAGTCCAGGACACAACCCCGAAGCATATCCTCGAGGATCTGAATAGTACGCTCGGACTGCCCGTCAGTCTGAGGATGATAAGCCGTACTAAAGGTCAACTTAGTGCCCAAGGCACTCTGCAAACTCTGCCACAACCTAGCAGTAAAACGAGGATCTCTATCTGAGACGATCGTCACTGGGACCCCGTGCAATCTCACTACGTCCCGAATATACAAATCGGCAAGATGATCTACCGAATCTCTCACGCGCATAGGGATAAAGTGCGCCGACTTAGTCAACCGGTCTACAACCACCCAAATAGCATCACTACCCCGCTGAGTCCTCGGAAGACCTATAACGAAGTCCATAGTGACATGCTCCCATTTCCACTCGGCAATAGGCAAGGGTTGCAACAAACCCGCTGGCCTCTGATGCTCGGCCTTCACTTGCTGGCAAGTAAGGCACTTCGATACGAAAACAGCCACATCTCTCTTCATACCCCGCCACCAAAACTGGCGACCCAAATCCTGATACATCTTAGTACCTCCCGGATGCACCGCAAGGCACGAATGGTGAAACTCTCGGAGTACTTCCTCTCGGCAAGACTCCGGTACAAACAAACGGTTTCGGTATCTCACACTCAGGTCGGGATACACCGTCAAACCCTTCTCAACTTTCCCACTGGAGATCTTCTCTCGGAGGGATTCTACCTCAAGGTCACCTCTCTGTGCCTCTAACACTCTAATCACAAGTGTAGGCTGCGCAACAACAGAAAACAAGGCCGCAGCCTCGACAGATTCGCCCAGTAGCAAATCAAACTCGCCAAGTGCTCCCAACATCTCCCATTCCCGGATGGCTATACACGCTACATCACTAATGGTTTTCCTACTAAGGGCATCGGCCACAACATTGGCCTTTCCCGGATGATAATGCAACTCAAAATCATAATCCTCGATGAACTCCATCCATCTCCTCTGCCTCAAATTCAAGTCTCTCTGTGTAAACAGATATTTCAAACTCTTATGATCCGAGAATACCTCGAACCTCTCACCATAAAGGTAGTGCCTCCAGATTTTCAAGGCAAAGATCACAGCTGCTAACTCTAGGTCATGTGTGGGGTAATTCTTCTCGTGTATTTTCAACTGACGTGAGCCATAAGCTACCACTTTCCCCTCTTGCATCAACACACAACCCAAACCCTCTCGTGAGGCATCACAATATACCGCATAACCCAACCTTCTCTCCGGAATAATCAACACCGGAGCGGTGGTCAATCTAACTTTCAGCTCTTGGAACGACTTTTCACAAGTCTCATTCCACACAAACTTGACTCCCTTCCGAGTCAGTCTAGTCAACGGTGACGCTAACCTGGAAAAATCTTTCACAAACCGACGGTAATACCCAGCTAATCCCAGAAAACTGCGGATCTCAAACACACTCTTAGGCTGTGCCCAATCTTGCACTGCCTCAACCTTGGATGTATCAACAGACACCCCTTCCCCGGATACCACGTGGCCTAAGAACTTGACTTCCCCCAGCCAGAACTCACACTTCCCAAACTTGGCATACAGCCTATGGGCTCTAAGTAACTCAAGCACCACTCTCAAGTGTGCCTCGTGCTCCTCCTCAGTAGGCGAATAGATAAGAATGTCGTCCACGAAGACAACCACAAATCGGTCTAAGAACTCCCGGAAAATCCGGTTCATCAAGTCCATAAAGACTGCCGGTGCATTGGTAAGCCCGAATGGCATCACCAAAAACTCATAATGGCCATACCGCGTACGGAATGCCGTCTTAGGAATATCTTCCTCCCTGACCCTCAACTGATGGTAACCCGATCTCAAGTCTATCTTAGAGAAACAACGGGAACCCTTCAACTGATCAAACAAATCATCTATACGGGGCATAGGATACTTATTCTTAACCGTAGCCCGATTCAACTTCCGGTAGTCTATACACAGTCTCAAGGCACCATCTTTCTTTTTAACAAAGAGGGCCGGTGCTCCCCACGGCGAAACGCTAGGGCGAACAAAGCCCTTATCTAGCAATTCCTGGAGCTGAACTTTCAACTCAACCAACTCTGCCGGAGCAAAACGGTAAGGTGCCATAGAAATCGGCGCCGTACCAGGCACTAAATCAATAGAGAACTCTATCTCTCGGTGAGGTGGCAAACTAACAAGATCTTCGGGAAAGACATCCGAATACTCACAAACCACCCTTGGCAGCACACTCTGAGTCTCAACACACTCGCTACTCTCAAGGCTAGCAAGTAGACCACTAAGCTCACTTCGCCCTCGCGAATCATACCCCGGTGGCAAAACACTACCAACCCGGTCTCCCAAGAAATGGAACCACTCCCCGCTCAAGGTACATAACGTGACCCTCTGGCGGTAGCAATCAATAACAGCCCGGTATGACGATAACCAGTCCATACCCAAAATAACATCAAAGCCCTTCATGGGCATGACAACAAACGGAAAAGGAAGCCTATAGTCGGCGACCTCTATATCACATCCTCTAACACCCTGTTTCAGGATCAACTCACCGCCCAAAGGCGATACCACACAAATAGGAGATGCTAACTGTGCTAACTCCAATTCCAAAACAGATGCAAATGCAGCAGATACAAAAGAATGAGATGCACCCGTGTCTATCAACACACTAGCAACCGAGTTGCAAAACAGAAAAGTACCTCTCACCACCGATGGAGCCGGTACTAAATCCTGCGCGGTAACAGCATACACGCGCCCCGTAGGCCCCTGGTCTACCTGCTCACCTCTCGGAGCAAAAGACTGCTGCACAGACTGGGATGACGAAACTCCCGGATTGGCCCTCGAGGCCTGCACAGACTGAGCTGGCTGAAAACCCTGCGTCTGCCTAGAACTAGACGCTCCCGAAGTGGCACACAACTGTGGGCAAAACCTCTTCATGTGCCCAGGTTGTCCACACTGATAACAAGTCAAGAGCTGCCCCCTGCCCAAACTCTGACTCTGCGGTCTAGCTGATGAAGAAGCAGCTTTCTGACCTCCACCCTTCTGCGGGCAAACAGAAACCTTGTGACCCAACTGGCCACACTTGTAACAAGTGAATTCCCCCTGACCACCTCTCCCTGAGCCTACACTCGGCACTGGGAAGGTCGATCTAGCAACACCACCCTGCGACTGCTGAGGGTTAGAACCCCTCTGTCTCCTGCCATCACTCTGACTATCCTGGCTCCTCTTGGAGCCTCTCTGCCCCTCATCCTCCTCCTGCATCATAAGCTCCATATGAGCTGCAGCATCCACTAGGTGTCTATACTCCCAGATATAGGACCCACCAACTCTCAACTTGAGGCCCCGCCTCAACTTCCGCTCAAACTCATAGCAACGGCGTTCCTCAGACGCCACCAGTTCAGGTGCGAACCTGGACAGACTGGTAAAGGTAGCCTCAAACTCGGCCACTGACAAGCCCTGCTGATTAAGCCGGCTAAACTGATCCCTCAGCTTCTCCCTAGCTACTGCAGACAAAAACCTCTCCTGAAAAGCATTCACAAATGCCTCCCAAGTCCCACCAACACGAGCCTTCTCGTATTTCCACCATTGACCCGCATCTCCCTTCAGCTGGAAGGATGCCAAGGTCACTTTCAGCGCTCCGTCCTCGATGCCAAGCATCTCAAACGTCTTCGTTGTCTGTTCGAGCCATTCATCTGCCTTAAGCGGCTCTTTAGGATCCCCGATAAACTCGTCCGGATTACACCGAAAGAACTCCCTCTTCAAGAAGGAAGGCCCTGCCTCAGCTGCCTGATTCTCAGCCTTAAGAATACCCAAAGCTCCTGCTATCTCTCTGGCCAAGGCACCCATAGCCTGCTGACCCACTGGTTCGGCCACATTGGCCTGCCCCACTCCCTCCTGCTCTGCCGGAATCTCACCCTGTGACGGTACTTCCTGCCTCGCAGGTCTACCACGCCTAGCACCTCTTCCTCGTCCTGACATCCTAATAAAGGTAACACAGAACGTTAGCACATTCATAGGTGTGCCGAAACTAAACACTCACGTCCTAATGCATGGACAAGTGTAATTCACTCCACATAAGCACATAAACACATAAGCACTTACGAATTTCATTTCCGGATAATGATAGTCCCAAGACGTTACTAGAGTTCCGGTTAGAAACAGCATTGATCAAGTGCTTTTCCAACAAGACTTCCAGAAACTCAAGGATCCAATCAACATCCCAGAAATTAAATCCCATACCCACATAGTCACATAAGCATGTTATCAAGTAAGCACATAGCATGTGATACTGCATCTAAGTCTCTATCAAGCGAGACAAACCCATTGTGATACTAATCACTTCCCACGTACCCAAAGTATTCGAACCCGGTACGCTCTGATACCAAGTTGTAACGCCCTCAAAATAATAACATTAAACCCAACAAATAAGACAAGCGTTGATAGATAAACTAAGCACCTTCTATCATTCATTAGAATTCCATTACATAAGTATTACATGCTAACATCATAACAAAATGCCCTACGGGCTTACAGCTTTCCAAGTTAACACTTGGTTACAACAAAGAGTACTAACTCGATACACATTAAGCCCTTGGCTTGAAGTTACATGTAATACATCAAAAGTAAAACAACAGAACATGTCCGCCTCTAGCCTCCCAGCTATGTCCTTGGAGGTGGCATGCTTCCTGTACCTGAAAATGATGTTCCCATATAGGGTGAGCCACAGCCCAGTAGAAATACACTAAACCAACCATGGACAATGACTAAAACATTAGCAATTGATAGTTGGTCAACACTAATACAATCACATAAATTTCATATTTATGTCTTACAACTTATGAGTCTAAGTTACCTTTCATTTTCCCTTTTTCAACAGATAAGCATGTCAGCTCTATCATCATTTCAACAGATATGTATAAAAACTATATCTCACATTCAGATAAGCATAAAAGCTGTATCCACATTCTACAACAGATATGTATATCAACAATATCCACAGATAAGCATACAAGCTGTATCCACATTCTACAACAGATATGTATATCAACAATATCCACAGATAAGCATACAAGCTGTATCCACACTTCACAAAGATAAGCATATGAGCTCTATCTTCACTTCTCTAGACAAGCATATGAGCTCTGTCTACGGAGTACATCCCCTATCTCCTCCAAATACCTATCCGGTTTAGAGGTACATCCCCTATCTTCCCCTAAACCGCGGAGTACATCCCCTATCTCCTCCTCTACACATAACGTATATAAACACATTGGTTCTATATACAATCACTCAATACATACAATTAATGTATTCAATTAACCGTCAAGTTCCATGACACATTTCATTGATTAGTTTCAGTTTACCTAATCATCAACGCTTGTCTTATTTGTTGGGTTTAATGTTATTATTTTGAGGGCGTTACAAAGCAAATCACTCCTACTAGATCAAAACCTAGAGAGAAGGTAGAGTTCTAGAGTGAGAGGCTCAACAATGGTGTTTTTGGGAAGGTAGGAGAGAGAAGAGAAAGTGAAAAAGTGATTTGAAAAGTCAAAACTCGGAACTTAAACCCAGTCGCCCCGCTCAAGCGTCCAACGCCCCGCTCGAGCGTCACTCTCAGACTCCCGCTCGAGCGTCAACAATCCCGCTCGAGCGGCGGATACACACTTCTAGAACTTTTACAGAACCAGGTCTCCTGCTCGAGCTTCCAACTCCCCGCTCGAGCGTCACTTACACAATCCCGCTCGAGCGGCCAATCCCACGCTCGAGCGTCGAACACTGCACAGGAAATACTGGATGGGTGAAACTCCCGATCGAGTGCCAAAACCCGCGCTCGAGCGGACAGGTCAAAATTTGGGCAACTAGTTTTGGTTTCTAATCTCAACCAACCTGTAACAAATCTGCCCAACACATCCTATAACCCAAATACAAAGCAAGAAATGATGCACACCAGGTATTAATCAACTACTATCATCCACGGACACATGTCCGGATCACTGTACAACAAGGGTAAACCCGGGATCGCTATAAAAATAAAAGTTGAATAAAAATAAAAATGAAAGTTGCAGAAAATTAAATATGGAAGTTCAATCCAGAAACCACTATACCTTAACGATCTATTTGGAAATTAAATAAAAAAGGAAGTTGAATAAAAATAAAAATGAAAGTTGCATAAAATTAAAAATGGAAGTTCAATCCAAAAACCACTATACCTTAACGATTTATTTGGAAATTAAATAAAAAAGGAAGTTTAATAAAAAAGTAAATTGAATAAAAATGGAAGTTGAATAAAAATAAAAATGAAAGTTGCATAAAATTAAAAATGGAAGTTCAATCCAAAAACCACTATACCTTAACGATCTATTTGGAAATTAAATAAAAAAGGAAGTTGAGTAGAAAAGAAACATGAATAAAAAAGGAAGTGAAATAAAAATAAAAATGGAAGTTGCAGAAAATTAAAAATAGAAGTTCATTCCAGAAACCACTATACCTTAACGATCTATTTGGAAATTAAATAAAAAAGGAAGTTTAATAGAAAAGTAAATTAAATAAAAATGGAAGTAGAATATAAATAAAAATGAAAGTAGCATAAAATTAAAAATGGAAGTTCAATCAAGAAACCACTATACCTTAGCGATCTATTTGGAAATTAAATAAAAAGGAAGTTTAATAGGAAAGTAAATTGAATTAAAATGGAAGTAGAATAAAAATAAAAATGGAAGTCGCAGAAAATTAACAATGGAAGTTCATTCCAGAAACCACTATACCTTAACGATCTATTTGGAAATTAAATAAAAAAGGAAGTTTAATAGGAAAGTAAATTGAATAAAAATGGAAGTAGAATAAAAATAAAAATGAAAGTTGCATAAAATTAAAAATGAAAGTTCAATCCAGAAACCACTATACCTTAACGATCTATTTTGAAATTAAATAAAAAAGGAAGTTTAATAGAAAAGTAAACTGAATAAAAATGGAAGTTGAATAAAAATAAAAATGAAAGTTGCAGAAAATTAAATATGGAAGTTCAATCTAGAAACCACAATACCTTAACGATCTATTTCGAAATTAAATAAAAAAGTAAGTTTAATAGAAAAGTAAATTGAATAAAAATGGAAGTTGAATAAAAAAAAAAATGAAAGTTGCATAAAATTAAAAATGGAAGTTCAATACAAAAACCACTATACCTTAACGATCTATTTGGAAATTAAATAAAAAAGGTAGTTTAATAGAAAAGTAAATTGAATAAAAATGGAAGTTGAATAAAAATAAAAATGAAAGTTGCATAAAATTAAAAATGGAAATTCAATCCAGAAACCACTATACCTTAACGATCTATTTCGAAATTAAATAAAAAAGGAAGTTTAATAGAAAAGTAAACAGAATAAAAATGGAAGTTGAATAAAAATAAAAATGAAATTTGCAGAAAATTAAATATGGAAGTTCAATCCAGAAACCACTATACCTTAACGATCTATTTGGAAATTAAATAAAAAAGTAAGTTTAATAGAAAAGTAAATTGAATAAAAATGGATGTTGAATAAAAATAAAAATGAAAGTTGCATAAAATTAAAAATAGAAGTTCAATACCAAAACCACTATACCTTAACGATCTATTTGGAAATGAAATAAAAAAGGTAGTTTAATAGAAAAGTAAATTGAATAAAAATGGAAGTTGAATAAAAATAAAAATGAAAGTTGCATAAAATTAAAAATGGAAGTTCAATCCAAAAACCACTATACCTTAACGATCTATGTGGAAATTAAATAAAAAAGGAAGTTTAATAGAAAAGTAAACTAAATAAAAATGGAAGTTGAAAAAAAATAAAAATGAAAGTTGCAGAAAATTAAATATGGAAGTTCAATCCAGAAACCACTATACCTTAATGATCTATTTGGAATTAAATAAAAAAGGAAGTTGAATAAAAATAAAAATGAAAGTTGCATAAAATTAAAAATGGAAGTTCAATCCAGATACCACTATACCTTAACGATCTATTTGGAAATTAAATAAAAAAAGGTAGTTTAATAGAAAAGTAAATTGAATCAAAATGGAAGTTGAATAAAAATAAAAATGAAAGTTGCATAAAATTAAAAACAGAAGTTCAATCCAAAAACCACTATACCTTAACGATCCATTTGGAAATTAAATAAAAAAGGAAGTTTAATAGAAAAGTAAATTGATTAAAAATTGAAGTAAAATAAAAATAAAAATGAAAGCTGCATAAAATTAAAAATGGATGTTGAATCCAGAAACCACTATACCTTAACGATCTACTTGGAAATTAAATAAAAAAGGAAGTTTAATAGGAAAGTAAATTGAATTAAAATGGAAGTAGAATAAAAATAAAAATGAAAGTTGCATAAAATTAAAAATGGAAGTTCAATCCAGAAACCACTTTACCTTAACGATCTATTTGGAATTTAAATAAAAAAGTAAGTTTAATAGAAAAGTAAATTGAACAAAAATGGAAGTTGAATAAAAATAAAAATGAAAGTTGCATAAAATTAAAAATGGAAGTTCAATACAAAAACAACTATACCTTAACGATCTATTTGGAAATTAAATAAAAAAGGTAGTTTAATAGAAAAGTAAATCGAATAAAAATGGAAGTTGAATAAAAATAAAAATGAAAGTTGCATAAAATTAAAAATGGAAGTTCAATCCAAAAATTACTATACCCTAATGATCTATTTGGAAATTAAATAAAAAAGGAAGTTTAATAGAAAAGTAAACTGAATAAAAATGGAAGTTGAATAAAAATAAAAATGAAAGTTGCAGAAAATTAAATATGGAAGTTCAATCCAAAAACCACTATACCTTAACGATCTATTTGAAAATTAAATAAAAAAGGCAGCTTAATAGAAAAGTAAATTGATTAAAAATGGAAGTAGAATAAAAAATAAAAATGAAAGTTGCATAAAATTAAAAATGGAAGTTCTATCCAGAAACCACTATACCTTAATGATCTACTTGGAAATTAAATAAAAAAGGAAGTTTAATAGGAAAGTAAATTGAATTAAAATGGAAGTTGAATAAAAATAAAAATGAAAGTTGCATAAAATTAAATATGGAAGTTCAATCCAGAAACCACGATATCTTAACGATCTATTTGGAAATTAAATAAAAAAGAAAGTTTAATAGAAAAATAAATTGAATAAAAATGGTAGTTGAATGAAAATAAAAATGAAAGTTGCATAAAATTAAAAATGGAAGTTCAATACAAAAACCACTATACCTTAACGATCTATTTGGAAATTAAATAAAAAACGGTAGTTTAATAGAAAAGTAAATTGAATAAAAATGGAAGTTGAATAAAAATAAAAATGAAAGTTGCATAAAATTAAAAATGGAAGTTCTATCCAAAAACCACTATACCTTAACGATCCATTTGGAAATTAAATAAAAAAGGAAGTTAAATAGAAAATTAAATTGATTAAAAATTGAAGTAAAAAAAAATAAAAATGAAAGTTGCATAAAATTAAAAATGGATGTTCAATCCAGAAACCACTATACCTTAACGATCTACTTGGAAATTAAATAAAAAAAGAAGTTTAATAGGAAAGTAAATTGAATTAAAATGGAAGTAGAATAAAAATAAAAATGAAAGTTGCATAAAGTTAAAAATGGAAGGTCAATCCAGAAACCACTTTACCTTAACGATCTATTTGGAAATTAAATAAAAAAGGAAGTTTAATGGAAAAGTAAATTGAATAAAAATGGAAGTTGAATAAAAATAAAAATGAAAGTTGCATAAAATTAAAAATGGAAGTTCAATTCAAAAACCACTATACCTTAGCGATCTATTTGGAAATTAAATAAAAAAGGAAGTTGAGTAGAAAAGAAACGTGAATAAAAAAGGAAGTTAAATAAAAACAAAAATGGAAGTTGCAGAAAATTAAAAATGGAAGTTCATTCCAGAAACCACTATATCTTAATGATCTATTTGGAAATTAAATAAAAAAGGAAGTTTAATTGAAAAGTAAATTGATTAAAAATGGATGTAGAATAAAAATAAAAATGAATGTTGCATAAAATTAAAAATGGAAGTTCTATCCAGAAACCACTATACCTTAACGACCTACTTGGAAATTAAATAAAAAAGGAAGTTTAATAGGAAAGTAAATTGAATTAAAATGGAAGTAGAACAAAAATAAAAATGAAAGTTGCAGAAAATTAAATATGGAAGTTCAATCCAGAAACCACTATACCTTAACGATCTATTTTGAAATTAAATAAAAAAGTAAGTTTAATAGAAAAATAAATTGAATAAAAATGGAAGTTGATTAAAAATAAAAATGAAAGATGCATAAAATTAAAAATGGAAGTTCTATCCAGAAACCACTATACCTTAACGATCTATTTGGAAATTAAATAAAAAAGGAAGTTTAATAGAAAAGTTAATTGAATTAAAATGGAAGTAGAATAAAAATAAAAATGAAAGTTGCAGAAAATTAAATATGGAAGTTCAATCCAGAAACCACTATACCATAACGATCCATTTGGAAATTAAATAAAAAAGAAAGTTTAACAGAAAAGTAAATTGAATAGAAATGGAAGTTGCATAAAAATAAAAATGAAAGTTGCATAAAATTAAATATGGAAGTTCAATCCAGATACCACTATACCATAACGATCTATTTGGAAATTAAATAAAAAAGTAAGTTTAATAGAAAAGTAAATTCAATAAAAATGGAAGTTGAATAAACATAAAAATGAAAGTTGCAGAAAATTAAATATGAAAGTTCAATCCAGAAACCACTTTACCTTAGCGATCTATTTGGAAATTAAATAAAAAAGGAAGTTTAATAGCAATGTAAATTGAATAAAAAAGGAAGTTGAATAAAAATAAAAATGAAAGTTGCATAAAATTAAAAATGGAAGTTCAATACAAAAACCACTATACCTTAACGATCTATTTGGAAATTAAATAAAAAAAGGTAGTTTAGTAAAAAAGTAAATTGAATTAAAATGGAAGTAGAATAAAAATAAAAATGAAAGTTGCAGAAAATTAAATATGGAAGTTCAATCCAGAAACCACTACACCTTAACGATCTATTTTGAAATTAAATAAAAAAGTAAGTTTAATAGAAAAGTAAATTGAATAAAAATGGAAGTTGAATAAAAATAAAAATGAAAGTTGCATAAAATTAAAAATGGAAGTTCAATACAAAAACCACTATACCTTAACGATCTATTTGGAAATTAAATAAAAAAGGTAGTTTAATAGAAAAGTAAATTGAATAAAAATGGAAGTAGAATAAAAATAAAAATGAAAGTTGCATAAAATTAAAAATGGAAGTTCAATACAAAAACCACTATACCTTAACGATCTATTTGGAAATTAAATAAAAACGGTAGTTTAATAGAAAAGTAAATCGAATAAAAATGGAAGTTGAATAAAAATAAAAATGAAAGTTGCATAAAATTAAAAATGGAAGTTCAATATAAAAACCACTATACCTTAACGGTCAATTTGGAAATTAAATAAAAAAAGGTTGTTTAATAGAAAAGTAAATTGAATAAAAATGGAAGTTGAATAAAAATAAAAATGAAAGTTGCATAAAATTAAAAATGGAAGTTCAATCCAAAAACCACTATACCTTAACGATCCATTTGGAAATTAAATAAAAAAGGAAGTTTAATAGAAAATTAAATTGATTAAAAATTGAAGTGAAAAATAATTAAAAGGAAAGTTGCATAAAATTAAAAATGGATGTTCAATCCAGAAACCACTATACCTTAACGATCTACTTGAAAATTAAATAAAAAAGGAAGTTTAGTAGGAAAGTAAATTGAATTAAAATGGAATTAGAATAAAAATAAAAATGAAAGTTGCATAAAATTAAAAATGGAAGTTCAATCCAGAAACCACTTTACCTTAACGATCTATTTGGAAATTAAATAAAAAAGGAAGTTTAATAGAAAAGTAAATTGAATAAAAAAGGAAGTTGAATAAAAAAAAAAATAAAGTTGCATAAAATTAAAAATGGAAGTTCAATTCAAAAACTACTATACCTTTACGATCTATTTGGAAATTAAATAAAAAAGGAAGTTGAGTAGAAAAGAAACGTGAATAAAAAAGGAAGTTAAATAAAAACAAAAATGGAAGTTGCAGAAAATTAAAAATGGAAGTTCATTCCAGAAACCACTATATCTTAATGATCTATTTGCAAATTAAATAAAAAAGGAAGTTTAATAGAAAAGTAAATTGATTAAAAATAGAAGTAGAATAAAAACAAAAATGAAAAGTTGCATAAAATTAAAAATGGAAGTTCTATCCAGAAACCACAATACCTTAACGATCTACTTGGAAATTAAATAAAAAAGGAAGTTTAATAGGAAAGTAAATTGAACTAAAATGGAAGCAGAATAAAAATAAAAATGAAAGTTGCTTAAAATTAAAAATGGAAGTTCAATCCAGAAACCACTATACCTTAACGATCTATTTGGAAATTAAATAAAAAAGGAAGTTTAATAGAAAAGTAAACAGAATAAAAATGGAAGTTGAATAAAAATAAAAATGAAAGTTGCAGAAAATTAAATATGGAAGTTCAATCCAGAAACCACTATACCTTAACGATCTATTTGGAAATTAAATAAAAAAGTAAGTTTAATAGAAAAGTAATTTGAATAAAAATGGAAGTTGAATAAAAATAAAAATGAAAGTTGCATAAAATTAAAAATGGAAGTTCAATACAAAAACCACTATACCTTAACGATCTATTTGGAAATTAAATAAAAAAGGTAGTTCAATAGAAAAGTAAATTGAATAAAAATGGAAGTTGAATAAAAATAAAAATGAAAGTCGCATAAAATTAAAAATGGAAGTTCAATCCAAAAACCACTATACCTTAACGATCTATTTGGAAATTAAATAAAAAAGGAAGTTTAATAGAAAAGTAAATTGAATAAAAATTGAAGTTGAATAAAAATAAAATTGAAAGTTGCATAAAATTAAAAATGGAAGTTCAATACAAAAACCACTATACCTTAACGATCTACTTGGAAATTAAATAAAAAAAGGTAGTTCAATAGAAAAGTAAATTGAATAAAAATGGAAGTTGAATAAAAATAAAAATGAAAGTTGCATAAAATTAAAAATGGAAATTCAATCCAAAAACCACTATACCTTAACGATCTATGTGGAAATTAAATAAAAAAGGAAGTTTAATAGAAAAGCAAACTGAATAAAAATGGAAGTTGAAAAAAAATAAAAATGAAAGTTGCAGAAAATTAAATATGGAAGTTCAATCCAGAAACCACTATACCTTAACGATCTATTTCGAAATTAAATAAAAAAGTAAGTTTAATAGGAAAGTAAATTGAATAAAAATGGAAGTTGAATAAAAATAAAAATGAAAGCTGCATAAAATTAAAAATGAAAGTTCAATACCAAAACCACAATACCTTAACGATCTATTTGGAAATTCAATAAGAAAGGTAGTTTAATAGAAAAGTAAATTGAATAAAAATGGAAGTTGAATAAAAATAAAAATGAAACTTGCATAAAATTAAAAATGGAAGTTCAATCCAAAAACCACTATACCTTAACGATCTATTTGGAAATTAAATGAAAAAGGAAGTTTAATAGAAAAGCAAACTGAATAAAAATGGAAGTTGAAAAAAAATAAAAATGAAAGTTGCAGAAATTTAAATATGGAATTTCAATCCAGAAACCACTATACCTTAACGATCTATTTGGAATTAAATGAAAAAGGAAGTTTAATAGAAAAGTAAATTGAATAGAAATGGAAGTTGAATAAAAATAAAAATGAAAGTTGCATAAAATTAAAAATGGAAGTTCAATCCAAAAACCACTATACCTTAACGATCTATTTGGAAATTAAATAAAAAAAGGTAGTTTAATAGAAAAGTAAATTGATTAAAAATTGAAGTAAAATAAAAATAAAAATGAAAGTTGCATAAAATTAAAAATGGATGTTGAATCCAGAAACCACTATACCTAAACGATCTACTTGGAAATTAAGTAAAAAAAGGAAGTTTAATAGGAAAGTAAATTGAATTAAAATGGAAGTAGAATAAAAATAAAAATGAAAGTTGCAGAAAATTAAATATGGAAGTTCAATCCAGAAACCACTATACCTTAACGATCTATTTGAAAATTAAATAAAAAAGGAGGTTTAATAGAAAAGTAAATTGATTAAAAATGGAAGTAGAATAAAAATAAAAATGAAAGTTGCAGAAAATTAAATATGGAAGTTCAATCCAGAAACCACTATACCTTAACGATCTATTTGGAAATTAAATAAAAAAGTAAGTTTAATAGAAAAGTAATTTGAATAAAAATGGAAGTTGAATAAAAATAAAAATGAAAGTTGCATAAAATTAAAAATGGAAGTTCAATACAAAAACCACTATACCTTAACGATCTATTTGGAAATTAAATAAAAAAGGTAGTTCAATAGAAAAGTAAATTGAATAAAAATGGAAGTTGAATAAAAATAAAAATGAAAGTCGCATAAAATTAAAAATGGAAGTTCAATCCAAAAACCACTATACCTTAACGATCTATTTGGAAATTAAATAAAAAAGGAAGTTTAATAGAAAAGTAAATTGAATAAAAATTGAAGTTGAATAAAAATAAAATTGAAAGTTGCATAAAATTAAAAATGGAAGTTCAATACAAAAACCACTATACCTTAACGATCTACTTGGAAATTAAATAAAAAAGGTAGTTCAATAGAAAAGTAAATTGAATAAAAATGGAAGTTGAATAAAAATAAAAATGAAAGTTGCATAAAATTAAAAATGGAAATTCAATCCAAAAACCACTATACCTTAACGATCTATTTGGATATTAAATAAGAAAGGTAGTTTAATAGAAAAGTAAATGGAATAAAAATGGAAGTTGAATAAAAATAAAAATGAAAGTTGCAGAAAATTAAAAATGGAATTTCTATCCAGAAACCACTATACCTTAACGATCTACTTGGAAATTAAATAAAAAAGGAAGTTTAATAAGAAAGTAAATTGAATTAAATTGGAAGTTGAATAAAAATAAAAATGAAAGTTGCAGAAAATTAAAAATTGAATTTCTATCCAGAAACCACTATACCTTAACGATCTACTTGGAAATTAAATAAAAAAGGAAGTTTAATAAGAAAGTAAATTGAATTAAATTGGAAGTTGAATAAAAATAAAAATGAAAGTTGCATAAAATTAAAAATGGAAGTTCAATCCAGAAACCACTATACCTTAACGATCTATTTCGAAATTAAATAAAAAAGTAAGTTTAATAGAAAAGTAAATTGAATAAAAATGGAAGTTGAATAAAAATAAAAATGAAAGTTGCATAAAATTGAAAATGCAAGTTCAATACAAAACCACTATACCTTAACGATCTATTTGGAAATTAAATAAGAAAGGTAGTTTAATAGAAAAGTAAATTGAATAAAAATGGAAGTTGAATAAAAATAAAAATGAAAGTTGCATAAAATTAAAAATGGAAGTTCAATCCAAAAACCACTATACCTTAACGATCTATGTGGAAATTAAATAAAAAAGTAAGTTTAATAGAAAAGTAAATTGAATAAAAATGGAAGTTGAATAAAAATAAAAATGAAAGTTGCATAAAATTAAAAATGGAAGTTCAATACAAAAACCACTATACCTTAACGATCTATTTGGAAATTAAATAAAAAAAGGTAGTTTAATAGAAAAGTAAATTGAATAAAGATGGAAGTTGAATAAAAATAAAAATGAAAGTTGCATAAAATTAAAAATGGAAGTTCAATCCAAAAACCACTATACCTTAACGATCCATTTGGAAATTAAATAAAAAAGGAAGTTTAATAGAAAATTAAATTGATTAAAAATTGAAGTAAAAAAAGATAAAAATGAAAGTTGCATAAAATTAAAAATGGAAGTTCAATCCAAAAACCACTATACCTTAACAATCTATGTGGAAATTAAATAAAAAAGGAAGTTTAATAGAAAAGCAAACTGAATAAAAATGGAAGTTGAAAAAAAATAAAAATGAAAGTTGCAGAAAATTAAATATGGAAGTTCAATCCAGAAACCACTATACCTTAATGATCTATTTGGAAGTTAAATAAAAAAGGAAGTTTAATAGAAAAGCAAATTGAATAAAAATGGAAGTTGAATAAAAATAAAAATGAAAGTTGCATAAAATTAAAAATGGAAGTTCAATACAAAAACCACTATACCTTAACGATCTATTTGGAAATTAAATAAAAAAAGGTAGTTTAATAGAAAAGTAAATTGAATAAAGATGGAAGTTGAATAAAAATAAAAATGAAAGCTGCATAAAATTAAAAATGGAAGTTCAATCCAGAAACCACTATACCTTAACGATTTATTTGGAAATTAAATAAAAAAGGAAGTTTAATAGAAAAGTAAACAGAATAAAAATGGAAGTTGAATAAAAATAAAAATGAAAGTTGCAGAAAATTAAATATGGATGTTCAATCCAGAAACCACTATACCTTAACAATCTATTTGGAAATTAAATAAAAAAGTAAGTGTAATAGAAAAGTAAATTGAATAAAAATGGAAGTTGAATAAAAATAAAAATGAAAGTCGCATAAAATTAAAAATGGAAGTTCAATCCAAAAACCACTATACCTTAACAATCTATGTGGAAATTAAATAAAAATGGAAGTTTAATAGAAAAGCAAATTGAATAAAAATGGAAGTTGAAAAAAAATAAAAATGAAAGTTGCAGAAAATTAAATATGGAAGTTCAATCCAGAAACCACAATACCTTAGCGATCTATTTCGAAATTAAATAAAAAAGTAAGTTTAATACCAAAGTAAATTGCATAAAAATGGAAGTTGAATAAAAATAAAAATGAAAATTGCATAAAATTAAAAATGGAAGTTCAATACAAAAACCACTATACCTTAACGATCTATTTGGAAATTAAATAAGAAAGGTAGTTTGATAGAAAAGTAAATTGAATAAAAATGGAAGTTGAATAAAAATAAAAATGAAAGTTGCATAAAATTAAAAATGGAAGTTCAATCCAAAAACCACTATACCTTAACGATCTATGTGGAAATTAAATAAAAAAGGAAGTTTAATAGAAAAGCAAACTGAATAAAAATGGAAGTTGAAAAAAAATAAAAATGAAAGTTGCAGAAAATTAAATATGGATGTTCAATCCAGAAACCACTATACCTTAACGATCTATTTGGAAATTAAATTAAAAAGTAAGTTTAATAGAAAAGTAAATTGAATAAAAATGGAAGTTGAAAAAAAATAAAAATGAAAGTTGCAGAAAATTAATTATGGATGTTCAATCCAGAAACCACTATACCTTAACGATCTATTTGGAAATTAAATAAAAATGTAAGTTTAATAGAAAAGTAAATTGAATAAAAATGGAAGTTGAATAAAAATAAAAATGAAAGTTGCATAAAATTAAAAATGGAAGTTCAATACAAAACCACTATACCTTAACGATCTATTTGGATATTAAATAAGAAAGGTAGTTTAATAGAAAAGTAAATGGAATAAAAATGGAAGTTGAATAAAAATAAAAATGAAAGTTGCATAAAATTAAAAATGGAAGTTCAATACAAAACCACTATACCTTAACGATCTATTTGGATATTAAATAAGAAAGGTAGTTTAATAGAAAAGTAAATGGAATAAAAATGGAAGTTGAATAAAAATAAAAATGAAAGTTGCATAAAATTAAAAATGGAAGTTCAATCCAAAAACCACTATAACTTAACGATCTATGTGGAAATTAAATAAAAAAGTAAGTTTAATAGAAAAGTAAATTGAATAAAAATGGAAGTTGAATAAAAATAAAAATGAAAGTTGCATAAAATTAAAAATGGAAGTTCAATACAAAAACCACTATACCTTCACGATCTATTTGGAAATTAAATAAAAAAAGGTAGTTTAATAGAAAAGTAAATTGAATAAAGATGGAAGTTGAATAAAAATAAAAATGAAAGTTGCAGAAAATTAAAAATGGAAGTTCAATCCAAAAACCACTATACCTTAACGATCCATTTGGAAATTAAATAAAAAAGGAAGTTTAATAGAAAATTAAATTGATTAAAAATTGAAGTAAAAAAAGATAAAAATGAAAGTTGCATAAAATTAAAAATCGAAGTTCAATCCAAAAACCACTATACCTTAACAATCTAAGTGGAAATTAAATAAAAAAGGAAGTTTAATAGAAAAGCAAACTGAATAAAAATGGAAGTTGAAAAAAAATAAAAATGAAAGTTGCAGAAAATTAAATATGGAAGTTCAATCCAGAAACCACTATACCTTAACGATCTATTTGGAAATTAAATAAAAAAGGAAGTTTAATAGAAAAGTAAATTGAATAAAAATGGAAGTTGAATAAAAATAAAAATGAAAGTTGCATAAAATTAAAAATGGAAGTTCAATACAAAAACCACTATACCTTAACGATCTATTTGGAAATTAAATAAAAAAAGGTAGTTCAATAGAAAAGTAAATTGAATAAAGATGGAAGTTGAATAAAAATAAAAATGAAAGTTGCATAAAATTAAAAATGGAAGTTCAATCCAAAAACCACTATACCTTAACGATCCATTTGGAAATTAAATAAAAAAGGAAGTTTAATAGAAAATTAAATTGATTAAAAATTGAAGTAAAAAAAGATAAAAATGAAAGTTGCATAAAATTAAAAATGGAAGTTCAATCCGGAAACCACTATACCTTAACGATCTATATGGAAATTAAATAAAAAAGGAAGTTTAATAGAAAAGTAAACAGAATAAAAATGGAAGTTGAATAAAAATAAAAATGAAAGTTGCAGAAAATTAAATATGGAAGTTCAATCCAGAAACCACTATACCTTAACGATCTATTTGGAAATTAAATAAAAAAGTAAGTTTAATAGAAAAGTAAATCGAATAAAAATGGAAGTTGAATAAAAATAAAAATGAAAGTTGCATAAAATTAAAAATGGAAGTTCAATACAAAAACCACTATACCTTAACGATCTATTTTGAAATTAAATAAAAAAAGGTAGTTTAATAGAAAAGTAAATTGAATAAAGATGGAAGTTGAATAAAAATAAAAATGAAAGTTGCATAAAATTAAAAATGGAAGTTCAATCCAAAAACCACTATACCTTAACGATCCATTTGGAAATAAAATAAAAAAGGAAGTTTAACAGAAAATTAAATTGATTAAAAATTGAAGTAAAAAAAGATAAAAATGAAAGTTGCATAAAATTAAAAATGGAAGTTCAATCCAAAAACCACTATACCTTAACAATCTATGTGGAAATTAAATAAAAAAGGAAGTTTAATAGAAAAGCAAACTGAATAAAAATGGAAGTTGAAACAAAATAAAAATGAAAGTTACAGAAAATTAAATATGGAAGTTCAATCCAGAAACCACTATACCTTAACGATCTATTTGGAAATTAAATAAAAAAGGTAGTTTAATAGAAAAGTAAATTGAATAAAAACGGAAGTTAAATAAAAATAAAAATGAAAGTTGCATAAAATTAAAAATGGAAGTTCAATACAAAAACCACTATACCTTAACGATCTATTTGGATATTAAATAAAAAAAGGTAGTTTAACAGAAAACTAAATGGAATAAAAATGGAAGTTGAATAAAAATAAAAATGAAAGTTGCATAAAATTAAAAATGGAAGTTAAATCCAAAAACCACTATACCTTAACGATCTATTTGGAAATTAAATAAAAAAGGTAGTTCAATAGAAAAGTAAATTGAATAAAAATGGAAGTTGAATAAAAATAAAAATGAAAGTTGCATAAAATTAAAAGTGGAAGTTCAATCCAAAAACCACTATACCTTAACGATCTATTTGGAAATTAAATAAAAAAGGAAGTTTAATAGAAATGTAAATTGAATAAAAATGGAAGTTGAAAAAAAATAAAAATGAAAGTTGCAGAAATTTAAATATGGAAGTTCAATCCAGAAACCACTCTACCTTAACAATCTATTTGGAAATTAAATAAAAAAGGAAGTTTAATAGAAAAGTAAATTGAATAAAAATGGAAGTTGAATAAAAATCAAAATGAAAGTTGCATAAAATTAAAAATGGAAGTTCAATACAAAAACCACTATACCTTAACAATCTATGTGGAAATTAAATAAAAATGGAAGTTTAATAGAAAAGCAAATTGAATAAAAATGGAAGTTGAAAAAAAATAAAAATGAAAGTTGCAGAAAATTAAATATGGAAGTTCAATCCAGAAACCACAATACCTTAGCGATCTATTTCGAAATTAAATAAAAAAGTAAGTTTAATACAAAAGTAAATTGCATAAAAATGGAAGTTGAATAAAAATAAAAATGAAAATTGCATAAAATTAAAAATGGAAGTTCAATACAAAAACCACTATACCTTAACGATCTATTTGGAAATTAAATAAGAAAGGTAGTTTGATAGAAAAGTAAATTGAATAAAAATGGAAGTTGAATAAAAATAAAAATGAAAGTTGCATAAAATTAAAAATGGAAGTTCAATCCAAAAACCACTATACCTTAACGATCTATGTGGAAATTAAATAAAAAAGGAAGTTTAATAGAAAAGCAAACTGAATAAAAATGGAAGTTGAAAAAAAATAAAAATGAAAGTTGCAGAAAATTAAATATGGATGTTCAATCCAGAAACCACTATACCTTAACGATCTATTTGGAAATTAAATAAAAAAGTAAGTTTAATAGAAAAGTAAATTGAATAAAAATGGAAGTTGAAAAAAAATAAAAATGAAAGTTGCAGAAAATTAAATATGGATGTTCAATCCAGAAACCACTATACCTTAACGATCTATTTGGAAATTAAATAAAAAAAGTAAGTTTAATAGAAAAGTAAATTGAATAAAAATGGAAGTTGAATAAAAATAAAAATGAAAGTTGCATAAAATTAAAAATGGAAGTTCAATACAAAACCACTATACCTTAACGATCTATTTGGATATTAAATAAGAAAGGTAGTTTAATAGAAAAGTAAATGGAATAAAAATGGAAGTTGAATAAAAATAAAAATGAAAGTTGCATAAAATTAAAAATGGAAGTTGAATCCAAAAACCACTATACCTTAACGATCTATGTGGAAATTAAATAAAAAAGTAAGTTTAATAGAAAAGTAAATTGAATAAAAATGGAAGTTGAATAAAAATAAAAATGAAAGTTGCATAAAATTAAAAATGGAAGTTCAATACAAAAACCACTATACCTTCACGATCTATTTGGAAATTAAATAAAAAAATGTAGTTTAATAGAAAAGGAAATTGAATAAAGATGGAAGTTGAATAAAAATAAAAATGAAAGTTGCATAAAATTAAAAATGGAAGTTCATTCCAAAAACCACTATACCTTAACGATCCATTTGGAAATTAAATAAAAAAGGAAGTTTAATAGAAAATTAAATTGATTAAAAATTGAAGTAAAAAAAGATAAAAATGAAAGTTGCATAAAATTAAAAATCAAAGTTCAATCCAAAAACCACTATACCTTAACAATCTATGTGGAAATTAAATAAAAAAGGAAGTTTAATAGAAAAGCAAACTGAATAAAAATGGAAGTTGAAAAAAAATAAAAATGAAAGTTGCAGAAAATTAAATATGGAAGTTCAATCCAGAAACCACTATACCTTAACGATCTATTTGGAAATTAAATAAAAAAGGAAGTTTAATAGAAAAGTAAATTGAATAAAAATGGAAGTTGAATAAAAATAAAAATGAAAGTTGCATAAAATTAAAAATGGAAGTTCAATACAAAAACCACTATACCTTAACGATCTATTTGGAAATTAAATAAAAAAAGGTAGTTCAATAGAAAAGTAAATTGAATAAAGATGGAAGTTGAATAAAAATAAAAATGAAAGTTGCATAAAATTAAAAATGGAAGTTCAATCCAAAAACCACTATACCTTAACGATCCATTTGGAAATTAAATAAAAAAGGAAGTTTAATAGAAAATTAAATTGATTAAAAATTGAAGTAAAAAAAGATAAAAATGAAAGTTGCATAAAATTAAAAATGGAAGTTCAATCCGGAAACCACTATACCTTAACGATCTACATGGAAATTAAATAAAAAAGGAAGTTTAATAGAAAAGTAAACAGAATAAAAATGGAAGTTGAATAAAAATAAAAATGAAAGTTGCAGAAAATTAAATATGGAAGTTCAATCCAGAAACCACTATACCTTAACGATCTATTTGGAAATTAAATAAAAAAGTAAGTTTAATAGAAAAGTAAATTGAATAAAAATGGAAGTTGAATAAAAATAAAAATGAAAGTTGCATAAAATTAAAAATGGAAGTTCAATACAAAAACCACTATACCTTAACGATCTATTTTGAAATTAAATAAAAAAAGGTAGTTTAATAGAAAAGTAAATTGAATAAAGATGAAAGTTGAATAAAAATAAAAATGAAAGTTGCATAAAATTAAAAATGGAAGTTCAATCCAAAAACCACTATACCTTAACGATCCATTTGGAAATAAAATAAAAAAGGAAGTTTAATAGAAAATTAAATTGATTAAAAATTGAAGTAAAAAAGGATAAAAATGAAAGTTGCATAAAATTAAAAATGGAAGTTCAATCCAAAAACCACTATACCTTAACAATCTATGTGGAAATTAAATAAAAAAGGAAGTTTAATAGAAAAGCAAACTGAATAAAAATGGAAGTTGAAACAAAATAAAAATGAAAGTTGCAGAAAATTAAATATGGAAGTTCAATCCAGAAACCACTATACCTTAACGATCTATTTGGAAATTAAATAAAAAAGGTAGTTTAATAGAAAAGTAAATTGAATAAAAATGGAAGTTAAATAAAAATAAAAATGAAAGTTGCATAAAATTAAAAATGGAAGTTCAATACAAAAACCACTATACCTTAACGATCTATTTGGATATTAAATAAAAAAAGGTAGTTTAACAGAAAAGTAAATTGAATAAAAATGGAAGTTGAATAAAAATAAAAATGAAAGTTGCATAAAATTAAAAATGGAAGTTAAATCCAAAAACCACTATGCCTTAACGATCTATTTGGAAATTAAATAAAAAAGGTAGTTCAATAGAAAAGTAAATTGAATAAAAACGGAAGTTGAATAAAAATAAAAATGAAAGTTGCATAAAATTAAAAGTGGAAGTTCAATCCAAAAACCACTATACCTTGACGATCTATTTGGAAATTAAATAAAAAAGGAAGTTTAATAGAAATGTAAATTGAATAAAAATGGAAGTTGAAAAAAAATAAAAATGAAAGTTGCAGAAATTTAAATATGGAAGTTCAATCCAGAAACCACTCTACCTTAACAATCTATTTGGAAATTAAATAAAAAAGGAAGTTTAATAGAAAAGTAAATTGAATAAAAATGGAAGTTGAATAAAAATAAAAATGAAAGTTGCATAAAATTAAAAATGGAAGTTCAATACAAAAACCACTATACCTTAACGATCTATTTGGAAATTAAATAAAAAAAGGTAGTTTAATAGAAAAGTAAATTGAATAAAGATGGAAGTTGAATAAAAATAAAAATGAAAGTTCATAAAATTAAAAATGGAAGTTCAATCCACAAACCACTATACCTTAACGATTCATTTGGAAATTAAATAAAAAAGGAAGTTTAATAGAAAATTAAATTGATTAAAAATTGAGGTAAAAAAAGATAAAAATGAAAGTTGCATAAAATTAAAAATGGAAGTTCAATCCAGAAACCACTATACCTTAACGATCTATATGGAAATTAAATAAAAAAGGAAGTTTAATAGAAAAGTAAACTAAATAAAAATGGAAGTTGAATAAAAATAAAAATGAAAGTTGCAGAAAATTAAATATGGAAGTTCAATCCAGAAAACACTATACCTTAACGATCTATTTGGAAATTAAATAAAAAAGTAAGTTTAATAGAAAAGTAAATTGAATAAACGTGGAAGTTGAATAAAAATAAAAATGAAAGTTGCATAAAATTAAAAATGGAAGTTCAATACAAAAACCACTATACCTTAACGATCTATTTGGAAATTAAATAAAAAAGGTAGTTCAATAGAAAAGTAAATTGAATAAAAATGGAAGTTGAATAAAAATAAAAATAAAAGTTGCATAAAATTAAAAATGGAAGTTCAATCCAAAAACCACTATACCTTAACGACCTATTTGGAAATTAAATAAAAAAGGAAGTTTAATAGAAAAGTAAATTGAATAAAAATGGAAGTTGAATAAAAATAAAAATGAAAGTTGCATAAAATTAAAAACGGAAGTTCAATACAAAAACCACTATACCTTAACGATCTATTTGGAAATTAAATAAAAAAAGGTAGTTTAATGGAAAAGTAAATTGATTAAAAATGGAAGTTGAATAAAAATAAAAATGAAAGTTGCATAAAATTAAAAACGGAAGTTCAATCCAAAAACCACTATACCTTAACGATCTATTTGGAAATTAAATAAAAAATGAAGTTTAATAGAAAAGCAGACTGAATAAAAATGGAAGTTGAATAAAAATAAAAATGAAAGTTGCAGAAAATTAAATATGGAAGTTCAATCTAGAAACCACAATACCTTAACGATCTATTTGGAAATTAAATAACAAAGTAAGTTTAATAGAAAAGTAAATTGAATAAAAATGGAAGTTGAATAAAAATAAAAATGAAAGTTGCATAAAATTAAAAATGGAGGTTCAATAAGAAAACCACTATACCTTAACGATCTATTTGGAAATTAAATAAAAAAGGTAGTTTCATAGAAAAGTAAATTGAATAAAAATGGAAGTTGAATAAAAATAAAAATGAAAGTTGCAGAAAATTAAAAATGGAAGTTCAATCCAGAAACTACAATACCTTAATGATCTATTTCGAAATTAAATAAAAAAGTAAGTTTAATAGAAAAGTAAATTGAATAAAAATGAAAGTTGAATAAAAATAAAAATGAAAGTCGCATAAAATTAAAAATGGAAGTTCAATCCAAAAACCACTATACCTTAACAATCTATGTGGAAATTAAATAAAAAAGGAAGTTTAATAGAAAAGCAAACTGAATAAAAATGGAAGTTGAAAAAAAATAAAAATGAAAGTTGCAGAAAATTAAATATGGAAGTTCAATCCAGAAACCACAATACCTTAACGATCTATTTCGAAATTAAATAAAAAAGTAAGTTTAATAGAAAAGTAAATTGAATAAAAATGGAAGTTGAATAAAAATAAAAATGAAAATTGCATAAAATTAAAAATGGAAGTTCAATACAAAAACCACTATACCTTAACGATCTATTTGGAAATTAATTAAGAAAGGTAGTTTAATAGAAAAGTAAATTGAATAAAAATGGAAGTTGAATAAAAATAAAAATGAAAGTTGCATAAAATTAAAAATGGAAGTTCAATCCAAAAACCACTATACCTTAACGATCTATGTGGAAATTAAATAAAAAAGGAAGTTTAATAGAAAAGCAAACTGAATAAAAATGGAAGTTGAAAAAAAATAAAAATGAAAGTTGCAGAAAATTAAATATGGAAGTTCAATCCAGAAACCACTATACCTTAACGATCTATTTGGAAATTAAATAAAAAAGTAAGTTTAATAGAAAAGTAAATTGAATAAAAATGGAAGTTGAATAAAAATAAAAATGAAAGTTGCATAAAATTAAAAATGGAAGTTCAATACAAAAACCACTATACCTTAACCATCTATTTGGAAATCAAATAAGAAAGGTAGTATAATAGAAAAGTAAATTGAATAAAAATGGAAGTTGAATAAAAATAAAAATGAAAGTTGCATAAAATTAAAAATGGAAGTTCAATCCAAAAACCATTATACCTTAACGATCTATGTGGAAATTAAATAAAAAAGGAAGTTTAATAGAAAAGCAAACTGAATAAAAATGGAAGTTGAATAAAAATAAAAATGAAAGTTGCAGAAAATTAATTATGGAAGTTCAATCCAGAAACCACTATACCTTAACGATCTATTTGGAATTAAATAAAAAAGGAAGTTTAATAGAAAAGTAAATTGAATAGAAATGGAAGTTGAATAAAAATAAAAATGAAAGTTGCATAAAATTAAAAATGGAAGTTCAATCCAAAAACCACTATACCTTAACGATCTATTTGGAAATTAAATAAAAAAAGGTAGTTTAATAGAAAAGTAAATTGAATCAAAATGGAAGTTGAATAAAAATAAAAATGAAAGTTGCATAAAATTAAAAACGGAAGTTCAATCCAAAAACCACTATACCTTACCGATCCGTTTCGAAATTAAATAAAAAAGGAAGTTTAATAGAAATGTAAATTGATTAAAAATTGAAGTAAAATAAAAATAAAATTGAAAGCTGCATAAAATTAAAAATGGATGTTGAATCCATAAACCACTATACCTTAACGATCTACTTGGAAATTAAATAAAAAAGGAAGTGTAATAGGAAAGTAAATTGAATTAAAATGGAAGTAGAATAAAAATAAAAATGAAAGTTGCATAAAATTAAAAATGGAAGTTCAATCCAGAAACCACTATACCTTAACGATTTATTTGGAAATTAAATAAAAAAGGAAGTTTAATAGAAAAGTAAACAGAATAAAAATGGAAGTTGAATAAAAATAAAAATGAAAGTTGCAGAAAATTAAATATGGAAGTTCAATCCAGAAACCACTATATCTTAACGATCTATTTGGAAATTAAATAAAAAAGTAAGTTTAATAGAAAAGTAAATTGAATAAAAATGGAAGTTGAATAAAAATAAAAATGAAAGTTGCATAAAATTAAAAATGGAAGTTCAATACAAAAACCACTATACCTTAACGATCTATTTGGAAATTAAATAAAAAAGGTAGTTCAATACAAAAGTAAATTGAATAAAAATGGAAGTTGAATAAAAATAAAAATGAAAGTCGCATAAAATTAAAAATGGAAGTTCAATCCAAAAACCACTATACCTGAACGATCTATTTGGAAATTAAATAAAAAAGGAAGTTTAATTGAAAAGTAAATTGAATAAAAATGGAAGTTGATTAAAAATAAAAATGAAAGTTGCATAAAATTAAAAATGGAAGTTCAATACAAAAACCACTATACCTTAACGATCTATTTGGAAATTAAATAAAAAAAGGTAGTTTAATAGAAAAGTAAATTGAATAAAAATGGAAGTTGAATAAAAATAAAAATGAAAGTGGCATAAAATTAAAAATGGAAGTTCAATCCGAAAACCACTATACCTTAACGATCTATTTGGAAATTAAATAAAAAAGGAAGTTTAATAGAAAAGCAAACTGAATAAAAATGGAAGTTGAATAAAAATAAAAATGAAAGTTGCAGAAAATTAAATATGGAAGTTCAATCCAGAAACCACAATACCTTAACGATCTATTTCGAAATTAAATAAAACAGTAAGTTTAATAGAAAAGTAAATTGAATAAAATTGGAAGTTGAATAAAAATAAAAATGAAAATTGCATAAAATTAAAAATGGAAGTTCAATACAAAAACCACTATACCTTAACGATCTATTTGGAAATTAAATAAGAAAGTTAGTTTAATAGAAAAGTAAATTGAATAAAAATGGAAGTTGAATAAAAATAAAAATGAAAGTTGCATAAAATTAAAAATGGAAGTTCAATCCAAAAACCACTATACCTTAACGATCTGTGTGGAAATTAAATAAAAAAAGGAAGTTTAATAGAAAAGCAAATTGAATAAAAATGGAAGTTGAAAAAAAATAAAAATGAAAGTTGCAGAAAATTAAATATGGAAGTTCAATCCAGAAACCACTATACCTTAACGATCTATTTGGAATTAAATAAAAAAGGAAGTTTAATAGAAAAGTAAATTGAATAGAAATGGAAGTTGAATAAAAATAAAAATGAAAGTTGCATGAAATTAAAAATGGAAGTTCAATCCAAAAACCACTATACCTTAACGATCTATTTGGAAATTAAATAAAAAAATGTAGTTTAATAGAAAAGTAAATTGGATCAAAATGGAAGTTGAATAAAAATAGAAATGAAAGTTGCATAAAATTAAAAACGGAAGTTCAATACAAAAACCACTATAGCATAACGATCCATTCGGAAATTAAATAAAAAAGGAAGTTTAATAGAAAAGTAAATTGATTAAAAATTGAAGTAAAGTAAAAATAAAAATGAAAGCTGCATAAAATTAAAAATGGATGTTGAATCCAGAAACCACTATACCTTAACGATCTACTTGGAAATTAAATAAAAAAGGAAGTTTAATAGGAAAGTAAATTGAATTAAAATGGAAGTAGAATAAAAATAAAAATGAAAGTTGCATAAAATTAAAAATGGAAGTTCAATCCAGAAACCACTTTACCTTAACGATCTATTTGGAAATTAAATAAAAAAGTAAGTTTAATAGAAAAGTCAATTGAATAAAAATGAAAGTTGAATAAAAATAAAAATGAAAGTTGCATAAAATTAAAAATGGAAGTTCAATACAAAAACCACTATAACTTAACGATCTATTTGGAAATTAAATAAAAAAGGAAGTTTAATAGAAAAGCAAACTGAATAAAAATGGAAGTTGAATAAAAATAAAAATGAAAGTTGCAGAAAATTAAATATGGAAGTTCAATCCAGAAACCACTATACCTTAACGATCTATTTGGAATTAAATAAAAAAGGAAGTTTAATAGAAAAGTAAATTCAATAGAAATGGAAGTTGAATAAAAATAAAAATGAAAGTTGCATAAAATTAAAAATGGAAGTTCAATCCAAAAACCACTATACCTTAACGATCTATTTGGAAATTAAATAAAAAAAGGTAGTTTAATAGAAAAGTAAATTGAATCAAAATGGAAGTTGAATAAAAATAAAAATGAAAGTTGCATAAAATTAAAAACGGAAGTTCAATCCAAAAACCACTATACCTTAACGATCCATTTCGAAATTAAATAAAAAAGGAAGTTTAATAGAAAAGTAAATTGATTAAAAATCGAAGTAAAATAAAAATAAAATTGAAAGCTGCATAAAATTAAAAATGGATGTTGAATCCAGAAACCACTATACCTTAACGATCTATTTGGAAATTAAATAAAAAAGGAAGTTTAATAGAAAAGCAAACTGAATAAAAATGGAAGTTGAATAAAAATAAAAATGAAAGTTGCAGAAAATTAAATATGGAAGTTCAATCCAGAAACCACAATACCTTAACGATCTATTTCGAAATTAAATAAAACAGTAAGTTTAATAGAAAAGTAAATTGAATAAAATTGGAAGTTGAATAAAAATAAAAATGAAAGTTGCATAAAATTAAAAATGGAAGTTCAATACAAAAACCACTATACCTTAACGATCTATTTGGAAATTAAATAAGAAAGGTAGTTTAATAGAAAAGTAAATTGAATAAAAATGGAAGTTGAATAAAAATAAAAATGAAAGTTGCATAAAATTAAAAATGGAAGTTCAATCCAAAAACCACTATACCTTAACGATCTATGTGGAAATTAAATAAAAAAAGGAAGTTTAATAGAAAAGCAAACTGAATAAAAATGGAAGTTGAAAAAAAATAAAAATGAAAGTTGCAGAAAATTAAATATGGAAGTTCAATCCAGAAACCACTACACCTTAACGATCTATTTGGAATTAAATAAAAAAGGAAGTTTAATAGAAAAGTAAATTGAGTAGAAATGGAAGTTGAATAAAAATAAAAATGAAAGTTGCATGAAATTAAAAATGGAAGTTCAATCCAAAAACCACTATACCTTAACGATCTATTTGGAAATTAAATAAAAAAATGTAGTTTAATAGAAAAGTAAATTGGATCAAAATGGAAGTTGAATAAAAATAAAAATGAAAGTTGCATAAAATTAAAAACAGAAGTTCAATACAAAAACCACTATACCATAACGATCCATTCGGAAATTAAATAAAAAAGGATGTTTAATAGAAAAGTAAATTGTTTAAAAATTGAAGTAAAGTAAAAATAAAAATGAAAGCTGCATAAAATTAAAAATGGATGTTGAATCCAGAAACCACTATACCTTAACGATCTACTTGGAAATTAAATAAAAAAGGAAGTTTAATAGGAAATTAAATTGAATTAAAATGGAAGTAGAATAAAAATAAAAATGAAAGTTGCATAAAATTAAAAATGGAAGTTCAATCCAGAAACCACTTTACCTTAACGATCTATTTTGAAATTAAATAAAAAAGTAAGTTTAATAGAAAGGTCAATTGAATAAAAATGAAAGTTGAATAAAAATAAAAATGAAAGTTGCATAAAATTAAAAATGGAAGTTCAATGCAAAAACCACTATACCATAACGATCTATTTGGAAATTAAATAAAAAAGGTAGTTTAATAGAAAAGTAAATTGATTAAAAATTGAAGTAAAATAAAAATAAAAATGAAAGTTGCATAAAATTAAAAATGGATGTTGAATCCAGAAACCACTATACCTTAACGATCTACTTGGAAATTAAATAAAAAAGGAAGTTTAATAGGAAAGCAAATTGAATTAAAATGGAAGTAGAATAAAAATAAAAATGAAAGTTGCAGAAAATTAAATATGGAAGTTCAATCCAGAAACCACAATATCTTAACGATTTATTTGAAAATTAAATAAGCAAGGAAGTTTAATAGAAAAGTTAATTGATTAAAAATGGAAGTAGAATAAAAATAAAAATGAAAGTTGCATAAAATTAAAAATGGAATTTCTATCCAGAAACCACTATACCTTAACGATCTACTTGGAAATTAAATAAAAAAGGAAGTTTAATAGGAAAGTAAATTGAATTAAAATGGAAGTTGAATAAAAATGAAAGTTGCATAAAATTAAAAATGGAAGTTCAATCCAAAAACCACTATACCTTAACGATCTATTTGGAAATTAAATAAAAAAGGAAGTTTAATAGAAAAATAAATTGAATAAAAATGGTAGTTGAATAAAAATAAAAATGAAAGTTGCAGAAAATTAAATATGGAAGTTCAATCTAGAAACCACTATACCTTAACGATCTATTTGGAAATTAAATAAAAAAGGAAGTTTAATAGAAAAGTAAATTGAATAAAAATGGAAGTCGAATAAAAATAAAAATGAAAGTTGCATAAAATTAAAAATGGAAGTTCAATACAAAAACCACTATACCTTAACGATCTATTTGGAAATTAAATAAAAAAAGGTAGTTTAATATAAAAGTAAATTGAATAAAAATGGAAGTTGAATAAAAATAAAAATGAAAGTTGCATAAAATTAAAAATGGAAGTTCAATACAAAAACCACTATACCTTAACGATCCATTTGGAAATTAAATAAAAAAGGAAGTTTAATAGAAAATTAAATTGATTAAAAATTGAAGTAAAAAAAGATAAAAATGAAAGTTTCATAAAATTAAAAATGGAAGTTCAATCCAGAAACCACTAGACCTTAACGATCTATTTGGAAATTAAATAAAAAAGGAAGTTTAATAGAAAAGTAAACAGAATAAAAATGGAAGTTGAATAAAAATAAAAATGAAAGTTGCAGAAAATTAAATATGGAAGTTCAATCCAGAAACCACTATACCTTAACGATCTATTTGGAAATTAAATAAAAAAGAAAGTTTA
Organism: Camellia sinensis; assembly: GCF_055761805.1. Lineage (NCBI taxonomy): Eukaryota > Viridiplantae > Streptophyta > Magnoliopsida > Ericales > Theaceae > Camellia > Camellia sinensis. Next base: position 43,526,931 of record NW_028128987.1, on the reverse strand, counting down.
ATAGAAAAGTAAATTGAATAAACATGGAAGTTGAATAAAAATAAAAATGAAAGTTGCATAAAATTAAAAATGGATGTTCAATACAAAAACCACTGTACCTTAACGATCTATTTGGAAATTAAATAAAAAAAGGTAGTTCAATAGAAAAGTAAATTGAATAAAAATGGAAGTTGAATAAAAATAAAAATGAAAGTTGCATAAAATTAAAAATGGAAGTTCAATCCAAAAACCACTATACCTTAACGATCTATTTGGAAATTAAATAAAAAAGGAAGTTTAATAGAAAAGTAAATTGAATAAAAATGGAAGTTGAATAAAAATAAAAATGAAAGTTGCATAAAATTAAAAATGGAAGTTCAATACAAAAACCACTATACCTTAACGATCTATTTCGAAATTAAATAAAAAAAGGTAGTTTAATAGAAAAGTAAATTGAATAAAAATGGAAGTTGAATAAAAATAAAAATGAAAGTTGCATAAAATTAAAAATGGAAGTTCAATCCAAAAACCACTAGACCTTAACGATCTATTTGGAAATTAAATAAAAAAAGGAAGTTTAATAGAAAAGCAGACTGAATAAAAATGGAAGTTGAATAAAAATAAAAATGAAAGTTGCAGAAAATTAAATATGGAAGTTCAATCTAGAAACCACTATACCTTAACGATCTATTTGGAAATTAAATAAAAAAGTAAGTTTAATAGAAAAGTAAGTTGAATAAAAATGGAAGTTGTGTAAAAATAAAAATGAAAGTTGCATAAAATTAAAAATGGAAGTTCAATACAAAAACCACTATACCTTAACGATCTATTTGGAAATTAAATAAAAAAGGTAGTTTAATAGAAAAGTAAATTGAATAAAAATGGAAGTTGAATAAAAATAAAAATGAAAGTTGCAGAAAATTAAATATGGAAGTTCAATCCAGAAACCACAATACCTTAACGATCTATTTCGAAATTAAATAAAAAAGTAAGTTTAATAGAAAAGTAAATTGAATAAAAATGGAAGTTGAATAAAAATAAAAATGAAAGTTGCATAAAATTAAAAATGGAAGTTCAATCCAAAAACCACTATACCTTAACAATCTATGTGGAAATTAAATAAAAAAGGAAGTTTAATAGAAAAGCAAACTGAATAAAAATGGAAGTTGAAAAAAAATAAAAATGAAAGTTGCAGAAAATTAAATATGGAAGTTCAATCCAGAAACCACTATACCTTAACGATCTATTTGGAATTAAATAAAAAAGGAAGTTGAATAGAAAAGTAAATTGAATAGAAATGGAAGTTGAATAAAAATAAAAATGAAAGTTGCATAAAATTAAAAATGGAAGTTCAATCCAAAAACCACTATACCTTAACGATCTATTTAGAAATTAAATAAAAAAAGGTAGTTTTATAGAAAAGTAAATTGAATCAAAATGGAAGTTGAATAAAAATAAAAATGAAAGTTGCATAAAATTAAAAACAGAAGTTCAATCCAAAAACCACTATACCTTAACGATCCATTTGGAAATTAAATAAAAAAGGAAGTTTAATAGAAAAGTAAATTGATTAAAAATTGAAGTAAAATAAAAATAAAAATGAAAGTTGCATAAAATTAAAAATGGAAGTTCAATCCAAAAACCACTATACCTTAACGATCTATTTGGAAATTAAATAAAAAAGAAAGTTTAATAGAAAAGTAAATTGAATAAAAATGGAAGTTGAATAAAAATAAAAATGAAAGTTGCATAAAAATAAAAATGAAAGTTGCATAAAATTAAAAATGGAAGTTCAGTACAAAAACCGCTATACCTTAACGATCTATTTGGAAATTAAATAAAAAAAGGTAGTTTAATAGAAAAGTAAATTGAATAAAAATGGAAGTTGAATAAAAATAAAAATGAAAGTTGCATAAAATTAAAAATGGAAGTTCAATTCAAAAACCACTATACCTTAACGATCTATTTGGAAATTAAATAAAAAAGGTAGTTTAATAGAAAAGTAAATTGAATAATAATGGAAGTTGAATAAAAATAAAAATGAAAGTTGCATAAAATTAAAAATGGAAGTTCAATCCAAAAACCACTATACCTTAACGATCTATTTGGAAATTATATAAAAAAGGAAGTTTAATAGAAAAGCAAATTGAATAAAAATGGAAGTTGAATAAAAATAAAAGTGAAAGTTGCAGAAAATTAAATATGGAAGTTCAATCCAGAAACCACAATACCTTAACGATCAATTTCGAAATTAAATAAAAATTTAAGTTTAATAGAAAAGTAAATTGAATAAAAATGGAAGTTGAATAAAAATAAAAATGAAAGTTGCATAAAATTAAAAATTGAAGTTCAATACAAAAACCACTATACCTTAACGATCTATTTGGAAATTAAATAGGAAAGGTAGTTTAATAGAAAAGTAAATTGAATAAAAATGGAAGTTGAATAAAAATAAAAATGAAAGTTGCATAAAATTAAAAATGGAAGTTCAATCCAAAAACCACTATACCTTAACGATCTATTTGGAAATTAAATAAAAAAGGAAGTTTAATAGAAAAGCAAACTGAATAAAAATGGAAGTTGAAAAAAAATAAAAATAAAAGTTGCAGAAAATTAAATATGGAAGTTCATTCTAGAAACCTATAGCGATCCCGGGTTTACCCTTGTTGTACAGAGATCCGGACATGTGTCCGTGGATGTTGGTAGTGTTTATTATCTTGTTTACATCCTTTTTACTTAGTATTTAAGTTGTAGGATGTGTTAGGCGGGTTTGTTACAGGTTGGTTGAGTTTTGAAACCAAAACTAGTTGCCCAGATTTTGGCCTGTCCGCTCGAGCGGGGGTTTGGGCGCTCGAGCGGGGAATACATCCATCCAGTATTTCCTGTGCAGTGTTGGACGCTCGAGCGTGGAGTTGGCCGCTCGGGCGGGGTTGTGTGAGTGCCGCTCGAGCGGGGAGTTGGACGCTCGAGCGGAGGCCTGGCTCTGCAAAAGTGCTGGGCGAGTGCATTCTGTGCTCGAGCGAGAGTTTGGCCGCTCGAGCGGAAGCCTGTGAGTGGACGCTCGAGCGGGGTGTTCTACGCTCGAGCGGAGACCTGGGTTAAAGTCCCGAATTTGTGACTCTTCAAATCACTTTTTCACTTTCTCTTCTCTCTCTTACTTTTCCTAAAGCACCATTGTTGAGCCTCTCTCTCTAGATACTACCTTCTCTCTAGGTTTTGATCTAGTAGGAGTGGTTTGCTCATCTTTGACCTTTACAAAAAAGTTGTTGATCGTTGAGGGCTTCTCTTTAATCTGGAAATTTCGGGTTTTGGAGCACGTTGGGTTTTGTCTTCTTCTCCCTTGAAGCTCCGAATTTGAGGTAGGGATATCCTACTCCTCTCTATGGATTTTGTCTTTAAATTTTGGTATTTTGAGATGTTGGGGTTGGTTTGGTAATTTTGTGAAAGTTTGGGGCTTTTGTGTAATTTTACAAAAGATGGGGTTTTATTCATAATAAACCTAGATGCATGTTTGGCATAGAGAAATGGAATTAATGTTGAATCATTGATGAAAAGGGAACCTAAGGGTTGAAATGGTAATTCTGGAAAATGGCCTAATTACATTGTTGATTAATTGGGATAATTAATTGGTAGAGATGAAGAAATGAAATGTTGATTGAATATCCATTTGTGCATTTATTTTCTGTTTAGAAATAACTGCTTTGGGCTATTGGTGGAGGATAGTCGTGATTGTTGTAAGACAATGCATGATGATTAGGCAAACTGAAACTAATCAATGGAATGTGTCATGGAATTTGACGGTTGATTGAATACATTAATTGTATGTATTGAAGGATTGTATATAGAACCAATGTGTTTGTATACGTTATGTGTAGAGGAGGAGATAGGGGATGTACTCCGCGGTTTAGGGGAAGATAGGGGATGTACCTCTAAACCGGATAGTGTTGGGAGAAGATAGGGGATGAACTCCGTAGACACAGCTCATATGCTTGTCTAGAGAAGTGAAGATAGAGCTTATATGCTTATCTTTGTGATGTGTGGATGTAGCTTATATGCTTATCTGAATGTGGGATATTGTTGTTATACATATCTGTTGAGAATGTGGATACAGCTTATATGCTTATCTGAATGTGGGATATTGTTGTTATACATAGCTGTTGAGAATGTGGATATAGCTTATATGCTTATCTGAATGTGGGATATAGCTTATATACTCATCTGTTGAAATAATGATAGAGCTGACATGCTTATCTGTTGAAAAAGGGAAAATGAAAAGTAACTTGGACTCTTAAGTCGTATGACATAATATGTGATTTATGTGAATGTATCAGTGTTAGCCATCTATCAATTGCTAATGTTTTAGTCATTGTCCATGGTTGGTTTAGTGTATTTCTACTGGGCTGTGGCTCACCCTATATGGGAATATCATTTTCAGGTACAGGTAGCATGCCACCTCCAAGGACATAGCTTGGGAGGCTAGAGGCGGACATAGCTTTGTCGTTTTGTTTTTGATGTATTACATGTAACTTCAGGCCAAGGGCTTAATGTGAAACGAGTTAGTACTCTTTGTTGTAACCAAGTGATAACTTGGAAAGCTGTAAGCCCGTAGGGCATTTTGTTTTGATGTTAATATGTAATACTTATGTAATGAGACTCTAATGAATAAAATCCAGAAACCACTATACCTTAACGATCTATTTGGAATTAAATAAAAAAGGAAGTTTAACAGAAAAGTAAATTGAATAAAAATGGAAGTTGAATAAAAATAAAAATGAAAGTTGCATAAAATTAAAAATGGAGGTTCAATCCAAAAACAACTATACCTTAACGATCTATTTGGAAATTAAATAAAAAAAGGTAGTTTAATAGAAAAGTAAATTGAATCAAAATGGAAGTTGAATAAAAATAAAAATGAAAGTTGCATAAAATTAAAAATGGAAGTTCAATCCAAAAACCACTATACCTTAACGATCCATTTGGAAATTAAATAAAAAAGGAAGTTTAATAGAAAAGTAAATTGATTAAAAATTGAAGTAAAATAAAAATAAAAATGAAAGCCGCATAAAATTAAAAATGGATGTTGAATCCAGAAACCACTATACCTTAACGATCTATTTGGAAATTAAATACAAAAGGAAGTTTAACAGAAAAGCAAACTGAATAAAAATGGAAGTTGAATAAAAATAAAAATGAAAGTTGCAGAAAATTAAATATGGAAGTTCAATCCAGAAACCACTATACTTTAACGATCTATTTGGAATTAAATAAAAAAGTAAGTTTAATAGAAAAGTAAATTGAATAAAAATGGAAGTTGATTAAAAATAAAAATGAAAGTTGCATAAAATTAAAAATGGAAGTTCAATACAAAAACCACTATACCTTAACGATCTATTTGGAAATTAAAGAAAAAAGGAAGTTTAATAGAAAAGTAAATTGAATAAAAATGGAAGTTGAATAAAAATAAAAATGAAAGTTGCATAAAATTAAAAATGGAAGTTCAATACAAAAACCACTATACCTTAACGATCTATTTGGAAATTAAATAAAAAAAGGTAGTTTAATAGAAAAGTAAATTGAATAAAAATGGAAGTTGAATAAAAATAAAAATGAAAGTTGCATAAAATTAAAAATGGAAGTTCAATCCAAAAACCACTATACCTTAACGATCCATTTGGAAATTAAATAAAAAAGGAAGTTTAATAGAAAATTAAATTGATTAAAAATTGAAGTAAAAAAAAATAAAAATGAAAGTTGCATAAAATTAAAAATGGATGTTCAATCCAGAAACCACTATACCTTAACGATCTACTTGGAAATTAAATAAAAAAAGAAGTTTAATAGGAAAGTAAATTGAATTAAAATGGAAGTAGAATAAAAATAAAAATGAAAGTTGCATAAAATTAAAAATGGAAGTTCAATCCAGAAACCACTTTACCTGAACGATCTATTTGGAAATTAAATAAAAAAGGAAGTTTAATAGAAAAGTAAATTGAATAAAAAGGGAAGTTGAATAAAAATAAAAATGAAAGTTGCACAAAATTAAAAATGGAAGTTCAATTCAAAAACCACTATACCTTAGCGATCTATTTGGAAATTAAATAAAAAAGGAAGTTGAGTAGAAAAGAAACGTGAATAAAAAAAGGAAGTTAAATAAAAACAAAAATGGAAGTTGCAGAAAATTAAAAATGGAAGTTCATTCCAGAAACCACTATATCTTAATGATCTATTTGGAAATTAAATAAAAAAGGAAGTTTAATAGAAAAGTAAATTGATTAAAAATGGAAGTAGATAAAAAATAAAAATGAAAGTTGCATAAAATTAAAAATGGAAGTTCTATCCAGAAACCACTATACCTTAACGACCTACTTGGAAATTATATAAAAAAGGAAGTTTAATAGGAAAGTAAATTGAATTAAAATGGAAGTAGAACAAAAATAAAAATGAAAGTTGCAGAAAATTAAATATGGAAGTTCAATCCAGAAACCACTATACCTTAACGATCTATTTGGAAATTAAATAAAAAAGTAAGTTTAATAGAAAAATAAATTGAATAAAAATGGAAGTTGAATAAAAATAAAAATGAAAGATGCATAAAATTAAAAATGGAAGTTCTATCCAGAAACCACTATACCTTAACGATCTATTTGGAAATTAAATAAAAAAGGAAGTTTAATAGAAAAGTAAATTGAATTAAAATGGAAGTAGAATAAAAATAAAAACGAAAGTTGCAGAAAATTAAATATGGAAGTTCAATCCAGAAACCACTATACCTTAACGATCTATTTGGAAATTAAATAAAAAGAAAGTTTAACAGAAAAGTAAATTGAATAAAAATGGAAGTTGCATAAAAATAAAAATGAAAGTTGCATAAAATTAAATATGGAAGTTCAATCCAGATACCACTATACCATAACGATCTATTTGGAAATTAAATAAAAAAGTAAGTTTAATAGAAAAGTAAATGCAATAAAAATGGAAGTTGAATAAAAATAAAAATGAAAGTTGCAGAAAATTAAATATGAAAGTTCAATCCAGAAACCACTTTACCTTAGCGATCTATTTGGAAATTAAATAAAAAAGGAAGTTTAATAGCAATGTAAATTGAATAAAAAAGGAAGTTGAATAAAAATAAAAATGAAAGTTGCATAAAATTAAAAATGGAAGTTCAATACAAAAACCGCTATACCTTAACGATCTATTTGGAAATTAAATAAAAAAAGGTAGTTTAGTAAAAAAGTAAATTGAATTAAAATGGAAGTAGAATAAAAATAAAAATGAAAGTTGCAGAAAATTAAATATGGAAGTTCAATCCAGAAACCACTACACCTTAACGATCTATTTTGAAATTAAATAAAAAAGTAAGTTTAATAGAAAAGTAAATTGAATAAATATGGAAGTTGAATAAAAATATAAATGAAAGTTGCATAAAATTAAAAATGGAAGTTCAATACAAAAACCACTATACCTTAACGATCTATTTGGAAATTAAATAAAAAAGGTAGTTTAATAGAAAAGTAAATTGAATAAAAATGGAAGTAGAATAAAAATAAAAATGAAAGTTGCATAAAATTAAAAATGGAAGTTCAATACAAAAACCACTATACCTTAACGATCTATTTGGAAATTAAATAAAAAAGGTAGTTTAATAGAAAAGTAAATCAAATAAAAATTGAAGTTGAATAAAAATAAAAATGAAAGTTGCATAAAATTAAAAATGGAAGTTCAATATAAAAACCACTATACCTTAACGATCTATTTGGAAATTAAATAAAAAAAGGTTGTTTAATAGAAAAGTAAATTGAATAAAAATGGAAGTTGAATAAAAATAAAAATGAAAGTTGCATAAAATTAAAAATGGAAGTTCAATCCAAAAACCACTATACCTTAACGATCCATTTGGAAATTAAATAAAAAAGGAAGTTTAATAGAAAATTAAATTGATTAAAAATTGAAGTGAAAAATAATTAAAAGGAAAGTTGCATAAAATTAAAAATGGATGTTCAATCCAGAAACCACTATACCTTAACGATCTACTTGAATATTAAATAAAAAAGGAAGTTTAATAGGAAAGTAAATTGAATTAAAATGGAATTAGAATAAAAATAAAAATGAAAGTTGCATAAAATTAAAAATGGAAGTTCAATCCAGAAACCACTTTACCTTAACGATCTATTTGGAAATTAAATAAAAAAGGAAGTTTAATAGAAAAGCAAATTGAATAAAAAAGGAAGTTGAATAAAAAAAAAATTAAAGTTGCATAAAATTAAAAATGGAAGTTCAATTCAAAAACTACTATACCTTTACGATCTATTTGGAAATTAAAAAAAAAAGGAAGTTGAGTAGAAAAGAAACGTGAATAAAAAAGGAAGTTAAATAAAAACAAAAATGGAAGTTGCAGAAAATTAAAAATGGAAGTTCATTCCAGAAACCACTATATCTTAATGATCTATTTGGAAATTAAATAAAAAAGGAAGTTTAATAGAAAAGTAAATTGATTAAAAATAGAAGTAGAATAAAAACAAAAATGAAAGTTGCATAAAATTAAAAATGGAAGTTCTATCCAGAAACCACAATACCTTAACGATCTACTTGGAAATTAAATAAAAAAGGAAGTTTAATAGGAAAGTAAATTGAATTAAAATGGAAGTAGAATAAAAATAAAAATGAAAGTTGCATAAAATTAAAAATGGAAGTTAAATCCAGAAACTACTATACCTTAACGATCCATTTGGAAATTAAATAAAAAAGGAAGTTTAATAGAAAAGCAAACGGAATAAAAATGGAAGTTGAATAAAACTAAAAATGAAAGTTGCAGAAAATTAAATATGGAAGTTCAATCCAGAAACCACTATACTTTAACGATCTATTTGGAATTAAATAAAAAAGTAAGTTTAATAGAAAAGTAAATTGAATAAAAATGGAAGTTGATTAAAAATAAAAATGAAAGTTGCATAAAATTAAAAATGGAAGTTCAATACAAAAACCACTATACCTTAACGATCTATTTGGAAATTAAAGAAAAAAGGAAGTTTAATAGAAAAGTAAATTGAATAAAAATGGAAGTTGAATAAAAATAAAAATGAAAGTTGCATAAAATTAAAAATGGATGTTCAATCCAGAAACCACTATACCTTAACGATCTATTTGGAAATTAAATAAAAAAAGGTAGTTTAATAGAAAAGTAAATTGAATAAAAAAAAAATGAAAGTTGCATAAAATTAAAAATGGAAGTTCAATCCAAAAACCACTATACCTTAACGACCTACTTGGAAATTATATAAAAAAGGAAGTTTAATAGGAAAGTAAATTGAATTAAAATGGAAGTAGAACAAAAATAAAAATGAAAGTTGCAGAAAATTAAATATGGAAGTTCAATCCAGAAACCACTATACCTTAACGATCTATTTGGAAATTAAATAAAAAAGTAAGTTTAATAGAAAAATAAATTGAATAAAAATGGAAGTTGAATAAAAATAAAAATGAAAGATGCATAAAATTAAAAATGGAAGTTCTATCCAGAAACCACTATACCTTAACGATCTATTTGGAAATTAAATAAAAAAGGAAGTTTAATAGAAAAGTAAATTGAATTAAAATGGAAGTAGAATAAAAATAAAAACGAAAGTTGCAGAAAATTAAATATGGAAGTTCAATCCAGAAACCACTATACCTTAACGATCTATTTGGAAATTAAATAAAAAGAAAGTTTAACAGAAAAGTAAATTGAATAAAAATGGAAGTTGCATAAAAATAAAAATGAAAGTTGCATAAAATTAAATATGGAAGTTCAATCCAGATACCACTATACCATAACGATCTATTTGGAAATTAAATAAAAAAGTAAGTTTAATAGAAAAGTAAATGCAATAAAAATGGAAGTTGAATAAAAATAAAAATGAAAGTTGCAGAAAATTAAATATGAAAGTTCAATCCAGAAACCACTTTACCTTAGCGATCTATTTGGAAATTAAATAAAAAAGGAAGTTTAATAGCAATGTAAATTGAATAAAAAAGGAAGTTGAATAAAAATAAAAATGAAAGTTGCATAAAATTAAAAATGGAAGTTCAATACAAAAACCGCTATACCTTAACGATCTATTTGGAAATTAAATAAAAAAAGGTAGTTTAGTAAAAAAGTAAATTGAATTAAAATGGAAGTAGAATAAAAATAAAAATGAAAGTTGCAGAAAATTAAATATGGAAGTTCAATCCAGAAACCACTACGCCTTAACGATCTATTTTGAAATTAAATAAAAAAGTAAGTTTAATAGAAAAGTAAATTGAATAAAAATGGAAGTTGAATAAAAATATAAATGAAAGTTGCATAAAATTAAAAATGGAAGTTCAATACAAAAACCACTATACCTTAACGATCTATTTGGAAATTAAATAAAAAAGGTAGTTTAATAGAAAAGTAAATTGAATAAAAATGGAAGTAGAATAAAAATAAAAATGAAAGTTGCATAAAATTAAAAATGGAAGTTCAATACAAAAACCACTATACCTTAACGATCTATTTGGAAATTAAATAAAAAAGGTAGTTTAATAGAAAAGTAAATCAAATAAAAATTGAAGTTGAATAAAAATAAAAATGAAAGTTGCATAAAATTAAAAATGGAAGTTCAATATAAAAACCACTATACCTTAACGATCTATTTGGAAATTAAATAAAAAAAGGTTGTTTAATAGAAAAGTAAATTGAATAAAAATGGAAGTTGAATAAAAATAAAAATGAAAGTTGCATAAAATTAAAAATGGAAGTTCAATCCAAAAACCACTATACCTTAACGATCCATTTGGAAATTAAATAAAAAAGGAAGTTTAATAGAAAATTAAATTGATTAAAAATTGAAGTGAAAAATAATTAAAAGGAAAGTTGCATAAAATTAAAAATGGATGTTCAATCCAGAAACCACTATACCTTAACGATCTACTTGAATATTAAATAAAAAAGGAAGTTTAATAGGAAAGTAAATTGAATTAAAATGGAATTAGAATAAAAATAAAAATGAAAGTTGCATAAAATTAAAAATGGAAGTTCAATCCAGAAACCACTTTACCTTAACGATCTATTTGGAAATTAAATAAAAAAGGAAGTTTAATAGAAAAGCAAATTGAATAAAAAAGGAAGTTGAATAAAAAAAAATTAAAGTTGCATAAAATTAAAAATGGAAGTTCAATTCAAAAACTACTATACCTTTACGATCTATTTGGAAATTAAAAAAAAAAGGAAGTTGAGTAGAAAAGAAACGTGAATAAAAAAGGAAGTTAAATAAAAACAAAAATGGAAGTTGCAGAAAATTAAAAATGGAAGTTCATTCCAGAAACCACTATATCTTAATGATCTATTTGGAAATTAAATAAAAAAGGAAGTTTAATAGAAAAGTAAATTGATTAAAAATAGAAGTAGAATAAAAACAAAAATGAAAGTTGCATAAAATTAAAAATGGAAGTTCTATCCAGAAACCACAATACCTTAACGATCTACTTGGAAATTAAATAAAAAAGGAAGTTTAATAGGAAAGTAAATTGAATTAAAATGGAAGTAGAATAAAAATAAAAATGAAAGTTGCATAAAATTAAAAATGGAAGTTAAATCCAGAAACTACTATACCTTAACGATCCATTTGGAAATTAAATAAAAAAGGAAGTTTAATAGAAAAGCAAACGGAATAAAAATGGAAGTTGAATAAAACTAAAAATGAAAGTTGCAGAAAATTAAATATGGAAGTTCAATCCAGAAACCACTATACCTAAACGATCTATTTGGAAATTAAACAAAAAAGTAAGTTTAATAGAAAAGTAATTTGAATAAAAATGGAAGTTGAATAAAAATAAAAATGAAAGTTGCATAAAATTAAAAATGGAAGTTCAATACAAAAACCACTATACCTTAACGATCTATTTGGAAATTAAATAAAAACGGTAGTTCAATAGAAAAGTAAATTGAATAAAAATGGAAGTTGAATAAAAATAAAAATGAAAGTCGCATAAAATTAAAAATGGAAGTTCAATCCAAAAACCACTATACCTTAACGATCTATTTGGAAATTAAATAAAAAAGGAAGTTTAATAGAAAAGTAAATTGAATAAAAATGGAAGTTGAATAAAAATAAAATTGACAGTTGCATAAAATTAAAAATGGAAATTCAATACAAAAACCACTATACCTTAACGATCTATTTGGAAATTAAATAAAAAAGGTAGTTCAATAGAAAAGTAAATTGAATAAAAATGGAAGTTGAATAAAAATAAAAATGAAAGTTGCATAAAATTAAAAATGGAAATTCAATCCAAAAACCACTATACCTTAACGATCTATGTGGAAATTAAATAAAAAAGGAAGTTTAATAGAAAAGCAAACTGAATAAAAATGGAAGTTGAAAAAAAATAAAAATGAAAGTTGCAGAAAATTAAATATGGAAGTTCAATCCAGAAACCACTATACCTTAACGATCTATTTGGAAATTAAATAAAAAAGGTAGTTCAATAGAAAAGTAAATTGAATAAAAATGGAAGTTGAATAAAAATAAAAATGAAAGTTGCATAAAATTAAAAATGGAAATTCAATCCAAAAACCACTATACCTTAACGATCTATGTGGAAATTAAATAAAAAAGGAAGTTTAATAGAAAAGCAAACTGAATAAAAATGGAAGTTGAAAAAAAATAAAAATGAAAGTTGCAGAAAATTAAATATGGAAGTTCAATCCAGAAACCACTATACCTTAACGATCTATTTGGAAATTAAATAAAAAAGTAAGTTTAATAGAAAAGTAAATTGAATAAAAATGGAAGTTGAATAAAAATAAAAATGAAAGTTGCATAAAATTAAAAATGGAAGTTCAATCCAAAAACCACTATACCTTAACTATCTATGTGGAAATTAAATGAAAAAGGAAGTTCAATAGAAAAGCAAACTGAATAAAAATGGAAGTTGAAAAAAAATAAAAATGAAAGTTGCATAAAATTAAAAATGGAAATTCAATCCAAAAACCACTATACCTTAACGATCTATTTGGAAATTAAATAAGAAAGGTAGTTTAATAGAAAAGTAAATTGAATAAAAATGGAAGTTGAATAAAAATAAAAATGAAAGTTGCATAAAATTAAAAATGGAAATTCAATACAAAAACCACTATACCTTAACGATCTATTTGGAAATTAAATAAGAAAGGTAGTTTAATAGAAAAGTAAATTGAATAAAAATGGAAGTTGAATAAAAATAAAAATGAAAGTTGCATAAAATTAAAAATGGAAGTTCAATCCAAAAACCACTATACCTTAACTATCTATGTGGAAATTAAATGAAAAAGGAAGTTTAATAGAAAAGCAAACTGAATAAAAATGGAAGTTGAAAAAAAATAAAAATGAAAGTTGCAGAAAATTAAATATGAAAGTTCAATCCAGAAACCACTATACCTTAACGATCTATTTGGAATTAAATAAAAAAGGAAGTTTAATAGAAAAGTAAATTGAATAGAAATTGAAGTTGAATAAAAATAAAAGTGAAAGTTGCATAAAATTAAAAATGGAAGTTCAATCCAAAAACCACTATACCTTAACGATCTATTTGGAAATTAAATAAAAAAGGTAGTTTAATAGAAAAGTAAATTGATTAAAAATTGAAGTAAAATAAAAATAAAAATGAAAGTTGCATAAAATTAAAAATGGATGTTGAATCCAGAAACCACTATACCTTAACGATCTACTTGGAAATTAAATAAAAAAGGAAGTTTAATAGGAAAGTAAATTGAATTAAAATGGAAGTAGAATAAAAATAAAAATGAAAGTTGCAGAAAATTAAATATGAAAGTTCAATCCAGAAACCACTATACCTTAACGATCTATTTGAAAATTAAATAAAAAAGGAAGTTTAATAGAAAAGTAAATTGATTAAAAATGGAAGTAGAATAAAAATAAAAATGAAAGTTGAATAAAATTAAAAATGGAATTTCTATCCAGAAACCACTATATCTTAACGATCCATTTGGAAATTAAATAAAAAAGGAAGTTTAATAAAAAATTAAATTGATTAAAAAATTGAAGTAAAAAAAGATAAAAATGAAAGTTGCATAAAATTAAAAATGGAAGTTCAATCCAGAAACCACTATACCTTAACGATCTATTTGGAAATTAAATAAAAAAGGAAGTTTAATAGAAAAGTAAACAGAATAAAAATGGAAGTTGAATAAAAATAAAAATGAAAGTTGCAGAAAATTAAATATGGAAGTTCAATCCAGAAACCACTATACCTTAACGATCTATTTGGAAATTAAATAAAAAAGTAAGTATATTAGAAAAGTAAATTGAATAAAAGTGGAAGTTGAATAAAAATAAAAATGAAAGTTGCATAAAATTAAAAATGGAAGTTCAATACAAAAACCACTATACCTTAACGATCTATTTGGAAATTAAATAAAAAAGGTAGTTCAATAGAAAAGTAAATTGAATAAAAATGGAAGTTGAATAAAAATAAAAATGAAAGTTGCATAAAATTAAAAACGGAAGTTCAATCCAAAAACTACTATACCTTAACGATTTATTTGGAAATTAAATAAAAAAGTAAGTTTAATAGAAAAGTAAATTGAATAAAAATGGAAGTTGAATAAAAATAAAAATGAAAGTTGCATAAAATTAAAAATGGAAGTTCAATCCAGAAACCACTATACCTTAACGATCTATTTGGAAATTAAATAAAAAAGGAAGTTTAATAGAAAAGTAAACAGAATAAAAATGGAAGTTGAATAAAAATAAAAATGAAAGTTGCAGAAAATTAAAAATGGAAGTTCAATACAAAAACCACTATACCTTAACGATCTATTTGGAAATTAAATAAAAAAGGTAGTTCAATAGAAAAGTAAATTGAATAAAAATGGAAGTTGAATAAAAATAAAAATGAAAGTTGCATAAAATTAAAAATGGAAGTTCAATCCAAAAACCACTATACCTTAACGATTTATTTGGAAATTAAATAAAAAAGGAAGTTTAATAGAAAAGTAAATTGAATAAAAATGGAAGTTGAATAAAAATAAAAATGAAAGTTGCATAAAATTAAAAATGGAAGTTCAATACAAAAACCACTATACCTTAACGATCTATTTGGAAATTAAATAAAAAAAGGTAGTTTAATAGAAAAGTAAACTGAATAAAAATGGAAGTTGAATAAAAATAAAAATGAAAGTTGCATAAAATTAAAAATGGAAGTTCAATACAAAAACCACTATACCTTAACGATCTATTTGGAAATTAAATAAAAAAAGGTAGTTTAATAGAAAAGTAAATTGAATAAAAATGGAAGTTGAATAAAAATAAAAATGAAAGTTGCATAAAATTAAAAATGGAAGTTCAATCCAAAAACCACTATACCTTAACGATCCATTTGGAAATTAAATAAAAAAGGAAATTTAATAGAAAATTAAATTGATTAAAAATTGAAGTAAAAAAAGATAAAAATGAAAGTTGCATAAAATTAAAAATGGAAGTTCAATCCAAAAACCACTATACCTTAACGATCTATTTGGAAATTAAATAAAAAAGGAATTTTAATAGAAAAGTAAACAGAATAAAAATGGAAGTTGAATAAAAATAAAAATGAAAGTTGCAGAAAATTAAATATGGAAGTTCAATCCAGAAACCACTATACCTTAACGATCTATTTGGAAATTAAATAAAAAAGTAAGTTTATTAGAAAAGTAAATTGAATAAAAGTGGAAGTTGAATAAAAATAAAAATGAAAGTTGCATAAAATTAAAAATGGAAGTTCAATACAAAAACCACTATACCTTAACGATCTATTTGGAAATTAAATAAAAAAGGTAGTTCAATAGAAAAGTAAATTGAATAAAAATGGAAGTTGAATAAAAATAAAAATGAAAGTTGCATAAAATTAAAAATGGAAGTTCAATCCAAAAACCACTATACCTTAACGATTTATTTGGAAATTAAATAAAAAAGGAAGTTTAATAGAAAAGTAAATTGAATAAAAATGGAAGTTGAATAAAAATAAAAATGAAAGTTGCATAAAATTAAAAATGGAAGTTCAATACAAAAACCACTATACCTTAACGATCTATTTGGAAATTAAATAAAAAAAGGTAGTTTAATAGAAAAGTAAACTGAATAAAAATGGAAGTTGAATAAAAATAAAAATGAAAGTTGCATAAAATTAAAAATGGAAGTTCAATCCAAAAACCACTATACCTTAACGATCTATTTGGAAATTAAATAAAAAAGGAAGTTTAATAGAAAAGCAGACTGAATAAAAATGGAAGTTGAATAAAAATAAAAATGAAAGTTGCAGAAAATTAAATATGGAAGTTCAATCCAGAAACCTCAATACCTTAACGATCTATTTCGAAATTAACTAAAAAAGTAAGTTTAATAGAAAAGTAAATTGAATAAAAATGGAAGTTGAATAAAAATAAAAATGAAAGTTGCATAAAATTAAAAATGGAAGTTCAATACAAAAACCACTATACCTTAACGATCTATTTGGAAATTAAATAAAAAAAGGTAGTTTAATAGAAAAGTAAATTGAATAAAAATGGAAGTTGAATAAAAATAAAAATGAAAGTTGCATAAAATTAAAAATGGAAGTTCAATCCAAAAACCACTATACCTTAACGATCCATTTTGGAAATTAAATAAAAAAGGAAGTTTAATAGAAAATTAAATTGATTAAAAATTGAAGTAAAAAAAGATAAAAATGAAAGTTGCATAAAATTAAAAATGGAAGTTCAATCCAGAAACCACTATACCTTAACGATCTATTTGGAAATTAAATAAAAAAGGAAGTTTAATAGAAAAGTAAACAGAATAAAAATGGAAGTTGAATAAAAATAAAAATGAAAGTTGCAGAAAATTAAATATGGAAGTTCAATCCAGAAACCACTATACCTTAACGATCTATTTGGAAATTAAATAAAAAAGTAAGTTTAATAGAAAAGTAAATTGAATAAAAATGGAAGTTGAATAAAAATAAAAATGAAAGTTGCATAAAATTAAAAATGGAAGTTCAATAGAAAAGTAAATTGAATAAAAATGGAAGTTCAATAAAAATAAAAATGAAAGTCGCATAAAATTAAAAATGGAAGTTCAATCCAAAAACCACTATACCTTAACGATCTATTTGGAAATTAAATAAAAAAGGAAGTTTAATAGAAAAGTAAATTGAATAAAAATGGAAGTTGAATAAAAATAAAAATGAAAGTTGCATAAAATTAAAAATGGAAGTTCAATACAAAAACCACTATACCTTAACGATCTATTTGGAAATTAAATAAAAAAAGGTAGTTTAATAGAAAAGTAAATTCAATAAAAATGGAAGTTGAATAAAAATAAAAATGAAAGTTGCATAAAATTAAAAATGGAAGTTCAATCCAAAAACCACTATACCTTAACGATCTATTTGGAAATTAAATAAAAAAAGAAGTTTAATAGAAAAGCAAACTGAATAAAAATGGAAGTTGAATAAAAATAAAAATGAAAGTTGCAGAAAATTAAATATGGAAGTTCAATCCAGAAACCACAATACCTTAACGATCTATTTCGAAATTAAATAAAAAAGTAAGTTTAATAGAAAAGTAAATTGAATAAAAATGGAAGTTGAATAAAAATACAAATGAAAGTTGCATAAAATTAAAAATGGAAGTTCAATCCAAAAACCACTATACCTTAACGATCTATGTGGAAATTAAATAAAAAAGGAAGTTTAATAGAAAAGCAAACTGAATAAAAATGGAAGTTGAAAAAAAATAAAAATGAAAGTTGCAGAAAATTAAATATGGAAGTTCAATCCGGAAACCACTATACCTTAACGATCTATTTGGAATTAAATAAAAAAGGAAGTTTAATAGAAAAGTAAATTGAATAGAAATGGAAGTTGAATAAAAATAAAAATGAAAGTTGCATAAAATTAAAAATGGAAATTAAATCCAAAAACCACTATACCTTAACGATCTATTTGGAAATTAAATAAAAACAGGTAGTTTAATAGAAAAGTAAATTGAATCAAAATGGAAGTAGAATAAAAATAAAAATGAAAGTTGCATAAAATTAAAAATGGAAGTTCAATCCAGAAACCACTATACCTTAACGATCTATTTGGAAATTAAATAAAAAAGGAAGTTTAATAGAAAAGTAAATTGAATAAAAATGGAAGTTGAATAAAAATAAAAATGAAAGTTGCATAAAATTAAAAATGGAAGTTCAATACAAAAACCACTATACCTTAACGATCTATTTGGAAATTAAATAAAAAAAGGTAGTTTAATAGAAAAGTAAATTGAATAAAAATGGAAGTTGCATAAAAATAAAAATGAAAGTTGCATAAAATTAAAAATGGAAATTCAATCCAAAAACCACTATACCTTAACGATCTATTTGGAAATTAAATAAAAAAGGAAGTTTAATAGAAAAGCAAACTGAATAAAAATGGAAGTTGAATAAAAATAAAAATGAAAGTTGCAGAAAATTAAATATGGAAGTTCAATCCAAAAACCACAATACCTTAACGATCTATTTCGAAATTAAATAAAAAAGTAAGTTTAATAGAAAAGTAAATTGAATAAAAATGGAAGTTGAATAAAAATAAAAATGAAAGTTGCATATAATTGAAAATGGAAGTTCAATACAAAAACCACTATACCTTAACGATCTATTTGGAAATTAAATAGGAGAGGTAGTTTAATAGAAAAGTAAATTGAATAAAAATGGAAGTTGAATAAAAATAAAAATGAAACTTGCATAAAATTAAAAATGGAAATTCAATCCAAAAACCACTATACCTTAACGATCTATGTGGAAATCAAATAAAAAAGGAAGTTTAATAGAAAAGCAAACTGAATAAAAATGGAAGTTGAAAAAAATAAAAATGAAAGTTGCGGAAAATTAAATATGGAAGTTCAATCCAGAAACCACTATACCATAACAATCTATTTGGAAATTAAATAAAAAAGTAAGTTTAATAGAAAAGTAAATTGAATAAAAATGGAAGTTGAATAAAAATAAAAATGAAAGTTGCATAAAATTAAAAATGCAAGTTCAATACAAAACCACTATACCTTAACGATCTATTTGGAAATTAAATAAGAAAGGTAGTTTAATAGAAAAGTAAATTGAATAAAAATGGAAGTTGAATAAAAATAAAAATGAAAGTTGCATAAAATTAAATATGGAAGTTCAATCCAGAAACCACTATACCTTAACGATCTATTTGGAAATTAAATAAAAAACGAAGTTTAATAGAAAAGTAAATTGAATAAAAATGGAAGTTGAATAAAAATAAAAATGAAAGTTGCATAAAATTAAAAATGGAAGTTCAATACAAAAATCACTATACCTTAACGATCTATTTGGAAATTAAATAAAAAACGAAGTTTAATAGAAAAGTAAATTGAATGAAAATGGAAGTTGAATAAAAATAAAAATGAAAGTTGCATAAAATTAAAAATGGAAGTTCAATACAAAAATCACTATACCTTAACGATCTATTTGGAAATTAAATAAAAAAAGGTAGTTTAATAGAAAAGTAAATTGAATAAAGATGGAAGTTGAATAAAAATAAAAATGAAAGTTGCATAAAATTAAAAATGGAAGTTCAATCCAAAAACCACTATACCTTAACGATCCATTTGGAAATTAAATAAAAAAGGAAGTTTAATAGAAAATTAAATTGATTAAAAGTTGAAGTAAAAAAAGATAAAAAAGAAAGTTGCATGAAATTAAAAATGGAAGTTCAATCCAGAAACCACTATACCTTAACGATCTATATGGAAATTAAATAAAAAAGGATGTTTAATAGAAAAGTAAACAGAATAAAAATGGAAGTTGAATAAAAATAAAAATGAAAGTTGCAGAAAATTAAATATGGAAGTTCAATCCAGAAACCACTATACCTTAACGATCTATTTGGAAATTAAATAAAAAAGTAAGTTTAATAGAAAAGTGAATTGAATAAACGTGGAAGTTGAATAAAAATAAAAATGAAAGTTGCAGAAAATTAAATATGGAAGTTCAATCCAGAAACCACTATACCTTAACGATCTATTTGGAAATTAAATAAAAAAGTAAGTTTAATAGAAAAGTGAATTGAATAAACGTGGAAGTTGAATAAAAATAAAATTGAAAGTTGCATAAAATTAAAAATGGAAGTTCAATACAAAAACCACTATACCTTAACGATCTATTTGGAAATTAAATAAGAAAGGTAGTTTAATAGAAAAGTAAATTGAATAAAAATGGAAGTTGAATAAAAATAAAAATGAAAGTTGCATAAAATTAAAAATGGAAGCTCAATCCACAAACCACTATACCTTAACGATCTATGTGGAAATTAAATAAAAAAGTAAGTTTAATAGAAAAGTGAATTGAATAAAAATGGAAGTTGAATAAAAATAAAAATGAAAGTTGCATAAAATTAAAAATGGAAGTTCAATACAAAAACCACTATACCTTAACGATCTATTTGGAAATTAAATAAAAAAAGGTAGTTTAATAGAAAAGTAAATTGAATAAAGATGGAAGTTGAATAAAAATAAAAATGAAAGTTGCATAAAATTAAAAATGGAAGTTCAATCCAAAAACCACTATACCTTAACGATCCATTTGGAAATTAAATAAAAAAGGAAGTTTAATAGAAAATTAAATTGATTAAAAATTGAAGTAAAAAAAGATAAAAATGAAAGTTGTATAAAATTAAAAATGGAAGTTCAATCCAAAAACCACTATACGTTAACAATCTATGTGGAAATTAAATAAAAAAGGAAGTTTAATAGAAAAGCAAACTGAATAAAAATGGAAGTTGAAAAAAAATAAAAATGAAAGTTGCAGAAAATTAAATATGGAAGTTCAATCCAGAAACCACTATACCTTAACGATCTATTTGGAAATTAAATAAAAAAGGAAGTTTAATAGAAAAGTAAATTGAATAAAAATGGAAGTTGAATAAAAATAAAATTGAAAGTTGCATAAAATTAAAAATGGAAGTTCAATACAAAAACCACTATACCTTAACGATCTATTTGGAAATTAAATAAAAAAAGGTAGTTTAATAGAAAAGTAAACTGAATAAAAATGGAAATTGAATAAAAATAAAAATGAAAGTTGCATAAAATTAAAAATGGAAGTTCAATCCAAAAACCACTATACCTTAACGATCTATTTGGAAATTAAATAAAAAAGGAAGTTTAATAGAAAAGCAGACTGAATAAAAATGGAAGTTGAATAAAAATAAAAATAAAAGTTGCAGAAAATTAAATATGGAAGTTCAATCCAAAAACCACTATACCTTAACGATTTATTTGGAAATTAAATAAAAAAGGAAGTTTAATAGAAAAGTAAATTGAATAAAAATGGAAGTTGAATAAAAATAAAAATGAAAGTTGCATAAAATTAAAAATGGAAGTTCAATACAAAACCACTATACCTTAACGATCTATTTGGAAATTAAATAAAAAAAGGTAGTTTAATAGAAAAGTAAACTGAATAAAAATGGAAGTTGAATAAAAATAAAAATGAAAGTTGCATAAAATTAAAAATGGAAGTTCAATCCAAAAACCACTATACCTTAACGATCTATTTGGAAATTAAATAAAAAAGGAAGTTTAATAGAAAAGCAGACTGAATAAAAATGGAAGTTGAATAAAAATAAAAATGAAAGTTGCAGAAAATTAAATATGGAAGTTCAATCCAGAAACCTCAATACCTTAACGATCAATTTCGAAATTAAATAAAAATTTAAGTTTAATAGAAAAGTAAATTGAATAAAAATGGAAGTTGAATAAAAATAAAAATGAAAGTTGCATAAAATTAAAAATGGAAGTTCAATCCAAAAACCACTATACCTTAACGATCTATTTGGAAATTATATAAAAAAGGAAGTTTAATAGAAAAGCAAATTGAATAAAAATGGAAGTTGAATAAAAATAAAAGTGAAAGTTGCAGAAAATTAAATATGGAAGTTCAATCCAGAAACCACAATACCTTAACGATCAATTTCGAAATTAAATAAAAATTTAAGTTTAATAGAAAAGTAAATTGAATAAAAATGGAAGTTGAATAAAAATAAAAATGAAAGTTGCATAAAATTAAAAATTGAAGTTCAATACAAAAACCACTATACCTTAACGATCTATTTGGAAATTAAATAGGAAAGGTAGTTTAATAGAAAAGTAAATTGAATAAAAATGGAAGTTGAATAAAAATAAAAATGAAAGTTGCATAAAATTAAAAATGGAAGTTCAATCCAAAAACCACTATACCTTAACGATCTATTTGGAAATTAAATAAAAAAGGAAGTTTAATAGAAAAGCAAACTGAATAAAAATGGAAGTTGAAAAAAAATAAAAATAAAAGTTGCAGAAAATTAAATATGGAAGTTCATTCTAGAAACCTATAGCGATCCCGGGTTTACCCTTGTTGTACAGAGATCCGGACATGTGTCCGTGGATGTTGGTAGTGTTTATTATCTTGTTTACATCCTTTTTACTTAGTATTTAAGTTGTAGGATGTGTTAGGCGGGTTTGTTACAGGTTGGTTGAGTTTTGAAACCAAAACTAGTTGCCCAGATTTTGGCCTGTCCGCTCGAGCGGGGGTTTGGGCGCTCGAGCGGGGAATACATCCATCCAGTATTTCCTGTGCAGTGTTGGACGCTCGAGCGTGGAGTTGGCCGCTCGGGCGGGGTTGTCTGAGTGCCGCTCGAGCGGGGAGTTGGACGCTCGAGCGGAGGCCTGGCTCTGCAAAAGTGCTGGGCGAGTGCATTCTGTGCTCGAGCGAGAGTTTGGCCGCTCGAGCGGAAGCCTGTGAGTGGACGCTCGAGCGGGGTGTTCTACGCTCGAGCGGAGACCTGGGTTAAAGTCCCGAATTTGTGACTCTTCAAATCACTTTTTCACTTTCTCTTCTCTCTCTTACTTTTCCTAAAGCACCATTGTTGAGCCTCTCTCTCTAGATACTACCTTCTCTCTAGGTTTTGATCTAGTAGGAGTGGTTTGCTCATCTTTGACCTTTACAAAAAAGTTGTTGATCGTTGAGGGCTTCTCTTTAATCTGGAAATTTCGGGTTTTGGAGCACGTTGGGTTTTGTCTTCTTCTCCCTTGAAGCTCCGAATTTGAGGTAGGGATATCCTACTCCTCTCTATGGATTTTGTCTTTAAATTTTGGTATTTTGAGATGTTGGGGTTGGTTTGGTAATTTTGTGAAAGTTTGGGGCTTTTGTGTAATTTTACAAAAGATGGGGTTTTATTCATAATAAACCTAGATGCATGTTTGGCATAGAGAAATGGAATTAATGTTGAATCATTGATGAAAAGGGAACCTAAGGGTTGAAATGGTAATTCTGGAAAATGGCCTAATTACATTGTTGATTAATTGGGATAATTAATTGGTAGAGATGAAGAAATGAAATGTTGATTGAATATCCATTTGTGCATTTATTTTCTGTTTAGAAATAACTGCTTTGGGCTATTGGTGGAGGATAGTCGTGATTGTTGTAAGACAATGCATGATGATTAGGCAAACTGAAACTAATCAATGGAATGTGTCATGGAATTTGACGGTTGATTGAATACATTAATTGTATGTATTGAAGGATTGTATATAGAACCAATGTGTTTGTATACGTTATGTGTAGAGGAGGAGATAGGGGATGTACTCCGCGGTTTAGGGGAAGATAGGGGATGTACCTCTAAACCGGATAGTGTTGGGAGAAGATAGGGGATGAACTCCGTAGACACAGCTCATATGCTTGTCTAGAGAAGTGAAGATAGAGCTTATATGCTTATCTTTGTGATGTGTGGATGTAGCTTATATGCTTATCTGAATGTGGGATATTGTTGTTATACATATCTGTTGAGAATGTGGATACAGCTTATATGCTTATCTGAATGTGGGATATTGTTGTTATACATAGCTGTTGAGAATGTGGATATAGCTTATATGCTTATCTGAATGTGGGATATAGCTTATATACTCATCTGTTGAAATAATGATAGAGCTGACATGCTTATCTGTTGAAAAAGGGAAAATGAAAAGTAACTTGGACTCTTAAGTCGTATGACATAATATGTGATTTATGTGAATGTATCAGTGTTAGCCATCTATCAATTGCTAATGTTTTAGTCATTGTCCATGGTTGGTTTAGTGTATTTCTACTGGGCTGTGGCTCACCCTATATGGGAATATCATTTTCAGGTACAGGTAGCATGCCACCTCCAAGGACATAGCTTGGGAGGCTAGAGGCGGACATAGCTTTGTCGTTTTGTTTTTGATGTATTACATGTAACTTCAGGCCAAGGGCTTAATGTGAAACGAGTTAGTACTCTTTGTTGTAACCAAGTGATAACTTGGAAAGCTGTAAGCCCGTAGGGCATTTTGTTTTGATGTTAATATGTAATACTTATGTAATGAGACTCTAATGAATAAAATCCAGAAACCACTATACCTTAACGATCTATTTGGAATTAAATAAAAAAGGAAGTTTAACAGAAAAGTAAATTGAATAAAAATGGAAGTTGAATAAAAATAAAAATGAAAGTTGCATAAAATTAAAAATGGAGGTTCAATCCAAAAACAACTATACCTTAACGATCTATTTGGAAATTAAATAAAAAAAGGTAGTTTAATAGAAAAGTAAATTGAATCAAAATGGAAGTTGAATAAAAATAAAAATGAAAGTTGCATAAAATTAAAAATGGAAGTTCAATCCAAAAACCACTATACCTTAACGATCCATTTGGAAATTAAATAAAAAAGGAAGTTTAATAGAAAAGTAAATTGATTAAAAATTGAAGTAAAATAAAAATAAAAATGAAAGCCGCATAAAATTAAAAATGGATGTTGAATCCAGAAACCACTATACCTTAACGATCTATTTGGAAATTAAATACAAAAGGAAGTTTAACAGAAAAGCAAACTGAATAAAAATGGAAGTTGAATAAAAATAAAAATGAAAGTTGCAGAAAATTAAATATGGAAGTTCAATCCAGAAACCACTATACTTTAACGATCTATTTGGAATTAAATAAAAAAGTAAGTTTAATAGAAAAGTAAATTGAATAAAAATGGAAGTTGATTAAAAATAAAAATGAAAGTTGCATAAAATTAAAAATGGAAGTTCAATACAAAAACCACTATACCTTAACGATCTATTTGGAAATTAAAGAAAAAAGGAAGTTTAATAGAAAAGTAAATTGAATAAAAATGGAAGTTGAATAAAAATAAAAATGAAAGTTGCATAAAATTAAAAATGGAAGTTCAATACAAAAACCACTATACCTTAACGATCTATTTGGAAATTAAATAAAAAAAGGTAGTTTAATAGAAAAGTAAATTGAATAAAAATGGAAGTTGAATAAAAATAAAAATGAAAGTTGCATAAAATTAAAAATGGAAGTTCAATCCAAAAACCACTATACCTTAACGATCCATTTGGAAATTAAATAAAAAAGGAAGTTTAATAGAAAATTAAATTGATTAAAAATTGAAGTAAAAAAAAATAAAAATGAAAGTTGCATAAAATTAAAAATGGATGTTCAATCCAGAAACCACTATACCTTAACGATCTACTTGGAAATTAAATAAAAAAAGAAGTTTAATAGGAAAGTAAATTGAATTAAAATGGAAGTAGAATAAAAATAAAAATGAAAGTTGCATAAAATTAAAAATGGAAGTTCAATCCAGAAACCACTTTACCTTAACGATCTATTTGGAAATTAAATAAAAAAGGAAGTTTAATAGAAAAGTAAATTGAATAAAAAGGGAAGTTGAATAAAAATAAAAATGAAAGTTGCACAAAATTAAAAATGGAAGTTCAATTCAAAAACCACTATACCTTAGCGATCTATTTGGAAATTAAATAAAAAAGGAAGTTGAGTAGAAAAGAAACGTGAATAAAAAAAGGAAGTTAAATAAAAACAAAAATGGAAGTTGCAGAAAATTAAAAATGGAAGTTCATTCCAGAAACCACTATATCTTAATGATCTATTTGGAAATTAAATAAAAAAGGAAGTTTAATAGAAAAGTAAATTGATTAAAAATGGAAGTAGATAAAAAATAAAAATGAAAGTTGCATAAAATTAAAAATGGAAGTTCTATCCAGAAACCACTATACCTTAACGACCTACTTGGAAATTATATAAAAAAGGAAGTTTAATAGGAAAGTAAATTGAATTAAAATGGAAGTAGAACAAAAATAAAAATGAAAGTTGCAGAAAATTAAATATGGAAGTTCAATCCAGAAACCACTATACCTTAACGATCTATTTGGAAATTAAATAAAAAAGTAAGTTTAATAGAAAAATAAATTGAATAAAAATGGAAGTTGAATAAAAATAAAAATGAAAGATGCATAAAATTAAAAATGGAAGTTCTATCCAGAAACCACTATACCTTAACGATCTATTTGGAAATTAAATAAAAAAGGAAGTTTAATAGAAAAGTAAATTGAATTAAAATGGAAGTAGAATAAAAATAAAAACGAAAGTTGCAGAAAATTAAATATGGAAGTTCAATCCAGAAACCACTATACCTTAACGATCTATTTGGAAATTAAATAAAAAGAAAGTTTAACAGAAAAGTAAATTGAATAAAAATGGAAGTTGCATAAAAATAAAAATGAAAGTTGCATAAAATTAAATATGGAAGTTCAATCCAGATACCACTATACCATAACGATCTATTTGGAAATTAAATAAAAAAGTAAGTTTAATAGAAAAGTAAATGCAATAAAAATGGAAGTTGAATAAAAATAAAAATGAAAGTTGCAGAAAATTAAATATGAAAGTTCAATCCAGAAACCACTTTACCTTAGCGATCTATTTGGAAATTAAATAAAAAAGGAAGTTTAATAGCAATGTAAATTGAATAAAAAAGGAAGTTGAATAAAAATAAAAATGAAAGTTGCATAAAATTAAAAATGGAAGTTCAATACAAAAACCGCTATACCTTAACGATCTATTTGGAAATTAAATAAAAAAAGGTAGTTTAGTAAAAAAGTAAATTGAATTAAAATGGAAGTAGAATAAAAATAAAAATGAAAGTTGCAGAAAATTAAATATGGAAGTTCAATCCAGAAACCACTACACCTTAACGATCTATTTTGAAATTAAATAAAAAAGTAAGTTTAATAGAAAAGTAAATTGAATAAAAATGGAAGTTGAATAAAAATATAAATGAAAGTTGCATAAAATTAAAAATGGAAGTTCAATACAAAAACCACTATACCTTAACGATCTATTTGGAAATTAAATAAAAAAGGTAGTTTAATAGAAAAGTAAATTGAATAAAAATGGAAGTAGAATAAAAATAAAAATGAAAGTTGCGTAAAATTAAAAATGGAAGTTCAATACAAAAACCACTATACCTTAACGATCTATTTGGAAATTAAATAAAAAAGGTAGTTTAATAGAAAAGTAAATCAAATAAAAATTGAAGTTGAATAAAAATAAAAATGAAAGTTGCATAAAATTAAAAATGGAAGTTCAATATAAAAACCACTATACCTTAACGATCTATTTGGAAATTAAATAAAAAAAGGTTGTTTAATAGAAAAGTAAATTGAATAAAAATGGAAGTTGAATAAAAATAAAAATGAAAGTTGCATAAAATTAAAAATGGAAGTTCAATCCAAAAACCACTATACCTTAACGATCCATTTGGAAATTAAATAAAAAAGGAAGTTTAATAGAAAATTAAATTGATTAAAAATTGAAGTGAAAAATAATTAAAAGGAAAGTTGCATAAAATTAAAAATGGATGTTCAATCCAGAAACCACTATACCTTAACGATCTACTTGAATATTAAATAAAAAAGGAAGTTTAATAGGAAAGTAAATTGAATTAAAATGGAATTAGAATAAAAATAAAAATGAAAGTTGCATAAAATTAAAAATGGAAGTTCAATCCAGAAACCACTTTACCTTAACGATCTATTTGGAAATTAAATAAAAAAGGAAGTTTAATAGAAAAGCAAATTGAATAAAAAAGGAAGTTGAATAAAAAAAAAATTAAAGTTGCATAAAATTAAAAATGGAAGT
Organism: Camellia sinensis; assembly: GCF_055761805.1. Taxonomy (NCBI): domain Eukaryota; kingdom Viridiplantae; phylum Streptophyta; class Magnoliopsida; order Ericales; family Theaceae; genus Camellia; species Camellia sinensis. The sequence continues at coordinate 43,498,923 of NW_028128987.1, read as the reverse complement.
TCAATTCAAAAACTACTATACCTTTACGATCTATTTGGAAATTAAAAAAAAAAGGAAGTTGAGTAGAAAAGAAACGTGAATAAAAAAGGAAGTTAAATAAAAACAAAAATGGAAGTTGCAGAAAATTAAAAATGGAAGTTCATTCCAGAAACCACTATATCTTAATGATCGATTTGGAAATTAAATAAAAAAGGAAGTTTAATAGAAAAGTAAATTGATTAAAAATAGAAGTAGAATAAAAACAAAAATGAAAGTTGCATAAAATTAAAAATGGAAGTTCAATCCAGAAACTACTATACCTTAACGATCCATTTGGAAATTAAATAAAAAAGGAAGTTTAATAGAAAAGCAAACGGAATAAAAATGGAAGTTGAATAAAACTAAAAATGAAAGTTGCAGAAAATTAAATATGGAAGTTCAATCCAGAAACCACTATACTTTAACGATCTATTTGGAATTAAATAAAAAAGTAAGTTTAATAGAAAAGTAAATTGAATAAAAATGGAAGTTGATTAAAAATAAAAATGAAAGTTGCATAAAATTAAAAATGGAAGTTCAATACAAAAACCACTATACCTTAACGATCTATTTGGAAATTAAAGAAAAAAGGAAGTTTAATAGAAAAGTAAATTGAATAAAAATGGAAGTTGAATAAAAATAAAAATGAAAGTTGCATAAAATTAAAAATGGATGTTCAATCCAGAAACCACTATACCTTAACGATCTATTTGGAAATTAAATAAAAAAAGGTAGTTTAATAGAAAAGTAAATTGAATAAAAATGGAAGTTGAATAAAAATAAAAATGAAAGTTGCATAAAATTAAAAATGGAAGTTCAATCCAAAAACCACTATACCTTAACGACCTACTTGGAAATTATATAAAAAAGGAAGTTTAATAGGAAAGTAAATTGAATTAAAATGGAAGTAGAACAAAAATAAAAATGAAAGTTGCAGAAAATTAAATATGGAAGTTCAATCCAGAAACCACTATACCTTAACGATCTATTTGGAAATTAAATAAAAAAGTAAGTTTAATAGAAAAATAAATTGAATAAAAATGGAAGTTGAATAAAAATAAAAATGAAAGATGCATAAAATTAAAAATGGAAGTTCTATCCAGAAACCACTATACCTTAACGATCTATTTGGAAATTAAATAAAAAAGGAAGTTTAATAGAAAAGTAAATTGAATTAAAATGGAAGTAGAATAAAAATAAAAACGAAAGTTGCAGAAAATTAAATATGGAAGTTCAATCCAGAAACCACTATACCTTAACGATCTATTTGGAAATTAAATAAAAAGAAAGTTTAACAGAAAAGTAAATTGAATAAAAATGGAAGTTGCATAAAAATAAAAATGAAAGTTGCATAAAATTAAATATGGAAGTTCAATCCAGATACCACTATACCATAACGATCTATTTGGAAATTAAATAAAAAAGTAAGTTTAATAGAAAAGTAAATGCAATAAAAATGGAAGTTGAATAAAAATAAAAATGAAAGTTGCAGAAAATTAAATATGAAAGTTCAATCCAGAAACCACTTTACCTTAGCGATCTATTTGGAAATTAAATAAAAAAGGAAGTTTAATAGCAATGTAAATTGAATAAAAAAGGAAGTTGAATAAAAATAAAAATGAAAGTTGCATAAAATTAAAAATGGAAGTTCAATACAAAAACCGCTATACCTTAACGATCTATTTGGAAATTAAATAAAAAAAGGTAGTTTAGTAAAAAAGTAAATTGAATTAAAATGGAAGTAGAATAAAAATAAAAATGAAAGTTGCAGAAAATTAAATATGGAAGTTCAATCCAGAAACCACTACGCCTTAACGATCTATTTTGAAATTAAATAAAAAAGTAAGTTTAATAGAAAAGTAAATTGAATAAAAATGGAAGTTGAATAAAAATATAAATGAAAGTTGCATAAAATTAAAAATGGAAGTTCAATACAAAAACCACTATACCTTAACGATCTATTTGGAAATTAAATAAAAAAGGTAGTTTAATAGAAAAGTAAATTGAATAAAAATGGAAGTAGAATAAAAATAAAAATGAAAGTTGCATAAAATTAAAAATGGAAGTTCAATACAAAAACCACTATACCTTAACGATCTATTTGGAAATTAAATAAAAAAGGTAGTTTAATAGAAAAGTAAATCAAATAAAAATTGAAGTTGAATAAAAATAAAAATGAAAGTTGCATAAAATTAAAAATGGAAGTTCAATATAAAAACCACTATACCTTAACGATCTATTTGGAAATTAAATAAAAAAAGGTTGTTTAATAGAAAAGTAAATTGAATAAAAATGGAAGTTGAATAAAAATAAAAATGAAAGTTGCATAAAATTAAAAATGGAAGTTCAATCCAAAAACCACTATACCTTAACGATCCATTTGGAAATTAAATAAAAAAGGAAGTTTAATAGAAAATTAAATTGATTAAAAATTGAAGTGAAAAATAATTAAAAGGAAAGTTGCATAAAATTAAAAATGGATGTTCAATCCAGAAACCACTATACCTTAACGATCTACTTGAATATTAAATAAAAAAGGAAGTTTAATAGGAAAGTAAATTGAATTAAAATGGAATTAGAATAAAAATAAAAATGAAAGTTGCATAAAATTAAAAATGGAAGTTCAATCCAGAAACCACTTTACCTTAACGATCTATTTGGAAATTAAATAAAAAAGGAAGTTTAATAGAAAAGCAAATTGAATAAAAAAGGAAGTTGAATAAAAAAAAAATTAAAGTTGCATAAAATTAAAAATGGAAGTTCAATTCAAAAACTACTATACCTTTACGATCTATTTGGAAATTAAAAAAAAAAGGAAGTTGAGTAGAAAAGAAACGTGAATAAAAAAGGAAGTTAAATAAAAACAAAAATGGAAGTTGCAGAAAATTAAAAATGGAAGTTCATTCCAGAAACCACTATATCTTAATGATCTATTTGGAAATTAAATAAAAAAGGAAGTTTAATAGAAAAGTAAATTGATTAAAAATAGAAGTAGAATAAAAACAAAAATGAAAGTTGCATAAAATTAAAAATGGAAGTTCTATCCAGAAACCACAATACCTTAACGATCTACTTGGAAATTAAATAAAAAAGGAAGTTTAATAGGAAAGTAAATTGAATTAAAATGGAAGTAGAATAAAAATAAAAATGAAAGTTGCATAAAATTAAAAATGGAAGTTAAATCCAGAAACTACTATACCTTAACGATCCATTTGGAAATTAAATAAAAAAGGAAGTTTAATAGAAAAGCAAACGGAATAAAAATGGAAGTTGAATAAAACTAAAAATGAAAGTTGCAGAAAATTAAATATGGAAGTTCAATCCAGAAACCACTATACCTAAACGATCTATTTGGAAATTAAACAAAAAAGTAAGTTTAATAGAAAAGTAATTTGAATAAAAATGGAAGTTGAATAAAAATAAAAATGAAAGTTGCATAAAATTAAAAATGGAAGTTCAATACAAAAACCACTATACCTTAACGATCTATTTGGAAATTAAATAAAAACGGTAGTTCAATAGAAAAGTAAATTGAATAAAAATGGAAGTTGAATAAAAATAAAAATGAAAGTCGCATAAAATTAAAAATGGAAGTTCAATCCAAAAACCACTATACCTTAACGATCTATTTGGAAATTAAATAAAAAAGGAAGTTTAATAGAAAAGTAAATTGAATAAAAATGGAAGTTGAATAAAAATAAAATTGACAGTTGCATAAAATTAAAAATGGAAATTCAATACAAAAACCACTATACCTTAACGATCTATTTGGAAATTAAATAAAAAAGGTAGTTCAATAGAAAAGTAAATTGAATAAAAATGGAAGTTGAATAAAAATAAAAATGAAAGTTGCATAAAATTAAAAATGGAAATTCAATCCAAAAACCACTATACCTTAACGATCTATGTGGAAATTAAATAAAAAAGGAAGTTTAATAGAAAAGCAAACTGAATAAAAATGGAAGTTGAAAAAAAATAAAAATGAAAGTTGCAGAAAATTAAATATGGAAGTTCAATCCAGAAACCACTATACCTTAACGATCTATTTGGAAATTAAATAAAAAAGGTAGTTCAATAGAAAAGTAAATTGAATAAAAATGGAAGTTGAATAAAAATAAAAATGAAAGTTGCATAAAATTAAAAATGGAAATTCAATCCAAAAACCACTATACCTTAACGATCTATGTGGAAATTAAATAAAAAAGGAAGTTTAATAGAAAAGCAAACTGAATAAAAATGGAAGTTGAAAAAAAATAAAAATGAAAGTTGCAGAAAATTAAATATGGAAGTTCAATCCAGAAACCACTATACCTTAACGATCTATTTGGAAATTAAATAAAAAAGTAAGTTTAATAGAAAAGTAAATTGAATAAAAATGGAAGTTGAATAAAAATAAAAATGAAAGTTGCATAAAATTAAAAATGGAAGTTCAATCCAAAAACCACTATACCTTAACTATCTATGTGGAAATTAAATGAAAAAGGAAGTTCAATAGAAAAGCAAACTGAATAAAAATGGAAGTTGAAAAAAAATAAAAATGAAAGTTGCATAAAATTAAAAATGGAAATTCAATCCAAAAACCACTATACCTTAACGATCTATTTGGAAATTAAATAAGAAAGGTAGTTTAATAGAAAAGTAAATTGAATAAAAATGGAAGTTGAATAAAAATAAAAATGAAAGTTGCATAAAATTAAAAATGGAAATTCAATACAAAAACCACTATACCTTAACGATCTATTTGGAAATTAAATAAGAAAGGTAGTTTAATAGAAAAGTAAATTGAATAAAAATGGAAGTTGAATAAAAATAAAAATGAAAGTTGCATAAAATTAAAAATGGAAGTTCAATCCAAAAACCACTATACCTTAACTATCTATGTGGAAATTAAATGAAAAAGGAAGTTTAATAGAAAAGCAAACTGAATAAAAATGGAAGTTGAAAAAAAATAAAAATGAAAGTTGCAGAAAATTAAATATGAAAGTTCAATCCAGAAACCACTATACCTTAACGATCTATTTGGAATTAAATAAAAAAGGAAGTTTAATAGAAAAGTAAATTGAATAGAAATTGAAGTTGAATAAAAATAAAAGTGAAAGTTGCATAAAATTAAAAATGGAAGTTCAATCCAAAAACCACTATACCTTAACGATCTATTTGGAAATTAAATAAAAAAGGTAGTTTAATAGAAAAGTAAATTGATTAAAAATTGAAGTAAAATAAAAATAAAAATGAAAGTTGCATAAAATTAAAAATGGATGTTGAATCCAGAAACCACTATACCTTAACGATCTACTTGGAAATTAAATAAAAAAGGAAGTTTAATAGGAAAGTAAATTGAATTAAAATGGAAGTAGAATAAAAATAAAAATGAAAGTTGCAGAAAATTAAATATGAAAGTTCAATCCAGAAACCACTATACCTTAACGATCTATTTGAAAATTAAATAAAAAAGGAAGTTTAATAGAAAAGTAAATTGATTAAAAATGGAAGTAGAATAAAAATAAAAATGAAAGTTGCATAAAATTAAAAATGGAATTTCTATCCAGAAACCACTATACCTTAACGATCTATTTGGAAATTAAATAAAAAAGGAAGTTTAATAAGAAAGTAAATTGAATTAAAATGGAAGTTGAATAAAAATAAAAATTAAAGTTGCATAAAATTAAAAATGGAAGTTCAATCCAGAAACCACTATACCTTAACGATCTATTTGGCCATTAAATTAAAAAGGAAGTTTAATAGAAAAATAAATTGAATAAAAATGGTAGTCGAATAAAAATAAAAATGAAAGTTGCAGAAAATTAAATATGAAAGTTCAATCCAGAAACAACTATACCTTAACGATCTATTTGGAAATTAAATAAAAAAGGAAGTTTAATAGAAAAGTAAATTGAATAAAAATGGAAGTTGAATAAAAATAAAAATGAAAGTTGCATAAAATTAAAAATGGAAGTTCAATACAAAAACCACTATACCTTAACGATCTATGTGGAAATTAAATAAAAAAAGGTAGTTTAATAGAAAAGTAAATTGAATAAAAATGGAAGTTGAATAAAAATAAAAATGAAAGTTGCATAAAATTAAAAATGGAAGTTCAATCAAAAAACCACTATACCTTAACGATCCATTTGGAAATTAAATAAAAAAGGAAGTTTAATAAAAAATTAAATTGATTAAAAATTGAAGTAAAAAAAGATAAAAATGAAAGTTGCATAAAATTAAAAATGGAAGTTCAATCCAGAAACCACTATACCTTAACGATCTATTTGGAAATTAAATAAAAAAGGAAGTTTAATAGAAAAGTAAACAGAATAAAAATGGAAGTTGAATAAAAATAAAAATGAAAGTTGCAGAAAATTAAATATGGAAGTTCAATCCAGAAACCACTATACCTTAACGATCTATTTGGAAATTAAATAAAAAAGTAAGTTTATTAGAAAAGTAAATTGAATAAAAGTGGAAGTTGAATAAAAATAAAAATGAAAGTTGCATAAAATTAAAAATGGAAGTTCAATACAAAAACCACTATACCTTAACGATCTATTTGGAAATTAAATAAAAAAGGTAGTTCAATAGAAAAGTAAATTGAATAAAAATGGAAGTTGAATAAAAATAAAAATGAAAGTTGCATAAAATTAAAAATGGAAGTTCAATCCAAAAACTACTATACCTTAACGATTTATTTGGAAATTAAATAAAAAAGTAAGTTTAATAGAAAAGTAAATTGAATAAAAATGGAAGTTGAATAAAAATAAAAATGAAAGTTGCATAAAATTAAAAATGGAAGTTCAATCCAGAAACCACTATACCTTAACGATCTATTTGGAAATTAAATAAAAAAGGAAGTTTAATAGAAAAGTAAACAGAATAAAAATGGAAGTTGAATAAAAATAAAAATGAAAGTTGCAGAAAATTAAAAATGGAAGTTCAATACAAAAACCACTATACCTTAACGATCTATTTGGAAATTAAATAAAAAAGGTAGTTCAATAGAAAAGTAAATTGAATAAAAATGGAAGTTGAATAAAAATAAAAATGAAAGTTGCATAAAATTAAAAATGGAAGTTCAATCCAAAAACCACTATACCTTAACGATTTATTTGGAAATTAAATAAAAAAGGAAGTTTAATAGAAAAGTAAATTGAATAAAAATGGAAGTTGAATAAAAATAAAAATGAAAGTTGCATAAAATTAAAAATGGAAGTTCAATACAAAAACCACTATACCTTAACGATCTATATGGAAATTAAATAAAAAAAGGTAGTTTAATAGAAAAGTAAACTGAATAAAAATGGAAGTTGAATAAAAATAAAAATGAAAGTTGCATAAAATTAAAAATGGAAGTTCAATACAAAAACCACTATACCTTAACGATCTATTTGGAAATTAAATAAAAAAAGGTAGTTTAATAGAAAAGTAAATTGAATAAAAATGGAAGTTGAATAAAAATAAAAATGAAAGTTGCATAAAATTAAAAATGGAAGTTCAATCCAAAAACCACTATACCTTAACGATCCATTTGGAAATTAAATAAAAAAGGAAATTTAATAGAAAATTAAATTGATTAAAAATTGATGTAAAAAAAGATAAAAATGAAAGTTGCATAAAATTAAAAATGGAAGTTCAATCCAAAAACCACTATACCTTAACGATCTATTTGGAAATTAAATAAAAAAGGAATTTTAATAGAAAAGTAAACAGAATAAAAATGGAAGTTGAATAAAAATAAAAATGAAAGTTGCAGAAAATTAAATATGGAAGTTCAATCCAGAAACCACTATACCTTAACGATCTATTTGGAAATTAAATAAAAAAGTAAGTTTATTAGAAAAGTAAATTGAATAAAAGTGGAAGTTGAATAAAAATAAAAATGAAAGTTGCATAAAATTAAAAATGGAAGTTCAATACAAAAACCACTATACCTTAACGATCTATTTGGAAATTAAATAAAAAAGGTAGTTCAATAGAAAAGTAAATTGAATAAAAATGGAAGTTGAATAAAAATAAAAATGAAAGTTGCATAAAATTAAAAATGGAAGTTCAATCCAAAAACCACTATACCTTAACGATTTATTTGGAAATTAAATAAAAAAGGAAGTTTAATAGAAAAGTAAATTGAATAAAAATGGAAGTTGAATAAAAATAAAAATGAAAGTTGCATAAAATTAAAAATGGAAGTTCAATACAAAAACCACTATACCTTAACGATCTATTTGGAAATTAAATAAAAAAAGGTAGTTTAATAGAAAAGTAAACTGAATAAAAATGGAAGTTGAATAAAAATAAAAATGAAAGTTGCATAAAATTAAAAATGGAAGTTCAATCCAAAAACCACTATACCTTAACGATCTATTTGGAAATTAAATAAAAAAGGAAGTTTAATAGAAAAGCAGACTGAATAAAAATGGAAGTTGAATAAAAATAAAAATGAAAGTTGCAGAAAATTAAATATGGAAGTTCAATCCAGAAACCTCAATACCTTAACGATCTATTTCGAAATTAACTAAAAAAGTAAGTTTAATAGAAAAGTAAATTGAATAAAAATGGAAGTTGAATAAAAATAAAAATGAAAGTTGCATAAAATTAAAAATGGAAGTTCAATACAAAAACCACTATACCTTAACGATCTATTTGGAAATTAAATAAAAAAAGGTAGTTTAATAGAAAAGTAAATTGAATAAAAATGGAAGTTGAATAAAAATAAAAATGAAAGTTGCATAAAATTAAAAATGGAAGTTCAATCCAAAAACCACTATACCTTAACGATCCATTTTGGAAATTAAATAAAAAAGGAAGTTTAATAGAAAATTAAATTGATTAAAAATTGAAGTAAAAAAAGATAAAAATGAAAGTTGCATAAAATTAAAAATGGAAGTTCAATCCAGAAACCACTATACCTTAACGATCTATTTGGAAATTAAATAAAAAAGGAAGTTTAATAGAAAAGTAAACAAAATAAAAATGGAAGTTGAATAAAAATAAAAATGAAAGTTGCAGAAAATTAAATATGGAAGTTCAATCCAGAAACCACTATACCTTAACGATCTATTTGGAAATTAATTAAGAAAGGTAGTTTAATAGAAAAGTAAATTCAATAAAAATGGAAGTTGAATAAAAATAAAAATGAAAGTTGCATAAAATTAAAAATGGAAGTTCAATCCAAAAACCACTATACCTTAACGATCTATTTGGAAATTAATTAAGAAAGGTAGTTTAATAGAAAAGTAAATTCAATAAAAATGGAAGTTGAATAAAAATAAAAATGAAAGTTGCATAAAATTAAAAATGGAAGTTCAATCCAAAAACCACTATACCATAACGATCCATTTTGGAAATTAAATAAAAAAGGAAGTTTAATAGAAAATTAAATTGATTAAAAATTGAAGTAAAAAAAGATAAAAATGAAAGTTGCATAAAATTAAAAATGGAAGTTCAATACAAAAACCACTATACCTTAACGATCTATTTGGAAATTAAATAAAAAAAGGTAGTTTAATAGAAAAGTAAACTGAATAAAAATGGAAGTTGAATAAAAATAAAAATGAAAGTTGCATAAAATTAAAAATGGAAGTTCAATCCAAAAACCACTATACCTTAACGATCTATTTGGAAATTAAATAAAAAAGGAAGTTTAATAGAAAAGCAGACTGAATAAAAATGGAAGTTGAATAAAAATAAAAATGAAAGTTGCAGAAAATTAAATATGGAAGTTCAATCCAGAAACCTCAATACCTTAACGATCTATTTCGAAATTAACTAAAAAAGTAAGTTTAATAGAAAAGTAAATTGAATAAAAATTGAAGTTGAATAAAAATAAAAATGAAAGTTGCATAAAATTAAAAATGGAAGTTCAATACAAAAACCACTATACCTTAACGATCTATTTGGAAATTAAATAAAAAAAGGTAGTTTAATAGAAAAGTAAATTGAATAAAAATGGAAGTTGAATAAAAATAAAAATGAAAGTTGCATAAAATTAAAAATGGAAGTTCAATCCAAAAACCACTATACCTTAACGATCCATTTGGAAATTAAATAAAAAAGGAAGTTTAATAGAAAATTAAATTGATTAAAAATTGAAGTAAAAAAAGATAAAAATGAAAGTTGCATAAAATTAAAAATGGAAGTTCAATCCAAAAACCACTATACCTTAACGATCTATTTGGAAATTAAATAAAAAAGGAAGTTTAATAGAAAAGTAAACAGAATAAAAATGGAAGTTGAATAAAAATAAAAATGAAAGTTGCAGAAAATTAAATATGGAAGTTCAATCCAGAAACCACTATACCTTAACGATCTATTTGGAAATTAAATAAAAAAGTAAGTTTAATAGAAAAGTAAATTGAATAAAAATGGAAGTTGAATAAAAATAAAAATGAAAGTTGCATAAAATTAAAAATGGAAGTTCAATAGAAAAGTAAATTGAATAAAAATGGAAGTTCAATAAAAATAAAAATGAAAGTCGCATAAAATTAAAAATGGAAGTTCAATCCAAAAACCACTATACCTTAACGATCTATTTGGAAATTAAATAAAAAAGGAAGTTTAATAGAAAAGTAAATTGAATAAAAATGGAAGTTGAATAAAAATAAAAATGAAAGTTGCATAAAATTAAAAATGGAAGTTCAATACAAAAACCACTATACCTTAACGATCTATTTGGAAATTAAATAAAAAAAGGTAGTTTAATAGAAAAGTAAATTCAATAAAAATGGAAGTTGAATAAAAATAAAAATGAAAGTTGCATAAAATTAAAAATGGAAGTTCAATCCAAAAACCACTATACCTTAACGATCTATTTGGAAATTAAATAAAAAAAGAAGTTTAATAGAAAAGCAAACTGAATAAAAATGGAAGTTGAATAAAAATAAAAATGAAAGTTGCAGAAAATTAAATATGGAAGTTCAATCCAGAAACCACAATACCTTAACGATCTATTTCGAAATTAAATAAAAAAGTAAGTTTAATAGAAAAGTAAATTGAATAAAAATGGAAGTTGAATAAAAATACAAATGAAAGTTGCATAAAATTAAAAATGGAAGTTCAATCCAAAAACCACTATACCTTAACGATCTATGTGGAAATTAAATAAAAAAGGAAGTTTAATAGAAAAGCAAACTGAATAAAAATGGAAGTTGAAAAAAAATAAAAATGAAAGTTGCAGAAAATTAAATATGGAAGTTCAATCCGGAAACCACTATACCTTAACGATCTATTTGGAATTAAATAAAAAAGGAAGTTTAATAGAAAAGTAAATTGAATAGAAATGGAAGTTGAATAAAAATAAAAATGAAAGTTGCATAAAATTAAAAATGGAAATTAAATCCAAAAACCACTATACCTTAACGATCTATTTGGAAATTAAATAAAAACAGGTAGTTTAATAGAAAAGTAAATTGAATCAAAATGGAAGTTGAATAAAAATAAAAATGAAAGTTGCATAAAATTAAAAACGGAAGTTCAGTCCAAAAACAATTATACCTTAACGATCCATTTCGAAATTAAATAAAAAAGGAAGTTTAATAGAAAAGTAAATTGATTGAAAATTGAAGTAAAATAAAAATAAAAATGAAAGCTGCATAAAATTAAAAATGGATGTTGAATCCAGAAACCACTATACCTTAACGATCTACTTGGAAATTAAATAAAAAAGGAAGTTTAATAGGAAAGTAAATTGAATTAAAATGGAAGTAGAATAAAAATAAAAATGAAAGTTGCATAAAATTAAAAATGGAAGTTCAATCCAGAAACCACTATACCTTAACGATCTATTTGGAAATTAAATAAAAAAGGAAGTTTAATAGAAAAGTAAATTGAATAAAAATGGAAGTTGAATAAAAATAAAAATGAAAGTTGCATAAAATTAAAAATGGAAGTTCAATACAAAAACCACTATACCTTAACGATCTATTTGGAAATTAAATAAAAAAAGGTAGTTTAATAGAAAAGTAAATTGAATAAAAATGGAAGTTGAATAAAAATAAAAATGAAAGTTGCATAAAATTAAAAATGGAAATTCAATCCAAAAACCACTATACCTTAACGATCTATTTGGAAATTAAATAAAAAAGGAAGTTTAATAGAAAAGCAAACTGAATAAAAATGGAAGTTGAATAAAAATAAAAATGAAAGTTGCCGAAAATTAAATATGGAAGTTCAATCCAAAAACCACAATACCTTAACGATCTATTTCGAAATTAAATAAAAAAGTAAGTTTAATAGAAAAATAAATTGAATAAAAATGGAAGTTGAATAAAAATAAAAATGAAAGTTGCATATAATTAAAAATGGAAGTTCAATACAAAAACCACTATACCTTAACGATCTATTTGGAAATTAAATAAGAGAGGTAGTTTAATAGAAAAGTAAATTGAATAAAAATGGAAGTTGAATAAAAATAAAAATGAAACTTGCATAAAATTAAAAATGGAAATTCAATCCAAAAACCACTATACCTTAACGATCTATGTGGAAATCAAATAAAAAAGGAAGTTTAATAGAAAAGCAAACTGAATAAAAATGGAAGTTGAAAAAAATAAAAATGAAAGTTGCGGAAAATTAAATATGGAAGTTCAATCCAGAAACCACTATACCATAACAATCTATTTGGAAATTAAATAAAAAAGTAAGTTTAATAGAAAAGTAAATTGAATAAAAATGGAAGTTGAATAAAAATAAAAATGAAAGTTGCATAAAATTAAAAATGCAAGTTCAATACAAAACCACTATACCTTAACGATCTATTTGGAAATTAAATAAGAAAGGTAGTTTAATAGAAAAGTAAATTGAATAAAAATGGAAGTTGAATAAAAATAAAAATGAAAGTTGCATAAAATTAAATATGGAAGTTCAATCCAGAAACCACTATACCTTAACGATCTATTTGGAAATTAAATAAAAAACGAAGTTTAATAGAAAAGTAAATTGAATAAAAATGGAAGTTGAATAAAAATAAAAATGAAAGTTGCATAAAATTAAAAATGGAAGTTCAATACAAAAATCACTATACCTTAACGATCTATTTGGAAATTAAATAAAAAACGAAGTTTAATAGAAAAGTAAATTGAATAAAAATGGAAGTTGAATAAAAATAAAAATGAAAGTTGCATAAAATTAAAAATGGAAGTTCAATACAAAAATCACTATACCTTAACGATCTATTTGGAAATTAAATAAAAAAAGGTAGTTTAATAGAAAAGTAAATTGAATAAAGATGGAAGTTGAATAAAAATAAAAATGAAAGTTGCATAAAATTAAAAATGGAAGTTCAATCCAAAAACCACTATACCTTAACGATCCATTTGGAAATTAAATAAAAAAGGAAGTTTAATAGAAAATTAAATTGATTAAAAGTTGAAGTAAAAAAAGATAAAAAAGAAAGTGCATTAAATTAAAAATGGAAGTTCAATCCAGAAACCACTATACCTTAACGATCTATATGGAAATTAAATAAAAAAGGATGTTTAATAGAAAAGTAAACAGAATAAAAATGGAAGTTGAATAAAAATAAAAATGAAAGTTGCAGAAATTTAAATATGGAAGTTCAATCCAGAAACCACTATACCTTAACGATCTATTTGGAAATTAAATAAAAAAGTAAGTTTAATAGAAAAGTGAATTGAATAAACGTGGAAGTTGAATAAAAATAAAAATGAAAGTTGCAGAAAATTAAATATGGAAGTTCAATCCAGAAACCACTATACCTTAACGATCTATTTGGAAATTAAATAAAAAAGTAAGTTTAATAGAAAAGTGAATTGAATAAACGTGGAAGTTGAATAAAAATAAAATTGAAAGTTGCATAAAATTAAAAATGGAAGTTCAATACAAAAACCACTATACCTTAACGATCTATTTGGAAATTAAATAAGAAAGGTAGTTCAATAGAAAAGTAAATTGAATAAAAATGGAAGTTGAATAAAAATAAAAATGAAAGTTGCATAAAATTAAAAATGGAAGTTCAATCCACAAACCACTGTACCTTAACGATCTATGTGGAAATTAAATAAAAAAGTAAGTTTAATAGAAAAGTGAATTGAATAAAAATGGAAGTTGAATAAAAATAAAAATGAAAGTTGCATAAAATTAAAAATGGAAGTTCAATACAAAAACCACTATACCTTAACGATCTATTTGGAAATTAAATAAAAAAAGGTAGTTTAATAGAAAAGTAAATTGAATAAAGATGGAAGTTGAATAAAAATAAAAATGAAAGTTGCATAAAATTAAAAATGGAAGTTCAATCCAAAAACCACTATACCTTAACGATCCATTTGGAAATTAAATAAAAAAGGAAGTTTAATAGAAAATTAAATTGATTAAAAATTGAAGTAAAAAAAGATAAAAATGAAAGTTGTATAAAATTAAAAATGGAAGTTCAATCCAAAAACCACTATACGTTAACAATCTATGTGGAAATTAAATAAAAAAGGAAGTTTAATAGAAAAGCAAACTGAATAAAAATGGAAGTTGAAAAAAAATAAAAATGAAAGTTGCAGAAAATTAAATATGGAAGTTCAATCCAGAAACCACTATACCTTAACGATCTATTTGGAAATTAAATAAAAAAGGAAGTTTAATAGAAAAGTAAATTGAATAAAAATGGAAGTTGAATAAAAATAAAAATGAAAGTTGCATAAAATTAAAAATGGAAGTTCAATACAAAAACCACTATACCTTAACGATCTATTTGGAAATTAAATAAAAAAAGGTAGTTTAATAGAAAAGTAAATTGAATAAAGATGGAAGTTGAATAAAAATAAAAATGAAAGTTGCATAAAATTAAAAATGGAAGTTCAATCCAAAAACCACTATACCTTAACGATCCATTTGGAAATTAAATAAAAAAGGAAGTTTAATAGAAAATTAAATTGATTAAAAATTGAAGTAAAAAAAGATAAAAAAGAAAGTTGCATGAAATTAAAAATGGAAGTTCAATCCAGAAACCACTACACCTTAACGATCTATATGGAAATTAAATAAAAAAGGATGTTTAATAGAAAAGTAAACAGAATAAAAATGGAAGTTGAAGAAAAATAAAAATGAAAGTTGCAGAAAATTAAATATGGAAGTTCAATCCAGAAACCACTATACCTTAACGATCTATTTGAAAATTAAATAAAAAAGTAAGTTTAATAGAAAAGTAAATTGAATAAACGTGGAAGTTGAATAAAAATAAGAATGAAAGTTGCATAAAATTAAAAATGGAAGTTCAATACAAAAACCACTATACCTTAACGATCTATTTGGAAATTAAATAAAAAAGGTAGTTTAATAGAAAAGTAAATTGAATAAAAATGGAAGTTGAATAAAAATAAAAATGAAAGTTGCATAAAATTAAAAATGGAAGTTCAATCCAAAAACCACTATACCTTAACGATCTATTTGGAAATTAAATAAAAAAGGAAGTTTAATAGAAAAGTAAATTGAATAAAAATGGAAGTTGAATAAAAATAAAAATGAAAGTTGCATAAAATTAAAAATGGAAGTTCAATACAAAAACCACTATAACTTAACGATCTATTTGGAAATTAAATAAAAAAAGGTAGTTTAATGGAAAAGTAAATTGATTAAAAATGGAAGTTGAATAAAAATAAAAATGAAAGTTGCATAAAATTAAAAATGGAAGTTCAATCCAAAAACCAGTATACCTTAACGATCTATTTGGAAATTAAATAAAAAAGGAAGTTTAATAGAAAAGCAGACTGAATAAAAATGGAAGTTGAATAAAAATAAAAATGAAAGTTGGAGAAAATTAAATATGGAAGTTCAATCTAGAAACCACTATACCTTAACGATCTATTTGGAAATTAAATAAAAAGTAAGTTTAATAGAAAAGTAAATTGAATAAAAATGGAAGTTGAATAAAAATAAAAATGAAAGTTGCATAAATTTAAAAATGGAAGTTCAATACAAAAACCACTATACCTTAACGATCTATTTCGAAATTAAATAAAAAAGGTAGTTTAATAGAAAAGTAAATTGAATAAAAATGGAAGTTGAATAAAAATAAAAATGAAAGTCGCATAAAATTAAAAATGGAAGTTCAATCCAAAAACCACTATACCTTAACAATCTATGTGGAAATTAAATAAAAAAGGAAGTTTAATAGAAAAGCAAACTGAATAAAAATGGAAGTTGAAAAAAAATAAAAATGAAAGTTGCAGAAAATTAAATACGGAAGTTCAATCCAGAAACCACAATACCTTAACGATCTATTTGGAAATTAAATAAAAAAAGGTATTTTAATGGAAAAGTAAGTTGATTAAAAATGGAAGTTGAATAAAAATAAAAATGAAAGTTGCATAAAATTAAAAATGGAAGTTCAATCCAAAAACCACTATACCTTAACGATCCATTTGGAAATTAAATAAAAAAGGAAGTTTAATAGAAAATTAAATTGAATAAAAATTGAAGTAAAAAAAGATAAAAATGAAAGTTGCATAAAATTAAAAATGGAAGTTCAATCCAAAAACCACTATACCTTAACAATCTATGTGGAAATTAAATAAAAAAGGAAGTTTAATAGAAAAGCAAACTGAACAAAAATGGAAGTTGAAAAAAAATAAAAATGAAAGTTGCAGAAAATTAAATATGGAAGTTCAATCCAGAAACCACTATACCTTAACGATCTATTTGGAAATTAAATAAGAAAGGTAGTTTAATAGAAAAGTAAATTGAATAAAAATGGAAGTTGAATAAAAATAAAAATGAAAGTTGCAGAAAATTAAATATGGAAGTTCAATCCAGAAACCACTATACCTTAACGATCTATTTGGAAATTAAATAAAAAAAGGTAGTTTAATAGAAAAGTAAATTGAATCAAAATGGAAGTTGAATAAAAATAAAAATGAAAGTTGCATAAAATTAAAAACGGAAGTTCAATCCAAAAACCATTATACCTTAACGATCCATTTCGAAATTAAATAAAAAAGGAAGTTTAATAGAAAAGTAAATTGATTAAAAATTGAAGTAAAATAAAAATAAAAATGAAAGCTGCATAAAATTAAAAATGGATATTGAATCCAGAAACCACTATACCTTAACGATCTACTTGGAAATTAAATAAAAAAGGAAGTTTAATAGGAAAGTAAATTGAATTAAAATGGAAGTAGAATAAAAATAAAAATGAAAGTTGCATAAAATTAAAAATGGAAGTTCAATCCAGAAACCACTATACCTTAACGATCTATTTGGAAATTAAATAAAAAACGAAGTTTAATAGAAAAGTAAATTGAATAAAAATGGAAGTTGAATAAAAATAAAAATGAAAGTTGCATAAAATTAAAAATGGAAGTTCAATACAAAAATCACTATACCTTAACGATCTATTTGGAAATTAAATAAAAAAAAGTAGTTTAATAGAAAAGTAAATTGAATAAAGATGGAAGTTGAATAAAAATAAAAATGAAAGTTGCATAAAATTAAAAATGGAAGTTCAATCCAAAAACCACTATACCTTAACGATCCATTTGGAAATTAAATAAAAAAGGAAGTTTAATAGAAAATTAAATTGATTAAAAATTGAAGTAAAAAAAGATAAAAATGAAAGTTGCATAAAATTAAAAATGGAAGTTCAATCCAAAAACCACCATACCTTAACAATCTATGTGGAAATTAAATAAAAAAGGAAGTTTAATGGAAAAGCAAACTGAATAAAAATGGAAGTTGAAAAAAAATAAAAATGAAAGTTGCAGAAAATTAAATATGGAAGTTCAATCCAGAAACCACTATACCTTAACGATCTATTTGGAAATTAAATAAAAAAGGAAGTTTAATAGAAAAGTAAATTGAATAAAAATGGAAGTTGAATAAAAATAAAAATGAAAGTTGCATAAAATTAAAAATGGAAGTTCAATACAAAAACCACTATACCTTAACGATCTATTTGGAAATTAAATAAAAAAAGGTAGTTTAATAGAAAAGTAAATTGAATAAAGATGGAAGTTGAATAAAAATAAAAATGAAAGTTGCATAAAATTAAAAATGGAAGTTCAATCCAAAAACCACTATACCTTAACGATCCATTTGGAAATTAAATAAAAAAGGAAGTTTAATAGAAAATTAAATTGATTAAAAATTGAAGTAAAAAAAGATAAAAAAGAAAGTTGCATGAAATTAAAAATGGAAGTTCAATCCAGAAACCACTACACCTTAACGATCTATATTGAAATTAAATAAAAAATGATGTTTAATAGAAAAGTAAACAAAATAAAAATGGAAGTTGAATAAAAATAAAAATGAAAGTTGCAGAAAATTAAATATGGAAGTTCAATCCAGAAACCACTATACCTTAACGATCTATTTGGAAATTAAATAAAAAAGTAAGTTTAATAGAAAAGTAAATTGAATAAACGTGGAAGTTGAATAAAAATAAGAATGAAAGTTGCATAAAATTAAAAATGGAAGTTCAATACAAAAACCACTATACCTTAACGATCTATTTGGAAATTAAATAAAAAAAGGTAGTTTAATAGAAAAGTAAATTGAATAAAAATGGAAGTTGAATAAAAATAAAAATGAAAGTTGCATAAAATTAAAAATGGAAGTTCAATCCAAAAACCACTATACCTTAACGATCTATTTTGAAATTAAATAAAAAAGGAAGTTTAATAGAAAAGTAAATTGAATAAAAGTGGAAGTTGAATAAAAATAAAAATGGAAGTTCAATACAAAAACCACTATACCTTAACGATCTATTTGGAAATTAAATAAAAAAAGGTAGTTTAATGGAAAAGTAAATTGATTAAAAATGGAAGTTGAATAAAAATAAAAATGAAAGTTGCATAAAATTAAAAATGGAAGTTCAATCCAAAAACCAGTATACCTTAACGATCTATTTCGAAATTAAATAAAAAAGGAAGTTTAATAGAAAAGCAGACTGAATAAAAATGGAAGTTGAATAAAAATAAAAATGAAAGTTGGAGAAAATTAAATATGGAAGTTCAATCTAGAAACCACTATACCTTAACGATCTATTTGGAAATTAAATAAAAAAGTAAGTTTAATAGAAAAGTAAATTGAATAAAAATGGAAGTTGAATAAAAATAAAAATGAAAGTTGCATAAATTTAAAAATGGAAGTTCAATACAAAAACCACTATACCTTAACGATCTATTTGGAAATTAAATAAAAAAGGTAGTTTAATAGAAAAGTAAATTGAATAAAAATGGAAGTTGAATAAAAATAAAAATGAAAGTTGCAGAAAATTAAATATGGAAGTTCAATCCAGAAACCACAATACCTTAGCGATCTATTTCGAAATTAAATAAAAAAGTAAGTTTAATAGAAAAGTAAATTGAATAAAAATGGAAGTTGAATAAAAATAAAAAAGAAAGTCGCATAAAATTAAAAATGGAAGTTCAATCCAAAAACCACTATACCTTAACAATCTATGTGGAAATTAAATAAAAATGGAAGTTTAATAGAAAAGCAAATTGAATAAAAATGGAAGTTGAAAAAAAATAAAAATGAAAGTTGCAGAAAATTAAATATGGAAGTTCAATCCAGAAACCACAATACGTTAACGATCTATTTGGAAATTAAATAAAAAAAGGTATTTTAATGGAAAAGTAAATTGATTAAAAATGGAAGTTGAATAAAAATAAAAATGAAAGTTGCATAAAATTAAAAATGGATGTTCAATCCAAAAGCACTATACCTTAACGATCCATTTGGAAATTAAATAAAAAAGGAAGTTTAATAGAAAATTAAATTGATTAAAAATTGAAGTAAAAAAAGATAAAAATGAAAGTTGCATAAAATTAAAAATGGAAGTTCAATCCAAAAACCACTATACCTTAACAATCTATGTGGAAATTAAATAAAAAAGGAAGTTTAATAGAAAAGCAAACTGAATAAAAATGGAAGTTGAAAAAAAATAAAAATGAAAGTTGCAGAAAATTAAATATGGAAGTTCAATCCAGAAACCACTATACCTTAACGATCTATTTGGAAATTAAATAAGAAAGGTAGTTTAATAGAAAAGTAAATTGAATAAAAATGGAAGTTGAATAAAAATAAAAATGAAAGTTGCAGAAAATTAAATATGGAAGTTCAATCCAGAAACCACTATACCTTAACGATCTATTTGGAAATCAAATAAAAAAGTAAGTTTAATAGAAAAGTAAATTGAATAAACGTGGAAGTTGAATAAAAATAAAAATGAAAGTTGCATAAAATTAAAAATGGAAGTTCAATACAAAAACCACTATACCTTAACGATCTATTTGGAAATTAAATAAGAAAGGTAGTTTAATAGAAAAGTAAATTGAATAAAAATGGAAGTTGCATAAAAATAAAAATGAAAGTTGCATAAAATTAAAAATGGAAATTCAATCCAAAAACCACTATACCTTAACGATCTATGTGGAAATTAAATAAAAAAGTAAGTTTAATAGAAAAGTAAATTGAATAAAAATGGAAGTTGAATAAAAATAAAAATAAAAGTTGCATAAAATTAAATATGGAAGTTCAATCCAGAAACCACTATACCTTAACGATCTATTTGGAAATTAAATAAAAAACGAAGTTTAATAGAAAAGTAAATTGAATAAAAATGGAAGTTGAATAAAAATAAAAATGAAAGTTGCATAAAATTAAAAATGGAAGTTCAATACAAAAATCACTATACCTTAACGATCTATTTGGAAATTAAATAAAAAAAGGTAGTTTAATAGAAAAGTAAATTGAATAAAAATGGAAGTTGAATAAAAATAAAAATGAAAGTTGCATAAAATTAAAAATGGAAGTTCAATCCAAAAACCACTATACCTTAACGATCCATTTGGAAATTAAATAAAAAAAGGAAGTTTAATAGAAAACTAAATTGATTAAAAATTGAAGTAAAAAAAGATAAAAAAGAAAGTTGCATGAAATTAAAAATGGAAGTTCAATCCAGAAACCACTATACCTTAACGATCTATATGGAAATTAAATAAAAAAGGATGTTTAATAGAAAAGTAAACAGAATAAAAATGGAAGTTGAATAAAAATAAAAATGAAAGTTGCAGAAAATTAAATATGGAAGTTCAATCCAGAAACCACTATACCTTAACGATCTATTTGGAAATTAAAAAAAAAAGTAAGTTTAATAGAAAAGTAAATTGAATAAACGTGGAAGTTGAATAAAAATAAAAATGAAAGTTGCATAAAATTAAAAATGGAAGTTCAATACAAAAACCACTATACCTTAACAATCTATTTGGAAATTAAATAAGAAAGGTAGTTTAATAGAAAAGTAAATTGAATAAAAATGGAAGTTGAATAAAAATAAAAATGAAAGTTGCATAAAATTAAAAATGGAAGTTCAATCCACAAACCACTATACCTTAACGATCTATGTGGAAATTAAATAAAAAAGTAAGTTTAATAGAAAAGTAAATTGAATAAAAATGGAAGTTGAATAAAAATAAAAATGAAAGTTGCATAAAATTAAAAATGGAAGTTCAATACAAAAACCACTATACCTTAACGATATATTTGGAAATTAAATAAAAAAAGGTAGTTTAATGGAAAAGTAAATTGAATAAAGTTGGAAGTTGAATAAAAATAAAAATGAAAGTTGCATAAAATTAAAAATGGAAGTTCAATCCAAAAACCACTATACCTTAACGATCTATTTGGAAATTAAATAAAAAAGGAAGTTTAATAGAAAAGTAAATTGAATAAAAATGGAAGTTGAATAAAAATAAAAATGAAAGTTGCATAAAATTAAAAATGGAAGTTCAATACAAAAACCACTATACCTTAACAATCTATTTGGAAATTAAATAAAAAAAGGTAGTTTAATGGAAAAATAAATTGATTAAAAATGGAAGTTGAATAAGAATAAAAATGAAAGTTGCATAAAATTTAAAATGGAAGTTCAATCCAAAAACCACTATACCTTAACGATCTATTCGGAAATTAAATAAAAAAGGAAGTTTAATTGAAAAGTAAATTGAATAAAAATGGAAGTTGAATAAAAATGAAAATGAAAGTTGGATAAAATTAAAAATGGAAGTTCAATACAAAAACCACTATACCTTAACGATCCATTTGGAATTTAAATAAAAAAGGTAGTTTAATAGAAAAGTAAATTGAATAAAAATGGAAGTTGAATAAAAATAAAAATGAAAGTTGCAGAAAATTAAATATGGAAGTTCAATCCAGAAACCACAATACCACAACGATCTATTTTGAAATTAAATAAAAAAGTAAGTTTAATAGCAAAGTAAATTGAATAAAAATGGAAGTTGAATAAAAATAAAAATGAAAGTCGCATAAAATTAAAAATGGAAGTTCAATCCAAAAACCACTATACCTTAACAATCTATGTGGAAATTAAATAAAAAAGGAAGTTTAATAGAAAAGCAAACTGAATAAAAATGGAAGTTGAAAAAAAATAAAAATGAAAGTTGCGGAAAATTAAATATGGAAGTTCAATCCAGAAACCACAATACCTTAACGATCTATTTCGAAATTAAATAAAAAAGTAAGTTTAATAGAAAAGTAAATTGAATAAAAATGGAAGTTGAATAAAAATAAAAATGAAAATTGCATAAAATTAAAAATGGAAGTTCAATACAAAAACCACTATACCTTAACGATCTATTTGGAAATTAAATAAGAAAGGTAGTTTAATAGAAAAGTAAATTGAATAAAAATGGAAGTTGAATAAAAATAAAAATGAAAGTTGCAAAAAATTAAAAATGGAAGTTCAATCCAAAAACCACTATACCATAACGATCTATGTGGAAATTAAATAAAAAAGGAAGTTTAATAGAAAAGCAAACTGAATAAAAATGGAAGTTGAAAAAAAATAAAAATGAAAGTTGCGGAAAATTAAATATGGAAGTTCAATCCAGAAACCACTATACCTTAACGATCTATTTGGAAATTAAATAAAAAAGTAAGTTTAATAGAAAAGTAAATTGAATAAAAATGGAAGTTGAATAAAAATAAAAATGAAAGTTGCATAAAATTAAAAATGGAAGTTCAATACAAAAACCACTATACCTTAACCATCTATTTGGAAATCAAATAAGAAAGGTAGTTTAATAGAAAAGTAAATTGAATGAAAATGGAAGTTGAATAAAAATAAAAATGAAAGTTGCATAAAATTAAAAATGGAAGTTCAATCCAAAAACCACTATACCTTAACGATCTAGGTGGAAATTAAATAAAAAGGAAGTTTAATAGAAAAGCAAACTGAATAAAAATGGAAGTTGAAAAAAAATAAAAATGAAAGTTGCAGAAAATTAAATATAGAAGTTCAATCCAGAAACCACTATACCTTAACGATCTATTTGGAATTAAATAAAAAAGGAAGTTTAATAGAAAAGTAAATTGAATAGAAATGGAAGTTGAATAAAAATAAAAATGAAAGTTGCATAAAATTAAAAATGGAAGTTCAATCCAAAAACCACTATACCTTAACGATCTATTTGGAAATTAAATAAAAAAAGGTAGTTTAATAGAAAAGTAAATTGAATCAAAATGGAAGTTGAATAAAAATAAAAATGAAAGTTGCATAAAATTAAAAACGGAAGTTCAATCCAAAAACCACTATACCTTAACCATCTATTTGGAAATCAAATAAGAAAGGTAGGTTAATAGAAAAGTAAATTGAATAAAAATGGAAGTTGAATAAAAATAAAAATGAAAGTTGCATAAAATTAAAAATGGAAGTTCAATCCAAAAACCACTATACCTTAACGATCTATTTGGAAATTAAATAAAAAAAGAAGTTTATTAGAAAAGCAAACTGAATAAAAATGGAAGTTGAATAAAAATAAAAATGAAAGTTGCAGAAAATTAAATATGGAAGTTCAATCCAGAAACCACAATACCTTAACGATCTATTTCGAAATTAAATAAAAAAGTAAGTTTAATAGAAAAGTAAATTGAATAGAAATGGAAGTTGAATAAAAATAAAAATGAAAATTGCATAAAATTAAAAATGGAAGTTCAATACAAAAACCACTATACCTTAACGATCTATTTGGAAATTAAATAAGAAAGGTAGTTTAATAGAAAAGTAAATTGAATAAAAATGGAAGTTGAATAAAAATAAAAATGAAAGTTGCATAAAATTAAAAATGGAAGTTCAATCCAAAAACCACTATACCTTAACGATCTATGTGGAAATTAAATAAAAAAGGAAGTTTAATAGAAAAGCAAACTGAATAAAAATGGAACTTGAAAAAAAATAAAAATGAAAGTTGCAGAAAATTAAATATGTAAGTTCAATCCAGAAACCACTATATCTTAACGATCTGTTTGGAAATTAAATAAAAAAGTAAGTTTAATAGAAAAGTAAATTGAATAAAAATGGAAGTTGAATAAAAATAAAAATGAAAGTTGCATAAAATTAAAAATGGAAGTTCAATACAAAAACCACTATACCTTAACGATCTATTTGGAAATTAAATAAGAAAGGTAGTTTAATAGAAAAGTAAATTGAATAAAAATGGAAGTTGAATAAAAATACAAATGAAAGTTGCATAAAATTAAAAATGGAAGTTCAATCCAAAAACCACTATACCTTAACGATCTATGTGGAAATTAAATAAAAAATGAAGTTTAATAGAAAAGCAAACTGAATAAAAATGGAAGTTGAAAAAAAATAAAAATGAAAGTTGCAGAAAATTAAATATGGAAGTTCAATCCAGAAACCACTATACCTTAACGATCTATTTGGAATTAAATAAAAAAGGAAGTTTAATAGAAAAGTAAATTGAATAGAAATGGAAGTTGAATAAAAATAAAAATGAAAGTTGCATAAAATTAAAAATGGAAGTTCAATCCAAAAACCACTATACCTTAACGATCTATTTGGAAATTAAATAAAAAAAGGTAGTTTAATAGAAAAGTAAATTGAATCAAAATGGAAGTTGAATAAAAATAAAAACGAAAGTTGCATAAAATTAAAAACGGAAGTTCAATCCAAAAACCATTATACCTTAACGATCCATTTCGAAATTAAATAAAAAAGGAAGTTTAATAGAAAAGTAAATTGATTAAAAATTGAAGTAAAATAAAAATAAAAATGAAAGCTGCATAAAATTAAAAATGGATATTGAATCCAGAAACCACTATACCTTAACGATCTACTTGGAAATTAAATAAAAAAGGAAGTTTAATAGGAAAGTAAATTGAATTAAAATGGAAGTAGAATAAAAATAAAAATGAAAGTTGCATAAAATTAAAAATGGAAGTTCAATCCAGAAACCACTATACCTTAACGATCTATTTGGAAATTAAATAAAAATGGAAGTTTAATGGAAAAGTAAACAGAATAAAAATGGAAGTTGAATAAAAATAAAAATGAAAGTTGCAGAAAATTAAATATGGAAGTTCAATACAGAAACCACTATACCTTAACGATCTATTTGGAAATTAAATAAAAAAGTAAGTTTAATAGAAAAGTAAATTGAATAAAAATGGAAGTTGAATAAAAATAAAAATGAAAGTTGCATAAAATTAAAAATGGAAGTTCAATACAAAAACCACTATACCTTAACGACCTATTTGGAAATTAAATAAAAAAGGTAGTTCAATAGAAAAGTAAATTGAATAAAAATGGAAGTTGAATAAACATAAAAATGAAAGTCGCATAAAATTAAAAATGGAAGTTCAATCCAAAAACCACTATACCTTAACGATCTATTTGGAAATTAAATAAAAAAGGAAGTTTAATAGAAAAGTAAATTGAATAAAAATGGAAGTTGAATAAAAATAAAAATGAAAGTTGCATAAAATTAAAAATGGAAGTTCAATACAAAAACCACTATACCTTAACGATCTATTTGGAAATTAAATAAAAAAAGGTAGTTTAATAGAAAAGTAAATTGAATAAAAATGGAAGTTGAATAAAAATAAAAATGAAAGTTGCATAAAATTAAAAATGAAAGTTCAATCCAAAAACCACTATACCATAACGATCTATTTGGAAATTAAATAAAAAAGGAAGTTTAACAGAAAAGCAAACTGAATAAAAATGGAAGTTCAATAAAAATAAAAATGAAAGTTGCAGAAAATTAAATATGGAAGTTCAATCCAGAAACCACAATACCTTAACGATCTATTTCGAAATTAAATAAAAAAGTAAGTTTAATAGAAAAGTAAATTGAATAAAAATGGAAGGTGAATAAAAATAAAAATGAAAGTTGCATAAAATTAAAAATGGAAGTTCAATACAAAAACCACTATACCTTAACGATCTATTTGTAAATTAAATAAGAAAGGTAGTTTAATAGAAAAGTAAATTGAATAAAAATGGAAGTTGAATAAAAATAAAAATGAAACTTGCATAAAATTAAAAATGGAAGTTCAATCCAAAAACCACTATACCTTAACGATCTATGTGGAAATTAAATAAAAAAGGAAGTTTAATAGAAAAGCAAACTGAATAAAAATGGAAGTTGAATAAAAATAAAAATGAAAGTTGCAGAAAATTAAATATGGAAGTTCAATCCAGAAACCACTATACCTTAACGATCTATTTGGAAATTAAATAAAAAAGTAAGTTTAATAGAAAAGTAAATTGAATAAAAATGGAAGTTGAATAAAAATAAAAATGAAAGTTGCATAAAATTAAAAATGCAAGTTCAGTACAAAACCACTATACCTTAACGATCTATTTGGAAATTAAATAAAAAGGAAGTTTAATAGAAAAGCAAACTGAATAAAAATGGAAGTTGAAAAAAAATAAAAATGAAAGTTGCAGAAAATTAAATATAGAAGTTCAATCCAGAAACCACTATACCTTAACGATCTATTTGGAATTAAATAAAAAAGGAAGTTTAATAGAAAAGTAAATTGAATAGAAATGGAAGTTGAATAAAAATAAAAATGAAAGTTGCATAAAATTAAAAATGCAAGTTCAGTACAAAACCACTATACCTTAACGATCTATTTGGAAATTAAATAAGAAAGGTAGTTTAATAGAAAAGTAAAGTGAATAAAAATAAAAATGAAAGTTGCAGAAAATTAAATATGGAAGTTCAATCCAGAAACCACTATACCTTAACGATCTATTTGGAAATCAAATAAAAAAGCAAGTTTAATAGAAAAGTAAATTGAATAAACGTGGAAGTTGAATAAAAATAAAAATGAAAGTTGCATAAAATTAAAAATGGAAGTTCAATACAAAAACCACTATACCTTAACGATCTATTTGGAAATTAAATAAGAAAGGTAGTTTAACAGAAAAGTAAATTGAATAAAAATGAAAGTTGAATAAAAAGAAAAATGAAAGTTGCATAAAATTAAAAATGGAAGTTCAATCCAAAAACCACTATACCTTAACGATCTATGTGGAAATTAAATAAAAAAGGAAGTTTAATAGAAAATTAAATTGATTAAAAATTGAAGTAAAAAAAGATAAAAATGAAAGTTGCATAAAATTAAAAATAGAAGTTCAATCCAGAAACCACTATACCTTAACGACCTATATGGAAATTAAATAAAAAAGGAAGTTTAATAGAAAAGTAAACAGAATAAAAATGGAAGTTGAATAAAAATAAAAATGAAAGTTGCAGAAAATTAAATATGGAAGTTCAATCCAGAAACCACTATACCTTAACGATCTATTTGGAAATTAAATAAAAAAGTAAGTTTAATAGAAGAGTAAATTGAATAAACGTGGAAGTTAAATAAAAATAAAAATGAAAGTTGCATAAAATTAAAAATGGAAGTTCAATACAAAAACCACTATACCTTAACGATCTATTTGGAAATTAAATAAAAAATGTAGTTCAATAGAAAAGTAAATTGTATAAAAATGGAAGTTGAATAAAAATAAAAATGAAAGTTGCAAAAAATTAAAAATGGAAGTTCAATCCAAAAACCACTATACCTTAACAATCTATTTGGAAATTAAATAAAAAAGGAAGTTTAATAGAAAAGTAAATTGAATAAAAATGGAAGTTGAATAAAAATAAAAATGAAAGTTGCATAAAATTAAAAATGGAAGTTCAATACAAAAACCACTATACCTTAACGATCTATTTGGAAATTAAATAAAAAAATGTAGTTTAATGGAAAAGTAAATTGATTAAAAATGGAAGTTGAATAAAAATAAAAATGAAAGTTGCATAAAATTAAAAATGGAAGTTCAATCCAAAAACCACTATACCTTAACAATCTATTTGGAAATTAAATAAAAAAGGAAGTTGAATAAAAATAAAAATGAAAGTTGCAGAAAATTAAATATGGAAGTTCAATCTAGAAACCACTATACCTTAACGATCTATTTGGAAATTAAATAAAAAAGTAAGTTTAACAGAAAAGTAAATTGAATAAAAATGGAAGTTGAATAAAAATAAAAATGAAAGTTGCATAAAATTAAAAATGGAAGTTCAATACAAAAACCACTATACCTTAACAATCTATTTGGAAATTAAATAAAAAAGGTAGTTTAATAGAAAAGAAAATTGAATAAAAATGGAAGTTGAATAAAAACAAAAATGAAAGTTGCAGAAAATTAAATATGGAAGTTCAATCCAGAAACCACAATACCTTAACGATCTATTTTGAAATTAAATAAAAAAGTAAGTTTAATAGAAAAGTAAATTGAATAAAAATGGAAGTTGAATAAAAATAAAAATGAAAGTCGCATAAAATTAAAAATGGAAGTTCAATCCAAAAACCACTATACCTTAACAATCTATGTGGAAATTAAATAAAAAAGGAAGTTTAATAGAAAAGCAAACTGAATAAAAATGGAAGTTGAAAAAAAATAAAAATGAAAGTTGCAGAAAATTAAATATGGAAGTTCAATCTAGAAACCACTATACCTTAACGATCTATTTGGAAATTAAATAAAAAAGTAAGTTTAATAGAAAAGTAAATTGAATAAAAATGGAAGTTGAATAAAAATAAAAATGAAAGTTGCATAAAATTAAAAATGGAAGTTCAATACAAAAACCACTACACCTTAACCATCTATTTGGAAATCAAATAAGAAAGGTACTTTAATAGAAAAGTAAATTAAATAAAAATGGAAGTTGAATAAAAATAAAAATGAAAGTTGCATAAAATTAAAAATGGAAGTTCAATCCAAAAACCACTATACCTTAACGATCTATGTGGAAATTAAATAAAAAGGAAGTTTAATAGAAAAGCAAACTGAATAAAAATGGAAGTTGAAAAAAAATAAAAATGAAAGTTGCAGAAAATTAAAAATGGAAGTTCAATACAAAAACCACTATACCTTAACGATCTATTTGGAATTAAATAAAAAAGGAAGTTTAATAGAAAAGTAAATTGAATAGAAATGGAAGTTGAATAAAAATAAAAATGAAAGTTGCATAAAATTAAAAATGGAAGTTCAATCCAAAAACCACTATACCTTAACGATCTATTTGGAAATTAAATAAAAAAATGTAGTTTAATAGAAAAGTAAATTGAATCAAAATGGAAGTTGAATAAAAATAAAAATGAAAGTTGCATAAAATTAAAAATGGAAGTTCAATCCAAAAACCACTATACCTTAACGATCTATTTGGAAATTAAATAAAAAAAGAAGTTTAATAGAAAAGCAAACTGAATAAAAATGGAAGTTGAATAAAAATAAAAATGAAAGTTGCAGAAAATTAAATATGGAAGTTCAATCCAGAAACCACAATACCTTAACGATCTATTTCGAAATTAAATAAAAAAGTAAGTTTAATAGAAAAGTAAATTGAATAAAAATGGAAGTTGAATAAAAATAAAAATGAAAATTGCATAAAATTAAAAATGGAAGTTCAATACAAAAACCACTATACCTTAACGATCAATTTGGAAATTAAATAAGAAAGGTAGTTTAATAGAAAAGTAAATTGAATAAAAATGGAAGTTGAATAAAAATAAAAATGAAAGTTGCATAAAATTAAAAATGGAAGTTCAATCCAAAAACCACTATACCTTAACGATCTATGTGGAAATTAAATAAAAAAGGAAGTTTAATAGAAAAGCATACTGAATAAAAATGGAACTTGAAAAAAAATAAAAATGAAAGTTGCAGAAAATTAAATATGTAAGTTCAATCCAGAAACCACTATATCTTAACGATCTGTTTGGAAATTAAATAAAAAAGTAAGTTTAATAGAAAAGTAAATTGAATAAAAATGGAAGTTGAATAAAAATAAAAATGAAAGTTGCATAAAATTAAAAATGGAAGTTCAATACAAAAACCACTATACCTTAACGATCTATTTGGAAATTAAATAAGAAAGGTAGTTTAATAGAAAAGTAAATTGAATAAAAATGGAAGTTGAATAAAAATACAAATGAAAGTTGCATAAAATTAAAAATGGAAGTTCAATCCAAAAACCACTATACCTTAACGATCTATGTGGAAATTAAATAAAAAATGAAGTTTAATAGAAAAGCAAACTGAATAAAAATGGAAGTTGAAAAAAAATAAAAATGAAAGTTGCAGAAAATTAAATATGGAAGTTCAATCCAGAAACCACTATACCTTAACGATCTATTTGGAATTAAATAAAAAAGGAAGTTTAATAGAAAAGTAAATTGAATAGAAATGGAAGTTGAATAAAAATAAAAATGAAAGTTGCATAAAATTAAAAATGGAAGTTCAATCCAAAAACCACTATACCTTAACGATCTATTTGGAAATTAAATAAAAAAAGGTAGTTTAATAGAAAAGTAAATTGAATCAAAATGGAAGTTGAATAAAAATAAAAACGAAAGTTGCATAAAATTAAAAACGGAAGTTCAATCCAAAAACCATTATACCTTAACGATCCATTTCGAAATTAAATAAAAAAGGAAGTTTAATAGAAAAGTAAATTGATTAAAAATTGAAGTAAAATAAAAATAAAAATGAAAGCTGCATAAAATTAAAAATGGATATTGAATCCAGAAACCACTATACCTTAACGATCTACTTGGAAATTAAATAAAAAAGGAAGTTTAATAGGAAAGTAAATTGAATTAAAATGGAAGTAGAATAAAAATAAAAATGAAAGTTGCATAAAATTAAAAATGGAAGTTCAATCCAGAAACCACTATACCTTAACGATCTATTTGGAAATTAAATAAAAATGGAAGTTTAATGGAAAAGTAAACAGAATAAAAATGGAAGTTGAATAAAAATAAAAATGAAAGTTGCAGAAAATTAAATATGGAAGTTCAATACAGAAACCACTATACCTTAACGATCTATTTGGAAATTAAATAAAAAAGTAAGTTTAATAGAAAAGTAAATTGAATAAAAATGGAAGTTGAATAAAAATAAAAATGAAAGTTGCATAAAATTAAAAATGGAAGTTCAATACAAAAACCACTATACCTTAACGACCTATTTGGAAATTAAATAAAAAAGGTAGTTCAATAGAAAAGTAAATTGAATAAAAATGGAAGTTGAATAAACATAAAAATGAAAGTCGCATAAAATTAAAAATGGAAGTTCAATCCAAAAACCACTATACCTTAACGATCTATTTGGAAATTAAATAAAAAAGGAAGTTTAATAGAAAAGTAAATTGAATAAAAATGGAAGTTGAATAAAAATAAAAATGAAAGTTGCATAAAATTAAAAATGGAAGTTCAATACAAAAACCACTATACCTTAACGATCTATTTGGAAATTAAATAAAAAAAGGTAGTTTAATAGAAAAGTAAATTGAATAAAAATGGAAGTTGAATAAAAATAAAAATGAAAGTTGCATAAAATTAAAAATGAAAGTTCAATCCAAAAACCACTATACCATAACGATCTATTTGGAAATTAAATAAAAAAGGAAGTTTAACAGAAAAGCAAACTGAATAAAAATGGAAGTTGAATAAAAATAAAAATGAAAGTTGCAGAAAATTAAATATGGAAGTTCAATCCAGAAACCACAATACCTTAACGATCTATTTCGAAATTAAATAAAAAAGTAAGTTTAATAGAAAAGTAAATTGAATAAAAATGGAAGGTGAATAAAAATAAAAATGAAAGTTGCATAAAATTAAAAATGGAAGTTCAATACAAAAACCACTATACCTTAACGATCTATTTGTAAATTAAATAAGAAAGGTAGTTTAATAGAAAAGTAAATTGAATAAAAATGGAAGTTGAATAAAAATAAAAATGAAACTTGCATAAAATTAAAAATGGAAGTTCAATCCAAAAACCACTATACCTTAACGATCTATGTGGAAATTAAATAAAAAAGGAAGTTTAATAGAAAAGCAAACTGAATAAAAATGGAAGTTGAATAAAAATAAAAATGAAAGTTGCAGAAAATTAAATATGGAAGTTCAATCCAGAAACCACAATACCTTAACGATCTATTTCGAAATTAAATAAAAAAGTAAGTTTAATAGAAAAGTAAATTGAATAAAAATGGAAGGTGAATAAAAATAAAAATGAAAGTTGCATAAAATTAAAAATGGAAGTTCAATACAAAAACCACTATACCTTAACGATCTATTTGTAAATTAAATAAGAAAGGTAGTTTAATAGAAAAGTAAATTGAATAAAAATGGAAGTTGAATAAAAATAAAAATGAAACTTGCATAAAATTAAAAATGGAAGTTCAATCCAAAAACCACTATACCTTAACGATCTATGTGGAAATTAAATAAAAAATGAAGTTTAATAGAAAAGCAAACTGAATAAAAATGGAAGTTGAATAAAAATAAAAATGAAAGTTGCAGAAAATTAAATATGGAAGTTCAATCCAGAAACCACTATACCTTAACGATCTATTTGGAAATTAAATAAAAAAGTAAGTTTAATAGAAAAGTAAATTGAATAAAAATGGAAGTTGAATAAAAATAAAAATGAAAGTTGCATAAAATTAAAAATGCAAGTTCAGTACAAAACCACTATACCTTAACGATCTATTTGGAAATTAAATAAGAAAGGTAGTTTAATAGAAAATTAAAGTGAATAAAAATAAAAATGAAAGTTGCAGAAAATTAAATATGGAAGTTCAATCCAGAAACCACTATACCTTAACGATCTATTTGGAAATCAAATAAAAAAGTAAGTTTAATAGAAAAGTAAATTGAATAAACGTGGAAGTTGAATAAAAATAAAAATGAAAGTTGCATAAAATTAAAAATGGAAGTTCAATACAAAAACCACTATACCTTAACGATCTATTTGGAAATTAAATAAGAAAGGTAGTTTAACAGAAAAGTAAATTGAATAAAAATGAAAGTTGAATAAAAAGAAAAATGAAAGTTGCATAAAATTAAAAATGGAAGTTCAATCCAAAAACCACTATACCTTAACGATCTATGTGGAAATTAAATAAAAAAGTAAGTTTAATAGAAAAGTAAATTGAATAAAAATGGAAGTTGAATAAAAATAAAAATGAAAGTTGCATAAAATTAAAAATGGAAGTTCAATACAAAAACCACTATACCTTAACGATCTATTTGGAAATTAAATAAAAAAAGGTAGTTTAATAAAAAAGTAAATTGAATAAAGATGGACGTTGAATAAAAATAAAAATGAAAGTTGCATAAAATTAAAAATGGAAGTTCAATCCAAAAACCACTATACCTTAACGATCCATTTGGAAATTAAATAAAAAAGGAAGTTTAATAGAAAATTAAATTGATTAAAAATTGAAGTAAAAAAAGATAAAAATGAAAGTTGCATAAAATTAAAAATGGAAGTTCAATCCAAAAACCACTATACCTTAACAATCTATGTGGAAATTAAATAAAAAAGGAAGTTTAATAGAAAAGCAAACTGAATAAAAATGGAAATTGAAAAAAAATAAAACTGAAAGTTGCAGAAAATTAAATATGGATGTTCAATCCAGAAACCACTATACCTTAACGATCTATTTGGAAATTAAATAAAAAACGAAGTTTAATAGAAAAGTAAATTGAATAAAAATGGAAGTTGAATAAAAATAAAAATGAAAGTTGCATAAAATTAAAAATGGAAGTTCAATACAAAAACCAATATACCTTAACGATCTATTTTGAAATTAAATAAAAAAAGGTAGTTTAATAGAAAAGTAAATTGAATAAAGATGGAAGTTGAATAAAAATAAAAATGAAAGTGGCATAAAATTAAAAATGGAAGTTCAATACAAAAACCACTATACCTTAACGATCCATTTGGAAATTAAATAAAAAAGGAAGTATAATAGAAAATTAAATTGATTAAAAATTGAAGTAAAAAAGGATAAAAATGAAAGTTGCATGAAATTAAAAATGGAAGTTCAATCCAGAAACCACTATACCTTAACGATCTATATGGAAATTGAATAAAAAAGGAAGTTTAATAGAAAAGTAAACAGAATAAAAATGGAAGTTGAATAAAAATAAAAATGAAAGTTGCAGAAAATTAAATATGGAAGTTCAATCCAGAAACCACTATACCTTAACGATCTATTTGGAAATTAAATAAAAAAGTAAGTTTAATAGAAGAGTAAATTGAATAAACGTGGAAGTTGAATAAAAATAAAAATGAAAGTTGCATAAAATTAAAAATGGAAGTTCAATACAAAAACCAATATACCTTAACGATCTATTTGGAAATTAAATAAAAAAAGGTAGTTTAATAGAAAAGTAAATTGAATAAAGATGGAAGTTGAATAAAAATAAAAATGAAAGTTGCATAAAATTAAAAATGGAAGATCAATCCAAAAACCACTATACCTTAACGATCTATTTGGAAATTAAATAAGAAAGTTAGTTAAATAGAAAAGTAAATTGAATAAACATGGAAGTTGAATAAAAATAAAAATGAAAGTTGCATAAAATTAAAAATGGAAGTTCAATCCAAAAACCACTATACCTTAACGATCTATTTGGAAATTAAATAAGAAAGGTAGTTAAATAGAAAAGTAAATTGAATAAACATGGAAGTTGAATAAAAATAAAAATGAAAGTTGCATAAAATTAAAAATGGAAGTTCAATCCAAAAACCACTATACCTTAACGATCTATGTGGAAATTAAATAAAAAAGGAAGTTTAATAGAAAAGCAAACTGAATAAAAATGGAAGTTGAAAAAAAATAAAAATGAAAGTTGCAGAAAATTAAATATGGAAGTTCAATCCAGAAACCACAATACCTTAACGATCTATTTGGAAATTAAATAAAAAAAGGTAGTTTAATGGAAAAGTAAATTGATTAAAAATGGAAGTTGAATAAAAATAAAAATGAAAGTTGCATAAAATTAAAAATAGAAGTTCAATCCAAAAACCACTATACCTTAACGATCCATTTGGAAATTAAATAAAAAAGGAAGTTTAATAGAAAATTAAATTGATTAAAAATTGAAGTAAAAAAAGATAAAAATGAAAGTTGCATAAAATTAAAAATGGAAGTTCAATCCAAAAACCACTATACCTTAACAATCTATGTGGAAATTAAATAAAAAAGGAAGTTTAATAGAAAAGCAAACTGAATAAAAATGGAAGTTGAAAAAAAATAAAAATGAAAGTTGCGGAAAATTAAATATGGAAGTTCAATCCAGAAACCACTATACCTTAACGATCTATTTGGAAATTAAATAAAAAAGGAAGTTTAATAGAAAAGTAAATTGAATAAAAATGGAAGTTGAATAAAAATAAAAATGAAAGTTGCATAAAATTAGAAATGGAAGTTCAATATAAAAATCACTATACCTTAACGATCTATTTGGAAATTAAATAAAAAAAGGTAGTTTAATAGAAAAGTAAATTGAATAAAGATGGAAGTTGAATAAAAATAAAAATGAAAGTTGCATAAAATTAAAAATGGAAGTTCAATCCAAAAACCACTATACGTTAACGATCCATTTGGAAATTAAATAAAAAAGGAAGTTTAATAGAAAATTAAATTGATTAAAAATTGAAGTAAAAAAAGATAAAAATGAAAGTTGCATAAAATTAAAAATAGAAGTTCAATCCAGAAACCACTATACCTTAACGACCTATATGGAAATTAAATAAAAAAGGAAGTTTAATAGAAAAGTAAACAGAATAAAAATGGAAGTTGAATAAAAATAAAAATGAAAGTTGCAGAAAATTAAATATGGAAGTTCAATCCAGAAACCACTATACCTTAACGATCTATTTGGAAATTAAATAAAAAAGTAAGTTTAATAGAAGAGTAAATTGAATAAACGTGGAAGTTAAATAAAAATAAAAATGAAAGTTGCATAA
Organism: Camellia sinensis; assembly: GCF_055761805.1. NCBI lineage: Eukaryota > Viridiplantae > Streptophyta > Magnoliopsida > Ericales > Theaceae > Camellia > Camellia sinensis. Next base: position 43,462,808 of record NW_028128987.1, on the reverse strand, counting down.
AATTAAAAATGGAAGTTCAATACAAAAACCACTATACCTTAACGATCTATTTGGAAATTAAATAAAAAATGTAGTTCAATAGAAAAGTAAATTGTATAAAAATGGAAGTTGAATAAAAATAAAAATGAAAGTTGCAAAAAATTAAAAATGGAAGTTCAATCCAAAAACCACTATACCTTAACAATCTATTTGGAAATTAAATAAAAAAGGAAGTTTAATAGAAAAGTAAATTGAATAAAAATGGAAGTTGAATAAAAATAAAAATGAAAGTTGCATAAAATTAAAAATGGAAGTTCAATACAAAAACCACTATACCTTAACGATCTATTTGGAAATTAAATAAAAAAATGTAGTTTAATGGAAAAGTAAATTGATTAAAAATGGAAGTTGAATAAAAATAAAAATGAAAGTTGCATAAAATTAAAAATGGAAGTTCAATCCAAAAACCACTATACCTTAACAATCTATTTGGAAATTAAATAAAAAAGGAAGTTGAATAAAAATAAAAATGAAAGTTGCAGAAAATTAAATATGGAAGTTCAATCTAGAAACCACTATACCTTAACGATCTATTTGGAAATTAAATAAAAAAGTAAGTTTAACAGAAAAGTAAATTGAATAAAAATGGAAGTTGAATAAAAATAAAAATGAAAGTTGCATAAAATTAAAAATGGAAGTTCAATACAAAAACCACTATACCTTAACAATCTATTTGGAAATTAAATAAAAAAGGTAGTTTAATAGAAAAGTAAATTGAATAAAAATGGAAGTTGAATAAAAACAAAAATGAAAGTTGCAGAAAATTAAATATGGAAGTTCAATCCAGAAACCACAATACCTTAACGATCTATTTTGAAATTAAATAAAAAAGTAAGTTTAATAGAAAAGTAAATTGAATAAAAATGGAAGTTGAATAAAAATAAAAATGAAAGTCGCATAAAATTAAAAATGGAAGTTCAATCCAAAAACCACTATACCTTAACAATCTATGTGGAAATTAAATAAAAAAGGAAGTTTAATAGAAAAGCAAACTGAATAAAAATGGAAGTTGAAAAAAAATAAAAATGAAAGTTGCAGAAAATTAAATATGGAAGTTCAATCTAGAAACCACTATACCTTAACGATCTATTTGGAAATTAAATAAAAAAGTAAGTTTAATAGAAAAGTAAATTGAATAAAAATGGAAGTTGAATAAAAATAAAAATGAAAGTTGCATATAATTAAAAATGGAAGTTCAATACAAAAACCACTACACCTTAACCATCTATTTGGAAATCAAATAAGAAAGGTACTTTAATAGAAAAGTAAATTAAATAAAAATGGAAGTTGAATAAAAATAAAAATGAAAGTTGCATAAAATTAAAAATGGAAGTTCAATCCAAAAACCACTATACCTTAACGATCTATGTGGAAATTAAATAAAAAGGAAGTTTAATAGAAAAGCAAACTGAATAAAAATGGAAGTTGAAAAAAAATAAAAATGAAAGTTGCAGAAAATTAAAAATGGAAGTTCAATACAAAAACCACTATACCTTAACGATCTATTTGGAATTAAATAAAAAAGGAAGTTTAATAGAAAAGTAAATTGAATAGAAATGGAAGTTGAATAAAAATAAAAATGAAAGTTGCATAAAATTAAAAATGGAAGTTCAATCCAAAAACCACTATACCTTAACGATCTATTTGGAAATTAAATAAAAAAATGTAGTTTAATAGAAAAGTAAATTGAATCAAAATGGAAGTTGAATAAAAATAAAAATGAAAGTTGCATAAAATTAAAAACGGAAGTTCAATCCAAAAACCACTATACCTTAACGATCCATTTCGAAATTAAATAAAAAAGGAAGTTTAATAGAAAAGTAAATTGATTAAAAATTGAAGTAAAATAAAAATAAAAATGAAAGCTGCATAAAATTAAAAATGGATGTTGAATCCAGAAACCACTATACCTTAACGATCTACTTGGAAATTAAATAAAAAAGGAAGTTTAATAGGAAAGTAAACTGAATTAAAATGGAAGTAGAATAAAAATAAAAATGAAAGTTGCATAAAATTAAAAATGGAAGTTCAATCCAGAAACCACTATACCTTAACGATTTATTTGGAAATTATATAAAAAAGGAAGTTTAATAGAAAAGTAAACAGAATAAAAATGGAAGTTGAATAAAAATAAAAATGAAAGTTGCAGAAAATTAAATATGGAAGTTCAATCCAGAAACCACTATACCTTAACGATCTATTTGGAAATTAAATAAAAAAGTAAGTTTAATAGAAAAGTAAATTGAATAAAAATGGAAGTTGAATAAAAATAAAAATGAAAGTTGCATAAAATTAAAAATGGAAGTTCAATACAAAAACCACTATACCTTAACGATCTATTTGGAAATTAAATAAAAAAGGTAGTTCAATAGAAAAATAAATTGAATAAAAATAAAAATGAAAGTCGCATAAAATTAAAAATGGAAGTTCAATCCAAAAACCACTATACCTTAACGATCTATTTAGAAATTAAATAAAAAAAAGGCAGTTTAATAGAAAAGTAAATTGAATCAAAATGGAAGTTGAATAAAAATAAAAATGAAAGTTGCATAAAATTAAAAACGGAAGTTCAATCCAAAAACCACTATACCTTAACGATCCAATCGGAAATTAAATAAAAAAGGAAGTTTAATAGAAAAGTAAATTGATTAAAAATTGAAGTAAAATAAAAATAAAAATGAAAGCTGCATAAAATTAAAAATGGATGTTGAATCCAGAAACCACTATACCTTAACGATCTACTTGGAAATTAAATAAAAAAGGAAGTTTAATAGGAAAGTAAATTGAATTAAAATGGAAGTAGAATAAAAATAAAAATGAAGGTTGCATAAAATTAAAAATGGAAGTTCAATCCAGAAACCACTTTACCTTAACGATCTATTTGGAAATTAAATAAAAAAGTAAGTTTAATAGAAAAGTCAATTGAATAAAAATGGAAGTTGAATAAAAATAAAAATGAAAGTTGCATAAAATTAAAAATGGAAGTTCAATACAAAAACCACTATACCTTAACGATCTATTTGGAAATTAAATAAAAAAGGTAGTTTAATAGAAAAGTAAATTGAATAGAAATGGAAGTTGAATAAAAATAAAAATGAAAGTTGCATGAAATTGAAAATGGAAGTTCAATCCAAAAACCACTATATCTTAACGATCTATTTGGAAATTAAATTAAAAAAGGTAGTTTAATAGAAAAGTAAATTGAATCAAAATGGAAGTTGAATAAAAATAAAAATTAAAGTTGCATAAAATTAAGAACGGAAGTTCAATCCAAAAACCACTATACCTTAACGATCCATTCGGAAATTAAATAAAGAAGGAAGTTTAATAGAAAAGTAAATTGATTAAAAATTGAAGTAAAATAAAAATAAAAATGAAAGTTGCATAAAATTAAAAATGGATGTTGAATCCAGAAACCACTATACCTTAACGATCTACTTGGAAATTAAATAAAAAAGGAAGTTTAATAGGAAAGTAAATTGAATTAAAATGGAAGTAGAATAAAAATAAAAATGAAGGTTGCATAAAATTAAAAATGGAAGTTCAATCTAGAAACCACTACACCTTAACGATCTATTTGGAAATTAAATAAAAAAGGAAGTTTAATAGAAAAATAAATTGAATAAAAATGGTAGATGAATAAAAATAAAAGTGAAAGTTGCAGAAAATTAAATATGGAAGTTCAATCCAGGAACCACTATACCTTAACGACCTATTTGGAAATTAAATAAAAAAGGAAGTTTAATAGAAAAGTAAATTGAATAAAAATGGAAGTTGAATAAAAATAAAAATGAAAGTTGCATAAAATTAAAAATGGAAGTTCAATCCAAAAACCACTATACCTTAACGATCTATTTGGAAATTAAATAAAAAAAGGTAGTTTAATAGAAAAGTAAATTGAATAAAAATGGAAGTTGAATAAAAATAAAAATGAAAGTTGCATAAAATTAAAAATGGAAGTTCAATCCAAAAACCACTATAACTTAACGATCTATTTGGAAATTAAATAAAAAAGGAAGTTTAATAGAAAAGCAAACTGAATAAAAATGGAAGTTGAATAAAAATAAAAATGAAAGTTCAATCCAGAAACCACAATAACTTAACGATCTATTTCGAAATTAAATAAAACAGTAAGTTTAATAGAAAAGTAAATTGAATAAAAATGGAAGTTGAATAAAAATAAAAATGAAAGTTGCATAAAATTAAAAATGGAAGTTCAATCCAAAAACCACTATACCTTAACGATCTATGTGGAAATTAAATAAAAAAGGAAGTTTAATAGAAAAGCAAACTGAATAAAAATGGAAGTTGAAAAAAAATAAAAATGAAAGTTGCAGAAAATTAAATATGGAAGTTCAATCCAGAAACCACTATACCTTAACGATCTATTTGGAAATTAAATAAAAAAGTAAGTTTAATAGAAAAGTAAATTGAATAAAAATGGAAGTTGAATAAAAATAAAAATGAAAGTTGCATAAAATTAAAAATGCAAGTTGAATACAAAACCACTATACCTTAACGATCTATTTGGAAATTAAATAAGAAAGGTAGTTTAATAGAAAAGTAAATTGAATAAAAATAGAAGTTGAATAAAAATAAAAATGAAAGTTGCATAAAATTAAAAATGGAAGTTCAATCCGAAAACCACTATACCTTAACGATCTATTTGGAAATTAAATAAAAAAAGGTAGTTTAATAGAAAAGTAAATTGAATAAAAATGGAAGTTTAATAAAAATAACAATGAAAGTTGCATAAAATTAAAAATGGAAGTTCAATCCAAAAACCACTATAACTTAACGATCTATTTGGAAATTAAATAAAAAAGGAAGTTTAATAGAAAAGCAAACTGAATAAAAATGGAAGTTGAATAAAAATAAAAATGAAAGTTGCAGAAAATTAAATATGGAAGTTCAATCCAGAAACCACAATAACTTAACGATCTATTTCGAAATTAAATAAAACAGTAAGTTTAATAGAAAAGTAAATTGAATAAAAATGGAAGTTGAATAAAACTAAAATTGAAAGTTGCATAAAATTAAAAATGGAAGTTCAATCCAAAAACCACTATACCTTAACGATCTATGTGGAAATTAAATAAAAAAGGAAGTTTAATAGAAAAGCAAACTGAATAAAAATGGAAGTTGAAAAAAAATAAAAATGAAAGTTGCAGAAAATTAAATATGGAAGTTCAATCCAGAAACCACTATACCTTAACGATCTATTTGGAAATTAAATAAAAAAGTAAGTTTAATAGAAAAGTAAATTGAATAAAAATGGAAGTTGAATAAAAATAAAAATGAAAGTTGCATAAAATTAAAAATGCAAGTTGAATACAAAACCACTATACCTTAACGATCTATTTGGAAATTAAATAAGAAAGGTAGTTTAATAGAAAAGTAAATTGAATAAAAATGGAAGTTGAATAAAAATAAAAATGAAAGTTGCATAAAATTAAACATGGAAGTTCAATCCAAAAACCACTATACCTTAACGATCTATGTGGAAATTAAATAAAAAAGGAAGTTTAATAGAAAAGCAAACTGAATAAAAATGGAAGTTGAAAAAAAATAAAAATGAAAGTTGCAGAAAATTAAATATGGATGTTCAATCCAGAAACCACTATACCTTAACGATCTATTTGGAATTAAATAAAAAAGGAAGTTTAATAGAAAAGTAAATTGAATAGAAATGGAAGTTGAATAAAAATAAAAATGAAAGTTGCATGAAATTAGAAATGGAAGTTCAATCCAAAACCCACTATACCTTAACGATCTATTTGGAAATTAAATAAAAAAAGGTAGTTTAATAGAAAAGTAAATTGAATCAAAATGGAAGTTGAATAAAAATAAAAATGAAAGTTGCTTAAAATTAAAAACGGAAGTTCAATCCAAAAACCACTATACCTTAACGATCCATTCGGAAATTAAATAAAAAAGGAAGTTTAATAGAAAAGTAAATTGATTAAAAATTGAAGTAAAATAAAAATAAAAATGAAAGCTGCATAAAATTAAAAATGGATGTTGAATCCAGAAACCACTATACCTTAACGATCTACTTGGAAATTAAATAAAAAAGGAAGTTTAATAGGAAAGTAAATTGAATTAAAATGGAAGTAGAATAAAAATAAAAATGAAGGTTGCATAAAATTAAAAATGGAAGTTCAATCCAGAAACCACTTTACCTTAACGATCTATTTGGAAATTAAATAAAAAAGTAAGTTTAATAGAAAAGTCAATTGAATAAAAATGGAAGTTGAATAAAAATAAAAATGAAAGTTGCATAAAATTAAAAATGGAAGTTCAATACAAAAACCACTATACCTTAACGATCTATTTGGAAATTAAATAAAAAAGGTAGTTTAATAGAAAAGTAAATTGATTAAAAATTGAAGTAAAATAAAAATAAAAATGAAAGTTGCATAAAATTAAAAATGGATGTTAAATGCAGAAACCACTATACCTTAACGATCTACTTGGAAATTAAATAAAAAAAGAAGTTTAATAGGAAAGTAAATTGAATTAAAATGGAAGTAGAATAAAAATAAAAATGAAAGTTGCAGAAAATTAAACATGGAAGTTCAATCCAGAAACCACTATATCTTAACGATCTATTTGAAAATTAAATAAAAAAGGGAGTTCAATAGAAAAGTAAATTGATTAAAAATGGAAGTAGAATAAAAATAAAAATGAAAGTTGCATAAAATTAAAAATGGAATTTCTATCCAGAAACCACTATACCTTAACGATCTACTTGGAAATTAAATAAAAAAGGAAGTTTAATAGGAAAGTAAATTGAATTAAAATGGAAGGTGAATAAAAATAAAAATGAAAGTTGCATAAAATTAAAAATGGAAGTTCAATCCAGAAACCACTATACCTTAACGATCTATTTGGAAATTAAATAAAAAAGGAAGTTTAATAGAAAAATAAATTGAATAAAAATGGTAGTTGAATAAAAATAAAAATGAAAGTTGCAGAAAATTAAATATGGAAGTTCAATCCAGAAACCACTATACCTTAACGACCTATTTGGAAATTAAATAAAAAAGGAAGTTTAATAGAAAAGTAAATTCAATAAAAATGGAAGTTGAATAAAAATAAAAATGAAAGTTGCATAAAATTAAAAATGGAAGTTCAATACAAAAACCACTATACCTTAACGATCTATTTGGAAATTAAATAAAAAAAGGTAGTTTAATAGAAAAGTAAATTGAATAAAGGTGGAAGTTGAATAAAAATAAAAATGAAAGTTGCATAAAATTAAAAATGGAAGTTCAATCCAAAAACCACTATACCTTAACGATCCATTTGGAAATTAAATAAAAAAGGAATTTTAATAGAAAATTAAATTGATTAAAAATTGAAGTAAAAAAAGATAAATATGAAAGTTGCATAAAATTAAAAATGGAGTTTCAATCCAAAAACCACTATACCTTAACGATCCATTTGGAAATTAAATAAAAAAGGAATTTTAATAGAAAATTAAATTGATTAAAAATTGAAGTAAAAAAAGATAAAAATGAAAGTTGCATAAAATTAAAAATGGAAGTTCAATCCAAAAACCACTATACCTTAACAATCTATGTGGAAATTAAATAAAAAAGGAAGTTTAATAGAAAAGCAAACTGAATAAAAATGGAAGTTGAAAAAAATAAAAATGAAAGTTGCATAAAATTAAAAATGGAAGTTCAATACAAAAACGACTATACCTTAACGAACTATTTGGAAATTAAATAAAAAAAGGTAGTTTAATAGAAAAGTAAATTGAATAAAAATGGAAGTTGAATAAAAATAAAAATGAAAGTCGCATAAAATTAAAAATGGAAGTTCAATATAAAAACCACTATACCTTAACGATCTATTTGGAAATTAAATAAAAAAAGGTTGTTTAATAGAAAAGTAAATTGAATAAAAATGGAAGTTGAATAAAAATAAAAATGAAAGTCGCATAAAATTAAAAATGGAAGTTCAATCCAAAAACCACTATACCTTAACGATCTATTTGGAAATTAAATAAAAAAGGAAGTTTAATAGAAAAGTAAATTGAATAAAAATGGAAGTTGAATAAAAATAAAAATGAAAGTTGCATAAAATTAAAAATGGAAGTTCAATACAAAAACCACTATACCTCAACGATCTATTTGGAAATTAAATAAAAAAAGGTAGTTTAATAGAAAAGTAAATTGAATAAAAATGGAAGTTGAATAAAAATAAAAATGAAAGTTGCATAAAATTAAAAATGGAAGTTCAATCAAAAAACCACTATACCTTAACGACCTATTTGGAAATTAAATAAAAAAAGTAAGTTTAATAGAAAAGTAAATTGAATAAAAATGGAAGTTGAATAAAAATAAAAATGAAAGTTGCATAAAATTGAAAATGGAAGTTCAATCCAAAAACCACTATACCTTAACGATCTATTTGGAAATTAAATAAAAAAGGAAGTTTAATAGAAAAGCAAATAGAATAAAAATGGAAGTTGAATAAAAATAAAAATGAAAGTTGCAGAAAATTAAATATGGAAGTTCAATCCAGAAACCACAATACCTTAACGATCTATTTCGAAATTAAATAAAACAGTAAGTTTACTAGAAAAGTAAATTGAATAAAAATGGAAGTTGAATAAAAATAAAAATGAAAGTTGCATAAAATTAAAAATGGAAGTTCAATCCAAAAACCACTATACCTTAACGATCTATGTGGAAATTAAATAAAAAAGGAAGTTTAATAGAAAAGCAAACTGAATAAAAATGGAAGTTGAAAAAAAATAAAAATGAAAGTTGCAGAAAATTAAATATGGAAGTTCAATCCAGAAACCACTATACCTTAACGATCTATTTGGAAATTAAATAAAAAAGTAAGTTTAATAGAAAAGTAAGTTGAATAAAAATGGAAGTTGAATAAAAATAAAAATGAAAGTTGCATAAAATTAAAAATGCAAGTTCAATACAAAACCACTATACCTTAACGATCTATTTGGAAATTAAATAAGAAAGGTAGTTTAATGGAAAAGTAAATTGAATAAAAATGGAAGTTGAATAAAAATAAAAATGAAAGTTGCATAAAATTAAAAATGGAAGTTCAATCCAAAAACCACTATACCTTAACGATCTATGTGGAAATTAAATAAAAATAGAAGTTTAATAGAAAAGCAAACTAAATAAAAATGGAAGTTGAAAAAAAATAAAAATGAAAGTTGTAGAAAATTAAATATGGATGTTCAATCCAGAAACCACTATACCTTAACGATCTATTTGGAATTAAATAAAAAAGGAAGTTTAATAGAAAAGTAAATTGAATTCAAATGGAAGTTGAATGAAAATAAAAATGAAAGTTGCATGAAATTAAAAATGGAAGTTCAATCCAAAAACCACTATACCTTAACGATCTATTTGGAAATTAAATAAAAAAAGGTAGTTTAATAGAAAAGGAAATTGAATCAAAATGGAAGTTGAATAAAAATAAAAATGAAAGTTGCATAAAATTAAAAACGGAAGTTCAATCCAAAAACCACTATACCTTAACGATCCATTCGGAAATTAAATAAAAAAGGAAGTTTAATAGAAAAGTAAATTGATTAAAAATTGAAGTAAAATAAAAATAAAAATGAAAGCTGCATAAAATTAAAAATGGATGTTGAATCCAGAAACCACTATACCTTAACGATCTACTTGGAAATTAAATAAAAAAGGAAGTTTAATAGGAAAGTAAATTGAATTAAAATGGAAGTTGAATAAAAATAAAAATGAAAGTTGCATAAAATTAAAAATGGAAGTTCAATCCAGAAACCACTATACCTTAACGACCTATTTGGAAATTAAATAAAAAAGGAAGTTTAATAGAAAAATAAATTGAATAAAAATGGAAGTTGAATAAAAATAAAAATGAAAGTTGCATAAAATTAAAAATGGAAGTTCAATACAAAAACCACTATAACTTAACGATCTATTTGGAAATTAAATAAAAAAAGGTAGTTTAATAGAAAAGTAAATTGAATAAAGATGGAAGTTGAATAAAAATAAAAATGAAAGTTGCATAAAATTAAAAATGGAAGTTCAATCCAAAAACCACTATACCTTAACGATCCATTTGGAAATTAAATAAAAAAGGAAATTGAATAAAAATAAAAATGAAAGTTGCATAAAATTAAAAATGGAAATTCAATACAAAAACCACTATACCTTAACGATCTATTTGGAAATTAAATAAAAAAAGGTAGTTTAAAGGAAAAGTAAATTGATTAAAAATGGAAGTTGAATAAAACTAAAAATAAAAGTTGCATAAAATTAAAAATGGAAGTTCAATCCAAAAACCACTATACCTTAACGATCTATTTGGAAATTAAATAAAAAAGGAAGTTTAATAGAAAAGCAGACTGAATAAAAATGGAAGTTGAATAAAAATAAAAATGAAAGTTGCAGAAAATTAAATATGGAAGTTCAATCTAGAAACCACTATACCTTAACGATCTATTTGGAAATTAAATAAAAAAGTAAGTTTAATAGAAAAGTAAATTGAATAAAAATGGAAGTTGAATAAAAATAAAAATGAAAGTTGCATAAAATTAAAAATGGAAGTTCAATACAAAAACCACTATACCTTAACGATCTATTTGGAAATTAAATAAAAAAGGTAGTTTAATAGAAAAGTAAATTGAATAAAAATGGAAGTTGAATAAAAATAAAAATGAAAGTTGCAGAAAATTAAATATGGAAGTTCAATCCAGAAACCACAATACCTTAACGATCTATTTCGAAATTAAATAAAAAAGTAAGTTTAATAGAAAAGTAAATTGAATAAAAATGGAAGTTGAATAAAAATAAAAATGAAAGTCGCATAAAATTAAAAATGGAAGTTCAATCCAAAAACCACTATACCTTAACAATCTATGTGGAAATTAAATAAAAAAGGAAGTTTAATAGAAAAGCAAACTGAATAAAAATGGAAGTTGAAAAAAAATAAAAATGAAAGTTGCAGAAAATTAAATATGGAAGTTCAATCCAGAAACCACAATACCTTAACGATCTATTTCGAAATTAAATAAAAAAGTAAGTTTAATAGAAAAGTAAATTGAATAAAAATGGAAGTTGAATAAAAATAAAAATGAAAATTACATAAAATTAAAAATGGAAGTTCAATACAAAAACCACTATACCTTAACGATCTATTTGGAAATTAAATAAGAAAGGTAGTTTAATAGAAAAGTAAATTGAATAAAAATGGAAGTTGAATAAAAATAAAAAAGGAAGTTGCATAAAATTAAAAATGGAAGTTCAATCCAAAAACCACTATACCTTAACGATCTATGTGGAAATTAAATAAAAAAGGAAGTTTAATAGAAAAGCAAACTGAATAAAAATGGAAGTTGAAAAAAAATAAAAATGAAAGTTGCGAAAATTAAATATGGAAGTTCAATCCAGAAACCACTATACCTTAACGATCTATTTGGAAATTAAATAAAAAAGTAAGTTTAATAGAAAAGTAAATTGAATAAAAATGGAAGTTGAATAAAAATAAAAATGAAAGTTGCATAAAATTAAAAATGGAAGTTCAATACAAAAACCACTATACCTTAACCATCTATTTGGAAATCAAATAAGAAAGGTAGTTTAATAGAAAAGTAAATTGAATAAAAATGGAAGTTGAATAAAAATAAAAATGAAAGTTGCATAAAATTAAAAATGGAAGTTCAATCCAAAAACCACTATACCTTAACGATCTATGTGGAAATTAAATAAAAAAGGAAGTTTAATAGAAAAGCAAACTGAATAAAAATGGAAGTTGAAAAAAAATAAAAATGAAAGTTGAAGAAAAATAAATATAGAAGGTCAATCCAGAAACCACTATACCTTAACGATCTATTTGGAATTAAATAAAAAAGGAAGTTTAATAGAAAAGTAAATTGAATAGAAATGGAAGTTGAATAAAAATAAAAATGAAAGTTGCATAAAATTAAAAATCGAAGTTCAATCCAAAAACCACTATACCTTAACGATCTATTTGGAAATTAAATAAAAAAAGGTAGTTTAATAGAAAAGTAAATTGAATCAAAATGGAAGTTGAATAAAAATGAAAATGAAAGTTGCATAAAATTAAAAATGGAAGTTCAATCCAAAAACCACTATACCTTAACGATCCATTTCGAAATTAAACAAAAAAGGAATTTTAATAGAAAAGTTAATTGATTAAAAATTGAAGTAAAATAAAAATAAAAATGAAAGCTGCATAAAATTAAAAATGGATGTTGAATCCAGAAACCACTATACCTTAACGATCTACTTGGAAATTAAATAAAAAAGGAAGTTTAATAGGAAAGTAAATTGAATTAAAATAGAAGTAGAATAAAAATAAAAATGAAAGTTGTATAAAATTAAAAATGGAAGTTCAATCCAGAAACCACTATACCTTAACGATTTATTTGGAAATTAAATAAAAAATGAAGTTTAATAGAAAAGTAAACAGAATAAAAATGGAAGTTGAATAAAAATAAAAATGAAAGTTGCAGAAAATTAAATATGGAAGTTCAATCCAGAAACCACTATACCTTAACGATCTATTTGGAAATTAAATAAAAAAGTAAGTTTAATAGAAAAGTAAATTGAATAAAAATGGAAGTTGAATAAAAATAAAAATGAAAGTTGCATAAAATTAAAAATGGAAGTTCAATACAAAAACCACTATACCTTAACGATCTATTTGGAAATTAAATAAAAAAGGTAGTTCAATAAAAAAGTAAATTGAATAAAAATGGAAGTTGAATAAAAATAAAAATGAAAGTCGCATAAAATTAATAATGGAAGTTCAATCCAAAAACCACTATACCTTAACGATCTATTTGGAAATTAAATAAAAAAGGAAGTTTAATAGAAAAGTAAATTGAATAAAAATGGAAGTTGAATAAAAATAAAAATGAAAGTTGCATAAAATTAAAAATGGAAGTTCAATACAAAAACCACTATACCTTAACGATCTATTTGGAAATTAAATAAAAAAAGGTAGTTTAATAGAAAAGTAAATTGAATAAAAATGGAAGTTGAATAAAAATAAAAATGAAAGTTGCATAAAATTAAAAATGGAAGTTCAATCCAAAAACCACTATACCTTAACGATCTATTTGGAAATTAAATAAAAAAGGAAGTTTAATAGAAAAGCAAACTGAATAAAAATGGAAGTTGAATAAAAATAAAAATGAAATTGCAGAAAATTAAATATGGAAGTTCAATCCAGAAACCACAGTACCTTAACGATCTAATTCGAAATTAAATAAAAATGTAAGTTTAATAGAAAAGTAAATTGAATAAAAATGGAAGTTGAATAAAAATAAAAATGAAAGTCGCATAAAATTAATAATGGAAGTTCAATCCAAAAACCACTATACCTTAACGATCTATTTGGAAATTAAATAAAAAAAGGAAGTTTAATAGAAAAGTAAATTGAATAAAAATGGAAGTTGAATAAAAATAAAAATGAAAGTTGCATAAAATTAAAAATGGAAGTTCAATCCAGAAACCACTATACCTTAACGATCTATTTGGAAATTAAATAAAAAAGGAAGTTTAATAGAAAAGTAAATTGAATTAAAATGGAAGTAGAAAAAAAATAAAAATGAAAGTTGCAGAAAATTAAATATGGAAGCTCAATACAAAAACCACTATACCTTAACGATCTATTTGGAAATTAAATAAAAAAATGTAGTTTAATAGAAAAGTAAATTGAATTAAAATGGAAGTAGAATAAAAATAAAAATGAAAGTTGCGGAAAATTAAATATGGAAGTTCAATCCAGAAACCACAATACCTTAACGATCTATTTCGAAATTAAATAAAAAAGGAAGTTTAATAGAAAAGTAAATTTAATAAAAATGGAAGTTGAATAAAAATAAAAATGAAAGTTGCATAAAATTAAAAATGGAAGTTCAATACAAAAACCACTATACCTTAACGATCTATTTGGAAATTAAATAAGAAAATGTAGTTTAATAGAAAAGTAAGTTGAATAAAAATGGAAGTTGAATAAAAATAAAAATGAAAGTTGCATAAAATTAAAAATGGAAGTTCAATCCAAAAACCACTATATCTTAACGATCCATTTGGAAATTAAATAAAAAAGGAAGTTTAATAGAAAATTAAATTGATTAAAAATTGAAGTAAAAAAAAAGAAAAATAAAAGTTGCATAAAATTAAAAATGGATGTTCAATCCGGAAACCACTGTACCTTAACGATCTACTTGGAAATTAAATAAAAAAGGAAATTTAATAGGAAAGTAAATTTAATTAAAATGGAAGTAGAATAAAAATAAAAATGAAAGTTGCATAAAATTAAAAATGGAAGTTCAATCCAGAAACCACTTTATCTTAACGATCTATTTGGAAATTAAATAAAAAAGTAAGTTTAATAGAAAAGTAAATTGAATAAAAATGGAAGTTGAATAAAAATAAAAATGAAAGTTGCATAAAATTAAAAATGGAAGTTCAATTCAAAAACCACTATACCTTAACGATCTATTTGGAAATTAAATAAAAAAGGAAGTTGAGTAGAAAAGAAACGTGAATAAAAAAGGAAGTTAAATAAAAACAAAAATGGAAGTTGCAAAAAATTAAAAATGGAAGTTCATTCCAGAAACCACTATATCTTAATGATCTATTTGGAAATTAAATAAAAAAGGAAGTTTAATAGAAAAGTAAATTGATTAAAAATGGAAGTAGAATAAAAATAAAAATGAAAGTTGCATAAAATTAAAAATGGAAGTTCAATCCAGAAACCACTATACCTTAACGATCTATTTGGAAATTAAATAAAAAAGGAAGTTTAATAGAAAAGTAAACAGAATAAAAATGGAAGTTGAATAAAAATAAAAATGAAAGTTGTAGAAAATTCAATATGGAAGTTCAATCTAGAAACCACTATACCTTAACGACCTATTTGGAAATTAAATAAAAAAGGAAGTTTAATAGAAAAGTAAATTGAATGAAATTGGAAGTTGAATAAAAATAAAAATGAAAGTGGCATAAAATTAAAAATGGAAGTTCAATACAAAAACCACTATATCTTAACGATATATTTGGAAATTAAATAAAAAAAGGTAGTTTAATACAAAAGTAAATTGAATAAAAATGGAAGTTGAATAAAAATAAAAATGAAAGTTGCATAAAATTAAAAATGGAAGTTCAATCCAAAAACCACTATACCTTAACGATCCATTGGGAAATTAAATAAAAAAGGAAGTTTAATAGAAAATTAAATTGATTAAAAATTGAAGTAAAAAAAAAAAAAAATGAAAGTTGCATAAAATTAAAAATGGATGTTCAATCCAGAAACCACTATACCTTAACGATCTACTTGGAAATTAAATAAAAAAGGAAGTTTAATAGGAAAGTAAATTGAATTAAAATGGAAGTAGAATAAAAATAAAAATGAAAGTTGCATAAAATTAAAAATGGAAGTTCAATCTAGAAACCACATTACCTTAACGATCTATTTGGAAATTAAATAAAAATGGAAGTTTAATAGAAATGTAAATTGAATAAAAATGGAAGTTGAATAAAAATAAAAATGATAGTTACATAAAATTAAAAATGGAAGTTCTATCCAGAAACCACTATACCTTAACGATCGACTTGGAAATTAAATAAAAAAGTAAGTTTAATAGAAAAGTAAATTGAATAAAAATGGAAGTTGAATAATAATAAAAATGAAAGTTACATAAAATTAAAAATGGAAGTTCAATCCAGAAACCACTATACCTTAACGATCTATTTGTAATTAAATAAAAAAGGAAGTTTAATAGAAAAGTAAATTGAATAAAAATGGAAGTTGAACAAAAATAAAAATGAAAGTTGCATAAAATTAAAAATGGAAGTTCAATACAAAAACCACTATACCTTAACGATCTATTTGGAAATTAAATAAAAAAGGAAGTTGAGTAGAAAAGAAACGTGAATAAAAAAGGAAGTTAAATAAAAACAAAAATTGAAGTTGCAAAAAATTAATAATGGAAGTTCATTACAGAAACCACTATATCTTAATGATCTATTTGGAAATTAAATAAAAAAGGAAGTTTAATAGAAAAGTAAATTGATTAAAAATGGAAGTTGAACAAAAATAAAAATGAAAGTTGCATAAAATTAAAAATGGAACTTCAATACAAAAACCACTATACCTTAACGATCCATTTGGAAATTAAATAAAAAAGGAAGTTTAATAGAAAATTAAATTGATTAAAAATTGAAGTAAAAAAAAATAAAAATGAAAGTTGCATACAATTAAAAATGGATGTTCAATCCAGAAACCACTATACCTTAACGATCTATTTGGAAATTAAATAAAAAAGGAAGTTTAATAGAAAAATAAATTGAATAAAAATGGTAGTTGAATAAAAATAAAAATGAAAGTTGCAAAAAATTAAATATGGAAGTTCAATCCAGAAACCACTATACCTTAACGATCTATTTGGAAATTAAATAAAAAAGGAAGTTTAATAGAAAAGTAAATTGAATAAAAATGGAAGTTGAATAAAAATAAAAATGAAAGTTGCATAAAATTAAAAATGGAAGTTCAATACAAAAACCACTATACCTTAACGATCAATTTGCAAATTAAATAAAAAAAGGTAGTTTAATAGAAAAGTAAATTGAATAAAAATGGAAGTTGAATAAAAATAAAAATGAAAGTTGCATAAAATTAAAAACGGAAGTTCAATCCAAAAACCACTATACCTTAACGATCCATTTGGAAATTAAATAAAAAAGGAAGTTTAATAGAAAAGTAAATTGATTAAAAATTGAAGTAAAATAACAATAAAAATGAAAGCTGCATAAAATTAAAAATGGATGTCGAATCCAGAAAACACTATACCTTAACGATCTACTTGGAAATTAAATAAAAAAGGAACTTTAATAGGAAAGTAAATTGAATTAAAATGGAAGTAGAATAAAAATAAAAATGAAAGTTGCATAAAATTAAAAATGGAAGTACAATCCAGAAACCACTTTACTTTAGCGATCTATTTGGAAATTAAATAAAAAAGTAAGTTTAATAGAAAAGTAAATTGAATAAAAACGGAAGTTGAATAAAAATAAAAATGAAAGTTGCATAAAATTAAAAATGGAAGTTCAATACAAAAACCACTATACCTTAACGATCTATTTGGAAATTAAATAAAAAAGGTAGTTTAATAGAAATGTAAATTGATTAAAAATTGAAATAAAATAAAAATAAAAATGAAAGTTGCATAAAATTAAAAATGGATGTTGAATCCAGAAACCACTATACCTTAACGATCTACTTGGAAATTAAATAAAAAAGGAAGTTTAATAGAAAAGCAAACTGAATAAAAATGGAAGTTGAATAAAAATAAAAATGAAAGTTGCAGAAAATTAAATATGGAAGTTCAAACCAGAAACCACTATACCTTAACGATCTATTTGAAAATTAAATAAAAAAGGAAGTTTAATAGAAAAGTAAATTGATTAAAAATGGAAGTAGAATAAAAATAAAAATGAAAGTTGCATAAAATTAAAAATGGAATTTCTATCCAGAAACCACTATACCTTAACGATCTACTTGGAAATTAAAAAAAAAAGGAAGTTTAATAGGAAAGTAAATTGAATTAAAATGGAAGTTGAATAAAAATAAAAATGAAAGTTGCATAAAATTAAAAATGGAAATTCAATCCAGAAACCACTATACCTTAACGATCTATTTGGAAATTAAATAAAAAGGAAGTTTAATAGAAAAATAAATTGAATAAAATTGGTAGTTGAATAAAAATAAAAATGAAAGTTGCAGAAAATTAAAAATGGAAGTTCATTTCAGAAACCACTATACCTTAACGATCTATTTGGAAATTAAATAAAAAAGGAAGTTTAATAGAAAATTAAATTGATTAAAAATGGAAATAGAATAAAAATAAAAATGAAAGTTGCATAAAATTAAAAATGGAAGTTCTATCCAGAAACCACAATACCTTAACGATCTACTTGGAAATTAAATAAAAAAGGAAGTTTAATAGGAAAGAAAATTGAATTAAAATGGAAGTAGAATAAAAATAAAAATGAAAGTTGTAGAAAATTAAATATGGAAGTTCAATCCAGAAACCACAATACCTTAACGATCTATTCGGAAATTAAATAAAAAAGTAAGTTTAATAGAAAAATAAATTGAATAAAAATGGAAGTTTAATAAAAATAAAAATGAAAGTTGCATAAAATTAGAAATGGAAGTTCTATCCAGAAACCACTATACCATAACGATCTATTTGGAAATTAAATAAAAAAGGAAGTTTAATAGAAAAGTAAATTGAATTAAAATGGAAGTAGAATAAAAATAAAACTGAAAGTTACAGAAAATTAAATATGGAAGTTCAATCCAGAAACCACTATACCTTAACGATCTATTTGGAAATTAAATAAAAAAGGAAGTTTAATAGAAAAGTAAATTGAATTAAAATGGAAGTAGAAAAAAAATAAAAATGAAAGTTGCAGAAAATTAAATATGGAAGTTCAATACAAAAACCACTATACCTTAACGATCTATTTGGAAATTAAATAAAAAAGGTAGTTTAATAGAAAAGTAAATTGAATAAAAATGGAAGTTGAATAAAAATAAAAATAAAAATGAAAGTTGCATAAAATTAAAAATGGAAGTTCAATACAGAAAACACTATACCTTAACGATCTATTTGGAAATTAAATAAAAAAGGAAGTTTAATAGAAAAGTAAACAGAATAAAAATGGAAGTTGAATAAAAATAAAAATGAAAGTTGCAGAAAATTAAATATGGAAGTTCAATCCAGAAACCACTATACCTTAACGATCTATTTGGAAATTAAATAAAAAAGTAAGTTTAATAGAAAAGTAAATTGAATAAAAACGGAAGTTGAATAAAAATAGAAATGAAAGTTGCATAAAATAAAAAATGGAAGTTCAATACAAAAACCACTATACCTTAACGATCTATTTGGAAATTAAATAAGAAAGGTAGTTTAATAGAAAAGTAAATTGAATAAAAATGGAAGTTGAATAAAAATAAAAATGAAAGTTGCATAAAATTAAAAATGGAAGTTCAATCCAAAAACCACTATACCTTAACGATCTACGTGGAAATGAAATAAAAAAGGAAGTTGAAAAAAAATAAAAATGAAAGTTGCAGAAAATTAAATATGGAAGTTCAATCCAGAAACCACTATACCTTAACGATCTATTAGGAATTAAATATAAAATGAAGTTTAATCGAAAAGTAAATTGAATAAACATGGAAGTTGAATAAAAATAAAAATGAAAGTTGCATAAAATTAAAAATGGAAGTTCAATCCAAAAACCACTATACCTTAACGATCAATTTGGAAATTAAATAAAAAAAAGGTAGTTTAATAGAAAAGTAAATTGCATAAAATGGAAGTTGAATAAAAATAAAAATGAAAGTTGCAGAAAATTAAATATGGAAGTTCAATCCCGAAACCACTATACCTTAACGATCTATTTGGAAATTAAATAAAAAAGGAAGTTTAATAGAAAAGTAAATTAAATAAAAATGGAAGTTGAATAAAAATAAAAATGGAAGTTGCAGAAAATTAAATATGTAAGCTCAATCCAGAAACACCTATACCTTAACGATTTATTTGGCAATTAAATAAAAAAGGAAGTTTAATAGAAAAGTAAATTGCGTAAAAATGGAAGTTGAATAAAAATAAAAAATGAAAGTTGCCGAAAATTAAATATGGAAGTTCAATCCCGAAACCACTATACCTTAACGATCTATTTGGAAATTAAATAAAAAAAGGAAGTTTAATAGAAAAGTAAATTGCATAAAATGGAAGTAGAATAAAAATAAAAATGAAGGTTGCATAAAATTAAAAATGGAAGTTCAATCCAAAAACCACTATACTTTAACGATCTATTTGGAAATTAAATAAAAAAGGAAGTTTAATAGAAAAGTAAATTGAATAAAAATGGAAGTTGAATAAAAATAAAAATTGAAGTTGCAGAAAATTAAATATGTAAGTTCAATCCAGAAACCACTATACCTTAACGATCTATTTGGAAATTAAATAAAAAAAGGAAGTTTAACAGAAAAGTAAATTGATTTAAAATGGAAGTAGAATAAAAATAAAAATGAAATTTGCAGAAAATTAAATATGGAAGATCAATCCAGAAACCACTATACCATAACGATTTATTTGGAAATTAAATAAAAAAGGAAGTTTAATAGAAAAGTAAATTGCAGAAAATGGAAGTTGAATAAAAATAAAAATGAAAGTTGCAGAAAATTAAATATGGAAGTTCAATCCCGAAACCACTATACCTTAACGATCTATTTGGAAATTAAATAAAAAAGGAAGTTTAATAGAAAAGTAAATTGCATAAAATGGAAGTAGAATAAAAATAAAAATGAAAGTTGCATAAAATTTAAAATGGATGTTGAATCCAGAAACCACTATACCTTAACGATCCATTTGGAAATTAAATAAAAAATGAAGTGTAATAGAAAATTAAATTGATTAAAAATTGAAGTAAAAAAAGATAAAAATGAAAGTTGCATAAAATTAAAAATGGATGTTCAATCCAGAAACCACTATACCTTAACGATCTACCTGGAAATTAAATAAAAAAGGAAGTTTAATAGGAAAGTAAATTGAATTAAAATGGAAGTAGAATAAAAATAAAAATGAAAGTTGCATAAAATTAAAAGTGGAAGTTCAATCCAGAAACCACTTTACCTTAATGATCTATTTGGAAATTAAATAAAAAAGGAAGTTTAATAGAAAAGTAAATTGAATAAAAATGAAAGTTGAATAAAAATAAAAATGAAAGTTGCATAAAATTAAAAATGGAAGTTCAATTCAAAAACAACTATACCTTAACGATCTATTTCGAAATTAAATAAAAATGGAAGTTGAGTATAAAAGAAACGTGAATAAAAAAGGAAGTTAAATAAAAACAAAAATGGAAGTTGCAGAAAATTAAAAATGGAAGTTCATTTCAGAAACCAGTATATCTTAATGATCTATTTGGAAATTAAATAAAAAAGTAAGTTTAATAGAAAAATAAATTGAATAGAAATGGAAGTTGAATAAAAATAAAAATGAAAGTTGCATAAAATTAAAAATGGAAGTTCTATCCAGAAACCACTATACCTTAACGATCTATTTGGAAATTAAATAAAAAAGGAAGTTTAATAGAAAAGTAAATTGAATTAAAATGGAAGTAGAATAAAAATAAAACTGAAAGTTGCAGAAAATTAAATATGGAAGTTCAATCCCGAAACCACTATACCTTAACGATCTATTTGGAAATTAAATAAAAAAGGAAGTTTAATAGAAAAGTAAATTGCATAAAATGGAAGTAGAATAAAAATAAAAATGAAAGTTGCATAAAATTTAAAATGGATGTTGAATCCAGAAACCACTATACCTTAACGATCCATTTGGAAATTAAATAAAAAATGAAGTGTAATAGAAAATTAAATTGATTAAAAATTGAAGTAAAAAAAGATAAAAATGAAAGTTGCATAAAATTAAAAATGGATGTTCAATCCAGAAACCACTATACCTTAACGATCTACCTGGAAATTAAATAAAAAAGGAAGTTTAATAGGAAAGTAAATTGAATTAAAATGGAAGTAGAATAAAAATAAAAATGAAAGTTGCATAAAATTAAAAGTGGAAGTTCAATCCAGAAACCACTTTACCTTAATGATCTATTTGGAAATTAAATAAAAAAGGAAGTTTAATAGAAAAGTAAATTGAATAAAAATGGAAGTTGAATAAAAATAAAAATGAAAGTTGCATAAAATTAAAAATGGAAGTTCAATTCAAAAACAACTATACCTTAACGATCTATTTCGAAATTAAATAAAAATGGAAGTTGAGTATAAAAGAAACGTGAATAAAAAAGGAAGTTAAATAAAAACAAAAATGGAAGTTGCAGAAAATTAAAAATGGAAGTTCATTTCAGAAACCAGTATATCTTAATGATCTATTTGGAAATTAAATAAAAAAGTAAGTTTAATAGAAAAATAAATTGAATAGAAATGGAAGTTGAATAAAAATAAAAATGAAAGTTGCATAAAATTAAAAATGGAAGTTCTATCCAGAAACCACTATACCTTAACGATCTATTTGGAAATTAAATAAAAAAGGAAGTTTAATAGAAAAGTAAATTGAATTAAAATGGAAGTAGAATAAAAATAAAACTGAAAGTTGCAGAAAATTAAATATGGAAGTTCAATCCAGAAACCACTATACCTTAACGATCTATTTGGAAATTAAATAAAAAAGGAAGTTTAATAGAAAAGTAAATTGAATAAAAATGGAAGTAGAATAAAAATAAAAATGAAAGTTGCCTAAAATTAAAAATGAAAGTTCAATACAAAAACCACTATACCTTAACGATCTATTTGGAAATTAAACAAAAAAGGTAGTTTAATAGAAAAGTAAATCGAATAAAAAAGGAAGTCGAATAAAAATAAAAATGAAAGTTGCATAAAATTAAAAATGGAAGTTCAATACAAAAACCACTATACCTTAACGATCTATTTGGAAATTAAATAAGAAATTGTAGTTTAATAGAAAAGTAAACTGAATTAAAATGGAAGTAGAATAAAAATAAAAATTAAAGTTGCAGAAAATTAAATATGGAAGTTCAATCTAGAAACCACTATACCTTAACGATCTATTTTGAAATTAAATAAAAAAGTAAGTTTAATAGAAAAGTAAATTGAATAAAAATGAAAGTTGAATAAAAATAAAAATGAAAGTTGCATAAAATTAAAAATGGAAGTTCAATCCAGAAACCACTTTACCTTAACGATCTATTTGGAAATTAAATAAAAAAGGAAGTCTAATAGAAAAGTAAATTGAATAAAAATGGAAGTTGAATAAAAATAAAAATGAAAGTTGCATAAAATTAAAAATGGAAGTTCAATTCAAAAACCACTATACCTTAACGATCTATTTCGAAATTAAATAAAAATGGAAGTTGAGTAGAAAAGAAACGTGAATAAAAAAAGAAGTTAAATAAAAACAAAAATGGAAGTTGCAGAAAATTAAAAATGGAAGTTCATTTCAGAAACCACTATATCTTAATGATCTATTTGGAAATTAAATAAAAAAGGAAGTTTAATAGAAAAGTAAATTGATTAAAAATGGAAGTAGAATAAAAATAAAAATGAAAGTTGCATAAAATTAAAAATAGAAGTTCTTTCCAGAAACCACAATACCTTAACGATCTACTTGGAAATTAAATAAAAAAGGAAGTTTAATAGGAAAGAAAATTGAATTAAAATGGAAGTAGAATAAAAATAAAAATGAAAGTAGTAGAAAATTAAATATGGAAGTTCAATCCAGAAACCACAATACCTTAACGATCTATTCGGAAATTAAATATAAAAGTAAGTTTAATAGAAAAATAAATTGAATAAAAATGGAAGTTGAATAAAAATGAAAATGAAAGTTGCATAAAATTAAAAAAGGAAGTTCTATCCAGAAACCACTATACCTTAACGATCTATTTGGAAATTAAATAAAAAAGGAAGTTTAATAGAAAAGTAAATTGAATTAAAATGGAAGTAGAATAAAAATAAAACTGAAAGTTGCAGAAAATTAAATATGGAAGTTCAATCCAGAAACCACTATACCTTAACGATCTATTTGGAAATTAAATAAAAAAGTAAGTTTAATAGAAAAGTAAATTGAATAAAAATGGAAGTAGAATAAAAATAAAAATGAAAGTTGCATAAAATTAAAAATGGAAGTTCAATACAAAAACCACTATACCTTAACGATCTATTTGGAAATTAAATAAAAAAGGTAGTTTAATAGAAAAGTAAATCGAATAAAAAAGGAAGTCGAATAAAAATAAAAATGAAAGTTGCATAAAATTAAAAATGGAAGTTCAATACAAAAACCACTATACCTTAACGATCTATTTGGAAATTAAATAAGAAAATGTAGTTTAATAGAAAAGTAAATTGAATTAAAATGGAAGTAGAATAAAAATAAAAATTAAAGTTGCAGAAAATTAAATATGGAAGTTCAATCTAGAAACCACTATACCTTAACGATCTATTTTGAAATTAAATAAAAAAGTAAGTTTAATAGAAAAGTAAATTGAATAAAAATAAAAATGAAAGTTGCATAAAATTAAAAATGGAAGTTCAATACAAAAACCACTATACCTTAACGATCTATTTGGAAATTAAATAAAAAAGGTAGTTTAATAGAAAAGTAAATTGAATAAAAATGGAAGTAGAATAAAAATAAAAATGAAAGTTGCTTAAAATTAAAAATGGAAGTTCAATACAAAAACCACTATACCTTAACGATCTATTTGGAAATTAAATAAAAAAGGTAGTTCAATAGAAAAGTAAATCGAATAAAAATGGAAGTTCAATATAAAAACCACTATACGTTAACGATCTATTTGGAAATTAAATAAAAAAGGAAGTTTAATAGAAAAGTAAATTGAATAAAAATGGAAGTTGAATAAAAATAAAAATGAAAGTTGCATAAAATTAAAAATGGAAGTTCAATACAAAAACCACTATACCTTAACGATCTATTTGGAAATTAAATAAGAAAATGTAGTTTAATAGAAAAGTAAATTGAATAAAAATGAAAGTGGAATAA
The DNA here is from genome assembly GCF_055761805.1 of Camellia sinensis. Taxonomy (NCBI): domain Eukaryota; kingdom Viridiplantae; phylum Streptophyta; class Magnoliopsida; order Ericales; family Theaceae; genus Camellia; species Camellia sinensis. The sequence continues at coordinate 43,438,144 of NW_028128987.1, read as the reverse complement.
AAATAAAAATGAAAGTCGCATAAAATTAAAAATGGAAGTTCAATCCAAAAACCACTATACCTTAACGATCTATTTGGAAATTAAATAAAAAAAGGTAGTTTAATAGAAAAGTAAATTGAATCAAAATGGAAGTTGAATAAAAATAAAAATGAAAGTTGCATAAAATTAAAAATGGAAGTTCAATCCAAAAACCACTATACCTTAACGATCCATTTGGAAATTAAATAAAAAAGGAAGTTTAATAGAAAAGTAAATTGATTAAAAATTGAAGTAAAATAAAAATAAAAATGAAAGCCGCATAAAATTAAAAATGGATGTTGAATCCAGAAACCACTATACCTTAACGATATATTTGGAAATTAAATACAAAAGGAAGTTTAATAGAAAAGCAAACTGAATAAAAATGGAAGTTGAATAAAAATAAAAATGAAAGTTGCAGAAATTTAAATATGGAAGTTCAATCCAGAAACCACTATACCTTTACGATCTATTTGGAATTAAATAAAAAAGGAAGTTTAATAGAAAAGTAAATTGAATAAAAATGGAAGTTGAATAAAAATAAAAATGAAAGTTGCATAAAATTAAAAATGGAAGTTCAATCCAAAAACCACTATACCTTAACGATCTATTTGGAAATTAAATAAAAAAGGTAGTTTAATAGAAATGTAAATCGAATAAAAATGGAAGTTGAATAAAAATAAAAATGAAAGTTGCATAAAATTAAAAATGGAAGTTTAATCCAAAAATCACTATACCTTAATGACCTATTTGGAAATTAAATAAAAAAGGAAGTTTAATAGAAAAGTAAACTGAATAAAATTGGAAGTTGAATAAAAATAAAAATGAAAGTTGCAGAAAATTAAATATGGAAGTTCAATCCAGAAACCACTATACCTTAACGATCTATTTGGAAATTAAATAAAAATGGAAGTTTAATAGAAAAGTAAATTGAATAAAATTGGAAGTTGAATAAAAATAAAAATGAAAGTGGCATAAAATTCAAAATGGAAGTTCAATACAAAAACCACTATACCATAACGATCTATTTGGAAATTAAATAAAAAAATGTAGTTTAATAGAAAAGTAAATTGAATAAAAATGGAAGTTGAATAAAAATAAAAATGAAAGTTGTAGAAAATTAAATATGGAAGTTCAATCCAGAAACCACAATACCTTAACGATCTATTTGGAAAGTAAATAAAAAAGTAAGTTTAATAGAAAAATAAATTGAATAAAAATGGAAGTTGAATAAAAATGAAAATGAAAGTTGCATAAAATTAAAAAAGGAAGTTCTATCCAGAAACCACTATACCTTAACGATCTATTTGGAAATTAAATAAAAAAGGAAGTTTAATAGAAAAGTAAATTGAATTAAAATGGAAGTAGAATAAAAATAAAACTGAAAGTTGCAGAAAATTAAATATGGAAGTTCAATCCAGAAACCACTATACCTTAACGATCTATTTGGAAATTAAATAAAAAAGTAAGTTTAATAGAAAAGTAAATTGAATAAAAATGGAAGTAGAATAAAAATAAAAATGAAAGTTGCATAAAATTAAAAATGGAAATTCAATACAAAAACCACTATACCTTAACGATCTATTTGGAAATTAAATAAAAAAGGTAGTTTAATAGAAAAGTAAATCGAATAAAAAAGGAAGTCGAATAAAAATAAAAATGAAAGTTGCATAAAATTAAAAATGGAAGTTCAATACAAAAACCACTATACCTTAACGATCTATTTGGAAATTAAATAAGAAAATGTAGTTTAATAGAAAAGTAAATTGAATTAAAATGGAAGTAGAATAAAAATAAAAATTAAAGTTGCAGAAAATTAAATATGGAAGTTCAATCTAGAAACCACTATACCTTAACGATCTATTTTGAAATTAAATAAAAAAGTAAGTTTAATAGAAAAGTAAATTGCATAAAAATAAAAATGAAAGTTGCATAAAATTAAAAATGGAAATTCAATACAAAAACCACTATACCTTAACGATCTATTTGGAAATTAAATAAAAAAGGTAGTTTAATAGAAAAGTAATTTGAATAAAAATGGAAGTAGAATAAAAATAAAAATGAAAGTTGCTTAAAATTAAAAATGGAAGTTCAATACAAAAACCACTATACCTTAATTTGGAAATTAAATAAAAAAGGTAGTTCAATAGAAAAGTAAATCGAATAAAAATGAAAGTTCAATATAAAAACCACTATACGTTAACGATCTATTTGGAAATTAAATAAAAAAGGAAGTTAAATAGAAAAGTAAATTGAATAAAAATGGAAGTGGAATAAAAATAAAAATGAAAGTTGCATAAAATTAAAAATGGAAGTTCAATACAAAAACCACTATACCTTAACGATCTATTTGGAAATTAAATAAGAAAATGTAGTTTAATAGAAAAGTAAATTGAATAAAAATGGAAGTTGAATAAAAATAAAAATGAAAGTTGCATAAAATTAAAAATGTAAGTTCAATACAAAAACCACTATACCTTAACGATCTATTTGGAAATTAAATAAAAAATGGTAGTTTAATAGAAAAGTAAATTGAATAAAAATGGAAGTTGAATAAAAATAAAAATGAAAGTTGCATAAAATTAAAAATGGAAGTTCAATCTAAAAACCACTATACCTTAACGATCTATTTGGAAATTAAATAAAAAAGGAAGTTTAATAGAAAAGCAAACTGAATAAAAATGGAAGTTGAATAAAAATAAAAATGAAAGTTGCAGAAAATTAAATATGGAAGTTCAATCCAGAAACCACTATACCTTTACGATCTATTTGGAATTAAATAAAAAAGGAAGTTTAATAGAAAAGTAAATTGAATAAAAATGGAAGTTGAATAAAAATAAAAATGAAAGTTGCATAAAATTAAAAATGGAAGTTCAATCCAAAAACCACTATACCTTAACGATCTATTTGGAAATTAAATAAAAAAAGGTAGTTTAATAGAAAAGTAAATTGAATCAAAATGGAAGTTGAATAAAAATAAAAATGAAGGTTGCATAAAATTAAAAATGGAAGTTCAATCCAAAAACCACTATACCTTAACGATCCATTTGGAAATTAAATAAAAAAGGAAGTTTAATAGAAAAGTAAATTGATTAAAAATTGAAGTAAAATAAAAATAAAAATGAAAGCCGCATAAAATTAAAAATGGATGTTGAATCCAGAAACCACTATACCTTAACGATCTATTTGGAAATTAAATACAAAAGGAAGTTTAATAGAAAAGCAAACTGAATAAAAATGGAAGTTGAATAAAAATAAAAATGAAAGTTGCAGAAAATTAAATATGGAAGTTCAATCCAGAAACACCTATACTTTAACGATCTATTTGGAATTAAATAAAAAAGTAAGTTTAATAGAAAAGTAAATTGAATAAAAATGGAAGTTGATTAAAAATAAAAATGAAAGTTGCATAAAATTAAAAATGGAAGTTCAATACAAAAACCACTATACCTTAACGATCTATTTGGAAATTAAATAAAAAAGGTAGTTTAATAGAAATGTAAATCGAATAAAAATGGAAGTTGAATAAAAATAAAAATGAAAGTTGCATAAAATTAAAAATGGAAGTTTAATCCAAAAATCACTATACCTTAATGACCTATTTGGAAATTAAATAAAAAAGGAAGTTTAATAGAAAAGTAAACTGAATAAAAATGGAAGTTGAATAAAAATAAAAATGAAAGTTGCAGAAAATTAAATATGGAAGTTCAATCCAGAAACCACTATACCTTAACGATCTATTTGGAAATTAAATAAAAATGGAAGTTTAATAGAAAAGTAAATTGAATAAAATTGGAAGTTGAATAAAAATAAAAATGAAAGTGGCATAAAATTCAAAATGGAAGTTCAATACAAAAACCACTATACCATAACGATCTATTTGGAAATTAAATAAAAAAATGTAGTTTAATAGAAAAGTAAATTGAATAAAAATGGAAGTTGAATAAAAATAAAAATGAAAGTTGTAGAAAATTAAATATGGAAGTTCAATCCAGAAACCACAATACCTTAACGATCTATTCGGAAAGTAAATAAAAAAGTAAGTTTAATAGAAAAATAAATTGAATAAAAATGGAAGTTGAATAAAAATGAAAATGAAAGTTGCATAAAATTAAAAAAGGAAGTTCTATCCAGAAACCACTATACCTTAACGATCTATTTGGAAATTAAATAAAAAAGGAAGTTTAATAGAAAAGTAAATTGAATTAAAATGGAAGTAGAATAAAAATAAAACTGAAAGTTGCAGAAAATTAAATATGGAAGTTCAATCCAGAAACCACTATACCTTAACGATCTATTTGGAAATTAAATAAAAAAGTAAGTTTAATAGAAAAGTAAATTGAATAAAAATGGAAGTAGAATAAAAATAAAAATGAAAGTTGCATAAAATTAAAAATGGAAATTCAATACAAAAACCACTATACCTTAACGATCTATTTGGAAATTAAATAAAAAAGGTAGTTTAATAGAAAAGTAAATCGAATAAAAAAGGAAGTCGAATAAAAATAAAAATGAAAGTTGCATAAAATTAAAAATGGAAGTTCAATACAAAAACCACTATACCTTAACGATCTATTTGGAAATTAAATAAGAAAATGTAGTTTAATAGCAAAGTAAATTGAATTAAAATGGAAGTAGAATAAAAATAAAAATTAAAGTTGCAGAAAATTAAATATGGAAGTTCAATCTAGAAACCACTATACCTTAACGATCTATTTTGAAATTAAATAAAAAAGTAAGTTTAATAGAAAAGTAAATTGCATAAAAATAAAAATGAAAGTTGCATAAAATTAAAAATGGAAATTCAATACAAAAACCACTATACCTTAACGATCTATTTGGAAATTAAATAAAAAAGGTAGTTTAATAGAAAAGTAATTTGAATAAAAATGGAAGTAGAATAAAAATAAAAATGAAAGTTGCTTAAAATTAAAAATGGAAGTTCAATACAAAAACCACTATACCTTAATTTGGAAATTAAATAAAAAAGGTAGTTCAATAGAAAAGTAAATCGAATAAAAATGAAAGTTCAATATAAAAACCACTATACGTTAACGATCTATTTGGAAATTAAATAAAAAAGGAAGTTAAATAGAAAAGTAAATTGAATAAAAATGGAAGTGGAATAAAAATAAAAATGAAAGTTGCATAAAATTAAAAATGGAAGTTCAATACAAAAACCACTATACCTTAACGATCTATTTGGAAATTAAATAAGAAAATGTAGTTTAATAGAAAAGTAAATTGAATAAAAATGGAAGTTGAATAAAAATAAAAATGAAAGTTGCATAAAATTAAAAATGTAAGTTCAATACAAAAACCACTATACCTTAACGATCTATTTGGAAATTAAATAAAAAATGGTAGTTTAATAGAAAAGTAAATTGAATAAAAATGGAAGTTGAATAAAAATAAAAATGAAAGTTGCATAAAATTAAAAATGGAAGTTCAATCTAAAAACCACTATACCTTAACGATCTATTTGGAAATTAAATAAAAAAGGAAGTTCAATAGAAAAGCAAACTGAATAAAAATGGAAGTTGAATAAAAATAAAAATGAAAGTTGCAGAAAATTAAATATGGAAGTTCAATCCAGAAACCACTATACCTTTACGATCTATTTGGAATTAAATAAAAAAGGAAGTTTAATAGAAAAGTAAATTGAATAAAAATGGAAGTTGAATAAAAATAAAAATGAAAGTTGCATAAAATTAAAAATGGAAGTTCAATCCAAAAACCACTATACCTTAACGATCTATTTGGAAATTAAATAAAAAAAGGTAGTTTAATAGAAAAGTAAATTGAATCAAAATGGAAGTTGAATAAAAATAAAAATGAAGGTTGCATAAAATTAAAAATGGAAGTTCAATCCAAAAACCACTATACCTTAACGATCCATTTGGAAATTAAATAAAAAAGGAAGTTTAATAGAAAAGTAAATTGATTAAAAATTGAAGTAAAATAAAAATAAAAATGAAAGCCGCATAAAATTAAAAATGGATGTTGAATCCAGAAACCACTATACCTTAACGATCTATTTGGAAATTAAATACAAAAGGAAGTTTAATAGAAAAGCAAACTGAATAAAAATGGAAGTTGAATAAAAATAAAAATGAAAGTTGCAGAAAATTAAATATGGAAGTTCAATCCAGAAACACCTATACTTTAACGATCTATTTGGAATTAAATAAAAAAGTAAGTTTAATAGAAAAGTAAATTGAATAAAAATGGAAGTTGATTAAAAATAAAAATGAAAGTTGCATAAAATTAAAAATGGAAGTTCAATACAAAAACCACTATACCTTAACGATCTATTTGGAAATTAAATAAAAAAGGTAGTTTAATAGAAATGTAAATCGAATAAAAATGGAAGTTGAATAAAAATAAAAATGAAAGTTGCATAAAATTAAAAATGGAAGTTTAATCCAAAAATCACTATACCTTAATGACCTATTTGGAAATTAAATAAAAAAGGAAGTTTAATAGAAAAGTAAACTGAATAAAAATGGAAGTTGAATAAAAATAAAAATGAAAGTTGCAGAAAATTAAATATGGAAGTTCAATCCAGAAACCACTATACCTTAACGATCTATTTGGAAATTAAATAAAAATGGAAGTTTAATAGAAAAGTAAATTGAATAAAATTGGAAGTTGAATAAAAATAAAAATGAAAGTGGCATAAAATTCAAAATGGAAGTTCAATACAAAAACCACTATACCATAACAATCTATTTGGAAATTAAATAAAAAAATGTAGTTTAATAGAAAAGTAAATTGAATAAAAATGGAAGTTGAATAAAAATAAAAATGAAAGTTGCATAAAATTAAAAATGGAAGTTCAATCCAAAAACCACTATACCTTAACGATCCATTTGGAAATTAAATAAAAAAGGAAGTTTAATGGAAAAGTAAATTGATTACAAATTGAAGTAAAATAAAAATAAAAATGAAAGCCGCATAAAATTAAAAATGGATGTTGAATCCAGAAACCACTATACCTTAACGATCTACTTGGAAATTAAATAAAAAAGGAAGTTTAATAGGAAAGTAAATTTAATTAAAATGGAAGTAGAATAAAAATAAAAATGAAAGTTGCATAAAATTAAAAATGGAAGTTCAATCCAGAAACCACTTTACCTTAACGATCTATTTGGAAATTAAATACAAAAGTAAGTTTAATAGAAAAGTAAATTGAATAAAAATGGAAGTTGATTAAAAATAAAAATGAAAGTTGCAGAAAATTAAATATGGAAGTTCAATCCAGAAACCACTATACCTTAACGATCTATTTGTAATTAAATAAAAAAGGAAGTTTAATAGAAAAGTAAATTGAATAAAAATGGAAGTTGAATAAAAATAAAAATGAAAGTTGCATAAAATTAAAAATGGAAGTTCAATCCAAAAACCACTATACCTTAACGATCTATTTGGAAATTAAATAAAAAAAGGTTGTTTAATAGAAAAGTAAATTGAATCAAAATGGAAGTTGAATAAAAATAAAAATGAAAGTTGCATAAAATTAAAAATGGAAGTTCAATCCAAAAACCACTATACCGTAACGATCTATTTCGAAATTAAATAAAAAAGGAAGTTGAGTAGAAAAGAAACGTGAATAAAAAAGGAAGTTCAATAAAAATAAAAATGGAAGTTGCAGAAAATTAAAAATGGAACTTCATTCCAGAAACCACTATATCTTAATGATCTGTTTGGAAATTAAATAAAAAAGGAAGTTTAATAGAAAAGTAAATTGATTAAAAATGGAAGTAGAATAAAAATAAAAATGAAAGTTGCATAAAATTAAAAATGGAAGTTCTATCCAGAAACCACTATACCTTAACGATCTACTTGGAAATTAAATAAAAAAGGAAGTTTAATAGGAAAGTAAATTGAATTAAAATGGAAGTAGAATAAAAATAAAAATGACAGTTGCATAAAATTAAAAATGGAAGTTCAATCCAGAAACCACTATACCTTAACGATCTATTTGGAAATTAAATAAAAAAGGAAGTTTAATAGAAAAGTAAATTGAATAAAAATGGAAGTTGAATAAAAATAAAAATGAAAGTTTCAAAAAATTAAAAATGGAAGTTCAATTCAAAAACCACTATACCTTAACGATCTATTTGGAAATTAAATAAAAAAGGAAGTTGAGTAGAAAAGAAACGTGAATAAAAAAGGAAGTTAAATAAAAACAAAAATGGAAGTTGCAAAAAATTAAAAATGGAAGTTCATTCTAGAAACCACTATATCTTAATGATCTATTTGGAAATTAAATAAAAAAGGAAGTTTAATAGAAAAGTAAACAGAATAAAAATGGAAGTTGAATAAAAATAAAAATGAAAGTTGCAGAAAATAAAATATGGAAGTTCAATCCAGAAACCACTATACCTTAACGATCTATTTGGAAATTAAATAAAAATAGAAGTTTAATAGAAAAGCAAACTGAATAAAAATGGAAGTTGAATAAAAATAAAAATGAAAGTTGCAGAAAATTAAATATGGAAGTTCAATCCAGAAACCACTATACCTTAACGATCTGTTTGGAAATTAAATAAAAAAGGAAGTTTAATAGAAAACAAACTGAATAAAAATGGAAGTTGAATAAAAATAAAAATGAAAGTTGCAGAAAATTAAATATGGAAGTTCAATCCAGAAACAATTATACCTTAACGATCTATTTGTAATTAAATAAAAAAGGAAGTTTAATAGAAAAGTAAATTGAAAAAAAATAAAAATGAAAGTTGCATAAAATTAAAAATGGAAGTTCAATCCAAATACCACTATACCTTAACGATCTTTTTGGAAATTAAATAAAAAAAGGTAGTTTAATAGAAAAGTAAATTGAATCAAAATGGAAATTGAATAAAAATAAAAATGAAAGTTGCATAAAATTAAAAATGGAAGCTCAATCCAAAAACCACTATACCTTAACGATCCATTTGGAAATTAAATAAAAAAGGAAGTTTAATAGAAAAGTAAATTGATTAAAAATTGAAGTAAAATAAAAATAAAAATGAAAGCTGCATAAAATTAAAAACGGATGTTCAATCCGGAAACCACTATACCTTAACGATCCACTTGGAAATTAAATAAAAAAGGAAGTTTAATAGGAAAGTAAATTGAATTAAAATGGAAGTACAATAAAAATAAAAATGAAAGTTGCATAAAATTAAAAATGGAAGTTCAATCCAGAAACCACTTTACCTTAACGATCTATTTGGAATTAAATAAAAAAGGAAGTTTAATAGAAAAGTAAATTGAATAAAAATGGAAGTTGAATAAAAATAAAAATGAAAGTTGCATATAATTAAAAATGGAAGTTCAATCTAAAAACCACTATACCTTAACGATATATTTGGAAATTAAATAAAAAAAGGTAGTTTAATAGAAAAGTAAATTGAATCAAAATGGAAGTTGAATAAAAATAAAAATGAAAGTTGCATAAAATTAAAAATGGAAGTTCAATCCAAAAACCACTATACCTTAACGATCCATTTGGAAATTAAATAAAAAAGGAAGTTTAATAGAAAAGTAAATTGATTAAAAATTGAAGTACAATAAAAATAAAAATGAAAGCTGCATAAAATTAAAAATGGATGTTGAATCCAGAAACCACTATACCTTCACGATCTACTTGGAAATTAAATAAAAAAGGTAGTTTAATAGAAAAGTAAATTTAATTAAAATGGAAGTAGAATAAAAATAAAATGAAAGTTGCATAAAATTAAAAATGGAAGTTCAATCCAGAAACCACTTTACCTTAACGATCTATTTGGAAATTAAATAAAAAAGGTAGTTTAATAGAAAAGTAAATTGAATAAAAATGGAAGTTGATTAAAAATAAAAATGAAAGTTGCATAAAATTAAAATTGGAAGTTCAGTACAAAAACCACTATACCTTAACGATCTATTTGGAAATTAAATAAAAAAGGTAGTTTAATAGAAAAGTAAATCGAATAAAAATGGAAGTTGAATAAAAATAAAAATGAAAGTTGCATAAAATTAAAAATGGAAGTTTAATCCAAAAATCACTATACCTTAATGATCTATTTGGAAATTAAATAAAAAAGGAAGTTTAATAGAAAAGTAAACTGAATAAAAATGGAAGTTGAATAAAAATAAAAATGAAAGTTGCATAAAATTAAAAATGGAAGTTCAATCCAAAAACCGCTATACCTTAACGATCCATTTGGAAATTAAATAAAAAAGGAAGTTTAGTAGAAAATTAAATTGATTAAAAATTGAAGTAAAAAAAAATAAAAATGAAAGTTGCATACAATTAAAAATGGATGTTCAATCCAGAAACCACTATACCTTAACGATCTACTTGGAAATTAAATAAAAAAGGAAGTTTAATAGGAAAGTAAATTGAATTAAAATGGAAGTAGAATGAAAATAAAAATGAAAGTTGCATAAAACTAAAAATGGAAGTTCAATCCAGAAACCACTTTACCTTAACGATCTATTTGGAAATTAAATAAAAAAGGAAGTTTAATGGAAAAGTAAATTGAATAAAAATGGAAGTTGAATAAAAATAAAAATGAAAGTTGCAAAAAATTAAAAATGGAAGTTCAATTCAAAAACCACTATACCTTAACGATCTATTTGGAAATTAAATAAAAAAGGAAGTTGAGTAGAAAAGAAACGTGAATAAAAAAGGAATTTAAATAAAAACAAAAATGGAAGTTGCAAAAAATTAAAAATGGAAGTTCATTCCAGAAACCACTATATCTTAATGATCTATTTGGAAATTAAATAAAAAAGGAAGTTTAATAGAAAAGTAAACAGAATAAAAATGGAAGTTGAATAAAAATAAAAATGAAAGTTGCAGAAAATTAAATATGGAAGTTCAATCCAGAAACCACTATACCTTAACGATCTATTTGGAAATTAAATAAAAAAAGAAGTTTAATAGAAAAGCAAACTGAATAAAAATGGAAGTTGAATAAAAATAAAAATGAAAGTTGCAGAAAATTAAATATGGAAGTTCAATCCAGAAACCACAATACCTTAACGATCTATTTGGAATTAAATAAAAAAGGAAGTTTAATAGAAAAGTAATCTGAATAAAAATGGAAGTTGAATAACATGAAAATGAAAGTTGCATAAAATTAAAAATGGAAGTTCAATCCAAAAACCACTATACCTTAACGATCTATTTGGAAATTAAATAAAAAAGGAAGTTTAATAGAAAAGCAAACTGAATAAAAATGGAAGTTGAATAAAAATAAAAATGAAAGTTGCATAAAATTAAAAATGGAAGTTCAATCCAAAAACCACTATAACTTAACGATCTATTTGGAAATTAAATAAAAAAGGAAGTTTCATAGAAAAGCAAACTGAATAAAAATGGAAGTTGAATAAAAATAAAAATGAAAGTTGCAGAAAATTAAATATGGAAGTTCAATCCAGAAACCACTATACCTTAACGATCTATTTGGAAATTAAATAAAAAAGGAAGTTTAATAGCAAAGTAAATTGAATAAAAATGGAAGTTGAATAAAAATAAAATTTAAAGTTGCATAAAATTAAAAATGGAAGTTCAATCCAAAAAGCACTATACCTTAACGATCTATTGGAAATTAAATAAAAAAGGAAGTTGAGTAGAAAAAAATCTTGAATAAAAAAGGAAATTAAATAAAAATGAAAATGGAAGTCGCAGAAAATTAAAAATGGAACTTCAATCCAAAAATCACTATACCTTAATGATCTATATGGAAATTAAATAAAAAAGAAAGTTTAATAGAAAAGTAAACTGAATAAAAATGAAAGTTGAATAAATATAAAAATGAAAGTTGCAGAAAATTAAATATGAAAGTTCAATGCAGAAACCACTATACCTTCACGATCTATTTGGAAATTAAATAAAAAAGAAAGTTTAATAGAAAAGTAAATTGAATAAAAATGGAAGTTGAATAAAAATAAAAATGAAAGTTCCATAAAATTTAAAATGCAAGTTCAATACAAAAACCACTATACCTTTACCATCCATTTGGAGATTAAATAAAAAAGTAAGTTTAGTAGAAAAGTAAATTGATTAAAAATTGAAGTAAAATAAAAATAAAAATGAAAGTTGCATAAAATTAAACTAGATGTTCAATCCAGAAACCACTGTACCTTAACGATCTACTTGGAAATTAAATAAAAAAGGAAGTTTAATAGGAAAGTAAATTGAATTAAAATGGAAGTAGAATAAAAATAAAAATGAAAGTTGCATAAAATTAAAAATGCAAGTTCAATCCAGAAACGACTTTAACTTAACGATCTATTTGGAAATTAAATAAAAAAGGAAGATTAATAGGAAAGTAAATTGAATAAAAATGGAAGTAGAATAAAAATAAAAATGAAAGTTGCGTAAAATTAAAAATGGAAGTTCAATCCAGAAACCACTATACCTTAACGCTCTATTTTGAAATTAATTAAAAAAGGAAGTTCAATAGAAAAGTAAACTGAATAAAAATGGAAATTTAATAAAAATAAAAATGAAAGTTGAAGAAAATTAAATATGGAAGTTCGAACCAGAAAACACTATACCTTAACGATCTATTTGGAAATTAAATAAAAAGTAAGTTTAATAGAAAAGTAAGTTGAATAAAAATGGAAGTTGAATAAAATTAAAAATGAAAGTTGCATAAAATTAAAAATGGAAGTTCAATCCAAAAACCACTATACCTTAACGATCCATTTCGAAATTAAATAAAAAATGAAGTTTAATAGAAAATTAAATTGATTAAAAATTGAAGGAAAAAAAAATAAAAATGAAAGTTGCATAAAATTAAAAATGGACGTTCAATCCAGAAACCACTATACCTTAACGATCTACTTGGAAATTAAATAAAAAAGGAAGTTTAATAGAAAAGTAAACTGAATAAAAATGGAAGTTGAATAAATATAAAAATGAAAGTTGCAGAACATTAAATATGGAAGTTCAATCCAGAAACCACTATACCTTCACGATCTATTTGGAAATTAAATAAAAAAGGAAGTTTAATAGAAAAGTAAATTGAATAAAAATGGAAGTTGAATAAAAATAAAAATGAAAATTGCATAAAATTAAAAATGGAAGTTCAATACAAAAACCACTATACCTTAACGATCTATTTGGAAATTAAATAAAAAAGGTAGTTTAATAGAAAAGTAAGTTGAATGAAAATGGAAGTTGAATAAAAATAAAAATGAAAGTTGCATAGAATTAAAAATGGAAGTTCAATCCAAAAACCACTGTACCTTAACGATCCGTTTGGAAATTAAATAAAAAAGTAAGTTTAATAGAAAACCAAATTGATTAAAAATTGAAGTAAAATAAAAATAAAAATGAAAGTTGCATAAAATTAAAAATGGATGTTCAATCCAGAAACCACTATACCTTAACGATCTACTTGGAAATTAAATAAAAAAGGATGTTTAATAGCAAAGTAAATTGAATTAAAATGGAAGTAGAGTAAAAATAAAAATGAAAGTCGCATAAAATTAAAAATGGAAGTTCAATCCAGAAACCACTTTACCTTAACGATCTATTTGGAAATTAAATAAAAAAGGAAGATTAATTGGAAAGTAAATTGAATAAACCTGGTAGTAGAATAAAAATAAAAATGAAAGTTCCATAAAATTAAAAATGGAAGTTCAATCCAGAAACCACTATACCTTAACGCTCTATTTTGAAATTAAATAAAAAAGGAAGTTTAATAGAAAAGTAAACTGAATAAAAATAGAAGTTTATAAAAATAAAAATGAAAGTTGCAGAAAATTAAATATGGAAGTTCAATCCAGAAACCACTATACCTTGACGATCTATTTGGAAATTAAATAAAAAAGAAAGTTTAATAGAAAAGTAAGTTGAATAAAAATGGAAGTTGAATAAAAATAAAAATGAAAGTTGCATAAAATTAAAAATAGAAGTTCAAAACAAAAACCACTATATCTTAATGATCTATTTGGAAATTAAATAAAAAAGGTAGTTTAATAGAAAAGTAAACTGACTAAAAATGGAAGTTGAATAAAAATAAAAATGAAAGTTGCATAAAATTAAAAATGGAAGTTCAACCCAAAGATCACTATACCTTAATAATCTATTTGGAAATTAAATAAAAAAGGAAGTTTAATAGAAAAGTAAACTGAATTAAAATGGAAGTTGAATAAATATAAAAATGAAAGTTGCAGAAAATTGAATATGGAAGTTCAATCCAGAAACCACTATTCCTACCCGATCTATTTGGAAATTAAATAAAAAAGGAAGTTTAATATAAAAGTAAATTGAATAAAAATGGAAGTTGAATAAAAACAAAAATGAAAGTTGCATAAAATTAAAAATGGAAGTTCAATACAAAAACCACTATACCTTAAACGATCTATTTGGAAATTAAATAAAAAAGGTAGTTTAATAGAAAAGTAAGTTGAATAAAAATGGAAGTTGAATAAAAATAATAATGAAAGTTGCATAAAATTAAAAATGGAAGTTCAATCCAAAAACCACTGTACCTTAACGATCCATTTGGAAATTAAATAAAAAAGTAAGTTTAATGTAAAAGTAAATTGAAAAAAGTTGAAGTAAAACAAAAATAAAAATGAAAGTTGCATAAAATTAAAAATGGATGTTCAATCCAGAAACCACTATACCTTAACGATCTACTTGGAAATTAAATAAAAAAGGAAGTTTAATAGGAAAGTAAATTGAATTAAAATCGAAGTAGAATAAAAGTAAAAATGAAAGTTGCATAAAATTAAAAATGGAAGTTCAATCCAGAAACCACTTTCCCTTAACGATCTATTTGGAAATTAAATAAAAAATGAAGTTTAGTAGCAAAGTAAATTGAATAAAAATGGAAGCTGAATAAAAATAAAAATGAAAGTTGAATAAAATTAAAAATGGAAGTTCACTCCAAAAACCACTATACCTTAACGATCTATTTGGGAATTAAGTAAAAAAGGAAGTTAAGCAGAAAAGAAACGTGAATAAAAAAGGGTGTTAAATAAAAATAAAAATGGAAATTGCAGAAAATTAAAAATGGAAGTTCATTCCAGAAACCACTATATCTTAATGATCTATTTGGAAATTAAATAAAAAAGGAAGTTTAATAGAAAAGTAAATTGATTAAAAATGGAAGTAGAATAAAAATAAAAATGAAAGTTGCATAAAATTAAATATGGAAGTTCAATCCAGAAACCACTATACCTTAACGATCTATTTGGAAATTAAATAAAAAAGGATGTCTAATAGAAAAGCAAATTGAATAAAAATAAAAGTTGAATAAAAATAAAAATGAAAGTTGCCTAAAATTAAATATGGAAGTTCAATCCAGAAACCACTATACCTTAACGATCTATTTGGAAATAAAATAAAAAAGGAAGTTTAATAGGAAAGTAAATTGAATTAAAACGGAAGTTGAATAAAAATAAAAATGAAAGTTGCATAAAATTAAAAATGGAAGTTCAATCCAGAAACCACAATACCTTAACGATGTATTTGGAAATTAAATAGAAAAGGAAGTTTAATAGAAAAGTAAACTGAATAAAAATGGAAGTTGAATAAAAATAAAAATGAAAGTTGAAGAACATTAAATATGGAAGTTCAATCCAGAAACCACTATACCTTAACGTTCTATTTGGAAATTAAATAAAAAAGTAAGTTTAATAGAAAAGTAAATTGAATAAAAATGGAAGTTGTATAAAAATAAAAATGAAAGTTGCATAAAATTAAAAATGGAAGTTCAATACAAAAACCACTATACCTTAACGATCTATTTGGAAATTAAATAAAAAAGGTAGTTTAATAGAAAAGTAAATTGAATAAAAATGGAAGTTGAATAAAAATAAAAATGAAAGTTGCATAAAATTAAAAATGGAAGTTCAATCTAAAAATCATTATACCTTAATGATCTATTTGGAAATTAAATAAAAAAGGAAGTTTAATAGAATAGTAAACTGAATAAAAATGGAAGTTGAATAAATATAAAAATGAATGTTGCAGAAAATTAAATATTGAAGTTCAATCTAGAAACCACTATACCTTAACGATCTATTTGGAAATTAAATAAAAAAGGAAGTTTAATAGAAAATTAAATTGAATAAAAACGGAAGTTGAATAAAAATATAAATCAAAGTAGCATAAAATTAAAAATGGAAGTTCAATACAAAAACCACTATACCTTAACGATCTATTTGGAAATTAAATAAAAAGTAAGTTTAATAAAAAAGTAAGTTGAATAAAAATGGAAGTTGGATAAAAATAAAAATGAAAGTTGCATAAAATTAAAAATGGAAGTTCAAAACAAAAACCACTATACCTTAACGATCTATTTGGAAATTAAATAAAAAATGTAGTTTAATAGAAAACTAAATTGAATAAAAATGGAAGTTGAATAAAAATAAAAAGGGAAGTTGCATAAAATTAAAAATGGATGTTCAACCCAAAAATCACTATACCTTAATGATCTATTTGGAAATTAAATTAAAAAGGAAGTTTAATAGAAAAGTAAACTGAATTAAAATGGAAGTTGAAGAAATATAAAAATGAAAGTTGCAGAAAATTAAATATGGAAGGTCAATCCAGAAACCACTATACCTTCACGATCTATTTGGAAATTAAATAAAAAAGGAAGTTTAATAGAAAAGTAAATTGAATAAAAATGGAAGTTGAATAAAAACAAAAATGAATGTTGCATAAAATTAAAAAAGGAATTTCAATACAAAAACCACTATACCTTAAACGATCTATTTGAAAATTTAATAAAAAAGGTAGTTTAATAGAAAAGTAAGTTGAATAAAAATGGAAGTTTAATAAAAATAAAAATGAAAGTTGCATAAAATTAAAAATGGATGTTCAGTCCAGAAACCACTATACCTTAACGATCTACTTGGAAATTAAATAAAAAGGGAAGTTTAATGGGAAAGTAAATTGAATTAAAATGGAAGTAGAACAAAAATAAAAATGAAAGTTGCATAAAATTGAAAATGGAAGTTCAATCCAAAAAGCACTATACCTTAATGATCTATTTTGAAATTAAATAAAAAAGGAAGTTGAGTAGAAAAGAATCTCTAATAAAAAAGGAAATTAAATAAAAATAAAAATGGAAGCTGCAGAAAATTAAAAATGGAAGTTCATTCCAGAAACCACTATACCTTAATGATCTATTTGGAAATTAAATAAAAAAGGAAGTTTAGTAGGAAAGTAAACTGAATAAAAATGGAAGTAGAATAAAAACAAAAATGAAAGTTGCATAAAATTAAAAATGGAAGTTCAATCCAGAAACCACTATACCTTAACGCTCTATTTTGAAATTAAATAAAAAAGGAAGTTTAATAGAAAAGTAAACTGAATAAAAATGGAAGTTTAATAAAAATAAAAATGAAAGTTGCAGAAAATTAAATATGGAAGTTCAATCCAGAAACCACTATACCTTAACGATCTATTTGGAAATTAAATAAAAAAGTAAGTTGAATAAAATGGAAGTTGAATAAAAATAAAAATGAAAGTTGCATAAAATTAAAAATGGAAGTTCAAAACAAAAACCACTATACCTTAACGATCTATTTGGAAATTAAATAAAAAAGGTAGTTTAATAGAAAAGTAAATTGAATAAAAATGGAAGTTGAATAAAAATAAAAATGAAAGTTGCATAAAATTAAAAATGGAAGTTCAATACAAAAACCACTATACCTTAACGAACTATTTGGAAATTAAATAAAAAAGGTAGTTTAATTGAAAAGTAAGTTGAATAAAAATGGAAGTTGAATAAAAATAAAAATGAAAGTTGCATAAAATTAAAAATGGAAGTTCAATCCAGAAACCACTTTAACTTAACGATCTATTTGGAAATTAAATAAAAAAGGAAGATTAATAGGAAAGTAAATTGAATAAAAATGGAAGTAGAATAAAAATAAAAATGAAATTTGCATAAAATTAAAAATGGAAGTTCAATCCAGAAACCACTATACCTTAACGCTCTATTTTGAAATTAAATAAAAAAGGAAGTTCAATAGAATAGTAAACTGAATAAAAATGGAAGTTTAATAAAAATAAAAATGAAAGTTGAAGAAAATTAAATATGGAAGTTCAATCCAGAAACCACTATACCTTAACGATCTATTTGGAAATTAAATAAAAAGTAAGTTTAATAGAAAAGTATGTTGAATAAAAATAAAAATGAAAGTTGTAGAAAATTAAATATGGAAGTTCAACCTAGAAACCACTGTACCTTAACGATCTATTTAGAAATTAAATAAAAAAGGAAGTTTAATAGAAAAGTAAATTGAATAAAAATGGAAGTTGAATAAAAATAAAAATGAAAGTTGCATAAAATTAAAAGTGGGAGTTCAATCCAAAAATCACTATACCTTAATGATCTATTTGGAAATTAAATAAAAAAAGGAAGTTTAATAGAAAAGTAAACTGAATAAAAATGGAAGTTGAATAAATATAAAAATGAAAGTTGCAGTACATTAAATATGGAAGTTCAATCCAGAAACCACTATACCTTCACGATCTATTTGGAAATTAAATAAAAAAGGAAGTTTAATAGAAAAGTAAATTGAATAAAAATGGAAGTTGAATAAAAATAAAAATGAAAATTGCATAAAATTAAAAATGGAAGTTCAATACAAAAACCACTATACCTTAACGATCTATTTGGAAATTAAATAAAAAAGGTAGTTTAATAGAAAAGTAAGTTGAATGAAAATGGAAGTTGAATAAAAATATAAATGAAAGTTGCATAAAATTAAAAATGGAAGTTCAATCCAAAAACCACTGTACCTTAACGATCCGTTTGGAAATTAAATAAAAAAGTAAGTTTAATAGAAAAGCAAATTGATTAAAAATTGAAGTAAAATAAAAATAAAAATGAAAGTTGCATAAAATTAAAAATGGATGTTCAATCCAGAAACCACTATACCTTAACGATCTACTTGGAAATTAAATAAAAAAGGAAGTTTAATAGGAAAGGAAATTGAATTAAAATGGAAGTAGAGTAAAAATAAAAATGAAAGTCGCATAAAATTAAAAATGGAAGTTCATTCCAGAAACCACTTTACCTTAACGATCTATTTGGAAATTAAATAAAAAAGGAAGATTAATTGGAAAGTAAATTGAATAAAACTAGAAGTAGAATAAAAATAAAAATGAAAGTTGAATAAAATTAAAAATGGAAGTTCAATCCAGAAACCACTATGCCTTAACGCTCTATTTTGAAATTAAATAAAAAAGGAAGTTTAATAGAAAAGTAAACTGAATAAAAATTGAAGTTTAATAAAAATAAAAATGAAAGTTGCAGAAAATTAAATATGGAAGTTCAATCCAGAAACCACTATACCTTAACGATCTATTTGGAAATTAAATAAAAAAGTAAGTTTAATAGAAAAGTAAGTTGAATAAAAATGGAAGTTGAATAAAAATAAAAATGAAAGTTGCATAAAATTAAAAATGGAAGTTCAAAACAAAAACCACTATACCTTAACGATCTATTTGGAAATTAAATAAAAAAGGTAGTTTAATAGAAAGGTAAATTGACTAAAAATGGAAGTTGAATAAAAATAAAAATGAAAGTTGCATAAAATTAAAAATGGAAGTTCAACCCAAAGATCACTATACCTTAATAATCTATTTGGAAATTAAATAAAAAAGAAAGTTTAATAGAAAAGTAAACTGAATTAAAATGGAAGTTGAATAAATATAAAAATGAAAGTTGCAGAAAATTGAATATGGAAGTTCAATCCAGAAACTACTATACCTACCCGATCTATTTGGAAATTAAATAAAAAAGGAAGTTTAATAGAAAAGTAAATTGAGTAAAAATGGAAGTTGAATAAAAACAAAAATGAAAGTTGCATAAAATTAAAAACGGAAGTTCAATACAAAAACCACTATACCTTAAACGATCTATTTGGAAATTAAATAAAAAAGGTAGTTTAATAGAAAAGTAAGTTGAATAAAAAGGGAAGTTGAATAAAAATAATAATGAAAGTTGCATAAAATTAAAAATGGAAGTTCAATCCAAAAACCACTGTACCTTAACGATCCATTTGGAAATTAAATAAAAAATAAGTTTAATGTAAAAGTAAATTGAAAAGAAATTGAAGTAAAACAAAAATAAAAATGAAAGTTGCATAAAATTAAAAATGGATGTTCAATCCAGAAACCACTATACCTTAATGATCTACTTGGAAATTAAATAAAAAAGGAAGTTTAATAGGAAAGTAAATTGAATTAAAATCGAAGTAGAATAAAAGTAAAAATGAAAGTTGCATAAAATTAAAAATGGAAGTTCAATCCAGAAACCACTTTCCCTTAACGATCTATTTGGAAATTAAATAAAAAATAAAGTTTAATAGAAAAGTAAATTGAATAAAAATGGAAGTTGAATAAAAATAAAAATGAAAGTTGCATAAAATTAAAAATGGAAGTTCACTACAAAAACCACTATACCTTAACGATCTATTTGGAAATTAAATAAAAAAGGAAGTTATGCAAAAAAGAAACGTGAATAAAAAAGGATGTTAAATAAAAATAAAAATGGAAGTTGCAGAAAATTAAAAATGGAAGTTCATTCCAGAAACCACTATATCTTAATGATCAATTTGGAAATTAAATAAAAAAGGAAGTTTAATAGAAAATTAAATTGATTAAAAATGGATGTAGAATTAAAATAAAAATGAAAGTTACATAAAATTAAAAATGGAAGTTCTATCCAGAAACCACTGTACCTTAACGATCTACTTGGAAATTAAATAAAGACGGAAGTTTAATAGGAAAGTGAATTGAATTAAAATGGAAGTAGAATAAAAATAAAAATGAAAGTTGTATAAAATTAAAGATGGAAGTTCAATCCAGAAACCACTATACCATAACGATCTATTTGGAAATTAAATAAAAAAGGATGTCGAATAGAAAACAAATTGAATAAAAATAAAAGTTGAATAAAAATAAAAATGAAAGTTGCCTAAAATTAAATATGGAAGTTCAATCCAGAAACCACTATACCTTAACGATCTATTTGGAAATAAAATAAAAAAGGAAGTTTAATAGGAAAGTAAATTGAATTAAAATGGAAGTTGAATAAAAATAAAAATGAAAGTTGCATAAAATTAAAAATGGAAGTTCAATCCAGAAACCACTATACCTTAACGATCTATTCGGAAATTAAAAAGAAAAGGAAGTTTAATAGAAAAGTAAACTGAATAAAAATGGAAGTTGAATAAAAATAAAAATGAAAGTTGCAGAAAATTAAATATGGAAGTTCAATCCAGAAACCACTATACCTTAACGATCTATTTGGAAATTAAATAAAAAAGTAAGTTTAATAGAAAAGTAAATTGAATAAAAATGGTAGTTGTATAAAAATAAAAATGAAAGTTGCATAAAATTAAAAATGGAAGTTCAATACAAAAACCACTATACCTTAATGATCTATTTGAAAATTAAATAAAAAAGGTAGTTTAATCGAAAAGTAAATTGAATAAAAATGGAAGTCGAATAAAAATGAAAATGAAAGTTGCATAAAATTAAAAATGAAAGTTCAATCTAAAAATCACTATACCTTAATGATCTATTTGGAAATTAAATAAAAAAAGAAGTTTAATAGAATAGTAAACTTAATAAAAATGGAAGTTGAATAAATATAAAAATGAATGTTGCAGAAAATTAAATATTGAAGTTCAATCTAGAAACCACTATACCTTAACGATCTATTTGGAAATTAAATAAAAAAGGAAGTTTAATAGAAAATTAAATTGAATAAAAATGGAAGTTGAATAAAAATATAAATGAAAGTAGCATAAAATTAAAAATGGAAGTTCAATACAAAACCACTATACCTTAACGATCTATTTGGAAATTAAATAAAAAGTAAGTTTAACAAAAAAGTAAGTTGAATAAAAATGGAAGTTGAATAAAAATAAAAATGAAAGTTGAATAAAATTAAAAATGGAAGTTCAAAACGAAAACCACTATACCTTAACGATCTATTTGGAAATTAAATAAAAAAGGTACCTTAATAGAAAACTAAATTGAATAAAAATGGAAGTTGAATAAAAATAAAAATGAAAGTTGCATAAAATTAAAAATGGAAGTTCAACCCAAAAATCACTATACCTTAATGATCTATTTGGAAATTAAATTAAAAAGGAAGTTTAATAGAAAAGTAAACTGAATTAAAATGGAAGTTGAATAAATATAAAAATGAAAGTTGCAGAAAATTAAATATGGAAGTTCAATCCAGAAACCACTATACCTTAACGATCTATTTGGAAATTAAATAAAAAAGGAAGTTTAATAGAAAAGTAAATTGAATAAAAATGGAAGTTGAATAAAAACAAAAATGAAAGTTGCATAAAATTAAAAAAGGAAGTTCAATACAAAAACCACTATACCTTAAACGATCTATTTGGAAATTAAATAAAAAAGGTAGTTTAATAGAAAAGTAAGTTGAATAAAAATGGAAGTTGAATAAAAATAAAAATGAAAGTTGCATAAAATTAAAAACGGATGTTCAGTCCAGAAACCACTATACCTTAACGATCTACTTGGAAATTAAATAAAAAGGGAAGTTTAATGGGAAAGTAAATTGAATTAAAATGGAAGTAGAATAAAAATAAAAATGAAAGTTGCATAAAATTGAAAATGGAAGCTCAATCCAAAAAGCACTATACCTTAATGATCTATTTTGAAATTAAATAAAAAAGGAAGTTGAGTAGAAAAGAATCTTGAATAAAAAAGATAATTAAATAAAAATAAAAATGGAAGTTGCAGAAAATTAAAAATGGAAGTTCATTCCAGAAACCACTATACCTTAATGATCTATTTGGAAATTAAATAAAAAAGGAAGTTTAATAGGAAAGTAAATTGAATAAAAATGGAAGTAGAATAAAAACAAAAATGAAAGTTGCATAAAATTAAAAATGGAAGTTCAATCCAGAAACCACTATACCTTAACGCTCTATTTTGAAATTAAATAAAAAAGGAAGCTTAATAGAAAAGTAAACTGAATAAAAATGGAAGTTTAATAAACATAAAAATGAAAGTTGCAGAAAATTAAATATGGAAGTTCAATCCAGAAACCACTATACCTTAACGATCTATTTGGAAATTAAATAAAAAAGTAAGTTGAATAAAAATGGAAGTTGAATAAAAATAAAAATGAAAGTTGCATAAAATTAAAAATTGAAGTTCAATACAAAAACCACTATATCTTAACGATCTATTTGGAAATTAAATAAAAAAGGTAGTTTAATAGAAAAATAAATTGAGTAAAAATGGAAGTTGAATAAAAATATAAACGAAAGTCTCATAAAATTAAAAATGGAAGTTCAATCTAAAAACCACAATACCTTAACGATCCATTTGGAAATTAAATAAAAAAGGAAGTTTAGTAGAAAAGTAAATGGATTAAAAATTGAAGTAAAATAAAAATAAAAATGAAACTTGCATAAAATTAAAAATGGATGTTCAATCCAGAAACCACTATACCTTAACGATCTACTTGGAAATTAAATAAAAAAGGAAGTTTAATAGAAAAGTAAATTGAATAAAAATGGAAGTTGAATAAAAATAAAAATGAAAGTTGCATAAAATTAAAAATGGAAGTTCAATCCAAAAACCACAATACCTTAACGATTTATTTGGAAATTAAATAAAAAAAGAAGTTTAATAGAAAAGTAAATTGAATAAAAATGGAAGTTGAATAAAAATAAAAATGAAAGTTGCATAAAATTAAAAATGGAAGTTCAATCCAAAAACCACTGTACCTTAACGATCTATTTGGAAATTAAATAAAAAAGAAAGTTTAATAGAAAAGTAAATTGATTAAAAATTGAAGTAAAATTAAAATAAAACTGAAGGTTGCGTAAAATTAAAAATGGAAGTTCAATCCAGAAACCACTATACCTTAACGATCTACTTGGAAATTAAATAAAAAAGGAAGTTTAATAGGAAAGTAAATTGAATTAAAATGGAAGTAGAATAAAAATAAAAATGAAAGTTGCATAAAATTAAAAATGGAAGTTCAATCCAGAAACCACTATACCTTAACGATCTATTTGGAAATTAAATAAAAAAGGAAGTTTAATATCAAAGTAAATTGAATAAAAATAGAAGTTGAATAAAAATAAAAATGAAGGTTGCATAAAATTAAAAATGGAAGTTCAATCCAAAAAGCACTATACCTTAATGATCTATTTGGAAATTAAATAAAAAAGGAAGTTGAGGAGAAAAGAATCTTGAATAAAAAAGGAAATTTAATAAAAATAAAAATGGAAGTTGCAGAAAATTAAAAATGGAAGTTTATTCCAGAAACCACTATACCTTAATGATCTATTTGGAAATTAAATAAAAAATGAAATTTAATAGGAAAGTAAATTGAATAAAAATGGAAGTAGAATAAAAATAAAAAGGAAAGTTGCATAAAATAAAAAGGCGAAGTTCAATCCAGAAACCACTATACGTTAACGATCTATTTGGAAATTAAATAAAAAATGAAATTTAATAGAAAAGTAAATTGAATAAAAATGGAAGTCGAATAAAAATAAAAATTAAAGTTGCAGAAAATTAAAAATGGAAGTTCAATCCAAAAACCACTATATCTTAACGATCTATTTGGAAATTAAATAAAAAAGGAAGTTGAGCAGAAAAGAAATGTGAATAAAAAAGGAAGTTAAATAAAAATAAAAATGGAAGTTGCAGAAAATTAAAAATGGAAGTACATTCCAGAAACCACTATATCTTAATGATCTATTTGGAAATTAAATAAAAAAGGAAGTTTAATAGAAAAGTAATATAGTGATCCCGGTATTCCCTGCTATTGTTTAACCGTAATCCGGATTCGGTTCCGTGGATTCGTTGTTGTTTTATTCTCATTTCTATCCCTTACTCTTTGTGTTAGAGTTTTGGGTTGTGTTGGGCAAGTTGGGAATAAGTTGGTTGTGTTTTAAAACTTAGAATTTTTGCCCAGGTTTTGGTCTCTACGCTCGAGCGGCGATTTGACGCTCGAGCGGGGGTTTTTGTTGTTGCCTTTCCGCTCGAGCGGCAGATGGGACGCTCGAGCGTGAAGTTCCTCCTCTCAGCATTTTCGTCGTCTGCAGAAAATTCTGGGAGAGTGCATCCGGCGATCGAGCGGATATTTGGACGCTCGAGCGTGAACCTGTGTCTGACGCTCGAGCGGGGTGTTGTACGCTCGAGCGGACCTGTTTTATATCAGTTCGTGAAATCACCTTTTTTGTTCACTTTTCAACATCCTTTCTCTCTCTTACTTTTCCAAAAAGCTATTTTGAGAGCTCCTCTCACAAAAACCCTACCTTCTCTCTTAGATTTGATCTAGTAGAAGTTGTTTTCTCACCTTGGGCCTTTACAAAAGTTGTGTTGATCGTCGAGGGCTACCTTTTAATCTGAAAATTTCGGGATTTGGAGCACTTCCGTTTCTTCACCTCCTTCGTTGGGTCCCATTATTTGAGGTAGGGATAACCTACTCCATCTTATGAGCTTTGTCTTTAAATTTTAGCATTTTGATATGTTGGGGGTTGTTGGGTAATTTTGAGAAAGTTTGGGCCTTTGTGCAATTTCACAAAAGTTGGGGTTTTAAATATATAAACCTGTACGCATGTTAGGCATAGGGAAATGAGATTAATGTTGGTACATTGATGGAAATGGAACCTTAGAGTTGTTTTGTGAATTATGGTAATTTGCCCTAATTGGTTTAATTTAATTAATGCATATAATTAATTGAAGAAAACGAGGAATTGAATTGAAAATGTTGATATATTATCCATTTGTGCATTTATTTCCTGCTTAGAAATAATTGCTTTGGGCTACCGGTGGAGGGTAGTGTTGATTGTTGTAGACAATGCATGATGATTAGGCAAACTAGAACTAATCAATTGGATGTGTCATAGAGTATGACAGTTGATAGAATACATTAACTTTATGTATTGATTGATTGGGTATATGATCAATGTGTTTATATGCATTATGTGTAGATGGTTGATAGAATACATTAACTTTATGTATTGATTGATTGCGTGTATGATTTTGTGTTTATATGCATTGCTTGTGTATGGGAGGAGATGGGGGATGTACTCCACGGTTTAGGGGAAGATGGGGGATGTACCTCTAAACCGGTTAATGGTTTAGGGGAAGATGGGGGATGTACCTCTAAACCGGTTGTTGGAATGTTGATATAGCTCATATGCTTATCGGTTGAAGTGTTGATACAGCTCATATGCTTATCTATCGGAATGTTGATACAGCTCATATGCTTATCTGTTGTAGTAGTGATATAGCTCATATGCTTATCTATTGAAAAGTTTGTTTGATTTGATATAGTACTAAAATGTATATCATCATTGTTTGCGAAGTATGGGAGTAGTTTATGTGTTATTGATACAACACCATAATGTGTATCCACCTTGGATTTCGAAAATGTTCTAGTGATGAACTATAATCTCATCGAATGTTCTGGCCAGAGTACTGAGCCTTGTTTTCAAACTCAAAGTTGAACAAAAATGAAAAGTGAATTGTAACATAGACTTGGCTGTCATGGAAACGTAGGGAGATGTAAATGAAAGTGTCAGTGTTGACCATCTATCAGTTGCTAATCTTTTAGTCATTGTTCATGGTTGGTTTAGTGTATTTCTACTGCGCTGTGGCTCACCCTATATGGGAATATCATTTTCAGGTACAGGTAGCATGCCACCTCCAAGGACGTAGCTTGGGAGGCCAGAGGCGGACTTTTTGTTGTTTTACTTTTGATGTATTACATGTAAATCCAAGCCAAGGGCTTAACGTGTGTGAGTTAGTACTCTTTTGTTGTAACCAAGTGTTAACTTGGAAAGCTGTAAGCCCACAGGGCATTTGCTTTTGTTGTTAATATGTAATACTTCTTGTAATGAAACTCTGATAAATGAAAGAATGTGGAACCTTTGAATATCAATGCATGTCTTATTTAATGGGTTTAAAGTTATTATTTTGAGGGCGTTACAAGTAAATTGATTAAAAATGGATGTAGAATAAAAATAAAAACGAAAGTTGCATAAAATTAAAAATGGAAGTTCTATCCAGAAACCACTATATCTTAACGATCTACTTGGAAATTAAATAAAGAAGGAAGTTTAATAGGAAAGTAAATTGAATTAAAATGGAAGTAGAATAAAAATAAAAAAGAAAGTTGCATAAAATTAAAAATGGAAGTTCAATCCAGAAACCACTATACCCTAACGATCTATTTGGAAATTAAATAAAAAAGGAAGTTGAATAAAAATGAAAATGAAAGTTGCATAAAATTAAAAATGGAAGTTCAATTCAAAAACCACTATAGCTTAACGATCTATTTGGAAATTAAATAAAAACGGAAGTTGAGTAGAAAAGAAACTTGAATAAAAAAGGAAGTTGCAGAAAATTAAAAATGGAAGTTCATTCCAGAAACCACTATACCGTAACGATCTATTTGGAAATTAAATAAAAAAGGAAGTTTAATAGAAAAGTAAATTAAATAAAAATGGAAGTAGAACATAAATAAAAATGAAAGTTGCATAAAATTAAAAATTGAAGTTCAATCTAGAAACCACTATACCTTAGCGATCTATTTGGAAATTAAATAAATAGGAAGTTTAGTAGGAAAGTAAATTGAATTAAAATGGAAGTAGAATAAAAATAAAAATGAAAGTTGCATAAAATTAAAAATGGATGTTCAATCCAGAAACCACTACACCTTAACGATCTATTTGGAAATTAAATAAACAAGAAATTTAATAGAAAAGTAAATTTAATAAAAATGGAAGTGGAATAAAAATAAAAATGAAAGTTGCAGAAAATTAAATATGGAAGTTCAATCCAGAAACCACTTTACCTTAGCGATGTATTTGGAAATTAAATAAAAAAGGAAGTTTAATAGCAAGTAAATTGAATAAAAATGGAAGTTGCATAAAATTAAAAATGGAAGTTCAATCCAAAAACCACTAATACCTTAACGATCTATTTGAAAATTAAATAAAAAAGGAAGTTGAGTAGAAAAGAATCTTGAATAAAAAAGGAAATTAAATAAAAATAAAAATGGAGGTTGCAGAAAATTAAAAATGGAAGTTCATTCCAGAAACCACTATATCTTAACGATCTATTTGGAAATTAAATAAAAAAGGAAGATTAATAGGAAAGTAAATTGAATAAAAATGAAAGTAGAATAAAAATAAAAATGAAAGTTGCATAAAATTAGAAATGGAAGTTCAATCCAGAAACCACTATACCTTAACGATCTATTTGGAAATTAAATAAAAAAGGAAGTTCAATAGAAAAGTAAACTGAATAAAAATGGAAGTTGAATAAAAATAAAAATGAAAGTTCAATCCAGAAACCACTATACCTTAACGATCTATTTGGAAATTAAATAAAACAGTAAGTTTAATAGAAAAGTAAATTGAATAAAAATGGAAGTTGAATAAAAATAAAAATGAAAGTTGCATAAAATTAAAAATGGAAGTTCAATACAAAAACCACTATACCTTAACGATCTATTTGAAAATTAAATTAAAAAGGTAGTTTAATAGAAAAGTAAATTGAATAAAATTGGAAGTTGAATAAAAATAAAAATGAAAGTTGCATAAAATTAAAAATGAAAGTTCAATCCAAAAACCACTATATCTTAACGATCTGTTTGGAAATTAAAAAAAAAAGGAAGTTTAATAGAAAAGTAAACTGAATAAAAATGGAAGTTGAATAAAAATAAAAATGAAAGTTGCAGAAATTTAAATATGGAAGTTCAATCCAGAAACCACTATACCTTAACGATCTATTTGAAAATTAAATAAAAAAGGAAGTTTAATAGAAAAGTAAATTGAATAAAAATGGAAGTTGAATAAAAATAAAAATGAAAGTTGCATAAAATTAAAAATTGAAGTTCAATACAAAAACCACTATATCTTAACGATCTACTTGGAAATTAAATAAAAAACGTAGTTTAATAGAAAAATAAATTCAGTAAAAACGGAAGTGGAATAAAAACAAAAATGAAAGTCTCATAAAATCAAAAATGGAAGTTCAATCCAAAAACCACTATAGCTTAACGATCCATTTGGAAATTAAATAAAAAAGCAAGTTTAATAGAAAAGTAAATGGATTAAAAATTGAAGTAAAATAAAAATAAAAATGAAACTTGCATAAAATTAAAAATGGATGTTCAATCCAAAAACCACTATACCTTAACGATCTACTTGGAAATTAAATAAAAAAGGAAGTTTAATAGAAAAGTAAATTGAATAAAAATGGAAATTGATTAAAAATAAAAATGAAAGTTGCATAAAATTAAAAATGGTAGTTCAATCCAAAAACCACTATACCTTAACGACTTATTTGGAAATTAAATAAAAAAGGAAGTTTAATAGAAAAGTAAATTGAATAAAAATGGAAGTAGAATAAAAATAAAAATGAAAGTTGCATAAAATTAAGAATGGAAGTTCAATCCAAAAATCACTATACCTTAACGATCTATTTGGAAATTAAATAAAAAAGGAAGTTTAATAGAAAAGTAAATTGAATAAAAATGGAAGTTGAATAAAAATAAAAATGAAAGTTGCATAAAACTAAAATTGGAAGTTCAATCCAGAAACCACTATACCTTAACGATCTATTTGAAAATTAAATAAAAAAGGAAGTTTAATAGAAAAGTAAATTGAATAAAAATGGAAGTTGAATAAAAATAAAAATGAAAGTTGCATAAAATTAAAAATTGAAGTTCAATACAAAAACCACTATATCTTAACGATCTATTTGGAAATTAAATAAAAAAGGTAGTTTAATAGAAAAATAAATTGAGTAAAAATGGAAGTTGAATAAAAATAAAAACGAATGTCTCATAAAATTAAAAATGGAAGTTCAATCTAAAAACCACAATACCTTAACGATCCATTTGGAAATTAAATAAAAAAGGAAGTTTAGTAGAAAAGTACATGGATTAAAAATTGAAGTAAAATAAAAATAAAAATGAAACTTGCATAAAATTAAAAATGGATGTTCAATCCAGAAACCACTATACCTTAACGATCTACTTGGAAATTAAGTAAAAAAGGAAGTTTAATAGAAAAGTAAATTGAATAAAAATGGAAGTTGAATAAAAGTAAAAATGAAAGTTGCATAAAATTAAAAATGGAAGTTCAATCCAAAAACCACAATACCTTAACGATTTATTTGAAAATTAAATAAAAAAAGAAGTTTAATAGAAAAGTAAATTGAATAAAAATGGAAGTTGAATAAAAATAAAAATGAAAGTTGCATAAAATTAAAAATGGAAGTTCAATCCAAAAACCACTGTACCTTAACTATCTATTTGGAAATTAAATAAAAAAGGAAGTTTAATAGAAAAGTAAATTGAATAAAAATGGAAGTTCAATAAAAATAAAAATGAAAGTTGCATATAACTAAAATTGGAAGTTCAATCCAGAAACCACTATACCTTAACGACCAATTTAAATAGAAAAGGAAGTTTAATAGAAAAGTAAATTGATTAAAAATTGAAGTAAAATTAAAATATAAATGAAAGTTGCATAAAATTAAAAATGGAAGTTCTATCCATAAACCACTATACCTTAACGATCTACATGGAAATTAAATAAAGAAGGAAGTTTAATAGCAAAGTAAATTGAATTAAAAGGGAAGTAGAATAAAAATAAAAATAAAAGTTGCATAAAATTAAAAATGGAAGTTCAATCCAGAAACCACTATACCATAACAATCTATTTGTAAATTAAATAAAAAAGGAAGTCTAATAGAAAAGTAAATTGAATAAAAATAAAAGTTGAATAAAAATAAAAATGAAAGTTGCAGAAAATTAAATATGGAAGTTCAATCCAGAAACCACTATATCTTAACGATCTATTTGGAAATTAAATAAAAAAGGAAGTTTAATAGAAAGGTAAATTGAATAAAAATGGAAGTTGAATAAAAATAAAAATGAAAGTTGCATAAAATTAAAAATGGAAGCTCAATCCAAAAACCACTATACCTTAACGATTTATTTAGAAATTAAATAAAAAAGGAAGTTTAATAGAAAAGTAAATTGAATAAAAATGGAAGTTGAATAAAAATAAAAATGAAAGTTGCATAAAATTAAAAATGGACGTTCAATCCAAAAACCACTATACCTTAACGATCTATTTTGAAATGAAATAAAAAAGGAAGTTGAGTAGAAAAGAAACTTGAATAAAAAAGGAAGTTAAATAAAAATAGAAATGGAAGTTGCAGAAAATTAAAAATGGAAGTTCATTCCAGAAACCCCTATACCTTAACGATCTATTTGGAAATTAAATAAAAAAGAAAGTTTAATAGAAAAGTAAATTAAATAAAAATGGAAGTAGATTATAAATAAAAATGAAAGTTGCATAAAATTAAAAATGGAAATTCAATCCAGAAACCACTATACCTTAGCGATCTATTTGGAAATTAAATAAAAAGGAAGTTTAATAGGAAAGTAAATTGAATTAAAATGGAAGTAGAATAAAAATGAAAATGAAAGTTGCATAAAATTAAAAATGGATGTTCAATCCAAAAACCACTATACCTTAACGATCTATTTGGAAATTAAATAAACAAGAAAGTTTAATAGAAAAGTAAAGTTTATAAAAATGGAAGTTGAATAAAAATAAAAATGAAAGTTGCTGAAAATTAAATATGGAAGTTCAATCCAGAAACCAGTTTACCTTAGCGATCTATTTGGAAATTAAATAAAACAGGAAGTTTAATAGCAAAGTAAATTGAATAAAAATAGAAGTTGAATAAAAATAAAAATGAAGGTTGCATAAAATTAAAAATGGAAGTTCAATCCAAAAAGCAGTATACCTTAATGATCTATTTGGAAATTAAACAAAAAAGGAAGTTGAGGAGAAAAGAATCTTGAATAAAAAAGGAAATTAAATAAAAATAAAAATGGAAGTTCATTCCAGAAACCACTATACCTTAATGATCTATTTGGAAATTAAATAAAAAACGAAGTTTAATAGGAAAGTAAATTGAATAAAAATGGAAGTAGAATAAAAATAAAAATGAAAGTTGCATAAAATTAAAAATGGAAGTTCAATGCAGAAACCACTATACCTTAATGATCTTTTTGGAAATTAAATAAAAAAGGTAGTTCAATAGAAAAGTAAATTGAATAAAAATTGAAGTAGAATAAAAATAAAAATGAAAGTTGCATAAAACTAAAATTGGAAGTTCAATCCAGAAACCACTATACCTTAACGACCTATTTGGAAATTAAATAAAAAAGGAAGTTTAATAGAAAAGTAAACTGATTAAAAATTGAAGTAAAATTAAAATAAAAATGAAAGTTGCATAAAATGAAAAATGGAAGTTCAATCCAGAAACCACTATACCTTAACGATCTACTTGGAAATTAAATAAAAAAGGAAGTTTAATAGGAAAGTAAATTGAATTAAAATGGAAGTAGAATAAAAATAAAAATGAAAGTTGCATAAAATTAAAAATGGATGTTCAATCCAGAAACCACTATACCATAACGATCTATTTGGAAATTAAATAAACAAGAAAGTTTAACAGAAAAGTAAATTTAATAAAAATGGAAGTGGAATAAAAATAAAAATGAAAGTTGCATAAAATTAAAAATGGAAGTTCAATCCAGAAACCACTTTACCTTAGCGATCTATTTGGAAATTAAATAAAAAAGGAAGTTTAATAGCAAAGTAAATTGAATAAAAATGGAAGTTGAATAAAAATAAAGATGAAAGTTGCATAAAATTAAAAATGGAAGTTCAATCCAAAAACCACTATACCTTAACGATCTATTTGGAAATTAAATAAACAAGAAAGTTTAATAGAAAAGTAAAGTTTATAAAAATGGAAGTTGAATAAAAATAAAAATGAAAGTTGCTGAAAATTAAATATGGAAGTTCAATCCAGAAACCAGTTTACCTTAGCGATCTATTTGGAAATTAAATAAAAAAGGAAGTTTAATAGCAAAGTAAATTGAATAAAAATAGAAGTTGAATAAAAATAAAAATGAAGGTTGCATAAAATTAAAAATGGAAGTTCAATCCAAAAAGCTGTATACCTTAATGATCTATTTGGAAATTAAACAAAAAAGGAAGTTGAGGAGAAAAGAATCTTGAATAAAAAAGGAAATTAAATAAAAATAAAAATGGAAGTTCATTCCAGAAACCACTATACCTTAATGATCTATTTGGAAATTAAATAAAAAACGAAGTTTAATAGGAAAGTAAATTGAATAAAAATGGAAGTAGAATAAAAATAAAAATGAAAGTTGCATAAAATTAAAAAGGGAAGTTAAATGCAGAAACCACTATACCTTAATGATCTTTTTGGAAATTAAATAAAAAAGGTAGTTCAATAGAAAAGTAAATTGAATAAAAATTGAAGTAGAATAAAAATAAAAATGAAAGTTGCATAAAACTAAAATTGGAAGTTCAATCCAGAAACCACTATACCTTAACGACCTAATTAGAAATTAAATAAAAAAGGAAGTTTAATAGAAAAGTAAATTGATTAAAAATTGAAGTAAAATTAAAATAAAAATGAAAGTTACATAAAATGAAAAATGGAAGTTCAATCCAGAAACCACTATACCTTAACGATCTACTTGGAAATTAAATAAAAAAGGAAGTTTAATAGGAAAGTAAATTGAATTAAAATGGAAGTAGAATAAAAATAAAAATGAAAGTTGCATAAAATTAAAAATGGATGTTCAATCCAGAAACCACTATACCTTAACGATCTATTTGGAAATTAAATAAACAAGAAAGTTTAACAGAAAAGTAAATTTAATAAAAATGGAAGTGGAATAAAAATAAAAATGAAAGTTGCAGAAAATTAAATATGGAAGTTCAATCCAGAAACCACTTTACCTTAGCGATCTATTTGGAAATTAAATAAAAAAGGAAGTTTAATAGCAAAGTAAATTGAATAAAAATGGAAGTTGAATAAAAATAAAGATGAAAGTTGCATAAAATTAAAAATGGAAGTTCAATCCAAAAACCACTATACCTTAACGATCTATTTGGAAATTAAATAAACAAGAAAGTTTAATAGAAAAGTAAAGTTTATAAAAATGGAAGTTGAATAAAAATAAAAATGAAAGTTGCTGAAAATTGAATATGGAAGTTCAATCCAGAAACCAGTTTACCTTAGCGATCTATTTGGAAATTAAATAAAAGAGGAAGTTTAATAGCAAAGTAAATTGAATAAAAATAGAAGTTGAATAAAAATAAAAATGAAGGTTGCATAAAATTAAAAATGGAAGTTCAATCCAAAAAGCAGTATACCTTAATGATCTATTTGGAAATTAAACAAAAAAGGAAGTTGAGGAGAAAAGAATCTTGAATAAAAAAGGAAATTAAATAAAAATAAAAATGGAAGTTCATTCCAGAAACCACTATACCTTAATGATCTATTTGGAAATTGAATAAAAAACGAAATTTAATAGGAAAGTAAATTGAATAAAAATGGAAGTAGAATAAAAATAAAAATGAAAGTTGCATAAAATTAAAAATGGAAGTTCAATGCAGAAACCACTATACCTTAACGATCTTTTTTGGAAATTAAATAAAAAAGGTAGTTCAATAGAAAAGTAAATTGAATAAAAATTGAAGTAGAATAAAAATAAAAATGAAAGTTGCATAAAACTAAAATTGGAAGTTCAATCCAGAAACCACTATACCTTAACGACCTATTTGGAAATTAAATAAAAAAGGAAGTTTAATAGAAAAGTAAATTGATTAAAAATTGAAGTAAAATTAAAATAAAAATGAAAGTTGCATAAAATGAAAAATGGAAGTTCAATCCAGAAACCACTATACCTTAACGATCTACTTGGAAATTAAATAAAAAAGGAAGTTTAATAGAAAAGTAAATTGAATAAAAATGGAAGTTGAATAAAAATAAAAATGAAAGTTGCATAAAATTAAAAATGGATGTTCAATCCAGAAACCACTATACCTTAACGATCTATTTGGAAATTAAATAAACAAGAAAGTTTAACAGAAAAGTAAATTTAATAAAAATGGAAATGGAA
This sequence comes from Camellia sinensis, assembly GCF_055761805.1. Classification (NCBI taxonomy): domain Eukaryota; kingdom Viridiplantae; phylum Streptophyta; class Magnoliopsida; order Ericales; family Theaceae; genus Camellia; species Camellia sinensis. Next base: position 43,403,117 of record NW_028128987.1, on the reverse strand, counting down.
TAAAAATAAAAATGAAAGTTGCAGAAAATTAAATATGGAAGTTCAATCTAGAAACCACTTTACCTTAGCGATCTATTTGGAAATTAAATAAAAAAGGAAGTTTAATAGCAAAGTAAATTGAATAAAAATGGAAGTTGAATAAAAATAAAAATGAAAGTTGCATAAAATTAAAAATGGAAGTTCAATCCAAAAACCACTATACCTTAACGATCTATTTGGAAATTAAATAAAAAAGGAAGTTGAGTAGAAAAGAATCTTGAATAAAAAAGGAAATTAAATAAAAATAAAAATGGAAGTTGCAGAAAATTAAAAATGGAAGTTCATTACAGAAACCACTATACCTTAACGATCTATTTGGAAATTAAATAAAAAAGGAAGATTAATAGGAAAGTAAATTGAATAAAAATGGAAGTAGAATAAAAATAAAAATGAAAGTTGCGTAAAATTAAAAATGGAAGTTCAATCCAGAAACCACTATATCTTAACGATCTATTTGGAAATTAAATAAAAAAGGAAGTTTAATAGAAAAGTAAACTGAATAAAAATGGAAGTGGAATAAAAATAAAAATGAAAGTTGCAGAAAATTAAATACGGAAGTTCAATCCAAAACCACTATACCTTAACGATCTATTTGGAAATTAAATAAAAAAGTAAGTTTAATAGAAAAGTAAATTGAATAAAAATGGAAGTTGAATAAAAATAAAAATGAAAGTTGCATAAAATTAAAAACTGAAGTTCAATACAAAAACCACTATATCTTAACGATCTATTTGGAAATTAAATAAAAAAGGTAGTTTAATAGAAAAATAAATTGAGTAAAAATGGAAGTTGAATAAAAATAAAAATGAAAGTCGCATAAAATTAAAAATGGAAGTTCAATTCAAAAACGACTTGTAACAACCCTCACCTTACTCTTGCCATACTTGCATACATTCTTGCATGGTCTTGCTTGTCATGTTAATTTAAAGGTTTTATCTTGCCTTGGTTCGCTTAAGTTGCTTGCATGATTTTATTCCTTGCTTAGTGCGTGTGCGTAGCCGAGATCATGTTGAGCTTAGTTCGCCTTTGACCCTTTGTACTTAGAACTATCTTGAGGTCTTGTTTAACCCCGTCTTCACCTCGGGCATTCTTTGCCGAGATGTTCTGCACTTGAACCTTGTCCGCAGGCAGGTATGGCCTAGGCCGAGATGTGGCGCACCCCGGCCAAGGTGTGGCACAGCTTAGTCAAGCGTCGTCCTCCCTAGCCGATGTTTTGATATTCCGTTGCTGGATCCTTGTTTTGAGCCGATGTCATCTCTTTGCCGATGTGTCTTACCCGAGCTTGCTGCATACGTTTTGTCAGAGGCTGTCTTGTCTATCAATCACCTTTTTGGAGCTGAACCAACCCGTTAATGCCACGTGTCCGAGCTGTTTGTTAAGGCAGCCGACAGACCTTGAAACAAATCATTTCTTGTCTCAATCTTTGTTTTAGAGAGAGAAGCTCTAGAGAAGAGTTCTTGAGTGAGAGTTGTCTTCCAAGCTTGATTCTTTGAGATCGAACCGTTGGATCCGAGTTTTGAGGTTAGAATCTTGATCTCCTTTGATTGTTCTTGCTGAATATCTAGTTGCATTGCATGATCGGATTTGCTTGGCATGACATGCATCGTTTTGAAGTTGGTTTTGGAAAGAGAAAATGGTTTTCCATGTGTTCTTGAAGAAAATCTCGTTTTGATCCGAAAGTTTGGAACGAAAACCATGTTTTTGTGTTTGTTCTTGCATGACCTTCTTGAATGGGTACCCAGGTCCATATATTTTGAACTCTTGGCATGAAAACCCAGATTTTTGTAACAAGTTGTGAGCTTGCATCCATCTTTCAAATGATCATGTTTTCATATTCTTCAAGGAAAAGGAAAACCCAGATTTTTTCTGATCTTGTTTAGCGGGACCTCGGCTTAGCCCGGGACTGTACCCAGTGTGTTTTCGAGAAACGGGAGCAGTGTGTAAGCTTCCAGCTTGTTTTGTTTTGTCCTTGACTTAGATCTGGCATGAGTGCCGAGATCATTTGCATGTATATATAGAGCTTGCTTTGAGAATGTGACTTGCCATGTGATTGTAGGTCCTTGATATTGCTTTGAGTTTGCACCTGAAGAACTAGGTGAGTGGTGCTTCTAATAAAGCTATGTTATACTTGTTTTGATAAATCTTGCTTGCTTGTTTTGACAAAAGTATTTTGTTAGCATGAATAAATAAGCTCTTGTTTGATGTGTCAAGTATACTCCTTGTTTTGATGCCATCTTTGGAAAGGATACGGTCCTTGTTAAATCGGGCTACGGGCCTAAGTAACACAAGTCCCTTGTGCTGGAGGACTCTAAACTTTCGCAGTACTAAGTATAAAAGGATACGGTCCTTGTTAAATCGGGCTACGGGCCTAAGTAACACAAGTCCCTTGTATTGGAGGACTCTAAACTTTCGCAATACTTTTGACTAAACGATTACGGATCGTACAGCTTTGATATTTGAATGATGAATACGGTTCATCCCTTGCTTCGCCGATGTTATGATATTTGATGAATACGGTTCATCCCTTGCTTCGCCGATGTTATGATATTTGATGAATACGGTTCATCCCTTGCTTCGCCGATGTTATGATACTTGTAATATTTGATGATGAATACGGTTCATCCCTTGCTTCGCCGATGTTATGATATTTGATGAATACGGTTCATCCCTTGCTTCGCCGATGTTATGATATTTGATGAATACGGTTCATCCCTTGTCTTGCTAAAGTTGATGTGTTTGTTTTGAAGGATCTTGGCTTTATTCATGCAAAACCTTTATTAGTAGTATCATTCACTGAGTTTTGTACTCACCCCTCTATATATATGTAGGTGATGAGCAGGACGGCGGCGACGCCTAGATCGTTTTGGACGCTTGTTTTGGATACGTGTTTATGTCGGCTTTACTTTTGTATTTACGTCGGCGATGCTCTGCTTTGCATGTCGGCAAATCTTGAAAATCATGCTTCTTGAATTGTATTAGCTGTATTTTGTATATGTCGGCTCTAGAAGCCTTTTGATCAAGATGTAATATGTAATTCTACATTTTTGTACTCTAGTTGTAAAGTTAATTGGGAATAGTTGACATCTCATTTGATCTATGCACAGCTCTTATGGACCACTTGTATTTGATTTATCGCTTCCGCATTTGTGAGCCCCCTATGTCCATACTCTGATTGTGTTAGGTTTCGAAAAGTTGGCCTTCGGTAATTACGGATTACTGGCCATCACGGCACCGAACTACTAGGGGCGGTTTGGGGTCGTGACAGAGTGGTATCAGAGCACACGAGTTCCTCAGTATACGCTATTCACACACTTTGAGTCCTAAAGAGCATATGATTTCCCTTAGAAAGATGTTAGGGTTGCATCATGGTATTTGTTGTTTGAGCGAGGTGTGCATTGTTTTGATATGCTTGTTTGCTGTTTGCCTATGTGGTTATTTGCTTAATTGTTTTTAAAGTCATATTCTGCATACTCATAGCATTATGAGGAGAGGTAGACCACCGCTTGGCCGAGATCAACCCGAAGATAGAATGGACAGACTGGAAAGATTGGTTGAAGGTTTGGCCCGTGAGTTGAGGCAAACCAGGCAGCAGTTCGCTAGTGCTACGTCGACTCAGGCCGAGCAGACCAATGGCCGAAACGTAGTTCCACCTCCACCTCCGCCAGTGCCGCAAATTCCCCCACAACCAGCCTTATATGGGGATGGCACGATAGCTTTGATCAGGGAGTTCAAGAAAATGAGGCCACCGAGATTCTCTGGGGGTATAGAGCCGATGAAGGCTGAAGCATGGGTGTTGGAAATGGAAAAGTTATTCGAGATCTTCCCTAGCACCGACGCACAGAAAGTGACGTTGGCAGCATTCACATTAGATGATGACGCCCGTAGGTGGTGGATGATGGTTAGGGGGAGCAATCCGGATTTGACCTGGACCCGATTCTTAGAGTTGTTCTACAAGAAACATTTTCCCCTAAGTGTTCGAAACCGCAAGGCTACCGAATTTCATACTCTGACGCAAGGCAACAGAACAGTGGCGGAATATGACCGCACTTTTACTGAATTGGTAAGGTTTGTGCCACACATGACCAACGACGAATATATGAAGGCCAGGAAGTTCGAGTGTGGGCTTCGTGGACCGATTCAAGACCGGGTCAACTTGCTTGATATGCCGACTTATGCCGAAGTATTGGACAAAGCCATTCAGGCCGAAGCTAATTTGAACCGATACCAGAGCTCGGGAGAAAACCAGCGAAAGAGGCAGAATTATGACAATCGCCGAGGACAGCTGAGCACCAAGAAGAGAACGAACATGGGCAGTACTAGTAATGTAAGGCAAGAAGGGAGTGCTAAACCGATGTGTTCAGATTGTGGGAAACAGCATTTCGGGATTTGTCGACGAACGTCTGGAGCTTGTTATGAATGCGGCGAGATGGGCCATTATGTGAGGGATTGCCCCAAAGCGAAGGCTGATAACGACAAGAAAGGAGAGAATACCTCGGGTTCTGTTCAGAAGGGAAATGCTGGGAAAGGACAGATGAGACAGGGCAGAGTGTTTGCATTAGTACCAGGAGACACTCAGAATGTTGAGACAGTAGTGTCAGGTACACTTCTAATTTGCTCCCAAGATGCTTATGTGTTGATTGATTCGGGTTCTACTCATTCGTTTATATCTACTAAGTTTGCCGAGAAAATTAATAGGGAACTAGAGCCCCTTGATTTCGTATTATCTGTGTCTACTCCATCTGGGAAATCTATGATTGTTGCATTCATTTACCGAGCATGTATTATTGTGATTGAAAATGTTGAACTGCTAGTATAGCGACCCCGGTCTTTTCTCTTTAGATTATTGTATCCGGACTTAGGTTCCGTGGATCCTGTCATTACTTATTGGTTGTTGTTGTCCTTTAATCTCTTAGTATTTGAATTATAGGTTGTGTTGGACGGGTCTGTTACAGGTTGGTTGATAGTTGATGCCAATAGGTGATGCCCAGATTTTGGCCTTCACGCTCGAGCGGAGGTTTTAACGCTCGAGCGGGCCCTTCGTTGTTGCTTCTCCGCTCAAGCGGGAGTTTTTGACGCTCGAGCGGGATTTTCCATCTCCCAGTATTTTGCTCTGCAGTTCTTCCGCTCGAGCGGTAGTTTTTACGCTCGAGCGTGATCCCTTGTTTTGTTCCTCCGCTCGAGCGGGGAGTTTGACGCTCGAGCGGGTGCAGCGCCTGCAAAACTTCTGAAAGGGTGCAATCGACGCTCGAGCGGCTTTCTTCACGCTCGAGCATGATTCTGTGTCTTACGCTCGAGCGGGGCTTTCTACGCTCGAGCGTAGAGTCGACTACATCAGTCCGTGATTTCACTTTTCTGATCACTTTTTGACCTACCTTTTCATCTCTTAACTTTTAAAAACCGCCCCTTGAGAGTCTCTCTCTCTACTCTTACCTTCTCTCCAAGATTTGATCTATTTCCGGTGATCTTCTACCCTAGTTCCTTTGGAAGAAAGGTAGAGCCTCACGAGATCTTTCTTTTAATCTGAAAAAGAGAGGATTTGGAGCACTTTGGATTTTGGGTCATCATCTCCATCTTCTCTATTTTAGTTGTGATCTTCAAGGTAGGGATTTCCTACTCTATTCTATAAGCTTTGTTCTAAGTTTGGTATTTTGATAGGTTGGGGACACTTTGATAATTTTGGGAACAAAACCTAGTTAAATTGCTAAATTGATTGGAGTAATTAATTTAAGGGAAATTGGGGAATTTGGTTAAATCCATGAAATTGGGGAATTTATTGATTAAATGGTGTAGTTGGTTAATATAAATCACTCGCCTATTGAATTGTTGTTATATTTATTTCCAGTCTAGAAATAACTGTTTTGGGCTATCGGTGGAGGATAGTCGTGATTGTTGTAGACATTGCATGTGGATTAGGAATAACTGAAACTAATCACATTGGTTAAGTCATTAATTTGACTACTGAATTAATACTGAAAATACGTGTATTGGTTGAGCATTGCATTTGCATATTGTGTGGGAGGAGATAGGGGATGTACTCCACGGTTTAGGGGAAGATAGGGGATGGACCTCTAAACCGGATTTTTGTTTGGGAGGAGATAGGGGATGGACTCCATTAGCACCATTTTTATGTGTGCTTATTATATTGAAGTGTTTTTACATGATTATTGATACAGCACTAAAATGTGTATCAAATGGGAAGTATGAAGTGTTTTGATATGAGCATGAGTCTCATTTGTTTTGTTGATATTGGAAGAAATGTGATTATGTTATATAATTCACTGTTGTAAGTTTGGCCAGGTTCTGAGCCATGTTGATAATAATGGAAAGTGAAATGTGTCTTAGACATTAGTGTTATGAGACTGTTTAATAATAAAATTGATTATTTTGATTAACCATCTATTGAATGCTATAGCTTTATTCAATGCTTATATTTGGTTTAGTATTTTTCTACTGGGCTGTGGCTCACCCTTTATGGGAACATCATTTTCAGGTTCAGGTGATAAGCTACCTCCACGGACTTAGCCTGGAAGGATTTGATGTTTGGGATGTTGAAGACTTGTCTTTAGTTATATGTTTTATTTTGTTATTTTTGGGATTTCATGTAAACATTCAAGCCTAAGGCTTAACTTGTAAATGAGTTAGTACTCATCCTTTTTGTGTCCAAGTGTTAGCTTGGAAAGATGTAAGCCCTTAGGGCATTTATTTTGATGTTGCAGGATGTTACAAGTAAAGTCTGTCAATAAGAATACTCTGATGACTAACTCAAATGATTTTTTTTTCTTTTATAAATGCATGTTAATGTTATGGTTATTATGGGTTTATTTTGAGGGCGTTACAACTTGGTATCAGAGCGTACCGGGTTTGAATACTTTGGGTACGTGGGAAGTGATTAGTATCACAATGGGTTCGTCTCGTTTGATAGAGACTTAGTGTAACGTTATATGCTTATATGATAACATGTTTCTGTGATTATGTGGGTATGGAATGTAGTTTCTAGGATGTTGATTGGACCCTTGAGTTCTAGTAGTCTTGTTGGAAAGGCACTTGATCACTGCTGCTTCCAACCGGAACTATAGTAACGCATTGGGACTATCATTATCCGGGAATGAAATTCGTAGGTGCTTATGTGATTATGTGCTTACGTGGAATGAATTATTGTTGTCCATTGTATTAGGACGCGAGTGTTTAGCTTTGGCACATTTATTAATGTGCTAATGTCTTTGTTTCCTTTATTAGGATGTCAGGACGAGGACGAGGACGAGGACGCGGTAGGCGTGGTAGGCCGGGTAGGCAGGAGGTGCCTGTGCCAGAGGAGATTCCGATAGTTCAGGAGGGAATTGGCCAGGCCAATGTGGCCGAGCCAGTAGGCCAGCAGGCTTTGGGCGCTTTAGCTCGAGAGATAGCGGGGGCATTCAGGGAGTCAGTAGGCATTCTCAGAGCTGAGAATCAAGCTCAGGCTGGTATTGTGGATGCAGGACCTTCCTTTCTGAAGAGGGAGTTCTTCCGGTCCAATCCGGATGAATTTGTGGGTGATCCTAAAGAGCCACTTAAGGCAGATGAATGGCTCGAACAGACAACGAAGACGTTTGAGATGCTTGGCATCGAAGACGAGGGGTTGAAAGTGACCTTGGCATCTTTCCAGTTGAAGGGGGATGCGGGTCAGTGGTGGAAGTTTACTAAGGGGCGTATAGGAGGTACGTGGGAGGCTTTTGTGAATGCTTTCCAGGAGAAGTTTTTATCTCCGGCAGTTAGGGAGAAGCTGCGAGACCAGTTTTGTCAGCTTAAGCAGTCGAGTTCTTCTGTGGCCGAGTTTGAGGCTGCATTTACTAGTTTATCCAGGTTTGCACCTGAATTGGTGGCGTCTGAGGAACGCCGCTGTATTGAGTTTGAGAAGAAGTTGAGGCGTGGCCTCAAGCTGAGAGTTGGGGGAACTATGATTCGGGATTATGGGCGTATGGTTGATGCTGCAGCCCATATGGAGATCATGATGCAAGAGGAGGAGGAAGGGCAGAAGGGCTCCAAGAGGAGTCAGGATAGTCAGAGTGATGGTAGGAGACAGAAGGGTTTTAATCCCCAGCAGTCTCATGGTAGCTTTTCGAGATCGACTTTTCCTGTACCGAGTGCTAGTTCGGGGAAAGGCAGTCAGGGAGACATTACCTGTTTCAAGTGTGGCCAGTTGGGCCACAAGTCTCCAGTTTGTCCTCAGAGGGGAGGAGTTCAGAGAGCAGCATCTTCTTCGGCTCGATCTCAGAGCCAGAGTCAGGGTAGAGGTCAGCCACTCTCGTGTTATCAGTGTGGTCAGCCAGGGCATATGAAGAGGTATTGCCCCCAGTTGGGTGGCACACCTGGTGCATCTGGTTTGAGGCAGATTCAGGGTCAACAGCCAGCTCAGTCGGGTCAGGCCTCGAGGGCTAATCAGGGGGCTTCATCGTCTCAGTCGGTGCAGCAATCTTATGCTCCTAGGGGTGAGCAGGTTGATCAGAGGTCATCTGGGCGCGTGTATGCTGTTACCGCGCAGGATCTTGTACCGGCTCCATCTGTTGTGAGAGGTACTTTCTTGTTTTGCAACTCGGTTGCTAATGTTTTGATTGATACGGGTGCATCTCATTCCTTTGTGTCTGCTGCATTTGCATCTGTTTTGGAGTTGGAGTTAGCACAGTTGGCATCTCCTATTTGTGTAGTGTCGCCTCTTGGGGGTGAATTGATTTTGAAACACGGTGTTAGGGGTTGTGATATAGAGGTTAATTACCATAGAATCCCATTTTCTTTTGTAGTTATGCCTATGAGAGGTTTCGATGTTATTTTGGGTATGGACTGGTTATCGTCATACCGGGCAGTTATTGATTGCTACCGCCAGAGGGTCACTTGTTGTACCGTGAGCGGAGAGTATTTTCATTTTCTGGGGGACCGGGTTGGTGATGTGTTGCCACCGGGGTATGTTCGACGAGGAAGGAGTGAGCTTAGTGGGCTACTTGCTAACCTTTTGATTAGTGAGGATGATGAGACCCAGGTTGTGTTGCCAAGGGTGGTTTGTGAGTACTCGGACGTCTTTCCCGAGGATCTTGTTGGTTTGCCACCGCATCGAGAGATTGAATTCTCTATTGACCTAATGCCCGGCACGGCGCCGATTTCTATGTCACCTTATCGTTTTGCCCCAGCCGAGTTAGTTGAGTTGAAGATCCAACTCCAGGAGTTACTAGACAAGGGTTTTATACGCCCTAGTGTTTCGCCGTGGGGAGCACCGGCCCTCTTTGTTAAAAAGAAAGGTGGTGCTTTGAGACTTTGCATAGATTATCGGAAATTGAATCGGGCTACGGTTAAGAATAAGTACCCTATGCCTCGTATCGATGACCTGTTTGACCAGTTGAAGGGTTCCCGTTGTTTCTCGAAGATAGACTTGAGATCGGGTTACCACCAGTTGAGGGTCAGGGTAGAGGATATTCCGAAGACGGCATTCCGTACGCGGTATGGCCATTATGAGTTTTTGGTAATGCCATTCGGGCTCACCAATGCACCGGCAGTCTTTATGGACTTGATGAACCGGATCTTCCGGGAATTTTTGGATCAGTTTGTAGTCGTTTTTGTGGACGACATCCTTATCTATTCGCCTTCTGAGGAGGAGCACGAGGCACACTTGAGGGTGGTGCTTGAGTTACTTAGAGCCCATAGGCTGTATGCCAAGTTTGGGAAGTGTGAGTTCTGGCTGAGAGAAGTCAAATTCTTAGGCCATGTGGTATCCGGTGAAGGAGTGTCTGTTGATACATCCAAGGTAGAGGCAGTGCAAGATTGGGCACAGCCTAAGAGTGTGTTTGAGATCCGCAGTTTCCTGGGGTTAGCTGGGTATTACCGTCGGTTTGTGAAAGACTTCTCCAGGTTAGCATCACCGTTGACTAGACTGACTCGGAAGGGAGTTAAATTTGTATGGAGTGTGACTTGTGAAAAATCGTTTCAGGAGTTGAAAGTTAGACTGACTACCGCTCCAGTATTGATTATTCCAGAGAGAGGGTTGGGTTATGCAGTCTATTGTGACGCCTCACGAGAGGGTCTGGGTTGTGTATTAATGCAAGAAGGGAAAGTAGTTGCCTATGGTTCACGTCAGTTGAAAATTCACGAGCAGAATTACCCTACGCATGATCTAGAGTTAGCAGCTGTGATATTTGCCTTAAAGGTTTGGAGGCATTATCTTTATGGTGAGAGATTTGAGGTATTCTCGGATCATAAGAGTCTGAAATATTTGTTTACACAGAAAGACTTGAACTTGAGGCAGAGGAGGTGGATGGAGTTCATAGAGGATTATGACTTTGAATTGCATTATCATCCGGGAAAGGCCAATGTGGTGGCCGACGCCCTTAGCAGGAAACCTGTTGGTGACATAGCTAGTATAGCCATCCGAGAGTGGGAGATGTTAGGTGCACTTGGAGAGTTTGATTTGCTTTTGGGCGAATCCGTTGAGGCTGCGGCCTTGTTTTCTGTTGTTGCACAACCTACACTTGTGACTCGGGTGTTAGAGGCTCAGAGGGGCGACCTCGAGATAGAATCCCTCCGTGAGAAGATTTCTGGTGGGAAGGTTGAGAAAGGTTTGACGGTGTATCCCGACCTGAGTGTGAGATACCGAGACCGTCTATTTGTGCCGGAGTCTCATCGAGAGGAGGTACTCCGAGAGTTTCATCATTCACGCCTTGCGGTGCATCCGGGAGGTACTAAGATGTATCGGGATTTGGGTCGCCAGTTTTGGTGGCGGGGTATGAAGAGAGATGTGGCAGCTTTCGTATCTAAGTGCCTTACTTGTCAGCAAGTGAAGGCCGAACATCAGAGGCCAGCGGGTTTGTTGCAACCCTTGCCTATTGCCGAGTGGAAGTGGGAACATGTCACTATGGACTTCGTTGTGGGTCTTCCGAGGACTCAACGGGGTAGTGATGCTATTTGGGTAGTTGTGGACCGGTTGACTAAGTCGGCGCATTTTATTCCTATGCGTGTTAAAGATTCAGTTGATCATCTGGCCGATTTATATATTCGGGACATAGTGAGGTTACACGGGGTTCCAGTGACGATCGTTTCAGATAGAGATCCTCGTTTTACTGCCAGGTTGTGGCAGAGCTTGCAGAGTGCCTTAGGCACTAAGTTGACCTTTAGCACAGCTTATCATCCTCAGACTGACGGGCAGTCCGAGCGTACTATTCAGATCCTTGAGGATATGCTTCGGGGTTGTGTTCTTGACTTTGGTGGGTCGTGGGAGAGGCACTTGCCTTTGGTGGAGTTTGCCTACAACAACAGCTTCCAGTCTAGTATCGGTATGGCACCGTTTGAGGCCTTATACGGCCGACCGTGTAGGTCTCCTGTTTGTTGGGCCGAGGTGGGTGATGCACCTCTGTTGGGTCCGGAGTTAGTGAGGGAAACGACGGAGAAGGTTGAACTTATCCGTAAGAGGCTTGTTACAGCCCAGAGTCGTCAGAAATCTTATGCCGACCGTAGGAGAAGACCTTTGGTGTTTGAGGTGAGTGATCACGTCTTTTTGAAGATATCACCAAGACGGGGATTGATGAGGTTTGGGAAGAGCGGGAAGTTGTCCCCTCGATTCATTGGTCCTTTTGAGATCCTTGAGAGGATTGGTGAGACTGCTTATCGTTTAGCTTTGCCGCCGCAGTTATCCGGAGTACATGACGTGTTTCATGTGAGTATGCTTCGGAAGTATGAGCCGGATCCATCACATGTATTGGATTGGACCGATTTAGTAGTTGATGAGGATGTCTCGTATGAAGAGAGACCGGTTAGGGTCTTGGATAAGCGGGATCAAGTCTTGCGAGGCAAGACCATTCCTTTGGTGAAAGTTTTGTGGAAACATCACGGGGTGGAGGAAGCCACATGGGAACGTGAGTTGGAAGTCCGCGAGAAATATCCGGGCATGTTTAATGATTTGTAATCTTGTAGTTAGATTTTGTAATATTGTCAAACCTTAAAGCTTTTTATATTTGTCTTAAGCTGTAAAACATTTAGAATGTTTTGGTTAATGGAAATATTTTGGAACTTACCTCGAAATGGAGGTTTAATGGAACATTGTATATATTGAATATATTGAAAATTGTTGAAATTGAAAGAAAATTGCATAGTGTTAATGCAGGTTGAAATATATGTTTGTTTTGCATATTGTGGCGTGCCTCTTAGTTGAGAGATGGAATGGCCGGTGTTGGGTCAAGTTGTTTATTATTGAGTTAACATATTGTTGGAATTTGAGAAAACTTGTTTTTAAAACCTTGTGCTTAATTTCGGGGACGAAATTCTTTTAAGGGGGGGAGGTTATAGCGACCCCGGTCTTTTCTCTTTAGATTATTGTATCCGGACTTAGGTTCCGTGGATCCTGTCATTACTTATTGGTTGTTGTTGTCCTTTAATCTCTTAGTATTTGAATTATAGGTTGTGTTGGACGGGTCTGTTACAGGTTGGTTGATAGTTGATGCCAATAGGTGATGCCCAGATTTTGGCCTTCACGCTCGAGCGGAGGTTTTAACGCTCGAGCGGGCCCTTCGTTGTTGCTTCTCCGCTCAAGCGGGAGTTTTTGACGCTCGAGCGGGATTTTCCATCTCCCAGTATTTTGCTCTGCAGTTCTTCCGCTCGAGCGGTAGTTTTTACGCTCGAGCGTGATCCCTTGTTTTGTTCCTCCGCTCGAGCGGGGAGTTTGACGCTCGAGCGGGTGCAGCGCCTGCAAAACTTCTGAAAGGGTGCAATCGACGCTCGAGCGGCTTTCTTCACGCTCGAGCATGATTCTGTGTCTTACGCTCGAGCGGGGCTTTCTACGCTCGAGCGTAGAGTCGACTACATCAGTCCGTGATTTCACTTTTCTGATCACTTTTTGACCTACCTTTTCATCTCTTAACTTTTAAAAACCGCCCCTTGAGAGTCTCTCTCTCTACTCTTACCTTCTCTCCAAGATTTGATCTATTTCCGGTGATCTTCTACCCTAGTTCCTTTGGAAGAAAGGTAGAGCCTCACGAGATCTTTCTTTTAATCTGAAAAAGAGAGGATTTGGAGCACTTTGGATTTTGGGTCATCATCTCCATCTTCTCTATTTTAGTTGTGATCTTCAAGGTAGGGATTTCCTACTCTATTCTATAAGCTTTGTTCTAAGTTTGGTATTTTGATAGGTTGGGGACACTTTGATAATTTTGGGAACAAAACCTAGTTAAATTGCTAAATTGATTGGAGTAATTAATTTAAGGGAAATTGGGGAATTTGGTTAAATCCATGAAATTGGGGAATTTATTGATTAAATGGTGTAGTTGGTTAATATAAATCACTCGCCTATTGAATTGTTGTTATATTTATTTCCAGTCTAGAAATAACTGTTTTGGGCTATCGGTGGAGGATAGTCGTGATTGTTGTAGACATTGCATGTGGATTAGGAATAACTGAAACTAATCACATTGGTTAAGTCATTAATTTGACTACTGAATTAATACTGAAAATACGTGTATTGGTTGAGCATTGCATTTGCATATTGTGTGGGAGGAGATAGGGGATGTACTCCACGGTTTAGGGGAAGATAGGGGATGGACCTCTAAACCGGATTTTTGTTTGGGAGGAGATAGGGGATGGACTCCATTAGCACCATTTTTATGTGTGCTTATTATATTGAAGTGTTTTTACATGATTATTGATACAGCACTAAAATGTGTATCAAATGGGAAGTATGAAGTGTTTTGATATGAGCATGAGTCTCATTTGTTTTGTTGATATTGGAAGAAATGTGATTATGTTATATAATTCACTGTTGTAAGTTTGGCCAGGTTCTGAGCCATGTTGATAATAATGGAAAGTGAAATGTGTCTTAGACATTAGTGTTATGAGACTGTTTAATAATAAAATTGATTATTTTGATTAACCATCTATTGAATGCTATAGCTTTATTCAATGCTTATATTTGGTTTAGTATTTTTCTACTGGGCTGTGGCTCACCCTTTATGGGAACATCATTTTCAGGTTCAGGTGATAAGCTACCTCCACGGACTTAGCCTGGAAGGATTTGATGTTTGGGATGTTGAAGACTTGTCTTTAGTTATATGTTTTATTTTGTTATTTTTGGGATTTCATGTAAACATTCAAGCCTAAGGCTTAACTTGTAAATGAGTTAGTACTCATCCTTTTTGTGTCCAAGTGTTAGCTTGGAAAGATGTAAGCCCTTAGGGCATTTATTTTGATGTTGCAGGATGTTACAAGTAAAGTCTGTCAATAAGAATACTCTGATGACTAACTCAAATGATTTTTTTTTCTTTTATAAATGCATGTTAATGTTATGGTTATTATGGGTTTATTTTGAGGGCGTTACAGCTAGTAGATCTAATGCCTCTAGACCTAGCTCATTTTGATATCATACTGGGAATGGACTGGTTAGTCGCGAACAATGCATCTATTAATTGTGTTTCGAAAAGTGTCACACTGAGACCCCCAAACCTAGCCGAGGTTATTTTCCAGGGTAAAGGGATAGTGCCCCCACCATACTTGATTTCGTCCATTAAGGCCTGTAAGTTAATTCGGAAAGGGTGCCGAGGTTATTTGTGTAGCATACTGAGTGGTCAGAATGGAAACGTTAGTTTAACCGACATCCCAGTTGTGAATGAATTTTCCGACGTCTTTCCAGACGAGTTGCCTGGCCACTTAACCGATAGAGAAATAGAGTTTACTGTTGACATCATATCGGGAACACAGCCGATCTCCAAAACGCCTTATAGGATGGCCCCAGCTGAACTTAGAGAATTGAAACTGCAATTGCAAGAGTTGTTGGATAAGGGATTTATTAGGCCGAGCACTTCACCATGGGGAGCACCTGTTCTATTTGTTAAGAAGAAGGATGGCACACTCCGTCTGTGTATCGACTATAGAGAACTTAATAAGGTCACCATCAAGAACAAGTACCCGTTACCTAGAATTGATGATTTGCTTGATCAGTTGCAAGGAGCACGAGTCTTTTCTAAGATCGACCTTAGGTCTGGTTACCATCAGCTTAAGGTTAAGGCCGAAGATGTTGAGAAGACTGCCTTTCGAACAAGATATGGCCACTACGAGTTTTTAGTGATGCCTTTTGGAGTAACCAATGCCCCTGCTGCGTTTATGGATTTAATGAACAGAGTTTTCAAACCGTATTTAGATGAATTTGTAGTTGTTTTCATTGATGACATACTGATCTATTCCAAGAGTGATGTTGAACATGAAAACCATTTGAGACTTGCCTTACAGATTTTGAGAGAACGAAAATTGTATGCGAAGTTTAATAAGTGTGAGTTTTGGCTTTCTACCATCTCATTTTTGGGTCATGTGATTAATGAAGAAGGTATTGCAGTAGATCCTAGCAAAGTTGAAGCCGTAGTAAATTGGCCGAGGCCGACTAATGTGTCCGAGATTCGTAGTTTTCTGGGTTTGGCAGGTTACTACAGAAAGTTTGTGAAAGATTTCTCAAGGATTGCAATTCCGCTAACGCAACTGACTAAGAAGGGAACACTGTATGAATGGACTGAAGATCGGGAATCAGCCTTTCAGGAACTGAAGACAAGGTTAGTTACAGCGCCAGTACTCGTACTTCCATCAGGTAACGAAGAATTTCATGTCTATAGTGATGCATCGCATAAGGGTTTGGGTTGTGTATTAATGCAAAAGGGTAAGGTTATAGCTTATGCATCTCGTCAATTGAAACCTCATGAGAAGAACTATCCTACCCATGATTTAGAATTAGCGGCCGTGGTTTTTGCTTTAAAGATTTGGCGTCACTATTTGTACGGAGCTACTTGTCAGGTTTTCACAGATCATAAGAGCTTAAAATATCTATTCACTCAGAAGGAACTGAATTTGAGGCAGAGAAGGTGGCTTGAGTTGTTAAAAGACTACGATATGCAAATTCAATATCACCCCGGTAAAGCTAACAGTGTAGCCGACGCTTTGAGCAGAAAGTCAGATGGAAATTTGGCATATTTGACCGTGATGACAGTGGAGCCGACGATTATTAACGAGGTAAAGACAAGACAGATGGAAGACAAATTCCTCAAGAAAATAGCCGAGGAAATTGACACAAAGCCGAGATCAGGGTATACCTTCGAAGATCCAGTGCTTAAGTTTGAAGGAAGGCTATGCGTGGCCGATATTCCAGAGCTGAGAAGGAAAATTTTACAGAAAGCTCACGGTTCTAAGTTTGCAGTTCATCCAGGGAACACTAAGATGTATCAAGATGTGAAGCAGACCTTCTGGTGGCCAAATATGAAGCGAGAAATAGCCGAATTCGTGTCCCAGTGTTTACACTGTCAACAAGTGAAAGCAGAACATCAAAGACCAGCAGGACTTCTTCAACCTTTGCCGATTCCTGAGTGGAAATGGGAGCACATCTCCATGGACTTTGTGATTGGCCTGCCGAAGACACCGAAAGGTATGGACTCGATTTGGGTTGTTGTTGATAGACTAACAAAATCAGCACACTTTCTACCTGTTAAGACTACCTTCAACGCCGATCAACTTGCCTTGTTATATGTGAACGAGATTGTCAGACTTCATGGAGTGCCGATGTCGATCGTGTCAGACCGAGATCCTAAATTCGTTTCCAGATTTTGGCAGAGTCTTTAGAGAGCTTTCGGAGCCGAACTGAGATGTAGTACAGCCTTTCATCCCCAAACGGATGGGCAGACAGAGAGGACAATTCAGACACTTGAAGATATGCTGAGACTTTGTGTATTGGACTTCCAAGGGAGTTGGGGAACACATTTGCCCTTAGTGGAATTCACCTACAACAATAGCTATCACACTAGCATTGGCATGGCGCCTTATGAGGCCTTGTACGGAAGAAAATGTAAGTCGCCGATATGTTGGACCGAAGTCGGGGACAGAGCTCTGCTTGGTCCCGAATTGATTCAAGTGACAACAGAGAAGATTAAACTTATCCAACAGAGGATTAAAACCGCCCAGAGCCGACAAAAGAGCTACGCCGATCAGAGAAGAAATGAGATTGAGTTCGAAGTTGGGAATCACGTATTCCTGAAGGTTTCACCAATGAAAGGAGTTTCCAGATTTGGGAAGAAAGGTAAGTTAGCACCCCGCTATATTGGGCCATTTGAAATTCTTGAGAGAATTAACCCCGTTGCCTACAGACTTGCTTTGCCGCCAGATTTGAGCCAAGTCCACAATGTGTTTCATGTCTCGATGTTGAGGAAGTACATCCGAGATCCACTGCATATAATTGGTCATTCCAAGATCACAATTAATGAAGATTTGGGCTACGAGGAGAAGCCAATGAAGATTGTTGACAGACAAGTGAGACAATTGAGGAACAGATCGATACCGATGGTAAAGGTCGAATGGAAGGAGCATTATGGCACAGAAGCCACGTGGGAAAAGGAAGAGGAGATGAGAATCCGTTATCCGGAGTTGTTCTGGGAACAAGGTAATCCAAGTTTGGGGACCAAACTTCTTTAAGGGGGGTAGGATGTAACAACCCTCACCTTACTCTTGCCATACTTGCATACATTCTTGCATGGTCTTGCTTGTCATGTTAATTTAAAGGTTTTATCTTGCCTTGGTTCGCTTAAGTTGCTTGCATGATTTTATTCCTTGCTTAGTGCGTGTGCGTAGCCGAGATCATCTTGAGCTTAGTTCGCCTTTGACCCTTTGTACTTAGAACTATCTTGAGGTCTTGTTTAACCCCGTCTTCACCTCGGGCATTCTTTGCCGAGATGTTCTGCACTTGAACCTTGTCCGCAGGCAGGTATGGCCTAGGCCGAGATGTGGCGCACCCCGGCCAAGGTGTGGCACAGCTTAGTCAAGCGTCGTCCTCCCTAGCCGATGTTTTGATATTCCGTTGCTGGATCCTTGTTTTGAGCCGATGTCATCTCTTTGCCGATGTGTCTTACCCGAGCTTGCTGCATACGTTTTGTCAGAGGCTGTCTTGTCTATCAATCACCTTTTTGGAGCTGAACCAACCCGTTAATGCCACGTGTCCGAGCTATTTGTTAAGGCAGCCGACAGACCTTGAAACAAATCATTTCTTGTCTCAATCTTTGTTTTAGAGAGAGAAGCTCTAGAGAAGAGTTCTTGAGTGAGAGTTGTCTTCCAAGCTTGATTCTTTGAGATCGAACCGTTGGATCCGAGTTTTGAGGTTAGAATCTTGATCTCCTTTGATTGTTCTTGCTGAATATCTAGCTGCATTGCATGATCGGATTTGCTTGGCATGACATGCATCGTTTTGAAGTTGGTTTTGGAAAGAGAAAATGGTTTTCCATGTGTTCTTGAAGAAAATCTCGTTTTGATCCGAAAGTTTGGAACGAAAACCATGTTTTTGTGTTTGTTCTTGCATGACCTTCTTGAATGGGTACCCAGGTCCATATATTTTGAACTCTTGGCATGAAAACCCAGATTTTTGTAACAAGTTGTGAGCTTGCATCCATCTTTCAAATGATCATGTTTTCATATTCTTCAAGGAAAAGGAAAAGCCAGATTTTTTCTGATCTTGTTTAGCGGGACCTCGGCTTAGCCCGGGACTGTACCCAGTGTGTTTTCGAGAAACGGGAGCAGTGTGTAAGCTTCCAGCTTGTTTTGTTTTGTCCTTGACTTAGATCTGGCATGAGTGCCGAGATCATTTGCATGTATATATAGAGCTTGCTTTGAGAATGTGACTTGCCATGTGATTGTAGGTCCTTGATATTGCTTTGAGTTTGCACCTGAAGAACTAGGTGAGTGGTGCTTCTAATAAAGCTATGTTATACTTGTTTTGATAAATCTTGCTTGCTTGTTTTGACAAAAGTATTTTGTTAGCATGAATAAATAAGCTCTTGTTTGATGTGTCAAGTATACTCCTTGTTTTGATGCCATCTTTGGAAAGGATACGGTCCTTGTTAAATCGGGCTACGGGCCTAAGTAACACAAGTCCCTTGTGCTGGAGGACTCTAAACTTTCGCAGTACTAAGTATAAAAGGATACGGTCCTTGTTAAATCGGGCTACGGGCCTAAGTAACACAAGTCCCTTGTATTGGAGGACTCTAAACTTTCGCAATACTTTTGACTAAACGATTACGGATCGTACAGCTTTGATATTTGAATGATGAATACGGTTCATCCCTTGCTTCGCCGATGTTATGATATTTGATGAATACGGTTCATCCCTTGCTTCGCCGATGTTATGATATTTGATGAATACGGTTCATCCCTTGCTTCGCCGATGTTATGATACTTGTAATATTTGATGATGAATACGGTTCATCCCTTGCTTCGCCGATGTTATGATATTTGATGAATACGGTTCATCCCTTGCTTCGCCGATGTTATGATATTTGATGAATACGGTTCATCCCTTGTCTTGCTAAAGTTGATGTGTTTGTTTTGAAGGATCTTGGCTTTATTCATGCAAAACCTTTATTAGTAGTATCATTCACTGAGTTTTGTACTCACCCCTCTATATATATGTAGGTGATGAGCAGGACGGCGGCGACGCCTAGATCGTTTTGGACGCTTGTTTTGGATACGTGTTTATGTCGGCTTTACTTTTGTATTTACGTCGGCGATGCTCTGCTTTGCATGTCGGCAAATCTTGAAAATCATGCTTCTTGAATTGTATTAGCTGTATTTTGTATATGTCGGCTCTAGAAGCCTTTTGATCAAGATGTAATATGTAATTCTACATTTTTGTACTCTAGTTGTAAAGTTAATTGGGAATAGTTGACATCTCATTTGATCTATGCACAGCTCTTATGGACCACTTGTATTTGATTTATCGCTTCCGCATTTGTGAGCCCCCTATGTCCATACTCTGATTGTGTTAGGTTTCGAAAAGTTGGCCTTCGGTAATTACGGATTACTGGCCATCACGGCACCGAACTACTAGGGGTGGTTTGGGGTCGTGACACGACTATACCTTAACGATCCATTTGGAAATTAAATAAAAAAGGAAAATTAATAGAAAAGTAAATGGATTAAAAATTGAAGTAAAATAAAAATAAAAATGAAACTTGCATAAAATTAAAAATGGATGTTCAATCCAGAAACCACTATACCTTAACGATCTACTTGGAAATTAAATAAAAAAGGAAGTTTAATAGAAAAGTAAATTGAATAAAAATGGAAGTTGAATAAAAATAAAAATGAAAGTAGCATAAAATTAAAAATGGAAGTTGAATCCAAAAACCACTATACCTTAACGATTTATTTGGAAATTAAATAAAAAAGGAAGTTTAATAGAAAAGTAAATTGAATAAAAATGGAAGTTTAATAAAAATAAAAATGGAAGTTGCAAAAAATTAAAAATGGAAGTTCAATCCAAAAACCACTATACCTTAACGATCTATTTGGAAATTAAATAAAAAAGGAAGTTTAATAGAAAAGTAAATTGAATAAAAATGGAAGTTGAAAAAAAATAAAAATGAAAGTTGCATAAAACTAAAATTGGAAGTTCAATCCAGAAACCACTATAGCTTAACGACCTATTTAAATAAAAATGGAAGTTTAATAGAAAAGCAAATTGATTAAAAATTGAAGTAAAATTAAAATAAAAATGAAAGTCGCAAAAAATTAAAAATGGAAGTTCTATCCAGAAACCACTATACCTTAACGATCTATTTGTAAATTAAATAAAAGAGGAAGTCTAATAGAAAAGTGAATTGACTAAAAATAAAAGTTGAATAAAAATAAAAATGAAAGTTGCAGAAAATTAAATATGGAAGTTCAATCCAGAAACCATTATATCTTAACGATCTATTTGGAAATTAAATAAAAAAGGAAGTTTAATAGAAAATTAAATTGAATTAAAATGGAAGTTGAATAAAAATAAAAATGAAAGTTGCATAAAATTAAAAATGTAAGTTCAATCCAAAAACCACTATACCTTAACGATTTATTTGGAAATTAAATAAAAAAGGAAGTTTAATAGAAAAGTAAATTGAATAAAAATGGAAGTTGAATAAAAATAAAAATGAAAGTTGCATAAAATTAAAAATGGAAGTTCAATCCAAAAACCACTATACCTTAACGATCTATTTGGAAATTAAATAAAAAAGGAAGTTGAGCAGAAAAGAAACTTGAATAAAAAAGGAAGTTAAATAAAAATAGAAATGGAAGTTGCAGAAAATTAAAAATGGAAGTTCATTCCAGAAACCACTATATCGTAACAATCTATTTGGAAATTAAATAAAAAAGGAAGTTTAATAGAAAAGTAAATTAAATAAAAATGGAAGTAGAATATAAATAAAAATGAAAGTTGCATAAAATTAAAAATGGAAGTTCAATCCAGAAACCACTATACCTTAGCGATCTATTTGGAAATTAAATAAAAAGGAAGTTTAATAGGAAAGTAAATTGAATTAAAATGGAAGTAGAATAAAAATGAAAATGAAAGTTGCATAAAATTAAAAATGGAAGTTCAATCCAGAAACCACTATACCTTAACGATCTATTTGGAAATTAAATAAACAAGAAAGTTTAATAAAAAAGTAAAGTTTATAAAAATGGAAGTTGAATAAAAATAAAAATGAAAGTTGCTGAAAATTAAATATGGAAGTTCAATCCGGAAACCAGTTTACCTTAGCGATCTATTTGGAAATTAAATAAAAAAAGGAAGTTTAATAGCAAAGTAAATTGAATAAAAATAGAAGTTGAATAAAAATAAAAATGAAAGTTGCATAAAATTAAAAATGGAAGTTCAATCCAAAAAGCACTATACCTTAATGATCTATTTGGAAATTAAATAAAAAAGGAAGTTGAGGAGAAAAGAATCTTGAACAATAAAGGAAATTAAATAAAAATAAAAATGGAAGTTGCAGAAAATTAAAAATGGAAGTTCATTCCAGAAACCACTATACCTTAATGATCTATTTGGAAATTAAATAAAAAACGAAGTTTAATAGGAAAGTAAATTGAATAAAAATGGAAGTAGAATAAAAATAAAAATGAAAGTTGCATAAAATTAAAAATAGAAGTTCAATCCAGAAACCACTATACCTTAACGATCTTTTTGGAAATTAAATAAAAAAGATAGTTTAATAGAAAAGTAAATTGAATAAAAATGGAAGTAGAATAAAAATAAAAATGAAAGTTGCATAAAACTAAAATTGGAAATTCAATCCAGAAACCACTATACCTTAACGACCTGTTTGGAAATTAAATAAAAAAGGAAGTTTAATAGAAAAGTAAATTGATTAAAAATTGAAGTAAAATTAAAATAAAAATGAAAGTTGCATAAAATGAAAAATGGAAGTTCAATCCAGAAACCACTATACCTTAACGATCTACTTGGAAATTAAATAAAAAAGGAAGTTTAATAGGAAAGTAAATTGAATTAAAATGGAAGTAGAATAAAAATAAAAATGAAAGTTGCATAAAATTAAAAATGGAAGTTCAATCCAGAAACCACTATACCTTAAGGATCTTTTTGGAAATTAAATAAAAAAGGTAGTTTAATAGAAAAGTAAATTGATTAAAAATTGAAATAAAATTAAAATAAAAATGGAAGTTCAACCAAAAACCACTATATCTTAACGATCCCTTTGGAAATTAAATAAAAAAGGAAGTTGAGTAGAAAAGAAACTTGAATAAAAAAGGAAGTTAAATAAAAATAAAAATGGAAGTTGCAGAAAATTAAAAATGGAAGTTCATTCCAGAAACCACTATACCTTAACGATCTATTTGCAAATTAAATAAAAAAGGAAGTTTAATAGAAAAGTAAATTGAATAAAAATGGAAGTTGAATGAAAATAAAAATGAAAGTTGCATAAAATTACAAATGGAATTTCAATCCAAAAACGGCTATACCTTGACGATCTATTTGGAAATTAAATAAAAAATGAAGTTTAATAGAAAAGTAAATTGAATTAAAATGGAAGTAGAATATAAATAAAAATGAAAGTTGCATCAAATTAAAAATGGAAGTTCAATCCAAAAACCACTATACCTTAACGATCTATTTGGAAATTAAATAAAATGGAAGTTTAATAGGAAAGTAAATCGAATTAAAATGGAAGTAGAATAAAAATGGAAATGAAAGTTGCATAAAATTAAAAATGGAAGTTCAATCCAGAAACCACTATACCTTAACGATCTATTTGGAAATTAAATAAACAAGAAAGTTTAATAGAAAAGTAAATTGAATTAAAATGGAAGTAGAATAAAAATAAAAATGAAAGTTGCATAAAATTAAAAATGGAAGTTCAATCAAGAAACCACTATACCTTAACGATCTATTTGGAAATTAAATAAAAAAGGAAGTTTAATAGAAAAGTAAATTGATTAAAAGTTGAAGTAAAATTAAAATAAAAATGAAAGTTGCATAAAATTAAAAATGGAAGTTCAACGAAAAACCACTATATCTTAACGATCTATTTGGAAATTAAATAAAAAAGGAAGTTGAGTAGAAAAGAAACTTGAATAAAAAAGGAAGTTAAATAAAAATAAAAATGGAAGTTGCAGAAAATTAAAAATGGAAGTTCATTCCAGAAACCACTATACCTTAACGATCTATTTGGAAATTAAATAAAAAAGGAAGTTTAATAGAAAAGTAAATTGAATAAAAATGGAAGTTGAATAAAAATAAAAATGAAAGTTGCATAAAATTAAAAATGGATGTTCAATCCAGAAACCACTATACCTTAACGATCTATTTGGAAATTAAATAAACAAGAAAGTTTAACAGAAAAGTAAATTTAATAAAAATGGAAGTGGAATAAAAATAAAAATGAAAGTTGCAGAAAATTAAATATGGAAGTTCAATCCAGAAACCACTTTACCTTAGCGATCTATTTGGAAATTAAATAAAAAAGGAAGTTTAATAGCAAAGTAAATTGAATAAAAATGGAAGTTGAATAAAAATAAAAATGAAAGTTGCATAAAATTAAAAATGGAAGCTCAATCCAAAAACCACTATACCTTAACGATCTATTTGGAAATTAAATAAAAAAGGAAGTTGAGTAGAAAAGAATCTTGAATAAAAAAGGAAATTAAATGAAAATAAAAATGGAAGTTGCAGAAAATTAAAAATGGAAGTTCATTACAGAAACCACTATACCTTAACGATCTATTTGGAAATTAAATAAAAAAGGAAGATTAATAGGAAAGTAAATTGAATAAAAATGGAAGTAGAATAAAAATAAAAATGAAAGTTGCATAAAATTAAAAATGGAAGTTCAATCCAGAAACCACTATATCTTAACGATCTATTTGGAAATTAAATAAAAAAGGAAGTTTAATAGAAAAGTAAACTGAATAAAAATGGAAGTGGAATAAAAATAAAAATGAAAGTTGCAGAAAATTAAATATGGAAGTTGAATCCAAAACCACTATACCTTAACGATCTATTTGGAAATTAAATAAAAAAGTAAGTTTAATAGAAAAGTAAATTGAATAAAAATGGAAATTGAATAAAAATAAAAATGAAAGTTGCATAAAATTAAAAATGGAAGTTCAATACAAAAACCACTATACCTTAACGATCTATTTGAAAATTAAATAAAAAAGGTGGTTTAATAGAAAAGTAAATTGAAGAAAATTGGAAGTTGAATAAAAATAAAAATGAAAGTTGCATAAAATTAAAAATGAAAGTTCAATCCAAAAACCACTATACCTTAACGATCTGTTTGCAAATTAAAAAAAAAAAGGAAGTTTAATAGAAAAGTAAGCTGAATAAAAATGGAAGTTGAATAAAAATAAAAACGAAAGTTGCAGAAAATTAAATATGGAAGTTCAATCCAGAAACCACGGTACCTTAACGATCTATTTGGAAATTAAATAAAAAAGGATGTTTAATAGAAAAGTAAATTGAATAAAAATGGAAGTTCAATTCAAAAACCACTATACCTTAACGATCCATTTGGAAATTAAATAAAAAAGGAAGTTTAATAGAAAAGTAAATGGATTAAAAATTGAAGTAAAATAAAAATAAAAATGAAAGTTGCATAAAATTAAAAATGGATGTTCAATCCAGAAACCACTATACCTTAACGATCTACTTGGAAATTAAATAAAAAAGGAAGTTCAATAGAAAAGTAAATTGAATAAAAATGGAAGTTGAATAAAAATAAAAATGAAAGATGCATAAAATTAAAAATGGAAGTTCAATCCAAAAACCACTATACCTTAACGATTAATTTGGAAATTAAATAAAAAAGGAAGTTTAATAGAAAAGTAAATTGAATAAAAATGGAAGTTTAATAAAAATTAAAATGAAAGTTGCAAAAAATTAAAAATGGAAGTTCAATCCAAAAACCACTATACCTTAACGATCTATTTGGAAATTAAATAAAAAAGGAAGTTTAATAGAAAAGTAAATTGAATAAAAATGGAAGTTGAATAAAAATAAAAATGAAAGTTGCATAAAACTAAAATTGGAAGTTCAATCCAGAAACCACTATACCTTAACGACCTATTTAAATAAAAATGGAAGTTTAATAGAAAAGTAAATTGATTAAAAATTGAAGTAAAATTAAAATGAAAATGAAAGTTGCATAAAATTAAAAATGGAAGTTCTATCCAGAAACCACTATACCTTAACGATCTATTTGTAAATTAAATAAAAAAGGAAGTCTAATAGAAAAGTAAATTGAATAAAAATAAAAGTTGAATGAAAATAAAAATGAAAGTTGCATAAAATTAAAAATGTAAGTTCAATCCAAAAACCACTATACCTTAACGATTTATTTGGATATTAAATAAAAAAGGAAGTTTAATAGAAAAGTAAATTGAATAAAAATGGAAGTTGAATAAAAATAAAAATGAAAGTTGCATAAAATTAAAAATGGAAGTTCAATCCAAAACAACTATACCTTAACGATCTACTTGGAAATTAAATAAAAAATGAAGTTTAATAGGAAAGTAAATTGAATTAAAATGGAAGTAGAATAAAAATAAAAATGAAAGTTGCATAAAATTAAAAATGGAAGTTCAATCCAAAAACGACTATACCTTGACGATCTATTTGGAAATTAAATAAAAAATGAAGTCTAATAGAAAAGTAAATTGAATTAAAATGGAAGTAGAATATAAATAAAAATGAAAGTTGCATAAAATTAAAAATGGAAGTTCAATCCAGAAACCATTATACCTTAACGATCTATTTGGAAATTAAATAAAAAGGAAGTTTAATAGGAAAGTAAATTGAATTAAAATGGAAGTAGAATAAAAATGAAAATGAAAGTTGCATAAAATTAAAAATGGAAGTTCAATCCAGAAACCATTATACCTTAACGATCTATTTGGAAATTAAATAAACAAGAAAGTTTACTAGAAATGTAAAGTATATAAAAATGGAAGTTGAATAAAAATAAAAATGAAAGTTGCTGAAAATTAAATATGGAAGTTCAATCCAGAAACCAGTTTACCTTAGCGATCTATTTGGAAATTAAATAAAAAAGGAAGTTTAATAGCAAAGTAAATTGAATAAAAATAGAAGTTGAAAAAAAATAAAAATGAAAGTTGCATAAAATTAAAAATGGAAGTTCAATCCAAAAAGCACTATACCTTAATGATCTATTTGGAAATTAAATAAAAAAGGAAGTTCAGTAGAAAAGAAACTTGAATAAAAAAGGAAGTTAAATAAAAATAAAAATGGAAGTTGCAGAAAATTAAAAATGGAAGTTCATTCCAGAAACCACTATACCTTAACGATCTATTTGGAAATTAAATAAAAAAGGAAGTTTAATAGAAAAGTAAATTGAATAAAAATGGAAGTTGAATAAAAATAAAAATGAAAGTTGCATAAAATTAAAAATGGAAGTTCAATCCAAAAACCATTATACCTTAACGATCCATTTGGAAATTAAATTAAAAAGGAAGTTTAATAGAAAAGTAAATTGAATAAAAATGGAACTTGAATGAAAATAAAAATGAAAGTTGCATAAAATTAAAAATGACAGTTTAATCCAGAAACCAATATACCGTAGTGATCTATTTTGGAAATTAAATAAAAAAGGAAGTTTAACAGGAAAGTTAATTGAATTAAAATGGTAGTAGAATAAAAATAAGAATGAAAGTTGCATCAAACTAAAATTGGAAGTTCAATCCAGAAACCACTATACCTTAACGATCTATTTGGAAATTAAGTAAAAAAGGAAGTTTAATAGAAAACTAAACCGAATAAATATGGAAGTTGAATAAAAATAAAAATAAAAGTTGCAGAAAATTAAATATGGAAGTTAAATCCAGAAACCACTTAACCTTAACGATTTATTTGGAAATTAAATAAAAAAGGTAGTTTAATAGAAAAGTAAATTGAATAAAAATGGAAGTAAAATTAAAATAAAAATGAAAGTTGCATAAAATGAAAAATGGAAGTTCAATCCAGAAACCACTATACCTTAACGATCTACTTGGAAATTAAATAAAAAAGGAAGTTTAATAGGAAAGTAAATTGAATTAAAATGGAAGTAGAATAAAAATAAAAATGAAAGTTGCATAAAATTAAAAATGGAAGTTCAATCAAGAAACCACTATACCTTAACGATCTATTTGGAAATTAAATAAAAAAGGAAGTTTAATAGAAAAGTAAATTGATTAAAAATTGAAGTAAAATTAAAATAAAAATGAAAGTTGCATAAAATTAAAAATGGAAGTTCAACCAAAAACCACTATATCTTATCGATCTATTTCGAAATTAAATAAAAAAGGAAGTTGAGTAGAAAAGAAACTTGAATAAAAAAGGAAGTTAAATAAAAATAAAAATGGAAGTTGCAGAAAATTAAAAATGGAAGTTCATTCCAGAAACCACTATACCTTAACGATCTATTTGGAAATTAAATAAAAAAGGAAGTTTAATAGAAAAGTAAATTGAATAAAAATGGAAGTTGAATAAAAATAAAAATGAAGTTGCATAAAATTAAAAATGGAAGTTCAATCCAAAAACCATTATACCTTAACGATCCATTTTGAAATTAAATAAAAAAAGGAAGTTTAATAGAAAAGTAAATTGAATAAAAATGGAAGTTAAATAAAAATAAAAATGAAAGTTGCATAAAATGAAAAATGGAAGTTCAATCCAAAAACGACTATACCTTGACGATCTATTTGGAAATTAAATACAAAATGAAGTTTAATAGAAAAGTAAATTGAATTAAAATGTCATTTGAATAAAAATAAAAATGAAAGTTGCATAAAATTAAAAATGGAAGTTCAATCCAAAAACCACTATACCTTAACGATCTATTTGGAAATTAAATAAAAAAGGAAGTTGAGTAGAAAAGACACTTGAATAAAAATGGAAGTTGCAGAAAATTAAAAGTGGAAGTTCATTCCAGTAACCACTATACCTTAACGATCTATTTGGAAATTAAATAAAAAAGGAAGTTTAATAGAAAAGTAAATTGAATAAAAATGGAAGTAGAATATAAATAAAAATGAAAGTTGCATAAAATTAAAAATGGAAGTTCAATCCAGAAACCACTATACCTTAGCAAAATATTTGGAAATTAAATAAAAAAGGAAGTTTAATAGGAAAGTAAATTGAATTTAAATGGAAGTGGAATAAAAATAAAAATGAAAGTTGCATAAAATTAAAACTGGAAGTTCAATCCAGAAACCATTATACCTTAACGATCTATTTGGAAATTAAATAAAAAAGGAAATTTAACAGAAAAGTAAATTGAATAAAAATAGAAGTTGAATGAAAATAAAAATGAAAGTTGCAGAAAATTAAATATGGAAGTTCAATCCAGAAACCACTTTACCTTAACGATCTATTTGGAAATTAAATGAAAAGGGAAATTTAATAGAAAAGCAAATTGAATAAAAATGGAAGTTGAATAAAAATAAAAATGAATGTTGCCTAAAATTAAAAATGGAAGTTCAATCCAAAAACCACTATACCTTAACGATCTATTTGGAAATTAAATAAAAAAGTAGTTGAGTAGAAAAGAATCTTGAATAAAAAAGGAAGTTAAATAAAAATAAAAATGGAAGTTGCAGAAAATTAAAAATTGAAGTTCATTCCAGAAACCACAATACCTTAACGATCTATTTGGAAATTAAATAAAAAAGGAAGTTTAATAGAAAAGTAAATTGAATAAAAATGGAAGTTGAATAAAAATAAAAATGAAAGTTGCATAAAATTAAAAATGGAAGTTCAATCCAAAAACCATGATACCTTAACGATCCATTTGGAAATTAAATAAAAAAGTAAGTTTAATAGAAAAGTAAATTGAATAAAAATGGAAGTTGAATGAAAATAAAAATGAAAGTTCCATAAAATTAAAAATGAAAGTTTAATCCAGAAACCACTATACCTTAGTGATCTATTTGGAAATTAAATAAAAAAGGAAGTTTAATAAGAAAGTTGAATGAATTAAAATGGTTGTAGAACAAAAATAAAAATGAAAGTTGCATCAGACTAAAATTGGAAGTTCAATCCAGAAACCACTATACCTTAAGAATCTATTTGGAAATTAATTAAAAAAGGAAGTTTAAAAGAATAGTAAACTGAATAAATATGGAAGTTGAATAAAAATAAAAATGAAAGTTGCAGAAAATTAAATATGGAAGTTAAATCCAGAAACCACTTTACCTTAACGATCTATTTCGAAATTAAACAAAAAAGGAGTTTAATAGAAAAGTAAATTGAATAAAAATGGAAGTAGAATAAAAATAAAAATGAAAGTCGCATAAAATTAAAAATGGAAGTTCAATTCAAAAACGACTATACCTTGACGATCTATTTGGAAATTAAATAAAAAATGAAGTTTAATAGAAAAGTAAATTGAATAAAAATGTTATTTGAATAAAAATAAAAATGAAAGTTACATAAAATTAAAAATGGAAGTTCAATCCAAAAACCACTATACCTAAACGATCTATTTGGAAATTAAATAAAAAAGGAAGTTGTGTAGAAAAGACACTTGAATAAAAATGGAAGTTGCAGAAAATTAAAAGTGGAAGTTCATTCCAGAAACCACTATACCTTAACGTTCTATTTGGAAATTAAATAAAAAAGGAAGTTTAATAGAAAAGTAAATTGAATAAAAATGGAAGTAGAATATAAATAAAAATGAAAGTTGCATAAAATTAAATATGGAAGTTCAATCCAGAAACCACTATACCTTAGCGATATATTTGGAAATTATATTAAAAAGGAAGTTTAATAGGAAAGTAAATTGAATTAAAGTGGAAGTAGAATAAAAATAAAAATGAAAGTTGCGTAAAATTAAAACTGGAAGTTCAATCCAGAAACCACTATACCTTAACGATCTATTTGGAAACTAAATAAAAAACGAAGTTTAACAGAAAAGCAAATTGAATAAAAGTAGAAGTTGAATAAAAATAAAAATGAAAATTGCAGAAAATTAAATATGGAAGTTCAATCCAGAAACCACTTTACCTTAACGATCTATTTGGAAATTAAATGAAAAAGGAAGTTTAATAGAAAAGCAAATTGAATAAAAATGGAAGTTGAATAAAAATAAAAATGAATGTTGCATAAAATTAAAAATGGAAGTTCAATCCAAAAACCATTATACCTTAACGATCTATTTGGAAATTAAATAAAAAAGGAAGTTGAGAAGAAAAGAATCTTGAATAAAAAAGGAAGTTAAATAAAAATAAAAATGAAAGTTGCAGAAAATTAAAAATGGAAGTTCATTCCAGAAACCACTATACCTTAACGATCTATTTGGAAATTAAATAAAAAAGGAAGTATAATAGAATAGTAAATTGAATAAAAATGGAAGTTGAAAAAAAATAAATTGAAAGTTGCATAAAATTAAAAACGGACGTTCAATCCAAAAACCACTATACCTTAACGATCTATTTGGAAATTAAATAAAAAAAGGAAGTTGAGTAGAAAAGAAACTTGAATAAAAAAGGAAGTTAAATAAAAATAAAAATGGAAGTTGCAGAAAATTAAAAATGGAAGTTTATTCCAGAAACCACTATACCTTAACGATCTATTTGGAAATTAAATAAAAAAGGAAGTTTAATAGAAAAGTAAATTGAATAAAAATGGAAGTAGAATTTAAATAAAAATGAAAGTTGCATAAAATTAAAAATGGAACTTCAATCCAGAAACCACTATACCTTAGTGATCTATTTGGAAATTAAATAAAAAAAAGAAGTTTAATAGGAAAGTAAATTGAATAGAAATGGAAGTTGAATAAAAATAAAAATGAAAGTTGCATAAAACTAAAATTGGAAGTTCAATCCAGAAACCACTTTACCTTAACGATCTGTTTGGAAATTAAATAAAAAGGAAGTTTAATAGAAAAGTAAATTGATTAAAAATTCAAGTAAAATTAAAATAAAAATGAAAGTTGCATAAAATTAAAATGGAAGTTCAATCCAGAAACCACTATATGTTAACGATCTATTTGGAAATTAAATAAAAAAGGAAGTTTAATAGAAAAGTAAATTGAATAAAAATGGAAGTCGAATAAAAATAAAAATGAAAGTTGCATAAAATTAAAAATGGAAGCTCAATCCAAAAACCACTATACCTTAACGATCTATTTGGAAATTAAATAAAAAAGGAAGTTTAATAGAAAAGTAAATTGAATAAAAATGGAAGTTGAATAAAAATAAAAATGAAAGTTGCATAAAATTAAAAATGGATGTTCAATCCAGAAACCACTATACCTTAACGATCTATTTGGAAATTAAATAAACAAGAAAGTTTAACAGAAAAGTAAATTTAATAAAAATGGGAGTGGAATAAAAATAAAAATGAAAGTTGCAGAAAATTAAATTTGGAAGTTCAATCCAGAAACCACTTTACCTTAGCGATCTATTTGGAAATTAAATAAAAAAGGAAGTTTAATAGCAAAGTAAATTGAATAAAAATGGAAGTTGAATAAAAATAAAAATGAAAGTTGCATAAAATTAAAAATGGAAGCTCAATCCAAAAACCACTATACCTTAACGATCTATTTGGAAATTAAATAAAAAAGGAAGTTGAGTAGAAAAGAATCTTGAATAAAAAAGGAAATTAAATGAAAATAAAAATGGAAGTTGCAGAAAATTAAAAATGGAAGTTCATTACAGAAACCACTATACCTTAACGATCTATTTGGAAATTAAATAAAAAAGGAAGATTAATAGGAAAGTAAATTGAATAAAAATGGAAGTAGAATAAAAATAAAAATGAAAGTTGCATAAAATTAAAAATGGAAGTTCAATCCAGAAACCACTATATCTTAACGATCTATTTGGAAACTAAATAAAAAAGGAAGTTTAATAGAAAAGTAAACTGAATAAAAATGGAAGTGGAATAAAAATAAAAATGAAAGTTGCAGAAAATTAAATATGGAAGTTGAATCCAAAACCACTATACCTTAACGATCTATTTGGAAATTAAATAAAAAAGTAAGTTTAATAGAAAAGTAAATTGAATAAAAATGGAAATTGAATAAAAATAAAAATGAAAGTTGCATAAAATTAAAAATGGAAGTTCAATACAAAAACCACTATACCTTAACGATCTATTTGAAAATTAAATAAAAAAGGTAGTTTAATAGAAAAGTAAATTGAAGAAAATTGGAAGTTGAATAAAAATAAAAATGAAAGTTGCATAAAATTAAAAATGAAAGTTCAATCCAAAAACCACTATACCTTAACGATCTGTTTGCAAATTAAAAAAAAAAGGAAGTTTAATAGAAAAGTAAGCTGAATAAAAATGGAAGTTGAATAAAAATAAAAACGAAAGTTGCAGAAAATTAAATACGGAAGTTCAATCCAGAAACCACGGTACCTTAACGATCTATTTGGAAATTAAATAAAAAAGGATGTTCAATAGAAAAGTAAATTGAATAAAAATGGAAGTTCAATTCAAAAACCACTATACCTTAACGATCCATTTGGAAATTAAATAAAAAAGGAAGTTTAATAGAAAAGTAAATGGATTAAAAATTGAAGTAAAATAAAAATAAAAATGAAAGTTGCATAAAATTAAAAATGGATGTTCAATCCAGAAACCACTATACCTTAACGATCTACTTGGAAATTAAATAAAAAAGGAAGTTCAATAGAAAAGTAAATTGAATAAAAATGGAAGTTGAATAAAAATAAAAATGAAAGATGCATAAAATTAAAAATGGAAGTTCAATCCAAAAACCACTATACCTTAACGATTAATTTGGAAATTAAATAAAAAAGGAAGTTTAATAGAAAAGTAAATTGAATAAAAATGGAAGTTTAATAAAAATTAAAATGAAAGTTGCAAAAAATTAAAAATGGAAGTTCAATCCAAAAACCACTATACCTTAACGATCTATTTGGAAATTAAATAAAAAAGGAAGTTTAATAGAAAAGTAAATTGAATAAAAATGGAAGTTGAATAAAAATAAAAATGAAAGTTGCATAAAACTAAAATTGGAAGTTCAATCCAGAAACCACTATACCTTAACGACCTATTTAAATAAAAATGGAAGTTTAATAGAAAAGTAAATTGATTAAAAATTGAAGTAAAATTAAAATGAAAATGAAAGTTGCATAAAATTAAAAATGGAAGTTCTATCCAGAAACCACTATACCTTAACGATCTATTTGTAAATTAAATAAAAAAGGAAGTCTAATAGAAAAGTAAATTGAATAAAAATAAAAGTTGAATGAAAATAAAAATGAAAGTTGCATAAAATTAAAAATGTAAGTTCAATCCAAAAACCACTATACCTTAACGATTTATTTGGATATTAAATAAAAAAGGAAGTTTAATAGAAAAGTAAATTGAATAAAAATGGAAGTTGAATAAAAATAAAAATGAAAGTTGCATAAAATTAAAAATGGAAGTTCAATCCAAAAACCACAATACCTTAACGATCTATTTGGAAATTAAATAAAAAAAGAAGTTGAGTAGAAAAGAAACTTGAATGAAAAAGGAAGTTAAATAAAAATAAAAATGGAAGTTGCATAAAATTAAAAATGGAAGTTCAATCCAAAAACGACTATACCTTGACGATCTATTTGGAAATTAAATAAAAAATGAAGTCTAATAGAAAAGTAAATTGAATTAAAATGGAAGTAGAATATAAATAAAAATGAAAGTTGCATAAAATTAAAAATGGAAGTTCAATCCAGAAACCATTATACCTTAACGATCTATTTGGAAATTAAATAAAAAGGAAGTTTAATAGGAAAGTAAATTGAATTAAAATGGAAGTAGAATAAAAATGAAAATGAAAGTTGCATAAAATTAAAAATGGAAGTTCAATCCAGAAACCATTATACCTTAACGATCTATTTGGAAATTAAATAAACAAGAAAGTTTACTAGAAATGTAAAGTATATAAAAATGGAAGTTGAATAAAAATAAAAATGAAAGTTGCTGAAAATTAAATATGGAAGTTCAATCCAGAAACCAGTTTACCTTAGCGATCTATTTGGAAATTAAATAAAAAAGGAAGTTTAATAGCAAAGTAAATTGAATAAAAATAGAAGTTGAAAAAAAATAAAAATGAAAGTTGCATAAAATTAAAAATGGAAGTTCAATCCAAAAAGCACTATACCTTAATGATCTATTTGGAAATTAAATAAAAAAGGAAGTTCAGTAGAAAAGAAACTTGAATAAAAAAGGAAGTTAAATAAAAATAAAAATGGAAGTTGCAGAAAATTAAAAATGGAAGTTCATTCCAGAAACCACTATACCTTAACGATCTATTTGGAAATTAAATAAAAAAGGAAGTTTAATAGAAAAGTAAATTGAATAAAAATGGAAGTTGAATAAAAATAAAAATGAAAGTTGCATAAAATTAAAAATGGAAGTTCAATCCAAAAACCATTATACCTTAACGATCCATTTGGAAATTAAATTAAAAAGGAAGTTTAATAGAAAAGTAAATTGAATAAAAATGGAACTTGAATGAAAATAAAAATGAAAGTTGCATAAAATTAAAAATGACAGTTTAATCCAGAAACCAATATACCGTAGTGATCTATTTTGGAAATTAAATAAAAAAGGAAGTTTAACAGGAAAGTTAATTGAATTAAAATGGTAGTAGAATAAAAATAAGAATGAAAGTTGCATCAAACTAAAATTGGAAGTTCAATCCAGAAACCACTATACCTTAACGATCTATTTGGAAATTAAGTAAAAAAGGAAGTTTAATAGAAAACTAAACCGAATAAATATGGAAGTTGAATAAAAATAAAAATAAAAGTTGCAGAAAATTAAATATGGAAGTTAAATCCAGAAACCACTTAACCTTAACGATTTATTTGGAAATTAAATAAAAAAGGTAGTTTAATAGAAAAGTAAATTGAATAAAAATGGAAGTAAAATTAAAATAAAAATGAAAGTTGCATAAAATGAAAAATGGAAGTTCAATCCAGAAACCACTATACCTTAACGATCTACTTGGAAATTAAATAAAAAAGGAAGTTTAATAGGAAAGTAAATTGAATTAAAATGGAAGTAGAATAAAAATAAAAATGAAAGTTGCATAAAATTAAAAATGGAAGTTCAATCAAGAAACCACTATACCTTAACGATCTATTTGGAAATTAAATAAAAAAGGAAGTTTAATAGAAAAGTAAATTGATTAAAAATTGAAGTAAAATTAAAATAAAAATGAAAGTTGCATAAAATTAAAAATGGAAGTTCAACCAAAAACCACTATATCTTATCGATCTATTTCGAAATTAAATAAAAAAGGAAGTTGAGTAGAAAAGAAACTTGAATAAAAAAGGAAGTTAAATAAAAATAAAAATGGAAGTTGCAGAAAATTAAAAATGAAAGTTCATTCCAGAAACCACTATACCTTAACGATCTATTTGGAAATTAAATAAAAAAGGAAGTTTAATAGAAAAGTAAATTGAATAAAAATGGAAGTTGAATAAAAATAAAAATGAAGTTGCATAAAATTAAAAATGGAAGTTCAATCCAAAAACCATTATACCTTAACGATCCATTTTGAAATTAAATAAAAAAAGGAAGTTTAATAGAAAAGTAAATTGAATAAAAATGGAAGTTAAATAAAAATAAAAATGAAAGTTGCATAAAATGAAAAATGGAAGTTCAATCCAAAAACGACTATACCTTGACGATCTATTTGGAAATTAAATACAAAATGAAGTTTAATAGAAAAGTAAATTGAATTAAAATGTCATTTGAATAAAAATAAAAATGAAAGTTGCATAAAATTAAAAATGGAAGTTCAATCCAAAAACCACTATACCTTAACGATCTATTTGGAAATTAAATAAAAAAGGAAGTTGAGTAGGAAAGACACTTGAATAAAAATGGAAGTTGCAGAAAATTAAAAGTGGAAGTTCATTCCAGTAACCACTATACCTTAACGATCTATTTGGAAATTAAATAAAAAAGGAAGTTTAATAGAAAAGTAAATTGAATAAAAATGGAAGTAGAATATAAATAAAAATGAAAGTTGCATAAAATTAAAAATGGAAGTTCAATCCAGAAACCACTATACCTTAGCAAAATATTTGGAAATTAAATAAAAAAGGAAGTTTAATAGGAAAGTAAATTGAATTTAAATGGAAGTGGAATAAAAATAAAAATGAAAGTTGCATAAAATTAAAACTGGAAGTTCAATCCAGAAACCATTATACCTTAACGATCTATTTGGAAATTAAATAAAAAAGGAAATTTAACAGAAAAGTAAATTGAATAAAAATAGAAGTTGAATGAAAATAAAAATGAAAGTTGCAGAAAATTAAATATGGAAGTTCAATCCAGAAACCACTTTACCTTAACGATCTATTTGGAAATTAAATGAAAAGGGAAATTTAATAGAAAAGCAAATTGAATAAAAATGGAAGTTGAATAAAAATAAAAATGAATGTTGCCTAAAATTAAAAATGGAAGTTCAATCCAAAAACCACTATACCTTAACGATCTATTTGGAAATTAAATAAAAAAGTAGTTGAGTAGAAAAGAATCTTGAATAAAAAAGGAAGTTAAATAAAAATAAAAATGGAAGTTGCAGAAAATTAAAAATTGAAGTTCATTCCAGAAACCACAATACCTTAACGATCTATTTGGAAATTAAATAAAAAAGGAAGTTTAATAGAAAAGTAAATTGAATAAAAATGGAAGTTGAATAAAAATAAAAATGAAAGTTGCATAAAATTAAAAATGGAAGTTCAATCCAAAAACCATGATACCTTAACGATCCATTTGGAAATTAAATAAAAAAGTAAGTTTAATAGAAAAGTAAATTGAATAAAAATGGAAGTTGAATGAAAATAAAAATGAAAGTTCCATAAAATTAAAAATGAAAGTTTAATCCAGAAACCACTATACCTTAGTGATCTATTTGGAAATTAAATAAAAAAGGAAGTTTAATAAGAAAGTTGAATGAATTAAAATGGTTGTAGAACAAAAATAAAAATGAAAGTTGCATCAGACTAAAATTGGAAGTTCAATCCAGAAACCACTATACCTTAAGAATCTATTTGGAAATTAATTAAAAAAGGAAGTTTAATAGAATAGTAAACTGAATAAATATGGAAGTTGAATAAAAATAAAAATGAAAGTTGCAGAAAATTAAATATGGAAGTTAAATCCAGAAACCACTTTACCTTAACGATCTATTTCGAAATTAAACAAAAAAGGAGTTTAATAGAAAAGTAAATTGAATAAAAATGGAAGTAGAATAAAAATAAAAATGAAAGTCGCATAAAATTAAAAATGGAAGTTCAATTCAAAAACGACTATACCTTGACGATCTATTTGGAAATTAAATAAAAAATGAAGTTTAATAGAAAAGTAAATTGAATAAAAATGTTATTTGAATAAAAATAAAAATGAAAGTTACATAAAATTAAAAATGGAAGTTCAATCCAAAAACCACTATACCTAAACGATCTATTTGGAAATTAAATAAAAAAGGAAGTTGTGTAGAAAAGACACTTGAATAAAAATGGAAGTTGCAGAAAATTAAAAGTGGAAGTTCATTCCAGAAACCACTATACCTTAACGTTCTATTTGGAAATTAAATAAAAAAGGAAGTTTAATAGAAAAGTAAATTGAATAAAAATGGAAGTAGAATATAAATAAAAATGAAAGTTGCATAAAATTAAATATGGAAGTTCAATCCAGAAACCACTATACCTTAGCGATATATTTGGAAATTATATTAAAAAGGAAGTTTAATAGGAAAGTAAATTGAATTAAAGTGGAAGTAGAATAAAAATAAAAATGAAAGTTGCGTAAAATTAAAACTGGAAGTTCAATCCAGAAACCACTATACCTTAACGATCTATTTGGAAACTAAATAAAAAACGAAGTTTAACAGAAAAGCAAATTGAATAAAAGTAGAAGTTGAATAAAAATAAAAATGAAAATTGCAGAAAATTAAATATGGAAGTTCAATCCAGAAACCACTTTACCTTAACGATCTATTTGGAAATTAAATGAAAAAGGAAGTTTAATAGAAAAGCAAATTGAATAAAAATGGAAGTTGAATAAAAATAAAAATGAATGTTGCATAAAATTAAAAATGGAAGTTCAATCCAAAAACCATTATACCTTAACGATCTATTTGGAAATTAAATAAAAAAGGAAGTTGAGAAGAAAAGAATCTTGAATAAAAAAGGAAGTTAAATAAAAATAAAAATGAAAGTTGCAGAAAATTAAAAATGGAAGTTCATTCCAGAAACCACTATACCTTAACGATCTATTTGGAAATTAAATAAAAAAGGAAGTATAATAGAATAGTAAATTGAATAAAAATGGAAGTTGAAAAAAAATAAATTGAAAGTTGCATAAAATTAAAAACGGACGTTCAATCCAAAAACCACTATACCTTAACGATCTATTTGGAAATTAAATAAAAAAAGGAAGTTGAGTAGAAAAGAAACTTGAATAAAAAAGGAAGTTAAATAAAAATAAAAATGGAAGTTGCAGAAAATTAAAAATGGAAGTTTATTCCAGAAACCACTATACCTTAACGATCTATTTGGAAATTAAATAAAAAAGGAAGTTTAATAGAAAAGTAAATTGAATAAAAATGGAAGTAGAATTTAAATAAAAATGAAAGTTGCATAAAATTAAAAATGGAACTTCAATCCAGAAACCACTATACCTTAGTGATCTATTTGGAAATTAAATAAAAAAAAGAAGTTTAATAGGAAAGTAAATTGAATAGAAATGGAAGTTGAATAAAAATAAAAATGAAAGTTGCATAAAACTAAAATTGGAAGTTCAATCCAGAAACCACTTTACCTTAACGATCTGTTTGGAAATTAAATAAAAAGGAAGTTTAATAGAAAAGTAAATTGATTAAAAATTCAAGTAAAATTAAAATAAAAATGAAAGTTGCATAAAATTAAAATGGAAGTTCAATCCAGAAACCACTATATGTTAACGATCTATTTGGAAATTAAATAAAAAAGGAAGTTTAATAGAAAAGTAAATTGAATAAAAATGGAAGTCGAATAAAAATAAAAATGAAAGTTGCATAAAATTAAAAATGGAAGCTCAATCCAAAAACCACTATACCTTAACGATCTATTTGGAAATTAAATAAAAAAGGAAGTTTAATAGAAAAGTAAATTGAATAAAAATGGAAGTTGAATAAAAATAAAAATGAAAGTTGCATAAAATTAAAAATGGATGTTCAATCCAGAAACCACTATACCTTAACGATCTATTTGGAAATTAAATAAACAAGAAAGTTTAACAGAAAAGTAAATTTAATAAAAATGGGAGTGGAATAAAAATAAAAATGAAAGTTGCAGAAAATTAAATATGGAAGTTCAATCCAGAAACCACTTTACCTTAGCGATCTATTTGGAAATTAAATAAAAAAGGAAGTTTAATAGCAAAGTAAATTGAATAAAAATGGAAGTTGAATAAAAATAAAAATGAAAGTTGCATAAAATTAAAAATGGAAGCTCAATCCAAAAACCACTATACCTTAACGATCTATTTGGAAATTAAATAAAAAAGGAAGTTGAGTAGAAAAGAATCTTGAATAAAAAAGGAAATTAAATGAAAATAAAAATGGAAGTTGCAGAAAATTAAAAATGGAAGTTCATTACAGAAACCACTATACCTTAACGATCTATTTGGAAATTAAATAAAAAAGGAAGATTAATAGGAAAGTAAATTGAATAAAAATGGAAGTAGAATAAAAATAAAAATGAAAGTTGCATAAAATTAAAAATGGAAGTTCAATCCAGAAACCACTATATCTTAACGATCTATTTGGAAATTAAATAAAAAAGGAAGTTTAATAGAAAAGTAAACTGAATAAAAATGGAAGTGGAATAAAAATAAAAATGAAAGTTGCAGAAAATTAAATATGGAAGTTGAATCCAAAACCACTATACCTTAACGATCTATTTGGAAATTAAATAAAAAAGTAAGTTTAATAGAAAAGTAAATTGAATAAAAATGGAAATTGAATAAAAATAAAAATGAAAGTTGCATAAAATTAAAAATGGAAGTTCAATACAAAAACCACTATACCTTAACGATCTATTTGAAAATTAAATAAAAAAGGTAGTTTAATAGAAAAGTAAATTGAAGAAAATTGGAAGTTGAATAAAAATAAAAATGAAAGTTGCATAAAATTAAAAATGAAAGTTCAATCCAAAAACCACTATACCTTAACGATCTGTTTGCAAATTAAAAAAAAAAGGAAGTTTAATAGAAAAGTAAGCTGAATAAAAATGGAAGTTGAATAAAAATAAAAACGAAAGTTGCAGAAAATTAAATACGGAAGTTCAATCCAGAAACCACGGTACCTTAACGATCTATTTGGAAATTAAATAAAAAAGGATGTTTAATAGAAAAGTAAATTGAATAAAAATGGAAGTTCAATTCAAAAACCACTATACCTTAACGATCCATTTGGAAATTAAATAAAAAAGGAAGTTTAATAGAAAAGTAAATGGATTAAAAATTGAAGTAAAATAAAAATCAAAATGAAAGTTGCATAAAATTAAAAATGGATGTTCAATCCAGAAACCACTATACCTTAACGATCTACTTGGAAATTAAATAAAAAAGGAAGTTCAATAGAAAAGTAAATTGAATAAAAATGGAAGTTGAATAAAAATAAAAATGAAAGTTGCATAAAATTAAAAATGGAAGTTCAATCCAAAAACCACTATACCTTAACGATTAATTTGGAAATTAAATAAAAAAGGAAGTTTAATAGAAAAGTAAATTGAATAAAAATGGAAGTTTAATAAAAATTAAAATGAAAGTTGCAAAAAATTAAAAATGGAAGTTCAATCCAAAAACCACTATACCTTAACGATCTATTTGGAAATTAAATAAAAAAGGAAGTTTAATAGAAAAGTAAATTGAATAAAAATGGAAGTTGAATAAAAATAAAAATGAAAGTTGCATAAAACTAAAATTGGAAGTTCAATCCAGAAACCACTATACCTTAACGACCTATTTAAATAAAAATGGAAGTTTAATAGAAAAGTAAATTGATTAAAAATTGAAGTAAAATTAAAATGAAAATGAAAGTTGCATAAAATTAAAAATGGAAGTTCTATCCAGAAACCACTATACCTTAACGATCTATTTGTAAATTAAATAAAAAAGGAAGTCTAATAGAAAAGTAAATTGAATAAAAATAAAAGTTGAATGAAAATAAAAATGAAAGTTGCATAAAATTAAAAATGTAAGTTCAATCCAAAAACCACTATACCTTAACGATTTATTTGGAAATTAAATAAAAAAGGAAGTTTAATAGAAAAGTAAATTGAATAAAAATGGAAGTTGAATAAAAATAAAAATGAAAGTTGCATAAAATTAAAAATGGAAGTTCAATCCAAAACAACTATACCTTAACGATCTACTTGGAAATTAAATAAAAAATGAAGTTTAATAGGAAAGTAAATTGAATTAAAATGGAAGTAGAATAAAAATAAAAATGAAAGTTGCATAAAATTAAAAATGGAAGTTCAATCCAAAAACGACTATACCTTGACGATCTATTTGGAAATTAAATAAAAAATGAAGTCTAATAGAAAAGTAAATTGAATTAAAATGGAAGTAGAATATAAACAAAAATGAAAGTTGCATAAAATTAAAAATGGAAGTTCAATCCAGAAACCATTATACCTTAACGATCTATTTGGAAATTAAATAAAAAGGAAGTTTAATAGGAAAGTAAATTGAATTAAAATGGAAGTAGAATAAAAATGAAAATGAAAGTTGCATAAAATTAAAAATGGAAGTTCAATCCAGAAACCATTATACCTTAACGATCTATTTGGAAATTAAATAAACAAGAAAGTTTACTAGAAATGTAAAGTATATAAAAATGGAAGTTGAATAAAAATAAAAATGAAAGTTGCTGAAAATTAAATATGGAAGTTCAATCCAGAAACCAGTTTACCTTAGCGATCTATTTGGAAATTAAATAAAAAAGGAAGTTTAATAGCAAAGTAAATTGAATAAAAATAGAAGTTGAAAAAAAATAAAAATGAAAGTTGCATAAAATTAAAAATGGAAGTTCAATCCAAAAAGCACTATACCTTAATGATCTATTTGGAAATTAAATAAAAAAGGAAGTTCAGTAGAAAAGAAAGTTGAATAAAAAAGGAAGTTAAATAAAAATAAAAATGGAAGTTGCAGAAAATTAAAAATGGAAGTTCATTCCAGAAACCACTATACCTTAACGATCTATTTGGAAATTAAATAAAAAAGGAAGTTTAATAGAAAAGTAAATTGAATAAAAATGGAAGTTGAATAAAAATAAAAATGAAAGTTGCATAAAATTAAAAATGGAAGTTCAATCCAAAAACCATTATACCTTAACGATCCATTTGGAAATTAAATTAAAAAGGAAGTTTAATAGAAAAGTAAATTGAATAAAAATGGAACTTGAATGAAAATAAAAATGAAAGTTGCATAAAATTAAAAATGACAGTTTAATCCAGAAACCAATATACCGTAGTGATCTATTTTGGAAATTAAATAAAAAAAGAAGTTTAACAGGAAAGTTAATTGAATTAAAATGGTAGTAGAATAAAAATAAGAATGAAAGTTGCATCAAACTAAAATTGGAAGTTCAATCCAGAAACCACTATACCTTAACGATCTATTTGGAAATTAAGTAAAAAAGGAAGTTTAATAGAAAACTAAACCGAATAAATATGGAAGTTGAATAAAAATAAAAATAAAAGTTGCAGAAAATTAAATATGGAAGTTAAATCCAGAAACCACTTAACCTTAACGATTTATTTGGAAATTAAATAAAAAAGGTAGTTTAATAGAAAAGTAAATTGAATAAAAATGGAAGTAAAATTAAAATAAAAATGAAAGTTGCATAAAATGAAAAATGGAAGTTCAATCCAGAAATCACTATACCTTAACGATCTACTTGGAAATTAAATAAAAAAGGAAGTTTAATAGGAAAGTAAATTGAATTAAAATGGAAGTAGAATAAAAATAAAAATGAAAGTTGCATAAAATTAAAAATGGAAGTTCAATCAAGAAACCACTATACCTTAACGATCTATTTGGAAATTAAATAAAAAAGGAAGTTTAATAGAAAAGTAAATTGATTAAAAATTGAAGTAAAATTAAAATAAAAATGAAAGTTGCATAAAATTAAAAATGGAAGTTCAACCAAAAACCACTATATCTTATCGATCTATTTCGAAATTAAATAAAAAAGGAAGTTGAGTAGAAAAGAAACTTGAATAAAAAAGGAAGTTAAATAAAAATAAAAATGGAAGTTGCAGAAAATTAAAAATGGAAGTTCATTCCAGAAACCACTATACCTTAACGATCTATTTGGAAATTAAATAAAAAAGGAAGTTTAATAGAAAAGTAAATTGAATAAAAATGGAAGTTGAATAAAAATAAAAATGAAGTTGCATAAAATTAAAAATGGAAGTTCAATCCAAAAATCATTATACCTTAACGATCCATTTGGAAATTAAATAAAAAAAGGAAGTTTAATAGAAAAGTAAATTGAATAAAAATGGAAGTTGA
Source organism: Camellia sinensis (assembly GCF_055761805.1). Lineage (NCBI taxonomy): Eukaryota > Viridiplantae > Streptophyta > Magnoliopsida > Ericales > Theaceae > Camellia > Camellia sinensis. The sequence continues at coordinate 43,359,238 of NW_028128987.1, read as the reverse complement.
ATAAAAATAAAAATGAAAGTTGCATAAAATGAAAAATGGAAGTTCAATCCAAAAACGACTATACCTTGACGATCTATTTGGAAATTAAATACAAAATGAAGTTTAATAGAAAAGTAAATTGAATTAAAATGTCATTTGAATAAAAATAAAAATGAAAGTTGCATAAAATTAAAAATGGAAGTTCAATCCAAAAACCACTATACCTTAACGATCTATTTGGAAATTAAATAAAAAAGGAAGTTGAGTAGAAAAGACACTTGAATAAAAATGGAAGTTGCAGAAAATTAAAAGTGGAAGTTCATTCCAGTAACCACTATACCTTAACGATCTATTTGGAAATTAAATAAAAAAGGAAGTTTAATAGAAAAGTAAATTGAATAAAAATGGAAGTAGAATATAAATAAAAATGAAAGTTGCATAAAATTAAAAATGGAAGTTCAATCCAGAAACCACTATACCTTAGCAAAATATTTGGAAATTAAATAAAAAAGGAAGTTTAATAGGAAAGTAAATTGAATTTAAATGGAAGTGGAATAAAAATAAAAATGAAAGTTGCATAAAATTAAAACTGGAAGTTCAATCCAGAAACCATTATACCTTAACGATCTATTTGGAAATTAAATAAAAAAGGAAATTTAACAGAAAAGTAAATTGAATAAAAATAGAAGTTGAATGAAAATAAAAATGAAAGTTGCAGAAAATTAAATATGGAAGTTCAATCCAGAAACCACTTTACCTTAACGATCTATTTGGAAATTAAATGAAAAGGGAAATTTAATAGAAAAGCAAATTGAATAAAAATGGAAGTTGAATAAAAATAAAAATGAATGTTGCCTAAAATTAAAAATGGAAGTTCAATCCAAAAACCACTATACCTTAACGATCTATTTGGAAATTAAATAAAAAAGTAGTTGAGTAGAAAAGAATCTTGAATAAAAAAGGAAGTTAAATAAAAATAAAAATGGAAGTTGCAGAAAATTAAAAATTGAAGTTCATTCCAGAAACCACAATACCTTAACGATCTATTTGGAAATTAAATAAAAAAGGAAGTTTAATAGAAAAGTAAATTGAATAAAAATGGAAGTTGAATAAAAATAAAAATGAAAGTTGCATAAAATTAAAAATGGAAGTTCAATCCAAAAACCATGATACCTTAACGATCCATTTGGAAATTAAATAAAAAAGTAAGTTTAATAGAAAAGTAAATTGAATAAAAATGGAAGTTGAATGAAAATAAAAATGAAAGTTCCATAAAATTAAAAATGAAAGTTTAATCCAGAAACCACTATACCTTAGTGATCTATTTGGAAATTAAATAAAAAAGGAAGTTTAATAGGAAAGTTGAATGAATTAAAATGGTTGTAGAACAAAAATAAAAATGAAAGTTGCATCAGACTAAAATTGGAAGTTCAATCCAGAAACCACTATACCTTAAGAATCTATTTGGAAATTAATTAAAAAAGGAAGTTTAATAGAATAGTAAACTGAATAAATATGGAAGTTGAATAAAAATAAAAATGAAAGTTGCAGAAAATTAAATATGGAAGTTAAATCCAGAAACCACTTTACCTTAACGATCTATTTCGAAATTAAACAAAAAAGGAGTTTAATAGAAAAGTAAATTGAATAAAAATGGAAGTAGAATAAAAATAAAAATGAAAGTCGCATAAAATTAAAAATGGAAGTTCAATTCAAAAACGACTATACCTTGACGATCTATTTGGAAATTAAATAAAAAATGAAGTTTAATAGAAAAGTAAATTGAATAAAAATGTTATTTGAATAAAAATAAAAATGAAAGTTACATAAAATTAAAAATGGAAGTTCAATCCAAAAACCACTATACCTAAACGATCTATTTGGAAATTAAATAAAAAAGGAAGTTGTGTAGAAAAGACACTTGAATAAAAATGGAAGTTGCAGAAAATTAAAAGTGGAAGTTCATTCCAGAAACCACTATACCTTAACGTTCTATTTGGAAATTAAATAAAAAAGGAAGTTTAATAGAAAAGTAAATTGAATAAAAATGGAAGTAGAATATAAATAAAAATGAAAGTTGCATAAAATTAAATATGGAAGTTCAATCCAGAAACCACTATACCTTAGCGATATATTTGGAAATTATATTAAAAAGGAAGTTTAATAGGAAAGTAAATTGAATTAAAGTGGAAGTAGAATAAAAATAAAAATGAAAGTTGCGTAAAATTAAAACTGGAAGTTCAATCCAGAAACCACTATACCTTAACGATCTATTTGGAAACTAAATAAAAAACGAAGTTTAACAGAAAAGCAAATTGAATAAAAGTAGAAGTTGAATAAAAATAAAAATGAAAATTGCAGAAAATTAAATATGGAAGTTCAATCCAGAAACCACTTTACCTTAACGATCTATTTGGAAATTAAATGAAAAAGGAAGTTTAATAGAAAAGCAAATTGAATAAAAATGGAAGTTGAATAAAAATAAAAATGAATGTTGCATAAAATTAAAAATGGAAGTTCAATCCAAAAACCATTATACCTTAACGATCTATTTGGAAATTAAATAAAAAAGGAAGTTGAGTAGAAAAGAATCTTGAATAAAAAAGGAAGTTAAATAAAAATAAAAATGAAAGTTGCAGAAAATTAAAAATGGAAGTTCATTCCAGAAACCACTATACCTTAACGATCTATTTGGAAATTAAATAAAAAAGGAAGTATAATAGAATAGTAAATTGAATAAAAATGGAAGTTGAAAAAAAATAAATTGAAAGTTGCATAAAATTAAAAACGGACGTTCAATCCAAAAACCACTATACCTTAACGATCTATTTGGAAATTAAATAAAAAAAGGAAGTTGAGTAGAAAAGAAACTTGAATAAAAAAGGAAGTTAAATAAAAAAAAAAATGGAAGTTGCAGAAAATTAAAAATGGAAGTTTATTCCAGAAACCACTATACCTTAACGATCTATTTGGAAATTAAATAAAAAAGGAAGTTTAATAGAAAAGTAAATTGAATAAAAATGGAAGTAGAATTTAAATAAAAATGAAAGTTGCATAAAATTAAAAATGGAACTTCAATCCAGAAACCACTATACCTTAGTGATCTATTTGGAAATTAAATAAAAAAAGAAGTTTAATAGGAAAGTAAATTGAATAGAAATGGAAGTTGAATAAAAATAAAAATGAAAGTTGCATAAAACTAAAATTGGAAGTTCAATCCAGAAACCACTTTACCTTAACGATCTGTTTGGAAATTAAATAAAAAGGAAGTTTAATAGAAAAGTAAATTGATTAAAAATTCAAGTAAAATTAAAATAAAAATGAAAGTTGCATAAAATTAAAATGGAAGTTCAATCCAGAAACCACTATATGTTAACGATCTATTTGGAAATTAAATAAAAAAGGAAGTTTAATAGAAAAGTAAATTGAATAAAAATGGAAGTCGAATAAAAATAAAAATGAAAGTTGCATAAAATTAAAAATGGAAGCTCAATCCAAAAACCACTATATCTTAACGATCTATTTGGAAATTAAATAAAAAAGGAAGTTGAGTAGAAAAGAAACTTGAATAGAAAAGGAAATTAAATAAAAATAAAAATGGAAGCTGCAGAAAATTAAAAATGGAAGTTCATTCCAGAAACCACTATACCTTAATGATCTATTTGGAAATTAAATAAAAAAGGAAGTTTAATAGAAAAATAAATTGAATTAAAATGGAAGTAGAAAAAAATAAAAATGAAAGTTGTATAAAATTAAAAATGGAAGTTCAATCCAGAAACCACTATGCCTTAACGATCTATTTGGAAATTAAATAAAAAAGAAAGTTTAACAGAAAAGTAAATTGAATAAAAATGGAAGTTGAATAAAAATAAAAATGAAAGTTGCAGAAAATTAAATATGAAAGTTCAATCCAGAAACCACTTTACCTTGACGATCTATTTGGAAATTAAATAAAAAAGGAAGTTGAGTTGAAAAGAAACTTGAATAAAAAAGGAAGTTAAATAAAAATAAAAATAAAACTTGCATAAAATTAAAAATGGATGTTCATTCCAGAAACAATTATACCTTAACGATCTATCTGGAAATTAAATAAAAAAGGAAGTTTAATAGAAAAGTAAGTTAAAAAAAAATGGAAGTAGAATATAACTAAAAATGAAAGTTGCATAAAATTAAAAATGGAAGTTCAATCCAGAAACCACTATACCTTAGCGATCTATTTGGAAATTAAATAAAAAAGAAAGTTTAACAGAAAAGTAAATTGAATAAAAATGGAAGTTGAATAAAAATAAAAATGAAAGTTGCACAAAATTAAAAATGGATGTTCAATCCCGAAACAACTATACCTTAACGATCTATTTGGAAATTAAATAAAAAAGAAAGTTTAACAGAAATGTAAATTGAATAAAAATGGAAGTTGAATAAAAATAAAAATGAAAGTTCCATAAACTTAAAGATGGAAGTTCAATCCAAAAAGCACTATACCTTAACGATCTATTTGGATATTAAATAAAAAAGGAAGTTGAACAGAAAAGAATCTTGAATTAAAAAGGAAATTAAGTAAAAATTAAAATGGAAGTTGCAGAAAATTAAAAATGGAAGTTCATTCCAGAAACCACTATATCTTAATGATTTATTTGGAAATTAAATAAAAAAGGAAGTTTAATAGAAAAGTAAATTGATTAAAAATGAAAGTAAAATAAAAATAAAAATGAAAGTTGCATAAAATTAAAAATGGAAGTTCTATCCAGAAACCACTATACCTTAACGATCTACTTGGAAATTAAATAAAGAAGGAAGTTTAATAGGAAAGTAAATTGAATTAAAATGGAAGTAGAATAAAAATAAAAATGAAAGTTGCATAAAATTAAAAATAGAAGTTCAATCCAGAAACCACTTTACCTTAACGATCTATTTGCAAATTAAATAAAAAATGAAGTTTAATAGAAAAGTAAATTGAATAAAAATGGAAGTTGAATAAAAATAAAAATGAAAGTTGCATAAAATTAAAAATGGAATTTCAATACAAAAACCACTATACCTTAACGATCTATTTGGAAATTAAATAAAAAAGGTAGTTTAATAGAAAAGTATATTGAATAAAAATGGAAGTTGAATAAAAATAAAAATGAAAGTTGCATGAAATTAAAAATGGAAGTTCAATCCAGAAACCACTATACCTTAGCAAAATATTTGGAAATTAAATAAAAAAGGAAGTTTAATAGGAAAGTAAATTGAATTTAAATGGAAGTGGAATAAAAATAAAAATGAAAGTTGCATAAAATTAAAACTGGAAGTTCAATCCAGAAACCATTATACCTTAACGATCTATTTGGAAATTAAATAAAAAAGGAAATTTAACAGAAAAGTAAATTGAATAAAAATAGAAGTTGAATGAAAATAAAAATGAAAGTTGCAGAAAATTAAATATGGAAGTTCAATCCAGAAACCACTTTACCTTAACGATCTATTTGGAAATTAAATGAAAAGGGAAATTTAATAGAAAAGCAAATTGAATAAAAATGGAAGTTGAATAAAAATAAAAATGAATGTTGCCTAAAATTAAAAATGGAAGTTCAATCCAAAAACCACTATACCTTAACGATCTATTTGGAAATTAAATAAAAAAGTAGTTGAGTAGAAAAGAATCTTGAATAAAAAAGGAAGTTAAATAAAAATAAAAATGGAAGTTGCAGAAAATTAAAAATTGAAGTTCATTCCAGAAACCACAATACCTTAACGATCTATTTGGAAATTAAATAAAAAAGGAAGTTTAATAGAAAAGTAAATTGAATAAAAATGGAAGTTGAATAAAAATAAAAATGAAAGTTGCATAAAATTAAAAATGGAAGTTCAATCCAAAAACCATGATACCTTAACGATCCATTTGGAAATTAAATAAAAAAGTAAGTTTAATAGAAAAGTAAATTGAATAAAAATGGAAGTTGAATGAAAATAAAAATGAAAGTTCCATAAAATTAAAAATGAAAGTTTAATCCAGAAACCACTATACCTTAGTGATCTATTTGGAAATTAAATAAAAAAGGAAGTTTAATAGGAAAGTTGAATGAATTAAAATGGTTGTAGAACAAAAATAAAAATGAAAGTTGCATCAGACTAAAATTGGAAGTTCAATCCAGAAACCACTATACCTTAAGAATCTATTTGGAAATTAATTAAAAAAGGAAGTTTAATAGAATAGTAAACTGAATAAATATGGAAGTTGAATAAAAATAAAAATGAAAGTTGCAGAAAATTAAATATGGAAGTTAAATCCAGAAACCACTTTACCTTAACGATCTATTTCGAAATTAAACAAAAAAGGAGTTTAATAGAAAAGTAAATTGAATAAAAATGGAAGTAGAATAAAAATAAAAATGAAAGTCGCATAAAATTAAAAATGGAAGTTCAATTCAAAAACGACTATACCTTGACGATCTATTTGGAAATTAAATAAAAAATGAAGTTTAATAGAAAAGTAAATTGAATAAAAATGTTATTTGAATAAAAATAAAAATGAAAGTTACATAAAATTAAAAATGGAAGTTCAATCCAAAAACCACTATACCTAAACGATCTATTTGGAAATTAAATAAAAAAGGAAGTTGTGTAGAAAAGACACTTGAATAAAAATGGAAGTTGCAGAAAATTAAAAGTGGAAGTTCATTCCAGAAACCACTATACCTTAACGTTCTATTTGGAAATTAAATAAAAAAGGAAGTTTAATAGAAAAGTAAATTGAATAAAAATGGAAGTAGAATATAAATAAAAATGAAAGTTGCATAAAATTAAATATGGAAGTTCAATCCAGAAACCACTATACCTTAGCGATATATTTGGAAATTATATTAAAAAGGAAGTTTAATAGGAAAGTAAATTGAATTAAAGTGGAAGTAGAATAAAAATAAAAATGAAAGTTGCGTAAAATTAAAACTGGAAGTTCAATCCAGAAACCACTATACCTTAACGATCTATTTGGAAACTAAATAAAAAACGAAGTTTAACAGAAAAGCAAATTGAATAAAAGTAGAAGTTGAATAAAAATAAAAATGAAAATTGCAGAAAATTAAATATGGAAGTTCAATCCAGAAACCACTTTACCTTAACGATCTATTTGGAAATTAAATGAAAAAGGAAGTTTAATAGAAAAGCAAATTGAATAAAAATGGAAGTTGAATAAAAATAAAAATGAATGTTGCATAAAATTAAAAATGGAAGTTCAATCCAAAAACCATTATACCTTAACGATCTATTTGGAAATTAAATAAAAAAGGAAGTTGAGTAGAAAAGAATCTTGAATAAAAAAGGAAGTTAAATAAAAATAAAAATGAAAGTTGCAGAAAATTAAAAATGGAAGTTCATTCCAGAAACCACTATACCTTAACGATCTATTTGGAAATTAAATAAAAAAGGAAGTATAATAGAATAGTAAATTGAATAAAAATGGAAGTTGAAAAAAAATAAATTGAAAGTTGCATAAAATTAAAAACGGACGTTCAATCCAAAAACCACTATACCTTAACGATCTATTTGGAAATTAAATAAAAAAAGGAAGTTGAGTAGAAAAGAAACTTGAATAAAAAAGGAAGTTAAATAAAAAAAAAAATGGAAGTTGCAGAAAATTAAAAATGGAAGTTTATTCCAGAAACCACTATACCTTAACGATCTATTTGGAAATTAAATAAAAAAGGAAGTTTAATAGAAAAGTAAATTGAATAAAAATGGAAGTAGAATTTAAATAAAAATGAAAGTTGCATAAAATTAAAAATGGAACTTCAATCCAGAAACCACTATACCTTAGTGATCTATTTGGAAATTAAATAAAAAAAGAAGTTTAATAGGAAAGTAAATTGAATAGAAATGGAAGTTGAATAAAAATAAAAATGAAAGTTGCATAAAACTAAAATTGGAAGTTCAATCCAGAAACCACTTTACCTTAACGATCTGTTTGGAAATTAAATAAAAAGGAAGTTTAATAGAAAAGTAAATTGATTAAAAATTCAAGTAAAATTAAAATAAAAATGAAAGTTGCATAAAATTAAAATGGAAGTTCAATCCAGAAACCACTATATGTTAACGATCTATTTGGAAATTAAATAAAAAAGGAAGTTTAATAGAAAAGTAAATTGAATAAAAATGGAAGTCGAATAAAAATAAAAATGAAAGTTGCATAAAATTAAAAATGGAAGCTCAATCCAAAAACCACTATATCTTAACGATCTATTTGGAAATTAAATAAAAAAGGAAGTTGAGTAGAAAAGAAACTTGAATAGAAAAGGAAATTAAATAAAAATAAAAATGGAAGCTGCAGAAAATTAAAAATGGAAGTTCATTCCAGAAACCACTATACCTTAATGATCTATTTGGAAATTAAATAAAAAAGGAAGTTTAATAGAAAAATAAATTGAATTAAAATGGAAGTAGAAAAAAATAAAAATGAAAGTTGTATAAAATTAAAAATGGAAGTTCAATCCAGAAACCACTATGCCTTAACGATCTATTTGGAAATTAAATAAAAAAGAAAGTTTAACAGAAAAGTAAATTGAATAAAAATGGAAGTTGAATAAAAATAAAAATGAAAGTTGCAGAAAATTAAATATGAAAGTTCAATCCAGAAACCACTTTACCTTGACGATCTATTTGGAAATTAAATAAAAAAGGAAGTTGAGTTGAAAAGAAACTTGAATAAAAAAGGAAGTTAAATAAAAATAAAAATAAAACTTGCATAAAATTAAAAATGGATGTTCATTCCAGAAACAATTATACCTTAACGATCTATCTGGAAATTAAATAAAAAAGGAAGTTTAATAGAAAAGTAAGTTAAAAAAAAATGGAAGTAGAATATAACTAAAAATGAAAGTTGCATAAAATTAAAAATGGAAGTTCAATCCAGAAACCACTATACCTTAGCGATCTATTTGGAAATTAAATAAAAAAGAAAGTTTAACAGAAAAGTAAATTGAATAAAAATGGAAGTTGAATAAAAATAAAAATGAAAGTTGCACAAAATTAAAAATGGATGTTCAATCCCGAAACAACTATACCTTAACGATCTATTTGGAAATTAAATAAAAAAGAAAGTTTAACAGAAATGTAAATTGAATAAAAATGGAAGTTGAATAAAAATAAAAATGAAAGTTCCATAAACTTAAAGATGGAAGTTCAATCCAAAAAGCACTATACCTTAACGATCTATTTGGATATTAAATAAAAAAGGAAGTTGAACAGAAAAGAATCTTGAATTAAAAAGGAAATTAAGTAAAAATTAAAATGGAAGTTGCAGAAAATTAAAAATGGAAGTTCATTCCAGAAACCACTATATCTTAATGATTTATTTGGAAATTAAATAAAAAAGGAAGTTTAATAGAAAAGTAAATTGATTAAAAATGAAAGTAAAATAAAAATAAAAATGAAAGTTGCATAAAATTAAAAATGGAAGTTCTATCCAGAAACCACTATACCTTAACGATCTACTTGGAAATTAAATAAAGAAGGAAGTTTAATAGGAAAGTAAATTGAATTAAAATGGAAGTAGAATAAAAATAAAAATGAAAGTTGCATAAAATTAAAAATAGAAGTTCAATCCAGAAACCACTTTACCTTAACGATCTATTTGCAAATTAAATAAAAAATGAAGTTTAATAGAAAAGTAAATTGAATAAAAATGGAAGTTGAATAAAAATAAAAATGAAAGTTGCATAAAATTAAAAATGGAATTTCAATACAAAAACCACTATACCTTAACGATCTATTTGGAAATTAAATAAAAAAGGTAGTTTAATAGAAAAGTATATTGAATAAAAATGGAAGTTGAATAAAAATAAAAATGAAAGTTGCATGAAATTAAAAATGGAAGTTCAATCCTAAAACCACTATACCATAACGATCTATTTGGAAATTAAATAAAAAAGGAAGTTGAGTAGAAAAGAAACTTGAATAAAAGACGAAGTTAAATAAAAATAACAATGGAAGTTGCAAAAAATTAAAAATAGAAGTTCTTTCCAGAAACAACTATACCTTAACGATCTATATGGAAATTAAATAAAAAAGGAAGTTTAATAGAAAAGTAAATTGAATAAAAATGGAAGTTGAATAAAAATAAAAATGATAGTTGCACAAAATTAAAAATGGAATTTCAATACAAAAACCAATATGCCTTAACGATCTATTTGGAAATTAAATAAAATAGGTAGTTTAATAGAAAAGTAAATTGAATAAAAATAGAAGTTGAATAAAAATAAAAATGAAAGTTGCATAAAATTAAGAATGGAAGTTCAATCCAGAAACCACTATACCTAAACGATCTATTTGGAAATTAAATAAATAAGGAAGTTTAATAGAAAAGTAAATTGAATAAAAACGGAAGTTGAATAAAAATAAAAATGAAAGTCGCATAAAATTAAAAATAGAAGTTCAATCTAAAAACCACTATACCTTAACGATCTACTTGGAAATTAAATAAAAAAGTTAGTTTAATAGAAAAGTAAATTGAATAAAAATGGAAGTAGAATATAATTAAAAGTGAAAGTTGCATAAAATTAAAAATGGAAGTTCAATCCTAAAACTACTATACCTTAGCGATATATTTGGAAATTAAATAAAAAAGGAAGTTTAATAGGAAAGTAAATTGAATTAAAATGGAAGTACAATAAATATAAAAATGAAAGTAGCATAAAATTAAAAATAGAAGTTCAATCCAGAAACCACTTTACCTTAACGATCTATTTGGAAATTAAATAAAAAAGGAAGTTTAATAGAAAAGTAAATTGAATAAAAATGGAAGTTTAATAAAAATAAAAATGAAAGTTGCATAAAATTAAAAATGGAAGTTCAATCCAAAAACCACTATACCTTAACGATCTATTTGGAAATTAAATAAAAAAAGGAAGTTGAGTAGAAAAAAAACGTGAATAAAAAAGGAAGTTAAATAAAAATAAAAATGGAAGTTGCAGAAAATTAAAAATGGAAGTTCATTCCAGAAATCACTATATCTTAATGATCTATTTGGAAATTAAATAAAAAAGGAAGTTTAATAGAAATGTAAATTGATTAAAAATGGAAGTAGAATAAAAATAAAAAAGAAAGTTGCATAAAATTAAAAATGGAAGTTCTATCCAGAAACCACTATACCTTAACGATCTACTTGGAAATTAAATACAAAAGGAAGTTTAATAGAAAAGTAAATTGAATTAAAATGGAAGTAGAATAAAAATAAAAATGAAAGTTGCATAAAGTTGAAAATGGAAGTTCAATCCAGAAACCACTATACCTTAACGATCTACTTGGAAATTAAATAAAAAATGAAGTTTAATAGAAAAGTAAATTGAATTAAAATGGAAGTAGAATAAAAATAAAAATGAAAGTTGCATAAAGTTAAAAATGGAAGTTCAATCCAGAAACCACTATACCTTAACGATCTATTTGGAAATTAAATAAAAAAGGAAGTTTAATAAAAAAGTAAATTGAATAAAAATGGAAGTTGAATAAAAATAAAAATGAAAGTTGCATAAAATTAAAAATGGGAGTTCAATCCAAAAACCACTATACCTTAACGATCTATTTGGAAATTAAATAAAAAAGGTAGTTTAATAGAAAAGTAAATTGAATAAAAATGGAAGTTGAATAAAAATAAAAATGAAAGTTGCATAAAATTAAGAATGGAAGTTCAATCCAGAAATCACGATACCTTAACGGTCTATTTGGAAATTAAATAAAAAAGGAAGTTTAATAGAAAAGGAAATTGAATAAAAATGGAAGATGAATAAAAATAAAAATGAAAGTCGCATAAAATTAAAAATGGAAGTTCAATCCAAAAACCACTATACCTTAATGATCTATTTGGAAATTAAATAAAAAAGGAAGTTTAATAGAAAAGCAAATTGAATAAAAACGGAAGTTGAATAAAAATAAAAATGAAAGTCGCATAAAATTAAAAATGGAAGTTCAATCCGAAAACCACTATACCTTAACGATCTATTTGGAAATTAAATAAAAAAGGAAGTTTAATAGAAAAGTAAATTGAATAAAAATGGTAGTTGAATAAAAATAAGAATGGAAGTTGCAGAAAATTAAAAATTGAAGTTCAATCCAAAAACCACTATACCTTAACGAGCTATTTGGAAATTAAATAAAAAATGAAGTTTAATAGAAAAGTAAATTGAATAAAAATGGAAGTTGAATAAAAATAGAAAAGAAAGTCCCATAAAATTAAAAATGAAAGTTCAATCCAAAAACCACTATACCTTAACGATCTATTTGGAAATTAAATAAAAAAGGAAGTTTAATAGAAAAGTAAATTGAATAAAAATGGTAGTTGAATAAAAATAAAAATGAAAGTTGCATAAAATTAAAAATGAAAGTTCAATCCAAAAACCACTATACCTTAACGATCTATTTGGAAATTAAACAAAAAAGGAAGTTGAGTAGAAAAGAAACTTGAATAAAAAAGGAAGTTAAATAAAAATAAGAATGGAAGTTGAAGAAAATTAAAAATGGAAGTTCATTCCGGAAACCACTATACCTTAACGATCTATTTGGAAATTAAATAAAAAAGGAAGTTTAATAGAAAAGTAAAGTGAATAAAAATGGAAGTAGAATATAATTAAAAATGAAAGTTGCAAAAAATTAAAAATGGAAGTTCAATCCAGATACCACTATACCTTAGCGATATATTTGGAAATTAAATAAAAAAGGAAGTTTAATAGGAAAGTAAATTGAATTAAAATGGAAGTAGAATAAATATAAAAATGAAAGTAGCATAAAATGAAAAATGGAAGTTCAATCCAGAAACCACTTTACCTTAACGATCTATTTGGAAATTAAATAAAAAAGAAAGTTTAATAGAAAAGTAAACTGAATAAAAATGGAAGTTGAATAAAAATAAAAATGAATGTTGTAGAAAATTAAATACGGAAGTTCAATCCAGAAACCACTATACCTTAACGATCTATTTGGAAATTAGATAAAAAAGGAAGTTTAATAGAAAAGTAAATTGAATAAAAATGGAAGTTGAATAAAAATAAAAATGAAAGTTGCATATATAGCGATCCCGATTTTCCTTTTCGTGCTTAACTGTAATTCGGATTCGATTTCGTAAGGGTGTTGTTGTCTTATCCTCTTTCTATCCCTTTCTCTTTGTGTTCGAGCTTGGGGTTGTGTTGGGCAAGTTGGGAATAAGTTGGTTGCGTTTTAAAACGTAAAGTCTTTGCCCAGTTTTTGGTCTTTCCGCTCGAGCGGCGATTTTGACGCTCGAGCGGGACTCTGTTGTTGCTTGTCCGCTCGAGCAGGGGTGTTGGCGCTCGAGCGGGGAAATCACTCATCCAGTATTTCGTCTGCAGTGGTATACGCTCGAGTAGGGGATTGGACGCTCGAGCGGGGACTTTGACGCTCGAGCGGGGACTTTGACGCTCGAGCGGGCGTCATGTCTGTAAAAGTTCTGGGAGCGTGCATCCGCCGCTCGAGCGGGGGATTGGATGCTTGAGCGGGGATCTGTGAGTGACGCTTGAGCGGGGATGTTGCCGCTCGAGCGGGGCGACTTTTATATAAAGCTGAGATCCGACCTTTTTGTTCACTTTTCAACATCTTTTCTCTCTCTTACTTTTCCAAAAAGGTATTTTGAGAGCTCGTCTCACTAAAACCCTAACTTCTCTCTTAGGATTGATCTAGTAGGAGTTGTTTTCTCACCTTGGGCCTTTACAAAAGTTGTGTTGATCGTCGAGGGCTATCTTTTAATCTGAAAATTTCAGGATTTGGAGCATTTCCGTTTCTTCATCTTCTTCGTTGCGTCCCATCATTCGAGGTAGGGATATCCTACTCCTCTTTATGAGCTTTGTCTTTGAATTTTAGCATTTTGATATGTTGGGGGTTGTTGGGTAATTTTGAGAAAGTTTGGGCCTTTGTGTAATTTTACAAGAGTTGGGGTTTTAAATATATAAACCTATATGCATGTTAGGCATAGAGAAATGAGATTAATGTTGGGACATTGATGGAAATGGAACCTTAGGGTTGTTTGTGAATTATGGTAATTTGCCCTAATTGGTTTAATTAATTAATGCATATAATTAATTGAAGAAAACGAGGAATTGAATTGAGAATGTTGAAATTGAGAATGTATGGGATTAAAGAGTGTAGACAAATCTTTTATTGCTCATCTAGTTATAATGTTAATATATTATCCAGTTGTGCATTTATTTCCTGCTTAGAAATAATTGCTTTGGGCTACCGGTGGAGGGTAGTGATGATTGTTGTAGACAATGCATGTTGATTAGGCAAACTAAAACTAATCATTTGGTTGTGTCATAGAGTATGACGGTTGATAGAATACATTAACTTTATGTATTGAGTGATTGTGTATATGACCAATGTGTTTATATGCATTATGTGTAGACGGTTGATAGAATACATTAACTTTATGTATTGATCGATGTGTATATGATTCTGTGTTTATATGCATTGCTTGTGTAGAGGAGGAGATGGGGGATGTACTCCGCGGTTTAGGGGAAGATAGGGGATGTACCTCTAAACCAGATAGGATTGGGAGGAGATGGGGGATGAACTCCGTAGACACAGCTCATATGCTTGTCTAGAGAAGTGAAGATACAGCTCATATGCTTATCTTTGTGAAGTATAGATATAGCTCATATGCTTGTCTAGTGAAGTGTAGATATAGCTCATATGCTTATCTGTTGTAGTGTTGATACAGCTTATCTGTTGTAGTATTGATATAGCTCATATGCTTATCTGTGGTAATATTGATATAGCTCATATGCTTATCTGTTGTAGTAGTGATATAGCTCATAAGCTTATCTATTGAAAAGTTTGTTGATTTGATATAGCACTAAAATGTATATCATCATCGTTCGTGAAGTATGGAAGTAGTTTATGTGTTATTGATACAACACCAAAATGTGTATCCACCGTAAAAATTGGGAAAATGTTCTAGTGATGAACTATAATCTCATCAAAATGTTTTGGCCAGAGTACTGAGCCCTGTTTTCAAACCCAAAGTTGGACAAGAAATGAAAAGTGAATTGTAACATAGACTTGGTTGTCATGGAATTGAAATAAGATGTAAATGGAAGTGTAAGTATCGACCATCTATCAGTTGCTAATCTTCTAGGCATTGTTTATAGTTGGTTTAGTATATCTCTGCTGGGCTGTGGCTCACCCTATATGGGAACATCATTTCAGGTACAGGTAGCATGCCACCTCCAAGGACATAGCTTGGGAGGCTAGAGGCGGACAGACTTTTGTTCTCTTATCTCCTTTTGATGTATTACATGTAAATTCAAGCCAAGGGCTTAATGTGTAACCGAGTCAATACTCTCTTTTATGACCAAGTGTTAACTTGGAAAGCTGTAAGCCCGTAGGGCATTTACCTTTGTTGTTAACGTGTAATACTTTAGTAATGAAGTACTCTGATGAATTGAGCAAATGTGGATCTTTTGTATATAAATGTATGTTTATATTGATAGGTTTAACGTTATTATTTTGAGGGTGTTACAGCATAAAATTAAAAATGGAAGTTCAATACAAAAACCATTATACCTTAACGATCTATTTGGAAATTAAATAAAAAAGGTAGTTTAATAGAAAAGCAAATTGAATAAAAATGGAAGTTGAATAAAAATAAAAATGAAAGTTGCATAAAATTAAAAATGGAAGTTCAATCCAAAAACCACTATACCTTAACGATCCATTTGGAAATTAAATAAAAAAGGAAGTTTAATAGAAAAGTAAATTGAATAAAAATGGAAGTTGAATGAAAATAAAAATGAAGTTGCATAAAATTAAAAATGAAAGTTCAATCCAGAAACCACTATACCTTAGTGATCTATTTGGAAATTAAATAAAAAAGGAAGTTTAATAGGAAAGTTAATTGAATTAAAATGGAAGTAGAATAAAAATAAAAATGAAAGTTGCATAAAACTAAAATTGGAAGTTCAATCCAGAAACCACTATACCTTAACGATCTATTTGGAAATTAAGTAAAAAAGGAAGTTTAATAGAAAAGTAAATTGAATAAATATGGAAGTTGAATAAAAATAAAAATGAAAGTTACAGAAAATTAAATATGGAAGTTAAATCCAGAAACCACTTTACCTTAACGATCTATTTGGAAATTAAATAAAAAATGAAGTTTAATAGAAAAGTAAATTGAATAAAAATGGAAGTAGAATAAAAATAAAATGAAAGTCGTATAAAATTAAAAATGAAAGTTCAATCCAAAAACCACAATACCTTGATGATCTATTTGGAAATTAAATAAAAAAGAAAGTTTAATAGAAAAGTAAATTGAATAAAAATGTTATTTGAATAAAAATAAAAATGAAAGTTGCACAAAATTAAAAATGGAAGTTCAATCCAAAAACCACTATACCTTAACGATCTATTTGGAAATTAAATAAAAAAGGAAGTTAAATAAAAATAAAAATGGAAGTTGCAGAAAATTAAAAATGGAAGTTCATTCTAGAAACCACTATACCTTAACAATCTATTTGGAAATTAAATAAAAAAGGAAGTTTAATAGAAAAGTAAATTGAATAAAAATGGAAGTAGAATATAAATATAAATGAAAGTTGCATAAAATTAAAAATGGAAGTCCAATACAGAAACCACTATACCTTAGCGATAAATTTGGAAATTAAATAAAAAAGGAAGTTTAATAGGAAAGTAAATTGAATTAAAATGGAAGTAGAATAAAAATAAAAATGAAAGTTGCATAAAATTAAAACTGAAAGTTCAATCCAGAAACCACTATACCTTAACGATCTATTTGGAAATTAAATAAAAAAGGAAGTTTAACAGAAAAGTAAATTGAACAAAAATGGAAGTTGAATATAAATAAAAATGAAAGTTGCAGAAAATTAAATATGGAACTTCAATCCAAAAACCACTATACCTTATCGATCTATTTGGAAATTAAATAAAAAAGGTAGTTTAATAGAAAAGTAAATTGAATAAAAATGGAAGTTGAATAAAAATAAAAATGAAAGTTGCATAAAATTAAAAATGGAAGTTCAATCCAAAAACCACTATACCATAACGATCTATTTCGAAATTAAATAAAAAAGGAAGTTTAATAGGAAAGTAAATTGAATTAAAATGGAAGTAGAATAAAAATAAAAATGAAAGTTACATAAAATTAAAAATTGAAGTTCAATCCAGAAACCACTATACCTTAACGATCTATTTGGAAATTAAATAAAAAAAAAGTTTAATAGAAAAGTAAATTGAATAAAAATGGAAGTTGAAAAAAAATAAAAATGGAAGTTGCAGAAAATTAAATATGGAAGTTCAATCCAGAAACCACTATACCTTAACGATCTATTTGGAAATTAAATAAAAAAGGAAGTTTAATAGAAAAGTAAATTGAATAAAAATGGAAGTTGAATAAAAATAAAAATGAAAGTTGCATAAAATTAAAAATGGAAGTTCAATCCAAAAACCACAATACCTTAACGATCTATTTGGAAATTAAATAAAAAAAGAAGTTGAGTAGAAAAGAAACTTGAATGAAAAAGGAAGTTAAATAAAAATAAAAATGGAAGTTGCAGAAAATTAAAAATGGAAGTTCATTCAAGAAACCACTATACCTTAACAATCTATTTGGAGATTAAATAAAAAAGGATGTTTAATAGAAAAGTAAATTGAATAAAAATAGAAGTAGAATAAAAATAAAAAGGAAAGTTGCATAAAATAAAAAGTGGAAGTTCAATCCAGAAACCACTTTACCTTAACGATCTATTTGGAAATTAAATAAAAAAGGAAGTTTAATAGAATAGTAAATTGAATAAAAATGGAAGTTGAATAAAAATAAATTGAAAGTTGCATAAAATTAAAAATGGAAGTTCAATCCAAAAACCAGTATACCTTAACGATCTATTTGGAAATGAAATAAAAAAAGGAAGTTGAGTAGAAAAGAAATTTGAATAAAAAAGGAAGTAAAATAAAAATAAAAATGGAAGTTGCAGAAAATTAAAAATGGAAGTTCATTCCAGAAACCACTATACCCTAACGATCTATTTGGAAATTAAATAAAAAAAGAAGTTTAATAGAAAAGTAAATAGATTTAAAATTGAAGCAAAATATAAATAAAAATGAAAGTTGCTTAGAATTAAAAATGGAAGTTCAATCCAGAAACCGCTATACCTTAGCGATCTATTTGGAAATTAAATGAAAAATGAAGTTTAATAGGAAAGCAAATTGAATAAAAATGGAAGTTGAATAAAAATAAAAATGAAAGTTGCATAAAATTAAAAATGGAAGTTCAATTCAAAAACCACAATTCCTTAACGATCTATTTGGAAATTAAATAAAAAAGGAAGTTGAGTAGAAAAGAAACTTGAATAAAAAAGGAAATTAAATAAAAATAAAAATGGAAGTTGCAGAAAATTAAAAATGGAAGTTTATTCCAAAAACGACTATACCTTAACGATCTATTTGGAAATTAAATAACAAAGGAAGTTTACTAGAAAAGTAAATTGAATAAAAATGGAAGTTGAATAAAAATAAAAGTGAAAGTTGCATAAAATTAAAA
The DNA here is from genome assembly GCF_055761805.1 of Camellia sinensis. Classification (NCBI taxonomy): domain Eukaryota; kingdom Viridiplantae; phylum Streptophyta; class Magnoliopsida; order Ericales; family Theaceae; genus Camellia; species Camellia sinensis. The sequence goes on along the minus strand of NW_028128987.1, from coordinate 43,340,724 downwards.
ATCAAAGTTCAATCCAAAAACCAATATACCTTAACGATCTATTTGGAAATTAAATAAAAAAGGAAGTTGAGTAGAAAAGAAACTTGAATAAAAAAGGTAGTTAAATAAAAATAAAAATGGAAGTTGTAGAAAATTGAAAATGGAAGTTCATTCCAGAAACCACTATACCTTACCGATCTTTTTGGAAATTAAATAAAATAGGAAGTTTAATAGAGAAGTAAAAATAATAAAAATGGAAGTAGAATATAAATAAAAATCAAAGTTGCATAAAATTAAAAACGGAAGTTCATTCCAGAAACTACTATACCTTAGTGATCTATTTGGAAATTAAATAAAAAAGGGAGTTTAAGAGGAAAGTAAATTGAATTAAAATTGTAACGCCCTCAAAAATAACATTAAACACATCAAATAAGACATGCGTTGACGTATAAACACATCCACCTTCTATTATTCAATAGCGTCTCATTACATAAGTATTACATGTTAACATCATAACAAAATGCCCTACGGGCTTACAGCTTTCCAAGTTAACACTTGGTTACAACAAAGAGTACTAACTCGATACACATTAAGCCCTTGGCTTGAAGTTACATATAATACATCAAAAGTAAAACAACAAAACTATGCCCGCCACTAGCCTCCCAGCTATGTCCTTGGAGGTGGCATGCTTCCTGTACCTGAAAATGATGTTCCCATATAGGGTGAGCCACAGCCCAGTAGAAATACACTAAACCAACCATGGACAATGACTAAAACATTAGCAATTGATAGTTGGTCAACACTGATACAATCACATAAATTACATATTTATGTCAACGACTTACCAGTCCCATTTACTTTTCATTTTCCCTTTTCAACAGATAAGCATGCTAGCTCTATCATCATTTCCACAGATATGTATAAAAACTATATCTCACATTCAGATAAGCATAAAAGCTATATCCACATTCTCAACAGATATGTATATCAACAATATCCACAGATAAGCATACAAGCTGTATCCACACTTCACAAAGATAAGCATATGAGCTCTATCTTCACTTCTCTAGACAAGCATATGAGCTCTGTCTACGGAGTTCATCCCCTATCTCCTCCCAATACCTATCCGGTTTAGAGGTACATCCCCTATCTTCCCCTAAACCGCGGAGTACATCCCCTATCTCCTCCTCTACACATAACGTATACAAACACAAAGGTTCTATATACAATCACACAATACATATAATTAATGTATTCTATCAACCGTCAAGTTCCATGACACATTTCATTGAGTAGTTTCAGTTTACTTAATCATCAAGCATTGTCTACAACAATCACGACTATCCTCCACCGATAGCCCAAAGCAGTTATTTCTAAACAGAAAATAAATGCACAAATGGATATTCAATCAACATTTCATTCCTCATTTCTCACAATTAATTATCTCAATTAATTAAACAATGTAATTAGGCCATTTTCCATAATTACCATTTCAACCCTTAGGTCCCATTTTCATCAATGATTCAACATCAATTCCATTCTTCTATGCCAAACATGCATCTAGGTTTGTTATCAATAAAACCCCAACTTTTGTAAAATTACACAAAAGTCCCAATCTTTCACAAAATTACCAAACCAAGCCCAACATCTCAAAATACCAAAATTTAAAGACAAAACCCATAGAGAGGAGTAGGATATCCCTACCTCAAATTCGGAGTCCCAAAGGAGAAGACGACAAAACTCAACGTGCTCCAAAACCCGAGATTTTCAGATTAAAATGAAGCCCTCGACGATCAACAACTTTTTTGTAAAGGCCAAAGGTGAGTAAATCACTCCTACTAGATCAAAACCTAGAGAGAAGGTAGAGTCTAGAGTGAGAGGCTCAACAATGGTGATTTTGGAAAAGTAAGAGAGAGAAGAGAAAGTGAAAAAGTGATTTAAAAAGTCACAACTTCGAAACTTAAACCCAGTCTTCCGCTCGAGCGTAAAACACCCCGCTCGAGCGGCCACTCACAGATTTTCGCTCGAGCGGCCAACCTCCCGCTCGAGCGCAGAATGCACTCGCCCAGCACTTTCGCAGAACCAGGCCTCCGCTCGAGCTCCCAACTCCCCGCTCGAGCGGCACTCACACAACCCCGCTCGAGCGGACAATCCCACGCTCGAGCGTACAACACTGCGCAGGAAATACTGGATGGGTGTATTCCCCGCTCGAGCGCCAACACCTCCGCTCGAGCGGACAGGCCAAAAATCTGGGCAACTAGTTTTGGTTTCTAAACTCAACCAACCTGAAACAAATCCGCCCAACACATCCTATAACTCAAATACGAAGTAAAAGGATGTAAACACAATAATAACCAACTACCAACATCCACGGACACATGTCCGGATCACGGTATAACAAGGGTAAACCCGGGATCGCTATAAAAATGGAAGTAGAATAAAAATAAAAATGAAAGTTGCATAAAACTAAAATTGGATGTTCAATCCAGAAACCACTATACCTTAACGATCTATTTGGGAATTAAATAAGAAAGGAAGTTGAGCAAAAAAGAAACTTGAATAAAAAAGGAAGTTAAATAAAAGGAAGTTTAATTGAAAAGTAAATTGATTAAAAATGGAAGTAGAATAAAATTAAAAATGAAAGTTGCATAAAATTAAAAATGGTTGTTCAAGCCAGAAACGACTATACCTTAACGATCTACTTGGAAATTAAATAAAAAAGGAAGTTTAATAGGAAAGTAAATTGAATTAAAATGGAAGTAGAATAGAAATAAAAATGAAAGTTGCATAAAATTAAAAATGAAAGTTCAATCCAGAAATCACTATACCTTAACGATCTATTTGGAAATTAAATAAAAAAGGAAGTTTAATAGAAAAGTAAATTGAATAAAAATGGAAGTTGAATAAAAATAAAAATTAAAGTTGCAGAAAACTAAATATGGAAGTTCAATCCAGAAACCACTATACCTTAACGATCTATTTGGAAATTAAATAAAAAAAGAAGTTTAATAGAAAAGTAAATTGAATAAAAATGGAAGTTGAATAAAAATAAAAATGAAAGTTGCATAAAATTAAAAATGGAAGTTCAGTCCAAAAACCACTATACCTTAACGATCTATTTGGAAATTAAAAAAAAAAAGGAAGTTGAGTAGAAAAGAAATTTGAATGAAAAAGGAAGTTAAATAAAAATAAAAATGGAAGTTGCAGAAAATTAAAAATGGAAGTTCAATCCAGAAACTACTATACCTTAGCGATCTATTTGGAAATTAAATAAAAAAGGATGTTTAATAGAAAAGTAAATTGAATAAAAATGGAAGTAGAATAAAAATAAAACGGAAAGTTGCATAAAATAAAAAGGGAAAGTTCAATCCAGAAACCACTGTACCTTAACGATCTGTTTGCAAATTAAATAAAAAAGGAAGTTTAATAGAAAAGCAAATTGAATAAAAATGGAAGTTGAATAAAAATAAAAAAGAAAGTTGCCGAAAATTAAATATGGAAGTTCAATCCAGAAACCACTATACCTTAACGATCTATTTGGAAATTAAATAAAAAAAGAAGTGTAATAGAAAAGTAAATTGAATAAAAATGGAAGTTGAATAAAAATAAAATGAAAGTTGCATAAAATTAAAAATGGAAGTTTAATCCAAAAACCACTATACCTTAACGATCTATTTGGAAATTAAATAAAAAAGGAAGTTGAGTAGAAAAGAAACTTGAATAAAACAGGAAGTTAAATAAAAATAAAAATAGAAGTTGCATAAAATTAAAAATGGAAGTTCAATCCAGAAACCACTATACCTTAACGATCTATTTGGAAATTAAATAAAAAAGGAAGTTTAATAGAAAAGTAAATTGAATAAAAATGGAAGTAGAATATAAATAAAAATGAAAGTTGCATAAAATTAAAATTGGAAGTTCAATCCAGAAACCAGTATACCTTAGCAATCTATTTGGAAATTAAATAAAAAAGGAAGTTTAATAGGAAAGTAAATTTAATTAAAATGGAAGTAGTATTAAAATAAAAATGAAGGTTGCATAAAATTAAAAATGGAAGTTCAATCCAGAAATCACTATACCTTAACGATCTATTTGGAAATTAAATAAAAAAGGAAGTTTAATAGAAAAGTAAATTGAATAAAAATGGAAGTTGAATAAAAATAAAAATGAAAGTTGCAGAAAATTAAATAAGAAAGTTTAATCCAGAAACCACTTTACCCTAACGATCTATTTGGAGATTAAATAAAAAAGGAAGTTTAATACAAAAGTGAATTGAATAAAAATAAAAATGAAAGTCGCATAAAATTAAAAATGGAAGTTCAATCCAAAAACCACTATACCTTAACGATCTATTTGGAAGTTAAAAAAAAAAAGGAAGTTTAGTAGAAAAGAAAGTTGAATGAAAAAGGAAGTTAGATAAAAATAAAAATGGAAGTTGCAGAAAATTAAAAATGGAAGTTCATTCAAGAAACCACTATACCTTAACGATCTATTTGGAAATTAAATAAAAAAGGATGTTTAATAGAAAAGTAAATTGAATAAAAATGGAAGTAGAATAAAAATAAAAATGAAAGTTGCATAAAATTAAAATTGGAAGTTCAATTCAAAAACCACTATACCTTAACGATCTATTTGGAAATTAAAGAAAAAAGGAAGTTTAATCGAATAGTAAATTGAATAAAAATGGAAGTTGAATAAAAATAAATTGAAAGTTGCATAAAATTAAAAACGCAATTTCAATCCAAAAACCATAATACCTTGACAATCTATTTGGAAATTAAAGAAAAAAGGAAGTTTAATCGAATAGTAAATTGAATAAAAATGGAAGTTGAATAAAAATAAATTGAAAGTTGCATAAAATTAAAAACGCAATTTCAATCCAAAAACCATAATACCTTGACGATCTATTTGGAAATTAAATAAAAAAAGGAAGTTGAGTAGAAAAGAAACTTGAATAAAAAAGGAAGTTAAATAAAAATAAAATTGGAAGTTGCAGAAAATTAAAAATGGAAGTTCATTCCAGAAAGCACTATACCTGAACGATCTATTTGGAAATGAAATAAAAATGGATGTTTCATAGAAAAGTAAATTGAATAAAAATGGAAGTAGAATAAAAATAAAAAGGAAAGTTGCATAAAATAAAAAGTGGAAGTTCAATCTAGAAACCGCTATACCTTAACGATCTGTGTGGAAATTAAATAAAAAAGGAAGTTTAATAGAAAAGTAAATTGAATAAAAATGGAAGTTGAATAAAAATAAAAATGAAAGCTGCAGAAAATTAAATATGGAAGTTCAATCTAGAAACCAATATACCTTAACGATCTATTTGGAAATTAAATAAAAAAGGAAGTTTAATCGAAAAAAAACTTGAATAAAAATGGAAGTTGCAGAAAATTAAAAATGGAAGTTCATTCTAGAAACCACTATACCTTAACGATCTATTTGGAAATTAAATAAAAAAGGAAGTTTAATAGGAAAGTAAATTAAATTAAAATGGAAGTAGAATAAAAATAAAAAGGAAAGTTGCATAAAATAAAAAGGGGAAGTTCAATCCAGAAACCACTATACCTTAACGATCTGTTTGGAAATTAAACAAAAAAGGAAGTTTAATAGAAAAACAAATTGAATAAAAATGGAAGGTGAAAAAAAATAAAAATGAAAGTTGCAGAAAATTAAATATGGAAGTTCAATCCAGAAACCAATATACCTTAACGATCTATTTAGAAATTAAATAAAAAAGGAAGTGTAATAGAAAAGTAAATTGAATAAAAATGGAAGTTGAACAAAAATAAAAATGAAAGTTGCATAAAATTAAAAATGGAAGTTCAATCCAGAAACCACTATACCTTAACGATCTATTTGAAAATTAAATAAAAAAGGAAGTTGAGTAGAAAAGAAAGTTGATAAAAAAAAGAAGTTAAATAAAAATAAAAATGGAAGTTGCAGAAAATTAAAAATGGAAGTTCATTTCAGAAACCACTATACCTGAACGATCTATTTGGAAATTAAATAAAAAGGGATGTTTAAGAGGAATGTGAATTGAATTAAAATCGAAGTAGAATAAAAATAAAAATGAAAGTTGCATAAAACTAAAATTGGAAGTTCAATCCAGAAACCAGTATACCTTAACGATCTATTTGGAAATTAAATACGAAAGGAAGTTTAACAGAAAAGTAAATTGAATAAATATGGAAGTTGAATAAAAATAAAAATGGAAGTTGCAGAAAATTAAATATGGAAGTTCAATCCAGAAACCACTATACCTTAACGATATATTTGGAAATTAAATAAAAAACGACGTTTAAGAGAAAAGTAAATTGAATAAAAATGGAAGTTGAATAAAAATAAAAATGAAAGTTACATAAAATTAAAAATGGAAGTTCAATCCAAAAACCACTATACCTTAACGATCTATTTGGATATTAAATAAAAAAGGAAGTTGAGTAGAAAAGAAACTTGAATGAAAAAGGAAGTTAAATAAAAATAAAAATGGAAGTTCATTCAAGAAACCACTATACCTTAACAATCTATTTAGAAATTAAATAAAAAAGGATGTTTAATAGAAAAGTAAAATTAATAAAAATGGAAGTAGAATAAAAATAAAAAGGAAAGTTGCATAAAACAAAAAGTGGAAGTTCAATCCAGAAACCATTATACCTTAACGATCTGTGTGCAAATTAAATAAAAAAGGAAGTTTAATAGAAAAGTAAATTGAATAAAAATGGAAGTTGAATAAAAATAAAAATGAAAGTTGCAGAAAATTAAATATGGAAGTTCAATCCAGAAACCACTATACCTTAACGATCTATTTGGAAATTAAATAAAAAAGGAAGTTTAATAGAAAGTAAATTGAATAAAAATGGAAGTAGAATATAAATAAAAATGAAAGTTTCATAAAATAAAAAATGGAAGTTCAATCCAGAAACCACTATAGCTAAGCGATCTATTTGGAAATTAAATAAAAAAGGAAGTTTAATAGGAAAGTAAATTTAATTAAAATGGAAGTAGAATAAAAATAAAAATGAAGGTTGCATAAAATTAAAAAAGGAAGTTCAATCCAGAAATCACTATACCTTAACGATCTATTTGGAAATTAAATAAAAAAGGAAGTTTAATAGAAAAGTAAATTGAATAAAAATGGAAGTTGAATAAAAATAAAAATGAAAGTTGCAGAAAATTAAATAAGGAAGTTCAATCCAGAAACCACTTTACCTTAACGATCTATTTGGAAATTAATTAAAAAAGGAAGTTTACTAGAAAAGTAAATTGAATAAAAATGGAAGTTGAATAAAATAAAAATGAAAGTTGCATAAAATTAAAAATGGAAGTTCAATCCAAAAACCACTATACCTTAACGATCTATTTGGAAATTAAATAAAAAAGGTAGTTGAGTAGAAAAGAAACTTGAATAGAAAAGAAAGTTAAATAAAAATAAAATTGGAAGTTGCAGAAAATTAAAAATGGAAGTTCATTCAAGAAACCACTATACCTTAACGATCTATTTAGAAATTAAATAAAAAAGGAAGTTTAATAGAAACGTAAATTGAACAAAAATGGAAGTAGAATAAAAATAAAAATGAAAGTTGCATAAAATTAAAAGTGTAAGTTCAATCCAGAAACCACTATACCTGAACGATCTATTTGGAAATTAAATAAAAAATGAAGTTTAATAGAAAAGTAAATTGAATAAAAATGGAAGCAAAATAAAAATAAAAAGGAAAGTTGCATAAAATTAAAAGTGGAAGTTCAATCCAGAAACCACTGTACCTTAACGATCTGTTTGGAAATTAAATAAAAAAGGAAGTTTCATAGAAAAGTAAATTGAATAAAAATGAAAATGAAAGTTGAATAAAATTAAAAATGGAAGTTTATTCCAAAAATCACTATACCTTAACGATCTATTTGGAAATTAAATAAAAAAGGAAGTTGAGTAGAAATAAAACCGGAGGTTGCAGAAATGTATTTAATGGAAGTTCATTAAATAAAAAGGATGTTTAATAGAAAAGTAAATTGAATAAAAATGGAAGTTGAATAAAAATAAAAAGGAAACTTGCATAAAATAAAAAGTTGAAGTTCAATCCAGAAACCACTATACGTTAACGATCTATTTGGAAATTAAATAAAAAAGGAAGTTGAGTAGAAAAGAAACTTGATTAAAAAAGGAAGTTAAATTAAAAAAAAAATGGAAGCCGCAGAAAATTAAAAACGGAAGTTCAGTCCAGAAAGCACTATACCTTAACGATCTATTTGGAAATTAAATAAAAAAGGAAGTTTAATAGGAAAGTAAATTGAATTAAAATAGAAGTACAATAAAAATAAAAATGAAAGTTGCATAAAATTAAAAATGGAAGTTCAATCTAGAAACCACTATACCATAACGATCTATTTGGAAATTAAATAAAAAAAAAAGTTTAATAGAAATGTAAATTGAATAAAAATGGAAGTTGAATAAAAATAAAAATGGAAGTTGCAGAAAATTAAATATGGAAGTGCAATCCAGAAACCACTATACCTTAACGATCTATTTGGAAATTAATTAAAAGAGGAAGTTTAATAGAAAAGTAATTGAATAAAAATGGAAGTTGTATAAAAATAGAAATTAAAGTTGCATAAAATTAAAAATGGAAGTTCAATCCAAAAACCACTATACCTTAACGATCTATTTGGATATTAAATAAGAAAGGAAGTTGAGTAGAAAAGAAACTTGAATGAAAAAAGAAGTTAAATAAAAATAAAAATGGAAGTTCATTCAAGAAACCACTATACCTTAACAATTTATTTGGAAATTAAATAAAAAAGGATGTTTAACAGAAAAGTAAATTGAATAAAAATGGAAGTAGAATAAAAATAAAAAGGAAAGTTGCATAAAATAAAAAGTGGAAGTTCAATCCAGAAACCACTATACCTTAACGATCTGTGTGGTAATTAAATAAAAAGGATGTTTAATAGAAAAGTAAATTGAATAAAAATGGAAATAGACTAAAAATAAAAATGAAAGTTGCATAAAATTAAAATTGGAAGTTCAATCCAAAAACCACTATACCTTAACGATCTATTTGGAAATTAAATAAAAAAGGAAGTTTAATAGAATAGTAAATTGAATAAAAATGGAAGTTGAATAAAAATAAATTGAAAGTTGCATAAAATTAAAAACGGAAGTTCAATCCAAAAACAACAATACCTTAACGATCTATTTGGAAATTAAATATAAAAAAAAGGAAGTTGAGTAGAAAAGAAACTTGAATAAAAAAGGAAGTTAAATAAAAATAAAATTGGAAGTTGCAGAAAATTAAAAATGGAAGTACATTCCAGAAACCACTATACCTGAACGATCTATTTGGAAATTAAATAAAAAGGAAAGTTTAAGAGGAAAGTAAATTGAATTAAAATGGAAGTAGAATAAAAATAAAAATGAAAGTTGCATAAAACTAAAATTGGAAGTTCAATCCAGAAACCACTATACCTTAACGATCTATTTGGAAATTAAATAAAAAAGGAAGTTTAATGGAAAAGTAAATTGAATAAATATGGAAGTTGAATAAAAAAAAAAAATGAAAGTTGCAGAAAATTAAAAGTGGAAGTTCAATCCAAAAACCACTATACCCTAACGATCTATTTGGAAATTAAACAAAAAAGGAAGTTGAGTAGAAAAAAACTTGAATAAAAAAGGAAGTTAAACAAAAATAAAAATAAAAATAAAAGTTGCATAAAATTAAAACTGGTAGTTCAATCTAGAAACCACTATACCTTAACGATGTATTTGGAAATTAAATAAAAAAGGAGGTTTAATAGAAAAGTAAATTGATTAAAAATTGAAGTAGAATAAAAATAAAAATGAAAGTTGCATAAAATTAAAAATGGAAGTTCAAACCAGAAACCACTATACCTTAACGATCTACTTGGAAATTGAATAAAAAAGGAAGTTTAATAGGAAAGTAAATTGAATTAAAATGGCTGTAGAATAAAAATAAAAATGAAAGTTGCATAAAATTAAAAATGGAAGTTCAATCCAGAAGCCACTATACCTTAACGATCTATTCGGAAATTAAATAAAAAAGGAAGCTTAATAGAAAAGTAAATTGAATAAAAATGGAAGTTGAATAAAAATAAAAATTATAGTTGCAGAAAATTAAATAAGGAAGTTCAATCCAGAAACCACTATACCTTAACGATCTATTCGGAAATTAAATAAAAAAGGAAGTTTAATAGAATAGTAAATTGAATAAAAATGGAAGTTGAATAAAAATAAAAATAAAAGTTGCATAAAATTAAAAATGGAAGTTCAATCCAAAAACCACTACACCTTAACGATCTATTTGGAAATTAAAAGAAAAAGGAAGTTGAGTAGAAAAGAAACTTGAATGAAAAAGGAAGTTAAAAAAAAATAAAAATGGAAGTTGCAGAAAATTAAAAAAGGAAGTTCATTCGACAAACCACTATACCTTAACGATCTATTTGGAAATTAAATAAAAAAGGATGTTTAATAGAAAAGTAAATTGAATAAAAACGGAAGTAGAATAAAAATAAAAAGGAAAGTTGCAAAAAATAAAAAGTGGAAGTTCAATCCAGAAACCACTATACCTTAACGATCTGTGTGCAAATTAAATAAAAAATGAAGTTTAATAGAAAAGTAAATTGAATAAAAATGGAAGTTAAATAATAATAAAAATGAAAGTTGCAGAAAATTAAATATGGAAGTTCAATCCAGAAACCACTATACCTTAACGATCTATTTGGATATTAAATAAAAAAGGAAGTTGAGTAGAAGAGAAACTTGAATGAAAAAGGAAGTTAAATAAAAATAAAAATGGAAGTTGCAGAAAACTAGAAATGGAAGTTCATTCAAGAAACCACTATACCTTAACAATCTATTTGGAAATTAAATAAAAAAAGGATGTTTAACAGAAAAGTAAATTGAATAAAAATGGAAGTTGAATAAAAATGGAAGTAGAATAAAAACAAAAAGGAAAGTTGCATAAAATAAAAAGTGGAAGTTCAATCTAGAAACCACTATACCTTAACGATCTGTGTGGTAATTAAATAAAAAAGGATGTTTAATAGAAAAGTAAATTGAATAAAAATGGAAATAGAATAAAAATAAAAATGAAAGTTGCATAAAATTAAAATTGGAAGTTCAATCCAAAAACCACTATACCTTAACAATCTATTTGGAAATTAAATAAAAAAGCAAGTTTAATAGAATAGTAAATTGAATAAAAATGGAAGTTGAATAAAAATAAATTGAAAGTTGCATAAAATTAAAAACGGAAGTTCAATCCAAAAACAACAATACCTTAACGATCTATTTGGAAATTAAATAAAAAAAAGGAAGTTGAGTAGAAAAGAAACTTGAATAAAAAAGGAAGTTAAATAAAAATAAAATTGGAAGTTGCAGAAAATTAAAAATGGAAGTTCATTCCAGAAACCACTATACCTGAACGATCTATTTGGAAATTAAATAAAAAGGAAAGTTTAAGAGGAAAGTAAATTGAATTAAAATGGAAGTAGAATAAAAATAAAAATGAAAGTTGCATAAAACTAAAATTGGAAGTTCAATCCAGAAACCACTATACCTTAACGATCTATTTGGAAATTAAATAAAAAAGGAAGTTTCATGGAAAAGTAAATTGAATAAATATGGAAGTTGAATAAAAAAAAAATGAAAGTTGCAGAAAATTAAAAGTGGAAGTTCAATCCAAAAACCACTATACCTTAACGATCTATTTGGAAATTAAATAAAAAAGGAAGTTTCATGGAAAAGTAAATTGAATAAATATGGAAGTTGAATAAAAAAAAAATGAAAGTTGCAGAAAATTAAAAGTGGAAGTTCAATCCAAAAACCACTATATCCTAACGATCTATTTGGAAATTAAATAAAAAAGGAAGTTGAGTAGAAAAAAACTTGAATAAAAGAGGAAGTTAAATAAAAATAAAAATAAAAATAAAAGTTGCATAAAATTAAAACTGGTAGTTCAATCTAGAAACAACTATAACTTAACGATGTATTTGGAAATTAAATAAAAAAAGAGGTTTAATAGAAAAGTAAATTGATTACAAATTGAAGTAGAATAAAAATAAAAATGAAAGTTGCATAAAATTAAAAATGGAAGTTCAATCCAGAAACCATTATACCATAACGATCTGTTTGGAAATTAAATAAAAAAGGAAGCTTAATAGAAAAGTAAATTGAATAAAAATGGAAGTTGAATAAAAATAAAAATTATAGTTGCAGAAAATTAAATATGGAAGTTCAATCCAGAAACCACTATACCTTAACGATCTATTCGGAAATTAAATAAAAAAGGAAGTTTAATAGAAAAGTAAATTGAATAAAAATGGAAGTTGAATAAAAATAAAAATGAAAGTTGCATAAAATTAAAAATGGAAGTTCAATCCAAAAACCACTATACCTTAACGATCTATTTGGAAATTAAAAAAAAAAAAAAGGAAGTTGAGTAGAAAAGAAACTTGAATGAAAAAGGAAGTTAAAAAAAAATAAAAATGGAAGTTGCAGAAAATTAAAAAAGGAAGTTCATTCGACAAACCACTATACCTTAACGATCTATTTGGAAATTAAATAAAAAAGGATGTTTAATAGAAAAGTAAATTGAATAAAAACAGAAGTAGAATAAAAATAAAAAGAAAGTTGCAAAAAATAAAAAGTGGAAGTTCAATCCAGAAACCACTATACCTTAACGATCTGTGTGCAAATTAAATAAAAAATGAAGTTTAATAGAAAAGTAAATTGAATAAAAATGGAAGTTAAATAATAATAAAAATGAAAGTTGCAGAAAATTAAATATGGAAGTTCAATCCAGAAACCATTATACCTTAACGATCTATTTGGAAATTAAATAAAAAAGGAAGTTTAATAGAAAAGAAACTTGAATAAAAAAGGAAGTTAAATAAAAATAAAAAAGGAAGTTGCAGAAAATTAAAAATCGAAGTTCATTTCAGAAACCACTATACCTTAACGATCTATTTGGAAATTAAATAAAAAAGGAAGTTTAATACGAAAGTAAATTGAATTAAAATGGAAGTAGAATAAGAATAAAAAGGAAAGTTGCATAAAATAAAAAGGGGAAGTTCAATCCAGAAACCAGAATACCTTAACGATCTGTTTGCAAATTAAATAAAAAAGGAAGTTTAATAGAAAAACAAATTGAATAAAAATGGAAGTTGAATAAAAATAAAAATGAAAATTGCTGAAAATTAAATATGGAAGTTCAATCCAGAAACCAATATACCTTAACGATCTATTTAGAAATTAAATAAAAAAGGAAGTTTAATAGAAAAGAAACTTGAATAAAAAAGGAAGATAAATAAAAATAAAAATGGAAGTTGTAGAAAATTAAAAATGGAAGTTCATTCCAGAAACCACTATACCTTAACGATCTATTTGGAAATTAAATAAAAAAGGAAGTTTAATAGGAAAGTAAATTGAATTAAAATGGAAGTAGAATTAAAATAAAAAGGAAAGTTGCTTAAAATAAAAAGGGGAAGTTCAATCCTGAAACCACTATACCTTAACGATCTGTTTGCAAATTAAATAAAAAGGGAAGTTTAATAGAAAAACAAATTGAATAAAAATGGAAGTTGAATAAAAATAAAAATGAAAGTTGCAGAAAATTAAATATGGAAGTTCAATCCAGAAACCAATATACCTTAACGATCTATTTGGAAATTAAATAAAAAAGGAAGTGTAATAGAAAAGTAAATTGAATAAAAATGGAAGTAGAATAAAAATAAAAATGAAAGTTGCATAAAATTAAAAATGGAAGTTCAATCCAGAAACCACTATATCTTAACGATCTATTTGAAAATTAAATAAAAAAGGAAGTTGTGCAGAAAAGAAACTTGAAAAAAAAAAAAGAAGTTAAATAAAAATAAAAATGGAAGTTGCAGAAAATTAAAATTGGAAGTTCCTTCAAGAAACCACTATACCTTAACGATTTATTTAGAAATTAAAGAAAAAATGAAGTTTAATAGAAACGTAAATTGAACAAAAATGGAAGTAGAATAAAAATAAAAATGAAAGTTGCATAAAATTAAAAGTGTAAGTTCAATCTAGAAACCACTATACCTGAACGATCTATTTGGAAATTAAATAAAAAAGGAAGTTTAATAGAAAATTATATTGAATAAAAATGGAAGTTGAATAAAATTAAAAATAAGTTGAATAAAAATAAAAGTTGCATAAAATTAAAAATGGAAGTTCAATCCAAAAACGACTATACCTTAACGATCTATTTGGAAATTAAATAAAAAAGGAAGTTGAGTAGAAAAGAAACTTGAATAAAAAAGGAAGTTAAATAAAAATAAAAATGAAAGTTGCAGAAAATTAAAAATAGAAGTTCATTCTAGAAACCACTATACCTTAACGATCTATTTGGAAATTAAAGAAAAAAGGAAGTTTAATAGAAAAGTAAATTGAATAAAAATGGAAGTAGAATGAAAATAAGGAGGAAAGTTGCATAAAATTAAAAGTGGAAGTTCAATCCAGAAACCACTATGCCTTAACGATCTATTTGCAAATTAAATAAAAAAGGAAGTTTAATAGAAAAGTAAATTGAATAAAAATGGAAGTTGAATAAAAATAAAAATGAAAGTTGCAGAAAATTAAATATGGAAGTTCAATCCAGAAACCACTTTACCTTAACGATGTATTTGGAAATTAAATAAAACAGGAAGTTTAATGGAAAAGTAAAATTGAAGAAAAATGGAAGTTGAATAAAAATAAAAATGAAAGTTGCATAGAATTAAAAATGGAAGTTCAATCCAAAAACCACTATACCTTAACGATCTATTTGGAAATTAAATAGAAAAGGAAGTTGAGTAGAAAAGAAACTTGAATAAAAACGGAAGTTAAATAAAAATAAAAATGGAAGTTGCAGAAAATTAAAAGCGGAAGTTCAATCCCGAAACCACTATACCTTAACGATCTACTTGGAAATTAAATAAAAAAGGAAGTTTAATAGAAAAGTAAATTGAATAAAAATGGAAGTAGAATAAAAATAAAAAAGAAAGTTGCATAAAATTAAAAATGGAAGTTCAATCCAGAAACCACTATACCTTAACGATCTATTTGGAAATTAAATAAAAAAGGAAGTTTAATAGGAAAGTAAATTGAATTAAAATGGAAGTAGAGTAAAAAAAAAATGATAGTTGCATAAAATTAAAAATAGAAGTTCAATCCAGAAACCACTATACCTTAACGATCTATTTGGAAATTAAATAAAAAAGGAAGTTGAGTACAGAAGAAACTTGAATAAAAACAGAAGTTAAATAAAAATAAAAATGGAAGTTGCAGAAAATTAAAAACGGAAGTTCAATCTCGAAACCACTATACCTTAACGATCTACTTGGAAATTAAATAAAAAAGGAAGTTTAATAGAAAAGTAAATTGAATAAAAATGGAAGTAGAATTAAAATAAAAATGAAAGTTCCATAAAATTAAAAATGGAAGTTCAATCCAGAAACCACTTTACCTTAACGATCTATTTGGAAATTAAATAAAAAAGGAAGTTTAATAGGAAAGTAAATTGAATTAAAATGGAAGTAGAGTAAAAAAAAATGATAGTTGCATAAAATTAAAAATAGAAGTTCAATCCAGAAACCACTATACCTTAACGTTCTATTTGGAAATTAAATAAAAAAGGAATTTAATAGAAAAGTAAATTGAATAAAAATGGAAGTTGAATAAAAATAGAAATGAAAGTTGCATAAAATAAAAAATGGAAGTTCAATCCAGAAACCACTATACCTTAACGATCTATTTGGAAATTTAATAAAAATGGATGTTGAATATAAATAAAATGAAAGTTGCTTAAAATTAAAAATGGTCGTTCAACCCAAAAACCACTATACCTTAACGATCTATTTGGAAATTAAATAAAAAAGGAAGTTTAACCGGAAAGTGAATTTAATCAAAATGGAAGTTGAATAAAAATAAAAATGAAAGTTGCATAAAATTAAAAATGGAAGTTCAATCCAAAAGCCACTGTACCTTAACGATCTTTTTGGAAATTAAATAAAAAAGGACGTTGTGTAGAAAAGAAACTTGAATAAAAAAGGAAGTTGCAGAAAATTAAAAATGGAAGTTCATTCAAAAAACCACTATACCTTAACGATCTATTTGGAAACTAAATAAAAAAGGAAGTTTAATAGAAAATTAAATTGAATAAAAATGGAAGTTGAATAAAAATAAAAATGAAAGTTCAATCCAGAAACCACTATACCTTAATGATCTATTTGGAAATTAAATAAAAAAGGAAGTTTAAAAGAAATGTAAATTGAATAAAAATAAAATTTGCATAAAATTAAAAATGGAAGTTCAATCCAAAAACCACTATACCTTAACGATCTATATGGAAATTAAATAAAAAATGAAGTTGAGTAGGAAAGAAACTTGAATAAAAAAGGAAGTTAAACGAAAATAAAAATAAAAGTTGCAGAAAATTAAAAATAGAAGTTCATTCTAGAAACCACTATACCTTAACGATCTATTTGGAAATTAAATAAAAAAGGAAGTTTAATAGAAAAGTAAATTGAATAAAAATGGAAGTAGAATGAAAATAAAAAGGAAAGTTGCATAAAATTGAAAGTGGAAGTTCAATCCCGAAACCACTATGCCTTAACGATCTATTTGCAAATTAAATAAAAAAGGAAGTTTAATAGATAAGTAAATTGAATTAAACTGGAAGTTGAATAAAAATAAAAAGGAAAGACGCAGAAAATTAAATATGGAAGTTCAATCCAGAAACCACTTTACCTTAACGATCTATTTGGAAATTAAATAAAAAAGGAAGTTTAATGGAAAAGAAAAATTGAATAAAAATGGAAGTTGAATAAAAATAAAAATGAAAGTTGAATAAAATTAAAAATGGAAGTTCAATCCAAAAATCACTATACCTTAACGATCTATTTGGATATTAAATAAAAAAGGAAGTTGAGTAGAAATAAAACCGGAGGTTGCAGAAATGTATTTAATGGAAGTTCATTAAATAAAAAAGGATGTTTAATAGAAAAGTAAATTGAATAAAAATGGAAGTTGAATAAAAATAAAAAGGAAAGTTGCATAAAATAAAAAGTTGAAGTTCAATCCAGAAACCACTATACGTTAACGATCTATTTGGAAATTAAATAAAAAAGGAAGTTGAGTAGAAAAGAAACTTGATTAAAAAAGGAAGTTAAATAAAAATAAAAATGGAAGCCGCAGAAAATTAAAATTGGAAGTTCAATCCAGAAAGCACTATACCTTAACGATCTATTTGGAAATTAAATAAAAAAGGAAGTTTAATAGGAAAGTAAATTGAATTAAAATAGAAGTACAATAAAAATAAAAATGAAAGTTGCATAAAATTAAAAATGGAAGTTCAATCTAGAAACCACTATACCATAACGATCTATTTGGAAATTAAATAAAAAAAAAAAAAAGTTTAATAAAAATGTAAATTGAATAAAAATGGAAGTTGAATAAAAATAAAAATGGAAGTTGCAGAAAATTAAATATGGAAGTGCAATCCAGAAACCACTATACCTTAACGATCTATTTGGAAATTAAATAAAAAAGGAAGTTTAATAGAAAAGTAATTGAATAAAAATGGAAGTTGTATAAAAATAGAAATTAAAGTTGCATAAAATTAAAAATGGAAGTTCAATCCAAAAACCACTATACCTTAACGATCTATTTGGATATTAAATAAAAAAGGAAGTTGAGTAGAAAAGAAACTTGAATGAAAAAAGAAGTTAAATAAAAATAAAAATGGAAGTTGCAGAAAACTAAAAATGGAAGTTCATTCAAGAAACCACTATACCTTAACAATCTATTTGGAAATTAAATAAAAAAGGATGTTTAACTGAAAAGTAAATTGAATAAAAATGGAAGTAGAATAAAAATAGAAAGGAAAGTTGCATAAAATAAAAAGTGGAAGTTCAATCCAGAAACCACTATACCTTAACGATCTGTGTGGTAATTAAATAAAAAAGGATGTTTAATAGAAAAGTAAATTGAATAAAAATGGAAGTAGAATAAAAATAAAAATGAAAGTTGCATAAAATTAAAATTGGAATTTCAATCCAAAAACCACTATACCTTAACGATCTATTTGGAAATTAAATAAAAAAGGAAGTTTAATAGAATAGTAAATTGAATAAAAATGGAAGTTGAATAAAAATCAATTGAAAATTGCATAAAATTAAAAACGAAAGTTCAATCCAAAAACCACAATACCTTAACGATCTATTTGGAAATTAAATAAAAAAAAGGAAGTTGAGTAGAAAAGAAACTTGAATAAAAAAGGAAGTTAAATAAAAATAAAATTGGAAGTTGCAGAAAATTAAAAATGGAAGTTCATTCAAGAAACCACTATACCTTAACAATCTATTTGGAAATCAAATAAAAAAGGATGTTTAATAGAAAAGTAAATTGAATAAAAATGGAAGTAGAATGAAAATAAGAAGGAAAGTTGCATAAAATTAAAAGTGGAAGTTCAATCCAAAAACCACTATACCCTAACGATCTATTTGGAAATTAAATAAAAAAGGAAGTTGAGAAGAAAAGAAACTTGAATAAAAAAGGAAGTTAAATAAAAATAAAAATAAAAATAAAAGTTCCATAAAATGAAAATTGGTAGTTCAATCTAGAAACCACTATACCTTAACGATGTATTTGGAAATTAAATAAAAAAGGAGGTTTAATAGAAAAGTAAATTGATTAAAAATTGAAGTAGAATAAAAATAAAAATGAAAGTTGCATAAAATTAAAAATGGAAGTTCAAACCAGAAACCACTATACCTTAACGATCTACTTGGAAATTGAATAAAAAAGGAAGTTTAATAGGAAAGTAAATTGAATTAAAATGGCAGTAGAATAAAAATAAAAATGAAAGTTGCATAAAATTAAAAATGGAAGTTCAAACCAGAAACCACTATACCTTAACGTTCTATTTGGAAATTAAATAAAAAAGGAATTTAATAGAAAAGTAAATTGAATAAAAATGGAAGTTGAATAAAAATAGAAATGAAAGTTGCATAAAATAAAAAATGAAAGTTCAATCCAGAAACAACTATACCTTAACGATCTATTTGGAAATTGAATAAAAATGGAAGTTGAATATAAATAAAAATGAAAGTTGCTTAAAATTAAAAATGGTCGTTCAACCCAAAAACCACTATACCTTACCGATCTATTTGGAAATTAAATAAAAAAGGAAGTTTAACCGGAAAGTGAATTTAATAAAAATGGAAGTTGAATAAAAATAAAAATGAATGTTGCATAAAATTAAAAATGGAAGTTCAATCCAAAAACCACTGTACCTTAACGATCTTTTTGGAAATTAAATAAAAAAGGACGTTGTGTAGAAAAGAAACTTGAATAAAAAAGGAAGTTGCAGAAAATTAAAAATGGAAGTTCATTCAAAAAACCAATATACCTTAACGATCTATTTGGAAACTAAATAAAAAAGGAAGTTTAATAGAAAATTAAATTGAATAAAAATGGAAGTTGAATAAAAATAAAAATGAAAGTTCAATCCAGAAACCACTATACCTTAATGATCTATTTGGAAATTAAATAAAAAAGGAAGTTTAATAGAAATGTAAATTGAATAAAAAAAAAATTTGCATAAAATTAAAAATGGAAGTTCAATCCAAAAACCACTATACCTTAACGATCTATATGGAAATTAAATAAAAAATGAAGTTGAGTAGGAAAGAAACTTGAATAAAAAAGGAAGTTAAATGAAAATAAAAATAAAAGTTGCAGAAAATTAAAAATAGAAGTTCATTCTAGAAACCACTATACCTTAACGATCTATTTGGAAATTAAATAAAAAAGGAAGTTTAATAGAAAAGTAAATTGAATAAAAATGGAAGTAGAATGAAAATAAAAAGGAAAGTTGCATAAAATTGAAAGTGGAAGTTCAATCCCGAAACCACTATGCCTTAACGATCTATTTGCAAATTAAATAAAAAAGGAAGTTTAATAGATAAGTAAATTGAATTAAACTGGAAGTTAAATAAAAATAAAAAGGAAAGACGCAGAAAATTAAATATGGAAGTTCAATCCAGAAACCACTTTACCTTAACGATCTATTTGGAAATTAAATAAAAAAGGAAGTTTAATGGAAAAGAAAAATTGAATAAAAATGGAAGTTGAATAAAAATAAAAATGAAAGTTGAATAAAATTAAAAATGGAAGTTCAATCCAAAAATCACTATACCTTAACGATCTATTTGGAAATTAAATAAAAAAGGAAGTTGAGTAGAAATAAAACCGGAGGTTGCAGAAATGTATTTAATGGAAGTTCATTAAATAAAAAAGGATGTTTAATAGAAAAGTAAATTGAATAAAAATGGAAGTTGAATAAAAATAAAAAGGAAAGTTGCATAAAATAAAAAGTTGAAGTTCAATCCAGAAACCACTATACGTTAACGATCTATTTGGAAATTAAATAAAAAAGGAAGTTGAGAAGAAAAGAAACTTGATTAAAAAAGGAAGTTAAATAAAAATAAAAATGGAAGCCGCAGAAAATTAAAAATGGAAGTTCATTCCAGAAAGCACTATACCTTAACGATCTATTTGGAAATTAAATAAAAAAGGAAGTTTAATAGGAAAGTAAATTGAATTAAAATAGAAGTACAATAAAAATAAAAATGAAAGTTGCATAAAATTAAAAATGGAAGTTCAATCTAGAAACCACTATACCATAACGATCTATTTGGAAATTAAATAAAAAAAAAAAGTTTAATAGAAATGTAAATTGAATAAAAATGGAAGTTGAATAAAAATAAAAATGGAAGTTGCAGAAAATTAAATATGGAAGTGCAATCCAGAAACCACTATACCTTAACGATCTATTTGGAAATTAAATAAAAAAGGAAGTTTAATAGAAAAGTAATTGAATAAAAATGGAAGTTGTATAAAAATAGAAATTAAAGTTGCATAAAATTAAAAATGGAAGTTCAATCCAAAAACCACTATACCTTAACGATCTATTTGGATATTAAATAAGAAAGGAAGTTGAGTAGAAAAGAAACTTGAATGAAAAAAGAAGTTAAATAAAAATAAAAATGGAAGTTCATTCAAGAAACCACTATACCTTAACAATCTATTTGGAAATTAAATAAAAAAGGATGTTTAACTGAAAAGTAAATTGAATAAAAATGGAAGTAGAATAAAAATAAAAAGGAAAGTTGCATAAAATAAAAAGTGGAAGTTCAATCCAGAAACCACTATACCTTAACGATCTGTGTGGTAATTAAATAAAAAAGGATGTTTAATAGAAAAGTAAATTGAATAAAAATGGAAGTAGAATAAAAATAAAAATGAAAGTTGCATAAAATTAAAATTGGAAGTTCAATCCAAAAACCACTATACCTTAACGATCTATTTGGAAATTAAATAAAAAAAGAAGTTTAATAGAATAGTAAATTGAATAAAAATGGAAGTTGAATAAAAATAAATTGAAAATTGCATAAAATTAAAAACGGAAGTTCAATCCAAAAACCACAATACCTTAACGATCTATTTGGAAATTAAATAAAAAAAAGGAAGTTGAGTAGAAAAGAAACTTGAATAAAAAAGGCAGTTAAATAAAAATAAAATTGGAAGTTGCAGAAAATTAAAAATGAAAGTTCATTCAAGAAACCACTATACCTTAACAATCTATTTGGAAATTAAATAAAAAAGGATGTTTAATAGAAAAGTAAATCGAATAAAAATGGAAGTAGAATAAAAATAAGAAGGAAAGTTGCATAAAATTAAAAGTGGAAGTTCAATCCAAAAACCACTATACCCTAACGATCTATTTGGAAATTAAATAAAAAAGGAAGTGGAGTAGAAAAGAAACTTGAATAAAAAAGGAAGTTAAATAAAAATAAAAATAAAAATAAAAGTTGCATAACATTAAAATTGGTAGTTCAATCTAGAAACCACTATACCTTAACGATGTATTTGGAAATTAAATAAAAAAGGAGGTTTCATAGAAAAGTAAATTGATTAAAAATTGAAGTAGAATAAAAATAAAAATGAAAGTTGCATAAAATTAAAAATGGAAGTTCAAACCAGAAACCACTATACCTTAACGATCTACTTGAAATTGAATAAAAAAGGAAGTTTAATAGGAAAGTAAATTGAATTAAAATGGCAGTAGAATAAAAATAAAAATGAAAGTTGCATAAAATTAAAAATGGAAGTTCAAACCAGAAACCACTATACCTTAACGATCTATTCGGAAATTAAATAAAAAAGGAAGCTTAATAGAAAAGTAAATTGAATAAAAATGGAAGTTGAATAAAAATAAAAATTATAGTTGCTGAAAATTAAATATGGAAGTTCAATCCAGAAACCACTATACCTTAGCGATCTATTCGGAAATTAAATAAAAAAGGAAGTTTAATAGAAAAGTAAATTGAATAAAAATAGAAGTTGAATAAAAATAAAAATGAAGGTTGCATAAAATTAAAAATGGAAGTTCAATCCAAAAACCACTATACCTTAACGATCTATCTGGAAATTAAAAAAAAAAGGAAGTTGAGTAGAAGAGAAACTTGAATGAAAACGGAAGTTAAAAAAAAATAAAAATGGAAGATGCAGAAAATTAAAAATGAAATTCATTCGACAAACCAATATACCTTAACGATCTATTTGGAAATTAAATAAAAAAGGATGTTTAATAGAAAAGTAAATTGAATAAAAACGGAAGTAGAATAAAAATAAAAAGGAAAGTTGCATAAAATAAAAAGGGGAAGTTCAATCCAGAAACCACTATACCTTAACGATCTGTGTGCAAATTAAATAAAAAGGAAGTTTAATACAAAAGTAAATTGAATAAAAATGGAAGTTAAATAATAATAAAAATGAAAGTTGCAGAAAATTAAATATGGAAGTTCAATCCAGAAACCACTATACCTTAACGATCTATTTGGAAATTAAATAAAAAAGGAAGTTTAATAGAAAAGAAACTTGAATAAAAAAGGAAGTTAAATAAAAATAAAAAAGGAAGTTGCAGAAAATTAAAAATCGAAGTTCATTTCAGAAACCACTATACCTTAACGATCTATTTGGAAATTAAATAAAAAAGGAAGTTGAGTAGAAAAGAAACTTGAATGAAAAAGGAAGTTAAATAAAAATAAAAATGAAAGTTGCAGAAAAATAAAAATGGAAGTTCATTCCAGAAACCACTATACCTTAACGATCTATTTGGAAATTAAATAAAAAAGGAAGTATAATAAAAAAGTGA
The DNA here is from genome assembly GCF_055761805.1 of Camellia sinensis. Taxonomy (NCBI): domain Eukaryota; kingdom Viridiplantae; phylum Streptophyta; class Magnoliopsida; order Ericales; family Theaceae; genus Camellia; species Camellia sinensis. The sequence continues at coordinate 43,317,502 of NW_028128987.1, read as the reverse complement.
ATTGAATAAAAATGGAAGTAGAATATAAATAAAAATGAAAGTTGCATAAAATTAAAAATGGAAGTTCAATCCAGAAACCACTATACCTTAGAGATCTATTTGGAAATTAAATAAAAAAGGAAGTTTAATAGAAAAGAAACTTAAATAAAAGAGGAAGTTAAATAAAAATAAAAAAGGAAGTTGCAGAAATTTAAAAATCGAAGTTCATTTCAGAAACCACTATACCTTAACGATCTATTTGGAAATTAAATAAAAAAGGAAGTTGAGTAGAAAAGAAACTTGAATTAAAAAGGAAGTTAAATAAAAATAAAAATGAAAGTTGCAGAAAAATAAAAATGGAAGTTCATTCCAGAAACCACTATACCTTAACGATCTATTTGAAAATTATATAAAAAAGGAAGTATAATAGAAAAGTTAATTGAATAAAAATGGAAGTAGAATATAAATAAAAATGAAAGTTGCATAAAATTAAAAATGGAAGTTCAATCCAGAAACCACTATACCTTAGAGATCTATTTGGAAATTAAATAAAAAAGGAACTTTAATAGGAAAGCAAATTTAATTAAAACGGAAGCAGAATAAAAATAAAAATGAAGGTTGCATAAAATTAAAAAAGGAAGTTCAATCCAGAAATCACTATACCTTAACGATCAATTTGGAAATTAAATAAAAAGGAAGTTTAATAGAAAAGTAAATTGAATAAAAATGGAAGTAGAATATAAATAAAAATTGAAAGTTGCATAAAATTAAAAATGGAAGTTCAATCCAGAAACCACTATACCTTAGAGATCTATTTTGAAATTAAATAAAAAAGGAAGTTTAATAGGAAAGTAAATTGAATTAAAATGGAAGTAGAATAAAAATAAAAATGAAAGTTGCATAAAGTTAAAAATGGAAGTTCAATCCAGAAACCACTATACCTTAACGATCTATTTGGAAATTAAATAAAAAAAGGAAGTTTAAAAGAAAAGTAAATTGAATAAAAATGGAAATTGAATAAAATAAAAATGAAAGTTGCATAAAAGTAAAAATTGAAGTTCAATCCAAAAACCACTATACCTTAACGTTCTATTTGGAAATTAAATAAAAGAGGAAGTTGAGTAGACAAGAAACTTGAACAGAAAAGGAAGTTAAATAAATATAAAATTGGAAGTTGCAGAAAATTAAAAATGGAAGTTCATTCAAGAAACCACTATAACTTAACGATATATTTAGGAATTAAATAAAAAAGGAAGTTTAATAGAAACGTAAATTGAACAAAAATGGAGGTAGAATAAAAATAAAAATGAAAGTTGCATAAAATTAAAAGTCGAAGTTCAATCCAGAAACCACTATACCTTAACGATCTATTTGGAAATTAAATAAAAAAGGCAGTTTCATAGAAAAGTAAATTGAATAAAAATGGAAGTTGAATAAAAATAAAAATGAAAGTTGCATAAAATTAAAAATGGAAGTTCAATCCAAAAACCACTATACCTTAACGACCTATTTGGAAATTAAATAAAAAAGGAAGTTGAGTAGAAATAAAACTGGAAGTTGTAGAAATGTAAAAATGGAAGTTCATTCAAGAAACCACAATACCTTAACGATCTATTTGGAAATTAAATAAAAAAGAATGTTTAATAGAAAAGTAAATTGAATAAAAATGGAAGTTGAATAAAAATAAAAAGGAAAGTTTCATAAAATAAAAAGTTGAAGTTCAATCCAGAAACCACTGTACCTTAACGATCTATTTGAAAATTAAATAAAAAGGGAAGTTTAATAGAAAAGTAAATTGACTAAAAATGGAAGTAGAATAAAAATAAAAATGAAAGTTGCATAAAATTAAAAATGGATGTTCAATCCAGAAACCACTATACCTTAACGATCTATTTGGAAATTAAATAAAAAAGGAAGTTTAATAGAAAAGTAAATTGAACAAAAATGGAAGTTGAATAAAAATAAAAATTAAAGTTGCAGAAAATTAAATATGGAAGTTCAATCCAAAAACCACTATACCTTAACGATCTACTTGGAAATTAAATAAAAAAGGAAGTTGAACAGAAAAGTAAATTGAATAAAAATAGAAGTTGAAAAAAAATAAAAATGAAAGTTGCATAAAATTAAAAATGGATGTTCAATCCAAAAACCACTATACCTTTACGATCTATTTGGAAATTAAATAAAAAAGGAAGTTGAGTAGAAAAGAAACATGAATGAAAAAGGAAGTTAAATAAAAATAAAAATAGAAGTTGCAGAAAATTAAAAATAGAAGTTCATTCAAGAAACCACTATACCTTAACGATCTATTTGGAAATTAAATAAAAAAGGATGTTTAATAGAATAGTAAATTGAATAAAAATGGAAGTAGAATGAAAATAAAAATGAAAGTTGCATAAAATTAAAATTGGAAGTTCAATTCAAAAACCACTATACCTTAACGATCTATTTGGAAATTAAATAAAAAAGGAAGTTTAATCGAATAGTAAATTGAATAAAAATGGAAGTTGAATAAAAATAAATTGAAAGTTGCATAAAATTAAAAACGCAAGTTCAATCCAAAAACCATAATACCTTGACGATCTATTTGGAAATTAAATAAAAAAAGGAAGTTGAGTAGAAAAGAAACTTGAATAAAAAAGGAAGTTAAATAAAAATAAAATTGGAAGTTGCAGAAAATTAAAAATGGAAGTTCATTCCAAAAAGCACTATACCTGAACGATCTATTTGGAAATGAAATAAAAAAGGATGTTTCATAGAAAAGTAAATTGAATAAAAATGGAAGTAGAATAAAAATAAAAAGGAAAGTTGCATAAAATAAAAAGTGGAAGTTCAATCCAGAAACAGCTATACCTTAACGATCTGTGTGCAAATTAAATAAAAAATGAAGTTTAATAGAAAAGTAAATTTAATAAAAATGGAAGTTGAATAAAAATAAAAATGAAAGTTGCAGAAAATTAAATATGGAAGTTCAATCTAGAAACCACTATACCTTAACGACCTATTTGGAAATTAAATAAAAAAGGAAGTTTAATCAAAAAGAAACTTGAATAAAAATGGAAGTTGCAGAAAATTAAAAATGGAAGTTCATTCCAGAAACCACTATACCTTAACGATCTATTTGGAAATTAAATAAAAAAGGAAGTTTAATAGGAAAGTAAATTAAATTAAAAGGGAAGTAGAATAGAAATAAAAAGGAAAGTTGCATAAAATAAAAAGGGGAAGTTCAATCCAGAAACCACTATACCTTAACGATCTATTTGGAAATTAAACAAAAAAGGAAGTTTAATAGAAAAACAAATTGAATAAAAATGGAAGTTGAAAAAAAATAAAAATGAAAGTTGTAGAAAATTAAATACGGAAGTTCAATCCAGAAACCAATATACCCTAACGATCTATTTAGAAATTAGATAAAAAAGGAAGTGTAATAGAAAAGTAAATTGAATAAAAATGGAAGTTGAATAAAAATAAAAATGAAAGTTGCAGAAAATTAAAAATGGAAGTTCAATCCAGAAACCACTATACCTCAACGATCTATTTGAAAATTTAATAAAAAAGGAAGTTGAGTAGAAAAGAAACTTGAATAAAAAAAGAAGTTAAATAAAAATAAAAATGGAAGTTGCAGAAAATTAGAAATGAAAGTTCATTTCAGAAACCACTATACCTGAACGATCTATTTGGAAATTAAATAAAAAGGGAAGTTTAAGAGGAATGTGAATTGAATTAAAATGGAAGTAGAATAAAAATAAAAATGAAAGTTGCATAAAACTAAAATTGGAAGTTCAATCCAGAAACCAGTATACCTTAACGATCTATTTGGAAATTAAATACGAAAGAAAGTTTAACAGAAAAGTAAATTGAATAAATATGGAAGTTGAATAAAAATAAAAATGGAAGTTGCAGAATATTAAATATGGAAGTTCAATCCAGAAACCACTATACCTTAACGATATATTTGGAAATTAAATAAAAAAGGAACTTTAAGAGAAAAGTAAATTGAATAAAAATGGAAGTTGAATAAAAATAAAAATGAAAGTTACATAAAATTAAAAATGGAAGTTCAATTCAAAAACCACTATACCTTAACGATCTATTTGGATATTAAATAAAAAAGGAAGTTGAGTAGAAAAGAAACTTGAATGAAAAAGGAAGTTAAATAAAAATAAAAATGGAAGTTGCAGAAAATTAAAAATGGAAGTTCATTCAAGAAACCACTATACGTTAACAATCTATTTGGAAATTAAATAAAAAAGGATGTTTAATAGAAAAGTAAAATTAATAAAAATGGAAGTAGAATAAAAATAAAAAGGAAAGTTGCATAAAATAAAAAGTGGAAGTTCAATCCAGAAACCACTATACCTTAACGATCTGTGGGATAATTAAATAAAAAAGGAAGTTTAATAGAAAAGTAAATTGAATAAAAATGGAAGTTGAATAAAAATAAAAATGAAAGTTGCAGAAAGTGAAATATGGAAGTTCAATCCAGAAACCACTATACCTTAACGATCTATTTGGAAATTAAATAAAAAAGGAAGTGTAATAGAAAAGTAAATTGAATAAAAATGGAAGTAGAATATAAATAAAAATGAAAGATTCATAAAATAAAAAATGGAAGTTCAATCCAGAAACCACTATACCTAAGCGATCTATTTGGAAATTAAATAAAAAAGGAAGTTTAATAGTAAAGTAAATTTAATTAAAATGGAAGTAGAATAAAAATAAAAATGAAGGTTGCATAAAATTAAAAAAGGAAGATCAATCCAGAAATCACTATACCTTAACGATCTATTTGGAAATTAAATAAAAAAGGAAGTTTAATAGAAAAGTAAATTGAATAAAAATGGAAGTTGAATAAAAATAAAAATGAAAGTTGCAGAAAATTAAATAAGGAAGTTCAATCCATAAACCACTTTACCTTAACGATCTATTTGGAAATTAATTAAAAAAGGCAGTTTAATAGAAAAGTAAATTGAATAAAAATGGAAGTTGAATAAAATAAAAATGAAAGTTGCATAAAATTAAAAATGGAAGTTCAATCCAAAAACCACTATACCTTAACGATCTACTTGGAAATTAAATAGAAAAGGTAGTTGAGTAGAAAAGAAACTTGAATAGAAAAGGAAGTTAAATAAAAATAAAATTGGAAGTTGCAGAAAATTAAAAATGGAAGTTTATGCAAGAAACCACTATACCTTAACGATCTATTTAGAAATTAAATAAAAAAGGAATTTAATAGAAACGTAAATCGAACAAAAATGGAAGTAGAATAAAAATAAAAATGAAAGTTGCATAAAATTAAAAGTGTAAGTTCAATCCAGAAACCACTATACCTGAACGATCTATTTGGAAATTAAATAAAAAATGAAGTTTAATAAAAAAGTAAATTGAATAAAAATGGAAGTAAAATAAAAATGAAAAGGATAGTTGCATAAAATTAAAAGTGGAAGTTCAATCCAGAAACCACTGTACCTTAACGATCTATTTGGAAATTAAATAAAAAAGGAAGTTTCATAGAAAAGTAAATTGAATAAAAATAAAAATGAAAGTTGAATAAAATTAAAAATGGAAGTTCAATCCAAAAATCACTATACCTTAACGATCTATTTGGAAATTAAATAAAAAAGGAAGTTGAGTAGAAATAAAACTGGAGGTTGCAGAAATGTATTTAATGGAAGTTCATTAAATAAAACCGGATGTTTAATAGAAAAGTAAATTGAACAAAAATGAAAGTTGAATAAAAACAAAAAGGAAAGTTGCATAAAATAAAAAGTTGAAGTTCAATCCAGAAATCACTATACGTTAACGATCTATTTGGAAATTAAATAAAAAAGAAAGTTGAGTAGAAAAGAAACTTGATTAAAAAAGGAAGTTAAATAAAAATAAAAATGGAAGCCGCAGAAAATTAAAAATTGAAGTTCATTCCAGAAAGCACTATACCTTAACGATCTATTTGGAAATTAAATAAAAAAAAAGTTTAATAGAAATGTAAATTGAATAAAAATGGAAGTTGAATAAAAATAAAAATGGAAGTTGCAGAAAATTAAATATGGAAGTTCAATCCAGAAACCACTATACCTTAACGATCTATTTGGAAATTAAATAAAAAAGGAAGTTTAATAGAAAAGTAATTGAATAAAAATGGAAGTTGTATAAAAATAGAAATTAAAGTTGCATAAAATTAAAAATGGAAGTTCAATCCAAAAACCACTATACCTTAACGATCTATTTGGATATTAAATAAAAAAGGAAGTTGAGCAGAAAAGAAACTTGAATGAAAGAAGGAAGTTAAATAAAAATAAAAATGGAAGTTGCAGAAAACTAAAAATGGAAGTTCATTCAAGAAACCACTATACCTTAACAATCTATTTGGAAATTAAATAAAAAAAGGATGTTTAACAGAAAAGTAAATTGAATAAAAATGGAAGTAGAATAAAAACAAAAAGGAAAGTTGCATAAAATAAAAAGTGGAAGTTCAATCCAGAAACCACTATACCTTAACGATCTGTGTGGTAATTAAATAAAAAAGGATGTTTAATAGAAAAGTAAATTGAATAAAAATGGAAATAGAATAAAAATAAAAATGAAAGTTGCATAAAATTAAAATTGGAAGTTCAATCCAAAAACCACTATACCTTAACGATCTATTTGGAAATTAAATAAAAAAGGAAGTTTAATAGAATAGTAAATTGAATAAAAATGGAAGTTGAATAAAAATAAATTGAAAGTTGCATAAAATTAAAAACGGAAGTTCAATCCAAAAACAACAATACCTTAACGATCTATTTGGAAATTAAATAAAAAGGAAAGTTTAAGAGGAAAGTAAATTGAATTAAAATGAAAGTAGAATAAAAATAAAAATGAAAGTTGCATAAAACTAAAATTGGAAGTTCAATCTAGAAACCACTATACCTTAACGATCTATTTGGAAATTAAATAAAAAAGGAAGTTTAATGGAAAAGTAAATTGAATAAATATGGAAGTTGAATAAAAAAAAAATGAAAGTTGCAGAAAATTAAAAGTGGAAGTTCAATCCAAAAACCACTATACCCTAACGATCTATTTGGAAATTAAATAAAAAAGGAAGTTGAGTAGAAAAAAACTTGAATAAAAAAGGAAGTTAAATAAAAATAAAAATAAAAATAAAAGTTGCATAAAAATAAAACTGGTAGTTCAATCTAGAAACCACTATACCTTAACGATGTATTTGGAAATTAAATAAAAAAGGAGGTTTAATAGAAAAGTAAATTGATTAAAAATTGAAGTAGAATAAAAATAAAAATGAAAGTTGCATAAAATTAAAAATGGAAGTTCAAACCAGAAACCACTATACCTTAACGATCTACTTGGAAATTGAATAAAAAAGGAAGTTTAATAGGAAAGTAAATTGAATTAAAATGGCTGTAGAATAAAAATAAAAATGAAAGTTGCATAAAATTAAAAATGGAAGTTCAATCCAGAAACCACTATAGCTTAACGATCTATTTGGAAATTAAATAAAAAAGGAAGCTTAATAGAAAAGTAAATTGAATAAAAATGGAAGTAGAATAAAAAAAAAAATTATAGTTGCAGAAAATTAAATAAGGAAGTTCAATCCAGAAACCACTATACCTTAACGATCTATTCGGAAATTAAATAAAAAAGGAAGTTTAATAGAAAAGTAAATTGAATAAAAATGGAAGTTGAATAAAAATAAAAATGAAAGTTGCATAAAATTAAAAATGGAAGTTCAATCCAAAAACCACTATACCTTAACGATCTATTTGGAAATTAAAAAGAAAAAAGGAAGTTAAGTAGAAAAGAAACTTGAATGAAAAAGGAAGTTAAAAAAAAATAAAAATGGAAGTTGCAGAAAATTAAAAAAGGAAGTTCATTCGACAAACCACTATACCTTAACGATCTATTTGGAAATTAAATAAAAAAGGATGTTTAATAGAAAAGTAAATTGAATAAAAACGGAAGTAGAATAAAAATAAAAAGGAAAGTTGCAAAAAATAAAAAGTGGAAGTTCAATCCAGAAACCACTATACCTTAACGATCTGTGTGCAAATTAAATAAAAAATGAAGTTTAATAGAAAAGTAAATTGAATAAAAATGGAAGTTAAATAATAATAAAAATGAAAGTTGCAAAAAATTAAATATGGAAGTTCAATCCAGAAACCACTATACCTTAACGATCTATTTGGATATTAAATAAAAAAGGAAGTTGAGTAGAAAAGAAACTTGAACGAAAAAGGAAGTTAAATAAAAATAAAAATGGAAGTTGCAGAAAACTAAAAATGGAAGTTCATTCAAGAAACCACTATACCTTAACAATCTATTTGGAAATTAAATAAAAAAGGATGTTTAACAGAAAAGTAAATTGAATAAAAATGGAAGTAGAATAAAAACAAAAAGGAAAGTTGCATAAAATAAAAAGTGGAAGTTCAATCCAGAAACCACTATACCTTAACGATCTGTGTGGTAATTAAATAAAAAAGGATGTTTAATAGAAAAGTAAATTGAATAAAAATGGAAATAGAATAAAAATAAAAATGAAAGTTGCATAAAATTAAAATTGGAAGTTCAATCCAAAAACCACTATACCTTAACGATCTATTTGGAAATTAAATAAAAAAGGAAGTTTAATAGAATAGTAAATTGAATAAAAATGGAAGTTGAATAAAAATAAATTGAAAGTTGCATAAAATTAAAAACAGAAGTTCAATCCAAAAACAACAATACCTTAACGATCTATTTGGAAATTAAATAAAAAAAAGGAAGTTGAGTAGAAAAGAAACTTGAATAAAAAAGGAAGTTAAATAAAAATAAAATTGGAAGTTGCAGAAAATTAAAAATGGAAGTTCATTCCAGAAACCACTATACCTGAACGATCTATTTGGAAATTAAATAAAAAGGAAAGTTTAAGAGGAAAGTAAATTGAATTAAAATGGAAGTTGAATAAAAATAAAAATGAAAGTTGCATAAAACTAAAATTGGATGTTCAATCCAGAAACCACTATACCTTAACGATCTATTTGGAAATTAAATAAAAATGGAAGTTTAATGGAAAAGTAGAATGAATAAATATGGAAGTTGAATAAAAAAAAAATGAAAGTTGCAGAAAATTAAAAGTGGAAGTTCAATCCAAAAACCACTATACCCTAACGATCTATTTGGAAATTAAATAAAAAAGGAAGTTGAGTAGAAAAAAACTTGAATAAAAAAGGAAGTTAAATAAAAATAAAAATAAAAATAAAAGTTGCATAAAATTAAAACTGGTAGTTCAATCTAGAAACCACTATACCTTAACGATGTATTTGGAAATTAAATTAAAAAGGAGGTTTAATAGAAAAGTAAATTGATTAAAAATTGAAGTAGAATAAAAATAAAAATGAAAGTTGCATAAAATTAAAAATGGAAGTTCAATCCAGAAACCACTATACCTTAACGATCTATTTGGAAATTAAATAAAAAAGGAAGCTTAATAGAAAAGTAAATTGAATAAAAATGGAAGTCGAATAAAAATAAAAATTATAGTTGCAGAAAATTAAATATGGAAGTTCAATGCAGAAACCACTATACCTTAACGATCTATTCGGAAATTAAATAAAAAAGGAAGTTTAATAGAAAAGTAAATTGAATAAAAATGGAAGTTGAATAAAAATAAAAATGAAAGTTGCATAAAATTAAAAATGGAAGTTCAATCCAAAAACCACTATACCTTAACGATCTATTTGGAAATTAAAAAAAAATGGAAGTTGAGTAGAAAAGAAACTTGAATGAAAAAGGAAGTTAAAAAAAATAAAAATGGAAGTTGCAGAAAATTAAAAAAGGAAGTTCATTCGACAAACCACTATACCTTAACGATCTATTTGGAAATTAAATAAAAAAGGATGTTTAATAGAAAAGTAAATTGAATAAAAACGGAAGTAGAATAAAAATAAAAAGGAAAGTTGCAAAAAATAAAAAGTGGAAGTTCAATCCAGAAACCACTATACCTTAACGATCTGTGTGCAAATTAAATAAAAAATGAAGTTTAATAGAAAAGTAAATTGAATAAAAATGGAAGTTAAGTAATAATAAAAATGAAAGTTGCAGAAAATTAAATATGGAAGTTCAATCCAGAAAGCACTATACCTTAACGATCTATTTGGAAATTAAATAAAAAAGGAAGTTTAATAGAAAAGAAACTTGAATAAAAAAGGAAGTTAAATAAAAATAAAAAAGGAAGTTGCAGAAAATTAAAAATCGAAGTTCATTTCAGAAACCACTATACCTTAACGATCTATTTGGAAATTAAATAAAAAAGGAAGTTTAATACGAAAGTAAATTGAATTAAAATGGAAGTAGAATAAAAATAAAAAGGAAAGTTGCATAAAATAAAAAGGGGAAGTTCAATCCAGAAACCAGAATACCTTAACGATCTGTTTGCAAATTAAATAAAAAAGGAAGTTTAGTAGAAAAACAAATTGAATAAAAATAGAAGTTGAATAAAAATAAAAATGAAAGTTGCAGAAAATTAAATATGGAAGTTCAATCCAGAAACCAATATACCTTAACGATCTATTTAGAAATTAAATAAAAAAGGAAGTTTAATAGAAAAGAAACTTGAATAAAAAAGGAAGATAAATAAAAATAAAAATGGAAGTTGTAGAAAATTAAAAATGGAAGTTCATTCCAGAAACCACTATACCTTAACGATCTATTTGGAAATTAAATAAAAAAGGAAGTTTAACAGGAAAGTAAATTGAATTAAAATGGAAGTAGAATAAAAATAAAAAGGAAAGTTGCTTAAAATAAAAAGGGGAAGTTCAATCCTGAAACCACTATATCTTAACGATCTGTTTGCAAATTAAATAAAAAAGGAAGTTTAATAGAAAAACAAATTGAATAAAAATGGAAGTTGAATAAAAATAAAAATGAAAGTTGCAGAAAATTAAATATGGAAGTTCAATCCAGAAACCAATATACCTTAACGATCTATTTGGAAATTAAATAAAAAAGGAAGTGTAATAGAAAAGTAAATTGAATAAAAATGGAAGTAGAATAAAAATAAAAATGAAAGTTGCATAAAATTAAAAATGGAAGTTCAATCCAGAAACCACTATATCTTAACGATCTATTTGAAAATTAAATAAAAATGGAAGTTGAGCAGAAAAGAAACTTGAAAAAAAAAAAGAAGTTAAATGAAAATAAAAATGGAAGTTGCAGAAAATTAAAATTGGAAGTTCCTTCAAGAAACCACTATACCTTAACGATTTATTTAGAAATTAAAGAAAAAAGGTAGTTTAATAGAAACGTAAATTGAACAAAAATGGAAGTAGAATAAAAATAAAAATGAAAGTTGCATAAAATTAAAAGTGTAAGTTCAATCTAGAAACCACTATACCTGAACGATCTATTTGGAAATTAAATAAAAAAGGAAGTTTAATAGAAAATTATATTGAATAAAAATGGAAGTTGAATAAAATTAAAAATGAAAGTTCAATCCAGAAACCACTTTACCTTAATGATCTATTTGGAAATTAAATAAAAAAGGAAGTTTAATAGAAAACTAAGTTGAATAAAAATAAAAGTTGCATAAAATTAAAAATGGAAAGTCAATCCAAAAACGATTATACCTTAACGATCTATTTGGAAATTAAATAAAAAAGGAAGTTGAGTAGAAAAGAAACTTGAATAAAAAAGGAAGTTAAATAAAAATAAAAATGAAAGTTGCAGAAAATTAAAAATAGAAGTTCATTCTAGAAACCACTATACCTTAACGATCTATTTGGAAATTAAAGAAAAAAGGAAGTTTAATAGAAAAGTAAATTGAATAAAAATGGAAGTAGAATGAAAATAAGAAGGAAAGTTGCATAAAATTAAAAGTGGAAGTTCAATCCAGAAACCACTATGCCTTAACGATCTATTTGCAAATTAAATAAAAAAGGAAGTTTAATAGATAAGTAAATTGAATTAAACTGGAAGTTGAATAAAAATAAAAAGGAAAGTTGCAGAAAATTAAATATGGAAGTTCAATCCAGAAACCACTTTACCTTAACGATGTATTTGGAAATTAAATAAAACAGGAAGTTGAATGGAAAAGTAAAATTGAAGAAAAATGGAAGTTGAATAAAAATAAAAATGAAAGTTGCATAGAATTAAAAATGGAAGTTCAATCCAAAAACCACTATACCTTAACGATCTATTTGGAAATTAAATAGAAAAGGAAGTTGAGTAGAAATGAAACTTGAATAAAAACGAAAGTTAAATAAAAATAAAAATGGAAGTTGCAGAAAATTAAAAACGGAAGTTCAATCCCGAAACCACTATACCTTAACGATCTACTTGGAAATTAAATAAAAAAGGAAGTTTAATAGAAAAGTAAATAGAATAAAAATGGAAGTAGAATAAAAATAAAAATGAAAGTTGCATAAAATTAAAAATGGAAGTTCAATCCAGAAACCACTATACCTTAACGATCTATTTGGAAATTAAATAAAAAAGGAAGTTTAATATGAAAGTAAATTGAATTAAAACGGAAGTAGAGTAAAAAAAAAAATGATAGTTGCATAAAATTAAAAATAGAAGTTCAATGCAGAAACCACTATACCTTAACGATCTATTTGGAAATTAAATAAAAAAGGAAGTTGAGTAGAAAAGAAACTTGAATAAAAACGGAAGTTAAATAAAAATCAAAATGGAAGTTGCAGAAAATTAAAAACGGAAGTTCAATCTCGAAACCACTATACCTTAACGATCTACTTGGAAATTAAATAAAAAAGAAGTTTAATAGAAAAGTAAATTGAATAAAAAAGGAAGTTTAATAGAAAAGTAAATTGAATAAAAATGGAAGTAGAATTAAAATAAAAATGAAAGTTCCATAAAATTAAAAATGGAAGTTCAATCTAGAAACCAATATACCTTAACGATCTATTTGGAAATTAAATAAAAAAGGAAGTTTAATAGGAAAGTAAATTGAATTAAAATGGAAGTAGAGTAAAAAAAAATGATAGTTGCATAAAATTAAAAATAGAAGTTCAATCCAGAAACAACTATACCTTAACGTTCTATTTGGAAATTAAATAAAAAAGGAATTTAATAGAAAAGTAAATTGAATAAAAATGGAAGTTGAATAAAAATAGAAATGAAAGTTGCATAAAATAAAAAATGGAAGTTCAATCCAGAAACCACTATACCTTAACGATCTATTTGGAAATTTAATAAAAATGGAAGTTGAATATAATTAAAAATGAAAGTTGCTTAAAATTAAAAATGGTCGTTCAACCCAAAAACCACTATACCTTAACGATCTATTTGGAAATTAAATAAAAAAGGAAGTTTAACCGGAAAGTGAATTTAATAAAAATGGAAGTTGAATAAAAATAAAAATGAAAGTTGCATAAAATTAAAAATGGAAGTTCAATCCAAAAATCACTGTACCTTAACGATCTTTTTGGAAATTAAATAAAAAAGGACGTTGTGTAGAAAAGAAACTTGAATAAAAAAGGAAGTTGCAGAAAATTAAAAATGGAAGTTCATTCAAAAAACCACTATACCTTAACGATCTATTTGGAAACTAAATAAAAAAGGAAGTTTAATAGAAAATTAAATTGAATAAAAATGGAAGTTGAATAAAAACAAAAATGAAAGTTCAATCCAGAAACCACTATACCTTAATGATCTATTTGGAAATTAAATAAAAAAGGAAGTTTAATAGAAATGTAAATTGAATAAAAATAAAAGTTGCATAAAATTAAAAATGGAAGTTCAATCCAAAAACCCCTATACCTTAACGATCTATATGGAAATTAAATAAAAAACGAAGTTGAGTGGAAAAGAAACTTGAATAAAAAAGGAAGTTAAATAAAAATAAAAATAAAAGTTGCAGAAAATTAAAAATAGAAGTTCATTCTAGAAACCACTATACCTTAACGATCTATTTGGAAATTAAATAAAAAAGGAAGTTTAATAGAAAACTAAATTGAATAAAAATGGAAGTAGAATGAAAATAAAAAGGAAAGTTGCATAAAATTGAAAGTGGAAGTTCAATCCCGAAACCACTATGCCTTAACGATCTATTTGCAAATTAAATAAAAAAGGAAGTTTAATAGATAAGTAAATTGAATTAAACTGGAAGTTGAATAAAAATAAAAAGGAACGACGCAGAAAATTAAATATGGAAGTTCAATCCAGAAACCACTTTACCTTGACGATCTATTTGGAAATTAAATAAAAAAGGAAGTTTAATGGAAAAGAAAAATTGAATAAAAATGGAAATTGAATAAAAATAAAAATGAAAGTTGCATAAAATTAAAAATGGAAGTTCAATCCAAAAACCACTATACCTTAACGATCTATTTGGAAATTAAATAAAAAAGAAAGTTGAGTAGAAAAGAAACTTAAATAAAAACGGAAGTTAAATAAAAATAAAAATGGAAGTTGCAGAAAATTAAAAACAGAAGTTCAATCCAAAAACCACTATACCTTAACGATCTACTTGGAAATTAAATAAAAAAGGAAGTTTAATAGAAAATTAAATTGAATAAAAATGGAAGTAGAATAAAAATAAAAATGAAAGTTGCATAAAATTAAAAATTGAAGTTCAATCCAGAAACCACTATACCCTTAACGATCTATTTGGAAATTAAATAAAAAAGGAAGTTTAATAGGAAAGTAAATTGAATTAAAATTGAAGTAGAGTAAAAAAAAATGATAGTTGCATAAAATTAAAAATAGAAGTTCAATCCAGAAACCACTATACCTTAACGTTCTATTTGGAAATTAAATAAAAAGGAAGTTTAATAGAAAAGTAAATTGAATAAAAATGGAAGTTGAATAAAAATAAAAATGAAAGTTGCGTAAAATTAAAAAAGGAAGTTCAATCCAAAAACCACTGTACCTTCACGATCTATTTGGAAATTAAATAAAAAAGGAAGTTGAGTAGAAAAGAAACTTGAATAAAAAAGGAAGTTATATAAAAATAAAAATGGAAGTTGCAGAAAATTAAAAATGGTAGTTCATTCAAGAAACCACTATACCTCAACGATCTATTTAGAAATTAAATAAAAAAGGAAGTTTAATAGAAAAGTAAATTGAATAATAATGGAAGTAGAATAAAAATAAAAAGGAAAGTTGCATAAAATTAAAAGTGGAAGTTCAATCCAGAAACCACTATACCTTAACGATCAATTTGGAAATTAAACAAAAAAGGAAGTTTAATAGAATAGTAAATTGAATAAAAATAAAAATAAAAGTTGCAGAAAATTAAATATGGAAGTTCAATCCAGAAACCACTATACATTAACGATCTATTTGGAAATTAAATAAAAATGGAAGTTTAATAGAAAAGTAAATTGAATAAAAATGGAAGTTGAATAAAAATAAAAATGAAAGTTGCATAAAATAAAAAATGGAAGTTCAATCCAGAAACCACTATACCTTGACGATCTATTTGGAAATTAAATAAAAAAGGAAGTTTAATAGAAAATTAAATTTAATAAAAATGGAAGTTGAATATAAATAAAAATGAAAGTTGCTTAAAATTAAAAATGGTCGTTCAACCCAAAAACCACTATACCTTAACGATCTATTTGGAAATTAAATAAAAAAAGGAAGTTTAATAGGAAAGTGAATTTAATAAAAATGGAAGTTGAATAAAAATAAAAATGAAAGTTGCATAAAATTAAAAATGGAAGTTCAATCCAAAAATCGCTGTACCTTAACGATCTTTTCGGAAATTAAATAAAAAAGGACGTTGTGTAGAAAAGAAACTTGAATAAAAAAGGAAGTTGCAGAAAATTAAAAATGGAAGTTCATTCAAAAAACCACTATACCTTAACGATCTATTTGGAAATTAAATAAAAAAGGAAGTTTAATAGAAAATTAAATTGAATAAAAATGGAAGTTGAATAAAAATAAAAATGAAAGTTCAATCCAGAAACCACTATACCTTAATGATCTATTTGGAAATTAAATAAAAAAGGAAGTTTAATAGAAAAGAAAATTGAATAAAAATAAAAGTTGCATAAAATTAAAAATGGAAGTTCAATCCAAAAACCACTATACCTTAACGATCTATATGGAAATTAAATAAAAAATGAAGTTGAGTAGAAAAGAAACTTGAATAAAAAAGGAAGTTAAATAAAAACAAAAATGAAAGTTGCAGAAAATTAAAAATAGCAGTTCATTCTAGAAACCACTATACCTTAACGATCTATTTGGAAATTAAATAAAAAAGGAAGTTTAATAGAAAAGTAAATTGAATAAAAATGGAAGTAGAATGAAAATAAAAAGGAAAGTTGCATAAAATTGAAAGTGGAAGTTCAATCCAGAAACCACTATGCCTTAACGATCTATTTGCAAATTAAATAAAAAAGGAAGTTTAACAGATAAGTAAATTGAATTTAACTGGAAGTTGAATAAAAATAAAAAGGAAAGACGCAGAAAATTAAATATGGAAGTTCAATCCAGAAACAACTTTACCTTAACGATCTATTTGGAAATTAAATAAAAAAGGAAGTTTAATGGAAAAGAAAAATTGAATAAAAATGGAAGTTGAATAAAAATAAAAATGAAAGTTGCATAAAATTAAAAATGGAAGTTCAATCCAAAAACCACTATACCTTAACGATCTTTTTGGAAATTAAATAAAAAGGAAAGTTGAGTAGAAAAGAAACTTGAATAAAAACTGATGTTAAAGAAAAACAAAAATGGAAGTTGCAGAAAATTAAAAACGGAAGTTCAATCCAGACACCACTATACCTTAACGATCTACTTGGAAATTAAATAAAAAAGGAAGTTTAACAGAAAATTAAATTGAATAAAAATGGAAGTAGAATAAAAATAAAAATGAAAGTTGCATAAAATTAAAAATGGAAGTTCAATCCAGAAACCACTATACCCTTAACGATCTATTTCGAAATTAAATAAAAAAGGAAGTTTAATAGGAAAGTAAATTGAATTAAAATGGAAGTAGAGTAAAAAAAAAATGATAGTTGCATAAAATTAAAAATAGAAGTTCAATCCAGAAACCACTATACCTTAACGTTCTATTTGGAAATTAAATAAAAAAGGAAGTTTAATAGAAAAGTAAATTGAATAAAAATGGAAGTTGAATAAAAATAAAAATGAAAGTTGCGTAAAATTAAAAAAGGAAGTTCAATCCAAAAACCACTATACCTTCACGATCTATTTGGAAATTAAATAAAAAAGGAAGTGGAGTAGAAAAGAAATTTGAATAAAAAAGGAAGTTATATAAAATAAAAATGGAAGTTGCAGAAAATTAAAAATGGAAGTTCATTCAAGAAACCACTATACCTCAACAATCTATTTAGAAATTAAATAAAAAAGGAAGTTTAATAGAAAAGTAAATTGAATAATAAAGGAAGTAGAATAAAAATAAAAAGGAAAGTTGCATAAAATTAAAAGTGGAAGTTCAATCCAGAAACCACTATACCTTAACGATCAATTTGGAAATTAAACAAAAAAGGAAGTTTAATAGAATAGTAAATTGAATAAAAATAAAAATAAAAGTTGCAGAAAATTAAATATGGAAGTTCAATCCAGAAACCACTATACATTAACGATCTATTTGGAAATTAAATAAAAATGGAAGTTTAATAGAAAAGTAAATTGAATAAAAATGGAAGTTGAATAAAAATAAAAATGAAAGTTGCATAAAATAAAAAATGGAAGTTCAATCCAGAAACCACTATACCTTAACGATCTATTTGGAAATTAAATAAAAAAGGAAGTTTAATAGAAAATTAAATTTAATAAAAATGGAAGTTGAATATAAATAAAAATGAAAGTTGCTTAAAATTAAAAATGGTCGTTCAACCCAAAAACCACTATACCTTAACGATCTATTTGGAAATTAAATAAAAAAAGGAAGTTTAATAGGAAAGTGAATTTAATAAAAATGGAAGTTGAATAAAAATAAAAATGAAAGTTGCATAAAATTAAAAATGGAAGTTCAATCCAAAAATCGCTGTACCTTAACGATCTTTTCGGAAATTAAATAAAAAAGGACGTTGTGTAGAAAAGAAACTTGAATAAAAAAGGAAGTTGCAGAAAATTAAAAATGGAAGTTCATTCAAAAAACCACTATACCTTAACGATCTATTTGGAAATTAAATAAAAAAGGAAGTTTAATAGAAAATTAAATTGAATAAAAATGGAAGTTGAATAAAAATAAAAATGAAAGTTCAATCCAGAAACCACTATACCTTAATGATCTATTTGGAAATTAAATAAAAAAGGAAGTTTAATAGAAAAGAAAATTGAATAAAAATAAAAGTTGCATAAAATTAAAAATGGAAGTTCAATCCAAAAACCACTATACCTTAACGATCTATATGGAAATTAAATAAAAAATGAAGTTGAGTAGAAAAGAAACTTGAATAAAAAAGGAAGTTAAATAAAAACAAAAATGAAAGTTGCAGAAAATTAAAAATAGCAGTTCATTCTAGAAACCACTATACCTTAACGATCTATTTGGAAATTAAATAAAAAAGGAAGTTTAATAGAAAAGTAAATTGAATAAAAATGGAAGTAGAATGAAAATAAAAAGGAAAGTTGCATAAAATTGAAAGTGGAAGTTCAATCCAGAAACCACTATGCCTTAACGATCTATTTGCAAATTAAATAAAAAAGGAAGTTTAACAGATAAGTAAATTGAATTTAACTGGAAGTTGAATAAAAATAAAAAGGAAAGTTGCATAAAATTAAAAATGGAAGTTCAATCCAAAAATCGCTGTACCTTAACGATCTTTTCGGAAATTAAATAAAAAAGGACGTTGTGTAGAAAAGAAACTTGAATAAAAAAGGAAGTTGCAGAAAATTAAAAATGGAAGTTCATTCAAAAAACCACTACACCTTAACGATCTATTTGGAAATTAAATAAAAAAGGAAGTTTAATAGAAAATTAAATTGAATAAAAATGGAAGTTGAATAAAAATAAAAATGAAAGTTCAATCCAGAAACCACTATACCTTAATGATCTATTTGGAAATTAAATAAAAAAGGAAGTTTAATAGAAAAGAAAATTGAATAAAAATAAAAGTTGCATAAAATTAAAAATGGAAGTTCAATCCAAAAACCACTATACCTTAACGATCTATATGGAAATTAAATAAAAAATGAAGTTGAGTAGAAAAGAAACTTGAATAAAAAAGGAAGTTAAATAAAAACAAAAATGAAAGTTGCAGAAAATTAAAAATAGCAGTTCATTCTAGAAACCACTATACCTTAACGATCTATTTGGAAATTAAATAAAAAAGGAAGTTTAATAGAAAAGTAAATTGAATAAAAATGGAAGTAGAATGAAAATAAAAAGGAAAGTTGCATAAAATTGAAAGTGGAAGTTCAATCCAGAAACCACTATGCCTTAACGATCTATTTGCAAATTAAATAAAAAAGGAAGTTTAACAGATAAGTAAATTGAATTTAACTGGAAGTTGAATAAAAATAAAAAGGAAAGACGCAGAAAATTAAATATGGAAGTTCAATCCAGAAACAACTTTACCTTAACGATCTATTTGGAAATTAAATAAAAAAGGAAGTTTAATGGAAAAGAAAAATTGAATAAAAATGGAAGTTGAATAAAAATAAAAATGAAAGTTGCATAAAATTAAAAATGGAAGTTCAATCCAAAAACCACTATACCTTAACGATCTTTTTGGAAATTAAATAAAAAGGAAAGTTGAGTAGAAAAGAAACTTGAATAAAAACTGATGTTAAAGAAAAACAAAAATGGAAGTTGCAGAAAATTAAAAACGGAAGTTCAATCCAGACACCACTATACCTTAACGATCTACTTGGAAATTAAATAAAAAAGGAAGTTTAACAGAAAATTAAATTGAATAAAAATGGAAGTAGAATAAAAATAAAAATGAAAGTTGCATAAAATTAAAAATGGAAGTTCAATCCAGAAACCACTATACCCTTAACGATCTATTTCGAAATTAAATAAAAAAGGAAGTTTAATAGGAAAGTAAATTGAATTAAAATGGAAGTAGAGTAAAAAAAAAATGATAGTTGCATAAAATTAAAAATAGAAGTTCAATCCAGAAACCACTATACCTTAACGTTCTATTTGGAAATTAAATAAAAAAGGAAGTTTAATAGAAAAGTAAATTGAATAAAAATGGAAGTTGAATAAAAATAAAAATGAAAGTTGCGTAAAATTAAAAAAGGAAGTTCAATCCAAAAACCACTATACCTTCACGATCTATTTGGAAATTAAATAAAAAAGGAAGTGGAGTAGAAAAGAAATTTGAATAAAAAAGGAAGTTATATAAAATAAAAATGGAAGTTGCAGAAAATTAAAAATGGAAGTTCATTCAAGAAACCACTATACCTAAACAATCTATTTAGAAATTAAATAAAAAAGGAAGTTTAATAGAAAAGTAAATTGAATAATAATGGAAGTAGAATAAAAATAAAAAGGAAAGTTGCATAAAATTAAAAGTGGAAGTTCAATCCAGAAACCACTATACCTTAACGATCAATTTGAAAATTAAATAAAAAAGGAAGTTCAATAGAAAAGTAAATTGAATAAAAATGGAAGTAGAATAAAAATAAAAATAAAAGTTGCAGAAAATTAAATATGGAAGTTCAATCCAGAAACCACTATACCTTAACGATCTATTTGGAAATTTAATAAAAATGGAAGTTGAATATAAATAAAAATGAAAGTTGCTTAAAATTAAAAATGGTCGTTCAACCCAAAAACCACTATACCTTAACGATCTATTTGGAAATTAAATAAAAAAGGAAGTTTAACCGGAAAGTGAAGTAGAATAAAAATAAAAATGAAAGTTGCATAAAACTAAAATTGGAAGTTCAATCCAGAAACCACTATACCTTAACGATCTGTTTGCAAATTGAATAAAAAATGAAGTTTAATAGAAAAACAAATTGAATAAAAATGGAAGTTGAATAAAAATAAAAATGAAAGTTGCAGAAAATTAAATATGGAAGTTCAATCTAGAAACAAATATACCTTAACGATCTATTTGGAAATTAAATAAAAAATGAAGTGTAATACAAAAGTAAATTGAATAAAAATGGAAGTTGAATAAAAATAAAAATGAAAGTTGCATAAAATTAAAAATTGAAGTTCAATCCAGAAACCACTATACCTTAATGATCTATTTGAAAATTAAATAAAAAAGGAAGTTGAGTAGAAAAGAAACTTGAATAAAAAAAGAAGTTAAATAAAAATAAAAATGGAAGTTGCAGAAAATTAAAATTGGAAGTTTATTCAAGAAACCACTATACCTTAACGATCTATTTAGAAATTAAATAAAAAAGGAAGTTTAATGGAAACGTAAATTGAACAAAAATGGAAGTAGAATAAAAATAAAA
This sequence comes from Camellia sinensis, assembly GCF_055761805.1. NCBI lineage: Eukaryota > Viridiplantae > Streptophyta > Magnoliopsida > Ericales > Theaceae > Camellia > Camellia sinensis. The sequence continues at coordinate 43,296,190 of NW_028128987.1, read as the reverse complement.
ATGAAAGTTGCATAAAATTAAAAGTGTAAGTTCAATCCAGAAACCACTATACCTGAACGATCTATTTGCAAATTAAATAAAAAATGAAATTTAATAGAAAATTAAATTGAATAAAAATGGAAGTTGAATAAAAATAAAAATGAAAGTTCAATCCAGAAACCACTATACCTTAATGATCTATTTGGAAATTAAATAAAAAAGGAAGTTTAATAGAAAAGTAAATTGAATAAAAATAAAAGTTGCATAAAATTAAAAATGGAAGTTCAATCCAAAAACGACTATACCTTAACGATCAATTTGGAAATTAAATAAAAAAGGAAGTTGAGTAGAAAAGAAACTTGAATAAAAAAGGAAGTCAAATAAAAATAAAAATGAAAGTTGCAGAAAATTAAAAAGGAAGTTCAATCCAAAAACCACTATACCATCATGATCTATTTGGAAATTAAATAAAAAAGGAAGTTGAGTAGAAACGAAACTTGAATAAAAAAGGAAGTTAAATAAAAATAAAAATGGAAGTTGCAGAAAATTAAAAATGTAAGTTCAATCTAGAAACCACTATACATTAACGATCTATTTGGAAATTAAATAAAAATGGAAGTTTAATAGAAAAATAAATTGAATAAAAATGGAAGTTGAATAAAAATAAAAATGAAAGTTGCATAAAATGAAAAATGGAAGTTCAATCCAGAAACCACTATACCTAAACGATCTATTTGGAAATTAAATAAAAAAGGAAGTTTAATAGAAAAGTAAATTTAATAAAAATGGAAGTTGAATATAAATAAAAAGGAAAGTTGCTTAAAATTAAAAATGGTCGTTCAACCCAAAAACCATTATACCTTAACGATCTTTTTGGAAATTAAATAAAAAAGGAAGTTTAATAGGAAAATGAATTTAATAAAAATGGAAGTTGAATAAAAATAAAAATGGAAGTTGCAGAAAATTAAAAATGGAAGTTGATTCCAGAAACCACTATACCTTAACGATCTATTTGGAAATTAAATAAAAAAGGAAGTTTAACAGGAAAGTAAATTGAATTAAAATGGAATTAGAATAAAAATAAAAAGGAAAGTTGCATAAAATAAAAAGGGGAAGTTCAATCCAGAAACCACTATACCTTAACGATCTGTTTGCAAATTAAATAAAAAAGGAAGTTTAATAGAAAAACAAATTGAATAAAAATGGAAGTTGAATAAAAATAAAAATGAAAGTTGCAGAAAATTAAATATGGAAGTTCAATCCAGAAACCAATATACCTTAACGATCTATTTGGAAATTAAATAAAAAAGGAAGTGTAATAGAAAAGTAAATTGAATAAAAATGGAAGTTGAATAAAAATAAAAATGAAAGTTGCATAAAATTAAAATGGAAGTTCAATCCAGAAACCACTATACCTTAACAATCTATTTGAAAATTAAATAAAAAAGGAAGTTGAGTAGAAAAGAAACTTGAATAAAAAAAGAAGTTAAATAAAAATAAAAAAGGAAGTTGCAGAAAATTAAAATTGGAAGTTCATTCAAGAAACCACTATACCTTAACGATCTATTTAGAAATTAAATAAAAAAGGAAGTTTAATGGAAACGTAAATTGAACAAAAATGGAAGTAGAATAAAAATAAAAATGAAAGTTGCATAAAATTAAAAGTGTAAGTTCAATCCAGAAACCACTATACCTGAACGATCTATTTGGAAATTAAACAAAAAATGAAGTTTAATAGAAAATTAAATTGAATAAAAATGGAAGTTGAATAAAAATAAAAATGAAAGTTCAATCCAGAAACCACTATACCTTAATGATCTATTTGGAAATTAAATAAAATAGGAAGTTTAATAGAAAAGTAAATTGAATAAAAATAAAAGTTGCATAAAATTAAAAATGGAAGTTCAATCCAAAAACGACTATACCTTAACGATCAATTTGGAAATTAAATAAAAAAGGAAGTTGAGTAGAAAAGAAACTTGAATAAAAAAGGAAGTCAAATAAAAATAAAAATGAAAGTTGCAGAAAATTAAAAAGGAAGTTAAATCCAAAAACCACTATACCATCATGATCTATTTGGAAATTAAATAAAAAAGGAAGTTGAGTAGAAAAGAAACTTGAATAAAAACGGAAGTTAAATAAAAATAAAAATGAAAGTTGCAGAAAATTAAAAATGTAAGTTCATTCTAGAAACCACTATACATTAACGATCTATTTGGAAATTAAATAAAAATGGAAGTTTAATAGAAAAATAAATGGAATAAAAATGGAAGTTGAATAAAAATAAAAATGAAAGTTGCATAAAATGAAAAATGGAAGTTCAATCCAGAAAATACTATACCTAAACGATCTATTTGGAAATTAAATAAAAAAGGAAGTTTAATAGAAAAGTAAATTTAATAAAAATGGAAGTTGAATATAAATAAAAAGGAAAGTTGCTTAAAATTAAAAATGGTCGTTCAACCCAAAAGCCATTATACCTTAACGATCTATTTGGAAATTAAATAAAAAAGGAAGTTTAATAGGAAAGTGAATTTAATAAAAATGGAAGTTGAATAAAAATAAAAATGGAAGTTGCAGAAAATTAAAAATGGAAGTTGATTCCAGAAACCACTATACCTTAACGATCTATTTGGAAATTAAATAAAAAAGGAAGTTTAACAGGAAAGTAAATTGAATTAAAATGGAAGTAGAATAAAAATAAAAAGGAAAGTTGCATAAAATAAAAAGGGGAAGTTCAATCCAGAAACCACTATACCTTAACGATCTGTTTGCAAATTAAATAAAAAAGGAAGTTTAATAGAAAAACAAATTGAATAAAATTGGAAGTTGAATAAAAATAAAAAAGAAAGTTGCAGAAAATTAAATATGGAAGTTCAATCCAGAAACCAATATACCTTAACGATCTATTTGGAAATTAAATAAAAAAGGAAGTGTAATAGAAAAGTAAATTGAATAAAAATGGAAGTTGAATAAAAATAAAAATGAAAGTTGCATGAAATTAAAAATGGAAGTTCAATCCAGAAACCACTATACCTTAATGATCTATTTGAAAATTAAATAAAAAAGGAAGTTGAGTAGAAAAGAAACTTGAATAAAAAAAGAAGTTAAATAAAAATAAAAATGGAAGTTGCAGAAAATTAAAATTGGAAGTTCATTCAAGAAACCACTATACCTTAACGATCTATTTAGAAATTAAATAAAAAAGGAAGTTTAATGGAAACGTAAAATGAACAAAAATGGAAGTAGAATAAAAATAAAAATGAAAGTTGCATAAAATTAAAAGTGTAAGTTCAATCCAGAAACAACTATACCTGAACGATCTATTTGGAAATTAAATAAAAAATGAAGTTTAATAGAAAATTAAATTGAATAAAAATGGAAGTTGAATAAAAATAAAAATGAAAGTTCAATCCAGAAACCACTATACCTTAATGATCTATTTGGAAATTAAATAAAAAAGGAAGTTTAATAGAAAAGTAAATTGAATAAAAATAAAAGTTGCATAAAATTAAAAATGGAAGTTCAATCCAAAAACGACTATACCTTAACGATCAATTTGGAAATTAAATAAAAAAGGAAGTTGAGTAGAAAAGAAACTTGAATAAAAAAGGAAGTCAAATAAAAATAAAAATGAAAGTTGCAGAAAATTAAAAAGGAAGTTCAATCCAAAAACCACTATACCATCATTATCTATTTGGAAATTAAAAAAAAAATGAAGTTGAGTAGAAAAGAAACTTGAATAAAAACGGAAGTTAAATAAAAATAAAAATGGAAGTTGCAGAAAATTAAAAATGTAAGTTCAATCTAGAAACCACTATACATTAACGATCTATTTTGAAATTAAATAAAAATGGAAGTTTAATAGAAAAATAAATTGAATAAAAATGGAATTGAATAAAAATAAAAATGAAAGTTGCATAAAATGAAAAATGGAAGTTCAATCCAGAAACCACTATACCTAAACGATCTATTTGGAAATTAAATAAAAAAGGAAGTTTAATAGAAAAGTAAATTTAATAAAAATGGAAGTTGAATATAAATAAAAAGGAAAGTGGCTTAAAATTAAAAATGGTCGTTCAACCCCAAAGCCATTATACCTTAACGATCTATTTGGAAATTAAATAAAAAAGGAAGTTTAATAGGAAAGTGAATTTAATAAAAATGGAAGTTGAATAAAAATAAAAATGGAAGTTGCAGAAAATTAAAAATGGAAGTTGATTCCAAAAACCACTATACCTTAACGATCTATTTGGAAATTAAATAAAAAAGGAAGTTTAACAGGAAAGTAAATTTAATTAAAATGGAAGTAGAATAAAAATAAAAAGGAAAGTTGCATAAAATAAAAAGGGGAAGTTCAATCCAGAAACCACTATACCTTAACCATCTGTTTGCAAATTAAATAAAAAAGGAAGTTTAATAGAAAAACAAATTGAATAAAAATGGAAGTTGAATAAAAATAAAAATGAAAGTTGCAGAAAATTAAATATGGAAGTTCAATCCAGAAACCAATATACCTTAACGATCTATTTGGAAATTAAATAAAAAAGGAAGTGTAATAGAAAAGTAAATTGAATAAAAATGGAAGTTGAATAAAAATAAAAATGAAAGTTGCATAAAATTAAAAATGGAAGTTCAATCCAGAAACCACTATACCTTAACGATCTATTTGAAAATTAAATAAAAAAGGAAGTTGAGTAGAAAAGAAACTTGAATAAAAAAAGAAGTTAAATAAAAATAAAAATGGAAGTTGCAGAAAATTAAAATTGGAAGTTCATTCAAGAAACCACTATACCTTAACGATCTATTTAGAAATTAAATAAAAAAGGAAGTTTAATGGAAACATAAATTGAACAAAAATGGAAGTAGAATAAAAATAAAAATGAAAGTTGCATAAAATTAAAAGTGTAAGTTCAATCCAGAAACAACTATACCTGAACGATCTATTTGGAAATTAAATAAAAAATGAAGTTTATTAGAAAATTAAATTGAATAAAAATGGAAGTTGAATAAAAATAAAAATGAAAGTTCAATCCAGAAACCACTATACCTTAATGATCTATTTGGAAATTAAATAAAAAAGGAAGTTTAATAGAAAAGTAAATTGAATAAAAATAAAAGTTGCATAAAATTAAAAATGGAAGTTCAATCCAAAAACGACTATACCTTAACGATCAATTTGGAAATTAAATAAAAAAGGAAGTTGAGTAGAAAAGAAACTTGAATAAAAAAGGAAGTCAAATAAAAATAAAAATGAAAGTTGCAGAAAATTAAAAAGGAAGTTCAATCCAAAAACCACTATACCATCATGATCTATTTGGAAATTAAAAAAAAAATGAAGTTGAGTAGAAAAGAAACTTGAATAAAAACGGAAGTTAAATAAAAATAAAAATGGAAGTTGCAGAAAATTAAAAATGTAAGTTCAATCTAGAAACCACTATACATTAACGATCTATTTTGAAATTAAATAAAAATGGAAGTTTAATAGAAAAATAAATTGAATAAAAATGGAATTGAATAAAAATAAAAATGAAAGTTGCATAAAATGAAAAATGGAAGTTCAATCCAAAAACCACTATACCTTAACGATCTATTTGGAAATTAAATAAAAAAGGAAGTTTAATAGAAAAGTAGATTTAATAAAAATGGAAGTTGACTATAAATAAAAAGGAAAGTTGCTTAAAATTAAAAATGGTCGTTCAACCCAAAAACCAGTATACCTTAACGATCTATTTGGAAATTAAATAAAAAAGGAAGTTTAATAGGAAAGTGAATTTAATAAAAATGGAAGTTGAATAAAAATAAAAATGGAAGTTGCAGAAAATTAAAAATGGAATTTGATTCCAGAAACCACTATACCTTAACGATCTATTTGGAAATTAAATAAAAAAGGAAGTTTAACAGGAAAGTAAATTGAATTAAAATGGAAGTAGAATAAAAATAAAAAGGAAAGTTGCATAAAATAAAAAGGGGAAGTTCAATCCAGAAACCACTATACCTTAACGATCTGTTTGCAAATTAAATAAAAAAGGAAGTTTAATAGAAAAACAAATTGAATAAAAATGGACGTTGAATAAAAATAAAAATGAAAGTTGCAGAAAATTAAATATGGAAGTTCAATCCAGAAACCAATATACCTTAACGATCTATTTGGAAATTAAATAAAAAAGGAAGTGTAATAGAAAAGTAAATTGAATAAAAATGGAAGTTGAATAAAAATAAAAATGAAAGTTGCATAAAATAAAAAATGGAAGTTCAATCCAGAAACCACTATACCTTAACGATCTATTTGAAAATTAAATAAAAAAGGAAGTCGAGTAGAAAAGAAACTTGAATAAAAAAAGAAGTTAAATAAAAATAAAAATGGAAGTTGCAGAAAATTAAAATTGGAAGTTCATTCAAGAAACCACTATACCTTACCGATCTATTTAGAAATTAAATAAAAAAGGAAGTTTAATGGAAACGTAGATTGAACAAAAATGGAAGTAGAATAAAAATAAAAATGAAAGTTGCATAAAATTAAAAGTGTAAGTTCAATCCAGAAACCACTATACCTGAACGATCTATTCGGAAATTAAATAAAAAAGGAAGTTTAATAGAAAATTAAATTGAATAAAAATGGAAGTTGAATAAAAATAAAAATGAAAGTTCAATCCAGAAACCACTATACCTTAATGATCTATTTGGAAATTAAATAAAAAAGGAAGTTTAATAGAAATGCAAATTGAATAAAAATAAAAGTTGCATAAAATTAAAAATGGAAGTTCAATCCAAAAACGACTATACCTTAACGATCAATTTGGAAATTAAATAAAAAAGGAAGTTGAGTAGAAAAGAAATTTGAATAAAAAAGGAAATTAAATAAAAATAAAAATGAATGTTGCAGAAAATTAAAAAGAGAAGTTCATTCTAGAAACCACTATACCTTAACGATCTATTTGGAAATTGAATAAAAAAGTAAGTTTAATAGAAAAGTAAATTGAATAAAAATGGAAGTAGAATGAAAATAAAAAGGAAAGTTGCGTAAAATTAAAAGTGGAAGTTCAATCCAGAAACCACTATGCCTTAACGATCTATTTGCAAATTAAATAAAAAAGGAAGTTTAATAGATAAGTAAATTGAATTAAACTGGAAGTTGAATAAAAATAAAAAGGAAAGTTGCAGAAAATTAAATATGGAAGTTCAATCCAGAAATAACTTTACCTTAACGATCTATTTGGAAATTAAATAAAAAAGGAAGTTTAATGGAAAAGTAAAATTGAATAAAAGTGGAAGTTGTATAAAAATAAAAAGAAAAGTAAATTGAATAAAAATGGAAGTTGAATAAAAATAAAAATGAAAGTTGCATAAAATTAAAAATGGAAGTTCAGTCCAAAAACCACTATACCTTAACGATCTATTTGGAAATTAAATAAAAAAGGAAGTTGAGCAGAAAAGAAACTTGAATAAAAACGGAAGTTCAATCCAGAAACCACTATACCTTAACGATCTATTTGGAAATTAAACAAAAAAGGAAGTTTAATAGAAAAGTAAATTGAATTAAAATGGAAGTAGAGTAAAAATAAAATTGATAGTTGCATAAAATTAAAAATGGAAGTTCAATCCAGAAACCACTATACCGTAACGTTTTATTTGGAAATTAAATAAAAAAGGAAGTTTAATAGAAAAGTAAATTGAATAAAAATGGAAGTTGAATAAAAATAAAAATGAAAGTTGCAGAAAATTAAATATGGAAGTTCAATCCAGAAACCACTATACCTTAATGATCAATTTGGAAATTAAATAAAAAAGGAAGATTAATAGAAAAGTAAATTGAATTAAAATAAAAATGAAAGTTGCATAAAATTAAAAAAGGAAGTTCAATCGAAAAACCACTATACCATCATGATCTATTTGGAAATTAAATAAAAAAGGAAGTTGAGTAGAAAAGAAACTTGAATAAAAACGGGAGTTAAATAAAAATAAAAATGGAAGTTGCAGAAAATTAAAAACGGAAGTTCAATCCAGAAACCACTATACCTTAACGATCTACTTGGAAATTAAATAAAAAAGGAAGTTTAATAGAAAATTAAATTGAATAAAAATGGAAGTAGAATAAAAATAAAAATGAAAGTTGCATAAAATTAAAAATGGAAGTTCAATCCAGAAACCACTATACCTTAACGATCTATTTGGAAATTAAATAAAAAAGGAAGTTTAATAGGAAAGTAAATTGAATTAAAATGGAAGTAGTGTAAAAAAAAATGATAGTTGCATAAAATTAAAAATAGAAGTTCAATCCAGAAACCACTATATCTTAACGTTCTATTTCGAAATTAAATAAAAAAGGAAGTTTAATAGAAAAGTAAATTGGATAAAAATGGAAGTGGAATAAAAATAAAAATGAAAGTTGCGTAAAATTAAAAAAGGAACTTCAATCCAAAAATCACTATACCTTCACGATCTATTTGGAAATTAAATAAAAAACGAAGTTGAGTAGAAAAGAAACTTGAATAAAAAAGGAAGTTATATAAACATAAAAATGGAAGTTGCAGAAAATTAAAAATGGAAGTTCATTCAAGAAACCACTATACCTCAACGATCTATTTAGAAATTAAATAAAAAAGGAAGTTTAATAGAAAAGTAAATTGAGTAAAAATGGAAGTAGAATAAAAATAAAAAGGAAAGTTGCATAAAATTAAAAGTGGAAGTTCAATCCAGAAACCACTATACCTTAACGATCAATTTGGAAATTAAATAAAAAAGGAAGTTTAATAGAAAAATAAATTGAATAAAAATGGAAGTAGAATAAAAATAAAAATAAAAGTTGCAGAAAATTAAATATGGAAGTTCAATCCAGAAACCACTATACATTAACGATCTATTTGGAAATTAAATAAAAATGGAAGTTTAATAGAAAAGTAAATTGAATAAAAATGGAAGTTGAATAAAAATAAAAATGAAAGTTGCATAAAATGAAAAATGGAAGTTCAATCCAGAAACCACTATACCTTAACGATCTATTTGGAAATTAAATAAAAAAGGAAGTTTAATAGAAAAGCAAATTTAATAAAAATGGAAGTTGAATATAAATAAAAATGAAAGTTGCTTAAAATTAAAAATGGTCGTTCAACCCAAAAACCACTATACCTTAACGATCTATTTGGAAATTAAATAAAAAAAGAAGTTCAATAGGAAAGTGAATTTAATAAAAATGGAAGTTGAATAAAAATAAAAATGAAAGTTGCATAAAATTAAAAATGAAAGTTCAATCCAAAAACCACTGTACCTTAACGGTCTTTTTCGAAATTAAATAAAAAAGTACGTTGTGTAGAAAAGAAACTTGAATAAAAAAGAAAGTTGCAGAAAATTAAAAACGGAAGTTCATTCAAAAAACCACTACACCTTAACGATCTGTTTGGAAATTAAATAAAAAAGGAAGTTTAATAGAAAATTAAATTGAATAAAAATGGAAGTTGAATAAAAATAAAAATGAAAGTTCAATCCAGAAACCAGTATACCTTAATGATCTATTTGGAAATTAAATAAAAAAGGAAGTTTAATAGAAAAGTAAATTGAATAAAAATAAAAGTTACATAAAATTAAAAATGGAAGTTCAATCCAAAAACCACTATACCTTAACGATCTATATGGAAATTGAATAAAAAATGAAGTTGAGTAGAAAAGAAACTTGAGTAAAAAAGGAAGTTAAATAAAAATAAAAATGAAAGTTGCAGAAAATTAAAAATAGAAGTTCATTCTAGAAACCACTATATCTTAATGATCTATTTGGAAATTAAATAAAAGAGGAAGTTTAATAGAAAAGTAAATTGAATAAAAATGGAAGTAGAATGAAAATAAAAAGGAAAGTTGCATAAAATTAAAAGTGGAAGTTCAATCCAGAAACCACTATGCCTTAACGATCTATTTGCAAATTAAATAAAAAAGGAAGTTTAATAGATAAGTAAATTGAATTAAACTGGAAGTTGAATAAAAATATAAGGGAAAGTCGCAAAAAATTAAATATGGAAGTTCAATCCACAAACCACTTTACCTTAACGATCTTATAGCGATCCCGGGTTTACCCTTGTTGTACAGTGATCCGGACATGTGTCCGTGAATGTTGGTAGTTGTTTATTTTCTAGTTTGCATCCTCTTTACTTTGTATTTTGAGTTTTGGGATGTGTTGGGCAGGTTTGTTACAGGTTGGTTGTGCTTGGGAACCAAGTGTTGCTGCCCAGAATTTTGGTCCTTCGCTCGAGCGAGGAGGTTGTCGCTCGAGCGAGAGTAGTGTTGCCCCGGTTCTGGACCTGAGAGTTGTAGTTTCTGGCTCGAGCGAGCTTTTCGTGGCTCGAGCGGTCTGGGTTTTTCTTCGCTCGATCGAGAACTTCTTGGCTCGAGCGAGAGTTTTCTGTGTCTGGTCGCTCGAGCGACCAATCCTTCGCTCGAGCGAGCGTGTTTTATATCAGCGGACAGCAGTGTCTAAAACATCACTTTTTCACCTCTTTTCTTTGAGCAAAACCTAAATCCGAGCCTCTCTCACTCTAAACTTACACTCTCTCTAAGATTTCATCTCCCTAGGGTGTGAATCTAGCCTAGGGCCTTTGTTAAAAGATAGAGGGCGTTGAGAGCTTCAATTTAATCTGAAAAAGTTTGGATTTGGAGCAAGTTGATCTTGGAGTCTTCATCTCCTTTTTGGCTTAAACTTTGAGGTAGGGATAACCTACTCCTCTCTATGGGTTTTGTCTTTAAATTTTGGTATTTTGAGATGTTGGGTTTGGTTTGGTAATTTTGTGAAAGTTTGGGGCTTTTGTGCAATTATACAAAAGTTGGGGTTTTATTCATAATAAACCTAGATGCATGTTTAGCATGAAAAAAATGGAATGATTGCTGAATCATTGAAGAAAATAGGACCTAAGGGTTGAAATGGTAATTATGGAAAATGGCCTAATTACATTGTTTAATTAATTGGGATAATTAATTGGTGAGAAATGAAATGTTGATTGAATATCCATTTGTGCATTTATTTTCTGTTTAGAAATAACTGCTTTGGGCTATCGGTGGAGGATAGTCGTGATTGTTGTAGACAATGTATGTTGATTAAGCAAACTGAAACTAATCAATGAAATGTGTCATGGAACTTGACGGTTAATTGAATACATTAATTGTATGTATTGTGTGATTGTATATAGAACCAATGTGTTTATATATGTTGTGTGTAGAGGAGGAGATAGGGGATGTACTCCGCGGTTTAGGGGAAGATAGGGGATGTACCTCTAAACCGGATAGGTATTTGGAGGAGATAGGGGATGTACTCCGTAGACAGAGCTCATATGCTTGTCTAGAGAAGTGAAGATAGAGCTCATATGCTTATCTTTGTGAAGTGTGGATACAGCTTGTATGCTTATCTGTGGATATTGTTGATATACATATCTGTTGTAGAATGTGGATACAGCTTGTATGCTTATCTGTGGATATTGTTGATATACATATCTGTTGAGATTGTGGATATAGCTTTTATGCTTATCTGAATGTGAGATATAGTTTTTATACATATCTGTGGAAATAATGATAGAGCTAGCATGCTTATCTGTTGAAAAAGGGAAAATGAAAAGTAATTGGGACTTGTAAGTCGTTGACATAAATATGTAATTTATGTGATTGTATCAGTGTTGACCAACTATCAATTGCTAATGTTTTAGTCATTGTCCATGGTTGGTTTAGTGTATTTCTACTGGGCTGTGGCTCACCCTATATGGGAATATCATTTTCAGGTGCAGGAAGCATGCCACCTCCAAGGACATAGCTGGGAGGCTAGTGGCGGGCATAGTTTTGTCGTTTTACTTTTGATGTATTACATGTAATTTCAAGCCAAGGGCTTAATGTGTAAACGAGTTAGACCTCTTTGTTGTAACCAAGTGTTAACTTGGAAAGCTGTAAGCCCGTAGGGCATTTTGTTATGAGATTAACATGTAATACTTATGTAATGGAATTCTAATGAATGATAGAAGGTGGTTAGTTTATCTATTAACGCTTGTCTTATTTGTTGAGTTAATGTTATTATTTTGAGGGCGTTACAACTTGGTATCAGAGCGTACCGGGTTCGAATACTTTGGGTACGTGGGAAGTGATTAGTATCACAATGGGTTTGTCTCGCTTGATAGAGACTTAGATGCAGTATCGCATGCTATGTGCTTACTTGATAACATGCTTATGTGACTATGTGGGTATGGGATTTAATTTCTGGGATGTTGATTGGATCCTTGAGTTTCTGGGAGTCTTGTTGGAAAAGCACTTGATCAATGCTATTTCTAACCGGAACTCTAGTAACGTCTTGGGACTATCATTATCCGGAAATGAAATTCGTAAGTGCTTATGTGTTTATGTGCTTATGTGGAGTGAATTACACTTGTCCATGCATTAGGACGTGAGTGTTTAGTTTCGGCACACCTATGAATGTGCTAATGTTCTGTGTTGCCTTTATTAGGATGTCAGGACGAGGAAGAGGTGCTAGGCGTGGTAGACCTGCGAGGCAGGAAGCACCGTTACAGGGTGAGATTCCGGCAGTGCAGGAGGGAGTGGGGCAGGCCAATGTGGCCGAACCAGTGGGTCAGCAGGCTATGGGTGCCTTGGCCAGAGAGTTAGCAGGAGCTTTGGGTATTCTTAGGGCTAAGAATCAGGCAGCTGAGGCAGGGCCTTCCTTCTTGAAGAGGGAGTTCTTTCGGTGTAATCCGGACGAGTTTATTGGGGATCCTAAAGAGCCGCTTAAGGCAGATGAATGGCTCGAACAGACAACGAAGACGTTTGAGATGCTTGGCATCGAGGACGGAGCGCTGAAAGTGACCTTGGCATCCTTCCAGTTGAAGGGAGATGCGGGTCAATGGTGGAAGTACGAGAAGGCTCGTGTTGGTGGGACTTGGGAGGCATTTGTGAATGCTTTTCAGGAGAGGTTTTTGTCTGCAGTAGCTAGGGAGAAGCTGAGAGATCAGTTTAGCCGGCTTAATCAGCAGGGCTTGTCAGTGGCCGAGTTTGAGGCTACCTTTACTAGTCTGTCCAGGTTCGCACCTGAACTGGTGGCGTCTGAGGAACGCCGTTGCTATGAGTTTGAGCGGAAGTTGAGGCGGGGCCTCAAGTTGAGAGTTGGTGGGTCTTATATCCGAGAGTATAGACACCTAGTAGATGCTGCAGCTCATATGGAGCTTATGATGCAGGAGGAGGATGAGGGGCAGAGAGGCTCCAAGAGGAGCCAGGATAGTCAGAGTGATGGCAGGAGACAGAGGGGTTCTAACCCTCAGCAGTCGCAGGGTGGTGTTGCTAGATCGACCTTCCCAGTGCCGAGTGTAGGCTCAGGGAGAGGTGGTCAGGGGGAATTCACTTGTTACAAGTGTGGCCAGTTGGGTCACAAGGTTTCTGTTTGCCCGCAGAAGGGTGGAGGTCAGAAAGCTGTTTCTTCATCAGCTAAACCGCAGAGTCAGAGTTTGGGCAGGGGGCAGCTCTTGACTTGTTATCAGTGTGGACAACCTGGGCACATGAAGAGGTTTTGCCCACAGTTGTGTGCCACTTCGGGAGCGTCTGGTTCTAGGCAGACGCAGGGTTTTCAGCCAGCTCAGTCTGTGCAGGCCTCGAGGGCCAATCCGGGAGTTTCGTCATCCCAGTCTGTGCAGCAGTCTTTTGCTCCGAGAGGTGAGCAGGTAGACCAGGGGCCTACGGGGCGCGTGTATGCTGTTACCGCGCAGGATTTAGTACCGGCTCCATCGGTGGTGAGAGGTACTTTTCTGTTTTGCAACTCGGTTGCTAGTGTGTTGATAGACACGGGTGCATCTCATTCTTTTGTATCTGCTGCATTTGCATCGGTTTTGGAATTGGAGTTAGCACAGTTAGCATCTCCTATTTGTGTAGTATCGCCTTTGGGCGGTGAGTTGATCCTGAAACAGGGTGTTAGAGGATGTGATATTGAGGTCGCCGACTATAGGCTTCCTTTTCCATTTGTTGTCATGCCCATGAAGGGTTTTGATGTTATTTTGGGTATGGACTGGCTATCGTCATACCGGGCTGTTATTGATTGCTACCGCCAGAGGGTTACATTGTGTACCTTGAGCGGGGAGTGGTTCCATTTCTTGGGAGACCGGGTTGGTAGTGTTTTGCCACCGGGGTATGATTCGCGAGGGCGAAGTGAGCTTAGTGGGTTACTTGCTAGCTTTGAGAGTAGCGAGTGTGTTGAGACTCAGATTGTGTTACCGAGGGTGGTTTGTGAGTATTCGGATGTTTTTCCCGAAGAACTTGTTAGTTTGCCACCTCACCGAGAGATAGAGTTCTCTATTGATTTAGTGCCTGGTACGGCGCCGATTTCTATGGCACCTTACCGTTTTGCTCCAGCAGAGTTGGTTGAGTTGAAAGTTCAGCTCCAGGAATTGCTCGATAAGGGTTTTGTTCGCCCTAGTGTTTCACCGTGGGGAGCGCCGGCCCTCTTTGTTAAAAAGAAGGATGGTGCCTTGAGATTGTGTATTGACTATCGGAAGTTGAATCGGGCTACGGTTATGAATAAGTATCCTATGCCCCGTATAGATGATTTGTTTGACCAGTTGAAGGGTTCCCGTTGTTTCTCTAAGATAGACTTGAGATCGGGTTACCATCAGTTGAGGGTCAGGGAGGAAGATGTTCCTAAGACGGCATTCCGTACGCGGTATGGCCATTATGAGTTTTTGGTGATGCCATTCGGGCTTACCAATGCACCGGCAGTCTTTATGGACTTGATGAACCGGATTTTCCGGGAGTTCTTAGACCGATTTGTGGTTGTCTTCGTGGACGACATTCTTATCTATTCGTCTTCTGAGGAGGAGCACGAGGCACACTTGAGAGTGGTGCTTGAGTTACTTAGAGCCCATAGGCTGTATGCCAAGTTTGGGAAGTGTGAGTTCTGGCTGGGGGAAGTCAAGTTCTTAGGCCACGTGGTATCCGGGGAAGGGGTGTCTGTTGATACATCCAAGGTTGAGGCAGTGCAAGATTGGGCACAGCCTAAGAGTGTGTTTGAGATCCGCAGTTTTCTGGGATTAGCTGGGTATTATCGTCGGTTTGTGAAAGATTTTTCCAGGTTAGCGTCACCGTTGACTAGACTGACTAGGAAGGGAGTTAAGTTTGAGTGGAGTGAGACTTGTGAAAAGTCGTTCCAAGAGCTGAAAGTTAGATTGACCACCGCACCGGTGTTGATTATTCCGGAGAGAGGGTTGGGTTACTCGGTTTATTGTGATGCCTCACGAGAGGGTTTGGGTTGTGTGTTGATGCAAGAGGGGAAAGTGGTAGCTTATGGCTCACGTCAGTTGAAAATACACGAGAAGAATTACCCCACACACGACCTAGAGTTAGCAGCTGTGATCTTTGCCTTGAAAATCTGGAGGCACTACCTTTATGGTGAGAGGTTCGAGGTATTCTCGGATCATAAGAGTTTGAAGTATCTGTTTACACAGAGAGACTTGAATCTGAGGCAAAGGAGATGGATGGAATTCATCGAGGATTATGATTTTGAGTTGCATTATCATCCGGGAAAGGCCAATGTTGTGGCCGATGCCCTTAGTAGGAAAACCATTAGTGATGTAGCTTGTATAGCCATCCGGGAATGGGAGATGTTGGGGGCACTTGGCGAGTTTGATTTGCTACTGGGCGAATCTGTCGAGGCTGCGGCCTTGTTTTCTGTTGTTGCGCAGCCTACACTTGTGATTAGAGTGTTAGAGGCACAGAGAGGTGACCTTGAGGTAGAATCCCTCCGAGAGAAGATCTCCAGTGGGAAAGTTGAGAAGGGTTTGACGGTGTATCCCGATCTGAGTGTGAGATACCGTGACCGTTTGTTTGTACCGGAGTCTTGCCGAGAGGAAGTACTCCGAGAGTTTCACCATTCGCGCCTTACGGTGCATCCGGGAGGTACTAAGATGTATCAGGATTTGGGTCGCCAGTTTTGGTGGCGGGGTATGAAAAGAGATGTGGCTGTTTTCGTATCGAAGTGCCTTACTTGCCAGCAAGTGAAGGCCGAGCATCAGAGGCCAGCGGGTTTGTTGCAACCCTTGCCTATTGCCGAGTGGAAGTGGGAGCATGTCACTATGGACTTCGTTGTGGGTCTTCCGAGGACTCAGCGGGGTAGTGATGCTATTTGGGTGGTTGTAGACCGGTTGACTAAGTCGGCGCACTTTATTCCTATGCGCGTGAGAGACTCGGTAGATCATCTTGCCGATTTGTATATTCGGGACGTAGTGAGATTGCACGGGGTCCCAGTGACGATCGTCTCAGATAGAGATCCTCGTTTTACTGCTAGGTTGTGGCAGAGTTTGCAGAGTGCCTTGGGCACTAAGTTGACCTTTAGTACGGCTTATCATCCTCAGACTGACGGGCAGTCCGAGCGTACTATTCAGATCCTCGAGGATATGCTTCGGGGTTGTGTCCTGGACTTCTGTGGGACGTGGGAGAGGCACTTGCCATTGGTAGAGTTTGCCTACAACAACAGTTTTCAGTCTAGCATCGGTATGGCACCGTTTGAGGCCTTGTATGGCCGACCGTGTAGGTCTCCAGTTTGTTGGGCCGAGGTGGGTGATGCACCTTTGTTGGGTCCGGAGTTGGTTAGGGAGACGACGGAGAAAGTTGAGCTTATCCGTAGGAGGCTTGTTACAGCCCAGAGTCGGCAGAAATCTTATGCTGACCGTAGAAGGAGACCTTTGGCGTTTGAAGTAGGTGATCATGTCTTTCTGAAGATATCACCTAGGCGGGGTCTGATGAGGTTTGGAAAGAGTGGGAAGTTATCCCCTCGGTTTATTGGTCCTTTTGAGATCCTTGAGAGGATAGGTGAGGTTGCTTATCGGTTAGCCTTACCACCGCAGTTGTCCGGAGTGCATGACGTGTTTCATGTGAGTATGCTTCGGAAGTATGAACCAGATCCATCACATGTGCTGGATTGGAGCGATTTAGAGGTAGATGAGGATGCCTCGTATGAGGAGAGACCGGTTCGGGTCTTGGATAGGCGGGATCAAGTCCTGCGTGGCAAGACCATTCCTTTGGTGAAAGTCTTGTGGAAACATCACGGAGTGGAGGAAGCCACTTGGGAACGTGAGTTGGAAGTCCGAGAGAAATATCCGGACTTGTTTGTTGATATGTAATCTTGTATTTAACTTTTGCATGTTGTTGAACCTAAGAGCTTTTATATATGTCTTAAGTTGTGAAACATTGAAAATGTTTTGGTTATTGAAAGTATGTTTGGAACTTGCCTCATATGGAAGTTGAATGTAACATTATATGTGTTGAATATATTGTTGACATTGGAAAGTTAGTGCATAATGTTGATGCATGTTAATAATACATATGTTGTTTACATATTGTGATATATCTCTTGTTAAAGGGATGAGATGACCGGTAATGGGTCGAATTGTTGAACGTTAAATTGTAACATTGTTCAAAATGGAGGAAAACCTGTTTTTGAAAATTTGTGTTTAATTTCGGGGGCGAAATTCTTTAAGGGGGGGGAGGTTATAGCGATCCCGGGTTTACCCTTGTTGTACAGTGATCCGGACATGTGTCCGTGAATGTTGGTAGTTGTTTATTTTCTAGTTTGCATCCTCTTTACTTTGTATTTTGAGTTTTGGGATGTGTTGGGCAGGTTTGTTACAGGTTGGTTGTGCTTGGGAACCAAGTGTTGCTGCCCAGAATTTTGGTCCTTCGCTCGAGCGAGGAGGTTGTCGCTCGAGCGAGAGTAGTGTTGCCCCGGTTCTGGACCTGAGAGTTGTAGTTTCTGGCTCGAGCGAGCTTTTCGTGGCTCGAGCGGTCTGGGTTTTTCTTCGCTCGATCGAGAACTTCTTGGCTCGAGCGAGAGTTTTCTGTGTCTGGTCGCTCGAGCGACCAATCCTTCGCTCGAGCGAGCGTGTTTTATATCAGCGGACAGCAGTGTCTAAAACATCACTTTTTCACCTCTTTTCTTTGAGCAAAACCTAAATCCGAGCCTCTCTCACTCTAAACTTACACTCTCTCTAAGATTTCATCTCCCTAGGGTGTGAATCTAGCCTAGGGCCTTTGTTAAAAGATAGAGGGCGTTGAGAGCTTCAATTTAATCTGAAAAAGTTTGGATTTGGAGCAAGTTGATCTTGGAGTCTTCATCTCCTTTTTGGCTTAAACTTTGAGGTAGGGATAACCTACTCCTCTCTATGGGTTTTGTCTTTAAATTTTGGTATTTTGAGATGTTGGGTTTGGTTTGGTAATTTTGTGAAAGTTTGGGGCTTTTGTGCAATTATACAAAAGTTGGGGTTTTATTCATAATAAACCTAGATGCATGTTTAGCATGAAAAAAATGGAATGATTGCTGAATCATTGAAGAAAATGGGACCTAAGGGTTGAAATGGTAATTATGGAAAATGGCCTAATTACATTGTTTAATTAATTGGGATAATTAATTGGTGAGAAATGAAATGTTGATTGAATATCCATTTGTGCATTTATTTTCTGTTTAGAAATAACTGCTTTGGGCTATCGGTGGAGGATAGTCGTGATTGTTGTAGACAATGTATGTTGATTAAGCAAACTGAAACTAATCAATGAAATGTGTCATGGAACTTGACGGTTAATTGAATACATTAATTGTATGTATTGTGTGATTGTATATAGAACCAATGTGTTTATATATGTTGTGTGTAGAGGAGGAGGTAGGGGATGTACTCCGCGGTTTAGGGGAAGATAGGGGATGTACCTCTAAACCGGATAGGTATTTGGAGGAGATAGGGGATGTACTCCGTAGACAGAGCTCATATGCTTGTCTAAAGAAGTGAAGATAGAGCTCATATGCTTATCTTTGTGAAGTGTGGATACAGCTTGTATGCTTATCTGTGGATATTGTTGATATACATATCTGTTGTAGAATGTGGATACAGCTTGTATGCTTATCTGTGGATATTGTTGATATACATATCTGTTGAGATTGTGGATATAGCTTTTATGCTTATCTGAATGTGAGATATAGTTTTTATACATATCTGTGGAAATAATGATAGAGCTAGCATGCTTATCTGTTGAAAAAGGGAAAATGAAAAGTAATTGGGACTTGTAAGTCGTTGACATAAATATGTAATTTATGTGATTGTATCAGTGTTGACCAACTATCAATTGCTAATGTTTTAGTCATTGTCCATGGTTGGTTTAGTGTATTTCTACTGGGCTGTGGCTCACCCTATATGGGAATATCATTTTCAGGTGCAGGAAGCATGCCACCTCCAAGGACATAGCTGGGAGGCTAGTGGCGGGCATAGTTTTGTCGTTTTACTTTTGATGTATTACATGTAATTTCAAGCCAAGGGCTTAATGTGTAAACGAGTTAGACCTCTTTGTTGTAACCAAGTGTTAACTTGGAAAGCTGTAAGCCCGTAGGGCATTTTGTTATGAGATTAACATGTAATACTTATGTAATGGAATTCTAATGAATGATAGAAGGTGGTTAGTTTATCTATTAACGCTTGTCTTATTTGTTGAGTTAATGTTATTATTTTGAGGGCGTTACAACTTGGTATCAGAGCGTACCGGGTTCGAATACTTTGGGTACGTGGGAAGTGATTAGTATCACAATGGGTTTGTCTCGCTTGATAGAGACTTAGATGCAGTATCGCATGCTATGTGCTTACTTGATAACATGCTTATGTGACTATGTGGGTATGGGATTTAATTTCTGGGATGTTGATTGGATCCTTGAGTTTCTGGGAGTCTTGTTGGAAAAGCACTTGATCAATGCTATTTCTAACCGGAACTCTAGTAACGTCTTGGGACTATCATTATCCGGAAATGAAATTCGTAAGTGCTTATGTGTTTATGTGCTTATGTGGAGTGAATTACACTTGTCCATGCATTAGGACGTGAGTGTTTAGTTTCGGCACACCTATGAATGTGCTAATGTTCTGTGTTGCCTTTATTAGGATGTCAGGACGAGGAAGAGGTGCTAGGCGTGGTAGACCTGCGAGGCAGGAAGCACCGTTACAGGGTGAGATTCCGGCAGTGCAGGAGGGAGTGGGGCAGGCCAATGTGGCCGAACCAGTGGGTCAGCAGGCTATGGGTGCCTTGGCCAGAGAGTTAGCAGGAGCTTTGGGTATTCTTAGGGCTGAGAATCAGGCAGCTGAGGCAGGGCCTTCCTTCTTGAAGAGGGAGTTCTTTCGGTGTAATCCGGACGAGTTTATTGGGGATCCTAAAGAGCCGCTTAAGGCAGATGAATGGCTCGAACAGACAACGAAGACGTTTGAGATGCTTGGCATCGAGGACGGAGCGCTGAAAGTGACCTTGGCATCCTTCCAGTTGAAGGGAGATGCGGGTCAATGGTGGAAGTACGAGAAGGCTCGTGTTGGTGGGACTTGGGAGGCATTTGTGAATGCTTTTCAGGAGAGGTTTTTGTCTGCAGTAGCTAGGGAGAAGCTGAGAGATCAGTTTAGCCGGCTTAATCAGCAGGGCTTGTCAGTGGCCGAGTTTGAGGCTACCTTTACTAGTCTGTCCAGGTTCGCACCTGAACTGGTGGCGTCTGAGGAACGCCGTTGCTATGAGTTTGAGCGGAAGTTGAGGCGGGGCCTCAAGTTGAGAGTTGGTGGGTCTTATATCCGAGAGTATAGACACCTAGTAGATGCTGCAGCTCATATGGAGCTTATGATGCAGGAGGAGGATGAGGGGCAGAGAGGCTCCAAGAGGAGCCAGGATAGTCAGAGTGATGGCAGGAGACAGAGGGGTTCTAACCCTCAGCAGTCGCAGGGTGGTGTTGCTAGATCGACCTTCCCAGTGCCGAGTGTAGGCTCAGGGAGAGGTGGTCAGGGGGAATTCACTTGTTACAAGTGTGGCCAGTTGGGTCACAAGGTTTCTGTTTGCCCGCAGAAGGGTGGAGGTCAGAAAGCTGTTTCTTCATCAGCTAAACCGCAGAGTCAGAGTTTGGGCAGGGGGCAGCTCTTGACTTGTTATCAGTGTGGACAACCTGGGCACATGAAGAGGTTTTGCCCACAGTTGTGTGCCACTTCGGGAGCGTCTGGTTCTAGGCAGACGCAGGGTTTTCAGCCAGCTCAGTCTGTGCAGGCCTCGAGGGCCAATCCGGGAGTTTCGTCATCCCAGTCTGTGCAGCAGTCTTTTGCTCCGAGAGGTGAGCAGGTAGACCAGGGGCCTACGGGGCGCGTGTATGCTGTTACCGCGCAGGATTTAGTACCGGCTCCATCGGTGGTGAGAGGTACTTTTCTGTTTTGCAACTCGGTTGCTAGTGTGTTGATAGACACGGGTGCATCTCATTCTTTTGTATCTGCTGCATTTGCATCGGTTTTGGAATTGGAGTTAGCACAGTTAGCATCTCCTATTTGTGTAGTATCGCCTTTGGGCGGTGAGTTGATCCTGAAACAGGGTGTTAGAGGATGTGATATTGAGGTCGCCGACTATAGGCTTCCTTTTCCATTTGTTGTCATGCCCATGAAGGGTTTTGATGTTATTTTGGGTATGGACTGGCTATCGTCATACCGGGCTGTTATTGATTGCTACCGCCAGAGGGTTACATTGTGTACCTTGAGCGGGGAGTGGTTCCATTTCTTGGGAGACCGGGTTGGTAGTGTTTTGCCACCGGGGTATGATTCGCGAGGGCGAAGTGAGCTTAGTGGGTTACTTGCTAGCTTTGAGAGTAGCGAGTGTGTTGAGACTCAGATTGTGTTACCGAGGGTGGTTTGTGAGTATTCGGATGTTTTTCCCGAAGAACTTGTTAGTTTGCCACCTCACCGAGAGATAGAGTTCTCTATTGATTTAGTGCCTGGTACGGCGCCGATTTCTATGGCACCTTACCGTTTTGCTCCAGCAGAGTTGGTTGAGTTGAAAGTTCAGCTCCAGGAATTGCTCGATAAGGGTTTTGTTCGCCCTAGTGTTTCACCGTGGGGAGCGCCGGCCCTCTTTGTTAAAAAGAAGGATGGTGCCTTGAGATTGTGTATTGACTATCGGAAGTTGAATCGGGCTACGGTTATGAATAAGTATCCTATGCCCCGTATAGATGATTTGTTTGACCAGTTGAAGGGTTCCCGTTGTTTCTCTAAGATAGACTTGAGATCGGGTTACCATCAGTTGAGGGTCAGGGAGGAAGATGTTCCTAAGACGGCATTCCGTACGCGGTATGGCCATTATGAGTTTTTGGTGATGCCATTCGGGCTTACCAATGCACCGGCAGTCTTTATGGACTTGATGAACCGGATTTTCCGGGAGTTCTTAGACCGATTTGTGGTTGTCTTCGTGGACGACATTCTTATCTATTCGTCTTCTGAGGAGGAGCACGAGGCACACTTGAGAGTGGTGCTTGAGTTACTTAGAGCCCATAGGCTGTATGCCAAGTTTGGGAAGTGTGAGTTCTGGCTGGGGGAAGTCAAGTTCTTAGGCCACGTGGTATCCGGGGAAGGGGTGTCTGTTGATACATCCAAGGTTGAGGCAGTGCAAGATTGGGCACAGCCTAAGAGTGTGTTTGAGATCCGCAGTTTTCTGGGATTAGCTGGGTATTATCGTCGGTTTGTGAAAGATTTTTCCAGGTTAGCGTCACCGTTGACTAGACTGACTAGGAAGGGAGTTAAGTTTGAGTGGAGTGAGACTTGTGAAAAGTCGTTCCAAGAGCTGAAAGTTAGATTGACCACCGCACCGGTGTTGATTATTCCGGAGAGAGGGTTGGGTTACTCGGTTTATTGTGATGCCTCACGAGAGGGTTTGGGTTGTGTGTTGATGCAAGAGGGGAAAGTGGTAGCTTATGGCTCACGTCAGTTGAAAATACACGAGAAGAATTACCCCACACACGACCTAGAGTTAGCAGCTGTGATCTTTGCCTTGAAAATCTGGAGGCACTACCTTTATGGTGAGAGGTTCGAGGTATTCTCGGATCATAAGAGTTTGAAGTATCTGTTTACACAGAGAGACTTGAATCTGAGGCAAAGGAGATGGATGGAATTCATCGAGGATTATGATTTTGAGTTGCATTATCATCCGGGAAAGGCCAATGTTGTGGCCGATGCCCTTAGTAGGAAAACCATTAGTGATGTAGCTTGTATAGCCATCCGGGAATGGGAGATGTTGGGGGCACTTGGCGAGTTTGATTTGCTACTGGGCGAATCTGTCGAGGCTGCGGCCTTGTTTTCTGTTGTTGCGCAGCCTACACTTGTGATTAGAGTGTTAGAGGCACAGAGAGGTGACCTTGAGGTAGAATCCCTCCGAGAGAAGATCTCCAGTGGGAAAGTTGAGAAGGGTTTGACGGTGTATCCCGATCTGAGTGTGAGATACCGTGACCGTTTGTTTGTACCGGAGTCTTGCCGAGAGGAAGTACTCCGAGAGTTTCACCATTCGCGCCTTACGGTGCATCCGGGAGGTACTAAGATGTATCAGGATTTGGGTCGCCAGTTTTGGTGGCGGGGTATGAAAAGAGATGTGGCTGTTTTCGTATCGAAGTGCCTTACTTGCCAGCAAGTGAAGGCCGAGCATCAGAGGCCAGCGGGTTTGTTGCAACCCTTGCCTATTGCCGAGTGGAAGTGGGAGCATGTCACTATGGACTTCGTTGTGGGTCTTCCGAGGACTCAGCGGGGTAGTGATGCTATTTGGGTGGTTGTAGACCGGTTGACTAAGTCGGCGCACTTTATTCCTATGCGCGTGAGAGACTCGGTAGATCATCTTGCCGATTTGTATATTCGGGACGTAGTGAGATTGCACGGGGTCCCAGTGACGATCGTCTCAGATAGAGATCCTCGTTTTACTGCTAGGTTGTGGCAGAGTTTGCAGAGTGCCTTGGGCACTAAGTTGACCTTTAGTACGGCTTATCATCCTCAGACTGACGGGCAGTCCGAGCGTACTATTCAGATCCTCGAGGATATGCTTCGGGGTTGTGTCCTGGACTTCTGTGGGACGTGGGAGAGGCACTTGCCATTGGTAGAGTTTGCCTACAACAACAGTTTTCAGTCTAGCATCGGTATGGCACCGTTTGAGGCCTTGTATGGCCGACCGTGTAGGTCTCCAGTTTGTTGGGCCGAGGTGGGTGATGCACCTTTGTTGGGTCCGGAGTTGGTTAGGGAGACGACGGAGAAAGTTGAGCTTATCCGTAGGAGGCTTGTTACAGCCCAGAGTCGGCAGAAATCTTATGCTGACCGTAGAAGGAGACCTTTGGCGTTTGAAGTAGGTGATCATGTCTTTCTGAAGATATCACCTAGGCGGGGTCTGATGAGGTTTGGAAAGAGTGGGAAGTTATCCCCTCGGTTTATTGGTCCTTTTGAGATCCTTGAGAGGATAGGTGAGGTTGCTTATCGGTTAGCCTTACCACCGCAGTTGTCCGGAGTGCATGACGTGTTTCATGTGAGTATGCTTCGGAAGTATGAACCAGATCCATCACATGTGCTGGATTGGAGCGATTTAGAGGTAGATGAGGATGCCTCGTATGAGGAGAGACCGGTTCGGGTCTTGGATAGGCGGGATCAAGTCCTGCGTGGCAAGACCATTCCTTTGGTGAAAGTCTTGTGGAAACATCACGGAGTGGAGGAAGCCACTTGGGAACGTGAGTTGGAAGTCCGAGAGAAATATCCGGACTTGTTTGTTGATATGTAATCTTGTATTTAACTTTTGCATGTTGTTGAACCTAAGAGCTTTTATATATGTCTTAAGTTGTGAAACATTGAAAATGTTTTGGTTATTGAAAGTATGTTTGGAACTTGCCTCATATGGAAGTTGAATGTAACATTATATGTGTTGAATATATTGTTGACATTGGAAAGTTAGTGCATAATGTTGATGCATGTTAATAATACATATGTTGTTTACATATTGTGATATATCTCTTGTTAAAGGGATGAGATGACCGGTAATGGGTCGAATTGTTGAACGTTAAATTGTAACATTGTTCAAAATGGAGGAAAACCTGTTTTTGAAAATTTGTGTTTAATTTCGGGGGCGAAATTCTTTAAGGGGGGGGAGGTTATAGCGATCCCGGGTTTACCCTTGTTGTACAGTGATCCGGACATGTGTCCGTGAATGTTGGTAGTTGTTTATTTTCTAGTTTGCATCCTCTTTACTTTGTATTTTGAGTTTTGGGATGTGTTGGGCAGGTTTGTTACAGGTTGGTTGTGCTTGGGAACCAAGTGTTGCTGCCCAGAATTTTGGTCCTTCGCTCGAGCGAGGAGGTTGTCGCTCGAGCGAGAGTAGTGTTGCCCCGGTTCTGGACCTGAGAGTTGTAGTTTCTGGCTCGAGCGAGCTTTTCGTGGCTCGAGCGGTCTGGGTTTTTCTTCGCTCGATCGAGAACTTCTTGGCTCGAGCGAGAGTTTTCTGTGTCTGGTCGCTCGAGCGACCAATCCTTCGCTCGAGCGAGCGTGTTTTATATCAGCGGACAGCAGTGTCTAAAACATCACTTTTTCACCTCTTTTCTTTGAGCAAAACCTAAATCCGAGCCTCTCTCACTCTAAACTTACACTCTCTCTAAGATTTCATCTCCCTAGGGTGTGAATCTAGCCTAGGGCCTTTGTTAAAAGATAGAGGGCGTTGAGAGCTTCAATTTAATCTGAAAAAGTTTGGATTTGGAGCAAGTTGATCTTGGAGTCTTCATCTCCTTTTTGGCTTAAACTTTGAGGTAGGGATAACCTACTCCTCTCTATGGGTTTTGTCTTTAAATTTTGGTATTTTGAGATGTTGGGTTTGGTTTGGTAATTTTGTGAAAGTTTGGGGCTTTTGTGCAATTATACAAAAGTTGGGGTTTTATTCATAATAAACCTAGATGCATGTTTAGCATGAAAAAAATGGAATGATTGCTGAATCATTGAAGAAAATGGGACCTAAGGGTTGAAATGGTAATTATGGAAAATGGCCTAATTACATTGTTTAATTAATTGGGATAATTAATTGGTGAGAAATGAAATGTTGATTGAATATCCATTTGTGCATTTATTTTCTGTTTAGAAATAACTGCTTTGGGCTATCGGTGGAGGATAGTCGTGATTGTTGTAGACAATGTATGTTGATTAAGCAAACTGAAACTAATCAATGAAATGTGTCATGGAACTTGACGGTTAATTGAATACATTAATTGTATGTATTGTGTGATTGTATATAGAACCAATGTGTTTATATATGTTGTGTGTAGAGGAGGAGGTAGGGGATGTACTCCGCGGTTTAGGGGAAGATAGGGGATGTACCTCTAAACCGGATAGGTATTTGGAGGAGATAGGGGATGTACTCCGTAGACAGAGCTCATATGCTTGTCTAAAGAAGTGAAGATAGAGCTCATATGCTTATCTTTGTGAAGTGTGGATACAGCTTGTATGCTTATCTGTGGATATTGTTGATATACATATCTGTTGTAGAATGTGGATACAGCTTGTATGCTTATCTGTGGATATTGTTGATATACATATCTGTTGAGATTGTGGATATAGCTTTTATGCTTATCTGAATGTGAGATATAGTTTTTATACATATCTGTGGAAATAATGATAGAGCTAGCATGCTTATCTGTTGAAAAAGGGAAAATGAAAAGTAATTGGGACTTGTAAGTCGTTGACATAAATATGTAATTTATGTGATTGTATCAGTGTTGACCAACTATCAATTGCTAATGTTTTAGTCATTGTCCATGGTTGGTTTAGTGTATTTCTACTGGGCTGTGGCTCACCCTATATGGGAATATCATTTTCAGGTGCAGGAAGCATGCCACCTCCAAGGACATAGCTGGGAGGCTAGTGGCGGGCATAGTTTTGTCGTTTTACTTTTGATGTATTACATGTAATTTCAAGCCAAGGGCTTAATGTGTAAACGAGTTAGACCTCTTTGTTGTAACCAAGTGTTAACTTGGAAAGCTGTAAGCCCGTAGGGCATTTTGTTATGAGATTAACATGTAATACTTATGTAATGGAATTCTAATGAATGATAGAAGGTGGTTAGTTTATCTATTAACGCTTGTCTTATTTGTTGAGTTAATGTTATTATTTTGAGGGCGTTACAGATCTATTTGGAAATTAAATAAAAAAGGAAGTTTAATGGAAAATTAAAATTGAATAAAAATGGAAGTTGAATAAAAATAAAAATGAAAGTTGCATAAAATTAAAAATGGAAGTTCAATCCAAAAACCACTATACCTTAACGATCTATTTGGAAATTAATTAAAAAAGAAAGTTGAGTAGAAAAGAAACTTGAATAAAAACGGAAGTTAAATAAAAATAAAAATGGAAGTTGCAGAAAATTAAAAACGGATGTTCAATCCAGAAACCACTATACCTTAACGATCTACATGGAAATTAAATAAAAAAGGAAGTTTAATAGAAAATTAAATTGAATAAAAATGGAAGTAGAATAAAAAGAAAAATGAAAGTTGCAGAAAATTATATATGGAAGTTCAATCCAGAAACCACTATACCTTAATGATCAATTTGGAAATTAAATAAAAAAGGAAGATTAATAGAAAAGTAAATTGAATAAAAATAAAAATGAAAGTTGCATAAAATTAAAAAAGGAAGTTGAATCCAAAAACCACTATACCATCATGATCTATTTGGAAATTAAATAAAAAAGGAAGTTGAGTAGAAAAGAAACTTTAATAAAAACGGAAGTTAAATAAAAATAAAAATGGAAGTTGCAGAAAATTAAAAATGGAAGTTCAATCCAGAAACCACTATACCTTAACGATCTACTTGGAAATTAAATAAAAAAGGAAATTTAATAGAAAATTAAAATGAATAAAAATGGAAGTAGAATAAAAATAAAAATGAAAGTTGCATAAAATTAAAAATGGAAGTTCAATCCAAAAACCACTATACCTTAACGATCTATTTGGAAATTAATTAAAAAAGAAAGTTGAGTAGAAAAGAAATTTGAATAAAAACGGAAGTTAAATAAAAATAAAAATGGAAGTTGCAGAAAATTAAAAACGGATGTTCAATCCAGAAACCACTATACCTTAACGATCTACATGGAAATTAAATAAAAAAGGAAGTTTAATAGAAAATTAAATTGAATAAAAATGGAAGTAGAATAAAAAGAAAAATGAAAGTTGCAGAAAATTATATATGGAAGTTCAATCCAGAAACCACTATACCTTAATGATCAATTTGGAAATTAAATAAAAAAGGAAGATTAATAGAAAAGTAAATTGAATAAAAATAAAAATGAAAGTTGCATAAAATTAAAAAAGGAAGTTGAATCCAAAAACCACTATACCATCATGATCTATTTGGAAATTAAATAAAAAAGGAAGTTGAGTAGAAAAGAAACTTTAATAAAAACGGAAGTTAAATAAAAATAAAAATGGAAGTTGCAGAAAATTAAAAATGGAAGTTCAATCCAGAAACCACTATACCTTAACGATCTACTTGGAAATTAAATAAAAAAGGAAATTTAATAGAAAATTAAAATGAATAAAAGTGGAAGTAGAATAAAAATAAAAATGAAAGTTGCATAAAATTAAAAATGGAAGTTCAATCCAAAACCACTATACCTTAACGATCTATTTGGAAATTAAATAAAAAAGGAAGTTCAATAGGAAAGTAAATAGAATTAAAATGGAAGTAGAGTAAAAATAAAAATGATAGTTGCATAAAATTAAAAATGGAAGTTCAATCCAAAAACCACTATACCTTAACGTTCTATTTGGAAATTAAATAAAAAAGGAAGTTGAATAAAAATAAAAATGAAAGTTGCAGAAAATTAAATATGGAAGTTCAATCCAGAAACCACTATACGTTAATGATCAATTTGGAAATTAAATAAAAAAGGAAGTTTAATAGAAAAGTAAATTGAATAAAAATGGAAGTTGTATAAAAATAAAAATGAAAGTTGCATAAAATGAAAAATGGAAGTTCAATCCAGAAACCACTACACCTTAACGATCTATTTGGAAATTAAATAAAAAAGAAAGTTTAATAGAAAAGTAAATTGAATAAAAATGGAAGTTGAATAAAAATAAAAATGAAGGTTGCAAAAAATTAAAAATGGATGTTCATTCCAAAAACCACTACACCTTAACGATCTATTTGGAAATTAAATAAAAAAGGAAGTTGAGTGGAAAAGAAACCTGAATAAAAAAGGAAGTTAATTAAAAATAAAAATGGAAGTTGCAGAAAATTAAAAATGAAAGTTCATTCCAGAAACCACTACACTTTAACGATCTATTTGGAAATTAAATAAAAAAGGAAGTTTAATAAAAAAGTGAATTGAATGAAAATGGAAGTAGAATATAAATAAAAACGAAAGTTGCATAAAATTAAAAATGGAAGTTCAATCCAGAAACCACTATACCTTAACGATCTATTTGGAAATTAAATAAAAAAGGAAGTTTAATAGAAAAGTAAATTGAATAAAAATGGAAGTAGAATATAAATAAAAATGAAAGTTGCAGAAAATTAAATATGGAAGTTCAATCCAGAAACCACTTTACCCTAGCGATCTATTTGGAAATTAAATAAAAAAAGAAGTTTAATAGAAAAGTAAATTGAATATAAATGGAAGTTGAATAAAATAAAAATGAAAGTTGCATAAAATTAAAAATGGAAGTTCAATCCAAAAACCACTTTACCTTAACCATCTATTTGGAAATTAAATAAAAAAGGAAGTTGTGTAGAAAAGAAACTTGAATAGAAAAGGAAGTTAAATAAAAATAAAATGGGAAGTTCATTCAAGAAACCACTATACTTTAATGATCAATTTGGAAATTAAATAAAAAAGGAAGTTTAACATAAAAGTAAATTGATAAAAAATGGAAGTAGAATAAAAATAAAAATGAAAGTTGCATAAAATAAAAAATGAAAGTTCAATCCAAAAACCATTATACCTTAACGATCTATTTTGAAATTAAATAAAAAAGGAAGTTGAGTGGAAAAGAAACTTGAATGAAAAAGAAAGTTAAACAAAAATAAAAATGAAAGTTGAAGAAAATTAAATATGGAAGTTCAATCCAGAAACCACTATACCTTAACGATCTATTTGGAAATTAAATAAAAAAGGAAGTTTAATAATGAAGTAAATTGAATTAAAATGGAAGTAGAATAAAAATAAAAATGAAACTTGCATAAAATTAAAAATGGAAGTTCAATCCAGAAACCACTATACCTTAACGATCTATTTGGAAATTAAATAAAAAAGGAAGTTTAATGGGAAACTAAATTGAATAAAAATGGAAGTTGAATAAAAATAAAAATGAAAGTTGCATAAAATAAAAAATGGAAGTTCAAACCAAACACCTCTATACCTTAACGATCTATTTGGAAATTAAATAAAAAAGGAAGTTGAGTAGAAAAGAAACCTGAATAGAAAAGGAAGTTAAATAAAAATAAAATTTGAAATTCATTCAAAAAACCACTATACCTTAACGATCTATATGGAAGTTAAATAAAAAAGGAAGTTTAATAGAAAAGTAAATTGACTAAAAATGGAAGTAGAGTAAAAATAAAAATGAAAGTTGCATAAAATTAAAAATAGAAGTTCAATCCAGAAACCACTACACCTTAACGATCTATTTGGTAATTAAATAAAAAAGGAAGTTTAAAAGAAAAGTAAATTAAATAAAAATGGAAGTTGAATAAAAATAAAAATGAAAGTTGCATAAAATTAAAAATGGAAGTTCAATCCAAAAACCACTATACCTTAACGTTCTACTTGGAAATTAAATAAAAAAGGAAGTTGAGTAGAAAAGAAACTTGAATAAAAAAGGAAGTTAAATAAATATAAAACTGGAAGTTGCAGAAAATTGAAAATGGAAGTTCATTCAAGAAACCACTATACCTTAACGATCTATTTGGAAATTAAATAAAAAAGGATGTTTAATTGAAAAGTAAATTGAATAAAAATAGAAGTAGAATAAAAATAAAAAGGAAAGTTACATAAAATTAAAAGTGGAAGTTCAATCTAGAAACCACTATACCTTAACGATCTATTGGAAATTAAATAAAAAAGGAAGTTTAATAGAAAAGAAAATTGAATAAAAATGGAAGTTGCAGAAAATTAAAAATGGCAGTTCATTCAAGAAAGCACTATACCTTAACGATCTATTTGGAAATTAAATAAAAAAGGAAGTTCAATAGAAAAGTAAATTGAATAAAAATGGAAGTTGAATAAAAATAAAAATGAAACTTGCATAAAATTAAAAATGGAAGTTCAATCCAGAAACCACTATACCTTAACGATCTATTTAGAAATTAAATAAAAAAGGAAGTTTAATGGGAACATAAATTGAATTAAAATGGAAGTAGAATAAAAATAAAAATGAAAGTTACATAAAATTAAAAATGGAAGTTCAATCCAGAAACCACTATACCTTAACGATCTATTTGGAAATTAAATAAAAAAGGAAGTTTAATAGAAAAGTTAATTGAATAAAAATGAAAGTTGAATAAAAATAAAAATGAAAGTTGCATAAAATTAAAAATGGAAGTTCAATCCAAAAACCACTATACCTTAACGATCTATTTGGAAATTAGATAAAAAAGGAAATTGAGTAGAAAAGAAACTTGAATAGAAAATGAAGTTAAATAAAAATAAAATTGGAAGTTCATTCAAGAAACCACTATACCTTAACGATCTATGTGGAAATTATATAGCGATCCCGGGTTTACCCTTGTGGTACAGTGATCCGGACATGTGTCCGTGGATGTTGGTAGTTATTTATTATCTGGTTTGCATCCTTTTTACTTTGTATATTGAGTTATAGGATGTGTTGGGCAGGTTTGTTACAGGTTGGTTGTGTTTGGGAGCCTAGTGCTGCTGCCCAGATTTTTGGACCTTCGCTCGAGCGAGGAGTTGGTCGCTCGAGCGAGAGTTGAGTTCGTGTCTGGTTCTGGACCTGAGAGTTGCCTTTCGTGGCTCGAGCGAGCTTCCTTCGCTCGAGCGGTCTGGTTTGTTCTTCGCTCGAGCGAGAGGTATGTCGCTCAAGCGTGCTGGTTGCAGACCTGAGGGTTTGAGTTGTTGGCTCGAGCGAGCATTCTTTTGCTCGAGCGCACTTCTGAGTTTTTGGCTCGAGCGAGAACTTCTTGGCTCGAGCGAGAGTTTTCTGTGTCTGGTCGCTCGAGCGACAAAGGTTTCGCTCGAGCGAGCGTGTTTTATATCAGCGGACAGTAGCGTTTTTGAACTTCACTTTTTCACTTTCATTTTCTTTCAAACCCTTGATCCGAGACCCTCTCTCTCTAAACTTTCATTCTCTCTAAGATTTGATCTCCCTAGAGTGTGAATCTAGCCTAGGGCCTTTGTTAAAAAGATAGAGGGCGTTGAGAGCTTCGATTTAATCTGAAAAAGTTTGGATTTGGAGCACGTTGGTCTTCGAGTCTTCATCTCCTTTTTGGCTCAAACTTCGAGGTAGGGATATCCTACTCCTTTCTATGGGTTTTGTCTTTAAATTTTAGTATTTTGAGATGTTGGGCTTGGTTTGGTAATTTGGTGAAAGTTTGGGGCTTTTGTGTAATTTTACAAAAGTTGGGGTTTTATTTATAATAAGCCTAAATGCATGTTTGGCATAGAGAAATGGAATAAATGTTGAATCATTGATGAAAATGGGACCTAAGGGTTGTAATGTTAATTATGGGAATTATCCTAATTACATTGTTTGATTAATTGGGATAATTAATTGGGAGAAATGAGGAAATGAAATGTTGATTGAATATCCATTTGTGCATTTATTTTCTGTTTAGAAATAACTGCTTTGGGCTATCGGTGGAGGATAGTCGTGATTGTTGTAGACAATGCATGATGATTAGGCAAACGGAAACTAATCAATGGAATGTGTCATGGAATTTGACTATTGATAGAATACATTAACTGTATGTATTGAGTGATGGTATATAGAACCAATGTGTTTGTATACGTTGTGTGTAGAGGAGGAGATAGGGGATGTACTCCGCGGTTTAAGGGAAGATAGGGGATGTACCTCTAAACCGGATAGTGTTGGGAGAAGATAGGGGATGAACTCCGTAGATACAGCTTATATGCTTATCTTTGTGAAGCGTGGATACAGCTTATATGCTTATCTGTGAATGTGGGATATTGTTGTTATACATATCTGTTGAAATGATGATAGAGCTGACATGCTTATCTGTTGAAAAAGGGAAAATGAAAAGTAACTTGGACTTATAAGTCGTATGACATAAATATGTGATTTATGTGAATGTATCAGCGTTGACCATCTATCAATTGCTAATCTTTTAGTCATTGTTCATGGTTGGTTTAGTGTATTTCTACTGGGCTGTGGCTCACCCTTTATGGGAATATCATTTTCAGGTACAGGTAGCATGCCACCTCCAAGGACATAGCTTGGGAGGCTAGAGGCAGACATACTTTTGTCGTTTTACTTTTGATGTATTACATGTAACTTCAAGCCAAGGGCTTAATGTGTAAACGAGTTAGTACTCTTTTGTTGTAACCAAGTGTTAACTTGGAAAACTGTAAGCCCGTAGGGCATTTTGTTTTTGATGTTAACATGTAATACTTATGTAATGAGACTCTAATAAATGAAAGAATGTGGTTAGTTTATATGTCAATGCATGTCTTATTTGATGGGTTTAATGTTATTATTTTGAGGGCGTTGCAACTTGGTATCAGAGCGTACCGGGTTCGAATACTTTGGGTACGTGGGAAGTGATTAGGATCACAATGGGTTTGTCTCGCTTGATAAGAGACTTAGATGTAGTGTTATATGCTACGTGCTTAATTGATAGCATGCTTATGTGACTATGTGGGTATGGGATTTAATTTCTAGGATGTTGATTGGATCCTTGGGTTTCTGGGAGTCTTGTTGGAAAAGCACTTGATCAATGCTATTTCTAACCAGAACTCTAGTAACGCCTCGGGACTATCATTATCCGGAAATGAAATTCGTAAGTGCTTATGTGTTTATGTGCTTATGTGGAGTGAATTACAGTTGTCCATGCATTAGGACGTGAGTGTTTAGTTTCGGCACATTTATGAACGTGCTAATGTTCTGCGTTACCTTTATTAGGATGTCAGGACGAGGAGGAGGTGCTAGGCGTGGTAGACCTGCGAGGCAGGAAGTACCGTTACCGGGTGAGATTCCGGCTGTACAGGAGGGAGTTGGCCAGGCCAATGTGGCCGAGCCAGCGGGTCAGCAGGCTATGGGTGCCTTGGCCAGAGAGATAGCAGGAGCTTTGGGTATTCTTAGAGCTGGGAATCAGGCAGCTGAGACAGGGCCTTCTTTCTTGAAGAGGGAGTTTTTCCGGTCTAATCCGGATGAGTTTATCGGGGATTCGAAGGAGCCACTGAAGGCTGATGAGTGGCTAGAGCAAATAAGTAAGACGTTCGAGATGCTTGGCATCAAGGACGGAGCACTGAAAGTGACCTTGGCATCCTTCCAGCTGAAGGGAGATGCGGGTCAATGGTGGAAGTACGAGAAGGCTCGTGTTGGTGGTACTTGGGAGGCGTTTGTGAATGCTTTTCAGGAGAGGTTTTTGTCTGCAGCAGCTAGGGAGAAGCTGAGGGACCAGTTTAACCGGCTTAAACAGCAGGGCTTGTCAGTGGCCGAGTTTGAGGCTACTTTTACCAGTCTGTCCAGGTTTGCACCGGAACTGGTGGCGTCTGAAGAACGCCGTTGCTATGAGTTTGAGCGGAAGTTGAGGCGGGGCCTCAAGTTGAGAGTTGGTGGGTCATACATTCGAGAGTATAGACACCTGGTAGATGCTGCTGCTCATATGGAAATTATGATGCAGGAAGAGGAGGAAGAACAGAGGGGCTCCAAGAGGAGCCAGGATGGTCAGAGTGATGGCAGGAGGCAGAGGGGTTATAACCCTCAGCAGTCTCAGGGAGCAGTTTCTAGATCGACCTTTCCAGTGCCGAGTGCAGGCTCGGGGAGAGGCAATCAGGGGGAGTTTGCTTGTTACAAGTGTGGCCAGCTGGGTCACAAGGTTTCTGTTTGCCCGCAGAAGGGTGGGGGTCAGAGAGCTGCTTCTTCTTCAGCTAGACCGCAGAGTCAGAGTTTGGGCAGGGGGCAGCCCTTGACTTGTTATCAGTGTGGACAGCCTGGGCACCTGAAGAGGTTTTGCCCACAGTTGAGTGCCACTTCGGGAGTGTCTGGTTCTAGGCAGACGCAGGGTTTTCAGCCAGCTCAGTCTGTGCAGGCCTCGAGGGCCAATCCGGGAGCTTCGTCATCCCAGTCTGTGCAGCAGTCGTATGCTCCTAGAGGTGAGCAGGTAGATCAGGGGCCTACGGGGCACGTGTATACTGTTACCGCGCAGGATTTAGTACCGGCTCTATCAGTAGTGAGAGGTACTTTTCTGTTTTGCAACTCGGTTGCTAATGTGTTGATAGACACGGGTGCATCTCATTCTTTTGTATCTGCTGCATTTGCATCTGTTTTGGAATTGGAGTTAGCACAATTAGCATCTCCTATTTGTGTGGTATCGCCTTTGGGTGGTGAGTTGATTCTGAAACAGGGTGTTAGAGGATGTGATATAGAGGTCGCCGACTATAGGCTTCCTTTTCCGTTTGTTGTCATGCCCATGAAGGGTTTTGATGTTATTTTGGGTATGGACTGGCTATCGTCATACTGGGCTGTTATCGATTGCTACTGCCAGAGGGTCACGTTATGTACCTTGAGTGGGGAGTGGTTCCATTTCTTGGGAGACCGGGTTGGTAGTGTTTTACCACCGGGGTACGATTCGCAAGGGCGAAGTGAGCTTAGTAGTCTACTTGCCAGCTTTGAGAGTGGTGAGAGTGGTGAGACCCAGATTGTATTGCCGAGGGTGGTTTGTGAGTATTCGGATGTCTTTCCCGAAGATCTTGTTAGTTTGCCACCTCACCGAGAGATAGAGTTCTTTATTGATTTAGTGCCTGGCACAGCGCCGATTTCTATGGCACCTTACCGTTTTGCTCCAGCAGAGTTGGTTGAGTTGAAAGTTCAGCTCCAGGAATTGCTAGATAAGGGTTTTGTTCGCCCTAGTGTTTCACCGTGGGGAGCGCCGGCCCTCTTTGTTAAAAAGAAAGATGGTGCCTTAAGATTGTGTATAGACTACCGGAAGTTGAATCGGGCTACGGTTAAGAATAAGTACCCTATGCCCCGTATAGATGACTTGTTTGACCAGTTGAAGGGTTCCCGTTGTTTCTCTAAAATAGACTTGAGATCGGGTTACCACCAGTTGAGGGTCAGGGAGGAGGATATTCCTAAGACGGCATTCCATACGCGGTATGGCCATTATGAGTTTCTGGTGATGCCATTCGGGCTTACCAACGCACCGGCAGTCTTTATGGACTTGATGAACCGGATTTTCCGGGAATTCTTGGATCGGTTTGTAGTCATTTTTGTAGACGACATTCTTATCTATTCGTCTTCTGAGGAGGAGCATGAGGCACACTTGAGAGTGGTGCTTGAGTTACTTAGAGCCCATAGGCTGTATGCCAAGTTTGGGAAGTGTGAGTTCTGGCTGAGGGAAGTCAAATTCTTAGGCCACGTAGTATCCGGGGAAGGGGTGTCTGTTGATACATCCAAGGTTGAGGCAGTGCAAGATTGGGCACAGCCTAAGAGTGTGTTTGAGATCCGCAGTTTTCTGGGATTAGCTGGGTATTACCGTCGGTTTGTGAAAGATTTCTCCAGGTTAGCGTCACCGTTGACTAGACTGACTCGGAAGGGAGTCAAGTTTGTGTGGAGTGAGACTTGTGAAAATTCGTTCCAAGAGCTGAAAGTTAGATTGACCACCGCTCCGGTGTTGATTATTCCGGAGAGAGGGTTGGGTTATGCGGTTTATTGTGATGCCTCATGAGAGGGTTTGGGTTGTGTGTTGATGCAAGAAGGGAAAGTGGTAGCTTATGGCTCACGTCAGTTGAAAATACACGAGAAGAATTACCCCACACACGACCTAGAGTTAGCAGCAGTGATCTTTGCCTTGAAGATTTGGAGGCACTACCTTTATGGTGAGAAGTTCGAGGTGTTCTCGGACCACAAGAGTTTGAAGTATCTGTTTACACAGAGAGACTTAAATCTGAGGCAGAGGAGATGGATGGAGTTCATCGAGGATTATGATTTTGAGTTGCATTATCATCCGGGAAAGGCCAATGTTGTGGCCGATGCCCTTAGTAGGAAATCCATTAGCGATGTAGCTTGTATAGCCATCCGGGAATGGGAGATGTTGGGAGCACTTGGCGAGTTTGATTTGCTACTGGGCGAATCTGTTGAGGCTGCGACCTTGTTTTCTGTTGTTGCGCAGCCTACGCTTGTGACTAGAGTGTTAGAGGCACAGAGAGGTGACCTTGAGGTAGAATCCCTCCGAGAGAAGATCTCCAGTGGGAAGGTTGAGAAGGGTTTGACGGTGTATCCCGACCTGAGTGTGAGATATCGAGACCGTTTGTTTGTACTGGAGTCTTGCCGAGAGGAAGTACTCCGAGAGTTTCACCATTCGCGCCTTGCGGTGCATCCGGGAGGTACCAAGATGTATCAGGATTTGGGTCGCCAGTTTTGGTGGCGGGGTATGAAGAGACATGTGGCTGTTTTCGTATCGAAGTGCCTTACTTGCCAGCAAGTGAAGGCCGAGCATCAGAGGCCAGCGGGTTTGTTGCAACCCTTGCCTATTGCCGAGTGGAAGTGGGAGCATATCACTATGGACTTCGTTGTAGGTCTTCCGAGGACTTAGCGGGGTAGTGATGCTGTTTGGGTGGTTGTAGACCGGTTGACTAAGTCAGCGCACTTTATTCCTATGCGCGTGAGAGATTCGGTAGATCATCTTGCCGACTTGTATATTCGGGACGTAGTGAGATTGCACGGGGTCCCAGTGACGATCGTCTCAGATAGAGATCCTCGTTTTACTGCTAGGTTGTGGCAGAGTTTGCAGAGTGCTTTGGGCACTAAGTTGACCTTTAGTACGGCTTATCATCCTCAGACTGACGGGCAGTCCGAGCGTACTATTTAGATCCTTGAGGATATGCTTCGGGGTTGTGTCCTGGACTTCAGTGGGACGTGGGAGAGGCACTTGCCCTTGGTAGAGTTTGCCTACAACAACAGTTTTCAGTCTAGCATCGGTATGGCACCGTTTGAGGCCTTGTATGGCCGACCGTGTAGGTCTCCAGTTTGTTGGGCCGAGGTGGGTGATGCACCTTTGTTGGGTCCGGAGTTGGTTAGGGAGACGACGGAGAAAGTTGAGCTTATCCGTAGGAGGCTTGTTATAGCCCAGAGTCGTCAGAAATCTTATGCTGACCGTAGGAGGAGGCCTTTAGCGTTTGAGGTAGGTGATCATGTCTTTCTGAAGATATCACCTAGGCAAGGCTTGATGAGGTTTGGGAAGAGTGGGAAGTTATCCCCTCGGTTTATTGGTCCTTTTGAGATTCTTGAGAGGATTGGCGAGGTTGCTTATCGGTTAGCCTTACCGCCGCAGTTGTCCGGAGTGCATGACGTGTTTCGTGTGAGTATGCTTCGTAAGTATGAGCCAGATCCATCACATGTGTTGGATTGGACCGATTTAGAGGTAGATGAGGATGCCTCGTATGAGGAGAGACCGGTTCGGGTCTTGGATAGGCGGGATCAGGTCCTGCGTGGCAAGACCATTCCTTTGGTGAAAGTCTTGTGGAAACATCACGGAGTGGAGGAAGCCACTTGGGAACGTGAGTTAGAAGTCCATGAGAAATATCCAGACTTGTTTGTAGATATGTAATCTTGTAGTTAAATTTTGAACTATTGTTGAACTTAAGAGCTTTTATATATGTCTTAAGTTGTGAAACATTGAGAATGTTTTGATTATGAGAAGTATGTTTTGGAACTTGCCTCATATGGAAGTTGAATGTAACATTACATGTGTTAAATATATTGTTGAAACTGGAAAGATAGTGCATAATGTTGATGCATGTTGAAAGTACATATGTTGTTTACATATTGTGAAATGTCTCTTGTGAAAGGGATGGGATGACCGGTAATGGGTCGAATTGTTAAATGTTGAATTGTAACATTGTCTAAAATGGAGGAAAACCTGTTTTTGAAAACTTGTGCTTAATTTCGGGGACGAAATTCTTTAAGGGGGGGAGGTTATAGCGATCCCGGGTTTACCCTTGTTGTACAGTGATCCGGACATGTGTCCGTGGATGTTGGTAGTTATTTATTATCTGGTTTGCATCCTTTTTACTTTGTATATTGAGTTATAGGATGTGTTGGGCAGGTTTGTTACAGGTTGGTTGTGTTTGGGAGCCTAGTGCTGCTGCCCAGATTTTTGGACCTTCGCTCGAGCGAGGAGTTGGTCGCTCGAGCGAGAGTTGAGTTCGTGTCTGGTTCTGGACCTGAGAGTTGCCTTTCGTGGCTCGAGCGAGCTTCATTCGCTCGAGCGGTCTGGTTTGTTCTTCGCTCGAGCGAGAGGTATGTCGCTCGAGCGTGCTGGTTGCAGACCTGAGGGTTTGAGTTGTTGGCTCGAGCGAGCATTCTTTTTTCGAGCGCACTTCTGAGTTTTTGGCTCGAGCGAGAACTTCTTGGCTCGAGCGACAGTTTTCTGTGTCTGGTCGCTCGAGCGACAAAGGCTTCGCTCGAGCGAGTGTGTTTTATATCAGCGGACAGTAGCGTTTTTGAACTTCACTTTTTCACTTTCATTTTCTTTCAAACCCTTGATCATAGACCCTCTCTCTCTAAACTTTCATTCTCTCTAAGATTTGATCTCCCTAGAGTGTGAATCTAGCCTAGGGCCTTTGTTAAAAAGATAGAGGGCGTTGAGAGCTTCGATTTAATCTGAAAAAGTTTGGATTTGGAGCACGTTGGTCTTCGAGTCTTCATCTCCTTTTTGGCTCAAACTTCGAGGTAGGGATATCCTACTCCTTTCTATGGGTTTTGTCTTTAAATTTTAGTATTTTGAGATGTTGGGCTTGGTTTGGTAATTTGGTGAAAGTTTGGGGCTTTTGTGTAATTTTACAAAAGTTGGGGTTTTATTTATAATAAGCCTAAATGCATGTTTGGCATAGAGAAATGGAATAAATGTTGAATCATTGATGAAAATGGGACCTAAGGGTTGTAATGTTAATTATGGGAATTGGCCTAATTACATTGTTTGATTAATTGGGATAATTAATTGGGAGAAATGAGGAAATGAAATGTTGATTGAATATCCATTTGTGCATTTATTTTCTGTTTAGAAATAACTGCTTTGGGCTATCGGTGGAGGATAGTCGTGATTGTTGTAGACAATGCATGATGATTAGGCAAACGGAAACTAATCAATGGAATGTGTCATGGAATTTGACTGTTGATAGAATACATTAACTGTATGTATTGAGTGATGGTATATAGAACCAATGTGTTTGTATAAGTTGTGTGTAGAGGAGGAGATAGGGGATGTACTCCGCGGTTTAAGGGAAGATAGGGGATGTACCTCTAAACCGGATAGTGTTGGGAGAAGATAGGGGATGAACTCCGTAGATACAGCTTATATGCTTATCTTTGTGAAGCGTGGATACAGCTTATATGCTTATCTGTGAATGTGGGATATTGTTGTTATACATATCTGTTGAAATGATGATAGAGCTGACATGCTTATCTGTTGAAAAAGGGAAAATGAAAAGTAACTTGGACTTATAAGTCGTATGACATAAATATGTGATTTATGTGAATGTATCAGCGTTGACCATCTATCAATTGCTAATCTTTTAGTCATTGTTCATGGTTGGTTTAGTGTATTTCTACTGGGCTGTGGCTCACCCTTTATGGGAATATCATTTTCAGGTACAGGTAGCATGCCACCTCCAAGGACATAGCTTGGGAGGCTAGAGGCGGACATACTTTTGTCGTTTTACTTTTGATGTATTACATGTAACTTCAAGCCAAGGGCTTAATGTGTAAACGAGTTAGTACTCTTTTGTCGTAACCAAGTGTTAACTTGGAAAGCTGTAAGCCCGTAGGGCATTTTGTTTTTGATGTTAACATGTAATACTTATGTAATGAGACTCTAATAAATGAAAGAATGTGGTTAGTTTATATGTCAATGCATGTCTTATTTGATGGGTTTAATGTTATTATTTTGAGGGCGTTACAAATTAAATAAAAAAAGAAGTTTGATAGAAAAGTAAATTGACTAAAAATGGAAGTTGCATAAAATTAAAAATGGAAGTTCAATCCAGAAACCACTACACCTTAACGATCTATTTGGAAATTAAATAAAAAAGGAAGTTTAAAAGAAAAGTAAATTGAATAAAAATGGAAGTTGAATAAAAATAAAAATGAAAGTTGCATAAAATTAAAAATGGAAGTTCAATCTAGAAACAACTATACCTTAACGATCTATTTGGAAATTAAATAAAAAAGGAAGTTGAGTAGAAAAGAAACTTGAATAAAAAAGGAAGTTAAATAAAAATAAAACTGGAAGTTGTAGAAAATGAAAAATGGAAGTTCATTCAAGAAACCACTATACCTTAACGATCTATTTGGAAATTAAATAAAAAAGGATGTTTAATAGGAAAGTAAATTGAATAAAAATGGAAGTTGAATAAAAATAAAAATGAAACTTGCATAAAATTAAAAATTGAAGTTCAATCCAGAAACCACTATACCTTAACGATCTATTTGGAAATTAAATAAAAAAGCAAGTTGAATAGGAAACTAAATTGAATTAAAATGGAAGTAGAATAAAAATAAAAATGAAAGTTGCATAAAATTAAAAATGGAAGTTCAATCCAGAAACCACTATACCTTAACGATCTATTTGGAAATTAAATAAAAAAGGAAGTTTTATAGAAAAGTAAATTGAATAAAAATGAAAGTTGAATAAAAATAAAAATGAAAGTTGCATAAAATTAAAAATGGAAGTTCAATCCAAAAACCACTATATCTTAACGATATATTTGGAAATTAAAGAAAAAAAGAAGTTGAGTAGAAAAGAAACTTGAATAAAAAAGGAAGTTAAATAAAAATAAAAATGGAAGTTACAGAAAATTAAAAATGGAAGTACATTCTAGAAACCACTATACTTTAACGATCTATTTGGAAATTAAATAAAAAATAAAGTTTAATCGAAAAGTAAATTGAATAAAAATTGAAGTAGAATATAAATAAAAAAAGAAGTTCCATAAAATTAAAAATGGAAGTTCAATCCAGAAACCACTATACCTTAACGATCTATTTGGAAATTAAATAAAAAAGGAAATTTAATAGAAAAGTAAATTGAATAAAAATGGAAGTTGAATAAAAATATAAATGAAAGTTGGAGAAAATTAAATATGAAAGTTCAATCCAGAAGCCACTTTACCTTAACGATCTATTTGGAAATTAAATAAAAAAGGAAGTTTAATAGAAAAGTAAATTGAATAAAAATGGAAGTTGAATAAAATAAAAATGAATGTTGCATAAAATTAATAATGGAAGTTCAATCCAAAAACCACTATACCTTAACGATCTATTTGGAAATTAAATAAAAAAGGAAGTTGAGTAGAAAAGAAACTTGAATAGAAATGGAAGTTAAATAAAAATAAAATTGGAAGTTCATTCAAGAAACAACTATACCTTAACGATCTATATGGAAATTAAATAAAAAAGGAAGTTTAATAGAAAAGCAAATTGACTAAAAATGGAAGTAGAATAAAAAAAAAAATGATAGTTGCATAAAATTAAAAATGAAAGTTCAATCCAGAAACCACTACACCTTAACGACCTATTTGGAAATTAAATAAAAAAGGAAGTTTAAAAGAAAAGTAAATTGAATAAAAATGGAAGTTGAATAAAAATAAAAATGAAAGTTGCATAAAATTAAAAATGGAAGTTCAATCCAAAAACCATTATACCATAACGATCTATTTGGAAATTAAATAAAAAAGGAAGTTGAGTAGAAAAGAAACTTGAATAAAAAAGGAAGTTAAATAAAAATAAAACTGGAAGTTGAAGAAAATTAAAAATGGAAGTTCATTCAAGAAACCACTATACCTTAACGATCTATTTGGAAATTTAATAAAAAAGGATGTTTAATAGAAAAGTAAATTGAATAAAAATGGAAGTTGAATAAAAATAAAAAGAAAAGTTGCATAAAATTAAAAGTGGAAGTTCAATCCAGAAAACACTATACCGTAACGATT
This sequence comes from Camellia sinensis, assembly GCF_055761805.1. NCBI lineage: Eukaryota > Viridiplantae > Streptophyta > Magnoliopsida > Ericales > Theaceae > Camellia > Camellia sinensis. Next base: position 43,253,266 of record NW_028128987.1, on the reverse strand, counting down.
TATTTGGAAATTAAATAAAAAAGGAAGTGCAATAGAAAAGAAAATTGAATAAAAATGGAAGTAGAATAAAAATAAAAATGGAAGTTGCAGAAAATTAAAAATGGCCGTTCATTCAAGAAAGCACTATCCCTTAACGATCTATTTGGAAATTAAATAAAAAAGGAAGTTTAATAGAAAAGTAGATTGAATAAAAATGGAAGTTGAATAAAAACAAAAATGAAAGTTGCATAAAATTAAAAATAGAAGTTCAATCCAGAAACCACTATACCTTAACGATCTATTTGGAAATTAAATAAAAAAGCAAGTTTAATAGGAAAGGAAATTGAATTAAAATGGAAGTAGAATAAAAATAAAAAAGAAAGTTTCATAAAATAAAAAATGGAAGTTCAATCCAGAAACCACTATACCTTAACGATCTATTTGGAAATTAAATAAAAACGGAAGTTTAATAGAAAAGTAAATTGAATAAAAATGAAAGCTGAATAAAAATAAAAATGAAAGTTGCATAAAATTGAAAATGGAAGGTCAATTCAAAAACCACTATACCTTAACGATCGATTTGGAAATTAAATAAAAAAGGAAGTTGAGTAGAAAAGAAACTTGAATAAAAAAGGAAGTTAAATAAAAATAAAAATGGAAGTTGCAGAAAATTAAAAATGGAAGTTCAATCCAGAAACAACTATACTTTAACGATCTATTTGGAAATTAAATAAAAAAGAAAGTTTAACAGAAAAGTAAATTGAATAAAAATGGAAGTAGAATATAAATAAAAATGAAAGTCGCATAAAATAAAAAATGGAAGTTCAATCCAGAAACCACTGTACCTTAACGACCTATTTGGAAATTAAATAAAAAAAAAAGTTTAATGGGAAAGTAAATTGAATTAAAATGGAAGGAGAATAAAAATAAAAATGAATGTAGCATGAAATTAAAAATGGAAGTTCAATCCAAAAACCACTATACCTTAACGATCTATTTGGAAATTAAATAAAAAAGGAAGTTTAATAGAAAAGTAAATTAAATAAAAATGAAAGTTGAATAAAAATAAAAATGAAAGTTGCATAAAATTAAAAATGGAAGTTCAATCCAAAAACCAATATGCCTTAACGATCTATTTTGAAATTAGATAAAAAAGGAAGTTGAGTAGAAAAGAAATTTGAATAGAAAAGAAGTTAAATAAAAATAAAATTGGAAGTTCATTCAAGAAACCTCTATACCTTAACGATCTATATTGAAATTAAATAAAAAAAGAAGTTTGATAGAAAAGTAAATTGACTAAAAATGGAAGTAGAGTAAAAATAAAAATGGAAGTTGCATAAAATTAAAAATGGAAGTTCAATCCAGAAATCACTACACCTTAACGATCTATTTGGAAATTAAATAAAAAAGGAAGTTTAAAAGAAAAGTAAATTGAATAAAAAGGGAAGTTGAATAAAAATAAAAATGAAAGTTGCATAAAATTAAAAATGGAAGTTCAATCCAGAACCACTATACCTGAACGATCTATTTGGAAATTAAATAAAAAAGGAAGTTGAGTAGAAAAGAAACTTGAATAAAAAAGGAAGTTAAATAAAAATAAAACTGGAAGTTGCAGATAATTAAAAATAGAAGTTCATTGAAGAAACCACTATACCTTAACGATCTATTTGGAAATTAATTAAAAAAGGATGTTTACTAGAAAAGTAAATTGAATAAAAATGGAAGTAGAATAAAAATAAAAAGGAAAGTTGAATAAAATTAAAAGTGAAAGTTCAATCCAGAAACCACTATACCTTAACGAACTATTTGGAAATTAAATAAAAAAGGAAGTTTAATAGAAAAGTAAATTGAATAAAAATGAAACTTGCATAAAATTAAAAATGAAAGTTCAATCCAGAAACCACTATACCTTAACGATCTATTTGGAAATTAAATAAAAAAGGAAGTTAAATAAAAATAAAACTGGAAGTTGCAGAAAATTAAAAATGGAAGTTCATTCAAGAAACCACTATGCCTTAACGATCTATTTGGAAATTAAATAAAAAAGGATGTTTAATAGAAATGTAAATTGAATAAAAATAAAATTGAAAGTTGCATAAAATGAAAAGTGGATGTTCAATTCAGAAACCACTATACCTTAACGATCTGTTTGCAAATTAAATAAAAAATGAAGTTTAATAGAAAAGTAAATTGAATAGAAATGGAAGTTGAATAAAAATAAAAAAGAAAGTTGCATAAAATTAAAAATGGAAGTTCAATCCAAAAACCACTATACCTTAACGATCTATTTGGAAATTAAATAAAAAAGGAAGTTGAGTAGAAAAGAAACTTCAACAAAAAAGAAAGTTAAATAAAAATAAATATGGAAGTTGCAGAAAATTAAAAATGGAAGTACATTCCAAAAATCACTATACCTTAACGATCTATTTGGAAATTAAATAAAAAAGTAAGTTGAGTAGAAAAGAAACTTCAATAAAAAAGAAAGTTAAATAAAAATAAAAATGGAAGTTGCAGAAAATTAAAAATGGAAGTACATTCCAAAAACCACTATACCTTAACGATCTATTTGGAAATTAAATAAAAAATGAAGTTTAACAAAAAAGTAAATTGAATAAAAATGGAAGTTGAATAAAAATGAAAATGAAAGTTTCATAAAATTAGAAATGGAAGTTCATTCCAGAAACCACTATACCTTAACGATCCATTTGTAAATTAAATAAAAAAGGAAGTCTAATAGAAAAGTAAATTGAATAAAAATGGAAGTAGAATATAAATAAAAATGAAAGTTGCATAAAATTAAAAATGGATGTTCAATCCAGAAACCACTGTACCTTAGCGATCTATTTGGAAATTAAATAAAAAAGGAAGTTTAATGGAAAAGTAAATAGAATAAAAATGGAAGTAGAATGAAAATAAAAAGGAAAGTTGCATAAAATTAAAAGTGGAAGTTCAATCCAGAAACCACTATGCCTCGACGATCTATTTGCAAATTAAATAAAAAAGGAAGTTTAATAGATAAGTAAATTGAATTAAAATGGAAGTTGAATAAAAATAAAAATGAAAGTTGCAGAAAATTAAATATGGAAGTTCAATGCAGAAACCACTATACCTTAACGATCTATTTGGAAATTAAATAAAAAAGGAAGTTTAATAGAAAAGTAAATTGAATAGAAATGGAAGTTGAATAAAAATAAAAAAGAAAGTTGCATAAAATTAAAAATGGAAGTTCAATCCAAAAACCACTATACCTTAACGATCTATTTGGAAATTAAATAAAAAAGGATGTTGAGTAGAAAAGAAACTTCAATAAAAAAGAAAGTTAAATAAAAATAAAAATGGAAGTTGCAGAAAATTAAAAATGGAAGTACATTCCAAAAACCACTATACCTTAACGATCTATTTGGAAATTAAATAAAAAATGAAGTTTAATAAAAAAGTAAATTGAATAAAAATGGAAATTGAATAAAAATGAAAATGAAAGTTGCATAAAATTAAAAATGGAAGTTCATTCCAGAAACCACTATACCTTAACGATCCATTTGTAAATTAAATAAAAAAGGAAGTCTAATAGAAAAGTAAATTGAATAATAATGGAAGTAGAATATAAATAAAAATGAAAGTTACATAAAATTAAAAATGGATGTTCAATCCAGAAACTACTATACCTTAGCGATCTATTTAGAAATTAAATAAAAAAGGAAGTTTAATGGAAAAGTAAATAGAATAAAAATGGAAGTAGAATGAAAATAAAAAGGAAAGTTGCATAAAATTAAAAGTGGAAGTTCAATCCAGAAACCACTATGCCTTGACGATCTATTTGCAAATTAAATAAAAAAGGAAGTTTAATAGATAAGTAAATTGAATTAAAATGGAAGTTGAATAAAAAGAAAAATGAAAGTTACAGAAAATTAAATATGGAAGTTCAATCCAGAAACCACTATACCTTAACGATCTATTTGGAAATTAAATAAAAAAGGAAGTTTAATAGAAAAGTAAAATTGAATAAAAATGGAAGTTGAATAAAAATAAAAATGAAAGTTGCATAAAATTAAAAATGGAAAATCAATCCAAAAACCACTATACCTTAACGATCTATTTGGAAATTAAATAAAAAAGGAAGTTGAGTAGAAAAAAAACTTGAATAAAAACGGAAGTTGCAGAAAAAAAAAAATGGAAGTTCAATCCAGAAACCACTATACCATAACGATCTACTTGGAAATTAAAAAAAATGAAGTTTAATAGAAAATTAAATTGCATAAAAATGGAAGTAGAATAAAAATAAAAATGAAAGTTGCATAAAATTAAAAATGGAAGGTCAATCCCGAAACCACTATATCTTAACGATCTATTTGGAAATTAAATAAAAAAGGAAGTTTAATAGGAAAGTTAATTGAATTAAAATGGAAGTAGAGTAAAAATAAAAATAATGGTTGCATAAAATTAAATATGGAAGTTCAATCCAGAAACCACTATACCTTAATGATCAATTTGGAAATTAAATAAAAAAGGAAGTTTAATAGAAAAGTAAATTGAATAAAAATGGAAGTTGAATAAAAATAAAAATGAAAGTTGCATAAAATTAAAAATGGAAGTTCAATCCAAAAACCACTATACCTTAACGAACTATTTGGATATTAAATAAAAAAGAAAGTTGAGTAGAAAAGAAACTTGAATGAAAATGGAAGTTAAATAAAAATAAAAATGGAAGTTGTAGAAAATTAAAAATGGAAGTTCATTCAAGAAACAACTATACCTTAACAATCTATTTGGAAATTAAATAAAAAATGATGTTTAATAGAAAAGTAAATTGAATAAAAATGGAAGTAGAATAAAAATAAAAAGGAAAGTTGCATAAAATAAAAAGTGGAAGTTCAATCCAGAAACGACTATACCTTAACGATCTGTGTGCAAATTAAAAATAAAAGGAAGTTTAATAGAAATGTAAATTGAATAAAAATGGAAGTTGAATAAAAATAAAAATGAAAGTTGCAGAAAATTAAATATGGAAGTTCAATCCAGAAACCACTATACCTTAACGATCTATTTGGAAATTAAATAAAAAAGGAAGTTTAATAGAAAAGTAAATTGAATAAAAATGGAAGTAGAATATAAATAAAAATGAAAGTTGCATAAAATTAAAAATGGAAGTTCAATCCAGACACCACTATACCTTAGCGATCTATTTGGAAATGAAATAAAAAAGGAAGTTTAATAGGAAAGTAAATTTAATTAAAATGGAAGCAGAATAAAAATAAAAATGAAGGTTGCATAAAATTAAAAAATGAAGTTTAATCCAAAAATCACTATACCTTAACGATCTATTTGGAAATTAAATAAAAATGGAAGTTTAGTAGAAAAGTAAATTGAATAAAAATGGAAGTTGAATAAAAATAAAAATGAAAGTTACAGAAAATTAAATAAGGAAGTTCAATCCAGAAACCACTTTACCTTAACGATCTATTTGGAAATTAAATTAAAAAGGAAGTTTATTAGAAAAGTAAATTGAATAAAAATGGAAGTTGAATAAAATAAAAATGAAAGTTGCATAAAATTAAAAATGGAAGTTCAATCCAAAAACCACTATACCTTAACGATCTATTTGGAAATTAAATAAAAAAGGAAGTTGAGTAGAAAAGAAACTTGATATGAAAAGGAAGTTAAATAAAAATAAAATTGGAAGTTACAGAAAATTAAAAATGGAAGTTCATTCAAGAAACCACTATACCTTAACGATCTATTTAGAAATTAAATAAAAAAAGAAGTTTAATAGAAACGTAAATTGAACAAAAATGGAAGTAGAATAAAAATAAAAATGAAAGTTGCATAAAATTAAAAGTGTAAGTTCAATCCAGAAACCATTATACCTGAACGATCTATTTGGAAATTAAATAAAAAATGAAGTTTAATAGAAAAGTAAATTGAATAAAAATGGAAGTAGAATAAAAATAAAAAGGAAAGTTGCATAAAATTTATAGCGACCCCGGTGTTTTCCCATTTGATTATTGTATCCGGACTTGGGTTCCGTTTATTCTCTCATTGTATATTTGTTGTTGTCGTCCTTATTTTCTCATTTGGAGTTATAGGATGTGTTGGGCAGGTTTGTTTCAGGTTGGTTGGGTTCGTAAACCAAGTGTTGCTGTCTAGTTTTTGGGTTGGTCGCTCGAGCCAGGATTCGGTCGCTCGAGCGAGGTTTGTTTTTGTGTCTTCTGGCTCGATCCAGATTTGCTTCGCTCGAGCGAGCGATTGCATCTGGTTTAGACCTGAGGGCAGTGCTTATTCGCTCGAGCGAGATTTTCTTCGCTCGAGCGAGCGAGGTGTATGTTTTCGAGTTCCTCGCTCGATCCAAATTTTGTGTCTTCTGGCTCGATCCAGATTTGCTTCGCTCGAGCGAGCGATTGCGTCTGGTTTAGACTTGAGGGCAGTGCTTATTCGCTCGAGCGAGATTTTCTTCGCTCGAGCGAGCGAGGTGTATGTTTTTGAGTTCCTCGCTCGAGCGAGCATTCTGTCGCTCGAGCGTGATGCTGGGTTGCAGACCTGAAGCATTGTAGTTTTGGCTCGAGCGAGCTGTTCTTTGCTCGAGCGAGGTTTTCATGTGTCTGGTCGCTTGAGCGACCAAGTCTTCGCTCGAGCGAGCCTGTCAGGTTTAAATAGGCAGCAGCGTGTTTCAGATCAGTTTTTCATACACTTTCATATTCCAAAACCCTAGTTACGAGTTCTCTCTCCCTCTACACACCTTCTCTCTTAGGATTGATCTACTTAGAGTGAGTTTCTACCTTAGATCCTTTATTAAAAAGATAGAGTAAGTCGAAGGCTTCCATTTAATCTGAACATTTAGTGATTTGGGGCACATTGGAATTTGGGTATTCATCTTTGTCTTCTCCATTTGGGTTATTTTCTTTGAGGTAGGGATTTCCTACTCCATCTTATAAGTTTTGTTCTAAGTTTTAGTATTTTGATATGTGGGGGTACTTTGGTAATTTTGGAAAAAACCCTAGTTGTATTAATGAATTAATTTGTATAATTAATTTAAGGAAATTGGGAAAATATGGATAAATTCATGGAATTGAGGAATACATTGATTAAATGGTGTAGTTGGATAATTTAAATCACTCGCCTATTGAATTGTTGATATATTTATTCTCAGTTTAGAAATAACTGTTTTGGGCTATCGGTGGAGGATAGTCGTGATTGTTGTAGACACTGCATGTGGATTAGGGATAACTGAAACTAATCATTGATTAAGTCATCAATTTTGACTGCTGAATTAATACAGACATTATGTGTATTGATTGTGTTGTATATGTTATGTGTTTACATACATTGTTTTGTGTGAGAGGAGATAGGGATGTACTCCACGGTTTAGGGGAAGATAGGGGATGGACCTCTAAACCGGATTTTGTTTGGGAGGAGATAGGGGATGGACTCCATTAGCATCACTTTTATGTGTGCTTATTTATATTGAAGTGTTTTTATTGATACAGCACTAAAATGTGTATCAAATTGGAAGTATGAAGTGTTTTGATTTGAGCCTGAGTCTCATCTGTTTGTTGACATTGGAAGAATGTGAATATGATATATATATAGTTCACTGTTGTAAGTTTGGCCAGGTGCTGAGCCATATTGATAAAGTTGGAAAGTAAAACGTGTCTTAGACAATAGTGTCATGAGACTGTAAAATGATGTAATTGATTATCTTGGTTATCCATCTATTGAATGCTATTGCTTTAATCAATGCTTATATTTGGTTTAGTATATTTCTACTGGGCTGTGGCTCACCCTATACGGGAACATCATTTTCAGGTTCAGGTGATAAGCTACCTCCAAGGACCTAGCTTGGAAGGACTTGGATCTTGAAGACTATTTTTAGTTATTTGTTTTTATTTGTTAGTACATGTAAACACTCAAGCCTAGGGCTTTATTTGTATTTGAGTTAGAACTCATACTTTTGTGTCCAAGTGTTGGCTTGGAAAGATGTAAGCCCGTAGGGCATTTAATTTGAAGTTACATGTAATGTTTTTAGTTTGTAAGACTCTGATGAATGTTATAATGAATTGTTTCCTTTTTAACATTGCATGTTGATGATATATATATATATATATTTAATGGGTTTATTTCTAAGGGCGTTACAACTTGGTATCATAGCGTACCGGGTTTGAATACTTTGGGTACGTGGGAAGTGATTAGTATCACAATGGGTTCGTCTCGTTTGATAGAGACTTAGTGTAAGGTTATATGTTTATGTGATTATGTGGGTATGGAATGTAGTTCCTAGGATGTTGATTGGACCCTTGAGTTTCTAGTAGTCTTGTTGGAAAGGCACTTGATCACTGCTGCTTCCAACCGGAACTATAGTAACGCATTGGGACTATCATTATCCGGGAATGAAATTCGTAGGTGCTTATGTGATTATGTGCTTACGTGGAATGAATTATTGTTGTCCAATGCATTAGGACTCGAGTGTTTAGCTTCAGCACATTTATTAATGTGCTAACGTCTTTGTTTCCTTTATTAGGATGTCAAGACGAGGACGAGGACGCGGTAGGCGTGGTAGGCCGGGTAGGCAGGAGGTGCCTGTGCCAGAGGAGATTCCAGCAGTTCAGGAGGGAATTGGCCAGGCCAATGTGGCCGAGCCAGTAGGCCAGCAGGCTATGGGCGCTCTAGCCCGAGAGATAGCAGGGGCATTCTGGGAGTCAGTAGGCATTCTTAGAGCTGAGAATCAAGCTCGGGATGTTGCTGCAGATACAGGACCTTCCTTTCTGAAGAGGGAGTTCTTCCGGTCTAATCCGGATGAATTTGTGGGTGATCCTAAAGAGCCGCTTAAGGCAGATGAATGGCTCGAACAGACAACGAAGACGTTTGAGATGCTTGGCATCGAAGACGAGGGGTTGAAAGTGACCTTGGCATCTTTCCAGTTGAAAGGGGATGCGGGTCAGTGGTGGAAGTTTACTAAGGGTCGTATAGGAGGTACATGGGAGGCTTTTGTGAATGCTTTCCAGGAAAAGTTCTTATCTCCAGCAGTTAGGGAGAAGCTGAGAGACCAGTTCTGCCAGCTTAAGCAGTCGAGTTCTTCAGTGGCCGAGTTTGAGGCTGCATTTACTAGTTTGTCCAGGTTTGCACCTGAGTTGGTGGCGTCTGAAGAACGCCGTTGTATTGAGTTCGAGAAGAAGTTGAGGCGTGGCCTCAAGCTGAGAGTTAGGGGAACTATGATTCGAGATTATGGGCGCATGGTTGATGCTGCAGCCCACATGGAAATCATGATGCAGGAGGAGGAGGAAGGACAGAAGGGCTCCAAGAGGAGTCAGGATGGTCAGAGTGATGGTAGGAGACAGAAGGGTTTTAATCCTCAGCAGTCTCAGGGTAGCTTTTCTAGATCGACTTTTCCTGTGCCGAGTGCTAGTTCAGGAAAAGGCAGTCAGGGAGACATCACTTGCTTTAAGTGTGGTCAGCTGGGTCACAAGTCTCCAGTTTGTCCTCAGAGGGGAGGAATGCAGAGAGCAGCATCTTCTTCGGCTCGATCTCAGAGCCAGAGTCAGGGGAGAGGCCAGCCACTCTCGTGTTATCAGTGTGGTCAGCCAGGGCATATGAAGAGGTATTGCCCGCAGTTGGGTGGCACACCTGGTGCATCTGGTTTGAGGCAGATTCAGGGTCAGCAGCCAGCTCAGTCAGGTCAGGCCTCGAGGGCCAATCAGGGGGCTTCATCGTCCCAGTCGGTGCAGCAGTCTTATGCTCCTAGGGGTGAGCAAGTTGATCAGAGGTCGTCTGGGCGCGTGTATGCTGTTACTGCGCAGGATCTCGTACCGGCTCCATCGGTTGTGAGAGGTACCTTCTTGTTTTGCAACTCGGTTGCTAGTGTTTTGATTGATACGGGTGCATCTCATTCCTTTGTGTCTGCTGCATTTGCATCTGTTTTGAAGTTGGAGTTAGCACAGTTAGCATCTCCTATTTGTGTAGTGTCACCTCTTGGGGGTGAATTGATTTTGAAACAAGGTGTTAGGGGTTATGATATAGAGGTTGATTATCATAGAATCCCATTTTCCTTTGTAGTTATGCCTATGAGGGGCTTCGATGTTATTTTGGGTATGGACTGGTTATCGTCATACCGGGCAGTTATTGATTGCTACCGCCAGAGGGTCACTTGTTGTACCGTGAGCGGAGAGTATTTTCATTTTCTGGGGGACCGGGTTGGTGATGTGTTGCCACCGGGGTATGTTCCGCGAGGACGGAGTGAGCTTAGTGGTCTACTTGCTAACCTTTCGATTAGTGAGGATGATGAGACTCAGATTGTGTTGCCAAGGGTGGTTTGTGAGTACTCGGACGTCTTTCCCGAGGATCTTGTTGGTTTGCCACCGCATCGAGAGATTGAATTCTCTATTGACCTAGTGCCCGGCACGGTGCCGATTTCTATGGCACCTTATCGTTTTGCCCCAGCCGAGTTAGTTGAGTTGAAGATTCAGCTCCAGGAGTTACTAGACAAGGGCTATATACGTCCTAGTGTTTCGCCATGGGGAGCACCGGCCCTCTTTGTTAAAAAGAAAGGTGGTGCTTTGAGACTTTGTATAGATTACCGGAAATTGAATCGGGCTACGGTTAAGAATAAGTACCCTATGCCTCGTATAGATGATCTGTTCGATCAGTTGAAAGGTTCCCGTTGTTTCTCGAAGATAGACTTGAGATCGGGTTATCATCAGTTAAGAGTCAGGGAGGAGGATATTCCGAAGACGGCATTCCGTACACGGTATGGCCACTATGAATTTCTGGTGATGCCATTTGGGCTCACCAATGCACCGGCAGTTTTTATGGATTTGATGAACCGAATATTCCGGGAATTTTTAGATCGTTTTGTAGTCGTCTTCGTGGACGACATCCTTATCTATTCACCTTCTGAGGAGAAGCACAAGGAACACTTGAGAGTGGTGCTTGAGTTACTTAGAGCCCATAAGCTTTATGCTAAGTTTGGGAAGTGTGAGTTCTGGCTAGAAGAGGTCAAGTTCTTAGGCCATGTCGTTTTTGGGGAAGGAGTGTCTGTTGATACATCCAAGACTGAGGCGGTGCAAGATTGGGCACAGCCTAAGAGTGTGTTTGAGATCCGCAGTTTTCTGGGGTTAGCTGGGTATTATCGTCGGTTTGTGAAAGATTTCTCCAGATTAGCTTCGCCTTTGACTAGATTGACTCGGAAGGGAGTCAAATTTGTATGGAGTGAGACTTGTGAAAAGTCGTTTCAGGAGTTGAAAGTTAGACTGACCACCGCTCCAGTATTGATTATTCCAGAGAGAGGGTTGGGTTATGCAGTCTATTGTGACGCCTCACGAGAGGGTCTGGGTTGTGTGTTAATGCAAGAAGGGAAAGTAGTTGCCTATGGCTCACGTCAGTTGAAAATTCACGAGAAGAATTACCCTACGCATGATTTAGAGTTAGCAGCTGTGATATTTGCCTTGAAGATTTGGAGGCATTATCTTTATGGTGAGAGGTTCGAGGTATTCTTGGATCATAAGAGTCTGAGATATTTGTTTACACAAAAAGACTTGAACTTGAGGCAGAGGAGGTGGATGGAGTTCATAGAGGATTATGACTTTGAGTTGCATTATCATCCGGGAAAGGCCAATGTGGTGGCCGATGCCCTTAGCAGGAAACCTGTCGGTGACATAGCTAGTATAGCCATTCGAGAATGGGAGATGTTGGGTGCACTTGGGGAGTTTGATTTACTTCTGGGCGAATACGTTGAGGCTGCGGCCTTGTTTTCAGTTGTTGCATAGCCTACACTTGTGACTCGAGTGTTAGAGGCTCAGAAGGGTGACCTTGAGGTAGAATCCCTCCGTGAGAAGATTTCCGGTGGGAAGGTTGAGAAGGGTTTGACGGTGTATTCCGACCTGAGTGTGAGATACCGAGACCGTCTGTTTGTGCCGGAGTCTTGCCGAGAGGAGGTACTCCGAGAGTTCCATCATTCACGCCTTGTAGTGCATCCGGGAGGCACTAAGATGTATCGAGATTTGGGTCGCCAGTTTTGGTGGCGGGGTATGAAGAGAGATGTGGCAGCTTTCGTATCTAAGTGCCTTACTTGTCAGCAAGTGAAGGCCGAACATCAGAGGCCAGCGGGTTTGTTGCAACCCTTGCCTATTGCCGAGTGGAAGTGGGAACACGTCACTATGGACTTTGTTGTGGGTCTTCCGAGGACTCAGCGGGGTAGTGATGCTATTTGGGTGGTTGTAGACCGGTTGACTAAGTCGGCGCACTTCATTCCTATGCACGTAAGAGATTCGGTAGATCATCTTGCCGACTTGTACATTCGGGACATAGTGAGGTTGCACGGGGTCCCAGTGACGATCGTCTCAGATAGAGATCCTCGTTTTACTGCTAGGTTGTGGCAGAGTTTGCAGAGTGCCTTAGGTACTAAGTTAACCTTTAGCACGGCTTATCATCCTCAGATTGACGGGCAGTCCGAGCGTACTATTCAGATCCTTGAGGATATGCTTCGAGGTTGTGTTCTAGACTTTAGTGGGTCGTGGGAGAGGCACTTGCCATTGGTAGAGTTTACCTACAACAACAGTTTCTAGTCTAGTATCGGTATGGCACCATTTGAGGCCTTGTATGGCCGACCGTGTAGATCTCCTGTTTGTTGAGCCGAGGTGGGTGATGCACCTCTGTTGGGTCCGGAGTTGGTGAGGGAAATGACGGAGAAAGTTGAGCTTATCCGTAAGAGGCTTGTTACAGCACAGAGTCGTCAGAAATCTTATGCCGACCGTAGGAGGAGACCTTTGGTGTTTGAGGTGGGTGATCATGTCTTTCTGAAGATATCACCTAGACGGGGATTGATGAGGTTTGGGAAGAGCGGGAAGTTGTCCCCTCGGTTCATTGGTCCTTTTGAGATCCTTGAGAGGATTGGCGAGGCTGCTTATCGTTTAGCTTTACCACCACAGTTTTCCGAAGTACATGACGTGTTTCATGTGAGTATGCTTCAGAAGTATGAGCCGGATCCATCACATGTGTTGGATTGGACCGATTTAGTGGTTGATGAGGATGTCTCGTATGAGGAGAGACCGATTCGGGTCTTGGATAGGCGGGATCAAGTTTTGCGAGGCAAAACCATCCCTTTGGTCAAAGTTTTGTGGAAACATCACGGAGTGGAGGAAGCCACTTGGGAACGTGAGTTGGAAGTTCGCGAAAAATACCCGGACATGTTTATCGATTTGTAATCTTGTATTTAGATTTTGTAATATTGTTGAACTTAAGAGCCTTACATATGTCTTAAGTTGTAAAACATTGAGTATGTTTTGGTAAATGGGTGTATCTTGAAACTTGCTTCATTATAGAAGTTTAGTGTAACATTGCATATGTTGATTACATTGTTAAATGAGTTGTATATATCATGCAATTAAATATGATATGGGAATTGCTAACATTGAAAGGAATAAGGCATAATAGTGATGCAGGTTGAAATATATGTTGTTTTATATACACATTATGAGATGCTTCTTGATAAGAGATGAAATGACCAGTTTTGGTCAAGTTGTTTACTATTGAATTGTCATATGATAAAAAAAAACCTGTTTTCAAAAACTTATGCTTAATTTCGGGGACGAAATTCTTTTAAGGGGGGAGGTTATAGCGACCCCGGTCTTTTCCCATTTGATTATTGTATCCGGACTTGGGTTCCGTTTATTCTGTCATTGTATAGTTGTTGTTGTCGTCCTTTATTTTCTCATTTGGAGTTATAGGATGTGTTGAGCAGGTTTGTTTCAGGTTGGTTGGGTTCGTAAACCAAGTGTTGCTGTCCAGTTTTTGGGTTGGTCGCTCGAGCCAGGATTCGGTCGCTCGAGCGAGGTTTGTTTTTGTGTCTTCTGGCTCGATCCAGATTTGCTTCGCTCGAGCGAGCGATTGCGTCTGGTTTAGACCTGAGGGCAGTGCTTATTCGCTCGAGCGAGATTTTCTTCGCTCGAGCGAGCGAGGTGTATGTTTTTGAGTTCCTCGCTCAAGCGAGCATTCTGTCGCTCGAGCGTGATGCTGGGTTGCAGACCTGAAGCATTGTAGTTTTGGCTCGAGCGAGCTGTTCTTTGCTCAAGCGAGGTTTTCGTGTGTCTGGTCGCTCGAGCGACCAAGTCTTCGCTCGAGCGAGCCTGTCAGGTTTAAATAGGCAGCAGCGTGTTTCAGATTAGTTTTTCATACACTTTCATATTCCAAAACCCTAGTTACGAGTTCTCTCTCCCTCTACACACCTTCTCTCTTAGGATTGATCTACTTAGAGTGAGTTTCTACCTTAGATCCTTTATTAAAAAGATAGAGCAAGTCGAAGGCTTCCATTTAATCTGAACATTTAGTGATTTGGGGCACATTGAAATTTGGGTATTCATCTCTGTCTTCTCCATTTGGGTTATTTTCTTTGAGGTAGGGATTTCCTACTCCATCTTATAAGTTTTGTTCTAAGTTTTAGTATTTTGATATGTGGGGGTACTTTGGTAATTTTGGAAAAAACCCTAGTTGTATTAATGAATTAATTTGTATAATTAATTTAAGGAAATTGGGGAAATATGGATAAATTCATGGAATTGAGGAATACATTGATTAAATGGTGTAGTTGGATAATTTAAATCACTCGCCTATTGAATTGTTGATATATTTATTTTCAGTTTAGAAATAACTGTTTTGGGCTATCGGTGGAGGATAGTCGTGATTGTTGTAGACACTACATGTGGATTAGGGATAACTGAAACTAATCATTGATTAAGTCATCAATTTTGACTGCTGAATTAATACAGACATTATGTGTATTGATTGTGTTGTATATGTTATGTGTTTACATACATTGTTTTGTGTGGGAGGAGATAGGGGATGTACTCCACGGTTTAGGGGAAGATAGGGGATGGACCTCTAAACCGGATTTTGTTTGGGAGGAGATAGGGGATGGACTCCATTAGCATCACTTTTATGTGTGCTTATTTATATTGAAGTGTTTTTATTGATACAGCACTAAAATGTGTATCAAATTGGAAGTATGAAGTGTTTTGATTTGAGCCGGAGTCTCATCTGTTTGTTGACATTGGAAGAATGTGAATATGATATATATATAATTCACTGTTGTAAGTTTGGCCAGGTGCTGAGCCATATTGATAAAGTTGGAAAGTAAAACGTGTCTTAGACAATAGTGTCATGAGACTGTAAAATGATGTAATTGATTATCTTGGTTATCCATCTAGTGAATGCTATTGCTTTAATCAATGCTTATATTTGGTTTAGTATATTTCTACTGGGCTGTGGCTCACCCTATATGGGAACATCATTTTCAGGTTCAGTTGATAAGCTACCTCCAAGGACCTAGCTTGGAAGGACTTGGATCTTGAAGACTATTTTTAGTTATTTGTTTTTATTTGTTAGTACATGTAAACACTCAAGCCTAGGGCTTTATTTGTATTTGAGTTAGAACTCATACTTTTGTGTCCAAGTGTTTGCTTGGAAAGATGTAAGGCCGTAGGGCATTTAATTTGATGTTACATGTAATGTTTTTAGTTTGTAAGACTCTGATGAATGTTATAATGAATTGTTTCCTTTTTAACATTGCATGTTGATGATATATATATATATATATATATTTAATGGGTTTATTTCTGAGGGCGTTACAAAAGTTACGGAAAATTAAATGTGGATGTTCAATCCAGAAACCATTATACCTTCACGATCTATTTGGAAATTAAATAAAAAAGAAAGTTTAACAGAAAAGTAAATTGAATAAAAATGGAAGTTGAATAAAAATAAAAATGAAAGTTGCATAAAATTAAAAATAGAAGTTCAATCCAAAAACCACTATACCTTAACGATCTATTTGGAAATTAAATAAAAAAAGGAAGTTGAGTAGAAAAGAAACTTGAATAAAAAAGGATGTTAAATAAAAATAAAAGTGGAAGTTGCAGAAAATTAAAAATGGAAGTTCATTCCAGAAACCACTATACCTTAACGATCTATTTGGAAATCAAATAAAAAAGAAAGTTTAATAGAAAAGTAAATTGAATAAAAATGGAAGTTGAATAAAAATAAAAATGAAAGTAGCATAAAATTAAAGATGGAAGCTCAATCCAAAAACCACTATACCTTAACGATTTATTTGGAAATTAAATAAAAAAGGAAGTTTACTAGAAAAGCAAATTGATTAAAAATGGAAGTAAAATAAAAATAAAAATGAAAGTTGCATAAAATTAAAAATGGAAGTTCAATCCAGAAACCACTATACCTTAACGATCTACTTGGAAATTAAATAAAAAAGGAAGTTTAATAGGAAAGTAAATTGAATTAAAACGGAAGTAGAATACAAATAAAAATGAAAGTTGCAGAAAATTAAAAACGGAAATTCAAACCCGAAACCACTATACCTTAACGATCTATTTGGAAATTAAATAAAAAAGGAAGTTTAATAGAAAAGTAAATTGAATAAAAATGGAAGTTGAATAAAAATAAAAAGGAAAGTTGCAGAAAATTAAAAGCGGAAGTTCAATCCCGAAACCACTATACCTTAACGATCTATTTGGAAATCAAATAAAAAAGGAAGTTTAATAGAAAACTAAATTGAATAAAAATGGAAGTTGAATAAAAATAAAAATGAAAGTTGCATAAAATTAAAAATGGAAGTTCAATCCAAAAACCACTATACCTTAACGATCTATTTGGAAATTAAATAAAAAAGGAAGTTTAATAGAAAAGTAAATTGACTAAAAATGGAAGTAAAATTAAAAAAAAAAATGAAAGTTGCATAAAATTAAAAATGAAAGTTCAATCCAGAAACCACTATACCTTAACGATCTACTTGGAAATAAAAAAAAAAAGAAGTTTAATAGGAAAGTAAATTGAATTAAAACGGAAGTAGATTATAAATAAAAAAAAAAGTTGCATAAAATTAAAAATGGAAGTTCAATCCAGAAACCACTATACCTTAACGATCTATTTGGAAATTAAATAAAAAATGAAGTTTAATAGAAAAGTAAATTGAATAAAAATGGAAGTTGAATAAAAATAAAAATGAAAGTTGCAGAAAATTAAATATGGAAGTGCAATGCAGAAACCACTATACCTTAACGATCTATTTGGAAATTAAACAAAAGAGGATGTTTAACAGAAAAGTAAATTGAATAAAAATGGAAGTTGAATAAAAATAAAAATGAAAGTTGCAGAAAATTAAAAGCGGAAGTTCAAACCCGAAACCACTATACCTTAACGATCTATTTGGAAATTAAATAAAAAAGGAAGTTTAATAGAAAAGTAAATTGAATAAAAATGGAAGTTGAATAAAAATAAAAAGGAAAGTTGTAGAAAATTAAAAGCGGAAGTTCAATCCCGAAACCACTATACCTTAACGATCTATTTGGAAATCAAATAAAAAAGGAAGTTTAAAAGAAAAGTAAATTGAATAAAAATGGAAGTTGAATAAAAATAAAAATGAAAGTTGCATAAAATTAAAAATGGAAGTTCAATCCAAAAACCACTATACCTTAACGATCTATTTGGAAATTAAATAAAAAAGGAAGTTGAGTAGAAAAGAAACTTGAATAAAAAAGGAAGTCAAATAAAAATAAAAATGGAAGTTTCAGAAAATTAAGAATGGAAGTTCATTCCAGAAACCACTATACCTTAACGATTTATTTGAAAATTAAATAAAAAAGGAAGTTTAATAGAAAAGTAAATTGCTTAAAAATGGAAGTAAAATAAAAATAAAAGGGAAAGTTGCATAAAATTAAAAATAGAAGTTCAATCCAGAAACCATTATACCTTAGCGATCTATTTGGAAATTAAATAAAAAATGAAGTTTAATAGAAAAGTAAATTGAATTAAAATAGAAGTAGAATAAAAATAAAAATTAAAGTTGCAGAAAATTAAATATGGAAGTTCAATCCAGAAACCACTATATCTTAACGATCTATTTGGAAATTAAATAAAAAAGGAAGTTTAATAGAAAAGTAAATTGAATAAAAATGGAAGTTGAATAAAAATAAAAAGGAAAGTTGCATAAAATAAAAAGTTGAACTTCAATCCAGAAACCACTATACCGTAACGATCTATTTGGAAATTAAATAAAAGAGGAAGTTAAATAAAAATAAAAATGGAAGTTGCAGAAAATTAAAAATGGAAGTTCATTCCAGAAACCACTATACCTTAACGTTCTATTTGGAAATTAAATAAAAAAGGAAGTTTAATAGGAAAGTAAATTGAATTAAAATGGAAGTAGAATAAAAACAAAAATGAAAGTTGCATAAAATTAAATATGGAAGTTCAATCCAGAAACCACTATACCTTAACGATCTATTTGGAAATTAAATAAAAAAAAAGTTTAATAGAAAAGTAAATTGAATAAAAATGGAAGTTGAATAAAAATAAAAATGGAAATTGCAGAAAATTAAATATGGAAGTTCAATCCAGAAACCACTAAACCTTAACGATCTATTTGGAAATTAAATAAAAAGGAAGTTTAATAGAAAAGTAAATTGAATAAAAATGGAAGTTGAATAAAAATAAAAATGAAAGTTGCATAAAATTAAAAATGGAAGTTCAATCCAAAAACCACTATACCTTATCGATCTTTTAGGATATTAAATAAAAAATGAAGTTGAGTAGAAAAGAAACTTGAATGAAAAAGGAAGTTAAATAAAAATAAAAATGGAAGTTCATTCAAGAAACCACTATACCTTAACAATCTATTTGGAAATTAAATAAAAAAGGATGTTTAATAGAAAAGTAAATTGAATAAAAATTGAAGTAGAATAAAAATAAAGAGGAAAGTTGCATAAAATAAAAAGTGGAAGTTCAATCCAGGAACCACTATACCTTAACGATCTGTGTGCAAATTAAATAAAAAAGGAAGTTTAATAGAAATGTAAATTGAATAAAAATGGAAGTTGAATAAAAATAAAAATGAAAGTTGCAGAAAATTAAATATGGAAGTTCAATCCAGAAACCACTATACCTTAACGATCTATTTGGAAATTAAATAAAAAAGGAAGTTTAATAGAAAAGTAAATTGAATAAAAATGGAAGTAGAATATAAATAAAAATGAAAGTTGCATAAAATTAAAAATAGAAGTTCATTCAAGAAACCACTATACCTTAGCGATCTATTTGGAAAATAAATAAAAAGGAAGTTTAATAGGAAAGTAAATTTAATTAAAATGGAAGTAGAATAAAAATAAAAATGAAGGTTGCATAAAATTAAAAAAGGAAGTTTAATCCAGAAATCACTATACCTTAACGATCTATTTGGAAATTAAATAAAAAAGGAAGTTTAATAGAAAAGTAAATTGAATAAAAATGGAAGTTGAATAAAAATAAAAATGAAAGTTGCAGAAAATTAAATATGGAAGTTCAATCCAGAAACCACTATACCTTAATGATCAATTTGGAAATTAAATAAAAAAGGAAGATTAATAGAAAAGTAAATTGAATAAAAATAAAAATGAAAGTTTCATAAAATTAAAAAAGGAAGTTCAATCCAAAAACCACTATACCATCATGATCTATTTGGAAATTAAATAAAAAAGGAAGTTGAGTAGAAAAGAGACTTGAATAAAAACGGAAGTTAAATAAAAATAAAAATGGAAGTTGCAGAAAATTAAAAATGGAAGTTCAATCCAAAAACCACTATACCTTAACGATTTATTTAGAAATTAAATAAAAAAGAAAGTTGAGTAGAAAAGAAACTTGAATAGAAAAGGAAGTTAAATAAAAATAAAATGGGAAGTTCATTCAAGAAAGCACTATACCTTAATGATCAATTTCGAAATTAAATAAAAAAGGAAGTTTAACAGAAAAGTAAATTGATTAAAAATGGAAGTAGAATAAAAATAAAAATGAAAGTTGCATAAAATTAAAAATGAAAATTCAATGCAGAAACCAATATACCATAACGATCTACTTGGAAATTAAATAAAAAAGGAAGTTTAATAGGAAAGTAAATTGAATTAAAATGGAAGTAGAATAAAAATAAAAATGAAAGTTGCAGAAAATTAAAAACAGAAGTTCAATACAGAAACCACTATACCTTAACGATCTATTTGGAAATTAAATAAAAAAGGAAGTTTAATAGAAAAGTAAATTGAATAAAAATGGAAGTTGAATAAAAATAAAAATGAAAGTTACAGAAAATTAAATATGGAAGTTCAATCCAGAAACCACTATACCTTAACGATCTATTTGGAAATTAAATAAAAAAAGAAGTTCAATAGAAAATTAAATTGAATAAAAATGGAAGTTTAATAAAAATGAAAATGAAAGTTGCATAAAATAAAAAATGAAAGTTCAATCCAAAAACCGTTATACCTTAACGATCTATTTTGAAATTAAATAAAAAAGGAAGTTGAGTAGAAAAGAAACTTGAATGAAAAAGAAAGTTAAATAAAAATAAAAATGAAAGTTGCAGAAAATTAAATATGGAAGTTCAATCCAGAAACCACTATACCTTAATGATCTATTTGGAAATTAAATAAAAAAGGAAGTTTAATAGGAAAGTAAATTGAATTAAAATGGAAGTAGAATAAAAATAAAAATGAAAGTTGCATAAAATTAAAAATGGAAGTTCAATCCAGAAACCACTATACCTTAACCATCTATTTGGAAATTAAATAAAAAAGGAAGTTTAATGGGAAAGTAAATTGATTAAAAATGGAAGTTGAATAAAAATAAAAATGAAAGTTGCATAAAATTAAAAATGGAAGTTCAAACCAAACACCTCTATACCTTAACGATCTATTTGGAAATTAAATAAAAAAGGAAGTTGAGTAGAAAAGAAACTTGAATAGAAAAGCAAATTAAATAAAAATAAAATTGGAAGTTCATTCAAAAAACCACTATACCTTAACGATCTATATGGAAGTTAAATAAAAAAAGAAGTTTAATAGAAAAGTAAATTGACTAAAAATGGAAGTAGAGTAAAAATAAAAATGAAAGTTGCATAAAATAAAAAATGGAAGTTCAATCCAGAAACCACTACACCTTAACGATCTATTTGGTAATTAAATAAAAAAGGAAGTTTAAAAGAAAAGTAAAATAAATAAAAATGGAAGTTGAATAAAAATAAAAGTGAAAGTTGCATAAAATTAAAAATGGAAGTTCAATCCAATAACCACTATACCTTAACTGTAACAACCCTCACCTCACTCTTGCCATGCTTGCATACATTCATGAATGGTTTTGCCTTACTATCTTGATTTGAAGGTTTTGCCTCGCCTTGTTTTGTCTAAGTATTGCTTGCTTGATTTTTTTCCTTGTTCGGTGTGTGTGTCTGTGTGTGGCCGAGATCACCTTGAGCTTAGTTCGCCTCTGAATCCTTGTACTTAGAACTGTTTTGAGACGTTGGTCAACCCCCATCTTCACCTCGGGCATTTATTGCTGAGATGTTTTGCACTTAGTGAACCTTGTCCGCAGGCAGGTATGGCCTAGGCCGAGATGTGGCACACCCCGGCCAAGGTGTGGCACAGCTTAGTCAAGTGTCGTCCTCCCTAGCCGATGATTTGTATCCTGTTACCGGATCCTTGATTTGAGCCAATGTCATTTCTTGCCGATGTGTCTTACCCAGCTTGCTACATACGCTTTGTCAGAGACTTGTCTTATCAATCAATCACCTTTTGAGTCGAGCCAACCCGGTAGCGCCACGTGTCCGAGCTGATTGTTAAGACAGCCAGCAGACCTAGAAACAAATCATTTTGGTCTCAAATCTTTGTTTTAGAGAGAGAAGCTCTAGAGAGGAGGAAGAGAAGTTCTTGAGTGAGAGCAAGTCTTCCAAGCTTGGTCTTCGTGGTTTGATCCGTTGGATTCGAGTTTTGGGGTGAGAATCTTGATCTACTTTGACTATTGTTATTGATCATCAAGCTGCATTGCATGATCGGATTGGTTTTGCATGTCATGCATCGATTTGAAGTTGGTTTTGAAAAGAGAAAAATGGTTTTCATGTGTTCTTGAAGTAAAGTCTCGTTTTGATCCGAAAGTTTGGAACGAAAGCCATGTTTTTGTGTTTGTTCTCGCATGACTTTCTTGTATGGGTAACCAGGTCCCTGTTTTGAACTCTTAGTAGGAAATCTCAGATTTTGTAACAAGTTATGATCCTTGCATTTGTCTTCTTCATAATCATGTTCTTCATATTCTTCAAAGGGAAACCCAGGTCTTTCCCTATTTTTGTTTGATGAGGCCTTCGGAACCACACCTCGGCAAGGAGGTGTGGGACCTCGGCAAAGACCTGGATGGTACCCAGTGTGTTTACATGAGACGGGAGCAGTGCTCAAACTCCCAACATGTTTTGCTTCGTTATTGACTTAGATTTGGTGGAAACGCCGAGATCGTTCGCATATGAATATAAAGCTTGTTTTGAGATTGTGATTGCTATGTGATTGTAGGACCTTGATCCATGCTTTGAGCCTACACCTGAAGAGCTAGGTGAGTGGTGCTTTTAATAAAGCTATGTTACACTTGTTTTGATGAATCTTGCTTTGTTTTGTTTTGACGAAAGTATTTGCTGAGCATGAATGAATAGCCTGTTTTGATGTATCAAGTGTAAGCCTTGTTTTGATGTCACCCTTGAAAAGTCCCTTGTACTGGAGGACTCTAAACTTTTGCAGTATCAAGTAGAAAAGTCCCTCGTGCTGGAGGACTCTAAACTTTCGCAGCACTAAGTATAAAAGGATACGGTCCTTTCTTGGAAAGACTATAATGTTAAATCGGGCTACGGGCCTAAGTAACACAAGTTCTATAATGTTAAATCGGGCTGCGGGCCTAAGTAACACCAGATCATCGTGTTAAAAGGAGCTACGGGCTTAAGTAACACAAGCCCCTTGTGCTGGAGGACTATAAACTTTCGCAGTACCTTCGATTAAACGATTACGAATCGTATAGTCCTGGTTTGATGAGCTTTATTTGTGTTTTGCCGATGGCAGTGAGCATCCCTTGATACTTGAAATGTTCGATTGATGAATACGGTTCATCCCATGTCTTGATAAAGTTTGATGTGTTTTGTTCTGAAGACTTCGGCTATATTCATGCAAAACCTTTATTTCTAGTACCATTCACTGAGTATTTGTGCTCACCCCTCTATATATATATGTAGGCGATGAGCAGGACGTCGGCGGCGCCTAGACTGTTTAAAAGCTTGTTTTGGATTCATGCTTATGTCGGCTTTGTCCTTTTTGTATTTACGTCGGCGATGCCTTTCATTGCATGTCGACAAATCTTGAAAATCATGCTTCTTGACTTGTATTTTGTTGTATTTTGTATATGTCGGCTCGAGAAGCCTTTTGATCAAGATGTAACATATATTTTGCTTGGTTGTATTCACGTTGCAAAGATGAATGACATTGCATCGGATCTATGCACTGCTCATATGGATCACATGTATTTAATTTATCGCTTCCGCATTTGTGAGCCCCTATATCCATACTCTGATTGTGTTAAGTTTTTGAAAGTTGGCCTTCGGTAATTACGGATTACTGGCCATCATGGCACCAAACTACTAGGGGCGGTATGGGGTCGTGACATTAACAATCTACTTGGAAATTAAATAAAAAAGGAAGTTGAGTAGAAAAGAAACTTGAATAAAAAAGGAAGGTAAATAAAAATAAAACTGGAAGTTGCAGAAAATTAAAAATGGAAGTTCATTCAAGAAACCACTATGCCTTAACGATCTATTTGGAAATTAAATAAAAAAGGATGTTTAATAGAAAAGTAAATTGAATAAAAATAGAAGTAGAATAAAAATAAGAAGGAAAGTTACATAAAATTAAAAGTGGAAGTTCAATCCAGAAACCATTATACCTTAACGATCTATTGGAAATTAAATAAAAAAGGAAGTTTAATAGAAAAGAAAATTGAATAAAAATGGAAGTTGCAGAAAATTAAAAATGGCAGTTCATTCAAGAAAGCACTATACCATAACGATCTATTTGGAAATTAAATAAAAAAGGAAGTTTAATAGAAAAGTAAATTGAATAAAAATGGAAGTTGAATAAAAATAAAAATGAAACTTGCATAAAATTAAAAATGGAAGTTCAATCCAGAAACCACTATACCTTAATGATCTATTTGGAAATAAAATAAAAATGGAAGTTTAATGGGAAAGTCAATTGAATTAAAATGGAAGTAGAACAAAAATAAAAATGAAAGTTCCATAAAATTAAAAATGGAAGTTCAATCCAGAAACCACTATACCATAACGATCTATTTGGAAATTAAATAAAAAAGGAAGTTTAATAGAAAAGTTAATTGAATAAAAATGAAAGTTGAATAAAAATAAAAATGAAAGTTGCATAAAATTAAAAATGTAAGTTCAATCCAAAAACCACTATACCTTAACCATCTATTTGGAAATTAAATAAAAAAGGAAATTGAGTAGAAAAGAAACTTGAATAGAAAATGAAGTTAAATAAAAATAAAATTGGAAGTTCATTCAAGAAACCACTATACCTTAACGATCTATATGGAAATTAAATAAAAAAAGAGGTTTGATAGAAAAGTAAATTGACTAAAAATGGAAGTAGGGTAAAAATAAAAATGGAAGTTCCATAAAATTAAAAATGGAAGTTCAATCCAGAAACCACTACACCTTAACGATCTATTTTGAAATTAAATAAAAAAGGAAGTTTAAAAGAAAAGTAAATTGAATAAAAATGGAAGTTGAATAAAAATAAAAATGAAAGTTCCATAAAATTAAAAATGCAAGTTCAATCCAGAAACCACTATACCTTAACGATCTATTTGGAAATTAAATAAAAAAGGAAGTTGAGTAGAAAAGAAACTTGAATAAAAAAGGAACTAAAATAAAAATAAAACTGGAAGTTGCAGAAAATGAAAAATGGAAGTTCATTCAAGAAACCACTATACCTTAACAATCTATTTGGAAATTTAATAAAAAAGGATGTTTAATAGGAAAGTAAATTGAATAAAAATGGAAGTAGAATAAAAATAAAAAGGAAAGTTGCATAAAATTAAAAGTGAAAGTTCAATCTAGAAACCACTATACCTTTACGTTCTATTTGGAAATTAAATAAAAAACGAAGTTTAATAGAAAAGAAAATTGAATAAAAATGGAAGTAGATTAAAAATAAAAATGGAACTTGCAGAAAATTAAAAATGGCAGTTCATTCAAAAAAGCACTATACCTTGACGATCTATTTGGAAATTAAATAAAAAAGGAAGTTGAGTAGAAAAGAAACTTGAATAAAAAAGGAAGTTAAATAAAAATAAAAATGGAAGTTCATTCCAGAAACCACTATACCTTAACGATCTATTTGGAAATTAAATAAAAAAGGTAGTTGAATAAGAAAGTAAATTGAATTAAAATGGAAGTAGAATAAAAATAAAAATGAAAGTTGCATAAAATTAAAAATGGAAGTTCAATCCAGAAACCACTATACGTTAACGATTTATTTGGAAATTAAATAAAAAAAGGAAGTTTTATGGAAAAGTAAATTGAATAAAAATGAAAGTTGAATAAAAATAAAAATGAAAGTTGCATAAAATTAAAAATGGAAGTTCAATCCAAAAACCACTATACCTTAACGATATATTTGGAAATTAAATAAAAAAGGAAGTTGAGTAGAAAAGAAACTTGAATAAAAAATGAAGTTAAATAAAAATAAAAATGGAAGTTGCAGAAAATTAAAAATGGAAGTTAATTCTTGAAACCACTATACTTTAACGATCTATTTGGAAATTAAATAAAAAATAAAGTTTAATAGAAAAGTAAATTGAATAAAAATTGAAGTAGAATATAAATAAAAATGAAAGTTCCATAAAATTCAAAATGGAAGATCAATCCAGAAACCACTATACCTTAACGATCTATTTGGAAATTAAATAAAAAAGGAAATTTAATCGAAAAGTAAATTGAATAAAAATGGAAGTTGAATAAAAATAAAAATGAAAGTTGGAGAAAATTAAATATGGAAGTCCAATCCGGAAGCCACTTTACCTTAACGATCTATTTGGAAATTAAATAAAAAAGGAAGTTTAATAAAAAAGTAAATTGAATAAAAAAGGAAGTTGAATAAAATAAAAATGAATGTTGCATAAAATTAAAAATGGAAGTTCAATCCAAAAACCACTATACCTTAACGATCTATTTGGAAATTTAATAAAAAAGGAAGTTGAGTAGAAAAGAACCTTGAATGGAAATGGAAGTTAAATAAAAATAAAATTGGAAGTTCATTCAAGAAACCACTATACCTTAACGATCTATATGGAAATTAAATAAAAAAGGAAGTTTAATAGAAAAGTAAATTGACTAAAAATGGAAGTAGAATAAAAATAAAAATGAAAGTTGCATAAAATTAAAAGTGGAAGTTCAATCCAGAAACCACTATACCTTAACGAACTATTTGGAAATTAAATAAAAAAGGAAGTTTAATAGAAAAGAAAATTGAAAAAAAATGGAAGTTGACTAAAAATAAAAATGAAACTTGCATAAAATTAAAAATGAAAGTTCAATCCAGAAACCACTATACTTTAACGATCTATTTGGAAATTAAATAAAAAAGGAAGTTGAGTAGAAAAGAAACTTGAATAAAAATGGAATTTAAATAAAATAAAACTGGAAGTTGCAGAAAATTAAAAATGGAAGTTCATTCAAGAAACCACTATGCCTTAACGATCTATTTGGAAATTAAATAAAAAAGGATGTTTAATAGAAATGTAAATTGAATAAAAATGGAAGTAGAATAAAAATAAAATTGAAAGTTGCATAAAATGAAAAGTGGATGTTCAATCCAGAAACCACTATACCTTAACGATCTGTTTGCAAATTAAATAAAAAATGAAGTTTAATAGAAAAGTAAATTGAATAAAAATGAAAGTTGAATAAAAATAAAAATGAAAGTTGCAGAAAATTAAATATGGAAATTCAATCCATAAACCACTATACCTTAACGATCTATTTGGAAATTAAATAAAAAAGGAAGTTTAATAGAAAACTAAATTGAATAGAAATGGAAGTTGAATAAATATAAAAAAGAAAGTTGCATAAAATTAAAAATGGAAGTTCAATCCAAAAACCACTATACCTTAACGATCTATTTGGAAATTAAATAAAAAAAGAAGTTGTGTAGAAAAGAAACTTCAATAAAAAAGAAAGTTAAATAAAAATAAAAATGGAAGTTGCCGAAAATTAAAAATGGAAGTACATTCCAAAAACCACTATACCTTAACGATCTATTTGGAAATTAAATAAAAAAGGAAGTTTAGTAGAAAAGTAAATTGAATAAAAATGGAAGTAGAATATAAATAAAAATGAAAGTTGCATAAAATTAAAAATGGATGTTCAATCCAGAAACCACTATACCTTAGCGATCTATTTGGAAATTAAATAAAAAAGGAAATTTAATCGAAAAGTAAATTGAATAAAAATGGAAGTTGAATAAAAATAAAAATGAAAGTTGGAGAAAATTAAATATGGAAGTTCAATCCAAAAGCCTCTTTACCTTAACGATCTATTTGGAAATTAAATAAAAAAGGAAGTTTAATAAAAAAGTAAATTGAATAAAAAAGGAAGTTGAATAAAATAAAAATGAATGTTGCATAAAATTAAAAATGGAAGTTCAATCCGAAAACCACTATACCTTAACGATCTATTTGGAAATTTAATAAAAAAGGAAGTTGAGTAGAAAAGAACCTTGAATGGAAATGGAAGTTAAATAAAAATAAAATTGGAAGTTCATTCAAGAAACCACTATACCTTAACGATCTATATGGAAATTAAATAAAAAAGGAAGTTTAATAGAAAAGTAAATTGACTAAAAATGGAAGTAGAATAAAAATAAAAATGAAAGTTGCATAAAATTAAAAGTGGAAGTTCAATCCAGAAACCACTATACCTTAACGAACTATTTGGAAATTAAATAAAAAAGGAATTTTAATAGAAAAGAAAATTGAAAAAAAATGGAAGTTGACTAAAAATAAAAATGAAACTTGCATAAAATTAAAAATGAAAGTTCAATCCAGAAACCACTATACCTTAGCGATCTATTTGGAAATTAAATAAAAAAGGAAATTTAATCGAAAAGTAAATTGAATAAAAATGGAAGTTGAATAAAAATAAAAATGAAAGTTGGAGAAAATTAAATATGGAAGTTCAATCCAAAAGCCTCTTTACCTTAACGATCTATTTGGAAATTAAATAAAAAAGGAAGTTTAATAAAAAAGTAAATTGAATAAAAAAGGAAGTTGAATAAAATAAAAATGAATGTTGCATAAAATTAAAAATGGAAGTTCAATCCGAAAACCACTATACCTTAACGATCTATTTGGAAATTTAATAAAAAAGGAAGTTGAGTAGAAAAGAACCTTGAATGGAAATGGAAGTTAAATAAAAATAAAATTGGAAGTTCATTCAAGAAACCACTATACCTTAACGATCTATATGGAAATTAAATAAAAAAGGAAGTTTAATAGAAAAGTAAATTGACTAAAAATGGAAGTAGAATAAAAATAAAAATGAAAGTTGCATAAAATTAAAAGTGGAAGTTCAATCCAGAAACCACTATACCTTAACGAACTATTTGGAAATTAAATAAAAAAGGAATTTTAATAGAAAAGAAAATTGAAAAAAAATGGAAGTTGACTAAAAATAAAAATGAAACTTGCATAAAATTAAAAATGAAAGTTCAATCCAGAAACCACTATACTTTAACGATCTATTTGGAAATTAAATAAAAAAGGAAGTTGCGTAGAAAAGAAACTTGAATAAAAATGGAATTTAAATAAAATAAAACTGGAAGCTGCAGAAAATTAAAAATGGAAGTTCATTCAAGAAACCACTATGCCTTAACGATCTATTTGGAAATTAAATAAAAAAGGATGTTTAATAGAAATGTAAATTGAATAAAAATGGAAGTAGAATAAAAATAAAATTGAAAGTTGCATAAAATGAAAAGTGGATGTTCAATCCAGAAACCACTATACCTTAACGATCTGTTTGCAAATTAAATAAAAAATGAAGTTTAATAGAAAAGTAAATTGAATAAAAATGAAAGTTGAATAAAAATATAAATGAAAGTTGCAGAAAATTAAATATGGAAATTCAATCCAGAAACCACTATACCTTAACGATCTATTTGGAAATTAAATAAAAAAGGAAGTTTAATAGAAAACTAAATTGAATAGAAATGGAAGTTGAATAAATATAAAAAAGAAAGTTGCATAAAATTAAAAATGGAAGTTCAATCCAAAAACCACTATACCTTAACGATCTATTTGGAAATTAAATAAAAAAAAGAAGTTGCGTAGAAAAGAAACTTCAATAAAAAAGAAAGTTAAATAAAAATAAAAATAGAAGTTGCAGAAAATTAAAAATGGAAGTACATTCCAAAAACCACTATACCTTAACGATCTATTTGGAAATTAAATAAAAAAGGAAGTTTAGTAGAAAAGTAAATTGAATAAAAATGGAAGTAGAATATAAATAAAAATGAAAGTTGCATAAAATTAAAAATGGATGTTCAATCCAGAAACCACTATACCTTAGCGATCTATTTGGAAATTAAATAAAAAAGGAAATTTAATCGAAAAATAAATTGAATAAAAATGGAAGTTGAATAAAAATAAAAATGAAAGTTGGAGAAAATTAAATATCGAAGTTCAATCCAGAAGCCACTTTACCTTAACGATCTATTTGGAAATTAAATAAAAAAGGAAGTTTAATAAAAAAGTAAATTGAATAAAAAAGGAAGTTGAATAAAATAAAAATGAATGTTGCATAAAATTAAAAATGGAAGTTCAATCCAAAAACCACTATACCTTAACGATCTATTTGGAAATTTAATAAAAAAGGAAGTTGAGTAGAAAAGAACCTTGAATGGAAATGGAAGTTAAATAAAAATAAAATTGGAAGTTCATTCAAGAAACCACTATACCTTAACGATCTATATGGAAATTAAATAAAAAAGGAAGTTTAATAGAAAAGTAAATTGACTAAAAATGGAAGTAGAATAAAAATAAAAATGAAAGTTGCATAAAATTAAAAGTGGAAGTTCAATCCAGAAACCACTATACCTTAACGAACTATTTGGAAATTAAATAAAAAAGGAATTTTAATAGAAAAGAAAATTGAAAAAAAATGGAAGTTGACTAAAAATAAAAATGAAACTTGCATAAAATTAAAAATGAAAGTTCAATCCAGAAACCACTATACTTTAACGATCTATTTGGAAATTAAATAAAAAGGAAGTTGAGTAGAAAAGAAACTTAAATAAAAATGGAATTTAAATAAAATAAAACTGGAAGTTGCAGAAAATTAAAAATGGAAGTTCATTCAAGAAACCACTATGCCTTAACGATCTATTTGAAAATTAAATAAAAAAGGATGTTTAATAGAAATGTAAATTGAATAAAAATGGAAGTAGAATAAAAATAAAATTGAAAGTTGCATAAAATGAAAAGTGGATGTTCAATCCAGAAACCACTATACCTTAACGATCTGTTTGCAAATTAAATAAAAAATGAAGTTTAATAGAAAAGTAAATTGAATAAAAATGAAAGTTGAATAAAAATAAAAATGAAAGTGGCAGAAAATTAAATATGGAAATTCAATCCATAAACCACTAAACCTTAACGATCTATTTGGAAATTAAATAAAAAAGGAAGTTTAATAGAAAACTAAGTTGAATAGAAATGGAAGTTGAATAAATATAAAAAAGAAAGTTGCATAAAATTAAAAATGGAAGTTCAATCCAAAAACCACTATACCTTAACGATCTATTTGGAAATTAAATAAAAAAAGAAGTTGTGTAGAAAAGAAACTTCAATAAAAAAGAAAGTTAAATAAAAATAAAAATGGAAGTTGCAGAAAATTAAAAATGGAAGTACATTCCAAAAACCACTATACCTTAACGATCTATTTGGAAATTAAATAAAAAAGGAAGTTTAGTAGAAAAGTAAATTGAATAAAAATGGAAGTAGAATATAAATAAAAATGAAAGTTGCATAAAACTAAAAATGGATGTTCAATCCAGAAACCACTATACCTTAGCGATCTATTTGGAAATTAAACAAAAAAGGAAGTTTAATAGAAAAGTAAATAGAATAAAAATGAAAGTAGAATGAAAATAAAAAGCAAAGTTGCATAAAATTAAAAGTGGAAGTTCAATCCAGAAACCACAATGCCTTGACGATCTATTTGCAAATTAAAAAAAGAAGGAAGTTCAATAGATAAGTAAATTGAATTAAAATGGAAGTTGAATAAAAAGAAAAAATTAAAGTTGCAAAAAATTAAATATGGAAGTTCAATCCAGAAACCACTATACCTTAACGATCTATTTGGAAATTAAATAAGAAAGGAAGTTGAGTAGAAAAGAAACATGAATAAAAACGGAAGTTAAATAAAAATAAAAATGGAAGTTGTAGAAAAATAAAAATGGAAGTTCAATCCAGAAACCACTATACCATAACGATCGACTTGGAAATTAAATAAAAAATGAAGTTTAATAGAAAATTAAATTGCATAAAAATGGAAGTAGAATAAAAATAAAAATGAAAGTTGCATAAAATTAAAAATGGAAGTTCAATCCCGAAACCACTATACCTTAACGATCTATTTGGAAATTAAATAAAAAATGAAGTTTAATAGGAAAGTAAGTTGAATTAAAATGGAAGTAGAGTAAAAATAAAAAGGAAAGTTGCATAAAATTAAAAATGGAAGTTCAATCCAGAAACCACTATACCTTAATGATCAATTTGGAAATTAAATAAAAAAGGAAGTTTAGTAGAAAAGTAAATTGAATAAAAATGGAAGTTGAATAAAAATAAAAAAGAAAGTTGCATAAAATTAAAAATGGAAGTTCAATCCAAAAACCACTATACCTTAACGATCTATTTGGATATTAAATAAAAAAAGAAGTTGAGTAGAAAAGAAACTTGAATGAAAATGGAAGTTAAATAAAAAAAAAAATGGAAGTTGCAGAAAATTAAAAATGGAAGTTCATTCAAGAAACCAGTATATCTTAACAATCTATTTGGAAATTAAATAAAAAAGGATGTTTAATAGAAAAGTAAATTTAATAAAAATGGAAGTAGAATAAAAACAAAAAGGAAAGTTGCATAAAATAAAAAGTGGAAGTTCAATCCAGAAACCACTATACCTTAACGATCTGTGTGCAAATTAAATAAAAAAGGAAGTTTAATAGAAATGTAAATTGAATAAAAATGGATGTTGAAGAAAAATAAAAATGAAAGTTGCAGAAAATTAAATATGGAAGTTCAATCCAGAAACCACTATACCTTAACGATCTATTTGGAAATTAAATAAAAAAGGAAGTTTAATAGAAAAGTAAATTGAATAAAAATGGAAGTAGAATATAAATAAAAATGAAAGTTGCATAAAATTAAAAATCGAAGTTCAATCCAGAAACCGCTATACCTTAGCGATCTACTTGGAAATTAAATAAAAAAGGAATTTTAATAGGAAAGTAAATTTAATTGAAATGGAAGTAGAATAAAAATAGAAATGAAGGTTGCATAAAATTAAAAAAGGAAGTTCAATCCAGAAATCACTATACCTTAACGATCTATTTGGAAATTAAATAAAAAAGGAAGTTTAATAGAAAAGTAAATTGAATAAACATGGAAGTTGAATAAAAATAAAAATGAAAGTTGCGGAAAATTAAATAAGGAAGTTCAATCCAGAAACCACTTTACCTTAACGATCTATTTGGAAATTAAATAAAAAAGGAAGTTTAATAGAAAAGTAAATCAAATAAAAATGGAGGTTGAATAAAATAAAAATGAAAGTTGCATAAAATTAAAAATGGAAGTTCAATCCAAAAACCACTATACCTTAACGATCTATTTGGAAATTAAATAAAAAAGGAAGTTGAGTAGAAAAGAAACTTGAATAGAAAAGGAAGTTAAATAAGAATAAAATTGGAAGTTGCAGAAATTTAAAAATGGAAGTTCATTCAAGAAACCACTGTACCTTAACGATCTATTTAGAAATTAAATAAAAAAGGAAGTTTAATAGAAACGTAAATTGAACAAAAATGGAAGTAGAATAAAAATAAAAATGAAAGTTGCATAAAATTAAAAGTGTAAGTTCAATCCAGAAACCACTATACCTGAACGATCTATTTGGAAATTAAATAAAAAATGAAGTTTAATAGAAAAGTAAATTGAATAAAAATGGAAGTAGAATAAAAATAAAAAGGAAAGTTGCATAAAATTAAAAGTGGAAGTTCAATCCAGAAACCACTATACCTTAACGATCTATTTGGAAATTAAATAAAAAAGGAAGTTTCATAGAAAAGTAAATTGAATAAAAATGGAAGTTGAATAAAAATAAAAATGAAAGTTGCATAAAAATAAAAATGGAAGTTCAATCCAAAAACCACTATAGCTTAACGATCTATTTGGAAATTAAATAAAAAAGGAAATTGAGTAGAAATAAAACTGGAAGTTGCAGAAATGTAAAAACGGAATTTCATTCAAAAAACCACTATACCTTAACGATATATTTGGAAATTAAATAAAAAAGGATGTTTAGTAGAAAAGTAAATTGAATAAAAATGGAAGTTGAATAAAAATAAAAAGGAACGTTGCATAAAATAAAAAGTTGAAGTTCAATCCAGAAACCACTATACCTTAACGATCTATTTGGAAATTAAATAAAAAAGGAATTTGAGTAGAAAAGAAACTTGAATAAAAAAGGAAGTTAAATAAAAATAAAAATGGAAGTTGCAGAAAATTAAAAATGGAAGTTCATTCCAGAAACCACTATACCTTAACGATCAATTTGGAAATTAAATAAAAAAGGAAGTTTAACAGGAAATTAAATTGAATTAAAATGGAAGTAGAATAAAAATAAAAATGAAAGTTGCATAAAATTAAATTTGGAAGTTCAATCGAGAAACCACTATACCTTAACGATCTATTTGGAAATTAAATAAAAAAAAAGTTTAATAGAAAAGTAAATTGAATAAAAATTGAAGTTGAATAAAAATAAAAATGGAAGTTGCAGAAAATTAAATATGGAAGTTCAATCCAGAAACCACTATACCTTAACGATCTATTTGGAAATTAAATAAAAAAGGAAGTTTAATAGAAAAGTAAATTGAATAAAAATGGAAGTTGAATAAAAATAAAAAGGAAAGTTGCATAAAATTAAAAGTGGAAGTTCAATCCAGAAACCACTATACCTTAACGATCTATTTGGAAATTAAATAAAAAAGGAAGCTTCATAGAAAAGTAAATTGAATAAAAATGGAAGTTGAATAAAAATAAAAATGAAAGTTGCATAAAATTAAAAATGGAAGTTCAATCCAAAAGCCACTATACCTTAACGATCTATTTGGAAATTAAATAAAAAAGGAAGTTGAGTAGAAATAAAACTGGAAGTTGCAGAAATGTAAAAATGGAAGTTCATTCAAGAAACCACAATACCTTAACGATCTATTTGGAAATTAAATAAAAAAGGATGTTTAATAGAAAAGTAAATTGAATAAAAATGGACGTTGAATAAAAATGAAAAGGAAAGTTGCATAAAATAAAAAGTTGAAGTTCAATCCAGAAACCACGATACCTT
Organism: Camellia sinensis; assembly: GCF_055761805.1. Lineage (NCBI taxonomy): Eukaryota > Viridiplantae > Streptophyta > Magnoliopsida > Ericales > Theaceae > Camellia > Camellia sinensis. The sequence continues at coordinate 43,218,774 of NW_028128987.1, read as the reverse complement.
AACGATCTATTTGGAAATTAAATAAAAAAGGAAGTTGAGTAGAAAAGAAACTTTAATAAAAAAGGAAGTTAAATAAAAATAAAAATGGAAGTTGCAGAAAATTAAAAATGGAAGTTCATTCCAGAAACCACTATACCTTAACGATCTATTTGGAAATTAAATAAAAAAGGAATTTTAATAGGAAAGCAAATTGAATTAAAATCGAAGTAGAATAAAAATAAAAATGAAAGTTGCATAAAATTAAAAATGGAAGTTCAATCTAGAAACCACTATACCTTAACGATCTATTTGGAAATTAAATAAAAAAGGAATTTGAATAGAAAAGAAACTTGAATAAAAAAAGAAGTTGAATAGAAAAGGAAATTGAATAAATAGGGAAGTTGAATAAAAATAAAAATGAAAGTTGCAGAAAATTAAATATGGAAGTTCAATCCAGAAACCAATATACCATAACGATCTATTTGGAAATTAAATAGAAAATGAAGTGTAATAGAAAAGTAAATTGAATAAAAATGGAAGTTGAATAAAAATAAAAATGAAAGTTGCATAAAATCAAAAATGGAAGTTCAATCCAGAAACCACTATACCTTAACGATCTATTTGAAAATTAAATAAAAAAAAAGTTTAATAGAAAAGTAAATTGAATAAAAATGGAAGTTGAATAAAAATAAAAATGGAAGTTGCAGAAAATTAAATATGGAAGTTCAATCTCGAAACCACTCTAGGTTAACAATCTATTTGGAAATTAAATAAAAAAGGAAGTTTAATAGAAAAGTAAATTGAATGGAAATGGAAGTTGAATAAAAATAAAAATGAAAGTTGCATAAAATTAAAAATGGAAGTTCAATTCAAAAACCACTATACCTTAACGATCTATTTGGATATTAAATAAAAAAGGAAGTTGAGTAGAAAAGAAACTTGAATGAAAAAGGAAGTTAAATAAAAATAAAAATGGAAGTTGCAGAAAATTAAAAATGGAACCTCATTCAAGAAATCACTATACCTTAACAATCTATTTGGAAATTAAATAAAAAAGGATGTTTAATAGAAAAGTCAATTGAATAAAAATTGAAGTAGAATAAAAATAAAAAGGAAAGTTGCATAAAATAAAAAGTGGAAGTTCAATCTAGAAACCACTATACCTTAATGATCTGTGTGCAAATTAAATAAAAAAGGAAGTTTAATAGAAAAGTAAATTGAATAAAAATAAAAATGAAAGTTGCAGAAAATTAAATATGGAAGTTCAATCCAGAAACCACTATACCTTAACGATCTATTTGGAAATTACATAAAAAAGGAACTTTTAAAGAAAAGTAAATTGAATAAAAATGGAAGTAGAATATAAATAAAAATGAAAGTTCCATAAAATTAAAAATGGAAATTCAATCCAGAAACCACTATACCATAGCGATCTATTTGGAAATTAAATAAAAAATGAAGTTTAATAGGAAAGTAAATTTAATTAAAATGGAAGTAGAATAAAAATAAAAACGAAGGTTGCATAAAATTAAAAAAGGAAGTTCAATCCAGAAATCACTATACCTTAACGATCTATTTGGAAATTAAATAAAAAAGGAAGTTTAATAGAAAAGTAAATTGAATAAACATGGAAGTTGAATAAAAATAAAAATGAAAGTTGCAGAAAATTAAATAAGGAAGTTCAATCCAAAAACCACATTGCCTTAACGATCTATTTGGAAATTAAATAAAAAAGGAAGTTTAATAGAAAAGTAAATCGAATAAAAATGGAAGTTGAATAAAATAAAAATGAAAGTTGCATAAAATTAAAAATGGAAGTTCAATCCAAAAACCACTATACCTTAACGATCTATTGGGAAATTAAATAAAAAAGGAAGTTTAGTAAAAAAGAAACTTGAATAGAAAAGGAAGTTAAATAAAAATAAAATTGGAAGTTGCAGAAAATTAAAAATGGAAATTCATTCAAGAAACCACTATACCTTAACGATCTATTTAGAAATTAAATAAAAAAGGAAATTTAATAGAAACGTAAATTGAACAAAAATGGAAGTAGAATAAAAATAAAAATGAAAGTTGCATAAAATTAAAAGTGTAAGTTCAATCCAGAAACCACTATACCTGAACGATCTATTTGGAAATTAAATAAAAAATGAAGTTTAATAGAAAAGTAAATTGAATAAAAATGGATGTAGAATAAAAATAAAAAGGAAAGTTGCATAAAATTAAAAGTGGAAGTTCATTCCAGAAACCACTATACCTTAACGATCTATTTGGAAATTAAATAAAAAAGGAAGCTTCATAGGTAAGTAAATTGAATAAAAATGGAAGTTGAATAAAAATAAAAATGAAAGTTGCATAAAATTAAAAATGGAAGTTCAATCCAAAACCACTATACCTTAACGATCTATTTGCAAATTAAATAAAAAAGGAAATTGAGTAGAAATAAAACTGGAAGTTCCAGAAATGTAAAAATGGAAGTTCTTTCAAGAAACCACTATACCTTAACGATCTATTTGGAAATTAAATAAAAAAGGATGTTTAATAGAAAAGTAAATTGAATAGAAATGGAAGTTGAATAAAAATAAAAAGGAAAGTTGCATAAAATAAAAAGTTGAAGTTCAATCCAGAAACCACTATACCTTAACGATCTATTTGGAAATTAAATAAAAAAGGAAGTTGAGTAGAAAAGAAGCTTTAATAAAAAAGGAAGTTAAATAAAAATAAAAATTGAAGTTGCAGAAAATTAAAAATGGAAGTTCATTCCAGAAACCACTATACCTTAACGATCTATTTGGAAATTAAATAAAAAAGAAAGTTTAATAGGAAAGTAAATTGAATTAAAATCGAAGTAGAATAAAAATAAAAATGAAAGTTGCATAAAATTAAAAATGGAAGTTTAATCTAGAAACCACTATACCTTAACGATCTATTTGGAAATTAAATAAAAAAGGAAGTTGAATAGAAAATAAACTTGAATAAAAAAAGAAGTTGAATAGAAAAGTAAATTGAATAAATAGGGAAGTTGAATAAAAATAAAAATGAAAGTTGCAGAAAATTAAATATGGAAGTTCAATCCAGAAACCAATATACCATAACGATCTATTTGGAAATTTAATAAAAAAGGATGTGTGATAGAAAAGTAAATTGAATAAAAATGGAAGTTGAATAAAAATAAAAATGAAAGTTGCATAAAATCAAAAATGGAAGTTCAATCCAGAAACCACTATACCCTAACGATCTATTTGAAAATTAAATAAAAAAAAAAGTTTAATAGAAAAGTAAATTGAATAAAAATGGAAGTTGAATAAAAATAAAAATGGAAGTTGCAGAAAATTAAATATGGAAGTTCAATCCCGAAACCACTATACCTTAACTATCTATTTGGAAATTAAATAAAAAAGGAAGTTTAATAGAAAAGTAAATTGAATAAAAATTGAAGTTGAATAAAAATAAAAATGAAAGTTGCATAAAATTAAAAGTGGAAGTTCAATCCAAAAACCACTATACCTTTACGATCTATTTGGATATTAAATAAAAAAAGAAGTTGAGTAGAAAAGAAACTTGAATGAGAAAGGAAGTTAAATAAAAATAAAAAAGAAAGTTGCAGAAAATTAAAAATGGAAGTTCATTCAAGAAATCACTATACCTTAACAATCTATTTGGAAATTGAATAAAAAATGATGTTCAATAGAAAACTCAATTGAATAAAAATTCAAGTAGAATAAAAATAAAAAGGAAAGCTGCATAAAATAAAAAGTGGAAGTTCAATCCCAAAACCACTATACCTTAAAGATCTGTGTGCAAATTAAATCAAAAAGGAAGTTTAATAGAAAAGTAAATTGAATAAAAATAAAAATGAAAATTACAGAAAATTAAATATGGAAGTTCAATCCAGAAACCACTATACCTTAACGATCTATTTGGAAATTAAATAAAAAAGGAAGTTTAATAGCAAAGTAAATTGAATAAAAATGGAAATAGAATATAAATAAAAATGAAAGTTGCATAAAATTAAAAATGGAAGTTCAATCCAGAAACCACTATACCTTAGCGATCTATTTGGAAATTAAAAAAAAAATGAAGTTTAATAGGAAAGTAAATTTAATTAAAATGGAAGTAGAATAAAAATAAAAATGAAGGTTGCATAAAATTAAAAAAGGAAGTTCAATCCAGAAATCAGTATACCTTAACGATCTATTTGGAAATTAAATAAAAAAAGAAGTCTAATTGAAAAGTAAATTGAATAAAAATGGATGCTGAATAAAAATAAAAATGAAAGTTGCATAAAATTAAAAATGGAAGTTCAATCCAAAAACCACTATACCTTAACAATCTATTTGGATATTAAATAAAAAAGGAAGTTGAGTAGAAAAGAAACTTGAATGAAAAAGGAAGTTAAATAAAAATAAAAATGGAAGTTGCAAAAAATTACAAATGGAACTTCATTCAAGAAATCACTATACCTTAACAATCTATTTGGAAATTAAATAAAAAAGGATGTTTAATAGAAAAGTCAATTGAATAAAAATTTAAGTAGAATAAAAATAAAAAGGAAAGTTGCATAAAATAAAAAGTGGAAGTTAAATCCAGAAACCACTTTACCTTAACGATCTGTGTGCAAATTAAATAAAAAAGGAAGTTTAATAGAAAAGTAAATTGAATAAAAATAAAAATGAAAGTTGCAGAAAATTAAATATGGAAGTTCAATCCAGAAACCAATATACCTTAACCATCTATTTGGAAATTAAATAAAAAAGCAAGTTTAATAGAAAAGTAAATTGAATAAAAATGGAAGTAGAATATAAATAAAAATGAAAGTTGCATAAAATTAAAAATAGAAGTTCAATCCAGAAACCACTATACCTTAGCGATGTATTTGGAAATTAAATAAAAAATGAAGTTTAATAGGAAAGTAAATTTAATTAAAATGGAAGTAGAATAAAAATAAAAATGAAGGTTTCATAAAATTAAAAAAGGAAGTTCAATCCAGAAATCAGTATACCTTAACGATCTATTTGGAAATTAAATAAAAAAGGAAGTTTAATAGAAAAGTAAATTGAATAAACATGGAAGTTGAATAAAAATAAAAATGAAAGTTGCAGAAAATTAAATAATGAAGTTCAATCCAGAAACCACTATACCTTAGCGATGTATTTGGAAATTAAATAAAAAATGAAGTCTAATAGGAAAGTAAATTTAATTAAAATGGAAGTAGAATAAAAATAAAAATGAAGGTTAATAAAATTAAAAAAGGAAGTTCAATCCAGAAATCACTATACCTTAACGATCTATTTGGAAATTAAATAAAAAAGGAAGTTTAATAGAAATGTAAATTGAATAAACATGGAAGTTGAATAAAAATAAAAATGAAAGTTGCAGAAAATTAAATAAGGTAGTTCAATCCAGAAACCACTTTACCTTAACGATGTATTTGGAAATTAAATAAAAAAGGAAGTTTAATAGAAAAGTAAATCAAATAAAAATGGAAGTTGAATAAAATAAAAATGAAAGTTGCATAAAATTAAAAATGGAAGTTCAATCCAAAAACCACTATACCTTAACGACCTATTTGGAAATTAAATAAAAAAGGAAGTTGAGTAGAAAAGAATCTTGAATAGAAAAGGAAGTTAAATAAAAATAAAATTGGAAGTTGCAGGAAATTAAAAATGGAAGTTCATTCGAAAAACCACTATACCTTAACGATCTATTTAGAAATTAAATAAAAAAGGAAGTTTAATAGAAACGTAAATTGAACAAAAATGGAAGTAGAATAAAAATAAAAATGAAAGTTGCATAAAATTAAAAGTGTAAGTTCAATCCAGAAACCACTATACCTAAACGATCTATTTGGAAATAATATAAAAAATAAAGTTTAACAGAAAAGTAAATTGAATAAAAATGGATGTAGAATAAAAATAAAAAGGAAAGTTGCATAAAATTAAAAGTGGAAGTTCAATCCAGAAACCACTATATCTTAACGATCTATTTGGAAATTAAATAAAAAATGAAGTTTCAAAGAAAAGTAAATTGAATAAAAATGGAAGTTGATTAAAAATAAAAATGAAAGTTGCATAAAATTAAAAATGGAAGTTCAATCCAAAAGCCACTATACCTTAACGATCTATTTGGAAATTAAATAAAAAAGGAAGTTGATTAGAAATAAAACTGGAAGTTGCAGAAATGTAAAAATGGAATTTCATTCAAGAAACCACTATACCTTAACGATCTATTTGGAAATTAAATAAAAAAAGATGTTTAATAGAAAAGTAAATTGAATAAAAATGGAAGTTGAATAAAAATAAAAAGGAAAGTTGCATAATATAAAAAGTTGAAGCTCAATCCAGAAACCACTATACCTTAACGATCTATTTGGAAATTAAATAAAAAAGGAAGTTGAGTAGAAAAGAAACTTGAAAAAAAAAGGAAGTTAAATAAAAATAAATATGGAAGTTGCAGAAAATTAAAAATAGAAGTTCATTCCAGAAACCACTATACCTTAACGATCTATTTGGAAATTAAATAAAAAAGGAAGTTTAATAGGAAAGTAAATTGAATTAAAATGGAAGTAGAATAAAAATAAAAATGAAAGTTGCATAAAATTAAATTTGGAAGTTCAATCCAGAAAACACTATACCTTAACGATCTATTTGGAAATTAAATAAAAAAAAAAGTTTAATAGAAAAGTAAATTGAATAAAAATTGAAGTTGAATAAAAATAAAAATGGAAGTTGCAGAAAATTAAATATGGAAGTTCAATCCAGAAACCACTATACCTTTACGATCTATTTGGAAATTAAATAAAAAAGGAAGTTTAATAGAAAAGTAAATTGAATAAAAATGGAAGTTGAATAAAAATAAAAAAGAAAGTTGCATAAAATTAGAAATGGAAGTTCAATCCAAAAACCACAATAACTTAATGATCTATTTGGATATTAAATAAAAAAGGAAGTTGAGTAGAAAAGAAACTTGAATGAAAAAGGAAGTTAAATAAAAATACAAATGGAAGTTGCAGGAAATTAAAAATGGAAGTTCATTCAAGAAACCACTATACCTTAAGAATCTATTTCGAAATTAAATAAAAAAGGATGTTTAATAGAAAAGTAAATTGAATAAATAGGGAAGTTGAATAAAAATAAAAAAGAAAGTTGCATAAAATAAAAAGTGGAAGTTCAATTCAGAAACCACTATACCTTAACGATCTGTGTGCAAATTAAATAAAAAAGAAAGTTTAATAGAAATGTAAATTGAATAAAAATAAAAATGAAAGTTGCAGAAAATTAAATATGGAAGTTCAATCCAGAAACCACTATACCTTAACGATCTATTTGGAAATTAAATAAAAAAGGAAGTTCAATAGAAAAGTAAATTGAATAAAAATGGAAGTAGAATATAAATAAAAGGAAAGTTGCATGAAATTAAAAACGGAAGTTCAATCCAGAAACCACTATACCTTAGCGATCTATTTGGAAATTAAATAAAAAAGGAAGTTTAATAGGAAAGTAAATTTAATTAAAATGGAAGTAGAATAAAAATAAAAATGAAGGTTGCATAAAATTAAGAAGGGAAGTTTAATCCAGAAATCACTATACCTTAACGATCTATTTGGAAATTAAATAAAAAAGAAAGTTTAATAGAAAAGTAATTTGAATAAAAATGGAAGTTGAATAAAAATAAAAATGAAAGTTGCAGAAAATTAAATAAGGAAGTTCAATCCAGATTCCACTTTACCTTAACGATCTATTTGGAAATTAAATAAAAAAGGAAATTTAATAGAAAAGTAAATTGAATAAAAATGGAAGTTGAATAAAAATAAAAATGAAAGTTGCATAAAGTTAAAAATGGAAGTTCAATCCAAAAACCACTATACCTTAACGATCTATTTGGAAATTAAATAAAAAAGGAAGTTGTGTAGAAATAAAACTAGAAGTTGCAGAAATGCAAAAATGGATGTTCATTCAAAAAACCACTATACCTTAACGATCTATTTGGAAATTAAATAAAAAATGATGTTTAATAGAAAACTAAATTGAATAAAAATGGAAGTAGAATAAAAGTAAAAAGGAAAGTTGCATTAAATAAAAATTTGAAGTTCAATCCAGAAACCACTATACCTTAACGATCTATTTGGAAATTAAATAAAAAGGAAGTTGAGTTGAAAAGAAACTTGAATAGAAAAGGAAGTTAAATAAAAATAAAATTGGAAGTTGCAGAAAATTAAAAATGGAAGTTCATTCAAGAAACCACTATACCTTAACGTTCTATTTAGAAATTGAATAAAAAAGGAAGTTTAATCGAAACGTAAATTGAACAAAAATGGAAGTAGAATAAAAATAAAAATGAAAGTTGCATAAAATTAAAAGTGTAAGTTCAATCCAGAAACCACTATACCTGAACGATCTATTCGGAAATTAAATAAAAAATGAAGTTTAATAGAAAAGTAAATTGAATAAAAATGGAAGTAGAATAAATACAAAAAGGAAAGTTGCATAAAATTAAAAGTGGAAGTTCATTCCAGAAACTACTATACCTTAACGATCTACTTGGAAATTAAATAAGAAAAGAAGTTTCATAGAAAAATAAATTGAATAAAAATGGAAATTGAATAAAAATAAAAATGAAAGTTGCGTAAAATTAAAAATGGAAGTTCAATCCAAAAGCCACTATACCTTAACGATCAATTTGGAAATTAAATAAAAAAGGTAGTTGAGTAGAAATAAATCTGGAAGTTGCAGAAATGTAAAAATGGAAGTTCATTCAAGAAACCACTATACCTTAACGATTTATTTGGAAATTAAATAAAAAAGGATGATTAATAGAAAAGTAAATTGAATAAAAAAGGAAGTTGAATAAAAATAAAAAGGAAAGTTGCATAAAATAAAAAGTTGAAGTTCAATCCAGAAACCACTATATCTTAACGATCTATTTGGAAATTAAATAAAAAAGGAAGTTGAGCAGAAAAGAAACTTGAATAAAAAAGGAAGTTAAACAAAAACAAAAATGGAAGTTGCAGAAAATTAAAAATGGAAGTTCATTCCAGAAACCACTATACCTTAACGATCTTTTTGGAAATTAAATAAAAAAGGAAGTTTAATAGGAAAGTAAATTGAATTAAATCGAAGTAGAATAAAAATAAAAATGAAAGTTGCATAAAATTAAAAATGAAAGTTCAATCTAGAAACCACTATACCTTAACGATCTATTTGGAAATTAAATAAAAAAGGAAGTTGAATAGAAAAGAAACTTAAATAAAAAAAGAAGTTGAATAGAAAAGTAAATTGAATAAATAGGGAAGTTGAATAAAACTAAAAATGAAAGTTGCAGAAAATTAAATATGGAAGTTCAATCCAGAAACCAATATACCATAACGATCTATTTGGAAATTAAATAAAAAAGGAAGTGTAGTAGAAAAGTAAATTGAATAAAAATGGAAGTTGAATAAAAATAAAAATGAAAGTTGCATAAAATCAAAAATGGAAGTTCAATCCAGAAACCACTATACCTTAACGATCTATTTGAAAATTAAATAAAAAAAAAGTTTAATAGAAAAGTAAATTGAATAAAAATGGAAGTTGAATAAAATTAAAAATGGAAGTTGCAGAAAATTAAATATGGAAGTTCAATCCCGAAACCACTATACCTTAACGATCTATTTGGAAATTAAATAAAAAAGGAAGTTTAATAGAAAAGTAAATTGAAGAAAAATGGAAGTTGAATAAAAATAAAAATGGAAGTTGCATAAAATTAAAAATGGAAGTTCAATCCAAAAACCACTATACCTTAACGATCAATTTGGATATTAAATAAAAAAGGAAGTTGAGTAGAAAATAAACTTGAATGAAAAAGGAAGTTAAATAAAAATAAAAATGGAAGTTGTAGAAAATTAAAAATGGAAGTTCATTCAAGAAATCACTATACCTTAACAATCTATTTGGAAATAAAATAAAAAAGGATGTTTAATAGAAAAGTCAATTGAATAAAAATTGAAGTAGAATAAAAATAAAAAGGAAAGTTGCATAAAATAAAAAGTGGGAGTTCAATTCAGAAACCACTATACCTTAACGATCTGTTTGCAAATTAAATAAAAAAGGAAGCTTGATAGAAAAGTAAATTGAATAAAAATAAAAATGAAAGTTGCAGAAAATTAAATATGGAAGTTCAATCCAGAAACCACTATACCTTAACGATCTATTTGGAAATTAAATAAAAAAGGAAGTTTAATAAAAAAGTAAATTGAATAAAAATGGAAGTAGAATATAAATAAAAATGAAAGTTGCATAAAATTAAAAATGGAAGTTCAATCCAAAAACCACTATACCTTAGCGATCTATTTGGAAATGAAATAAAAAATGAAGTTTAATAGGAAAGTAAATTTAATTAAAATGGAAGTAGAATAAAAATAAAAATGAAGGTTGCATAAAATTAAGAAAGGAAGTTCAATCCAGAAATCACTATACCTTAACGATCTATTTGGAAATTAAATAAAAAAGAAAGTTTAATAGAAAAGTAAATTGAATAAAAATGGAAGTTGAATAAAAATAAAAATGAAAGTTGCAGAAAATTAAATAAGGAAGTTCAATCCAGAAACTACTTTACCTTAACGATCTATTTGGAAATTAAATAAAAAAGGAAATTTAATAGAAAAGTAAATTGAATAAAAATGGAAATTGAATAAAAATAAAAATGAAAGTTGCATAAAGTTAAAAATGGAAGTTCAATCCAAAAACCACTATACCTTAACGATCTATTTGGAAATTAAATAAAAAAGGAAGTTGTGTAGAAATAAAACTGGAAGTTGCAGAAATGTAAAAATGGAAGTTCATTCAAGAAACCACTATACCTTAACGATCTATTTGGAAATTAAATAAAAAAGGATGTTTAATAGAAAACTAAATTGAATAAAAATGGAAGTAGAATAAAAGTAAAAAGGAAAGTTGCATTAAATAAAAGGTTGAAGTTCAATCCAGAAACCACTATACCTTAACGATCTATTTGGAAATTAAATAAAAAAGGAAGTTGAGTTGAAAAGAAACTTGAATAGAAAAGGAAGTTAAATAAAAATAAAATTGGAAGTTGCAGAAAATTAAAAATGGAAGTTCATTCAAGAAACCACTATACCTTAACGATCTATTTAGAAATTAAATAAAAAAGGAAGTTTCATCGAAACGTAAATTGAACAAAAATGGAAGTAGAATAAAAATAAAAATGAAAGTTGCATAAAATTAAAAGTGTAAGTTCAATCCAGAAACCACTATACCTGAACGATCTATTCAGAAATTAAATAAAAAATGAAGTTTAATAGAAAAGTAAATTGAATAAAAATGGAAGTAGAATAAAAACAAAAAGGAAAGTTGCATAAAATTAAAAGTGGAAGTTCATTCCAGAAACCACTATACCTTAACGATCTATTTGGAAATCAAATAAGAAAGGAAGTTTCATAGAAAAGTAAATTGAATAAAATTGGAAATTGAATAAAAATAAAAATGAAAGTTGCATAAAATAAAAAATGGAAGTTCAATCCAAAAGCCACTATACCTTAATGATCAATTTGGAAATTAAATAAAAAAGGTAGTTGAGTAGAAATAAATCTGGAAGTTGCAGAAATGTAAAAATGGAAGTTCATTCAAGAAACCACTATACCTTAACGATCTATTTGGAAATTAAATAAAAAAGGATGTTTAATAGAAAAGTAAATTGAATAAAAATGGAAGTTGAATAAAAATAAAAAGGAAAGTTGCATAAAATAAAAAGTTTAAGTTCAATCCAGAAACCACTATATCTTAACGATCTATTTGGAAATTAAATAAAAAAGGAAGTTGAGCAGAAAAGAAACTTGAATAAAAAAGGAAGTTAAATAAAAATAAAAATGGAAGTTGCAGAAAATTAAAAATGGAAGTTCATTCCAAAAACCACTATACCTTAACGATCTATTTGGAAATTAAATAAAAAAGGAAGTTTAATAGGAAAGTAAATTGAATTAAAATCGAAGTAGAATAAAAATAAAAATGAAAGTTGCATAAAATTAAAAATGAAAGTTCAATCTAGAAACCATTATACCTTAACGATCTATTTGGAAATTAAATAAAAAAGGAAGTTGAATAGAAAAGAAACTTAAATAAAAAAAGAAGTTGAATAGTAAAGTAAATTGAATAAATAGGGAAGTTGAATAAAAATAAAAATGAAAGTTGCAGAAAATTAAATATGGAAGTTCAATCCAGAAACCAATATACCATAACGATCAATTTGGAAATTAAATAAAAAAGGAAGTGTAGTAGAAAAGTAAATTGAATAAAAATGGAAGTTGAATAAAAATAAAAATGAAAGTTGCATAAAATCAAAAATGGAAGTTCAATCCAGAAACCACTATACCTTAACGATCTATTTGAAAATTAAATAAAAAAAAAAGTTTAATAGAGAAGTAAATTGAATAAAAAAGGAAGTTGAATAAAATTAAAAATGGAAGTTGCAGAAAATTAAATATGGAAGTTCAATCCCGAAACCACTATACCTTAACAATCTATTTGGAAATTAAATAAAAAAGGAAGTTTAATAGAAAAGTAAATTGAATAAAAATGGAAGTTGAATAAAAATAAAAATGAAAGTTGCATAAAATTAAAAATGGAAGTTCAATCCAAAAACCACTATACCTTAACGATCTATTTGGATATTAAATAAAAAAGGAAGTTGAGTAGAAAATAAACTTGAATGAAAAAGGAAATTAAATAAAAATAAAAATGGAAGTTGTAGAAAATTAAAAATGGAAGTTCATTCAAGAAATCACTATACCTTAACAATCTATTTGGAAATTAAATAAAAAAGGATGTTTAATAGAAAAGTCAATTGAATAAAAATTGAAGTAGAATAAAAATAAAAAGGAAAGTTGCATAAAATAAAAGTGGAAGTTCAATCCAGAAACCACTATACCTTAACGATCTGTTTGCAAATTAAATAAAAAAGGAAGTTTGATAGAAAAGTAAATTGAATAAAAATAAAAAAGAAAGTTGCAGAAAAATAAATATGGAAGTTCAATCCAGAAGCCACTATACCTTAACGATCTATTTGGAAATGAAATAAAAAAGGAAGTTTAATAGAAAAGTAAATTGAATAAAAATGGAAGTAGAATATAAATAAAAATGAAAGTTGCATAAAATTAAAAATGGAAGTTCAATCCAAAAATCACTATACCTTAGCGATCTATTTGGAAATTAAATAAAAAATGAAGTTTAATAGGAAATTGAATTTAATTAAAATGGAAGTAGAATAAAAATAAAAATGAAGGTTGCATGAAATTAAAAAAGGAAGTTCAATCCAGAAATCACTATACCTTAACGATCTATTTGGAAATTAAATAAAAAAGGAAGTTTAATAGGAAAGTAAATTGAATAAAAATGGAAGTTGAATAAAAATAAAAATGAAAGTTGCATAAAATTAAAAATGGAAGTTCAATCCAAAAACCACTATACCTTAACGATCTATTTGGATGTCAAATAAAAAAGGAAGTTGAGTAGAAAAGAAACATGAATGAAAAAGGAAGTTAAATAAAAATAAAAATGGAAGTTGCAGAAAATTAAAAATGGAAGTCCATTCAAGAAATCACTATACCTTAACAATCTATTTGGAAATTAAATAAAAAAGGATGTTTAATAGAAAAGTCAATTGAATAAAAATGGAAGTAGAATAAAAATAAAAATGAAATTTGCATAAAATTAAAAAAAGGATGTTCAATCCAGAAACCACTATACCTTAGCGATCTATTTGGAAATTAAATAAAAAATGAAGTTTAATAGGAAAGTAAATTAAATTAAAAAAGAAGTAGAATAAAAATAAAAATGAAAGTTGCATAAAATTAAAAATGGAAGTTCAATCAAAAAACCACTATACCTTAACGATCTATTTGGAAATTAAATAAAAAAGGAAGTTTATTAGAAAAGTAAATTGAATAAAAATGGAAGTTGAATAAAAATAAAAATGAAAGTTGCGTAAAATTAAAAATGGAAGTTCAATCCAAAAACCACTATACCTTAACGATCTATTTGGAAATTAAATAAAAAAGGAAGTTGTGTAGAAATAAAACTGGAAGTTGCAGAAATGTAAAAATGGAAGTTCATTCAAGCAACCACTATACCTTAACGATCTATTTGGAAATTAAATAAAAAAGGATGTTTAATAGAAAAATAAATTGAATAAAAATGGAAGTTGAATAAAAATAAAAAGGAAAGTTTCATTAAATAAAAAGTTGAAGTTCAATCCAGAAACCACTATACCTTAACGATGTATTTGGAAATTAAATAAAAAAGGAAGTTGAGTTGAAAAGAAACTTGAATAAAAAAGGAAGTTAAAAAAAAATAAAAATGGAAGTTGCAGAAAATTAAAAATGGAAGTTCATTCCAGAAACCACTATACCTTAACGATCTATTTGGAAATTAAATAAAAAAGGAAGTTGAGTTGAAAAGAAACTTGAATAAAAAAGGAAGTTAAAAAAAAATAAAAATGGAAGTTGCAGAAAATTAAAAATGGAAGTTCATTCCAGAAACCACTGTACCTTAACGATCTATTTGGAAATTAAATAAAAAAGGAAGTTTAATAGGAAAGTAAATTGAATTAAAATAGAAGTAGAATATAAATAAAAATGAAAGTTGCATAAAATTAAAAATGGAAGTACAATCTAGAAACCACTATACCTTAACGATCTATTCGGAAATTAAATAAAAAACAAAAGTTTAATAGAAAAGTAAATTGAATAAAAATGGAAGTTGAATAAAAATAAAAATGGAAGTTGCAAAAAATTAAATATGGAAGTTCAATCCAGAAACCACTATACCTTAACGATCTATTTGGAAATTAAATAAAGAAGGAAGTTTAATAGAAAAGTAAATTGAATAAAAATGGAAGTTGAATAAAAATGAAAATGAAAGTTGCATAAAATTAAAAGTGGAAGTTCAATCCAAAAAGCACTATACCTTAACGATCTATTTGGATATTAAATAAAAAAGGAAGTTGCGTAGAAAAGAAACTTCAATGAAAAAGGAAATTAAATAAAAATAAAAATGGAAGTTGCAGAAAATTAAAAATGGAAGTTCATTCAAGAAACCACTATACCTTAACAATCTATTTGGAAATTAAATAAAAAAGGATGTTTAACAGAAAAGTAAATTGAATAAAAATGGAAGTAGAATAAAAATAAAAAGAAAAGTTGCATAAAATAAAAAGTGGAAGTTCAATCCAGAAACCACTATACCTTAACGATCTCTGTGCAAATTAAATAAAAAAGGAAGTTTAATAGAAAAGTAAATTGAATAAAAATAAAAATGAATGTTGTAGAAAATTAAATATGGAAGTTCAATCCAGAAACCACTATACCTTAACGATCTATTTGGAAATTAAATAAAAAAGGAAGTTTAGTAGAAAAGTAAATTGAATAAAAATGGAAGTAGAATATAAATAAAAATGAAAGTTGCGTAAAATTAAAAATAGAAGTTCAATCTAGAAACCACTATACCTTAGCAATCTATTTGGAAATTAAATAAAAAAGGAAGTTTAATAGGAAAGTAAATTTAATTAAAATGGAAGTAGAATAAAAATAAAAATGAAGGTTGCATAAAATTAAAAAAGGAAGTTCAATCCAGAAATCACTATACCTTAACGATCAATTCGCAAATTAAATAAAAAAGGAAGTTTAATAGAAAAGTAAATTGAATAAAAATGGAAGTAGAATAAAAATAAAAATGAAATTTGCATAAAATTAAAAATGGATGTTCAATCCCGAAACCACTATACCTTAGCGATCTATTTGGAAATTAAATAAAAAATGAAGTTTAATAGGAAAGTAAATTGAATGAAAATAGAAGTAGAATAAAAATAAAAATGAAAGTTGCATAAAATTCAAAATGGAAGTTCAATCAAGAAACCACTATACCTTAACGATCTATTTGGAAATTAAATAAAAAATGAAGTTTAATAGAAAAGTAAATTGAATAAAGATGGAAGTTGAATAAAAATAAAAATGAAAGTTGCAGAAAGTTAAATATGGAAGTTCAATCCAGAAACCACTTTACCTTAACGATCTATCTGGAAATTAAATAAAAAAGAAAGTTTTATAGAAAAGTAAATTGAATAAAAATGGAAGTTGAATAAAAATAAAAATGAAAGTCGCATAAAATTAAAAATGGAAGTTCAATCCAAAAACCACTATACCTTAACGATCTATTTGGAAATTAAATAAAAAAAGAAGTTGAGTAGAAAAGAATCTTGAATGAAAAAGGATGTTAAATAAAAATAAAAATGGAAGTTGAAGAAAATTAAAAATGGAAGTTCATTCCAGAAACCACTATACCTTAACGATCTATTTGGAAATTAAATAAAAAAGGAAGTTTAATAGAAAAGTAAATTGTTTAAAAATGGAAGTAGAATAAAAATAAAAATGAAAGTTGCATAAAATAAAAAGGGGAAGTTCAATCTAGAAACCACTATAGCTTAACGATCTGTTTGCAAATTAAATAAAAAAGGAAGTTTAACAGAAAAGTAAATTGAATAAAAATGGAAGTAGAATGTAAATAAAAATGAAAGTTGCGTAAAATTAAATAGGGAAGTTCAATCCAGAAACCACTATACCTTAACGATCTATTTGGAAATTAAATAAAAAAGGAAGTTTAATAGAAAAATTAATTGAATAAAAATGGAAGTTGAATAAAAATAAAAATGAAAGTTGCATAAAATTAAAAATGGAAGTTCAATCCAAAAACAGCTATACCTTAACGATATATTGGATATTAAATAAAAAAGGAAGTTGAGTAGAAATGAAACTTGAATGAAAAAGGAAGTTAAATAAAAATAAAAATGGAAGTTGCAGAAAATTAAAAAAGGAAGTTCATTCAAGAAACCACTATACCTTAACAATCTATTTGGAAATTAAATAAAAAAGGATGTTTAATAGAAAAGTTCATTGAATAAAAATGGAAGTAGAATAAAAATAAAAAAGAAAGTTGCATAAAATAAAAAGTGGAAGTTCAATCCAGAAACCACTATACCTTAACGATCTGTGTGCAAATTAAATAGAAAAGGAAGTTTAATAGAAAAATAAATTGAATAAAAATAAAAATGAAAGTTGCAGAAAATTAAATAAGGAAGTCCAATCCCGAAACCACTATACCTTAACGATCTATTTGGAAATTAAATAAAAAATCAAGTTTAATAGAAAAGTAAATTGAATAAAAATGGAAGTAGAATATAAATAAAAATGAAAGTTGCATAAAATTAAAAATGGAAGTTCAATCCAGAAACCAGTATACCATAGCGATCTATTTGGAAATTAAATAAAAAAGGAAGTTTAATAGGAAAGTAAATTTAATTAAAATGGATGTAGAATAAAAATAAAAATGAAGGTTGCATAAAATTAAAAAAGGAAGTTCAATCCAGAAATCACTATACCTTAACGATCTATTTGGAAATTAAATAAAAAATGAAGTTTAATAGAAAAGTAAATTGAATAAAAATGGAAGCTGAATAAAAATAAAAATGAAAGTTGCAGAAAATTAAATAAGGAAGTTCAATCCAGAAACCACTTTACCTTAACGATCTATTTGGAAATTAAATGAAAAAGGAAGTTTAATAGAAAAGTAAATTGAATAAAAATGGAAGTTGAAAAAAATAAAAATGAAAGTTGCATAAAATTAAAAATGGAAGTTCAATCCAAAAACCACTATACCTTAACGATCTATTTGGAAATTAAATAAGAAAGGAAGTGGAGTAGAAAAGAAACTTGAATAGAAAAGGAAGTTAAATAAAAATAAAATTGGAAGTTGCAGAAAATTAAAAATGGAAGTTCATTCAAGAAACCACTATACCTTAATGATCTATTTAGAAATTAAATAAAAAAGGAAGTTTAATAGAAACGTAAATTGAACAAAAATGGAAGTAAAATAAAAATAAAAATGAAAGTTGCATAAAATTAAAAGTGTAAGTTCAATCCAGAAACCACTATACCTGAACGATCTATTTGGAAATTAAATAAAAAATGAAGTTTAATAGAAAAGTAAATTGAATAAAAATGGAAGTAGAATAAAAATAAAAAGGAAAGTTGCATAAAATTAAAAGTGGAAGTTCAATCTAGAAACCACTATATCTTAACGATCTATTTGGAAATTAAATAAAAAAGGAAGTTTCATAGAAAAGTAAATTGAATAAAAAAAAATGAAAGTTGCATAAAAATAAAAATGGAAGTTCAATCCAAAAACCACTATACCTTATTTATCTATTTGGAAATTAAATAAAAAAGGAAGTTGAGTAGAAATAAAACTGGAAGTTGCAGAAATGTAAAAATGGAATTTCATTCAAAAAACCACTATACCTTAACGATCTATTTGGAAATTAAATAAAAAAGGATGTTTAACAGAAAAGTAAATTGAATAAAAATGGAAGTTGAATAAAAATAAAATGGAAAGTTGCATAAAATAAAAAGTTGAAGTTCAATCCAGAAACCACTATACCTTAACGATCTATTTGGAAAGTAAATAAAAAAGGAAGTTGAGTGGAAAAGAAACTTGAATAACAAAGGAAGTTAAATAAAAATAAAAATGGAAGTTGCAGAAAATTAAAAATGGACGTTCATTACAGAAACCACTATACCTTAACGATCTATTTGGAAATTAAATAAAAAATGAAGTTTAGTAGGAAAGTAAATTGAATTAAAATACAAGTAGAATAAAAATAAAAATGAAAGTTGCATAAAATTAAAAATGGAAGTTCAATCTAGAAACCACTATACCTTAACGATCTATTTGGAAATTAAATAAAAAAAAAAGTTTAACAGAAAAGTAAATTGAAGAAAAATGGAAGTTGAATAAAAATAAAAATGGAAGTTACAGAAAATTAAAAATGGATGTTCAATCCAGAAACCACTATACCTTAACGATCTATTTGGAAATTAAATAAAAAAGGAAGTTTAATAGAAAGGTAAATTAAATAAAAATTGAAGTTGAATAAAAATAAAAATGAAAGTTGCATAAAATTAAAAATGGAATTTCAATCAAAAAACCACTAAACCTTAACGATCTATTTGGATATTTAATAAAAAAGGAAGTTGAGTAGAAAAGAAACTTGAATGAAAGAAGAAGTTAAATAAAAATAAAAATGGAAGTTGCAGAAAAATAAAAATGGAAGTTCATTCAAGAAACCACTATACCATAACAATCTATTTGGAAATTAAATAAAAAAGGATGTTTAACAGAAAAGTAAATTGAATAAAAATGGAAGTAGAATAAAAATAAAAAGGAAAGTTGCATAAAATAAAAAGTGGAAGTTCAATCCAGAAACCACTATACCTTAACAATCTGTGTGCAAATTAAATAAAAAAGGAAATTTAATAGAAAAGTAAATTGAATAAAAATAAAAATGAAAGTTGCAGAAAATTAAATATGGAAGTTCAATCCAGAAATCACTATAATTTAACGATCTATTTGGAAATTAAATAAAAAGGAAAGTTTAATAGAAAAGTAAATTGAATAAAAATGGAAGTAGAATGTAAATAAAATTGAAAGTTGCATAAAATTAAAAATGGAAGTTCAATCCAGAAACCACTATACCTTAGCGATCTATTTGGAAATTAAATAAAAAAGGAAGTTTAATAGGAAAGTAAATTTAATTAAAATGGAAGTAGAATAAAAATAAAAATGAAGGTTGCATAAAATTAAAAAAGGAAGTTCAATCCAGAAATCACTATACCTTAACGGTCTATTTGGAAATTAAATAAAAGAGGAAGTTTAATAGAAAAGTAAATTGAATAAAAATGGAAGTTGAATAAAAATAAAAATGAAAGTTGCAGAAAGTTAAATATGGAAGTTCAATCCAGAAACCACTTTACCTTAATGATCTATCTGGAAATTAAATAAAAAAGAAAGTTTTATTGAAAAGTAAATTGAATAAAAATGGGAGTTGAATAAAAATAAGAACGAAAGTTGCATAAAATTAAAAATTGAAGTTCAATCCAAAAACCACTATACCTTAACGATCTATTTGGAAATTAAATAAAAAAGGAAGTTGAGTAGAAAAGAAAGTTGAATGAAAAAGGAAGTTAAATAAAAATAAAAATGGAAGTTACAGAAAATTAAAAATGGAAGTTCATTTCAGAAACCACTATACCTTAACGATCTATTTGGAAATTAAATAAAAAAGGAAGTTTAATAGAAAAGTAATTTGAATAAAAATGGAAGTAGAAAAAAAATAAAAATGAAAGTTGCATAAAATTAAATATGGAAGTTCAATCCAGAAACCACTATACCTTAACGATTTATTTGGAAATTAAATAAAAAAGGATGTTTCTTAGAAAAGTAAATTGAATAGAAATGGAAGTTGAATAAAAATAAAAACGAAAGTTGCATAAAATTAAAAATGGAAGTTTAATCCAAAAACCACTATACCTTAACGATCTACTCGGAAATTAAATAAAAAATGACGTTTAATAGAAAAGTAAATCGAATAAAAATGGAAGTTTAATCCAAAAATCACTATACCTTAACGATCTATTTGGAAATTAAATAAAAAAGGAAGTTGAGTAGAAAAGAAACTTGAATAAAAAAGGAAGTTAAATAAAAATAAAACTGGAAGTTGCAGAAATGTAAAAATGGAAGTCCATTCAAGAAACCACTATACCTTAACGATCTATGTGGAAATTAAATAAAAAAGGATGTTTAATTGAAAAGTAAATTGAATAAAAATGGAAGTTGAATAAAAATAAAAAGGAAAGTTGCATAAAATAAAAAGTGGAAGTTCAATCCAGAAACCACTATACCTAAACGATTTATTTGAAAATTAAATAAAAAAGGAAGTTTAATAGCAAAGTAAATTGACAAAAAATGGAAGTAGAGTAAAAATAAAAATGAAAGATGCATAAAATTAAAAATCGAAGTTCAATCCAGAAACCAGTATACCTTAACGATCTATTTGGAAATTAAATAAAAAAGGAAGTTTAATCGAAAAGTAAATTGAATAAAAATGGAAGTTGAATAAAAATAAAAATTAAAGTTGCAGAAAATTAAATATGGAAGTTCAATCCAGAAACCAATATACCTTAACGATCTACTTGGAAATTAAATAAAAAAGAAAGTTTAATAGAAAAGTAAATTGAATAAAAATAGAAGTTGAATAAAAATAAAAATGAAAGTTGCATAAAATTAACAATGGAAGTTCAATCCAAAAACCACTATACTTTAACGATCTATTTGGAAATTAAATAAAAAAAGAAGTTGAGTAGAAAAGAAACATGAATGAAAAAGGAAGTTAAATAAAAATAAAAATGAAAGTTGTAGAAAATTAAAAATGGAAGTTCATTCAAGAAACCACTGTACCTTAACGATCAGTTTGGAAATTAAATAAAAAATGATGTTTAATAGAAAAGTAAATTGAATAAAAATGGAAGTAGAATAAAAATAAAAAGGAAAGTTGCATAAAATAAAAAGGGGAAATTCAATCCAGAAACCACTATACCTTAACGATCTGTTATCAAATTAAATAAAAAAGGAAGTTTAGTAGAAAGGAAACTTGAATAAAAAAAAAGGTTAAATAAAAATAAAACCGGAAGTTGCCGAAAATTAAAAACGGAAGTTCATTCAAGAAACCACTATACTTTAATGATCTATTTGGAAATTAAATAAAAAATGATGTTTAATAGAAAAGAAAATTGAATAAAAATGGAAGTAGAATAAAAATAAAAAGGAAAGTTGCATAAAATTAAAAGTTGAAGTTCAATCTAGAAACCACTATACCTTAACGATCTATTTGGAAATTAAATAAAAAAGGAAATTTAATAGAAAAGAAAATTGAATAAAAATGGAAGTAGAATAAAAATAAAAATGGGAGTTGCAGAAACTTAAAAATGGCAGTTCATTCAAGAAAGCACTATACCTTAACGATCTATTTGGAAATTAAATAAAAAAGGAAGCTTAATAGAAAAGTAAATTGACTAAAAATGGTAGTTGAATAAAAATAAAAATGAAACTTGCATAAAATTAAAAATGGAAGTTCAATCCAGAAACCACTATACCATAACGATCTATTTGGAAATTAAATAAAAAAAGAAGTTTAATAGGAAAGTAAATTGAATTAAAATTGAAGTAGAATAAAAATAAAAATGAAAGTTGCATAAAATTAAAAATGGAAGTTCAATCCAGAAACCACTATACCTTAACGATCTATTTGGAAATTAAATAAAAAAGGAAGTTTAATAGGAAAGTAAATTGAATTAAAAATGAAGTAGAATAAAAATAAAAATGAAAGTTGCATAAAATGAAAAATGGAAGTTCAATCCAAAAACCACTAAACCTTAACGATCTATTTGGAAATTAAATAAAAAAGGAAGTTGAGTAGAAAAGAAACTTGAATAAAAAAGGAAGTTAAATTAAAATAAAAATGGAAGTTGCAGAAAATTAAAAATGGAAGTTCATTCCAGAAACCACTATACTTTAACGATCTATTTGGAAATTAAATAAAAAAGGAAGTTTAATAGAAAAGTAAATTGAATAAAAATGGAAGCAGAATATAAATAAAAATGAAAGTTGCATAAAATTAAAAATGGAAGTTCAATCCAGAAACCACTATACCTTAACGATCTATTTGGAAATTAAATAAAAAAGGAAGTTTCATAGAAAAGTAAATTGAATAAAAATGGAAGTTGAATAAAAATAAAAATGAAAGTTGCAGAAAATTAAATATGGACGTTCAATCTAGAAACCACTTTACGTTAGCGATCTATTTGGAAATTAAATAAAAAAGGAAGTTTAATAGAAAAGTAAATTGAATAAAAATGAAAGTTGAATAAAATAAAAATGAAAGTTGCATAAAATTAAAAATGGAAGTTCAATCCAAAAACCACTTTACCTTAACCATCTATTTGGAAATTAAATAAAAAAGCAAGTTGAGTAGAAAAGAAACTTGAATAGAAAAGGATGTTAAATAAAAATAAAATTGGAAGTTCATTCAAGAAACCACTATACCTTAACGATCTATATGGAAATTAAATAAAAAAGGAAGTTTAATAGAAAAGTAAATTGACTAAAAATGGAATTAGAATAAAAATAAAAATGAAAGTTGTATAAAATTAAAAATAGAAGTTCAATCCCGAAACCACTACACCTTAACGATCTATTTGGAAATTAAATAAAAAAGGAAGTTTAAAAGAAAAGTAAATTGAATAAAAATGGAAGTTGATTAAAAATAAAAATGAAAGTTGCATAAAATTAAAAATGGAAGTTCAATTCAAAAACCACTACACCGTAACGATCTATTTGGAAATTAAATAAAAAAGGAAGTTGAGTAGAAAAGAAACTTGAATAAAAAAGAAAGTTAAATAAAAATAAAACTGGAAGTGGCAGAAAATTAAAAATGGAAGTTCATTCAAGAAACCACTATACCTTAACGATCTATTTGGAAATTAAATAAAAAATGATGTTTAATAGAAAAGTAAATTGAATAAAAATGGAAGTAGAATAAAAATAAAAATGAAAGTTGCATAAAATAAAAAGTGGAAGTTCAATCCAGAAACCACTATACCTTAACGATCTGTTTGCAAATTAAATAAAAAAGAAAGTTTAATAGAAAAGTAAATTGAATAAAAATGGAAGTTAAATAAGAATAAAAAAGAAAGTTGGAGAAAATTAAATATGAAAATTCAATCCAGAAACCACTATACCTTAACAATCTATTTGGAAATTAAATAAAAAAGGAAGTTTTATAAAAAAGTAAATTGAATAAAAATGGAAGTTGAATAAAAATAAAAATGAAAGTTGCATAAAATTAAAAATGGATGTTCATTCCAAAAACCACTATACTTTAACGATCTATTTGGAAATTAAATAAAAGAGGAAGTTGAGTTGAAAAGAAACCTGAATAAAAAAGGAAGTTAAATAAAAATAAAAATGGAAGTTGCAGAAAATTAAAAATGGAAGTTCAGTCCAGAAACCACTATACTTTACAGATCTATTTGGAAATTAAATAAAAAAGGAAGTTTAATAAAAAAGTAAATTGATTGAAAATGGAAGTAGAATATAAATAAAATTGAAAGTTGCATAAAATTAAAAATGGAAGTTCAATCCAGAAACCACTATACCTTAACGATCTATTTGGAAATTAAATAAAAAAGGAAGTTTAATAGAAAAGTAAATTGAATAAAAATGGAAGTAGAATATAAATAAAAATGAAAGTTGCAGAAAATTAAATATGGAAGTTCAATCCAGAAACCACTTTACGTTAGCGATCTATTTGGAAATTAAATAAAAAAGGAAGTTTAATAGAAAAGTAAATTGAATAAAAATGGAAGTTGAATAAAATAAAAATGAAAGTTGCATAAAATTAAAAATGGAAATTCAATCCAAAAACCACTTTACCTTAACCATCTATTTGGAAATTAAATAAAAAAGGAAGTTGAGTAGAAAAGAAACTTGAATAGAAAATGAAGTTAAATAAAAATAAAATGGGAAGTTCATTCAAGAAACCACTATACCATAACGATCTATATGGAAATTAAATAAAAAAGGAAGTTTAATAGAAAAGTAAATTGACTAAAAATGGAATTAGAATAAAAATAAAAATGAAAGTTGCATAAAATTAAAAATAGAAGTTCAATCCAAAAATCACTACACATTAACGATCTATTTGGAAATTAAATAAAAAAGGAAGTTTAAAAGAAAAGTAAATTGAATAAAAAAGGAAGTTGATTAAAAATAAAAATGAAAGTTGCATAAAATTAAAAATGGAAGTTCAATCCAAAAACCACTACACCTTAACGATCTATTTGGAAATTAAATAAAAAAGGAAGTTGAGTAGAAAAGAAACTTGAATAAAAAAGAAAGTTAAATAAAAATAAAACTGGAAGTGGCAGAAAATTAAAAATGGAAGTTCATTCAAGAAACCACTATACCTTAACGATCTGTTTGGAAATTAAATAAAAAAGGATGTTTAATTATAGCCATCCCGGTTGTCCATTTACTGTTTTGTTGTATTCCGGACTCGGTTCCGTGAAGTTGGTAGTGGTATCTATCTTCTTGTCGTCCTTTAATTCCACTTGATTGAGTTTTAGGATGTTTTGAGCAGGGTTGTTACAGGTTGGTTAGGCCTCGGTTTGAATTCCTTCTTGTTCAGTTTTTCGGTGATCCGCTCGGGCAGGTCTCCTTGCGCTCGAGCGGGGAGTGCACTCCTCCAGTATTTCGTGTTCCTGCAAAACTTTTGCAGATGTGATTTTTACGCTCGAGCGGGTTTGTTTACGCTCGAGCAGCGGCGCTCGAGCGGGTTTGGTGGCGCTCAAGCGGGTAGTACTTTCTGGGTATAAGTTCTGGGAGGTGGAAATCTACGCTCGAGCGAACTGGTTTTCGCGCTCGAGCGGAAGTGCTTTATTCTTGTGTCTTGGCACTCGAGCGGGCCTTATTGCACTCGAGCGTGTTCAGATTTTTGTTCTTGGCGCTCGAGCGTTGTGTTCTCCGCTCGAGCGGGTCATACGTATATGAGTTATCCGCTGGGTGATTTTAAATCACTTTTTGCTTTTTTTCCTCTCTTACTTTTTCTAAAAACCACTTTTGAGAGCCTCTCTCTAGAAACTCCCTTCTCTCTAGGTTTGATCTAGTTAGAGGGTCCTCCTTCTCTTCGGCCTTTGTTAAAGTCGTGTTGATCGTCGAGGGCGTCGTTTTGATCCGAAAATCTTGGGCTTTGGAGCATTTTGGTTTTGGTCTCTTTTCCATCCGAGCTCTAACTTCGAGGTAGGGATAACCTACTCCTTACTATGAGCTTTGTCTTTAAATTTTTGCATTTTGATATGTTGGGGGTTGTTGGGTAATTTCGAGAGAGTTTGGGCATTTGTGTAATTTTACAAAAGTTGGGGTTTTTATTTATATAAAACCTAAATGCATGTTTGGCATGGAAAAGTGGAATTAATGTTGAAACATTAATGAAAATGGAACCTAAGGGTTGTAATGTTAATTATGGAAAATGCCCTAATTACATTGGTTAATTAATTTGTAGAATTAATTATGGGAAATGAGGAATTGATTTGAAAATGTGGAAATTGGAAAGGGAAGGGGTTAAAGGGTGTAGTTGGATCATTTATCACTCACCTAGTTGAAATGTTGATTATATATCCATTGTTGTATTTATTTTCTGTATAGAAATAACTGCTTTGGGCTACCGGTGGAGGATAGTCTTGATTGTTGTAGACAATGCATGATGATTAGGCAAACGGGAACTAATCACTGGAATGTGTCGTTGAGTATGACTGTTGAAAGAATACATTAAGTTTATGTGTTGTGTGATGATGTGTACAATTATTGTTTATATGCATTGTGTTGTGTTGGAGGAGATAGGGGATGTACTCCACGGTTTAGGGGAAGATAGGGGATGGACCTCTAAACCGGATGTTGTTGGCAGGAGATAGGGGATGGACTCCATAGATAGAGCTCATATGCTTATCTATTAATGTGTTGACAGAGCTCATATGCTTGTCATTGGAAGTGTGATAGTGCTCTTATGCATATCTATGGAAGTGATGATATAGCTAGTATGCTTATCTGTTGGTGTGTGATATAGCTAGTATGCTTATCTGTTATGAAATGGGAAAGTGCTGATGAGTTGTTTGGCCAGGTTCTGAGCCATGGTTATAAATTGAGAAATTAAAAGAAATTGGAAAAATGGATTGTAACATGGACTTGTATGTCATAAAACTGTAAAGTGTGATAAGAGAAAGTATCAGTGTTGGCCATTTATCAACTGCTAATCTTTTAGTCATTGTTCATATTTAGTTTAGTGTATTTCTACTGGGCTGTGGCTCACCCTATATAGGAATATCATTTTCAGGTACAGGTAGTATGCCACCTCCAAGGACGTAGCTTGGGAGGCTAGAGGCGGGCGGACTTTTGTTGTTATTTCTTTGATGTATTACATGTATATTCAAGCCAAGGGCTTAATGTGTAAATGAGTTAGCACTCTTTTGTTGTAACCAAGTGTTAACTTGGAAAGCCGTAAGCCTTTAGGGCATTTGCTTTTGTTGTTAACATGCAATACTTTTTGTAATGAAACTCTGATGAATAGAAGAAAGTGGAACTTTTATATATCAATGCATGTCTATATTGATGGGTTAATGCTATTATTTTGAGGGCGTTACATTAATAGAAAAGTAAATTGAATAAAAAGGGAAGTAGAATAAAAATAAAAATGAAAGTTGCATAAAATAAAAAGTGGAAGTTCAATCCAGAAACCACTATACCTTAACGATCTGTTTGCAAATTAAATAAAAAAGGAAGTTTAATAGAAAAGTAAATTGAATAAAAATGGAAGTTAAATAAAAATAAAAATGAAAGTTGGAGAAAATTAAATATGAAAATTCAATCCAGAAACCAATATACCTTAACGATCTATTTGGAAATTAAACAAAAAAGGAAGTTTTATAGAAAAGTAAATTGAATAAAAATGGAAGTTGAATAAAAATAAAAATGAAAGTTGCATAAAATTAAAAATGGATGTTCAATCCAAAAACCACTATACCTTAACGATCTATTTGGAAATTAAATAAAAAAGGAAGTTGAGTAGAAAAGAAACCTAAATAAAAAAGGAAGTTAAATAAAAATAAAAATGGAAGTTCATTCCAGAAACCACTATACCTTAACGATCTATTTGGAAATTAAATAAAAAAGGAAGTTGAGTAGAAAAGAAACTTGAATAAAAAAGGAAGTTAAACAAAAATAAAAATGGAAGTGGCAGAAAATTAAAAAAGGAAGTTCATTTCAGAAACCACTATACCATAACGATCTATTTGGAAATTAAATAAAAAAGGAAGTTTAATAGAAAAGTAAATTGATTAAAAATGGAAGTAGAATAAAAATAAAAATGAAAGTTGCATAAAATTAAAAATGGAAGTTCAATCCAGAAACCACAATACCTTAACGATCTACTTGGAAATTAAATAAAAAAGGAAGTTTAATAGGAAATTAAATTGAATTAAAATGGAAGCAGAATAAAAATAAAAATGAAAGTTGCATAAAATTAAAAATGGAAGTTCAATCCAGAAACCACTATACCTTAACGATCTATTTCGAAATTAAATAAAAAAGGAAGTTTAACAGAAAAGTAAATTGATTAAAAATGGAAGTAGAATAAAAATAAAAATGAAAGTTGCATAAAATTAAAAATGAAAATTCAATGCAGAAACCACTATACCTTAACGATCTACTTGGAAATTAAATAAAAAAGGAAGTTTAATAAGAAAGTAAATTGAATTAAAATGGAAGTAGAATAAAAATAAAAATGAAAGTTGCATAAAATTAAAAATAGAAGTTCAATACAGAAACCACTATACCTTAACGATCTATATGGAAATTAAATAAAAAAGGAAGTTTAATAGAAAAGTAAATTGAATAAAAATAAAAGTTGAATAAAAATAAAAATGAAAGTTGCATAAAATAAAAAATGAAAGTTCAATCCAAAAACCACTATACCTTAACGATCTATTTTGAAATTAAACAAAAAAGGAAGTTGAGTAGGAAAGAAACTTGAATGAAAAAGGAAGTTAAATAAAAATAAAAATAAAAGTTGCAGAAAATTAAATATGGAAGTTCAATCCAGAAACCACTATACCTTAACGATCTATTTGGAAATTAAATAAAAAAGGAAGTTTAACAGGAAAGTAAATTGAATTAAAATGGAAGTAGAATAAAAATAAAAATGAAAGTTGCATAAAATTAAAAATGGAAGTTCAATCCAGAAACCACTATACCTTAACGATCTATTTGGAAATTAAATAAAAAATGAAGTTTAATGGGAAAGTAAATTGAATAAAAATGGAAGTTGAATAAAAATAAAAATGAAAGTTGCATAAAATTAAAAATGGAAGTTCAAACCAAACACCTCTATACCTTAACGATCTAATTGCAAATTAAATAAAAAAGGAAGTTGAGTAGAAAAGAAACTTGAACAGAAAAGGAAGTTAAATAAAAATAAAATTGGAAGTTCATTCAAAAAACCACTATACCTTAACGATCTATATGGAAGTTAAATAAAAAAGGAAGTTTAATAGAAAAGTAAATTGACTAAAAATGCAAGTAGAGTAAAAATAAAAATGAAAGTTGAATAAAATTAAAAATGGAAGTTCAATCCAGAAACCACTACACCTTAACTGTAACGCCCTCAAAATAACAACATTAAACCAATCAGATAAGACATGCATTGACATATAAACTAACCACATTCTTTTATTCATTAGAGTCTCATTACATAAGTATTACATGTTAACATCAAAACAAAATGCCCTACGGGCTTACAGCTTTCCAAGTTATCACTTGGTTACAACAAAGAGTACTAACTCGTTTCACATTAAGCCCTTGGCTTGAAGTTACATGTAATACATCAAAAAGTAAAGCGACAAAAGTATGTCCGCCTCTAGCCTCCCAAGCTATGTCCTTGGAGGTGGCATGCTACCTGTACCTGAAAATGATATTCCCATATAGGGTGAGCCACAGCCTAGTAGAAATACACTAAACCAACCATGGATAATGACTAAAACATTAGCAATTGATAGATGGCTAACACTGATACATTCACATAAATCACATTTTATGTCATACAACTTATGAGTCTAAGTTACCTTTCATTTTCCATTTTTCAACAGATAAACATGCTAGCTCTATCATCATTTCCACAGATATGTATAAAAACTATATCCCACATTCAGATAAGCATATAAGCTATATCCACATTCTCAACAGATATGTATAACAACAATATCCCACATTCACAGATAAGCATATAAGCTATATCCACACTTCACGAAGATAAGCATATGAGCTCTATCTTTACTTCTCTAGACAAGCATATGAGCTGTATCTACGAAGTTCATCCCCTATCTTCTCCCAACACTATCCGGTTTAGAGGTACATCCCCTATCTTCCCCTGAACCGCGGAGTACATCCCCTATCTCCTCCTCTACACATAACGTATACAAACACATTGGTTCTATATACAATCACCCAATACAGACAATTAATGTATTCTATCAATCCGTCAAATTCCATGACACATTCCATTGATTAGTTTCAGTTTGCCTAATCATCATGCATTGTTTACAACAATCACGACTATCCTCCACCGATAGCCCAAAGCAGTTATTTCTAAACAGAAAATAAATGCACAAATGGATATTCAATCAACATTTCATTTCCTCATTTCTCCCAATTAATTATCCCAATTAATTAAACAATGTAATTAGGCCATTTTCCATAATTACCATTTCAACCCTTAGGTTCCATTTTCATCAATGATTCAACATTAATTCCATTTCTCTATGCCAAACATGCATTTAGGTTTATTATGAATAAAACCCCAACTTTTGTAAAATTACACAAAAGCCCAAAACTTTCACCAAATTACCAAACCAAGCCCAACATCTCAAAATACCAAAATTTAAAGACAAAACCCATAGAGAGGAGTAGGATATCCCTACCTCGAAGTTTAAGCCAAAAAGGAGATGAAGACTCGAAGATCAACTTGCTCCAAATCCAAACTTTTTCAGATTAAATCGAAGCTCTCAACACCCTCTATCTTTTTAACAAAGGCCCTAGGCTAGATTCACACCCTAGGGAGATCAAATCTTAGAGAGAGTGTAAGTGTAGAGAGAAAGTGTCTCGGATCTAGGTTTAGAATGAAGAAAAGAAGTGAAAAAGTGATGTTTCAAACGCTGCTGTTCGCTGATATAAAACACGCTCGCTCGAGCGAAGCCTTCGTCGCTCGAGCGACCAGACACAGAAACTCTCGCTCGAGCCAAGAAGTTCTCGATCGAGCGAAGAAAAACCCAGACTGCTCGAGCGAAGGAAGCTCGCTCGAGCCAAGAATGGCAACTCTCAGGTCCAGAACCCGACACGAACTCAACTCTCGCTCGAGCGACCACTCCTCGCTCGAGCGAAGGTCCAAAAATCTGGGCAGCAACACTAGGCTCCCAAACATAACCAACCTGTAACAAACCTACCCAACACATCTTATAATTCAATATACAAAGTAAAATGATGCAAACGAGATAATAAACAACTACCAACATCCACGGACGCATGTTCGGATCACTATACAACAAGGGTAAAACCCGGGATCGCTATAACCTCCCCCCCTTAAAGAATTTCGTCCCCGAAATTAAGCACAAGTTTTCAAAAGACTGGTTTTCCTCAATTTTAAACAATGTTACATTTTAACATTCAACAATTCGACCCATTACCGGTCATCCCATCCCTTAAGCAAGAGACATATCACAGTATGTAAATAACATATGTACCTTCAACATGCATCAACATTATGCATTTCTTTTCCAATTTCAACATTATATTCAACATATACAATGTTACATTCAACTTCCATATGAGGCAAGTTCCAAAACATACTTCCAATAACCAAAACATTTTCAATGTTTCACAACATAAGACATATATAAAAGCTCTTAAGTTCAAAAAAATTTCAAAATTAAATACAAGATCACATATCAACAAACAAGTCCGGATATTTGTCGCGGACTTCCAACTCACGTTCCCAAGTGGCTTCCTCCACTCCGTGATGTTTCCACAAGACTTTCACTAATGGAATGGTCTTGCCACGCAGGACCTGATCCCGCCTATCCAAGACCCGAACCGGTCTCTCCTCATACGAGGCATTCTCATCTACCTCTAAATCAGTCCAATCCAACACATGTGATGGATCTGGCTCATACTTCCGAAGCATACTCACATGAAACACGTCATGCACTCCGGACAACTACGGTGGTAAGGCTAATCGATAATGTAATACCCCTGTTCCGTAATATGCCAATTGGTCCTTAAACTGAGTATGATTATGTGTTTACCATGATTTTATGTGCCATTATGTGAATATATGTGATTTTGAAGTTTTATCTGTTCACCGTAGGAATATCTGTTTGAATAATCAGCTTTGGAAATTTAATTGAGGGCCTTATCGGCCATAGAACCCGAAATTGATTACGCCATTGTGATTGGCATAATTTTTAGAGCCTACGGTGAAATTTAATCGAAAAATTGATTCGGGCCAGATTAAATTGAATTATTTAATGGCATTGGGCTCAAATTGTTTAATATCTTAAATGTGGCTAGTGGGGCTTCTTGTATTTGAGCACTACACTCCTCATTCTCTCATATACCTTCATTTTTGGCTGATCAAACTCTAAGAAAGGGGGGAGGTCGGCTGTTAGAGAGAGTGAGGGAGAAAGTTGTGTAATTTTGGCCCAAGGCTACGAATTTGAAGTCCAACTCAAGAACTGACCATAGATTGAGCTTCTAGGTAAGTGATTGTTTATGAATTCTTGAGTTTGAACTTGTGATTTTGCGAATTAAAGGTTAATTGGTAATCAAGAACAAGAGTTGTACTCTAGTTGATGGAATTGAAGTTAAAATGCACATGCATGTATAGAATCACCATGGTTTTGCATAATCAAGCATGTATATGAGTGTTAAATCCTACATGCAAGCATGTTTTTGTTGTGTTCCATGAGAATGAACACCATTTGCATTGATTGGAATAGAAATGGAGTCAAAAATTGACATGCATGCATGATTGATGAAGATATGAAACTTAAATGCATGAATTTAATGTATTGGAAGTAAGTTTGGTATAAGTTGGGTTTGCATGTGATTGATTCATGGGAATTGAGTTTCAATATGTGGTAATTTAGTGTCTATATCATGTTAGTACACATATATATGAAGTTTGAGCCGAAATCATGCATTTGGGGCCCTTGAATTCGATGTTGGAACTCAAGAACACAGTTCTGGGTTTTCCAGAATTTCGATGTCCGCTCGAGCGGGGTAATGGCCGCTCGAGCGGGAAAATCGTGCTCCCAGCATTTTTGCAGAGTTGGATGTCCGCTCGAGCGGGGCATATCACGCTCGAGCGTGGAATTTTGTAGACAGGCCTTCCACTCGAGCGCCCTATTTAACGCTCGAGCGTAATTTTCATGCAACCAGTACTTTTGCAGGCCTTAAGGGTCCGCTCGAGCGGATAAGTCGACGCTCGAGCGGGGACCCTATTCTCTGAAATTTTGTTTATGCGTTCTGTGTTTCGTTTTCCGTTCTCTTTCACTTGTAAGTACTCTTAGGCATATGTTAAACCTTGTAAATGAGTTATTGAGATAAAAATAAAGCCTAAAGAGGAATATGTGAATTAAAGAACGGATTGAACTGTTAGTGACCCTTTTGTACTCATGAAATGTGTAGGATCAAGCTCAAGGGCGCATCCACAAACCGATCACTGTGAGTAATATCAATATTTGAAAGCTTGTCAAATGTCCAATTGTTATTCCCCTATAAACTCTATAAGTTGTTAATTGGGATTGTGGACAAAAGTCCGACAGGAGTAAATGAATGGACCAAAGGTCGTTTTGATAGGAATGGACCGAAGGTCGTTTTGGTATAAATGGACCGAAGGTCGTTTGATAAGAACGAATGGACCGAAGGTCGTTTTGATGTAAATGAATGGACCAAGGGTCATTTCGATAAGAATGAATGGACCAAAGGTCGTTTTGATGGAAATGAATGGACCAAAGGTCGTTTTGACATGAATGAGTGGGCCGAAGGCCGTTTTGGTATGAAAGAGTGGGCCAAAGGCCGTTTTGACATAAAAGAGTGGGCCAAAGGCCGTTTCGACATAAGTGAATGGGCCGAAGGCCGTTTCGCTATGAATGGAAATCCGAGTGGGCCGAAGGCCAGAATGTTTAGAACTACAGTTACTTGTTTTGAATTTCGTATAGTTATATATATTCGTTAAATAGAAGTAAGAATTGGGCCCGAGGCCGTTTAGAGCATGTTGTTCTACATATTGTTATGTAACTGCTATATTTGATATTATTCACTGGGCTATCGCTCACGCTCATTCATGTGTTTGTAGGTGAGCCAAGGGAAGTCCAAACCCAGCCCCAGTGAAGTCTGCTAGGATAAATTCGAGTTTTGAGGAAGTCAGCCTTGCGTCTCACTCTTGAGACCTACCCTTGCCTTTAGCTATGTATTTATGTTTTGTCTTGCCGGTAGGGACTTTATGTAATCATGTAAGTGGTCTGTCATAGGTTGACTCGTTTTGGATGATCCTGTTTGTAATGAATTCTGTGAAACTGTACTTTTGAACTGTGGGTTATTAACGTAACTAAATGTGGTCTGTTATGTGCATATAAGCACGGCTCTATGGACAAAGTTTTTATTTATTGCTTCCGTTTGGCCCCTTTTCTCTGACAAGATATGTCTGTTTTGGTCTGAGGCCGTAGGTAATCCCTGGATTACTGGCCGGTTATGTCCTTAACCCATAGGGGCGGGTTCGAGTCATGACAGATAAGCAACCTCGCCAATCCTCTCAAGGATCTCAAAAGGACCAATAAACCGAGGGGACAACTTCCCACTCTTCCCAAACCTCATCAGACCTCGCCTAGGTGATATCTTCAGAAAGACATGATCACCTACCCCAAACGCCAAAGGCCTCCTCCTACGGTCGGCATAACTCTTTTGACGACTCTGGGCTGTAACGAGCCTCCTACGGATAAGCTCAACTTTCTCTGTCGTCTCCCTAACCAACTCCGGACCTAACAAAGGTGCATCACCCACCTCGGTCCAACAAACTGGAGACCTACACGGTCGGCCATACAAGGCCTCAAACGGTGCCATACCGATACTAGACTGAAAAATGTTGTTGTAGGCAAACTCTACCAAGGGCAAATGCCTCTCCCACGTCCCACTGAAGTCCAGGACACAACCCCGAAGCATATCCTCGAGGATCTGAATAGTACGCTCGGACTGCCCGTCAGTCTGAGGATGGTAAGCCGTACTAAAGGTCAACTTAGTGCCCAAAGCACTCTGCAAACTCTGCCACAACCTAGCAGTAAAACGAGGATCTCTATCTGAGACGATCGTCACTGGGACCCCGTGCAATCTCACTACGTCCCGAATATACAAGTCGGCAAGATGATCTACCGAATCTCTCACGCGCATAGGAATAAAGTGCGCTGACTTAGTCAACCGGTCTACAACCACCCAAATAGCATCACTACCCCGCTGAGTCCTCGGAAGACCCACAACGAAGTCCATAGTGACATGCTCCCACTTCCACTCGGCAATAGGCAAGGGTTGCAACAAACCCGCTGGCCTCTGATGCTCGGCCTTCACTTGCTGGCAAGTAAGGCACTTCGATACGAAAACAGCCACATCTCTCTTCATACCCCGCCACCAAAACTGGTGACCCAAATCCTGATACATCTTAGTACCTCCCGGATGCACCGCAAGGCGCGAATGGTGAAACTCTCGGAGTACCTCCTATCGGCAGGACTCCGGTACAAACAAACGGTCTCGGTATCTCACACTCAGGTCGGGATACACCGTCAAACCCTTCTCAACCTTCCCACTGGAGATCTTTTCTCGGAGAGACTCCACCTCAAGGTCACCTCTCTGTGCCTCTAACACTCTAGTCACAAGTGTAGGCTGTGCAACAACTGAAAACAAGGCCGCAGCCTCAACAGATTCGCCCAGTAGCAAATCAAACTCACCAAGTGCTTCCAACATCTCCCATTCTCGGATGGCTATACTAGCAACATCACCAATGGATTTCCTACTAAGGGCATCGGCCACAACATTGGCCTTTCCCGGATGATAATACAACTCAAAATCATAATCCTCGATGAACTCCATCCACCTCCTCTGCCTCAGATTCAAGTCTCTCTGTGTAAACAGATACTTCAAACTCTTGTGGTCCGAGAATACCTCGAACTTCTCACCATAAAGGTAGTGCCTCCAGATTTTCAAGGCAAAAATCACAGCTGCTAATTCTAAGTCGTGTGTGGGGTAATTCTTCTCGTGTCTTTTCAACTGACGTGAGCCATAAGCTATCACTTTCCCCTCTTGCATCAATACACAACCCAAACCCTCTCGTGAGGCATCACAATAAACCGCGTAACCCAACCCTCTCTCCGGAATAATCAACACCGGAGCGGTGGTCAATCTAACTTTCAGCTCTTGGAACGACTTTTCACAAGTCTCACTCCACACAAACTTGACTCCCTTCCGAGTCAGCCTAGTCAACGGTGACGCTAACCTGGAGAAATCTTTCACAAAACGACGGTAATACCCAGCTAATCCCAGAAAACTATGGATCTCAAACACACTCTTAGGCTGTGCCCAATTTTGCACTGCCTCAACCTTGGATGTATCAACAGACACCCCTTCTCCGGATACCACGTGGCCTAAGAATTTGACTTCCCTCAGCCAGAACTCACATTTCCCAAACTTGGCATACAGCCTATGGGCTCTAAGTAACTCAAGCACCACTCTCAAGTGTGCCTCATGCTCCTCCTCAGAAGGCGAATAAATAAGGATATCGTCCACAAAAACGACCACAAACCGATCTAAGAATTCTCAGAAAATCCGGTTCATCAAATCCATAAAGACTGCCGGTGCATTGGTAAGCCCAAATGGCATCACCAGAAACTCATAATGGCCATACCGCGTACGGAATGCCGTCTTCGGAATATCCTCCTCCCTGACCCTCAACTGATGGTAACCCGATCTCAAGTCTATCTTAGAGAAACAACGGGAACCCTTCAACTGGTCAAACAAATCATCTATACGGGGCATAGGGTACTTATTCTTAACCGTAGCCCGATTCAACTTCCGGTAGTCAATACACAATCTCAAGGCACCATCTTTCTTTTTAACAAAGAGGGCCGGTGCTCCCCACGGCGAAACACTAGGGCGAACAAAGCCCTTATCTAGCAATTCCTGGAGCTGAACTTTCAACTCCACCAACTCTGCTGGAGCAAAACGGTAAGGTGCCATAGAAATCGGCGCCGTGCCGGGCACTAGATCAATAGAGAACTCTATCTCTCGGTGAGGCGGCAAACTAACAAGATCTTCGGGAAAGATATCCGAATACTCACAAACCACCCTTGGCAATATAACCTGGGTCTCACCACTCTCACCACTCTCAAAGCTGGCAAGTAGACTACTAAGCTCGCTTCGCCCTCGCGAATCATACCCCGGTGGAAAAACACTACCAACCCGGTCTCCCAAGAAATGGAGCCACTCCCCGCTCAAGGTACATAACGTGACCCTCTGGCGGTAGTAATCAATAACAGCTCGGTATGACGATAGCTAGTCCATACCCAAAATAACATCAAAACCCTTCATGGGCATGACAACAAACGGAAAAGGAAGCCTATAGTCGGCGACCTCTATATCACAGCCTCTAACACCCTGTTTCAGAATCAACTCACCACCCAAAGGCGATACCACACAAATAGGAGATGCTAACTGTGCTAACTCCAATTCCAAAACAGATGCAAATGCAGCAGATACAAAAGAATGAGATGCACCCGTGTCTATCAACACACTAGCAACCGAGTTGCAAAACAGAAAAGTACCTCTCACTACTGATGGAGCCGGTACTAAATCCTGCGCGGTAACAGCATACACGCGCCCCATAGGCCCCTGGTCTACCTGCTCACCTCTCGGAGCAAAAGACTGCTGTACAGACTGGGATGACGAAACCCCCGGATTGGCCCTCGAGGCCTGCACAGACTGAGCTGGCTGAAAACCCTGCGTCTGCCTAGAACCAGACGCTCCCGAAGTGGCACTCAACTGCGGGCAAAACCTCTTCAGGTGCCCAGGCTGTCCACACTGATAACAAGACAAGGGCTGCCCCCTGCCCAAACTCTGACTCTACGGTCTAGCTGAAGAAGAAGCAGCTTTCTGACCCCCACCCTTCTGCGGGCAAACAGAAACCTTGTGACCCAGCTGGCCACACTTATAACAAGTAAACTCTCCCTGATTACCTCTCCCCGAGCCTGCACTCGGCACTGGAAAGGTCGATCTAGAAACTGCACCCTGAGACTGCTGAGGGTTATAACCCCTCTGCCTCCTGCCATCACTCTGACTATCCTGGCTCCTCTTGGAGCCCCTCTGTTCTTCCTCCTCTTCCTGCATCATAATTTCCATATGAGCAGCAGCATCTACCAAGTGCCTATACTCTCGGATATAAGACCCACCAACTCTTAACTTGAGGCCCCGCCTCAACTTCCGCTCAAACTCATAGCAACGGCGTTCCTCAGACGCCACCAGTTCAGGTGCAAACCTGGACAGACTGGTAAAAGTAGCCTCAAACTCGGCCACTGACAAGCCCTGCTGTTTAAGCCGGCTAAACTGATCCCTCAGCTTCTCCCTAGCTGCTGCAGACAAAAACCTCTCCTGAAAAGCATTCACAAACGCCTCCCAGGTACCACCAACACGAGCCTTCTCATACTTCCACCATTGACCCGTATCTCCCTTCAGCTGGAAGGATGCCAAGGTCACTTTCAGTGCTCCGTCCTCGATGCCAAGCATCTCGAACGTCTTACTCATTTGTTCTAGCCACTCATCAGCCTTCAGTGGCTCCTTTGGATCCCCGACAAACTCATCAGGATTAGACCGGAAAAACTCCCTCTTCAAGAAAGAAGGCCCTGTCTCAGATGCCTGATTTCCAGCTCTAAGAATACCCAAAGCTCCTGCTATCTCTCTGGCCAAGGCACCTATAGCCTGCTGACCCACTGGCTCGGCCACATTGGCCTGCCCAACTCCCTCCTGCACTGCCGGAACTTCCTCCGGTAACGGTACCTCCTGCCTCACAGGGCTACCACGCCTAGCTCCTCTTCCTCGTCCTGACATCCTAATAAAGGCAACACAGAACGTTAGCACATTCATAAATGTGCCGAAACTAAACACTCACGTCCTAATGCATGGACAACTGTAATTCACTCCACATAAGCACATAAACACATAAGCACTTACGAATTGCATTTCTGGATAATGATAGTCCCGAGACGTTACTAGAGTTCCGGTTAGAAACAGCATTGATCAAGTGCTTTTCCAACAAGACTCCCAGAAACTCAAGGATCCAATCAACATCCTAGAAATCAAATCCCATACCCACATAAGCATGTTATCAATTAAGCACATAGCATATGATACTACATCTAAGTCTCTATCAAGCAAGACAAACCCATTGTGATACTAATCACTTCCCACGTACCCAAAATATTCGAACCCGGTACGCTTTGATACCAAGTTGTAACGCCCTCAAAATAACAACATTAAACCCATTAGATAAGACATGCATTGACATATAAACTAACCACATTCTTTTATTCATTAGAGTCTCATTACATAAGTATTACATGTTAACATCAAAACAAAATGCCCTACGGGCTTACAGCTTTCCAAGTTATCACTTGGTTACAACAAAGAGTACTAACTCGTTTCACATTAAGCCCTTGGCTTGAAGTTACATGTAATACATCAAAAAGTAAAGCGACCAAAGTATGTCCGCCTCTAGCCTCCCAAGCTATGTCCTTGGAGGTGGCATGCTACCTGTACCTGAAAATGATATTCCCATATAGGGTGAGCCACATCCCAGTAGAAATACACTAAACCAACCATGGATAATGACTAAAACATTAGCAATTGATAGATGGCTAACACTGATACATTCACATAAATCACATTTTATGTCATACAACTTATGAGTCTAAGTTACCTTTCATTTTCCATTTTTCAACAGATAAACATGCTAGCTCTATCATCATTTCCACAGATATGTATAAAAACTATATCCCACATTCAGATAAGCATATAAGCTATATCCACATTCTCAACAGATATGTATAACAACAATATCCCACATTCACAGATAAGCATATAAGCTATATCCACACTTCACGAAGATAAGCATATGAGCTCTATCTTTACTTCTCTAGACAAGCATATGAGCTGTATCTACGGAGTTCATCCCCTATCTTCTCCTAACACTATCCGGTTTAGAGGTACATCCCCTATCTTCCCCTGAACCGCGGAGTACATCCCCTATCTCCTCCTCTACACATAACGTATACAAACACATTGGTTCTATATACAATCACCCAATACAGACAATTAATGTATTCTATCAATCCGTCAAATTCCATGACACATTCCATTGATTAGTTTCAGTTTGCCTAATCATCATGCATTGTTTACAACAATCACGACTATCCTCCACCGATAGCCCAAAGCAGTTATTTCTAAACAGAAAATAAATGCACAAATGGATATTCAATCAACATTTCATTTCCTCATTTCTCCCAATTAATTATCCCAATTAATTAAACAATGTTATTAGGCCATTTTCCATAATTACCATTTCAACCCTTAGGTTCCATTTTCATCAATGATTCAACATTAATTCCATTTCTCTATGCCAAACATGCATTTAGGTTTATTATGAATAAAACCCCAACTTTTGTAAAATTACACAAAAGCCCAAAACTTTCACCAAATTACCAAACCAAGCCCAACATCTCAAAATACCAAAATTTAAAGACAAAACCCATAGAGAGGAGTAGGATATCCCTACCTCGAAGTTTAAGCCAAAAAGGAGATGAAGACTCGAAGATCAACTTGCTCCAAATCCAAACTTTTTCAGATTAAATCGAAGCTCTCAACACCCTCTATCTTTTTAACAAAGGCCCTAGGCTAGATTCACACCCTAGGGAGATCAAATCTTAGAGAGAGTGTAAGTGTAGAGAGAGAGAGTCTCGGATCTAGGTTTAGAATGAAGAAAAGAAGTGAAAAAGTGATGTTTCAAACGCTGCTGTTCGCTGATATAAAACACGCTCGCTCGAGCGAAGCCTTCGTCGCTCGAGCGACCAGACACAGAAACTCTCGCTCGAGCCAAGAAGTTCTCGATCGATCGAAGAAAAACCCAGACCGCTCGAGCGAAGGAAGCTCGCTCGAGCCAAGAATGGCAACTCTCAGGTCCAAAACCCGACACGAACTCAACTCTCGCTCGAGCGACCACTCCTCGCTCGAGCGAAGGTCCAAAAATCTGGGAAGCAACACTAGGCTCCCAAACACAACCAACCTGTAACAAACCTGCCCAACACATCCTATAATTCAATATACAAAGTAAAAGGATGCAAACGAGATAATAAACAACTACCAACATCCACGGACGCATGTTCGGATCACTATACAACAAGGGTAAAACCCGGGATCGCTATATTAACGATCTATTTGGAAATTAAATAAAAAAGAAAGTTTAAAAGAAAAGTAAATTAAATAAAAATGGAAGTTGAATAAAAATAAAATGAAAGTTTCATAAAATTAAAAATGGAAGTTCAATCCAAAAACCACTATACCTTAACGATCTATTTGGAAATTAAATAAAAAAGGAAGTTGAGTAGAAAAGAAACTTGAATAAAAAAGAAAGCTAAATAAAAATAAAACTGGAAGTTGCAGAAAATTAAAAATGGAAATTCATTCAAGAAACTACTATACCTTAACGATCTATTTGGAAATCAAATAAAAAAGGATGTTTAATAGAAAAGTAAATTGAACAAAAATGGAAGTAGAATAAAAATAAAAAGGAAAGTTACATAAAATTAAAAGTGGAAGTTCAATCCAGAAACCACTATACCTTAACGACCTATTGGAAATTAAATAAAAAAGGAAGTTTAAAAGAAAAGAAAATTGAATAAAAATGGAAGTTGCAGAAAATGAAAAATGGCAGTTCATTCAAGAAAGCACTATACCTTAACGATCTATTTGGAAATTAAATAAAAAAGGAAGTTTAATAGAAAAGTAAATTGAATAAAAATGGAAGTTGAATAAAAATAAAAATGAAACTTGCATAAAATTAAAAATGGAAGTTCAATCCAGAAACCACTATACTTTAACGATCTATTTGGAAATTAAATAAAAAAGGAAGTTTAATGGGAAAGTAAATTGAATTAAAAAGGAAGTAGAATAAAAACAAAAATGAAAGTTGCATAAAATTAAAAATGGAAGTTCAATCCAGAAACCACTATACCTTAACGATCTATTTGGAAATTAAATAAAAAAGGAAGTTTAATAGAAAAGTAAATTGAATAAAAATGAAAGTTGAATAAAAATAATAATGAAAGTTGCATAAAATTAAAAATGGAAGTTCAATCCAAAAACTACTATACCATAACGATCTATTTGGAAATTAGATAAAAAAGGAAGTTGAGTAGAAAAGAAACTCGACTAGAAAAGGAAGTTAAATAAAAATAAAATTGGAAGTTCATTCAAGAAACCATTATACCTTAACGATCTATATGGAAATTAATTAAAAAAAGAAGTTTGATAGAAAAGTAAATTGACTAAAAATGGAAGTAGAGTAAAAATAAAAATGGAAGTTGCATAAAATTAGAAATGGAAGTTCAATCCAGAAACCACTACACCTTAACGATCTATTTGGAAATTAAATAAAAAAGGAAGTTTAAAAGAAAAGTAAATTGAATAAAAATGGAAGTTGAATAAAAATAAAAATGAAAGTTGCATAAAATTAAAAATGAAAGTTCAATCTAGAAACCCCTATACCTTAACGATCTATTTGGAAATTAAATAAAAAAGGAAGTTGAGTAGAAAAGAAACTTGAATAAAAAAGGAAGTTAAATAAAAATAAAACTGGAAGTTGCAGAAAATTAAAAATGGATGTTCATTCAAGAAACCACTATACCTTAACGATCTATTTGGATATTAAATAAAAAAGGATGTTTAATAGGAAAGTAAATTGAATAAAAATGGAAGTAGAATAAAAATAAAAAGGAAAGTTGCATAAAATTAAAAGTGAAAGTTCAATCTAGAAACCACTATACCTTAACGTTCTATTTGGAAATTAAATAAAAAAGGAAGTTTTATAGAAAAGTAAATTGAATAAAAATGAAAGTTGAATAAAAATAAAAATGAAAGTTGCATAAAATTAAAAATGAAAGTTCAATCCAAAAACAACTATACCTTAACGATCTATTTGGAAATTAAATAAAAAAGGAAGTTGAGTAGAAAAGAAACTTGAATAAAAAAGGAAGTTAGATAAAAATAAAAATGGAAGTTGCAGAAATTTAAAAATGGAAGTTCATTCTAGAAACCACTATAGTTTAACGATCTATTTAGAAATTAAATAAAAAATAAAGTTTAATAGAAAAGTAAATTGAATAAAAATTGAAGTAGAATATAAATAAAAATGAAAGTTCCATGAAATTCAAAATGGAAGTTCAATCCAGAAACCACTATACCTTAACGATCTATTTGGAAATTAAATAAAAAAGGAAGTTTAATAGAAAAGTAAATTGAATAAAAATAGAAGTTGAATAAAAATAAAAAATAAAGTTGGAGAAAATTA
Source organism: Camellia sinensis (assembly GCF_055761805.1). NCBI lineage: Eukaryota > Viridiplantae > Streptophyta > Magnoliopsida > Ericales > Theaceae > Camellia > Camellia sinensis. Next base: position 43,175,598 of record NW_028128987.1, on the reverse strand, counting down.
AAAATGGAAGTTCAATCCAGAAGCCACTTTACCTTAACGATCTATTTGGAAATTAAATAAAAAAGGAAGTTTAATAGAAAAGTAAATTGACTCAAAATAGAAGTAGAGTAAAAATAAAAATGCAAGTTGCATAAAATTAAAAATGGAAGTTCAATCCAGAAACCACTACACCTTAACGATCTATTTGGAAATTAAATAAAAAAGGAAGTTTAAAAGAAAAGTAAATTGAATAAAAACGGAAGTTGAATAAAAATAAAAATGAAACTTGTATAAAATTAAAAATGGAAGTTCAATCCGGAAACCACTATACCTTAACGACCTATCGGGAAATTAAATAAAAAAGGAAGTTGAGTAGAAAAGAAACTTGAATAAAAAAGGAAGTTAAATAAAAATAAAACTGGAAGTTGCAGAAAATTAAAAATGGAAGTTCATTCAAGAAACCACTATACCTTAACGATCTATTTGGAAATTAATTAAAAAATGATGTTTAATAGAAAAGTAAATTGAATAAAAATGGAAGTAGAATAAAAATAAAAAGGAAAGTTGTATAAAATTAAAAGTGGAAGTTCAATCCAGAAACCACTATACCTTAACGAACTATTTGGAAATTAAATAAAAAAGGAAGTTTAATAGAAAAGAAAATTGAATAAAAATGGAAGTTGACTAAAAATAAAAATGAAACTTGCATAAAATTAAAAATGAAAGTTCAATCCAGAAACCACTATACCTCAACGATCTATTTGGAAATTAAATAAAAAAGGAAGTTGAGTAAAAAAAAAACTTGAATAAAAAAGGAAGTTAAATAAAAATAAAACTGGAAGTTGCAGAAAATTAAAAATGGAAGTTCATTCAAGAAACCACAATACCTTAACGATCTATTTGGAAATTAAATAAAAAAAGATGTTTAATAGAAATGTAAATTGAATAAAAATGGAAGTAGAATAAAAATAAAATTGAAAGTTGCATAAAACGAAAAGTGGATGTTCAATCCAGAAACCACTATACCTTAACGATCTGTTTGCAAATTAAATAAAAATTGAAGTTTAATAGAAAAGTAAATTGAATAAAAATGAAAGTTGAATAAAAATAAAAATAAAAGTTGCAGAAAATTAAATATGGAAATTCAATCCAGAAACCACAATACCTTAACGATCTATTTGGAAATTAAATAAAAAAGGAAGTTTAATAGAAAAGTAAATTGAATAGAAATGGAAGTTGAATAAAAATAAAAAAGAAAGTTGCATAAAATTAAAAATGGAAGTTCAATCTAAAAACCACTATACCTTAACGATCTATTTGGAAATTAAATAAAAAAGGAAGTTCAGTAGAAAAGAAACTTCAATAAAAAAGAAAGTTAAATAAAAATAAAAATAGAAGTTGCAGAAAATTAAAAATGGAAGTACATTCCAAAAACCACAGAACCTTAACGATCTATTTAGAAATTAAATAAAAAAGGAAGTTTAATAGAAAAGTAAATCGAATAAAAATGGAAGTAGAATATAAATAAAAATGAAAGTTGCATAAAATTAAAAATGGATGTTCAATCCAGAAACCACTATACCTTAGCGATCTATTTGAAAATTAAATAAAAAAGGAAGTTTAATAGAAAAATAAATAGAATAAAAATGGAAGTAGAATGAAAATAAGAAGGAAAGTTGCATAAAATTAAAAGTGGAAGTTCAATCCAGAAACCACTATACCTTAACGATTTATTTGCAAATTAAATAAAAAAAGAAGTTTAATAGATAAGTAAATTGAATTAAAATGGAAGTTGAATAAAAACAAAAATGAAAGTTGCAGAAAATTAAATATGGAAGTTCAATCCAGAAACCACTATACCTTAACGATCTATTTGGAAATTAAATAAAAAAGGAAGTTTAATAGAAAAGTAAAATTGAATAAAAATAGAAGTTGAATAAAAATAAAAATGAAAGTTGCATAAAATTAAAAATGGAAGTTCAATCCAAAAACCACTATACCTTAACGATCTATTTGGAAATTAAATAAAAAAGGAAGTTGAGTAGAAAAGAAACTTGAATAAAAACGGAAGTTAAATAAAAATAAAAATGGAAGTTGCAGAAAAATAAAAATGGAAGTTCAATCCAGAAACCACTATACCATAATGATCTACTTGGAAATTAAATAAAAAAGGAAGTTTAATAGAAAATTAAATAGCATAAAAATAGGAGTAGAATAAAAATAAAAATGAAAATTGCATAAAATTAAAAATGGAAGTTCAATCGCGAAACCACAATACCTTAACGATCTATTAGGAAATTAGATCAAAAAGGAAGTTTAATAGGAAAGTAAATTGAATTAAAATGGAAGTAGAGTAAAAATAAAAATGATAGTTGCATAAAATTAAATATGGAAGTTCAATCCAGAATCCACTGTATCTTAATGATCAATTTGGAAATTAAATAAAAAAGAAAGTTTAATAGAAAAGAAAATTGAATAAAAATGGTAGTTGAATAAAAATAAAAATGAAAGTTGCATAAAATTAAAAAAGGAAGTTCAATCCAAAAACCACTATACCTTCACGATCTATTTGGAAATTAAATAAAAAAGGAAGTTGAGTAGAAAAGAAACTTGAATAAAAAAGGAAGTTAAATAAAAATAAAAATGGATGTTCCAGAAAATTAAAAATGGAAGTTCATTCAAGAAATCACTATACCTTAACGATCTATTCAGAAATTAAATAAAAAAAGAAGTTTAATAGAAAAGTAAATTGAATAAAAATGGAAGTAGAATAAAAATAAAAAGGAAAGTTGCATAAAATTAAAAGTGGAAGTTCAATCCAGAAACCACTATACCTTAACGATCAATTTGGAAATTAAATAAAAAAGGAAGTCTAATGGGAAAGTAAATTGAATAAAAATGGAAGATGAATAAAAATAAAAATAAAAGTTGCAGAAAATTAAATATGAAAGTTCAATCCATAAACCACTATACATTAACGATCTATTTGAAAATTAAATAAAAATGGAAGTTTAATAGAAAATAAATTAAATAATAATGGAAGTTGAATAAAAATAAAAATGAAAGTTGCATAAAATGAAAAATGGAAGTTCAATCCCGAAACCACTATACCTTAACGATCTATTTGGAAATTAAATAAAAAAGGAAGTTTAATAGAATAGTAAATTTAATGAAAATGAAAGTTGAATACAAATAAAAATGAATGTTGCTTAAAATAAAAAATGGACGTTCGACCCGAAAACCATTATACCTTAACGATCTATTTGGAAATTAAATAAAAAAGGAAGTTTAATAGAAAAGTGAATTTCATAAAAATGGAAGTTGAATAAAAATAAAAATGAAAGTTGCATAAAATTAAAAATGGAAGTTCAATCCAAAAACCACTGTACCTTAATGACCTTTTTGAAAATTAAATAAAAAAGGACGTTGTGTAGAAAAGTAACTTGAATAAAAAAGGAAGTTGCAGAAAATTAAAAAAGGAAGTTCAATCCAAAAACCACTATACCTTCACGATCTATTTGGAAATTAAATAAAAAAGGAAGTTTAATAGAAAAGAAAATTGAATAAAAATGGAAGTTGACTAAAAATAAAAATGAAACTTGCATAAAATTAAAAATGAAAGTTCAATTCAGAAACCACTATACCTTAACGATCTATTTGGAAATTAAATAAAAAAGGAAGTTGAGTAGAAAAGAAACTTGAATAAAAAAGGAACTTAAATAAAAATAAAACTGGAAGTTGCAGAAAATTAAAAATAGAAGTTATAGCGATCCCGGGTTTACCCTTGTTGTACAGTGATCCGGACATGTGTCCGTGGATGTTGGTAGTTGTTTATTATCTTGTTTGCATCCTTTTTACTTTGTATATTGAGTTATAGGATGTATTGGGCAGGTTTGTTACAGGTTGGTTGTGTTTGGGAGCCTAGTGCTGCTGCCCAGATTTTTGGACCTTTGCTCGAGTGAGGAGTTTGTCGCTCGAGCGAGAGTTGAGTTCGTGTCTGGTGGATCGAGCCAGAGTGGTTTCACTCGAGTGAGCGATTGTGTTTGGTTCTGGACCTGAGAGTTGCCTTTCTTGGCTCGAGCGAGCTTCCTTCGCTCGAGCGGTCTGGGTTTGTTCTTCGCTCGAGCGAGAGGTCTGTCGCTCGAGCGTGCTGGTTGCAGACCTGAGGGTTTGAGTTGTTGGCTCGAGCGAGCATTCTTTCGCTCGAGCGCACTTCTGAGTTTTTGGCTCGAGCGAGAACTTCTTGGCTCGAGCGAGAGTTTTCTGTGTCTGGTCGCTCGAGCGACAAAAGCTTCGCTCGAGCGAGCGTGTTTTATATCGGCGGACAGTAGCGTTTTTGAACTTCAGTTTTTCATTTTCTTTTTCTTTCAAACCCTAGATCCGAGACACTCTCTCTCTAAACTTACTCTCTCTCTAAGAATTGATCTCCCTAGAGTGTGAATCTAGCCTAGGGCCTTTGTTAAAAAGATAGAGGGCGTTGAGAGCTTCGATTTAATCTGAAAAAGTTTGGATTTGGAGCACGTTGATCTTCGAGTCTTCATCTCCTTTTTGGCTCAAATTTCGAGGTAGGGATACCCTACTCCTCTCTATGGACTTTGTCTTTAAATTTTAGTATTTTGAGATGTTGGGCTTGGTTTGGTAATTTTGTGAAAGTTTGGGGCTTTTGTGTAATTTTACAAAAGTTGGGGTTTTATTTATAATAAACCTAGATGCATGTTTGGCATAGAGAAAGGGAATAAATGTTGAATCATTGATGAAAATGGGACCTAAGGGTTGTAATGTTAATTATGGGAATTGATCTAATTACATTGTTGGGTTAATTGGGATAATTAATTGGGAGAAGTGAGGAAATGAAATGTTGATTGAATATCTATTTGTGCATTTATTTTCTGTTTAGAAATAACTGCTTTGGGCTATTGGTGGAGGATAGTCGTGATTGTTGTAGACAATGCATGATGATTAGGCAAACGGAAACTAATCAATGAAATGTGTCATGGAATTTGACGGTTAATAGAATACATTAACTGTATGTATTGAGTGAGCGTATATAGAACCAATGTGTTTGTATACGTTATGTGTAGAGGAGGAGATGGGGGATGTACTCCGCGGTTTAGGGGAAGATAGGGGATGTACCTCTAAACCGGATAGTGTTGGGAGAAGATAGGGGATGAACTCCGTAGATACAGCTCATATGCTTGTCTAGAGAAGTGAAGATAGAGCTCATATGCTTATCTTTGTGAAATGTGGATACAGCTTATATGCTTATCTGTGAGTGTGGGATATTGTTGTTATACATGTCTGTTGGGAATGTGGATATAGCTTATATGCTTATCTGTGAATGTGGGATATAGTTTTTATACATATCTGTTGAAATGATGATAGAGCTAACATGCTTATCTGTTGAAAAAGGGAAAATGAAAGGTAACTTGGACTAATAAGTTGTATGACATAAATATGTGATTTATGTGAATGTATCAGGGTTGGCCATCTATCAATTGCTAATCTTTTAGTCATTGTTCATGGTTGGTTTAGTGTATTTCTACTGGGCTGTGGCTTACCCTATATGGGAATATCATTTTCAGGTACAGGTAGCATGCCACCTCCAAGGACATAGCTTGGGAGGCTAGAGGCGAACATATTTTGTCGTTCTATTTTGATGTATTACATGTAAATTCAAGCCAAGGGCTTAATGTGTAACGAGTTAGTACTCTTTTGTTGTAACCAAGTGTTAACTTGGAAAGCTGTAAGCCCGTAGGGCATTTTGCTTTTGTTGTTAACATGTAATACTTTTGTAATGAAACTCTAATGAATAAAAGAATGTGGTTAGTTTATATGTCAATGCATGTCTTATTTGATGGGTTTAATGTTATTATTTTGAGGACGTTACAACTTGGTATCAGAGCGTACTGGGTTCAAATACTTTGGGTACGTGGGAAGTGATTAGTATCACAATGGGTTTGTCTCGCTTGATAGAGACTTAGAAGTAGTGTCTTATGCTTTGTGCTTAATTGATAACATGCTTATGTGACTATGTGGGTATGGGATTTAATTTCTAGGATGTTGATTGGATCCTTGGGTTTCTGGGAGTCTTGTTGGAAAAGCACTTGATCAATGCTGTTTCTAACTGGAACTCTAGTAACGCCTCGGGACTATCATTATTCGGAAATGTAATTCGTAAGTGCTTATGTGGAGTGAATTACAACTGTCCATGCATTAGGACGTGAGTGTTTAGTTTCGGCACATTTATGAATGTGCTAACGTTCTGTGTTACCTTTATTAGGATGTCAGGACGAAGAAGAGGTGCTAGGCGTGGTAGACCTGCGAGGCAGGAAGTACCGTTACCGGAGGAGGTTCCGGCAGTACAGGAGGGAGTTGGCCAGGCCAATGTGGCCGAGCCAGCGGGTCAGCAGGCTATGGGTGCCTTGGCCAGAGAGATAGCAGGAGCTTTGGGTATTCTTAGAGCTGGGAATCAGGTAGCTGAGGCAGGGCCTTCTTTCTTGAAGAGGGAGTTTTTCCGGTCAAATCCGGATGAGTTTGTCGGGGATCCGAAGGAGCCACTGAAGGCTGATGAGTGGCTAGAGCAAATGAGTAAGACGTTCGAGATGCTTGGCATCGAGGACGGAGCACTGAAAGTGACCTTGGCATCCTTCCAACTGAAGGGAGATGCGGGTCAATGGTGGAAGTACGAGAAGGCTCGTGTTGGTGGTACTTGGGAGGCGTTTGTGAATGCTTTTCAGGAGAGGTTTTTGTCTGCAGCAGCTAGGGAGAAGCTGAGGGACCAGTTTAGCCGGCTTAAACAGCAGGGCTTGTCAGTGGCCGAGTTTGAGGCTACTTTTACTAGTCTGTCCAGGTTTGCACCGGAACTGGTGGCGTCTGAGGAACGCCGTTGCTTTGAGTTTGAGCGGAAGTTGAGGCGGGGCCTCAAGTTGAGAGTTGGTGGGTCTTACATTCGAGAGTATAGACACCTGGTAGATGCTGCTGCTCATATGGAAATTATGATGCAGGAAGAGGAGGAAGAACAGAAGGGCTCCAAGAGGAGCCAGGATGGTCAGAGTGATGGCAGGAGGCAGAGGGGTTATAACCCTCAGCAGTCTCAGGGAGCAGTTTCTAGATCGACCTTTCCAGTGCCGAGTGCAGGCTCGGGGAGAGGCAATTAGGCGGAGTTTTCTTGTTACAAGTGTGGCCAGCTGGGTCAGAAGGTTTCAGTTTGCCCGCAGAAGGGTGGGGGTCAGAGAGCTGCTTCTTCTTCAGCTAGACCGCAGAGTCAAAGTTTGGACAGGGGGCAGCCCTTGTCTTGTTATCAGTGTGGACAGCCTGGGCACCTAAAGAGGTTTTGCCCGCAGTTGAGTGCCACTTCGGGAGCGTCTGGTTCTAGGCAGACGCAGGGTTTTCAGCCAGCTCAGTCTGTGCAGGCCTCGAGGGCCAATCCGGGAGCTTCGTCATCCCAGTCTGTGCAGCAGTATTTTGCTCCTAGAGGTGAGCAGGTAGACCAGGGGCCTACGGGGCGCGTGTATGCTGTTATCGCGCAGGATTTAGTACCGGCTCCATCTGTAGTGAGAGGTACTTTTCTGTTTTGCAACTCGGTTGCTAATGTGTTGATAGACACGGGTGCATCTCATTCTTTTGTATCTGCTGCATTTGCATCTGTTTTGGAATTGGAGTTAGCACAGTTAGCATCTCCTATTTGTGTGGTATCGCCTTTGGGTGGTGAGTTGATTCTGAAACAGGGTGTTAGAGGCTGTGATATAGAGGTCGTCGACTATAGGCTTCCTTTTCCGTTTGTTGTCATGCCCATGAAGGGCTTTGATGTTATTTTGGGTATGGACTGGATATCGTCATACCGGGCTGTTATCGATTGCTACCGCCAGAGGGTCACATTATGTACCTTGAGCGGGGAGTGGTTCCATTTCTTGGGAGACCGAGTTGGTTGTGTGTTGCCACCGGGGTATGATTCGCGAGGGCAAAGTGAGCTTAGTAGTCTACTTGCCAGCTTTGAGAGTGGTGAGAGTGGTGAGACCCAGCTTGTGTTGCCGAGGGTGGTTTGTGAGTATTCGGATGTCTTTCCCGAAGATCTTGTTAGTTTGCCACCTCACCGAGAGATAGAGTTCTCTATTGATCTAGTGCCCGGCACAGCGCCGATTTCTATGGCACCTTACCGTTTTGCTCCAGCAGAGTTGGTTGAGTTGAAAGTTCAGCTCTAGGAATTGCTAGATAAGGGTTTTGTTCGCCCTAGTGTTTCACCGTGGGGAGCACCGGCCCTCTTTGTTAAAAAGAAAGATGGTGCCTTGAGATTGTGTATAGACTACCGGAAGTTGAATCGGGCTACGGTTAAGAATAAGTACCCTATGCCCCGTATAGATGATTTGTTTGACCAGTTGAAGGGTTCCCGTTGTTTCTCTAAAATAGACTTGAGATCGGGTTACCACCAGTTGAGGGTCAGGGAGGAAGATATTCCTAAGACGGCATTCCGTACGCGGTATGGCCATTACGAGTTTCTGGTGATGCCATTCAGGCTTACCAATGCACCGGCAGTCTTTATGGACTTGATGAACCGGATCTTTCGGGAATTCTTGGATCAGTTTGTAGTCGTTTTTGTAGACGACATTCTTATCAATTCACCTTCTGAGGAGGAGCACGAGGCACACTTGAGAGTGGTGCTTGAGTTACTTAGAGCCCATAAGCTGTATGCCAAGTTTGAGAAGTGTGAGTTCTAGCTGAGGGAAGTCAAATTCTTAGGCCACGTGGTATCCGGGGAAGGGGTGTCTGTTGATACATCCAAGGTCGAGGCAGTGCAAGATTGGGCACAGCCTAAGAGTGTGTTTGAGATCCGCAGTTTTCTGGGATTAGCTGGGTATTACCGTCAGTTTGTGAAAGATTTCTCCAGGTTAGCGTCACCGTTGACCAGACTGACTCGGAAGGGAGTCAAGTTTGTGTGGAGTGAGACTTGTGAAAAGTCGTTCTAAGAGCTGAAAGTTAGATTGACCACCGCTCCGGTGTTGATTATTCCGGAGAGAGGGTTGGGTTATGCGGTTTATTGTGATGCCTCACGAGAAGGTTTGGGTTGTGTGTTGATGCAAGAGGGGAAAGTGGTAGCTTATGGCTCACGTCAGTTGAAAATACACGAGAAGAATTACCCCACACACGACCTAGAGTTAGAAGCAGTGATCTTTGCCTTGAAAATCTGGAGGCACTACCTTTATGGTAAGAAGTTCGAGGTGTTCTCAGACCACAAGAGTTTGAAGTATCTGTTTACACAGAGAGACTTGAATTTGAGGCAGAGGAGATGGATGGAGTTCATCGAGGATTATGATTTTGAGTTGCATTATCATCCGGGAAAGGCCAATGTTGTGGCCGATGCCCTTAGTAGAAAATCCATTAGTGATGTAGCTTGTATAGCCATCCGGGAATGGGAGATGTTGGGGGCACTTGGCGAGTTTGATTTGTTACTGGGCGAATCTGTTAAGGCTGCGGCCTTGTTTTCTGTTGTTGCGCAGCCTACGCTTGTGACTAGAGTGTTAGAGGCACAGAGAGGTGACCTTGAGGTAGAATCCCTCCGAGAGAAGATCTCCAGTGGGAAGGTTGAGAAGGGTTTGACGGTGTATCCCGACCTGAGTGTGAGATACCGAGACCGTCTGTTTGTACCGGAGTCTTGCCGAGAGGAAGTACTCCGAGAGTTTCACCATTCGCGCCTTGCGGTGCATCCGGGAGGTACTAAGATGTATCAGGATTTGGGTCGCCAGTTTTGGTGGCGGGGTATGAAGAGAGATGTGGCTGTTTTCGTATCGAAGTGCCTTACTTGCCAGCAAGTGAAGGCTGAGCATCAGAGGCCAGCGGGTTTGTTGCAACCCTTGCCTACTGCCGAGTGGAAGTGGGAGCATGTCACTATGGACTTCGTTGTAGGTCTTCCGAGGACTCAGCGGGGTAGTGATGCTATTTGGGTGGTTGTAGACCGGTTGACTAAGTCAGCGCACTTTATTCCTATGCGCGTGAGAGATTCGGTAGATCATCTTGCCAACTTGTATATTCGGGACATAGTGAGGTTGCACGGGGTCCCAGTGACGATCGTCTCAGATAGAGATCCTCGTTTTACCGCCAGGTTGTGGCAGAGTTTGCAGAGTGCCTTGGGCACAAAGTTGACCTTTAGTACGGCCTATCATCCTCAGACTGACGGGCAGTCCGAGCGTACTATTCAGATCCTCGAGGATATGCTTCGGGGTTGTGTCCTGGACTTCAGTGGGACGTGGGAGAGGCACTTACCTTTGGTAGAGTTTGCCTACAACAACAGTTTTCAGTCTAGCATTGGTATGGCACCGTTTGAGGCCTTGTATGGCCGACCGTGTAGGTCTCCAGTGTGTTGGGCTGAGGTGGGTGATACACCTTTGTTGGGTCCGGAGTTGGTTAGGGAGACGACGGAGAAAGTTGAGCTTATCCGTAGGAGGCTTGTTACAGCCCAGAGTCGTCAGAAATCTTATGCTGACCGTAGGAGGAGGCCTTTGGCGTTTGAGGTAGGTGATCATGTCTTTCTGAAGATATCACCTAGGCGAGGTTTGATGCGGTTTGGGAAAAGTGGGAAGTTATCCCCTCGATTTATTGGTCCTTTTGAGATCCTTGAGAGGATTGGCGAGGTTGCTTATCGGTTAGCCTTACCGCCGCAGTTGTCCGGAGTGCATGACGTGTTTCATGTGAGTATGCTTCGGAAGTATGAGCCAGATCCATCACATGTGTTGGATTGGACCGATTTAGAGGTAGATGAGGATGCCTCGTATGAGGAGAGACCGGTTCGGGTCTTGGATAGACGGGATCAGGTCCTGCGTGGCAAGACCATTCCTTTGGTGAAAGTCTTGTGGAAACATCACGGAGTGGAGGAAGCCACTTGGGAACAAGAGTTGGAAGTTCATGAGAAATATCCGGACTTGTTTGTTGATATGTAATCTTGTAGTTAAATTTTGTTGAACTTAAGAGCTTTTATATATGTCTTAAGTTGTGAAACATTGAAAATGTTTTGGTTATTGGAAGTATGTTTTGGAACTTGCCTCATATGGAAGTTGAATGTGACATTATATATGTTAAATATATTGTTGAAATTGGAAAGATAATGCATAATGTTGATGCATGTTGAAAGTACATATTGTGAAATGTCTCTTGTTAAAGGAATGGGATGACCGGTAATGGGTCGAATTGTTGAATGTTAAAATGTATCATTGTCTAAAATGGAGGAAAACCTGTTTTTGAAAACTTGTGTTTAATTTCGGGGACGAAATTCTTTAAGGGGGGGAGGTTATAGAGATCCCGGGTTTACCCTTGTTGTACAGTGATCCGGACATGTCTCCGTGGATGTTGGCAGTTGTTTATTATCTTGTTTGCATCCTTTTTACTTTGTATATTGAGTTATAGGATGTGTTGGGCAGGTTTGTTACAGGTTGGTTGTGTTTGGGAGCCTAGTGCTGCTGCCCAGATTTTTGGACCTTCGCTCGAGCGAGGAGTTTGTCGCTCGAGCGAGAGTTGAGTTCGTGTCTGGTGGATCGAGCCAGAGTGGTTTCGCTCGAGCGAGCGATTGTGTCTGGTTCTGGACCTGAGAGTTGCCTTTCTTGGCTCGAACGAGCTTCCTTCGCTCGAGCGGTCTGGGTTTGTTCTTCGCTCGAGCGAGAGGTCTGTCGCTCGAGCATGCTGGTTGCAGACCTGAGGGTTTGAGTTGTTGGCTCGAGCGAGCATTCTTTCGCTCGAGCGCACTTCTGAGTTTTTGGCTCGAGCGAGAACTTCTTGGCTCGAGCGAGAGTTTTCTGTGTCTGGTCGCTCGAGCGACAAAAGCTTCGCTCGAGCGAGCGTGTTTTATATCGGCGGACAGTAGCGTTTTTGAACTTCAGTTTTTCATTTTCTTTTTCTTTCAAACCCTAGATCCGAGACACTCTCTCTCTAAACTTACACTCTCTCTAAGAATTGATCTCCCTAGAGTGTGAATCTAGCCTAGGGCCTTTGTTAAAAAGATAGAGGGCGTTGAGAGCTTCGATTTAATCTGAAAAAGTTTGGATTTGGAGCACGTTGATCTTCGAGTCTTCATCTCCTTTTTGGCTCAAACTTCGAGGTAGGGATACCCTACTCATCTCTATGGACTTTGTCTTTAAATTTTAGTATTTTGAGATGTTGGGCTTGGTTTGGTAATTTTGTGAAAGTTTGGGGCTTTTGTGTAATTTTACAAAAGTTGGGGTTTTATTTATAATAAACCTAGATGCATGTTTGGCATAGAGAAAGGGAATAAATGTTGAATCATTGATGAAAATGGGACCTAAGGGTTGTAATGTTAATTATGGGAATTGACCTAATTACATTGTTGGGTTAATTGGGATAATTAATTGGGAGAAGTGAGGAAATGAAATGTTGATTGAATATCCATTTGTGCATTTATTTTCTGTTTAGAAATAACTGCTTTGGGCTATCGGTGGAGGATAGTCGTGATTATTGTAGACAATGCATGATGATTAGGCAAACGGAAACTAATCAATGAAATGTGTCATGGAATTTGACGGTTGATAGAATACATTAACTGTATGTATTGAGTGAACGTATATAGAACCAATGTGTTTGTATACGTTATGTGTAGAGGAGGAGATGGGGGATGTACTCCGCGGTTTAGGGGAAGATAGGGGATGTACCTCTAAACCGGATAGTGTTGGGAGAAGATAGGGGATGAACTCCGTAGATACAGCTCATATGCTTGTCTAGAGAAGTGAAGATAGAGCTCATATGCTTATCTTTGTGAAATGTGGATACAGCTTATATGCTTATCTGTGAGTGTGGGATATTGTTGTTATACATGTCTGTTGGGAATGTGGATATAGCTTATATGCTTATTTGTGAATGTGGGATGTAGTTTTTATACATGTCTGTTGAAATGATGATAGAGCTAACATGCTTATCTGCTGAAAAAGGAAAAATGAAAGGTAACTTGGACTAATAAGTTGTATGACATAAATATGTGATTTTTGTGAATGTATCAGGGTTGGCCATCTATCAATTGCTAATCTTTTAGTCATTGTTCATGGTTGGTTTAGTGTATTTCTACTGGGCTGTGGCTCACCCTATATGGGAATATCATTTTCAGGTACAGATAGCATGCCACCTCCAAGGACATAACTTGGGAGGCTAGAGGCGGACATATTTTGTCATTCTATTTTGATGTATTACATGTAAATTCAAGCCAAGGGCTTAATGTGTAACGAGTTAGTACTCTTTTGTTGTAATCAAGTGTTAACTTGGAAAGCTGTAAGCCCATAGGGCATTTTCCTTTTGTTGTTAACATGTAATACTTTTGTAATGAAACTCTAATGAATAAAAGAATGTGGTTAGCTTATATGTCAATGCATGTCTTATTTGATGGGTTTAATGTTATTATTTTGAGGACGTTACAGAAGTTCATTCAAAAAACCACTATACCTTAACGATCTATTTGGAAATTAAATAAAAAAGGAAGTTTAATAGAAAATTAAATTGAATAAAAATGGAAGTTGAAAGAAAATAAAAATGAAAGTTCAATCCAGAGACCACTATACATTGATGATCTATTTGGAAATTAAATAAAAAAGGAAGTTCAATAGAAAAGTAAATTGAATAAAAATAAAAGTTGCATAAAATTAAAAATAGAAGTTCAATCCAAAAACCACTATACCTTAACGATCTATTTGGAAATTAAATAAAAAAGGAAGATGAGTAGAAAAGAAACTTGAATAAAAAAGGAAGTTAAATAAAAATAAAAATGAAAGTTGCAGAAAATTAAAAATGGAAGTTCATTCTAGAAACCACTATACCTTAACGATCTATTTGGAAATTAAATAAAAAAGGAAGTTTAATAGAAAAGTAAATAGAATAAAAATGAAAGTAGAATGAAAATAAAAAGGAAAGTAGCATCAAATTAAAAGTGGAAGTTCAATCCAGAAACCACTTTACCTTAACGATCTATTTGGAAATTAAATAAAAAAGGAAGTTGAATTAAAATAAAAATGAAAGTTGCATAAAATTAAAAATGGAAGTTCAATCCAAAAACCACTATACCTTAACGATCTATTTCGAAATTAAATAAAAAAGGAAGTTGAGTAGAAAAGAAACTTGAATAAAAACGGAAGTTAAAAAAAAATAAAAATGGAAGTTGTAGAAAATTAAAAATCGAAGTTCAATCCAGAAACCACTATACCTTAACGATCTACTTGGAAATTAAATAAAAAAGGAAGTTTAATAGAAAATTAAATTGAATAAAAATGGAAGTAGAATAAAAATAAAAATGAAAGTCGCATAAAATTAAAAATGGATGTTCAATCCAGAAACCACTATACCTTAACGATCTACTTGGAAATTAAATAAAAAAGGAAGTTTAATAGGAAAGTAAATTGAATTAAAATGGAAGTAAAGTAAAAAAAAAAATGATAGTTAAATGGAAGTTTAATCCAGAAACCACTATACCTTAACGTTCAATTTGGAAATTAAATAAAAAAGGAAGTTTATTAGAAAAGTAAACTGAATAAAAATGGAAGTTGAATAAAAATAAAAATGAAACTTGCGTAAAATTAAAAAAGGAAGTTGAGTAGAAAAGAAACTTGAATAAAAAAGGAATTTAAATAAAAATAAAAATGGAAGTGGCAGAAAATGAAAAATGGAAGTTCATTCAAGAAATCACTATACCTTAACGATCTATTTAGAAATTAAATAAAAAAGGAAGTTTAATAGAAAAGTAAATTGAATAAAAATGGAAGTAGAATAAAAATAAAAAGGAAAGTTGCATAAAATTAAAAGTGGAAGTTCAATCCAGAAACCACTATACCTTAACGATCAATTTGGAAATTAAATAAAAAAGGAAGTTTAATAGAAAAGTAAATTGAATAAAAATGGAAGTAGAATAAAAATAAAAATAAAAGTTGCAGAAAATTACATATGGAAGTTCAATCCAGAAACCACTATACATTAACGATCTATTTGGAAATTAAATAAAAATGGAAGTTTAATAGAAAAGTAAATTGAATAAAAATGGAAGTTGAATAAAAATAAAAATTAAAGTTGCATAAAATGAAAAATGGAAGTTCAATCCAGAAACCACTATACCTTAATGATCTATTTGGAAATTAAATAAAAAAGGAAGTTTAATAGAAAAGTAAATTTAATAAAAATGGAAGTTGAATATAAATAAAAATGAAAGTTGCATAAAACAAAAAATGGACGTTCAACCCAAAAACCACTATACCTTAACGATCAATTTGGAAATTAAATAAAAAAGGAAGTTTAATAGAAAGGTGAATTTAATAAAAATGGAAGTTGAATAAAAATAAAAATGAAAGTTGCATAAAATTAAAAATGGAAGTTCAATCCAAAAACCACTGTACCTTAACGATCTTTTTGGAAATTAAATAAAAAATGACGTTGTGTAGAAAAGAAACTTGAATAAAAAAGAAAGTTGTAGAAAATTAAAAATGGAAGTTCATTAAAAAAACCACTATACCTTAACGATCTATTTGGAAATTAAATAAAAAAGGAAGTGTAATAGAAAATTAAATTGAATAAAAATGGAAGTTGAATAAAAATAAAAATGAAAGATCAATCCAGAAACCACTATACCTTAATGATCTATTTGGAATTTAAATAAAAAAGGGAAGTTTAATAGAAAAGTAAATTGAATAAAAATAAAAGTTGCATAAAATTAAAAATGGAAGTTCAATTCAAAAACCACTATACCTTAACGATCTATTTGGAAATTAAATAAAAAAGGGAGTTGAGTAGAAAAGAAACTTGAATAAAAAAAGGAAGTCAAATAAAAATAAAAATGAAAGTTGCAGAAAATTAAAAATAGAAGTTCATTCTAGAAACCACTATACCTTAACGATCAATTTGGAAATTAAATAAAAAGGAAGTTTAATAGAAAAGTAAATTCAATAAAAATGGAAGTAGAATGAAAATAAAAAGGAAAGTTGCATAAAATTAAAAGTGGAAGTTCAACCCAGAAACCACTATGCCTTAACGATCTATTTGAAAATTAAATAAAAAAGGAAGTTTAATAGATAAGTAAATTGAATTAAACTGGAAGTTGAATAAAAATAAAAAGGAAAGTTGCTGAAAATTAAATATGGAAGTTCAATCCAGAAACCACTTTACCTTAACGATCTATTTGGAAATTAAATAAAAAAGGAAGTTTAATGGAAAAGTAAAATTGAATAAAAATGGAAGTTGAATAAAAATAAAAATGAAAGTTGCATAAAATTAAAAATGGAAGTTCAATTCAAAAACCACTATACCTTAACGATCTATTTGGAAATTAAATAAAAAAGGAAGTTGAGTAGAAAAGAAACTTGAATAAAAACAGAAGTTAAATAAAAATAAAAATGGAAGTTGCAGAAAATTAAAAACGGAAGTTCAATCCAGAAACCACTATACCTTAACGATCTACTTGGAAATTAAATAAAAAAGGAAGTTTAATCGATAATTAAATTGAATAAAAATGGAAGTAGAATAAAAATAAAAATGAAAGTTGCGTAAAATTAAAAATGGAAGTTCAATCCAGAAACCACTATACCTTAACGATCTATTTGGAAATTAAATAAAAAAGGAAGTTTAACGATCTATTTGGCCACGGGGCCTCTTTTGTGTTGGCGGAATGCCATTTATGTAAAAAGGGTTATACCCTTCTTCTTGACTTTAATCATGTAAGCCCAAGGGCAATTTATTTAGTGTACTCATGTTGTATTTACTTGCATACGAATGAGAGCAATGTTACTCACTTCTACAAGTTGAATATACGAGTTTATTTCCGCATGTTATCTCTGAAATGGAATTAAGTAAATGAAATTGGTAATATTTCGAGTAATAAAAAGTGGGGCGTGACAACTTGGTATCAGAGCCAGGTTTGAATACTTAGGGCTCGTGGGAAGTAGTTTTTACTACAGTGGGTTTGCTACATGTGGTGAGGACGTTGCATATAGTTAACATGAATGTTAGGACTTGTTTGTTGCATTTATATGAGCATGGGATTAAGTTTTCTAGATAGTACTCGTAGCCGGTGAACTTGCTTTGAGGTCCTCTTGGAAACACGCCTGATCAACGTGGTTTCTGATAGGAATTCCTTGAGAGTTCCGGGATGAGTGACTATCTTTATGGACTTGATTCGATTATGTGTTTAAATGTTTAAATGTTTATATATGAGTTGTAGTCTCATTTAATAGCTCGGCTAGGCAATGGGCCATGTTTATGATTTTAAATTGATTAAGTAAAGGAAGGTAGGATGAAATTCCAAAATCATGAATTTCTTATGCCTTATGTGTTGATAGCAAGGTTGTTATTTCTATTAACTATTATTATAGAAATGTTATGTTTTATATTGGTTGTGGCATCACCGTGTGAGTGGTGGGTGTTATGTTGGAAATAGATTGGAACATAAATTCTTCCTAGTGTTTTGGCCTTCTAAGGGCGCTGTTAAAAAGGAAAATGTTGAGGATTTGATTTAATTTGAATGTTATGAGAATTTCCAAACGAGTAGTTTTTGGCAAATAAACTGGAGATGTTTATGTATTATGGGTTTATGAAAAATGTTTACAAAACTTTTGAGTTTCGCATGGAAAATGCAAAATTTATTTTTGAATGTCAACGTTGAAAATTTGATTATCTTTGAGAAATGTCTCATGAACAAAAGAATGATTTTTCTTATATTTATACAAAAGATTTGCTTTGATTGTCTTATGTGAAGTTATGAATGTTGAGTAGTGACATAGCTTGGAGCGCTAGTCAGGTGTTTTGGTGATTTGTTTCGGGAAGGGTTTGGTTTTGTTGAGGCTTTTGTGCCTAAGTGTTGCCTTTTGAAACGTGTTTCCTTGGTAAGCCCTTTCTTTTGTGAGAGTTAACCAAAGGTTTGTGGTGAGAATAGTTTCTTTTCTAAGTGCTCGGGTATTGAGTGCTATGTGATTAGTTGGCCTTCTGTTTCTGCTGTACTCTTAATTTCGAGGACGAAATTCTTTAAGGGGGGGAGGTTATAGCGATCCCGATTTTACCTTCATTGTTTAATTGTAATATATGTCAACTTTTCAAAGATTTTGCATGATTATACTAGATTCATCTCATTAGTAAGATACATGTACATCAATTAGATGGTGACTAATCATTGATACCTATTTATACAATGTATAGAAGACTAATGCTAATACATTGAATGTGATGGATTTATTATGAATGAATCTTAGAGATGCATTATGTTTCTATTATGAATATGTAAGATACATTAATCTATCTAATGAATTCATTAATATAGAAGATGCATTATGTGTCATGAATGTATGAGATACATTAATCAATTTAATGAAGTTCATTGAATGAATAACTTGAGAGTTTCTCTCTATAGACTACATCTTCTCTCTATAAATACATCTAGTTCTAGTGATCTTCTACCCTAGTTCCTTTGTATTGAGTGTGGAGCTTCCCTTGATCTTCATTTTAATATGAAAGTTTGGCGATTTGGAGCACTTTGGTTTTTGGCCTTCATCTTCTCCATTTGAGGTAGGGATTTCTTTGTTCTTTTTCAATACTCCGTCTATAGATAGACATGTGGTAATTTTGTATTGCATGAAAATCATATCCGTGTTGGATTTGTTTTAAAATCATGAGGGGAACCTAGGGTTGGTTGTTTGAGAATGGTTTTGTTATCATTGACTGTGGTTTGGACTAATTAGAGAATAAAATTAGCATGATATTATTGAAAGAAGCGAAAGCCCTAAATTATATTTTGATTTGGTAAAATAAAAAGGGTTTATGGTTGAACAATGTTGGTAAATTTCTATTGTTAATATGAGTTGTGTAGAAGGTGTTATCAGTTAAAGGATTAATTATGGTGTTGGAGTTATTTTGAAATGAACGTAATGAATCAAGTTGGGTTATAGCTTATTATCCATGGAAATGATTTTGTAAAATGAAGAGAATGTAATTGGTTTTGTAAAAAGGAAAAAGTGTTTTTGGAATAAGTGATGGAACATGTTGACTTGAAAAATTATGAAAGTTGATCTTGAAAATGGTAAATGAAATGTTAACTCTATGTGAGTCTCAGAAAATAAATTTGAGAATTGAACTATTGTATCATGAGTGTTGAATACACACATTTGGGGGTTTTATCTTTACCTATCATACTAGTGTCGTTGTTGGGTTTAAGGATTGCTTGAGAGTTGAGCCTCTTTTATTAGGTGTACTGAATACATGCATCTAGAGGTTTTGTCCTTGGTCATCGGTGGAGGATGACATTGGTGTGTTGAATTGTGATGTATGCGTTACACTTGTGTTGGTTAAACATTATTGAATAGTTTATGTGTATGTATTACACTTGTTATTGATGCTTTGTTGTATTGAGGAATTTGTATATGATAATTGTTTATATACATTGTGTTGTGTGGGAGGAGATAGGGGATGTACTCCACGGTTTAGGGGAAGATAGGGGATGGACCTCTAAACCGGAAACTGTTTGATATTGATACAACACTAAAATGTGTATCATTTGTGAAGTATAGAAGTGTTTTTGGTTGATATTGATACAACACTAAAATGTGTATCATTTGTGAAGTATGGAAGTGTTTTTATCTGAGATTGATACAGTACTAAAATGTGTATCTATTATGAGGTATGAAATGTTTAAAATGAGTTATTATCTCGCTTATCGCTTGGCGTATCCTTAGCTTACTGTGCATATAGCCGGTAGAGCAGAGTTGTAATTGTTATCGTCAGTGTATCTAAGTATGTTATGGGTTGCGATGGTTACAGTTTTGAAAGGCCGAGCTGCCTCATTTGTGGATTATATACATGTTGATGATTTGTTATTTCCCTTTTATTTAAGGCATGCATGTATTGATATAAATGTATTGGGAACAAACCAAAATGCCATTTTAAGATTTTGGAAAGTGTGAAGGAAAATGGGGTATTTGTGAACATGTTTTCAAAAAAGGTCATTTTGTTGTAAGTACGGAAAATGGGGGAAGAGTAATGGGCTTGGTGAAATTGTTTTCTAGAACTGTTATTGTCATGAAAGTTTATGGAAATGGGTAATGAAAAGGAAATAAAGATGAACCGCTTATAGCGTCTAATGAAATGGCTGTTTTCGAAAAAAGTTCATACTTATGTATATTTTGTATAAACTGCCACATTACTATTCTAGTATGAGAATGAACATTCATGATCATAGCTATCTGTAAGTTGTTATTGTTGGAGATCATGTTGAGATCCCTACTGGACTATATGTTCATCCCACGTTGTTGAATCTTTTTCAGGTGATAGCCAGGATGTTCTACAAGGTTTTGGATCTTCTTATTTGTTGGCCACGGGGCCTCTTTTGTGTTGGCGGAATGCCATTTATGTAAAAAGGGTTATACCCTTCTTCTTGACTTTAATCATGTAAGCCCAAGGGCAATTTATTTAGTGTACTCATGTTGTATTTACTTGCATACGAATGAGAGCAATGTTACTCACTTCTACAAGTTGAATATACGAGTTTATTTCCGCATGTTATCTCTGAAATGGAATTAAGTAAATGAAATTGGTAATATTTCGAGTAATAAAAAGTGGGGCGTGACAACTTGGTATCAGAGCCAGGTTTGAATACTTAGGGCTCGTGGGAAGTAGTTTTTACTACAGTGGGTTTGCTACATGTGGTGAGGACGTTGCATATAGTTAACATGAATGTTAGGACTTGTTTGTTGCATTTATATGAGCATGGGATTAAGTTTTCTAGATAGTACTCGTAGCCGGTGAACTTGCTTTGAGGTCCTCTTGGAAACACGCCTGATCAACGTGGTTTCTGATAGGAATTCCTTGAGAGTTCCGGGATGAGTGACTATCTTTATGGACTTGATTCGATTATGTGTTTAAATGTTTAAATGTTTATATATGAGTTGTAGTCTCATTTAATAGCTCGGCTAGGCAATGGGCCATGTTTATGATTTTAAATTGATTAAGTAAAGGAAGGTAGGATGAAATTCCAAAATCATGAATTTCTTATGCCTTATGTGTTGATAGCAAGGTTGTTATTTCTATTAACTATTATTATAGAAATGTTATGTTTTATATTGGTTGTGGCATCACCGTGTGAGTGGTGGGTGTTATGTTGGAAATAGATTGGAACATAAATTCTTCCTAGTGTTTTGGCCTTCTAAGGGCGCTGTTAAAAAGGAAAATGTTGAGGATTTGATTTAATTTGAATGTTATGAGAATTTCCAAACGAGTAGTTTTTGGCAAATAAACTGGAGATGTTTATGTATTATGGGTTTATGAAAAATGTTTACAAAACTTTTGAGTTTCGCATGGAAAATGCAAAATTTATTTTTGAATGTCAACGTTGAAAATTTGATTATCTTTGAGAAATGTCTCATGAACAAAAGAATGATTTTTCTTATATTTATACAAAAGATTTGCTTTGATTGTCTTATGTGAAGTTATGAATGTTGAGTAGTGACATAGCTTGGAGCGCTAGTCGGGTGTTTTGGTGATTTGTTTCGGGAAGGGTTTGGTTTTGTTGAGGCTTTTGTGCCTAAGTGTTGCCTTTTGAAACGTGTTTCCTTGGTAAGCCCTTTCTTTTGTGAGAGTTAACCAAAGGTTTGTGGTGAGAATAGTTTCTTTTCTAAGTGCTCGGGTATTGAGTGCTATGTGATTAGTTGGCCTTCTGTTTCTGCTGTACTCTTAATTTCGAGGACGAAATTCTTTAAGGGGGGGAGGTTATAGCGATCCCGATTTTACCTTCATTGTTTAATTGTAATATATGTCAACTTTTCAAAGATTTTGCATGATTATACTAGATTCATCTCATTAGTAAGATACATGTACATCAATTAGATGGTGACTAATCATTGATACCTATTTATACAATGTATAGAAGACTAATGCTAATACATTGAATGTGATGGATTTATTATGAATGAATCTTAGAGATGCATTATGTTTCTATTATGAATATGTAAGATACATTAATCTATCTAATGAATTCATTAATATAGAAGATGCATTATGTGTCATGAATGTATGAGATACATTAATCAATTTAATGAAGTTCATTGAATGAATAACTTGAGAGTTTCTCTCTATAGACTACATCTTCTCTCTATAAATACATCTAGTTCTAGTGATCTTCTACCCTAGTTCCTTTGTATTGAGTGTGGAGCTTCCCTTGATCTTCATTTTAATATGAAAGTTTGGCGATTTGGAGCACTTTGGTTTTTGGCCTTCATCTTCTCCATTTGAGGTAGGGATTTCTTTGTTCTTTTTCAATACTCCGTCTATAGATAGACATGTGGTAATTTTGTATTGCATGAAAATCATATCCGTGTTGGATTTGTTTTAAAATCATGAGGGGAACCTAGGGTTGGTTGTTTGAGAATGGTTTTGTTATCATTGACTGTGGTTTGGACTAATTAGAGAATAAAATTAGCATGATATTATTGAAAGAAGCGAAAGCCCTAAATTATATTTTGATTTGGTAAAATAAAAAGGGTTTATGGTTGAACAATGTTGGTAAATTTCTATTGTTAATATGAGTTGTGTAGAAGGTGTTATCAGTTAAAGGATTAATTATGGTGTTGGAGTTATTTTGAAATGAACGTAATGAATCAAGTTGGGTTATAGCTTATTATCCATGGAAATGATTTTGTAAAATGAAGAGAATGTAATTGGTTTTGTAAAAAGGAAAAAGTGTTTTTGGAATAAGTGATGGAACATGTTGACTTGAAAAATTATGAAAGTTGATCTTGAAAATGGTAAATGAAATGTTAACTCTATGTGAGTCTCAGAAAATAAATTTGAGAATTGAACTATTGTATCATGAGTGTTGAATACACACATTTGGGGGTTTTATCTTTACCTATCATACTAGTGTCGTTGTTGGGTTTAAGGATTGCTTGAGAGTTGAGCCTCTTTTATTAGGTGTACTGAATACATGCATCTAGAGGTTTTGTCCTTGGTCATCGGTGGAGGATGACATTGGTGTGTTGAATTGTGATGTATGCGTTACACTTGTGTTGGTTAAACATTATTGAATAGTTTATGTGTATGTATTACACTTGTTATTGATGCTTTGTTGTATTGAGGAATTTGTATATGATAATTGTTTATATACATTGTGTTGTGTGGGAGGAGATAGGGGATGTACTCCACGGTTTAGGGGAAGATAGGGGATGGACCTCTAAACCGGAAACTGTTTGATATTGATACAACACTAAAATGTGTATCATTTGTGAAGTATAGAAGTGTTTTTGGTTGATATTGATACAACACTAAAATGTGTATCATTTGTGAAGTATGGAAGTGTTTTTATCTGAGATTGATACAGTACTAAAATGTGTATCTATTATGAGGTATGAAATGTTTAAAATGAGTTATTATCTCGCTTATCGCTTGGCGTATCCTTAGCTTACTGTGCATATAGCCGGTAGAGCAGAGTTGTAATTGTTATCGTCAGTGTATCTAAGTATGTTATGGGTTGCGATGGTTACAGTTTTGAAAGGCCGAGCTGCCTCATTTGTGGATTATATACATGTTGATGATTTGTTATTTCCCTTTTATTTAAGGCATGCATGTATTGATATAAATGTATTGGGAACAAACCAAAATGCCATTTTAAGATTTTGGAAAGTGTGAAGGAAAATGGGGTATTTGTGAACATGTTTTCAAAAAAGGTCATTTTGTTGTAAGTACGGAAAATGGGGGAAGAGTAATGGGCTTGGTGAAATTGTTTTCTAGAACTGTTATTGTCATGAAAGTTTATGGAAATGGGTAATGAAAAGGAAATAAAGATGAACCGCTTATAGCGTCTAATGAAATGGCTGTTTTCGAAAAAAGTTCATACTTATGTATATTTTGTATAAACTGCCACATTACTATTCTAGTATGAGAATGAACATTCATGATCATAGCTATCTGTAAGTTGTTATTGTTGGAGATCATGTTGAGATCCCTACTGGACTATATGTTCATCCCACGTTGTTGAATCTTTTTCAGGTGATAGCCAGGATGTTCTACAAGGTTTTGGATCTTCTTATTTGTTGGCCACGGGGCCTCTTTTGTGTTGGCGGAATGCCATTTATGTAAAAAGGGTTATACCCTTCTTCTTGACTTTAATCATGTAAGCCCAAGGGCAATTTATTTAGTGTACTCATGTTGTATTTACTTGCATACGAATGAGAGCAATGTTACTCACTTCTACAAGTTGAATATACGAGTTTATTTCCGCATGTTATCTCTGAAATGGAATTAAGTAAATGAAATTGGTAATATTTCGAGTAATAAAAAGTGGGGCGTGACAACTTGGTATCAGAGCCAGGTTTGAATACTTAGGGCTCGTGGGAAGTAGTTTTTACTACAGTGGGTTTGCTACATGTGGTGAGGACGTTGCATATAGTTAACATGAATGTTAGGACTTGTTTGTTGCATTTATATGAGCATGGGATTAAGTTTTCTAGATAGTACTCGTAGCCGGTGAACTTGCTTTGAGGTCCTCTTGGAAACACGCCTGATCAACGTGGTTTCTGATAGGAATTCCTTGAGAGTTCCGGGATGAGTGACTATCTTTATGGACTTGATTCGATTATGTGTTTAAATGTTTAAATGTTTATATATGAGTTGTAGTCTCATTTAATAGCTCGGCTAGGCAATGGGCCATGTTTATGATTTTAAATTGATTAAGTAAAGGAAGGTAGGATGAAATTCCAAAATCATGAATTTCTTATGCCTTATGTGTTGATAGCAAGGTTGTTATTTCTATTAACTATTATTATAGAAATGTTATGTTTTATATTGGTTGTGGCATCACCGTGTGAGTGGTGGGTGTTATGTTGGAAATAGATTGGAACATAAATTCTTCCTAGTGTTTTGGCCTTCTAAGGGCGCTGTTAAAAAGGAAAATGTTGAGGATTTGATTTAATTTGAATGTTATGAGAATTTCCAAACGAGTAGTTTTTGGCAAATAAACTGGAGATGTTTATGTATTATGGGTTTATGAAAAATGTTTACAAAACTTTTGAGTTTCGCATGGAAAATGCAAAATTTATTTTTGAATGTCAACGTTGAAAATTTGATTATCTTTGAGAAATGTCTCATGAACAAAAGAATGATTTTTCTTATATTTATACAAAAGATTTGCTTTGATTGTCTTATGTGAAGTTATGAATGTTGAGTAGTGACATAGCTTGGAGCGCTAGTCGGGTGTTTTGGTGATTTGTTTCGGGAAGGGTTTGGTTTTGTTGAGGCTTTTGTGCCTAAGTGTTGCCTTTTGAAACGTGTTTCCTTGGTAAGCCCTTTCTTTTGTGAGAGTTAACCAAAGGTTTGTGGTGAGAATAGTTTCTTTTCTAAGTGCTCGGGTATTGAGTGCTATGTGATTAGTTGGCCTTCTGTTTCTGCTGTACTCTTAATTTCGAGGACGAAATTCTTTAAGGGGGGGAGGTTATAGCGATCCCGATTTTACCTTCATTGTTTAATTGTAATATATGTCAACTTTTCAAAGATTTTGCATGATTATACTAGATTCATCTCATTAGTAAGATACATGTACATCAATTAGATGGTGACTAATCATTGATACCTATTTATACAATGTATAGAAGACTAATGCTAATACATTGAATGTGATGGATTTATTATGAATGAATCTTAGAGATGCATTATGTTTCTATTATGAATATGTAAGATACATTAATCTATCTAATGAATTCATTAATATAGAAGATGCATTATGTGTCATGAATGTATGAGATACATTAATCAATTTAATGAAGTTCATTGAATGAATAACTTGAGAGTTTCTCTCTATAGACTACATCTTCTCTCTATAAATACATCTAGTTCTAGTGATCTTCTACCCTAGTTCCTTTGTATTGAGTGTGGAGCTTCCCTTGATCTTCATTTTAATATGAAAGTTTGGCGATTTGGAGCACTTTGGTTTTTGGCCTTCATCTTCTCCATTTGAGGTAGGGATTTCTTTGTTCTTTTTCAATACTCCGTCTATAGATAGACATGTGGTAATTTTGTATTGCATGAAAATCATATCCGTGTTGGATTTGTTTTAAAATCATGAGGGGAACCTAGGGTTGGTTGTTTGAGAATGGTTTTGTTATCATTGACTGTGGTTTGGACTAATTAGAGAATAAAATTAGCATGATATTATTGAAAGAAGCGAAAGCCCTAAATTATATTTTGATTTGGTAAAATAAAAAGGGTTTATGGTTGAACAATGTTGGTAAATTTCTATTGTTAATATGAGTTGTGTAGAAGGTGTTATCAGTTAAAGGATTAATTATGGTGTTGGAGTTATTTTGAAATGAACGTAATGAATCAAGTTGGGTTATAGCTTATTATCCATGGAAATGATTTTGTAAAATGAAGAGAATGTAATTGGTTTTGTAAAAAGGAAAAAGTGTTTTTGGAATAAGTGATGGAACATGTTGACTTGAAAAATTATGAAAGTTGATCTTGAAAATGGTAAATGAAATGTTAACTCTATGTGAGTCTCAGAAAATAAATTTGAGAATTGAACTATTGTATCATGAGTGTTGAATACACACATTTGGGGGTTTTATCTTTACCTATCATACTAGTGTCGTTGTTGGGTTTAAGGATTGCTTGAGAGTTGAGCCTCTTTTATTAGGTGTACTGAATACATGCATCTAGAGGTTTTGTCCTTGGTCATCGGTGGAGGATGACATTGGTGTGTTGAATTGTGATGTATGCGTTACACTTGTGTTGGTTAAACATTATTGAATAGTTTATGTGTATGTATTACACTTGTTATTGATGCTTTGTTGTATTGAGGAATTTGTATATGATAATTGTTTATATACATTGTGTTGTGTGGGAGGAGATAGGGGATGTACTCCACGGTTTAGGGGAAGATAGGGGATGGACCTCTAAACCGGAAACTGTTTGATATTGATACAACACTAAAATGTGTATCATTTGTGAAGTATAGAAGTGTTTTTGGTTGATATTGATACAACACTAAAATGTGTATCATTTGTGAAGTATGGAAGTGTTTTTATCTGAGATTGATACAGTACTAAAATGTGTATCTATTATGAGGTATGAAATGTTTAAAATGAGTTATTATCTCGCTTATCGCTTGGCGTATCCTTAGCTTACTGTGCATATAGCCGGTAGAGCAGAGTTGTAATTGTTATCGTCAGTGTATCTAAGTATGTTATGGGTTGCAATGGTTACAGTTTTGAAAGGCCGAGCTGCCTCATTTGTGGATTATATACATGTTGATGATTTGTTATTTCCCTTTTATTTAAGGCATGCATGTATTGATATAAATGTATTGGGAACAAACCAAAATGCCATTTTAAGATTTTGGAAAGTGTGAAGGAAAATGGGGTATTTGTGAACATGTTTTCAAAAAAGGTCATTTTGTTGTAAGTACGGAAAATGGGGGAAGAGTAATGGGCTTGGTGAAATTGTTTTCTAGAACTGTTATTGTCATGAAAGTTTATGGAAATGGGTAATGAAAAGGAAATAAAGATGAACCGCTTATAGCGTCTAATGAAATGGCTGTTTTCGAAAAAAGTTCATACTTATGTATATTTTGTATAAACTGCCACATTACTATTCTAGTATGAGAATGAACATTCATGATCATAGCTATCTGTAAGTTGTTATTGTTGGAGATCATGTTGAGATCCCTACTGGACTATATGTTCATCCCACGTTGTTGAATCTTTTTCAGGTGATAGCCAGGATGTTCTACAAGGTTTTGGATCTTCTTATTTGTTGGCCACGGGGCCTCTTTTGTGTTGGCGGAATGCCATTTATGTAAAAAGGGTTATACCCTTCTTCTTGACTTTAATCATGTAAGCCCAAGGGCAATTTATTTAGTGTACTCATGTTGTATTTACTTGCATACGAATGAGAGCAATGTTACTCACTTCTACAAGTTGAATATACGAGTTTATTTCCGCATGTTATCTCTGAAATGGAATTAAGTAAATGAAATTGGTAATATTTCGAGTAATAAAAAGTGGGGCGTGACAACTTGGTATCAGAGCCAGGTTTGAATACTTAGGGCTCGTGGGAAGTAGTTTTTACTACAGTGGGTTTGCTACATGTGGTGAGGACGTTGCATATAGTTAACATGAATGTTAGGACTTGTTTGTTGCATTTATATGAGCATGGGATTAAGTTTTCTAGATAGTACTCGTAGCCGGTGAACTTGCTTTGAGGTCCTCTTGGAAACACGCCTGATCAACGTGGTTTCTGATAGGAATTCCTTGAGAGTTCCGGGATGAGTGACTATCTTTATGGACTTGATTCGATTATGTGTTTAAATGTTTAAATGTTTATATATGAGTTGTAGTCTCATTTAATAGCTCGGCTAGGCAATGGGCCATGTTTATGATTTTAAATTGATTAAGTAAAGGAAGGTAGGATGAAATTCCAAAATCATGAATTTCTTATGCCTTATGTGTTGATAGCAAGGTTGTTATTTCTATTAACTATTATTATAGAAATGTTATGTTTTATATTGGTTGTGGCATCACCGTGTGAGTGGTGGGTGTTATGTTGGAAATAGATTGGAACATAAATTCTTCCTAGTGTTTTGGCCTTCTAAGGGCGCTGTTAAAAAGGAAAATGTTGAGGATTTGATTTAATTTGAATGTTATGAGAATTTCCAAACGAGTAGTTTTTGGCAAATAAACTGGAGATGTTTATGTATTATGGGTTTATGAAAAATGTTTACAAAACTTTTGAGTTTCGCATGGAAAATGCAAAATTTATTTTTGAATGTCAACGTTGAAAATTTGATTATCTTTGAGAAATGTCTCATGAACAAAAGAATGATTTTTCTTATATTTATACAAAAGATTTGCTTTGATTGTCTTATGTGAAGTTATGAATGTTGAGTAGTGACATAGCTTGGAGCGCTAGTCGGGTGTTTTGGTGATTTGTTTCGGGAAGGGTTTGGTTTTGTTGAGGCTTTTGTGCCTAAGTGTTGCCTTTTGAAACGTGTTTCCTTGGTAAGCCCTTTCTTTTGTGAGAGTTAACCAAAGGTTTGTGGTGAGAATAGTTTCTTTTCTAAGTGCTCGGGTATTGAGTGCTATGTGATTAGTTGGCCTTCTGTTTCTGCTGTACTCTTAATTTCGAGGACGAAATTCTTTAAGGGGGGGAGGTTATAGCGATCCCGATTTTACCTTCATTGTTTAATTGTAATATATGTCAACTTTTCAAAGATTTTGCATGATTATACTAGATTCATCTCATTAGTAAGATACATGTACATCAATTAGATGGTGACTAATCATTGATACCTATTTATACAATGTATAGAAGACTAATGCTAATACATTGAATGTGATGGATTTATTATGAATGAATCTTAGAGATGCATTATGTTTCTATTATGAATATGTAAGATACATTAATCTATCTAATGAATTCATTAATATAGAAGATGCATTATGTGTCATGAATGTATGAGATACATTAATCAATTTAATGAAGTTCATTGAATGAATAACTTGAGAGTTTCTCTCTATAGACTACATCTTCTCTCTATAAATACATCTAGTTCTAGTGATCTTCTACCCTAGTTCCTTTGTATTGAGTGTGGAGCTTCCCTTGATCTTCATTTTAATATGAAAGTTTGGCGATTTGGAGCACTTTGGTTTTTGGCCTTCATCTTCTCCATTTGAGGTAGGGATTTCTTTGTTCTTTTTCAATACTCCGTCTATAGATAGACATGTGGTAATTTTGTATTGCATGAAAATCATATCCGTGTTGGATTTGTTTTAAAATCATGAGGGGAACCTAGGGTTGGTTGTTTGAGAATGGTTTTGTTATCATTGACTGTGGTTTGGACTAATTAGAGAATAAAATTAGCATGATATTATTGAAAGAAGCGAAAGCCCTAAATTATATTTTGATTTGGTAAAATAAAAAGGGTTTATGGTTGAACAATGTTGGTAAATTTCTATTGTTAATATGAGTTGTGTAGAAGGTGTTATCAGTTAAAGGATTAATTATGGTGTTGGAGTTATTTTGAAATGAACGTAATGAATCAAGTTGGGTTATAGCTTATTATCCATGGAAATGATTTTGTAAAATGAAGAGAATGTAATTGGTTTTGTAAAAAGGAAAAAGTGTTTTTGGAATAAGTGATGGAACATGTTGACTTGAAAAATTATGAAAGTTGATCTTGAAAATGGTAAATGAAATGTTAACTCTATGTGAGTCTCAGAAAATAAATTTGAGAATTGAACTATTGTATCATGAGTGTTGAATACACACATTTGGGGGTTTTATCTTTACCTATCATACTAGTGTCGTTGTTGGGTTTAAGGATTGCTTGAGAGTTGAGCCTCTTTTATTAGGTGTACTGAATACATGCATCTAGAGGTTTTGTCCTTGGTCATCGGTGGAGGATGACATTGGTGTGTTGAATTGTGATGTATGCGTTACACTTGTGTTGGTTAAACATTATTGAATAGTTTATGTGTATGTATTACACTTGTTATTGATGCTTTGTTGTATTGAGGAATTTGTATATGATAATTGTTTATATACATTGTGTTGTGTGGGAGGAGATAGGGGATGTACTCCACGGTTTAGGGGAAGATAGGGGATGGACCTCTAAACCGGAAACTGTTTGATATTGATACAACACTAAAATGTGTATCATTTGTGAAGTATAGAAGTGTTTTTGGTTGATATTGATACAACACTAAAATGTGTATCATTTGTGAAGTATGGAAGTGTTTTTATCTGAGATTGATACAGTACTAAAATGTGTATCTATTATGAGGTATGAAATGTTTAAAATGAGTTATTATCTCGCTTATCGCTTGGCGTATCCTTAGCTTACTGTGCATATAGCCGGTAGAGCAGAGTTGTAATTGTTATCGTCAGTGTATCTAAGTATGTTATGGGTTGCGATGGTTACAGTTTTGAAAGGCCGAGCTGCCTCATTTGTGGATTATATACATGTTGATGATTTGTTATTTCCCTTTTATTTAAGGCATGCATGTATTGATATAAATGTATTGGGAACAAACCAAAATGCCATTTTAAGATTTTGGAAAGTGTGAAGGAAAATGGGGTATTTGTGAACATGTTTTCAAAAAAGGTCATTTTGTTGTAAGTACGGAAAATGGGGGAAGAGTAATGGGCTTGGTGAAATTGTTTTCTAGAACTGTTATTGTCATGAAAGTTTATGGAAATGGGTAATGAAAAGGAAATAAAGATGAACCGCTTATAGCGTCTAATGAAATGGCTGTTTTCGAAAAAAGTTCATACTTATGTATATTTTGTATAAACTGCCACATTACTATTCTAGTATGAGAATGAACATTCATGATCATAGCTATCTGTAAGTTGTTATTGTTGGAGATCATGTTGAGATCCCTACTGGACTATATGTTCATCCCACGTTGTTGAATCTTTTTCAGGTGATAGCCAGGATGTTCTACAAGGTTTTGGATCTTCTTATTTGTTGGCCACGGGGCCTCTTTTGTGTTGGCGGAATGCCATTTATGTAAAAAGGGTTATACCCTTCTTCTTGACTTTAATCATGTAAGCCCAAGGGCAATTTATTTAGTGTACTCATGTTGTATTTACTTGCATACGAATGAGAGCAATGTTACTCACTTCTACAATTTAAATAAAAAAGGAAGTTTAATAGAAAAGTAAATTGAATAAAAATGGAAGTTGAATAAAAATAAAAATGAAAATTGCATAAAATTAAAAATGGAAGTTCAATCCAAAAACCACTATACCTTAATGATCTATTTGGAAATTAAATAAAAAAGGACGTTTTGCAGAAAAGAAACTTGAATAAAAAAGGAAGTTAAATAAAAATTAAAATGAAAGTTGCCGAAAATTAAAAATGGAGGTTCAATCCAGAAACCACTATACCTTGATGATCTATTTGGAAATTAAATAAAAAAAGGAAGGTAAATAGAAAAGTAAATTGAATAAAAATGGAAGTAGAATAAAAATAAAAATGAAAATTGCAAAAAATTAAAAATGGAAGTTCAATCCAGAAACCACTATACCTTAACGATCTGTTTGGTAATTAAATAAAAAAGGAAGATCAATAGAAAAGTAAATTGAATAACAATGGAAGTTGAATAAAAATAAAAATGAAAGTCGTAGAAAATTAAATATGGAAGTTCAATCCAGAAACCACTATACCTTAACGATCTATTTGGAAATTAAATAAAAAAGGAAGTTTAAAAGAAAAGTAGATTGAATAAAAATAGATGTTGAATAAAAATAAAAATGAAAGTTACATAAAATTAAAAGTGGAAGTTCAATCCAGAAACCACTATACCTTAACGATCTATTTGGAAATTAAATAAAAAAGGAAGTTTAATAGAAAAGTAAATTGAAAAAAAAAGGAAGTAGAATAAAAATAAAAATGAAAGTAGCAGAAAATTAAATATGGAAGTTCAATCCAGAAACCACTATACCTTAACGATCTATTTGGAAATTAAATAAAAAAGGGTGTTTAATAGAAAATTAAACTGAATAAAAATAGAAGTTTAATAAAAATAAAAATAATGTTGCATAAAATTAAAAATGGAAGTTCAATCCAGAAACCACTATACCTTAACGATCTATTCGGAAATTAAATAAAAAAGGAAGTTTAATAGAAAAGTAAATTGAATAAAAATGGAAGTTGAATAAAAATAAAAATGAAAGTTGCAGAAAATTAAATATGGAAGTTCAATCCGGAAACCACTATACCTTAATGATCTATTTGGAAATTAAATAAAAAAAGGAAGTTTAACAGAAAAGTAAACTGAATTAAAATGGAAGTAGAATAAAAATAAAAATGAATGTTGCATAAAATTAAAAATAGAAGTTCAATCCACAAACCACTATACCTTAAAGATCTATTTTCAAATTAAATAAAAATGGAAGTTTAATAGAAACGTAAATTGAATAAAAATGGAAGTTGAATAAAAATAAAAATGAAAGTTGCAGAAAATTAAATATGGAAGTTCAATCCAGAAATCACTATACCTTAACGATCTATTTGGAAATTAAAGAAAAAAGGAAGTTGAATAGAAAAGTTAATTGAATAAAAATGGAAGTAGAATGAAAATAAAAATGAAAGTTGCATAAAATTAAAAATGGAAGTTCAATCCAGAAACCATTATACCTTAACGAACTGTTTGGAAATTAAATAAAAAAGGAAGTTTAATGGAAAAGTAAATTGAATAAAAATGGAAGTTGAATGAAAATAAAAATGAAAGTTGTAGAAAATTAAATATGGAAGTACAATCCAGAAACCACTGTACCTTAACGATCTATTTGGAAATTAAATAAAAAAGGGTGTTCAATAGAAAAGTGAACTGAATAAAAATGGAAGTTGAATAAAAATAAAAATGAAAGTTGCATAAAATTAAAAATGGAATTTCAATCCAGAAACCACTATACCTTAACGATCTATTTGGAAATTAAATAAAAAAGGAAGTTTAATAGAAAAGAAAATTGAATAAAAATGGAAGTTGAATAAAAAAAAATGATTGTTGCAGAAAATTAAATATCGAAGTTCAATCCAGAAACCACAATACCATAACGATCTATCTGGAAATTAAAAAAAAAAGGATGTTTAACAGAAAAGTAAACTGAATTAAAATGGAAGTAGAATAAAAATAAAAATGAAAGTTGCATAAAATTAAAAATGGAAGTTCAATCCACAAACCACTATACTTTAAAGATCTATTTTGAAATTAAATAAAAATGGAAGTTGAATAAAAATAAAAATGAAAGTTGCAGAAAATTATATATGGAAGTTCAATCCAGAAACCACTATACCTTAACGATCTATTTGGTAATTAAAGAAAAAAGGAAGTTGAATAGAAAAGTTAATTGAATAAAAAATGAAGTAGAATGAAAATAAAAATGAAAGTTGCAGAAAATTAAAAATGGAACTTCATTCAAGAAACCACTATCCCTTAACGATCTATTTAGAAATTAAATAAAAAATGAAGTTTAATAGAAAAGTAAATTGAATAAAAATGAAAGTAGAATAAAAATAAAAATGAAAGTTGCATAAAATTAAATATGGAAGTTCAATCCAGAGACCATTATACCTTAACGATCTATTTAGAAATTAAATAAAAAAAGAAGTTTAATAGAAAAGTAAATTGAATAAAAATGGAAGTAGAATAAAAATAAAAATGAAAGTTGCATAAAATTATAAATGGAAGTTCAATCCAGAAACCACTATACCTTAACGATCTATTTGGAAATTAATTAAAAAAGGAAGTTTAATAGAAAAGTAAATTGAATAAAAATGGAAGTTGAATAAAAATAAAAATGAATGTTGCAGGAAATTAAATTTCGAAGTTCAATCCAGAAACCACAATACTATAACGATCTATTTGGAAATTAAAAAAAAAAAAGATGTTTAACAGAAAAATAAACTGAATTAAAATGGAAGTACAATAAAAATAAAAATGGAAGTTGCATAAAATTAAAAATGGAAGTTTAATCCAGAAACCACTATACCTTAACGATCTATTTGGAAATTTATTAAAAAAGGAAGTTTAATAGAAAAGTAAATTGAATAAAAATGGAAGTTGAATAGAAATAAAAATGAATGTTGCAGGAAATTAAACATTGAAGTTCAATCCAGAAACCACAATACCATAACGATCTATTTGGAAATTAAAAAAAAAAGATATTAAACAGAAAAGTAAACTGAATTAAAATGGAAGTAGAATAAAAATAAAAATGAAAGTTGCATAAAATTAAAAACGGAAGTTCAATCCACAAACCACTATACCTTAAAGATCTATTTTGAAATTACATAAAAATGGAAGTTTAATAGAAACGTAAATTGAATAAAAATGGAAGTTGAATAAAAATAAAAATGAAAGTTGCAGAAAATTAAATGTGGAAGTTCAATCCAGAAACCACTATACCTTAACGATCTGTTTAGAAATTAAAGAAAAAAGGAAGTTTAATAGAAATGTAAATTGAATAAAAATGGAAGTAGAAAAAAAATAAAAATGAAAGTTGCATAAAATTAAAAATGGAAGTTCAATCCAAAAACCACTATACCTTAACGATCTATTTGGAAATTAAAAAAAAAGGAAGTTGAGTAGAAAAGAAACTTGAATAAAAAAGAAAGTTAAATAAAAATAAAAATGGAAGTTGCAGAAAATTAAAAATGGAAGTTCAATCCAGAAACCACTGTACCTTAACGATCTATTTGGAAATTAAATAAAAAAGGAAGTTTAATAGAAAAGTAAATTGAATAAAAATGGAAGTTG
This sequence comes from Camellia sinensis, assembly GCF_055761805.1. Taxonomy (NCBI): domain Eukaryota; kingdom Viridiplantae; phylum Streptophyta; class Magnoliopsida; order Ericales; family Theaceae; genus Camellia; species Camellia sinensis. The sequence goes on along the minus strand of NW_028128987.1, from coordinate 43,140,364 downwards.
AATAAAAAAAAATGGAAGTTGCAGAAAATTAAATATGGAAGTTCAATCCAGAAATCACTATACATTAACGATCTATTTGGAAATTAAATAAAAAATGAAGTTTAACAGAAAAGTAAATTGAATAAAAATGGAAGTTGAATAAAAATAAAAATGAAAATTGCATAAAATTAAAAATGGAAGTTCAATCCAAAAACCACTATACCTTAACGATCCAATTGGAAATTAAGTAAAAAAGGACATTTTGTAGAAAAGAAAATTGAATAAAAATGGAAGTTGAATAAAAAAAATGAAAGTTGCAGAAAATTAAATATCGAAGTTCAATCCAGAAATCACAATACCATAACGATCTATTTGGAAATTAAAAAAAAAAAGATGTTTAACAGAAAAATAAACAGAATTAAAATGGAGGTACAATAAAAATAAAAATGAAAGTTGCATAAAATTAAAAATGGAAGTTCAATCCACAAACCACTATACCTTAAAGATCTATTTTGAAATTAAATAAAAATGGAAGTTGAATAAAAATAAAAATGAAAGTTGCAGAAAATTATATATGGAAGTTCAATCCAGAAACCACTATACCTTAACGATCTATTTGGCAATTAAAGAAAAAAGAAAGTTGAATAGAAAAGTTAATTAAATAAAAATTGAAGTAGAATGAAAATAAAAATGAAAGTTGCAGAAAATTAAAAATGGAACTTCATTGAAGAAACCACTATCCCTCAACGATCTATTTAGAAATTAAATAAAAAAGGAAGTTTAATAGAAAAGTAAATTGAATAAAAATGGAAGTAGAATAAAAATAAAAATGAAAGTTGCATAAAATTAAAAATGGAAGTTCAATCCAAAAACCACTATACCTTAACGATCTATTTGGAAATTAAATAAAAAAGGAAGTTTACTAGAAAAGTAAATTGAATAAAAATGGAAGTTGAATAAAAATTAAAATGAAAGTTGCATAAAATTAAATATGGAAGTACAATCCAGAAACCACAATACCTTAACGATCTATTTGGAAATTAAATAAAAAAGGAAGTTTAATAGAAAAGTAAATTGAATAAAAATGGATGTTGAATAAAAACAAAAATGAAAGTTGCAGAAAATTAAATATGGATTTTAAATCCAGAAACCACTATACTTTAGCGATCTATTTGGAAATTAAATAAAAAAGGAAGTTTAATAGAAAAGAAAATTGAATAAAAATGGAAGTAGAATAAAAATAAAAATGGGAGTTGAAGAAAATTAAATATGGAAGTTCATTCCAGAAACCACAATACCTTAACGATGTATTTGGAAATTAAATAAAAAAGGAAGTTTAATAGAAAAGTAAATTGAATAAAAATGGAACTAGCATAAAAATAAAAATGAAAGTTGCAGAAAATTAAATATGGAAGTTCATTTCAGAAACCACAATACCATAACGATCTATTTGGAAATTAAATAAAAAAGGAAGTTTAATAGAAAAGTAAATTGAATAAAAATGGAAGTTGAATAAAAATAAAAATAAAAGTTGCATAAAATTAAAAATGGATGTTCATTCCAGAAACCACTATACCTTAACGATCTATTTGGAAATCAAATAAAAAAGGAAGTTGAGTAGAAAAGATACTTGAATAAAAAAGGAAGTTAAATAAAAATAAAAATGGAAGTTGCAGAAAATTAAAAATGGAAGTTCATTCCAGAAACCACTATACTTTAACGATCTATTTGGAAATTAAATAAAAAAGGAAGTTTAATAGAAAAGTAAATTGAATAAAAATGGATGTTGAATAAAAATAAAAATGAAAGTTGCAGAAAATTAAATATGGATGTTCAATCCAGAAACCACTATACCTTAGCGATCTATTTGGAAATTAAATAAAAAAGGAAGTTTAATAGAAAAGTAAATTGAATAAAAATGGAAGTTGAATAAAAACAAAAATGAAAGTTGCAGAAAATTCAATATGGAAGTTCATTCTAGAAACCACAATACCTTAACGATCTAGTTGGAAATTAAATAAAAAAGGAAGTTTAATAGAAAAGTAAATTGAATAAAAATGGAAGTTGAATAAAAATAAAAATGAAAGTTGCATAAAATTAAAAATGGAAGTTCAATCCAGAAACCACTATACCTTAACGATATATTTGGAAATTAAATAAAAAAGGAAGTTTAATAGAAAAGTAAATTGAATAAAAATGGAAGTTGAATAAAAATAAAAATGGAAGTTGCAAAAAATTAAATATGGAAGTTCAATCCAGAAACCACTATACCTTAACGATCTGTTTGGAAATTAAATAAAAAAGGTAGTTGAGTAGAAAAGTACCTTCAATTAAAAAGGAAGTCAAATAAAAATAAAACTAGAAGTTGCAGAAATGTAAAAATGGAAGTTCATTCAAGAAACCACTATACCGTTATAGTGATCCCGGTTGTCCCTTTACTGTTTTGTTGTATTCCGGACTCGGTTCCGTGAAGTTGGTAGTGGTATCTATCTTGTTGTCGTCCTTTAATTCCACTTGATCTAGTTTTAGGATGTTTTGAGCAGGGTTGTTACAGGTTGGTTAGGCCTTGGTTTCAATTCCTTGTTGTTCAGTTTTTAGGCGATCCGTTCGAGCGGGTCTCCTTGTGCTCGAGCGGGGATTGTACTCTTCCAGTATTTCATGTTCCTGCAAAACTTCTGCAGATGTGATTTTTACGCTCGAGCGGGTTTGTTTACGCTCGAGCGGGTTTGGTGGCGCTCGAGCGGGTAGTACCTTCTGGGTATAAGTTCTGGGAGAGGGAAATCTACGCTCGAGCGGACTGGTTTTCGCACTCAAGCGGAAGTGCTTTATTCTTGTGTCTTGGCGCTCGAGCGGGCCTTATTGCGCTCGAGCGTTGTAGACGTCTCCGAACGCCCCGGGAGGAACGAGCTCCCGTTCCGTTCATTTGGGGTCACTACAGCTCAGGACTCTCAAATTTGTCACGGTTCTACGTCTGAACCAAAGAGTCCAAAATCTGGCAAATCGTTTTGAGAAAACAGATTTTTGAAAGAAGTGCCAAACATGGACTGCTTTGCCAGATACAGAGTCACCACCTAAATGTTTTTTTAATGGGAAATTTAGGAAACCCTGACTCGGTGCCAAAGGCCACGTGTCCGTCATCACCAAAGTTGCCTCGGCTCGGGAACTTGGGTACGATTGGGGAAGGTCACTTCGTGAGCACCCCCGCTCGCCCGATCAAAGATCGGCCTCTACTAACCATGATATCTATTTTTGAAAACATTGTGTGTTCTTATTCCGGTTTATTAGCCTAGGTTACTATGTGATGCACACAGCATATAAGTATAGACTGGGTCGCCCGAATTGGAACAAAACATTTCATGTTTGTTTATTTGAAAGATGGTTTGCTACTCGCAAGTAGGCTTAAAATGCAGATTTTGCCTCCCGCAGGTGGGCTTAGAAGAGATGGTTTTGCCACTATCTAGTGGGCTTAAAACTCACAGTCAATGATTTGTTCCAATCCAAATAACCCAACCTTCACCCACAGGCATTCAGGCAGTTATATTATATAAGCATATAGCCTCATGGTAAGCATGCTATCATGGCAGTCACTCACACGCATGCAAGGATGCTAAAGCATGAAACTTACCGAGTACTCCGAGCCAAGACAGAAGCTCATTAGAAATTCATGCATGAATCCTAAGTATACAGAAATGCCTAATGCAACACATGCAAAAATGCAAACTATAGCAGGCTCGGTTATTCTAAACATGGCATATGGGATGCTACAGCTAACATGTATTCAATCTTGGAATTGAAAATACAATGCAGTTAGTATGATGCGCCGAGCCCGGTGCATGCAAAACAGATGAATGATGCAAACATGCTGTCATACTGTATGCTAAATTGAAATATGCCCTAATCTAACCATCAAAAGCGGGTAAATAAAAGGGAGAAAGACGTGGGGTTAGAAGACATACATCACACTCACGCACACATATTACAGTTGTGCCCTCGCGCAGAGGGTCCGAATAAATAATACAGTCCCAAATAAAAGAATATTACAGTCCAAATATTACAGTCCGAATAATATACAAATTCCTAATTAATTAACAAATTAACTAAGAGAGCTGTAAAACTGGCGTGCAAGCCAGGGACTGCCTTGCTTCTGATGAATGATGCATGTCTGGGCTGCCTTGCGCGGAAATCCACGGCGATGCCCCGATTAGCCTCTGTTTGCACTTTTTCTTGAAATGCGCGCCAAACTCCGGAAAGTTGCTGATTCTTGATTTTTGCTGCAACAGAGAGCAGGAAAGGGGCATAGCAATGTATTTCACAAATATATGCATGCCTCGATCCTCGTGCCACCAATCACGCATATCGATGCATGATGGTCGAGGAATCGAAATGTGCAACTCAATATGGAATGAATGCACGTGTAAACACAACAAGAACCTAACTCTATCATGGATGATCCGGAGTGTCGGTGACTGGGGAATTGAGACGCGTTCCGTCACTCGGAGTACGAAACGCACCTTGCTTCCTGTGCCCGGGCTAACTCCTATCCAGAACACGATGCAATATGCATGATATGCATGAAATGCAACTAAGATACAGCCTAGCATGCACAATATAGCGACCCCGGTCTTGTCCCATTTGATTATTGTATCTGGACTTAGGTTCCGTAGATTCTGTCATTGTATAATTGTTGTTGTTGTCCCTTATTTCTCATTTGGACCTATAGGATGTGTTGGGCAGGTTTGTTTCAGGTTGGTTGGGTTTAGAAACCAAGTGTTGCTATCCAGAATTTTGGATCTTCGCTCGAGCGAAGAGTTTGTCGCTCGAGCGAGCTATTGTTTTTGGTTCTTCGCTCGAACCGGGGTTTGGTAGCTCGAGCGAGAGTTTGCGTCTGATTTGGACCTGTAGCTTTGCATTCTTGGCTCGAGCGAGCTTTTCTTCGCTCGGGCGAGTTAGTTCGTTCTTCGCTCGAGCGATAGTTCCTTCGCTCGAGCGTGTGTCTGGTTACAGACCTGAGGGTTTGAGTTCTTCACTCGAGCGAGTTTTCTTCGCTAGAGCGAGCTTTTGGGTTGTTGGCTCGAGCAAGGCTTCCTTGGCTCGAGCGTAGATTTTCTGTGTCTGGTCGCTCGAGCGACCAAGTCTTCGCTCGAGCGAGCCTGTCAGGTTTAAATAGGCAGCAGCGTGTTTCAGATCTGTTTTTCATACACTTTCATATTCCAAAACCCTAGTTACGAGTTTTCTCTCCCTATACACACCTTCTCTCTTAGGATTGATCTACTTGGGGTGTGTTTCTACCCTAGATCCTTCATTAAAAAGAGTGTGTGAGTCGAGGGCTTCGTTTTAATCTGAATTGTTGGTTGTTTGGAGCACTTTGAAGTTTGGGTCTTCATCTCCACCTTCTCTTTTGGGGCTATTTCTTCGAGGTAGGGATTTCCTACTCCATTCTATAAGCTTTGTTCTAAGTTTTGGTATTTTGATATGTTGGGGATACTTTGGTAATTTTGGGAAAAACCCTAGTTGTATTATTAAATTAATTTGTATAATTTATTCATGGAATTGGAAAAAGAGGGTTAAATTCATGAAATTGGGGAATTCATTGATTAAATGGCGTAGTTGGATAATTTGAATCATTTGTCCATTGAATTGTTGACATAGTTATTTTCAGTGTAGAAATAACTGTTTTGGGCTATCGGTGGAGGATAGTCGTGCTTGTTGTAGACACTGCATGTGGATTAGGGATAACTGAAACTAATCACATTGGTTGAGTCATTCATTTTGACTGCTGAATTAATACAGACATTATGTGTATTGATTGTGTGTTGTATATGTTATATGTTTGCATACATTGTTTTGTGTGGGAGGAGATAGGGGATGTACTCCACGGTTTAGGGGAAGATAGGGGATGGACCTCTAAACCGGATTTTGTTTGGGAGGAGATAGGGGATGGACTCCATTAGCATCACTTTTATGTGTGCTTATTTATATAGAAGTGTTTTATTGATACAGTACTAAAATGTGTATCAATCTGGAAGTATGAAGTGTTTTGATTTGAGCTTGAGTCTCATTTGTTTGTTGACATTGGAAGAATGTGAATATGATTTATATAATTCACTGTTATAAGTTTGGCCAGGTTCTGAGCCATATTGATAAACTTGGAAAGTAAAACGTGTCCTAGGCAATAGTGTCATGAGACTATAAAATGAAGTAATTGATTATCTTGGTTAACCATCTGTTGAATGCTATTGCTTTATTCATTGCGTATATTTGGTTTAGTATATTTCTACTGGGCTGTGGCTCACCCTTCATGGGAACATCATTTTCAGGTTCAGGGGATAAGCTACCTCCAAGGACTTAGCTTGGAAGGACTTGGATTTTGAAGACTATTTTTAGTTATTTGTTTTTTTTTTTATTGTTAGTACATGTAAACACTCAAGCCTAGGGCTTTATTTATATTTGAGTTAGAACTCATATTTTTGTGTCCAAGTGTTGGCTTGGAAAGATGTAAGCCGGTAGGGCATTTACTTGATGTTACATGTAATGCTTTGTTTAGTAAGACTCTGATGGTTATTATAATGAATTATTAAAGTGCTTTCTTTAAATAATGCATGTTAATGATATATATATAATGGGTTAATTTTGAGGGCGTTACACACAATGCTATGAAAATGAGATGCCTCGAAGTGCGTGCACACGGGCACGTAAACCGAGGAAATGCATACGCAATGCAATATGGCTAAAATGGCATATAGAATGCAACATGGACTTATACTAACATGAGAGAGCCTCAGCCACACTCACATAAGAGGCCGATGGATGAAAATGAAGTGCCTCGAAATGCGTGCACACGGGCACGCAAACCGAGGCAATGACATATGCAATGCAATGGCATGGAAATGGCATATAGAATGCAACATGGACTTATACTAACATGAGAGAGCCTCAGCCGCACTCACATAAGAGGCCGACGGATGAAAATGAAGTGCCTTGAAATGCGTGCACACGGGCACGCAAACCGAGGCAATGGCATACGCAATGCAATATGGCTAAGATGGCATATAGAATGCAACATGGACTTATACTAACATGAGAGAGCCTCAGCCACACTCACATAAGAGGCCGATGGATGAAAATGAAGTGCCTCGAAATGCGTGCACACGGGCACGCAAACCGAGGCAATGACATATGCAATGCAATGGCATGGAAATGGCATATAGAATGCAACATGGACTTATACTAACATGAGAGAGCCTCAGCCGCACTCACATAAGAGGCCGATGGATGAAAATGAAGTGCCTCGAAATGCGTGTACACAGGCACGCAAACCGAGGCAATGGCATACGCAATGCAATATAGCTAAGATGGCATATAGAATGCAACATGGACTTATACTAACATGAGAGAGCCTCAGCCACACTCACATAAGAGGCCGATGGATGAAAATGAAGTGCCTCGAAATGCGTGCACACGAGCACGCAAACCGAGGCAATGTCATACGCAATGCACTATGGCTAAGATGGCATATAGAATGCAATATGGACTTATACTAACATGAGAGAGCCTCAGCCGCACTCACATAAGAGGCCGATGGATGAAAATGAAGTGCCTCGAAATGCGTGCACATGGGCATGCAAACCGAGGCAATGACGTATGCAATGCAATAATGGGCTTACACCTACATGAGAGAGCCTCAGCCACACTCACATAAGAGGCCGTGGATGAAAACAAGACAACTCGAAATGCGTGCACGCGTGCACGCAAACCGAGGACTGACCCTCAGGCACCGAAATGCCACTCTAATGAGACATGGCAAAGACATGGAATATGACATGTAAATATGCAAAAATCAGTAGCAAAATAAAGGGGAAAACAGCCCCGAAATCAGGCGAAATGACACCCGATGCATGGAATCTCTCCCGAAATGCAAAACTAGGTACATGAAATGACTTACAGCTGTACAAAGCATGCATAATTGGTACAAGGAATGAAAAGACAGAAGCAAGGCAGCCCCAAAATAAGCATTTTTCCAGTTCAAATCATGGCCAAACAGCAAACATAAATAGGGAAAAACTAGTATGCAAAAATGGCCCTAAATATGAGGTTATGAAGCAACTCACAGCTACTGACCTCAAACAGGTTAGGGCCCTTCAACAACATTGAAGAGGGGCCCAAAATAAGCCACTTTACAGAACTGTAAAAATCCCAAAAACAAACATAGATATGGCTAAGCTCTTATGCAAGAATATGGGCCAAAAGGTGGCCAAAGAAGCAAGTGGTATATGAAAAGCCCAAACTGAAAAATTCCTATCTACAACATTGAAGAGGGACCAAAAATATGCACATTTACAGTTTACGGAAGCCCCAAAATCAGTATACAAACATGCTAGAAATGTAATGCAAAATGAGGCTCAAAAGTGGCTATAACACAAAGTATGCAAAATATTCAACAAACAGCCAAAGACCCTTAATGAAACATGAATAATGGGCCAAAATAAGACTATTTTCAGTACTATAAAAAGGCCAAAAATAGAAGCACAATGGGCTGCCAAAGCATGAAAGAAAAGGGGACCAAAGAGGGATATAACATGAAGTGGCAGATGGAGGTCCCAAACAGTAATGAGCCCTTCTTCAATGTTGAAGACGGGCTCAAAATAAGCCTATTTACAGTTTACATCATGCTCCAAAACAGATCACATATAGGCTAAAAATATCATGCAAGAAAATGGCATTCAAGGAGGATATTGAAGCAAGTGCAATATGGGAGCCTCAAACAGGGTTGAGCCCTTAAGAAAAAGTGAAAAAGAGCTCAAAAGAAGGCCACTTTCAGTTAGGGCCGGAGCTCAAAACAGCAAGCATGTATAGCTTATAAATGATACAAGAAATGAAACAAAAAGAGGGGAAATGAAACTCACCCTTGAAGACAAGTCTTTAGCAACTCTTGGCTTGAGTTTGTAGCACCCTTAGGCCTTGGAGAACACCTTCAAACTTCTGGAATGGAGGATGGAAGGGTGGGGGTTGGTGGTGTAGAAGAAATGGTGGTGTTGGACTTGGAGGTTTTCAAGGAAATGAGAGAGATGGAGGAGGATTTTTGTATGCAAGCTTGAAGATGATTTTTTCTAACCCATCTCACCAATGCTGCCTGCTGGTTATATGGACAAAAAAAAGGGAGAAAATGAGGGGCAAAGGTGGGAGAAAAAGGAGACAAGTTTTCCCCCAAAAAATATCCCCGGATTGAGATATTTTCTGGGGGATACAGCTATACAGCTGTAAAGTGTGTATTGCAAGGAACATGGCCGGCCACCTTTTGGAGTTGCAGGTGGCCGGCCGGCCATCCCCCCTAGCCGGCCGGCTAGGGGTCTAAAGGGTCAAGTTGATTTTTTGGCTGGCCACCACAAAAAGGTATCCTCCCAGGTCCCCTCATCACAACCCTGTGGTTCGAATTTGGAAATTATAAAACAGGAGAGAGAATAGGCCATTTTTAGGAGGGGTTCAAAAGGTTCAATTGGAGTTTCTGACCGGCCATATGATATTAGGATCCTCCCATGTGTGTACAACACAAATATGTGGTTTGGGGTTGAAGAAAGTGGCCCCAAGGTGTTCAACATTGGCTCGGAAGTGAGAAAAACGGGTGCCGGAGGGCGAAAATGGAATATAACTGGTTGCCAAGATAATTGATGGCCTCCCACCCTCCATTGACCTTCCTGATGATAAAACAGAGGTACCTGCCAAAAATGAACGAAAATCGATGCAAAACGAACGCTCGGGGGCCAAAACACGCAGTTCGGGGTCCCGAAAATGGGCTGCTAAGCACTAAAAGTGGTGTTCGGCCACGAAGTGGGTTTCTCTGACCCCAGTGTCCCTCAAAAGGGAGCAAATAGGAAGTATGCCAAAAATCAGAGCGAATGGAGATGGTTGAGTGGTCCCGAACCGAGGCACGCGGCCTGACGGCTCCGAAAACCGGAAACCGAGCTCCCAAATGGACAAAATGGCCTACGACCACAAAATGTAGCCCACGGCCACTGAGAGATGGTCCAAGGGACCTCTCCCTCCCCTCAGGAAAAGAAACAGAAAAAACCGAGCCTGGTTCGCAAACCAAGGCAAAGCACAAAAGAGGGTTCGGAAGTCTGGAGGTAGGGTTCACAACCGAGACTCTGAGACTTCTGAACGAGCATAATATGTAGTATCACCGAGCGCTCAACTGGTGACCTCTAAGTCTTAAGGTCGGTCAAAAATGGGGTGTCTACAGTTGCCCCTCTTTGACAGAACTCGAAAGTCATAAGTGACGGGAGTGAATGTCAAAGCTCAGAGACGACCCATTTTTGACGAGGCCGAAGACTTAGACAAACATACAAGATAAACAGAGACGTGCCCGCAGGCATGCCCGCAGGCAAGGGGGCAAAATGCGAATGATATGCACAGAGCCGGAGGTAACTCAATGATCATGCAAATGCAGCAAGCTGTAACGAAGCAAGTATTCGCAAATAGATGCAACAGTTTTAAGCAAGAATGCAAAGCAACAACTACATTTCATACAGTTATGATGCAGTCTTAGCGAGCATGTGTGATAGATACACAAAAGTGAAGAGAGTGTGCTGAATACACTATATGAATAAAGTGTGATTGATACACCAAGTGAAGCAAAGTATGATAGATACACAAAGTGAACAGAGTGTGATTGATACACTGAAGGTGAACACAAAGTGTGATAGATGCACAATGTGAGTAGAGTATGATTGATATACTAAACGTGAACACGAAGTGTGATAGATGCACTTAGTGAACAGAGTGTGATTGATACACTAAAAGTGAACACAAAGTGTGATAGATGCACTTAGTGAATGGAGTATGATAGATACACAAAGTGAACAGAGTGTGATTGATACACTGAAGGTGAACACAAAGTGTGATAGATGCACAATGTGAGTAGAGTATGATTGATATACTAAAAGTGAACACGAAGTGTGATAGATGCACTATGTGAACAGAGTATGATTGATATACTAAAAGTGAACACAAAGTGTGATAGATGCACTTAGTGAATGGAGTATGATAGATATACTAAATGTGAACACGAAGTGTGATAGATGCACTTAGTGAACAAAGTATGATTGATATACTGAAAATGAACACAAAGTGTGATAGATGCACTATGTGAACAGAGTATGATTGATATACTAAATGTGAACACGAAGTGTGATAGATGCACTATGTGAACAGAGTATGATTGATATACTAAAAATGAACATAAAGTGTGATAGATGCACTATGTGAACAGAGTATGATTGATATACTGAAAATGAACACAAAGTGTAATAGATGCACTATGTGAACAGAGTATGATTGATATACTGAAAATGAACACAAAGTGTAATAGATGCACTATGTGAACAGAGTATGATTGATATACTGAAAATGAACACAAAGTGTGATAGATGCACTATGTGAACAGAGTATGATTGATATACTAAATGAATGAAGTCTGATTGATACACTAAACGAGAACGTATGTGATAGATACACTAAAGTGAATATGTGCATAGTAGATACACAAAATGAGAATGTGTGTGATAGATACACAAAAGTGAATGAAGTGTGATTGATACACTAAGTGAATGAAGTGAAGTGTGATTGATACACAAAACGAGAATGTATGTGGTAGATACAAAAAATGAAAGAAGTGTGATTGATACACTAAGAGGCCGAGAGAGTGTGATTGATACACTAAATAAATGAGGTGTGATTGATACACTAAAGAAATGAAGTGTGATTGATACACTAACTGAATAAAGTGTGATTGATACACTAAATAAAGGATCTCAAACGGAACTTCTTTTGAATGAACCGTACATAGAATATAGTGTATGAATGAGAAAGAAACTTGATAGGTACAATGCAATACAATGCATGATGCTTAAGGAAAGCAATAAATGGACAAAACAGCGCTTTAGAAAGCACCTCATGAGATGAGTGGCGGTGAACCGCTCTGCTCCGATGGGGATTTTCCACTGTGCTCTTCGAACACTTACCTTCAACGTACAGTACACAGGCTCTGAAATACTGACAAGGGTTCTTCATGTAGAACACTTTGGACGTTGCCTTTCTTCCTGATCATATTCACAACTTTCCCTATTCTCCAACGGGGTGACAGACTAGGTTGGTTCAGTATCCAGAATTGAGGTGCATACACGCTATCTCAACCTATGGGGCTTCCATACAGATTTCAAGCCGAGGACACGCCTCTGGGTATTTAAACCAGACTTTAGTCCCGGAAATCCCGAACTATAACGACCCCGGTCTTTTCTCATTTGTTTATTGTATCCGGACTTAGGCTCCGTAGCTACTGCTATTGTATTATGATTGTTACCGTCCTTTAATTTCCTATTTCTGAGTTAGGGGATGCATTGGGCAGGTTTGTAGCAGGTTGGTTGAGCTTGGGAGCAAAGGGTTGCTGCCCAGAATTTTGACCCTTCGCTCGAGCGAGCATTTCTTCGCTCGATCGAGCTCTTTGTTTTGGTCCGTCGCTCGAGCCAGGGGTTCTTCGCTCGAGCGAGGATTGCGTTTTGTAGTAAGACCTGATAGCAGTGGTTTTTGGCTCGAGCGAGCTTTTCTTTGCTCGAGCGAGCTACTTTGTTCTTCGCTCAAGCGAGAGTTCCTTCGCTCAAGCGTGTGTCTGGTTACAGACCTGAGGGTTTGAGTTCTTCGATCGAGCGAGATTTCCTTCGCTCGAGTGAGCTTCTGGGTTGTTGGCTCGAGCAAGGCTTCCTTGGCTCGAGCGTAGCTTTTCTGTGTCTGGTCGCTCGAGCGACCAAGTCTTCCCTCGAGCGAGCCTGTTCAGTTTATATACGCAGCAGCGGGTTTTGATCAGTCTTTTTCATCTTCTTTCTGATTCCAAACCCTAGGTCCGACTTCTCTCTCTCCCTACTCACCTTCTCTCTTAGGTTTGATCTATTTAGAGTGTGTTTCTACCCTAGTTGCTTTATTAAAAAGATAGAGTGAGTCGAGGGCTTCCATTTAATCTGAACATTTGGCGATTTGGAGCACATTGGTTTTTGGGTATTCATCTCTGTCTTCTCCATTTGGGTTATTTTCTTCGAGGTAGGGATTTCCTACTCCATCTTATAAGTTTTGTTCTAAGTTTTGGTATTTTGATATGTTGGGGGTACTTTGGTAATTTTGGGAAAAACCCTAGTTGTATTAATAAATTAATTTGTATAATTAATCTAAGGGAATTGGGGAATTTGGTTAAATTCATGAAATTGAGAAATTCATTGATTAAATGGTGTAGTTGGATAATTTAAATCACTAACCTATTGAATTGTTGATATATTTATTTCCAGTCTAGAAATAACTATTTTGGGCTATCGGTGGAGGATAGTCGTGATTGTTGTAGACATTGCATGTGGATTAGGAATAACTGAAACTAATCACATTGGTTAAGTCATTAATTTTGACTATTGAAATAATACTGAAAATACGTGTATTGATTGAGCATTGCATTTGCATATTGTGTGGGAGGAGATAGGGGATGTACTCCACGGTTTAGGGGAAGATAGGGGATGGACCTCTAAACCGGATTTTTGTTTGGGAGGAGATAGGGGATGGACTCCATTAGCATCACTTTTATGTGTGCTTATTTATATTGAAGTGTTTTATTGATACAACACTAAAATGTGTATCAAACTGGAAGTATGAAGTGTTTTGATTTGAGCCTGAGTCTCATCTGTTTGTTGACATTGGAAGAATGTGAATATGATATATATTGTACACTGTTGTAATTTTGGCCAGGTTCTGAGCCATATTGATAATGTTGGAAAGTAAAACGTGTCATTGACATTAGTGTCATGAAACTGTATAATGATGTATTAATTATCTTGGTTAACTATCTATTGAATGCTATTGCTTTATTCAATGCTTATATTTGGTTTAGTATATTTCTGCTGGGCTGTGGCTCACCCTATATGGGAACATCATTTTCAGGTTCAGGTGATAAGCTACCTCCAAGAACTTAGCTTGGAAGGACTTGGATTTGAAGACTATTTTCAGTTATTTGTTTTTCATTGTTAGTACATGTAAACACTCAAGCCTAGGGCTTTATTTGTATTTGAGTTAGAACTCATACTTTTGTGTCCAAGTGTTGGCTTGGAAAGATGTAAGCCTGTAGGGCATTTAATTTGGTGTTACATGTAATGTTTTTATTTGATAATACTCTGATGAATGAATTAATAAAGTGTTTTCTTTAAATAATGCATGTCAATGATATATATAATGGGTTAATTTTGGGGGCGTGACAACTTGGTATCAGAGCGAACCGGGTTTGAATACTTTGGGTACGTGGGAAGTGATTAGTATCACATTGGGTTCGTCTCGTTTGATAGAGACTTAGTGTAATGTTATATGCTTATGTGATAACATGTTTATGTGATTATGTGGGTATGGAATGTAGTTTCTAGGATGTTGATTGGACCCTTGAGTTTCTAGTAGTCTTGTTGGAAAGGCACTTGATCACTGCTGCTTCCAACCGGAACTATAGTAACGCATTGGGACTATCATTATCCGGAAATGAAATTCGTAGGTGCTTATGTGATTATGTGCTTACGTGGAATGAATTATTGTTGTCCAATGCATTAGGACGTGAGTGCTTAGTTTCGGCACATTTATTAATGTGCTAACGTCTTTGTTTCCTTCATTAGGATGTCAGGACGAGGATGAGGACGCGGTAGGCGTGGTAGGCCAGGTAGGCAGGAGGTGCCTGTGCCAGAGGAGATTCCGGCAGTTCAGGAGGGAATTGGCCAGGCCAATGTGGCCGAGCCAGTAGGCTAGCAGGCTATGGGCGCTCTAGCCCGAGAGATAGCAGGGGCATTCAGGGAGTCAGTAGGCATTCTCAGAGCTGAGAATCAAGCTCGGGATGTTGCTGCAGATGCAGGACCTTCCTTTCTGAAGAGGGAGTTCTTCCGGTCTAATCCGGATGAATTTGTGGGTGATCCTAAAGAGCCGCTTAAGGCAGATGAATTGCTCGAACAGACAATGAAGACATTTGAGATGCTTGGCATCGAAGACGAGGGGTTGAAAGTGACCTTGGCATCTTTCCAGTTGAAGGGGGATGCGGGTCAGTGGTGGAAGTTCACTAAGGGTCGTCTAGGAGGTACATGGGAGGCTTTTGTGAATGCTTTCCAGGAGAAGTTCTTATCTCCAGCAGTCAGGGAGAAGCTGAGAGACCAGTTTTGTCAGCTTAAGTAGTCGAGTTCTTCAGTGGCTGAGTTTGAGGCTGCATTTACTAGCTTGTCCAGGTTTGCACCTGAGTTGGTGGCGTCTGAGGAACGCCGTTGTATCGAGTTCGAGAAGAAGTTGAGGCGTGGCCTCAATCTGAGAGTTGGGGGAACTATGATTCGGGATTATGGGCATATGGTTGATGCTGCAGCCCACATGGAAATCATGATGCAGGAGGAGGAGGAAGGACAGAAGGGCTCCAAGAGGAGTCAGGATGGTCAGAGTGATGGTAGGAGACAGAAGGGTTTTATTCCTCAGCAGTCTCAGGGTAGCTTTTCTAGATCGACTTTTCCTGTGCCGAGTGCTAGTTCGGGGAAAGGCAGTTAGGGAGACATTACCTGTTTCAAGTGTGGCCAGCTGGGCCACAAGTCTCAAGTTTGTCCTCAGAGGGGAGGAGTGCAGAGAGCAGCATCATCTTCGGCTCGATCTCAGAGCCAGAGTCAGGGTAGAGGCCAGCCACTCTCGTGTTATCAGTGTGGTCAGCCAGGGCATATGAAGAGGTATTGCCCGCAGTTGGGTGGCACACCTGGTGCATCTGGTTTGAGGCCGATTTAGGGTCAGCAGCCAGCTCAGTCGGGTCAAGCCTCGAGGGCCAATCAGGGGGCTTCATCGTCCCAGTCGGTGCAGCAAACTTATGTTCCTAGGGGTGAGCAGGTTGATCAGAGGTCGTCTGGGCGCGTGTACGCTGTTACTGCACAGGATCTTGTGCCGGCACCATCAGTTGTGAGAGGTACCTTCTTGTTTTGCAACTCGGTTGCTAGTGTTTTGATTGATACGGGTGCATCTCATTCCTTTGTGTCTGCTGCATTTGCATCTGTTTTGGAGTTGGAGTTAGCACAGTTAGCATCTCCTATTTGTGTAGTGTCACCTCTTGGGGGTGAATTGATCTTGAAACAAGGTGTTAGGGGTTGTGATATAGAGGTTGATTATCATAGAATCCCATTTTCCTTTGTTGTTATGCCTATGAGGGGTTTCGATGTTATTTTGGGTATGGACTGGTTATCGTCATACCGGGCAATTATTGATTGCTACCGCCAGAGGGTCACTTATTGTACCGTGAGCGGAGAGTATTTTCATTTTCTGGGGGACCGGGTTGGTGATGTGTTGCCACCGGGGTATGTTCTGCGAGGACGGAGTGAGCTTAGTGGTCTACTTGCTAACCTTTCGATTAGTGAGGATGATGAGACTCAGATTGTGTTGCCAAGGGTGGTTTGTGAGTACTCGGACGTCTTTCCCGAGGATCTTGTTGGTTTGCCACTGCATTGAGAGATTGAATTCTCTATTGACCTAGTGCCCGGCACGGCGCCGATTTCTATGGCACCTTATCGTTTTGCCCCAGCCGAGTTAGTTGAGTTGAAGATTCAGCTCCAAGAGTTACTAGACAAGGGCTATATACGTCCTAGTATTTCGCCGTGGGGAGCACCGACCCTCTTTGTTAAAAAGAAAGGTGGTGCTTTGAGACTTTGTATAGATTACCGGAAATTGAATCGGGCTACGGTTAAGAATAAGTACCCTATGCCTCGTATAGATGATTTGTTTGATCAGTTGAAAGGTTCCCGTTGTTTCTCGAAGATAGACTTGAGATCGGGTTATCATCAGTTAAGAGTCAGAGAGGAGGATATTCCGAAGACGGCATTCCGTACACGGTATGGCCACTATGAGTTTCTAGTGATGCCATTTGGGCTCACCAATGTACCGGCAGTTTTTATGGATTTGATGAACCGGATATTCCGGGAATTTTTAGATCGTTTTATAGTCGTCTTCGTGGACGACATCCTTATCTATTCACCTTCGGAGGAGAAGCACAAGGAACACTTGAGAGTGGTGCTTGAGTTACTTAGAGCCCATAAGCTTTATGCTAAGTTTGGGAAGTGTGAGTTCTGGCTAGAAGAGGTCAAGTTCTTAGGCCATGTAGTTTCTGGGGAAGGAGTGTCTGTTGATACATCCAAGACTGAGGCAGTGCAAGATTGGGCACAGCCTAAGAGTGTGTTTGAGATCCGCAGTTTTCTGGGGTTAGCTGGGTATTATCGTCGGTTTGTGAAAGATTTCTCCAGATTAGCTTCGCCTTTGACTAGATTGACTCGGAAGGGAGTCAAATTTGTATGGAGTGAGACTTGTGAAAAGTCGTTCCAGGAGTTGAAAGTTAGAATGACCACCGCTCCGGTATTGATTATTCCAGAGAGAGGGTTGGGTTATGCAGTCTATTGTGACGCCTCACGAGAGGGTCTGGGTTGTGTGTTAATGCAAGAAGGGAAAGTAGTTGCTTATGGCTCACGTCAGTTGAAAATTCACGAGCAGAATTACCCTACGCATGATCTAGAGTTAGCAGCTGTGATATTTGCCTTGAAGATTTGGAGGCATTATCTTTATGGTGAGAGATTCGAGGTATTCTCGGATCATAAGAGTCTGAAATATTTGTTTACACAGAAAGACTTCAACTTGAGGCAGAGGAGGTGGATGGAGTTCATAGAGGATTATGACTTTGAGTTGCATTATCATCCAGGAAAGGCCAATGTGGTGGCCGATGCCCTTAGCAGGAAACCTGTGGGTGACATAGCTAGTATAGCCATCCGAGAATGGGAGATGTTGGGTGCCGTTGGTGGAGTTTGCCTACAACAACAGTTTCCAGTCTAGTATCGGTATGGCACCGTTTGAGGCCTTGTATGGCCGACCGTGTAGATCTCCTGTTTGTTGGGCCGAGGTGGGTGATGCACCTCTGTTGGGTCCGGAGTTGGTGAGGGAAACGACGGAGAAAGTTGAGCTTATCCGTAAGAGACTTGTTACAGCACAGAGTCGTCAGAAATCTTATGCCGACCGTAGGAGGAGACCTTTGGTGTTTGAGGTGGGTGATCATGTCTTTCTGAAGATATCACCTAGACGGGGTTTGATGAGGTTTGGGAAGAGCGGGAAGTTGTCCCCTCGGTTCATTGGTCCGTTTGAGATCCTTGAGAGGATTGGCGAGGCTGCTTATCGTTTAGCTTTGCCGCCGCAGTTGTCCGGAGTACATGGCGTGTTTCATGTGAGTATGCTTCGGAAGTAAGAGCCGGATCCATCACATGTGTTGGATTGGACCGATTTAGTGGTTGATGAGGATGTCTCGTATGAGGAGAGACCGATTCGGGTCTTGGATAGGCGGGATCAAGTTTTGTGAGGCAAAACCATCCCTTTGGTCAAAGTTTTGTGGAAACATCACGGAGTGGAGGAAGCCACTTGGGAACGTGAATTGGAAGTCCGCGAGAAATATCCGGACATGTTTGTTGATTTGTAATCTTATAATTAGATTCTGTTATATTGTTGAACTTAAGAGCTTTACATATGTCTTAAGTTGTAAAACATTGAGTATGTTTTGGTAAAAGGATGTATCTTGAAACTTGCTTCATTATAGAAGTTTAGTGTAACATTGCATATGTTGATTACATTGTTGAATGTGTTGTATATATCATGCAAATGAATCTGATATGGAATTGCTAACATTGAAAGGAATAATGCATAATAGTGATGCAGGCTGAAATATATGTTGTTTTATATATATTGTGAGATGCCTCTTGATAAAGAGATGAGGTGACCAGTATTGGGTCAAGTTGTTTTTTTTATTGTTATATAATATCTTTGGGAATTGAGAAAAACTTGTTTCTTTTTATAAACTTATGCTTAATTTCGGGGAGGAAATTCTTTTAAGGGGGGGAGGTTATAGCGACCCCGGTCTTTTCTCATTTGTTTATTGTATCCGGACTTAGGCTCTATAGCTACTGCTATTGTATTATGATTGTTACCGTCCTTTAATTTCCTATTTCTGAGTTAGGGGATGCATTGGGCAGGTTTGTAGCAGGTTGGTTGAGCTTGGGAGCAAAGGGTTGCTGCCCAGAATTTTGACCCTTCGCTCGAGCGAGCATTTCTTCGCTCGATCGAGCTCTTTGTTTTGGTCCGTCGCTCGAGCCAGGGGTTCTTCGCTCGAGCGAGGATTGCGTTTTGTAGTAAGACCTGATAGCAGTGGTTTTTGGCTCGAGCGAGCTTTTCTTCGCTCAAGCGAGCTAGTTTGTTCTTCGCTCGAGCGAGAGTTCCTTCGCTCGAGCGTGTGTCTGGTTATAGACCTGAGGGTTTGAGTTCTTCGATCGAGCGAGATTTCCTTCGCTCGAGCGAGCTTCTGGGTTGTTGGCTCGAGCGTAGCTTTTCTGTGTTTGGTCGCTCGAGCGACCAAGTCTTCGCTCGTGCGAGCCTGTTCAGTTTATATACGCAGCAGCGGGTTTTGATCAGTCTTTTTCATCTTCTTTCTGATTCCAAACCCTAGGACCGACTTCTCTCTCTCCCTACTCACCTTCTCTCTTAGGTTTGATCTATTTAGAGTGTGTTTCTACCCTAGTTGCTTTATTAAAAAGATAGAGTGAGTCGAGGGCTTCCATTTAATCTGAACATTTGGCGATTTGGAGCACATTGGTTTTTGGGTATTCATCTCTGTCTTCTCCATTTGGGTTATTTTCTTCGAGGTAGGGATTTCCTACTCCATCTTATAAGTTTTGTTCTAAGTTTTGGTATTTTGATATGTTGGGGGTACTTTGGTAATTTTGGAAAAAACCCTAGTTGTATTAATAAATTAATTTGTATAATTAATCTAAGGGAATTGGGGAATTTGGTTAAATTCATGAAATTGAGAAATTCATTGATTAAATGGTGTAGTTGGATAATTTAAATCACTAACCTATTGAATTGTTGATATATTTATTTCCAGTCTAGAAATAACTGTTTTGGGCTATCGGTGGAGGATAGTCGTGATTGTTGTAGACATTGCATGTGGATTAGGAATAACTGAAACTAATCACATTGGTTAAGTCATTAATTTTGACTATTGAAATAATACTGAAAATACGTGTATTGATTGAGCATTGCATTTGCATATTGTGTGGGAGGAGATAGGGGATGTACTCCACGGTTTAGGGGAAGATAGGGGATGGACCTCTAAACCGGATTTTTGTTTGGGAGGAGATAGGGGATGGACTCCATTAGCATCACTTTTATGTGTGCTTATTTATATTGAAGTGTTTTATTGATACAACACTAAAATGTGTATCAAACTGGAAGTATGAAGTGTTTTGATTTGAACCTGAGTCTTATCTATTTGTTGACATTGGAAGAATGTGAATATGATATATATTGTACACTGTTGTAATTTTGGCCAGGTTCTGAGCCATATTGATAATGTTGGAAAGTAAAACGTGTCATTGACATTAGTGTCGTGAAACTGTATAATGATGTATTAATTATCTTGTTTACCCATCTATTGAATGCTATTGCTTTATTCAATGCTTATATTTGGTTTAGTATATTTCTGCTGGGCTGTGGCTCACCCTATATGGAAACATCATTTTCAGGTTCAGGTGATAAGCTACCTCCAAGAACTTAGCTTGGAAGGACTTGGATTTGAAGACTATTTTCAGTTATTTGTTTTTCATTGTTAGTACATGTAAACACTCAAGCCTAGGGTTTTATTTGTATTTGAGTTAGAACTCATACTTTTGTGTCCAAGTATTGGCTTGGAAAGATGTAAGCCTGTAGGGCATTTAATTTGGTGTTACATGTAATGTTTTTATTTGATAATACTCTGATGAATGAATTAATAAAGTGTTTTCTTTAAATAATGCATGTCAATGATATATATAATGGGTTAATTTTGGGGGCGTGACACGAACCTTTACGTTCTAGGCATCAGCCATTCGAACTCTAGTTTCCACCGTCGCAGTTGGTCTCCTAGGAACTCATTGCGAACACAGCCAAGATGCCTCTGGCAGGGAATGGTACTCAGGGAGAGCACTTTTGATCGCCATTCTGGCTTGAAGCAGACTTGATCTTGAGCTTGAGGTAGAGGCACACTCATACTTCGGAGCATTGGCAAGACCTGAAGAGGTACACACGGAATGTAGTCTCGGAACTTACTAAAGTTGAAACAAACTCAGATGCTCGACATTTCCTCTTTTGCTTTTGCTTTGTAGACTGGAACTCATATCGCTTTAGATAGGTCCTGGTTTTACTGTTCTGACGTGACTTGGGTTGAACCCTGCGGTTTTATGAAAGAACGAATCTTGTTTTGCACAGCTGTGGAGAACGGCACGGCACTCGGAGCGCAAAACGATTTTATTTTTTAATTGATAAATGGGCTTTTGACCGGGTATCGAGCCTACGACTGAACACAGCAAGACAACTCAACAAGGAAATAAAAGGCACACAACCTAGACACATCGAGTAACACTCGAAATGACTCAAAACAAGAATCGAGATAAAACAAAAAGACACGACACTCAGACGTGCACAGGGAGCCTGTTTCACCGGGTAGTGTTTCCCACCCTTTCTCATTTGTGGTTCTCACATCACTCGGCCCTCAAGCTCTGTTTTTCTGAAAAATCCCTCTTCTCACTTTTCCTCTCATCGCACGTCTCTCTATTCTTTATTCTCTCGTTTTTCATCCCTTCCCTGGGTGGTTGATGGATGAACAGGAAGTTGCGGGCTCACACCCAACATAATCGGCTCGCAGCTATTTCCTTCGGTGACATCTGTCGATGCGCCGGATGAGGGAATGGAGCATCTCGATCCATTCCAATTCGTGCTTCGCATTCGGCTTGATACCTCGCTGCTTGGAGGATGAGAGAGCTTTCTGCCCTTTGTTGTGCCCTTTTCTGGCGAATACAGTGCCTTTTCCGACAAGTAGAGTGTCCTTTCTGGCAAGTATTTTGACAAAGGGGAAAGGACAGAACATCTGACTCAACTATGCCCCTAGTTCATCATTTTGACCATTTTTGTTTTTGCTTTCTACTAAAACAGTTTTGACCAACATGAGTTAGGTTAACGCGCTTGCTCGATTTTTGATTTGAAATCATGCAAGTTAGGCTGTGAGCACTGAGAGTTTTCCTTTTTTTGGGTCCGAGAAATGGTCCAGTTTTGAAAAATGGAGTACTTTTCAAGAAGATTAGTCAACCTCAGTAAAAATTCTCAAAACTATTTTTGCAGACGACCACTGCTCAACGAGCACGGAACCTACTCTCGAGATGCACAACCTCGGATGCATAGCAATGGAAAATTGCCCCTTGTTTGAAGGACACTGCATGGCAACGGAAAGTTGCCCCTTATTTGAACAGCACCGCGGCGCATTGAATGGCAACGGAAAGTTGCCCCTTGTTTGGATGGCACCGCAGCGCATTGAATGGCAACGGAAAGTTACCCCTTGTTTGGATGGTACCGCAGCGCTTTGTGGGCAATCCTCAGTGCGACGAACGCAACCAGACTCTCAAATACAGAGAAGACAAAGATGACCCAAAACCATCGCATGGACACAAACGAATTTGAAGTGTTTTACGGCTGGACTTCAGAATGAAGTTGCCTACGTATCCCAAAGATGGGAATCAAGCCTCACGTAGTTCGGGGTTAAGGTACACTCGGGTATTAACCTCTCCTTTTTAGGCTCTAACTTTTGCCAAGGCGCCCGTTGCGGGTTTTCGACCTTGCGAGCTTTGTTCTTCTTTTCTTTTCAATTCTTTTCATTTCTTTTCTTCTTTTTTTTTTTGCATTCTTTCTTTTTTCTTGCTCTAACTTTTGCCTGGGCCGTCCTTCTGGGTTTTCGGCCCAGCGAGCCTCTCAAGGGTAAAAGTGTAGCTTTGTCCATGTCAAATGATTTTGAGATCCTGAAGTCATCTGAATCCAGGAGAATGGCTGCTGTTTTGCTTCGTAAGCTTCCTCTGATGAGATCTGATCTTCTTGACCTGACTTTCCTGGCCTCTTGTTCGAGGGCTGCTTCAAATCCGGCCACACAGGCCTCACATCATAATTGACCGTTGAACCTTCTGAATTCAAGTTTCGAGGTTTGGAAGCAAAGGGGTTGAGTCTCGAGGCTGAGAGCGATCCTAAACTGCACAATCTCAAGAGCGATTCCACACAAGTCTTCGCAGGACCGCGCAAAACATTTTGTTTTTGAAAATTTTTAAGAAAGCGATAAATCGCTCACGCTGAAGATAGTGTGAAGCCAGTCTGGATCAAGCTAGGGTCCTTCTCAGTACTCACGCTAACAAGCATGATTTCATTCATAAAGGGGCTTAGCACGCCTCTCTTTCTCTCAAATGATCAAAGTTTTGCAAAACACGAGGAATTCCTTCCTCTTCATTTTCACCGCAGTGTTCAAAAGGTTTTGAAAAACTTAGGTCAATGCAATGATTTTGGGGTGCAGAAGAGTAGGCGAAAAGTACTGCCGTTTCATTCAAACTTTCTGGCACAATTGGCACACGGCCGAGGCAGACACAAGAGCGTGAAAAACCACTGCTATTTCATTCAAATCTGTTGGCACAACTGGCTCCCTGGCAGAAATAGACTCAAGACAAAACGAAAAGACAAGCATAAAACAAAATGGTGACGCCCGAGGTAACATCCCCCGGAATCACCCGACTTCTATACAACAGGATTGACTCGATACAACAAGACAGACCCAAAACCAAAAAGAGACTGACTCAAAACAAAAGACAGACTCAAAACAAAACAACAAGACTGACCCAATACCCAAGTCAGAAACTGGCATTCGCAAATGCTCAGAATAGTGCCTGTCATTCCCACATCTGGAGTAAATCGAGTGCCACCCGCAGCTGGTTCATTCCTCGATCACATCACATTATCCCCCCATAGTTCACTGATCAAGTGCCGATAGACTTTGCAGGACCTGGTGCAGGGATGACCCCATTGTCAAACAGATCTTGTACATCATGGCGCAGACGAAAGCAACTGTCGGTGTCATGACCGGTTTGTTGATGGTAGGCACAGTATTTAGTCTAATCATGCTTTGCAAGGATAGGATCGGGTAGGGGCCGTTGTTCCAACGGTTTTAGATGTCCTTTCCGGATTAAGACCTCTAGGGCCTTTGACAAAGGCATATGAAGTGGGGTAAAAACCCTCTTGACTCGAGGCGGGTATTTGGTTCCTTGTGAGCTACTTCCGGACGCACCGGTGAATGGGGTAGTTGTTTTTGATACGGTGGTGGTAACCATGCCCACATCAGAAGATCTTGCAACTGTATCACCACTGGTGGTCGCATTCGAACTGCGGGTAAACGCCCTCCTGGGCTGCTCCTTCTCCTGGTCAAAAAGGCCCTGCTTCATAGCGTCCTCGATCTGTACCCCCATCTCATGCAAATCTGAAAAGGTAGGGAAGGGGATCACGATCATTTTCTGCATTAGCTTGGGCTGGAGATTGCGCACAATCATCCGAATTTGATCTTTGTCAGTGGGTCTAAGGGTCATCATTGAAGCCTTGGCCCTTCAGCGGGCTACGAATTCTGAGAAGCTCTCCTTCGGCTCCTGCCTCATCATCTCAAGATCACGGGTCGTAATCTCGATTTGGGTATTATATGAATATTGTGCGACGAAGGCCTCGGCCATCTCCTCCCAGCTTCGTTTCACTGAATCCTCCAATTTGGCATACCAGGTGACCGCAATACCCGACAGGGTCCTGCCAAAAAGGGAGAGTTTCTGTAATCTTGTCAAGCCCATCGGGCGCAAAACATCTGAAAACAAGCTCAAGTGGACCATGGGATCTCCTAACCCATCAAAACGGTCGATGTGAGGCATCTTGAACCTGTCCGGCAGAGTTACAGCTGCGTCGGCGTACCCGTCCTCAATGCCCAGGATGGACTTTACGCCCTGGGATTTCTTGAACAACTTTTCAAGCTTGCTCAACTTCAACGCTGTGGGGTCAACCTCGAACTCGAAGGGAGAGTCCGGTAGATTGGTAGGTGTTTTGGATAGTTGAGGTAAAATTGGGGGCGGAGCCGGCCCGCCTGGAATGTCCATATCATCCTGGACGTTTGGCGTCTCCCCAAGTGCTGGAGCTCCTGTTGGGGGAGGAACTTGTTGTGAAGCGGACGCGCCGCTTTGCTGTTGCAGCTTGGTGATGAGCTCGGCCTGCTGAGCCATGATTGCAGCTTGCTGCTTGGAGAATTCCGCTTGACGGACAGCATCTTGCTGCATGAGTTTCATACTTTCTTGCATCTAGCGCATCATTGCCTCCATCCCTGACGTGTTCTGCTGATCCATCTGACTGACTGGTATCTATCCCTGCAGTAGAAACTGAGACCTCAGCCTGACTGTTCACTGGTGGGGTGGATAAGGGCCACTGATCTGGTAACTGCTGAGCTGGTGATTTGTGCCCGACTAGCCCTTTTACCCTGCCTCTGGCAAAGGAACACTGATTGCCCTTGAACTGAATCTCTAACTTGACAAAGTCTATCAGCACAAGTTCGATGAACCTCGGGGGATATCGGAGCCTTCTGAAGCTATGGTTCCAAGACTACCTAGCAAAAGAGAAAACAGACAGCACCTCAGCCTGATTTCACGACAACCCATATGAGCAAAGCTGAGTGAGTGTACTCTCTACTGAATTCTGTCCAAAATTCTACCCCAAATTTGAGTCTGATACCCACAGGTAAAGCTGACTCCCAAATACTGATAGTAATGCCCGTAGGCCTAATGCCCAGACTTGCAAACTGATACATGCATTCCTGTAGAGACGCACTCTAAAGCACATAGCAGATAAGTGAGAGCCAAAACACCCCTATGAAGGGGTAGGGTTTCCCTGTCCTATTTTGTCAGGAGCTAGGGTTTCACTACGCACACAGCGGTTTCAAACAACCTATAAACGGGTAAGCAACCTGTCCTAGTTTGGAATGGTCACTATGGATTCCGAATATGCACTAGGTCGAATGGTCAAAAGGGGTGCCCCGGTAAAACCGGGGTTTGTGTTCCCATACTGGCAGAGCCCACAACCGGTCAGCCTTATGGTCATGCCTTGACAAGACAAGCCTCCGGCAAACCGTTCAGGAATAGCAGATGGCAAACACGGTGTCCTAGGCGCACCAATGCAAATGCAATGCAAAGAAACACACAAGTGTAGTAAAAAACAGATATCATGAGTTCGAGTCAAGTTCTCTAAATCCCCAGCAGAGTCGCCAGAAACTGTAGACGTCCCCGAACGCCCCGGGAGGAACGAGGTCCCGTTCCGTTCATTTGGGGTCACTACAGCTCAGGA
Organism: Camellia sinensis; assembly: GCF_055761805.1. Lineage (NCBI taxonomy): Eukaryota > Viridiplantae > Streptophyta > Magnoliopsida > Ericales > Theaceae > Camellia > Camellia sinensis. Next base: position 43,114,078 of record NW_028128987.1, on the reverse strand, counting down.
CTCTCAAATTTGTCACGGTTCTACGTCTGAACCAAAGAGTCCAAAATCTGGCAAATTGTTTTGAGAAAACAGATTTTTGAAAGAAGTGCCAAACATGGACTGCTTTGCCAGATACAGAGTCGCCACCTAAATGTTTTTTTAATGGGAAATTTAGGAAACCCTGACTCGGTGCCAAAGGCCACGTGTTCGTCATCACCAAAGTTGCCTCGGCTCGGGAACTTGGGTACGATTGGGGAAGGTCACTTCGTGAGCACCCCCGCTCGCCCGATCAAAGATCGGCCTCTACTAACCATGATATCTATTTTTGAAAACATTGTGTGTTCTTATTCCGATTTATTAGCCTAGGTTACTATGTGATGCACACAGCATATAAGTATAGACTAGGTCGCCCGAATTGGAACAAAACATTTCATGTTTGTTTATTTGAAAGATGGTTTTGCCACTATCTAGTGGGCTTAAAACTCACAGTCAATGATTTGTTCCAATCCAAATAACCCAACCTTCACCCACAGGCATTCAGGCAGTTATATTATATAAGCATATAGCCTCATGGTAAGCATGCTATCATGGCAGTCACTCACACGCATGCAAGGATGCTAAAGCATGAAACTTACCGAGTACTCCGAGCCAAGACAGAAGCTCATTAGAAATTCATGCATGAATCCTAAGTATACAGAAATGCCTAATGCAACACATGCAAAAATGCAAACTATAGCAGGCTCGGCTATTCTAAACATGGCATATGGGATGCTACAGCTAACATGCATTCAATCTTGGAATTGAAAATACAATGCAGTTAGTATGATGCGCCGAGCCCGGTGCATGCAAAACAGATGAATGATGCAAACATGCTGTCATACTGTATGCTAAATTGAAATATGCCCTAATCTAACCATCAAAAGCAGGTAAATAAAAGGGAGAAAGACGTGGGGTTGGAAGACATACATCACACTCACGCACACTTATTACAGTTGTGCCCTCGCGCAGAGGGTCCGAATAAATAATACAGTCCCAAATAAAAGAATATTACAGTCCAAATATTACAGTCCGAATAATATACAAATTCCTAATTAATTAACAAATTAACTAAGAGAGCTGTAAAATTGGCGTGCAAGCCAGGGACTGCCTTGCTTCTGATGAATGATGCATGTCTGGGCTGCCTTGCGCGGAAATCCACGGCGATACCCCGATTAGCCTCTGTTTGCACTTTTTCTTGAAATGCGCGCCAAACTCCGGAAAGTTGCTGATTCTTGATTTTTGCTACAACAGAGAGCAGGAAAGGGGCATAGCAATGTATTTCACAAATATATGCATGCCTCGATCCTCGTGCCACCAATCACGCATATCGATGCATGATGGCCGAGGAATCGAAATGTGCAACTCAATATGGAATGAATGCACGTGTAAACAGAACAAGAACCTAACTCCATCATGGATGATCCGGAGTGTCGGTGACTGGGGAATTGAGACGCGTTCCGTCACTCGGAGTACGAAACGCACCTTGCTTCCCGTGCTCGGGCTAACTCCTATCCCGAACACGATGCAATATGCATGATATGCATGAAATGCAACTAAGATACAGCCTAGCATGCACAATGCTATGAAAATGAGATGCCTCGAAGTGCGTGCACACGGGCACGCAAACTGAGAAAATGCATACGCAATGCAATATGGCTAAAATGGCATATAGAATGCAACATGGACTTATACTAACATGAGAGAGCCTCAGCCACACTCACATAAGAGGTCGATGGATGAAAATGAAGTGCCTCGAAATGCGTGCACACGGGCACGCAAACCGAGGCAATGACATATGCAATGCAATGGCATGGAAATGGCATATAGAATGCAACATGGACTTATACTAACATGAGAGAGCCTTAGCCGCACTCACATAAGAGGCCGATGGATGAAAATGAAGTGCCTCGAAATGCGTGCACACGGGCACGCAAACCGAGGCAATGACATATGCAATGCAATGGCATGGAAATGGCATATAGAATGCAACATGGACTTATACTAACATGAGAGAGCCTTAGCCGCACTCACATAAGAGGCCGATGGATGAAAATGAAGTGCCTCGAAATGCGTGCACACGGACACGCAAACCGAGGCAATGGCATACGCAATGCAATATGGCTAAGATGGCATATAGAATGCAACATGGACTTATACTAACATGAGAGAGCCTCAGCCACACTCACATAAGAGGCCGATGGATGAAAATGAAGTGCCTCGAAATGCGTGCACACGGGCACGCAAACCGAGGCAATGACATATGCAATGCAATGGCATGGAAATGGCATATAGAATGCAACATGGACTTATACTAACATGAGAGAGCCTCAGCAGCACTCACATAAGAGGCCAATGGATGAAAATAAAGTGCCTCGAAATGCGTGCACACGGACACGCAAACCGAGGCAATGGCATACGCAATGCAATATGGCTAAGATGGCATATAGAATGCAACATGGACTTATACTAACATGAGAGAGCCTCAGCCACACTCACATAAGAGGCCGATGGATGAAAATGAAGTGCCTCGAAATGCGTGCACACGGGCACGTAAACCGAGGCAATGGCATACGCAATGCAATATGGCTAAGATGGCATATAGAATGCAACATGGACTTATACTAACATGAGAGAGCCTCAGCCACACTCACATAAGAGGCCGATGGATGAAAATGAAGTGCCTCGAAATGCGTGCACACGGGCACGCAAACCGAGGCAATGGCATACGCAATGCAATATGGCTAAGATGGCATATAGAATGCAACATGGACTTATACTAACATGAGAGAGCCTCAGCCACACTCAGATAAGAGGCCGATGGATGAAAATGAAGTGCCTCGAAATGCGTGCACACGGGCACGCAAACCGAGGCAATGACATATGCAATGCAATGGCATGGAAATGGCATATAGAATGCAACATGGACTTATACTAACATGAGAGAGCCTCAGCAGCACTCACATAAGAGGCCAATGGATGAAAATGAAGTGCCTCGAAATGCGTGCACACGGGCACGCAAACCGAGGCAATGGCATACGCAATGCAATATGGCTAAGATGGCATATAGAATGCAACATGGACTTATACTAACATGAGAGAGCCTCAGCCACACTCACATAAGAGGCCGATGGATGAAAATGAAGTGCCTCGAAATGCATGCACACGGGCACGCAAACCGAGGCAATGGCATACGCAATGCAATATGGCTAAGATGGCATATAGAATGCAACATGGACTTATACTAACATGAGAGAGCCTCAGCCGCACTCACATAAGAGGCCGATGGATGAAAATGAAGTGCCTCGAAATGCGTGCACACGGACACGCAAACCGAGGCAATGACATATGCAATGCAATAATGGGCTTACACCTACATGAGAGAGCCTCAGCCACACTCACATAAGAGGCCGTGGATGAAAACTGTAACGCCCTCAAAATAATAACTTTAAACCCATTAAATAAGACATGCATTGATATTCAAAGGTTCCACATTCTTTCATTTATCAGAGTTTCATTACAAGAAGTATTACATATTAACAACAAAAGCAAATGCCCTGTGGGCTTACAGCTTTCCAAGTTAACACTTGGTTACAACAAAAGAGTACTAACTCACACACGTTAAGCCCTTGGCTTGGATTTACATGTAATACATCAAAAGTAAAACAACAAAAAGTCCGCCTCTGGCCTCCCAAGCTACGTCCTTGGAGGTGGCATGCTACCTGTACCTGAAAATGATATTCCCATATAGGGTGAGCCACAGCCCAGTAGAAATACACTATACCAACCATGAACAATGACTAAAAGATTAGCAACTGATAGATGGTCAACACTGACACTTTCATTTACATCTCCCTACGTTTCCATGACAGCCAAGTCTATGTTACAATTCACTTTTCATTTTTGTTCAACTTTGAGTTTGAAAACAAGGCTCAGTACTCTGGCCAGAACATTCGATGAGATTATAGTTCATCACTAGAACATTTTCGAAATCCAAGGTGGATACACATTATGGTGTTGTATCAATAACACATAAACTACTCCCATACTTCGCAAACAATGATGATATACATTTTAGTACTATATCAAATCAAACAAACTTTTCAATAGATAAGCATATGAGCTATATCACTACTACAACAGATAAGCATATGAGCTGTATCAACATTCCGATAGATAAGCATATGAGCTGTATCAACACTTCAACCGATAAGCATATGAGCTATATCAACATTCCAACAACCGGTTTAGAGGTACATCCCCCATCTTCCCCTAAACCATTAACCGGTTTAGAGGTACATCCCCCATCTTCCCCTAAACCGTGGAGTACATCCCCCATCTCCTCCCATACACAAGCAATGCATATAAACACAAAATCATACACGCAATCAATCAATACATAAAGTTAATGTATTCTATCAACCATCTACACATAATGCATATAAACACATTGATCATATACCCAATCAATCAATACATAAAGTTAATGTATTCTATCAACTGTCATACTCTATGACACATCCAATTGATTAGTTCTAGTTTGCCTAATCATCATGCATTGTCTACAACAATCAACACTACCCTCCACCGGTAGCCCAAAGCAATTATTTCTAAGCAGGAAATAAATGCACAAATGGATAATATATCAACATTTTCAATTCAATTCCTCGTTTTCTTCAATTAATTATATGCATTAATTAAATTAAACCAATTAGGGCAAATTACCATAATTCACAAAACAACTCTAAGGTTCCATTTCCATCAATGTACCAACATTAATCTCATTTCCCTATGCCTAACATGCGTACAGGTTTATATATTTAAAACCCCAACTTTTGTGAAATTGCACAAAGGCCCAAACTTTCTCAAAATTACCCAACAACCCCCAACATATCAAAATGCTAAAATTTAAAGACAAAGCTCATAAGATGGAGTAGGTTATCCCTACCTCAAATAATGGGACCCAACGAAGGAGGTGAAGAAACGGAAGTGCTCCAAATCCCAAAATTTTCAGATTAAAAGGTAGCCCTCGACGATCAACACAACTTTTGTAAAGGCCCAAGGTGAGAAAACAACTTCTACTAGATCAAATCTAAGAGAGAAGGTAGGGTTTTTGTGAGAGGAGCTCTCAAAATAGCTTTTTGGAAAAGTAAGAGAGAGAAAGGATGTTGAAAAGTGAACAAAAAAGGTGATTTCACGAACTGATATAAAACAGGTCTGCTCGAGCGTACAACACCCCGCTCGAGCGTCAGACACAGGTTCACGCTCGAGCGTCCAAATATCCGCTCGAGCGCCGGATGCACTCTCCCAGAATTTTCTGCAGACGACGAAAATGCTGAGAGGAGGAACTTCACGCTCGAGCGTCCCATCTGCCGCTCGAGCGGAAAGGCAACAACAAAAACCCCCGCTCGAGCGTCAAATCGCCGCTCGAGCGTAGAGACCAAAACCTGGGCAAAAATTCTAAGTTTTAAAACACAACCAACTTATTCCCAACTTGCCCAACACAACCCAAAACTCTAACACAAAGAGTAAGGGATAGAAATGAGAATAAAACAACAACGAATCCACGGAACCGAGTCCGGATTACGGTTAAACAATAGCAGGGAATACCGGGATCGCTATAAAAACAAGACAACTCGAAATGCGTGCACGCGTGCACGCAAACCGAGGACCGACCCTCAGGCACCGAAATGCCACTCTAACGAGACATGGCAAAGACATGGAATATGAGATGTAGATATGAAAAAATCAGTTGCAAAATAAAGGGGAAAATAGCACCGAAATCAGGCGAAATGACACCCGATGCATGGAATCTCTCCCGAAATGCAAAACTAGGTACATGAAATGACTTACAGCTATACAAAGCATGCATAATTAGTACAAGGAATGAAAAGACAGAAGCAAGGCAGCCCCAAAATAAGCATTTTTCCAGTTCAAAGCATGGCCAAACAGCAAACATAAATAGGGCAAAACTAGTATGCAAAAATGGCCCTAAATATGAGGTTATGAAGCAACTCACAGCTGCTGACCTCAAACAGGTTAGGGCCCTTCAACAACATTGAATAGGGGCCCAAAATAAGCCACTTTACAGAACTGTAAAAACCCCAAAAACAAACATAGATATGGCTAAGCTCTTATGCAAGAATATGGGCCAAAAGGTGGCCAAAGAAGCAAGTGGTATATGAAAAGCCCAAACTGAAAAATTCCCTTCTACAACATTGAAGAGGGACCAAAAATATGCACATTTACAGTTTACGGCAGCCCCAAAATCAGTATAAAAACATGCTAGAAATGTAATGCAAAATGAGGCTCAAAAGTGGCTATAACACAAAGTATGCAAAATATTCAACAAACAGCCAAAGACCCTTAATGAAACATGAAGAATGGGCCAAAATAAGACTATTTTCAGTATTGTAAAAAGGCCAAAAACAGAAGCACAATGGGCTTCCAAAGCATGAAAGAAAAGGGGACCAAAGAGGGATATAACATGAAGTGGCAGATGGAGTTCCCAAAAAGTAATGAGCCCTTCTTCAATGTTGAAGAGGGGCTCAAAATAAGCCTATTTACAGTTTACATCATGCTCCAAAACAGATCACATATAGGCTAAAAATATCATGCAAGAAAATGGCATTCAAGGAGGATATTGAAGCAAGTGTAATATGGGAGCCTCAAACAGGGTTGAGCCCTTAAGAAAAAGTGAAAAAGAGCTCAAAATAAGGCCACTTTCAGTTAGGGCCGGAGCTCAAAACAGCAAGCATGTATAGCTTATAAATGATACAAGAAATGAAACAAAAAGAGGGGAAATGAAACTCACCCTTGAAGACAAGTCTTTAGCAACTCTTGGCTTGAGTTTGTAGCACCCTTAGGCCTTGGAGAACACCTTCAAACTTCTGGAATGGAGGATGGAAGGGTGGGGGTTGGTGGTGTAGAAGAAATGGTGGTGTTGGACTTGGAGGTTTTCAAGGAAATGAGAGAGATGGAGGAGGATTTTTGCATGCAAGCTTGAAGATGATTTTTTCTAACCCTTCTCACCAATGCTGCCTGCTGGTTATATGGACAAAAAAAAGGGAGAAAAGGAGGGGCAAAGGTGGGAGAAAAAGGAGACAAGTTTTCCCCCAAAAAATATCCCCGGATTGAGATATTTTCTGGGGGATACAGCTATACAGCTGTAAAGTGTGTATTGCAAGGAACATGGCCAGCTACCTTTTGGAGTTACAGGTGGCCGGCCGGCCACCCCCCCTAGCCGGCCGGCTAGGGCTCAAAAGGGTCAAGTTGATTTTTTGGCCGGCCACCACAAAAAGGTGTCCTCCCAGGTCCCCTCATCACAACCTTGTGGTTCAAATTTGGAAATTGTAAAACAGGAGAGAGAATAGGCCATTTTTAGGAGGGGTTCAAAAGGTTCAATTGGAGTTTCTGGCCGGCCATATGATATTAGGATCCTCCCATGTGTGTACAACACAAATATGTGGTTTGGGGTTGAAGAAAGTGGCCCCAAGGTGTTCAACATTGGCTCGGAAGTGAGAAAAACGGGTGCCGGAGGGCGAAAATGGAATATAACTGGTTGCCAAGATAATTGCTGGCCTCCCACCTCCAGTGACCTTCCTGATGATAAAACAGAGGTACCTGCCAAAAATGAACGAAAATCGATGCAAAACGAACGCTCGGGGGCCAAAACACGCAGTTCGAGGTCCTGAAAATGGGCTGCTAAGCACTGAAAGTGGCGTTCGGCCACGAAGTGGGTTTCTCTAACCCCAGTCTCCCTTAAAAGGGAGCAAATAGGAAGTATCCCAAAAATCAGAGCGAATGGAGATGGTTGAGCGGTCCCGAACCGAGGCACACGGCCTGACGGCTCCGAAAACCGGAAATCGGGCTCCGAAATGGACAAAATGGCCTACGACCACAAAACGTAGCCCACGGCCACTGAGAGATGGTCCAAGGGACCTCTCCCTCCCCTCAGGAAAAGAAACAGAAAAAACCGAGCCTGGTTCGCAAACCGAGGCAAAGCACAAAAGAGGGTTCGGAAGTCCGGAGGCAGGGTTCACAACCGAGACTCTGAGACTTCTGAACGAGCATAATATGTAGTATCACCGAGCGCTCAACTGGTGACGTCTAAGTCTTAAGGTCAGTAAAAAATGGGGTGTCTACAAGCGTGTTCAGATTTTTGTTCTTGGCGCTCGAGCGTTGTGTTCTCCACTCGAGCGGGTCATGCGTATATGAGTTATCCGCTGGGTGATTTTAAATCACTTTTTTACTTTCCTTTCTCTCTCCTACTTTTTCTAAAACCCATTTTGAGAGCTTCTCTCTCTAAAACCTTGACTTCTCTCTAGGTATTGATCTAGTAGGAGTGAGTTCCTCCCCTTCGACCTTTGTAAAAGTTGTGTTGATCGTCGAGGGTGTCGTTTTGATCCGAGAATCTTAGTCTTTGGAGCACTTTGGTTTTGGTCTCTTCTCCATCCGAGCTCTAACTTTGAGGTAGGGATATCCTACTCCTCTTTATGAGCTTTGTCTTTAATTTTTTGCATTTTGATATGTTGGGGGTTGTTGGGTAATTTTGAGAGAGTTTGGGCCTTTGTGTAATTTTACAAAAGTTGGGGTTTTTATTTATATAAAACCTAAATGCATGATCGGCATGGAAAAGTGGAATTGATGTTGAAACATTAATGAAAATAGAACCGAAGGGTTGTAATGTTAATTATGGAAAATGCCCTAATTACATTGATTGATTAATTTGTATAATTAATTGTTGGAAATGAGGGATTGATTTGAAAATGTGGAAATTGGAAAGGGAAGGGGTTAAAGGGTGTAGTTGGATCATTTATCACTCACCTAGTTAAAATGTTGATAATATATCCATTGTTGCATTTATTTTCTGTATAGAAATAACTGCTTTGGGCTATCGGTGGAGGATAGTCTTGATTGTTGTAGACAATGCATGATGATTAGGCAAACTGGAACTAATCACTGGAACGTGTCATTGAGTATGACGGTTGAAAGAATACATTAAATTTATGTGTTGTGTGATGATGTGTATAATTATTGTTTATATGCATTGTGTTGTGTTGGAGGAGATAGGGGATGTACTCCACGGTTTAGGGGAAAATAGGGGATGGACCTCTAAACCGGATGTTGTTGGGAGGAGATAGGGGATGGACTCCATAGATAGAGCTCATATGCTTATCTATTAATGTGTTGGCAGAGCTCATATGCTTGTCTTTGGAAGTGTGATAGTGCTCTTATGCATATCTATGGAAGTGATTATATAGCTTGTATGCTTATCTGTTGGTGTGTGATATAGCTAGTATGCTTATCTATTATGAAATGGGAAAGTGCTTAATATGAGTTATTGCCTCATATGGGTTGTTTGGCCAGGTTCTGAGCCATGGTTATAAATTGAGAATTGAACAGAATTGGAAAATGGATTGTAACATGGACTTGTATGCCATGAAACAGTAAAGTGTGATAAGGGAAAGTATCAGTGTTGGCCATCTATCAACTGCTAAATCTTTAGTCATTGTTCATATTTGGTTTAGTGTACTTCTACTGGGCTGTGGCTCACCCTATATGGGAATATCATTTTCAGGTACAGGTAGCATGCCACCTCCAAGGACGTAGCTTGGGAGGCTAGAGGCGGGCATACTTTGGTTGTCTTATTTCTTTTGATGTATTACATGTAAATTCAAGCCAAGGGCTTAATATGTAATTGAGTTAGTACGCTTTCTTTTTGTAACCAAGTGTTAACTTGGAAAGCTGTAAGCCCGTACGGCATTTGCTTTTGTTGTTAACATGTAATACCTTTTGGTAATGGAACTCTGATGAATAGTAAAATGTGAAGCTTTTATATATCAATGCATGTCTATGTTGATGGGTTTAACGTTATTTCTTTTTTTTTTTTGAGGGCGTTACAATATCTTAACGATCTATTTGGAAATTAAATAAAAAAGGATGTTTAATAGAAAAGCAAATTGAATAAAAATGGAAGTTGAATAAAAATAATAAGGAAAGTTGCATAAAATAAAAAATGGAAGTTCAATCCAGAAACCACTATACATTAACGATCTATTTGGAAATTAAATAAAAAAGAAAGTTTAATAGAAAAGTAAATTGAATAAAAATGGAAGTTGAATAAAAATAAAAATGAAAGTTACAGAAAATTAAATATGGAAGTTCAATCTAGAAACCACTATACCTTAACGATCTATTTGGAAATTAAATAAAAAAAGAAGTTTAATAGAAAAGTAAATTGAATAAAAATGGAAGTTAAATAAAACTAAAACTGGAAGTTGCAGAAATGTAAAAATGGAAGTTCATTCAAGAAACCACTATACCTTAACGATCTATTTGGAAATTAAATAAAAAAGGATGTTTAATAGAAAAGTAAATTAAATAAAAATGGAAGCTGAATAAAAATAAAAAGGAAAGTTGCATAAAATAAAAAATGGAAGTTCAATCCAAAAACCACTATACCTTAACGATCTACTCGGAAATTAAATAAAAAATGAAGTTTAATAGAAAAGTAAATCGAATAAAAATGGAAGTTGAATAAAAATAAAAATGAAAGTTGCATAAAATTAAAAATGGCAGTTCAATCCAAAAACCACTATACCTTAACGATCTATTTGAAAATTACATAAAAAAGGAAGTTGAGTGGAAAAAAACTTGAATAAAAAAGGAAGTTAAATAAAACTAAAACTGGAAGTTGCAGTAATGTAAAAATGGAAGTTCATTCAAGAAACCACTATACCTTAACGATTTATTTGGAAATTAAATAAAAAAGGATGTTTAATAGAAAAGCAATTTGAATAAAAATGGAAGTTGAATAAAAATAAAAAGGAAAGTTGCATAAAATAAAAAGTGGAAGTTCAATCCAGAAACCACTATACCTTAACAATCTGTTTGCAAATTAAATAAAAAAGGAAGTTTAATAGAAAAGGAAATTGAATAAAAATGGAAGTTGAATAAAAATAAAAATGAAAGTTGCAGAAAATTAAATATAGAAGTTCAATCCAGAAACCACTATACCTTAACGATCTATTTGGAAATTAAATAAAAAAGGAAGTTTAATAGAAAAGTAAATTTCATAAAATGGAAGTAGAATAAAAATAAAAATGAAAGTTGCATAAAATTAAAAATGGAAGTTCAATCCAAAAACCACTATACTTTAACGATCTATTTGGAAATTAAATAAAAAATGAAGTTTAATAGAAAAGTAAATTGAATAAAAATGGAAGTTGAATAAAAATAAAAATGGAAGTTGCAGAAAATTAAATATGGAAGTTCAATCCAAAAACCACTATACCTTAATGATCTATTTGGAAATTAAATAAAAAAGGAAGTTTAATAGAAAAGTAAATTGAATAAAAATGGAAGTTGAATAAAAATAAAAATGAAAGTTGCAGAAAATTAAATATGGAAGTTCAATCCAGAAACCACTATACCTTAGCGATCTATTTGGAAATTAAATAAAAAAGGAAGTTTAATAGAAAAGTAAATTGAATAAAAATGGAAGTTGAATAAAAATAAAAATGGAAGTTGTAGAAAATTAAATATGGAAGTTCAATCCAGAAACCACTATACCTTAACGATCTATTTGGAAATTGTCACGACCCCAAACCGCCCCTAGTAGTTTAGTGCCGTGATGGCCAGTAATCCGAGATTACCGAAGGCCAACTTTTGAAAATTTACACACAAACAGAGTATAATTATATATATGGGGCTCACAAGTGCGGAAGCAATAATCTTAAAATATAAGTGGTCCATAAGAGCAGTGCGTAAGTTTCGTGGAATGGCATACAACTTTACATAATATTACAACTTGAATACAAATACAAAATACATTTTACATCTTGATCAAAAGGCTTCTCCAGCCGACGTGTAAATTACAGACATTATAAGCCGAGAAGCATAGTTTTCAAGACTGCCGACATGTACACAAGTGAAGCCGACATAACAAAAATCCAAAACAAGCTTGCGAGTCACACGTAGGCGTCACCGCCTTCCTGCTCATCATCTACATATATATAGAGAGGGTGAGCTTGGATACTCAGTGAATGATATAAGAAATAAAGGGGTTTGCATAACTGGTATTCAAGATCTTTATCAAACAATACATAACATAGTTGGTACAAGTCAAGGGATGAACCAAGTCCATCTTCCAAATCTGTCAAGTTTCAAAGGATGCTTACTAACATCATTATAATACAAGTGATGACATCTCGGCAAACAAGACCCACGCGGTAAACCGTCAGTGGCAAACAAGACAAGACGAGGCAAGACAAGGGAGATATCTCAATTCAATGGTGTCGTTGCATTATAGTCCCCGGACACTAAGGACTCGTGCTTCTAATGCTTAGAGTCCCCTAGCACGTGCGGACTTCCAAACTTTGTGCTACAATTGCTTATAGTCCCTTAGCACGTACGGACTTTCAAACTTTGTGCTACAAATGCTTATAGTCCCTTAGCACGTACGGACTTTCAAACTTTGTGCTACAAATGCTTATAGTCCCCTAGCACGTACGGACTTTCCAAGAATGTCATCAAAACAAGATAATATATATATATATATATTTTCCAATTAGGAATAACCATTCATGCTTACAAATACTTTCCAAAACGAAGCAAAACAAGACTTTTATCAAGGCATTATAACATAGCTTTATTTAAAATACCACTCACTTAGTTCTTCAAACGTCGGGGTCGAGGCAAGTCCAAACCCTACAAACACATGGCAAAGTCTACTGAATGCCCTTTTAAACAAGTTTCACATGCATGCAGATGATCTCGGCATTCCTCAAGACTAAGTCAAATCAAAACAAACACAATTCTTTATCTCGAAAAACATGTCGGGCGGCTACCAGGTCTAGGCCGAGGTCATACACCTCCTTGCCGAGGTGTTTGCCTCGATGGCCACATTCAAAGGAATGAAGTCGGAAAAATCTGGGTTTCCCTTTCTTGAAGAACATGATGAACATGAAGAACATGAACATGAGGGAGATGAATGCAAAGATCGTGATTTGCTATTACCAAAATCTGGGATTTCATGCTATGAGTTCAAAAACATGGACCTGGGTACCCATATTCAAGGATCTAGTGAGAACAAACACAAAAACACGAAACTTAATGCAAACTTCCAGATCAAACAAGACATTTCTTTCAAGAACACACGAACACCATTTTCTCTTTCTAAAACCAACTTTAAATCGATGCATGACATGCAAAACGGGTTCGATCATGCAATGCAGCTAGATGATCAATAAAAATGACAAGAGTAGATCAAGAATCTAACCTCAATACGCGAATCAAATGGTTTGATCTCTAGGAATCAAGCTCGAGACCCACTCTCTCACTCTAAACTTCTTCTTCTTCTTCTAGAGCTTCTCTCCCCTCACAAGCAAAGACATATAGCAAAATGATACATTTCTAAGTTTGCTGGCTGACTTAACCCTCTATAGAGGCACGTGGCAGCGGCTGGTTGGTGCTATACAGAAAGGTGGCTGAGTGACAAGACAAAACTATGGCAAAGTGTGTTCAACAAGCAAGACAGCGTGGGCACTCTGGCGAGTAGTGATCTCAGCTAGGAACAAGACATCGGCAAGTAGGGAACAATGACCTCGGCTAGGAAGGACAACACTTGACTAAGCTGTGCCACACCTTGGCCTAGATGTGCCACATCTCAGTCTAGGTCATACCTCTCCGGGACAAGATCACTTAGGTGCAAAGGTAACATCTCGGCCTAGATGATTCACACCTTGGCCTTGGTGATGAACACCTTGGCCTAGATGATGACATCTCGGCCAATATGTCAGGGCGAAGGTGGAGGTCAAACAAAGTGATTCCAAGGTAATCCTAGACGGAAGACGACCTCGGCTAAACTCACACCAAGCAAGGTACAAAACATGCTGAAGCACTTAAACAAACAAGGACAAGACTTGAAGCGCAAGCTTACAAGACAGAATCACATGAATGCATATGAGTATGGTTAGGATAGCGTGAGGGTTATTACATCCTACCCCTCTTAAAGAAGTTTGGTCCCCAAACTTGAGTTACCTTGGTTCGAGAATATCTCCAGGTATCGGACTTTCATTTCCTCTTCCATTTCCCACGTAGCATCCTTGCTGTAATGCTCTTTCCATTCATCCTTCACCATCAGTATTACCTTATTTCTCAAACGCCTTACTTGCCTATCGATGATACGTATCGGTCCTTCTTCATAGCTTAGGCCTTCATCAACCACAATCCCAAAATGATCGATCACGTGTAGTGGATCCCGTATATACTTCCTCAACATCGAGATATGAAACACATCATGAACTTGACTTAATCTCGGTGGTAAAGCTAGTCTGTAGGCAACCGGGTTAACTTTCTCAAGAATTTCAAATGGTCCAATGTAACGGGGTGCCAATTTACCCTTCTTCCCAAATATTGAAACTCCTTTCATCGGCGAGGTTTTTAGGAACACATGATCCCCTACTTCGAATTCTAACTCCTTCCTTCTCTGGTCGGCGTAACTCTTTTGTCGGCTCTGAGTAGTTCTGATTCTCTGTTGGATAAGCTTAATCTTTTCGGTTGTTCTTTGAACTAAATCTGGGCCGATCAAAGCTTTATCTCCTACTTCGGTCCAACATATCGGCGATCTGCACTTTCTTCCATACAAGGCTTCATACGGCGCCATGCCAATGCTAGCTTGGTAGCTGTTGTTGTAAGCGAATTCTACTAATGGCAAATGCACTTCCCAGCTTCCCTTGAAGTCCAATACACACAGTCTAAGCATATCTTCAAGTGTTTGAATTGTTCTCTCTGTTTGGCCATCGGTCTGCGGATGAAAAGCTGTACTAAACCTCAATTCGGTCCCCAAAGCACTTTGTAAACTCTGCCAAAATCTGGAAACAAATTTTGGATCTCGGTCTGACACGATGGACATCGGCACACCATGAAGTCTAACGATCTCATTCATATACAACACAGCAAGTCGGTCGGCATTGAACAAGGTCCTAACCGGCAAGAAATGAGCCGACTTAGTTAACCTGTCGATTATAACCCAAATCAAATCCATTCCTTTCTGTGTCTTCAGCAGCCAATCACAAAGTCCATGGAGATGTCTTCCCATTTCCACTCGGAATCGGCAAGGGTTGGAGAAGTCCTGCTGGCCTCTGATGTTCCGCTTTCACTTGTTGACAATACAAACACTGAGACACGAACTCGGCTATCTCTCTTTTCATATTCGGCCACCAAAAGGTATGTTTCACATCCTGATACATCTTGGTGTTCCCTAGGTGAACTGCAAATCTGGATCCATGAGAGTCTTGCAAAATCCTTCTTTTCAATTCCGGGACGTCGGCCACGCACAATCTTCTTTCAAACTTAAGCACTCCATTCTCAAGGGTGTAACCCGACCTCGGCTTGGTGGTAATCTCATCGGCTACCTTCTTCAGGAATCCATCCTCCATTTGCCTTGCCTTTACCTCCCCAATAGTAGTCGGCTCCATTGAAATCACGGCTAGGCACGCCAAACTTCCCACTGACTTCCTACTTAATGTGTCGGTTACCGAGTTTACTTTACCTGGGTGATACTGAATCTGCATGTCATAATCCTTCAATAGTTCAAGCCATCTTCTCTGCCTCAAATTCAGTTCCTTCTGGGTGAACAAATACTTCAAACTCTTATGATCTGTAAAAACTTGGCAAGAGGTTCCATACAAGTAGTGGCGCCAAATCTTCAAAGCAAACACCACGGCTGCTAGCTCTAGATCATGAGTTGGATAGTTCTTTTCATGAAGCTTCAACTGACGAGATGCATATGCTATGACTCTGCCCCCTTGCATTAATACACAACCCAAACCCTTATGCGAAGCATCGCTGAAGATCTGAAATTCTTTATTACCCGACGGCAGTGCAAGAACTGGTGCCGTAACTAACCTCGTCTTCAACTCTTGGAAGGCTGATTCTCTATCATCGGTCCATTCATATGCTGTTCCTTTCTTAGTTAGTTGTGTCAATGGTACTGCTATCCTTGAGAAGTCCTTCACAAACTTTCTGTAATAACCTGCCAAGCCCAGAAAACTACGAACCTCGGACACGTTGGTCGGCGTCGGCCAATCCATAATGGCCTCAATCTTACTCGGATCAATTGATATTCCCTCTTCATTAATCACATGTCCTAAAAATGAGATGCTGGAAAGCCAAAATTCACACTTACTCAACTTGGCGTACAGCTTCTTGTCTCTCAAGATTTGCAGGGCAAGCCTCAAATGGTTTTCGTGCTCAATTGTACTCTTGGAATAGATCAATATATCGTCAATAAAAACAACTACGAACTCATCTAGGTACGGCTTAAAGACTCTGTTCATCAAGTCCATGAACGCTGCAGGAGCATTGGTCACTCCGAACGGCATTACCAAAAATTCGTAGTGGCCATACCTTGTCCGAAAAGCAGTCTTCTCAATGTCCTCGGCTTTAACTTTCAGCTGGTGGTAGCCCGACCTAAGGTCAATCTTGGAAAAGACTCGTGCCCCTTATAATTGATCGAGCAAATCGTCAATCCTAGGCAATGGGTACTTGTTCTTGATGGTTACTGTCATGACCCCAAACCGCCCCTAGTAGTTTGGTGCCGTGATGGCCAGTAATCCGTAATTACCGAAGGCCAACTTCCACAATTCGCACACAATCGGGGTATAGTTTACGGGGCTTACAAGTGCGGAAGCAATAATCTAAAATACAAGTGGTCCATAAGAGCAGTGCATAAGTCAAATGGAATGGCATACATCTTTACATAGCTTTAAAACTTGAATACAGAAGTACATATTACATCTTAGCAAAAGGGCTTCTCAAGCCGACATAAATATGATACATGAAATACAAATCAAGAGTACATAATCTTCAGATTGCCGACATCTTCAAAGCCGACATAGCATGCATACAAAACACACATCTCGGCGTAGCCGACTTCTTGCTTGTTACCTACATATATACATAGGGAGGGTGAGCTTGGATACTCAGTGAATGGTATAAGTAATAAAGGGGTTAAATGAATGATTCCCGAGGTCCTTCAAAACAATACAAAATATGTCTTTGTCAAAAACCATACTTGTCATAGCTTGTGCAAAACATGAGATAAATCTTGTTCATCAAACTTGATCTTACAAAACTTACATACTTAACATGTGTGCTACTAATGCTTAAAGTCCCTTAGCACGTACGAACTTGTGCCACAATTGTTTAAAGTCCCCTGGTATGTACGGACTTCACATATGTGCTACTAATGCTTATAGTCCCTTAGCACGTACGGACTTGTGCCACAATTGCTTAAAGTCCCCTGGCACGTACGGACTTCACATATGCGCTACTAATGCTTATAGTCCCTTAGCATGTACGGACTTGTGCCACAATTGCTTAAAGTCCCCTGGCACGTACGGACTTTCAAAGATTGACATCAAAACAAAGCTTACTTGATAACTTGCCATTCAAAACAAAGCTTATACTTGATACATAAAATAGGGATATCATTTACGCTTAACAAATACTTTTATCAAAACAAGGCAAAGCTTTATCAAAACCTTGAGAACATAACTTTATTAAAAATACCACTCACATTGGTTCTTGGGACGTCGGGGTCAAGGCAAAGGTCCAAGTCCTACAAACACATGGCAAAGCATACTAAACATACTTCTCAAAACAGGTCTCACATGCATGCAAATGATCTCGGAAAAACATGCTGGCAGTTAAAACACTGTTTTACATGTCAGGAAGACATGCTGGGTACCAACCAGGTCTTTGCCGAGGTCCCACACCTCCTGGCCGAGGCGTGGCTACCTAGGCTTCGGCGTGCGGCTGCATGCCGAGGTGCGCACAAGACAAACTAAAGGTGCAAGTGATCATGCAAGGTAGGCCAAGGTGAGATACGATGCTTGGCCTAAGTGTGAGGTCTAGGTGAGAGTGATCTCGACGACTACACTTCGGGAAGTGAGGTCTGGAGATCTGGGTTTCCACCCGTGAAGAACAGGAGGAACATGAACATGAAGATCATGAAGAACATGGATGCTAAAATCATAACTTCTTTATTTACAAAATCTGGGATTTCATGCTATGAGTTCGAAAACATGGACCTGGGTACCCATACTTGAAAATCATGTGAAAACAAACACAAAAACATGGGTCTAGGCATGAGCCTTCGGATCAAAACATGACTTTTCTTGAAAAACACATGAATGCCATTTTCTCTTTCTAACACCGAACTTCAAAGCAATGCATGGCTTACAAATCATATTCAATCATGCAATGCAATAACATAAACATAAGGAACAACAAGAGCGGATCAAGAATCTAACCTTAGAACACGGATCTAACGGTTCGATCTCTAGGAAACAAGCTTAGAAATCCACTCTCTCTCAAGAACTCTTCTTCCTCTCCTAGAGCTTCTCTCCCATCTACAAAACAAAGATACAACCAAATGGTGGGTTCTCTCTCTCTATCGGCTGACTTAACTCTCAACTCGGACACGTGGCGACGGCTGGTTGGTTCTCTTCAAAAAGGTGATGGATTGACAAGACAAGACTATGACAAAGCGTATCTAACAAGCTACTCGGTAAAGCACTCCGGCAAGTGGTGACATCGGCTAAGGGCAAGGCTTCAGCAACTAAGATGACAATGACCTCGGCTAGGAAGGACAACACTTGACTAAGCTGTGCCACACCTTGGCCTAGATGTGCCACACCTCGGTCTAGGTCATACCACTCCAGGACAAGGTCACTCAGGTACAAAGGGAACATCTCGGCCTAGATGATACACATCTCGGCCTTGGTGATTCACACCTCGGCCTAGATAATGACATCTCGGCCAATATGTCAAAGCAAAGAGGGAGGTCAAACGAAGGGGTTCCAAGATACTTCTAGACTGAAGATGACCTCGGCTTGGAATGATCTAGGCATAACGTAACCTAGGCTTGGCATAACATCGGCTAACATAACTTAGGCTCGGGGTACCAAGGAAGGAACAAGGCAAGCACACAACACTTAGGCAATTCACATAACCACAAAACAAGGCATGGACCTTACTTAGCCAAAACAAGTCATAAACATGCAAATGCAAACTTAACGAGTCATAATCATACCAATGTTCATGAACATGACTAAGACATAAATGTGGGTTGCTACAGTTACCTTATTAAGTTCTCTGTAATCAATGCAAAGGCGAAGCGTGCCATCCTTTTTCTTAACAAATAAAACAGGTGCTCCCCATGGTGAAGTGCTCGGCCTGATGAATCCCTTATCCGACAATTCTTGTAACTGTAGTTTCAGTTCTCTAAGTTCAGCTGGGGCCACCCTATAGGGTGTTTTGGAGATAGGTTGCGTTCCCGACACGAGGTCCACAGTAAACTCTATTTCTCTATCGACTAAGTGGCCAGGCAGCTCATTTGGAAAAACGTCAGGAAACTCCTTAACAACTGGTATGTCGGCTAACTCAACACTTCCGTTCAAATCACTTAGTATACTGCACAAATAACCCTGACACCCTTTTTGGATCAACTTATAGGCTTTCATGGATGAGATTAAGTAGGGTAGGGGTACTACTCCCTTACCCTGGAAAAAGACCTCGGTTTTGTTTGGGGTCTTCAATGTAACGCTCTTAGTAACACAATTTATGGATGCATGATGCGCTACTAACCAATCCATTCCCAATATGACATCAAAGTGGGTCATGCTAAATGGAATCAAATCAGCTAATAATTCTATATCCTCAATCATCACAACACACGCCCTATATATGGATGCAATAAGTATAGTTCCCCCAGATGGAGTAGATACAGATAGCACATAATCAAGGGGTTCTAACTGTCTGTTCAACTTCTCGGCAAATTTAACAGACACAAAGGAATGCGTAGAGCCCGAATCAATCAAGACGTATGCAACTTGAGAGCAAATTGAGAGTGTACCTGACACTACCGTTTCAGCATTCTGGGTGTCTCCTGGCACTAAAGCAAAAACTCTGCCCTGTCTCATCTGTGTGCTTCCAACGTTGCTTCCTTGTGCAGAGCCTGAGATGCTCCCACTTTTCTTACCATCACCAGCTCTTGCCTTTGGACAGTCCTTCACGCGGTGGCCTATCTCGCCACATTCAAAGCAGGCTCCTATCGCCCAGCGACAAACCCCGGTATGCGGCTTCCCACAACTCGCACACGTCAGCTTGGCATTCCCATCCCAATCTGAATTGCTGGAACTGCCCACATTCGCCTTCTTCTTGGCATTAAACGGTATCCGACGACCTTCATAGTTCTGTCTCTTCCTCTGACTCTCTCCTGAACTTTGATATCGATTTAGGTTAGTTTCCGCCAAGATGGCCTTGTCTAACACCTCGGCGTAAGTCGGCATATTGAGCATGTTGACCCGATCCTGGATTGGTCCTCGTAGTCCACTTTCAAACTTCCTGGCTTTCCTATACTCATCACTGACTATATGAGGCGCATATCTCGCCAATTCGGTGAAAGCACGGTCGTACTCTGCCACTGTTCTGCTGCCTTGTGTCAGAGTCTGGAATTCTGTGGTCTTGCGATCTCGAACGCTAAGTGGGAAATGCTTGTTGTAAAACAGTTCCAAAAATCTGGCCCAAGTTAAATCAGGATTAGCCTCCCGGATCATCATCCACCACCTTCGAGCGTCGTCGTCTAATATGAATGCTGCTAATGTCACCTTTTGAGTGTCGATGCTAGGAAAGATCTCGAACAGCTTTTCCATTTCTAAAACCCATGCCTTGGCCTTCATCGGCTCTATGCCCCCTGCGAATCTCGGTGGGTTCATCTTCTTGAACTCTTTAATCAAAGTCATCGTCCCTTCCCCATACAAGGCTGGCTGCGGAGACACTTGGGGCACTGGAAGAGGTGGAGCTGCATGTCGGCCATCCGTCTGTTCGGCCGGGGTTGATGTAGCACTTGCATTCTGTTGCCTCATCTGCCTCAACTCGCGGGCCAAACCTTCAACTAGTCTTTCCAGTCTGTCCAGTCTATCCTCTGACTGATCTCAGCCAACTGGTGGTCTACCTCTCCTCATGATGCTATGGGTAGGCAAAATGCAACCTTAAAACAAACTGAACCAAGAACCATGTATGTAAATAACAAATGGTTATGCCGAGATGATGCACACCTTGTCAAATAACAAGCAATATGATGCAATCCTAAGATCATTCTACGGGCATCCTATGCTCTTTAGGACTCAAAGTGTGTGAATAACGTACTATAAGGAATGCGTGCTCTGATACCAATCTGTCACGATCCCAAACCGCCCCTAGTAGTTTAGTGCCGTGATGGCCAGTAATTCGAGATTACCGAAGGCCAACTTTTGAAAATTTACACACAAATAGAGTATAATTATATATATGGGGCTCACAAGTGCGGAAGCAATAATCTTAAAATATAAGTGGTCCATAAGAGCAGTGCGTAAGTTTCATGGAATGGCATACAACTTTACATAATATTACAACTTGAATACAAATACAAAATACATTTTACATCTTGATCAAAAGGCTTCTCCAGCCGACATGTGTAAATTACAGACATTATAAGCCGAGAAGCATAGTTTTCAAGACTGCCGACATGTACACAAGTGAAGCCGACATAACAAAAATCCAAAACAAGCTTGCGAGTCACACGTAGGCGTCACCGCCTTCCTGCTCATCATCTACATATATATAGAGAGGGTGAGCTTGGATACTCAGTGAATGATATAAGAAATAAAGGGGTTTGCATAACTGGTATTCAAGATCTTTATCAAACAATACATAACATAGTTGGTACAAGTCAAGGGATGAACCAAGTCCATCTTCCAAATCTGTCAAGTTTCAAAGGATGCTTACTAACTTCATTATAATACAAGTGATGACATCTCGGCAAACAAGACCCACGCGGTAAACCGTCAGTGGCAAACAAGACAAGACGAGGCAAGACAAGGGAGATATCTCAATTCAATGGTGTCGTTGCATTATAGTCCCCGGACACTAAGGACTCGTGCTTCTAATGCTTAGAGTCCCCTAGCACGTGCGGACTTCCAAACTTTGTGCTACAATTGCTTATAGTCCCTTAGCACGTACGGACTTTCAAACTTTGTGCTACAAATGCTTATAGTCCCTTAGCACGTACGGACTTTCAAACTTTGTGCTACAAATGCTTATAGTCCCCTAGCACGTACGGACTTTCCATGAATGTCATCAAAACAAGATAATATATATATATATATTTTCCAATTAGGAATAACCATTCATGCTTACAAATACTTTCCAAAACGAAGCAAAACAAGACTTTTATCAAGGCATTATAACATAGCTTTATTTAAAATACCACTCACTTAGTTCTTTAAACGTCGGGGTCGAGGCAAGTCCAAACCCTACAAACACATGGCAAAGTCTACTGAATGCCCTTTTAAACAAGTTTCACATGCATGCAGATGATCTCGGCATTCCTCAAGACTAAGTCAAATCAAAACAAACACAATTCTTTATCTCGAAAAACATGTCGGGCAGCTACCAGGTCTAGGCCGAGGTCATACACCTCCTTGCCGAGGTGTTTGCCTCGATGGCCACATTCAAAGGAATGAAGTCGAAAAAATCTGGGTTTCCCTTTCTTGAAGAACATGATGAACATGAACATGAGGGAGATGAATGCAAAGATCGTGATTTGCTATTACCAAAATCTGGGATTTCATGCTATGAGTTCAAAAACATGGACTTGGGTACCCATATTCAAGGATCTAGTGAGAACAAACACAAAAACACGAAACTTAATGCAAACTTCCAGATCAAACAAGACCTTTCTTTCAAGAACACATGAACACCATTTTCTCTTTCTAAAACCAACTTTAAATCGATGCATGACATGCGAAACGGGTTCGATCATGCAATGCAGCTAGATGATCAATAAGAATGACAAGAGTAGATCAAGAATCTAACCTCAATACGCGAATCAAATGGTTTGATCTCTAGGAATCAAGCTTGAGACCCACTCTCTCACTCTAAACTTCTTCTTCTTCTTCTAGAGCTTCTCTCTCCTCACAAGCAAAGACATATAGCAAAATGATACATTTCCAAGTCTGCTGGCTGACTTAACCCTCTACAGAGGCACGTGGCAGCAGCTGGTTGGTGCTATACAAAAAAGTGGCTGAGTGACAAGACGAAACTATGACAAAGTGTGTTCAACAAGCAAGACAGCGTGGGCACTTTGGCGAGTAGTGATCTCGGCTAGGAACAAGACATCGGCAAGTAGGGAACAATGACCTCGGCTAG
Organism: Camellia sinensis; assembly: GCF_055761805.1. Lineage (NCBI taxonomy): Eukaryota > Viridiplantae > Streptophyta > Magnoliopsida > Ericales > Theaceae > Camellia > Camellia sinensis. The sequence continues at coordinate 43,090,804 of NW_028128987.1, read as the reverse complement.
GAAGGACAACACTTGACTAAGCTGTGCCACACCTTGGCCTAGATGTGCCACATCTCGGTCTAGGTCATACCTCTCCGGGACAAGATCACTTAGGTGCAAAGCTAACATCTCAGCCTAGATGATTCACACCTTGGCCTTGGTGATGAACACCTCGGCCTAGATGATGACATCTCGGCCAATATGTCAGGGCGAAGGTGGAGGTCAAACAAAGTGGTTCCAGGGTAATTCTAGACGGAAGACGACCTCGGCTAAACTCACACCAAGAAAGGTACAAAACATGCTGAAGCACTTAAACGAACAAGGACAAGACTTAAAACGCAAGCTTACAAGACAGAATCACATGAATGCATATGAGTATGGTTAGGATAGCGTGAGGGTTATTACAGAAATTAAATAAAAAAGGAATTTTAATAGAAAAGTAAATTGCATAAAATGGAAGTAGAATAAAAATAAAAATGAAAGTTGCATAAAATTAAAAATGGAAGTTCAATCCAAAAACCACTATACTTTAACGATCTATTTGGAAATTAAATAAAAAAGGAAGTTTAATGGAAAAGTAAATTGAATAAAAATGGAAGTTGAATAAAAATAAAAATGGAAGTTGCAGAAAATTAAATATGGAAGTTCAATCCATAAACCACTATACCTTAACGATCTATTTGGAAATTAAATAAAAACTGAAGTTTAATAGAAAAGTAAATTGAATTAAAATGGAAGTAGAATAAAAATAAAAATGAAAGTTGCATAAAATTAAAAATGGAAGTTCAATCCAGAAACCACTATACTTTAACGATCTACTTGGAAATTAAATAAAAAAGGAAGTTTAATAGAAAAGTAAATTGAATAAAAATGGAAGTTGAATAAAAATAAAAATGGAAGTTGCAGAAAATTAAATATGGAAATTCAATCCAGAAACCACTATACCTTAACGATCTATTTGGAAATTAAATAAAAAAGGAAGTTTAATGGAAAAGTAAATTGAATTAAAATGGAAGTAGAATAAAAATAAAAATGAAAGTTGCATAAAATTAAAAATGGAATTTCAATCCAGAAACCACTATACCTTAACGATCTATTTGGAAATTAAATAAAAAAGAAAGTTTACTAGAAAAGTAAATTGAATAAAAATGGAAGTTGAATAAAAATAAAAATGAAAGTTGCAGAAAATTAAATATGGAAGTTCAATCCAGAAACCACTACACCTTACCGATCTATTTGGAAATTAAATAAAAAAGGAAGTTTAATAGAAAAGTAAATTGAATAAAAATGGAAGTTGAATAAAAATAAAAAGGAAAGTTGCATAAAGTAAAAAATGGAAGTTCAATCCAGAAACCACTATACCTTAACGGTCTATTTGGAAATTAAATAAAAAAGGAAATTTAATAGAAAAGTAAATTGAATAAAAATGGAAGTTGAATAAAAATAAAAATGAAAGTTGCAGAAAATTAAATATGGAAGTTCAATCCAGAAACCACTATATCTTAACGATCTATTTCGAAATTAAATAAAAAACGAAGTTTAATGGAAAAGTAAATTGAAAAAAAATGGAAGTTGAATAAAAATAAAAAGGAAAGTTGCAGAAAATTAAAAGCGGAAGTTCAATCCCGAAACCACTATACCTTAACGATCTATTTGGAAATTAAATAAAAAATGAAGTTTAACAGAAAAGTAAATTGAATAAAAATGGAAGTAGAATGAAAATAAAAAAGAAAGTTGCATAAAATTAAAAATGGAAGTTCAATCCAAAAACCACTATACCTTAACGATCTACTCGGAAATTAAATAAAAAATGAAGTTGAATAAAAATAAAAATGAAAGTTGCATAAAATTAAAAATGGCAGTTCAATCCAAAAACCACTATACCTTAACGATCTATTTGGAAATTAAATAAAAAAGGAAGTTGAGTAGAAAAGAAACTTGAAAAAAAAGGAAGTTAAATAAAAATAAAAATGGAAGTTGCAGAAAATTAAAAATGGAAGTTCATTCCAGAAACTACTATACCTTAACGATCTTTTTGGAAATTAAATAAAAAAGGAAGTATAATATAAATAAAAATGAAAGTTGCACAAAATTAAAAATGGAAGTTCAATACAGAAACCACTATACCTTAGCGATCTATTAGGAAATTAAATAAAAAAGGAAGTTTAATAGGAAAGTAAATTGAATTAAAATGGAAGTAGAATAAAAATAAAAATGAAAGTTGCATAAAATTAAAAATGAAAGTTCAATCCAGAAACCACTATACCTTAACGATCTACTTGGAAATTAAATAAAAAATGAAGTTTAATAGAAAAGGAAATTGAATAAAAATGGAAGTTGAATAAAAATAAAAATGAAAGTTGCATAAAATTAAATATGGAAGTTCAATCCAGAAACCACTTTACCTTAGCGATCAATTTGGAAATTAAATAAAAAATGAAGTTTAATAGAAAAGTAAATTGAATAAAAATGGAAGTTGAATAAAAATAAAAATGAAAGTTGCCTAAAATTAAAAATGGAAGTTCAATCCAAAAACCACTATACCTTAACGATCTATTTGGAAATTAAAAAAAAAAAGGAAGTTGAGTAGAAAAGAAACCTGAATAAAAAAGGAAGTTAAACAAAAATAAAAATGGAAGTTGCAGAAAATAAAAAATGGAAGTTCATTCCAGAAACCACTATACCTTAACGATCTATTTGGAAATTAAATAAAAAAGGAAGTTTAATGGAAAAGTAAATTGAATAAAAATAGAAGCTGCATAAAAATAAAAATGAAAGTTGCATAAAATTAAAAATGGAAGTTCAATCCAAAAACCACTATACCTTAACGATCTATTTGGAAATTAAATAAAAAAGAAAGTTGAGTAGAAAAGAAACCTGAATAAAAAGGGAAGTTAAATAAAAATAAAAATGGAAGTTGCAGAAAATAAAAAATGGAAGTTCATTCCAGAAACCACTATACCTTAACGATCTATTTGGAAATTAAATAAAAAAGGAAGTTTAATGGAAATGTAAATTGAATAAAAATAGAAGCTGCATAAAAATAAAAATGAAAGTTGCATAAAATTAAAAATGGAAGTTCAATCCAAAAACCACTATACCTTAACGATCTATTTGGAAATAAAATAAAAAAGGAAGTTGAGTAGAAAAGAAACTTGAATAAAAAAGGAAGTTAAATAAAAATAAAAATGGAAGTTGCGGAAAATTAAAAATGGAAGTTCATTCCAGAAACCACTATACCTTAACGATCTATTTGGAAATTAAATAAAAAACGAAGTTTAATAGTAGAAAAGAAACTTGAATAAAAAAGGAAGTAGAATATAAATAAAAATGAAAGTTGCATAAAATTAAAAATGAAAGTTCAATCCAGAAACCACTGTACCTTAGCGATCTATTTGGGAATTAAATAAAAAAGGAAGTTTAATAGGAAAGTAAAATGAATTAAAATGGAAGTAGAATAAAAATAAAAATGAAATTTGCATAAAATTAAAAATGGAAGTTCAATCCAGAAACCACTATACCTTAACGATCTATTTGGAAATTAAATAAAAAAGGAAGTTTAATAGAAAAGGAAATTGAATAAAAATGAAAGTTGAATAAAAATAAAAATGAAAGTTGCAGAAAATTAAATATGGAAGTTCAATCCAGAAACCAATTTACCTTAACGATCTATTTGGAAATTAAATAAAAAAGGAAGTTTAATCGAAAAGTAAATTGAATAAAAATGGAAGTTGAATAAAAATAAAAATGAAAGTTGCATAAAATTAAAAATGGAAGTTCAATCCAAAAACCACTATACCTTAACGATCTATTTGGAAATTAAATAAAAAAGAAAGTTGAGTATAAAAGAAACTTGAATAAAAAAGGAAGTTAAATAAAAATAATATGGAAGTTGCCGAAAATTAAAAATGGAAGTTCATTCCAGAAACCACTTTACCTTAACGATCTATTTGGAAATTAAATAAAAAAGAAAGTTGAGTAGAAAAGAATCTTGAAAAAAAATGGAAGTTAAACAAAAATAAAAATGGAAATTGCAGAAAATTAAAAATGGAAGTTCATTCCAGAAACCACTATACCTTAACGATGCATTTGGAAATTAAATAAAAAAGGAAGTTTAACAAAAAAGTAAATTGATTAAAAATGGAAGTAAACTAAAAATAAAAATGAAAGTTGCATAAAATTAAAAATGGAAGTTCAATCCAGAAACCACTATACCTTAACGATCTACTTGGAAATTAAATAAAAAAGAAGTTTAATAGGAAAGTAAATTGAATTAAAATGGAAGTAGAATAAAAATAAGAATGAAAGTTGCATAAAATTAAAAATGGAAGTTCAATCCAGCAACCACTACACCTTAACGATCTATTTGGAAATTAAATAAAAAAGGAAGTTTAATAGAAAAGAAAACTGAATAAAAACGGAAGTTGAATAAAAATAAAAAGGAAAGTTGCAGAAAATTAAATATGGAAGTTCAATCCAGAAGCCACTATACCTTAACGATCAATTTGGAAATTAAATAAAAAAGGAAGTTTAATAGAAAAGTAAATTGAATAAAAATGGAAGTTGAATAAAAATAAAAATGACAGTTGCATAAAATTAAAAATGGAAGTTCAATCCAAAAACCACTATACCTTAACGATCTATTTGGAAATTAAATAAAAAAAGAAGTTTAATAGAAAAGTAAATTGAATAAAAATGGAAGTTGAATTAAAATAAAAATGAAAGTTGCATTAAATTAAAAATGGAAGTTCAAACCAAAAACCACTATACCTTAACGATCTATTTGGAAATTAAATAAAAAAAGGAAGTTGAGTAGAAAAGAAACTTAAATAAAAAAAGAAGTTAAATAAAAATAAAAATGGAAGTTGCAGAAAATTAAAAATGGAAGTTCATTCCAGACACCACTATACCTTAATGATCTATTTGGAAATTAAATAAAAAAAGAAGTTTAATAGAAAAGTAAATTCATTAAAAATGGAAGTAGAATAAAAATAAAAATGAAAGTTGCATAAAATTATAAACGGAAGTTCTATCCAGAAACCACTATACCTTAACGATCTACTTGGAAATTAAATAAAAAAGGAAGTTTAATAGGAAAGTAAATTGAATTAAAATGGAAGTAGAATAAAAATAAAAATGAAAGTGGCAGAAAATTAAAAATGAAAGTTCAATCCAGAAACCACTATACCTTAGCGATCTATTTGGAAAATTAAATAAAAAAGGAAGTTTAATAATAAAGTAAATTGAATTAAAATGGAAGTAGAATAAAAATAAAAATAAAATTTGCATAAAATTAAAAATGGAAGTTCAATCCAGAAACCACTATGCCTTAACGATCTATTTGGGAATTAAATAAAAAAGGAAGTTTAATAGAAAAGGAAATTGAATAAAAATGAAAGTTGAATAAAAATAAAAATGAAAGTCGCAGAAAATTAAATATGGAAGTTCAATCCAGAAACCAATTTACCTTTAACGATCTATTTGGAAATTAAATAAAAAAGGAAGTTTAATAGAAAAGTAAATTGAATAAAAATGGAAGTTGAATAAAAATAAAACTGAAAGTTGCATAAAATTAAAAATGGAAGTTCAATCCAAAAACCACAATACCTTAACAATCTATTTGGAAATTAAATAAAAAAGAAAGTTGAGTAGAAAAGAATCTTGAATAAAAATGGAAGTTAAATAAAAATAAAAATGGAAGTTGCAGAAAATTAAAAATGGAAGTTCATTCCAGAAACCACTATACCTTAACGATGTATTTGGAAATTTAATAAAAAAGGAAGTTTAATAGAAAAGTAAATTGAATAAAAATGGAAGTTGAATAAAAATAAAAATGAAAGTTGCATTAAATTAAAAATGGAAGTTCAATCCAGAAACCACTATACCTTAATGATCAATTTGGAAATTAAATAAAAAAGAAAGTTTAGTAGAAAAGAATCTTGAAAAAAAAATGGAAGTTAAACAAAAATAAAAATGGAAGTTGCAGAAAATTAAAAATTGAAGTTCATTCCAGAAACCACTATACCTTAACGATCTATTTGGAAATTAAATAAAAAATGAAGTTTAATAAAAAAAGTAAATTGATTAAAAATGGCAGTAAAATAAAAATAAAAATGTAAGTTGCATAAAATTAAAAATGGAAGTTCAATCCAGAAACCACTATACCTTAACGATTTACTTGGAAATTAAATAAAAAAGGAAGTTTAATAGGAAAGTAAATTGAATTAAAATGGAAGTAGAATAAAAATAAAAATGAAAGTTGCATAAAATTAAAAATAGAAGTTCAATCCAGAAACCAATACACCTTAACGATCTATTTGGAAATTAAATAAAAAAGGAAGTTTAATAGAAAAGTAAACTGAATAAAAACGGAAGTTGAATACAAATAAAAAGGAAAGTTGCAGAAAATTAAATTTGGAAGTTCAATCCAGAAACCACTATACCTTAACGATCTATTTGGAAATTAAATAAAAAAGGAAGTTTAATAGAAAAGTAAATTGAATAAAAATGGAAGTTGAATAAAAATAAAAATCACAGTTGCATAAAATTAAAAATGGAAGTTCAATCCAAAAACCACTATATCTTAACGATCTATTTGGAAATTAAATAAAAAAGGAAGTTTAATAGAAAAGTAAATTGAATAAAAATGGAAGTTGAATAAAAATAAAAATGAAAGTTGCATAAAATTAAAAATGGAAGTTCAAACCAAAAACCACTATACCTTAACGATCTATTTGGAAATTAAATAAAAAATGAAGTTGAGTAGAAAAGAAACTTGAATAAAAAAAGAAGTTAAATAAAAATAAAAATGGAAGTTTCAGAAAATTGAAAATGGAAGTTCATTCCAGAAACCACTATACCTTAATGATCTATTTGGAAATTAAATAAAAAAAGAAGTTTAATAGAAAAGTAAATTGATTAAAAGTGGAAGTAGAATAAAAATAAAAATGGAAGTTGCACAAAATTAAAAATGGAAGTTCTATCCAGAAACCACTATACCTTAACGATCTACTTGGAAATTAAATAAAAAAGGAAGTTTAATTGGAAAGTAAATTGAATTAAAATGGAAGTAGAATAAAAATAAAAATGAAAGTTGCATAAAATTAAAAATGGAAGTTCAATTCAGAAACCACTATATCTTAACGATCTATTCCGAAATTAAACAAAAAATGAAGTTTAATAGAAAAGTAAATTGAATAAAAATGGAAGTTGAATAAAAATAAAAATGAAAGTTGCATAAAATTAAATATGGAAGTTCAATCTAGAAACCACTATACCTTTACGATATATTTGGAAATTAAATAAAAAAGGAATTTTAATAGAAAAGTAAATTGAATAAAAATGGAAGTTGAATAAAAATAAAAATGAAAGTTGCATAAAATTAAAAATGGAAGTTCAATCCAAAAACCACTATACCTTAACGATCTATTTGGAAATTAAATGAAAACGGAAGTTTAATAGAAAAGTAAATTAAATAAAAATGGAAGTTGAATAAAAATAAAAATGAAAGTTAGATAAAAGTAAAAATGGAAGTTAAATTCAAAAACCACTATACTTTAACGATCTATTTGGAAATTAAATAAAAAAGGAAGTTGAGTAGAACAGAAATTTGAATAAAAAAGGAAGTTAAATAAAAATAAAAATGGAAGTTGCAGAAAGTTAAAAATGGAAGTTCATTCTAGAAACCACTATACCTTAACGATCTATTTGAAAATTAAATACAAAAGGAAGTTTAATAGAAAAGTAAGTTGAATAAAAATGGAAGTTGAATAAAAATAAAAATAAAAGTTGCATAAAATTAAAATGGAAGTTCAATTCAAAAACCATTATACCTTAACGATCTATTTGGAAATTAAATGAAAAAGGAAGTTGAGTAGAAAAGAAACTTGAATAAAAAAGGAAGTTAAATAAAAATAAATATGGAAGTTGCAGAAAATTAAAAATGGAAGTTCATTCCAGAAACCACTATACCTTAACGATCTATTTGGAAATTAAATAAAAAAGGAAGTTTAATAGAAAAGTAAATTAAAAAAAAAATGGAAGTAAAATATAAATAAAAATGAAAGTTGCATAAAATTAAAAATGGAAGTTTAATCCAGAAACCACTCTACCTTAGCGATCTATTTGGAAATTAAATAAAAAAGGAAGTTTAATAAGAAAGTAAATTGAATTAAAATGGAAGTAGAACAAAAATAAAAATGAAAGTTGCATAAAATTAAAAATGGAAGTTCAATCCAGAAACCATTTTACCTTAGCGATATATTTGGAAATTAAACAAAAAAGGAAGTTTAACAGAAAAGTAAATTGAATAAAAATAGAAGTTGAATAAAAATAAAAATGAAAGTTGCAGAAAATAAAAAATGGAAGTTCAATCCAATAACCACTATACGTTAACGATCTATTTGGAAATTAAATAAAAAAGGAAGTTTAATAGAAAAGTAAATTGAATAAAAATGGAAGTTGAATAAAAATAAAAATGGAAGTTGCAGAAAATTAAATATGGAAGTTCAATTCAGAAACCACTATACCTTAACGATCTATTTGGAAATTAAATAAAAAAGGAAGTTTAATAGAAAAGTAAATTGAATTAAAATGGAAGTAGAATATAAATAAAAATGAAAGTTGCATAAAATTAAAAATGGAAGTTCAATCCAGAAACCACTATACTTTAACGTTCTATTTGGAAATTAAATAGAAAAGGAAGTTTAATGGAAAAGTAAATTGAATAAAAATGGAAGTTGAATAAAAATAAAAATGAAAGTTGCAGAAAATTAAATATGGAAGTTCAATCCCGAAACCACTATACCTTAACGATCTATTTGGAAATTAAATAAAAAAGGAAGTTTAATAGAAAAGTAAATTGAATTAAAATGGAAGTAGAATAAAAATAAAAATAAAAATGAAAGTTGCATAAAATTAATAATGGAAGTTCAATCCAGAAACCACTATACCTTAACGATCTATTTGGAAATTAAATAAAAAGGAAGTTTAATAGAAAAGTAAATTAAATATAAATGGAAGTTGAATAAAAATAAAAATGAAAGTTGTAGAAAATAAAATTGGAAGTTCAATCCAGAAACCACTATACCTTAACGATCTATTTGGAAATTAAATAAAAAAGGAAGTTTAATAGAAAAGTAAATTGAATAAAAATGGAAGTTGAATAAAAATAAAAATGAAAGTTGCATAAAATTAAAAATGGAAGTTCAATCCAAAAACCACTATACCTTAACAATCTATTTGGAAATTAAATGAAAAACAAAGTTGAGTAGAAAAGAAACTTGAATAAAAAAGGAAGTTAAATAAAAATAATATGGAAGTTGCCGAAAATTAAAAATGGAAGTTCATTCCAGAAACCACTTTACCTTAACGATCTATTTGGAAATTAAATAAAAAAGGAAGCTTAATGGAAAAGTAAATTGAATAAAAATGGAAGTGGAATATAAATAAAAATGAAAGTTGCATAAAATTAAAAATGGAAGTTCAATCCAGAAACCACTATACGTTAGCGATCTATTTGGAAATTAAATAAAAAAGGAAGTTTAATAGGAAAGTAAATTGAAGTAAAATGGAAGTAGAATAAAAATAAAAATGAAAGTTGCATAAAATTAAAAATGGAAGTTCAATCCAGAAACCATTATACCTTAGCGATATTTTTGGAAATTAAATAAAAAAGGAAGTTTAACAGAAAAGTAAATTGAATAAAAATGGAAGTTGAATAAAAATAAAAATGAAAGTTGCAGAAAATAAAAAATGGAAGTTCAATCCAAAATCCAATATACTTTAACGATCTATTTGGAAATTAAATAAAAAAGGAAGTTTAATAGAAAAGTTAATTGAATAAAAATGGATGTTGAATAAAAATAAAAATAGAAGTTGCAGAAAATTGAATATGGAAGTTCAATCCAGAAACCACTATACCTTAACGATCTATTTGGAAATTAAATAAAAAAGGAAGTTTAATAGAAAAGTAAATTGAATTAAAGTGGAAGTAGAATAAAAATAAAAATGAAAGTTGGATAAAATTAAAAATTAAAGTTCAATCCAGAAACCACTATACCTTAACGATCTATTTGGAAATTAAATAAAAAAGGAAGTTTAACAGAAAAGTAAATTGAATAAAAATGGAAGTTGAATCAAAATAAAAACGAAAGTTGTAGAAAATTAAATGTGGAAGTTCAATCCAAAAACCACTTTACCTTAACGATCTATTTGGAAATTAAATAAAAAGGGAAGTTTAATAGAAAAGTAAATTGAATTAAAATGGAAGTTGAATAAAAATAAAAATGAAAGTTGCATAAAATGAAAAATGGAAGTTCAATCCAAAACCACTATACCTTAACAATCTATTTGGAAATTAAATAAAAAAGGAAGTTGAGTAGAAAAGAATCTTGAATAAAAAAGGAAGTTAAATAAAAATAAAAATGGAAGTTCATTCCAGAAACCAATATACCTTAACGATCTATTTGGAAATTAAATAAAAAAGGAAGTTTAATAAAAAAGTATATTGATTAAAAATGGAAGTAAGATAAAAATAAAAATGAAAGTTGCATAATATTAAAAATGGGAGTTCTATCCAGAAACCGCTATACGTTAACGATCTACTTGGAAATTAAATAAAAAAGGAAGTTTAATAGGAAAGTAAATTGAATTAAAATGGAAGTAGAATAAAAATAAAAATGAAAGTTGCATAAAATTAAAAATGGAAGTTCAATCCAGAAACCACTATACCTTAACGATCTATTTGGAAATTAAATAAAAAATGAAGTTTAATAAAAAAGTAAACTGAATAAAAATGGAAGTTGAATAAAAATAAAAATGAAAGTTGCAGAAAATTAAATATGGAAGTTCAATCCAGAAACCACTATACCTTAACGATCTATTTGGAAATTAAATAAAAAAGGAAGTTTAATAGAAAAGTAAATTGAATAAAAATGAAAGTTGAATCATTGACCCTTCTTGGTCAAAACTCCAGTATCCAATGCACCCTTCGAGATGGTAGATGTCTTAACTGGAGAGCTTCGCTTATGGGAGCAATTGAGACAAGTCTTTCTCATGGATCAGTGTACTTTGATATTTATCCAAATCTTAGCATAGCTTTGTGCGATGCTAATATATCTGATGTCTTAGAATTAAGAGTTTTTACTCATGGCTATGAGTATAAACCAGGAACCCCTCTTTTTTCAGTACATTCCAGAATTTACATTAAGGCTTTAACAACTTTAAATCCTTATGTTAGAAAGAAAACTGAAACAGGAAAAACAGTATTAATTGAAACCAACCTTTATAGTAGTCAGGTAGCCGTTCCTAAGTTAATCCCCTGGAAGGATATAACATTTCCCGAAAGATGGCATATTTCAAATGCTGTTCCTCCAAAACTGATTATTCAACATAGCATCGATGACGTTATCCAAACCCAAGGAGGTAATGTTTACCTTCAATTCCAAAAACCTTTACTTACCCGTAGTAGTTCTTCTAATGCTAGTTTTCGGATAGCACCCAGAAGTTTTTCCAATAACAGTTTCCGATCTATTCCACCTTATAGAGTAGATCTTCCAGAATCAAGTAGACAGTCAATTGACTCTATTCTACAACAGATACTTTCTCGACCTCCAAGTAGACTACCTAGTGATCCACGGGAAGACCCAATGAATTCCAAAATCCAAGGAATCAGATTATCCCAAAACAGAATTCCTCATGGTGTCTATACAACACCTCCACCAGATAGCCCAACGGCCAGGATTTTACACCAGGAAGTGAAAATAGAAAAATATTAAACCAGGAATTTAACCAGAACAAATATAAAGACTTTCGAGATTGGTATTTTGCCAATCATACTCCTAACCAGTTAGAAGAATATGAAACTCAATACTACCAACACCTTGAGTTACACCAGAAGTTAATACCTTTCGTGGAATGGTATCAAACAATTCATCGACCCCAGTTTCATGCTATTGAAGATCAATACAAGACCTGGACCACAACCGAAGGACAAGCAATCAATGCTATCCATCCACCTCCTCAAGCACTAGAGTTAGCTCCTAATGGTGAGACTACCCGTCAACCCTTATTAGCTACAGCATACATAGATGCCCAATCAGGAAGATTTGCTAAAACTGATTACATAAAATTGGTAGATTTAGGATTAACCGTTAAACAACATAATTATACCAATTTAATCTATCAAACCATGAGTAAACAATTAACCAGAATTGAAGAAGCTATTTCAACCTTCAAAGATAGAAGTTTAGCCTTACCAGTAACCGGATCTTCTACCTTACATCCAGTATCCGTTAAACCACCTTTAGAGGTTACTAACTTTAAGTTAAAAGCCTCTAATACAGAATTTATGGATACCCTTTTACAGAAAATGCAGATATTAAATGTCCGCCCGCCAGAACCAATTCCACCACCACCTGGACAATCCATTGGCTCAGTCCAGATGCTTAGAGCTGAGTCAGCACCTGACGACAATCTATCACCAGACCAAATTTATGAAATTCAAATGAATTTCCAAGAACCCTCATCTGTTAATAAACTGCATTCGTATAGTTCCTCTAGACCTGCTATGTTACCACCCAGTAGGAACTATTACGCTAGACCAACTCCTCCTGATGTTCTCTATGAAGAGATTTATATTAATGACCAGGGTAGCTATCATGGCAAGACCATCTATGAATGGAATATAGATGGTGAATCCGAATATGGTATTTATAAGAAATTACATCAGATGTTGATGTACGCAACCGTTTGTTGTCAATATAGTAACCAGGACCAGGCTATTGCTAAATTTATTATTAATGGTTTTACCGGCCAACTCAAAGGATGGTGGGATAATATCCTCACCATAACCCACCAGTTAGAAATTCTTAATTCCGTCAAAGTTGAAGTTGATCCAACTACCCATCAGCCTGTCCAACAGTAGGATGCTATCTACACACTCATCCAGACCATCATTCTCCATTTTGTTGGCACCAGCACTAGTTCTCAGGATCGTGGACGCGAATTGCTTCAGAATCTTCGTTGCCCTTCTCTTACCCACTTCCGTTGGTATAAGGATGTTTTCCTCATCAAGGTTATGCAACGCCCTGATGGTAACAGCACCCATTGGAAAGCCAAGTCTATTGACGGCCTTCCTACCCTTTTCGCCGAACGAGTTAGGAAAAAACTTTGGGACCGCCATGACCGGATGCCTATTCCTTACGAACAGTATACTTATGGCCAACTTTGTTCCATAATAACCGAAGAAGGTCTTTCTCTACGTAATGATCTTAAATTGCATTACCAAAGGAAACAACAGAATCTTACACGACAAAAAGAATTAGGCAAATTTTGTGAACAATTTGCCTATGAACCCGTCATTAAATATCCAGGAAACCACTATACCTTAACGATCTATTTGGAAATTAAATAAAAAAGGAAGTTTAATAAAAAAGTAAACTGAATAAAAATGGAAGTTGAATAAAAATAAAAATGAAAGTTGCAGAAAATTAAATATGGAAGTTCAATCCAGAAACCACTATACCTTAACGATCTACTTGGAAATTAAATAAAAAAGGAAGTTTAATAGAAAAGTAAATTGAATAAAAATGAAAGTTGAATAAAAATAAAAATGACAGTTGCATAAAATTAAAAATGGAAGTTCAATCCAAAAACCACTATACCTTAACGATCTATTAGGAAATTAAATAAAAAAGAAGTTTAATAGAAAAGTAAATTGAATAAAAATGGAAGTTGAATAAAATTAAAAATGAAAGTTGCATAAAATTAAAAATGGAAGTTCAATCCAAAAACCACTATACCTTAACGATCTATTTGGAAATTAAATAAAAAAGGAAGTTGAGTAGAAAAGAAACTTGAATAAAAAAAGAAGTTTAATAAAAATAAAAATGGAAGTTGCAGAAAATTAAAAATGGAAGTTCATTCCAGACACCACTATACCTTAATGATCTATTTGGAAATTAAATAAAAAAGGAAGTATAATAGAAAAGTAAATTGATTAAAAATGGAAGTAGAATAAAAATAAAAATGAAAGTTGCAGAAAATTAAAAATGGAAGTTCTATCCAGAAACCACTATACCTTAACGATCTACTTGGAAATTAAATAAAAAAGGAAGTTAATAGGAAAGTAAATTGAATTAAAATGGAAGTAGAATAAAAATAAAAATGAAAGTTGCATAAAATTAAAAATGGAAGTTCAATCCAGAAACCACTATACCTTAAGTATCTATTTGGAAATTAAATAAAAAAGGAAGTTTAATAGAAAAGTAAATTGAATTAAAATGAAAGTAGAATAAAAATAAAAATGAAAGTTGCATAAAATTAAAAATGGAAGTTCAATCCAGAAACCACTATACTTTAACGATCTATTTGGAAATTAGATAAAAAAGGAAGTTGAGTAGAAAATAAACTTGAATATAAACGGAAGTTAAATAAAAATAAAAATGAAAGTTGCAAAAAATGAAAAATGGAAGTTCATTCCAGAAACCACTATACATTAACGATTTATTTGGAAATCAAATAAAAAAGGATGTTTAATAGAAAAGTAAATTGAATAAAAATGGAAGTAGAATAAAAATAAAAATGAAAGTTGTATAAAATTAAAAATGGAAGTTCAATCCAAAAACCACTATACCTTAACAATCTATTTGGAAATTAAATAAAAAAGGAAGTTGAGTAGAAAAGAAACTTGAATAAAAAAGGAAGTTAAATAAAAATAAAAATGGAAGTTGCAAAAAATTAAAAATGGAATTTCATTCCAGAAACCACTATACCTTAACGATCTATTTGGAAATTAAATAAAAAAGGAAGTTTAATAGAAAAATAAATTGAATAAAAATGGAAGTAGAAGATAAATAAAAATGAAAGTTGCATAAAATTAAAAATGAAAGCTCAATCCAGAAACCACTATACCTTAGCGATCTATTTGGAAATTAAATAAAAAAGGAAGTTTAATAGGAAAGTAAATTGAATTAAAATGGAAGTAGAATAAAAATAAAAATGAAAGTTGCATAAAATTAAAACTGGAAGTTCAATCCAGAAACCACTATACCTTAACGATCTATTTGGAAATTAAATAAAAAAGGAAGTTTAATAGAAAAGGAAATTGAATAAAAATAGAAGATGAATAAAAATAAAGATGAAAGTTGCAGAAAATTAAATATGGAAGTTCAATCCAGAAACCACTTTAGCTTTACGATCTATTTGGAAATTAAATAAAAAAAGAAGTTTAATAGAAAAGTAAATTGAATAAAAATGGAAGTTGAATAAAAATAAAAATGAAAGTTGCATAAAATTAAAAATGGAAGTTCAATCCAAAAACCACTATACCTTAACGATCTATTTGGAAATTAAATAAAAAAGGAAGTTGAGTAGAAAAGAATCTTGAATAAAAATGGAAGTTAAATAAAAATAAAAATGGAAGTTGCAGAAAATTAAAAATAGAAGTTCATTCCAGAAACCACTATACCTTAACGATGTATTTGGAAATTAAATAAAAAAGGAAGTTTAATAGAAAAGTAAATTGATTAAAAATGGAAGTAAAATAAAAATAACAATGAAAGTTGCATAAAATTAAAAATGGAAGTCCAATCCAGAAACCACTATACCTTAACGATCTACTTGGAAATTTAATAAAAAAAGAAGTTTAATAGGAAAGTAAATTGAATTAAAATGGAAGTAGAATAAAAATAAAAATGAAAGTTGCATAAAATTAAAAATGGAAGTTCAATCCAGAAACCACTACACCTTAACGATCTATTTGGAAATTAAATAAAAAAGGAAGTTTAATAGAAAAGTAAACTGAATAAAAATGGAAGTTGAATAAAAATAAAAAGGAAAGTTGCAGAAAATTAGATATGGAAGTTCAATCCAGAAACCACTATACCTTAACGATCTATTCGGAAATTAAATAAAAAAGGAAGTTTAATAGAAAAGTAAATTGAATAAAAATGGAAGTTGAATAAAAATAAAAATCACAGTTGCATAAAATTAAAAATGGAAGTTCAATCCAAAAATCACTATACCATAACGATCTATTTGGAAATTAAATAAAAAAGGAAGTTTAATAGAAAAGTAAATTGAATAAAAATGGAAGTTGAATAAAAATAAAAATGAAAGTTGCATAAAATTAAAAATGGAAGTTCAATCCAAAAACCACTATACCTTAACGATCCATTTGGAAATTAAATAAAAAAGGAAGCTTAATAAAAAAGTAAATTGAATAAAAATGGAAGTTGAATAAAAATAAAAATGGAAGTTGCAGAAAATTAAATATAGAAGTTCAATCCAGAAACCACTATACCTTAACGATCTATTTGGAAATTAAATAAAAAAGGAAGTTTAATGGAAAAGTAAATTGAATTAAAATAGAAGTAGAATAAAAATAAAAATGAAAGTTGCATAAAATTAAAAATGAAAGTTCAATCCAGAAACCACTATACCTTAACGATCTATTTTGAAATTAAATAAAAAAGGAAGTTTAACAGAAAAGTAAATTGAATAAAAATGGAAGTTGAATCAAAATAAAAACGAAAGTTGCAGAAAATTGAATGTGGAAGTTCAATCCAAAAACCATTTTACCTTAACGATATATTTGGAAATTAAACCAAAAAGGAAGTTTAATAGAAAAGTAAATTGAATAAAAATGGAAGTTGAATAAAAATAAAAATGAAAGTTGCAGAAAATTAAATATGGAAGTTCAATCCAGAAACCACTATACCTTAACGATCTATTTGGAAATTAAATAAAAAAGGAAGTTTAATAGAAAAGTAAATTGAATAAAAATGGAAGTTGAATAAAAATAAAAATGACCGTTGCATAAAATTAAAAATGGAAGTTCAATCCAAAAACTACTATACCTTAACGATCTATTTTGGAAATTAAATAAAAAAGGAAGTTTAATTGAAAAGTAATTTGAATAAAAATGGAAGTTGAATAAAAATAAAAATGAAAGTTGCATAAAATTAAAAATGGAAGTTCAATCCGAAAACCACTATACCTTAACGATCTATTTGGAAATTAAATAAAAAAGGAAGTTGAGTAGAAAAGAAACTTGAATAAAAAAAAAGTTAAATAAAAATAAAAATGGAAGTTGCAGAAAATTAAAAATGGAAGTTCATCCCAGAAACCACTATACCTTAATGATCTGTTTGGAAATTAAATAGAAAAGGAAGTTTAATAGAAAAGTAAATTTATTAAAAATGGAAGTAGAATAAAAATAAAAAAGGAAGTTGTAGAAAATTAAAAATGGAAGTCCTATCCAGAAACCACTATACCTTAACGATCTACTTGGAAATTAAATAAAAAAGGAAGTTTAATAGGAAAGTAATTTGAATTAATATGGAAGTAGAACAAAAATAAAAATGAAAGTTGCATAAAATTAAAAATGGAAGTTCAATCCAGAAACAACTATACCTTAACGATCTATTTGGAAATTAAATAAAAAAGGAAGTTGTGTAGAAAAGAAACTTGAATAAAAAAAGTAGCTAAATAAAAATAAAAATGTAAGTTGCAGAAAATTAAAAATGGAAGTTCATTCCAGAAACCACTATACCTTATTGATCTATTTGGAAATTAAATAAAAAAGGTAGTTTAATAGAAAAGTAAATTGATTAAAAATGGAAGTAGAATAAAAATAAAAATAGAAGTTGCATAAAACTAAAAATGGAAGTTCTATCCCGAAACCACTATACCTTAACGATCTACTTGGAAATTAAATAAAAAAGGAAGTTTAATAGGAAAGTAAATTTAATTAAAATGGAAGTAGAATAAAATTAAAAATGAAAGTTGCATAAAATTAAAAATGGAAGTTCAATTCAGAAACCATTATACCTTAACGATCTATTTGGAAATTAAACCAAAAAGGAAGTTTAATAGAAAAGTAAATTGAATAAAAATGGAAGTTGAATAAAAATAAAAATGAAAGTTGCAGAAAATTAAATATGGAAGTTCAATCCAGAAACCACTATACCTTAACGATCTATTTGGAAATTAAATAAAAAAGGAAGTTTAATAGAAAAGTAAATTGAATAAAAATGGAAGTTGAATAAAAATAAAAATGACCGTTGTATAAAATTAAAAATTGAAGTTCAATCCAAAAACCACTATACCTTAACGATCTATTTGGAAATTAAATAAAAAAGGAAGTTTAATAGAAAAGTAAATTGAATAAAAATGGAAGTTGAATAAAAATAAAAATGAAAGTTGCATAAAATTGAAAATGGAAGTTCAATCCAAAAACCACTATACCTTAACAATCTATTTGGAAATTAAATAAAAAAGGAAGTTGAGTAGAAAAGAAACTTGAATAAAAAAAAAGTTAAATAAAAATAAAAATGGAAGTTGCCGAAAATTAAAAATGGAAGTTCATCCCAGAAACCACTATACCTTCATGATCTGTTTGGAAATTAAATAAAAAAGGAAGTTTAATAGAAAAGTAAATTGAATAAAAATGGAAGTTGAATAAAAATAAAAATGAAAGTTGCATAAAATTGAAAATGGAAGTTCAATCCAAAAACCACTATACCTTAACAATCTATTTGGAAATTAAATAAAAAAGGAAGTTGAGTAGAAAAGAAACTTGAATAAAAAAAAAGTTAAATAAAAATAAAAATGGAAGTTGCCGAAAATTAAAAATGGAAGTTCATCCCAGAAACCACTATACCTTCATGATCTGTTTGGAAATTAAATAAAAAAGGAAGTTTAATAGAAAAGTAAATTGATTAAAAATGGAAGTAGAATAAAAATAAAAAAGGAAGTTGCAGAAAATTAAAAATGGAAGTTCTATCCAGAAACCACTATACCTTAACGATCTACTTGGAAATTAAATAAAAAAGGAAGTTTAATAGGAAAGTAAATTGAATTAATATGGAAGTAGAAATAAAATAAAAATGAAAGTTGCATAAAATTAAAAATGGAAGTTCAATCCAGAAACAACTATAACTTAACGATCTATTTGGAAATTAAATAAATAATAAGTTTAATAGAAAAGTAAATTGAATTAAAATGGAAGTAGAATAAAAATAAAAATGAAAGTTGCATAAAATTAAAAATGGAAGTTCAATCCAGAAACCACTATACTTTAACGATCTATTTGGAAATTAGATAAAAATGGAAGTTGAGTAGAAAAGAAACTTGAATAAAAACGGAAGTTAAATAAAAAGAATAATGGAAATTGCAGAAAATTAAAAATGGAAGTCCATTCCAGAAACCATTATACCTTAACGATTTCTTTGGAAATTAAATAAAAAAGGATGTTTAATAGAAAAGTAAATTGCATAAAAATGGAAGTAGAATAAAAATAAAAATGAAAGTTGCATAAAATTAAAAATGGAAGTCCATTCCAAATACCACTATACCTTAACGATTTATTTGGAAATTAAATAAAAAAGGAAGTTGAGTAGAAAAGAAAATTGAATAAAAAAGGAAGTTAAATAAAAATAAAAATGGAAGTTGCAGAAAATTAAAAATGGAAGTTCATTCTAGAAACCACTATACCTTAACGATCTATTTGGAAATTAAATAAAAAAGGAAGTTTAATAAAGAAGTAAATTGAATAAAAATGGAAGTAGAATATAAATAAAAATGAAAGTTGCACAAAATTAAAAATGAAAGTTCAATCCAGAAACCACTATACCTTAGCGATCTATTGGGAAATTAAATAAAAAAGGAAGTTTAATAGGAAAGTAAATTGAATTAAAATGGAAGCAGAATAAAAATAAAAATGAAAGTTGCATAAAATTGAAAATGGAAGTTCAATCCAGAAACCACTATACCTTAACGATCTATTTGGAAAATAAATAAAAAAGGAAGTTTAAAAGAAAAAGAAATTGAATAAAAATAAAAGTTGAATAAAAATAAAAATGGAAGTTGCAGAAAATTAAATATGGAAGTTCAATCCAGAAACCACTATACCTTAACGATCTATTTGGAAATTAAATAAAAAAGGACGTTTAATGGAAAAGTAAATTGAATTAAAATGGAATTAGAATAAAAATAAAAATGAAAGTTGCATAAAATTAAAAATGAAAGTTCAATCCAGAAACCACTATACCTTAACGATCTATTTGGAAATTAAATAAAAAATGAAGTTTAACAGAAAAGTAAATTGAATAAAAATGGAAGTTGAATCAAAATAAAAACGAAAGTTGCAGAAAATTAAATGTGGAAGTTCAATCCAAAACCACTTTACCTTAACGATCTATTTGGAAATTAAACCAAAAAGGAAGTTTAATAGAAAAGTAAATTGAATAAAAATGGAAGTTGAATAAAAATAAAAATGAAAGTTGCAGAAAATTAAATATGGAAGTTCAATCCAGAAACCACTATACCTTAACGATCTATTTGGAAATTAAATAAAAAAGGAAGTTTAATAGAAAAGTAAATTGAATAAAAATGGAAGTTGAATAAAAATAAAAATGACCGTTGCATAAAATTAAAAATGGAAGTTCAATCCAAAAACCACTATACCTTAACGATCTATTTGGAAATTAAATAAAAAAGGAAGTTTAATTGAAAAGTAAATTGAATAAAAATGGAAGTTGAATAAAAATAAAAATGAAAGTTGCATAAAATTAAAAATGGAAGTTCAATCCAAAAACCACTATACCTTAACGATCTATTTGGAAATTAAATAAAAAAGGAAGTTGAGTAGAAAAGAAAGTTGAATAAAAAAAAAGTTAAATAAAAATAAAAATGGAAGTTGCAGAAAATTAAAAATGGAAGTTCATCCCAGAAACCACTATACCTTAATGATCTGTTTGGAAATTAAATAAAAAAGGGTGATCCTAAAGAGTCGCTTAAGGCAGATGAATGGCTCGAACAGACAACGAAGACGTTTGAGATGCTTGGCATCGAAGACGAGGGGTTGAAAGTGACCTTGGCATCTTTCCAGCTGAAGGGGGATGCGGGTCAGTGGTGAAAGTTCACTAAGGCTCGTGTTGGAGGTACGTGGGAGTCATTTGTGAATGCTTTCCAGGAGAACTTCTTATCTCCAGTAGTCAGGGAGAAGCTGAGAGACCAGTTTTGTCAGCTTAAGCAGTCGAGTTCTTCAGTGGCCGAGTTTGAGGCTGCATTTACTAGCTTGTCCAGGTTTGCACCAGAGTTGGTGGCGTCTGAGGAACGCCGTTGTATCGAGTTTGAGAAGAAGTTGAGGCGTGGCCTCAAGCTGAGAGTTGGGGGAACTATGATTCGGGATTATGGGCGTATGGTTGATGCTGCAGCCCACATGGAAATCATGATGCAGGAGGAGGAGGAAGGACAGAAGGGCTCCAAGAGGAGTCAGGATGGTCAGAGTGCTGGTAGGAGACAGAAGGGTTTTAATCCTCAGCAGTCTCAGAGTAGCTTTTCTAGATCGACTTTTCCTGTGCCGAGTGCTAGTTCGGGGAAAGGCAGTCAGGGAGACATTACCTGTTTCAAGTGTGGCCAGCTGGGCCACAAGTCTCCAGTTTGTCCTCAGAGGGGAGGAGTGCAGAGAGCAGCATCATCTTCGGCTCGATCACAGAGCCAGAGTCAGGGTAGAGGCCAGCCACTCTCGTGTTATCAGTGTGGTCAGCCAGGGCATATGAAGAGGTATTGCCCGCAATTGGGTGGCACACCTGGTGCATCTGGTTTGAGGCAGATTCAGGGTCAGCAGCCAGCTCAGTCGGGTCAGGCCTCGAGGGCCAATCAGGGGGCTTCATCGTCCCAGTCGGTGCAGCAGTCTTATGCTCATAGGGGTGAGCAGGTTGATCAGAAGTTGTCTGGGCGCGTGTATGCTGTTACCGCGCAGGATCTTGTGTCGGCACCATCAGTTGTGAGAGGTACCTTCTTGTTTTGCAACTCGGTTGCTAGTGTTTTGATTGATACGGGTGCATCTCATTCCTTTGTGTCTGCTGCATTTGCATCTGTTTTGGAGTTGGAGTTAGCACAGTTAGCATCTCCTATTTGTGTAGTGTCACCTCTTGGGGGTGAATTGATCTTGAAACAAGGTGTTAGGGGTTGTGATATAGAGGTTGATTATCATAGAATCCCATTTTCCTTTGTAGTTATGCCCATGAAGGGCTTCGATGTTATTTTGGGTATGGACTGGTTATCGTCATACCGGGCAGTTATTGATTGTTACCGCCAGAAGGTCACTTGTTGTACCGTGAGCGGGGAATGTTTCCATTTTCTGGGGGACCGGGTTGGTAGTGTTTTGCCACCGGGGTATGATTCGCGAGGGCGGAGTGAGCTTAGTGGTTTACTTGCTAGCTTTTTGAGTAGTGAGTGTGATGAGACCCAGATTGTGTTGCCACGGGTGGTTTGTGAGTACTCGGACGTCTTTCCCGAGGAGCTTGTTGGTTTACCACCGCATCGGGAGATTGAGTTCTCTATTGACCTAGTGCCCGGCACGACGCCGATTTCTATTGCACCTTATCGTTTTGCCCCAGCCGAGTTAGTTGAGTTGAAGATTCAGCTCCAAGAGTTACTAGACAAGGGTTATATACGTCCTAGTGTTTCTCCGTGGGGAGCATCGGCCCTCTTTGTTAAAAAGAAAGGTGGTACTTTGAGACTTTGTATAGATTACCGAAAATTGAATCGGGCTACAGTTAAGAGTAAGTACCCTATGCCTCGTATAGATGATCTGTTCGATCAGTTGAAGGGTTCCCGTTGTTTCTCGAAGATAGACTTGAGATCGGGTTATCATCAGTTAAGAGTCAGGGAGGAAGATATTCCGAAGACGGCATTCCATACGCGGTATGGCCACTATGAGTTTCTGGTGATGCCATTTGGGCTCACCAATGCACCAGCAGTGTTTATGGATTTGATGAACCGAATTTTCTGGGAATTTTTAGATCGTTTTGTAGTCGTCTTCGTGGACGACATCCTTATCTATTCACCTTCGGAGGAGATGCAGAAGGAACACTTGAGAGTGGTGCTTGAGTTACTTAGAGCCCATAAGCTTTATGCTAAGTTTGGGAAGTGTGAATTCTGGCTAGAAGAGGTCAAGTTCTTAGGCCATGTAGTTTCTGGGGAAGGAGTGTCGGTTGATACATCCAAGACTGAGGCAGTGCAAGATTGGGCACAGCCTAAGAGTGTATTTGAGATCCGCAGTTTTCTGGAATTAGCTGGGTATTATCGCCGGTTTGTGAAAGATTTCTCCAGATTAGCTTCGCCTTTGACTAGATTGACTCGTAAGGGAGTCAAATTTGTTTGGAGTGAGACTTGTGAAAAGTCGTTTCAGGAGTTGAAAGTTAGACTGACCACCGCTCCAGTCTTGATTATTCCAGAGAGAGGATTGGGTTATGCAGTCTATTGTGACGCCTCACGAGAGGGTTTGGGTTGTGTGTTGATGCAGGAGGGGAAAGTGATTGCCTATGGCTCACGTCAGTTGAAAACTCACGAGCAGAATTACCCTACGCATGATCTAGAGTTAGCAGCTGTGATATTTGCCTTGAAGATTTGGAGGCATTATCTTTATGGTGAGAGATTTGAGGTATTCTCGGATCATAAGAGTCTGAAATATTTATTTACACAGAAAGACTTGAACTTGAGGCAGAGGAGGTGGATGGAATTCATAGAGGATTATGACTTTGAGTTGCATTATCATCCGGGAAAGGCCAATGTGGTGGCCGATGCCCTTAGCAGGAAACCTGTTGGTGACATAGCTAGTATAGCCATCCGAGAATGGGAGATGTTGGGTGCACTTGGGGAGTTTGATTTACTTCTGGGCGAATCCGTTGAGGCTGCGGCCTTGTTTTCTATTGTTGCACAGCCTACACTTGTGACTCGAGTGTTAGAGGCTCAGAGGGGTGACCTTGAGGTAGAATCTCTTCGTGAGAAGATCTCTGGTGGGAAGGTTGAGAAGGGTTTGACGGTGTATTCCGACCTGAGTGTGAGATACCGAGACCGTCTGTTTGTGCCGGAGTCTTGCCGAGAGGAGGTACTCCGAGAGTTCCATCATTCATGCCTTGCAGTGCATCCGGGAGGCACTAAGATGTATCGGGATTTGGGTCGCCAGTTTTGGTGGCGGGGTATGAAGAGAGATGTGGCAGCTTTCGTATCTAAGTGCCTTACTTGTCAGCAAGTGAAGGCCGAACATCAGAGGCCAGCGGGTTTGTTGCAACCCTTGCCTATTGCCGAGTGGAAGTGGGAACACGTCACTATGGACTTCGTTGTGGGTCTTCCGAGGACTCAGCGGGGTAGTGATGCTATTTGGGTGGTTGTAGACCGGTTGACTAAGTCGGCGCACTTCATTCCTATGCGCGTGAGAGATTCGGTATATCATCTTGCCGACTTGTACATTCGGGACATAGTGAAGTTGCACGGGGTCCCAGTGACGATCGTCTCGGATAGAGATCCTCGTTTTACTGCTAGGCTGTGGCAGAGTTTGCAGAGTGCCTTAGGCACTAAGTTGACCTTTAGCACAGCTTATCATCCTCAGACTGACGGGCAGTCCGAGCGTACTATTCAGATCCTTGAGGATATGCTTCGGGGTTGTGTTCTAGACTTTAGTGGATCGTGGGAGAGGCACTTGCCGTTAGTGGAGTTTGCCTACAACAATAGTTTCCAGTCTAGTATCGGTATGGCACCGTTTGAGGCCTTGTATGGCCGACCGTGTAGATCTCCTGTTTGTTGGGCCGAGGTGGGTGATACACCTCTGTTGGGTCCGGAGTTGGTGGGGGAAACGACGAAGAAAGTTGAGCTTATCCGTAAGAGACTTGTTACAGCACAGAGTCGTCAGAAATCTTATGCCGACCGTAGGAGAAGACCTTTGGTGTTTGAGGTGGGTGATCATGTCTTTCTGAAGATATCACCTAGACGGGTTTTGATGAGGTTTGGGAAGAGCGGGAAGTTGTCCCCTCGGTTCATTGGTCCGTTTGAGATCCTTGAGAGGATTGGCGAGGCTGCTTATCGTTTAGCTTTGCCGCCGCAGTTGTCCGGAGTACATGACGTGTTTCATGTGAGTATGCTTTGGAAGTATGAGCCGGATCCATCACATGTGCTGGATTGGACCGATTTAGTGGTTGATGAGGATGTCTCATATGAGGAGAGACCGGTACGGGTCTTGGATAGGCGGGATCAAGTCTTGCGAGGCAAGACCATTCCTTTGGTAAAAGTTTTGTGGAAATATCACGGGGTGGAGGAAGCCACTTGGGAACGTGAGTTGGAAGTCCGCGAGAAATATCCGGACATGTTTATCGATTTGTAATCTTGTATTTAGATTTTGTAATATTGTTGAACTTTAGAGCTTTATATATGTCTTAAGCTATAAAACATTGAGAATGTTTTGGTTAATGGAAATATTTTGGAACTTGTCCCGAAATGGAAGTTTAATGGAACATTGCATATGTTGAATATATTGAAAGTTG
Organism: Camellia sinensis; assembly: GCF_055761805.1. NCBI lineage: Eukaryota > Viridiplantae > Streptophyta > Magnoliopsida > Ericales > Theaceae > Camellia > Camellia sinensis. The sequence continues at coordinate 43,065,494 of NW_028128987.1, read as the reverse complement.
TTGAAATTGAAAGAAAATTGCATAATATTAATGCAGGTGGAAATTTATGTTATTTTACATATTGTGAAATGCCTCTTGATAAGAGATGAAATGGCCGGTGTTGGGTCAAGTTGTTTATTTTGAGTTATCATATTGTTGGAATTTGGAAAAAAAAAAAAAAAACTTGTTTTCGAAACCTTATGCTTAATTTCAGGGACGAAATTCTTTTAAGGAGGGGAGGTTATAGCGACCCCGGTCTTTTCCCTTTAGATTATTGTATCCGGACTTAGGTTCCGTGGATCCTGTCATTATATATTGGTTGTTGTTGTCCTTTAATCTCTTTGTATTTGAGTTATAGGATGTGTTGGGCGGGTCTGTTACAGGTCGGTTGAGTTTAGATGCCAAATCTAGTTGCCCAAATTTTGACTTGTCCGCCCGAGCGGGAGTTTGACGCTCGAGCGGGGTTTCTTTTGTTGCTTGTCTGCTCGAGCGGGGGTTTTGGTGCTCGACCGGGATTATCACCCATCCAGTATTTCTTGTGCAGGGTTGGACGCTCGAGCGTGGGATTGGACGCTCGAGTGGAAATGTGTGAGTGCCGCTCGAGCGGGGAGTTGGATGCTCGAGCGGGGACCTGGTTCTGCAAAAAGTACTGGGAGTGCGTATTCGATGCTCGAGCGGGAGTATGGACACTCGAGCGGGGAGTCGACTACATCAGTCCGAGATTTCACTTTTTGGATCACTTTTTGATCTACTTTTTCTCTCTTAACTTTTAAAAACCGCCCCTTGAGAGTTTTTCTCTCTACTCTTACCTTCTCTCTAAGATTTGATCTATTCCAAGTGGTCTTCTACCATAGTTCCTTTGGAAGAAAGGTAGAGCTTCGCGAGGGCTTTCTTTTAATCTGAAAAAGAGAGGATTTGGAGCACTTTGGATTTTGAGTCATCATCTCCATCTTCTCCATTCGGGTTATTTTCTTCGAGGTAGGGATTTCCTACTCCATCTTATAAGTTTTGTTCTAAGTTTTGGTATTTTGATATGTTGGGAGTGCTTTGGTAATTTTGGGGAAAACCCTAGTTGTATTAATAAATTAATTTGTATAATTAATTTAAGGGAATTGGGGAATTTGGTTAAATTCATGAAATTGAGAAATTCATTGATTAAATGGTGTGGTTGGATAATTTAAATCACTCACCTATTGAATTGTTGATATATTTATTTCCAGTCTAGAAATAACTGTTTTGGGCTATCGGTGGAGGATAGTCGTGATTGTTGTAGACAATGCATGTGGATTAGGTATAACTGAAACTAATCACATTGGTTGAGTCATTAATTTTTACTGTTGAATTAATACAGACATTATGTGTATTGATTGTGTGGTGTATATGTTATGTGTTTACATACTTTGTTTTCTGTGGGAGGAGATAGGGGATGTACTCCACGGTTTAGGGGAAGATAGGGGATGGACCTCTAAACCGGATTTTTGTTTGGAAGGAGATAGGGGATGGACTCCATTAGCATCACTTTTATGTGTGCTAATTTATATTGAAGTGTTTTTATTGATACAACACTAAAATGTGTATCAAATTGGAAGTATGAAGTGTTTTGATTTGAGCCTGAGTCTCATCTGTTTGTTGACATTGGAAGAATGTGAATATGATATATATATATATATAGTTCACTGTTGTAAGTTTGGCCAGGTTCTGAGCCATATTGATGATGTTGGAAAGTAAAATGTGTCTTAGACATTAATGTCATGAAACTGTATAATGATGTAATTGATTATCTTGGTTAACCATATATTGAATGCTATTGCTTTATTCAATGCTTATATTTGGTTTAGTATATTTCTACTGGGCTGTGGCTCGCCCTATATGGGAACAACATTTTCAGGTTCAGGTGATAAGCTACCTCCAAGGACTTAGCTTGGAAGGACTTGGATTTAAAAGACTATTTTCAGTTGTTTTCTTTTATTTGTTAGTACATGTAAACATTCAAGCCTAGGGCTTTATTTGTATTTGAGTTAGAACTCATATTTTTGTGTCAAAGTGTTGGCTTGGAAAGATGTAAGCCCATAGGGCATTTAATTTGATATTACATGCAATGTTTTTATTTAGTAATACTCTGATGAATGAGATAATGAATTGTTTTCTTTTAATATTGCATGTTAATGATATATATATAATGGGTTTATTTTGAGGGCGTTACAACTTCGTATCAGAGCGTACCGGGTTTGAATACTTTGGGTACGTGGGAAGTGATTAGTATGGAAGTTCAATCCAGAAACCACTATACCTTAATGATCTATTTGGAAATTAAATAAAAAAAGGAAGTTCAATAGAAAAGTAAATTGCATAAAATGGAAGTAGAAGAAAAATAAAAATGAAAGTTGCAAAAAATTAAAAATGGAAGTTCAATCCAAAAACCACTATACTTTAACGATCTATTTGGAACTTAAATAAAAAAACAAGTTTAATAGAAAAGTAAATTGAATAAAAATAGAAATTGAATAAAAATAAGAATGGAAGTTGCAGAAAATTAAATATGGAAGTTCAATCCAGAAACGACTATACCTTAACGATCCATTTGGAAATTAAATAAAAAAGGAAGTTTAATAGAAAAGTAAATTGCATAAAATGGAAGTAGAATAAAAATAAAAATGAAAGTTGCAAAAAATTAAAAATGGAAGTTCAATCCAAAAACGACTATACTTTATTGATCTATTTGGAAATTAAATAAGAAAGGAAGTTTAATAGAAAAGTAAATTGAATAAAAATGGAAGTTGAATAAAAATAAAAATGGAAGTTGCAGAAAATTAAATATGGAAGTTCAATCCAAAAACCACTATACCTTAACGATCTATTTGGAAATTAAATAAAAAAGGAAGTTTAATAGAAAAGTAAATTGCATAAAAATGGAAGTTGAATAAAAATAAAAATGAAAGTTGCAGAAAATTAAATATGGAAGTTCAATCCCGAAACCACTATACCTTAACGATCTATTTGGAAATTAAATAAAAAAGGAAGTTTAATAGAAAAAGTAAATTAAATTAAAATGGAAGTAGAATAAAAACAAAAATGAAGGTTGCATAAAATTAAAAATGGAAGTTCAATCCAGAAACCACTATACCTTAACGATCTATTTGGAAATTAAATAAAAGAGAAAGTTTAATAGAAAAGTAAATTGAATAAAAATGGAATTTGAATAAAAATAAAAATGAAAGTTGCAGAAAATGAAATATGGAAGTTCAATCCAGAAACCACTATACCTTAACGATCTATTTGGAAATTAAATAAAAAAGGAAGTAGAATAAAAATAAAGAGGAAAGTTCCAGAAAATTAAAAGCGGAAGTTCAATCTCGAAACCACTATACCTTAACGATCTATTTGGAAATTAAATAAAAAAGGAAGTTTAACAGAAAAGTAAATTGAACAAAAATGGAAGTAGAATAAAAATAAAACAGAAAGTTGCATAAAACTAAAAATGGAAGTTGAATCCAAAAGCCACTATACTTTAACGATCTATTTGGAAATTAAATAAAAAATGAAGTTTAATAGAAAAGTAAATCGAATAAAAATGGAAGTTGAATAAAATTGAAAATGAAAGTTGCATAAAATTAAATATGGAAGTTCAATCCAGAAACCACTATATCTTAACGATCTATTTGGAAATTAAATAAAAAAAGAAAGTTTAATAGAAAAGTAAATTGCATAAAAATGGAAGTTGAAGAAAATTAAAAATCAAAGTTGCATAAAATTAAATATGGAAGTTCAATCCAAAAACCACTATACTTTAACGATCTATTTGGAAATTAAATAAACAATGAAGTTTAATAGAAAAGTAAATCGAATAAAAATGGAAGTTGAATAAAATTAAAAATGAAAGTTGCATAAAATTAAATATGGAAGTTCAATCCAGAAACCACTATACCTTAACGATCTATTTGGAAATTAAATAAAAAAGGAAGTATAATAGCAAAGTAAATTGAATAAAAATGGAAGTAGAATAAAAATAAAAAGGAAAGTTCCAGAAAATTAAAAGCGGAAGTTCAATCCCGAAACCACTGTACCTTAACGATCTATTTGGAAATTAAATAAAAAAGGAAGTTTAACAGAAAAGTAAATTGAACAAAAATGCAAGTAGAATAAAAATAAAAAAGAAAGTTGCATTAAATTAAAAATGGAAGTTCAATCCAAAAACCACTATACTTTAACGATCTAATTGGAAATTAAATAAAAAAGGAAGTTTAATAGAAAAGTAAATCGAATAAAAATGGAAGTTGAATAAAATTAAAAATGAAAGTTGCATAAAATTAAATATGGAAATTCAATCCAGAAACCACTATACCTTAACGATCTATTTGGATATTAAATAAAAAAAGGAAGTTTAATAGAAAAGTAAATTGAATAAAAATGGAAGTTGAATAAAAATAAAAATGAAAGTTGCATAAAATTAAACATGGAAGTTCAATCCCAAAAACACTATACCTTAACCATCTATTTGGAAATTAAATAAAAAAGGAAGTTTAATAGAAAGGTAAATAGAATAAAAATGGAAGTTGAATAAAAATAAAAATGGAAGTTGCAGAAAATTAAATATGGAAGTTGCAGAAAATTAAATATGGAAGTTCAATCCAAAAACCACTATACCTTAACGATCTATTTGGAAATTAAATAAAAAAGGAAGTTTAATAGAAAAGTAAATTGCATAAAAATGGAAGTTGAATAAAAATAAAAATGAAAGTTGCAGAAAATTAAATATGGAAGTTCAATCCCGAAACCGCTATACCATAATGATCTATTTGGAAATTAAATAAAAAAGGAAGTTTAATAGAAAAAGTAAATTGAATTAAAATGGAAGTAGAATAAAAATAAAAATGAAGGTTGCATAAAATTAAAAATGGAAGTTCAATCCAGAAACCGCTATACCTTAACGATCTATTTGGAAATTAAATAAAAAAGAAAGTTTAATAGAAAAGTAAATTGAATAAAAATTCAATTTGAATAAAAATAAAAATGAAAGTTGCAGAAAATGAAATATGGAAGTTCAATCCAGAAACCACTATACCTTAACGATCAATTTGGAAATTAAATAAAAAAGGAAGTTTCATAGAAAAGTAAATTGAATAAAAATTGAAGTAGAATAAAAATAAAAAGGAAAGTTCCAGAAAATTAAAAGCGGAAATTCAATCCCGAAACCACTATACCTTAACGATATATTTGGAAATTAAATAAAAAAGAAGTTTAACAGAAAAGTAAATTGAACAAAAATGGAAGTTGAATAAAAATAAAAAAGAAAGTTGCAAAAAATTAAAAATAGAAGTTCAATCCAAAACCACTATACGTTAACGATCTATTTGGAAATTAAATAAAAAATGAAGTTTAATAGAAAAGTAAATCGAATAAAAATGGAAGTTGAATAAAATTGAAAATGAAAGTTGCATAAAATTAAATATGGAAGTTCAATCCAGAAACCACTATATCTTAACGATCTATTTGGAAATTAAATAAAAAAAGGAAGTTTAATAGAAAAGTAAATTGCATAAAAATGGAAGTTGAAGAAAAATAAAAATGAAAGTTGCAGAAAATTAAATATGGAAGTTCAATCCAAAAACCACTATACTTTAACGATCTATTTGGAAATTAAATAAAAAATGAAGTTTAATAGAAAAGTAAATCAAATAAAAAATGGAAGTTAAATAAAATTAAAAATGAAAGTTGCATAAAATTAAATATGGAAGTTCAATCCAGAAACCACTATACCTTAACGATCTATTTGGAAATTAAATAAAAAAGGAAGTTTAATAGTAAAGTAAATTGAATAAAAATGGAAGTAGAATAAAAATAAAAAGGAAAGTTCCAAAAAATTAAAAGCGGAAGTTCAATCCCGAAACCACTATACCTTAACGATCTATTTGGAAATTAAATAAAAAAGGAAGTTTAACAGAAAAGTAAATTGAACAAAAATGGAAGTAGAATAAAAATAAAAAAGAAAGTTGCATAAAATTAAAAATGGAAGTTCAATCCAAAAACCACTATACCTTAACGATCTATTTGGAAATTAAATAAAAAATGAAGTTTAATAGAAAAGTAAATCGAATAAAAATGGAAGTTGAATAAAATTAAAAATGAAAGTTGCATAAAATTAAATATGGAAGTTTAATCCAGAAACCACTATACCTTAACGATCTATTTGGAAATTAAATAAAAAAGGAAGTTTAATAGAAAAGTAAATCGAATAAAAATGGAAGTTGAATAAAAACAAAAATGAAAGTTGCATGAAATTAAAAATGGAAGTTCAATCCCAAAAACACTATACCATAACCATCTATTTGGAAATTAAATAAAAAAGGAAGTTTAATAGAAAGGTAAATAGAAGAAAAATGGAAGTTGAACAAAAATAAAAATGAAAGTTGCAGATAATTAAATATGGAAGTTCAATCCAGAAACCATTATACCTTAACGATCTATTTGGAAATTAAATAAAAAAAGGAAGTTTAATTGAAAAGTAAATTGCATAAAAATGGAAGTTGAATAAAAATAAAAATGGAAGTTGCAGAAAATTAAATATGGAAGTTCTATCCGGAAACCACTATACCTTAACGATCTATTTGGAAATTAAATAAAAAAAGGAAGTTTAATAGAAAAGTAAATTGAATAAAAATGGAAGTTGAAGAAAAATAAAAATGAAAGTTGAAGAATATTAAATATGGAAGTTCAATCCAGAAACCACTATACCTTAACGATCTATTTGGAAATTAAATAAAAAGGAAGTTTAATAGAAAAACAAATTGCATAAAATGGAAGTAGAATAAAAATAAAAATGAAAGTTGCATAAAATTAAAAATGGAAGTTCAATCCAAAAACCACTATACTTTTACGATCTATTTGGAAATTAAATAAAAAAGGAAGTTTAATAGAAAAGTAAATTGAATAAAAATGGAAGTTGAATAAAAATAAAAATGGAAGTTGCGGAAAATTAAATATGGAAATTCAATCCCGAAACCACTATACCTTAACGATCTATTTGGAAATTAAATAAAAAAGGAAGTTTAATAGAAAAGTAAATTGCATAAAATGGAAGTAGAATAAAAATAAAAATGAAAGTTGCATAAAATTAAAAATGGAAGTTCAATCCAAAAACCACTATACGTTAATGATCTATTTGGAAATTAAATAAAAAAGGAAGTTTAATGGAAAAGTAAATTGAATAAAAATGGAAGTTGAATAAAAATAAAAATGGAAGTTGAAGAAAATTAAATATGGAAGTTCAATCCAGAAACCACTATACCTTAACGATCTATTTGGAAATTAAATAAAAAAGGAAGTTTAATAGAAAAGTAAATTGAATAAAAATGGAAGTTGAATAAAAATAAAAATGGAAGTTGCGAAAAATTAAATATGGAAGTTCAATCCCGAAACCACTATACCTTAACGATCTATTTGGAAATTAAATAAAAAAGGAAGTTTAATAGAAATGTAAATGGCATAAAATGGAAATAGAATAAAAACAAAAATGAAAGTTGCATAAAATTAAAAATGGAAGTTCAATCCAAAAACCACTATACCTTAACGATCAATTTGGAAATTAACTAAAAAAGGAAGTTTAATAGAAAAGTAAATTGAATAAAAATGGAAGTTGAATAAAAATAAAAATGAAAGTTGCAGAGAATTAAATATGGAAGTTCAATCCGGAAACCACTATACCTTAATGATCTATTTGGAAATTAAATAAAAAATTAAGTTTAATAGAAAAGTAAATTGTATAAAAATAGAAGTTGAATAAAAATAAAAATGAAAGTTGCAGAAAATTAAATATGGAAGTTCAATCCCGAAACCACTATACCTTAACGATCTATTTGGAAATTAAATAAAAAAGGAAGTTTAATAGAAAAGTAAATTGCATAAAATGGAAGTAGAATAAAAATAAAAATGAAAGTTGCATAAAATTGAAAATGGAAGTTCAATCCAAAAACCACTATACGTTAACGATCTATTTGGAAATTAAATAAAAAAGGAAGTTTAATAGAAAAGTAAATTGAATAAAAATGGAAGTTGAATAAAAATAAAAATGGAAGTTGAAGAAAATTAAATATGGAAGTTCAATCCAGAAACCACTATACCTTTACGATCTATTTGGAAATTAAATATATAGCGATCCCGGGTTTACCCTTGTTGTACAGTGATCCGGACATGTGTCCGTGGATGTTGGTAGTTATTTATTATCTGGTTTGCATCCTTTTTACTTTGTATATTGAGTTATAGGATGTGTTGGGCAGGTTTGTTACAGGTTGGTTGTGTTTGGGAGCCTAGTGCTGCTGCCCAGATTAAGCGACCAACTCTTCGCTCGAGCGAGGAGTTGGTCGCTCGAGCGAGAGTTGAGTTCGTGTCTGGTTCTGGACCTGAGAGTTGTCTTTCGTGGCTCGAGCGAGCTTCCTTCGCTCGAGCGGTCTGGTTTGTTCTTCGCTCGAGCGAGAGGTATGTCGCTCGAGCGTGCTGGTTGCAGACCTGAGGGTTTGAGTTGTTGGCTCGAGCGAGCATTCTTTTGCTCGAGCGCACTTCTGAGTTTTTGGCTCGAGCGAGAACTTCTTGGCTCCAGCGAGAGTTTTCTGTGTTTGGTCGCTCGAGCGACAAAGGCTTCGCTCGAGCGAGCGTGTTTTATATCAGCGGACAGTAGCGTTTTTGAACTTCACTTTTTCACTTTCATTTTCTTTCAAACCCTTGATCCGAGACCCTCTCTCTCTAAACTTTCATTCTCTCTAAGATTTGATCTCCCTAGAGTGTGAATCTAGCCTAGGGCCTTTGTTAAAAAGATAGAGGGCGTTGAGAGTTTCGATTTAATCTGAAAAAGTTTGGATTTGGAGCACGTTGGTCTTCGAGTCTTCATCTCCTTTTTGGCTCAAACTTTGAGGTAGGGATATCCTACTCCTTTCTATGGGTTTTGCCTTTAAATTTTAGTATTTTGAGATGTTGGGCTTGGTTTGGTAATTTGGTGAAAGTTTGGGGCTTTTGTGTAATTTTACAAAAGTTGGGGTTTTATTTATAATAAGCCTAAATGCATGTTTGGCATAGAGAAATGGAATAAATGTTGAATCATTGATGAAAATGGGACCTAAGGGTCGTAATGTTAATTATGGGAATTGACCTAATTACATTGTTTGATTAATTGGGATAATTAATTGGGAGAAATGAGGAAATGAAATGTTGATTGAATATCCATTTGTGCATTTATTTTCTGTTTAGAAATAACTGCTTTTGGCTATCGGTGGAGGATAGTCGTGATTGTTGTAGACAATGCATGATGATTAGGCAAACGGAAACTAATCAATGGAATGTGTCATGGAATTTGACTGTTGATAGAATACATTAACTGTATGTATTGAGTGATGGTATATAGAACCAATGTGTTTGTATACGTTGTGTGTAGAGGAGGAGATAGGGGATGTACTCCGCGGTTTAAGGGAAGATAGGGGATGTACCTCTAAACCGGATAGTGTTGGGAGAAGATAGGGGATGAACTCCGTAGATACAGCTTATATGCTTATCTTTGTGAAGTGTGGATACAGCTTATATGCTTATCTGTGAATGTGGGATATTGTTGTTATACATATCTGTTGAAATGATGATAGAGCTGACATGCTTATCTGTTGAAAAAGGGAAAATAAAAAGTAACTTGGACTTATAAGTCGTATGACATAAATATGTGATTTATGTGAATGTATCAGCGTTGACCATCTATCAATTGCTAATCTTTTAGTCATTGTTCATGGTTGGTTTAGTGTATTTCTACTGGGCTGTGGCTCACCCTTTATGGGAATATCATTTTCAGGTACAGGTAGCATGCCACCTCCAAGGACATAGCTTGGGAGGCTAGAGGCGGACATACTTTTGTCGTTTTACTTTTGATGTATTACATGTAACTTCAAGCCAAGGGCTTAATGTGTAAACGAGTTAGTACTCTTTTGTTGTAACCAAGTGTTAACTTGGAAAGCTGTAAGCCCGTAGGGCATTTTGTTTTTGATGTTAACATGTAATACTTATGTAATGAGACTCTAATGAATGAAAGAATGTGGTTAGTTTATATGTCAATGCATGTCATATTTGATGGGTTTAATGTTATTATTTTGAGGGCGTTACAAAATAAACAAGGAAGTTTGACAGAAAAGTAAATTGAATAAAAATGGAAGTTGAATAAAAATAAAAATGGAAGTTGCGGAAAATTAAATATGGAAGTTCAATCCCGAAACCACTATACCTTAACGATCTATTTGGAAATTAAATAAAAAAGGAAGTTTAATAGAAAAGTAAATTGCATAAAATGGAAGTAGAATAAAAATAAAAATAAAAGTTGCATAAAATTAAAAATAGAAGTTCAATCCAAAAACCACTATACCTTAACGATCAATTTGGAAATTAACTAAAAAAGGAAGTTTAATAGAAAAGTAAATTGAATAAAAATGGAAGTTGAATAAAAATAAAAATGAAAGTTGCAGAGAAATAAATATGGAAGTTCAAGCCGGAAACCACTATACCTTAATGATCTATTTGGAAACTAAATAAAAAAAGAAGTTTAATAGAAAAGTAAATAGTATAAAAAAAGAAGTTGAATAAAAATAAAAATGAAAGTTGCAGAAAATTAAATATGGAAGTTCAATCCAGAAACCACTATACCTTAACGATCTATTTGGAAATTAAATAAAAAAGGAAGTTTAATAGAAAAGTAAATTGAATAAAAATGTAAGTTGAATAAAAATAAAAGTGAAAGTTGCAGAAAATTAAATATGGAAGTTCAATCCAGAAACCACTATACCTTAATGATCTATTTGGAAATTGAATAAAAAACGAAGTTTAATAGAAAAGTAAATAGTATAAAAATAGAAGTTGAATAAAAATAAAAATGAAAGTTGCAGAAAATTAAATATGGAAGTTCAATCCAGAAACCACTATACCTTAACGATCTATTTGGAAATTAAATAAAAAAGGAAGTTTAATAGAAAAGTAAATTGAATAAAAATGTAAGTTGAATAAAAATAAAAGTGAAAGTTGCAGAAAATTAAATATGGAAGTTCAATCCAGAAACCACTATACCATAATGATCTATTTGGAAATTGAATAAAAAACGAAGTTTAATAGAAAAGTAAATTGTATAAAAATAGAAGTTGAATAAAAATAAAAATGAAAGTTGCAGAAAATTAAATATGGAAGTTCAATCCAGAAACCACTATACCTTAACGATCTATTTGGAAATTAAATAAAAAAGGAAGTTAAATAGAAAAATAAATTGCATAAAATGGAAGTAGAATAAAAATACAAATGAAAGTTGCATAAAATTAAAAATGGAAGTTCAATCCAAAAACCACTATACTTTAACGATCTATTTGGAAATTAAATAAAAAAGGAAGTTTAATAGAAAAGTAAATTGCGTAAAAATGGAAATTGAATAAAAATAAAAAGGAAAGTTCCAGGAAATTAAAAGCGGAAGTTCAATCCTGAAACCAGTATACCTTAACGATCTATTTGGAAATTAAATAAAAAAGGAAGTTTAATAGAAAAGTAAATTGAATAAAAATGGAAGTTGAATAAAAATAAAAATGAAAGTTGCATAAAATTAAAAATGGAAGTTCAATCCAAAAAACACTATACCTTAATGATCTATTTGGAAATTAAATAAAAAAAGAAGTTTAATAGAAAAGTAAATTGAATAAAAATGAAAGTTGAATAAAAAGAAAAATGAAACTTGCATAAAATTAAAAATGGAAGTTCAATCCAAAAACCACAATACCTTAACGATATATTTGGAAATTAAATAAAAAAGGAAGTTGAGTAGAAAAGAAACTTAAATAAAAAAGGAAGATGAATAAAAATAAAAGTGGAAGTTGCAGAAAATTAAAAATGGAAGTTCAATCCAGAAACCACTATACCTTAACGATATATTTGGAAATTAAATAAAAAAGGAAGTTTAATAGAAAAGTAAATTGATTAAAAATGGAAGTAGAATAAAAATAAAAATGAAAGCTGCATAAAATTAAAAATGGAAGTTCAATCCAGAAACGACTATACCACAACGATCTACATGGAAATTAAATAAAAAAGGAAGTTTCATAGGAAAGTAAATTGAATTAAAATGGAAGTAGAATAAAAATAAAAATGAAAGTTGCATAAAATTAAAAATGGAAGTTCAATCCAGAAACCACTATACCATAACGATCTATTTGGAAATTAAATAAAAAAGGTAGTTTAATAGAAAAGTAAATTGAATAAAAATGGAAGTTAAACAAAAATAAAAATGAAAGTTGCAGAAAATTAAATATGAAAGTTCAATCCCGAAACCACTATACCTTAACGATCTATTTGGAAATTAAATAAAAAAGGAAGTTTAATAGAAAAGTAAATTGTATAAAAATAGAAGTTAAATAAAACTAAAAATGAAAGTTGTAGAAAATTAAATATGGAAGTTCAATCCAGAAACCACGATACCTTAACGATCTATTTGGAAATTAAATAAAAAAAGGAAGTTTAATAGAAAAATAAATTGCATAAAATGGAAGTAGAATAAAAATAAAAATGAAAGTTGCATAAAATTAAAAATGGAAGTTCAATCCGAAAAACACTATACCTTAAAGATCTATTTGGAAATTACATAAAAAAGGAAATTTAATAGAAAAGTAAATTGAATAAAAATGGAAGTTGAATAAAAATAAAAATGAAACTTGCATAAAATTAAAAATGGAAGTTCAATCCAAAAACCACTATACCTTAAAGATATATTTGGAAATTAAATAAAAATGGAAGTTGAGTAGAAAAGAAACTTGAATAAAAAAGGAAGACGAATAAAAATAAAAATGGAAGTTGCAGAAAATTAAAAATAGAAGTTCAATCCAGAAACCATTATACCTTAACGATCTATTTGGAAATTAAATAAAAAAGGAAGTTTAATAGAAAAGAAAATTGATTAAAAATGGAAGTAGAATAAAAATTAAAATGAAAGTTGCATAAAATTAAAAATGGAAGTTCTATCCAGAAACCACTATACCATAACGATCTATTTGGAAATTAAATAAAAAAGGAAGTTTCATAGGAAAGTAAATTGAATTAAAATGGAAGTAGAATAAAAATAAAAATGAAAGTTGCATAAAATTAAAAATGAAAGTTCAATCCAAAAAACCCTATACCTTAAAGATCTATTTGGAAATTACATAAAAAAGGAAGTTTAATAGAAAAGTAAATTGAATAAAAATGGAAGTTGAATAAAAATAAAAATGAAACTTGCATAAAATTAGAAATGGAAGTTCAATCCAAAAACCACTATACCTTAACGATATATTTGGAAATTAAATAAAAAAGGAAGTTGAGTAGAAAAGAAACTTGAATAAAAAAGGAAGATGAATAAAAATAAAAATGGAAGTTGCAGAAAATTAAAAATGGAAGTTCAGTCCAGAAACCACTATACCTTAACGATCTATTTGGAAATTAAATAAAAAAGGAAGTTGAATAGAAAAGAAAATTGATTAAAAATGGAAGTAGAATAAAAATTAAAATGAAAGTTGCATAAAATTAAAAATGGAAGTTCTATCCAGAAACCACTATACCATAACGATCTATTTGGAAATTAAATAAAAAATGAAGTTTCATAGGAAAGTAAATTGAATTAAAATGGAAGTAGAACAAAAATAAAAATGAAAGTTGCATAAAATTAAAAATGGAAGTTTAATCCAGAAACCACTATACCGTAACGATCTATTTGGAAATTAAATAAAAAAGGAAGTTTAATAGAAAAGTAAATTGTATGAAAATAGAAGTTGAATAAAAATAAAAATGAAAGTTGCAGAAAATTAAATATGGAAGTTCAATCCAGAAACCGCTATACCTTAACGATCTATTTGGAAATTAAATAAAAAAAGGAAGTTTAATAGAAAAGTAAATTGCATAAAATGGAAGTAGAATAAAAATAAAAATGAAAGTTGCAAAAAATTAAAAATGGAAGTTCAATCCAAAAACCACTATACTTTAACGATCAATTTGGAAATTAAATAAAAAAACAAGTTTAATAGAAAAGTAAATTGAATAAAAATGGAAGTTGAATAAAAATAAAAATGGAAGTTGCAGAAAATTAAATATGGAAGTTCAATCCCGAAACGACTATACCTTAACGATCCATTTGGAAATTAAATAAAAAAGGAAGTTTAATAGAAATGTAAATTGCATAAAATGGAAGTAGAATGAAAATAAAAATGAAAGTTGCATAAAATTAAAAATGGAAGTTCAATCAAAAAACGACTATACTTTATTGATCTATTTGGAAATTAAATAAGAAAGGAAGTTTAATAGAAAAGTAAATTGAATAAAAATGGAAGTTGAATAAAAATAAAAATGGAAGTTGCAGAAAATAAAATATGGAAATTCAATCCAGAAACCACTATACCTTAACGATCTATTTGGAAATTAAATAGAAAAGGAAGTTTAATAGAAAAGTAAATTGAATTAAAATGGAAGTAGAATAAAAATAAAAATGAAGGTTGCATAAAATTAAAAATGGAAGTTCAATACAGAAACCACTATATCTTAACGATATATTTGGAAATTAAATAAAAAAGAAAGGTTAGTAGAAAAGTAAATTGAATAAAAATAGAAGTTGAATAAAAATATAAATGAAAGTTGCAGAAAATTAAATATGGAAGTTCAATCCAGAAACCACTATACCTTAATGATCTATTTGGAAATTAAATAAAAAAGGTAGTTTAATAGAAAAGTAAATTGTATAAAAATAGAAGTTGAATAAAAATAGAAATGAAAGTTGCAGAAAATTAAATGTGGAAGTTCAATCCAAAAACCACGATACCTTAACGATCTATTTGGAAATTAAATAAAAAATGAAGTTTAATAGAAAAATTAATTGCATAAAGTGGAAGAAGAATAAAAATAAAAATGAAAGTTGCATAAAATTAAAAATGGAAGTTCAATCCAAGAAACACTACACCTTAACCATCTATTTGGAAATTAAATAAAAAAGGAAGCTTAATAGAAAAGTAAATTGAATAAAAATGGAAGTTGAATAAAAATAAAAATGAAGTTGCATAAAATTAAAAATGGAAGTTCCATCCAAAAACCACTATACCTTAACGATCTATTTGGAAATTAAATAAAAAATGAAGTTTAATAGAAAAATAAATTGCATAAAGTGGAAGTAGAATAAAAATAAAAATGAAAGTTGCATAAAATTAAAAATGGAAGTTCAATCTAAAAACCACTATACTTTAACGATCGATTTGGAAATTAAATAAAAAAGAAAGTTTAATAGAAAAGTAAGTTAAATAAAAATGGAAGTTGAATAAAAATAAAAATGGAAGTTCCGGAAAATTAAATATGGAAGTTCAATCCCGAAACCACTATACCTTAACGATCTATTTGGAAATTAAATAAAAAAAGGAAGTTTAATAGAAAATTAAATTGTATAAAATGGAAGTAGAATAAAAATAAAAATGAAAGTTGCATAAAATTAAAAGTGGAAGTTCAATCAAAAAACCACTATACTTTAACGATCTATTTGGAAATTAAATAAAAAAACAAGTTTAATAGAAAAGTAAATTGAATAAAAATGGATGTTGAATAAAAATAAAAATGGAAGTTGCAGAAAATTAAATATGGAAGTTAAATCCAGAAACCACTATACCATAACGATCTATTTGGAAATTAAATAAAAAAAGGAAGTTTAATAGAAAAGTAAATTGGATAAAAATGGAAGTTGAAGAAAAATAAAAAGGAAGGTTGCAGAAAATTAAATATGGAAGTTCAATCCAGAAACCACTATACCTTAACGATCTATTTAGAAATTAAATAAAAAAAGGAAGTTTAATAGAAAAGTAAATTGCATAAAAATGGAAGTTGAAGAAAAATAAAAAGGAAAGTTGCAGAAAATTAAATGTGGAAGTTCAATCCCGAAAGCACTATACCTTAACGATCTATTTGGAAATTAAATAAAAAATGGAAGTTTAATAGAAAAGTAAATTGAATAAAAATTGAAGTTGAGTAAAAATAAAAATGGAAGTTGCAGAAAATTAAATATGGAAGTTCGATCCAGAAACCACTATACCTTAACGATCTATTTGAAAATTAAATAAAAAAAGGAAGTTTAATAGAAAAGTAAATTGCATAAAAATGGAAGTTGAAGAAAAATAAAAATGAAAGTTACAGAAAATTAAATATAGAAGTTCAGTCCAGAAACCACTATACCTTAACGATCTATTTGGAAATTAAATAAAAAAGGAAGTTTAATAGAAAAGTAAATTGCAGAAAAATGGAAGTTGAATAAAAATAAAAATGAAAGTTGCAGAAAATTAAATATAGCGATCCCGGATTTACCCTTGTTGTACAGTGATCCGGACATGTGTCCGTGGAGGTTGGTAGTTGATTATTATCTTGTTTACATCCTTTTTACTTTGTAGTTGAGTTATGGGATGTGTTGGGCAGGTTTGTTACAGGTTAGTTGAGTTTAGAAACCAAAACTAGTTGCCCAGATTTTGACCTGTTCGCTCGAGCGGGGGTTTTGGCGCTCGAGCGGGGATTGCACCCATCCAGTATTTCCTGTGCAGTGTTGGACGCTCGAGCGTGGGATTGGCCGCTCGAGCGGGGTTGTGTGAGTGCCGCTCGAGCGGGGAGTTGGAAGCTCGAGCGGAGACCTGGTTCTGTAAAAGTTCTGGGAGTGTGCATCCGTCGCTCGAGCGGGATGGTTGACGCTCGAGTGGGAGTCTGTGAGTGACGCTCGAGCGGGGTGTTTGATGCTCGAGCGGGGCGACTGGGTTTAAGTTCCGAGTTTTGACTTTTCAAATCACTTTTTCACTTTCTCTTCTCTCTCCTACTTTTCCAAAAACACCATTGTTGAGCCTCTCACTCTAGAACTCTACCTTCTCTCTAGGTTTTGATCTAGTAGGAGTGATTTGCTCACCTTTGGCCTTTACAAAAAGGTTGTTGATCGTCGAGGGCTACATTTTAATCTGAAAATTTCGGATTTTGGAGCACGTTGGGTTTTGTCATCTTCTCTCTTGGGGCTCCAGATTTGAGGTAGGGATATCCTACTCCTCTCTATGGATTTTGTCTTTAAATTTTGGCATTTTGAGATGTTGGGGTTGGTTTGGTAATTTGGTGAAAGTTTGGGGCTTTTGTGGTATTTTACAAAAGTCGGGGTTTTATTTATAATAAACCTAGATGCATGTTTGGCATAGAAAAATGGAATGAATGTTGAATCATTGATGAAAATGGGACCTTAAGGGTTGTAATGTTAATTATGGAAAATGCCCTAATTACATTGTTTGATTAATTGGGTTAATTAATCGTGAGAAATGAGGTTATGAAATAGGAATGTTGAGATCGGGAATGTATGGGGTTAAAGGGTGTAGTTGAATTATTTATCACTCACCGAAATGAAATGTTGATTGAATATCCATTTGTGCATTTATTTTCTGTTTAGAAATAACTGCTTTGGGCTATCGGTGGAGGATAGTCATGATTGTTGTAGACAATGCATGATGATTAGGTAAACGAAAACTAATCAATGGAATGTGTCATGGAATTTGACGGTTGATAGAATACATTAACTGTATGTATTGAATGATGGTATATAGAACCAATGTGTTTGTATATGTTATGTGTAGAGGAGGAGATGGGGGATGTACTCCGCGATTTAGGGGAAGATGGGGGATGTACCTCTAAACCGGATCGCGTTGGGAGGAGATAGGGGATGAACTCCGTAGATACAACTCATATGCTTGTCTAGAGAAGTGAAGATAGAGCTCATATGCTTATCTTTGTGAAGTGTAGATACAACTTATATGCTTATCTGTGAATGTGGGATATTGTCGTTATACATATCTGTTGAGAATGTGGATATAGCTTATATGCTTATCTGTGAATGTGGGATATAGTTTTTACACATATCTGTTGAGACGATGATAGAGCTAATATGCTTATCTGTTGAAAAAGAGAAAATGAATGGTAACTTGGACTAATGAGTCGTATAACATAAAATGTGATTTATGTGGATGTATCAGTGTTGACCATCTATCAATAGCTAATCTTTTAGTCATTGTTCATGATTGGTTTAGTGTATTTCTACTGGGCTGTGGCTCACCCTATATGGGAACATCATTTTCAGGTACAGGTAGCATGCCACCTCCAAGGACATAGCTTGGGAGGCTAGATGGGAGCTGATTTTTTTGCTGTTTAGTTTCTTTTGATGTATTACATGTATATTCAAGCCAAGGGCTTAATGTGTAGATGAGTTAGCATCCTTTTGTTGTAACCAAGTGTTAACTTGGAAAGCTGTAAGCCCGTAGGGCATTTTGCTTTTGTTGTTAACATGTAATACTATTGTAATGAAACTCTGATTAATAGAGGTATGTGGATATTTTGCATGTCAAGGAATGTCTCAATTGAGGGTTTAATGTTATTATTTTGAGGGCGTTACAATAAATATGGAAGTTCAATCCCGAAACCACAATACCTTAACGATCTATTCGGAAATTAAATAAAAATGCAAGTTTAATAGAAAAGTAAATTGCACAAAATGGAAGTAGAATAAAAATAAAAATGAAAGTCGCATAAAATTAAAAAAGGAAGTTCAATCCAAAAACCACTATACTTTAACGATCTATGTGGAAATTAAATAAAAAAATAAGTTTAATAGAAAAGTAAATTGAATAAAAATGGAAGTTGAATAAAAATAAAAAATGGAAGTCGCAGAAAATTAAATATGGAAGTTCAATCCAGAAACCACTGCACTTTAACGATCTATCTGGAAATTAAATAAAAAAAGGAAGTTTAATAAAAAAGTAAATTGAATAAAAATGGAAGTTGAATAAAAATAAAAATGGAAGTTGAAGAAAATTAAATATGGAAGTTCAATCCAGAAACCACTATACCTTAACGATCTATTTGGAAATTAAATAAAAAAGGAAGTTTAATAGAAAAGTAAATTGAATAAAAATAGAAGTTGAATAAAAATAAAAATGGAAGTTGCGGAAAATTAAATATGGAAGTTCAATCCCGAAACCACTATACCTTAACGATCTATTTGGAAATTAAATAAAAAAGGAAGTTTAATAGAAAAGTAAACAGCATTAAATGGAAGTAGAATAAAAATAAAAATGAAAGTTGTAGAAAATTAAATATGGAAGTTCAATCCCGAAAACACCATACCTTAACGATCTATTTGGAAATTAAATAAAAAATGAAGTTTAATAGAAAAGTAAATTGAATAAAAATGGAAGTTGAATAAAAATAAAAATGAAACTTGCATAGAATTAAAAATGGAAGTTCAATCCAAAAACCACTATACCTTAACGATATATTTGGAAATTAAATAAAAAAGGAAGTTTAGTAGAAAAGTAAATTGCATAAAAATGGAAGTTGAACAAAAATAAAAATAAAAGTTGCAGAAAATTAAATATGGAAGTTCCATCCAGAAACCACTATACCTTAACGATCTATTTGGCAATTAAATAAAAAAAGGAAGTTTAATAGAAAAGTAAATTGCATAAATATGGAAGTTGAAGAAAAATAAAAATGAAAGTTGCAGAAAATTAAATATGGAAGTTCAATCCAGAAACCACTATACCTTAATGATCTATTTGGAAATTAAATAAAAAAGGAAGTTTAATAGAAAATTAAATTGCATAAAAATGGAAGTTGAAGAAAAATAAAAATGAAAGTTGCAGAAAATTAAATATGGAAGTTCAATCCAGAAACCGCGATACCTTAACGATCTATTTGGAAATTAAATAAAAAAAGGAAGTTTAATAGAAAACTAAATTGCATAAAATGGAAGTAGAATAAAAATAAAAATGAAAGTTGCAAAAAATTAAAAATGGAAGTTCAATCCAAAAACCACTATACTTTAACGATCTATTTGGAACTTAAATAAAAAAACAAGTTTAATAGAAAAGTAAATTGAATAAAAATAGAAGTTGAATAAAAATAAAAATGGAAGTTACAGAAAATTAAATATGGAAGTTCAATCCCGAAACGACTATACCTTAACGATCCATTTGGAAATTAAATAAAAAAGGAAGTTTAATAGAAAAGTAAATTGCATAAAATGGAAGTAGAATAAAAATAAAAATGAAAGTTGCATAAAATTAAAAATGGAAGTTCAATCCAAAAACCACTATACTTTATTGATCTATTTGGAAATTAAATAAGAAAGGAAGGATAATAGAAAAGTAAATTGAATAAAAATGGAAGTTGAATAAAAATAAAAATGGAAGTTGCAGAAAATTAAATATGGAAGTTCAATCCAAAAACCACTATACCTTAACGATCTATTTGGAAATTAAATAAAAAAGGAAGTTTAATAGAAAAGTAAATTGAATTAAAAAGAAAGTAGAATAAAAATAAGAATGAAGGTTGCATAAAATTAAAAATAGAAGTTCAATCCAGAAATCACTATACCTTAACGATATATTTGGAAATTAAATAAAAAAGAAAGTTTAATAGAAAAGTAAATTGAATAAAAATGGAATTTGAATAAAAACAAAAATTAAAGTTGCCGAAAATTAAATATGGAAGTTCAATCCAGAAACCACTATACCTTAACGATCTATTTGGAAATTAAATAAAAAAGGAAGTTTAATAGCAAATTGAATAAAAATGGAAGTTGAATAAAAATAAAAACGAAAGTTCCAGAAAATTAAAAGCGGAAGTTCAATCCCGAAACCACTATACCTTAACGATCTATTTGGAAATTAAATAAAAAAGGAACTGTAATAGAAAAGTAAATTGAAGAAAAATGGAAGTTGCGTAAAAATAAAAATGAAATTTGCATTAAATTAAAAATGCAAGTTCAATCCAAAAAACACTACACCTTAACCATCTATTTGGAAATTAAATAAAAAAGGAAGTTTAATAGAAAAGTAAATTGAATAAAAATGGAAGTTGAATAAAAATAAAAATGAAAGTTGCATAAAATTAAAAATGGAAGTTCCATCCAAAAACCACTATACCTTAATGATATATTTGGAAATTAAATAAAAAAGGAAGTTGAGTAGAAAAGAAACTTGAATAAAAAAGGAAGATGAATAAAAATAAAAATGGAAGTCGTAAAAAATTAAAAAAGGAAGTTCAATCCAGAAACCACTATACCTTAACGATCTATTTGCAAATTAAATAAAAAAGGAAGTTTAATAGAAAAGTAAATTGATTAAAAATGGAAGTAGAATAAAAATATAAATGAAAGTTGCAGAAAATTAAATATGGAAGTTCAGTCAAGAAACCACTATACCTTAATGATCTATTTGGAAATTAAATAAAAAAAGGAAGTATAATAGAAAACTAAATTGTATAAAAATAGAAGTTGAATAAAAATAAAAATGAAAGTTGCAGAAAATTAAATATGGAAGTTCAATCCAGAAACCACGATACCTTAACGATCTATTTGGAAATTAAATAAAAAAGGAAGTTTAACAGAAAAATAAATTGCATAAAATGGAAGTAGAATAAAAATAAAAATGAAAGTTGCATAAAATTAAAAATGGAAGTTCAATTCAAAAACCACTATACTTTAACGGTCTATTTGGAATTAAATAAAAAAGGAAGTTTAGTAGAAAAGTAAATTGAATAAAAACGGAAGTTGAATAAAAATAAAAATGGAAGTTGAAGAAAATTAAATATGGAAGTTCAATCCAGAAACCACTATACCTTAACGACCTATTTGGAAATTAAATAAAAAAGGAAGTTTAATAGAAAAGTAAATTGAATAAAAACGGAAGTTACGGAAAATTAAATATGGAAGTTCAATCCCGAAACCACTATACCTTAACGATCTATTTTGAAATTAAATAAAAAAAGGAAGTTTAATAGATTAGTAAATTGCATAAAATGGAAGTAGAATAAAAATAAAAATGAAAGTTGCATAAAATTAAAAATGGAAGTTCAATCCAAAAACCACTATACCTTAACGATCTATTTGGAAATTAAATAAAAAAACAAGTTTAATAGAAAAGTAAATTGAATAAAAATGGAAGTTGAATAAAAACAAAAATGGAAGTTGCAGAAAATTAAATATGGAAGTTCAATCTAGAAACCACTATACCTTAATGATCTATTTGGAAATTAAATAAAAAAGGAAGTTTAATAGAAAAGTAAATTGTTTAAAAATAGAAGGTGAATAAAAATAAAAATGAAAGTTGCAGAAAATTAAATATGGAAGTTCAATCCAGAAACCATGATATCTTAACGATCTATTTGGAAATTAAATAAAAAAGGAAGTTTAATAGAAAAATAAATTACATAAAATGGAAGTAGAATAAAAATAAAAATGAAAGTTGCATAAAATTAAAAATGGAAGTTCAATCCAAAAACCACTATACTTTAACGATCTATTTGGAAATTAAATAAAAAAGGAAGTTGAATAAAAATAAAAATGGAAGTTGAAGAAAATTAAATATGGAAGTTCGATCCAGAAACCACTATACCTTAACTATCTATTTGGAAATTAAATAAAAAAGTAAGTTTAATAGAAAAAGTAAATTGAATAAAAATGGAATTTGAATAAAAATGGAAGCTGCGGAGAATTAAATAGGCAAGTTCAATCCCGAAACCACTATACCTTAAGGATCTATTTGGAAATTAAATAAAAAAGGAAGTTTAATAGAAAAGTAAATTGCATAAAATGGAAGTAGAATAAAAATAAAAATGAAAGTTGCATAAAATAAAAAATGGAATTTCAATCCAAAAACCACTATACCGTAACGATCTATTTGGAAATTAAATAAAAAAAGGAAGTTTAATAGAAAAGTAAATTGAATAAAAATGGAAGTTGAATAAAAATAAAAATGAAAGTTGCAAAAAATTAAATATGGAAGTTCAACCCAGAAACCACTACACCTTAACGATCTATTTGGAAATTAAATAAAAAAAGGAAGTTTAATAGAAAAGTAAATTGAATAAAAATGGAAGTTGAATAAAAATAAAAATGGAAGTTGCAGAAAATTAAATATGGAAGTTCAATTCAGAAACTGCGATACCTTAACGATCTATTTGGAAATTAAGTAAAAAAAGGAAGTTTAATAGAAAAGTAAATTGCATAAAATGGAAGTAGAATAAAATTAAAAATGAAATTTGCATAAAATTAAAAATGGAAGTTCAATCCAAAAACCACTATACTTTAACGATCTATTTGGAACTTAAATAAAAAAAACAAGTTTAACAGAAAAGTAAATTGAATAAAAATAGAAGTTGAATAAAAATAAAAATGGAAGTTACAGAAAATTAAATATGGAAGTTCAATCCTGAAACGACTATACCTTAACGATCCATTTGGAAATTAAATAAAAAACGATGTTTAATTGAAAAGTAAATTGCATAAAATGGAAGTAGAATAAAAATAAAATTGAAAGTTGCATAAAATTAAAAATGGAAGTTCAATCCAAAAACCACTATACTTTATTGATCTATTTGGAAATTAAATAAGAAAGGAAGTAAAATAGAAAAGTAAATTGAATAAAAATGGAAGTTGAATAAAAATAAAAATGGAAGTTGCAGAAAATTAAATATGGAAGTTCAATCCAAAAACCACTATACCTTAACGATCTATTTTGAAATTAAATAAAAAACGAAGTTTAATAGAAAAGTAAATTGCATAAAAATGGAAGTTTAACAAAAATAACTATCAAAGTTGCAGAAAATTAAATATGGAAGTTCAATCCCGAAACCACTATACCTTAACGATCTATTTGGAAATTAAATAAAAAAGGAAGTTTAATAGAAAAAGTAAATTGAATTAAAATGGAAGTAGAATAAAAATAAAAATGAAGGTTGCATAAAATTAAAAATGGAAGTTCAATCCAGAAACCACTATACCTTAACGATCTATTTGGAAATTAAATAAAAAAGGAAGTTTAATAGAAAAGTAAATTGAATAAAAATGGAATTTGAATAAAAATAAAAATGAAAGTTGCAGAAAATGAAATATGGAAGTTCAATCGAAAAACCGCTATATACCTTAACGATCTATTTGGAAATTAAATAAAAAAGGAAGTTTAATAGACAAGTAAATTGAATAAAAATGAAAGTAGAATAAAAATAAAAAGGAAAGTTCCAGAAAATTAAAAGCGGAAGTTCAATCCCGAAACTACAATACCTTAATGATCTATTTGGAAATTAAATAAAAAAGGAAGTTTAACAGAAAAGTAAATTGAACAAAAATGGAAGTAGAATAAAAATAAAAAAAGAAAGTTGCATAAACTTAAAAATGGAAGTTCAATCCAAAAACTACTATACTTTAACGATCTATTTGGAAATTAAATAAAAAATGAAGTTTAATAGCAAAGTAAATCGAATAAAAATGGAAGTCGAATAAAATTAAATGTGGAAATTCAATCCAGAAACCACTATATCTTAACGATCTATTTGGAAATTAAATAAAAAAAGTAAGTTTAATAGAAAAGTAAATTGCATAAAAATGGAAGTTGAAGAAAAATAAAAATGAAAGTTGGAGAAAATTAAATATGGAAGTTTAATCCAGAAACCACTATACCTTAACGATCAATTTGGAAATTAAATAAAAAAGGAAGTTTAATAGAAAAGTAAATTGCATAAAAATGGAAGTTGAATAAAAATAAAAATGAAAGTTGCAGAAATTTAAATATGGAAGTTCAATCCAAAAATCATTATACCTTAACAATCTATTTGGAAATTAAATAAAAAAGGAAGTTTAATAGAAAAGTAAATTGCATAAAAATGGAAGTTGAATAAAAATAAATATGGAAGTTCAATCCAGAAACCACTATACCTTAACGATATATTTCGAAATTAAATAAAAAAAAGGAAGTTTAATAGAAAAGTAAATTGAATAAAAATGGAAGTTGAATAAAAATAAAAATGGAAGTTGCAGAAAATTAAATATGGAAGTTCAATCCAGAAACCACTATACCTTAACGATCTATTTGGAAATTGAATAAAAAAAGGAAGTTTAATAGAAAAGTAAATTACATAAAAATGGAAGTTGAAGAAAAATAAAAATGAAAGTTGCAGAAAATTAAATATGGAAGTTCAATCCAGAAACCACTATACCTTAACGATCTATTTGGAAATTAAATAAAAAAGGTAGTTTAATAGAAAAGTAAATTGCATAAAAATGGAAGTTGAATAAAAATAAAAATGAAAGTTGCAGAAAATTAAATATGGAAGTTCAATCCAGAAACCACTATACCTTAACGATCTAGTTGGAAATTAAATAAAAAAAGGAAGTTTAATAGAAAAGTAAATTGAATAAAAATTGAAGTTGAATAAAAATAAAAATGGATGTTGCAAAAAATTAAATATGGAAGTTCAATCCAGAAACCACTATACCTTAACGATCTATTTGGAAATTAAATAAAAAAAGGAAGTTTAATAGAAAAGTAAATTGCATAAAAATGGAAGTTGAACAAAAATAAAAATGAATGTTGCAGAAAATTAAATATGGAAGTTCAATCCAGAAACCACTATACCTTAACGATCTATTTAGAAATTAAATAAAAAAAGGAAGTTTAATAGAAAAGTAAATTGCATAAAAATGGAAGTTGAAGAAAAATAAAAATGAAAGTTGCAGAAAATTAAATATGGAAGTTCAATCCCGAAAGCACTATACCTTAACGATCTATTTGGAAATTAAATAAAAAAAGGAAGTTTAATAGAAAAGTAAATTGAATAAAAATGGAAGTTGAACAAAAATAAAAATGGAAGTTGCAGAAAATTAAATATGGAAGTTCAATCCAGAAACCACTATACCTTAACGATCTATTTGGAAATTAAATAAAACAAGGAAGTTTAATAGAAAAGTAAATACCATAAAAATGGAAGTTGAAGAAAAATAAAAATGAAAGTTGCTGAAAATTAAATATGGAAGTTCAATCCCGAAAGCACTATACCTTAACGATCTATTTGGAAATTAAATAAAAAAAGGAAGTTTAATAGAAAAGTAAATTGAATAAAAATGGAAGTTGAATAAAAATAAAAATGGAAGTTGCAGAAAATTAAATATGGAAGTTCAATCCAGAAACCACTATACCTTAACGATCTATTTGGAAATTAAATAAAACAAGGATGTTTAATAGAAAAGTAAATACCATAAAAATGGAAGTTGAAGAAAAATAAAAATGAAAGTTGCAGAAAATTAAATATGGAAGTTCAATCCAGAAACCACTATACCTTAACGATCTATTTGGAAATTAAATAAAAAATGTAGTTTAATAGAAAAGTAAATTGCATAAAAATGGAAGTTGAATAAAAATAAAAATGAAAGTTGCAGAAAATTAAATATGGAAGTTCAATCCAGAAACCACTATACCTTAACGATCTAGTTGGAAATTAAATAAAAAAAGGAAGTTTAATAGAAAAGTAAATTGAATAAAAATTGAAGTTGAATAAAAATAAAAATGGATGTTGCAGAAAATTAAATATGGAAGTTCAATCCAGAAACCACTATACCTTAACGATCTATTTGGAAATTAAATAAAAAAAGGAAGTTTAATAGAAAAGTAAATTGAATAAAAATTGAAGTTGAAGAAAAATAAAAATGAAAGTTGCAGAAAATTAAATATGGAAGTTCAATCCCGAAAGCACTATACCTTAACGATCTATTTGGAAATTAAATAAAAAAAGGAAGTTTAATAGAAAAGTAAATTGAATAAAAATGGAAGTTGAATAAAAATAAAAATGGAAGTTGCAGAAAATTAAATATGGAAGTTCAATCCAGAAACCACTATACCTTAACGATCTATTTGGAAATTAAATAAAACAAGGAAGTTTAACAGAAAAGTAAATACCATAAAAATGGAAGTTGAAGAAAAATAAAAATGAAAGTTGCAGAAAATTAAATATGGAAGTTCAATCCCGAAAGCACTATACCTTAACGATCTATTTGGAAATTAAATAAAAAAAGGAAGTTTAATAGAAAAGTAAATTGAATAAAAATGGAAGTTGAATAAAAATAAAAATGGAAGTTGCAGAAAATTAAATATGGAAGTTCAATCCAGAAACCACTATACCTTAACGATCTATTTGGAAATTAAATAAAACAAGGAAGTTTAATAGAAAAGTAAATACCATAAAAATGGAAGTTGAAGAAAAATAAAAATGAAAGTTGCAGAAAATTAAATATGGAAGTTCAATCCAGAAACCACTATACCTTAACGATCTATTTGGAAATTAAAAAAAAAAGGATGTTCAATTGAAAAGTAAATTGCATAAAAATGGAAGTTGAATAAAAATAAAAATAAAAGTTGCAGAAAATTAAATATGGAAGTTCAATCCCGAAACCACTATACCATAACGATCTATTTGGAAATTAATTAAAAAAGGAAGTTTAATAGAAAAGTAAATTGCATAAAATGGAAGTAGAATAAAAATAAAAATGAAAGTCGCATAAAATTGAAAAAGGAAGTTCAATCCAAAAACCACTATACATTAACGATCTATGTGGAAATTAAATAAAAAAAGGAAGTTTAACAGAAAAGTAAATTGAATAAAAATGGAAGTTGAATAAAAATAAAAATGGAAGTCGCAGAAAATTAAATATGGAAGTTCAATCCAGAAACCGCTATACCTTAACGATCTATTTGGAAATTAAATAAAAAAAGGAAGTTTAATAGAAAAGTAAATTGCATAAAATGGAAGTAGAATAAAAATAAAAATGAAAGTTGCATAAACTTAAAAATGGGAGGTCAATCCAAAAACCACTAAATTTAACGATCTATTTGGAAATTAAATAAAAAAACAAGTTTAATCGAAAAGTAAATTGAATAAAAATGGAAGTTGAATAAAAATAAAAATGGAAGTTGCAGAAAATTAAATATGGAAGTTCAATCCCGAAACGACTATACCTTAACGATCCATTTGGAAATTAAATAAAAAAGGAAGTTTAATGGAAAAGTAAATTGCAGAAAATGGAAGTAGAATAAAAATAAGAATGAAAGTTGCATAAAATTAAAAATGGAAGTTCAATCCAAAAACGACTATACTTTATTGATCTATTTGGAAATTAAAAAAGAAAGGAAGTTTACTAGAAAAGAAAATTGAATAAAAATGGAAGTTGAATAAAAATAAAAATGGAAGTTGCAGAAAATAAAATATGGAAGTTCAATCCAGAAACCACTATACCTTAACGATCTATTTGGAAATTAAATAAAAAAGGAAGTTTAATAGAAAAGTAAATTGAATTAAAATGGAAGTAGAATAAAAATAAAAATGAAGGTTGCATAAAATTAAAAGTGGAAGTTCAATCCAGAAACCACTATACCTTAACGATATATTTTGAAATTAAATAAAAAAGAAAGTTTAATAGAAAAGTAAATTGAATAAAAATCGAAGTTGAATAAAAATAGAAAGGAAAGTTCCAGAAAATTAAAAGCGGAAGTTCAATCCCGAAACCACTATACCTTAACGATCTATTTGGAAATTAAATAAAAAAGGAAGTGTAATAGAAATGTAAATTGAATAAAAATGAAAGTTGAGTAAAAATAAAAATGAAAGTTGCATAAAATTAAAAATGATAGTTCAATCCAAAAAACACTACACCTTAACCATCTATTTGGAAATTAAATAAAAAAGGAAGTTTAATAGAAAAGTAAATTGAATAAAAATGGAAGTTGAATAAAAATAAAAATGTAAGTTGCATAAAATTAAAAATGGAAGTTCCATCCAAAAACCACTATACCTTAACGATATATTTGGAAATTAAATAAAAAAGGAACTTGAGTAGAAAAGAAACTTGAATAAAAAAGGAAGATGAATAAAAATAAAAATGGAAGTTGCCGAAAATTAAAAATGGAAGTTCAATCCAGAAACCATTATACCTTAACGATCTATTTGGAAATTAAATAAAAAAGGAAGTTTAATAGAAAAGTAAATTGATTAAAAATGGATGTAGAATAAAAATAAAAATGAAAGTTGCATAAAATTAAAAATGGAAGTTCTATCCAGAAACCACTGTACCATAACGATCTACTTGGAAATTAAATAACAAAGAAAGTTTCATAGGAAAGTAAATTGAATTAAAATGGAAGTAGAATAAAAATAAAAATGAAAGTTCCATAAAATTAAAAATGGAAGTTCAATCCAGAAACCACTATACCTTAACGATCTATTTGGAAATTAAATAAAAAAGGAAGTTTAATACAAAAGTAAATTGAATAAAAATGGAAGTTGAATAAAAATATAGTTGAAAGTTACAGAAAATTAAATATGAAAGTTCAATCCAGAAACCACTATACCTTAATGATCTATTTGGAAATTAAATAAAAAAGGAAGTTTAATA
Organism: Camellia sinensis; assembly: GCF_055761805.1. Taxonomy (NCBI): domain Eukaryota; kingdom Viridiplantae; phylum Streptophyta; class Magnoliopsida; order Ericales; family Theaceae; genus Camellia; species Camellia sinensis. The sequence continues at coordinate 43,036,234 of NW_028128987.1, read as the reverse complement.
GAAAACTAAATTGTATAAAAACAGAAGTTGAATAAAAATAAAAATGAAAGTTGCAGAAAATTAAATATGGAAGTTTAATCCAGAAACCACGATACCTTACGATCTATTTGGAAATTAAATAAAAAAGGAAGTTTAATAGAAAAATAAATTGCATAAAATGGAAGTAGAATAAAAATAAAAATGAAAGTTGCATAAAATTAAAAATGGAAGTTCAATCCAAAAACCATTATACTTTAACGATCTATTTGGAAATTAAATAAAAAAGGAAGTTTAGTAGAAAAGTAAATTGAATAAAAAAGGAAGTTGAATAAAAATAAAAATGGAAGTTAAAGAAAATTAAATATGGAAGTTCAATCCAGAAACCACTATACCTTAACGATCTATTTGGAAATTAAATAAAAAAGGAAGTTTAATAGAAAAGTAAATTGAATAAAAATGGAAGTTGAATAAAAATGGAAGTTGCGGAAAATTGAATATAGAAGTTCAATCCCGAAACCACTATACCTTAACGATCTATTTGGAAATTAAATAAAAAATGAAGTTTAATAGAAAAGTAAATTGCATAAAATGGAAGAAGAATAAAAATAAAAATGAAAGTTGCATAAAATTAAAAATGGTGGTTCCATCCAAAAACCACTATACTTTAACGATCTATTTGGAAATTAAATAAAAAAAGGAAGTTTAATAGAAAAGTAAATTGAATAAAAATGGAAGTTGAATAAAAATAAAAATGGAAGTTGCAGAAATTAAAAATGGAAGTTCAATCCAGAAACCACTATACCTTAACGATCTATTTGGAAATTAAATAAAACAAGGAAGTGTAATAGAAAAGTAAATTAAATAAAAATGGAAGTTGAATAAAAATAAAAATGGAAGTTGCAGAAAATTAAATATGGAAGTTCAATCCAAAAACCACTATACCTTAACGATCTATTTGGAAATTAAATAAAAAAAGGAAGTTTAATAGAAAAGTAAATTGCATAAAATGGAAGTAGAATAAAAATAAAAATTAAAGTTGCATAAAATTAAAAATGGAAGTTCAATCCAAAAACCACTATACTTTAACGATCTATTTGGAACTTAAATAAAAAGACAAGTATAATAGAAAAGTAAATTGAAAAAAAATAGAAGTTGAATAAAAATAAAAATGGAAGTTGCAGAAAATTAAATATGGAAGTTCATTCCCGAAACGACTATACCTTAACGATCCATTTGGAAATTAAATAAAAAAGGAAGTTTAATAGAAAAGTAATTTGCATAAAATGGAAGTTGAATAAAAATAAAAATGAAAGTTGGATAAAATTAAATATGGAAGTTCAATCCCGAAACCATTATACCTTAACGATCTATTTGGAAATTAAATAAAAAAGGAAGTTTAATAGAAAAGTAAAATGCATAAAATGGAAGGAGAATAAAAATAAAAATGAAAGTTGCATAAAATTAAAAATGGAAGTTCAATCAAAAAACGACTATACTTTATTGATCTATTTGGAAATTAAATAAGAAAGGAAGTATAATAGAAAAGTAAATTGAATAAAAATGGAAGTTGAATAAAAATAAAAATGGAAGTTGCAGAAAATAAAATATCGAAGTTCAATCCAGAAACCACTATACCTTAACGATCTATTTGGAAATTAAATAAAAAAAGGAAGTTTAATAGAAAAGTAAATTGAATTAAAATGGAAGTAGAATAAAAATAAAAATGAAGGTTGCATAAAATTAAAAATGGAAGTTCAATCCATAAACCACTATACCTTAACGATATATTTGGAAATTAAATAAAAAAGAAAGTTTAATAGAAAAGTAAATTGAATAAAAATGGAATTTGAATAAAAATAAAAATTAAAGTTGCCGAAAATTAAATGTGGAAGTTCAATCCAGAAACCACTATACCTTAACGATCTATTTGGAAATTAAATAAAAAAGGAAGTTTAATAGAAAAGTAAATTGAATAAAAATAAAAAGGAAAGTTCCAAAAAATTAAAAGCAGAAGTTCAATCCCGAAACCACTATACCTTAACGATCTATTTGGAAATTAAATAAAAAAGGAAGTGTAATAGAAAAGTAAATTGAATAAAAATGAAAGTTGAATAAAAATAAAAATGGAAGTTGAAGAAAATTAAATATGGAAGTTCAATCCAGAAACAACTATACCTTAACGATCTATTTGGAAATTAAATAAAAAAGGAAGTTTAATAGAAAAGTAAATTGAATAAAAATGGAAGTTGAATAAAAATAAAAAGGAAAGTTCCAAAAAATTAAAAGCAGAAGTTCAATCCCGAAACCACTATACCTTAACGATCTATTTGGAAATTAAATAAAAAAGGAAGTGTAATAGAAAAGTAAATTGAATAAAAATGGAAGTTAAGTAAAAATAAAAATGAAAGTTGCATAAAATGAAAAATGGAAGTTCAATCCAAAAAACACTACACCTTAACCATCTAGTTGGAAATTAAATAAAAAAGGAAGTTTAATAGAAACGTGAATTGAATAAAAATGGATGTTGAATAAAAATAAAAATGAAAGTTGCATAAAATTAAAAATGGAAGTTCCATCCAAAAACCACTATACCTTAACGATATATTCGGAAATTAAATAAAAAGGGAAGTTGAGTAGAAAAGAAACTTGAATAAAAAAGGAAGATGAATAAAAATAAAAATGGAAGTTGCAGAAAATTAAAAATGGAAGTTCAATCCAGAAACCACTATACCTTAACGATCTATTTGGAAATTAAATAAAAAAGGAAGTTTAATAGAAAAGTAAATTGATTAAAAATGGAAGTAGAATAAAAATAAAAATGAAAGTTGCATAAAATTAAAAATGGAAGTTCTATCCAGAAACAACTGAACCGTAACGATCTACTTGGAAATTAAATAAAAAAGGAAGTTTCATAGAAAAGCAAATTGAATTAAAATGGAAGTAGAATAAAAATAAAAATGGAATTTCAATCCAGAAACCACTATACCTTAACGATCTATTTGGAAATTAAATAAAAAAGGAAGTTTAATAGAAAAGTAAATTGAATAAAAATGGAAGTTGAATAAAAATATAAATGAAAGTTACAGAAAATTAAATATGGAAGTTCAATCCAGAAACCACTATACCTTAATGATCTATTTGGAAATTAAATAAAAAAGGAAGTTTAATAGAAAAGTAAATTGAATAAAAATGGAAGTTGAATAAAAGTAAAAATGAAAGTTGCATAAAATTAAAAATGGAAGTTCAATCCAAAAACCACTATACTTTAACGATCTATTTGGAAATTAAATAAAAAAGGAAGTTTAGTAGAAAAGTAAATTGAATAAAAATGGAAGTTGAATAAAAATAAAAATGGAAGTTGAAGAAAATTAAATATGGAAGTTCAATCCAGAAACCACTATACCTTAACGATCTATTTGGAAATTAAATAAAAAAGGAAGTTTAATAGAAAAGTAAATTGAATAAAAATGGAAGTTGCGGAAAATTGAATATGGAAGTTCAATCCCGAAACCACAATACCTTAACGATCTATTTGGAAATTAAATAAAAAAAGGAAGTTTAATTGAAAAGTAAATTGCATAAAATGGAAGAAGAAAAAAAATAAAAATGAAAGTTGCATAAAATTGAAAATGGAAGTTCAATCCAAAAACCACTATACTTTAACGATCTATTTGGAAATTAAATAAAAAAGGAAGTTTAGTAGAAAAGTAAATTGAATAAAAATGGAAGTTGAATAAAAATAAAAATGGAAGTTGAAGAAAATTAAATATGGAAGTTCAATCCAGAAACCACTATACCTTAACGATCTATTTGGAAATTAAATAAAAAAGGAAGTTTAATAGAAAAGTAAATTGAATAAAAATGGAAGTTGCGGAAAATTGAATATGGAAGTTCAATCCCGAAACCACTATACCTTAACGATCTATTTGGAAATTAAATAAAAAAGGAAGTTTAATAGAAAAATAAATTGCATAAAATGGAAGTAGAATAAAAATAAAAATGAAAGTTGCATAAAATTAAAAATGGAAGTTCAATCCAAAAACCACTATACTTTAACGATCTATTTGGAAATTAAATAAAAAAGGAAGTTGAATAAAAATAAAAATGGAAGTTGAAGAAAATTAAATATGGAAGTTCGATCTAGAAACCACTATACCTTAACTATCTATTTGGAAATTAAATAAAAAAGTAAGTTTAATAGAAAAAGTAAATTGAATAAAAATGGAAGTTGAATAAAAATGGAAGCTGCGGAAAATTAAATAGGGAAGTTCAATCCCGAAACCACTATACCTTAACGATCTATTTGGAAATTAAATAAAAAAGGAAGTTTAATAGAAAAGTAATGTAGGAACCCATATTTTATGTTCTCATCATGTTCATGAGCATCTGTGTGATTATGACTTGTTTAGCTTGCATGTGTATGTTGTGATTTGTTTCGCTTGAGTTAATGTGATCCATGCCTTGTGTTTGAAGCCTTGTGATTTGTCTAAGTGTAGTGTGCTTGCCTTGTTCCTTCCTTGATGTGAAACTTAGGTCACGCCTTGCCCGAGTTATACTAGCCGATGTTATTCCAAGCCGAGGTCATCCTTAATCTTGTAGTAGTATCTTGGAACCCCTTGTTGACCTCCGTCCTTGCCTTGACCACATTAGCCGAGATGTTACCTTGCACACAAGTGATCTCGTCCTGGAGTGGTACGACCTAGGCCGAGGTGTGGCGCATCTAGGCCAAGATGTGGCACAGCTTAGTCAAGTGTTGTCCTTCCTAGCCGAGGTCATTGTCACCCTAGTTGCCGAAGTCCTTGGTTAGCCGATGTCACCCCTTGCCGGAGTGCCATTCCGTGTAGCGTGTTAGATACGCCTTGTTATCAGCCGATGTCTTTGCCCCGTCAGAGAGCCATACCGCTTTGCTTGTTGAACACCCTTCCACCATGCTTTGTCTGGTCTGTCAGTCACCTTTTTCAGGGAAACCCAACCAGTCGCCGCCACGTGTCTTAGCAGAGGGTTAACCCCAGAACAGGGTAAAGAAAACTATCATTTGGTGTCATAACCTTGTCTTGTAGAGAGAGAAGCTCTAGGAGGAAGAAAGAGTTTTAGAGTGAGGAAGTAGATCTTCAAGCTTGATTCCTAGAGATCCGACCGTTAGATCCGCGTTCTAAGGTTAGATTCTTGATCTGCTCATGATGTTCTTTATATTTATGTTATTGCATTGCATGATTGAAAATGATTTGTAAGCCATGCATCGTTTTGAAGCTCGATTTTAGAAAGAGAAAATGACATTCATGTGTTCTTCAAGAAAGTCTTGTTTTGACCCGAAAGCTTGCATAAAGAATCATGTTTTTGGTGTTTGTTTCCGCAAGGATCCCAAGTACGGGTACCCAGGTCCATGTTTTCAAACTCATAGCACGAAAACCCCAGATTTTGATGGCAGATTATGATCGAACGTTCATATTTTTCATGTTTCCACATTCATGCTCTTCATGTTCATCAACAGAGGGAAGCCCAGAGTTTCCCGACCTCTTTTCCTCGCATGTGGCCCTCGGGAACACACCTCGGCGAGGAGGTGTGGAACCTCGGCCTAGACCTGGTTGGTGCCCAGCGTGTTTTCCGAAAACATTAGTGTACATAAGAGACTTGTTTGAAAGTACGTTCAATAGGCTTTGCCGTGTGTTTGTAGGACTTGGACTTGTCTCGACCCCGACGTTTGAAGAAACTATGTGAGTGGTATTTTTGATAAAGCTATGTTACACTTGCTTTCATAAATCTCGTCTTGCCTTATTTTGAAAAGTATTTGATCTAGCATGAATGACTATCCCTACTTGTATATTAAACACTATCTTGTTTTGATGACATGTCTTGAAAGTCCTTAGCTGCAGGGGACTATAATGCAACTGCACTCTTGTCTTGAAAGTCCTTAGCTGCAGGGGACTATAATGCAACTGCACTCTTGTCTTGAAAGTCCTTAGCTGCAGGGGACTATAATGCAACTGCACTCTTGTCTTGAAAGTCCTTAGCTGCAGGGGACTATAATGCAACTGCACTCTTGTCTTGAAAGTCCTTAGCTGCAGGGGACTATAATGCAACTGCACTCTTGTCTTGAAGGTCCTTAGCTGCAGGGGACTATAATGCAACTGCACTCTTGTCTTGAAAGTCCTTAGCTGCAGGGGACTATAATGCAACTGCACTCTTGTCTTGAAAGTCCTTAGCTGCAGGGGACTATAATGCAACTGCACTCTTGTCTTGATATGTCATCGCACTTGTAATATGTAGATGTAATAACATCCAAGGAACTTGAAAGGCCGGCAATGAACTTGATTTCCCCCTTGATTGTAAAGTATGCTATGTATTGTTTTGAAAGAATCTTGGATATCAATCATGCAAAACCTTTATTTCTAATATCATTCACTGAGTATCCAAGCTCACCCTCTCTATATATATGTAGGTGATGAACAAGAAAGCATTGAGGCCTAGACGTGTAGCCGATGTGTTTTTGGGTGCATTGCCGACGTGTTTTGGATTATCATTTTGTATCGTCTTGAAGATCATGCTTCTCGGCTTGTTTTCATTTGTACTTGTATACGTCGGCTTGAGAAGCCTTTTGGCCAAGATGTGTTTTGTATCTCATTTCCTTATTGTATTTGAGTTGTAAGACTTTATAAGGATGTATGTCATTTCATCGGACTTATGCACGGCTCTCATGGACATATTTAGATTCTGTAAATGTATATATATATATTGCTTCCGCACTTGTAAGCCCCATATTTTATACTCTGATTGTGTGTGATTCTTGTAAGTCGGCCTTCGGTAATCTCGGATTACTGGCCATCACGACACCAAACTACTAGGGGCGGTTTGGGGGCGTGACAGAATGGTATCAGAGCACAAGATCCTTATAGTACGTTAATCACACACTTTGAGTCCTAAAGAGCATAGGATGCCCCTTAGAAGAATGTTAGGATTGCATCATGTTGCTTGCTACTTGACAAGGTGTGCATCGTGTTGGTATGAACATTTTGTTACATCAGCATGATCATACTCTCTTGCATACATGTTCCTTTGTTCATTTTGTTTAAGTGTCACATCCTGCATACCCCCAGCATCATGAGGAGAGGTAGACCTCCAGTTGGCCGAGATCATTCCGAGGATAGGTTGGAGAGACTGGAAAGGTTAGTCAAAGGCTTGGTTCGTGAACTGAGACAACCGAGGCCACAGGATACTGGTACCACCTCTACCCAGGCCGAGCAGACCAATGGCCGATATGCAGCTCCGCCTCCACCTCCTCCAGTACCACAAGTGCCTCCGCAGCAAGCTTTGTATGGGAACGACACGATAACCCTGATCAGAGAGTTCAAGAAAATGAAACCGCCAAGATTCCAAGGGGGCATAGAACCAATGAAAGCCGAGGCGTGGGTTTTAGAAATGGAGAAGCTGTTTGAAATTTTCCCCAGTACAGACGCTCAGAAGGTATCTCTGGCAGCGTTCACGTTAGACGACGACGCCCGCAGGTGGTGGATGATGGTTCGAGAAAGTAATCCGGGTTTGACTTGGGCCAGATTCCTGGAGTTATTCTACAACAAACATTTTCCCCTTAGCGTCCGAGACCGAAAGACCACGGAGTTCCAGAATCTGACACAGGGGAACAAGACAGTGGCAGAGTATGATCGTGCCTTTACCGAATTGGCGAGGTACGCGCCTCACATGGTTGATGACGACTATCGGAAGGCGAGAAAGTTTGAAAGTGGGTTGCGTGGACCGATACAAGACCGAGTCAACATGCTCAATATGCCGACATACGCTGGAGTACTAGACAAGGCTATCTTAGCTGAAGCTAACTTGAACCGATACCAGAGTTCAAGTGAGGGCCAGAGGAAGAGACAGAATTATGACAATCGCCGAGTTCCGTTCAATGTCAAGAAGAAGGTGAATGTGGACAGTTCCAATAACTCAAATCAGGATGGAAATGCTAAGCCGTTGTGTACGAGTTGTGGGAAGCTACATTTTGGGGTCTGCCGTTGGGCGACAGGGGCTTGCTATGAGTGTGGCGAGATAGGCCATCGCGTGAAAGACTGCCCGAAAGTAAGGACCGGTGATGGGAAGAGAGATGGAAGCACCTCGGGCTTTGCACAGAAGAATAACATCGGGGGAGTACAGACGAGGCAGGGCCGAGTTTTCGCATTGGTGCCAGGAGACGCCCAGAATGCTGAAGCAGTGGTATCAGGTACCCTTTCAATTTGTTCTCAAGATGCATACGTATTGATTGATTCGGGTTCTACGCATTCGTTTGTGTCTACCTTATTCGCCGAGAAGTTGGATAGAGAATTAGAACCCCTTGATTATGTATTATCTGTGTCTATCCCATCTGGGAGAGACATGATTGTTGCATCCATTTATAGGGCGTGTGTTGTTATGATTGAGGGTGTAGAGTTGTTAGTCGATTTGATGCCTTTGAGCATGACTCATTTCGATGTCATATTGGGGATGGATTGATTAGTAGCGAATCGTGCATCCATTAATTGTGTTACTAAGAGCGTCACGCTGAAGACCCCAGATCTAGCCGAGGTCATTTTCCAGGGTAAAGGAGTAGTACCCCCACCTTACTTAATTTCATCCATGAAGGCCTACAAGTTGATCCAAAAAGGATGTAAGGGTTATCTGTGCAGTATACTAAGTGATTTGAATGGAATTGTTGAGTTAGCCGACCTACCCGTTGTTAAGGAATTTCCCGACGTCTTTCCAACCGAGTTGCCTGGCCACCTTGTCGATAGGGAAGTAGAGTTTACTGTGGACATCCTGTCAGGAACACAACCCATCTCCAAAACACCCTACAGAATGGCCCAGCCGAACTTAGAGAACTGAAATCGCAGTTGCAAGAATTGTTGGACAAAGGATTTGTTAGGCCGAGCACTTCACCGTGGGGAGCACCCGTGCTATTTGTCAAGAAAAAGGATGGCACACTTCGTCTTTGCATTGACTACAGAGAACTTAATAAGGTGACCATCAAGAACAAGTACCCATTGCCCCGAATTGACGATTTACTTGATCAACTACGAGGAGCACGAGTCTTTTCCAAGATTGACCTTAGGTCAGGTTACCACCAGTTGAAGGTTAAAGCCGAGGACATCGAGAAAACTGCTTTTCGGACAAGATATGGCCACTACGAATTTTTGGTAATGCCCTTCGGAGTAACCAATGCCCCAGCCGCATTCATGGACCTGATGAACAGAGTCTTTAAGCCGTACCTGGATGAGTTTATCATTATTTTTATCGACGACATATTGATCTATTCTGGGAGTACGAACGAGCACGAGAATCATCTGAGACTTGCCCTGCAAACCTTGAGAGATAAGAAGTTGTACGCCAAGCTAAGTAAATGTGAGTTTTGGCTTTCCAGCATTTCATTTCTAGGACATGTGATTAATGAAGACGGTATATCAGTTGACCCCAGTAAGATTGAAGCCATTGTGAATTGGCCGACGCCGACCAACGTATCCGAGGTTCGTAGTTTCCTGGGTTTGGCGGGTTATTACAGAAAGTTTGTGAAGGATTTCTCGAGGATTGCAGTGCCTTTGACACAACTAACTAAGAAGGGAGCAGCTTACGAATGGACCAATGAAAGAGAATCAGCCTTCCAGGAGCTGAAGACGAGGTTAGTTACAGCACCAGTTTTGGTACTACCATCGGCTAATGAGGAATTTCAGATTTACAGTGATGCTTCACATAAGGGTTTGGGTTGCGTGCTAATGTAAGAAGGTAAAGTCATAGCGTACGCGTCCCGTCAGTTGAAGCCCAATGAAAAGAATTATCCTACCCATGATCTGGAGCTAGCTGCCGTGGTTTTTGCTTTGAAGATATGGCGTCATTACTTGTATGGAACATCTTGCCAAGTTTTCACCGACCACAAGAGTCTGAAGTACCTGTTCACTCAGAAAGAGTTAAATATGAGGCAGAGAAGATGGCTCGAGCTACTGAAGGATAATGACATGCAGATTCAGTACCACCCAGGTAAGGCAAATTCCGTTGCCGACGCATTGAGCAGGAAGTTAGTTGGAAGTTTGGCGTGCCTGACAGCGGTTTCGGTGGAACCGACCATCATTGAGGAAGTGAAGACCAGACAGAGGGAGGATAAGCTCCTCAAGAAGGTAATTGATGAATTCGTCACCAAGCCGAGGCCGGGATACACTATAGAGAATCAAGTGCTTAAGTTTGAAGGAAGATTGTGCGTGGCCGACGTACCGGAGTTGAAAAGGAAGATTTTGCAAGAGGCCCATAGTTCCAAGTTTGCCATTCATCCAGGGAGCACCAAGATGTATCAAGACGTAAAGCGGACCTTTTGGTGGCCAAACATGAAAAGAGAGATAGCCGAGTTCGTATTTCAGTGTCTGTGTTGTCAACAAGTGAAGGCAGAACACCAGAGACCGGCAGGACTTCTTCAACCCTTGTCAATTCCTGAGTGGAAATGGGAGCACATCTCCATGGATTTCGTAGTGGGTTTGCCGAGGACGCAGAGAGGTATGGATTCCATTTGGGTTATAGTCGACAGGTTTACTAAGTCGGCTCACTTTCTGCCTGTCAAGACTACATTCAATGCCGACCGACTTGCCGAATTGTACATGAATGAGATCGTTAGGCTTCATGGTGTGCCAATGTCCATTGTGTCAGACCGAGATCCGAAGTTCGTTTCTAGATTTTGGCAGAGTCTACAAGGAGCCTTGGGGATAGAGTTGAGATTTAGCACAGCCTTTCACCCCCAGACCGACGGGAAGACAGAAAGAATGATTCAAACACTCGAAGACATGCTCAGACTGTGCGTGCTGGATTTCCGGGGAAGTTGGGAATCGCATTTGCCATTGGTAGAGTTCGCGTACAACAACAGTTATCAAGCCAGCATAGGCATGTCGCCGTATGAAGCTTTGTATGGAAGGGAGTGCAGATCGCCGATATGTTGGACTGAAGTAGGAGACAAAGCTCTAATTGGCCCCGCGTTGGTTCAGGTGACAACTGAAAAGATCAAACTCATTCAGCAGAGGATTAAAACTGCACAGAGTCGACAGAAGTGTTATGCCGACCAAAGAAGGAGGGAGTTAGAATTTGAAATTGGGGACCATGTGTTTTTGAAGGTCTCGCCGATGACAGGAGTTTCGAGATTTGGGAAGAAGGGTAAACTTGCACCCCGATATATTGGGCCGTTTGAAATTCTTGAGAGAGTTAACACCGTAGCTTACAGACTCGCTTTGCCGCCAGATTTGAGCCAAGTCCACAGTGTGTTCCATGTTTCAATGCTGAGAAAATACATCCGAGACCCACTGCATGTAATAGATTACTCCGGAGTTGAAGTTAATGAAGACTTGGGCTACGAAGAGAAGCCAATGAGAATTATCGACAGACAAGTAAGGCAGCTGAGGAACAAGTCGATATCAATGGTGAAAATCGAATGGGAGAAACATTATGGCGAGGAGGCCACATGGGAAAAGGAAGAGGAGATGAAAATCCGTTACCCGGAGTTATTCGTAGGACAAGGTAACTTAAGTTTGGGGACCAAACTTCCTTAAGGAGGGTAGACTGTAGGAACCCATATTTTATGTTCTCATCATGTTCATGAGCATCTGTGTGATTATGACTTGTTTAGCTTGCATGTGTATGTTGTGATTTGTTTCGCTTGAGTTAATGTGATCCATGCCTTGTTTTGAAGCCTTGTGATTTGTCTAAGTGTAGTGTGCTTGCCTTGTTCCTTCCTTGATGTGAAACTTAGGTCACGCCTTGCCCAAGTTATACTAGCCGATGTTATTCCAAGCCGAGGTCATCCTTAATCTTGTAGTAGTATCTTGGAACCCCTTGTTGACCTCCGTCCTTGCCTTGACCACATTAGCCGAGATGTTACCTTGCACACAAGTGATCTCGTCCTGGAGTGGTACGACCTAGGCCGAGGTGTGGCGCATCTAGGCCAAGATGTGGCACAGCTTAGTCAAGTGTTGTCCTTCCTAGCCGAGGTCATTGTCACCCTAGTTGCCGAAGTCCTTGGTTAGCCGATGTCACCCCTTGCCGGAGTGCCATTCCGTGTAGCGTGTTAGATACGCCTTGTTATCAGCCGATGTCTTTGCCCCGTCAGAGAGCCATACCGCTTTGCTTGTTGAACACCCTTCCACCATGCTTTGTCTGGTCTGTCAGTCACCTTTTTCAGGGAAACCCAACCAGTCGCCGCCACGTGTCTTAGCAGAGGGTTAACCCCAGAACCGGGTAAAGAAAACTATCATTTGGTGTCATAACCTTGTCTTGTAGAGAGAGAAGCTCTAGGAGGAAGAAAGAGTTTTAGAGTGAGGAAGTAGATCTTCAAGCTTGATTCCTAGAGATCCGACCGTTAGATCCGCGTTCTAAGGTTAGATTCTTGATCTGCTCATGATGTTCTTTATATTTATGTTATTGCATTGCATGATTGAAAATGATTTGTAAGCCATGCATCGTTTTGAAGCTCGATTTTAGAAAGAGAAAATGACATTCATGTGTTCTTCAAGAAAGTCTTGTTTTGACCCGAAAGCTTGCATAAAGAATCATGTTTTTGGTGTTTGTTTCCGCAAGGATCCCAAGTACGGGTACCCAGGTCCATGTTTTCAAACTCATAGCACGAAAACCCCAGATTTTGATGGCAGATTATGATCGAACGTTCATATTTTTCATGTTTCCACATTCATGCTCTTCATGTTCATCAACAGAGGGAAGCCCAGAGTTTCCCGACCTCTTTTCCTCGCATGTGGCCCTCGGGAACACACCTCGGCGAGGAGGTGTGGAACCTCGGCCTAGACCTGGTTGGTGCCCAGCGTGTTTTCCGAAAACATTAGTGTACATAAGAGACTTGTTTGAAAGTACGTTCAATAGGCTTTGCCGTGTGTTTGTAGGACTTGGACTTGTCTCGACCCCGACGTTTGAAGAAACTATGTGAGTGGTATTTTTGATAAAGCTATGTTACACTTGCTTTCATAAATCTCATCTTGCCTTGTTTTGAAAAGTATTTGATCTAGCATGAATGACTATCCCTACTTGTATATTAAACACTATCTTGTTTTGATGACATGTCTTGAAAGTCCTTAGCTGCAGGGGACTATAATGCAACTGCACTCTTATCTTGAAAGTCCTTAGCTGCAGGGGACTATAATGCAACTGCACTCTTGTCTTGATATGTCATCGCACTTGTAATATGTAGATGTAATAACATCCAAGGAACTTGAAAGGCCGGCAATGAACTTGATTTCCCCCTTGATTGTAAAGTATGCTATGTATTGTTTTGAAAGAATCTTGGATATCAATCATGCAAAACCTTTATTTCTAATATCATTCACTAAGTATCCAAGCTCACCCTCTCTATATATATGTAGGTGATGAACAAGAAGGCATTGAGGCCTAGACGTGTAGCCGATGTGTTTTTGGGTGCATTGCCGACGTGTTTTGGATTATCATTTTGTACCGTCTTGAAGATCATGCTTCTCGGCTTGTTTTCATTTGTACTTGTATACGTCGGCTTGAGAAGCCTTTTGGTCAAGATGTGTTTTGTATCTCATTTCCTTATTGTATTTGAGTTGTAAGACTTTATAAGGATGTATGTCATTTCATCGGACTTATGCACGGCTCTCATGGACATATTTAGATTCTGTAAATGTATATATATATATATTGCTTCCGCACTTGTAAGCCCCATATTTTATACTCTGATTGTGTATGATTCTTGTAAGTCGGCCTTCGGTAATCTCGGATTACTGGCCATCACGACACCAAACTACTAGGGGCGGTTTGGGGGCGTGACAAGTAAATTGCATAAAATGGAAGTAGAATAAAAATAAAAATGAAAGTTGCATAAAATAAAAAATGGAATTTCAATCCAAAAACCACTATACCCTAACGATCTATTTGGAAATTAAATAAAAAAAGGAAGTTTAATAGAAAAGTAAATTGAATAAAAATGGAAGTTGAATAAAAATAAAAATGAAAGTTGCAGAAAATTAAATATGGAAGTTCAATCCAGAAACCACTACACCTTAACGATCTATTTGAAAATTAAAAAAAAAAAGGAAGTTTAATAGAAAAGTAAATTGAATAAAAATGGAAGTTGAATAAAAATAAAAATGGAAGTTGCAGAAAATTAAATATGGAAGTTCAATCCAGAAACCGCGATACCTTAACGATCTATTTGGAAATTAAATAAAAAAAGGAAGTTTAATAGAAAAGTAAATTGCATAAAATGGAAGTAGAATAAAAATAAAAATGAAAGTTGCATAAAATTAAAAATGGAAGTTCAATCCAAAAACCACTATACTTTAACGATCTATTTGGAACTTAAATAAAAAAACAAGTTTAACAGAAAAGTAAATTGAAAAAAATAGAAGTTGAATAAAAATAAAAATGGAAGTTACAGAAAATTAAATATGGAAGTTCAATCCTGAAACGACTATACCTTAACGATCCATTTGGAAATTAAATAAAAAAGGATGTTTAATTGAAAAGTAAATTGCATAAAATGGAAGTAGAATAAAAATAAAAATGAAAGTTGCATAAAATTAAAAATGGAAGTTCAATCCAAAAACCACTATACTTTATTGATCTATTTGGAAATTAAATAAGAAAGGAAGTAAAATAGAAAAGTAAATTGAATAAAAATGGAAGTTGAATAAAAATAAAAATGGAAGTTGCAGAAAATTAAATATGGAAGTTCAATCCAAAAACCACTATACCTTAACGATCTATTTGGAAATTAAATAAAAAACGAAGTTTAATAGAAAAGTAAATTGCATAAAAATGGAAGTTTAATAAAAATAACTATGAAAGTTGCAGAAAATTAAATATGGAAGTTCAATCCCGAAACCACTATACCTTAACGATCTATTTGGAAATTAAATAAAAAAGGAAGTTTAATAGAAAAAGTAAATTGAATTAAAATGGAAGTAGAATAAAAATAAAAATGAAGGTTGCATAAAATTAAAAATGGAAGTTCAATCCAGAAACCACTATACCTTAACGATCTACTTGGAAATTAAATAAAAAAGAAAGTTTAATAGAAAAGTAAATTGAATAAAAATGGAATTTGAATAAAAATAAAAATGAAAGTTGCAGAAAATGAAATATGGAAGTTCAATCCAAAAACCACTATACCTTAACGATCTATTTGGAAATTAAATAAAAAAGGAAGTTTAATAGAAAAGTAAATTGAATAAAAATGGAAGTAGAATAAAAATAAAAAGGAAAGTTCCAGAAAATTAAAAGCGGAAGTTCAATCCCGAAACTACAATACCTTAATGATCTATTTGGAAATTAAATAAAAAAGGATGTTTAACAGAAAAGTAAATTGAACAAAAATGGAAGTAGAATAAAAATAAAAAAAGAAAGTTGCATAAACTTAAAAATGGAAGTTCAATCCAAAAACCACTATACTTTAACGATGTATTTGGAAATTAAATAAAAAATGAAGTTTAATAGAAAAGTAAATCGAATAAAAATGGAAGTTGAATAAAATTGAAAATGAAAGTTGCATAAAATTAAATGTGGAAATTCAATCCAGAAACCACTATATCTTAACGATCTATTTGGAAATTAAATAAAAAAAGGAAGTTTAATAGAAAAGTAAATTGCATAAAAATGAAAGTTGATGAAAAATAAAAATGAAAGTTGGAGAAAATTAAATATGGAAGTTCAATCCAGAAACCACTATACCTTAACGATCTATTTGGAAATTAAATAAAAAAGGAAGTTTAATAGAAAAGTAAATTGCATAAAAATGGAAGTTGAATAAAAATAAATATGGAAGTTCAATCCAGAAACCACTATACCTTAACGATCTATTTCGAAATTAAATAAAAAAAAGGAAGTTTAATAGAAAAGTAAATTGAATAAAAATGGAAGTTGAATAAAAATAAAAATGGAAGTTGCAGAAAATTAAATATGGAAGTTCAATCCATAAACCACTATACCTTAACGATCTATTTGGAAATTAAATAAAAAAAGGAAGTTTAATAGAAAAGTAAATTGCATAAAAATGGAAGTTGAAGAAAAATAAAAATGAAAGTTGCAGAAAATTAAATATGGAAGTTCAATCCAGAAACCACTATACCTTAACGATCTATTTGGAAATTAAATAAAAAAAGGAAGTTTAATAGAAAAGTAAATTGAATAAAAATTGAAGTTGAATAAAAATAAAAATGGATGTTGCAGAAAATTAAATATGGAAGTTCAATCCAGAAACCACTATACCTTAACGATCTATTTGGAAATTAAATAAAAAAAGGAAGTTTAATAGAAAAGTAAATTGCACAAAAATGGAAGTTGAAGAAAAATAAAAATGAATGTTGCAGAAAATTAAATATGGAAGTTCAATCCAGAAACCACTATACCTTAACGATCTATTTAGAAATTAAATAAAAAAAGGAAGTTTAATGGAAAAGTAAATTGCATAAAAATGGAAGTTGAAGAAAAATAAAAATGAAAGTTGCCGAAAATTAAATATGGAAGTTCAATCCCGAAAGCACTATACCTTAACGATCTATTTGGAAATTAAATAAAAAAAGGAAGTTTCATAGAAAAGTAAATTGAATAAAAATGGAAGTTGAATAAAAATAAAAATGGAAGTTGCAGAAAATTAAATATGGAAGTTCAATCCAGAAACCACTATACCTTAACGATCTATTTGGAAATTAAATAAAACAAGGAAGTTTAATAGAAAAGTAAATACCATAAAAATGGAAGTTGAAGAAAAATAAAAATGAAAGTTGCAGAAAATTAAATATGGAAGTTCAATGCAGAAACCACTATACCTTAACAATCTATTTGGAAATTAAATAAAAAAGGAAGTTCAATAGAAAAGTAAATTGCATAAAAATGGAAGTTGAATAAAAATAAAAATAAAAGTTGCAGAAAATTAAATGTGGAAGTTCAATCCCGAAACCACTATACCTTAACGATCTATTTGGAAATTAATTAAAAAAGGAAGTTTAATAGAAAAGTAAATTGCATAAAACGGAAGTAGAATAAAAATAAAAATGAAAGTCGCATAAAATTGAAAAAGGAAGTTCAATCCAAAAACCACTATACATTAACGATCTATGTGGAAATTAAATAAAAAAAGGAAGTTTAATAGAAAAGTAAATTGAATAAAAATGGAAGTTGAATAAAAATAAAAATGGAAGTTGCAGAAAATTAAATATGGAAGTTCAATCCAGAAACTGCTATACCTTAACGATCTATTTGGAAATTAAATAAAAAAAGGAAGTTTAATAGAAAAGTAAATTGCATTAAATGGAAGTAGAATAAAAATGAAAATGAAAATTGCAAAAAATTAAAAATGGGAGGTCAATCCAAAAACCACTACACTTCAACGATCTATTTGGAAATTAAATAAAAAAACATGTTTAATCGAAAAGTAAATTGAATAAAAATGGAAGTTGAATAAAAATAAAAATGGAAGTTGCAGAAAATTAAATATGGAAGTTCAATCCAGAAACCACTATACCTTAACGATCTATTTGGAAATTAAATAAAAAAGGGAGTTTAATGGAAAAGTAAATTGCGGAAAATGGAAGTAGAATAAAAATAAGAATGAAAGTTGCATAAAACTAAAAATGGAAGTTCAATCCAAAAACGACTATACTTTATTGATCTATTTGGAAATTAAATAAGAAAGGAAGTTTACTAGAAAAGAAAATTGAATAAAAATGGAAGTTGAATAAAAATAAAAATGGAAGTTGCAGAAAATAAAATATGAAGTTCAATCCAGAAACCACTATACCTTAACGATCTATTTGGAAATTAAATAAAAAAGAAAGTTTAATAGAAAAGTAAATTGAATTAAAATGGAAGTAGAATAAAAATAAAAATGAAGGTTGCATAAAATTAAAAGTGGAAGTTCAATCCAGAAACCACTATACCTTAACGATATATTTTGAAATTAAATAAAAAAGAAAGTTTAATAGAAAAGAAAATTGAATAAAAATCGAAGTTGAATAAAAATAGAAAGGAAAGTTCCAGAAAATTAAAAGCGGAAGTTCAATCCCGAAACCACTATACCTTAACGATCTATTTGGAAATTAAATAAAAAAGGAAGTGTAATAGAAATGTAAATTGAATAAAAATGAAAGTTGAGTAAAAATAAAAATGAAAGTTGCATAAAATTAAAAATGATAGTTCAATCCAAAAAACACTACACCTTAACCATCTATTTGGAAATTAAATAAAAAAGGAAGTTTAATAGAAAAGTAAATTGAATAAAAATGGAAGTTGAATAAAAATAAAAATGTAAGTTGTATAAAATTAAAAATGGAAGTTCCATCCAAAAACCACTATACATTAACGATATATTTGGAAATTAAATAAAAAAGGAAGTTGAGTAGAAAAGAAACTTGAATAAAAAAGGAAGATGAATAAAAATAAAAATGGAAGTTGCCGAAAATTAAAAATTGAAGTTCAATCCAGAAACCACTATACCTTAACGATCTATTTGGAAATTAAATAAAAAAGGAAGTTTAATAGAAAAGTAAATTGATTAAAAATGGCAGTAGAATAAAAATAAAAATGAAAGTTGCATAAAATTAAAAATGGAAGTTCTATCCAGAAACCACTGTACCATAACGATCTACTTGGAAATTAAATAAAAAAGGAAGTTTCATAGGAAAGTAAATTGAATTAAAATGGAAGTAGAATAAAAAAAAACATGAAAGTTCCATAAAATTAAAAATGGAAGTTCAATCCAGAAACCACTATACCTTAACGATCTATTTGGAAATTAAATAAAAAAGGAAGTTTAATACAAAAGTAAATTGAATAAAAATGGAAGTTGAATAAAAATATAGATGAAAGTTACAGAAAATTAAATATGAAAGTTCAATCCAGAAACCACTATACCTTAATGATCTATTTGGAAATTAAATAAAAAAGGAAGTTTAATAGAAAACTAAATTGTATAAAAATAGAAGTTGAATAAAAAAAAAATGAAAGTTGCAGAAAATTAAATATGGAAGTTCAATCCAGAAACCACGATACCTTACTATCTATTTGGAAATTAAATAAAAAAGGAAGTTTAATAGAAAAATAAATTGCATAAAATGGAAGTAGAATAAAAATAAAAATGAAAGTTGCATAAAATTAAAAATGGAAGTTCAATTCAAAAACCATTATACTTTAACGATCTATTTGGAAATTAAATAAAAAAAGAAGTTTAGTAGAAAAGTAAATTGAATAAAAAAGGAAGTTGAATAAAAATAAAAATGGAAGTTAAAGAAAATTAAATATGTAAGTTCAATCCAGAAACCACTATACCTTAACGATCTATTTGCAAATTAAATAAAAAAGGAAGTTTAATAGAAAAGTAAATTGAATAAAAATGGAAGTTGAATAAAAATGGAAGTTGCGGAAAATTGAATATAGAAGTTCAATCCCGAAACCACTATACCTTAACGATCTATTTGGAAATTAAATAAAAAATGAAGTTTAATAGAAAAGTAAATTGCATAAAATGGAAGAAGAATAAAAATAAAAATGAAAGTTGCATAAAATTAAAAATGGTGGTTCCATCCAAAAACCACTATACTTTAACGATCTATTTGGAAAATAAATAAAAAAAGGAAGTTTAATAGAAAAGTAAATTGAATAAAAATGGAAGTTGAATAAAAATAAAAATGGAAGTTGCAGAAAATTAAATATGGAAGTTCAATCCAGAAACCACTATACCTTAACGATCTATTTGGAAATTAAATAAAAAAAGGAAGTTTAATAGAAAAGGAAATTAAATAAAAATGGAAGTTGAATAAAAATAAAAATGGAAGTTGAAGAAAATTAAATAAGGAAGTTCAATCCAGAAACCGCTATACCTTAACGATCTATTTGGAAATTAAATAAAAAAAGGAAGTTTAATAGAAATGTAAATTGCATAAAATGGAAGTAGAATAAAAATAAAAATGAAAGTTGCACAAAATTAAAAATGGAAGTTCAATCCAAAAACCACTATACTTTAACGATCTATTTGGAACTTAAATAAAAAGACAAGTTTAATAGAAAAGTAAATTGAAAAAAAATAGAAGTTGAATAAAAATAAAAATGGAAGTTGCAGAAAATTAAATATGGAAGTTCAATCCCGAAACGATTATACCTTAACGATCCATTTGGAAATTAAATAAAAAAGGAAGTTTAATAGAAAAGTAATTTGCATAAAATGGAAGTGGAATAAAAATAAAAATGAAAGTTGCATAAAATTAAATATGGAAGTTCAATCCCGAAACCATTATACCTTAACGATCTATTTGGAAATTAAATAAAAAAGGAAGTTTAATAGAAAAGTAAAATGCATAAAATGGAAGGAGAATAAAAATAAAAATGGAAGTTGCAGAAAATAAAATATCGAAGTTCAATCCAGAAACCACTATACCTTAACGATCTATTTGGAAGTTAAATAAAAAAGGAAGTTTAATAGAAAAGTAAATTGAATTAAAATGGAAGTAGAATAAAAATAAATATGAAGGTTGCATAAAATTAAAAATGGAAGTTCAATCCATAAACCACTATACCTTAACGATATATTTGGAAATAAAATAAAAAAGAAAGTTTAATAGAAAAGTAAATTGAATAAAAATGGAATTTGAATAAAAATAAAAATTAAAGTTGCCGAAAATTAAATATGGAAGTTCAATCCAGAAACCACTATACCTTAACGATCTATTTGGAAATTAAATAAAAAAGGAAGTTTAATAGAAAAGTAAATTGAATAAAAATGGAAGTTGAATAAAAATAAAAAGGAAAGTTCCAAAAAATTAAAAGCGGAAGTTCAATCCCGAAACCACTATACCTTAAAGATCTATTTGGAAATTAAATAAAAAAGGAAGTGTAATAGAAAAGTAAATTGAATAAAAATGGAAGTTAAGTAAAAATTAAAATGAAAGTTGCATAAAATTAAAAATGGAAGTTCAATCCAAAAAACACTACACCTTAACCATCTAGTTGGAAATTAAATAAAAAAAGAAGTTTAATAGAAACGTAAATTGAATAAAAATGGAAGTTGAATAAAAATAAAAATGAAAGTTGCATAAAATTAAAAATGGAAGTTCCATCCAAAAACCACTATACCTTAACGATATATTCGGAAATTAAATGAAAAGGGAAGTTGAGTAGAAAAGAAACTTGAATAAAAAAGGAAGATGAATAAAAATAAAAATGGAAGTTGCAGAAAATTAAAAATGGAAGTTCAATCCAGAAACCACTATACCTTAACGATCTATTTGGAAATTAAATAAAAAAGGAAGTTTAATAGAAAAGTAAATTGATTAAAAATGGAAGTAGAATAAAAATAAAAATGAAAGTTGCATAAAATTAAAAATGGAAGTTCTATCCAGAAACAACTGAACCGTAACGATCTACTTGGAAATTAAATAAAAAAGGAAGTTTCATAGGAAAGTAAATTGAATTAAAATGGAAGTAGAATAAAAATAAAAATGGAATTTCAATCCAGAAACCACTATACCTTAACGATCTATTTGGAAATTAAATAAAAAGGGAAGTTTAATAGAAAAGTAAATTGAATAAAAATGGAAGTTGAATAAAAATATAAATGAAAGTTATAGAAAATTAAATATGGAAGTTCAATCCAGAAACCACTATACCTTAATGATCTATTTGGAAATTAAATAAAAAAGGAAGTTTAATAGAAAAGTAAATTGAATAAAAATGGAAGTTGAATAAAAGTAAAAATGAAAGTTGCATAAAATTAAAAATGGAAGTTCAATCCAAAAACCATTATACTTTAACGATCTATTTGGAAATTAAATAAAAAAGGAAGTTTAGTAGAAAAGTAAATTGAATAAAAATGGAAGTTGAATAAAAATAAAAATGGAAGTTGAAGAAAATTAAATATGGAAGTTCAATCCAGAAACAACTATACCTTAACGATCTATTTGGAAATTAAATAAAAAAGGAAGTTTAATAGAAAAGTAAATTGAATAAAAATGGAAGTTGCGGAAAATTGAATATGGAAGTTCAATCCCGAAACCACTATACCTTAACGATCTATTTGGAAATTAAATAAAAAAAGGAAGTTTAATTGAAAAGTAAATTGCATAAAATGGAAGAAGAAAAAAAATAAAAATGAAAGTTGCATAAAATTGAAAATGGAAGTTCAATCCAAAAACCACTATACTTTAACGATCTATTTGGAAATTAAATAAAAAAGGAAGTTTAATAGGAAAGTAAATTGAATAAAAATGGAAGTTGAATAAAAATAAAAATGGAAGTTGAAGAAAATTAAATATGGAAGTTCAATCCAGAAACCACTATACCTTAACGATCTATTTGGAAATTAAATAAAAAAGGAAGTTTAATAGAAAAGTAAATTGAATAAAAATGGAAGTTGCGGAAATTTGAATATGGAAGTTCAATCCCGAAACCACTATACCTTAGCGATCTATTTGGAAATTGAATAAAAAAAGGAAGTTTAATTGAAAAGTAAATTGCATAAAATGGAAGAAGAAAAAAAATAAAAATGAAAGTTGCATAAAATTGAAAATGGAAGTTCAATCCAAAAACCACTATACTTTAACGATCTATTTGGAAATTAAATAAAAAAGGAAGTTTAGTAGAAAAGTAAATTGAATAAAAATGGAAGTTGAATAAAAATAAAAATGGAAGTTAAAGAAAATTAAATATGGGAGTTCAATCCAGAAACCACTATACCTTAACGATCTATTTGGAAATTAAATAAAAAAGGAAGTTTAATAGAAAAGTAAATTGAATAAAAGTGGAAGTTGAATAAAAATAGAAGTTGCGGAAAATTGAATATGGAAGTTCAATCCCGAAACCGCTATACCTTAACGATCTATTTGGAAATTAAATAAAAAATGAAGTTTAATAGAAAAGTAAATTGCATAAAATGTAAGAAGAATAAAAATAAAAATGAACATCGCATAAAATTAAAAATGGTGGTTCAATCCAAAAACCACAATACTTTAACGATCTGTTTGGAAATTAAATAAAAAAAGGAAGTTTAATAGAAAAGTAAATTGAATAAAAATGGAAGTTGAATAAAAATAAAAATGGAAGTTGCAGAAAATTAAATATGGAAGTTCAATCCAGAAACCACTATACATTAACGATCTATTTGGAAATTAAATAAAAAAAGGAAGTTTAATAGAAAAGTAAATTGAATAAAAATGGAAGTTGAATAAAAATAAAAATGAATGTTGCATAAAATTAAACATGGAAGTTCAATCCCAAAAACACTATACTTTAACGATCTATTTGGAACTTAAATAAAAAAACAAGTTTAATAGAAAAGTAAATATAAAAAAAATAGAAGTTGAATAAAAATAAA
Source organism: Camellia sinensis (assembly GCF_055761805.1). Classification (NCBI taxonomy): domain Eukaryota; kingdom Viridiplantae; phylum Streptophyta; class Magnoliopsida; order Ericales; family Theaceae; genus Camellia; species Camellia sinensis. The sequence goes on along the minus strand of NW_028128987.1, from coordinate 43,012,935 downwards.
AATGGCAGTTGCAGAAAATTAAATATGGAAGTTCAATCCCGAAATGACTATACCTTAACGATCCATTTGGAAATTAAATAAAAAAGGAAGTTTAATAGAAAAGTAATTTGCATAAAATGGAAGTGGAATAAAAATAAAAATGAAAGTTGCATAAAATTAAATATGGAAGTTCAATCCCGAAACCACTATACCTTAACGATCTATTTGGAAATTAAATAAAAAAGGAAGTGTAATAGAAAAGTAAATTGAATAAAAATGGAAGTTAAGTAAAAATAAAAATGAAAGTTGCATAAAATTTAAAATGGAAGTTCAATCCAAAAAACACTACACCTTAACCATCTATTTCGAAATTAAATAAAAAAGGAAGTTTAATAGAAAAGTAAATTGAATAAAAATGGAAGTTGAATAAAAATAAAAATGAAAGTTGCATAAAATTAAAAATGGAAGTTCCATCCAAAAACCACTATACCTTAACGATATATTTGGAAATTAAATAAAAAGGGAAGTTGAGTAGAAAAGAAACTTGAATAAAAAAGGAAGATGAATAAAAATAAAAATGGAAGTTGCAGAAAATTAAAAATGGAAGTTCAATCCAGAAATCACTATAACTTAACGATCTATTTGGAAATTAAATAAAAAGGGAAGTTGAGTAGAAAAGAAACTTGAATAGAAAAGGAAGATGAATAAAAAAAAAAATAGAAGTTGCAGAAAATTAAAAAAGGAAGTTCAATCCAGAAACCACTATACCTTAACGATCTATTTGGAAATTAAATATAAAAGGAAGTTTAATAGAAAACTAAATTGATTAAAAATGGAAGTAGAATAAAAATACAAATGAAAGTTGCATAAAATTAAAAATGGAAGTTCTATCCAGAAACCACTGTACCATAACGATCTACTTGGAAATTAAATAAAAAAGGAAGTTTCATAGGAAGGTAAATTGAATTAAAATGGAAGTATAATAAAAATAAAAATGGAATTTCAATCCAGAAACCACTATATCTTAACGATCTATTTGGAAATTAAATATAAAAAGGAAGTTTAATAGAAAAGTAAATTGAATAAAAATGGAAGTTGAATAAAAATATAAATGAAAGTTACAGAAAATTAAATATGGAAGTTCAATCCAGAAACCACTATACCTTAATGATCTATTTGGAAATTAAATAAAAAAGGAAGTTTAATAGAAAAGTAAATTGAATAAAAATGGAAGTTGAATAAAAGTAAAAATGAAAGTTGCATAAAATTAAAAATGGAAGTTCAATCCAAAAACCACTATACTTTAACGATCTATTTGGAAATTAAATAAAAAAGGAAGTTTAGTAGAAAAGTAAATTGAATAAAAATGAAAGTTGAATAAAAATAAAAATGGAAGTTGAAGAAAATTAAATATGGAAGTTCAATCCAGAAACAACTATACCTTAACGATCTATTTGGAAATTAAATAAAAAAGGAAGTTTAATAGAAAAGTAAATTGAATAAAAATGGAAGTAGCGGAAAATTGAATATGGAAGTTCAATCCCGAAACCACTATACCTTAACGATCTATTTGGAAATTAAATAAAAAAGGAAGTTTAATAGAAAAGTAAATTGCATAAAATGGAAGAAGAAAAAAAATAAAAATGAAAGTTGCATAAAATTAAAAATGGAAGTTCAATTCAAAAACCACTATACTTTAACGATCTATTTGGAGATTAAATAAAAAAAGGAAGTTTAATAGAAAAGTAAATTGAATAAAAATGGAAGTTGAATAAAAATAAAAATGGAAGTTGAAGAAAATTAAATATGGAAGTTCAATCTAGAAACCACTATACCTTAACGATCTATTTGGAAATTAAATAAAAAAAAGGAAGTTTAATAGAAAAGTAAATTGAATAAAAATGGAAGTTGAATAAAAATAAAAATGGAAGTTGCAAAAAATTAAATATGGAAGTTCAATCCAGAAACCGCTATACCTTAACGATCTATTTGGAAATTAAATAAAAAAAGGAAGTTTAATAGAAAAGTAAATTGCATAAAATGGAAGTAGAATAAAAATAAAAATGAAAGTTGCATAAAATTTAAAATGGAAGTTCAATCCAAAATCCACTATACTTTAACGATCTATTTGGAACTTAAATAAAAAAACAAGTTTAATAGAAAAGTAAATTGAATAAAAATAAAGTTGAATAGAAATAAAAACGGAAGTTGCAGAAAATTAAATATGGAAGTTCAATCCCGAAACGACTATACCTTAACGATCCATTTGGAAATTAAATAAAAAAGGAAGTTTAATAGAAAAGTAAATTGCATAAAATGGAAGTAGAATGAAAATAAAAATGAAAGTTGCATAAAATTAAATATGGAAGTTCAATCTCGAAACCACTATACCTTAACGATCTATTTGGAAATTAAATAAAAAAGGAAGTTTAATAGAAAAAGTAAATTGAATTAAAATGGAAGTAGAATAAAAATAAAAAATGAAGGTTGCATAAAATTAAAAATGGAAGTTCAATCCAGAAACCACTATACCTTAACGATATATTTGGAAATTAAATAAAAAAGAAAGTTTAATAGAAAAGTAAATTGAATAAAAATGGAATTTGAATAAAAATAAAAATGAAAGTTGCTGAAAATGAAATATGGAAGTTCAATCCAGAAAGCATTATACCTTAACGGTCTATTTGGAAATTAAATAAAAAGGAAGTTTAATAGAAAAGTAAATTGAATAAAAATGGAAGTAGAATAAAAATAAAAAGAAAGGTTCCAGAAAATTAAAAGCCGAAGTTCAATCCCGAAACCACTATACCTTAACGATCTATTTGGAAATTAAATAAAAAAGGAAGTTTAACAGAAAAGTAAATTGAACAAAAATGGAAGTACAATAAAAATAAAAAAGAAAGTTGCATAAAATTAAAAATGGAAGTTAAATCCAAAAACCACTATACTTTTATGATCTATTTGGAAATTAAATAAAAAAAGGAAGTTTAATAGAAAAGTAAATTGAATAAAAATGGAAGTTGAATAAAAATAAAAATGAAAGTTGCAGAAAATTAAATATGGAAGTTCAATCCAAAAACCACTATACTTTAACGATCTATTTGGAAATTAAATAAAACATGAAGTTTAATAGAAAAGTAAATCAAATAAAAATGGAAGTTGAATAAAATTAAAAATGAAAGTTGCATAAAATTAAATATGGAAGTTCAATACAGAAACCACCATACCTTAACGATCTATTTGGAAATTAAATAAAAAAGGAAGTTTAATAGAAAAGTAAATTGAATAAAAATGGAAGTAGAATAAAAATAAAAAGGAAAGTTCCAGAAAATTAAAAGCAGAAGTTCAATTCCGAAACCACTATACCTTAACTATCTATTTGGAAATTAAATAAAAAAGGAAGTTTAACAGAAAAGTAAATTGAACAAAAATGGAAGTAGAATAAAAATAAAAAAGAAAGTTGCATAAAATTAAAAATGGAAGTTCAATCCAAAAACCAATATACTTTAACGATCTATTTGGAAATTATATAAAAAACGAAGTTTAATAGAAAAGTAAATCGAATAAAAATGAAAGTTAAATAAAATTAAAAAAGAAAGTTGCATAAAATTAAATATGGAAGTTAAATCCAGAAACCACTATACCTTGACGATCTATTTGGAAATTCAATAAAAAAGGAAGTTTAATAGAAAAGTAAATTGAATAAAAATGGAAGTTGAATAAAAATAAAAATGAAAGTTGCATAAAATTAAAAATGGAAGTTCAATCCGAAAAACACTATACCATAACCATCTATTTGGAAATTAAATAAAAAAGGAAGTTTAATAGAAAGGTAAATAGAATAAAAATGGAAGTTGAATAAAAATAAAAATGAAAGTTGCATAAAATTAAAAATGGAAGTTCAATCCAAAAACCACAATACCTTAACGATATATTTGGAAATTAAATAAAAAAGGAAGTTGAATAGAAAAGAAACTTGAATAAAGAAGGTAGATGAATAAAAATAAAAATGGAAGTTGCAGAAAATTACAAATGGAAGTTCAATCCAGAAACCACTACACCTTAACGATCTATTTGGAAATTAAATAAAAAAGGAAGTTTAATAGAAAAGTAAATTGATTAAAAATGGAAGTAGAATAAAAATAAAAATGAAAGTTGCATAAAATTAAAAATGGAAGTTCCATCCAAAAACCACTATACCATAACGATCTACTTGGAAATTAAATAAAAAAGGAAGTTTCATAGGAAACTAAATTGAATTAAAATGGAAGTAGAATAAAAATAAAAATGAAAGTTGCATAAAATTAAAAATGGAAGTTCAACCCAGAAACCACTATACCTTAACGATCTATTTGGAAATTAAATAAAAAAGGAAGTTTAATAGAAAAGTAAATTGAATAAAAATGGAAGTTGAATAAAAATAAAAGTGAAAGTTGCCGAAAATTAAATATGGAAGTTCAATCCAGAAACCACTATACCGTAATGATCCATTTGGAAATTGAATAAAAAATGAAGTTTAATAGAAAAGTAAATTGTATAAAAATAGAAGTTGAATAAAAATAAAAATGAAAGTTGCAGAAAATTAAATATGGAAGTTCAATCGAGAAACCACTATACCTTAACGATCTATTTGGAAATTAAATAAAAAAGGAAGTTTAATAGAAAAATAAATTGCATAAAATGGAAGTAGAATAAAAATAAAAATGAAAGTTGCAGAAAATTAAAAATGGAAGTTCAATCCAAAAACCACTATACTTTAACGATCTATTTGGAAATTAAATAAAAAAGGAAGTTTAATAGAAAAGTAAATTGAATAAAAATGGAAGCTGAATAAAAATAAAAATGGAAGCTGCAGAAAATTAAATATGGAAGTTCAATCCAGAAACCACTATACCTTAACGATCTATTTGGAAATTAAATAAAAAAAGGAAGTTTAATAGAAAAGTAAATTGAATAAAAATGGAAGTTGAATAAAAATAAAAATGGAAGTTGCAGAAAATTAAATATGGAAGTTCAATCCAGAAACCGCTATACCTTAACGATCTATTTAGAAATTAAATAAAAAAAGGAAGTTTAATAGAAAAGTAAATTGCATAAAAATGGAAGTTGAAGAAAAATAAAAATGAAAGTTTCAGAAAATTAAATATGGAAGTTCAATCCCGAAAGCATTATACCTTAACGATATATTTGGAAATTAAATAAAAAAGGAAGTTTAATAGAAAAGTAAATTGCATAAAATGGAAGTAGAATAAAAATAAAAATGAAAGTTGCATAAATTTAAAAATGGAAGTTCAATTCAAAAACCACTATACCTTAACGATCTATTTGGAAATTAAATAAAAAAATAAGTTTAATAGAAAAGTAAATTGAATAAAAATGGAAGTTGAATAAAAATAAAAATGGAAGTTGCAGAAAATTAAATATGGAAGTTCAATCCAGAAACCGCTATACCATAACGATCTATTTAGAAATTAAATAAAAAAAGGAAGTTTAATAGAAAAGTAAATTGCATAAAAATGGAAGTTGAAGAAAAATAAAAATAAAAGTTGCAGAAAATTAAATATGGAACTTCAATCCCGAAACCACTATACCTTAACGATCTATTTGGAAATTAAATAAAAAAGGAAGTTTAATAGAAAAGTAAATTGCATAAAATGGAAGTAGAATAAAAATAAAAATGAAAGTTGCATAAATTTAAAAATGGAAGTTCAATCCAAAAACCACTATACCTTAACGATCTATTTGGAAATTAAATAAAAAAACAAGTTTAATAGAAAAGTAAATTGAATAAAAATGGAAGTTGAATAAAAATAAAAATGGAAGTTGCAAAAAATTAAATATGGAAGTTCAATCCAGAAACCACTATAACTTAACGATCTATTTGGAAATTAAATAAAAAAGGAAGTTTAATAGAAAATTAAATTGAATAAAAATGGAAGTATAATAAAAATAAAAATGAAAGTTGCATAAAATTAAAAATGGAAGTTCAATCCAGAAACCACTATATCTTAACGATCTATGTGGAAATTAACGAAAAAAGGAAGTTTAATAGAAAAGTAAATTGAATAAAAATGGAAGTTGAATAAAAATAAAAATGAAAGTTTCAGAAAATTAAATATGGAAATTCAATCCAGAAACCACTATACCTTAACGATCTATTTGGAAATTAAATAAAAAAAGGAAGTTTAATAGAAAAGTAAATTGAATAAAAATGGAAGTTGAAGAAAATTAAATGTGGAAGTTCAATCCAGAAACCACTATACCTTAACGATCTATTTGGGAATTAAATAAAAAAGGAAGTTGAATAGAAATGTAAATTGAATAAAAATGGAAGTTGAATAAAAATAAAAGTGAAAGTTGCAGAAAATTAAATATGGAAGTTCAATCCAGAAACCACTATACCTTGATGATCTATTTGGAAATTGAATAAAAAACGAAGTTTAATAGAAAAGTAAATTGTATAAAAATAGAAGTTGAATAAAAATAAAAATGAAAGTTGCAGAAAATTAAATATGGAAGTTCAATCCAGAAACCACTATACCTTAACGATCTATTTGGAAATTAAATAAAAAAGGAAGTTTAATAGAAAAATAAATAGCATAAAATGGAAGTAGAATAAATATAAAAATGAAAGTTGCATAAAATTAAAATTGGAAGTTCAATCCAAAAACCACTATACTTTAACGATCTATTTGGAAATTAAATAAAAAAGGAAGTTTAATAGAAAAGTAAATTGAATAAAAATGGAAGCTGAATAAAAATAAAAATGGAAGCTGCAGAAAATTAAATATGGAAGTTCAATCCAGAAACCACTATACCTTAACGATCTATTTGGAAATTAAATAAAAAAAGGAAGTTTAATTGAAAAGTAAATTGAATAAAAATGGAAGTTGAATAAAAATAAAAATGGAAGTTGCAGAAAATTAAATATGGAAGTTCAATCCAGAAACCGCTATACCTTAACGATCTATTTAGAAATTAAATAAAAAAAGGAAGTTTAATAGAAAAGTAAATTGCATAAAAATGGAAGTTGAAGAAAAATAAAAATGAAAGTTGCAGAAAATTAAATATGGAAGTTCAATCCAGAAACCACTATACCTTAACGATCTATTTGGAAATTAAATAAAAAAAGGAAGTTTAATTGAAAAGTAAATTGAATAAAAATGGAAGTTGAATAAAAATAAAAATGGAAGTTGCAGAAAATTAAATATGGAAGTTCAATCCAGAAACCGCTATACCTTAACGATCTATTTAGAAATTAAATAAAAAAAGGAAGTTTAATAGAAAAGTAAATTGCATAAAAATGGAAGTTGAAGAAAAATAAAAATGAAAGTTGCAGAAAATTAAATATGGAAGTTCAATCCCGAAACCACTATACCTTAACGATCTATTTGGAAATTAAATAAAATAGGAAGTTTAATAGAAAAGTAAATTGCATAAAATGGAAGTAGAATAAAAATAAAAATGAAAGTTGCATAAATTTAAAAATGGAAGTTCAATCCAAAAACCACTATACCTTAACGATCTATTTGGAAATTAAATAAAAAAACAAGTTTAATAGAAAAGTAAATTGAATAAAAATGGAAGTTGAATAAAAATAAAAATGGAAGTTGCAGAAAATTAAATATGGAAGTTCAATCCAGAAACCACTATACCTTATCGATCTATTTGGAAATTAAATAAAAAAGGAAGTTTAATAGAAAAATAAATTGAATAAAAATGGAAGTAGAATAAAAATAAAAATGAAAGTTGCATAAAATTAAAAATGGAAGTTCAATCCAGAAACCACTATACCTTAACGATTTATGTGGAAATTAACTAAAAAAGGAAGTTTAATAGAAAAGTAAATTGAATAAAAATGGAAGTTGAATAAAAATAAAAATGAAAGTTTCAGAAAATTAAATATGGAAGTTCAATCCAGAAACCACTATACCTTAACGATCTATTTAGAAATTAAATAAAAAAGGAAGTTTAATAGAAAAGTAAATTGAATAAAAATGGAAGTTGAATAAAAATAAAAATAGAAGTTGCGGAAAATTAAATATGGAAGTTCAATCCCGAAACCACTATACCTTAACGATCTATTTGGAAATTGAATAAAAAAGGAAGTTTAATTATAGCGACCTCGGTCTTTTCCCATTTGATTATTGTATCCGGACTTAGGTTCCGTAGATTCTGTCATTGTATAATTGTTGTTGTTGTCCCTTATTTTCTCATTTGGAGTTATAGGATGCATTGGGCAGGTTTGTAGCAGGTTGGTTGAGTTTGGGAGCAAAGGGTTGCTGCCCAGAATTTTGACCCTTCGCTCGAGCGAGAAGTTCTTCGCTCGATCGAGCTCTTTGTTTTGGTCCGTCGCTCGAGCCAGGTTTTATTCGCTCAAGCGAGGAGTCCGTTTTGTAGTAAGACCTGTTGGCAGTGGTTTTTGGCTCGAGCGAGATTTTCTTCGCTCAAACAAGCTAGTTTGTTCTTCGCTCGAGCAAGAGTTCCTTCGCTCGAGCGTGTGTCTGGTTACAGACCTGAGGGTTTGAGTTATTTGATCGAGCGAGATTTCCTTCGCTCGAGCGAGCTTCTGGGTTGTTGGCTCGAGCAAGGCTTCCTTGGCTCGAGCGTATCTTTTCTGTGTCTTGTCGCTTGAGCGACCAAGTCTTCGCTCGAGCGAGCCTGTTCAGTTTGTATACGCAGCAGCGGGTTTTGATCAGTCTTTTTGATATTCTTTTGATTCCAAACCCTAGGTCCGACTTCTCTCTCTCCCTACTCACCTTCTCTCTTAGATTTGATCCACTTAGGGTGTGTTTCTATCCTAGATCCTTCATTAAAAAGAGTGTGTGAGTCAAGGGCTTCGTTTTAATCTGAATTATTGGTAGTTTGGAGTACTTTGAAGTTTGGGTCTTCATCTCCATCTTCTCTTTTGGGGCTATTTCTTCGAGGTAGGGATTTTCTACTCCATTTTATAAGTTTTGTTCTAAGTTTTGGTATGTTGATATGTTGGGGTTACTTTGATAATTTTGGGAAAAACCATAGTTGTATTAATTAATTAATTTGTATAATTAATTTAAGGGAATTGGGGAAATTATTGATTAAATGGTGTAGTTGGATAATTTAAATCACTCGCCTATTGAATTGTTGATATGTTTATTTCCAAGTCTAGAAATAACTGTTTTGGGCTATCGGTGGAGGATAGCTGTGATTGTTGTAGACACTGCATGTGGATTAGGGATAACTGAAACTAATCATTGATTAAGTCATCAATTTTGACTGTTAAATTAATACAGACATTATGTGTATTGATTGTGTGTTGTATATGTTATGTGTTTACATACATTGTTTTGTGTGGGAGGAGATAGGGGATGTACTCCACGGTTTAGGGGAAGATAGGGGATGGACCTCTAAACCGTATTTTGTTTGGGAGGAGATAGGGGATGGACTCCATTAGCATCACTTTTATGTGTGCTTATTTATATAGAAGTGTTTTATTGATACAACACTAAAATGTGTATCAATCTGGAAGTATGAAGTGTTTTGATTTGAGCTTGAATCTCATTTGTTTGTTGATATTGGAAGAATGTGAATATGATATATATAATTCACTGTTGTAAGTTTGGCCAGGTTCTGAGCCATATTGATAAAGTTGGAAAGTAAAACATGTCTTAGACAATAGTGACATGAGACTGAAAAATGAAGTAATTGATTATCTTGGTTAACCATTTGTTGAATGCTATTGCTTTATTCATTGCTTATATGTGGTTTAGTATATTTCTACTGGGCTGTGGCTCACCCTTTATGGGAACATCATTTTCAGGTTCAGGTGATAAGCTACCTCCAAGGACTTAGCTTGGAAGGACTTGGATTCTGAAGACTATTTTCAGATGTTTGCTTTTATTTGTTAGTACATGTAAACACTCAAGCCTAGGGCTTTATTTGTAATTGGGTTAGAACTCATACTTTTGTGTCCATCCAAGTGTTGGCTTGGAAAGATGTAAGCCTGTAGGGCATTTAATTTGATGTTACATGTAATGCTTTTGTTTAGTAAGACTCTGATGAATAATGAATTATTAAAGTGTTTTCTTTAAATAATGCATGTCAATGATATATATATATATATAATGGGTTAATTTTGAGGGCGTGACAACTTGGTATCAGAGCGTACCGGGTTTGAATACTTTGGATACGCGGGAAGTGATTAGTATCACAATGGGTTCGTCTCGTTTGATAGAGACTTAGTGTAATGTTATATGCTTATGTGATAACATGTTTATGTGATTATGTGGGTATGGAATGTAGTTTCTGGGATGTTGATTGGACCTTTGAGTTTCTTGTAGTCTTGTTGGAAAGGCACTTGATCACTGCTGCTTCCAACCGGAACTATAGTAATGCATTGGGACTATCATTATCCGGGAATGAAATTAGTAGGTGCTTATGTGATTATGTGCTTACGTGGAATGAATTATTGTTGTCCAATGCATTAGGACGCGAGTGTTTAGCTTCGGCACATTTATTAATGTGCTAACGTTTTTTTTTTGTTTCCTTTATTAGGATGTCAGGACGAGGGCGAGGACGCGGTAGGCGTGGTAGGCCGGGTAGGCAGGAGGTGCCTGTGCCAGAGGAGCTTCCGACAGTTCAGGAGGGAATTGGCCAGGCCAATGTGGCCGAGCCAGTAGGCCAGCAGGCTATGGGCGCTCTAGCCCGAGGGATAGCAGGGGCATTCAGGGAGTCAGTAGGAATTCTCAGAGCTAAGAACCAAGCTCGGGATGTTGCTGCAGATGCAGGACCTTCATTTCTGAGAAGGAAGTTCTTCCGGTCTAATCCGGATGAATTTGTGGGTGATCCTAAAGAGCCGCTTAAGGCAGATGAATGGCTCGAACAGACAACGAAGACGTTTGAGATGCTTGGCATCGAAGACGAGGGGTTGAAAGTGACCTTGGCATCTTTCCAGCTGAAGGGGGATGCGGGTCAGTGGTGGAAATTCACTAAGGCTCGTGTTGGAGGTACGTGGGAGGCATTTGTGAATGCTTTCCAGGAGAAGTTCTTATCTCCAGCAGTCAGGGAGAAGCTGAGAGACCAGTTTTGTCAGCTTAAGCAGTCGAGTTCTTCAGTAGCCGAGTTTGAGGCTGCATTTACTAGCTTGTCCAGGTTCGCACCTGAGTTGGTGGCGTCTGAGGAACGCCGTTGTATTGAGTTTGAGAAGAAGTTGAGACGTGGCCTCAAGCTGAGAGTTGGGGGAACTATGATTCGGGATTATGGGCGTATGGTTGATGCTGGAGCCCACATGGAAATCATGATGCAGGAGGAGGAGGAAGGACAGAAGGGCTCCAAGAGGAGTCAGGATGGTCAGAGTGATGGTAGGAGACAGAAGGGTTTTAATCCTCAGCAGTCTCAGGGTAGCTTTTCTAGATCGACTTTTCCTGTGCCGAGTGCTAGTTCGAGGAAAGGTAGTCAGGGAGACATTACCTGTTTCAAGTGTGGTCAGTTGGGTCACAAGTCTCCAGTTTGTCCTCAAAGGGGAGGAGTGCAGAGAGCAGCATCATCTTCAGCTCGATCTCAGAGCCAGAGTCAGGGTAGAGGCCAGCCACTCTCGTGTTATCAGTGTGGTCAGCCAGGGCATATGAAGAGGTATTGCCCGCAGTTGGGTGGCACACCTGGTGCATCTGGTTTGAGGCAGATTCAGGGTCAGCAGCCAGCTCAGTCGGGTCAGGCCTCGAGGGCCAATCAGGGGGCTTCATCGTCCCAGTCGGTGCAGCAGTCTTATGCTCCTCGGGGTGAGCAGGTTGATCAGAGGACGTCTGGGCGCGTGTATGCTGTTACCGCGCAGGATCTTGTGCCGGCACCATCAGTTGTGAGAGGTACCTTCTTGTTTTGCAACTCGGTTGCTAATGTTTTGATTGATACGGGTGCATCTCATTCCTTTGTGTCTGCTGCATTTGCATCTGTTTTGGAGTTGGAGTTAGCATAGTTAGCATCTCCTATTTGTGTAGTGTCACCTCTTGGGGGTGAATTGATCTTGAAACAAGGTGTTAGGGGTTGTGATATAGAGGTTGATTATCATAGAATCCCATTTTCCTTTGTAGTTATGCCTATGAGGGGTTTCGATGTTATTTTGGGTATGGACTGGTTATCGTCATACCGGGCAGTTATTGATTGCTACCGCCAGAGGGTCACTTGTTGTACCGTGAGCGGAGAGTATTTTCATTTTCTGGGGGACCAGGTTGGTAATGTGTTGCCACCGGGGTATGTTCCGCGAGGACGAAGTGAACTTAGTGGTCTACTTGCTAACCTTTCGATTAGTGAGGATGATGAGACTCAGATTGTGTTGCCAAGGGTGGTTTGTGAGTATTCGGACGTCTTTCCCGAGGATCTTGTTGGTTTGCCACCGCATCGAGAGATTGAATTCTCTATTGACCTAGTGCCCGGCACGGCGCCGATTTCTATGGCACCTTATCGTTTTGCCCAAGCCGAGTTAGTTGAGTTGAAGATTCATCTCCAGGAGTTACTCAACAAGGGTTTTATACGTCCTAGTGTTTCGCCGTGGGGAGCACCGGCCCTCTTTGTTAAAAAGAAAGGTGGTGCTTTGAGACTTTGTATAGATTACTAGAAGTTGAATCGGGCTACGGTTAAGAATAAGTACCCTATGCCTCGTATAGATGATCTGTTCGATCAGTTGAAGGGTTCCCGTTGTTTCTCAAAGATAGACTTGAGATCGGGTTATCATCAGTTAAGAGTCAGGGAGGAGGATATTCCGAAAACGGCATTCCGTACGCGGTATGGCCACTATGAGTTTCTGGTGATGCCATTTGGGCTCACCAATGCACAGGCAGTTTTTATGGATTTGATGAACCGGATATTCCGGGAATTTTTAGATCGTTTTGTAGTCGTATTCGTGGACGACATCCTTATCTATTCACCTTCTGAGGAGAAGCACAAGGAACACTTGAGAGTGGTGCTTGAGTTACTTAGAGCCCATAAGCTTTATGCTAAGTTTGGGAAGTGTGAGTTCTGGCTAGAAGAGGTCAAGTTCTTAGGCCATGTAGTTTCTGGGAAAGGAGTGTCTGTTGATACATCCAAGACTGAGGCAGTGCAAGATTGGGCACAGCCTAAGAGTGTGTTTGAGATCCGCAGTTTTCTGGGGTTAGCGGGGTATTATCGCCGGTTTGTGAAAGATTTCTCCAGGTTAGCTTCGCCTTTGACTAGATTGACTCGGAAGGGAGTCAAATTTGTATGGAGTGAGACCTGTGAAAAGTCGTTTCAGGAGTTGAAAGTTAGACTGACCACCGCTCCAGTATTGATTATTCCAGAGAGAGGGTTGGGTTATGTAGTCTATTGTGACGCCTCACGAGAGGGTCTGGGTTGTGTATTAATGCAAGAAGGGAAAGTAGTTGCCTATGGCTCACGTCAGTTGAAAATTCACGAGCAGAATTACCCTACGCATGATCTGGAGTTAACAGCTGTGATATTTGCCTTGAAGATTTGGAGGCATTATCTTTATGGTGAGAGATTTGAGGTATTCTCGGATCATAAGAGTCTGAAATATTTGTTTACACAAAAAGACTTGAACTTGAGGCAGAGGAGGTGGATGGAGTTCATAGAGGATTATGACTTTGAGTTGCATTATCATCCGGGAAAGGCCAATGTGGTGGCCGATGCCCTTAGCAGAAAACCTGTTGGTGACATAGCTAGTATAGCCATCCGAGAATGGGAGATGTTAGGTACACTTGGGGAGTTTGATTTACTTCTGGGCGAATCCGTTGAGGCTGCGGCCTTGTTTTCTGTTGTTGCACAACCGACACTTGTGACTCGAGTGTTAGAGGCTTAGAGGGGTGACCTTGAGGTAGAATCTCTTCGTGAGAAGATTTCTGGTGGGAAGGTTGAGAAGGGTTTGACGGTGTATTCCGACCTGAGTGTGAGATACCGAGACCGTTTGTTTGTGCCGGAGTCTTGCCGAGAGGAGGTACTCCGCGAGTTCCATCATTCACGCCTTGCGGTGCATCCGGGAGGCACTAAGATGTATCGGGATTTGGGTCGCCAGTTCTGGTGGCGGGGTATGAAGAGAGATGTGGTAGCTTTTGTATCTAAGTGCCTTACTTGTCAGCAAGTGAAGGCCGAACATCAGAGGCCGGCGGGTTTGTTGCAACCCTTGCCTATTGCCGAGTGGAAGTGGGAACATGTTACTATGGACTTCGTTGTGGGTCTTCCGAGGACTCAGCGGGGTAGTGATGCCATTTGGGTAGTTGTGGACCGGTTGACTAAGTCGGCGCATTTTATTCCTATGCGTGTTAGAGATTCAGTCGATCATCTGGCCGATTTATATATTCGGGACATAGTGAGGTTACACGGGGTTCCAGTGACGATCGTCTCAGATAGAGATCCTCGTTTTACTGCCAGGTTGTGGCAGAGTTTGCAGAGTGCCTTAGGCACTAAGTTGACCTTTAGCATGGCTTATCATCCTCAGACTGACGGGCAGTCCGAGCGTACTATTCAGATCCTTGAGGATATGCTTCGGGGTTGTGTTCTAGACTTTAGTGGGTCATGGGAGAGGCACTTGCCGTTGGTGGAGTTTGCCTACAACAACAGTTTCCAGTCTAGTATCGGTATGGCACCATTTGAGGGCCTATATGGCCGACCGTGTAGATCTCCTGTTTGTTGGGCCGAGGTGGGTGATGCACCTCTGTTGGGTCCGGAGTTGGTGAGGGAAACGACGGAGAAAGTTGAGCTTATCCGTAAGAGGCTTGTTACAGCACAGAGTCGTCAGAAATCTTATGCAGACCGTAGGAGGAGACCTTTGGTGTTTGAGTTGGGTGATCGTGTCTTTCTGAAGATATCACCTAGGCGGGGTTTGATGAGGTTTGGGAAGAGCGGGAAGTTGTCCCCTCGGTTCATTGGTCCGTTTGAGATCCTTGAGAGGATTGGCGAGGCTGCTTATCGTTTAGCTTTGCCACCGCAGTTGTCCAGAGTACATGACGTGTTTCATGTGAGTATGCTTCGGAAGTATGAGCCGGATCTATCACATGTATTGGATTGGACCGATTTAGTGGTTGATGAGGATGCCTCATATGAGGAGAGACCGATTCGAGTCTTGGATAGGCGGGATCAAGTTTTGCGGGGCAAAACCATCCCTTTGGTCAAAGTTTTGTGGAAACACCACGGAATGGAGGAAGCCACTTGGGAACGTGAATTGGAAGTCCGCGAGAAATATCCGGACATGTTTCTTGATTTGTAATCTTATAATTAGATTCTGTTATATTGTTGAACTTAAGAGCTTTATATATGTCTTAAGTTGTAAAACATTGAGTTTGTTTTGGTAAATGGGTGTATCTTGAAACTTGCTTCATTTTAGAAGTTTAGTGTAACATTGCATATGTTGATTACATTGTTGAATGTGTTGTATATATCATGCAATTGAATATGATATAGGAATTGCTAGCATTGAAAGGAATAATGCATAATAGTAATGCAGGCTGAAATATATGTTGTTTTATATACACATTATGAGATGCTTTTTGATAAGAGATGAAATGACCAGTTTTGGTCAAGTTGTTTACTATTGAATTGTCAAAAAAAAAAAAAAAAAAAAAAAAAAAAAAAAAAAAAAAAAACCTGTTTTCAAAAACTTATGCTTAATTTCGGGGACGAAATTCTTTTAAGGGGGGGAGGTTATAGCGACCCCGGTCTTTTTCCATTTGATTATTGTATCCGGACTTAGGTTTCGTAGATTCTGTCATTGTATAATTGTTGTTGTTGTCCCTTATTTTCTCATTTGGAGTTATAGGATGCATTGGGCAGGTTTGTAGCAGGTTGGTTGAGTTTGGGAGCAAAGGGTTGCTGCCCAGAATTTTGACCCTTCGCTCGAGCGAGAAGTTCTTCGCTCGATCAAGCTCTTTGTTTTGGTCCGTCGCTCGAGCCAGGTTTTATTCGCTCGAGCAAGGAGTGCGTTTTGTAGTAAGACCTGTTGGCAGTGGTTTTTGGCTCGAGCGAGATTTTCTTCGCTCGAGCAAGCTAGTTTGTTCTTCGCTCGAGCAAGAGTTCCTTCGCTCGAGCGTGTGTTTGGTTACAGACCTGAGGGTTTGAGTTCTTCGATCGAGCGAGATTTCCTTCGCTCGAGTGAGCTTCTGGGTTGTTGGCTCGAGCAAGGCTTCCTTGGCTCGAGCGTATCTTTTCTGTGTCTTGTCGCTCGAGCGACCAAGTCTTCGCTCGAGCGAGCCTGTTCAGTTTATATACGCAGCAGCGGGTTTTGATCAGTCTTTTTGATATTCTTTTGATTCCAAACCCTAGGTCCGACTTCTCTCTCTCCCTACTCACCTTCTCTCTTAGATTTGATCCACTTAGGGTGTGTTTCTATCCTAGATCCTTCATTAAAAAGAGTGTGTGAGTCAAGGGCATCGTTTTAATCTGAATTATTGGTAGTTTGGAGTACTTTGAAGTTTGGGTCTTCATCTCCATCTTCTCTTTTGGGGCTATTTCTTCGAGGTAGGGATTTTCTACTCCATTTTATAAGTTTTGTTCTAAGTTTTGGTATGTTGATATGTTGGGGTTACTTTGATAATTTTGGGAAAAACCATAGTTGTATTAATTAATTAATTTGTATAATTAATTTAAGGGAATTGGGGAAATTATTGATTAAATGGTGTAGTTGGATAATTTAAATCACTCGCCTATTGAATTGTTGATATGTTTATTTCCAAGTCTAGAAATAACTGTTTTGGGCTATCGGTGGAGGATAGCTGTGATTGTTGTAGACACTGCATGTGGATTAGGGATAACTGAAACTAATCACTGATTAAGTCATCAATTTTGACTGTTAAATTAATACAGACATTATGTGTATTGATTGTGTGTTGTATATGTTATGTGTTTACATACATTGTTTTGTGTGGGAGGAGATAGGGGATGTACTCCACGGTTTAGGGGAAGATAGGGGATGGACCTCTAAACCGTATTTTGTTTGGGAGGAGATAGGGGATGGACTCCATTAGCATCACTTTTACGTGTGCTTATTTATATAGAAGTGTTTTATTGATACAGCACTAAAATGTGTACCAATCTGGAAGTATGAAGTGTTTTGATTTGAGTTTGAGTCTCATTTGTTTGTTGATATTGGAAGAATGTGAATATGATATATATAATTCACTGTTGTAAGTTTGGCCAGGTTCTGCGCCATATTGATAAAGTTGGAAAGTAAAACATGTCTTAGACAATAGTGACATGAGACCGAAAAATGAAGTAATTGATTATCTTGGTTAACCATCTGTTGAATGTTATTGCTTTATTCATTGCTTAAAATGGAAGTAGAATAAAAATAAAAATGAAAGTTGCATAAAATTAAAAATGGAAGTTCAATCCAAAAACCACTATACTTTAACGATCTATTTGGAAATTAAATAAAAAAGGAAGTTTAATAGAAAAGTAAATTGAATAAAAATGGAAGGTGAATAAAAATAAAAATGGAAGCTGCAGAAAATCAAATATGGAAGTTCAATCCAGAAACCACTATACCTTAACGACCTATTTGGAAATTAAATAAAAAAATGAAGTTTAATAGAAAAGTAAATTGAATAAAAATGGAAGTTGAATAAAAATGGAAGTTGAATAAAAATAAAAATGGAAGTTGCAGAAAATTAAATATGGAAGTTCAATCCAGAAACCGCTATACATTAACGATCTATTTGGAAATTAAATAAAAAAAGGAAGTTTAATAGAAAAGTAAATTGCATAAAAATGGAAGTTGAAGAAAAATAAAAATGAAACTTGCAGAAAATTAAATATGGAAGTTCAATCCCGAAACCACTATACCTTAACGATCTATTTGGAAATTAAATAAAAAAGGAAGTTTAATAGAAAAGTAAATTGCATAAAATGGAAGTAGAATAAAAATAAAAATAAAAGTTGCATAAAATTAAAAATGGAAGTTCAATCCAAAAATCGATATACTTTAACGATCTATTTGGAAATTAAATAAAAAAGGAAGTTTAATAGAAAAGTAAATTGAATAAAAATGGAAGTTGAATAAAAATAAAAATGGAAGTTGCAGAAAATTAAATATGGAAGTTCAATCCAGAAACCGCAATACATTAACGATCTATTTGGAAATTAAATAAAAAAAGGAAGTTTAATAGAAACGTAAATTGCATAAAAATGGAAGTTGAAGAAAAATAAAAATAAAAGTTGCAGAAAATTAAATATGGAAGTTCAATGCCGAAACCACTATACCTTAACGATCTATTTGGAAATTAAATAAAAAAGGAAGTTTAACAGAAAAGTAAATTGAACAAAAATGGAAGTAGAATAAAAATAAAAAAGAAAGTTGCATAAAATTAAAAATGGAAGTTCAATCCAAAAACCACTATACTTTAACGATCGATTTGGAAATTAAATAAAAAAAGAAGTTTAATAGAAAAGTAAATCGAATAAAAATGGAAGTTGAATAAAATTAAAATTGAAAGTTGCATAAAATTAAATATGGAAGTTCAATCCAGAAACCACTATACCTTAACGATCTATTTGGAAATTAAATAAAAAAGGAAGTTTAATAGAAAAGTAAATTGAATAAAAATGGAAGTTGAATAAAAATAAAAATGGAAGTTGCAGAAAATTAAATATGGAAGTTCAATCCAGAAACCGCTATACATTAACGATCTATTTGGAAATTAAATAAAAAAAGGAAGTTTAATAGAAAAGTAAATTGGATAAAAATGGAAGTTGAAGAAAAATAAAAATGAAACTTGCAGAAAATTAAATATGGAAGTTCAATCCCGAAACCACTATACCTTAACGATCTATTTCGAAATTAAATAAAAAAGGAAGTTTAATAGAAAAGAAAATTGCATAAAATGGAAGTAGAATAAAAATAAAAATGAAAGTTGCATAAAATTAAAAATGGAAGTTCAATCCAAAAACCACTATACTTTAACGATCTATTTGGAAATTAAATAAAAAAAGAAGTTTAATAGAAAAGTAAATTGAATAAAAATGGAAGTTGAATAAAAATAAAAATGGAAGTTGCAGAAAATTAAATATGGAAGTTCAATCCAGAAACCGCTATACATTAACGATCTATTTGGAAATTAAATAAAAAAAAGAAGTTTAATAGAAAAGTAAATTGCATAAAAATGGAAGTTGAAGAAAAATAAAAATGAAACTTGCAGAAAATTAAATATGGAAGTTCAATCCCGAAACCACTATACCTTAATGATCTATTTGGAAATTAAATAAAAAAGGAAGTTTAACAGAAAAGTAAATTGAACAAAAATGGAAGTAGAATAAAAAGTAAAAAAGAAAGTTGCATAAAATTAAAAATGGAAGTTCAATCCAAAAACCACTATACTTTAACGATCTATTTGGAAATTAAATAAAAAAAAAGTTTAATAGAAAAGTAAATCAAATAAAAATGGAAGTTGAATAAAATTAACAATGAAAGTTGCATAAAATTAAATATGGAAGTTCAATCCAGAAACCACTATACCTTAACCACCTATTTGGAAATTAAATAAAAAATGAAGTTTAATAGAAAAGTAAATTGAATAAAAATGGAAGTTGAATGAAAATAAAAATGGAAGTTGCAGAAAATTAAATATGGAAGTTCAATTCAGAAACCGCTATACATTAACGATCTATTTGGAAATTAAATAAAAAAAGAAGTTTAATAGAAAAGTAAATTGAATAAAAATGGAAGCTGAATAAAAATAAAAATGGAAGTTGCAGAAAATTAAATATGGAAATTCAATCCAGAAACCACTATACCTTAACGATCTATTTGGAAATTAAAGAAAAAAAGGAAGTTTAATAGAAAAGTAAATTGAATAAAAATGGAAGTTGAATAAAAATAAAAATGGAAGTTGCAGAAAATTAAATATGGAAGTTCAATCCAGAAACCGCTATACATTAACGATCTATTTGGAAATTAAATAAAAAAAGGAAGTTTAATAGAAAAGTAAATTGCATAAAAATGGATGGTGAAGAAAAATAAAAACGAAAGTTGCAGAAAATTAAATATGGAACTTCAATACCGAAACCACTATACCTTAACGATCTATTTGGAAATTAAATAAAAAAGGAAGTTTAACAGAAAAGTAAATTGAACAAAAATGGAAGTAGAATAAAAATAAAAAAGAAAGTTGCATAAAATTAAAAATGGAAGTTCAATCCAAAAACCACTATACTTTAACGATCGATTTGGAAATTAAATAAAAAAAGAAGTTTAATAGAAAAGTAAATCGAATAAAAATGGAAGTTGAATAAAATTAAAAATGAAAGTTGCATAAAATTAAATATGGAAGTTCAATCCAGAAACCACTATACCTTAACGATCTATTTGGAAATTAAATAAAAAAGGAAGTTTAATAGAAAAGTAAATTGAATAAAAATGGATGTTGAATAAAAGTAAAAATGGAAGTTGCAGAAAATTAAATATGGAAGTTCAATCCAGAAACCGCTATACATTAACGATCTATTTGGAAATTAAATAAAAAAGGAAGTTTAATAGAAAAGTAAATTGAATAAAAATGGAAGCTGAATAAAAATAAAAATAGAAGTTGCAGAAAATTAAATATGGAAATTCAATCCAGAAACCACTATACCTTAACGATCTATTTGGAAATTAAATAAAAAAAGGAAGTTTAATAAAAAAGTAAATTGAATAAAAATGGAAGTTGAATAAAAATAAAAATTTAAGTTGCAGAAAATTACATATGAAAGTTCAATCCAGAAAACGCTATACCTTAACGATCTACTTAGAAATTAAATAAAAAAATGAAGTTTAATAGAAAAGTAAATTGCATAAAAATGGAAGTTGAAGAAAAATAAAAATGAAAGTTGCAGAAAATTAAATATGGATTTCAATCCAGAAACCGCTATACATTAACGATCTATTTGGAAATTAAATAAAAAAAGGAAGTTTAATAGAAAAGTAAATTGCATAAAAATGGAAGTTGAAGAAAAATAAAAATGAAACTTGCAGAAAATTAAATATGGAAGTTCAATCCCGAAACCACTATACCTTAACGATCTATTTGGAAATTAAATAAAAAAGGAAGTTTAATAGAAAAGAAAATTGCATAAAATGGAAGTAGAATAAAAATAAAAATGAAAATTGCATAAAATTAAAAATGGAAGTTCAATCCAAAAACCACTATACTTTAACGATCTATTTGGAAATTAAATAAAAAAGGAAGTTTAATAGAAAAGTAAATTGCATAAAAATGGAAATTGAATGAAAATAAAAATGGAAGTTGCAGAAAATTAAATATGGAAGTTCAATCCAGAAACCGCTATACATTAACGATCTATTTGGAAATTAAATAAAAAAAGGAAGTTTAATAGAAAAGTAAATTGCATAAAAATGGAAGTTGAAGAAAAATAAAAATGAAACTTGCAGAAAATTAAATATGGAAGTTCAATCCCGAAACCACTATACCTTAACGATCTATTTGGAAATTAAATAAAAAAGGAAGTTTAATAGAAAAGAAAATTGCATAAAATGGAAGTAGAATAAAAATAAAAATGAAAATTGCATAAAATTAAAAATGGAAGTTCAATCCAAAAACCACTATACTTTAACGATCTATTTGGAAATTAAATAAAAAAGGAAGTTTAATAGAAAAGTAAATTGCATAAAAATGGAAGTTGAATGAAAATAAAAATGGAAGTTGCAGAAAATTAAATATGGAAGTTCAATCCAGAAACCGCTATACATTAACGATCTATTTGGAAATTAAATAAAAAAAGGAAGTTTAATAGAAAAGTAAATTGCATAAAAATGGAAGTTGAAGAAAAATAAAAATGAAACTTGCAGAAAATTAAATATGGAAGTTCAATCCCGAAACCACTATACCTTAACGATCTATTTGGAAATTAAATAAAAAAGGAAGTTTAATAGAAAAGAAAATTGCATAAAATGGAAGTAGAATAAAAATAAAAATGAAAATTGCATAAAATTAAAAATGGAAGTTCAATCCAAAAACCACTATACTTTAACGATCTATTTGGAAATTAAATAAAAAAGGAAGTTTAATAGAAAAGTAAATTGCATAAAAATGGAAGTTGAATGAAAATAAAAATGGAAGTTGCAGAAAATTAAATATGGAAGTTCAATCCAGAAACCGCTATACATTAACGATCTATTTGGAAATTAAATAAAAAAAGGAAGTTTAATAGAAAAGTAAATTGCATAAAAATGGAAGTTGAAGAAAAATAAAAATGAAACTTGCAGAAAATTAAATATGGAAGTTCAATCCCGAAACCACTATACCTTAATGATCTATTTGGAAATTAAATAAAAAAGGAAGTTTAACAGAAAAGTAAATTGAACAAAAATGGAAGTAGAATAAAAAGTAAAAAAGAAAGTTGCATAAAATTAAAAATGGAAGTTCAATCCAAAAACCACTATACTTTAACGATCTATTTGGAAATTAAATAAAAAAAAAGTTTAATAGAAAAGTAAATCGAATAAAAATGGAAGTTGAATAAAATCAAAAATGAAAGTTGCATAAAATTAAATATGGAAGTTCAATCCAGAAACCACTATACCTTAACCACCTATTTGGAAATTAAATAAAAAATGAAGTTTAATAGAAAAGTAAATTGAATAAAAATGGAAGTTGAATGAAAATAAAAATGGAACTTGAAGAAAATTAAATATGGAAGTTCAATTCAGAAACCGCTATACATTAACGATCTATTTGGAAATTAAATAAAAAATGAAGTTTAATAGAAAAGTAAATTGAATAAAAATGGAAGCTGAATAAAAATAAAAATGGAAGTTGCAGAAAATTAAATATGGAAATTCAATCCAGAAACCACTATACCTTAACGATCTATTTGGAAATTAAAGAAAAAAAGGAAGTTTAATAGAAAAGTAAATTGAATAAAAATGGAAGTTGAATAAAAATAAAAATGGAAGTTGCAGAAAATTAAATATGGAAGTTCAATCCAGAAACCGCTATACATTAACGATCTATTTGGAAATTAAATAAAAAAAGGAAGTTTAATAGAAAAGTAAATTGCATAAAAATGGATGGTGAAGAAAAATTAAAACGAAAGTTGCAGAAAATTAAATATGGAACTTCAATACCGAAACCACTATACCTTAACGATCTATTTGGAAATTAAATAAAAAAGGAAGTTTAACAGAAAAGTAAATTGAACAAAAATGGAAGTAGAATAAAAATAAAAAGAAAGTTGCATAAAATTAAAAATGGAAGTTCAATCCAAAAACCACTATACTTTAACGATCGATTTGGAAATTAAATAAAAAAAGAAGTTTAATAGAAAAGTAAATCGAATAAAAATGGAAGTTGAATAAAATTAAAAATGAAAGTTGCATAAAATTAAATATGGAAGTTCAATCCAGAAACCACTATACCTTAACGATCTATTTGGAAATTAAATAAAAAAGGAAGTTTAATAGAAAAGTAAATTGAATAAAAATGGAAGTTGAATAAAAATAAAAATGGAAGTAGCAAAAAATTAAATATGGAAGTTCAATCCAGAAACCGCTATACATTAACGATCTATTTGGAAATTAAATAAAAAAGGAAGTTTAATAGAAAAGTAAATTGAATAAAAATGGAAGCTGAATAAAAATAAAAATGGAAGTTGCAGAAAATTAAATATGGAAATTCAATCCAGAAACCACTATACCTTAACGATCTATTTGGAAATTAAATAAAAAAATGAAGTTTAATAAAAAAGTAAATTGAATAAAAATGGAAGTTGAATAAAAATAAAAATTTAAGTTGCAGAAAATTACATATGAAAGTTCAATCCAGAAAACGCTATACCTTAACGATCTATTTAGAAATTAAATAAAAAAATGAAGTTTAACAGAAAAGTAAATTGCATAAAAATGGAAGTTGAAGAAAAATAAAAATGAAAGTTGCAGAAAATTAAATATGGAAGTTCAATCCCGAAACCACTATACTTAACGATCTATTTGGAAATTAAATAACAAAGGAAGTTTAATAGAAAAGTAAATTGCATAAAATGGAATTAGAATAAAAATAAAAATGAAAGTTGCATAAATTTAAAAATGGAAGTTCAATCCAAAAACCACTATACCTTAACGATCTATTTGGAAATTAAATAAAAAAACAAGTTAAATAGAAAAGTAAATTGAATATAAATGGAAGTTGAATAAAAATAAAAATGGAAGTTGCAGAAAATTAAATTTGGAAGTTCAATCCAGAAACCGCTATACATTAACGATCTATTTGAAAATTAAATTAAAAAAGGAAGTTTAATAGAAAAGTAAATTGCATAAAAATGGAAGGTGAAGAAAAATAAAAACGAAAGTTGCAGAAAATTAAATATGGAAGTTCAATCCAGAAACCACTATACCTTAATGATCTATTTGGAAATTAAATAAAAAAGGAAGTTTAACAGAAAAGTAAATTGAACAAAAATGGAAGTAGAATAAAAATAAAAAAGAAAGTTGCATAAAATTAAAAATGGAAGTTCAATCAAAAAACCACTATACTTTAACGATCTATTTGGAAATTAAATAAAAAAAAAAGTTTAATAGAAATGTAAATCGAATAAAAATGGAAGTTGAATAAAATTAAAAATGAAAGTTGCATAAAATTAAATATGGAAGTTCAATCCAGAAACCACTATACCTTAACGATCTATTTGGAAATTAAATAAAAAAGGAAGTTTAATAGAAAAGTAAATTGAATAAAAATGGAAGTTGAATAAAAATAAAAATGGAAGTTGCAGAAAATTAAATATGGAAGTTCAATCCAGAAACCGCTATACATTAACGATCTATTTGGAAATTAAATAAAAAAGGAAGTTTAATAAAAAAGTAAATTGAATAAAAATGGAAGCTAAATAAAAATAAAAATGGATGTTGCAGAAAATTAAATATGGAAATTCAATCCAGAAACCACTATACCTTAACGATCTATTTGGAAATTAAATAAAAAAAGGAAGTGTAATAGAAAAGTAAATTGAATAAAAATGGAAGTTGAATAAAAATAAAAATGGAAGTTGCAGAAAATTAAATATGGAAGTTCAATCCAGAAACGGTATACATTAACGATCTATTTGGAAATTAAATAGAAAAAGGAAGTTTAATAGAAAAGTAAATTGCATAAAAATGGATGGTGAAGAAAAATAAAAACGAAAGTTGCAGAAAATTAAATATGGAAGTTCAATCCCGAAACCACTATACCTTAACGTTCTATTTGGAAATTAAAAAAAAAAGGAAGTTTAACAGAAAAGTAAATTGAACAAAAATGGAAGTAGAATAAAAATAAAAAAGAAAGTTGCATAAAATTAAAAATGGAAGTTCAATCCGAAAACCACTATACTTTAACGATCGATTTGGAAATTAAATAAAAAAACAAGTTTAATAGAAAAGTAAATTGAATAAAAATGGAAGTTGAATAAAAATAAAAATGGAAGTTGCAGAAAATTAAATATGGAAGTTCAATCCAGAAACCACTATACCTTAACGATCTATTTGGAAATTAAATAAAAAAGGAAGTTTAATAGAAAAGTAAATTGAATAAAAATGGAAGCTGAATAAAAATAAAAATGGAAGTTGCAGAAAATTAAATATGGAAATTCAATCCAGAAACCACTATACCTTAACGATCTATTTGGAAATTAAATAAAAAAAGGAAGTTTAATAGAAAAGTAAATTGAATAAAAATGGAAGTTGCAGAAAATTACATATGAAAGTTCAATCCAGAAAACGTTATACCTTAACGATCTATTTAGAAATTAAATAAAAAAATGAAGTTTAATAGAAAAGTAAATTGCATAAAAATGGAAGTTGAAGAAAAATAAAATTGAAAGTTGCAGAAAATTAAATATGGAAGTTCAATCCCGAAACCACTATACCTTAACGATATATTTGGAAATTAAATAAAAAAGGAAGTTTAATAGAAAAGTAAATTGCATAAAATGGAATTAGAATAAAAATAAAAATGAAAGTTGCATAAATTTAAAAATGGAAGTTCAATCCAAAAATCACTATACCTTAACGATCTATTTGGAAATTAAATAAAAAAAACAAGTTTAATAGAAAAGTAAATTGAATAAAAATGGAAGTTGAATACAAATAAAAATGGAAGTTGCAGAAAATTAAATATGGAAGTTCTATCCAGAAACCACTATACCTTAACGATATATTTGGAAATTAAATAAAAAAGGAAGTTTAATAGAAAAATAAATTGAATAAAAATGGAAGTAGAATAAAAATAAAAATGAAAGTTGCATAAAATTAAAAATGGAAGTTCAATCCAGAAACCACTATACCTTAACGATCTATGTGGAAATTAACTAAAAAAGGAAGTTTAATAGAAAAGTAAATTGAATAAAAATGGAAGTTGAATAAGAATAAAAATGAAAGTTTCAGAAAATTAAATATGGAAGTTCAATCCAGAAACCACTATACCTTAACGATCTATTTGGAAATTAAATAAAAAAGGAAGTTTAATAGAAAAGTAAATT
This sequence comes from Camellia sinensis, assembly GCF_055761805.1. Taxonomy (NCBI): domain Eukaryota; kingdom Viridiplantae; phylum Streptophyta; class Magnoliopsida; order Ericales; family Theaceae; genus Camellia; species Camellia sinensis. Next base: position 42,986,514 of record NW_028128987.1, on the reverse strand, counting down.
GAATAAAAATGGAAGTTGAATACAAATAAAAATGGAAGTTGCAGAAAATTAAATACGGAAGTTCAATCCAGAAACCACTATACCTTAACGATCTATTTGGCAATTAAATAAAAAAGGAAGTAGAATAAAAATAAAAATGAAAGTTGCATAAAATTAAAAATGGAAGTTCAATCCAGAAACCACTATACCTTAATGATCTATGTGGAAATTAACTAAAAAAGGAAGTTTAATAGAAAAGTAAATTGAATAAAAATGGAAGTTGAATAAAAATAAAAATGAAAGTTTCAGAAAATTAAATATGGAAGTTCAATCCAGAAACCACTATACCTTAACGATCTATTTGGAAATTAAATAAAAAAGGAAGTTTAATAGAAAAGTAAATTGCATAAAAATGGAAGTTGAATTAAAATAAAAATGGAAGTTGCGGAAAATTAAATATGGAAGTTCAATCCCGAAACCACTATACCTTAACGATCTATTTGGAAATTCAATAAAAAAGGAAGTTTAATAGAAAAGTAAATTGCATAAAATGGAAGTAGAATAAAAATAAAAATGAAAGTTGCATAAAATTAAAAATGGAAGTTCAATCCAAAAACCACTATATGTTAACGATCTATTTGGAAATTAAATGAAAAAGGAAGTTTAATAGAAAAGTAAAATGAATAAAAATGGAAGTTGAATAAAAAAAAAATGGAAGTTGAAGAAAATTAAATAAGGAAGTTCAATCCAGAAACCACTATACCTTTACTATCTATTTGGAAATTAAATAAAAAAGGAAATTTAATAGAAAAGTAAATTGAATAAAAATGGAAGTTGAATTAAAATAAAAATGGAAGTTGCGGAAAATTAAATATGGAAGTTCAATCCCGAAACCACTATACCTTAACGATCTATTTGGAAATTCAATAAAAAAGGAAGTTTAATAGAAAAGTAAATTGCAAAAAATGGAAGTAGAATAAAAATAAAAATGAAAGTTGCATAAAATTAAAAATGGAAGTTCAATCCAGAAACCACTATACCTTAACGATCTATGTGGAAATTAACTAAAAAAGGAAGTTTAATAGAAAAGTAAATTGAATAAAAATGGAAGTTGAATAAAAATAAAAATGAAAGTTTCAGAAAATTAAATATGGAAGTTCAATCCAGAAACCACTATACCTTAACGATCTATTTGGAAATTAAATAAAAAAGGAAGTTTAATAGAAAAGTAAATTGCATAAAAATGGAAGTTGAATTAAAATAAAAATGGAAGTTGCGGAAAATTAAATATGGAAGTTCAATCCCGAAACCACTATACCTTAACGATCTATTTGGAAATTCAATAAAAAAGGAAGTTTAATAGAAAAGTAAATTGCATAAAATGGAAGTAGAATAAAAATAAAAATGAAAGTTGCATAAAATTAAAAATGGAAGTTCAATCCAAAAACCACTATATGTTAACGATCTATTTGGAAATTAAATGAAAAAGGAAGTTTAATAGAAAAGTAAAATGAATAAAAATGGAAGTTGAATAAAAAAAAATGGAAGTTGAAGAAAATTAAATAAGGAAGTTCAATCCAGAAACCACTATACCTTTACTATCTATTTGGAAATTAAATAAAAAAGGAAATTTAATAGAAAAGTAAATTGAATAAAAATGGAAGTTGAATTAAAATAAAAATGGAAGTTGCGGAAAATTAAATATGGAAGTTCAATCCCGCAACCACTATACCTTAACGATCTATTTGGAAATTCAATAAAAAAGGAAGTTTAATAGAAAAGTAAATAGCATAAAATGGAAGTAGAATAAAAATAAAAATGAAAGTTGCATAAAATTAAAAATGGAAGTTCAATCCAAAAACCACTATATGTTAACGATCTATTTGGAAATTAAATGAAAAAAGAAGTTTAATAGAAAAGTAAAATGAATAAAAATGGAAGTTGAATAAAAAAAAATGGAAGTTGAAGAAAATTAAATAAGGAAGTTCAATCCAGAAACCACTATACCTATACTATCTATTTGGAAATTAAATAAAAAAGGAAATTTAATAGAAAAGTAAATTGAATAAAAATGGAAGTTGAATTAAAATAAAAATGGAAGTTGCGGAAAATTAAATATGGAAGTTCAATCCCGAAACCACTATACCTTAACGATCTATTTGGAAATTCATTAAAAAAGGAAGTTTAATAGAAAAGTAAATTGCATAAAATGGAAGTAGAATAAAAATAAAAATGAAAGTTGCATAAAATTAAAAATGGAAGTTCAATCCAAAAACCACTATATGTTAACGATCTATTTGGAAATTAAATGAAAAAGGAAGTTTAATAGAAAAGTAAAATGAATAAAAATGGAAGTTGAATAAAAAAAGATGGAAGTTGAAGAAAATTAAATAAGGAAGTTCAATCCAGAAACCACTATACCTTTACTATCTATTTGGAAATTAAATAAAAAAGGAAATTTAATAGAAAAGTAAATTGAATAAAAATGGAAGTTGAATTAAAATAAAAATGGAAGTTGCGGAAAATTAAATATGGAAGTTCAATCCCGAAACCACTATACCTTAACGATCTATTTGGAAATTCTTTAAAAAAGGAAGTTTAATAGAAAAGTAAATTGCATAAAATGGAAGTAGAATAAAAATAAAAATGAAAGTTGCATAAAATTAAAAATGGAAGTTCAATCCAAAAACCACTATATGTTAACGATCTATTTGGAAATTAAATGAAAAAGGAAGTTTAATAGAAAAGTAAAATGAATAAAAATGGAAGTTGAATAAAAAAAAATGGAAGTTGAAGAAAATTAAATAAGGAAGTTCAATCCAGAAACCACTATACCTTTACTATCTATTTGGAAATTAAATAAAAAAGGAAATTTAATAGAAATGTAAATTGAATAAAAATGGAAGTTGAATTAAAATAAAAATGGAAGTTGCGGAAAATAAATATGGAAGTTCAATCCCGAAACCACTATACCTTAACGATCTTTTTGGAAATTAAATAAAAAAGGTAGTTTAATAGAAAAGTAAATTCCATAAAATGGAAGTAGAATAAAAATAAAAATAAAAGTTGCATAAAATTAAAAATAGAAGTTCAATCCAAAAACCACTATTCCTTAACGATCAATTTGGAAATTAACTAAAAAAGGAAGTTGAATAGAAAAGTAAATTGAATAAAAATGGAAGTTGAATAAAAATAAAAATGAAAGTTGCCGAGAATTAAATATGGAAGTTCAATCCGGAAACCACTATACCTTAATGATCTATTTGGAAATTAAATAAAAAGGAAGTTGAATAAAAATAAAAATAAAAGTTGCAGAAAATTAAATATGGAAGTTCAATCCAGAAACCACTATAGCTTAACGATCTATTTGGAAATTAAATAAAAAAGGAAGTTTAATAGAAAAACAAATTGCATAAAATGGAAGTAGAATAAAATTAAAAATGAAAGTTGCATAAAATTAAAAATGGAAGGTCAATCCAAAAACCACTATACTTTTACAATCTATTTGGAAATTAAATAAAAAAGGAAGTTTAATAGAAAAGTAAATTGAATAAAAATGGAAGTTGAATAAAAATAAAAATGGAAGTTGAAGAAAATTAAATATGGAAGTTCAATCCAGAAACCACTATACCTTAACGATCTACTTGGAAATTAAATAAAAAAGGAAGTTTCATAGAAAAGTAAATTGAATAAAAATGGAATTTGAATAAAAATAAAAATGGAAGTTGAGGAAAATTAAATATGGAAGTTCAATCCCGAAACCACTATACCTTAACGATCTATTTGGAAATTAAATAAAAAAGGAAGTTTAATTGAAAAGTAAATTGCATAAAATGGAAGTTGAATAAAAATAAAAATGAAAGTTGCATAAAATTAAAAATGGAAGTTCAATCCAAAAACCACTATACTTTAACGATCTATTTTCAAATTAAATAAAAAAGAAAGTTTAATAGAAAAGTAAATTGAATAAAAATGGAAGTTGAATAAAAATAAAAATGGAAGTTGCAGAAAATTAAATATGGAAGTTCAATCCAGAAACCACTATACCTTAACGACCTATTTGGAAATTAAATAAAAAAATGAAGTTTAATAGAAAAGTAAATTGCATAAAAATGGAAGTTGAAGAAAAATAAAAATGAAACTTGCAGAAAATTAAATATGGAAGTTCAATCCCGAAACCACTATACCTTAACGATCTATTTGGAAATTAAATAAAAAATGAAGTTTAATAGAAAAGTAAATTGCACAAAATGGAAATAGAATAAAAATAAAAATGAAAGTTGCATAAAATTAAAAATGAAAGTTCAATCCAAAAATCACTATACTTTAACGATCTATTTGGAAATTAAATAAAAAAGGAAGTTTAATAGAAAAGTAAATTGAATAAAAATGGAAGTTGAATAAAAATAAAATGGAAGTTGCAGAAAATTAAATATGGAAGTTCAATCCAGAAACCGCTATACATTAACGATCTATTTGGAAATTAAATAAAAAAAAGAAGTTTAATAGAAAAGTAAATTGCATAAAAATGGAAGTTGAAGAAAAATAAAAATGAAAGTTGCAGAATATTAAATATGGAAGTTCAATCCCGAAACCACTATACCTTAACGATCTATTCGGAAATTAAATAAAAAAGGAAGTTTAACAGAAAAGTAAATTCAAATAAAATGGAAGTAGAATAAAAATAAAAAAGAAAGTTGCATAAAATTAAAAATGGAAGTTCAATCCAAAAACCACTATACTTTAACGATCTATTTGGAAATTAAATAAAAAAAGAAGTTTAATAGAAAAGTAAATCGAATAAAAATGGAAGTTGAATAAAATTAAAAATGAAAGTTGCATAAAATTAAATATGGAAGTTCAATCAAGAAACCAATATACCTTAACGATCTATTTGGAAATTAAATAAAAAAGGAAGTTTAATTGAAAAGTAAATTGAATAAAAATGGAAGTTGAATAAAAATAAAAATGGAAGTTGCAGAAAATTAAATATGGAAGTTCAATCCAGAAACCGCTATACATTAACGATCTATTTGGAAATTAAATAAAAAAAGGAATTTTAATAGAAAAGTAAATTGCATAAAAATGGAAGTTGAAGAAAAATAAAATTGAATGTTGCAGAAAATTAAATATGGAATTTCAATCCCGAAACCGATATACATTAACGATCTATTTGGAAATTAAATAAAAAAAGGAAGTTTAATAGAAAAGTAAATTGCATAAAAATGGAAGTTGAAGAAAAATAAAAAAGAAAGTTGTAGAAAATTAAATATGGAAGTTCAATCCCGAAACCACTATACCTTAACGATCTATTTGGAAATTAAATAAAAAAGGACGTTTAACAGAAAAGTAAATTGAACAAAAATGGAAGTAGAATAAAATTAAAAATGAAAGTTGCATAAAATTAAAAATGGAAGTTCAATCCAAAAACCACTATACTTTAACGATCAATTTGGAAAGTAAATAAAAAAAGAAGTTTAATAGAAAAGTAAATCGAATAAAAATGGAAGTAAAATAAAGATAAAAATGAAAGTTGCATAAAATTAAAAATAGAATTTCAATCCAAAAACCACTATACCTTAACGATCTATTTGGAAATTAAATAAAAAAGGAAGTTTAATAGAAAAGTAAATTGACTAAAAATGGAAGTTGAATAAAAATAAAAATGGAAGTTGCAGAAAATTAAATATGGAAGTTCAATCCAGAATCAGCTATACATTAACGATCTATTTGGAAATTAAATAAAAAAAGGAAGTCTAATAGAAAGGTAAATTGCATAAAAATGGAAGTTGAAGAAAAATAAAATTGAAAGTTGCAGAAAATTAAATATGGAATTTCAATCCCGAAACCACTATAACTTAACGATCTATTTGCAAATTAAATTAAAAAGGAAGTTTGACAGAAAAGTAAATTGAACAAAAATGGAAGTAGAATAAAAATAAAAAAGAAAGTTGCATAAAATTAAAAATGGAAGTTCAATCCAAAAACCACTATACTTTAACGATCTATTTGGAAATTAAATAAAAAAAGAAGTTTAATAGAAAAGTAAATCGAATAAAAATGGAAGTTGAATAAAATTAAAAATGAAAGTTGCATAGAATTAAATATGGAAGTTCAATCCCGAAACCACTATACGTTAACGATCTATTTGGAAATTCAATGAAAAAGGAAGTTTAATAGAAATGTAAATTGCATAAAATGGAAGTAGAATAAAAATAAAAATGAAAGTTGCATAAAATTAAAAATGGAAGTTCAATCCAAAAACCACTATACGTTAACGATCTATTTGGAAATTAAATAAAAAAGGAAGTTTAATTGAAAAGTAAATTGAATAAAAATGGAAGTTGAATAAAAATAAAAATGGAAGTTGAAGAAAATTAAATATGGAAGTTCAATCCAGAAACCACTATACCTATACGATCTATTTGGAAATTAAATAAAAAAGGAAGTTTAATAGAAAAGTAAATTGAATAAAAATGGAAGTTGAATTAAAATAAAAATGGAAGTTGCGGAAAATTAAATATGGAAGTTCAACCCCGAAACCACTATACCTTAACGATCTATTTGGAAATTAAATAAAAAAGGAAGTTTAATAGAAAATTAAATTGCATAAAATGGAAGTAGAATAAAAATAAAAATAAAAGTTGCATAAAATTAAAAATAGAAGTTCAATCCAAAAACCACTATTCCTTAACGATCAATTTGGAAATTAACTAAAAATGGAAGTTTAATAGAAAAGTAAATTGAATAAAAATGAAAGTTGAATAAAAATAAAAATGAAAGTTGCAGAAAATTAAATATGGAAGTTCAATCCAGAAACCACTATACCTTAACGATCTATTTGGAAATTAAATAAAAAAGGAAGTTTAATAGAAAAACAAATTGCATAAAATGGAAGTAGAATAAAAATAAAAATGAAAGTTGCATAAAATTAAAAATGGAAGTTCAATCCAAAAACCACCATACTTTTACGATCTATTTGGAAAATAAATAAAAAAGGAAGTTTAATAGAAAAGTAAATTGAATAAAAATGGAAGTTGAATAAAAATAAAAATGGAAGTTGAAGAAAATTAAATATGGAAGTTCAATCCAGAAACCACTATACCTTAACGATCTACTTGGAAATTAAATAAAAAAGAAAGTTTCATAGAAAAGTAAATTGAATAAAAATGGAATTTGAATAAAAATAAAAATGGAAGTTGCGGAAAATTAAATATGGAAGTTCAATCCCGAAACCACTATACCTTAACGGTCTATTTGGAAATTAAATAAAAAAGGAAGTTTAACTGAAAAGTAAATTGCATAAAATGGAAGTAGAATAAAAATAAAAATGAAAGTTGCATAAAATTAAAAATGGAAGTTCAATCCAAAAACCACTATACTTTAACGTTCTATTTTCAAATTAAATAAAAAATAAAGTTTAATAGAAAAGTAAATTGAATAAAAATGGAAGTTGAATAAAAATAAAAATGGAAGTTGCAGAAAATTAAATATGGAAGTTCAATCCAGAAACCACTACACCTTAACGACCTATTTGGAAATTAAATAAAAAAATGAAGTTTAATAGAAAAGTAAATTGAATAAAAACGGAAGTTGAATAAAAATAAAAATGGAAGTTGCAGAAAATTAAATATGGAAGTTCAATCCAGAAACCGCTGTACATTAACGATCTATTTGGAAATTAAATAAAAAAAGGAAGTTTAATAGAAAAGTAAATTGCATAAAAATGGAAGTTGAAGAAAAATAAAAATGAAACTTGCAGAAAATTAAATATGGAAGTTCAATCCCGAAACCACTATACCTTAACGATCTATTTGGAAATTAAATAAAAAAGGAAGTTTAATAGAAAAGTAAATTGCATAAAATGGAAGTAGAATAAAAATAAAAATGAAAGTTGCATAAAATTAAAAATGGAAGTTCAATCCAAAAACCACTATACTTTAACGATCTATTTGGAAATTAAATAAAAAAAAAGTTTAATAGAAATGTAAATCGAATAAAAATGGAAGTTGAATAAAATTAAAAATGAAAGTTGCAAAAAATTAAATATGGAAGTTCAATCCAGAAACCACTATACCTTAACGTTCTATTTGGAAATTAAATAAAAAAGGAAGTTTAATAGAAAAGTAAATTGAATAAAAATGGAATTTGAATAAAAATAAAAATGGAAGTTGCAGAAAATTAAATATGGAAGTTCAATCTAGAAACCGCTATACATTAACGATCTATTCGGAAATTAAATAAAAAAAGGAAGTTTAATAGAAAAGTAAATTGCATAAAAATGGAAGTTGAAGAAAAATAAAAATGAATGTTGCAGAAAATTAAATATGGAAGTTCAATCCCGAAACCACTATACCTTAACGATCTATTTGGAAATTAAATAAAAAAGGAAGTTTAACAGAAAAGTAAATTGAACAAAAATGGAAGTAGAATAAAAATAAAAAAGAAAGTTGCATAAAATTAAAATTGGAAGTTCAATCCAAAAACCACTATACTTTAACAATCTATTTGGAAATTAAAAAAAAAAAGAAGTTTAATAGAAAAGTAAATCGAATAAAAATGGAAGTTGAATAAAATTAAAAATAAAAGTTGCATAAAATGAAATATGGAAGTTCAATCCAGAAACCACTATACCTTAACGATCTATTTGGAAATTAAATAAAAAAGGAAGTTTAATAGAAAAGTAAATTGAATAAAAATGGAAGTTGAATAAAAATAAAAATGGAAGTTGCAGAAAATTAAATTTGGAAGTTCAATCCAGAAACCGCTATACATTAACGATCTATTTGGAAATTAAATAAAAAAAGGAAGTTTAATAGAAAAGTAAATTGCATAAAAATGGAAGTTGAAGAAAAATAAAATTGAAAGTTGCAGAAAATTAAATATGGAATTTCAATCCCGAAAGCACTATTCCTTAACGATCTATTTGCAAATTAAATAAAAAAGGAAGTTTAACAGAAAAGTAAATTGAACAAAAATGGAAGTAGAATAAAAATAAAAAAGAAAGTTGCATAAGATTAAAAATGGAAGTTCAATCCAAAAACCACTATACCTTAACGATCAATTTGGAAATTAACTAAAAAAGGAAGTTTAATTGAAAAGTAAATTGAATAAAAATGGACGTTGAATAAAAATAAAAATGAAAGTTGCAGAGAATTAAATACGGAAGTTCAAGCCGGAAACCACTATACCTTAACGATCTATTTGGAAATTAAATAAAAAAGGAAGTTTAATAGAAAAGTAAATTGTATAAAAATAGAAGTTGAATAAAAATAAAAATGAAAGTTGCAGAAAATTAAATATGGAAGTTCAATCCAGAGACCCCTATACCTTAACGATATATTTGGAAGTTAAATAAAAAAGGAAGTTTAATAGAAAAGTAAATTGAATAAGAATGGAAGTTGAATAAAAATAAAAGTGAAAGTTGCAGAAAATTAAATATGGAAGTTCAATCCAGAAACAACTATACCTTAATGATCTATTTGGAAATTGAATAAAAAACGAAGTTTAATAGAAAAGTAAATTGTATAAAAATAGAAGTTGAATAAAAATAAAAATAAAAGTTGCAGAAAATTAAATATGGAAGTTCAATCCAGAAACCAGTATACCTTAACGATCTATTTGGAAATTAAATAAAAAAGGAAGTTTAATAGAAAAATAAATTGCATAAAATGGAAGTTGAATAAAAATAAAAATGAAAGTTGCATGAAATTAAAAATGGAAGTTCAATCCAAAAACCACTATACTTTAACGATCTATTTGGAAATTAAATAAAAGAGGAAGTTTAATAGAAAAGTAAATTGAATAAAAATGGAAGTTGAATAAAAATAAAAATGGAAGTTGCAGAAAATTAAATATGGAAGTTCAATCCAGAAACCGCTATACCTTAACGATCTATTTGGAAATTAAATAAAAAAAGGAAGTTTAATAGCAAAGTAAATTGTATAAAAATAGAATTTGAATAAAAATAAAAATTAAAGTTGCAGAAAATTAAATATGGAAGTTCAATCCAGAAACCACTATACCTTAATGATCTATTTGGAAATTGAATTAAAAACGAAGTTTAATAGAAAAGTAAATTGTATAAAAATAGAAGTTGAATAAAAATAAAAATGAAAGTTGCAGAAAATTAAATATGGAAGTTCAATCCAGAAACCACTATAGCTTAACGATCTATTTGGAAATTAAATAAAAAAGGAAGTTTAATAGAAAACCAAATTGCATAAAATGGAAGTAGAATAAAAATAAAAATGAAAGTTGCATAAAATTAAAAATGGAAGTTCAATCCAAAAACCACTATACTTTTACAATCTATTTGGAAATTAAATAAAAAAGGAAGTTTAAGAGAAAAGTAAATTGAATAAAAATGGAAGTTGAATAAAAATAAAAATGGAAGTTGAAGAAAATTAAATATGGTAGTTCAATCCAGAAACCACTATACCTTAACGATCTACTTGGAAATTAAATAAAAAAGGAAGTTTCATAGAAAAGTAAATTGAATAAAAATGGAATTTGAATAAAAATAAAAATGGAAGTTGCGGAAAATTAAATATGGAAGTTCAATCCCGAAACCACTATACCTTAACGATCTATTTGGAAATTAAATAAAAAAGGAAGTTTAATTGAAAAGTAAATTGCATAAAATGGAAGTAGAATAAAAATAAAAATGAAAGTTGCATAAAATTAAAAATGGAAGTTCAATCCAAAAACCACTATACTTTAACGATCTATTTTCAAATTAAATAAAAAAGAAAGTTTAATAGAAAAGTAAATTGAATAAAAATGGAAGTTGAATAAAAATAAAAATGGAAGTTGCAGAAAATTAAATATGGAAGTTCAATCCAGAAACCACTATACCTTAACGACCTATTTGGAAATTAAATAAGAAAGCAAGTTTAATAGAAAAGTAAATTGAATAAAAATGGAAGTTGAATAAAAATAAAAATGGAAGTTGCAGAAAATTAAATATGGAAGTTCAGTCCAGAAACCACTATTCCTTAACAATCTATTTGGAAATTAAATGAACAAAGAAAGTTTAATAGAAAAGTAAATTGCATAAAATGGTTGTAGAATAAAAATAAAAATGAAAGTTGCAAAAAATTAAAAATGGAAGTTCAATCCAAAAACCACTATACTTTAACGATCTATTTGGAACTTAAATAAAAAAACAAGTTTAATAGAAAAGTAAATTGAATAAAAATAGAAATTGAATAAAACTAAAAATGGAAGTTGCAGAAAATTAAATATGGAAGTTCAATCCAGAAACGACTATACCTTAACGATCCATTTGGAAATTAAATAAAAAAGGAAGTTTAATAGAAAAGTAAATTGCATAAAATGGAAGTAGAATAAAAATAAAAATGAAAGTTGTATAAAATTAAAAATGGAAGTTCAATCCAAAAACAACTATACTTTATTGATCTATTTGGAAGTTAAATAAGAAAGGAAGTTTAATAGAAAAGTAAATTGAATAAAAATGGAAGTTGAATAAAAATAAAAATGGAAGTTGCAGAAAATTAAATATGGAAGTTCAATCCAAAAACCACTATACCTTAACGATCTATTTGGAAATTAGATAAAAAAGGAAGTTTAATAGAAAAGTAAATTGCATAAAAATGGAAGTTGAATAAAAATAAAAATGAAAGTTGCAGAAAATTAATTATGGAAGTTCAATCCAGAAACCACTATACCTTAACGATCTGTTTGGAAATTAAATAAAAAAGGAAGTTTAATAGAAAAAGTAAATTAAATTAAAATGGAAGTAGAATAAAAATAAAAATGAAGGTTGCATAAAATTGAAAATGGAAGTTCAATCCAGAAACCACTATACCTTAACGATCTATTTGGAAATTAAATAAAAGAGAAAGTTTAATAGAAAGGTAAATTGAATGAAAATGGAATTGGAATAAAAATAAAAATGAAAGTTGCAGAAAATGAAATATGGAAGTTCAATCCAGAAACCACTATAATTTAACGATCTATTTGGAAATTAAATAAAAAAGGAAGTTTCATAGAAAAGTAAATTGAATAAAAATGGAAGTAGAAGAAAAATAAAGAGGAAAGTTCCAGAAAATTAAAAGCGGAAGTTTAATCCCGAAACCACTATACCTTAACGATCTATTTGGAAATTAAATAAAAAAGGAAGTTTAACAGAAAAGTAAATTGAACAAAAATGGAAGTAGAATAAATATAAAAAAGAAAGTTGCATAAAATTAAAAATGGAAGTTCAATCCAAAAATCACTATACTTTAACGATCTATTTGGAAATTAAATAAAAAAAGAAGTTTAATAGAAAAGTAAATCGAAGAAAAATGGAAGTTGAATAAGATTTAAAATGAAAGTTGCATAAAATTAAATATGGAAGTTCAATCCAGAAACCACTATACCTTAACGATTTATTTGGAAATTAAATAAAAAAGGAAGTTTAATAGAAAAGTAAATTGCATAAAATGGAAGTAGAATAAAAATAAAAATAAAAGTTGCATAAAATTAAAAATAGAAGTTCAATCCAAAAACCACTATACCTTAAGGATCAATTTGGAAATTAACTAAAAAAGGAAGTTTACTAGAAAAGTAAATTGAATAAAAATGGAAGTTGAATAAAAATAAAAATGAAAGTTGCAGAGAATTAAATATGGAAGTTCAAGCCGGAAACCACTATACCTTAATGATCTATTTGGAAATTAAATAAAAAAGGAAGTTTAATAGAAAAGTAAATGGTATAAAAATAGTAGTTGAATAAAAATATAAATGAAAGTTGCAGAAAATTAAATATGGAAGTTCAATCTAGAAACCACTATACCTTAACGATCTATTTGGAAATTAAATAAAAAAAAGGAAGTTTAATAGAAAAGTAAATTGAATAAAAATGGAAGTTGAATAAAAATAAAAGTGAAAGTTGCCGAAAATTAAATATGGAAGTTCAATCCAGAAACCACTATACCTTAATGATCTATTTGGAAATTGAATAAAAAAACGAAGTTTAATTGAAAAGTAAATTGTATAAAAATAGAAGTTGAATAAAAATAAAAATGAAAGTTGCAGAAAATTAAATATGGAAGTTCAATCTAGAAACCACTATACCTTAACGATCTATTTGGAAATTAAATAAAAAAGGAAGTTTAATAGAAAAATAAATTGCATAAAATGGAAGTAGAATAAAAATAAAACTGAAAGTTGCATAAAATTAAAAATGGAAGTTTAATCCAAAAACCACTATACTTTAACGATCTATTTGGAAATTAAATAAAAAAGGAAGTTTAATAGAAAAGTAAATTGAATAAAAATGGAAGTTGAATAAAAATAATAATGGAAGTTGCAGAAAATTAAATATGGAAGTTCAATCCAGAAACTACTATACCTTAACGATCTATTTGGAAATTAAATAAAAAAAGGAAGTTTAATAGAAAAGTAAATTGTATAAAAATAGAAGTTGAATAAAAATAAAAATGAAAGTTGCAGAAAATTAAATATGGAAGTTCAATCCAGAAATCACTATACCTTAATGATCTATTTGGAAATTGAATAAAAAACGAAGTTTAATAGAAAAGTAAATTGTATAAAAATAGAAGTTGAATAAAAATAAAAATGAAAGTTGCAGAAAATTAAATATGGAAGTTCAATCCAGAAACCACTATACCTTAACGATCTATTTGTGTAACGCCCTCAAAAAAAATAACATTAAACCCAACAAATAAGACAAGCGTTGATAAATAAACTAACCACATTCTTTTATACATTAGAGTTCCATTACATTAGTATTACATGTTAACATCAAAACAAAATGCCCTACGGGCTTACATCTTTCCAAGTTAACACTTGGTTACAACAAAAGAGTACTAACTCATACACATTAAGCCCTTGGCTTGTATTTACATGTAATACACCAAAAAGTAAAACGACAACATTAAGTCCGCCTCTAGCCTCCCAAGCTATGTCCTTGGAGGTGGCATGCTTCCTGCACCTGAAAATGATATTCCCATATAGGGTGAGCCACAGCCCAGTAGAAATACACTAAACCAACCATGAACAATGACTAAAATATTAGCAATTGATAGATGGCCAACACTGATACAATCACATAAATCACATATTTATGTCATACGACTTATGAGTCCAAGTTACCTTTCATTTTCCCTTTTTCAACAGATAGGCATATAAACTCTATCCACATTCTCAACAGATATGTATAACAACAATATCCACATTCACAGATAAGCATATAAGCTATATCCACATTCTACAACAGATATGTATAACCACAATATCCACAGATAAGCATATAAGCTACATCCACACATCACAAAGATAAGCATATAAGCTCTATCTTCACTTCTCTAGACAAGCATATGAGCTGTGTCTACGGAGTTCATCCCCTATCTTCTCCCAACACTATCCGGTTTAGAGGTACATCCCCCATCTTCCCCTAAACCGCGGAGTACATCCCCCATCTCCTCCTCTACACATAACGTACACAAACACATTGGTTCTATATACTATCATTCAATACATACAGTTAATGTATTCAATCAACCGTCAAATTCCATGACACATTCCATTGATTAGTTTCCGTTTGCCTAATCATCATACATTGTCTACAACAATCACGACTATCCTCCACCGATAGCCCAAAGCAGATATTTCTAAACAGAAGATAAATGCACAATGGATATTCAATCAACATTTCTTTTCCTCATTCTTCTCAATTAATTATCCCAATTAATTGAACAATGTAATTAGGTCAATTCCCATAATTAACATTTCAACCCTTAGGTCCCATTTTCATCAATGATTTCACATTCATTCCATTTCTCTATGCCAAACATGCATATAGGTTTATTATGAGTAAAACCCCAACTTTTGTAAAATTGCACAAAAGCCCCAAACTTTCACCAAATTACCAAATCAAACCCAACATCTCAAAATACCAAAATTTAAAGACAAAATCCATAGAGAGGAGTAGGATATCCCTACCTCAAATTCGGAGCTTCAAGGGAGAAGAAGACAAAACCCAACGTGCTCCAAAACCCGAAATTTTCAGATTAAAAAGAAGCCCTCAACGATCAACAACTTTTTTGTAAAGGTCAAAGATGAGCAAACCACTCCTACTAGATCAAAACCTAGAGAGAAGGTAGTATCTAGAGAGAGAGGCTCAACAATGGTGCTTTAGGAAAAGTAAGAGAGAGAAGAGAAAGTGAAAAAGTGATTTGAAGAGTCACAAATTCGGGACTTTAACCCAGGTCTCCGCTCGAGCGTAGAACACCCCGCTCGAGCGTCCACTCACAGGCTTCCGCTCGAGCGGCCAAACTCTCGCTCGAGCGCAGAATGCACTCGCCCAGAAAGTTTAATAGAAAAGGAAGTTCAATCCAAAAACCACTATACCTTAACGATCTATTTGGAAATTAAATAAAAAAACAAGTTTAATAGAAAAGTAAATTGAATAAAAATGGAAGTTGAATAAAAATAAAAATGGAAGTTGCAGAAAATTAAATATGGAAGTTCAATCCAGAAACCACTATACCTTAACGATCTATTTGGAAATTAAATAAAAAAGGAAGTTTAATAGAAAAGTAAATTGAATAAAAATGAAAGTTGAATAAAAATAAAAATGGAAGTTGCGGAAAATTAAGTATGGAAGTTCAATCCCGAAACCACTATACCTTAACGATCTATTTGGAAATTAAATAAAAAAGGAAGTTTAATAGAAAAGTAAATTGCATAAAATGGAAGCAGAATAAAAATAAAAATTAAAGTTGCATAAAATTAAAAATGGAAGTTCAATCCAAAAACCACTATACTTTAACGATCTATTTGGAAATTAAATAAAAAAGGAAGTTTAATAGAAAACTAAATTGAATAAAAGTGGAAGTTGCAGAAAATTAAATATGGAAGTTCAATCCAGAAACCACTATACCTTAACGATCTATTTGGAAATTAAATAAAAAAGGAAGTTTAATAGAAAAGTAAATTGAATAAAAATGTAAGTAGAAGAAAAATAAAAAGGAAAGTTCCGGAAAATTAAAAGTGGAAGTTCCATCCCGAAACCACTATACCTTAACGATCTATTTGGAAATTAAATAAAAAGGAAGTTTAACAGAAAAGTAAATTGAACAAAAATGGAAGTAGAATAAAAATAAAAAAAAAGTTGCATAAAATTAAAAATGGAAGTTCAATCCAAAAACCACTATACGTTAACGATCTATTTGGAAATTAAATAAAAAAGGAAGTTTAATAGAAAAGTAAATTGAATAAAAATGGAAGTTCAATAAAAATAAAAATGGAAGTTACAGAAAATTAAATATGGAAATTCAATCCAGAAACCGCTATACCTTAATGATCTATTTGGAAATTAAATAAAAAAGGAAGGTTAATAGAAAAGTAAATTGCAGAAAAATGGAAGTTGAAGAAAAATAAAAATGAAAGTTGCAGAAAATTAAATATGGAAGTTCAATCCCGAAACCACTATACCTTAACGATCTATTTGGAAATTAAATAAAAAAGGAAGTTTAATAGAAAAGTAAAGTGCGTAAAATGGAAGTAGAATAAAAATAAAAATGAAAATTGCATAAATTTAAAAATGGAAGTTCAATCCAAAAACCACTATACCTTAACGATCTATTTGGAAATTAAATAAAAAAACAAGTTTAATAGTAAAGTAAATTGAATAAAAATGGAAGTTGAATAAAAATAAAAATGGAAGTTGCAGAAAATTAAATATGGAAGTTCAATCCAGAAACCACTATACCTTAACGATCTATTTGGAAATTAAATAAAAAAGGAAGTTTAATAGAAAAGTAAATTGAATAAAAATGGAAGTTGAATAAAAATAAAAATGGAAGTTGCGGAAAATTAAGTATGGAAGTTCAATCCCGAAACCACTATACCTTAACGATCTATTTGGAAATTAAATAAAAAAGGAAGTTTAATAGAAAAGTAAATTGCATAAAATGGAAGCAGAATAAAAATAAAAATGAAAGTTGCATAAAATTAAAAATGGAACTCCAATCCAAAAACCACTATACTTTAACGATCTATTTGGAAATTAAATAAAAAAGGAAGTTTAATAGAAAACTAAATTGAATAAAAGTGGAAGTTGCAGAAAATTAAATATGGAAGTTCAATCCAGAAACCACTATACCTTAACGATCTATTTGGAAATTAAATAAAAAGAGGAAGTTTAATAGAAAAGTAAATTGAATAAAAATGGAAGTTGAATAAAAATAAAAATGGAAGTTGAAGAAAATTAAATATGGAAGTTCAATCCAGAAACCACTATACCTTAACGATCTATTTGGAAATTAAATAAAAAAAGGAAGTTTAATAGAAAAGTAAATTGCATAAAAATGGAAGTTGAAGAAAAATAAAAATGGAAGTTGCAGAAAATTAAATATGGAAGTTCAATCCAGAAACCACTATTACTTAACGATCTATTTGGAAATTAAATAAAAAAGGAAGTTTAATATAAAAGTAAATTGCATCAAATAGAAGTAGAAAAAAATAAAAATGAAAGTTGCATAAATTTAAAAATGGAAGTTCAATCCAAAAACCACTATACCTTAACGATATATTTGGAAATTAAATAAAAAAACAAGTTTAATAGAAAAGTAAATTGAATAAAAATGGAAGTTGAATAAAAATAAAAATGGAAGTTGCAGAAAATTAAATATGGAAGTTCAATCCAGAAACCTCTATACCTTAACGATCTATTTGGAAATTAAATAAAAAAAGGAAGTTTAATAGAAATGTAATTTGAATAAAAATGGAAGTTGCATAAAATTAAAAATGGAAGTTCAATCTAGAAACCACTATACCTTAACGATCTATGTGGAAATTAACTAAAAAATGAAGTTTAATAGAAAAGTAAATTGAATAAAAGTGGAAGTTGAATAAAAATAAAAATGAAAGTTTCAGAAAATTAAATATGGAAGTTTAATCCAAAAACCACTATCCCTTAACGATCTATTTGGAAATTAAATAAAAAATGAAGTTTAATAGAAAAGTAATTTGAATAAAAATGGAAGTAGAATAAAAATAAAAATGAAAGTTGCATAAAATTAAAAATGAAAGTTCAATCCAAAAACCACTATACTTTTACGATCTATTTGGAAATTAAATAAAAAAGGAAGTTTAATAGAAAATTAAATTGAATAAAAATGGAAGTTGAATAAAAATGAAAATGGAAGTTGAAGAAAATTAAATATGGAAGTTCAATCCAGAAACCACTATACCTTAACGATCTATTTGGAAATTAAATAAAAAAGGAAGTTTAATAGAAATGTAAATTGAACAAAAATGGAATTTGAATAAAAATAAAAATGGAAGTTGCGAAAAATTAAATATGGAAGTTCAATCCCGAAACCACTATACCTTAACGATTTATTTGGAAATTAAATAAAAAAGGAAGTTTAATAGAAAAGTAAATTGCATAAAATAGAAGTAGAATAAAAATGAAAATGAAAGTTGCATAAAATTAAAAATGGAAGTTCAATCCAAAAACCACTATACTTTAACGATCTATTTTGAAATTAAATAAAAAAAGAAGTTTAATAGAAAAGTAAATTGAATAAAAATAGAAATTGAATAAAAATAAAAATGGAAGTTGCAGAAAATTAAATATGGAAGTTCAATCCAGAAACCACTATACCTTAACGATCTATTTGGAAATTAAATAAAAAAAAGAAGGTTAATAGAAAAGTAAATTGAATAAAAATGGAAGTTGAATAAAAATAAAAATGGAAGTTGCAGAAAATTAAATATGGAAGTTCTATCCAGAAACCGCTATACCTTAACGATCTATTTGGAAATTAAATAAAAAATAGAAGTTTAATAGAAAAGTAAATTGCATAAAAATGGAAGTTGAAGAAAAATAAAAATGAAACTTGCTGAAAATTAAATATGGAAGTTCAATCCCGAAACCACTATACTTTAACGATCTATTTGGAAATTAAATAGAAAATGAAGTTTAATTGAAAAGTAAATTGTATAAAATGGAAGTAGAATAAAAATAAAAATGAAAGTTGCATAAAATTAAAAATGGAAGTTCAATCCAAAAACCACTATACTTTAACGATCTATTTGGAAATTAAGTAAAAAAGGAAGTTTAATAGAAAAGTAAATTTAATAAAAATGGAAGTTGAATAAAAATAAAATTGGAAGTTGCAGAAAATTAAATATGGAAGTTCAATCCAGAAACCACTATATTTTGACGATCTATTTGGAAATTAAATAAAAAAAGGAAGTTTAATAGAAAAGTAAATCGAATAAAAATGGAAGTATAATAAAATTAAAAATTAAAGTTGCATAAAATTAAATATGGAAGTTCAATGCAGAAACCACTATTCCTTAACGATCAATTTGGAAATTAAATAAAAATGGAAGTTTAATAGAAAAGTAAATTGAATAAAAATGGAAGTTGAATAAAAATAAAAATGAAAGTTGCATAAAATTAAAAATGGAAGTTCAATCCAGAAACCACTATACCTTAACGATCTATTTGGAAATTAAATAAAAAAGGAAGTTTAATATAAAAGTAAATTGAATAAAAATGGAAGTTGAATAGAAATAAATGTAACGCCCTCAAAATAATAACATTAAACCCATCAAATAAGACATGCATTGACATATAAACTAACCACATTCTTTTATTCATTAGAGTTTCATTACAAAAGTATTACATGTAAACAACAAAAGCAAATGCCCTATGGGCTTACAGCTTTCCAAGTTAACACTTGGTTACAACAAAAGAGTACTAACTCGTTTACACATTAAGCCCTTGGCTTGAATTTACATGTAATACATCAAAAATAAAACGACAAAAGTATGTCCGCCTCTAGCCTCCCAAGCTATGTCCTTGCAGGTGGCATGCTACCTGTACCTGAAATTGATATTCCCGTATAGGGTGAGCCACAGCCCAGTAGAAATACCCTAAACCAACCATGAACAATGACTAAAAGATTAGCAATTGATAAATGGCCAACACTGATACATTCACATAAATCACATATTTATGTCTTACGACTTATGAGTCCAAGTTACTTTTCATTTTCCCTTTTTCAACAGATAAGCATGTTAGCTCTATCATTATTTCAACAGATATGTATAAAAACTATATCCCACATTCACAGATAAGCATATAAGCTATATCCACATTCTCAACAGATATGTATAACGACAATATCCCACATTCACAGATAAGCATATAAGCTGTATCCATACTTCACAAAGATAAGCATATAAGCTCTATCTTCACTTCTCTAGACAAGCATATGAGCTGTATCTACGGAGTTCATCCCCTATCTTCTCCCAATACTATCCGGTTTAGAGGTACATCCCCCATCTTCCCCTAAACCGCGGAGTACATCCCCCATCTCCTCCTCTACACATAACGTATACAAACACATTGGTTCTATATACAATCATGCAATACATACAGTTAATGTATTCTATCAACCGTCAAATTCCATGACACATTCCATTGATTTGTTTCCGTTTGCCTAATCATCATGCATTGTCTACAACAATCACGACTATCCTCCACCGATAGCCCAAAGCAGTTATCTCTAAACAGAAAATAAATGCACAATGGATATTCAATCAACATTTCATTCCGGTGAGTGACAAATAATTCAACCACACCCTTTAACCCTTTGCATTCCCTATTAATCAAACAATGTAATTAGGTCATTTTTCATAATTAACATTTCAACCCTTAGGTCCCACTTTCATCAATGATTCAACATTTATTCCATTTCTCTATACCAAACATGCATCTAGGTTTATTATGAATAAAACTCCAACTTTTGTAAAATTACACAAAAGCCCCAAACTTTCACAAAATTACTAAACCAACCCCAACATCTCAAAATACTAAAATTTAAAGACAAAACCCATAGAGAGGAGTAGGATATCCCTACCTCGAAGTTTGAGCCAAAAAGGAGATGAAGACTCGCAGATCAACGTGCTCCAAATCCAAACTTTTTCAGATTAAGTCGAAGCTCTCAACGCCCTCTATCTTTTTAACAAAGGCCCTAGGCTAGATTCACACTCTAGGGAGATCAATTCTTAGAAAGAGTGTAAGTTTAGAGAGAGAGAGTCTCGGATCTAGGGTTTGAAAGAAAAAGAAAGTGAAGAACTGATGTTCAAAAACGCTACTGTCCGCTGATATAAAACACGCTCGCTCGAGCGAAGCCTTTGTCGCTCGAGCGACCAGACACAGAAAACTCTCGCTCGAGCCAAGAAGTTCTCGCTCGAGCCAAAAACCCAGAAGTGCGCTCGAGCGAAAGAAAGCTCGCTCGAGCCAAGAAATGCAGTTCTCAGGTCCAGAACCAGATGCAATCGCTCGCTCGAGCGAAGCCACTCTGGCTCGATCCACTAGACACGAACTCAACGCTCGCTCGAGCGACCAACTCCTCGCTCGAGCGAAGGTCCAAAAATTTGGGCAGCAGCACTAGGCTCCCAAACACAACCAACCTGTAACCACTACAACAAAAAACACTATTGGCGACTAAAATGGGAATTTTCGTCGCTGAAAGTCATGGAATTGGCGACTAAAATGGAATTAGTCGCCAAAATTGGTCACTTTTGCCGACTAAAAGACTTTAGTCGCCGAATGCAATGGTTTTAGCGACTAAAAGGCAGTTTAGTCGCCAAATATAGGGGTTTTAGTGACAAAAATATTTTTAGTAGCCAAAGGTTAGGGTTTTTGGCGACTAAAACCATTTGGTAGCCAAACGTTAAGGTTTTGGCGACTAAAAACCACTTTGGTCGCTGATTGTACCTGTTTTGGCGACTAAAAACAGTTTGGTCGCTGAAGGTCAAGCTTTTTGGCTACTAAAAAAAAATTCGTAGCTAAAAACAGGTTTATGGCGACTAAAATTCACTTTAGTAGCCAAAGGGGGAGGTTTTTGGCGACTAAAAACAAGTTTAGTCGCCAAAAGGGTAGGTTTTTAGGCGGAATGGTTTTCTTTAGCGACGGAAAATTAATTAGTAGCCCAAAAATAATAGAATTGGCGACTAAATAATTTTTTTAATCGCCAAAAGTGATTTAAAATTTTTTTAATAAATAATTTATTTTTTACATAAATTATATTTGAATATATATAATTACATTTATATATATAGTTGTGTATTAATACTGATGAAAGTAATATATAAATAATATAAGTTGCAATTATAGTCATGAGATGGCTCAGTGGCATAGTGGGGTGGAGTGTGTGGTTAAGGTTTGGAACTTGGAGGTCCTAGGTTCGAACCGTGGGAGCTCTGAGGCACAAAGGGAATTTTTTTTTTTTTCAAAAATGCTTTTGGCGACTAAAAAAAAATAGTCGCCAAATGTATAAATAATAAAAAAATTAATTCACTATTAGCGACTAATAGTTTAGTCGCCAAAGGTATAATTTCCAAAAATGGAATTGACTATTGGCGACTAAAACCTTAGTCGCTGAAAACCTGTGTATTGCCGACTAAAAGTTTTTTAGTCGCCAAAGGTATTGCCGACCGTCTATTTGCGACAAACCCGGCGACTAAAAGATTTTGTCGGGGAAAGTGGAAATTTGACATTTGGCGACTAAAAAGGGACTTTTGGCGACTAAAAATTTAGTCGCCAAAGGTGTATTTTCTTGTAGTGAACAAACCTGCCCAACACATCCTATAACTCAATATACAAAGTAAAAAGGATGCAAACAAGATAATAAACAACTACCAACATCCACGGACACATGTCCGGATCACTGTACAACAAGGGTAAACCCGGGATCGCTATAACCTCCCCCCTTTAAAGAATTTCGTCCCCGAAATTAAGCACAAGTTTTCAAAAACAGGTTTTCCTCCATTTTAGATAATGTTACATTTTAACATTCAACAATTCGACCCATTACCGGTCATCCCATCCCTTTAACAAGAGGCATTTCACAATATGTAAACAACATATGTACTTTCAACATGCTTCAACATTATGCACTATCTTTCCAATTTCAACAATATATTCAACATATATAATGTTACATTCAACTTCCATATGAGGCAAGTTCCAAAACATACTTCCAATAACCAAAACATTTTCAATGTTTCACAACTTAAGACATATATAAAAGCTCTTAAGTTCAACAATAGTTCAAAATTTAACTACAAGATTGCATATTAACAAACAAGTCCGGATATTTCTCATGGACTTCCAACTCACGTTCCCAAGTGGCTTCCTCCACTCTGTGATGTTTCCACAAGACTTTCACCAAAGGAATGGTCTTGCCACGCAGGACCTGATCCCGCCTATCCAAGACCTGAACCGGTCTCTCCTCATACGAGGCATCCTCACCTACCTCTAAATCGGTCCAATCCAACACATGTGATGGATCTGGCTCATACTTCCGAAGCATACTCACATGAAACACGTCATGAACTCCGGACAACTGCGGCGGTAAGGCTAACCGATAAGCAGCCTCGCCAATCCTCTCAAGGATCTCAAAAGGACCAATAAACCGAGGGGATAACTTCCCACTCTTCCCAAACCTCATCGAGCCTCGTCTAGGTGATATCTTCAGAAAGACATGATCACCTACCTCAAACGCCAAAGGCCTCCTCCTACGGTCGACATAAGATTTCTGACGACTCTGGGCTGTAACAAGCCTCCTACGGATAAGCTCAACTTTCTCCGTCGTCTCCCTAACCAACTCCAGACCCAACAAAGGTGCATCACCCACCTCGGCCCAACAAACTGGAGACCTACACGGTCGGCCATACAAGGCCTCAAACGGTGCCATACCGATGCTAGACTGAAAACTGTTGTTGTAGGCAAACTCTACCAATGGAAAGTGCCTCTCCCACGTCCCGCTAAAGTCAAGGACACAACCCCGAAGCATATCCTCAAGGATCTGAATAGTACGCTCGGACTGCCCGTCAGTCTGTGGATGATAAGCCGTACTAAAGGTCAACTTAGTGCCCAAGGCACTCTGCAAACTCTGCCACAACCTAGCGGTAAAACGAGGATCTCTATCCGAGACGATCGTCACTGGGACCCCGTGCAATCTCACTACGTCCCGAATATACAAGTCGGCAAGATGATCTACTGAATCTCTCACGCGCATAGGAATAAAGTGCGCCGACTTAGTCAACCGGTCTACAACCACCCAAATAGCACCACTACCCCACTGAGTCCTCGGAAGACCTACAACGAAGTCCATAGTGACATACTCCCACTTCCACTCGGCAATAGGCAAGGGTTGCAACAAACCCGCTGGCCTCTGATGCTCGGCCTTCACTTGCTGGCAAGTAAGGCACTTCGATACGAAAACAGCCACATCTCTCTTCATACCCCGCCACCAAAACTGGCGACCCAAATCCCGATACATCTTAGTACCTCCCGGATGCACCGCAAAGCGCGAATGGTGAAACTCTCGGAGTACTTCCTCTCGGCAAGACTCCGGTACAAACAAACGGTCTCGGTATCTCACACTCAGGTCGGGATACACCGTCAAACCCTTCTCAACCTTCCCACTGGAGATCTTCTCTCGGAGGGATTCTACCTCAAGGTCACCTCTCTGTGCCTCTAACACTCTAGTCACAAGCGTAGGCTGCGCAACAACAGAAAACAAGGCCGCAGCCTCAACAGATTCGCCCAGTAGCAAATCAAACTCGCCAAGTGCTCCCAACATCTCCCATTCCTGGATGGCTATACTGGCTACATCACTAATGGATTTCCTACTAAGGGCATCGGCCACAACATTGGCCTTTCCCGGGTGATAGTGCAACTCAAAATCATAGTCCTCAATGAACTCCATCCATCTCCTCTGCCTCAAATTCAAGTCTCTCTGTGTAAACAGATACTTCAAACTCTTGTGGTCCGAGAATACCTCGAACCTCTCACCATAAAGGTAGTGCCTCCAAATCTTCAAGGCAAAGATCACTGCTGCTAACTCTAGGTCGTGTGTGGGGTAATTCTTCTCGTGTATTTTCAACTGACGTGAGCCATAAGCTACCACTTTCCCTTCTTGCATCAACACACAACCCAAACCCTCTCGTGAGGCATCACAATAAACCGCATAACCCAGCCCTCTCACCAGAATAATCAACACCGGAGCGGTGGTCAATCTAACTTTCAGCTCTTGGAACGACTTTTCACAAGTCTCACTTCACACAAACTTGACTCCCTTCTGAGTCAGCCTAGTCAACGGTGACGCTAACCTGGAGAAATCTTTCACAAACCGAC
Organism: Camellia sinensis; assembly: GCF_055761805.1. NCBI lineage: Eukaryota > Viridiplantae > Streptophyta > Magnoliopsida > Ericales > Theaceae > Camellia > Camellia sinensis. Next base: position 42,961,334 of record NW_028128987.1, on the reverse strand, counting down.
GGTAGTACCCAGTTAATCCCAGAAAACTGCGGATCTCAAACACACTCTTAGGCTGTGCCCAATCCTGCACTGCCTCTACCTTGGATGTATCAACTGACACTCCTTCCCCGGATACCACGTGGCCTAAGAATTTGACTTCCCTCAGCCAGAACTCACACTTCCCAAACTTGGCATACAGCCTATGGGCTCTAAGTAACTCAAGCACCACTCTCAAGTGTGCCTCGTGCTCCTCCTCAGAAGGCGAATAGATAAGGATGTCGTCCACGAAGACAACCACAAATCGATCTAAGAACTCTCGGAAAATCCGGTTCATCAAGTCCATAAAGACTGCCGGTGCATTGGTAAGCCCAAATGGCATCACCAGAAACTCATAATGGCCATACCGCGTACGGAATGCCGTCTTAGGAACATCCACCTCCCTGACCCTCAACTGGTGGTAACCCGATCTCAAGTCTATCTTAGAGAAACAACGAGAACCCTTCAACTGGTCAAACAAATCATCTATACGGGGCATAGGGTACTTATTCTTAACCGTAGCCCGATTCAACTTCCGGTAGTCAATACACAATCTCAAGGCACCATCTTTCTTTTTAACAAAGAGGGCCGGTGCTCCCCACGGCGAAACACTAGGGCGAACAAAGCCCTTATCTAGCAATTCCTGGAGCTGAACTTTCAACTCAACCAACTCTGCTAGAGCAAAACGGTAAGGTGCCATAGAAATCGGCGCTGTGCCAGGCACTAAATCAATAGAGAACTCTATCTCTCGATGAGGTGGCAAACTAACAAGATCTTCGGGAAAGACATCCGAATACTCACAAACCACCCTCGGCAATACAATCTGGGTCTCATCACACTCACCACTCTCAAAGCTAGCAAGTAGACCACTAAGCTCATTTCGCCCTCGCGAATCATACCCCGGTGGCAACACACAACCAACCCGGTCTCCCAAGAAATGGAACCACTCCCCGCTCAAGGTACATAACGTGACCCTCTGGCGGTAGCAATCGATAACAGCCCGGTATGACGATAGCCAGTCCATACCCAAAATAACATCAAAGCCCTTCATGGGCATGACAACAAACAGAAAAGGAAGCCTATAGTCGGCGACCTCTATATCACAGCCTTTAACACCCTGTTTCAGAATCAACTCACCACCCAAAGGCGATACCACACAAATAGGAGATGCTAACTGTGCTAACTCCAATTCCAAAATAGATGCAAATGCAGCAGATACAAAAGAATGAGATGCACCTGTGTCTATCAACACATTAGCAACCGAGTTACAAAACAGAAAAGTACCTCTCACTACTGATGGAGCCGGTACTAAATCCTGCGCGGTAACAGCATACACGCGCCCCGTAGGCCCCTGGTCTACCTGCTCACCTCTCGGAGCAAAAGACTGCTGCACAGACTGGGATGACGAAGCTCCCAGATTGGCCCTCGAGGCCTGCACAGACTGAGCTGGCTGAAAACCCTGTGTCTGCCTAGAACCAGACGCTCCCGAAGTGGCACTCAACTGCGGGCAAAACCTCTTTAGGTGCCCAGGCTGTCCACACTGATAACAAGACAAGGGCTGCCCCCTGCCCAAACTCTGACTCTGCGGTCTAGCTGAAGAAGAAGCAGCTCTCTGACCCCCACCCTTCTGCGGGCAAACTGAAACCTTGTGACCCAGCTGGCCACACTTGTAACAAGCAAACTCCCCCTGATTGCCTCTCCCCGAGCCTGCACTCGGCACTGGAAAGGTCGATCTAGAAACTGCTCCCTGAGACTGCTGAGGGTTATAACCCCTCTGCCTCCTGCCATCACTCTGACCATCCTGGCTCCTCTTGGAGCCCCTCTGTTCTTCCTCCTCTTCCTGCATCATAATTTCCATATGAGCAGCGGCATCTACCAGGTGTCTATACTCTCGGATGTAAGACCCACCAACTCTCAACTTGAGGCCTCGCCTCAACTTCCGCTCAAACTCATAGCAACGGCGTTCCTCAGACGCCACTAGTTCCGGTGCAAACCTGGACAGACTGGTAAAAGTAGCCTCAAACTCGGCCACTGACAAGCCCTGCTGTTTAAGCCGGCTAAACTGATCCCTCAGCTTCTCCCTAGCTGTTGCAGACAAAAACCTCTCCTGAAAAGCATTCACAAACGCCTCCCAAGTACCACCAACACGAGCCTTCTCGTACTTCCACCATTGACCCGCATCTCCCTTCAGCTGGAAGGATGCCAAGGTCACTTTCAGTGCTCCGTCCTCGATGCCAAGCATCTCGAACGTCTTACTCATTTGCTCTAGCCACTCATCAGCCTTCAGTGGCTCCTTCGGATCCCCGATAAACTCATCCGGATTAGACCCGAAAAACTCCCTCTTCAAGAAAGAAGGCCCTGCCTCAACTGCTTGATTCCCAGCTCTAAGAATACCCAAAGCTCCTGCTATCTCTCTGGCCAAGGCACCCATAGCCTGCTGACCCACTGGCTCAGCCACATTGGCCTGACCAACTCCCTCTTGCACTGCCGAAATCTCACCCGATAACGGTACTTCCTGCCTCGCAGGCCTACCACGCCTAGCACCTCTTCCTCGTCCTGACATCCTAATAAAGGTAATACAGAATGTTAGCACATTCACAAATGTGCGGAAACTAAACACTCACGTCATAATGCATGGACAACTGTAATTCACTCCACGTAAGCACATAAACACATAAGCACTTACGAATTTCATTTTCGGATAATGATAGTCCCGAGGCGTTACTAGAGTTCCGGTTAGAAACAGCATTGATCAAGTGCTTTTCCAACAAGACTCCCAGAAACCCAAGGATCCAATCAACATCCTAGAAATTAAATCCCATACCCACATAGTCACATAAGCATGTTATCAATTAAGCACAAAGCATAAGACACTACTTCTAAGTCTCTATCAAGCGAGACAAACCCATTGTGATACTAATCACTTCCCACGTACCCAAAGTATTCGAACCTGGTACGCTCTGATACCAAGTTGTAACACCCTCAAAATAATAACATTAAACCCATCAAATAAGACATGCATTGACATATAAACTAACCACATTCTTTTATTCATTAGAGTTTCATTACAAAAGTATTACATGTAAACAACAAAAACAAATGCCCTATGGGCTTACAGCTTTCCAAGTTAACACTTGGTTACAACAAAAGAGTACTAACTCGTTTACACATTAAGCCCTTGGCTTGAATTTACATGTAATACATCAAAAATAAAACGACAAAAGTATGTCCGCCTCTAGCCTCCCAAGCTATGTCCTTGGAGGTGGCATGCTACCTGTACCTGAAAATGATATTCCCGTATAGGGTGAGCCACAGCCCAGTAGAAATACACTAAACCAACCATGAACAATGTCTAAAAGATTAGCAATTGATAGATGGCCAACACTGATACATTCACATAAATCACATATTTATGTCTTACGACTTATAAGTCCAAGTTACTTTTCATTTTCCCTTTTTCAACAGATAAGCATGTTAGCTCTATCATTATTTCAACAGATATGTATAAAAACTATATCCCACATTCACAGATAAGCATATAAGCTATATCCACATTCTCAACAGATATGTATAACGACAATATCCCACATTCACAGATAAGCATATAAGCTGTATCCATACTTCACAAAGATAAGCATATAAGCTCTATCTTCACTTCTCTAGACAAGCATATGAGCTGTATCTACGGAGTTCATCCCCTATCTTCTCCCAATACTATCCGGTTTAGAGGTACATCCCCCATCTTCCCCTAAACCGCGGAGTACATCCCCCATCTCCTCCTCTACACATAACGTATACAAACACATTGGTTCTATATACAATCATTCAATACATACAGTTAATGTATTCTATCAACCGTCAAATTCCATGACACATTCCATTGATTTGTTTCCGTTTGCCTAATCATCATGCATTGTCTACAACAATCACGACTATCCTCCACCGATAGCCCAAAGCAGTTATCTCTAAATAGAAAATAAATGCACAATGGATATTCAATCAACATTTCATTCCGGTGAGTGACAAATAATTCAACCACACCCTTTAACCCTTTGCATTCCCTATTAATCAAACAATGTAATTAGGTCATTTTTCATAATTAACATTTCAACCCTTAGGTCCCACTTTCATCAATGATTCAACATTTATTCCATTTCTCTATACCAAACATGCATCTAGGTTTATTATGAATAAAACCCCAACTTTTGTAAAATTACACAAAAGCCCCGAACTTTCACAAAATTACTAAACCAACCCCAACATCTCAAAATACTAAAATTTAAAGACAAAACCCATAGAGAGGAGTAGGATATCCCTACCTCGAAGTTTGAGCCAAAAAGGAGATGAAGACTCGCAGATCAACGTGCTCCAAATCCAAACTTTTTCAGATTAAGTCGAAGCTCTCAACGCTCTCTATCTTTTTAACAAAGGCCCTAGGCTAGATTCACACTCTAGGGAGATCAATTCTTAGAAAGAGTGTAAGTTTAGAGAGAGAGAGAGTCTCGGATCTAGGGTTTGAAAGAAAAAAAAAGTGAAGAACTGATGTTCAAAAACGCTACTGTCCGCTGATATAAAACACGCTCGCTCGAGCAAAGCCTTTGTCGCTCGAGCGACCAGACACAGAAAACTCTCGCTCGAGCCAAGAAGTTCTCGCTCGAGCCAAGAAGTTCTCGCTCGAGCCAAAAACCCAGAAGTGCGCTCGAGCGAAAGAAAGCTCGCTTGAGCCAAGAAATGCAGTTCTCAGGTCCAGAACCAGATGCAATCGCTCGCTCAAGCGAAGCCACTCTGGCTCGATCCACTAGACACGAACTCAACGCTCGCTCGAGCGACCAACTCCTCGCTCGAGCGAAGGTCCAAAAATCTGGGCAGCAGCACTAGGCTCCCAAACACAACCAACCTGTAACAAACCTGCCCAACACATCCTATAACTCAATGTACAAAGTAAAAAGGATGCAAACAAGATAATAAACAACTACCAACATCCACGGACACATGTCCGGATCACTGTACAACAAGGGTAAACCCGGGATCGCTATAATAAAAATGGAAGTTGCGGAAAATTAAATATGGAAGTTCAATCCCGAAACCACTATACCTTAACGATCTATTTGGAAATTAAATAAAAAAGGAAGTTTAATAGAAAAGTAAATTGCATAAAATGGAAGTAGAATAAAAATAAAATGAAAGTTGCATAAAATTAAAATTGGAAGTTCAATCCAAAAACCACTATACGTTGACGATCTATTTGGAAATTAAATAAAAAAGGAAGTTTAATAGAAAAGTAAATTGAATAAAAATGGAAGTTGAAGAAAATTAAATATGGAAGTTCAATCCAGAAACCACTATACCTTAACGATCTATTTGGAAATTAAATAAAAAAGAAAGTTTAATAGAAAAGTAAATTGAATAAAAATGGAAGTTGAATAAAAATAAAAATGAAAGTTGCGGAAAATTAAATATGGAACTTCAATCCTGAAACCACTATACCTTAACGATCTATTTGGAAATTAAATTAAAAAGGAAGTTTAATAGAAAAGTAAATTGCATAAAACGGAAGTAGAATAAAAATAAAAATAAAAATGAAAGTTGCATAAAATTAAAAATGGAAGTTCAATTACTTTAACGATCTATCTTGAAATTAAATAAAAAAGGAAGTTTAATAGAAAAGTAAATTGAATTAAAATGGAAGTTGAATAAAAATAAAAATGGAAGTGGCAGAAAATTAAATGTGGAAGTTTAATCCAGAAACCACTATACCTTAACGATCTATTTGGAAATTAAATAAAAAAAGGAAGTTTAATAGAAAAGTAAATTGAATAAAAATGAAAGTTGAATAAAAATAAAAATGGAAGTTGCGGAAAATTAAATATGGAAGTTCAATCCCGAAACCACTATACCTTAACGATCTATTTGGAAATTAAATAAAAAAGGAAGTTTAATAGAAAAGTAAATTGCATAAAATGGAAGTAGAATAAAAATAAAAATGAAAGTTGCATAAAATTAAAAATGGAAGTTCAATCCAAAAACCACTATATCTTAACGATCTATTTGGAAATTAACGGAAAAAGGAAGTTTAATAGAAAAGTAAATTGAATAAAAATGGAAGTTGAATAAAAATAAAAATGAAAGTTGCAGAAAATAAAATATGGAAGTTCAATCCAGAAACCACTATACCTTAATGATCTATTTGGAAATTAAATAAAAAAGGAAGTTTAATAGAAAAGTAAATTGTATAAAAATAGAAGTTGAATAAAAATAAAAATGAAAGTTGCAGAAAACTAATATGGAAGTTCAATCCAGAAACCACTATACCTTAAAAATCTGTTTGGAAATTAAATAAAAAAGGAAGTTTAATAGAAAAACAAATTGCATAAAATGGAAAGAGAATAAAAATAAAAATGAAAGTTGCATAAAATTAAAAATGGAAGTTCAATCCAAAAACCACTATACTTTAACGATCTATTTGGAAATTAAATGAAAAAGGAAGTTTAATAGAAAAGTAAATTGAATAAAAATGGAAGTTGAATAAAAATAAAAATGGAAGTTGCAGAAAATTAAATATGGAAGTTCAATCCAAAAACCACTATACCTTAACGATCTATTTGGAAATTAAATAAAAAAGGAAGTTTAATAGAAAAGTAAATTGCATAAAAATGGAAGTTGAATAAAAATAAAAATGAAAGTTGCAGAAAATTAAAGATGGAAGTTCAATCCCGAAACCACTATACCTTAACGATCTATTTGGAAATTAAATAAAAAAGGAAGTTTAATAGAAAAAGTAAATTAAATTAAAATGGAAGTAGAACAAAAATAAAAATGAAGGTTGCATAAAATTAAAAATGGAAGTTCAATCCAGAAACCACTATACCTTAACGATCTATTTGGAAATTAAATAAAAGAGAAAGTTTAATAGAAAAGTAAATTGAATAAAAATGGAATTTGAATAAAAATAAAAATGAAAGTTGCAGAAAATGAAATATGGAAGTTCAATCCAGAAACCACTATACCTTAACGATCTATTTGGAAATTAAATAAAAAAGGAAGTTTAATAGAAAAGTAAATTGAATAAAATTGGAACTAGAATAAAAATAAAGAGGAAAGTTCCAGAAAATTAAAAGCGGAAGTTCAATCCCGAAACCACTATACCTTAACGATCTATTTGGAAATTAAATAAAAAATGAAGTTTAACAGAAAAGTAAATTGAACAAAAATGGAAGTAGAATAAAAATAAAAAAGAAAGTTGCATAAAATTAAAAATGGAAGTTGAATCCAAAAACCACTATACTTTAACGATCTATTTGGAAATTAAATAAAAAATGAAGTTTAATAGAAAAGTAAATTGAATAAAAATGGAAGTTGAATAAAATTGAAAATGAAAGTTGCATAAAATTAAATATGGCAGTTCAATCCAGAAACCACTATATCTTAACGATCTATTTGGAAATTAAATAAAAAATGGAAGTTTAATAGAAAAGTAAATTGCATAAAAATGGAAGTTGAAGAAAAATAAAAATGAAAGTTGCAGAAAATTAAATATGGAAGTTCAATCCAAAAACCACTATACTTTAACGATCTATTTGGAAATTAAATAGAAAATGAAGTTTAATAGAAAAGTAAATCGAATAAAAACGGAAGTTGAATAAAATTAAAAATGAAAGTTGCATAAAATTAAATATGGAAGTTCAATCCAGAGACCACTATACCTTAACGATCTATTTGGAAATTAAATAAAAAAGGAAGTTTAATAGAAAAGTAAATTGAATAAAAATGGAAGTAAAATAAAAATAAAAAGGAAAGTTCCAGAAAATTAAAAGCGGAAGTTCAATCCCGAAACCACTATACCTTAACTATCTATTTGGAAATTAAATAAAAAAGGAAGTTTAACAGAAAAGTAAATCGAATAAAAATGGAAGTTGAATAAAAATAAAAATGAAAGTTGCATAAAATTAAAAATGGAAGTTCAATCCCAAAAACACTATACCTTAACCATCTTTTTGGAAATTAAATAAAAAAGGAAGTTTAATAGAAAGGGAAATAGAATAAAAATGGAAGTTGAATAAAAATAAAAATGGAAGTTGCAGAAAATTAAATTTGGAAGTTCAATCCAAAAATCACTATACCTTAACGATCTATTTGGAAATTAAAGAAAAAAGGTAGTTTAATAGAAAAGTAAATTGCATAAAAATGGAAGTTGAATAAAAATAAAAATGAAAGTTGCAAAAAATTAAATATGGAAGTTCAATCCCGAAACCGCTATACCATAACGATCTATTTGGAAATTAAATAAAAAAGCAAGTTTAATAGAAAAGTAAATTGAATAAAAATGGAAGTTGAATAAAAATAAAATGAAAGTTGCATAAAATTAAAAATGGAAGTTCAATCCAAAAACCACTATACTTTAACGATCTATTTGCAAATTAAATGAAAAAGGAAGTGTAATAGAAAAGTAAATTGAATAAAAATGGAAGTTGAATAAAAATAAAAATGGAAGTTGCAGAAAATTAAATATGGAAGTTCAATCCAAAAATCACTATACCTTAACGATCTATTTGGAAATTAAAGAAAAAAGGTAGTTTAATAGAAAAGTAAATTGCATAAAAATGGAAGTTGAATAAAAATAAAAATGAAAGTTGCAAAAAATTAAATATGGAAGTTCAATCCCGAAACCGCTATACCATAACGATCTGTTTGGAAATTAAATAAAAAAGGAAGTTTAATAGAAAAGTAAATTGAATAAAAATGGAAGTTGGAAAAAAATAAAAATGAATGTTGCATAAAATTAAAAATGGAAGTTCAATCCCAAAAACACTATACCTTAACCATCTTTTTGGAAATTAAATAAAAAAGGAAGTTTAATAGAAAGGTAAACAGAATAAAAATGGAAGTTGAATAAAAATAAAAATGGAAGTTGCAGAAAATTAAATTAGGAAGTTCATTCCAAAAATCTCTGCACCTTAACGATCTATTTGGAAATTAAATAAAAAAGGAAGTTTAATAGAAAAGTAAATTGCATAAAAATGGAAGTTGAATAAAAATAAAAATGAAAGGTGCAGAAAATTAAATATGGAAGTTCAATCCCGAAACCGCTATACCATAACGATCTATTTGGAAATTAAATAAAAAAGGAAGTTTAATAGAAAAATAAATTGAATTAAAATGCAAGTAGAATAAAAATAAAAATGAAGGTTGCATAAAATTAAAAATGGAAGTTCAATCCAGAAACCACTATACCTTAACGATGTAGTTGGAAATTAAATAAAAAAGAAAGTTTAATAGAAAAGTAAATTGAATAAAAATGCAATTTGAATAAAAATAAAAATGAAAGTTGCAGAAAATGAAATATGGAAGTTCAATCCAGAAACCACTATACCCTAACGATCTATTTGGGAATTAAATAAAAAAGGAAGTTTAATAGAAAAGTAAATTGAATAAAAATGGAAGTAGAATAAAAATAAAAAGGAGAGTTCCAGAAAATTAAAAACGGAAGTTAAATCCCGAAACCACTATACCTTAACGATCTATTTGGAAATTAAATAAAAAAGGAAGTTTAACAGAAAAGTAAATTGAACAAAAATGGAAGTAGAATAAAAATAAAAAAGAAATTTGCATAAAATTAAAAATGGAAGTTCAATCCAAAAACCACTATACGTTAACGATCTATTTGGAAATTAAATAAAAAATGAAGTTTAATAGAAAAGTAAATCGAACAAAAATGGAAGTTGAATAAAATTGAAAATGAAAGTTGCATAAAATTAAATATGGAAGTTCAATCCAGAAACCACTATATCTTAACGATCTATTTGGAAATTAAGTAAAAAAAGGAAGTTTAATAGAAAAGTAAATTGCATAAAAATGGAAGTTGAAGAAAAATAAAAATGAAAGTTGCAGAAAATTAAATATGGAAGTTCAATCCAGAACTATACTTTACCGATCTATTTCGAAATTAAATAAAAAATGAAGTTTAATAGAAAAGTAAGTCGAATAAAAATGGTAGTTGAACAAAAGCAAATGAAAGTTGCAGAAAATAAAATATGGAAGTTCAATCCAGAAACCACTATACCTTAATGATCTATTTGGAAATTAAATAAAAAAGGAAGTTTAATAGAAAAGTAAATTGTATAAAAATAGAAGTTGAATAAAAATAAAAATGAAAGTTGCAGAAAACTAATATGGAAGTTCAATCCAGAAACCACTATACCTTAAAAATCTGTTTGGAAATTAAATAAAAAAGGAAGTTTAATAGAAAAACAAATTGCATAAAATGGAAAGAGAATAAAAATAAAAATGAAAGTTGCATAAAATTAAAAATGGAAGTTCAATCCAAAAACCACTATACTTTAACGATCTATTTGGAAATTAAATGAAAAAGGAAGTTTAATAGAAAAGTAAATTGAATAAAAATGGAAGTTGAATAAAAATAAAAATGGAAGTTGCAGAAAATTAAATATGGAAGTTCAATCCAAAAACCACTATACCTTAACGATCTATTTGGAAATTAAATAAAAAAGGAAGTTTAATAGAAAAGTAAATTGCATAAAAATGGAAGTTGAATAAAAATAAAAATGAAAGTTGCAGAAAATTAAAGATGGAAGTTCAATCCCGAAACCACTATACCTTAACGATCTATTTGGAAATTAAATAAAAAAGGAAGTTTAATAGAAAAAGTAAATTAAATTAAAATGGAAGTAGAACAAAAATAAAAATGAAGGTTGCATAAAATTAAAAATGGAAGTTCAATCCAGAAACCACTATACCTTAACGATCTATTTGGAAATTAAATAAAAGAGAAAGTTTAATAGAAAAGTAAATTGAATAAAAATGGAATTTGAATAAAAATAAAAATGAAAGTTGCAGAAAATGAAATATGGAAGTTCAATCCAGAAACCACTATACCTTAACGATCTATTTGGAAATTAAATAAAAAAGGAAGTTTAATAGAAAAGTAAATTGAATAAAATTGGAACTAGAATAAAAATAAAGAGGAAAGTTCCAGAAAATTAAAAGCGGAAGTTCAATCCCGAAACCACTATACCTTAACGATCTATTTGGAAATTAAATAAAAAATGAAGTTTAACAGAAAAGTAAATTGAACAAAAATGGAAGTAGAATAAAAATAAAAAAGAAAGTTGCATAAAATTAAAAATGGAAGTTGAATCCAAAAACCACTATACTTTAACGATCTATTTGGAAATTAAATAAAAAATGAAGTTTAATAGAAAAGTAAATTGAATAAAAATGGAAGTTGAATAAAATTGAAAATGAAAGTTGCATAAAATTAAATATGGCAGTTCAATCCAGAAACCACTATATCTTAACGATCTATTTGGAAATTAAATAAAAAATGGAAGTTTAATAGAAAAGTAAATTGCATAAAAATGGAAGTTGAAGAAAAATAAAAATGAAAGTTGCAGAAAATTAAATATGGAAGTTCAATCCAAAAACCACTATACTTTAACGATCTATTTGGAAATTAAATAGAAAATGAAGTTTAATAGAAAAGTAAATCGAATAAAAACGGAAGTTGAATAAAATTAAAAATGAAAGTTGCATAAAATTAAATATGGAAGTTCAATCCAGAGACCACTATACCTTAACGATCTATTTGGAAATTAAATAAAAAAGGAAGTTTAATAGAAAAGTAAATTGAATAAAAATGGAAGTAAAATAAAAATAAAAAGGAAAGTTCCAGAAAATTAAAAGCGGAAGTTCAATCCCGAAACCACTATACCTTAACTATCTATTTGGAAATTAAATAAAAAAGGAAGTTTAACAGAAAAGTAAATCGAATAAAAATGGAAGTTGAATAAAAATAAAAATGAAAGTTGCATAAAATTAAAAATGGAAGTTCAATCCCAAAAACACTATACCTTAACCATCTTTTTGGAAATTAAATAAAAAAGGAAGTTTAATAGAAAGGGAAATAGAATAAAAATGGAAGTTGAATAAAAATAAAAATGGAAGTTGCAGAAAATTAAATTTGGAAGTTCAATCCAAAAATCACTATACCTTAACGATCTATTTGGAAATTAAAGAAAAAAGGTAGTTTAATAGAAAAGTAAATTGCATAAAAATGGAAGTTGAATAAAAATAAAAATGAAAGTTGCAAAAAATTAAATATGGAAGTTCAATCCCGAAACCGCTATACCATAACGATCTATTTGGAAATTAAATAAAAAAGCAAGTTTAATAGAAAAGTAAATTGAATAAAAATGGAAGTTGAATAAAAATAAAATGAAAGTTGCATAAAATTAAAAATGGAAGTTCAATCCAAAAACCACTATACTTTAACGATCTATTTGCAAATTAAATGAAAAAGGAAGTGTAATAGAAAAGTAAATTGAATAAAAATGGAAGTTGAATAAAAATAAAAATGGAAGTTGCAGAAAATTAAATATGGAAGTTCAATCCAAAAATCACTATACCTTAACGATCTATTTGGAAATTAAAGAAAAAAGGTAGTTTAATAGAAAAGTAAATTGCATAAAAATGGAAGTTGAATAAAAATAAAAATGAAAGTTGCAAAAAATTAAATATGGAAGTTCAATCCCGAAACCGCTATACCATAACGATCTGTTTGGAAATTAAATAAAAAAGGAAGTTTAATAGAAAAGTAAATTGAATAAAAATGGAAGTTGGAAAAAAATAAAAATGAATGTTGCATAAAATTAAAAATGGAAGTTCAATCCCAAAAACACTATACCTTAACCATCTTTTTGGAAATTAAATAAAAAAGGAAGTTTAATAGAAAGGTAAACAGAATAAAAATGGAAGTTGAATAAAAATAAAAATGGAAGTTGCAGAAAATTAAATTAGGAAGTTCATTCCAAAAATCTCTGCACCTTAACGATCTATTTGGAAATTAAATAAAAAAGGAAGTTTAATAGAAAAGTAAATTGCATAAAAATGGAAGTTGAATAAAAATAAAAATGAAAGGTGCAGAAAATTAAATATGGAAGTTCAATCCCGAAACCGCTATACCATAACGATCTATTTGGAAATTAAATAAAAAAGGAAGTTTAATAGAAAAATAAATTGAATTAAAATGCAAGTAGAATAAAAATAAAAATGAAGGTTGCATAAAATTAAAAATGGAAGTTCAATCCAGAAACCACTATACCTTAACGATGTAGTTGGAAATTAAATAAAAAAGAAAGTTTAATAGAAAAGTAAATTGAATAAAAATGCAATTTGAATAAAAATAAAAATGAAAGTTGCAGAAAATGAAATATGGAAGTTCAATCCAGAAACCACTATACCCTAACGATCTATTTGGGAATTAAATAAAAAAGGAAGTTTAATAGAAAAGTAAATTGAATAAAAATGGAAGTAGAATAAAAATAAAAAGGAGAGTTCCAGAAAATTAAAAACGGAAGTTAAATCCCGAAACCACTATACCTTAACGATCTATTTGGAAATTAAATAAAAAAGGAAGTTTAACAGAAAAGTAAATTGAACAAAAATGGAAGTAGAATAAAAATAAAAAAGAAATTTGCATAAAATTAAAAATGGAAGTTCAATCCAAAAACCACTATACGTTAACGATCTATTTGGAAATTAAATAAAAAATGAAGTTTAATAGAAAAGTAAATCGAACAAAAATGGAAGTTGAATAAAATTGAAAATGAAAGTTGCATAAAATTAAATATGGAAGTTCAATCCAGAAACCACTATATCTTAACGATCTATTTGGAAATTAAGTAAAAAAAGGAAGTTTAATAGAAAAGTAAATTGCATAAAAATGGAAGTTGAAGAAAAATAAAAATGAAAGTTGCAGAAAATTAAATATGGAAGTTCAATCCAGAACTATACTTTACCGATCTATTTCGAAATTAAATAAAAAATGAAGTTTAATAGAAAAGTAAGTCGAATAAAAATGGTAGTTGAATAAAATTAAAAATGAAAGTTGCATAAAATTAAATATGCAAGTTCAATCCAGAAACCACTATACCTTACCGATCTATTTGGAAATTAAATAAAAAAGGAAGTTTAACACAAAAGTAAATTGAATAAAAATGGAAGTAGAATAAAAATAAAAAGGAAAGTTCCAGAAAATTACAAGCGGAAGTTCAATCCCAAAACCACTATACCTTAACGATCTATTTGGAAATTAAATAAAAAAGGAAGTTTAACAGAAAAGTAAATTGAACAAAAATGGAAGTAGAATAAAAATAAAAAAGAAAGTCGCATAAAATTAAAAATGGAAGTTCAATCGAAAAACCACTATACGTTAACGATCTATTTGGAAATTAAATAAAAAATGGAGTTTAATAGAAAAGTAAATCGAATAAAAATGGAAGTTGAATAAAATTAAAAATGAAAGTTGCATAAAATTAAATATGGAAGTTCAATCAAGAAACCACTATACCTTAACGATCTATTTGGAAATTAAATAAAAAAAGAAGTTTAATAGAAAAGTAAATTGAATAAAAATGGAAGTTGAAGAAAAATAAAAATGAAAGTTGCAGAAAATTAAATATGGAAGTTCAATCCAGAAACCACTATACCTTAACGATCTATTTGGAAATTAAATGAAAAAGGAAGTTTAATAGAAAAGTAAATTGCATAAAATGGAAGCAGAATAAAAATAAAAATGAAAGTTGTATAAAATTAAAAATGGAAGTTCACTCCAAAAACCACTATACTTTAACGATCTATTTGGAAATTAAATAAAAAAGGAAGTTTAATAGAAAAGTAAATTCAATAAAAGTGGAAGTTGCAGAAAATTAAATATGGAAGTTCAATCCAGAAACCACTATACCTTAACGATCTATTTGGAAATTAAATAAAAAAATGAAGTTTAATAGAAAAGTAAATTGAATAAAAATAAAAATGGAAGTTGCAGAAAATTAAATATGAAAGTTCAATCCAGAAACCGCTATACCTTAACGATCTATTTGGAAATTAAATAAAAAATGGAAGTTTAATAGAAAAGCAAATTGCATAAAAATGGAAGTTGAAGAAAAATAAAAATGAAAGTTGCAGAAAATTAAATATGGAAGTTCAATCCCGAAACCACTATTACTTAACGATCTATTTGGAAATTAAATAAAAAAGGAAGTTTAATAGAAAAGTAAATTGCATCAAATGGAAGTAGAATAAAAATAAAAATGAAAGTTGCATAAATTTAAAAGTGGAAGTTCAATCCAAAAACCACTATACCTTAACGATATATTTGGAAATTAAACAAAAAAACAAGTTTAATAGAAAAGTAAATTGAATAAAAATGGAAGTTGAATAAAAATAAAAATGGAAGTTGCAGAAAATTAAATATGGAAGTTCAATCCAGAAACCACTATACCTTAACGATCTATTTGGAAATTAAATAAAAAAAGGAAGTTTAATAGAAAAGTAATTTGAATAAAAATGGAAGTTGCATAAAATTAAAAATGGAAGTTCAATCCAAAAACCACTATACCTTAACGATCTATGTGGAAATTAACTAAAAAAGGAAGTTTAATAGAAAAGTAAATTGAATAAAAGTGGAAGTTTAATAAAAATAAAAATGAAAGTTTCAGAAAATTAAATATGGAAGTTTATTCCAAAAACCACTATACCTTTACGATCTATTTGGAAATTAAATAAAAAAGGAAGTTTAATAGAAAAGTAATTTGAATAAAAATGGAAGTAGAATAAAAATAGAAATGAAAGTTGCATAAAATTAAAAATTGAAGTTCAATCCAAAAACCACTATACTTTTATGATCTATTTGGAAATTAAATAAAAAAGGAAGTTTAATAGAAAAGTAAATTGAATAAAAATGGAAGTTGAATAAAAATAAAAATGGAAGTTGAAGAAAATTAAATATGGAAGTTAAATCCAGAAACCACTATACCTTAACGATCTATTTGGAAATTAAATAAAAAAGGAAGTTTAATAGAAAAGTAAATTGAATAAAAATGGAATTTGAATAAAAATAAAAATGGAAGTTGCGGAAAATTAAATATGGAAGTTCAATCCCGAAACCACTATACCTTAACGATCTATTTGGAAATTCAATAAAAAAGGAAGTTTAATAGAAAAGTAAATTGCATAAAATGGAAATAGAATAAAAATGAAAATGAAAGTTGCATAAAATTAAAAATGGAAGTTCAATCCAAAAACCACTATACTTTAACGATCTATTTTGAAATTAAATACAAAAAGAAGTTTAATAGAAAAGTAAATTGAATAAAAATGGAAGTTGAATAAAAATAAAAATGGAAGTTGCAGAAAATTAAATATGGAAGTTCAATCCAGAAACCACTATATCTTAACGATCTATTTGGAAATTAAATAAAAAAATGAAGCTTAATAGAAAAGTAAATTGAATAAAAATGGAAGTTGAATAAAAATAAAAGTGGAAGTTACAGAAAATTAAATATGGAAGTTATATCCAGAAACCGCTATACCTTAACGATCTATTTGGAAATTAAATAAAAAATGGAAGTTTAATAGAAAAGTAAATTGCATAAAAATGGAAGTTGAAGAAAAATAAAAATGAAACTTGCAGAAAATTATATATGGAAGTTCAATCCCGAAACCACTATACTTTAACGATCTATTTGGAAATTAAATAAAAAAGGAAGTTTAATAGAAAAGTAAATTGCATAAAATGGAAGTAGAATAAAAATAAAAATGAAAGTTGCATAAAATTAAAAATGGAAGTTCAATCCAAAAACCACTATAGTTTAACGATCTATTTGGAAATTAAGTAAAAAAGGAAGTTTAATAGAAAAGTAAATTGAATAAAAATGGAAGTTGAATAAAAATAAAAATGGAAGTTGCAGAAAATTAAATATGGAAGTTCAATCCAGAAACCACTATATTTTGACGTTCTATTTGGAAATTAAATAAAAAAAGGAAGTTTAATAGAAAAGTAAATCGAATAAAAATGGAAGTTGAATAAAATTAAAAATTAAAGTTGCATAAAATTAAATATGGAAGTTCAATCCAGAAACCACTATTCCTTAACGATCAATTTGGTAATTAAATATAAATGGAAGTTTAATAGAAAAGTAAATTGAATAAAAATGGAAGTTGAATAAAAATAAAAATGAAAGTTGCATAAAATTAAAATTGGAAGTTCAATCCTGAAACCACTATACCTTAACGATCTATTTGGAAATTAAATAAAAAAGGAAGTTTAATAGAAAAGTAAATTGAATAAAAATGGAAGTTGAACAAAAATAAATGTAACGCCCTCAAAATAATAACATTAAACCCATCAAATAAGACATGCATTGACATATAAACTAACCACATTCTTTTATTCATTAGAGTTTCATTACAAAAGTATTACATGTAAACAACAAAAGCAAATGCCCTATGGGCTTACAGCTTTCCAAGTTAACACTTGGTTACAACAAAAGAGTACTAACTCGTTTACACATTAAGCCCTTGGCTTGAATTTACATGTAATACATCAAAAATAAAACGACAAAAGTATGTCCGCCTCTAGCCTCCCAAGCTATGTCCTTGGAGGTGGCATGCTACCTGTACCTGAAAATGATATTCCCGTATAGGGTGAGCCACAGCCCAGTAGAAATACACTAAACCAACCATGAACAATGACTAAAAGATTAGCAATTGATAGATGGCCAACACTGATACATTCACATAAATCACATATTTATGTCTTACGACTTATGAGTCCAAGTTACTTTTCATTTTCCCCTTTTCAACAGATAAGCATGTTAGCTCTATCATTATTTCAACAGATATGTATAAAAACTATATCCCACATTCACAGGTAAGCATATAAGCTATATCCACATTCTCAACAGATATGTATAACGACAATATCCCACATTCACAAATAATTCAACCACACCCTTTAACCCTTTGCATTCCCTATTAATCAAACAATGTAATTAAGTCATTTTTCATAATTAACATTTCAACCCTTAGGTCACACTTTCATCAATGATTCAACATTTATTCCATTTCTCTATACCAAACATGCATCTAGGTTTATTATGAATAAAACCCCAACTTTTGTAAAATTACACAAAAGCCCCGAACTTTCACAAAATTACCAAACCAACCCCAACATCTCAAAATACTAAAATTTAAAGAAAAAATACATAGAGAGGAGTAGGATATCCCTACCTCGAAGTTTGAGCCAAAAAGGAGATGAAGACTCGAAGATCAACGTGCTCCAAATCCAAACTTTTTCAGATTAAGTCGAAGCTCTCAACGCCCTCTATCTTTTTAACGAAGGCCCTATGCTAGATTCACACTCTAGGGAGATCAATTCTTAGAAAGAGTGTAAGTTTAGAGAGAGAGAGTCTCGGATCTAGGGAAGTTAAATGAAAAAGGAAGTTTAATAGAAAAGTAAATTGCATAAAAATGGAAGTTGAATAAAAATAAAAATGAAAGTTGCAGAAAATTAAATATGGAAGTTCAATCTAGAAACCACTATACCTTAACGATCTATTTGGAAATTAAATAAAAAAGGAAGTTTAATAGAAAAGTAAATTGAAGAAAAATAGAAGTTGAATAAAAATAAAAATGGATGTTGCAGAAAATTAAATATGGAAGTTCAATCCAGAAACCACTATACCTTAACGATCTATTTGGAAATTAAATAAAAAAATAAAGTTTAATAGAAAAGTAAATTGCATAAAAATGGAAGTTGAACAAAAATAAAAATGAATGTTGCAGAAAATTAAATATGGAAGTTCAATCCAGAAACCACTATACCTTAACGATCTATTTGGAAATTAAATAAAAAAAGGAAGTTTAATAGAAAAGTAAATTGCATAGAAATGGAAGTTGAACAAAAATAAAAATGAATGTTGCAGAAAATTAAATATGGAAGTTCAATCCAGAAACCACTATACCTTAACGATCTATTTGGAAATTAAATAAAAAAGGAAGTTTAATAGAAAAACAAATTGCACAAAATGGAAGTAGAATAAATATAAAAATGAAAGTTGCATAAAATTAAAAATGGAAGTTCAATCCAAAAACCACTATACTTTTACGATCTATTTGGAAATTAAATAAAAAAGGAAGTTTAATAGAAAAGTAAATTGCATAAAAATGGAAGTTGAATAAAAATAAAAATGAAAGTTGTGGAAAATTAAATATGGAAGTTCAATCCCGAAACCACTATACCTTAACGATCTATTTGGAAATTAAATAAAAAAGGAAGTTTAATTGAAAAGTAAATTGCATAAAATGGAAGTAGAATAAAAATAAAAATGAAAGTTGCATAAAATTAAAAATGGAAGTTCAATCCAAAAACCACTATACTTTAACGATCTATTTTGAAATTAAATAAAAAAGAAAGTTTAATAGAAAAGTAAATTGAATAAATATGGAAGTTGAATAAAAATAAAAATGGAAGTTGCAGAAAATTAAATATGGAAGTTCAATCCAGAAACCACTATACATTAACGACCTATTTGGAAATTAAATAAAAAAATGAAGTTTAAAAGAAAAGTAAATTGAATAAAAATGGAAGTTGCAGAAAATTAAATATGGAAGTTCAATCCAGAAACCGCTATACATTAACGATCTATTTGGAAATTAAATAAAAAAAGGAAGTTTAATAAAAAAGTAAATTGCATAAAAATGGAAGTTGAAGAAAAATAAAAATGAAACTTGCAGAAAATTAAATATGGAAGTTCAATCCCGAAACAACTATACCTTAACGATCTATTTGGAAATTAAATAAAAAAGAAAGTTTAATAGAAAAGTAAATTGCATAAAATGGAAGTAGAATAAAAATAAAAATGAAAGTTGCATAAAATTAAAAATGGAAGTTCAATCCAAAAACAACTATACTTTAACGATCTATTTGGAAATTAAATAAAAAGGAAGTTTAATAGAAAAGTAAATTGAATAAAAATAGAAGTTGAATAATAATAAAAATGGAAGTTGCAGAAAATTAAATATGGAAGTTCAATCCAGAAACCACTATACCTTAACGATCTATTTGGAAATTAAATAAAAAAAGGAAGTTTAATAGAAAAGTAAATTGAATAAAAATGGAAGTTGAATAAAAATAAAAATGGAAGTTGCAGAAAATTAAATATGGAAGTTCAATCCCGAAACCACTATAACTTAACGATCTATTTGGAAATTAAATAAAAAAGAAAGTTTAATAGAAAAGTAAATCGAATAAAAATGGAAGTTGAATAAAATAAAAAATGAAAGTTGCATAAAATTAAATATGGAAGTTCAATCCAGAAACCACTATACCTTAACGATCTATTTGGAAATTAAATAAAAAAGGAAGTTTAATAGAAAAGTAAATTGAATAAAAATGGAATTTGAATAAAAATAAAAATGGAAGTTGCGGAAAATTAAATATGGAAGTTCAATCCCGAAACCACTATACCTTAACGATCTATTTGGAAATTCAATAAAAAAGGAAGTTTAATAGAAAAGTAAATTGCATAAAATGGAAGTAGAATAAAAATGAAAATGAAAGTTGCATAAAATTAAAAATGGAAGTTCAATCCAAAAACCACTATACTTTAACGATCTATTTTGAAATTAAATACAAAAAGAAGTTTAATAAAAAAGTAAATTGAATAAAAATGGAAGTTGAATAAAAATAAAAATGGAAGTTGCAGAAAATTAAATATGGAAGTTCAATCCAGAAACCACTATATCTTAACGATCTATTTGGAAATTAAATAAAAAAATGAATCTTAATAGAAAAGTAAATTGAATAAAAATGGAAGTTGAATAAAAATAAAAGTGGAAGTTACAGAAAATTAAATATGGAAGTTATATCCAGAAACCGCTATACCTTAACGATCTATTTGGAAATTAAATAAAAAAGGAAGTTTAATAGAAAAGTAAATTGCATAAAAATGGAAGTTGAATAAAAATAAAAAAGAATTTTGCAGAAAATTAAATATGGAAGTTCAATCCCGAAACGACTATACCTTAATGATCTATTTGGAAATTAAATAAAAAAGGAAGTTTAATAGAAAAGTAAATAGCATAAAATGGAAGTAGAATAAAAATAAAAATGAAAGTTGCATAAAATTAAAAATGGAAGTTCAATCCAAAAACGACTATACTTTATTGATCTATTTGCAAATTAAATAAGAAAGGAAGTTTAATAGAAAAGTAAATTGAATAAAAATGGAAGTTGAATAAAAATAAAAATGGAAGTTGCAGAAAATTAAATATGGAAGTTCAAACCAAAAACCGCTATACCTTAACGATCTATTTGGAAATTAAATAAAAAAGGAAGTTTAATAGAAAAGTAAATTGCATAAAAAAGGAAGTTGAATAAAAATAAAAAAGAAAGTTGCAGAAAATGAAATATGGAAGTTCAATCTCGAAACCGCTGTACCTTAACGATCTATTTGGAAATTAAATAAAAAAGGAAGTTTAATGGAAAAAGTAAATTAAATTAAAATGGAAGTAGAATAAAAATAAAAATGAAGGTTGCATAAAATTAAAAATGGAAGTTCAATCCAGAAATCACTATACCTTAACGATCTATTTGGAAATTAAATAAAAAAGGAAGTTTAATGGAAAAAGTAAATTAAATTAAAATGGAAGTAGAATAAAAATAAAAATGAAGGTTCCATAAAATTAAAAATGGAAGTTCAATTCTGAAACCACTATACCTTAACGATCTATTTGGAAATTAAATAAAAAAGGAAGTTTAACAGAAAAGCAAATTGAACAAAAATGGAAGTAGAATAAAAATAAAAAAGAAAGTTGCATAAAATTAAAAATGGAAGTTCAATCCAAAAACCACTATATTTTAACGATCTATTTGGAAATTAAATAAAAAATGAAGTTTAATAGAAAAGTAAATCGAATAAAAATGGAAGTTGAATAAAATTGAAAATGAAAGTTGCATAAAATTAAATATGGAAGTTCAATCCAGAAACCACTATATCTTAACGATCTATTTGGAAATTAAGTAAAAAAAGGAAGTTTAATTGAAAAGTAAATTGCATAAAAATGGAAGTTGAAGAAAAATAAAAATGAAAGTTGCAGAAAATTAAATATGGAAGTTCAGTCCAAAAACCAGTACACTTTAACGATCTATTTGGAAATTAAATAAAAAATGAAGTTTAATAGAAAAGTAAATCGAATAAAAATGGAAGTTAAATAAAATTAAAAATGAAAGTTGCATAAAATTAAAGATGGAAGTTCAATCCAGAAACCACTATACCTTAACGATCTATTTGGAAATTAAATAAAAAAGGAAGATTAATAGAAAAGTAAATTGAGTAAAAATGGAAGTTGAATAAAAATAAAAATGAAAGTTGCATAAAATTAAAAGTGGAAGTTCAATCCCAAAAACACTATACCTTAACCATCAATTTGGAAATTAAATAAAAATGGAAGTTTAATAGAAAGGTAAATATAATAAAAATGGAAATTGAATAAAAATAAAAATGAAAGTTGCAGAAAATTAAATATGGAAGTTCAATCCAAAAACCACTATACCTTAACGATCTAATTGGAAATTAAATAAAAAAAGAAGTTTAATAGAAAAGTAAATTGCATAAAAATGGAAGTTGAATAAAAATAAAAATGAAAGTTGCAGAAAATTAAATATGGAAGTTCAATCCCGAAACCACTATACCTTAACGATCTATTTGGAAATTAAATAAAAATTGAAGTTTGATTGAAAAAGTAAATTGAATTAAAATGGAAGTAGAATAAAAATAAAAATGAAGGTTGCATAAAATTAAAAATGGAATTTCAATCCAGAAACCACTATGCCTTAACGATCTATTTGGAAATTAAATAAAAAAGAAAGTTTAATAGAAAATTAAATTGAATAAAAATGGAATTTGAATAAAAATAAAAATGAAAGTTGCATAAAATTAAAAATGGAAGTTCAATCCAAAACCACTATACATTAACGATCTATTTGGAAATTAAATAAAAAATGAAGTTTAATAGAAAAGTAAATCGAATAAAAATGGAAGTTGAATAAAATTGAAAATGAAAGTTGCAAAAAATTAAATATGGAAGTTCAATCCAGAAACCACTATATCTTAACGATCTATTTGGAATTAAATAAAAAAAGGAAGTTTAATAGAAAAGTAAATTGCATAAAAATGGAAGTTGAAGAAAAATGAAAATGAAAGTTGCAGAAAATTAAATATGGAAGTTCAATCCAAAAACCACTATACTTTAACGATCTATTTGGAAATTAAATAAAAAATGAAGTTTAATAGAAAAGTAATTAGAATAAAAATGGAAGTTGAATAAAATTAAAAATGAAAGTTGCATAAAATTAAATATGGAAGTTCAATCCAGAAACCACTATACCTTAACGATCTATTTGGAAATTAAATAAAAAAGGAAGTTTAATGGAAAAGTAAATTGAATAAAAATGGAAGTAGAATAAAAATAAAAAGGAAAGTTCCAGAAAATTAAAAGTGGAAGTTCTATCCCGAAACCACTATACCTTAACGATCTATTTGGAAATTAAATAAAAAAGGAAGTTTAACAGAAAAGTAAATTGAACAAAAATGGAAGTAGAATAAAAATAAAAAAGAAAGTTCCATAAAATTAAAAATGGAAGTTCAAACCAAAAACCACTATACTTTAACGATCTATTTGGAAATTAAATAAAAAATGAATTTTAATAGAAAAGTAAATCGAATAAAAATGGAAGTTGAATAAAATTAAAAATGAAAGTTGCATAAAATTAAATATGGAAGTTCAATACAGAAACCACTATACTTTAAAGATCTATTTGGAAATTAAATAAAAAAAGGAAGTTTAATAGAAAAGTAAATTGCATAAAAATGGAAGTTGAATAAAAATAAAAATGAAAGTTGCAGAAAATTAAATATTGAAGTACAATCTAGAAACCACTATACCTTAACGATCTATTTGGAAATTAAATAAAAAAGGATGTTTAATAGAAATGTAAATTGAATAAAAATGGAAGTTGAATAAAAATATAAATGGATTTTGTAGAAAATTAAATATGGAAGTTCAATCCAGAAACCACTATACCTTAACGATCTATTTGGAAATTAAATAAAAAAAGGAAGTTTAATAGAAAAGTAAATTGCATAAAAATGGAAGTTGAACAAAAATGAAAATGAATGCTGCAGAAAATTAAATATGGAAGTTCAATCCAGAAACCACTATACCATAACGATCTATTTGGAAATCAAATAAAAAAGGAAGTTTAATAGAAAAACAAATTGCATAAAATGGAAGTAGAATAAAAATAAAAATGAAAGTTGCATAAAATTAAAAATGGAAGTTCAATCCAAAAACCACTATACTTTTATGATCTATTTGGAAATTAAATAAAAAAGTAAGTTTAATAGAAAAGTAAATTAAATAAAAATGAAAGTTGAATAAAAATAAAAATGGAAGTTGTGGAAAATTAAATATGGAAATTCAATCCCGAAACCACTATACCTTAACGATCTATTTGGAAATTAAATAAAAAAGGAAGTGTAATAGAAAAGTAAATGGCATAAAATGGAAATAGAATAAAAATAAAAATGAAAGTTGCATAAAATTAAAAATGGAAGTTCAATCCAAAAAGCACTATACCTTAACGATCAATTTGGAAATTAACTAAAAAAGGAAGTTTAATGGAAAAGTAAATTGAATAAAAATGGAGGTTGAATAAAAATAAAAATGAAAGTTGCAGAGAATTAAATATGGAAGTTCAATCCGGAAACCACTATACCTTAATGATCTATTTGGAAATTAAATAAAAAAGGAAGTTTGATAGAAAAGTAAATTGTATAAAAATAGAAGTTGAACAAAAATAAAAATGAAAGTTGCAGAAAATTAAATATGGAAGTTCAATCCAGAAACCACTATACCTTAACGATCTATTTGGAAATTAAATAAAAAAGGAAGTTTAATAGAAAAACAAATTGCATAAAATGGAAGTAGAATAAAAATAAAAATGAAAGTTGCATAAAATTAAAAATGGAAGTTCAATCCAAAAACCACTATACTTTTACGATCTATTTGGAAATTAAATAAAAAAGGAAGTTTAATAGAAAAGTAAATTGAATAAAAATGGAAGTTGAATAAATATAAAAATGGAAGTTGAAGAAAATTAAATATGGATGTTCAATCCAGAAACCACTATACCTTAACGATCTACTTGGAAATTAAATAAAAAAGGAAGTTTCATAGAAAAGTAAATTGAATAAAAATGGAATTTGAAGAAAAATAAAAATGGAAGTTGCAGAAAATTAAATATGGAAGTTCAATCCCGAAACCACTATACCTTAACGATCTATTTGGAAATTAAATAAAAAAGGAAGTTTAATGGAAAAGTAAATTGAATAAAAATGGAAGTAGAATAAAAATAAAAATGAAAGTTCCAGAAAATTAAAAGTGGAAGTTCTATCCCGAAACCACTATACCTTAACGATCTATTTGGAAATTAAATAAAAAAGGAAGTTTAACAGAAAAGTAAATTGAACAAAAATGGAAGTAGAATAAAAATAAAAAAGAAAGTTCCATAAAATTAAAAATGGAAGTTCAAACCAAAAACCACTATACTTTAACGATCTATTTGGAAATTAAATAAAAAATGAAGTTTAATAGAAAAGTAAATCGAATAAAAATGGAAGTTGAATAAAATTAAAAATGAAAGTTGCATAAAATTAAATATGGAAGTTCAATACAGAAACCACTATACTTTAAAGATCTATTTGGAAATTAAATAAAAAAAGGAAGTTTAATAGAAAAGTAAATTGCATAAAAATGGAAGTTGAATAAAAATAAAAATGAAAGTTGCAAAAAATTAAATATTGAAGTTCAATCTAGAAACCACTATACCTTAACGATCTATTTGGAAATTAAATAAAAAAGGATGTTTAATAGAAATGTAAATTGAATAAAAATGGAAGTTGAATAAAAATATAAATGGATGTTGTAGAAAATTAAATATGGAAGTTCAATCCAGAAACCACTATGCCTTAACGATCTATTTGGAAATTAAATAAAAAAAGGAAGTTTAATAGAAAAGTAAATTGCATAAAAATGGAAGTTGAACAAAATTGAAAATGAATGCTGCAGAAAATTAAATATGGAAGTTCAATCCAGAAACCACTATACCATAACGATCTATTTGGAAATCAAATAAAAAAGGAAGTTTAATAGAAAAACAAATTGCATAAAATGGAAGTAGAATAAAAATAAAAATGAAAGTTGCATAAAATTAAAAATGGAAGTTCAATCCAAAAACCACTATACTTTTATGATCTATTTGGAAATTAAATAAAAAAGTAAGTTTAATAGAAAAGTAAATTAAATAAAAATGAAAGTTGAATAAAAATAAAAATGGAAGTTGCGGAAAATTAAATATGGAAATTCAATCCCGAAACCACTATACCTTAACGATCTATTTGGAAATTAAATAAAAAAGGAAGTGTAATAGAAAAGTAAATGGCATAAAATGGAAATAGAATAAAAATAAAAATGAAAGTTGCATAAAATTAAAAATGGAAGTTCAATCCAAAAAGTACAATACCTTAACGATCAATTTGAAAATTAACTAAAAAAGGAAGTTTAATAGAAAAGTAAATTGAATAAAAATGGAAGTTGAATAAAAATAAAAATGAAAGTTGCAGAGAATTAAATATGGAAGTTCAATCCGGAAACCACTATACCTTAATGATCTATTTGGAAATTAAATAAAAAAGAAGTTTGATAGAAAAGTAAATTGTATAAAAATAGAAGTTGAACAAAAATAAAAATGAAAGTTGCAGAAAATTAAATATGGAAGTTCAATCCAGAAACCACTATACCTTAACGATCTATTTGGAAATTAAATAAAAAAGGAAGTTTAATAGAAAAACAAATTGCATAAAATGGAAGTAGAATAAAAATAAAAATGATAGTTGCATAAAATTAAAAATGGAAGTTCAATCCAAAAACCACTATACTTTTACGATCTATTTGGAAATTAAATAAAAAAGGAAGTTTAATAGAAAAGTAAATTGAATAAAAATGGAAGTTGAATAAAAATAAAAATGGAAGTTGAAGAAAATTAAATATGGATGTTCAATCCAAAAACCACTATTCCTTAACGATCTACTTGGAAATTAAATAAAAAAGGAAGTTTCATAGAAAAGTAAATTGAATAAAAATGGAATTTGAAGAAAAATAAAAATGGAAGTTGCGGAAAATTAAATATGGAAGTTCAATCCCGAAACCACTTTACCTTAACGATCTATTTGGAAATTAAATAAAAAATGAAGTTTAATTGAAAAGTAAATTGTATAAAATGGAAGTAGAATAAAAATAAAAATGAAAGTTGCGTAAAATTAAAAATGGAAGTTCAATCCAAAAAGCACTACACTTTAACGATCTATTTTGAAATTAAATAAAAAAGGAAGTTTAATAGAAAAGTAAATTGAATAAAAATGGAAGTTGAATAAAAATAAAAATGGAAGTTGCAGAAAATTAAATATGGAAGTTCAATCCAGAAACCACTATATATTAACGACCTATTTGGAAATTAAAAAAAAAAATGAAGTTTAATAGAAAAGTAAATTGAATAAAAATGGAAGTTGAATAAAAATAAAAATAGAAGTTGCAGAAAATTAAATATGGAAGTTCAATCCAGAAACCGCTATGCATTAACGATCTATTTGGAAATTAAATAAAAAAAAGAATTTTAATAGAAAAGTAAATTTCATAAAAATGGAAGTTGAAGAAAAATAAAAATGAAACTTGCAGAAAATTAAATATGGAAGTTCAATCCCGAAACCACTATACCTTAACGATCTATTTGGAAATTAAATAAAAAAGGAAGTTTAATAGAAAAGTAAATTGCATAAAATGGAAGTAGAATAAAAATAAAAATGAAAGTTGCATAAAATTAAAAATGGAAGTTCAATCCAAAAACCACTATACTTTAACGATCTATTTGGAAATTAAATAAAAAAGGAAGTTTAATAGAAAAGTAAATTGAATAAAAATAGAAGTTGAATAAAAATAAAAATGGAAGTTGCAGAAAATTAAATATGGAAGTTCAATCCAGAAACCACTATACCTTAACTATCTATTTGGAAATTACATAAAAAAAGGAAGTTTAATAGAAAAGTAAATTGAATAAAAATGGAAGTTGAATAAAAATAAAAATGGAAGTTGCAGAAAATTAAATATGGAAGTTCAATCCAGAAACCACTATACCTTAACGATATATTTGGAAATTAAATAAAAAAAGGAAGTTTAATAGAAAAGTTAATTGAATAAAAATGGAAGTTGAATAAAAATAAAAATGGAAGTTGTAGAAAATTAAATATGGAAGTTCAATCCAGAAACCGCTATACCTTAACGATCTATTTGGAAATTAAATAAAAAATGAAGTTTATTAGAAAAGTAAATTGCATAAAATGGAAGTAGAATAAAAATAAAAATGAAAGTTGCATAAAATTAAAAATGGAAGTTCAATCCAAAAACCACTATATTTTAACGATCTATTTGGAACTTAAATAAAAAAACATGTTTAATAGAAAAGTAAATTGAATAAAAATAGAAATTGAATAAAAATAAAAATGGAAGTTGCAGATAATTAAATATGGAAGTTCAATCCCGAAACGACTATACCTTAACGATCCATTTGGAAATTAAATAAAAAATGAAGTTTAATAGAAAAGTAAATAGCATAAAATCGAAGTAGAATAAAAATAAAAATGAAAGTTGCATAAAATTAAAAATGGAAGTTCAATCCAAAAACGACTATACTTTATTGATCTATTTGGAAATTAAATAAGAAAGGAAGTTTAATTGAAAAGTAAATTGAATAAAAATGGAAGTTGAATAAAAATAAAAATGGAAGTTGCAGAAAATTAAATATGGAAGTTCAATCCAAAAACCACTATACCTTAACGATCTATTTGGAAATTAAATAAAAAAGGAAGTTTAATAGAAAAGTAAATTGCATAAAAATGGAAGTTGAATAAAAATAAAAAAGAAAGTTGCAGAAAATTAAATACGGAAGTTCAATCCCGAAACCACTATACCTTAACGATCTATTTGGAAATTAAATAAAAAAGGAAGTTTAATGGAAAAAGTAAATTAAATTAAAATGGAAGTAGAATAAAAATAAAAATGAAGGTTGCATAAAATTAAAAATGGAATTTCAATCCAGAAACCACTATACCTTAACGATCTATTTGGAAATTAAATAAAAAAGAAAGTTTAGTAGAAAAGTAAATTGAATAAAAATGGAATTTGAATAAAAATAAAAATGAAAGTTGCAGAAAATGAAATATGGAAGTTCAATCCAGAAACCACTATACCTTAACGATCTATTTGGAAATTAAATAAAAAAGGAAGTTTAACAGAAAAGTAAATTGAACAAAAATGGAAGTAGAATAAAAATAAAAAAGAAAGTTGCATAAAATTAAAAATGGAAGTTCAATCCAAAAACCACTATACTTTAACGTTCTATTTGGAAATTAAATAAAAAATGAAGTTTAATAGAAAAGTAAATCTATAGCGATCCCGGATTTACCCTTGTTGTATAGTGATCCGGACATGTGTCCGTGGATGTTGGTAGTTGATTATTATCTTGTTTACATCCTTTTTACTTCGTATTTGAGTTATGGGATGTGTTGGGCAGGTTTGTTACAGGTTGGTTGAGTTTAGAAACCAAAACTAGTTGTCCAGATTTTGACCTGTCCGCTCGAGCGGGGGTTTTGGCGCTCGAGCGGGAATTGCACCCATCCAGTATTTTCTGTGCAGCGTTGGACGCTCGAGCGTGGAGTTGTCTGCTCGAGCGGGGTTGTGTGAGTGTCGCTCGAGCGGGAGTTGGAAGCTCGAGCGGAGACCTGGTTCTGTAAAAGTTTTGGGACTGTGTATCCGCCGCTCGAGCGGGATTGTTGACGCTCGAGCGGGAGTCTGTTAGTGACGCTCGAGCGGGTCGACTGGGTTTAAGTTCCGTGTTTTGCTTTTCAAATCACTTTTTCACTTTCTCTTCTCTCTCCTACTTTTTCAAAAACACCATTGTTGAGCCTCTCACTCTAGAACTCTACCTTCTCTCTAGGTTTTGATCTAGTAGGAGTGATTTGCTCACCTTTGGCCTTTACAAAAAAGTTGTTGATCATCGAGGGCTACATTTTAATCTGAAAATTTCGGGTTTTGGAGCACGTTGGGTTTTGTCATCTTCTTCCTTGGAGCTCCGAATTTGAGGTAGGGATATCCTACTCCTCTCTATGGATTTTGTCTTTAAATTTTGGTATTTTGAGATGTTGGGGTTGGTTTGGTAATTTTGTGAAAGTTTGGGGCTTTTGTGTTATTTTACAAAAGTTAGGGTTTTATTTATAATAAACCTAGATGCATGTTTGGTATAGAGAAATGGAATTAATATTGAATCATTGATGAAAATGGGACCTAAGGGTTGAGATGGTAATTATGAAAAATGACCTAATTACATTATTTGATTAATTGGGATAATTAATTGTGAGAAATGAGGAAATGAAATGGAATTGTCGAGATTGGGAATGTATGGGGTTAAAGGGTGTAGTTGAATTATTTTCACTCACCGAATTGAAATGTTGATTAAATATCCATTGTGCATTTATTTTCTGTATAGAGATAACTGCTTTGGGCTATCGGTGGAGGATAGTCGTGATTGTTGTAGACAATGCATGATGATTAGGCAAACGGAAACTAATCAATGGAATGTGTCATGGAATTTGACGGTTGATAGAATACATTAACTGTATGTATTGAGTGATTGTATATAGAACCAATGTGTTTGTATACGTTATGTGTAGAGGAGGAGATGGGGGATGTACTCCGCGGTTTAGGGGAAGATAGGGGATGTACCTCTAAATCGGATAGTGTTGGGAGAAGATAGGGGATGAACTCCGTAGATACAGCTCATATGCTTGTCTAGAGAAGTGAAGATAGAGCTCATATGCTTATCTTGTGAAGTGTGGATACAGCTTATATGCTTATCTGTGAATGTGGGATATTGTCGTTATACATATCTGTTGAGAATGTGGATATAGCTTATATGCTTATCTGTGAATGTGAGATATAGTTTTTATACATATCTATTGAAATGATGATAGAGCTAACATGCTTATCTGTTGAAAAAGGAAAAATGAAAAGTAACTTGGACTCATAAGTCGTATGACATAAATATGTGATTTATGTGAATGTATCAGTGTTGGCCGTCTATCAATTGCTAATCTTTTAGTCATTGTTCATGGTTGGTTTAGTGTGTTTCTACTAGGCTGTGGCTCACCCTATATGGGAATATCATTTTCAGGTACAGGTAACATGCCACCTCCAAGGACATAGCTTGGGAGGCTAGAGGCGGACATACTTTTGTCGCTTTATTTTTGATGTATTACATGTAAATTCAAGCCAAGGGCTTAATGTGTAAATGAGTTAGTACTCTTTTGTTGTAACCAAGTGTTAACTTGGAAAGCTGTAAGCCCGTAGGGCATTTTGCTTTTGTTGTTAACATGTAATACTTTTGTAATGAAACTCTGATGAATAGAAGAATGTGGTTATTTCATATGTCAATGAATGTCTTATTTGATGAGTTTAATGTTATTATTTTGAGGGCGTTACAACTTTGTATCAGAGCATACCGGGTTCGAATACTTTGGGTACGTGGGAAGTGATTAGGATCACAATGGGTTTGTCTCGCTTGATAGAGACTTAGATGTAGTGTTATATGCTATGTGCTTAATTGATAACATGCTTATGTGACTATGTGGGTATGGGATTTAGTTTCTAGGATGTTGATTGGATCCTTGGATTGCTGGGAGTCTTGTTGGAAAAGCACTTGATCAATGCTGTTTCTAACCGGAACTCTAGTGACGCCTCAGGACTATCATTATCTGGAAACGAAATTCGTAAGTGCTTATGTGTTTATGTGCTTACGTGGAGTGAATTACAGTTGTCCATGCATTAGGACGCGAGTGTTTAGTTTCGGCACATTTATGAATGTGCTAACGTTCTGTATTACCTTTATTAGGATATCAGGACGAGGAAGAGGTGCTAGGCGTGGTAGACCTGCAAGGCAGGAAGTACCATTACCGGAGGAGGTTCCGGCAGTACAGGAGGGAGTTGGTCAGGCCAATGTGGCCGAGCCAGTGGGTCAGCAGGCCATGGGTGCCTTGGCCAGAGAGATAGCAGGAGCTTTGGGTATTCTTAGAGTTGGGAACCAGGCAACTGAGGCAGGGCCTTCTTTCTTGAAGAGGGAATTTTTCCGGTCTAACCCGGATGAGTTTATCGGGGATCCGAAGGAGCCACTGAAGGCTGATGAGTGGCTAGAGCAAATGAGTAAGACGTTCGAGATGCTTGGTATCGAGGACGGAGCACTGAAAGTGACCTTGGCATCCTTCCAGCTGAAGGGAGATGCGGGTCAATGGTGGAAGTACGAGAAGGCTCGTGTTGGTGGTAATTGGGAGGCGTTTGTAAATGCTTTTCAGGAGAGGTTTTTGTCTGCAGCAGCTAGGGAGAAGCTGAGGGATCAGTTTAGCCGGCTTAAACAGCAGGGCTTGTCAGTGGCCGAGTTTGAGGCTACTTTTACCAGTCTGTCCAGGTTGGCACCTGAACTGGTGGCGTCCGAGGAACGCCGTTGCTATGAGTTTAAGCGGAAGTTGAGGCGGGGCCTCAAGTTGAGAGTTGGTGGGTCTTACATCCGAGAGTATAGACACATGGTAGATGCTGCTGCTCATATGGAAATTATGATGCAGGAAGAGGAGGAAGAGAAGAGGGGCTCCAAGAGGGGCCAAGATGGCCAGGGGGATGGCAGGAGGCAGAGGGGTTATAACCCTCAGCAGTCTCAGGGAGCAGTTTCTAGATCGACCTTTCCAGTGCCGAGTGCAGGCTCGGGGAGAGGCAATCAGGGGGAGTTTGCTTGTTACAAGTGTGGCCAGCTGGGTCACAAGGTTTCAGTTTGCCCGCAGAAGGGTGGGGGTCAGAGAGCTGCTTCTTCTTCAGCTAGACCGCAGAGTCAGAGTTTGGGCAGGGGGCAACCCTTGTCTTGTTATCAGTGTGGACAGCCTGGGCACCTGAAGAGGTTTTGCCCGCAGTTGAGTGCCACTTCGGGAGCGTCTGGTTCCAGGCAGACGCAGAGTTTTCAGCCAGCTCAGTCTGTGCAGGCCTCGAGGGCCAATCCGGGGGCTTCGTCGTCCCAGTCTGTGCAGCAGTCTTTTGCTCCTAGAGGTGAGCAGGTAGACCAGGGGCCTACAGGGCGTGTGTATGCTGTTACCGCGCAGGATTTAATACCAGCTCCATCGGTAGTGAGAGGTACTTTTCTGTTTTGTAACTCGATTGCTAATGTGTTGATAGACACGGGTGCATCTCATTCTTTTGTATCTGCTGCATTTGCATCTGTTTTGGAATTGGAGTTAGCACAGTTAGCATCTCCTATTTGTGTGGTATCGCCTTTGGGTGGTGAGTTGATCCTGAAACAGGGTGTTAGAGGTTGTGATATAGAGGTCGCCGACCATAGGCTTCCTTTTCCGTTTGTTGTCATGCCCATGAAGGGTTTTGATGTTATTTTGGGTATGGACTGGCTATCGTCATACCGGGCTGTTATTGATTGCTACCGCCAGAGGATCACGTTATGTACCTTGAGCGGGGAGTGGTTCCATTTCTTGGGAGACCGGGTTGGTAGTGTTTTGCCACCGGGGTATGATTCGCGAGGGCGAAGTGAGCTTAGTAGTCTACTTGCTAGCTTTGAGAGTGGTGAGTGTGATGAGACCCAGATTGTATTACCGAGGGTGGTTTGTGAGTACTCGGATGTCTTTCCCGAAGATCTCATTAGTTTGCCACCTCACCGAGAGATAGAGTTCTTTATTGATTTAGTGCCCGGCACGGCGCCGATTTCTATGGCACCTTATCGTTTTGCTCCAGCAGAGTTGGTTGAGTTGAAAGTTCAGTTCCAGGAATTGCTAGATAAGGGTTTTGTTCGCCCTAGTGTTTCACCGTGGGGAGCACCGGCCCTCTTTGCTAAAAAGAAAGATGGTGCCTTGAGATTGTGTATAGACTACCGGAAGTTGAATCGGGCTACGGTTAAGAATAAGTACCCTATGCCCCGTATAGATGATTTGTTTGACCAGTTGAAGGGTTCCCGTTGTTTCTCTAAGATAGACTTGAGATCGGGTTACCACCAGTTGAGGGTCAGGGAGGAGGATATTCCGAAGACGGCATTCCATACGCGGTATGGCCATTATGAGTTTCTGGTGATGCCATTCGGGCTTACCAATGCACCGGCAGTCTTTATGGACTTGATGAACCGGATCTTCCGGGAATTCTTGGATCGATTTGTAGTCGTTTTCGTGGACGACATTCTTGTCTATTCGCCTTCTGAGGAGGAGCACGAGGAACACTTGAGAGTGGTGCTTGAGTTCCTTAGAGCCCATAGGCTGTATGCCAAGTTTGGGAAGTGTGAGTTCTGGCTGAGGGAAGTCAAATTCTTAGGCCACGTGGTATCCGGGAAAGGCCAATGTTGTGGCCGATGCCCTTAGTAGGAAGTCCATTAGCGATGTAGCTAGTATAGCCATCCGGGAATGGGAGATGTTGGGAGCACTTGGCGAGTTTGATTTGCTACTGGGCGAATCTGTTGAGGCTGCGGCCTTGTTTTCAGTCGTTGCACAGCCTACGCTTGTGACTAGAGTGTTAGAGGCACAGAGAGGTGACCTTGAGGTAGAATCCCTCCGAGAGAAGATCTCTAGTGGGAAGGTTGAGAAGGGTTTGATGGTGTATCCCGACCTGAGTGTGAGATACCGAGACCGTTTGTTTGTACCGGAGTCTTGTCGAGAGGAAGTACTCCGAGAGTTTCACCATTCATGTCTTGCGATGCATCCGGGAGGCACTAAGATGTATCGGGATTTGGGTCATCAGTTTTGGTGGCGAGGTATGAAGAGAGATGTGGCTGTTTTCGTATCGAAGTGCCTTACTTGCCAGCAAGTGAAGGCCGAGCATCAGAGGCCAGCGGGTTTGTTGCAACCCTTGCCTATTGCCGAGTGGAAGTGGGAGCATGTCACTATGGACTTCGTTGTAGGTCTTCCGAGGACTCAGCGGGGTAGTGATGCTATTTGGGTGGTTGTAGACCGGTTGACTAAGTCGGCGCACTTTATTCCTATGCGCGTGAGAGATTCGGTAGATCATCTTGCCGACTTGTATATTCGGGACATAGTGAGATTGCACGGGGTCCCAGTGACGATCGTCTCAGATAGAGATCCTCGTTTTACTGCCAGGTTATGGCAGAGTTTACAGAGTGCCTTGGGTACTAAGTTGACCTTTAGTACGGCTTATCACCCTCAGACTGACGGGCAGTCCGAGCGTACTATTCAGATCCTTGAGGATATGCTTCGGGGTTGTGTCCTGGACTTCAGTGGGACGTGGGAGAGGCACTTACCTTTGGTAGAGTTTGCCTACAACAACAGTTTTCAGTCTAGCATCGGTATGGCACCGTTTGAGGCCTTGTATGGCCGACCGTGTAGGTCTCCAGTTTGTTGGGCCGAGGTGGGTGATGCACCTTTGTTGGGTCCGGAGTTGGTTAGGGAGACGACGGAGAAAGTTGAGCTTATCCGTAGGAGGCTTGTTACAGCCCAGAGTCGTCAGAAATCTTATGTTGACCGTAGGAGGAGGCCTTTGGCGTTTGAGGTAGGTGATCATGTCTTTCTGAAGATATCACCTAGGCGAGGTTTGATGAGGTTTGGGAAGAGTGGGAAGTTATCCCCTCGGTTTATTGGTCCTTTTGAGATCCTTGAGAGGATTGGCGAGGTTGCTTATCGGTTAGCCTTACCGCCGCTGTTATCCGGAGTGCATGACGTGTTTCATGTGAGTATGCTTCGGAAGTATGAGCCAGATCCATCACATGTGTTGGATTGGACCGATTTAGAGGTAGATGAGGATGCCTCGTATGAGGAGAGACCGGTTTGGGTCTTGGATAGGCGGGATCAGGTCCTGCGTGGCAAGACCATTCCTTTGGTGAAAGTCTTGTGGAAACATCACGGAGTGGAGGAAGCCACTTGGGAACGTGAGTTGGAAGTCCGCGAGAAATATCCGGACTTGTTTGTTGATATGTAATCTTGTATTTAAATTTTGAACTATTATTGAACTTAAGAACTTTTATATATGTCTTAAGTTGTGAAACATTGAAAATGTTTTGGTTTATTGGAAGTATGTTTTGGAACTTGCCTCATATGGAAGTTGAATGTAACATTATATATGTTGAATATATTGTTGAAATTGGAAAGATAGTGCATAATGTTGATGCATGTTGAAAGTACATATGCTGTTTACATATTGTGAAATGCCTCTTGTTAAAGGGATGGGATGACCGGTAATGGGTCGAATTGTTGAATGTTAAAGTGTAACATTGTTTAAAATGGAGGAAAATCTATTTTGAAAACTTGTGTTTAATTTCGGGGACGAAATTCTTTAAGGGGGGGGAGGTTATAGCGATCCCGGATTTACCCTTGTTGTATAGTGATCCGGACATGTGTTCGTGGATGTTGGTAGTTGATTATTATCTTGTTTACATCCTTTTTACTTCGTATTTGAGTTATGGGATGTGTTGGGTAGGTTTGTTACAGGTTGGTTGAGTTTAGAAACCAAAACTAGTTGCCCAGATTTTGACCTGTCCGCTCGAGCAGGGGTTTTGGCGCTCGAGCGGGAATTGCACCCATCCAGTATTTTCTGTGCAGCGTTGGACGCTCGAGCGTGGAGTTGTCCGCTCGAGCGGGGTTGTGTGAGTGTCGCTCGAGCGGGAGTTGGAAGCTCGAGCGGAGACCTGGTTCTGTAAAAGTTCTGGGAGTGTGTATCCGCCGATCGAGCGGGATTTTGACGCTCGAGCGGGAGTCTGTGAGTGACGCTCGAGCAGGGTGTTTGACGCTCGAGCGGGTCGACTGGGTTTAAGTTCCGTGTTTTGACTTTTCAAATCACTTTTTCACTTTCTCTTCTCTCTCCTACTTTTTCAAAAACACCATTGTTGAGCCTCTCACTCTAGAACTCTACCTTCTCTCTAGGTTTTGATCTAGTAGGAGTGATTTGCTCACCTTTGGCCTTTACAAAAAAGTTGTTGATCATCGAGGGCTACATTTTAATCTGAAAATTTCGGGTTTTGGAGCACGTTGGGTTTTGTCATCTTCTTCCTTGGAGCTCCGAATTTGAGGTAGGGATATCCTACTCCTCTCTATGGATTTTGTCTTTAAATTTTGGTATTTTGAGATGTTGGGGTTGGTTTGGTAATTTTGTGAAAGTTTGGGGCTTTTGTGTTATTTTACAAAAGTTAGGGTTTTATTTATAATAAACCTAGATGCATGTTTGGTATAGAGAAATGGAATTAATATTGAATCATTGATGAAAATGGGACCTAAGGGTTGAGATGGTAATTATGAAAAATGACCTAATTACATTATTTGATTAATTGGGATAATTAATTGTGAGAAATGAGGAAATAAAATGGAATTGTCGAGATTGGGAATGTATGGGGTTAAAGGGTGTAGTTGAATTATTTTCACTCACCGAATTGAAATGTTGATTAAATATCCATTGTGCATTTATTTTCTGTATAGAGATAACTGCTTTGGGCTATCGGTGGCGGATAGTCGTGATTGTTGTAGACAATGCATGATGATTAGGCAAACGGAAACTAATCAATGGAATGTGTCATGGAATTTGACGGTTGATAGAATACATTAACTGTATGTATTGAGTGATTGTATATAGAACCAATGTGTTTGTATACGTTATGTGTAGAGGAGGAGATGGGAGATGTACTCCGCGATTTAGGGGAAGATAGGGGATGTACCTCTAAACCGGATAGTGTTGGGAGAAGATAGGGGATGAACTCCGTAGATACAGCTCATATGCTTGTCTAGAGAAGTGAAGATAGAGCTCATATGCTTATCTTGTGAAGTGTGGATACAGCTTATATGCTTATCTGTGAATGTGGGATATTGTCGTTATACATATCTGTTGAGAATGTGGACATAGCTTATATGCTTATCTGTGAATGTGAGATATAGTTTTTATACATATCTGTTGAAATGATGATAGAGCTAACATGCTTATCTGTTGAAAAAGGGAAAATGAAAAGTAACTTGGACTCATAAGTCGTATGACATAAATATGTGATTTATGTGAATGTATCAGTGTTGGCCGTCTATCAATTGCTAATCTTTTAGTCATTGTTCATGGTTGGTTTAGTGTGTTTCTACTGGGCTGTGGCTCACCCTATATGGAAATATTATTTTGAGGGCGTTACAACTTGGTATCAGAGCGTACCAGGTTCGAATACTTTGGGTACGTGGGAAGTGATTAGGATCACAATGGGTTTGTCTCGCTTGATAGAGACTTAGATGTAGTGTTATATGCTATGTGCTTAATTGATAACATGCTTATGTGACTATGTGGGTATGGGATTTAGTTTCTAAGATGTTGATTGGATCTTTGGGTTGCTGGGAGTCTTGTTGGAAAAGCACTTGATCATTGCTATTTCTAACCGGAACTCTAGTGACGCCTCAGGACTATCATTATCCGGAAACGAAATTCGTAAGTGCTTATGTGTTTATGTGCTTACGTGGAGTGAATTACAGTTGTCCATGCATTAGGACGCGAGTGTTTAGTTTCGGCACATTTATGAATGTGCTAACGTTCTGTATTACCTTTATTAGGATGTCAGGACGAGGAAGAGGTGCTCGGCGTGGTAGACCTGCAAGGTAGGAAGTACCATTACCGGAGGAGGTTCCGGCAGTACAGGAGGGAGTTGGTTAGGCCAATGTGGCCGAGCCAGTGGGTCAGCAGGCCATGGGTGCCTTGGCCAGAGAGATAGCAGGAGCTTTGGGTATTCTTAGAGCTGGGAACCAGGCAGCTGAGGCAGGGCCTTCTTTCTTGAAGAGGGAGTTTTTCCGGTCTAACCCGGATGAGTTTATCGGGGATCCGAAGGAGCCACTGAAGGCTGATGAGTGGCTAGAGCAAATGAGTAAGACGTTCGAGATTCTTGGCATCGAGGACGGAGCACTGAAAGTGACCTTGGCATCCTTCCAGTTGAAGGGAGATGCGGGTCAATGGTGGAAGTACGAGAAGGCTCGTGTTGGTGGTACTTGGGAGGCGTTTGTAAATGCTTTTCAGGAGAGGTTTTTGTCTGCAGCAGCTAGGGAGAAGCTGAGGGATCAGTTTCGCCGGCTTAAACAGCAGGGCTTGTCAGTGGCCGAGTTTGAGGCTACTTTTACCAGTCTGTCCAAGTTTGCACCAGAACTGGTGGCGTCCGAGGAACGCCGTTACTATTAGTTTGAGCGGAAGTTGAGGCGGGGCCTCAAGTTGAGAGTTGGTGGGTCTTACATCCGAGAGTATAGACACCTGGTAGATGCTGCTGCTCATATGGAAATTATGAGGCAGGAAGAGGAGGAAGAGGAGGAAAAGTGGGTCTTCCACTTTTAAAATTAAAAATGAAAGTTGCATAAAATTAAATATGGAAGTTCAATCCAGAAACCACTATACCTTAACGATCTATTTGGAAATTAAATAAAAAAAGAAGTTTAATAGAAAAGTAAATTGAATAAAAATGGAAGTAGAATAAAAATAAAAAGGAAAGTTCCAGAAAATTAAAAGTGGAAGTTCAATCCCGAAACCACTATACCTTAACGATCTATTTCGAAATTAAATAAAAAAGGAAGTTTAACAGAAAAGTAAATTGAACAAAAATGGAAGTAGAATAAAAATAAAAAAGAAAGTTGCATAAAATTAAAAATGGAAGTTCAATCCAAAAACCATTATACTTTAACGATCTATTTGGAAATTAAATAAAAAATGAAGTTTAATAGAAAAGTAAATCGAATCAAAATGGAAGTTGAATAAAATTAAAAATGAAAGTTGCATAAAATTAAATATGGAAGTTCAATCCGGAAACCACTATACCTTAACGATCTATTTGGAAATTAAATAAAAAAAAAAGTTTAATAGAAAAGTAAATTGCATAAAAATGGAAGTTGAAGAAAAATAAAAATGAAAGTTGCAGAAAATTAAATATGGAAGTTCAATCAAAAAACCACTATATTTTAACGATCTATTTGGAAATTAAATAAAAAATGAAGTTTAATAGAAAAGTAAATCGAATAAAAATGGAAGTTGAATAAAATTAAAAATGAAAGTTGCATAAAATTAAATATGGAAGTTCAATCCAGAAACCACTATACCTTAACGATCTATTTGGAAATTAAATAAAAAAGGAAGTTTGATAGAAAAGTAAATTGAATAACATT
The DNA here is from genome assembly GCF_055761805.1 of Camellia sinensis. Taxonomy (NCBI): domain Eukaryota; kingdom Viridiplantae; phylum Streptophyta; class Magnoliopsida; order Ericales; family Theaceae; genus Camellia; species Camellia sinensis. The sequence continues at coordinate 42,921,153 of NW_028128987.1, read as the reverse complement.
GGAAGTTGAATAAAAATAAAAATGAAAGTTGCATAAAATTAAAAATAGAAGTTCAATCCCAAAAACACTATACCTTAACCATCTATTTGGAAATTAAATAAAAAAGGAAGTTTAATAGAAAGGTAAATAGAATAAAAATGGAAGTTGAATAAAAATAAAAATGGAAGTTGCAGAAAATTAAATATGGAAGTTCAATCCAAAAACCATTATACCTTAACGATCTATTGGGAAATTAAATAAAAAAGGAAGTTTAATAGAAAAGTAAATTGCATAAAAATAGAAGTTGAATAAAAATAAAAATGAAAGTTGCAGAAAATTAATGTTGGAAGTTCAATCCCGAAACCACTATACCTTAACGATCTATTTGGAAATTAAATAAAAAAGGAGGTTTAATAGAAAAAGTAAATTGAATTAAAATGGAAGTAGAATAAAAATAAAAATGAAGGTTGCACAAAATTAAAAATGGAAGTTCAATCCAGAAACCACTATACCTTAACGATCTATTTGGAAATTAAATAAAAAAGAAAGTTTAATAGAAAAGTAAATTGAATAAAAATGGAATTTGAATAAAAATAAAAATGAAAGTTGCAGAAAATGAAATATGGAAGTTCAATCCAGAAACCACTATACCTTAACGGTCTATTTGGAAATTAAATAAAAAAGGAAGTTTGATAGAAAAGTAAATTGAATAAAAATGGAAGTAGAATAAAAATAAAAACGAAAGTTGCATAAAATTAAAAATGGAAGTTCAATTCCAAAAACACTCTACCTTAACCATCTATTTTGCAATTAAATAAAGAAGGAAGTTTAATAGAAAGGTAAATAGAATAAAAATGGAAGTTGAATAAAAATGAAAATGAAAGTTGCATAAAATTAAAAATGGAAGTTCAATCCAAAAACCACAATATCTTAAGGATATATTTGAAAATTAAATAAAAAAAGAAGATGAGTAGAAAAGAAACTTGAATAAAAAAGGAAGATGAATAAAAATAAAAATGGAAGTTGCAGAAAATTAAAATGGAAGTTCAATCCAGAAACCAGTATACCTTAACGATCTATTTGGAAATTAAATAAAAAAGGAAGTTTAATAGAAAAGTAAATTGATTAAAAATGGAAGTAGAATAAAAATAAAAAAGAAAGTTGCATAAAATTAAAAATGGAAGTTCTATCCAGAAACCACTATACCATAATGATCTACTTGGAAATTAAATAAAAAAGGAAGTTTCTTAGGAAAGTAAATTGAATTAAAATGCAAGTACAATAAAAATAAAAATAAAAATGAAAGTTGCATAAAATTAAAAATGGAAGTTCAATCCAGAACCACTATACCTTAACGATCTATTTGGAAATTAAATAAAAAAGGAAGTTTAATAGAAAAGTAAATTGAATAAAAATGAAAGTTGCAGAAAATAAATTATGGAAGATCAATCCAGAAACCACAGTACCTTAATGATCTATTTGGAAATTGAATAAAAAACAAAGTTTAATAGAAAAGTAAATTGTATAAAAATAGAAGTTGAATAAAAATAAAAATGAAAGCTGCAGAAAATTAAATATGGAAGTTCAATCCAGAAACCACTGTCCCTTAACGATCTATTTGGAAATTAAATAAAAAAGGAAGTTTAATAGAAAAACAAATTGCATAAAATGGAAGTAGAATAAAAATAAAAATGAAAGTTGCATAAAATTAAAAATGGAAGTTCAATCCAAAAACCACTATACTTTAACGATCTATTTGGAAATTAAATAAAAAAAGGAAGTTTAATAGAAAAGTAAATTGCATAAAAATGGAAGTTGAACAAAAATGAAAATGAATGCTGCAGAAAATTAAATATGGAAGTTCAATCCAGAAACCACTATACCATAACGATCTATTTGAAAATCAAATAAAAAAGGAAGTTTAATAGAAAAACAAATTGCATAAAATGGAAGTAGAATAAAAATAAAAATGAAAGTTGCATAAAATTAAAAATGGAAGTTCAATCCAAAAACCACTATACTTTTATGATCTATTTGGAAATTAAATAAAAAAGTAAGTTTAATAGAAAAGTAAATTAAATAAAAATGAAAGTTGAATAAAAATAAAAATGGAAGTTGCGGAAAATTAAATATGGAAATTCAATCCCGAAACCACTATACCTTAACGATTTATTTGGAAATTAAATAAAAAAGGAAGTGTAATAGAAAAGTAAATGGCATAAAATGGAAATAGAATAAAAATAAAAATGAAAGTTGCATAAAATTAAAAATGGAAGTTCAATCCAAAAAGTACAATACCTTAACGATCAATTTGAAAATTAACTAAAAAAGGAAGTTTAATAGAAAAGTAAATTGAATAAAAATGGAAGTTGAATAAAAATAAAAATGAAAGTTGCAGAGAATTAAATATGGAAGTTCAATCCGGAAACCACTATACCTTAATGATCTATTTGGAAATTAAATAAAAAAGGAAGTTTGATAGAAAAGTAAATTGTATAAAAATAGAAGTTGAACAAAAATAAAAATGAAAGTTGCAGAAAATTAAATATGGAAGTTCAATCCAGAAACCACTATACCTTAACGATCTATTTGGAAATTAAATAAAAAAGGAAGTTTAATAGAAAAACAAATTGCATAAAATGGAAGTAGAATAAAAATAAAAATGAATGTTGCATAAAATTAAAAATGGAAGTTCAATCCAAAAACCACTATACTTTTACGATCTATTTGGAAATTAAATAAAAAAGGAAGTTTAATAGAAAAGTAAATTGAATAAAAATGGAAGTTGAATAAAAATAAAAATGGAAGTTGAAGAAAATTAAATATGGATGTTCAATCCAAAAACCACTATTCCTTAACGATCTACTTGGAAATTAAATAAAAAAGGAAGTTTCATAGAAAAGTAAATTGAATAAAAATGGAATTTGAAGAAAAATAAAAATGGAAGTTGCGGAAAATTAAATATGGAAGTTCAATCCCGAAACCACTATACCTTAACGATCTATTTGGAAATTAAATAAAAAAGGAAGTTTAATTGAAAAGTAAATTGCATAAAATGGAAGTAGAATAAAAATAAAAATGAAAGTTGCGTAAAATTAAAAATGGAAGTTCAATCCAAAAAGCACTACACTTTAACGATCTATTTTGAAATTAAATAAAAAAGGTAGTTTAATAGAAAAGTAAATTGAATAAAAATGGAAGTTGAATAAAAATAAAAATGGAAGTTGCAGAAAATTAAATATGGAAGTTCAATCCAGAAACCACTATATATTAACGACCTATTTGGAAATTAAAAAAAAATGAAGTTTAATAGAAAAGTAAATTGAATAAAAATGGAAGTTGAATAAAAATAAAAATGGAAGTTGCAGAAAATTAAATATGGAAGTTCAATCTAGAAACCGCTATGCATTAACGATCTATTTGGAAATTAAATAAAAAAAAGAATTTTAATAGAAAAGTAAATTTCATAAAAATGGAAGTTGAAGAAAAATAAAAATGAAACTTACAGAAAATTAAATATGGAAGTTCAATCCCGAAACCACTATACCTTAACGATCTATTTGGAAATTAAATAAAAAAGGAAGTTTAATAGAAAAGTAAATTGCATAAAATGGAAGTAGAATAAAAATAAAAATGAAAGTTGCATAAAATTAAAAATGGAAGTTCAATCCAAAAACCACTATACTTTAACGATCTATTTGGAAATTAAATAAAAAAGGAAGTTTAATAGAAAAGTAAATTGAATAAAAATAGAAGTTGAATAAAAATAAAAATGGAAGTTGCAGAAAATTAAATATGGAAGTTCAATCCAGAAACCACTATACCTTAACTATCTATTTGGAAATTACATAAAAAAAGGAAGTTTAATAGAAAAGTAAATTGAATAAAAATGGAAGTTGAATAAAAATAAAAATGGAAGTTGCAGAAAATTAAATATGGAAGTTCAATCCAGAAACCACTATACCTTAACGATATATTTGGAAATTAAATAAAAAAAGGAAGTTTAATAGAAAAGTTAATTGAATAAAAATGGAAGTTGAATAAAAATAAAAATGGAAGTTGTAGAAAATTAAATATGGAAGTTCAATCCAGAAACCGCTATACCTTAACGATCTATTTGGAAATTAAATAAAATAAGGAAGTTTATTAGAAAAGTAAATTGCATAAAATGGAAGTAGAATAAAAATAAAAATGAAAGTTGCATAAAATTAAAAATGGAAGTTCAATCCAAAAACCACTATATTTTAACGATCTATTTGGAACTTAAATAAAAAAACATGTTTAATAGAAAAGTAAATTGAATAAAAATAGAAATTGAATAAAAATAAAAATGGAAGTTGCAGATAATTAAATATGGAAGTTCAATCCCGAAACGACTATACCTTAACGATCCATTTGGAAATTAAATAAAAAATGAAGTTTAATAGAAAAGTAAATAGCATAAAATCGAAGTAGAATAAAAATAAAAATGAAAGTTGCATAAAATTAAAAATGGAAGTTCAATCCAAAAACGACTATACTTTATTGATCTATTTGGAAATTAAATAAGAAAGGAAGTTTAATAGAAAAGTAAATTGAATAAAAATGGAAGTTGAATAAAAATAAAAATGGAAGTTGCAGAAAATTAAATATGGAAGTTCAATCCAAAAACCACTATACCTTAACGATCTATTTGGAAATTAAATAAAAAAGGAAGTTTAATAGAAAAGTAAATTGCATAAAAATGGAAGTTGAATAAAAATAAAAAAGAAAGTTGCAGAAAATTAAATATGGAAGTTCAATCCCGAAACCACTGTACCTTAACGATCTATTTGGAAATTAAATAAAAAAGGAAGTTTAATGGAAAAAGTAAATTAAATTAAAATGGAAGTAGAATAAAAATAAAAATGAAGGTTGCATAAAATTAAAAATGGAAGTTCAATCCAGAAACCATTATACCTTAACGATCTATTTGGAAATTAAATAAAAAAGAAAGTTTAGTAGAAAAGTAAATTGAATAAAAATGGAATTTGAATAAAAATAAAAATGAAAGTTGCAGAAAATGAAATATGGAAGTTCAATCCAGAAACCACTATACCTTAACGATCTATTTGGAAATTAAATAAAAAAGGAAGTTTAATAGAAAAGTAAATTGAATAAAAATGGAAGTAGAATAAAAATAAAAAGGAAAGTTCCAGAAAATTAAAAGCGGAAGTTCAATCCCGAAACCACTATACCTTAACGATCTATTTGGAAATTAAATAAAAAAGGAAGTTTAACAGAAAAGTAAATTGAACAAAAATGGAAGTAGAATAAAAATAAAAAAGAAAGTTGCATAAAATTAAAAATGGAAGTTCAATTCAAAAACCACTATACTTTAACGTTCTATTTGGAAATTAAATAAAAAATGAAGTTTAATAGAAAAGTAAATCTATAGCGATCCCGGATTTACCCTTGTTGTATAGTGATCCGGACATGTGTCCGTGGATGTTGGTAGTTGATTATTATCTTGTTTACATCCTTTTTACTTCGTATTTGAGTTATGGGATGTGTTGGGCAGGTTTGTTACAGGTTGGTTGAGTTTAGAAACCAAAACTAGTTGTCCAGATTTTGACCTGTCCGCTCGAGCGGGGGTTTTGGCGCTCGAGCGGGAATTGCACCCATCCAGTATTTTCTGTGCAGCGTTGGACGCTCGAGCGTGGAGTTGTCTGCTCGAGCGGGGTTGTGTGAGTGTCGCTCGAGCGGGAGTTGGAAGCTCGAGCGGAGACCTGGTTCTGTAAAAGTTTTGGGACTGTGTATCCGCCGCTCGAGCGGGATTGTTGACGCTCGAGCGGGAGTCTGTGAGTGACGCTCGAGCGGGTCGACTGGGTTTAAGTTCCGTGTTTTGACTTTTCAAATCACTTTTTCACTTTCTCTTCTCTCTCCTACTTTTTCAAAAACACCATTGTTGAGCCTCTCACTCTAGAACTCTACCTTCTCTCTAGGTTTTGATCTAGTAGGAGTGATTTGCTCACCTTTGGCCTTTACAAAAAAGTTGTTGATCATCGAGGGCTACATTTTAATCTGAAAATTTCGGGTTTTGGAGCACGTTGGGTTTTGTCATCTTCTTCCTTGGAGCTCCGAATTTGAGGTAGGGATATCCTACTCCTCTCTATGGATTTTGTCTTTAAATTTTGGTATTTTGAGATGTTGGGGTTGGTTTGGTAATTTTGTGAAAGTTTGGGGCTTTTGTGTTATTTTACAAAAGTTAGGGTTTTATTTATAATAAACCTAGATGCATGTTTGGTATAGAGAAATGGAATTAATATTGAATCATTGATGAAAATGGGACCTAAGGGTTGAGATGGTAATTATGAAAAATGACCTAATTACATTATTTGATTAATTGGGATAATTAATTGTGAGAAATGAGGAAATGAAATGGAATTGTCGAGATTGGGAATGTATGGGGTTAAAGGGTGTAGTTGAATTATTTTCACTCACCGAATTGAAATGTTGATTAAATATCCATTGTGCATTTATTTTCTGTATAGAGATAACTGCTTTGGGCTATCGGTGGAGGATAGTCGTGATTGTTGTAGACAATGCATGATGATTAGGCAAACGGAAAATAATCAATGGAATGTGTCATGGAATTTGACGGTTGATAGAATACATTAACTGTATGTATTGAGTGATTGTATATAGAACCAATGTGTTTGTATACGTTATGTGTAGAGGAGGAGATGGGGGATGTACTCCGCGGTTTAGGGGAAGATAGGGGATGTACCTCTAAATCGGATAGTGTTGGGAGAAGATAGGGGATGAACTCCGTAGATACAGCTCATATGCTTGTCTAGAGAAGTGAAGATAGAGCTCATATGCTTATCTTGTGAAGTGTGGATACAGCTTATATGCTTATCTGTGAATGTGGGATATTGTCGTTATACATATCTGTTGAGAATGTGGATATAGCTTATATGCTTATCTGTGAATGTGAGATATAGTTTTTATACATATCTGTTGAAATGATGATAGAGCTAACATGCTTATCTGTTGAAAAAGGAAAAATGAAAAGTAACTTGGACTCATAAGTCGTATGACATAAATATGTGATTTATGTGAATGTATCAGTGTTGGCCGTCTATCAATTGCTAATCTTTTAGTCATTGTTCATGGTTGGTTTAGTGTGTTTCTACTAGGCTGTGGCTCACCCTATATGGGAATATCATTTTCAGGTACAGGTAACATGCCACCTCCAAGGACATAGCTTGGGAGGCTAGAGGCGGACATACTTTTGTCGCTTTATTTTTGATGTATTACATGTAAATTCAAGCCAAGGGCTTAATGTGTAAATGAGTTAGTACTCTTTTGTTGTAACCAAGTGTTAACTTGGAAAGCTGTAAGCCCGTAGGGCATTTTGCTTTTGTTGTTAACATGTAATACTTTTGTAATGAAACTCTGATGAATAGAAGAATGTGGTTATTTCATATGTCAATGAATGTCTTATTTGATGAGTTTAATGTTATTATTTTGAGGGCGTTACAACTTTGTATCAGAGCGTACCGGGTTCGAATACTTTGGGTACGTGGGAAGTGATTAGGATCACAATGGGTTTGTCTCGCTTGATAGAGACTTAGATGTAGTGTTATATGCTATGTGCTTAATTGATAACATGCTTATGTGACTATGTGGGTATGGGATTTAGTTTCTAGGATGTTGATTGGATCCTTGGATTGCTGGGAGTCTTGTTGGAAAAGCACTTGATCAATGCTGTTTCTAACCGGAACTCTAGTGACGCCTCAGGACTATCATTATCCGGAAACGAAATTCGTAAGTGCTTATGTGTTTATGTGCTTACGTGGAGTGAATTACAGTTGTCCATGCATTAGGACGCGAGTGTTTAGTTTCGGCACATTTATGAATGTGCTAACGTTCTGTATTACCTTTATTAGGATGTCAGGACGAGGAAGAGGTGCTAGGCGTGGTAGACCTGCAAGGCAGGAAGTACCATTACCGGAGGAGGTTCCGGCAGTACAGGAGGGAGTTGGTCAGGCCAATGTGGCCGAGCCAGTGGGTCAGCAGGCCATGGGTGCCTTGGCCAGAGAGATAGCAGGAGCTTTGGGTATTCTTAGAGTTGGGAACCAGGCAGCTGAGGCAGGGCCTTCTTTCTTGAAGAGGGAATTTTTCCGGTCTAACCCGGATGAGTTTATCGGGGATCCGAAGGAGCCACTGAAGGCTGATGAGTGGCTAGAGCAAATGAGTAAGACGTTCGAGATGCTTGGTATCAAGGACGGAGCACTGAAAGTGACCTTGGCATCCTTCCAGCTGAAGGGAGATGCGGGTCAATGGTGGAAGTACGAGAAGGCTCGTGTTGGTGGTACTTGGGAGGCGTTTGTAAATGCTTTTCAGGAGAGGTTTTTGTCTGCAGCAGCTAGGGAGAAGCTGAGGGATCAGTTTAGCCGGCTTAAACAGCAGGGCTTGTCAGTGGCCGAGTTTGAGGCTACTTTTACCAGTCTTTCCAGGTTTGCACCTGAACTGGTGGCGTCCGAGGAACGCCGTTGCTATGAGTTTAAGCGGAAGTTGAGGCGGGGCCTCAAGTTGAGAGTTGGTGGGTCTTACATCCGAGAGTATAGACACATGGTAGATGCTGCTGCTCATATGGAAATTATGATGCAGGAAGAGGAGGAAGAGGAGGAAGAGCAGAGGGGCTCCAAGAGGGGCCAAGATGGCCAGGGCGATGGCAGGAGGCAGAGGGGTTATAACCCTCAGCAGTCTCAGGGAGCAGTTTCTAGATCGACCTTTCCAGTGCCGAGTGCAGGCTCGGGGAGAGGCAATCAGGGGGAGTTTGCTTGTTACAAGTGTGGCCAGCTGGGTCACAAGGTTTCAGTTTGCCCGCAGAAGGGTGGGGGTCAGAGAGCTGCTTCTTCTTCAGCTAGACCGCAGAGTCAGAGTTTGGGCAGGGGGCAACCCTTGTCTTGTTATCAGTGTGGACAGCCTGGGCACCTGAAGAGGTTTTGCCCGCAGTTGAGTGCCACTTCGGGAGTGTCTGGTTCCAGGCAGACGCAGAGTTTTCAGCCAGCTCAGTCTGTGCAGGCCTCGAGGGCCAATCCGGGGGCTTCGTCGTCCCAGTCTGTGCAGCAGTCTTTTGCTCCTAGAGGTGAGCAGGTAGACCAGGGGCCTACAGGGCGTGTGTATGCTGTTACCGCGCAGGATTTAGTACCGGCTCCATCGGTAGTGAGAGGTACTTTTCTGTTTTGTAACTCGATTGCTAATGTGTTGATAGACACGGGTGCATCTCATTCTTTTGTATCTGCTGCATTTGCATCTATTTTGGAATTGGAGTTAGCACAGTTAGCATCTCCTATTTGTGTGGTATCGCCTTTGGGTGGTGAGTTGATCCTGAAACAGGGTGTTAGAGGTTGTGATATAGAGGTCGCCGACCATAGGCTTCCTTTTCCGTTTGTTGTCATGCCCATGAAGGGTTTTGATGTTATTTTGGGTATGGACTGGCTATCGTCATACCGGGCTGTTATTGATTGCTACCGCCAGAGGATCACGTTATGTACCTTGAGCGGGGAGTGGTTCCATTTCTTGGGAGACCGGGTTGGTAGTGTTTTGCCACCGGGGTATGATTCGCGAGGGCGAAGTGAGCTTAGTAGTCTACTTGCTAGCTTTGAGAGTGGTGAGTGTGATGAGACCCAGATTGTATTACCGAGGGTGGTTTGTGAGTACTCGGATGTCTTTCCCGAAGATCTCATTAGTTTGCCACCTCACCGAGAGATAGAGTTCTTTATTGATTTAGTGCCCGGCACGGCGCCGATTTCTATGGCACCTTATCGTTTTGCTCCAGCAGAGTTGGTTGAGTTGAAAGTTCAGTTCCAGGAATTGCTAGATAAGGGTTTTGTTCGCCCTAGTGTTTCACCGTGGGGAGCACCGGCCCTCTTTGCTAAAAAGAAAGATGGTGCCTTGAGATTGTGTATAGACTACCGGAAGTTGAATCGGGCTACGGTTAAGAATAAGTACCCTATGCCCCGTATAGATGATTTGTTTGACCAGTTGAAGGGTTCCCGTTGTTTCTCTAAGATAGACTTGAGATCGGGTTACCACCAGTTGAGGGTCAGGGAGGAGGATATTCCGAAGACGGCATTCCATACGCGGTATGGCCATTATGAGTTTCTGGTGATGCCATTCGGGCTTACCAATGCACCGGCAGTCTTTATGGACTTGATGAACCGGATCTTCCGGGAATTCTTGGATCGATTTGTAGTCGTTTTCGTGGACGACATTCTTGTCTATTCGCCTTCTGAGGAGGAGCACGAGGAACACTTGAGAGTGGTGCTTGAGTTCCTTAGAGCCCATAGGCTGTATGCCAAGTTTGGGAAGTGTGAGTTCTGGCTGAGGGAAGTCAAATTCTTAGGCCACGTGGTATCCGGGAAAGGCCAATGTTGTGGCCGATGCCCTTAGTAGGAAGTCCATTAGCGATGTAGCTAGTATAGCCATCCGGGAATGGGAGATGTTGGGAGCACTTGGCGAGTTTGATTTGCTACTGGGCGAATCTGTTGAGGCTGCGGCCTTGTTTTCAGTCGTTGCACAGCCTACGCTTGTGACTAGAGTGTTAGAGGCACAGAGAGGTGACCTTGAGGTAGAATCCCTCCGAGAGAAGATCTCCAGTGGGAAGGTTGAGAAGGGTTTGATGGTGTATCCCGACCTGAGTGTGAGATACCGAGACCGTTTGTTTGTACCGGAGTCTTGCCGAGAGGAAGTACTCCGAGAGTTTCACCATTCATGTCTTGCGATGCATCCGGGAGGCACTAAGATGTATCGGGATTTGGGTCATCAGTTTTGGTGGCGAGGTATGAAGAGAGATGTGGCTGTTTTCGTATCGAAGTGCCTTACTTGCTAGCAAGTGAAGGCCGAGCATCAGAGGCCAGCGGGTTTGTTGCAACCCTTGCCTATTGCCGAGTGGAAGTGGGAGCATGTCACTCTGGACTTCGTTGTAGGTCTTCCGAGGACTCAGCGGGGTAGTGATGCTATTTGGGTGGTTGTAGACCGGTTGACTAAGTCGGCGCACTTTATTCCTATGCGCGTGAGAGATTCGGTAGATCATCTTGCTGACTTGTATATTCGGGACATAGTGAGATTGCACGGGGTCCCAGTGACGATCGTCTCAGATAGAGATCCTCGTTTTACTGCCAGGTTATGGCAGAGTTTACAGAGTGCCTTGGGTACTAAGTTGACCTTTAGTACGGCTTATCACCCTCAGACTGACGGGCAGTCCGAGCGTACTATTCAGATCCTTGAGGATATGCTTCGGGGTTGTGTCCTGGACTTCAGTGGGACGTGGGAGAGGCACTTACCTTTGGTAGAGTTTGCCTACAACAACAGTTTTCAGTCTAGCATCGGTATGGCACCGTTTGAGGCCTTGTATGGTCGACCGTGTAGGTCTCCAGTTTGTTGGGCCGAGGTGGGTGATGCACCTTTGTTGGGTCCGGAGTTGGTTAGGGAGACGACGGAGAAAGTTGAGCTTATCCGTAGGAGGCTTGTTACAGCCCAGAGTCGTCAGAAATCTTATGTTGACCGTAGGAGGAGGCCTTTGGCGTTTGAGGTAGGTGATCGTGTCTTTTTGAAGATATCACCTAGGCGAGGTTTGATGAGGTTTGGGAAGAGTGGGAAGTTATCCCCTCGGTTTATTGGTCCTTTTGAGATCCTTGAGAGGATTGGCGAGGTTGCTTATCGGTTAGCCTTACTGCCGCTGTTATCCGGAGTGCATGACGTGTTTCATGTGAGTATGCTTCGGAAGTATGAGCCAGATCCATCACATGTGTTGGATTGGACCGATTTAGAGGTAGATGAGGATGCCTCGTATGAGGAGAGACCGGTTTGGGTCTTGGAAAGGCGGGATCAGGTCCTGCGTGGCAAGACCATTCCTTTGGTGAAAGTCTTGTGGAAACATCACGGAGTGGAGGAAGCCACTTGGGAACGTGAGTTGGAAGTCTGCGAGAAATATCCGGACTTGTTTGTTGATATGTAATCTTGTATTTAAATTTTGAACTATTATTGAACTTAAGAACTTTTATATATGTCTTAAGTTGTGAAACATTGAAAATGTTTTGGTTTATTGGAAGTATGTTTTGGAACTTGCCTCATATGGAAGTTGAATGTAACATTATATATGTTGAATATATTGTTGAAATTGGAAAGATAGTGCATAATGTTGATGCATGTTGAAAGTACATATGCTGTTTACATATTGTGAAATGCCTCTTGTTAAAGGGATGGAATGACCGGTAATGGGTCGAATTGTTGAATGTTAAAGTGTAACATTGTTTAAAATGGAGGAAAATCTATTTTGAAAACTTGTGTTTAATTTCGGGGACGAAATTCTTTAAGGGGGGGGAGGTTATAGCGATCCCGGATTTACCCTTGTTGTATAGTGATCCGGACATGTGTCCGTGGATGTTGGTAGTTGATTATTATCTTGTTTACATCCTTTTTACTTCGTATTTGAGTTATGGGATGTGTTGGGTAGGTTTGTTACAGGTTGGTTGAGTTTAGAAACCAAAACTAGTTGCCCAGATTTTGACCTGTCCGCTCGAGCAGGGGTTTTGGCGCTCGAGCGGGAATTGCACCCATCCAGTATTTTCTGTGCAGCGTTGGACGCTCGAGCGTGGAGTTGTCCGCTCGAGCGGGGTTGTGTGAGTGTCGCTCGAGCGGGAGTTGGAAGCTCGAGCGGAGACCTGGTTCTGTAAAAGTTCTGGGAGTGTGTATCCGCCGCTCGAGCGGGATTTTGACGCTCGAGCGGGAGTCTGTGAGTGACGCTCGAGCAGGGTGTTTGACGCTCGAGCGGGTCGACTGGGTTTAAGTTCCGTGTTTTGACTTTTCAAATCACTTTTTCACTTTCTCTTCTCTCTCCTACTTTTTCAAAAACACCATTGTTGAGCCTCTCACTCTAGAACTCTACCTTCTCTCTAGGTTTTGATCTAGTAGGAGTGATTTGCTCACCTTTGGCCTTTACAAAAAAGCTGTTGATCATCGAGGGCTACATTTTAATCTGAAAATTTCGGGTTTTGGAGCACGTTGGGTTTTGTCATCTTCTTCCTTGGAGCTCCGAATTTGAGGTAGGGATATCCTACTCCTCTCTATGGATTTTGTCTTTAAATTTTGGTATTTTGAGATGTTGGGGTTGGTTTGGTAATTTTGTGAAAGTTTGGGGCTTTTGTGTTATTTTACAAAAGTTAGGGTTTTATTTATAATAAACCTAGATGCATGTTTGGTATAGAGAAATGGAATTAATATTGAATCATTGATGAAAATGGGACCTAAGGGTTGAGATGGTAATTATGAAAAATGACCTAATTACATTATTTGATTAATTGGGATAATTAATTGTGAGAAATGAGGAAATGAAATGGAATTGTCGAGATTGGGAATGTATGGGGTTAAAGGGTGTAGTTGAATTATTTTCACTCACCGAATTGAAATGTTGATTAAATATCCATTGTGCATTTATTTTCTGTATAGAGATAACTGCTTTGGGCTATCGGTGGCGGATAGTCGTGATTGTTGTAGACAATGCATGATGATTAGGCAAACGGAAACTAATCAATGGAATGTGTCATGGAATTTGACGGTTGATAGAATACATTAACTGTATGTATTGAGTGATTGTATATAGAACCAATGTGTTTGTATACGTTATGTGTAGAGGAGGAGATGGGAGATGTACTCCGCGGTTTAGGGGAAGATAGGGGATGTACCTCTAAACCGGATAGTGTTGGGAGAAGATAGGGGATGAACTCCGTAGATACAGCTCATATGCTTGTCTAGAGAAGTGAAGATAGAGCTCATATGCTTATCTTGTGAAGTGTGGATACAGCTTATATGCTTATCTGTGAATGTGGGATATTGTCGTTATACATATCTGTTGAGAATGTGGACATAGCTTATATGCTTATCTGTGAATGTGAGATATAGTTTTTATACATATCTGTTGAAATGATGATAGAGCTAACATGCTTATCTGTTGAAAAAGGGAAAATGAAAAGTAACTTGGACTCATAAGTCGTATGACATAAATATGTGATTTATGTGAATGTATCAGTGTTGGCCGTCTATCAATTGCTAATCTTTTAGTCATTGTTCATGGTTGGTTTAGTGTGTTTCTACTGGGCTGTGGCTCACCCTATATGGAAATATTATTTTGAGGGCGTTACAACTTGGTATCAGAGCGTACCAGGTTCGAATACTTTGGGTACGTGGGAAGTGATTAGGATCACAATGGGTTTGTCTCGCTTGATAGAGACTTAGATGTAGTGTTATATGCTATGTGCTTAATTGATAACATGCTTATGTGACTATGTGGGTATGGGATTTAGTTTCTAAGATGTTGATTGGATCTTTGGGTTGCTGGGAGTCTTGTTGGAAAAGCACTTGATCAATGCTGTTTCTAACCGGAACTCTAGTGACGCCTCAGGACTATCATTATCCGGAAACGAAATTCGTAAGTGCTTATGTGTTTATGTGCTTACGTGGAGTGAATTACAGTTGTCCATGCATTAGGACGCGAGTGTTTAGTTTCGGCACATTTATGAATGTGCTAACGTTCTGTATTACCTTTATTAGGATGTCAGGACGAGGAAGAGGTGCTCGGCGTGGTAGACCTGCAAGGTAGGAAGTACCATTACCGGAGGAGGTTCCGGCAGTACAGGAGGGAGTTGGTTAGGCCAATGTGGCCGAGCCAGTGGGTCAGCAGGCCATGGGTGCCTTGGCCAGAGAGATAGCAGGAGCTTTGGGTATTCTTAGAGCTGGGAACCAGGCAGCTGAGGCAGGGCCTTCTTTCTTGAAGAGGGAGTTTTTCCGGTCTAACCCGGATGAGTTTATCGGGGATCCGAAGGAGCCACTGAAGGCTGATGAGTGGCTAGAGCAAATGAGTAAGACGTTCGAGATTCTTGGCATCGAGGACGGAGCACTGAAAGTGACCTTGGCATCCTTCCAGTTGAAGGGAGATGCGGGTCAATGGTGGAAGTACGAGAAGGCTCGTGTTGGTGGTACTTGGGAGGCGTTTGTAAATGCTTTTCAGGAGAGGTTTTTGTCTGCAGCAGCTAGGGAGAAGCTGAGGGATCAGTTTCGCCGGCTTAAACAGCAGGGCTTGTCAGTGGCCGAGTTTGAGGCTACTTTTACCAGTCTGTCCAAGTTTGCACCAGAACTGGTGGCTCCGAGGAACGCCGTTACTATGAGTTTGAGCGGAAGTTGAGGCGGGGCCTCAAGTTGAGAGTTGGTGGGTCTTACATCCGAGAGTATAGACACCTGGTAGATGCTGCTGCTCATATGGAAATTATGAGGCAGGAAGAGGAGGAAGAGGAGGAAAAGTGGGTCTTCCACTTTTAAAATTAAAAATGAAAGTTGCATAAAATTAAATATGGAAGTTCAATCCAGAAACCACTATACCTTAACGATCTATTTGGAAATTAAATAAAAAAAGAAGTTTAATAGAAAAGTAAATTGAATAAAAATGGAAGTAGAATAAAAATAAAAAGGAAAGTTCCAGAAAATTAAAAGTGGAAGTTCAATCCCGAAACCACTATACCTTAACGATCTATTTCGAAATTAAATAAAAAAGGAAGTTTAACAGAAAAGTAAATTGAACAAAAATGGAAGTAGAATAAAAATAAAAAAGAAAGTTGCATAAAATTAAAAATGGAAGTTCAATCCAAAAACCATTATACTTTAACGATCTATTTGGAAATTAAATAAAAAATGAAGTTTAATAGAAAAGTAAATCGAATCAAAATGGAAGTTGAATAAAATTAAAAATGAAAGTTGCATAAAATTAAATATGGAAGTTCAATCCGGAAACCACTATACCTTAACGATCTATTTGGAAATTAAATAAAAAGAAGAAGTTTAATAGAAAAGTAAATTGCATAAAAATGGAAGTTGAAGAAAAATAAAAATGAAAGTTGCAGAAAATTAAATATGGAAGTTCAATCAAAAAACCACTATATTTTAACGATCTATTTGGAAATTAAATAAAAAATGAAGTTTAATAGAAAAGTAAATCGAATAAAAATGGAAGTTGAATAAAATTAAAAATGAAAGTTGCATAAAATTAAATATGGAAGTTCAATCCAGAAACCACTATACCATAACGATCTATTTGGAAATTAAATAAAAAAGGAAGTTTGATAGAAAAGTAAATTGAATAACATTGGAAGTTGAATAAAAATAAAAATGAAAGTTGCATAAAATTAAAAATAGAAGTTCAATCCCAAAAACACTATACCTTAACCATCTATTTGGAAATTAAATAAAAAAGGAAGTTTAATAGAAAGGTAAATAGAATAAAAATGGAAGTTGAATAAAAATAAAAATGGAAGTTGCAGAAAATTAAATATGGAAGTTCAATCCAAAAACCATTATACCTTAACGATCTATTTGGAAATTAAATAAAAAAGGAAGTTTAATAGAAAAGTAAATTGCATAAAAATAGAAGTTGAATAAAAATAAAAATGAAAGTTGCAGAAAATTAATGTTGGAAGTTCAATCCCGAAACCACTATACCTTAACGATCTATTTGGAAATTAAATAAAAAAGGAGGTTTAATAGAAAAAGTAAATTGAATTAAAATGGAAGTAGAATAAAAATAAAAATGAAGGTTGCACAAAATTAAAAATGGAAGTTCAATCCAGAAACCACTATACCTTAACGATCTATTTGGAAATTAAATAAAAAAGAAAGTTTAATAGAAAAGTAAATTGAATAAAAATGGAATTTGAATAAAAATAAAAATGAAAGTTGCAGAAAATGAAATATGGAAGTTCAATCCAGAAACCACTATACCTTAACGGTCTATTTGGAAATTAAATAAAAAAGGAAGTTTGATAGAAAAGTAAATTGAATAAAAATAGAAGTAGAATAAAAATAAAAACGAAAGTTGCATAAAATTAAAAATGGAAGTTCAATTCCAAAAACACTCTACCTTAACCATCTATTTGGCAATTAAATAAAGAAGGAAGTTTAATAGAAAGGTAAATAGAATAAAAATGGAAGTTGAATAAAAATGAAAATGAAAGTTGCATAAAATTAAAAATGGAAGTTCAATCCCAAAACCACAATATCTTAAGGATATATTTGAAAATTAAATAAAAAAAGAAGATGAGTAGAAAAGAAACTTGAATAAAAAAGGAAGATGAATAAAAATAAAAATGGAAGTTGCAGAAAATTAAAATGGAAGTTCAATCCAGAAACCAGTATACCTTAACGATCTATTTGGAAATTAAATAAAAAAGGAAGTTTAATAGAAAAGTAAATTGATTAAAAATGGCAGTAGAATAAAAATAAAAATGAAAGTTGCATAAAATTAAAAATGGAAGTTCTATCCAGAAACCACTATACCATAATGATCTACTTGGAAATTAAATAAAAAAGGAAGTTTCTTAGGAAAGTAAATTGAATTAAAATGCAAGTACAATAAAAATAAAAATAAAAATGAAAGTTGCATAAAATTAAAAATGGAAGTTCAATCCAGAACCACTATACCTTAACGATCTATTTGGAAATTAAATAAAAAAGGAAGTTTAATAGAAAAGTAAATTGAATAAAAATGGAAGTTGAATAAAAATAAAAATGAAAGTTGCAGAAAATAAATAATGGAAGATCAATCCAGAAACCATTGTACCTTAATGATCTATTTGGAAATTGAATAAAAAACAAAGTTTAATAGAAAAGTAAATTGTATAAAAATAGAAGTTGAATAAAAATAAAAATGAAAGCTGCAGAAAATTAAATATGGAAGTTCAATCCAGAAACCACTGTCCCTTAACGATCTATTTGGAAATTAAATAAAAAAGGAAGTTTAATAGAAAAACAAATTGCATAAAATGGAAGTAGAATAAAAATAAAAATGAAAGTTGCATAAAATTAAAAATGGAAGTTCAATCCAAAAACCACTATACTTTAACGATCTATTTGGAAATTAAATAAAAAAAGGAAGTTTAATAGAAAAGTAAATTGAATAAAAATGGAAGTTGAATAAAAATAAAAATGGAAGTAGCAGAAAATTAAATATGGAAGTTCAATCCAGAAACCACTATACCTTAACGATCTATTTGGAAATTAAATAAAAAAGGAAGTTTAATAGGAAAGTAAATTGAATAAAAATGGATTTTGAATAAAAATAAAAATGGAAGTTGCGGAAAATTAAATATGGAAGTTCAATCCCGAAACCACTATACCTTAACGATCTATTTGGAAATTAAATAAAAAAGGAAGTTTAATAGAAAAGTAAATTGCATAAAATGGAAGTAGAATAAAAATAAAAATGAAAGTTGCATAAAATTAAAAATGGAAGTTCAATCCAAAAACCACTATATTTTAACGATCTATTTGGAAATTAAATAAAAAAGGAAGTTTAATAGAAAAGTAAATTGAATAAAAATGAAAGTTGCAGAAAATTAAATATGGAAGTTCAATCCAAAAACCACTCTACCTTAACGATCTACTTGGAAATTAAATAAAAAAAGGAAGTTTAATAGAAAAGTAAATTGAATAAAAATGGAAGTTGAATAAAAATAAAAAAGGAAGTTGCAGAAAATTAAATATGAAAGTTCAATCCAGAAACCGCTATACCTTAATGATCTATTTGGAAATTAAATAAAAAAAGGAAGTTTAATAGAAAAGTAAATTGCAGAAAAATGGAAGTTGAAGAAAAATAAAAATGAAAGTTGCAGAAAATTAAATATGGAAGTTCAATCCCGAAACCACTATACCTTAACGATCTATTTGGAAATTAAATAAAAAAGGAAGTTTAATAGAAAAGTAAAGTGCATAAAATGGAAGTAGAATAAAAATAAAAATAAAAGTTGCATAAATTTAAAAATGGAAGTTCAATCCCGAAACCACTATACCTTAACGATCTATTTGGAAATTGAATAAAAATGGAATTTGAATAAAAATAAAAATGGTAGTTGCAGAAAATTAAATATGGAAGTTCAATCCAGAAACCACTATACCCTAACGATCTATTTGGAAATTAAATAAAAAAACAAGTTTAATAGAAAAGTAAATTGAATAAAAATGGAAGTTGAATAAAAATAAAAATGGAAGTTGCAGAAAATTAAATATGGAAGTTCAATCCAGAAACCACTATACCTTAATGATCTATTTGGAAATTAAATAAAAAAGGAAGTTTAATAGAAAAGTAATTTGAATAAAAATGGAAGTAGAATAAAAATAAAAATGGAAGTTGCATAAAATTAAAAATGGAAGTTCAATCCAGAAACCACTATACTTCAACGATCTATTTGAAATTAAATAAAAAAAGAAGTTTAATAGAAAAGTAAATTGAATAAAAGTGGAAGTTGCAGAAAATTAAATATGGAAGTTCAATCTAGAAACCACTATACCTTAACGATCTATTTGGAAATTAAATAAAAAAAGGAAGTTTAATAGAAAGGTAAATTGAATAAAAATGGAAGTTGAATAAAAATAAAAATGGAAGTTGCAGAAAATTAAATATGGAAGTTCAATCCAGAAACCGCTATACCTTAACGATCTATTTGGAAATTAAATAAAAAAAGGAAGTTTAATAGAAAAGTAAATTGCATAAAAATGGAAGTTGAAGAAAAATAAAACTGAAAGTTGCAGAAAATTAAATATGGAAGTTCAATCCCGAAACCACTATACCATAACGATCTATTTGGAAATTAAATAAAAAAGGAAGTTTAATAGAAAAGTAAATTGCATAAAATGGAAGTAGAACAAAAATAAAAATGAAAGTTGCATAAATTTAAAAATGGAAGTTCAATCCAAAAACCACTATACCTTAACGATCTATTTGGCAATTAAATAAAAAAACAAGTTTAATAGAAAAGTAAATTGAATAAAAATGGAAGTTGCAGAAAATTAAATATGGAAGTTCAATCCAGAAACCACTATACCTTAACGATCTATTTGGAAATTAAATAAAAAAGGAAGTTTAATACAAAAGTAGTTTGAATAAAAATGGAAGTAGAATAAAAATAAAAATGGAAGTTCAATCCAGAAACCACTATACCTTAACGATCTATGTGGAAATTAACTAAAAAAGGAAGTTTAATAGAAAAGTAAAATGAATAAAAATGGAAGTTGAATGAAAATAAAAATGAAAGTTGTAGAAAATTAAATATGGAAGTTCAATCCAGAAACCACTATACCTTAACGATCTATTTGGAAATTAAATCAAAAATGAAAGTTTAATAGAAAAGTAGATACCATAAAAATGGAAGTTGAATAAAAATAAAAATGGACGTTGCAGAAAATTAAATATGGAAGTTCAATCCAGAAACCACTATACCTTAACGATCTATTTCGAAATTAAATAAAAAAAGGAAGTTTAATAGAAAAGTAAATACCATAAAAATGGAAGTTGAATAAAAATAAAAATGAAAGTTGCCGAAAATTAAATATGGAAGTTCAATCCAGCAACCACTATACCTTAACGATCTATTTGGAAATTAAATAAAAAAGAAAGTTTAATAGAAAAGTAAATTGAATAAAAATGGAATTTGAATAAAAATAAAAATGAAAGTTGCAGAAAATGAAATATGGAAGTTCAATCCAGAAACCACTATACCTTAGCAATCTATTTGGAAATTAAATAAAAAAGGAAGTTTGATAGAAAAGTAAACTGAATAAAAATGGAAGTAGAATAAAAATAAAAAGGAAAGTTCCAAAAAATTAAAAGCGGAAGTTCAATCCCGAAACCACTATACCTTAACGATCTATTTGGAAATTAAATAAAAAAGGAAGTTTAACAGAAAAGTAAATTGAACAAAAATGGAAGTAGAATAAAAATAAAAAAGAAAGTTGCATAAAATTAAATATGGAAGTTCAATCCAAAAACCACTATACTTTTACGATCTATTTGGAAATTAAATAAAAAATGAAGTTTAATAGAAAAGTAAATCGAATAAAAATGTAAGTTGTAAAAAATTGAAAATGAAAGTTGCAAAAAATTAAATATGGAAGTTTAATCCAGAAACCACTATATCTTAACGATCTATTTGGAAATTAAATAAAAAATGAAGTTTAATAGAAAAGTAAATCGAATAAAAATGGAAGTTGAAGAAAAATAAAAATGAAAGTTGCAGAAAATTAAATATGGAAGTTTAATCCAAAAACCACTATACTTTAACGATCTATTTGGAAATTAAATAAAAAAGGAAGTTTAATAGAAAAGTAAATCGAATACAAATGGATGTTGAATAAAAATAAAAATGGAAGTTGAAGAAAATTAAATATGGAAGTTCAATCCAGAAACCACTATACCTTAACGATCTATTTGGAAATTAAATAAAAAAGGAAGTTTAATATGAAAGTAAATTGAATAAAAATGGAAGTTGAATAAAAATAAAAATGGAAGTTGCGGAAAATTAAATATGGAAGTTCAATCCCGAAACCACTATACCTTAACGATCTATTTGGAAATTAAATAAAAAAGGAAGTTTAATAGAAAAGTAAATTGCATAAAATGGAAGTTGAATAAAAATAAAAATGAAAGTTGCATAAATTTAAAAATGGAAGTTCAATCCCAAAACCACTATACCTTAACGATCTATCTGGAAATTAAATAAAAAAACAAGTTTAATAGAAAAGTAAATTGAATAAAAATGGAAGTTGAACAAAAATAAAAATGGAAGTTGCAGAAAATTAAATATGGAAGTTTAATCCAGAAACCACTATACCTTAACGATCTATTTGGAAATTAAATAAAAAAGGAAGTTTAATAGAAAATTAATTTGAATAAAAATGGTAGTAGAAGAAAAATAAAAATGGAAGTTGCATAAAATTAAAAATGGAAGTTCAATCCAGAAACCACTATACCTTAACGATCTATGTGGAAATTAACTAAAGAATGAAGTTTAATAGAAAAGTAAAATGAATAAAAATGGAAGTTGAATGAAAATAAAAATGAAAGTTGCAGAAAATTAAATATGGAAGTTCAATCCAGAAACCGCTATAGCTTAACGATCTATTTGGAAACTAAATAAAAAAGGAAGTTTAATAGAAAAGTAAATTGAATAAAAATGGAAGTTGAATAAAAATAAAAATGGAAGTTGCGGAAAATTAAATATGGAAGTTCAATCCCGAAACCACTATATCTTAACGATCTATTTGGAAATAAATAAAGAAGGAAGTTTAATAGAAAAGTAAATTGCATAAAATGGAATTAGAATAAAAATAAAAATGAAAGTTGCACAAAATTAAAAATGGAAGTTCAATCCAAAAACCACTATACTTTAACGATCTACTTGGAAATTAAATAAAAAAGGATGTTTAATAGATAAGTAAATTGAATAAAGGTGGAAGTTGCAGAAAATTAAATATGGAAGTTCAATCCAGAAACCACTATACCTTAACGATCTATTTGGAAATTAAATAAAAAAAGGAAGTTTAATAGAAAAATAAATTGAATAAAAATGGAAGTTGAATAAAAATAAAAATGGAAGTTGCAGAAAATTAAATATGGAAGTTCAATCCCGAAACCACTATACCTTAACGATCTATTTGGAAATTAAATACAAATGGAAGTTTAATAGAAAAGTAAAGTCCATAAAATGGAAGTAGAATAAAAATAAAAATGAAAGTTGCATAAATTTAAAAATGAAAGTTCAATCCAAAAACCACTATACCTTAACGATCTATTTGGAAATTAAATAAAAAAAACAAGTTTTATAGAAAAGTAAATTGAATAAAAATGGAAGTTGAATAAAAATAAAAATGGAAGTTGCAGAAAATTAAATATGGAAGTTCAATCAAGAAACCACTATACCTTAACGATCTATTTGGAAATTAAATAAAAAAATGAAGTTTAATAGAAAAGTAAATACCATAAAAATGGAAGTTGAATAAAAATAAAAATGAAAGTTGCAGAAAATTAAATATGGAAGTTCAATCCCGAAACCACTATACCTTAACGATCTATTTGGAAATTAAATAAAAAAGGAAGTTTAATAGAAAAAGTAAATTGAATTGAATTGGAAGTAGAATAAAAATAAAAATGATGGTTGCATAAAATTAAAAATGGAATTTCAATCCAAAAACCACTATACCTTAACGATCTATTTGGAAATTAAATAAAAAAGAAAGTTTAATAGAAAAGTAAATTGAATAAAAATGGAATTTGAATAAAAATAAAAATGAAAGTTGCAGAAAATGAAATATGGAAGTTCAATCCAGAAACCACTATACCTTAACGATATATTTGGAAATTAAATAAAAAATGAAGTTTGATAGAAAAGTAAATTGAATAAAAATGGAAGTAGAATAAAAATAAAAAGGAAAGTTCCAGAAAATTAAAAGCTGAAGTTCAATCCCGTAACCACTATACCTTAAGGATCTATTTGGAAATTAAATAAAAAAGGAAGTTTAACAGAAAAGTAAATTGAACAAAAATGGAAGTAGAATAAAAATAAAAAAGAAAGTTGCATAAAATTAAATATGGAAGTTCAATCCAAAAACCACTATACTTTTACGATCTATTTGGAAATTAAATAAAACATGAAGTTTAATAGAAAAGTAAATCGAATAAAAATGTAAGTTGTATAAAATTGAAAATGAAAGTTGCAAAAAATTAAATATGGAAGTTCAATCCAGAAACCACTATATCTTAACGATCTATTTGGAAATTAAATAAAAAAAGGAAGTTTAATGGAAAAGTAAATTGCATAAAAATGGAAGTTGAAGAAAAATAAAAATGAAAGTTGCAGAAAATTAAATATGGAAGTTCAATCCAAAAACCACCATACTTTAACGATCTATTTGGAAATTAAATAAAAAAGGAAGTTTAATAGAAAAGTAAATCGAATAAAAATGGAAGTTGAATAAAAATAAAAATGGAAGTTGAAGAAAATTAAATATGGAAGTTCAATCCAGAAACCACTATACCTTAACGATCTATTTGGAAATTAAATAAAAAAGGAAGTTTAATAAGAAAGTAAATTGAATAAAAATGGAAGTTGAATAAAAATAAAAATGGAAGTTGCGGAAAATTAAATATGGAAGTTCAATCCCGAAACCACTATACCTTAACGATCTATTTGGAAATTAAATAAAAAAGGACGTTTAATAGAAAAGTAAATTGCATAAAATGGAAGTAGAATAAAAATAAAAAAGAAAGTTGCATAAAATTAAAAATTGAAGTTCAATCCAAAAACCACTATACTTTAACGATCTATTTGGAAATTAAATAAAAAATGAAGTTTAATAGAAAAGTAAATCGAATAAAAATAGAAGTTGAATAAAATTGAAAATGAAAGTTGCATAAAATTAAATATGGAAGTTCAATCCAGAAACCACTATACCTTAACGATCTATTTGGAAATTAAATAAAAAAAGGAAGTTTAATAGAAAAGTAAATTGAATAAAAATGGAAGTTGAAAAAAAATAAAAATGAAAGTTGCATAAAATTAAAAATGGAAGTTCAATCCAAAAAACACTATAGCTTAACCATCTATTTGGCAATTAAATAAAAAAGGAAGTTTAATAGAAAGGTAAATAGAATAAAAATGGAAGTTGAATAAAAATAAAAATGAAAGTTGCATAAAATTAAAAATGGAAGTTCAATCCAAAAACCACAATACCTTAACGATATATTTGGAAATTAAATAAAAAAAGAAGTTGAGTAGAAAAGAAACTTGAATAAAAAAGGAAGATGAATAAAAATATAAATGGAAGTTGCAGAAAATTAAAATGGAAGTTCATTCCAGAAACCACTCTACCTTAACGATCTATTTGGAAATTAAATAAAAAAGGAAGTTTAATAGAAAAGTAAATTGATTAAAAATGGAAGTAGAATAAAAATAAAAATGAAAGTTGCATAAAATTAAAAATGGAAGTTCTATCCGGAAACCACTATACCATAACGATCTACTTCGAAATTAAATAAAAAAGGAAGTTTCATAGGAAAGTAAATTGAATTAAAATGGAAGTAGAATAAAAATAAAAATGAAAATTGCACAAAATTAAAAATGGAAGTTCAATCCAGAAACCAATATACCTTAACCATCAATTTGGAAATAAAATAAAAAAGGAAGTTTAATAGAAAAGTAAATTGAATAAAAATGGAAGTTGAATAAAAATAAAAATGAAAGTTGTAGAAAATAAATTATGGAAGATCAATCCCGAAACCACTATACCATAACGGTCTATTTGGAAATTAAATAAAAAAGGAAGTTTAATAGAAAAATAAATTGCATAAAATGGAAGTAGAATAAAAATAAAAATGAAAGTTGCATAAAATTAAAAATGGAAGTTCAATCCAAAAACCACTATACTTTAACGATCTATTTGGAAATTAAAGAAAAAAGGAAGTTTAATAGAAAAGTAAATTGAATAAAAATGGAAGTTGAATAAAAATAAAAATCGAAGTTGAAGAAAATTAAATATGGAAGTTCAATCCAGAAACCACTATACCTTAATGATCTATTTGGAAAATAAACAAAAAAGGAAGTTTAATAGGAAAGTAAATTGAATAAAAATGGAAGTTGAATAAAAATCAAAATGGAAGTTGCGGAAAATTAAATATGGAAGTTCAATCCCGAAACCACTATACCTTAACGATCTATTTGGAAATTAAATAAAAAAAAGTAAGTTTAATAGAAAAGTAAATTGCATAAAATGGAAGTAGAATAAAAATAAAAAAGAAAGTTGCATAAAATTAAAAATGGAAGTTCAAAATCAAAACCACTATACTTTAACGATCTATTTGGAAATTAAATAAAAAAGGAAGTTTAATAGAAAAGTAAATTGAATAAAAATGGAAGTTGCAGAAAATTAAATATGGAAGTTCAATCCAAAAACCACTCCACCTTAACGATCTATTTGGAAATTAAAAAAAAAAGGAAGTTTAATAGAAAAGTAAATTGAATAAAAATGGAAGTTGAATAAAAATAAAAATGGAAGTTGTAGAAAATTAAATATGGAAGTTCAATCCAGAAACCGCTATACCTTAATGATCTATTTGGGAATTAAATAAAAAAAGGAAGTTTAATAGAAAAGTAAATTGCATAAAAATGGAAGTTGAAGAAAAATAAAAATGAAAGTTGCAGAAAATTAAATATGGAAGTTCAATCCCGAAACCACTACACCATAACGATCTATTTGGAAATTAAATAAAAAAGGAAGTCTAATAGAAAAGTAAAGTGCATAAAATGGAAGTAGAATAAAAATAAAAAAGAAAGTTGCATAAATTTAAAAATGGAAGTTCAATCCAAAAACCACTACACCTTAACGATCTATTTGGAAATTAAATAAAAAAACAAGTTTAATAGAAAAGTAAATTGAATAAAAATGGAAGTTGAATAAAAATAAAAATGGAAGTTGCAGAAAATTAAATATGGAAGTTCAATCCAGAAACCACTATACCTTAACGATCTATTTGGAAATTAAATAAAAAATGCAAGTTTAATAGAAAATTAAATTGCATAAAATGCAAGTAGAATAAAAATAAAAATGAAAGTTGCATAAAATTAAAAATGGAAGTTCAATCCAAAAACCACTATACTTTAACGATCTATTTGGAAATTAAATACAAAAGGAAGTTTGATAGAAAAGTAAATTGAATAAAAGTGGAAGTTGCAGAAAATTAAATATGGAGTTCAATCCAGAAACCACTATACCTTAACGATCTATTTGGAAATTAAATAAAAAAAGGAAGTTTAATAGAAAAGTAAATTGAATAAAAATGGAAGTTGAATAGAAATAAAAATGGAAGTTGCAGAAAATTAAATATGGAAGTTCAATCCAGAAACCGCTATACCTAAACGATCTATTTGGAAATTAAATAAAAAAAGGAAGTTTAATAGAAAAGTAAATTGCATAAAAATGGAAGTTGAAGAAAAATAAAAATGAAAGTTGCAGAAAATTAAATATGGAAGTTCAATCCCGAAACCACTATACCTTAACGATCTATTTGGAAATTAAATAAAAAAGGAAGTTTAATAGAAAAGTAAATTGCATAAAATGGAAGTAGAATAAAAATAAAAATGAAAGTTGCATAAATTTAAAAATGGAAGTTCAATCCAAAAACCACTATACCTTAACGATCTATTTGGAAATTAAATAAAAAAACAAGTTTAATAGAAAAGTAAATTGAATAAAAATGGAAGTTGAATAAAAATAAAAATGGAAGTTGCAGAAAATTAAATATGGAAGTTCAATCCAGAAACCACTATACCTTAATGATCTATTTGGAAATTAAATAAAAAAGGAAGTTTAGTAGAAAAGTAATTTGAATAAAAATGGAAGTAGAATAAAAATAAAAATGGAAGTTGCATAAAATTAAAAATGGAAGTTCAATTCAGAAACCACTATACTTCAACGACCTATTTGGAAATTAAATAAAAAAGGAAGTTTAATAGAAAAGTAAATTGAATAAAAGTGGAAGTTGCCGAAAATTAAATATGGAAGTTCAATCTAGAAACCACTATACCTTAACGATCTATTTGGAAATTAAATAAAAAAAGGAAGTTTAATAGAAAGGTAAATTGAATAGAAATGGAAGTTGAATGAAAATAAAAATGGAAGTTGCAGAAAATTAAATATGGAAGTTCAATCCAGAAACTGCTATACCTTAACGATCTATTTCGAAATTAAATAAAAAAAGGAAGTTTAATAGAAAAGTAAATTGCATAAAAATGGAAGTTGAAGAAAAATAAAAATGAAAGTTGCCGAAAATTAAATATGAAAGTTCAATCCCGAAACCACTATACCATAACGATCTATTTGGAAATTAAATAAAAAAGGAAGTTTAATAGAAAAGTAAATTGCATAAAATGGAAGTAGAATTAAAATAAAAATGAAAGTTGCATAAATTTAAAAATGGAAGATCAATCCAAAAACCACTATACTTTTACGATCTATTTGGTAATTAAATAAAAAAGGAAGTTTAATAGAAAAGTAAATTGAATAAAAATGGAAGTTGAATAAAAATAAAAATGGAAGTTGCGGAAAATTAAATATGGAAGTTCAATCCAGAAACCACTATACCTTAACGATCTATTTGGAAATTAAATAAAAAAGGAAGTTTATAGCGATCCCGGATTTACCCTTGATGTATAGTGATCCGGACATGTGTCCGTGGATGTTGGTAGTTGATTATTATCTTGTTTACATCCTTTTTACTTCGTATTTGCGTTATAAGATGTGTTGGGCGGGTTTGTTACAGGTTGGTTGAGTTTAGAAACCAAAACTAGTTGCCCAGATTTTGGCCTGTCCGCTCGAGCGGGGGTTTTGGCGCTCGAGCGGGGAATACACCCATTCAGTATTTCCTGTGCAGCGTTGTACGCTCGAGCGTGGAGTTGGCCGCTCGAGCGGGGTTGTGTGAGTGACGCTCGAGCGGAGTGTTTTACGATCGAGCGGAGGCCTGGTTCTGTAAAAGTGCTTTGTGAGTGCATCCGGCGCTCGAGCGGAAGTTTGGACGCTCGAGCGGGAGTCTGTGAGTTACGCTCGAGCGGAGTGTTTTACGCTCGAGCGGGAGACTGGGTTTAAGTCCTGAAATTGTGACTTTTCAAATCACTTTTTACTTTCTCTTCTCTCTCTTACTTTTCCAAAATCAACATTGTTGAGCCTCTCACTCTAGACTCTACCTTCTCTCCAGGTTTTGATCTAGTAGGAGTGATTTGCTCACCTTTGGCCTTTACAAAAAAAGTTGTTGATCGTCGAGGGCTACATTTTAATCTGAAAATTTTGGGTTTTGGAGCACGTTGGGTTTGTCATCTTCTCCTTTGAAGCTCCGAATTTGAGGTAGGGATATCCTACTCCTCTCTATGGATTTTGTCTTTAAATTTTAGTATTTTGAGATGTTGGGGTTGGTTTGGTAATTTTGTGAAAGTTTGGGACTTTTGTGTAATTTTACAAAAGTTGGGGTTTTATTCATAAAAAACCTAGATGAATGATTGGAATAGAGAAATGGAATGAATGTTGAATCATTGATGAAAATGGGACCTAAGGGTTGAAATGTTAATTATGGGTAATGACCTAATTACATTGTTTGATTAATTGGGATGAGTAATTGTGAGAAATGAAATGTGATTGAATGTCCATTGTGCATTTATTTTCTGTTTAGAAATAACTGCTTTGGACTATCGGTGAAGGATAGTCGTGATTGTTGTAGACAATGCATGATGATTAGGCAAACGGAAACTAATCAATGAAATGTGTCATGGAATTGACGGTTGATAGAATACATTAATTGTATGTATTGAATGATTGTATATAGAACCAATGTGTTTGTATACGTTATGGGTAGAGGAGGAGATGGGGGATGTACTCCGCGGTTTAGGGAAAGATAGGGGATGTACCTCTAAACCGGATAGTGTTGGGAGGAGATAGGGGATGAACTCCGTAGATACAGCTCATATGCTTGTCTAGAGAAGTGACGATAGAGCTTATATGCTTATCTTTGTGAAATGTGGATATAGCTTATATGCTTATCTGTGAATGTGGGATATTGTTGTTATACATATCTGTTGAGAATGTGGATATAGCTTATATGCTTATCTGTGAATGAGATATTGTTGTTATACATATCTGTTGAGAATGTGGATAGAGCTTATATGTCTATCTGTTGAAAAAGGGGAAAATGAAAAGAAACTTGGACTCAAAAGTCGTATGACATAAATATGTGATTTATGTGAATGTATCAGTGTTGGCCATCTATCAATTGCTAATATTTTAGTCATTGTCCATGGTTGGTTTAGTATATTTCTACTGGGCTGTGGCTCACCCTATATGGGAATATCATTTTCAGGTACAGGTAGCATGCCACCTCCAAGGACATAGCTTGGAAGGCTAGAGGCGGACATACTTTTGTCGCTTTACTTTTTGATGTATTACATGTAACTTCAAGCCAAGGGCTTAGTGTGTAAACGAGTTAGTACTCTTTTGTTGTAACCAAGTGTTAACTTGGAAAGCTGTATGCCCGTAGGGCATTTTGTTTTGATGTTAACATGTAATACTTATGTAATGGAACTCTAATGAATAAAAGAATGTGGTTAGTTTATATGTGAATGCATGTCTTATCTGATGGGTTTAATGTTGTTATTTTGAGGGCGTTACAACTTGGTATCAGAGCGTACCGGGTTCGAATACTTTGGGTACGTGGGAAGTGATTAGTATCACAATGGGTTTGTCTCGCTTGGTAGAGACTTAGATGTAGTATCATATGCTATGTGCTTACATGATAACATGCTTATGTGACTATGTGGGTATGGGATTTAATTTCTAGGATGTTGATTGGATCCTTGGGTTTCTGGGAGTCTTGTTGGAAAAGCACTTGATCAATGCTATTTCTAACCGGAACTCTAGTAACGCCTCGGGACTATCATTATCCGGAAATGAAATTCGTAAGTGCTTATGTGTTTATGTGCTTATGTGGAGTGAATTACAGTTGTCCATGCATTAGGACGTGAGTGTTTAGTTTCGGCACATTTATGAATGTGCTAACGTTCTGTATTATCTTTATTAGGATGTCAGGACGAGGAAGAGGTGCTAGGCGTGGTAGACCTGCGAGGCAGGAAGTACCGTTACCGGGTGAGGTTCCGGCAGTACAGGAGGGAGTTGGCCAGGCCAATATGGCCGAGCCAGTGGGTCAGCAGGCCATGGGTGCCTTGGCCAGAGAGATAGCAGGAGCCTTGGGTATTCTTAGAGCTGGGAATCAGGCAGCTGAGGCAGGGCCTTCT
This sequence comes from Camellia sinensis, assembly GCF_055761805.1. Lineage (NCBI taxonomy): Eukaryota > Viridiplantae > Streptophyta > Magnoliopsida > Ericales > Theaceae > Camellia > Camellia sinensis. The sequence goes on along the minus strand of NW_028128987.1, from coordinate 42,890,494 downwards.
TTCTTGAAGAGGGAGTTTTTCCGGTCTAACCCGGATAAGTTTATCGGGGATCCGAAGGAGCCACTGAAGGCTAATGAGTGGCTAGAGCAAATGAGTAAGACGTTCGAGATGCTTGGCATTGAGGACGGAGCACTGAAAGTGACCTTGGCATCCTTCCAACTGAAGGGAGATGCGGGTCAATGGTGGAAGTACGAGAAAGCTCGTGTTGGCGGTACTTGGGAGGCGTTTTTGAATGCTTTTCAGGAGAGGTTTTTGTCTGCTGCAGCTAGGGAGAAGCTGAGGGATCAGTTTAGCCGGCTTAAACAGCAGGGCTTGTCAGTGGCCGAGTTTGAGGCTACTTTTACCAGTCTGTCCAGGTTTGCACCTGAACTGGTGGCGTCTGAGGAACGCCGTTGCTATGAGTTTGAGCGGAAGTTGAGGCGGGGCCTCAAGTTGAGAGTTGGTGGATCTTACATTCGAGAGTATAGACACCTGGTAGATGCTGCTGCTCATATGGAAATAATGATGCAGGAAGAGGAGGAAGAACAGAGGGGCTCCAAGTGGAGCCAGGATGGTCAGAGTGATGGCAGGAGACAGAAGGGTTATAACCCCCAGCAGTCTCAGGGTGCAGTCTCTAGATCGACCTTTCCAGTGCCGAGTGCAGGCTCGGGGAGAGGCAATCAGGGAGAGTTTACTTGTTACAAGTGTGGCCAGCTGGGTCACAAGGTCTCAATTTGCCCGCAGAAGGGTGGGGGTCAGAGAGTTGCTTCTTCTTCAGCTAGACCGCAGAGTCAGAGTTTGGGCAGGGGGCAGCCCTTGTCCTGTTTTCAGTGTGGGCAGCCTGGGCACCTGAAGAGGTTTTTCCCGCAGTTGAGTGCCACTTCGGGAGCGGCTGGTTCTAAGCAGACGCAGGGTTTTCAGCCAGCTCAGTCTGTGCAAGCCTCGAGGGCCAATCCGGGAGTTTCGTCATCCCAGTCTGTGCAGCAGTCTTTTGCTCCAAGAGGTGAGTAGGTAGACCAGGGGCCTACGGGGCGCGTGTATGCTGTTACCGCGCAGGATTTAGTACCGGCTCCATCAGTAGTGAGAGGTACTTTTCTGTTTTGCAACTCGGTTGCTAATGTGTTGATAGACACGGGTGCATCTCATTCTTTTGTATCTGCTGCATTTGCATCTGTTTTGGAATTGGAGTTAGCACAGTTAGCATCTCCTATTTGTGTGGTATCGCCTTTGGGTGGTGAGTTAATCCTGAAACAAGGTGTTAGAGGTTGTGATATAGAGGTCGCCGATTATAGGCTTCCTTTCCGTTTGTTGTCATGCCCATGAAGGGTTTTGATGTTATTTTGGGTATGGACTGGCTATCGTCATACCGGGCTGTTATCGATTGCTACCGCCAGAGGGTCACGTTATGTACCTTGAGCAGGGAGTGGTTCCATTTCTTGGGAGACCGGGTTGGTAGTGTTTTGCCAACGGGGTATGATTCGCGAGGGCGAAGTGAGCTTAGTGGTCTACTTGCTAGCTTTGAGAGTAGTGAGTGTGATGAGACCCAGATTGTATTTCCGAGGGTGGTTTGTGAGTATTCGGATGTCTTTCCCGAAGATCTTGTTAGTTTGCCACCTCACCGAGAGATAGAGTTCTCTATTGATTTAGTGCCCGGCACGGCGCCGATTTCTATGGCACCTTACCGTTTTGCTCCAGCAGAGTTGGTTGAGTTGAAAGTTCAGCTCCAGGAATTGCTAGATAAGGGCTTTGTTCGCCCTAGTGTTTCGCCGTGGGGAGCACCGGCCCTCTTTGTTAAAAAGAAAGATGGTGCCTTGCGATTGTGTATTGACTACCGGAAGTTGAATCGGGCTACGGTTAAGAATAAGTATCCTATGCCCCGTATAGATGACCTGTTTGACCAGTTGAAGGGTTCCCGTTGTTTCTCTAAGATAGACTTGAGATCGGGTTGCCACCAGTTGAGGGTCAGGGAGGAGGATATTCCGAAGACGGCATTCCGCACGCGGTATGGCCATTATGAGTTTCTGGTGATGCCATTTGGGCTTACCAATGCACCGGCAGTCTTTATGGACTTGATGAACCGGATCTTCCGGGAATTCTTGGATCGGTTTGTAGTAGTTTTTGTGGACGACATTCTTATCTATTCACCTTCTGAGGGGGAGCACGAGGAACACTTAAGAATGGTGCTTGAGTTACTTAGAGCCCATAGGCTGTATGCCAAGTTTGGGAAGTGTGAGTTCTGGCTAGGAGAAGTCAAATTCCTAGGCCACGTGGTATCCGGGAAAGGGGTGTCTGTTGATGCATCCAAGGTAGAGGCAGTGCAAGATTGGGCACAGCCTAAGAGTGTATTTGAGATCTGCAGTTTTCTGGGATTAGCTGGTATTACCGTCGGTTTGTGAAAGATTTCTCCAGATTAGCGTCACCGTTGACTATACTGACTCGGAAGGGAGTCAAGTTTGTGTGGAGTGAGACTTGTGAAAAGTCGTTCCAAGAGCTGAAAGTTAGATTGACCACCGCTCCGGTGTTGATGATTCCGGAGAGAGGGTTGGGTTATGCGGCTTATTGTGATGCCTCACGAGAGGGTTTGGGTTGTGTGTTGATGCAAGAGGGGAAAGTGGTAGCTTATGGCTCACGTCAGTTGAAAATACACGAGAATAATTACCCCACACACGATCTAGAGTTAGCAACAGTGATCTTTGCCTTGAAAATCTGGAGGCACTACCTTTATGGTGAGAAGTTCGAGGTGTTCTCGGACCACAAGAGTTTGTAGTATCTGTTTACACAGAGAGACTTGAATTTGAGGCAGAGGAGATGGATGGAGTTCATCGAGGATTATGATTTTGAGTTGCATTATCATCCAGGAAAGGCCAATGTTGTGGCCGATGCCCTCAGTAGGAAATCCATTAGTGATGTAGCTAGTATAGCCATCCAAGAATGGAAGATGTTGGGAGCACTTGGCGAGTTTGATTTGCTACTGGGCGAATCTGTTGAGGCTGCGGCCTTGTTTTCTGTTGTTGCGCAGCCTACTCTTGTAACTAGAGTGTTAGAGGCACAGAGAGGTGACCTTGAGGTAGAATCCCTCCGAGAGAAGATCTCCAGTGGGAAAGTTGAGAAGGGTTTGACGGTGTATCCCGACCTGAGTGTGAGATACCGAGACCGTTTGTTTGTGCCGGAGTCTTGCCGTGAGGAAGTACTCCGAGAGTTTCATCATTCGCGCCTTGCGGTGCATCCGGGAGGTACTAAGATGTACCAGGATTTGGGTCGCCAGTTTTGGTGGCGGGGTATGAAGAGAGATGTGGCTGTTTTCGTATCGAAGTGCCTTACTTGTCAGCAAGTGAAGGCCGAGCATCAGAGGCCAGCGGGTTTGTTGCAACCCTTGCCTATTGCCGAGTGGAAGTGGAAGCATATCACTATGGACTTCGTTGTAGGTCTTCCGAGGACTCAGCGGGGTAGTGATGCTATTTGGGTGGTTGTAGACCGGTTGACTAAGTCAGCGCACTTCATTCCTATGCGCGTGAGAGATTCGGTAGATTGTCTTGCCGACTTGTATATTCGGGACATAGTGAGGTTGCACGGGGTCCCAGTGATGATCGTCTCAGATAGAGACCCTCGTTTTACTGCCAGGTTGTGGCAGAGTTTGCAGAGTGCCTTGGGCACTGAGTTGACCTTTAGTACGGCTTATCATCCTCAGACTGACGGGCAGTCCGAGCGTACTATTCAGATCCTCGAGGATATGCTTCGGGGTTGTGTCCTGGATTTCAGTGGGACGTGGGAGAGGCACTTACCATTGGTGGAGTTTGCCTACAACAATAGCTTTCAGTCTAGTATCGGTATGGCACCGTTTGAGGCCTTGTATGGCCGACCGTGTAGGTCTCCAGTTTGTTGGGCCGAGGTGGGTGATGCACCTTTGTTGGGTCCGGAGTTGGTTAGGGAGACGACGGAGAAAGTTGAGCTTATCCGTAGGAGGCTTATTACAGCCCAGAGTCGCCAAAAGAGTTATGCCGACCGTAAGAGGAGGCCTTTGGCGTTTGAGGTAGGTGATCATGTCTTTCTGAAGATATCACCTAGGCGAGGCCTGATGAGGTTTGGGAAGAGTGGGAAGTTATCCCCTCGGTTTATTGGTCCTTTTGAGATCCTTGAGAGGATTGGTGAGGTTGCTTATCGGTTAGCCTTACCGCCGCAGTTGTCCGGAGTTCATGACGTGTTTCATGTGAGTATGCTTCGGAAGTATGAGCCGGATCCATCACATGTGTTGGATTGGACCGAGTTAGAGGTAGATGAGGATGCCTCGTATGAGGAGAGACCAGTTCGGGTCTTGGACAGGCGAGATCAGGTCCTGCGTGGCAAGACCATCCCTTTGGTAAAAGTCTTGTGGAAACATCACGGAGTGGAGGAAGCCACTTGGGAACGTGAGTTGGAAGTCCGCGGAAAATATCTGGACTTGTTTATTGATATGTAATCTTGTATTTAAATTTTGAACTATTGTTGAACTTAAGAGCTTTTGTATATGTCTTAAGTTGTGAAACATTGAAAATGTTTTGGTTTATTGGAAGTATGTTTTGGGACTTGCCTCATATGGAAGTCGAATGTAACATTATATATGTTGAATATATTGTTGAAATTGGAAAGGAAATGCGTAATGTTGATGCATGTTGAAAGTACATATGTTGTTTACATATTGTGAAATGCCCCTTGTTTAAGGGATGAGATGACCGGTAATGGGTCGAATTGTTGAATGTTAAAATGTAACATTGTTTAAAATGGAGGAAAACTTATTTTTTTTTTGAAAACTTGTGCTTAATTTCGGGGACGAAATTCTTTAAGGGGGGGAGGTTATAGCGATCCCGGATTTACCCTTGATGTATAGTGATCCGGACATGTGTCCGTGGATGTTGGTAGTTGATTATTATCTTGTTTACATCCTTTTTACTTCGTATTTGCGTTATAGGATGTGTTGGGCGGGTTTGTTACAGGTTGGTTGAGTTTAGAAACCAAAACTAGTTGCCCAGATTTTGGCCTGTCCGCTCGAGCGGGGGTTTTGGCGCTCGAGCGGGGAATACACCCATCCAGTATTTCCTGTGCAGCGTTGTACGCTCGAGCGTGGGGTTGGCCGCTCGAGCGGGGTTGTGTGAGTGATGCTCAAGCAGAGTGTTTTACGCTCGAGCGGAGGCCTGGTTCTGCAAAAGTGCTGGGTGAGTGCATCCGGCGCTCGAGCGGAAGTTTGGACGCTCGAGTGGGAGTCTGTGAGTTACGCTCGAGCGGAGTGTTTTACGCTCGAGCGGGAGACTGGGTTTAAGTCCCGAAATTGTGACTTTTCAAATCACTTTTTACTTTCTCTTCTCTCTCTTACTTTTCCAAAATCACCATTGTTGAGCCTCTCACTCTAGACTCTACCTTCTCTCTAGGTTTTGATCTAGTAGGAGTGATTTGCTCACCTTTGGCCTTTACAAAAAGAGTTATTGATCGTCGAGGGCTACATTTTAATCTGAAAATTTCGGGTTTTGGAGCACGTTGGGTTTGTCATCTTCTCCTTTGAAGCTCCGAATTTGAGGTAGGGATATCCTACTCCTCTATATGGATTTTGTCTTTAAATTTTAGTATTTTGAGATGTTGGGGTTGGTTTGGTAATTTTGTGAAAGTTTGGGGCTTTTGTGTAATTTTACAAAAGTTGGGGTTTTATTCATAAAAAACCTAGATGCATGATTGGAATAGAGAAATGGAATGAATGTTGAATCATTGATGAAAATGGGACCTAAGGGTTGAAATGTTAATTATGGGTAATGACCTAATTACATTGTTTGATTAATTGGGATGAGTAATTGTGAGAAATGAAATGTGATTGAATGTCCATTGTGCATTTATTTTCTGTTTAGAAATAACTGCTTTGGACTATCGGTGGAGGATAGTCGTGATTGTTGTAGACAATGCATGATGATTAGGCAAACGGAAACTAATCAATGAAATGTGTCATGGAATTGACGGTTGATAGAATACATTAATTGTATGTATTGAATGATTGTATATAGAACCAATGTGTTTGTATACGTTATGTGTAGAGGAGGAGATGGGGGATGTACTCCGCGGTTTAGGGAAAGATAGGGGATGTACCTCTAAACCGGATAGTGTTGGGAGGAGATAGGGGATGAACTCCGTAGATACAGCTCATATGCTTGTCTAGAGAAGTGACGATAGAGCTTATATGCTTATCTTTGTGAAATGTGGATATAGCTTATATGCTTATCTGTGAATGTGGGATATTGTTGTTATACATATCTGTTGAGAATGTGGATATAGCTTATATGCTTATCTGTGAATGAGATATTGTTGTTATACATATCTGTTGAGAATGTGGATAGAGCTTATATGTCTATCTGTTGAAAAAGGGGAAAATGAAAAGAAACTTGGACTCAAAAGTCGTATGACATAAATATGTGATTTATGTGAATGTATCAGTGTTGGCCATCTATCAATTGCTAATATTTTAGTCATTGTCCATGGTTGGTTTAGTATATTTCTACTGGGCTGTGGCTCACCCTATATGGGAATATCATTTTCAGGTACAGGTAGCATGCCACCTCCAAGAACATAGCTTGGAAGGCTAGAGGCGGACATACTTTTGTCGCTTTACTTTTTGATGTATTACATGTAACTTCAAGCCAAGGGCTTAGTGTGTAAACGAGTTAGTACTCTTTTGTTGTAACCAAGTGTTAACTTGGAAAGCTGTATGCCCGTAGGGCATTTTGTTTTGATGTTAACATGTAATACTTATGTAATGGAACTCTAATGAATAAAAGAATGTGGTTAGTTTATATGTGAATGCATGTCTTATCTGATGGGTTTAATGTTGTTAAATAAAGAAGAAAGTTTAATAGAAAAATAAATTGAAAAAAAATGGAAGTTGAATAAAAATAAAAATGGAAGTTGCAGAAAATTAAATATGGAAGTTCAATCCAAAAACCACTATACCTTAACGATCTGTTTGCAAATTAAATAACAGAGGAAATTTCATAGAAAAGTAAATTGAACAAAAATGGAAGTCGAATAAAAATAAAAATGAAATTTGCACAAAATTAAATATGGAAGTTCAATCCAGAAACCACTATACCATAACGATCTATGTGGAAATTAAATAAAAAAGGAAGTTTAATAGAAAAGTAAACTGCATAAAAGGGAAGTAGAATAAAAATAAAAATGAAAGTTGCAGAAAATTAAAAATGGAAGTTCACTCCAGAAACCACTATACCTTAACGATCTATTTGGAAATTAAATAAAAAAGGATGTTTAATAGAAAAGTAAACTGCATAAAAGGGAAGTAGAATAAAAATAAAAATGAAAGTTGCATAATATTAAAAATGGAAGTTCAATCCGAAAACCACTATACTTTAACGATCTATTTGGATATTAAATAGAAAAGGAAGTTTAATAGAAAAGTAAATTGAATAAAAATGGAAGTTGAATAAAAATAAAAATGGAAGTTGCAGAAAATTAAATATGGAAGTTCAATCCAAAAACCACTATACCTTAACGATTTATTTGGAAATTAAATAAAAAAAGGAAGTTTAATAGAAAAGTAAATTGAATTAAAATGGAAGAAGAATAAAAATAAAAATGGAAGTTCAATCCAGAAACCACTATACCTTAACGATCTATTTGGAAATTAAATAAAGAAGAAAGTTTAATAGAAAAATAAATTGAAAAAAAATGGAAGTTGAATAAAAATAAAAATGGAAGTTGCAGAAAATTAAATATGGAAGTTCAATCCAAAAACCACTATACCTTAACGATCTGTTTGCAAATTAAATAACAGAGGAAATTTCATAGAAAAGTAAATTGAACAAAAATGGAAGTCGAATAAAAATAAAAATGAAATTTGCACAAAATTAAATATGGAAGTTCAATCCAGAAACCACTATACCATAACGATCTATTTGGAAATTAAATAAAAAAGGAAGTTTAATAGAAAAGTAAATTGCATAAAATGGAAGTTGAATAAAAATAAAAATGAAAGTTGCAGAAAATTAAATATGGAAGTTCAATTCCGAAACCACTATACCTTAACGATCTATTTGGAAATTAAATAAAAAAGGATGTTTAATAGAAAAGTAAACTTCATAAAATGGAAGTAGAATAAAAATAAAAATGAAAGTTGCAGAAAATTAAAAATGGAAGTTCAATCAAGAAACCACTATACCTTAACGATCTATTTGGAAATTAAATAAAAAAGGAAGTTTAATAGAAAAGTAAATTGCATAAAAATGGAAGCTGAATAAAAATAAAAATGAAAGTTGCAGAAAATTAAATATGGAAGTTCAATCCCGAAAGCACTATACCTTAACGATCTATTTGGAAATTAAATAAAAAAGGAAGTTTAATAGAAAATTAAATTACATAAAATGGAAGTAGAATAAAAATAAAAATGAAAGTTGCATAAAATTAAAAAGGGATGTTCAATCCAAAAACCACTATACTTTAACGATCTATTTGGAAATTAAATAAAAAAGGAAGTTTAATAGAAAAGTAAATTGAATAAAAATAAAAATGGAAGTTGCAGAAAATTAAATATGGAAGTTCAATCCAGAAACCACTATACCTTAACGATCTATTTGGAAATTAATTAAAAAAAGGAAGTGTAATAGAAAAATAAATTGAATTAATATGGAAGTAGAATAAAAATAAAAATGAATGTTTGCGAAAATTAAATATGGAAGTTCAATCCAGAAACCACTATACCTTAACGATCTATTTGGAAATTAAATAAAAAAGAAAGTTTAATGGAAAAGTAAATTGAATAAAAATGGAAGTTGAATAAAAATAGAAATGGAAGTTGCAGAAAATTGAATATGGAAGTTCAATCCAAAAACAACTATACCTTAACGATCTGTTTGCAAATTAAATAAAAGAGGAAATTTCATAGAAAAGTAAATTGAATAAAAATGGAAGTTGAATAAAAATAAAAATGAAATTTCCAGAAAATTAAATATGGAAGTTCAATCCAGAAATAACTATACCATAACGATCTATTTGGAAATTAAATAAAAAAGGAAGTTTAATTGAAAAGCAAATTGAATAAAAATGGAAGTTGAATAAAAATAAAAATGAAATTTGCAGAAAATTAAATATGGAAGTTCAATCCAGAAACCACTATACCTTAACGATCTATTTGGAAATTAAATAAAAAAAGGAAGTTTAATAGAAAAGTAAATTGAATTAAAATGGAAGAAGAATAAAAATAAAAATAAAATTTGCAGAAAATTCAATATGGAAGTTCAATCCAGAAACCACTATACCTTAACGATCTATTTGGAAATTAAATAAAATAGAAAGTTTAATAGAAAAGTAAATTGAAAAAAAATGGAAGTTGAATAAAAATAAAAATGGAAGTGGAAGAAAATTAAATATGGAAGTTCAATCCAAAACCATTATACCTTAACGATCTGTTTGCAAATTAAATAAAAGGGGAAATTTCATAGAAAAGTAAATTGAACAAAAATGGAAGTCGAATAAAAATAAAAATGAAATTTGCAAAAAATTAAATATGGAAGTTCAATCCAGAAACCACTATACCATAACGATCTATTTGGAAATTAAATAAAAAAGGAAGTTTAATTGAAAAGTAAATTGAATAAACATGGAAGTTGAATAAAAATAAAAATGAAATTTGCAGAAAATTAAATATGGAAGTTCAATTCTGAAACCACTATACCTTAACGATCTATTTGGAAATTAAATAAAAAAGGATGTTTAATAGAAAAGTAAACTGCATAAAATGGAAGTAGAATAAAAATAAAAATAAAAGTAGCATAAAATTAAAAACGGAAGTTCAATCCAAAAACCACTATACTTTAACGATCTATTTGGAAATTAAATAAAAAAAGAAGTTTAATAGAAAAGAAAATTGAATATAAATGGAAGTGGAGTAAAAATAAAAATGGAAGTTACAGAAAATTAAATATGGAAGTTCAATCCAGAAACCATTATACCTTAACAATCTATGTGGAAATTAAATAAAAAAGGAAGTTTAATAGAAAAGTAAATTGCATAAAATGGAAGTTGAATAAAAACAAAAATGAAAGTTGTAGAAAATTAAATATGGAAGTTCAATTCCGAAAGCACTATACCTTAACGATCTATTTGGAAATTAAATAAAAAAGGAAGTTTAATAGAAAAGTAAATTGAATAAAAATAAAAATGGAAGTTGCAGAAAATTAAATATGGAAGTTCAATCCAGAAACCACTATACCTTAACCATCTATTTGGAAATTAAATAAAAAAGGAAGTTTAATAGAAAAGTAAATTGCATAAAAATGGAAGCTGAATAAAAATAAAATTGAAAGTTGCAGAAAATTAAATATGGAAGTTCAATCCCGAAAGCACTATACCTTAACGATGTATTTGGAAATTAAATAAAAAAGGAAGTTTAATAGAAAAGTAAATTGCATAAAATGAAGTAGAATAAAAATAAAAATGAAAGTTGCATAAAATTAAAAATGGAATTTCAATCCAAAAGCCACTATACTTTAACGATCTATTTGGAAATTAAATAAAAAAGGAAGTTTAATAGAAAAGTAAATTGAATAAAAATAAAAATGGAAGTTGCAGAAAATTAAATATGGAAGTTCAATCCAGAAACCACTATACCTTAACGATCTATTTGGAAATTAAATAAAAAAAGTAAGTGTAATAGAAAAGTAAATTGAATTAATATGGAAGTAGAATAAAAATAAAAATGAATGTTGCAGAAAATTAAATATGGAAGTTCAATCCAGAAACCACTATACCTTAACGATCTATTTGGAAATTAAATAAAAGAGGAAGTTTAATAGAAATGTAAATTGCATAAAATGGAAGTTGAATAAAAATAAAAATGAAAGTTGCATAAAATTAAAAAGGGAAGTTCAATCCAAAAACCACTATACTTTAACGATCTATATGGTAATTAAATAAAAAAGGAAGTTTAATAGAAAAGTAAATTGAATAAAAATAAAAATGGAAGTTGCAGAAAATTAAATATGGAAGTTCAGTCCAGAAACCACTATACCTTAACGATCTATTTGGAAATTAATTAAAAAAAGGAAGTGTAATAGAAAAATAAATTGAATTAATATGGAAGTAGAATAAAAATAAAAATGAATGTTGCAGAAAATTAAATATGGAAGTTCAATCCAGAAAAAACTATACCTTAACGATCTATTTGGAAATTAAATAAAAAAGAAAGTTTAATAGAAAAGTAAATTGAATAAAAATCGAAGTTGAATAAAAATAAAAATGGAAGTTGCAGAAAATTGAATATGGAAGTTCAATCCAAAAACCACTATACCTTAACGATCTGTTTGGAAATTAAATAAAAGAGGAAATTTCATAGAAAAGTAAATTGAATAAAAATGGAAGTTGAATAAAAATAAAAATGAAAGTTGCAGAAAATTAAAAATGGAAGTTCAATCCAGAAACCACTATACCAAAACGATCTATTTGGAAATTAACTAAAAAAGGAAGTTTAATTGAAAAGCAAATTGAATAAAAATGGAAATTGAATAAAAATAAAAATGAAATTTGCAGAAAATTAAATATGGAAGTTCAATCCAGAAACCACTATACCTTAACGATCTATTTGGAAATTAAATAAAAAAAGAAAGTTTAATAGAAAAGTAAATTGAATTAAAATGGAAGAAGAATAAAAATAAAAATAAAATTTGTAGAAAATTAAATATGGAAGTTCAATCCAGAAACCACTATACCTTAACGATCTATTTGGAAATTAAATAAAAAAAACTTTAATAGAAAAGTAAATTGAAAAAAAATGGAAGTTGAATAAAAATAAAAATGGAAGTTGAAGAAAATTAAATATGGAAGTTCAATCCAAAAACCATTATACCTTAACGACCTGTTTGCAAATTAAATAAAAGGGGAAATTTCATAGAAAAGTAAATTGAACAAAAACGGAAGTCGAATAAAAATAAAAATGAAATTTGCCAAAAATTAAATATGGAAGTTCAATCCAGAAACCACTATACCATAACGATCTATTTGGAAATTAAATAAAAAAGGAAGTTTAATTGAAAAGTAAATTGAATAAACATGGAAGTTGAATAAAAATAAAAATGAAAGTTGCAGAAAATTAAATATGGAAGTTCAATTCCGAAACCACTATACCTTAACGATCTATTTGGAAAGTAAATAAAAAAGGATGTTTAATAGAAAAGTAAACTGCATAAAATGAAAGTAGAATAAAAATAAAAATAAAAGTTGCAGAAAATTAAAAATGGAAGTTCAATCCAGAAACCACTATACCTTAACGATCTATTTGGAAATTAAATAAAAAAGGAAGTTTAATAGAAAAGTAAATTGAATAAAAATGGAAATTGAATAAAAATAAAAATGGAAGTTGCAGAAAATTAAATATGGAAGTTCAATCCAGAAACCACTATACCTTAACGATCTATTTGGAAATTAAATAAAAAAAGTAAGTGTAATAGAAAAGTAAATTGAATTAATATGGAAGTAGAATAAAAATAAAAATGAATGTTGCAGAAAATTAAATATGGAAGTTCAATCCAGAAACCACTATACCTTAACGATCTATTTGGAAATTAAATAAAAGAGGAAGTTTAATAGAAATGTAAATTGCATAAAATGGAAGTTGAATAAAAATAAAAATGAAAGTTGCATAAAATTAAAAAGGGAAGTTCAATCCAAAAACCACTATACTTTAACGATCTATTTGGTAATTAAATAAAAAAGGAAGTTTAATAGAAAAGTAAATTGAATAAAAATAAAAATGGAAGTTGCAGAAAATTAAATATGGAAGTTCAGTCCAGAAACCACTATACCTTAACGATCTATTTAGAAATTAATTAAAAAAAGGAAGTGTAATAGAAAAATAAATTGAATTAATATGGAAGTAGAATAAAAATAAAAATGAATGTTGCAGAAAATTAAATATGGAAGTTCAATCCAGAAAAAACTATACCTTAACGATCTATTTGGAAATTAAATAAAAAAGAAAGTTTAATAGAAAAGTAAATTGAATAAAAATCGAAGTTGAATAAAAATAAAAATGGAAGTTGCAGAAAATTGAATATGGAAGTTCAATCCAAAAACCACTATACCTTAACGATCTGTTTGGAAATTAAATAAAAGAGGAAATTTCATAGAAAAGTAAATTGAATAAAAATGGAAGTTGAATAAAAATAAAAATGAAAGTTGCAGAAAATTAAAAATGGAAGTTCAATCCAGAAACCACTATACCAAAACGATCTATTTGGAAATTAACTAAAAAAGGAAGTTTAATTGAAAAGCAAATTGAATAAAAATGGAAATTGAATAAAAATAAAAATGAAATTTGCAGAAAATTAAATATGGAAGTTCAATCCAGAAACCACTATACCTTAACGATCTATTTGGAAATTAAATAAAAAAAGGAAGTTTAATAGAAAAGTAAATTGAATTAAAATGGAAGAAGAATAAAAATAAAAATAAAATTTGTAGAAAATTAAATATGGAAGTTCAATCCAGAAACCACTATACCTTAACGATCTATTTGGAAATTAAATAAAAAAAACTTTAATAGAAAAGTAAATTGAAAAAAATGGAAGTTGAATAAAAATAAAAATGGAAGTTGAAGAAAATTAAATATGGAAGTTCAATCCAAAAACCATTATACCTTAACGACCTATTTGCAAATTAAATAAAAGGGGAAATTTCATAGAAAAGTAAATTGAACAAAAATGGAAGTCGAATAAAAATAAAAATGAAATTTGCCAAAAATTAAATATGGAAGTTCAATCCAGAAACCACTATACCATAACGATCTATTTGGAAATTAAATAAAAAAGGAAGTTTAATTGAAAAGTAAATTGAATAAACATGGAAGTTGAATAAAAATAAAAATGAAAGTTGCAGAAAATTAAATATGGAAGTTCAATTCCGAAACCACTATACCTTAACGATCTATTTGGAAAGTAAATAAAAAAGGATGTTTAATAGAAAAGTAAACTGCATAAAATGAAAGTAGAATAAAAATAAAAATAAAAGTTGCAGAAAATTAAAAATGGAAGTTCAATCCAGAAACCACTATACCTTAACGATCTATTTGGATTTTAAATAAAAAAGGAAGTTTAATAGAAAAGTAAATTGAATAAAAATGGAAATTGAATAAAAATAAAAATGGAAGTTGCAGAAAATTAAATATGGAACTTCAATCCAGAAACCACTATACCTTAACCATCTATTTGGAAATTAAATAAAAAAGGAAGTTTAATAGAAAACTAAATTGCATAAAAATGGAAGCTGAATAAAAATAAAATTGAAAGTTGCAGAAAATTAAATATGGAAGTTCAATTCCGAAAGCACTATACCTTAACGATCTATTTGGAAATTAAATAAAAAAGGAAGTTTAATAGAAAAGTAAATTGCATAAAATGGAAGTAGAATAAAAATAAAAATGAAAGTTGCAGAAAATTAAAAATGGAAGTTCAATCCAGAAACCACTATACCTTAACGATCTATTTGGAAATTAAATAAAAAAGGAAGTTTAATCGAAAACTAAATTGCATAAAAATGGAAGCTGAATAAAAATAAAAATGAAAGTTGCAGAAAATTAAATATGGAAGTTCAAACCCGAAAGCACTATACATTAACGATCTATTTGGAAATTAAATAAAAAAGGAAGTTTAATAGAAAAGTAAATTGAATAAAAATGGAAGTTGAATAAAAATAAAAATGGAAGTTGCAGAAAATTAAATATGGAAGTTCAATCCAAAAACCACTATACCTTAACGATCTGTTTGCAAATTAAATAACAAAGGAAATTTCATAGAAAAGTAAATTGAACAAAAATGGAAGTCGAATAAAAATAAAAATGAAATTTGCACAAAATTAAATATGGAAGTTCAATCCAGAAACCACTATAGCATAACGATCTATTTGGAAATTAAATAAAAAAGGAAGTATAATAGATAAGTAAATGGCATAAAATGGAAGTTGAATAAAAATAAAAATGAAAGTTGCTGAAAATTAAATATGGAAGTTTAATTCCGAAACCACTATACCATAACGATCTATTTGGAAATTAAATAAAAAAGGATGTTTAATAGAAAAGTAAACTGCATAAAATGGAAGTAGAATAAAAATAAAAATGAAAGTTGCAGAAAATTAAAAATGGAAGTTCAATCCAGAAACCACTATACCTTAACGATCTATTTGGAAATTAAATAAAAAAGGAAGTTTAAAAGAAAAGTAAATTGCATAAAAATGAGAGCTGAATAAAAATAAAAATGAAAGTTGCAGAAAATTAAATATGGAAGTTCAATCCCGAAAGCAATATACCTTAACGATCTATTTGGAAATTAAATAAAAAAAGGAAGTTTAATAGAAAAGTAAATTGCATAAAATGGAAGTAGAATAAAAATAAAAATGAAAGTTGCATAAAATTAAAAAGGGAAGTTCAATCCAAAAACCACTATACTTTAACGATCTATTTGGAATTTAAATAAAAAAGGAAGTTTAATAGAAAAGTAAGTTGAATAAAAATAAAAATGGAAGTTGCAGAAAATTAAATATAGAAGCTCAATCCAGAAACCACTATACCTTAACGATCCATTTGGAAATTAATTAAAAAAAGGAAGTGTAATAGAAAAATAAATTAAATTAATATGGAAGTAGAATAAAAATAAAAATGAATGTTGCAGAAAATAAAATATGGAAGTTCCATACAGAAACCACTATACCTTAACGATCTATTTGGAAATTAAATAAAAAAGAAAGTTTAATAGAAAAGTAAATTGAATAAAAATGGAAGTTGAATAAAAATAAAAATGGAAGTTGCAGAAAATTGAATATGGAACTTCAATCCAAAAACCACTCTACCTTAACGATCTGTTTGCAAATTAAATAAAAGAGGAAATTTCATAGAAAAGTAAATTGAATGAAAATGGAAGTTGAATAAAAATAAAAATGAAATTTGCAGAAAATTAAATATGGAAGTTCAATCCAGAAACCACTATACCATAACGATCTATTTGGAAATTAAATAAAAAAGGAAGTTTAATTGAAAAGCAAGTTGAATAAAAATGGAAGTTGAATAAAAATAAAATTGAAATTTGCAGAAAATTAAATATGGAAGTTCAGTCTAGAAACCACTATACCTTAACGATCTATTTGGAAATTAAATAAAAAAAGGAAGTTTAATAGAAAAGTAAATTGAATTAAAATGGAAGAAGAATAAAAATAAAAATAAAATTTGCAGAAAATTAAATATGGAAGTTCAATCCAGAAACCACTATACCTTAACGATCTATTTGGAAATTAAATAAAAAAGAAAGTTTAATAGAAAAGTAAATTGAAAAAAAATGGAAGTTGAATAAAAATAAAAATGGAAGTTGAAGAAAATTAAATATGGAAGCTCAATCCAAAAACCATTATACCTTAACGATCTGTTTGCTAATTAAATAAAAGGGGAAATTTCATATAAGAGTAAATTGAACAAAAATGGAAGTCGAATAAAAATAAAAATGAAATTTGCAAAAAATAAAATATGGAAGCTCAATTCCGAAACCACTATACCTTAACGATCTATTTGAAAATTAAATAAAAAAGGCTGTTTAATAGAGAAGTAAACTGCATAAAATGGAAGTAGAATAAAAATAAAAATAAAAGTTGCATAAAATTAAAAATGGAAGTTCAATCCAAAAACCACTATAGTTTAACGATCTATTTGGAAATTAAATAAAAAAAGAAGTTTAATAGAAAAGAAAATTGAATAAAAATGGAAGTTGAATAAAAATAAAAATGGAAGTTGCAGAAATTTAAATATGGAAGTTCAATCCAGAAACCACTATACCTTAACAATCTATTTGGAAATTAAATAAAAAAGGAAGTTTAATAGAAAAGTAAATTGCATAAAATGGAAGTTGAATAAAAATAAAAATGAAAGTTGCAGAAAATTAAATATGGAAGTTCAATTCCGAAACCACTATACCTTAACGATCTATTTGGAAATTAAATAAAAAAGGATGTTTAATAGAAAAGTAAACTGCATAAAATGGAAGTAGAATAAAAATAAAAATAAAAGTTGCAGAAAATTAAAAATGGAAGTTCAATCCAGAAACCACTATACCTTAACGATCTATTTGGAAATTAAATAAAAAAGGAAGTTTAATAGAAAAGTAAATTGAATAAAAATGGAAGTTGAATAAAAATAAAAATGGAAGTTGCAGAAAATTAAATATGGAACATCAATCCAGAAACCACTATACCTTAACCATCTATTTGGAAATTAAATAAAAAAGGAAGTTTAACAGAAAAGTAAATTGCATAAAAATGGAAGCTGAATAAAAATAAAAATGAAAGTTGCAGAAAATTAAATATGGAAGTTCAATCCCGAAACCACTATACCTTAACGATCTATTTGGAAATTAAATAAAAAAGGAAGTTTAATAGAAAAGTAAATTGCATAAAATGGACATAGAATAAAAATAAAAATGAAAGTTGCATAAAATTAAAAATGGAAGTTCAATCCAAAAACCACTATACTTTAACGATCTATTTGGAAATTAAATAAAAAAGGAAGTTTAATAGAAAAGTAAATTGAATAAAAATGGAAGTTGAATAAAAATAAAAATGGAAGTTGCAGAAAATTAAATATGGAAGTTCAATTCAAAAACCACTATACCTTAACGATCTGTTTGCAAATTAAATAAAAGGGGAAATTTCATAGAAAAGTAAATTGAATAAAAATGGCAGTTGAATAAAAGAAAAAATGAAATTTGCAGAAAATTAAATATGGAAGTTCAATCCAGAAACCACTATACCATAACGGTCTATTTGGAAATTAAATAAACAAGGAAGTTTAATAGAAAAGTAAATTGCATAAAATAGAAGTTGAATAAAAATCAAAATGAAAGTTGCAGAAAATTAAGTATGGAAGTTCAATCCCGAAACCACTATACCTTAACGATCTATTTGGAAATTAAATAAAAAAGGATGTTTAATAGAAAAGTGAATTGCATAAAATGGAAATAGAATGAAAATAAAAATGAAAGTTGAATAAAATTAAAAATGGAAGTTCAATCCAAAAACCACTATACCTTAACGATCTATTTGGAAATTAAATAAAAAAGGAAGTTTAATAAAAAAGTGAATTGCATAAAATGGAAATAGAATAAAAATAAAAATGAAAGTTGCATAAAATTAAACATGGAAGTTCAATCCAAAAACCACTATACCTTAACGATCTGTTTGCAAATCAAATAAAAGAGGAAATTTCATAGAAAAGTAAATTTAATAAAAATGCGAGTTGAATAAAAATAAAAATGAAATTTGCAGAAAATTAAATATGGAAGTTCAATCCAGAAACCACTATACCATAACGATCTATTTGGAAATTAAATAAAAAAGGAAGTTTAATAGAAATGTAAATTGCATAAAATGGAAGTTGAATAAAACTAAAAATGAAAGTTGCATCAAATTAAAAATGGAAGTTCAATCCAAAAACCACTTTACCTTAACGATCTATTTGGAAATTAAATAAAAAAGGAAGTTTAATAGAAAAGTAAATTGAATAAAAATGGAAGTTGAATAAAAATAAAAATGGAAGTTGCTGAAAATTAAATATGGAAGTTCAATCCAGAAACCACCATACCTTAACGATCTATTTGGAAATTAAATAAAAAAGTAAGTTTAACAGAAAAGTAAATTGAATTAAAGTGGAAGTAAAATAAAAATAAAAGTGAAATTTGCAGAAAATTAAATATGGAAGTTCAATCCAGAAACCACTATACCATAACCATCTATTTGGAAATTAAATAAAAAAGGAATTTAATAGAAAAGTAAATTGCATAAAATGGAAGTTGAATAAAAATAAAAATGAATGTTGCAGAAAAGTAAATATGGAAGTTCAATCCCGAAACCACTATACCTTAACGATCTATTTGGAAATTAAGTAAAAAAGGATGTTTAATAGAAAAGTGAATTGCATAAAATGGAAATAGAATAAAAATAAAAATGAGAGTTGCATGAAATTAAAAATGGAAGTTCAATCCAAAAACCACTATACCATAACGATCTATTTGGAAATTAAATAAAAAAGGAAGTTTAATAGAAAAGTGAATTGAATAAAATGGAAATAGAATAAAAATAAAAATGAAAGTTTTATAAAATTAAAAATGGAAGTTCAATCCAAAAACCACTATACCTTAACGATCTATTTGGAAATTAAATAAAAAAGGAAGTTTAATAGAAAAGTTAATTGAATAAAAATGGAAGTTGAATAAAAATAAAAATGGAAGTTGCTGAAAATTAAATATGGAAGTTCAATCCAGAAACCACTATACCTTAACGATCTATTTGGAAATTAAATAAAAAAGGATGTTTAATAGAAAAGTAAATTCCATAAAAATGGAAGTTGAATAAAAATAAAAATGAAAGTTACAGAAAATTTAATATGGAAGTTCAATCCCGAAACCACTATACCTTAACGATCTATTTGGAAATTAATTAAAAAAGAAAGTTTGATAGAAAAGTAAATTGCATAAAATGAAGTAGAATAAAAATAAAAATGAAAGTTGCATAAAATTAAAAATGGAAGTTCAATCCAAAAACCACTATACTTTTATGATCTATTTGGAAATTAAATAAAAAAGGAAGTTTAATAGAAAAGTAAATTGAATAAAAATGGAAGTTGAATAAAAATAAAAATGGAAGTTGCAGAAAATTAAATATGGAAGTTCAATTCAAAAACCCCTATACCTTAACGATCTGTTTGCAAATTAAATAAAAGGGGAAATTTCATAGAAAAGTAAATTGAATAAAAATGGGAGTTGAATAAAAATAAAAATGAAATTTGCAGAAAATTAAATATGGAAGTTCAATCCAGAAACCACTATACCATAACGATCTATTTGGAAATTAAATAAAAAAGGAAGTTTAATAGAAAAGTAAATCGAATAAAAATGGAAGTTTCAGAAAATTAAATATGGAAGTTCAATCCAGAAATAACTATACCTTAACGATCTATTTGAAAATTAAATAAAAAAGGAAGTTTAATAGAAAAGGAAATTGCATAAAAATGGAAGTTGAATAAAAATAAAAATGAAAGTTGCCGAAAATTAAATATGGAAGTTCAATCCCGAAACCACTATACCTTAACGATCTATTTGGAAATTAAATAAAAAAGGAAGTTTAATAGAAAAATAAATTGCATAAAATGGAAGTAGAATAAAAATAAAAATGAAAGTTGCATAAAATTAAAAATGGAAGTTCAATCCAAAAACCACTATACTTTAACGATCTATTTGGAAATTAAATAAAAAAGGAAGTTTAATAGAAAAGTAAATTGAATAAAAATGAAAGTTGAATAAAAATAAAAGTGGAAGTTGCAGAAAATTAAATATGGAAGTTCAATCTAGAAACCACTATACCTTAACGATCTATATGGAAATTAAATAAAAAAAGGAAGTTTAATAGAAAAGTAAATTGATTTAAAAAGGAAGTAGAATAAAAATAAAAATGAAATTTGCGGAAAATTAAATATGGAAGTTCAATCCAGAAACCACTATACCATAACGATCTATTTGGAAATTAAATAAAAAAGGAAGTTTAATTGAAAAGTAAATTGCATAAAGTGGAAGTTGAATAAAAATAAAAATGAAAGTTGCAGATAATTAAATATGGAAGTTCAATCCCGAAACCACTATACCTTAACGATCTATTTGGAAATCAAATAAAAAAAGGAAGTTTGATAGAAAAGTAAATTGAATTAAAGTGGAAGTACAATAAAAATAAAAATGAAATTTGCAGAAAATTAAATATGGAAATTCAATCCAGAAACCACTATACCTTAACGATCTATTTGGAAATTGAATAAAAAAGAAAGTTTAATAGAAAAGTAAAATGAATAAAAATGAAAGTTGAATAAAAATAAAAGTGGAAGTTGGAGAAAATTAAATATGGAAGTTCAATCTAGAAACCACTATACCTTAACGATCTATACGGAAATTAAATAAAAAAAGAAAGTTTAATAGAAAAGTAAATTGATTTAAAAAGGAAGTAGAATAAAAATAAAAATGAAATTTGCGGAAAATTAAATATGGAAGTTCAATCCAGAAACCACTATACCATAACGATCTATTTGGAAATTAAATAAAAAAGGAAGTTTAATAGAAAAGTAAATTGCATAAAGTGGAAGTTGAATAAAAATAAAAATGAAAGTTGCAGATAATTAAATATGGAAGTTCAATCCCGAAACCACTATACCTTAACGATCTATTTGGAAATCAAATAAAAAAAGGAAGTTTGATAGAAAAGTAAATTGAATAAAAATGGAAGTTGAATAAAAATAAAAATGGAAGTTGCAGAAAATTAAATATGGAAGTTCAATCCAGAAACCACTATACCTTAACGATCTATTTGGAAATTAAATAAAAAAGGAAGTTGAATAAAAATAAAAATGAAAGTTGCAGAAAATTAAATATGGAAGTTCAATCCCGAAACCACTATACCTTAACGATCTATTTGGAAATTAAATAAAAAAGAATGTTTAATAGAAAAGTAATTTGCACAAAATGGAAGTAGAAAAAATAATAAAAATGAAAGTATAAAATGAAAAATGGAAGTTCAATCCAAAAACCACTATACCTTAAAGATCTATTTGGAAATTAAATAAAAAAAGGAAGTTTAATAGAAAAGTAAATTGAATAAAAATGGAAGTTGAATAAAAATAAAAATGGAAGTTGCAGAAAATTAAATATGGAAGTTCAATCCAAAAACCACTATACCTTAACGATCTATTTGGAAATTAAATAAAAAAGGAAGTTTAATCGAAAACTAAATTGCATAAAAATGGAAGTTGAATAAAAATAAAAATGAAATTTGCAGAAAATTAAATATGGAAGTTCAATCCAGAAACCACTATACCATAACGATCTATTTGGAAATTAAATAAAAAAGGAAGTTTAATAGAAATGTAAATTGCATTAAATGGAAGTTGAATAAAAATAAAAATGAAAGTTGCATAAAATTAAAAATGGAAGTTCAATCCAAAAACCACTATACCTTAACGATCTATTTGGAAATTAAATAAAAAAGGAAGTTTAATAGAAAAGTAAATTGAATAAAAATGGAAGTTGAATAAAAATAAAAATGGAAGTTGCTGAAAATTAAATATGGAAGTTCAATCCAGAAACCACCATACCTTAACGATCTATTTGGAAATTAAATAAAAAGGGAAGTTTAATAGAAAAGTAAATTGAATTAAAATGGAAGTAGAATAAAAATAAAAATGAAATTTGAAGAAAATTAAATATGGAAGTTCAATCCAGAAACCACTATACCATAACCATCTATTTGGAAATTAAATAAAAAAGGAATTTAATAGAAAAGTAAATTGCATAAAATGGAAGTTGAATAAAAATAAAAATGAAAGTTGCAGAAAATTAAATATGGAAGTTCAATTCCGAAACCACTATTCCTTAACGATCTATTTGGAAATTAAGTAAAAAAGGATGTTTAATAGAAAAGTTAATTGCATAAAATGGAAATAGAATAAAAATAAAAATGAAAGTTGCATAAAATTAAAAATGGAAGTTCAATCCAAAAACCACTATACCTTAACGATCTATTTGGAAATTAAATAAAAAAGGAAGTTTCATAGAAAAGTGAATTGCATAAAATGGAAATAGAATAAAAACAAAAATGAAAGTTTCATAAAATTAAAAATGGAAGTTCAATCCAAAAATCACTATACCTTAACGATCTATTTGGAAATTAAATAAAAAAGGAAGTTTAATTGAAAAGTTAATTGAATAAAAATGGAAGTTGAATAAAAATAAAAATGGAAGTTGCAGAAAATTAAATATGGAAGTTCAATCCAGAAACCACTATACCTTAACGATCTATTTGGAAATTAAATAAAAAAGGAAGTTTAATAGAAAAGTAAATTGCATAAAAATGGAAGTTGAATAAAAATAAAAATGGAAGTTGCAGAAAATTAAATATGGAAGTTCAATCCAGAAACCACTACTTAACGATCTATTTGAAAATTAAATAAAAAAGGAAGTTTAATAGAAAAGGAAATTGCATAAAAATGGAAGTTGAATAAAATAAAAATGAAAGTTGCCGAAAATTAAATATGGAAGTTCAATCCCGAAACCATTATACCTTAACGATCTATTTGGAAATTAAATAAAAAAGGAAGTTTAATAGAAAAATAAATTGCATAAAATGGAAGTAGAATAAAAATAAAAATGAAAGTTGCATAGAATTAAAAATGGAAGTTCAATGCAAAAACCACTATACTTTAACGATCTATTTGGAAATTAAATAAAAAAGGAAGTTTAATAGAAAAGTAAATTTAATAAAAATGGAAGTTGAATAAAAATAAAAATGGAAGTTGCTGAAAATTAAATATGTAAGTTCAATCTAGAAACCACTACACCTTAACGATCTATATGGAAATTAAATAAAAAAAAGGAAGTTTAATAGAAAAGTAAAGTGATTTAAAATGGAAGTAGAATAAAAATAAAAATGAAATTTGCAGAAAATTAAATATGGAAGTTCAATCCAGAAACCACTATACCATAACGATCTATTTGGAAATTAAATAAAAAAGGAAGTTTAATAGAAAAGTAAATTGCATAAAGTGGAAGTTGAATAAAAAAAAAAAATGAAAGTTGCAGATAATTAAATATGGAAGTTCAATCCCGAAACCACTATACCTTAACGATCTATTTGGAAATCAAATAAAAAAAGGAAGTTTAATAGAAAAGTAAATTGAATTAAAGTGGAAGTAGAATAAAAATAAAAATGAAAGTTGCATAAAATTAAAAATGGAAGTTCAATCCAAAAACCACTATACCTTAACGATCTATTTGGAAATTAAATAAAAAAGGAAGTTTAATAGAAAAGTGAATTGCATAAAATGGAAATAGAATAAAAACAAAAATGAAAGTTTCATAAAATTAAAAATGGAAGTTCAATCCAAAAATCACTATACCTTAACGATCTATTTGGAAATTAAATAACAAAGGAAGTTTAATAGAAAAGTTAATTGAATAAAAGTGGAAGTTGAATAAAAATAAAAATGGAAGTTGCTGAAAATTAAATATGGAAGTTCAATCTAGAAACCACTACACCTTAACGATCTATATGGAAATTAAATAAAAAAAAGGAAGTTTAATAGAAAAGTAAAGTGATTTAAAATGGAAGTAGAATAAAAATAAAAATGAAATTTGCAGAAAATTAAATATGGAAGTTCAATCCAGAAACCACTATACCATAACGATCTATTTGGAAATTAAATAAAAAAGGAAGTTTAATAGAAAAGTAAATTGCATAAAGTGGAAGTTGAATAAAAAAAAAAAATGAAAGTTGCAGATAATTAAATATGGAAGTTCAATCCCGAAACCACTATACCTTAACGATCTATTTGGAAATCAAATAAAAAAAGGAAGTTTAATAGAAAAGTAAATTGAATTAAAGTGGAAGTAGAATAAAAATAAAAATGAAAGTTGCATAAAATTAAAAATGGAAGTTCAATCCAAAAACCACTATACCTTAACGATCTATTTGGAAATTAAATAAAAAAGGAAGTTTAATAGAAAAGTGAATTGCATAAAATGGAAATAGAATAAAAACAAAAATGAAAGTTTCATAAAATTAAAAATGGAAGTTCAATCCAAAAATCACTATACCTTAACGATCTATTTGGAAATTAAATAACAAAGGAAGTTTAATAGAAAAGTTAATTGAATAAAAGTGGAAGTTGAATAAAAATAAAAATGGAAGTTGCAGAAAATTAAATATGGAAGTTCAATCCAGAAACCACTATACCTTAACGATCTATTTGGAAATTAAATAAAAAAGGAAGTTTAATAGAAAAGTAAATTGCATAAAAATGGAAGTTGAATAAAAATAAAAATGGAAGTTGCAGAAAATTAAATATGGAAGTTCAATCAAAAAACCACTATACCTTAACGATCTATTTGAAAATTAAATAAAAAAGGAAGTTTAATAGAAAAGGAAATTGCATAAAAATGGAAGTTGAATAAAAATAGAAATGAAAGTTGCCGAAAATTAAATATGGAAGTTCAATCCCGAAACCACTATACCTAAACGATCTATTTGGAAATTAAATAAAAAAGGAAGTTTAATAGAAAAATAAATTGCATTAAATGGAAGTAGAATAAAAATAAAAATGAAACTTGCATAAAATTAAAAATGGAAGTTCAATCCAAAAACCACTATACTTTAACGATCTATTTGGAAATTAAATAAAAAAGGAAGTTTAATAGAAAAGTAAATTGAATAAAAATGGAAGTTGAATAAAAATAAAAGTGGAAGTTGCAGAAAATTAAATATGGAAGTTCAATCTAGAAACCACTATACCTTAACGATCTATATAGAAATTAAATAAAAAAAGGAAGTTTATTAGAAATGTAAATTGATTTAAAATGGAAGTAGAATAAAAATAAAAATGAAATTTGCGGAAAATTAAATATGGAAGTTCAATCCAGAAACCACTATACCATAACGATCTATTTGGAAATTAAATAAAAAAGGAAGTTTAATAGAAAAGTAAATTGCATAAAGGGGAAGTTGAATAAAAATAAAAATGAAAGTTGCAGATAATTAAATATGGAAGTTCAATCCCGAAACCACTATACCTTAAGGATCTATTTGGAAATCAAATAACAAAAGGAAGTTTGATAGAAAAGTAAATTGAATTAAAGTGGAAGTAGAATAAAAACAAAAATGAAATCTGCAGAAAAATAAATATGGAAATTCAATCCAGAAACCACTATACCTTAACGATATATTTGGAAATTAAATAAAAAAGGAAGTTTAATAGAAAAGTAAATTGGATAAAAATGGAAGTTGAATAAAAATAAAAATGGAAGTTGCAGAAAATTAAATATGGAAGTTCAATCCAGAAACCACTATACCTTAACGATCTATTTGGAAATTAAATAAAAAAGGAAGTTTAATAGAAAAGTAAATTGCATAAAAATGGAAGTTGAATAAAAATAAAAATGAAAGTTGCAGAAAATTAAATATGGAAGTTCAATCCCGAAACCACTATACCTTAACGATCTATTTGGAAATTAAATAAAAAAGAAAATTTAATAGAAAAGTAAATTGCAGAAAATGGAAGTTGAATAAAAATCAAAACGAAAGTTGCAGAAAATTAAATCTGGAAGTTCAATCCCGAAACCACTATACCTTAACGATCTATTTGGAAATTAAATAAAAAAGGATGTTTAATAGAAAAGTAAATTGCACAAAATGGAAGTAGAAAAAAAATAAAAATGAAAGTATAAAATTAAAAATGGAAGTTCAATCCAAAAACCACTATACCTTAACGATCTATTTGGAAATTAAATAAAAAAGGAAGTTTAATAGAAAAGTAAATTGAATAAAAATGAAAGTTGAATAAAAATAAAAATGGAGGTTGCAGAAAATTAAATATGGAAGTTCAATCCAAAAACCACTATACCTTAAGGATCTGTTTGCAAATTAAATAAAAGTGGAAATTTCATAGAAAAGTAAATTTAATAAAAATGCGAGTTGAATAAAAATAAAAATGAAATTTGCAGAAAATTAAATATGGAAGTTCAATCCAGAAACCACTATACCATAACGATCTATTTGGAAATTAAATAAAAAAGGAAGTTTAATAGAAATGTAAATTGCATAAAATGGAAGTTGAATAAAAATAAAAATGAAAGTTGCATAAAATTAAAAATGGAAGTTCAATCCAAAAACCACTATACCTTAACGATCTATTTAGAAATTAAATAAAAAAGGAAGTTTAATAGAAAAGTAAACTGAATAAAATTGGAAGTTGAATAAAAATAAAAATGGAAGTTGCTGAAAATTAAATATGGAAGTTCAATCCAGAAACCACCATACCTTAACGATCTATTTGGAAATTAAATAAAAAAGGAAGTTTAATAGAAAAGTAAATTGAATTAAAATGGAAGTAGAATAAAAATAAAAATGAAATTTGCAGAAAATTAAATATGGAAGTTCAATCCAGAAACCACTATACCATAACGATCTATTTGGAAAATAAATAAAAAAGGAATTTAATAGAAAAGTAAATTGCATAAAATGGAAGTTGAATAAAAATAAAAATGAAAGTTGCAGAAAATTAAATATGGAAGTTCAATCCCGAAACCACTATACCTTAACAATCTATTTGGAAATTAAGTAAAAAAGGGTGTTTACTAGAAAAGTGAATTGCATAAAATGGAAATAGAATAAAAATAAAAATGAAAGTTGCATAAAATTAAAAATGGAAGTTCAATCCAAAAACCACTATACCTTAACGATCTATTTGGAAATTAAATAAAAAAGGAAGTTTAACAGAAAAGTGAATTGCATAAAATGGAAATAGAATAAAAACAAAAATGAAAGTTTCATAAAATTAAAAATGGAAGTTCAATCGAAAAATCACTATACCTTAGCGATCTATTTGGAAATTAAATAAAAAAGGAAGTTTAATAGAAAAGTTAATTGAATAAAAATGGAAGTTGAATAAAAATAAAAATGGAAGTTGCAGAAAATTAAATACGGAAGTTCAATCCAGAAACCGCTATACCTTAACGATCTATTTGGAGATTAAATAAAAAGGGAAGTTTAATAGAAAAGTAAATTGCATAAAAATGGAAGTTGAATAAAAATAAAAATGAAAGTTGCAGAAAATTAAATATGGAAGTTCAATCCCGAAACCACTATACCTTAACGATCTATTTGGGAATTAAATAAAAAAGAAAGTTTAATAGAAAAGTAAATTGCATAAAATGGAAGTAGAATAAAAATAAAAATGAAAGTTGCATAAAATTAAAAATGGTTGTTCAATCCAAAAACCACAATACTTTAACGATCTATTTGGAAATTAAATAAAAAAGGAAGTTTAATAGAAAAGTAAATTGAATAAAAATAGAAGTTGAATAAAAATAAAAATGGAAGTTGCAGAAAATTAAATATGGAAGTTCAATTCAAAAACCACTATACCTTCACGATCAGTTTGCAAATTAAATAAAAGGGGAAATTTCATAGAAAAGTAAATTGAATAAAATTGGCAGTTGAATAAAAATAAAAATGAAATTTGCAGAAAATTAAATATGGAAGTTCAATCCAGAAACCACTATACCATAACGATCTATTTGGAAATTAAATAAAAAATGAAATTTAATAGAAAAGTAAATTGCATAAAATGGAAGTTGAATAAAAATCAAAATGAAAGTTGCAGAAAATTAAATATGGAAGTTCAATCCCGAAACCACTATACCTTAACGATCTATTTGTAAATTAAATAAAAAAGGATGTTTAATAGAAAAGTAAATTGCACAAAATGGAAGTAGAAAAAAAATAAAAATGGAAGTTCAATCCAAAAACCACTATACCTTAACGATCTATTTGGAAATTAAATAAAAAAGGAAGTGTAAAAGAAAAGTAAATTGAATAAAAATGGAAGTTGAATAAAAATAAAAATGGAAGTTGCAGAAAATTAAATATGGAAGTTGAATCCAAAAACCACTATACCGTAACGATCTGTTTGCAAATTAAATAAAAGTGGAAATTTCATAGAAAAGTAAAGTTAATAAAAATGCGAGTTGAATAAAAATAAAAATGAAATTTGCAGAAAATTAAATATGGAAGTTCAATCCAGAAACCACTATACCATAATGATCTATTCGGAAAGTAAATAAAAAAGGAAGTTTAATAGAAATGTAAATTGCATAAAATGGAAGTTGAATAAAAATAAAAATGAAAGTTGCGTAAAATTAAAAATGGAAGTTCAATCCAAAAACCACTATACCTTAACGATCTATTTGGAAATTAAATAAAAAAGGAAGTTTAATAGAAAAGTAAATTGAATAAAAATGGAAGTTGAATAAAAATAAAAATGGAAGTTGCTGAAAATTAAATATGGAAGTTCAATCCAGAAACAACCATACCTTAACGATCTATTTGGAAATTAAATAAAAAAGGAAGTTTAAGAGAAAAGTAAATTGAATTAAAATGGAAGTAGAATAAAAATAAAAATGAAATTTGTAGAAAATTAAATATGGAAGTTCAAAGCAGAAACCACTATACCATAACGATCTTTTTGGAAATTAAATAAAAAAGGAATTTAATAGAAAAGTAAATTGCATAAAATGGAAATTGAATAAAAATAAAAATGAATGTCGCAGAAAATTAAATATGGAAGTTCAATCCCGAAACCACTATACCTTAACGATCTATTTGGAAATTAAGTAAAAAAGGATGTTTAATAGAAAAGTGAATTCCATAAAATGGAAATAGAATAAAAATAAAAATGAAAGTTGCATAAAATTAAAAATGGAAGTTCAATCCAAAAACCACTATACCTTAACGATCTATTTCGAAATTAAATAAAAAAGGAAGTTTAATAGAAAAGTGAATTGCATAAAATGGAAATAGAATAAAAATAAAAATGAAAGTTTCATAAAATTAAAAATGGAAGTTCAATCCAAAAACCACTATACCTTAACGATCTATTTGGAAATTATATAAAAAAGGAAGTTTAATAGAAAAGTTAATTGAATAAAAATGGAGGTTGAATAAAAATAAAAATGGATGTTGCAGAAAATTAAATATGGAAGTTCAATCCAGAAACCACTATACCATAACGATCTATTGGGAAATTAAATAAAAAAGGAAGTTTAATAGAAAAGTAAATTGCATAAAAATGGAAGTTGAATAAAAATAAAAATGAAAGTTGCAGAAAATTAAATATGGAAGTTCAATCCCGAAACCACTATTCCTTAACGATCTATTTGGAAATTAAATAAAAAAGAAAGTTTAATAGAAAAGTAAATTGCATAAAATGGAAGTAGAATAAAAATAAAAATGAAAGTTGCATAAAATTAAAAATGGAAGTTCAATCCAAAAACCACTATACTTTAACGATCTATTTGGAAATTAAATAAAAAAGGAAGTTTAATAGAAAAGTAAATTGAATAAAAATGGAAGTTGAAAAAAAATAAAAATGGAAGTTGCAGAAAATTAAATATGGAAGTTCAATTCAAAAACCACTATACCTTAACGATCTGTTTGCAAATTAAATAAAAGGGGAAATTTCATAGAAAAGTAAATTGAATAAAAATGGGAGTTGAATAAAAATAAAAATGAAATTTGAAGAAAATTAAATATGAAAGTTCAATCCAGAAACCACTATACCATAACGATCTATTTGGAAATTAAATAAAAAAGGAAGTTTAATAGAAAAGTAAATTGCATAAAATGGAAGTTGAATAAAAATCAAAATGAAAGTTGCAGAAAATTAAATATGGAAGTTCAATCCCCGAAACCACTATACCTTAACGATCTATTTGGAAATTAAATAAAAAAGGATGTTTAATAGAAAAGTAAATTGCACAAAATGGAAGTAGAAAAAAAATAAAAATGAAAGTTGTATAAAATTAAAAATGGAAGTTCAATCCAAAAACCACTATACCTTAACGATCTATTTGGAAATTAAATAAAAAATGAAGTTTAATAGAAAAGTAAATTGAATAAAAATGGAAGTGGAATAAAAATAAAAATGAAAGTTGCAGAAAATTAAATATGGAAGTTCAATCCAAAAACCACTATACCTGAACGATCTGTTTGCAAATTAAATAAAAGTGGAAATTTCATAGAAAAGTAAATTTAATAAAAATGCGAGTTGAATAAAAATAAAAATGAAATTTGCAGAAAATTAAATATGGAAGTTCAATCCCGAAACCACTATACCTTAACAATCTATTTGGAAATTAAGTAAAAAAGGGTGTTTACTAAAAAAGTGAATTGCATAAAATGGAAATAGAATAAAAATAAAAATGAAAGTTGCATAAAATTAAAAATGGAAGTTCAATCTAAAAACCACTATACCTTAACGATCTATTTGGAAATTAAATAAAAAAGGAAGTTTAATAGAAAAGTGAATTGCATAAAATGGAAATAGAATAAAAACAAAAATGAAAGTTTCATAAAATTAAAAATGGAAGTTCAATCCAAAAATCACTATACCTTAACGATCTATTTGGAAATTAAATAAAAAAGGAAGTTTAATAGAAAAGTAAATTGCATAAAAATGGAAGTTGAATAAAAATAAAAATGAAAGTTGCAGAAAATTAAATATGGAAGTTCAATACCGAAACCACTATACCTTAACGATCTATTTGGAAATTAAATAAAAAAGAAAGTTTAATAGAAAAGTAAATTGCATAAAACGGAAGTAGAACAACAATAAAAATGAAAATGAAAGTTGCAGAAAATTAAATAAGATAGTTCAGTCCCGAAACCACTATACCTTAACGATCTATTTGGAAATTAAATAAAAAAGGATGTTTAATAGAAAAGTAAATTGCATAAAATGGAAGTAGAATAAAAATAAAAATGAAAGTTGCATAAAATTAAAAATGGAAGTTCAATCCAAAAACCACTATACTTTAACGATCTACTTGGAAATTAAATAAAAAAGGAAGTTTAATAGAAAAGTAAATTGAATAAAAATGGAAGTTGAATAAAAATAAAAATGGAAGTTGCAGAAAATTAAATATGGAAGTTCACTCCAGAAAACACTATACCTTAACGATCAATTTGGAAATTAAACAAAAAAGGAAGTGTAATTGAAAAGTAAATTGATTTAAAATAGAAGTAGAATAAAAATAAAAATGAAATTTGCGGAAAATTAAATATGGAAGTTCAATCCAGAAACCACTATACCATAACGATCTATTTGGAAATTAAATAAAAAAGAAAGTTTAATAGAAAAGTAAATTGAATAAAAATGAAAGTTGAATAAAAATAAAAATGGAAGTTGCAGAAAATTAAATATGGAAGTTCAATCCAGAAACCACTATACCTTAACGATCTGTTTGCAAATTAAATAAAAGAGGAAATTTCATAGAAAAGTAAATTGAATAAAAATGGAAGTTGAATAAAAATAAAAATGAAATTTGCAGAAAATTAAATATGGAAGTTCAATCCAGAAACCACTATACCATAACGATTTATTTGGAAACTAAATAAAAAAGGAAGTTTAATAGAAAAGTAAATCGAATAAAAATGGAAGTTGAATAAAAATAAAAATGGAAGTTGCAGAAAATTAAATATGGAAGTTCAATCCAGAAACAACTATAACTTAATGATCTATTTGGAAATTGAATAAAAAAGGAAGTTTAATAGAAAAGGAAATTGCATAAAAATGGAAGTTGAATAAAAATAAAAATGAAAGTTGCCGAAAGTTAAATATGGAAGTTCGATCCCGAAACCACTATGCCTTAACGATCTATTTGGAAATTAAATAAAAAAGGAAGTTTAATAGAAAAGTAAATTGCATAAAATGGAAGTAGAATGAAAATAAAAAAGAAAGTTGCATAAAATTAAAAATGGAAGTTCAATCCAAAAACCACTATACTATAACGATCTATTTGGAACTAAATAAAAAAGGAAGTTTAACAGAAAAGTAAATTGAATAAAAATGGAAGTTGAATAAAAATAAAAATGGAAGTTGCAGAAAATTAAATATGGAAGTTCAATCTAGAAACCACTATACCTTAACGATCTATTTGGAAATTAAATAAAAAAGGAAATTTAATAGAAAAGTAAATTGAATAAAAATGGAAGTTGAATAAAAATAAAAATGGAAGTTGCAGAAAATTAAATATGGAAATTGAATCCAGAAACCACAATACCTTAACGATCTGTTCGCAAATTAAATAAAAGAGGAAATTTCATAGAAAAGTAAATTGAATAAAAATAGAAGTTGAATAAAAATAAAAATGAAATTTGCAGAAAATTAAATATGGAAGTTCAATCCAGAAACCACTATACCTTAACGATCTATTTGGAAATTAAATAAAAAAGAAAGTTTAATAGAAAAGTAAATTGAATAAAAATGAAAGTTGAATAAAAATAAAAATGGAAGTTGCAGAAAATTAAATATGGAAGTTCAATCCAGAAACCACTATACCTTAACGATCTGTTTGCAAATTAAATAAAAGAGGAAATGTCATAGAAAAGTAAATTGAATGAAAATGGAAGTTGAATAAAAATAAAAATGAAATTTGCAGAAAATTAAATATGGAAGTTCAATCCAGAAACCACTATACCATAACGATCTATTTGGAAACTAAATAAAAAAGGAAGTTTAATAGAAAAGTAAATTGCATAAAATGGAAGTTGAATAAAAATGAAAATGAAAGTTGCAGAAAATTAAATAAGATAGTTCAATCCCGAAACCACTATACCTTAACGATCTATTTGGAAATTAAATAAAAAAGGATGTTTAATAGAAAAGTAAATTGCATAAAATGGAAGTAGAATAAAAATAAAAATGAAAGTTGCATAAAATTAAAAATGGAAGTTCAATCTAAAAACCACTATACTTTAACGATCGATTTGCAAATTAAATAAAAAAGGAAGTTTAATAGAAAAGTAAATTTAATAAAAATGGAAGTTGAACAAAAATAAAAATGGAAGTTGTAGAAAATTAAATATGGAAGTTCAATCCAGAAACTACTATACCTTAACGATCGATTTGGAAATTAAATAAAAAAAGGAAGTTTAATAGAAAAGTAAATTGAATTAAAATGGAAGTAGAATAAAAATAAAAATGAAATTTGCAGAAAATTAAATATGGAAGTTCAATCCAGAAACCACTATACCTTAACGATCTATTTGGAAATTAAATAAAAAAGAAAGTTTCATACAAAAGTAAATTGAATAAAAATGGAAGTTGAATAAAAATAAAAATGGAAGTTGCAGAAAATTAAATATGGAAGTTCAATCCCAACACCACTATACCTCAACGATCTGTTTGCAAATTAAATAAAAGTGGAAATTTCGTAGAAAAGTAATTTGAATAAAAATGAAAGTTGAATAAAAATAAAAATAAAATTTGCAGAAAATTAAATATGGAAGTTCAACCCAGAAACCACTATACCATAACGATCTATTTGGAAATTAAATAAAAAAGGAAGTTTAATAGAAAAGTAAATTGCATAAAATGGAAGTTGAATAAAAATAAAAATGAAAGTTGCAGAAAAATAAATATGGAAGTTCAATCTCGAAACCACTATACCTTAACGATCTATTTGGAAATTAAATAAAAAAAGAAGTTTAATAGAAAAGTAAATTGAATAAAAATGGAAGTTGAATAAAAATAAAATTGGAAGTTGCAGAAAATTAAATAAGGAAGTTCAATCCAGAAACAACTATACCTTAACGATCTATTTGGAAATTAAATAAAAAATGAAGTTTAATAGAAAAGTAAATTGCATAAAAATGGAAGTTGAATAAAAATAAAAATGAAAGTTGCCGAAAATTAAATATAGAAGTTCAATCTCGAAACCATTATACCTTAACGATCTATTTGGAAATTAAATAAAAAAAGGAAGTTTAATAGAAAAGTAAATTGCATAAAATGGAAGTAGAATAAAAATATAAATGAAGGTTGCATAAAATTAAAAATGGAAGTTCAATTCAAAAACCACTATACTTTAACGATCTATTTGGAAATTAAATAAAAAATGAAGTTTAATAGAAAAGTAAATTGAATAAAAATGGAAGTTGAATAAAAATAAAAATGGAAGTTGCAGAAAATTAAATATGGAAGTTCAATCCAGAAACCACCATGCCTTAACGATCTATTTGGAAATTAAATAAAAAAAGGAAGTTTAACAGAAAAGTAAATTGATTTAAAATGGAAGTAGAATAAAAATAAAAATGAAATTTGCAGAAAATTAAATATGGAAGTTCAATCCAGAAACCACTATACCATAACGATCTATTTGGAAATTAAATAAAAAAGGAAGTTTAATAGAAAAGTAAATTGCATAAAATGGAAGTTGAATAAAAATAAAAATGAAAGTTGAAGAAAATTAAATATGGAAGTTTAATCCCGAAGCCACTATACCTTAACGATCTATTTGGAAACTAAATAAAAAAGGAAGTTTAATAGAAAAGTAAATTGCATAAAATGGAAGTTGAATAAAAATCAAAATGAAAGTTGCAGAAAATTAAATAAGATAGTTCAATCCCGAAACCACTATACCTTAACGATCTATTTGGAAATTAAATAAAAAAGGATGTTGAATAGAAAAGTAAATTGCATAAAATGGAAGTAGAATAAAAATAAAAATGAAAGTTGCATAAAATTAAAAATGGAAGTTCAATCCAAAAACCACTATACTTTAACGATCGATTTGCAAATTAAATAAAAAAGAAAGTTTAATAGAAAAGTAAATTGAATAAAAATGGAAGTTGAATAAAAATAAAAATGGAAGTTGCAGAAAATTAAATATGGAAGTTCAATCCAGAAACCACTATACCTTAACGATCTATTTTGAAATTAAATAAAAAAAGGAAGTTTAATAGAAAAGTAAATTGAATTAAAATGGAAGTAGAATAAAAATAAAAATGAAATTTGCAGAAAATTAAATATGGAAGTTCAATCCAGAAACCACTATACCTTAACGATCTATTTGGAAATTAAATAAAAAAAATTTTCATAGAAAAGTAAATTGAATAAAAATGAAAGTTGAATAAAAATAAAAATGGAAGTTCAATCCCAACACCAGTATACCTCAATGATCTGTTTGCAAATTAAATAAAAGTGGAAATTTCATAGAAAAGTAATTTGAATAAAAATGGAAGTTGAATAAAAATAAAAATGAAATTTGCAGAAAATTAAATATGGAAGTTCAATCCAGAAACCACTATACCATAACGATCTATTTGGAAATTAAATAAAAAAGGAAGTTTAATAGAAAAGTAAATTGCATAAAATGGAAGTTGAATAAAAATAAAAATGAAAGTTGCAGAAAATTAAATATGGAAGTTCAATCTCGAAACCACTATACCTTAACGATCTATTTGGAAATTAAATAAAAAAGGAAGTTTAATAGAAAAGTAAATTGCATAAAATGGAAGTAGAATAAAAATAAAATGAGAGTTGCATAAAATTAAAAATGGAAGTTCAATCCAAAAACCACTATACTTTAACGATCTATTTGGAAATTAAATAAAAAAGGAAGTTTAATAGAAAAGTAAATTGAATAAAAATGGAAGTTGAATAAAAATAAAAATGGAAGTTGCAGAAAATTAAATATGGAAGTTCATTCTAGAAACCACTATACCTTAACGATCTATTTGGAAATTAAATAAAAAAGGAAGTTTAATAGAAAAGTAAATTGCATAAAAATGGAAGTTGAATAAAAATAAAAATGAAAGTTGCAGAAAATTAAATATGGAAGTTCAATCCCGAAACCACTATACCTTAACGATCTATTTGGAAATTAAATAAAAAAGGAAGTTTAATACAAAAGTAAATTGCATAAAATGGAAGTAGAATAAAAATAAAAATGAAAGTTGCATAAATTTAAAAATGGAAGTTCAATCCAAAAACCACTATACTTTAACGATCTATTTGGAAATTAAATAAAAAAGGAAGTTTAATAGAAAAGTAAATTGAATAAAAATGGAAGTTGCAGAAAATTAAATATGGAAGTTCATTCCAGAAACCAAGATACCTTAACGATCTATTTGGAAATTAAATAAAAAAGAAGTTTAATAGAAAATTAATTGCATAAAAATGGAAGTTGAATAAAAATAAAAATGAAAGTTACAGAAAATTAAATATGAAAGTTCAATCCCGAAACCACTATACCTTAACGATCTATTTGGAAATTAAATAAAAAAGGAAGTTTAATAGAAAAGCAAATTGCATAAAATGGAAGTAGAATAAAAATAAAAATGACAGTTGCATAAAATTAAAAATGGAAGTTCATTCCAAAAACTACTATACATTAACTATCTATTTGGAAATTAAATAAAAAAGGAAGTTTAACAGAAAAGTAAATTGAATAAAAATGGAAGTTGAATAAAAATAAAAATGGAAGTTGCAGAAAATTAAATATGGAAGTTCATTCTAGAAACCACTATACCTTAACGATCTATTTGGAAATTAAATAAAAAAGGAAGTTTAATAGAAAAGTAAATTGCATAAAAATGGAAGTTGAATAAAAATAAAAATGAAAGTTGCAGAAAATTAAATATGGAAGTTCAATCCCGAAACCACTATACCTTAACGATCTATTTGGAAATTAAATAAAAAAGGAAGTTTAATACAAAAGTAAATTGCATAAAATGGAAGTAGAATAAAAATAGAAATGAAAGTTGCATAAAATTAAAAATGGAAGTTCAATCCAAAAACCACTATACTTTAACGATCTATTTGGAAATTAAATAAAAAAGGAAGTTTAATAGAAAAGTAAATTGAATAAAAATGGAAGTTGCAGAAAATCAAATATGGAAGTTCATTCCAGAAACCACTATACCTTAATGATCTATTTGGAAATTAAATAAAAAAGGAAGTTTAATAGAAAAGTAAATTGCATAAAAATGGAAGTTGAATAAAAATAAAAATGGAAGTTGCAGAAAATTAAATATGGAAGTTCAATCCATAAACCACTATACGTTAACGATCTATTTGGAAATTAAATAAAAGAAGGAAGTTTAATAGAAAAGTAAATTGAATTAAAATGGAAGTAGAAGAAAAATAAAAATGAAATTTGCAGAAAATTAAATATGGAAGTCCAATCCAGAAACCACTATACCATAACGATCTATTTGGAAATTAAATAAAAAAGGAAGTTTAATAGAAAAGTAAATTGAATAAAAATGGAAGTTGAATAAAAATAAAAATGAAAGTTGCATTAAATTAAATATGGAAGTTCAATCCAAACACCACAATACCTTAACGATTTGTTTGCAAATTAAAGAAAAGAGGAGATTTCATAGAAAAGTAAATTGAATAAAAAAGGAAGTTGAATAAAAATAAAAAGGAAATTTGCAGAAAATTAAATATGGAAGTTCAATCCCGACACCACTATACCTTAACGATCTGTTTGCAAATTAAATAAAAGAGGAGATTTCATAGAAAAGTAAATTGAATAAAAATGGAAGTTGAATAAAAATAAAAATGGAAGTTGCAGAAAATTAAATATGGAAGTTCAATCCAGAAACCACTATACCTTAACGATCTATTTGGAAATTAAATAAAAAATGATGTTTAATAGAAAAGTAAATCGAATAAAAATGGAAGTTGAATAAAAATAAAAATGGAAGTTGCAGAAAATTAAATATGGAAGTTCAATCCAGAAACAAATATACCTTAACGATCTATTTGGAAATTAAATAAAAAATGAAGTTTAATAGAAAAGGAAATTGCATAAAAATGGAAGTTGAATAAAAATAAAAATGGAAGTTGCAGAAAATTAAATATGGAAGTTCAATCCAAACACCACTATACCTTAACGATCTGTTTGCAAATTAAATAAAAGAGGAGATTTCATGGAAAAGTAAATTGAATAAAAAAGGAAGTTGAATAAAAATAAAAATGAAATTTTCAGAAAATTAAATATGGAAGTTCAATCCCGACACCACTATACCTTAACGATCTGTTTGCAAATTAAATAAAAGAGGAGATTTCATAGAAAAGTAAATTGAATAAAAATGAAAGTTGAATAAAAATAAAAATGGAAGTTGCTGAAAATTAAATATGGAAGTTCAATCCAGAAACCACTATACCTTAACGATCTATTTGGAAATTAAATAAAAAATGATGTTTAATAGAAAAGTAAATCGAATAAAAATGGAAGTTGAATAAAAATAAAAATGGAAGTTGCAGAAAATTAAATATGGAAGTTCAATCCAGAAACAAATATACCTTAACGATCTATTTGGAAATTAAATAAAAAATGAAGTTTAATAGAAAAGTAATTTGAATAAAAATGGAAGTTGAATAAAAATAAAAATGAAATTTGCAGAAAATTAAATATGGAAGTTCAATCCAGAAACCACTATACCATAACGATCTATTTGGAAATTAAATAAAAAAGGAAGTTTAATAGAAAAGTAAATCGCGTAAAATGGAAGTTGAATAAAAATAAAAATGAAAGTTGCAGAAAATTAAATATGGAATTTCAATCTCGAAACCACTATACCTTAACGATCTATTTGGAAATTAAATAAAAAAGGAAGTTTAATAGAAAAGTAAATTGCATAAAATGGAAGTAGAATAAAAATAAAAATGAAAGTTGCATAAAATTAAAAATGGAAGTTCAATCCAAAAACCACTATACTTTAACGATCTATTTGGAAATTAAATAAAAAAGGAAGTTTAATAGAAAAGTAAATTGAATAAAAATGGAAGTTGAATAAAAATAAAAATGGAAGTTGCCGAAAATTAAATATGGAAGTTCATTCTAGAAACCACTATACCTTAACGATCTATTTGGAAATTAAATAAAAAATGAAGTTTAATAGAAAAGTAAATTGCATAAAAATGGAAGTTGAATAAAAATAAAAATGAAAGTTGCAGAAAATTAAATATCGAAGTTCAATCCCGAAACCACTATACCTTAACGATCTATTTGGAAATTAAATAAAAAAAGAAGTTTAATACAAAAGTAAATTGCATAAAATGGAAGTAGAATAAAAATAAAAATGAAAGTTGCATAAAATTAAAAATGGAAGTTCAATCCAAAAACCACTATACTTTAACGATCTATTTGGAAATTAAATAAAAAAGGAAGTTTAATAGAAAAGTAAATTGAATAAAAATGGAAGTTGCAGAAAATTAAATATGGAAGTTCATTCCAGAAACCACTATACCTTAACGATCTATTTGGAAATTAAATAAAAAAAGGAAGTTTAATAGAAAAGTAAATTGAATTAAAATGGAAGTAGAATAAAAATAAAAATGAAATTTGCAGAAAATTAAATATGGAAGTTCAATCCAGAAACCACTATACCTTAACGATCTATTTGGAAATTAAATAAAAAAGAAAGTTTCATAGAAAAGTAAATTGAATAAAAATGAAAGTTGAATAAAAATAAAAATGGAAGTTCAATCCCAACACCACTATACCTCAACGATCTGTTTGCAAATTAAATAAAAGTGGAAATTTCATAGAAAAGTAATTTGAATA
Source organism: Camellia sinensis (assembly GCF_055761805.1). Lineage (NCBI taxonomy): Eukaryota > Viridiplantae > Streptophyta > Magnoliopsida > Ericales > Theaceae > Camellia > Camellia sinensis. The sequence goes on along the minus strand of NW_028128987.1, from coordinate 42,850,517 downwards.
AAAATGGAAGTTGAATAAAAATAAAAATGAAATTTGCAGAAAATTAAATATGGAAGTTCAATCCAGAAACCACTATACCATAACGATCTATTTGGAAATTAAATAAAAAAGGAAGTTTAATAGAAAAGTAAATTGCGTAAAATGGAAGTTGAATAAAAATAAAAATGAAAGTTGCAGAAAATTAAATATGGAATTTCAATCTCGAAACCACTATACCTTAACGATCTATTTGGAAATTAAACAAAAAAGGAAGTTTGATAGAAAAGTAAATTGCATATAATGGAAGTAGAATAAAAATAAAAATGAAAGTTGCAGAAAATTAAAAATGGAAGTTCAATCCAAAAACCACTATACTTTAACGATCTATTTGGAAATTAAATAAAAAAGGAAGTTTAATAGAAAAGTAAATTGAATAAAAATGGAAGTTGATAAAAATAAAAATGGAAGTTGCAGAAAATTAAATATGGAAGTTCATTCTAGAAACCACTATACCTTAACGATCTATTTGGAAATTAAATAAAAAAGGAAGTTTAATAGAAAAGTAAATTGCATAAAAATGGAAGTTGAATAAAAATAAAAATGAAAGTTGCAGAAAATTAAATATCGAAGTTCAATCCCGAAACCACTATACCTTAACGATCTGTTTGGAAATTAAATAAAAAAGGAAGTTTAATACAAAAGTAAATTGCATAAAATGGAAGTAGAATAAAAATAAAAATGAAAGTTGCATAAAATTAAAAATGGAAGTTCAATCCAAAAACCACTATACTTTAACGATCTATTTGGAAATTAAATAAAAAAGGAAGTTTAATAGAAAAGTAAATTGAATAAAAATGGAAGTTGCAGAAAATTAAATATGGAAGTTCATTCCAGAAACCACTATACCTTAACGATCTATTTGGAAATTAAATAACAAAGGAAGTTTAATAGAAAATTAATTGCATAAAAATGGAAGTTGAATAAAAATAAAAATGAAAGTTACAGAAAATTAAATATGAAAGTTCAATCCCGAAACCACTATACCTTAACGATCTATTTGGAAATTAAATAAAAAAGGAAGTTTAATAGAAAAGTAAATTGCATAAAATGGAAGTAGAACAAAAATAAAAATGAAAGTTGCATAAAATTAAAAATGGAAGTTCAATCCAAAAACTACTATACTTTAACGCTCTATTTGGAAATTAAATAAAAAAGGAAGTTTAATAGAAAAGTAAATTGAATAAAAATGGAAGTGGAATAAAAATAAAAATGGAAGTTGCAGAAAATTAAATATGGAAGTTCATTCTAGAAACCACTGTACCTTAACGATCTATTTGGAAATTAAATAAAAAAGGAAGTTTAATAGAAAAGTAAATTGCATAAAAATGGAAGTTGAATAAAAATAAAAATGAAAGTTGCAGAAAATTAAATATTGAAGTTCAATCCAGAAACCACTATACCTTAACGATCTATTTGGAAATTAAATAAAAAAAGGAAGTTTAATAGAAAAGTAAATTGAATTAAATTGGAAGTAGAATAAAAATAAAAATGAAATTTGCAGAAAATTAAATATGGAAGTTCAATCCAGAAACCACTATACCTTAACGATCTATTTGGAAATTAAATAAAAAAGAAAGTTTTATAGAAAAGTAAATTGAATAAAAATGAAACTTGAATAAAAATAAAAATGGAAGTTCAATCCCAACACCACTATACCTCAACGATCTGTTTGCAAATTAAATAAAAGTGGAAATTTCATAGAAAAGTAATTTGAATTAAAATGGAAGTTGAATAAAAATAAAAATGAAATTTGCAGAAAATTAAATATGGAAGTTCAATCCAGAAACCACTATACCATAACGATCTATTTGGAAATTAAACAAAAAAGGAAGTTTAATAGAAAAGTAAATTGCATAAAATGGAAGTTGAATAAAAATAAAAATGAAAGTTGCAGAAAATTAAATATGGAAGTTCAATCTCGAAACCACTATACCTTAACGATCTATTTGGAAATTAAATAAAAAAGGAAGTTTAATAGAAAAGTAAATTGCGTAAAATGGAAGTAGGATAAAAATAAAAATGAAAGTTGCCGAAAATTAAATACGAAAGTTCAATCCAGAAACCACTATACCATAACGATCTGTTTGCAAATTAAATGAAAGAGGAAATTTCATAGAAAAGTAAATTGAATAAAAATGAAAGTTGAATAAAAATAAAAATGAAATTTGCAGAAAATTAAATATGGAAGTTCAATCCAGAAACCACTATACCATAACGATCGATTTGGAAATTAAATAAAAAAGGATGTTTAATAGAAAAGTAAATTGCATAAAATGGAAGTAGAATAAAAATAAAAATGAATGTTGCATAAAATTAAAAATGGAAGTTCAATCCAGAAACCACTATACCATAACGATCTATTTGGAAATTAAAGAAAAAAGGAAGTTTAATAGAAAAGTAAATTGAATAAAAATGGAAGTTGAATAAAAATAAAAATGGAAGTTGCAGAAAATTAAATATTGAAGTTCAATCCAGAAACCACTATACCTTAACGATCTATTTGGAAATTAAATAGAAAAAGGAAGTTTAATAGAAAAGTAAATTGATTTAAAATGGAAGTAGATTAAAAATAAAAATGAAATTTGCTGAAAATTAAATATGGAAGTTCATTCCAGAAACCACTATACCTTAACGATCTATTTGGAAATTAAATAAAAAAGGAAGTTTAATAGAAAATTAATTGCATAAAAATGGAAGTTGAATAAAAATAAAAATGAAAGTTACAGAAAATTAAATATGAAAGTTCAATCCCGAAACCATTATACCTTAACGATCTATTTGGAAATTAAATAAAAAAGGAAGTTTAATAGAAAAGTAAATTGCATAAAATGGAAGTAGAATAAAAATAAAAATGAAAGTTGCATAAAATTAAAAATGGAAGTTCAATCCAAAACCTACTATAGTTTAACGATCTATTTGGAAATTAAATAAAAAAGGAAGTTTAATAGAAAAGTAAATTGAATAAAAATGGAAGTTGAATAAAAATAAAAATGGAAGTTGCGGAAAATTAAATATGGAAGTTCATTCTAGAAACCACTATACCTTAACGATCTATTTGAAAATTAAATAAAAAAGGAAGTTTAATAGAAAAGTAAATTGCATAAAAATGGAAGTTGAATAAAAATAAAAATGAAAGTTGCAGAAAATTAAATATGGAAGTTCAATCCCGAAACTACTATACCTTAACGATCTATTTGGAAATTAAATAAAAAAAGGAAGTTTAATACAATAGTAAATTGCATAAAAATGGAAGTTGCAGAAAATTAAATATGGAAGTTCATTCCAGAAACCACTATAATTAACGATCTATTTGGAAATTGAATAAAAAAGGAAGTTTAATAGAAAAGTAAATTGCATAAAAATGGAAGTTGAATAAAAATAAAAATGGATGTTGCAGAAAATTAAATATGGAAGTTCAATCCATAAACCACTATACGTTAACGATCTACTTGGAAATTAAATAAAAGAAGGAAGTTTAATAGAAAAGTAAATTGAATTAAAATGGAAGTAGAATAAAAATAAAAATGAAATTTGCAGAAAATTAAATATGGAAGTTCAATCCAGAAACCACTATACCATAACGATCTATTGGGAAATTAAATAAAAAAAGAAGTTTAATAGAAAAGTAAATTGAATAAAAATGGAAGTTGAATAAAAATAAAAATAGAAGTTGCAGAAAATTAAATATGGAAGTTCAATCCAAAAACCACTATACCTTAACGATCTGTTTGCAAATTAAATAAAAGAGGAGATTTCATAGAAAAGTAAATTGAATAAAAAAGGAAGTTGAATAAAAATAAAAATGAAATTTGCAGAAAATTAAATATGGAAGTTCAATCCAGAAACCACTATACCTTAACGATCTGTTTGCAAATTAAATAAAAGAGGAGATTTCATAGAAAAGTAAATTGAATAAAAATGGAAGTTCAATAAAAATAAAAATGGAAGTTGCAGAAAATTAAATATGGAAGTTCAATCCAGAAACCACTATACCTTAACGATCTATTTGGAAATTAAATAAAAAATGAAGTTTAATAGAAAAGTAAATCGAATAAAAATGGAAGTTGAATGAAAATAAAAATGGAAGTTGCAGAAAATTAAATATGGAAGTTCAATCCAGAAACAAATATACCTTAACGATCTATTTGGAAATTAAATAAAAAATGAAGTTTAATAGAAAAGGAAATTGCATAAAAATGGAAGTTGAATAAAAATAAAAATGAAAGTTGCAAAAAATTAAATATGGAAGTTCAATCTCGAAACCACTATACCTTAACGATCTATTTGGAAATTAAATAAAAAAGGATGTTTAACAGAAAAGTAAATTGCATAAAATGGAAGTAGAATAAAAATAAAAATGAAAGTTGCATAAAATTAAAAATGGAAGTTCAATCCAAAAACCACTATACCTTAACGATCTATTTGGAAATTAAATAAAAAAGAAAGTTTAAAAGAAAAGTAAATTGAATAAAAATGGAAGTTGCAGAAAATTAAATATGGAAGTTCAATCCAGAAACAACTATACCTTAATGATCTATTTGGAAATTAAATAAAAAAGGAAGTTTAATAGAAAAGTAAATTGCATAAAAATGGAAGTTGAATAAAAATAAAAATGAAAGTTGCCGAAAATTAAATACGAAAGTTCAATCCCGAAACCACTATACCTTAACGATCTATTTGGAAATTAAATAAAAAAGGAAGTTTAATAGAAAAGTAAATTGCATAAAATGGAAGTAGAATAAATATAAAAATGAAAATTGCATAAAATCAAAAATGGAAGTTCAATCCAAAAACCACTATACTTTAACGATCTATTTGGAAATTAAAGAAAAAAGGAAGTTTAATAGAAAAGTAAATTGAATAAAAATGGAAGTTGAATAAAAATAAAAATGGAAGTTGCAGAAAATTAAATATGGAAGTTCAATCCAGAAACCACTATACCTTAACGATCTATTTGGAAATTAAATAAAAAAAGGAAGTTTAATAGAAAAGTAAATTGATTTAAAATGGAAGTAGAATAAAAATAAAAATGAAATTTGCCGAAAATTAAATATGGAAGTTCAATCCTGAAACCACTATACCATAACGACCTATTTTGAAATTAAATAAAAAAGGAAATTTAATGGAAAAGTAAATTGCATCAAATGGAAGTTGAATAAAAATAAAAATGGAAGTTGTAGAAAATTAAATATGGAAGTTCAATCCCGAAACCACGATACCTTAACGATCTATTTGGAAATTAAATAAAAAAAGGAAGTTTGATAGAAAAGTAAATTGAATTAAAATGGAAGTAGAATAAAAATAAAAATGAAATTTGCAGAAAATTAAATATGGAAGTTCAATCCAGAAACCACTATACCTTAACGATCTATTTGGAAATTAAATAAAAAAGAAAGTTTAATAGAAAAGTAAATTGAATAAAAATGGAAGTAGAATAAAAATAAAAATGGAAGTTGCAGAAAATTAAATATGGAACTTCAATCCAGAAACCACTATACCTTAACGATCTGTTTGCAACTTAAATGAAAGAGGAAATTTCATAGAAAAGTAAATTGAATAAAAATGAAAGTTGAATAAAAATAAAAATGAAATTTGCAGAAAATTAAATATGGAAGTTCAATCCAGAAACCACTGTACCATAACGATCTATTTGGAAATTAAATAAAAAAAGGAAGTTTAATAGAAAACTAAATTCAATTAAAATGGAAGTAGAATAAAAATAAAAATGAAATTTGCAGAAAATTAAATATGAAAGTTCAATCCAGAAACCACTATACCTTAACGATCTATTTGGAAATTAAATAAAAGTGAAAGTTTAATAGAAAAGTAAATTGAATAAAAATGGAAGTAGAATAAAAATAAAAATGGAAGTTGCAGAAAATTAAATATGGAAGTTCAATCCATAAACCACTATACGTTAACGATCTATTTGGAAATTAAATAAAAGAAGGAAGTTTAATAGAAAAGTAAATTGAATTAAAATGGAAGTAGAATAAAAATAAAAAAGGAAGTTGCAGCAAAATTAAATATGGAAGTTCAATCCAAACACCACTATACCTTAACGATCTGTTTGCAAATTAAATAAAAGAGGAGATTTCATAGAAAAGTAAATTGAATAAAAAAGGAAGTTGAATAAAAATAAAAATGAAATTTGCAGAAAATTAAATATGGAAGTTCAATCCAGAAACCACTATACCTTAACGATCTGTTTGCAAATTAAATAAAAGAGGAGATTTCATAGAAAAGTAAATTGAATAAAAATGGAAGTTGAATAAAAATAAAAATGGAAGTTGCAAAAAATTAAATATGGAAGTTCAATCCAGAAACCACTATACCTTAACGATCTATTTGGAAATTAAATAAAAAATGAAGTTTAATAGAAAAGTAAATCGAATAAAAATGGAAGTTGAATAAAAATAAAAATGGAAGTTGCAAAAAATTAAATATGGAAGTTCAATCCAGAAACAAATATACCTTAACGATCTATTTGGAAATTAAATAAAAAATGAAGTTTAATAGAAAAGGAAATTGCATAAAAATGGAAGTTGAATAAAAATAAAAAAGAAAGTTGCAAAAAATTAAATATGGAAGTTCAATCTCGAAACCACTATACCTTAACGATCTATTTGGAAATTAAATAAAAAAGGAAGTTTAATAGAAAAGTAAATTGCATAAAATGGAAGTAGAATAAAAATAAAAATGAAAGTTGCATAAAATTAAAAATGGAAGTTCAATCCAAAAACCACTATACCTTAACGATCTATTTGGAAATTAAATAAAAAAGGAAGTTTAATAGAAAAATAAATTGAATAAAAATGGAAGTTGAATAAAAATAAAAATGGAAGTTGCAGAAAATTAAATATGGAAGTTATAGCGACCCCGGTCTTTTCTCTTTAGATTATTGTATCCGGACTTAGGTTCCGTGGATCCTGTCATTACTTATTGGTTGTTGTTGTCCTTTAATCTCTTAGTATTTGAATTATAGGTTGTGTTGGACGGGTCTGTTACAGGTTGGTTGATAGTTGATGCCAATAGGTGATGCCCAGATTTTGGCCTTCACGCTCGAGCGGAGGTTTTAACGCTCGAGCGGGCCCTTCGTTGTTGCTTCTCCGCTCGAGCAGGAGTTTTGACGCTCGAGCGGGATTTTCCATCTCCCAGTATTTTGCTCTGCAGTTCTTCCGCTCGAGCGGTAGTTTTTACGCTCGAGCGTGATCCCTTGTTTTGTTCCTCCGCTCGAGCGGGGAGTTTGACGCTCGAGCGGGTGCAGCGCCTGCAAAACTTCTGAAAGGGTGCAATCGACGCTCGAGCGGCTTTCTTCACGCTCGAGCATGATTCTGTGTCTTACGCTCGAGCGGGGCTTTCTACGCTCGAGCGTAGAGTCGACTACATCAGTCCGTGATTTCACTTTTCTGATCACTTTTTGACCTACCTTTTCATCTCTTAACTTTTAAAAACCGCCTCTTGAGAGTCTCTCTCTCTACTCTTACCTTCTCTCCAAGATTTGATCTATTTCCGGTGATCTTCTACCCTAGTTCCTTTGGAAGAAAGGTAGAGCTTCACGAGATCTTTCTTTTAACCTGAAAAAGAGAGGATTTGGAGCACTTTGGATTTTGGGTCATCATCTCCATCTTCTTTATTTTAGTTGTGATCTTCAAGGTAGGGATTTCCTACTCTATTCTATAAGCTTTGTTCTAAGTTTGGTATTTTGATAGGTTGGGGACACTTTGATAATTTTGGGAACAAAACCTGGTTAAATTGCTAAATTGATTGGAGTAATTAATTTAAGGAAAATTGGGGAATTTGGTTAAATCCATGAAATTGGGGAATTTATTGATTAAATGGTGTAGTTGGTTAATATAAATCACTCGCCTATTGAATTGTTGTTATATTTATTTCCAGTCTAGAAATAACTGTTTTGGGCTATCGGTGGAGGATAGTCGTGATTGTTGTAGACATTGCATGTGGATTAGGAATAACTGAAACTAATCACATTGGTTAAGTCATTAATTTGACTATTGAATTAATACTGAAAATACGTGTATTGGTTGAGCATTGCATTTGCATATTGTGTGGGAGGAGATAGGGGATGTACTCCACGGTTTAGGGGAAGATAGGGGATAGACCTCTAAACCGGATTTTTGTTTGGGAGGAGATAGGGGATGGACTCCATTAGCACCATTTTTATGTGTGCTTATTATATTGAAGTGTTTTTACATGATTATTGATACAGCACTAAAATGTGTATCAAATGGGAAGTATGAAGTGTTTTGATATGAGCATGAGTCTCATTTGTTTTGTTGATATTGGAAGTAATGTGATTATGTTATATAATTCACTGTTGTAAGTTTGGCCAGGTTCTGAGCCATGTTGATAATAATGGAAAGTGAAATGTGTCTTAGACATTAGTGTTATGAGACTGTTTAATAATAAAATTGATTATTTTGATTAACCATCTATTGAATGCTATAGCTTTATTCAATGCTTATATTTGGTTTAGTATTTTTCTACTGGGCTGTGGCTCACCCTTTATGGGAACATCATTTTCAGGTTCAGGTGATAAGCTACCTCCACGGACTTAGCCTGGAAGGATTTGATGTTTGGGATTTTGAAGACTTGTCTTTAGTTATATGTTTTATTTTGTTATTTTTGGGATTTCATGTAAACATTCAAGCCTAGGGCTTAACTTGTAAATGAGTTAATACTCATCCTTTTTGTGTCCAAGTGTTAGCTTGGAAAGATGTAAGCCCTTAGGGCATTTATTTTGATGTTGCAGGATGTTACATGTGATGTCTTTCGATAAGAATACTCTGATGAATAACTCAAATGATTCATTCTCTTTTATAAATGCATGTTAATGTTATGGTTATTATGGGTTTATTTTGAGGGCGTGACAACTTGGTATCAGAGCGTACCGGGTTCGAATACTTTGGGTACATGGGAAGTGATTAGTATCACAATGGGTTCGTCTCGCTTGATAGAGACTTAGATGTACTGTTACGTGCTTATATGATAGCATGTTTATGTGATTATGTGGGTATGGAACGTAGTTTCTAGGATGTTAATTGGACCCTTGAGTTTCTAGTAGTCTTGTTGGAAAGGCACTTGATCAATGCTGTTTCCAACCGGAACTATAGTAACGCTTCGGGACTATTATTATCCAGGAATGAAATTCGTAGGTGCTTATGTGATTATGTGCTTACGTGGAATGAATTATTTTTGTCCAATGCATTAGGACGCGAGTGTTTAGTTTTGGCACATTTATTAATGTGCTAACGTCTTTGTTTGTTTCCTTTATTAGGATGTCAGGACGAGGACGAGGACGCGGTAGGCGTGGTAGGCCGGGTAGGCAGGAGGTACCGGTGCCAGAAGAGATTCCGGCAGTTCATGAGGGAATTGGCCAGGCCAATGTGGCCGAGCCAGTAGGCCAGCAGGCTATGGGCGCTTTAGCCCGAGAGATAGCAGGGGCATTCAGGGAGTCAGTAGGCATTCTTAGGGCTGAGAATCAAGCCCAGGTTGTTGTTGCGGATGCAGGACCTTCCTTTCTGAAGAGGGAGTTCTTCCGGTCTAATCCGGATGAATTTGTGGGTGATCCTAAAGAGCCGCTTAAGGCAGATGAATGGCTCGAACAGACAACGAAGACGTTTGAGATGCTTGGCATCGAAGACGAGGGGTTGAAGGTGACCTTGGCATCATTCCAGTTGAAGGGGGATGCGGGTCAGTGGTGGAAGTTCACTAAGGGGCGTATAGGAGGTACATGGGAGGCTTTTGTAAATGCCTTCCAGGAGAAGTTCTTATCTCCAGCAGTTAGGGAGAAGCTGAGAGACCAGTTCTGCCAGCTTAAGCAGTCGAGTTCTTCAGTGGCCGAGTTTGAGGCTGCATTTACTAGTTTGTCCAGATTTGCACCTGAATTGGTGGCGTCTGAGGAACGCCGTTGTATTGAGTTTGAGAGGAAGTTGAGGCGTGGCCTCAAGCTGAGAGTTGGGGGAACTATGATTCGGGATTATGGGCGTTTGGTTGATGCTGCAGCCCACATGGAAATCATGATGCAGGAGGCGGAGGAAGGACAGAAGGGCTCCAAGAGGAGTCAGGATGGTCAGAGTGATGGTAGGAGACAGAAGGGTTTTAATCCCCAACAGTCTCAGAGTAGCTTTTCTAGATCGACTTTTCCTGTGCCGAGTGCTAGTTCGGGGAAAGGCAGTCAAGGAGACATTACCTGCTTCAAGTGTGGCCAGCTGGGCCACAAGTCTCCAGTTTGTCCTCAGAGGGGAGGAGTGCTGAGAGCAGCATCATCTGCGGCTCGATCTCAGAATCAGAGTCAGAGTAGAGGCCAGCCACTCTCGTGTTATCAGTGTGGTCAGCCAGGGCATCTGAAGAGATATTGCCCGCAGTTGGGTGGCGCACCTGGTGCATCTGGTTTGAGGCAGATTCAGGGTCAGCAGCCAGCTCAGTCAGGTCAGGCCTCGAGGGCCAATCAGGGGGCTTCATCGTCTCAGTCGGTGCAGCAATCTTATGCTCCTAGGGGTGAGCAGGTTGATCAGAGGTCATCTGGGCGCGTGTATGCTGTTACCGCGCAGGATCTTGTACCGGCTCCATCTGTTGTGAGAGGTACTTTCTTGTTTTGCAACTCGGTTGCTAATGTTTTGATTGATACGGGTGCATCTCATTCCTTTGTGTCTGCTGCATTTGCATCTGTTTTGGAGTTGGAGTTAGCACAGTTAGCATCTCCTATTTGTGTAGTGTCGCCTCTTGGGGGTGAATTGATTTTGAAACACGGTGTTAGGGGTTGTGATATAGAGGTTGATTCCCATAGAATCCCATTTTCCTTTGTAGTTATGCCTATGAGAGGTTTCGATGTTATTTTGGGCATGGATTGGTTATCGTCATACCGGGCAGTTATTGATTGCTACCGCCAGAGAGTCACTTGTTGTACCGTGAATGGTGAGTATTTTCATTTTCTGGGGGACCGTGTTGGTAGTGTTTTGCCACCGGGGTATGTTCCGCGAGGACGGAGTGAGCTTAGTGGTCTACTTGCTAACCTTTCGATTAGTGAGGACGGTGAGACTCAGATTGTGTTGCCAAGGGTGGTGTGTGAGTACTCGGACGTTTTTCCTGAGGATCTTGTTGGTTTGCCACCGCATCGAGAGATTGAATTCTCTATTGACTTAATGCCCGGCACGGCGCCGATTTCTATGGCACCTTATCGTTTTGCCCCAGCCGAGTTAGTTGAGTTGAAGATCCAACTCCAGGAGTTACTAGACAAGGGTTTTATACGCCCTAGTGTTTCGCCGTGGGGAGCACCAGCCCTCTTTGTTAAAAAGAAAGGTGGTGCTTTGAGACTTTGCATAGATTATCGGAAATTGAATCGGGCTACGGTTAAGAATAAGTACCCTATGCCTCGTATCGATGACCTGTTTGACCAGTTGAAGGGTTCCCGTTGTTTCTCGAAGATAGACTTGAGATCGGGTTACCACCAGTTGAGGGTCAGGGAAGAGGATATTCCGAAGACGGCATTCCGTACGCGGTATGGCCATTATGAGTTTTTGGTAATGCCATTCGGGCTCACCAATGCACCGGCAGTCTTTATGGACTTGATGAACCGGATCTTCCGGGAATTCTTGGATCAGTTTGTAGTCGTTTTTGTGGACGACATCCTTATCTATTCGCCTTCTGAGGAGGAGCACGAGGCACACTTGAGGGTGGTGCTTGAGTTACTTAGAGCCCATAGGCTGTATGCCAAGTTTGGGAAGTGTGAGTTCTGGCTGAGAGAAGTCAAATTCTTAGGCCATGTGGTATCCGGTGAAGGAGTGTCTGTTGATACATCCAAGGTAGAGGCAGTGCAAGATTGGGCACAGCCTAAGAGTGTGTTTGAGATCCGCAGTTTCCTGGGGTTAGCTGGGTATTACCGTCGGTTTGTGAAAGACTTCTCCAGGTTAGCATCACCGTTGACTAGACTGACTCGGAAGGGAGTTAAATTTGTATGGAGTGAGACTTGTGAAAAGTCGTTTCAGGAGTTGAAAGTTAGACTGACTACCGCTCCAGTATTGATTATTCCAGAGAGAGGGTTGGGTTATGCAGTCTATTGTGACGCCTCACGAGAGGGTCTGGGTTGTGTATTAATGCAAGAAGGGAAAGTAGTTGCCTATGGTTCACGTCAGTTGAAAATTCACGAGCAGAATTACCCTACGCATGATCTAGAGTTAGCAGCTGTGATATTTGCCTTGAAGGTTTGGAGGCATTATCTTTATGGTGAGAGATTTGAGGTATTCTCGGATCATAAGAGTCTGAAATATTTGTTTACACAGAAAGACTTGAACTTGAGGCAGAGGAGGTGGATGGAGTTCATAGAGGATTATAACTTTGAATTGCATTATCATCCGGGCAAGGCCAATGTTGTGGCCGACGCCCTTAGCAGGAAACCTGTTGGTGACATAGCTAGTATAGCCATCCGAGAATGGGAGATGTTAGGTGCACTTGGAGAGTTTGATTTGCTTCTGGACGAATCCGTTGAGGCTGCGGCCTTGTTTTCTGTTGTTGCGCAACCTACACTTGTGACTCGAGTGTTAGAGGCTCAGAGGGGCGACCTTGAGGTAGAATCCTTCCGTGAGAAGATTTCTGGTGGGAAGGTTGAGAAGGGTTTGACGGTGTATCCCGACCTGAGTGTGAGATACCGAGACCGTCTGTTTGTGCCGGAGTCTCATCGAGAGGAGGTACTCCGAGAGTTTCATCATTCACGCCTTGCGGTACATCCGGGAGGTACTAAGATGTATCGGGATTTGGGTCGCCAGTTTTGGTGGCGGGGTATGAAGAGAGATGTGGCAGCTTTCGTGTCTAAGTGCCTTACTTGTCAGCAAGTGAAGGCCGAACATCAGAGGCCAGCGGGTTTGTTACAACCCTTGCCTATTGCCGAGTGGAAGTGGGAGCATGTCACTATGGACTTCGTTGTAGGTCTTCCGAGGACTCAGCGGGGCAGTGATGCTATTTGGGTGGTTGTAGACCGGTTGACTAAGTCGGCGCACTTCATTCCTATGCGCGTTAGAGATTCAGTAGATCATCTTGCCGACTTGTATATTCGGGACATAGTGAGGTTGCACGGGGTTCCAGTGACGATCGTTTCAGATAGAGATCCTCGTTTTACTGCCAGGTTGTGGCAGAGCTTGCAGAGTGCCTTAGGCACTAAGTTGACCTTTAGCACAGCTTATCGTCCTCAGACTGACGGGCAGTCCGAGCGTGCTATTCAGATCCTTGAGGATATGCTTCGGGGTTGTGTTCTTGACTTTGGTGGGTCGTGGGAGAGGCACTTGCCTTTGGTGGAGTTTGCCTACAACAACAGCTTCCAGTCTAGTATCGGTATGGCACCGTTTGAGGCCTTATACGGCCGACCGTGTAGGTCTCCTGTTTGTTGGGCCGAGGTGGGTGATGCACCTCTGTTGGGTCCGGAGTTAGTGAGGGAAACGACGGAGAAGGTTGAGCTTATCCGTAAGAGGCTCGTTACAGCCTAGAGTCGTCAGAAATCTTACGCCGACCGTAGGAGAAGACCTTTGGTGTTTGAGGTGAGTGATCACGTCTTTTTGAAGATATCACCAAGACGGGGATTGATGAGGTTTGGGAAGAGCGGGAAGTTGTCCCCTCGATTCATTGGTCCTTTTGAGATCCTTGAGAGGATTGGTGAGACTGCTTATCGTTTAGCTTTGCCGCCGCAGTTATCCGGAGTACATGACGTGTTTCATGTGAGTATGCTTCGGAAGTATGAGCCGGATCCATCACATGTATTGGATTGGACCGATTTAGTAGTTGATGAGGATGTCTCGTATGAAGAGAGACCGGTTAGGGTCTTGGATAAGCGGGATCAAGTCTTGCGAGGCAAGACCATTCCTTTGGTGAAAGTTTTGTGGAAACATCACGGGGTGGAGGAAGCCACATGGGAACGTGAGTTGGAAGTCCGCGAGAAATATCCGGACATGTTTAATGATTTGTAATCTTGTAGTTAGATTTTGTAATATTGTCAAACCTTAAAGCTTTTTATATATGTCTTAAGCTGTAAAACATTTAGAATGTTTTGGTTAATGGAAATATTTTGGAACTTACCTCGAAATGGAAGTTTAATGGAACATTGTATATATTGAATATATTGAAAATTGTTGAAATTGAAAGAAAATTGCATAGTGTTAATGCAGATTGAAATATATGTTTGTTTTGTACATTGTGGCATGTCTCTTAGTTGAGAGATGGAATGGCCGGTGTTGGGTCAAGTTGTTTATTATTGAGTTAACATATTGTTGGAATTTGAGAAAACTTTTTTTTAAACCTTGTGCTTAATTTCGGGGACGAAATTCTTTTAAGGGGGGGAGGTTATAGCGACCCCGGTCTTTTCTCTTTAGATTATTATATCCGGACTTAGGTTCCGTGGATCCTGTCATTACTTATTGGTTGTTGTTGTCCTTTAATCTCTTAGTATTTGAATTATAGGTTGTGTTGGACGGGTCTGTTACAGGTTGGTTGATAGTTGATGCCAATAGGTGATGCCCAGATTTTGGCCTTCACGCTCGAGCGGAGGTTTTAACGCTCGAGCGGGCCCTTCGTTGTTGCTTCTCCGCTCGAGCAGGAGTTTTGACGCTCGAGCGGGATTTTCCATCTCCCAGTATTTTGCTCTGCAGTTCTTCCGCTCGAGCGGTAGTTTTTACGCTCGAGCGTGATCCCTTGTTTTGTTCCTCCGCTCGAGCGGGGAGTTTGACGCTCGAGCGGGTGCAGCGCCTGCAAAACTTCTGAAAGGGTGCAATCGACGCTCGAGCGGCTTTCTTCACGCTCGAGCATGATTCTGTGTCTTACGCTCGAGCGGGGCTTTCTACGCTCGAGCGTAGAGTCGACTACATCAGTCCGTGATTTCACTTTTCTGATCACTTTTTGACCTACCTTTTCATCTCTTAACTTTTAAAAACCGCCTCTTGAGAGTCTCTCTCTCTACTCTTACCTTCTCTCCAAGATTTGATCTATTTTCGGTGATCTTCTACCCTAGTTCCTTTGGAAGAAAGGTAGAGCTTCACGAGATCTTTCTTTTAACCTGAAAAAGAGAGGATTTGGAGCACTTTGGATTTTGGGTCATCATCTCCATCTTCTTTATTTTAGTTGTGATCTTCAAGGTAGGGATTTCCTACTCTATTCTATAAGCTTTGTTCTAAGTTTGGTATTTTGATAGGTTGGGGACACTTTGATAATTTTGGGAACAAAACCTGGTTAAATTGCTAAATTGATTGGAGTAATTAATTTAAGGAAAATTGGGGAATTTGGTTAAATCCATGAAATTGGGGAATTTATTGATTAAATGGTGTAGTTGGTTAATATAAATCACTCGCCTATTGAATTGTTGTTATATTTATTTCCAGTCTAGAAATAACTGTTTTGGGCTATCGGTGGAGGATAGTCGTGATTGTTGTAGACATTGCATGTGGATTAGGAATAACTGAAACTAATCACATTGGTTAAGTCATTAATTTGACTATTGAATTAATACTGAAAATACGTGTATTGGTTGAGCATTGCATTTGCATATTGTGTGGGAGGAGATAGGGGATGTACTCCACGGTTTAGGGGAAGATAGGGGATGGACCTCTAAACCGGATTTTTGTTTGGGAGGAGATAGGGGATGGACTCCATTAGCACCATTTTTATGTGTGCTTATTATATTGAAGTGTTTTTACATGATTATTGATACAGCACTAAAATGTGTATCAAATGGGAAGTATGAAGTGTTTTGATATGAGCATGAGTCTCATTTGTTTTGTTGATATTGGAAGTAATGTGATTATGTTATATAATTCACTGTTGTAAGTTTGGCCAGGTTCTGAGCCATGTTGATAATAATGGAAAGTGAAATGTGTCTTAGACATTAGTGTTATGAGACTGTTTAATAATAAAATTGATTATTTTGATTAACCATCTATTGAATGCTATAGCTTTATTCAATGCTTATATTTGGTTTAGTATTTTTCTACTGGGCTGTGGCTCACCCTTTATGGGAACATCATTTTCAGGTTCAGGTGATAAGCTACCTCCACGGACTTAGCCTGGAAGGATTTGATGTTTGGGATTTTGAAGACTTGTCTTTAGTTATATGTTTTATTTTGTTATTTTTGGGATTTCATGTAAACATTCAAGCCTAGGGCTTAACTTGTAAATGAGTTAATACTCATCCTTTTTGTGTCCAAGTGTTAGCTTGGAAAGATGTAAGCCCTTAGGGCATTTATTTTGATGTTGCAGGATGTTACATGTGATGTCTTTCGATAAGAATACTCTGATGAATAACTCAAATGATTCATTCTCTTTTATAAATGCATGTTAATGTTATGGTTATTATGGGTTTATTTTGAGGGCGTGACAGAAGTTCAATCCAGAAACAACTATACCTTAATGATCTATTTGGAAATTAAATAAAAAAGGAAGTTTAATAGAAAAGTAAATTGCATAAAAATGGAAGTTGCCGAAAATTAAATACGAAAGTTCAATCCCGAAACCACTATACCTTAACGATCTATTTGGAAATTAAATAAAAAAGGATGTTTAATAGAAAGTAAATTGCATAAAATGGAAGTAGAATAAAAATAAAAATGAAAGTTGCATAAAATTAAAAATGGAAGTTCAATCCAAAAACCACTATACCTTAACGATCTATTTGGAAATTAAATAAAAAAGAAAGTTTAAAAGAAAAGTAAATTGAATAAAAATGGAAGTTGCAGAAAATTAAATATGGAAGTTCAATCCAGAAACAACTATACCTTAATGATCTATTTGGAAATTAAATAAAAAAGGAAGTTTAATAGAAAAGTAAATTGCATAAAAATGGAAGTTGCCGAAAATTAAATACGAAAGTTCAATCCCGAAACCACTATACCTTAACGATCTATTTGGAAATTAAATAAAAAAGGATGTTTAATAGAAAGTAAATTGCATAAAATGGAAGTAGAATAAAAATAAAAATGAAAGTTGCATAAAATTAAAAATGGAAGTTCAATCCAAAAACCACTATACCTTAACGATCTATTTGGAAATTAAATAAAAAAGAAAGTTTAAAAGAAAAGTAAATTGAATAAAAATGGAAGTTGCAGAAAATTGAATATGGAAGTTCAATCCAGAAACAACTATACCTTAATGATCCATTTGGAAATTAAATAAAAAAGGAAGTTTAATAGAAAAGTAAATTGCATAAAAATGGAAGTTGAATAAAAATAAAAATGAAAGTTGCCGAAAATTAAATACGAAAGTTCAATCCAGAAACCACTATACCATAACGATCTGTTTGCAAATTAAATGAAAGAGGAAATTTCATAGAACAGCAAATTGAATAAAAATGAAAGTTGAATAAAAATAAAAATGAAATTTGCAGAAAATTAAATATGGAAGTTCAATCCAGAAACCACTATACCATAACGATCTATTTGGAAATTAAATAAAAAAGGATGTTTAATAGAAAAGTAAATTGCATAAAATGGAAGTAGAATAAAAATAAAAATGAATGTTGCATAAAATTAAAAATGGAAGTTCAATCCAAAAACCACTATACTTTAACGATCGATTTGGAAATTAAATAAAAAAGGAAGTTTAATAGAAAAGTAAATTGAATAAAAATGGAAGTTGAATAAAAATAAAAATGGAAGTTGCAGAAAATTAAATATGGAAGTTCAATCCAGAAACCACTATACCTTAACGATCTATTTGGAAATTAAATAAAAAAAGGAAGTTTAATAGAAAACTAAATTCAATTAAAATGGAAGTAGAATAAAAATAAAAATGAAATTTGCAGAAAATTAAATATGGAAGTTCAATCCAGAAACCACTATACCTTAACGATCTATTTGGAAATTAAAGAAAAGTGAAAGTTTAATAGAAAAGTAAATTGAATAAAAATGGAAGTTGAATAAAAATAAAAATGGAAGTTGCAAAAAATTAAATATGGAAGTTCAATCCATACACCACTATACCTTAACGATCTGTTTGCAAATTAAATAAAAGAGGAAATTTCATAGAAAAGTAAATTGAATAAAAATGGAAGTAGAATAAAAATAAAAATGAAATTTGCAGAAAATTAAATATGGAAGTTCAATCCAGAAACCATTATACCTTAACGATCTATTTGGAAATTAAATAAAAAAGAAAGTTTAATAGAAAAGTAAATTGCATAAAATGGAAGTAGAATAAAAATAAAAATGAAAGTTGCATAAAATTAAAAATGGAAGTTCAATCCAAAAACCACTATACTTTAACGATCTATTTGGAAATTAAATAAAAATGGAAGTTGAATAAAAATAAAAATGGAAGTTGCAGAAAATTAAATATGGAAGTTCAATTCAAAAACCACTATACCTTAACGATCTGTTTGCAAATTAAATAAAAGAGGAAATTTCATAGAAAAGTAAATTGAATAAAAATGGGAGCTGAATAAAAATAAAAATGAAATTTGCAGGAAATTAAATATGGAAGTTCAATCCAGAAACCACTATACCATAACGATCTAGTTGGAAATTAAATAAAAATGGAAGTTTAATAGAAAAGTAAATTGCATAAAATGGAAGTTGAATAAAAATCAAAATGAAAGTTGCAGAAAATTAAATATGGAAGTTCAATCCCGAAACCACTATACCTTAACGATCTATTTGGAAATTAAATAAAAAAGGATGTTTAATAGAAAAGTAAATTGCACAAAATGGAAGTAGAAAAAAATTAAAAATGAAAGTTGTATAAAATTAAAAATGGAAGTTCAATCCAAAAACCACTATACCTTAACGATCTATTTGGAAATTAAATAAAAAAGGAAGTTTAATAGAAAAATAAATTGAATAAAAATGGAAGTTGAATAAAAATAAAAATGGAAGTTGCAGAAAATTAAATATGGAAGTTCAATCCAGAAACAACTATACCTTAACGATCTTTTTGCAAATTAAATAAAAAAGGAAGTTTAATAGAAAAGGAAATTGCTTAAAAATTGAAGTTGAATAAAAATAAAAATGAAAGTTGCCGAAAATTAAATACGGAAGTTCAATCCCGAAACCACTATACCTTAACGATCTATTTGGAAATTAAATAAAAAACGAAGTTTAATAGAAAAGTAAATTGCATAAAACTGGAAGTTGAATAAAAATAAAAATGAAAGTTGCAGAAAACTAAATATGGAAGTTCAATCCCGAAACCACTATACCTTAACGATCTATTTGGAAATTAAATAAAAAAGGAAGTTTAATACAATAGTAAATTGCATAAAATGGAAGTAGAATAAAATTAAAAATGAAAGTTGCATAAAATTAAAAATGGAAATTCAATCCAAAAACCACTATACTTTAACGATCTATTTGGAAATTAAATAAAAAAGGAAGTTTAATAGAAAAGTAAATTGAATAAAAATGGAAGTTGCAGAAAATTAAATATGGAAGTTCATTCCAGAAACCACTATACCTTAACGATCTATTTGGAAATTAAATAAAAAAGGAAGTTTAAAAGAAAATTAATTGCATAAAAATGGAAGTTGAATAAAAATAAAAAAGAAAGTTACAGAAAATTAAATATGAAAGTTCAATCCCGAAACCATTATACCTTAACGATCTACTTGGAAATTAAACAAAAAAGGAAGTTTAATAGAAAAGTAAATTGCATAAAATGGAAGTAGAATAAAAATAAAAATGAAAGTTGCATAAAATTAAAAATGGAAGTTCAATCCAAAAACTACTATACTTTAACGATCTATTTGGAAATTAAATAAAAAAGGAAGTTTAATAGAAAAGTAAATTGAATAAAAATGGAAGTTGAATAAAAATAAAAATGGAAGTTGCAGAAAATTAAATATGGAAGTTCATTCTAGAAACCACTATACCTTAACGATTTATTTGAAAATTAAATAAAAAAGGAAGTTTAATAGAAAAGTAAATTGCATATAAATGGAAGTTGAATAAAAATAAAAATGAAAGTTGCAGAAAATTAAATATGGAAGTTCAATCCCGAAACCACTATACCTTAACGATCTATTTGGAAATTAAAAAAAAAAGGAAGTTTAATACAAAAGTAAATTGCATAAAATGGAAGTAGAATAAAAATAAAAATGAAAGTTGCATAAAATTAAAAATGGAAGTTCAATCCAAAAACCACTATACTTTAACGATCTATTTGGAAATTAAATAAAAAAGGAAGTTTAATAGAAAAGTAAATTGAATAAAAATGGAAGTTGCAGAAAATTAAATATGGAAGTTCAATCCCGAAACCACAATACCTTAACGATCTATTTGGAAATTAAATAAAAAAGGAAGTT
Source organism: Camellia sinensis (assembly GCF_055761805.1). NCBI lineage: Eukaryota > Viridiplantae > Streptophyta > Magnoliopsida > Ericales > Theaceae > Camellia > Camellia sinensis. Next base: position 42,830,191 of record NW_028128987.1, on the reverse strand, counting down.
TAATAGAAAAGTAAATTGCATAAAAATGGAAGTTGAATAAAAATAAAAATGGAAGTTGCAGAAAATTAAATATGGAAGTTCAATCCATAAACCACTATACGTTAACGACCTATTTGGAAATTAAATAAAAGAAGGAAGTTTAATAGAAAAGTAAATTGAATTAAAATGGAAGTACAATAAAAATAAAAATGAAATCTGCAGAAAATTAAATATGGAAGTTCAATCCAGAAACCACTATACCATAACGATCTATTTGGAAATTAAATAAAAAAGGAAGTTTAATAGAAAAGTAAATTGCATAAAAATGGAAGTTGAATAAAAATAAAAATGGAAGTTGCAGAAAATTAAATATGGAAGTTCAATCCATAAACCACTATACGTTAACGACCTATTTGGAAATTAAATAAAAGAAGGAAGTTTAATAGAAAAGTAAATTGAATTAAAATGGAAGTACAATAAAAATAAAAATGAAATCTGCAGAAAATTAAATATGGAAGTTCAATCCAGAAACCACTATACCATAACGATCTATTTGGAAATTAAATAAAAAAGGAAGTTTAATAGAAAAGTAAATTGAATAAAAATGGAAGTTGAATAAAAATAAAAATGGAAGTTGCAGAAAATTAAATATGGAAGTTCAATCCAAACACCACTATACATTAACGATCTGTTTGCAAATTAAATAAAAGAGGAGATTTCATAGAAAAGTAAATTGAATAAAAAAGGAAGTTGAATAAAAATAAAAATGAAATTTCCAGAAAATTAAATATGGAAGTTCAATCCAGAAACCACTATACCTTAACGAACTGTTTGCAAATTAAATAAAAGAGGAGATTTCATAGAAAAGTAAATTGAATAAAAATGGAAGTTGAATAAAAATAAAAATGGAAGTTGCAAAAAATTAAATATGGAAGTTCAATCCAGAAACCACTATACCTTAACGATTTATTTGGAAATTAAATAAAAAATGAAGTTTAATAGAAAAGTAAATCGAATAAAAATGGAAGTTGAATAAAAATAAAAATGGAAGTTGCAGAAAATTAAATATGGAAGTTCAATCCAGAAACAAATATACCTTAACAATCTATTTGGAAATTAAATAAAAAATGAAGTTTAATAGAAAAGGAAATTGCATAAAAATGGAAGTTGAATAAAAATAAAAATGAAAGTTGCAAAAAATTAAATATGGAAGTTCAATCTCGAAACCACTATACCTTAACGATCTATTGGGAAATTAAATAAAAAAGGATGTTTAATAGAAAAGTAAATTGCATAAAATGGAAGTAGAATAAAAATAAAAATGAAAGTTGCATAAAATTAAAAATGGAAGTTCAATCCAAAAACCACTATACCTTAACGATCTATTTGGAAATTAAATAAAAAAGAAAGTTTAAAAGAAAAGTAAATTGAATAAAAATGGAAGTTGCAGAAAATTAAATATGGAAGTTCAATCCAGAAACAACTATACCTTAATGATCTATTTGGAAATTAAATAAAAAAGGAAGTTTAATAGAAAAGTAAATTGCATAAAAATGGAAGTTGAATAAAAATAAAAATGAAAGTTGCCGAAAATTAAATACGAAAGTTCAATCCCGAAACCACTATACCTTAACGATCTATTTGGAAATTAAATAAAGAAGGATGTTTAATAGAAAGTAAATTGCATAAAATGGAAGTAGAATAAAAATAAAAATGAAAGTTGCATAAAATTAAAAATGGAAGTTCAATCCAAAAACCACTATACCATAACGATCTATTTGGAAATTAAATAAAAAAGAAAGTTTAAAAGAAAAGTAAATTGAATAAAAATGGAAGTTGCAGAAAATTAAATATGGAAGTTCAATCCAGAAACAACTATACCTTAATGATCTATTTGGAAATTAAATAAAAAAGGAAGTTTAATAGAAAAGTAAATTGCATAAAAATGGAAGTTGAATAAAAATAAAAATGAAAGTTGCCGAAAATTAAATACGAAAGTTCAATCCAGAAACGACTATACCTTAACGATCTGTTTGCAAATTAAATGAAAGAGGAAATTTCATAGAAAAGTAAATTGAATAAAAATGAAAGTTGAATAAAAATAAAAATGAAATTTGCAAAAAATTAAATATGGAAGTTCAATCCAGAAACCACTATACCATAACGATCTATTTGGAAATTAAATAAAAAAGGATGTTTAATAGAAAAGTAAATTGCATAAAATGGAAGTAGAATAAAAATAAAAATGAATGTTGCATAAAATTAAAAATGGAAGTTCAATCCAAAAACCACTATACTTTAACGATCGATTTGGAAATTAAATAAAAAAGGAAGTTTAATAGAAAAGTAAATTGCATAAAAATGGAAGTTGAATAAAAATAAAAATGAAAGTTGCCGAAAATTAAATACGAAAGTTCAATCCAGAAACCACTATACCTTAACGATCTGTTTGCAAATTAAATGAAAGAGGAAATTTCATAGAAAAGTAAATTGAATAAAAATGAAAGTTGAATAAAAATAAAAATGAAATTTGCAAAAAATTAAATATGGAAGTTCAATCCAGAAACCACTATACCATAACGATCTATTTGGAAATTAAATAAAAAAGGATGTTTAATAGAAAAGTAAATTGCATAAAATGGAAGTAGAATAAAAATAAAAATGAATGTTGCATAAAATTAAAAATGGAAGTTCAATTCAAAAACCACTTTACTTTAACGATCGATTTGGAAATTAAATAAAAAAGGAAGTTTAATAGAAAAGTAAATTGAATAAAAATGGAAGTTGAATAAAAATAAAAATGGAAGTTGCAGAAAATTAAATATGGAAGTTCAATCCAGAAACCAGTATACCTTAACGATCTATTTGGAAATTAAATAAAAAAAGGAAGTTTAATAGAAAACTAAATTCAATTAAAATGGAAGTAGAATAAAAATAAAAATGAAATTTGCAGAAAATTAAATATGGAAGTTCAATTCAGAAACCACTATACCTTAACGATATATTTGGAAATTAAATAAAAGTGAAAGTTTAATAGAAAAGTAAATTGAATAAAAATGGAAGTTGAATAAAAATAAAAATGGAAGTTGCAGAAAATTAAATATGGAAGTTCAATCCAAACACCACTATACCTTAACGATCTGTTTGCAAATTAAATAAAAGAGGAAATTTCATAGAAAAGTAAATTGAATAAAAATGGAAGTAGAATAAAAATAAAAATGAAATTTGCAGAAAATTAAATATGGTAGTTCAATCCAGAAACCATTATACCTTAACGATCTATTTGGAAATTAAATAAAAAAGAAAGTTTAATAGAAAAGTAAATTGCATAAAATGGAAGTAGAATAAAAATAAAAATGAAAGTTGCATAAAATTAAAAATGGAAGTTCAATCCAAAAACCACTCTACTTTAACGATCTATTTGGAAATTAAATAAAAAAGGAAGTTTAATAGAAAAGTAAATTGAACAAAAATGGAAGTTGAATAAAAATAAAAATGGAAGTTGCAGAAAATTAAATATGGAAGTTCAATTCAAAAACCACTATACCTTAACGATCTGTTTGCAAATTAAATAAAAGAGGAAATTTCATAGAAAAGTACATTGAATAAAAATGGGAGCTGAATAAAAATAAAAATGAAATTTGCATGAAATTAAATATGGAAGTTCAATCCAGAAACCACTATACCATAACGATCTATTTGGAAATTAAATAAAAATGGAAGTTTAATAGAAAAGTAAATTGCATAAATTGAAGTTGAATAAAAATCAAAATGAAAGTTGCAGAAAATTAAATATGGAAGTTCCATCCCGAAACCACTATACCTTAACGATCTATTTGGAAATTAAATAAAAAAGGATGTTTAATAGAAAAGTAAATTGCACAAAATGGAAGTAGAAAAAAATTATAAATGAAAGTTGTATAAAATTAAAAATGGAAGTTCAATCCAAAAACCACTATACCTTAACGATCTATTTGGAAATTAAATAAAAAAGGAAGTTTAATAGAAAAATAAATTGAATAAAAATGGAAGTTGAATAAAAATAAAAATGGAAGTTGCAGAAAATTAAATATGGAAGTTCAATCCAGAAACAACTATACCTTAACGATCGGTTTGCAAATTAAATAAAAAAGGAAGTTTAATAGAAAAGGAAATTGCTTAAAAATGGAAGTTGAATAAAAATAAAAATGAAAGTTGCATAAAATTAAAAATGGAAGTTCAATCCAAAAACCACTATACTTTAACGATCGATTTGGAAATAAAATAAAAAAGGAAGTTGAATAGAAAAGTTAATTGAATAAAAATGGAAGTTGAATAAAAATAAAAATGGAAGTTGCAGAAAATTAAATAAGGAAGTTCAATCCAGAAACCACTATACCTTAACGATATATTTGGAAATTAAATAAAAAAAGGAAGTTTAATAGAAAAGTAAATTGATTTAAAATGGAAGTAGAATAAAAATAAAAATGAAATTTGCTGAAAATTAAATATGGAAGTTCAATCCAGAAACCACTATACCATAACGATCTATTTGGAAATTAAATAAAAAAGGAAGTTTAATAGAAAAGTAAATTGCATCAAATGGAAGTTGAATAAAAATAAAAATGGAAGTTGCAGAAAATTAAATATGGAAGTTCAATCCCGAAACCACTATACCTTAACGATCTATTTGGAAATTAAATAAAAAAAGGAAGTCTGATAGAAAAGTAAATTGAATTAAAATGGAAGTAGAATAAAAATAAAAATGAAGTTTGCAGAAAATTAAATATGCAAGTTCAATCCAGAAACCACTATACCTTAACGATCTATTTGGAAATTAAATAAAAAAGAAAGTTTAGTAGAAAAGTAAATTGAATAAAAATGGAAGTTGAATAAAAATAAAAATGGAAGTTGCAGAAAATTAAATATGGAAGTTCAATCCAGAAACCACTATACCTTAACTATCTGTTTGCAAATTAAATGAAAGAGGAAATTTCATAGAAAAGTAAATTGAATAAAAATGAAAGTTGAATAAAAATGAAAATGAAATTTGCAGAAAATTAAATATGGAAGTTCAATCCAGAAACCACTATACCATAACGATCTATTTGGAAATTAAATAAAAAAGGATGTTTAATAGAAAAGTAAATTGCATAAAATGGAAGTAGAATAAAAATAAAAATGAATGTTGCATAAAATTAAAAATGGAAGTTCAATCCAAAAACCACTATACTTTAACGATCGATTTGGAAATTAAATAAAAAAGGAAGTTTAATAGAAAAGTAAATTGAATAAAAATGGATGTTGAATAAAAATAAAAATGGAAGTTGCAGAAAATTAAATATGGAAGTTCAATCCAGAAACCACTATACCTTAATGATCTATTTGGAAATTAAATAAAAAAAGGAAGTTTAATAGAAAACTAAATTCAATTAAAATGGAAGTAGAATAAAAATAAAAATGAAATTTGCAGAAAATTAAATATGGAAGTTCAATCCAGAAACCACTATACCTTAACGATCTATTTGGAAACTAAATAAAAAAGAAAGTTTAATAGAAAAGTAAATTAAATAAAAATGGAAGTTGAATAAAAATAAAAATGGAAGTTGCAGAAAATTAAATATGGAAGTTCAATCCAAACACCACTATACCTTAACGATCTGTTTGCAAATTAAATAAAAGAGGAAATTTCATAGAAAGTAAATGGAATAAAAATAAAAATGAAATTTGCAGAAAAGTAAGTATGGAAGTTCAATCCAGAAACCATTATACCTTAATGATCTATTTGGAAATTAAATAAAAAAGAAAGTTTAATAGAAAAGTAAATTGCATAAAATGGAAGTAGAATAAAAATAAAAATGAAAGTTGCATAATATTAAAAATGGAAGTTCAATTCAAAAACCACTATACTTTAACGATCTATTTGGAAATTAAATAAAAAAGGAAGTTTAATAGAAAAGTAAATTGAATAAAAATGGAAGTTGATTAAAAATAAAAATGGAAGTTGCAGAAAATTAAATATGGAAGTTCAATCCAGAAACCACTATACCTTAACGATCTATTTGGAAATTAAATAAAAAAAGGAAGTTTAATAGAAAAGTAAATTGATTTAAAATGGAAGTAGAATAAAAATAAAAATGAAATTTGCTGAAAATTAAATATGGAAGTTCAATCCAGAAACCACTATACCATAACGATCTATTTGGAAATTAAATAAAAAAGGAAGTTTAATAGAAAAGTAAATTGCATCAAATGGAAGTTGAATAAAAATAAAAATGGAAGTTGCAGAAAATTAAATATGGAAGTTCAATCCCGAAACCACTATACCTTAACGATCTATTTGGAAATTAAATAAAAAAAGGAAGTTTGATAGAAAAGTAAATTGCTTAAAATGGAAGTAGAATAAAAATAAAAATGAAAGTTGCAGAAAATTAAAAATGGAAGTTCAATCCAAAAACCACTATACTTTAACGATCGATTTGGAAATTAAATAAAAAAGGAAGTTTAAGAGAAAAGTAAATTGAATAAAAATGGAAGTTGAATAAAAATAAAAATGGAAGTTGCAGAAAATTAAATATGGAAGTTCAATCCAGAAACCACTATACCTTAACGATCTATTTGGAAATTAAATAAAAAAAGGAAGTTTAATAGAAAACTAAATTCAATTAAAATGGAAGTAGAATAAAAATAAAAATGAAATTTGCTGAAAATTAAATATGGAAGTTCAATCCAGAAGCCACTATACCTTAACAATCTATTTGGAAATTAAATAAGAAAGAAAGTTTAATCGAAAAGTAAATTGAATAAAAATGGAAGTTGAATAAAAAAAAAAATGGAAGTTGCAGAAAATTAAATATGGAAGTTCAATCCAAACACCACTATACCTTAACGATCTGTTTGCAAATTAAATAAAAGAGGAAATTTCATAGAAAAGTAAATTGAATAAAAATGGAAGTAGAATAAAAATAAAAATGAAATTTGCAGAAAATTAAATATGGAAGTTCAATCCAGAAACCATTACACCTTAACGATCTATTTGGGAATTAAATAAAAAAGAAAGTTTAATAGAAAAGTAAATTGCATAAAATGGAAGTAGAATAAAAATAAAAATGAAAGTTGCATAAAATTAAAAATGGAAGTTCAATCCAAAAACCACTATACTTTAACGACCTATTTGGAAATTAAATAAAAAAGGTAGTTTAATAGAAAAGTAAATTGAATAAAAATGGAAGTTGAATAAAAATAAAAATGGAAGTTGCAGAAAATTAAATATGGAAGTTCAATTCAAAAACCACTATACCTTAACGACCTGTTTGCAAATTAAATAAAAGAGGAAATTTCATAGAAAAGTAAATTAAATAAAAATGGGAGCTGAATAAAAATAAAAATGAAATTTGCAGAAAATTAAATATGGAAGTTCAATCCAGAAACCACTATACCATAACGATCTATTTGGAAATTAAATAAAAAAGGAAGTTTAATAGAAAAGTAAATTGCATAAAATGGAAGTTGAATAAAAATCAAAATGAAAGTTGCAGAAAATTAAATATGGAAGTTCAATCCCGAAACCACTATACATTAACGATATATTTGGAAATTAAATAAAAAAGGATGCTTAATAGAAAAGTAAATTGCACAAAATGGAAGTAGAAAAAAAATAAAAATGAAAGTTGTATTAAATTAAAAATGGAAGTTCAATCCAAAAACCACTATACCTTAACGATCTGTTTGCAAATTAAATAAAAAAGGAAGTTTAATAGAAAAATAAATTGAATAAAAATGGAAGTTGAATAAAAATAAAAATGAAAGTTGCAGAAAATTAAATATGGAAGTTCAATCGAGAAACAACTATACCTTAACGATCTATTGGGAAATTAAATAAAAAAGGAAGTTTAATAGAAAAGGAAATTGCATAAAACGGAAATTGAATAAAAATAAAAATGAAAGTTGCATAAAATTAAAAATGGAAGTTCAATCCAAAAACCACTATACCTTAACGATCTATTTGGAAATTAAATAAAAAAGGAAGTTTAATAGAAAAGTAAATTGAATAAAAATGGAAGTTGAATAAAAATAAAAATGGAAGTTGCAAAAAATTAAATATGAATGTTCAGTCCAAAAACCACTATACCTTAACGATATGTTTGCAAATTAAATAAAAGTGGAAATTTCATAAAAAAGTAAATTTAATAAAAATGGAAGTTGAATAAAAATAAAAATGAAATTTGCAGAAAATTAAATATGGAAGTTCAATCCAGAAACCACTATACCATAACGATCTATTTGGAAATTAAATTAAAAAGGAAGTTTAATAGAAATGTAAATTGCATAAAATGGAAGTTGAATAAAAATAAAAATGAAAGTTGCATAAAATTAAAAATGGAAGTTCAACCCACAACCACTATACCTTAACGATCTATTTGGAAATTAAATAAAAAAGGAAGTTTAATAGAAAAGCAAATTGAATAAAAATGGAAGTTGAATAAAAATAAAAATGGAAGTTGCAGAAAATTAAATATGGAAGTTCAATCCAGAAACCACCATACCTTAAAGATCTATTTCGAAATTAAATAAAAAAGGAAGTTTAATAGAAAAGTAAACTGAATTAAAATGGAAGTAGAATAAAAATAAAAATGAAATTTGCAGAAAACTAAATATGGAAGTTCAATCCAAAAACCACTATACCATAACGATCTATTTGGAAATTAAATAAAAAAGGAAGTTTAATAGAAAAGTAAATTGCATAAAATGGAAGTTGAATAAAAATAAAAATGAATGTTGCAGAAAATTGAATATGGATGTTCAATCCCGAAACAACTATACCTTAACGATCTATTTGGAAATTAAATAAAAAATGATGTTTAATAGAAAAGTGAATTGCATAAAATGGAAGTAGAATAAAAATAAAAATGAAAGTTGCATAAAATTAAAAATGGAAGTTCAATCCAAAAACCACTATACCTTAACGATCTATTTGGAAATTAAATAAAAAAGGAAGTTTAATAGAAAAGTTAATTGAATAAAAATGGAAGTTGAATAAAAATAAAAATGGAAGTTGCCGAAAATTAAATGTGGAAGTTCAATCCAGAAACCACTATACCTTAACGATCTATTTGGAAATTAAATAAAAAGGAAGTTTAATAGAAAAGTAAATTGCATAAAAATGGAAGTTGAATAAAAATAAAAATGAAAGTTGCAGAAAATTAAATGTGGAAGCTCAATCCCGAAACCACTATACCTTAACGATCTATTTGGAAATTAAATAAAAAAGAAAGTTTAATAGAAATGTAAATTGCAAAAAATGGAAGTAGAATAAAAATAAAAATGAAAGTTGCATAAAATTAAAAAAGGAAGTTCAATCCCAAAACCACTATACTTTAACGATCTATTTGGAAATTATATAAAAAAGGAAGTTGAATAAAAATAAGAATGGAAGTTGCAGAAAATTAAATATGGAAGTTCAATTCAAAAACCACTATACCTTAACGATCTGTTTGCAAATTAAATAAAAGAGGAAATTTCATAGAAAAGTAAATTGAAGAAAAATGGGAGCTGAATAAAAATAAAAATGAAATTTGCAGAAAATTAAATATGGAAGTTCAATCCAGAAACCACGATACCATAACGATCTATTTGGAAATTAAATAAAAAAGGAAGTTTAATAGAAAAGTAAATTGCATAAAATGGAAGTTGAATAAAAATCAAAATGAATGTTGCAGAAAATTAAATATGGAAGTTCAATCCCGAAACCACTATACCTTAATGATCTATTTGGAAATTAAATAAAAACGGAAGTTTAATAGAAAAATAAATTGAATAAAAATGGAAGTTGAATAAAAATAAAAATGGAAGTTGCAGAAAATTAAATATGAAAGTTCAATCCAGAAACAACTATACCTTAACGATCTATTTGTAAATTAAATAAAAAAGGAAGTTTAATAGAAAAGGAAATTGCATAAAAATGGGAGTTGAATAAAAATAAAAATGAAAGTTGCCGAAAATTAAATATGGAAGTTCAATCCCGAAACCACTATACCTTAACGATCTATTTGGAAATTAAATAAAAAAGGAAGTTTAATAGAAAAGTAAATTGCATAAAATGGAAGTAGAATAAAAATAAAAATGAAAGTTGCATAAAATTAAAAATGGAAGTTCAATCCAAAAACCACTATACTTTAACGATCTATTTTGAAATTAAATAAAAAAGGAAGTTTAATAGAAAAGTAAATTGAATAAAAATGGAAGTTGAATAAAAATAAAAATGGAAGTTGCAGAAAATTAAATATGGAAGTTCAATCCAGAAAACACTATACCTTAACGATCTATTTGGAAATTAAATAAAAAAAGGAAGTTTAATAGAAAAGTAAATTGATTTAAAATGGAAGTAGAATAAAAATAAAAATGAAATTTGCAGAAAATTAAATATGGAAGTTCAATCCAGAAACCACTATACGATAACGATCTATTTGGAAATTAATTAAAAAAGGAAGTTTAATAGAAAAGTAAATTGCATCAAATGGAAGTTGAGTAAAAATAAAAATGGAAGTTGCAGAAAATTAAATATGGAAGTTCAATCCCGAAACCACTATACCTTAACGATCTATTTGGAAATTAAATAAAAAAAGGAAGTTTGATAGAAAAGTAAATTGAATTAAAATGGAATAGAATAAAAATAAAAATGAAATTTGCAGAAAATTAAATATGGAAGTTCAATCCAGAAACCACTATACCTTAACGATCTATTTGGAAATTAAATAAAAAAGAAAGTTTAATAGAAAAGTAAATTGAATAAAAATGGAAGTTGAATAAAAATAAAAATGGAAGTTGCAGAAAATTAAATATGGAAGTTCAATCCAGAAACCACTATACCTTAACGATCTGTTTGCAAATTAAATGAAAGAGGAAATTTCATAGAAAAGTAAATTGAATAAAAATGAAAGTTGAATAAAAATAAAAATGAAATTTGCAGAAAATTAAATATGGAAGTTCAATCCAGAAACCACTATACCATAACGATCTATTTGGAAATTAAATAAAAAAGGATGTTTAATAGAAAAGTAAATTGCATAAAATGGAAGTAGAATAAAAATAAAAATGAATGTTGCATAAAATTAAAAATAGAAGTGCAATCCAAAAACCACTATACTTTAACGATCGATTTGGAAATTAAATAAAAAAGGAAGTTTAATAGAAAAGTAAATTGAATAAAAATGGAAGTTGAATAAAAATAAAAATGGAAGTTGCAGAAAATTAAATATGGAAGTTCAATCCAGAAACCACTATACCTTAACGATCTATTTGGAAATTAAATAAAAAAAGGAAGTTTAATAGAAAACTAAATTGAATTAAAATGGAAGTAGAATAAAAATAAAAATGAAATTTGCAGAAAATTAAATATGGAAGTTCAATCCAGAAACCACTATACCTTAACGATCTATTTGGAAATTAAATAAAAAAGAAAGTTTAATAGAAAAGTAAATTGAATAAAAGTGGAAGTTGAATAAAAATAAAAATGGAAGTTGCAGAAAATTAAATATGGAAGTTCAATCCAAACACCACTATACCTTAACGATCTGTTTGGAAATTAAATAAAAGAGGAAATGTCATAGAAAAGTAAATTAAATAAAAATGGAAGTAGAATAAAAATAAAAATGAAATTTGCAGAAAATTAAATATGGAAGTTCAATCCAGAAACCATTATACCTTAACGATCTATTTGAAAATTAAATAAAAAAGAAAGTTTAATAGAAAAGTAAATTGCATAAAATGGAAGTGGAATAAAAATAAAAATGAAAGTTGCATAAAATTAAAAATGGAAGTTCAATCCAAAAACCACTATACTTTAACGATCTATTTGGAAATTAAATAAAAAAAGGAAGTTTAATAGAAAAGTAAATTGAATAAAAATGGAAGTTGAATAAAAATAAAAATGGAAGTTGCAGAAAATTAAATATGGAAGTTCAATTCAAAAACCACTATACCTTAACGATCTGTTTGCAAATTAAATAAAAGAGGAAATTTCATAGAAAAGTAAATTGAATAAAAATGGGAGCTGAATAAAAATAAAAATGAAATTTGTAGAAAATTAAATATGGAAGTTCAATCCAGAAACAACTATACCTTAACGATCTATTTGGAAATTAAATAAAAAAGGAAGTTTAATAGAAAAGTAAATTGCATTAAAATGGAAGTTGAATAAAAATAAAAATGAAAGTTGCCGAAAATTAAATATGGAAGTTCAATCCCGAAACCACTATACCTTAACGATCTATTTGGAAATTAAATAAAAAAGGAAGTTTAATAAAAAAGTAAATTGCATAAAGTGGAAGTAGAATAAAAATAAAAATGAAAGTTGCATAAAATTAAAAATAGAAGTTCAATGCAAAAACCACTATACTTTATCGATCTATTTGGAAATTAAATAAAAAAGGAAGTTTAATAGAAAAGTAAATTGAATAAAAATGGAAGTCGAATAAAAATAAAAATGGAAGTTGCAGAAAATTAAATATGGAAGTTCAATCCAGAAACCACTATACCTTAACGATCTATTTGGAAATTAAATAAAAAAAGTATAGCGATCCCGGATTTACCCTTGTTGTACAGTGATCCGGACATGTGTCCGTGGATGTTGGTAGTTGATTATTATCTTGTTTACATCCTTTTTACTTCATATTTGAGTTGTAGGATGTGTTGGGCAGGTTTATTACAGGTTGGTTGAGTTTAGAAACCAAAACCAGCTGCCCAGATTTTGACCTGTCCGCTCGAGCGGGGGTTCTGGCGCTCGAGCGGGAATTTCACCCATCCAGTATTTCCTGTGCAGTGTTGGACGCTCGAGCGTGGAGTTGGCCGCTCGAGCGGGGTTGTGTGAGTGCCGCTCGAGCGGGAGTTGGAAGCTCGAGCGGAGACCTGGTTCCGTAAAAGTTCTGGGAGTGTGTATCCGCCGCTCGAGCGGGAGTCTGTGAGTGACGCTCGAGCGGGGTGTTTGACGCTCGAGCGGGTCGACTGGGTTTAAGTTCCGTGTTTTGACTTTTCAAATCACTTTTTCAGTTTCTCTTCTCTCTCCTACTTTTCCAAAAACACCATTGTTGAGCCTCTCACTCTAGAACTCTACCTTCTCTCTAGGTTTTGATCTAGTAGGAGTGATTTGCTCATCTTTGGCCTTTACAAAAAAGTTGTTAATCGTCGAGGGCTACATTTTAATCTGAAAATTTCGGGTTTTGGAGCACGTTGGGTTTTGTCATCTTCTCCCTTGGAGCTCCGAATTTGAGGTAGGGATATCCTACTCCTCTCTATGGATTTTGTCTTTAAATTTTGGTATTTTGAGACGTTGGGGTTGGTTTGGTAATCTTCTGAAGATTTGGGGCTTTTGTGTTATTTTACAAAGGTTGGGGTTTTATTTATAATAAACCTAGATGCATGTTTGGTGTAGAGAAATGGGATTAATGTTGAATCATTGATGAAAATGGGACCTAAGGGTTGAAATGGTAATTATGGAAAATGACCTAATTACATTATTTGATTAATTGGGATAATTAATTGTGAGAAATGAGAAAATGAAATGGAATTGTCGAGATTGGGAATGTATGGGGTTAAAGGGTGTAGTTGAATTATTTATCACTCACCAAACTGAAATGTTGATTGAACATCCATTTGTGCATTTATTTTCTGTTTAGAAATAACTGCTTTGGGCTATCGGTGGAGGATAGTCGTGATTGTTGTAGGCAATGCATGATGATTAGGCAAACGAAAACTAATCAATGGAATTTGACGGTTGATAGAATACATTAACTGTATGTATTGAGTGATTGTATATAGAACCAATGTATTTGTAGGAACCCATATTTTATGTTCTCATCATGTTCATGAGCATCTGTGTGATTATGACTTGTTTAGCTTGCATGTGTATGTTGTGATTTGTTTCGCTTGAGTTAATGTGATCCATGCCTTGTTTTGAAGCCTTGTGATTTGTCTAAGTGTAGTGTGCTTGCCTTGTTCCTTCCTTGATGTGAAACTTAGGTCACGCCTTGCCCGAGTTATACTAGCCGATGTTATTCCAAGCCGAGGTCATCCTTAATCTTGTAGTAGTATCTTGGAACCCCTTGTTGACCTCCGTCCTTGCCTTGACCACATTAGCCGAGATGTTACCTTGCACACAAGTGATCTCGTCCTGGAGTGGTACGACCTAGGCCGAGGTGTGGCGCATCTAGGCCAAGATGTGGCACAGCTTAGTCAAGTGTTGTCCTTCCTAGCCGAGGTCATTGTCACCCTAGTTGCCGAAGTCCTTGGTTAGCCGATGTCACCCCTTGCCGGAGTGCCATTCCGTGTAGCGTGTTAGATACGCCTTGTTATCAGCCGATGTCTTTGCCCCGTCAGAGAGCCATACCGCTTTGCTTGTTGAACACCCTTCCACCATGCTTTGTCTGGTCTGTCAGCCACCTTTTCAGGATGAACCCAACTAGTCGCCGCCACGTGTCTCAGCAGAGGGTTAACCCCAGAACCGGGTATAGAAAACTATCATTTGGTGTCATAACCTTGTCTTGTAGAGAGAGAAGCTCTAGGAGGAAGAAAGAGTTTTAGAGTGAGGAAGTAGATCTTCAAGCTTGATTCCTAGAGATCCGACCGTTAGATCCGCGTTCTAAGGTTAGATTCTTGATCTGCTCATGATGTTCTTTATTTTTATGTTATTGCATTGCATGATTGAAAATGATTTGTAAGCCATGCATCGTTTTGAAGCTCGATTTTAGAAAAAGAAAATGACATTCATGTGTTCTTCAAGAAAAGTCTTGTTTTGACCCGAAAGCTTGCATAAAGAATCATGTTTTTGTGTTTGTTTCCGCAAGGATCCCAAGTACGGGTACCCAGGTCCATGTTTTCAAACTCATAGCACGAAAACCCCAGATTTTGATGGCAGATTATGATCGAACGTTCATATTTTTCATGTTTCCACATTCATGCTCTTCATGTTCATCAACAGAGGGAAGCCCAGAGTTTCCCGACCTCTTTTCCTCGCATGTGGCCCTCGGGAACACACCTCGGCGAGGAGGTGTGGAACCTCGGCCTAGACCTGGTTGGTGCCCAGCATGTTTTCTGAAAACATTAGTGTACATAAGAGACTTGTTTGAAAGTACGTTCAATAGGCTTTGCCGTGTGTTTGTAGGACTTGGACTTGTCTCGACCCCGACGTTTGAAGAAACTATGTGAGTGGTATTTTTGATAAAGCTATGTTACACTTGCTTTCATAAATCTCGTCTTGCCTTGTTTTGAAAAGCATTTGATCTAGCATGAATGACTATCCCTACTTGTATATTAAACACTATCTTGTTTTGATGACATGTCTTGAAAGTCCTTAGCTGCAGGGGACTATAATGCAACTGCACTCTTGTCTTGAAAGTCCTTAGTTGCAGGGGACTATAATGCAACTGCACTCTTGTCTTGAAAGTCCTTAGCTGCAGGGGACTATAATGCAACTGCATTCTTGTCTTGAAAGTCCTTAGCTGCAGGGGACTATAATGCAACTGCACTCTTGTCTTGAAAGTCCTTAGCTGCAGGGGACTATAATGCAACTGCACTCTTGTCTTGAAAGTCCTTAACTGCAGGGGACTATAATGCAACTGCACTCTTGTCTTGAAAGTCCTTAGCTGCAGGGGACTATAATGCAACTGCACTCTTGTCTTGAAAGTCCTTAGTTGCAGGGGACTATAATGCAACTGCACTCTTGTCTTGATATGTCATCGCACTTGTAATATGTAGATGTAATAACATCCAAGGAACTTGAAAGGCCGGCAACGAACTCGTTTTCCCTTGCTTGGAAAGTATGCTATGTATTGTTTTGAAAGAAATCTTGGATATCAATCATGCAAAACCTTTATTTCTAATATCATTCACTGAGTATCCAAGCTCACCCTCTCTATATATATGTAGGTGACGAACAAGAAGGCATTGAGGCCTAGACGTGATGCCGATGTGTTCTTTTGGGTGCATTGCCGACATGTTTTGGATTATCATTTTGTACCGTCTTGAAGATCATGCTTCTCGGCTTGTTTTCATTTGTACTTGTATACGTCGGCTTGAGAAGCCTTTTGGTCAAGATGTGTTTTGTATCTCATTTCCTTATTGTATTTGAGTTGTAAGACTTTATAAGGATGTATGTCATTTCATCGGACTTATGCACGGCTCTCATGGACATATTTAGATTCTGTAAATGTATATATATATATATTGCTTCCGCACTTGTAAGCCCCATATTTTATACTCTGATTGTGTGTGATTCTTGTAAGTCGGCCTTCGGTAATCTCGGATTACTGGCCATCACGACACCAAACTACTAGGGGCGGCAAGGGGGCGTGACAGAATGGTATCAGAGTCAAGTTCCTTATAGTACGTTAATCACACACTTTGAGTCCTAAAGAGCATAGGATGCCCCTTAGAAGAATGTTAGGATTGCATCATGTTGCTTGCTACTTGACAAGGTGTGCATCGTCTTGGTATGAACATTTTGTTACATCAGCATGATCATACTCTCTTGCATACATGTTCCTTTGTTCATTTTGTTTAAGTGTCACCTCCTGCATACCCCCAGCATCATGAGGAGAGGTAGACCTCCAGTTGGCCGAGATCATTCCGAGGATAGGTTGGAGAGACTGGAAAGGTTAGTCAAAGGCTTGGTTCGTGAACTGAGACAACCGAGGCCACAGGATACTGGTACCACCTCTACCCAGGCCGAGCAGACCAATGGCCGATATGCAGCTCCGCCTCCACCTCCTCCAGTACCACAAGTGCCTCCGCAGCAAGCTTTGTATGGGAACGACACGATAACCCTGATCAGAGAGTTCAAGAAAATGAAACCGCCAAGATTCCAAGGGGGCATAGAACCAATGAAAGCCGAGGCGTGGGTTTTAGAAATGGAGAAGCTGTTTGAAATTTTCCCCAGTACAGACGCTCAGAAGGTATCTCTGGCAGCGTTCACATTAGACGACGACGCCCGCAGGTGGTGTATGATGGTTCGAGAAAGTAATCCGGGTTTGACTTGGGCCAGATTCCTGGAGTTATTCTACAACAAACATTTTCCCCTTAGCGTCCGAGACCGAAAGACCACGGAGTTCCAGAATCTGACACAGGGGAACAAGACAGTGGCAGAGTATGATCGTGCCTTTACCGAATTGGCGAGGTACGCGCCTCACATGGTTGATGACGACTATCGGAAGGCGAGAAAGTTTGAAAGTGGGTTGCGTGGACCGATACAAGACTGAGTCAACATGCTCAATATGCCGACATACGCTGGAGTACTAGACAAGGCTATCTTAGCTGAAGCTAACTTGAACCGATACCAGAGTTCAAGTGAGGGCCAGAGGAAGAGACAGAATTATGACAATCGCCGAGTTCCGTTCAATGCCAAGAAGAAGGTGAATGTGGACAGTTCCAGTAACTCAAATCAAGACGGAAATGCTAAGCCGTTGTGTACGAGTTGTGGGAAGCTACATTTTGGGGTCTGTTGTTGGGCGACAGGGGCTTGCTATGAGTGTGGCGAGATAGGCCATCGCGTGAAAGACTGCCCGAAAGCAAGGACCGGTGATGGGAAGAGGGATGGAAGCACCTCGGGCTCTGCACAGAAGAATAACATCGGGGGAGTACAGACGAGGCAGGGCCGAGTTTTCGCATTGGTGCCAGGAGACGCCCAGAATGCTGAAGCAGTGGTATCAGGTACCATTTCAATCTGTTCTCAAGATGCATACGTATTGATTGATTCGGGTTCTAAGCATTCATTTGTGTCTACCTTATTCGCCGAGAAGTTGGATAGAGAATTAGAACCCCTTGATTATGTATTATCTGTGTCTATCCCATCTGGGAGAAACATGATTGTTGCATCCATTTATAGGGCGTGTGTTGTTATGATTGAGGGTGTAGAGTTGTTAGTCGATTTGATGCCTTTGAGCATGACTCATTTCGATGTCATATTGGGGATGGATTGGTTAGTAGCGAATCGTGCATCCATTAATTGTGTTACTAAGAGCGTCACGCTGAAGACCCCAGATCTAGCCGAGGTCATTTTCCAGGGTAAAGGAGTAGTACCCCCACCTTACTTAATTTCATCCATGAAGGCCTACAAGTTGATCCAAAAAGGATGTAAGGGTTATCTGTGCAGTATACTAAGTGATTTGAATGGAATTGTTGAGTTAGCCGACCTACCCGTTGTTAAGGAATTTCCCGACGTCTTTCCAACCGAGTTGCCTGGCCACCTTGTCGATAGGGAAGTAGAGTTTACTGTGGACATCCTGTCAGGAACACAACCCATCTCCAAAACACCCTACAGAATGGCCCCAGCCGAACTTAGAGAACTGAAATCGCAGTTGCAAGAATTGTTGGACAAAGGATTTGTTAGGCCGAGCACTTCACCGTGGGGAGCACCCGTGCTATTTGTCAAGAAAAAGGATGGCACACTTCGTCTTTGCATTGACTACAGAGAACTTAATAAGGTGACCATCAAGAACAAGTACCCATTGCCCCGAATTGACGATTTACTTGATCAACTACGAGGAGCACGAGTCTTTTCCAAGATTGACCTTAGGTCAGGTTACCACCAGTTGAAGGTTAAAGCCGAGGACATCGAGAAAAATGCTTTTCGGACAAGATATGGCCACTACGAATTTTTGGTAATGCCCTTCGGAGTAACCAATGCCCCAGCCGCATTCATGGACCTGATGAACAGAGTCTTTAAGCCGTACCTGGATGAGTTTATCATTATTTTTATCGACGACATATTGATCTATTCTGGGAGTACGAACGAGCACGAGAATCATCTGAGACTTGCCCTGCAAACCTTGAGAGATAAGAAGTTGTACGCCAAGCTAAGTAAATGCGAGTTTTGGCTTTCCAGCATTTCATTTCTAGGACATGTGATTAATGAAGACGGTATATCAGTTGACCCCAGTAAGATTGAAGCCATTGTGAATTGGCCGACGCCGACCAACGTATCCGAGGTTCGTAGTTTCCTGGGTTTGGCGGGTTATTACAGAAAGTTTGTGAAGGATTTCTCGAGGATTGCAGTGCCTTTGACACAACTAACTAAGAAGGGAGCAGCTTACGAATGGACCAATGAAAGAGAATCAGCCTTCCAGGAGCTGAAGACGAGGTTAGTTACAGCACCAGTTTTGGTACTACCATCGGCTAATGAGGAATTTCAGATTTACAGTGATGCTTCACATAAGGGTTTGGGTTGCGTGCTAATGCAAGAAGGTAAAGTCATAGCGTACGCGTCCCGTCAGTTGAAGCCCAATGAAAAGAATTATCCTACCCATGATCTGGAGCTAGCTGCCGTGGTTTTTGCTTTGAAGATATGGCGTCATTACTTGTATGGAACATCTTGCCAAGTTTTCACCGACCACAAGAGCCTGAAGTACCTGTTCACTCAGAAGGAGTTAAATATGAGGCAGAGAAGATGGCTCGAGCTACTGAAGGATTATGACATGCAGATTCAGTACCACCCAGGTAAGGCAAATTCCGTTGCCGACGCATTGAGCAGGAAGTTAGTTGGAAGTTTGGCGTGCCTGACAGCGGTTTCGGTGGAACCGACCATCATTGAGGAAGTGAAGACCAGACAGAGGGAGGATAAACTCCTCAAGAAGGTAATTGATGAATTCGTCACCAAGCCGAGGCCGGGATACACTATAGAGAATCAAGTGCTTAAGTTTGAAGGAAGATTGTGCGTGGCCGACGTACCGGAGTTGAAAAGGAAGATTTTGCAAGAGGCCCATAGTTCCAAGTTTGCCATTCATCCAGGGAGCACCAAGATGTATCAGGACGTAAAGCGGACCTTTTGGTGGCCAAACATGAAAAGAGAGATAGCCGAGTTCGTATTTCAGTGTCTGTGTTGTCAACAAGTGAAGGCAGAACACCAGAGACCGGCAGGACTTCTTCAACCCTTGTCAATTCCTGAGTGGAAATGGGAGCACATCTCCATGGATTTCGTAGTGGGTTTGCCGAGGACGCAGAGAGGTATGGATTCCATTTGGGTTATAGTCGACAGGTTTACTAAGTCGGCTCACTTTCTGCCTGTCAAGACTACATTCAATGCCGACCGACTTGCCGAATTGTACATGAATGAGATCGTTAGGCTTCATGGTGTGCCAATGTCCATTGTGTCAGACCGAGATCCGAAGTTCGTTTCTAGATTTTGGCAGAGTCTACAAGGAGCCTTGGGGACAGAGTTGAGATTTAGCACAGCCTTTCACCCCCAGACCGACGGGCAGACAGAAAGAACGATTCAAACACTCGAAGACATGCTCAGACTGTGCGTGCTGAATTTCCGGGGAAGTTGGGAATCGCATTTGCCATTAGTAGAGTTCGCGTACAACAACAGTTATCAAGCCAGCATAGGCATGGCGCCGTATGAAGCTTTGTATGGAAGGGAGTGCAGATCGCCGATATGTTGGACTGAAGTAGGAGACAAAGCTCTAATTGGCCCCGCGTTGGTTCAGGTGACAACTGAAAAGATCAAACTCATTCAGCAGAGGATTAAAACTGCACAGAGTCGACAGAAGTGTTATGCCGACCAAAGAAGGAGGGAGTTAGAATTTGAAATTGGGGACCATGTGTTTTTGAAGGTCTCGCCGATGACAGGAGTTTCGAGATTTGGGAAGAAGGGTAAACTTGCACCCCGATATATTGGGCCGTTTGAAATTCTTGAGAGAGTTAACACGGTAGCTTACAGACTCGCTTTGCCGCCAGATTTGAGCCAAGTCCACAGTGTGTTCCATGTTTCAATGCTGAGAAAATACATCCGAGACCCACTGCATGTAATAGATTACTCCGGAGTTGAAGTTAATGAAGACTTGGGCTACGAAGAGAAGCCGATGAGAATTATCGACAGACAAGTAAGGCAGCTGAGGAACAAGTCGATATCAATGGTGAAAATCGAATGGGAGAAACATTATGGCGAGGAGGCCACATGGGAAAAGGAAGAGGAGATGAAAATCCGTTACCCGGAGTTATTCGTAGGACAAGGTAACTTAAGTTTGGGGACCAAACTTCCTTAAGGAGGGTAGACTGTAGGAACCCATATTTTATGTTCTCATCATGTTCATGAGCATCTGTGTGATTATGACTTGTTTAGCTTGCATGTGTATGTTGTGATTTGTTTCGCTTGAGTTAATGTGATCCATGCCTTGTTTTGAAGCCTTGTGATTTGTCTAAGTGTAGTGTGCTTGCCTTGTTCCTTCCTTGATGTGAAACTTAGGTCACGCCTTGCCCGAGTTATACTAGCCGATGTTATTCCAAGGCGCGGTCATCCTTAATCTTGTAGTAGTATCTTGGAACCCCTTGTTGACCTCCGTCCTTGCCTTGACCACATTAGCCGAGATGTTACCTTGCACATAAGTGATCTCGTCCTGGAGTGGTACGACCTAGGCCGAGGTATGGCGCATCTAGGCCAAGATGTGGCACAGCTTAGTCAAGTGTTGTCCTTCCTAGCCGAGGTCATTGTCACCCTAGTTGCCGAAGTCCTTGGTTAGCCGATGTCACCCCTTGCCGGAGTGCCATTCCGTGTAGCGTGTTAGATACGCCTTGTTATCAGCCGATGTCTTTGCCCCGTCAGAGAGCCATACCGCTTTGCTTGTTGAACACCCTTCCACCATGCTTTGTCTGGTCTGTCAGCCACCTTTTCAGGATGAACCCAACCAGTCGCCGCCACGTGTCTCAGCAGAGGGTTAACCCCAGAACCGGGTATAGAAAACTATCATTTGGTGTCATAACCTTGTCTTGTAGAGAGAGAAGCTCTAGGAGGAAGAAAGAGTTTTAGAGTGAGAAAGTAGATCTTCAAGCTTGATTCCTAGAGATCCGACCGTTAGATCCGCGTTCTAAGGTTAGATTCTTGATCTGCTCATGATGTTCTTTATATTTATGTTATTGCATTGCATGATTGAAAATGATTTGTAAGCCATGCATCGTTTTGAAGCTCGATTTTAGAAAAAGAAAATGACATTCATGTGTTCTTCAAGAAAAGTCTTGTTTTGACCCGAAAGCTTGCATAAAGAATCATGTTTTTGTGTTTGTTTCCGCAAGGATCCCAAGTACGGGTACCCAGGTCCATGTTTTCAAACTCATAGCACGAAAACCCCAGATTTTGATGGCAGATTATGATCGAACGTTCATATTTTTCATGTTTCCACATTCATGCTCTTCATGTTCATCAACAGAGGGAAGCCCAGAGTTTCCCGACCTCTTTTCCTCGCATGTGGCCCTCGGGAACACACCTCGGCGAGGAGGTGTGGAACCTCGGCCTAGACCTGGTTGGTGCCCAGCATGTTTTCCGAAAACATTAGTGTACATAAGAGACTTGTTTGAAAGTACGTTCAATAGGCTTTGCCGTGTGTTTGTAGGACTTGGACTTGTCTCGACCCCGACGTTTGAAGAAACTATGTGAGTGGTATTTTTGATAAAGCTATGTTACACTTGCTTTCATAAATCTCGTCTTGCCTTGTTTTGAAAAGCATTTGATCTAGCATGAATGACTATCCCTACTTGTATATTAAACACTATCTTGTTTTGATGACATGTCTTGAAAGTCCTTAGCTGCAGGGGACTATAATGCAACTGCACTCTTGTCTTGAAAGTCCTTAGTTGCAGGGGACTATAATGCAACTGCACTCTTGTCTTGAAAGTCCTTAGCTGCAGGGGACTATAATGCAACTGCACTCTTGTCTTGAAAGTCCTTAGCTGCAGGGGACTATAATGCAACTGCACTCTTGTCTTGAAAGTCCTTAGCTGCAGGGGACTATAATGCAACTGCACTCTTGTCTTGAAAGTCCTTAGTTGCAGGGGACTATAATGCAACTGCACTCTTGTCTTGAAAGTCCTTAGTTGCAGGGGACTATAATGCAACTGCACTCTTGTCTTGATATGTCATCGCACTTGTAATATGTAGATGTAATAACATCCAAGGAACTTGAAAGGCCGGCAACGAACTCGTTTTCCCTTGCTTGGAAAGTATGCTATGTATTGTTTTGAAAGAAATCTTGGATATCAATCATGCAAAACCTTTATTTCTAATATCATTCACTGAGTATCCAAGCTCACCCTCTCTATATATATGTAGGTGACGAACAAGAAGGCATTGAGGCCTAGACGTGATGCCAATGTGTTCTTTTGGGTGCATTGCCGACATGTTTTGGATTATCATTTTGTACCGTCTTGAAGATCATGCTTCTCGGCTTGTTTTCATTTGTACTTGTATACGTCGGCTTGAGAAGCCTTTTGGTCAAGATGTGTTTTGTATCTCATTTCCTTATTGTATTTGAGTTGTAAGACTTTATAAGGATGTATGTCATTTCATCGGACTTATGCACGGCTCTCATGGACATATTTAGATTCTGTAAATGTATATATATATATTGCTTCCGCACTTGTAAGCCCCATATTTTATACTCTGATTGTGTGTGATTCTTGTAAGTCGGCCTTCGGTAATCTCGGATTACTGGCCATCACGACACCAAACTACTAGGGGCGGTTTGGGGGCGTGACAGTGTTTGTATACGTTATGTGTAGAGGAGGAGATGGGGGATGTACTCCACGGTTTAGGGGAAGATAGGGGATGTACCTCTAAACCGGATAGTCTTGGGAGAAGATAGGGGATGAACTCCGTAGATACAGCTCATATGCTTGTCTAGAGAAGTGAAGATAGAGCTCATATGCTTATCTTTGTGAAGTGTGGACACAGCTTATATGCTTATCTGTGAATGTGGGATATTGTTGTTATACATATCTGTTGAGAATGTGGATACAGCTTATATGCTTATCTGTGAATGTGGGATATAGTTTTCATACATATCTGTTGAAATGATGATAGAGCTAACATGTTTATCTGTTGAAAAAGGGAAAATGAAAAGTAACTTGGACTCATAAGTCGTATGACATAAATATGTGATTTATGTGAATGTATCAGTGTTGGCCATCTATCAATTGCTAATCTTTTAGTCATTGTTCATGGTTGGTTTAGTGTATTTCTACCGGGCTGTGGCTCACCCTATATGGGAATATCATTTTCAGGTACAGGTAGCATGCCACCTCCAAGGACATAGCTTGGGAGGCTAGAGGCGGACATACTTTTGTCATTTTTTTTTTTTTTTGATGTATTACATGTAAATTCAAGCCAAGGGCTTAATGTGTAAATGAGTTGGTACTCTTTTGTTGTAACCAAGTGTTAACTTGGAAAGCTGTAAGCCCGTAGGGCATTTTGCTTTTGTTGTTAACATGTAATACTTTTGTAATGAAACTCTGATGAATAGAAGAATGTGGTTATTTCATATGTCAATGAATGCCTTATTTGATGGGTTTTATGTTATTATTTTGAGGGCGTTACAAAAAGGAAGTTTAATAGAAAAGTAAATTGATTTAAAATGGAAGTAGAATAAAAATAAAAATGAAATTTGCAGAAAATTAAATATGGAAGTTCAATCCAGAAACCACTATACCATAACGATCTATTTGGAAATTAAATAAAAAAGGAAGTTTAATAGAAAAGTAAATTGCATAAAATGGAAGTTGAATAAAAATAAAAATGAAAGTTGCAGAAAATTAAATATCGAAGTTCAATCCCGAAACCACTATACCTTAACGATCTAATTGGAAATTAAATAAAAAAAGGAAGTTTGATAGAAAAGTAAATTGAATTAAAATGGAAGTAGAAAAAAAATAAAAATGAAATTTGCAGAAAATTAAATATGGAAGTTCAATCCAGAAACCACTATACCTTAACGATCTATTTGGAAATTAAATAAAAAAGAAAGTTTAATAGAAAAGTAAATTGAATAAAAATGGAAGTTGAATAAAAATAAAAATGGAAGCTGCAGAAAATTAAATATGGAAGTTCAATCCAGAAACCACTATACCTTAACGATCTGTTTGCAAATTAAATAAAAGAGGAAATTTCATAGAAAAGTAAATTGAATAAAAATGGAAGTTGAATAAAAATAAAAATGAAATTTGCAAAAAATTAAATATGGAAGTTCAATCCAGAAACCACTATACCATAACGATCTATTTGGAAACTAAATAAAAAAGGAAGTTTAATAGAAAAGTAAATTGCATAAAATGGAAGTTGAATAAAAATAAAAATGAAAGTTGCAGAAAATTAAATAAGGAAGTTCAATCCCCAAACCACTATACCTTAACGATCTATTTGGAAATTAAATAAAAAAGGATGTTTAATAGAAAAGTAAATTGCATAAAATGGAAGTAGAATAAAAATAAAAATGAAAGTTGCATAAAATTAAAAATGGAAGTTCAATCCAAAAACCACTATACTTTAACGATCGATTTGGAAATTAAATAAAAAAGGAAGTTTAATAGAAAAGTAAATTGAATAAAAATGGAAGTTGAATAAAAATAAAAATGGAAGTTGCAGAAAATTAAATATGGAAGTTCAATCCAGAAACCACTATACCTTAACGATCTATTTGGAAATTAAATAAAAAAAGGTAGTTTAATAGAAAAGTAAATTGAATTAAAATGAAAGTAGAATAAAAATAACAATGAAATTTGCAGAAAATTAAATATGGAAGTTCAATCTAGAAACCACTATACCTTAACGATCTATTTGGAAATTAAATAAAAAAGAAAGTTTAATAGAAAAGTAAATTGAATAAAAATGGAAGTTGAATAAAAATAAAAATGGAAGTTGCAGAAAATTAAATATGGAAGTTCAATCCAAAAACCACTATACCTTAACGATCTGTTTGCAAATTAAATAAAAGAGGAAATTTCATAGAAAAGTAAATTGAATAAAAATGGAAGTTGAATAAAAATAAAAATGAAATTTGCAGAAAATTAAATATGGAAGTTCAATCCAGAAACCACTATACCATAACGATCTATTTGCAAATTAAATAAAAAAGGAAGTTTAATAGAAAAGTAAATTGCATAAAATGGAAGTTGAATAAAAATCAAAGTGAAAGTTGCAGAAAATTAACTATGGAAGTTCAATCCCGAAACCACTATACCTTAACGATCTATTTGGAAATTAAATAAAAAAGAAAGTTTAATAGAAAAATAAATTGAATAAAAATGGAAGTTGAATAAAAATAAAAATGGAAGTTGCAGAAAATTAAATATGGAAGTTCAATCCAGAAACCACTACACCTTAACGATCTACTTGGAAATTAAATAAAAAAAGGAAGTTTAATAGAAAAATAAATTGAATTAAAATGGAAGTAGAATAAAAATAAAAATGAAATTTGTAGAAAATTAGATATGGAAGTTCAATCCAGAAACCACTATACCTTAACGATCTATTTGCAAATTAAATAAAAAAGAAAGTTTAATAGAAAAGCAAATTGAATAAAAACGGAAGTTGAATAAAAATAAAAATGGAAGTTGCAGAAAATTAAATATGGAAGTTCAATCCAGAAACAACTATACCTTAACGATCTATTTGGAAATTAAATAAAAAAGGAAGTTTAATAGAAATGTAAATTGCATTAAAATGGAAGTTCAATAAAAATCAAAGTGAAAGTTGCAGAAAATTAAATATGGAAGTTCAATCTAGAAACCACTATACCATAACGATCTATTTGGAAATTAAATAAAAAAGGAAGTTTAATAGAAAAGTAAATTGCATAAAATGGAAGTTGAATAAAAATCAAAGTGAAAGTTGCAGAAAATTAAATATGGAAGTTCAATCCAGAAACCACTATACGTTAACGATCTATTTGGAAATTAAATAAAAAAGAAAGTTTAATAGAAAAGTAAATCGAATAAAAATGGAAGTTGCAGAAAATTAAATATGGAAGTTCAATCCAGAAACCACTATACCTTAACGATCTATTTAGAAATTAAATATAAAAGGAAGTTTAATAGAAAAGTAAATTGCATAAAATGGAAGTTGAATAAAAATAAAAGTGAGTGTTGCAGAAAATTAAATGTGGAAGTTCAATTCCGAAACCACTATACCTTAACGATCTATTTGGAAATTAAATAAAAAAGGTTGTTTAACAGAAAAGTAAATTGCATAAAATGGAAGTTGAATAAAAATAAAAATGAAAGTTGCATAAAATTAAAAATGGAAGTTCAATTCCGAAACCACTATACCTTAACGATCTATTTGGAAATTAAATAAAAAAGAAAGTTTAATAGAAAAGTAAATTGCATAAAATGGAAGCAGAATAAAAATAAAAATGAAAGTTGCATAAAATTAAAAATGAAAGTTCAATCCAAAAACCATTATACCTTAACGATCTATATGGAAATTAAATAAAAAAAGGAAGTTTAATAGAAAGGTAAATTGAATTAAAATGAAAGTAGAATAAAAATAAAAATTAAATTTGCAGAAAATTAAATATGGAAGTTCAATCCAGAAACCACTATACCATAACGATCTATTTGGAAATTAAATAAAAAAGGAAGCTTGATAGAAAAGTAAATTGCATAAAATGGAAGTTGAATAAAAATAAAAATGAATGTTGCAGAAAATTAAATATGGAAGTTCAATTCCGAAACCATTATACCTTAACGATCTATTTGGAAATTAAATAAAAAATGATGTTTAATAGAAAAGTAAATTGCATAAAATGGAAGTAGAATAAAAATAAAAATGAAAGTTGCATAAAATTAAAAATGGAAGTTTAATCCAAAAACCACTATACATTAACGATCTATTTGGAAATTAAATAAAAAAAGGAAGTCCAATAGAAAAGCAAATTGATTTAAAATGGAAGTAGAATAAAAATAAAAATGAAATTTGCAGAAAATTAAATATGGAAGTTCAATCCAGAAACCACTATACCATAACGATCTATTTGGAAATTAAATAAAAAAGGAAGTTTAATAGAAAAGTAAATTGCATAAAATGCAAGTTGAATAAAAATAAAAATGAAAGTTGCAGAAAATTAAATATCGAAGTTCAATCCCGAAACCACTATACCTTAACGATCTAATTGGAAATTAAATAAAAAAAGGAAGTTTGATAGAAAAGTAAATTGAATTAAAATGGAAGTAGAATAAAAATAAAAATGAAATTTGTAGAAAATTAAATATGGAAGTTCAATCCAAAAGCCATTATACCTTAACGATTTATTTGGAAATTAAATAAAAAAGGAAGTTTAATAGAAAAGTAAATTGAATAAAAATGGAAGTTGAATAAAAATAAAAATGGAAGCTGCAGAAAATTAAATATGGAAGTTCAATCCAGAAACCACTATACGTTAACGATCTACTTGGAAATTAAATAAAAAAAGGAAGTTTAATAGAAAAGTAAATTGAAATAAAATGGAAGTAGAATAAAAATAAAAATGAAATTTACAGAAAATTAGATATGGAAGTTCAATCCAGAAACCACTATACCTTAACGATCTATTTGCAAATTAAATAAAAAAGAAAGTTTAATAGAAAAGTAAATTGAATAAAAATGGAAGTTGAATAAAAATAAAAATGGAAGTTGCAGAAAATTAAATATGGAAGTTCAATCCAGAAACAACTATACCTTAACGATCTATTTGGAAATTAAATAAAAAAGGAAGTTTAATAGAAAAGTAAATTGCATTAAAAGGGAAGTTGAATAAAAATCAAAGTGAAAGTTGCAGAAAATTGAATATGGAAGTTCAATCTAGAAACCACTATACCATAACGATCTATTTGGAAATTAAATAAAAATGGAAGTTTAATAGAAAAGTAAATTGCATAAAATGGAAGTTGAATAAAAATCAAAGTGAAAGTTGCAGAAAATTAAATATGGAAGTTCAATCCCGAAACCACTATACCTTAACGATCTATTTGGAAATTAAATAAAAAAGGACGTTTAATAGAAAAGTAAATTGCATAAAATGGAAGTAGAATAAAAATAAAAATGAAATTTATAGAAAATTAAATATGGAAGTTCAATCCAGAAACCACTATACTTTAACGATTGATTTGGAAATGAAATAAAAAAGGAAGTTTAATAGAAAAATAAATTGAATAAAAATGGAAGTTGAATAAAAATAAAATTAAAGTTGCAGAAAATTAAATATGGAAGTTCAATCCAGAAACCACTATACCTTAACGATCTATTTGGAAATTAAATAAAAAAAGGAAGTTTAACAGAAAAGTAAATTGAATTAAAATGGAAGTAGAATAAAAATAAAAATGAATTTT
This sequence comes from Camellia sinensis, assembly GCF_055761805.1. Taxonomy (NCBI): domain Eukaryota; kingdom Viridiplantae; phylum Streptophyta; class Magnoliopsida; order Ericales; family Theaceae; genus Camellia; species Camellia sinensis. The sequence continues at coordinate 42,801,115 of NW_028128987.1, read as the reverse complement.
GCAGAAAATTAAATATGGAAGTTCAATCCAGAAACCACTATACCTTAACGATCTATTTGGAAATTAAATAAAAAAGAAAGTTTAATAGAAAAGTAAATTGCATAAAAATGGAAGTTGAATAAAAAAAAAAAGAAAGTCGCATAAAATTAAAAATGTAAGCTCACTCCAAAAACCACTATACCATACCGATCTACTCGGAAATGAAATAAGAAATGAAGTTTAATAGAAAAGTAAATCGAATAAAAATGGAAGTTGAATAAAAATAAAAAAGAAAGTAGCATAAAATTAAAAATGGCAGTTCAATCCCAAAACAACTACACCTTAACGATCTATTTGGAAATTAAATAAAAAAGGAAGTTGAGCAGAAAACTAAATTGAATAAAAATGGAAGTTGAATAAAAATAAAAATGGAAGTTGCAGAAAATTAAATACGGAAGTTCAATCCAGAAACCACTATACCTTAACGATCTATTTGGAAATTAAATAAAAGAAGGAAGTTTAATAGAAAAGTAAATTGAATTAAAATGGAAATAGAATAAAAATAAAATTGAAATTGGCAGAAAAATAAATATGGAAGTTCAATCCAGAAACCACTATACCTTAACGATCTATTTGGAAATTAAATAAAAAAGAAAGTTTAATAGAAATGTAAATTGAATAAAAAAGGAAGTTGAATAAAAATAAAAATGGAAGTTGCAGAAAATTAAATGTGGAAGTTCAATCCAAACACCACTATACCTTAACGATCTGTTTGCAAATTAAATAAAAGAGGAAATTTCATAGAAAATTAAATTGAATAAAAATGAAAGTTGAATAAAAATAAAAATGAAATTTTCAGAAAATTAAATATGGAAGTTCTATCCAGAAACCACTATACCATAAGGATCTATTTGGAAATTGAATAAAAAAGGAAATTTAATAGAAAAGTAAATTGCATAAAATGGAAGTTGAATAAAAATAAAAATGAAAGTTGCAGAAAATTAAATATGAAAGTTCAATCTCGAAACTACTATACCTTAACGATCTATTTGGAAATTAATTAAAAAAGGATGTTTAATAGAAAAGTAAATTGCATAAAATGGAAGTAGAATAAAAATAAAAATGAAAGTTGCTTAAAATTAAAAATGGAAGTTCAATCCAAAAACCACTATACCTTAACGATCTATTTGGAAATTAAATAAAAACGGAAGTTTAATAGAAAAGTAAATTGAATAAAAATGGAAGTTGAATAAAAATAAAAATGGAAGTTGCAGAAAATTAAATATGGAAGTTCAATCCAAAAACAACTATACCTTAACAATCTATTTGGAAATTAAATAAAAAAGGAAGTTTAACAGAAAAGTAAATTGCATAAAAATGGAAGTTGAATAAAAATAAAAATGAAAGTTGCCGAAAATTAAATATGGAAGTTCAATCCTGAAACCACTATACCTTAACAATCTATTTGGAAATTAAATAAAAAAGGAAGTTTAATAGAAAGGTAAATTGCATAAAATGGAAGTAGAATAAAAATAAAAATGAAAGTTGCATAAAATTAAAAGTGGAAGTTCAATCCAAAAACCACTATACTTTAACGATCTATTTGGAATTTAAATAAAAAAGGAAGTTTACTAGAAAAGTAAATTGAATAAAAATGGAAGTGGAATAAAAATAAAAATGGAAGTTGCAGAAAATTAAATATGGAAGTTCAATCCAGAAACCACTATACCTTAACGATCTATTTGAAAATTAAATAAAAAAAGGAAGTTTAATAGAAAAGTAAATTGATTTAAAATGGAAGTAGAATAAGAATAAAAATGAAATTTGCAGAAAATTAAATATGGAAGTTCAATCCAGAAACCACTATTACTTAACGATCTATTTGGAAATTAAATAAAAAAAGGAAGTTTGATCGAAAAGTAAATTGAATTAAAATGGAAATAGAATAAAAATAAAAATGAAATTTGCAGAAAATTAAATATGGAAGTTCAATCCAGAAACCACTATACCTTAACGATCTATTTGGAAATTAAATAAAAAAGAAAGTTTAATAGAAAAGTAAATTGAATAAAAATGGAAGTTGAATAAAAATAAAAATGGAAGTTGCAGAAAATTAAATATGGAAGTTCATTTCCAAAAACCACTATAACTTCACAATCTGTTTGCAAATTAAATAAAAGAGGAAATTTCATAGAAAAGTAAATTGAATAAAAATGGAAATTGAATAAAAATAAAAATGAAATTTGCAGAAAATTAAATATGGAAGTTGAATCCAGAAACCACAATTCCATAACGATCTATTTGGAAACTAAATAAAAAAGGAAGTTTAATAGAAAAATGAATTGCATAAAATGGATGTTGAATAAAAATAAAAATGAAAGTTGCAGAAAATTAAATAAGGAACTTCAATCCTGAAACCACTATACCTTACCGATCTATTTGGAAATTAAATAAAAAAGGATGTTTAATAGAAAAGTAAATTGCATAAAATGAAAGTAGAATAAAAATAGAAATGAAAGTTGCATAAAATTAGAAATGGAAGTTCAATCCAAACACCACAATACTTTAACGATCGATTTGGAAATTAAATAAAAAAGGAAGTTTAATAGAAAAGTAAATTGAATAAAAATGGAAGTTGAATAAAAATAAAAATGGAAGTTGCAGAAAATTAAATATGGAAGTTCAATCCAGAAACCACTATACCTTAACGATCTATTTGGAAATTAAATAAAAAAGGAAGTTTAATAGAAAAGTAAATTGCATAAAATGGAAGTTGAATAAAAATAAAAATGAAAGTTGCCGAAAATTAAATATGGAAGTTCAATCCCGAAACCACTATACCTTAACGATCTATTTGGAAATTAAATAAAAAAGAAAGTTTAATAGAAAAGTAAATTGCATAAAATGGAAGTAGAATAAAAATAAAAATGAAAGTTGCATAAAATTAAAAATGGAAGTTCAATCCAAAAACCACTATAGCTTAACGATCTATTTGGAAATTAAATAAAAAAAAAGGAAGTTTAATAGAAAAGAAAATTGATTTAAAATGGAAGTAGAATAAAAATAAAAATGAAATTTGCAGAAAATTAAATATGGAAGTTCAATCCAGAAACCACTATACCATAACGATTTACTTAGAAATTAAATAAAAAAGGAAGTTTAATAGAAAAGTAAATTGCATAAAATGGAAGTTGAATAAAAATAAAAATGAAAGTTGCAGAAAATTAAATATGGAAGTTCAATCCCGAAACCACTATACCTTAACGATCTATTTGGAAATTAAATAAAAAAAGGAAGTTTGATAGAAAGTAAATTGAATTAAAATGGAAGTAGAAAAAAAATAAAAATGAAATTTGCAGAAAATTAAATATGGAAGTTCAATCCAGAAACCACTATACCTTAACGATCTATTTGGAAATTAAATAAAAAAGGAAGTTTAATAGAAAAGTAAATTGCATAAAATGGAAGTAGAATAAAAATAAAAATGAAAGTTGCATAAAATTAAAAATGGAAGTTCAATCCAAAAACCACTATACTTTAGCGATCTATTTGGAAATTAAATAAAAAAGGAAGTTTAATAGAAAAGTAAATTGAATAAAAATGGAAGTTGAATAAAAATAAAAATGGAAGTTGCATAAAATTAAATATGGAAGTTCAATCCAAAAACAACTATACCTTAACGATCTATTTGATAATAAAATAAAAGTGGAAATTTCATAGAAAAGTAAATTGAATAAAAATGGGAGTTGAATAAAAATAAAAATGAAATTTGCAGAAAATTAAATATGGAAGTTCAATCCAGAAACCACTATACCATAATGATCTATTTGGAAATTAAATAAAAACTAAGTTTAATAGAAAAGTAAATTGCATAAAATGGAAGTTGAATAAAAATAAAAATGAAAGTTGCAGAAAATTAAATATGGAAGTTCAATCCCGAAACCACTATACCTTAACGATCTATTTGGAAATTAAATAAAAAAGGATGTTTAATAGAAAAGTAAATTGCATAAAATGGAAGTAGAATAAAAATAAAAATGAAAGTTGCATAAAATTAAAAATGAAAGTTCAATCCAAAAACCATTATACCTTAACGATCTATTTGGAAATTAAATAAAAAAGGAAGTTTAATAGAAAAGTAAATTGAATAAAAATGGAAGTTGAATAAAAATAAAAATGGAAGTTGCAGAAAATTAAATATGGAAGTTCAATCCAGAAACCACTATACCTTAACGATCTATATGGAAATTAAATAAAAAAAGGAAGTTTAATAGAAAAGTAAATTGAATTAAAATGGAAGTAGAATAAAAATAAAAATGAAATTTGCAGAAAATTAAATATGGAAGTTCAATTCCGAAACCACTATACTTTAACGATCTATTTGGAAATTAAATAAAAAAGAAAGTTTTATAGAAAAGTAAATTGCATAAAATGGAAGTAGAATAAAAATAAAAATGAATGTTGCATAAAATTAAAAATAAAAGTTCAATCCAAAAACCATTATACCTTAACGATCTATATGGAAATTAAATAAAAAAAGGAAGTTTAATAGAAAAGTAAATTGAATTAAAATGGAAGTAGAATAAAAATAAAAATGAAATTTGCGGAAAATTAAATATGGAAGTTCAATCCAGAAACCACTATACCATAACGATCTATTTGGAAATTAAATAAAAAAGGAAGCTTGATAGAAAAGTAAATTGCATAAAATGGAAGTTGAATAAAAATAAAAATGAATGTTGCAGAAAATTAAATATGGAAGTTTAATCCCGAAACCACTATATCTTAACGATCTATTTGGAAATTAAATAAAAAAGGATGTTTAATAGAAAAGTAAATTGCATAAAATGGAAGTAGAATAAAAATAAAAATGAAAGTTGCATAAAATTAAAAATGGAAGTTCAATCCAAAAACCACTATACATTAACGATCTATTTGGAAATTAAATAAAAAAAGGAAGTCCAATAGAAAAGTAAATTGAATTAAAATCGAAGTAGAATAAAAATAAAAATGAAATTTGCAGAAAATTAAATATGGAAGTTCAATCCAGAAACCACTATACCTTAACGATCTATTTGGAAATTAAATAAAAAAAAAGTTTAATAGAAAAGTAAATTGAATAAAAATGGAAGTTGAATAAAAATAAAAATGGAAGTTGCCGAAAATTAAATATGGAAGTTCAATCCAAAAACCACTATACCTTAACGATCTGTTTGCAAATTAAATAAAAGAGGAAATTTCATAGAAAAGTAAATTGAATAAAAATGGAAGTTGAATAAAAATGAAAATGAAAGCTGCAGAAAATTAAATATGGAAGTTCAATCCAGAAACCACTATTCCATAACGATCTATTTGGAAATTAAATAAAAAAGGAAGTTTCATAGAAAAGTAAATTGAATAAAAATGGAAGTTGAATAAAAATAAAAATGAAAGTTGCAGAAAATTAAATATGGAAGTTCAATCCCGAAACCACTATACCTTAACGATCTATTTGAGAATTAAATAAAAAAGGATGTTTAATAGAAAAGTAAATTGCATAAAATGGAAGTAGAATAAAAATAAAAATGAAAGTTGCATAAAATTAAAAATGGAAGTTCAATCCAAAAACCACTATACCTTAACGATCTATTTGGAAATTAAATAAAAAATGATGTTTAATAGAAAAGTAAATTGCATAAAATGGAAGTAGAATAAAAATAAAAATGAAAGTTGCATAAAATTAAAAATGGATGTTCAATCCAAAAACCACTATACCTTAACGATCTATTTGGAAATTAAATAAAAAAAGGAAGTTTAATAGAAAAGTAAATTGAATTAAAATGGAAGTAGAATAAAAATAAAAATGAAATTTGCAGAAAATTAAATATGGAAGTTCAATCCAGAAACCACTATTGTAATAACCCACATTCATGTCTTAGTCATGTTCATGTACATTTGCATGATTTTGTCTTGATAAGGTTGCATTTGTAGACTTGGACTTGTTTTACCTAGGTAAAGGTTCTTGTCTTGTCTTGATGTTATCATGTTTTCCCTAAGTGTTGTATGCATGCTTTGTTCCTTCCTTGCTATGTCAAGCCTAGGTCATGTCAAGCCTAGGTCATGTTAAGCCTAGGTCATGCCAAGCCTTGGTCATGTCAAGCCTAGGTCATGCCAAGCCTAGGTCATGCCAAGCCTAGGTCATGTTAAGCCTAGGTCATGCCAAGCCTAGGTCATGCCAAGCCTAGGTCACACCTTTGAACCTCTTACACCTTGGACCATCTTGGAACCCCTTTGGTTGACCTCCACCGTCACCTAGGCATATTGGCCGAGATGTTATCACCTAGGCGTCCGAGATCCTTAATCCTTGCACCTAGTGATCTTGTTCTGGGACTGGAATGACCTAGACCGAGGTGTGGCATATCTAGGCCGAGGTGTGGCACAGCTTAGTCAAGTGTTGTCCTTCCTAGCCGAGGTCATTGTCACCCTAGTTGCCGAAGTCTTGTGGTTAGCCGATGTCACTACTTGCCGGAGTGTCATTCCGAGTAGCTTGTTAGATACGCTTTGTCATTGCCTTGTCTTGTCAATCTATCACCTTTTTGAAGAGAACCAACCAACCGTTGCCACGTGTCCGAGCTGAGAGTTAAGTCAGCCGGCAGAGAGAGAAACCCCTCATTTGTTGTATCTTGTTTTGAAGAGTAGAGAGAGAAGCTCTAGAAGAGGGAGAAGAGTTCTTGAGAGAGAGTGGATTTCCAAGCTTGATTCTTTGAGATCGAACCGTTAGATCCGTGTTCTAAGGTTAGATTCTTGATCCGCTCTTGTTGTTCTATATGTTTATGATATTGCATTGCATGATTGAATATGATTTGTAAGCCATGCATTGCTTTGAAGTTCGGTTTTAGAAAGAGAAAATGGCATTCATGTGTTCTTCAAGAAAAGTCATGTTTTGATCCGAAGGCTCATGCCTAGATCCATGTTTTTGTGTTTGTTCTTGCATGATTTTCAAGTATGGGTACCCAGGTCCATGTTTTCGAACTCATGTCATGAAATCCCAGATCTTGTAATAACAAGTTATGATTTTAGCATTCATGTTCTTCATGCTCATGTTCTTCATGTTCTTCAAGGAGGAAACCCAGATTTCCAGGCTTCATTTCCCTAGGTGTGATCACCGACACCACTCTTGCCTAGATCACACACCTAGGCCAAGCATCGTATCTCACCTTGGCCTACCTTGCATGATCACTTGCACGTTAGTTTATCTTGCATGCACACCTAGGCTAACCACTGCACACCTAGGCCGACCATGGTACACCCATGCCGGCACCTTGTAACACCTCGGCAGGCAGCTGCATACTGAAGCCTAGGTAACCACACCTCGGCCAAGAGGTGTGGGACCTCGGCCAAGACCTCCTGAGTTCACCCAGCTAGGTCGTTTTAGCCTAGATCATCTCTGTGCATCCATTCAGGACCTGGTTGGTACCCAGCATGTTTTCCCTAGGTGTTTTCAGCATGTTTTCCCTAGGTGTTTTCAGCATGTTTTCCCTAGGTGTTTCCAGCATGTTTTCCCTAGGTGTTTTCAGCATGTTTTCCCTAGGTGTTTTTAGCATGTTTTCCCTAGATCATTTGCATTCATGTGAAGCTTGTTTTTAAGAGTGCATTCAATAGACTTTGACATGTGTTTGTAGGACTTGGACCTTTGCCTTGATCCCGACGTCCCAAGAACTAGGTGAGTGGTATTTTTAATAAAGTTATGTTATAAAGTTTTGACAAAGCCTTGCTTCATTTTAGAAAAGTATTTGATCAAGCATGAATGATTATCTCTATTTTGTGTATCAAGTATAAGCTTTGTTTTGATGACATTCTTGGAAAGTCCTCCCATGCTAGGGGACTCTAAGCCCATGTAGCACCATGTTTGAGAGATCTCTGTCATCGACGGTCTATGAACGGATGGCCCCACCGACGGTCTATGAACGGGTGGATTTGTCTAATCGATTCCGGGTCGATTATTCCCTTGTCTTGTCCGGAATGTCATCACCCCATGTATTATGTAGATGTTATTTAGCATCCCAAGCAAGATTTGAAAGACCAAGATTTGATTGATGAACTTGATTCATCCCATGTTTTGAACAAGCTATGATATATGTATTGTTTTGACAAGGACCTTGGAAATCATTCATTTACCCCTTTATTACTTATATCATTCACTGAGTATCCAAGCTCACCCTTCCTATGTATATATGTAGGTAACAAGTTAGAAGTCGGCTACGCCGAGATGTGTGTTTTGTATGCATGTTAGGTCGGCAGTGAGGACGTCGGCAATCTTGAAGCTTTTGTATTTGAACATGTCGGCTGAGAAGCCCTTTTGTTAAGATGTGATATGTATTTTGTACTTCATTTCCTTATGTATTCAAGTTGTAAAGCTATGTAAAGATGTATGCCATTTCATTTGACTTATGCACTGCTCTTATGGACCACTTGTATCTTGAATTATTGCTTCCGCATTTGTGAGCCCCCTATATAAATACTCTGATTGTGTGTGAATTTTGTAAGTTGGCCTTCGGTAATTACGGATTACTGGCCATCACGGCACCAAACTACTAGGGGCGGTTTAGGGGCGTGACAGAATGGTATCAGAGCACGCGTTCCTTATAGTACGTTATTCACACACTTTGAGTCCTAAAGAGCATAGGATGTCCCTTAGAAGAATGTTAAGATTGCATCATGTTGCTTGCTACTTGACAAGGTGTGCATTATCTCGGCATGAGCATTTTGTTACATCGGCATGATCATGTTCACTTGCACACACGTTCATCTGTTCATTTTATTCTAAGAGTCACATCCTGCATACCCCCAGCATCATGAGAAGAGGTAGACCCCCAGTTAGCCGAGATCAATCCGAGGACAGAATAAACAGATTGGAAAGATTGGTTGAAAGTTTGGCCGATGAATTAAGGCAGGCAAGGCAGCAGAACACCGGTACTACCTCCACCCAGGCCGAGCAGACAGATGGCCGACATGCAGTCCCACCACCTCCAGTACCACAAATGCCTCCGCAGCCAGCCTTGTATGGAGATGACACATTGACCCTGATCAGAGAATTTAAGAAGATGAAACCGCCAAAGTTCCATGGAGGTATAGAGCCGATGAAGGCAGAAGCATGGATTCTTGAGATGGAGAAGTTGTTCGAGGTTTTTCCCAGCACTGACACTCAGAAAGTGTCATTAGCAGCATTCACTTTGGAAGACGACGCTCGAAGATGGTGGATGATGATCCGAGAAGGTAACCCAGACTTGACTTGGGCCAGATTTTTGGAGTTGTTTTATGACAAACACTTTCCCCTCAGTGTCCGAGATCGCAAAACCACAGAATTTCAGATGTTGACCCAGGGTAACAAAACAGTGGCGGAGTATGATCGTGCTTTCACCGAGTTGGCAAGGTATGCACCTCACATGGTCGACAACGAATACAGGAAAGCTCGCAAGTTTGAGAGTGGACTTCGAGGGCCAATTCAAGACCGGGTTAATTTGCTTAACATGCCGACGTATGCTGGAGTGTTAGATAAAGCCATCCTTGCAGAAGCCAACTTGAACAGAAGTCAGAGTTTAGGGGAGAATCAGAAAAAGAGGCAGACCTATGACAATCGCCAAGACCAGCATGATGCCAAGAAGAAGACAAATGTGGACAGTTCCAACAATACGAACCAGGAAGGTGGCACCAGGCCGACATGTACAAGTTGCGGGAGGCGACATTTTGGAGTTTGTCATCGGACATCTGGAGCATGTTTTGAATGCGGTGAGATGGGTCATCATATTAAGGATTGTCCCAAGGTAAAGGCTAGAGATGATAAGAAGAGATGAGAATCCGACTTTCGGAATTATTTTGGGGGCAAGGTAAGTTAAGTTTGGGGACCAAACTTCTTTAAGGAGGGTAGACTGTAATAACCCACATTCATGTCTTAGTCATGTTCATGTACATTTGCATGATTTTGTCTTGATAAGCTTGCATTTGTAGACTTGGACTTGTTTTACCTAGGTAAAGGTTCTTGTCTTGTCTTGATGTTATCATGTTTTCCCTAAGTGTTGTATGCATGCTTTGTTCCTTCCTTGCTATGTCAAGCCAAGGTCATGTCAAGCCTAGGTCATGTCAAGCCTAGGTCATGTTAAGCCTAGGTCATGCCAAGCCTAGGTCATGTCAAGCCTAGGTCATGTTAAGCCTAGGTCATGCCAAGCCTAGTTCATGCCAAGCCTAGGTCATGTCAAGCCTAGGTCATGTTAAGCCTAGGTCATGCCAAGCCTAGGTCATGCCAAGCCAGAACGATCCAGAAACCACTATTCCATAACGATCTATTTGGAAATTAAATAAAAAAGGAAGTTTAATAGAAAAGTAAATTGCATAAAATGGATGTTGAATAAAAATAAAAATGAATGTTGCAGAAAATTAAATATGGAAGTTCAATCCCGAAACCACTATACCTTAACGATCTATTTGAAAATTAAATAAAAAAGGATGTTTAATAGAAAAGTAAATTGCATAAAATGGAAGTAGAATAAAAATAAAAATGAAAGTTGCATAGAATTAAAAATGGAAGTTCAATCCAAAAACCACTATACCTTAACGATCTATTTGGAAATTAAATAAAAAAAGGAAGTTTAATAGAAAAGTAAATTGAATAAAAATGGAAGTTGCAGAAAATTAAATTTGGAAGTTCAATCCAGAAACCACTATACCCTAACGATCTATTTGGAAATTAAATAAAAAAGGAAGTTTAATAGAAAAGTAAATTGCATAAAATGGAAGTTGAATAAAAATAAAAATGAAAGTTGCAGAAAATTAAATATGGAAGTTCAATCCAGAAACCACTATACCTTAACGATATATTTGGACATTAAATAAAAATGGATGTTTAATAGAAAAGTAAATTGCATAAAATGGAAGTAGAATAAAAATAAAAATGAAATTTGCAGAAAATTAAATATGGAAGTTCAATACAGAAACCACTATACCTTAACGATCTATTTGGAAACTAAATAGAAAAGAAAAGTTTAATTGAAAAGTAAATTGAATAAAAATGGAAGTTGAATAAAAATAAAAATGGAAGTTGCAGAAAATTAAATATGGAAGTTCAATCCAGAAACCACTATACCTTAACGATCTATTTGGAAATTAAATAAAAAAAGGAAGTTTAATAGAAAAGTAAATTGAATTAAAATGGAAGTAGAATAAAAATAAAAATGAAATTTACAGAAAATTAAATATGGAAGTTCAATCCAGAAACCACTACACCTTAACGATCTGTTTGGAAATTAAATAAAAAAGAAAGTTTAATAGAAAAGTAAATTGAATAAAAATGGAAGTTGAATAAAAATAAAAATGGAAGTTGCAGAAAATTAAATATGTAAGTTCAATCCAAAAACCACTATACCTTAACGATCTGTTTGCAAATTAAATAAAAGAGGAAATTTCATAGAAAAGTAAATTGAATAAAAATGGAAGTTGAATAAAAATAAAAATGAAATTTGCAGAAAATTAAATACGGAAGTTCAATCTAGAAACCGGTATACCATAACGATCTATTTGGAAACTAAATAAAAAAGGAAGTTTAATAGAAAAGTAAATTGCATAAAATGGAAGTTGAATAAAAATAAAAATGAAAGTTGCAAAAAATTAAATATGGAAGTTCAATCCCGAGCCACTATACCTTAACGATCTATTTGGAAATTAAATAAAAGAGGATGTTTAATAGAAAAGTAAATTGCATAAAATGGAAGCAGAATAAAAATAAAAATGAAAGTTGCACAAAATTAAAAATGGAAGTTCAATCCGGAAACCACTATACCTTAACGATCTATTTGGAAATTAAATAAAAAAAGGAAGTTTAATAGAAAAGTAAATTGAATTAAAATGGAAGTAGAATAAAAATGAAAATGAAATTTGAAGAAAATTAAATATGGAAGTTCAATCCAGAAACCACTATACCTTAACGATCTATTTGGAAATTAAAAAAAAAAGAAAGTTTAATAGAAAAGTAAATTGAATAAAAATGGAAGTTGAATAAAAATAAAAATGGAAGTTGCAGAAAATTAAATATGGAAGTTCAATCCAAAAACCACTATACCTTAACGATCTGTTTGCAAATTAAATAAAAGAGGAAATTTCATAGAAAAGTAAATTGAATAAAAATGGAAGTTGAATAAAAATAAAAATGAAATTTGCAGAAAATTAAATATGGAAGTTCAATCCAGAAACCACTATTCCATAACGATCTATTTGGAAATTAAATAAAGAAGGAAGTTTAATAGGAAAGTAAATTGTATAAAATGGAAGTTGAATAAAAATAAAATGAAAGTTGCAGAAAATTAAATATGGAAGTTCAATTCCGAAACCACTATACCTTAACGATCTATTTGAAAATGAAATAAAAAAGGATGTTTAATACAAAAGTAAATTGCATAAAATGGAAGTAGAATAAAAATAAAAATGAAAGTTGCAGAAAATTAAAAACGGAAGTTCAATCCAAAAACCACTATACCTTAACGATCTATTGGGAAATTAAATAAAAAAAGGAAGTTTAATAGAAAAGTAAATTGAATAAAAATGGAAGTTGCAGAAAATTAAATATGGAAGTTCAATCTAGAAACCACTATACCGTAACGATCTATTTCGAAATTAAACAAAAAAGGAAGTTTAATAGAAAAGTAAATTGCATAAAAATGAAATTTGAATAAAAATAAAAATTAAAGTTGCAGAAAATTAAATATGGAAGTTCAATCCAGAAACCACTATACCATAACGATCTATTTGGAAATTAAATAAAAATGGAAGTTTAATAGAAAACTAAATTGCATAAAATGGAAGTAGAATAAAAATAAAAATGAAATTTGCAGAAAATTAAATATGGAAGTTCAATACAGAAACCACTATACCTTAACGATCTATTTGGAAATTAAATAAAAAAGAAAGTTTAATAGAAAAGTAAATTGAATAAAAATGGAAGTTGAATAAAAATAAAAATGGAAGTTGCAGAAAATTAAATATGGAAGTTCAATCCAGAAACCACTATACCTTAACGATCTATTTGGAAATTAAATAAAAAAGAAAGTTTAATAGAAAAGTAAATAGAATAAAAATGGAAGTTGAATAAAAATAAAAATGGAAGTTGCAGAAAATTAAATATGGAAGTTCAATCCAAAAACCACTATACCTTAATGATCTATTTGGAAATTAAATAAAAAAGGAAGTTTGATAGAAAAGTAAATTGCACAAAATGGAAGTTGAATAAAAATAAAAATGAATGTTGCAGAAAATTAAATATGGAAGTTCAATTCCGAAACCGCTATACCTTAACGATCTATTTGGAAATTAAATAAAAAAAGGAAGTTTAATAGAAAAGTAAATTGAATTAAAATGCAAGTAGAATAAAAATAAAAATGAAATTTGCAGAAAATTAAATATGGATGTTCAATCCAGAAACCACTATACCATAACAATCTACTTGGAAATTAAATAAAAAAGAAAGTTTAATAGAAAAGTAAATTGAATAAAAATGGAAGTTGAATAAAAATAAAAATGGAAGTTGCAAAAAATTAAATATGGAAGTTCAATCCAAAAACCACTATACCTTAACGATCTGTTTGATAATTAAATAAAAGAGGAAATTTCATAGAAAAGTAAATTGAATAAAAATGGGAGTTGAATAAAAATAAAAATTAAATTTGCAGAAAATTAAATATGGCAGTTCAATCCAGAAATCACTATACCATAGCGATCTATTTGGAAATTAAATAAAAAAGGAAGTCGAATAAAAATAAAAATGAAAGTTGCAGAAAATTAAATGTGGAAGTTCAATCCCGAAACCACTATACCTTAACGATCTATTTGGAAATTAAATAAAAAATGATGTTTAATAGAAAAGTAAATTACATAAAGTGGAAGTAGAATAAAAATAAAAAACAAAGTTGCATAAAATTAAAAATGAAAGTTCAATCCAAAAACCATTATACCTTAACGATCTATTTGGAAATTAAATAAAAAAGGAAGTTTAATAGAAAAGTAAATTGAATAAAAATGGAAGTTGAATAAAAATAAAAATGGAAGTTGCAGAAAATTAAATATGGAAGTTCAATCCAGAAACCACTATAACTTAACGATCTATTTGGAAATTATATAAAAAAAGATGTTTAATAGAAAAGTAAATTGCATAAAATGGAAGTAGAATAAAAATAAAAATGAAAGTTGCACAAAATTAAATGTGGAAGTTCAATCCCGAAACCACTATACCTTAACGATCTATTTGGAAATTGAATAAAAAATGATGTTTAATAGAAAAGTAAATTGCATAAAATGGAAGTAGAATAAAAATATAAATGAAATTTGCAGAAAATTAAATATGGAAGCTCAATACAGAAACCACTATACCTTAACGATCTATTTGGAAATTAAATAAAAAAAGAAATTTTAATAGAAAAGTAAATTGAATAAAAATGGAAGTTGAATAAAAATAAAAATGGAAGTTGCAGAAAATTAAATATGGAAATTCAATCCTGAAACCACTATACCTTAACGATCTATTTGGAAATTAAATAAAAAAAGGAAGTTTAATAGAAAAGTAAATTGAATTAAAATGGAAGTAGAATAAAAATAAAAATGAAATTTGCAGAAAATTAAATATTGAAGTTCAATCCAGAAACCACTACACCTTAACGATCTATTTGGAAATTAAATAAAAAAGAAAGTTTAATAGAAAATTAAATTTAATAAAAATGGAAGTTGAATTAAAATAAAAATGGAAGTTGCAGAATATTGAATATGTAAGTTCAATCCAAAAACCACTATACCTTAACGATCTGTTTGCAAATTAAATAAAAGAGGAAATTTCATAGAAAAGTAAATTGAATGAAAATGGAAGTTGAATAAAAATAAAAATGAAATTTGCAGAAAATTAAATATGGAAGTTCAATCCAGAAACCAGTATACCATAACGATCTAATTGGAAACTAAATAAAAAAAGAAGTTTAATAGAAAAGTAAATTGCATAAAATGGAAGTTGAATAAAAATAAAAATGAAAGTTGCAGAAAATTAAATATGGAAGTTCAATCCCGAAACCACTATACCTTAACGAGCTATTTGGAAATTAAATAAAAGAAGATGTTTAATAGAAAAGTAAATTGCATAAAATGGAAGTAGAATAAAAATAAAAATGAAAGTTGCATAAAATTAAAAATGGAAGTTCAATCCAGAAACCACTATACCTTAACGATCTAGTTGGAAATTAAATAAAAAAAGGAAGTTTAATAGAAAAATAAATTGAATTAAAATGGAAGTAGAATAAAAATAAAAATGAAATTTGCAGAAAATTAAATATGGAAGTTCAATCCAGAAACCACTATACCTTAACGATCTATTTGGAAATTAAATAAAAAAGAAAGTTTAACAGAAAAGTAAATTGAATAAAAATGGAAGTTGAATAAAAATAAAAATGGAAGTTGCAGAAAATTAAATATGGAAGTTCAATCCAGAAACCACCATACCTTAACGATCTATTTGGAAATTAAATAAAAAAGGATGTTTAATAGAAAAGTAAATTGCATAAAATGGAAGTAGAATAAAAATAAAAATGAAAGTTGCAGAAAATTAAATGTGGAAGTTCAATCCCGAAACCACTATACCTTAACGATCTATTTGGAAATTAAATAAAAAAAGTAAGTTTAATAGAAAAGTAAATTGAATTAAAATGGAAGTAGAATAAAAATAAAAATGAAATTTGCAGAAAATTAAATATGGAAGTTCAATCCAGAAACCACTATACCTTAACGATCTATTTGGAAATTAAATAAAAAAGAAAGTTTAATAGAAAAGTAAAATGAATAAAAATGGTACTTGAATAAAAATAAAAATGAAAGTTGCAGAAAATTAAATATGGAAGTTCAATCCAAAAACCACTATACCTTAACGATCTGTTTGCAAATTAAATAAAAGAGGAAATTTCATAGAAAAGTAAATTGAATAAAAATGGAAGTTGAATAAAAATAAAAATGAAATTTGCAGAAAATTAAATATGGAAGTTCAATCCCGAAACCACTATACCTTAACGATCTATTTGGAAATTAAATAAAAAAGGAAGTTTAATAGAAAAGTAAATTGCATAAAATGGAAGTAGAATAAAAATAAAAATGAAATTTGCAGAAAATTAAATATGGAAGTTCTATCCAAAAACCACTATACCTTAACGATCTATTTGGAAATTAAATAAAAAAGAAAGTTTAATAGAAAAGTAAATTGAATAAAAATGGAAGTTGAATAAAAATAAAAATGGAAGTTGCAGAAAATGAAATATGGAAGTTCAATCCAAAAACCACTATACCTTAACGATCTGTTTGCAAATTAAATAAATGAGGAAATTTCATAGAAAAGTAAATTGAATAAAAATGGAAGTTGAATAAAAATAAAAATGAAATTTGCAGAAAATTAAATATGGAAGTTCAATCCAGAAACCACTATTCCATAACGATTTATTTGGAAATTAAATAAAAAAGGAAGTTTTATAGAAAAGTAAATTGCATAAAATGGAAGTTGAATAAAAATAAAAATGAAAGTTGCAGAAAATTAAATATGGAAGTTCAATCCCGAAACCACTATACCTTAACGATCTATTTGAAAATTAAATAAAAAAGGATGTTTAATACAAAAGTAAATTGCATAAAATGGAAGTAGAATAAAAATAAAAATGAAAGTTGCATAAAATTAAAAATGGAAGTTCAATCCAAAAACCACTATACCTTAACGATCTATTTGGAAATTAAATAAAAAAAGGAAGTTTAATAGAAAAGTAAATTGAATAAAAATGGAAGTTGAATAAAAATAAAAATGGAAGTTGCAGAAAATTAAATATGGAAGTTCAATCCAGAAACCACTATACCTTAACGATCTATTTGGAAATTAAATAAAAAGGGAAGTTTAATAGAAAAATAAATTGCATAAAAATGAAAGTTGAATAAAAATAAAAATGAAAGTTGCAGAAAATTAAATATGGAAGTTTAATCCCGAAACCACAAGACCTTAACGATCTATTTGGAAATTAAATAAAAAAAGAAGTCTAATAGAAAAGTAAATTGAATTAAAATGGAAGTAGAATAAAAATAAAAATGAAATTTGCAGAAAATTAAATATGGAAATTCAATCCAGAAACCACTCTACCATAACGATCTATTTGGAAATTAAATAAAAAATGAAGTTTAATAGAAAAGTAAATTGAATAAAAATGTTAGTTGAATAAAAATAAAAATGGAAGTTGCAGAAAATTAAATATGGAAGTTCAATCCAGAAACCACTATACCTTATCGATCTATTTGGAAATTAAATAAAAAAGAAAGTTTAATAGAAAAGTAAAATGAATAAAAATTGCAGTCGAATAAAAATAAAAATGGAAGTTGCAGAAAATTAAATATGGAAGTTCAATCCAGAAACCACTATACCTTAACGATCTGCTTGCAAATTAAATAAAAAAGGAAGTTTAATAGAAAAGTAAATTGCATAAAAATGAAAGTTCAATAAAAATAAAAATGAAAGTTGCAGAAAATTAAATATGGAAGTTCAATTCCGAAACCACTATACCATAACGATCTATTTGGAAATTAAATAAAAAAGGAAGTTTAATAGAAAAGTAAATTGCATAAAATGGAAGTTGAATAAAAATAAAAATGAAAGTTGCAGAAAATTAAATATAGAAGTTCAATCCCGAAACCACAATACCTTAACGATCTATTTGGAAATTAAATAAAAAAAGGAAGTTTAATAGAAAAGTAAATTGAATTAAAATGGAAGAAGAATAAAAATAAAAATAAAATTTGCAGAAAATTAAATATGTAAGTTCAATCCAGAAACCACTATACCACAACGATCTATTTGGAAATTAAATAAAAGAGGAAATTTCATAGAAAAGTAAATTGAATAAAAATGGAAGTTGAATAAAAATAAAAATGAAATTAGCAGAAAATTAATTATGGAAGTTCAATCCAGAAACCACTATTCCATAACGATCTATTTGGAAATTAAATAAAAAAGGAAGTTTAATAGAAAAGTAAATTGCATAAAATGGAAGTTGAATAAAAATAAAAATGAAAGTTGCAGAAAATTAAATATGGAAGTTCAATCCCGAAACCACTATACCTTAACGATCTATTTGAAAATTAAATAAAAAAGGTTGTTTAATAGAAAAGTAAATTGCATAAAATGGAAGTTGAATAAAAATAAAAATGAAAGTTGCATAGAATTAAAAATGGAAGTTCAATCCAAAAACCATATACCTTAACGGTCTATTTGGAAATTAAATAAAAAAAGGAAGTTTAATAGAAAAGTAAATTGAATAAAAATGGAAGTTGAATAAAAATAAAAAAGGAAGTTGCAGAAAATTAAATATGGAAGTTCAATCCAGAAACCACTATACCTTAACGATCTATTTGGAAATTAAATAAAAAAGGAAGTTCAATAGAAAAGTAAATTGAATAAAAATGGAAGTTGAATAAAAATAAAAATGAAAGTTGCAGAAAATTAAATATGGAAGTTAAATCCCGAAACCACTATACCTTATCGATCTATTTGAAAATTAAATAAAAAAGGATGTTTAATAGAAAAGGAAATTGCATAAAATGGTAGTAGAATAAAAATAAAAATGAAATTTGCAGAAAATTAAATATGGAAGTTCAATACAGAAACCACTGTACCTTAACGATCTATTTGGAAATTAAATAAAAAAGAAAGTTCAATAGAAAAGTAAATTGAATAAAAATGGAAGTTGAATGAACATAAAAATGGAAGTTGCAGAAAATTAAATATGGAAGTTCAATCCAGAAACCACTATACCGTAACGATCTATTTGGAAATTATATAAAAAAAGGAAGTTTAATAGAAAAGTAAATTGAATTAAAATGGAAGTAGAATAAAAATAAAAATGAAATTTGCAGAAAATTAAATATGGAAGTTCAATCCAGAAACCACTATACCTTAACGATCTATTTGGAAATTAAATAAAAAAGAAAGTTTAATATAAATGTAAATTGAATAAAAATGTAAGTTGAATAAAAATAAAAATGGAAGTTGCAGAAAATTAAATATGTAAGTTCAATCCAAAAACCACTATACCTTAACGATCTGTTTGCAAATTAAATAAAAGAGGAAATTTCATAGAAAAGTAAATTGAATGAAAATGGAAGTTGAATAAAAATAAAAATGAAATTTGCAGAAAATTAAATATGGAAGTTCAATCCAGAAACCAGTATACCATAACGATCTATTTGGAAACTAAATAAAAAAGGAAGTTTAATAGAAAAGTAAATTGCATAAAATGGAAGTTGAATAAAAATAAAAATGGAAGTTGCAGAAAATTAAATATGGAAGTTCAATCCCGAAACCACTATACCTTAACGATCTATTTGGAAATTAAATAAAAGAGGATGTTTAATAGAAAAGTAAATTGCATAAAATGGAAGTAGAATAAAAAGAAAAATGAAAGTTGCATAAAATTAAAAATGGAAGTTCAATCCAGAAACCACTATACCTTAACGATCTATTTGGAAATTAAATAAAAAAAGGAAGGTTAAAAGAAAAGTAGATTGAATTAAAATGGAAGTAGAATAAAAATAAAAATGAAATTTGCAGAAAATTAAATATGGAAGTTCAATCCAGAAACCACTATACCTTAACGATCTATTTTGAAATTAAATAAAAAAGAAAGTTTAAAAGAAAAGTAAATTGAATAAAAATGTTAGTTGAATAAAAATAAAAATGGAAGTTGCAGAAAATTAAATATGGAAGTTCAATCCAAAAACCACTATACCTTAACGATCTGTTTGCAAATTAAATAAAAGAGGAATTTTCATAGAAAAGTAAATTGAATAAAAATGGAATTTGAATAAAAATAAAAATGGAAGTTGCAGAAAATTAAATATGGAAGTTCAATCCATAAACCACTATTCCATAACGATCTATTTGGAAATTAAATAAAAAAGGAAGTTTAATAGAAAAGTAAATTGCATAAAATGGAAGTTGAATAAAAATAAAAATAAAAGTTGCAGAAAATTAAATATGGAAGATCAATCCCGAAACCACTATACCTTAACGATCTATTTGAAAATTAAATAAAAAAGGATGTTTAATACAAAAGTAAATTGCATAAAATGGTAGTAGAATAAAAATAAAAATGAAAGTTGCATAAAATTAAAAATGGAAGTTCAATCCACAAACCACTATACCTTAACGATCTATTTGGAAATTAAATAAAAAAAGGAAGTTTAATAGAAAAGTAAATTGAATAAAAATGAAAGTTGAATAAAAATAAAAATGAAAGTTGCAGAAAATTAAATATG
This sequence comes from Camellia sinensis, assembly GCF_055761805.1. Classification (NCBI taxonomy): domain Eukaryota; kingdom Viridiplantae; phylum Streptophyta; class Magnoliopsida; order Ericales; family Theaceae; genus Camellia; species Camellia sinensis. The sequence continues at coordinate 42,780,799 of NW_028128987.1, read as the reverse complement.
GAAGTTCAATCCAGAAACCACTATACCATAACGATCTATTTGGAAATTAAATAAAATAGGAAGTTTAATAGAAAAGTAAATTTCATAAAATGGAAGTTGAATAAAAATCGAAATGAAAGTTGCAGAAAATTAAATATGGAAGTTCAATCCCGAAACCACAATACCTTAACGATCTATTTGGAAATTAAATAAAAAAAAGGAAGTTTAATAGAAAAGTAAATTGAATTATAATGGAAGTAGAATAAAAATAAAAATGAAATTTGCAGAAAATTAAATATGGAAGTTCAATCCAGAAACCACTATACCTTAACGATCTATTTGGAAATTAAATAAAAAAGAAAGTTTAATAGAAAAGTAAAATGAATAAAAATGGTAGTTGAATAAAAATAAAAATGAAAGTTGCAGAAAATTAAATATGGAAGTTCAATCCAAAAACCACTATACCTTAACGATCTGTTTGCAAATTAAATAAAAGAGGAAATTTCATAGAAAAGTAAATTGAATAAAAATGAAAGTTGAATAAAAATAAAAATGAAATTTGCAGAAAATTAAATATGGAAGTTCAATCCCGAAACCACTATACCTTAACGATCTATTTGGAAATTAAATAAAATAGGAAGTTTAATAGAAAGGTAAATTGCATAAAATGGAAGTAGAATAAAAATAAAAGTGAAAGTTGCATAAAATTAAAAATGGAAGTTCAATCGAAAACCACTATACTTTAATGATCTATTTGGAAATTAAATAAAAAAGGAAGTTTAATAGAAAAGTAATTTGAATAAAAATGGAAGTGAATAAAAATAAAAGTGGAAGTTGCAGAAAATTAAATATGGAAGTTCAATCCAGAAACCACTATACCTTAACGATCTATTTGGAAATTAAATAAAAAAAGGAAGTTTAAGTAGAAAAGTAAATTGAATTAAAATGGAAGTAGAATAAAAATAAAAGTGAAATTTGCAGAAAATAAAATATGGAAGTTCAATCTAGAAACCACTATACCATAACGATCTATTTGGAAATTAAATAAAAAAGGAAGTTTAATAGAAAAGTAAATTGCATAAAATGGAAGTTGAATAAAAATAAAAATGAAAGTTGCAGAAAATTAAATATGGAAGTTCAATCCCGAAACCACAATACCTTAACGATCTATTTGGAAATTAAATAAAGAAGGAAGTTTAATAGAAAAGTAAATTGAATTAAAATGGAAGTAGAATAAAAATAAAAATGAAATTTGTAGAAAATTAAATATGGAAGTTCAATCCCGAAACCACTATACCTTAACGATTTATTTGGAAATTAAATAAAAAAAAAGTTTAATAGAAAAGTAATATGAATAAAAATGGTAGTTGAATAAAAATAAAAATGAAAGTTGCAGAAAATTAAATATGGAAGTTCAATCCAAAAACCATTATACCTTAACGATCTGTTTGCAAATTAAATAAAAGAGGAAATTTCATAGAAAAGTAAATTGAATAAAAATGGAAGTTGAATAAAAATAAAAATGAAATTTGCAGAAAATTAAATATGGAAGTTCAATCCCGAAACCACTATACCTTAACGATCTATTTGGAAATTAAATAAAAAAGGAAGTTTAATAGAAAAGTAAATTGCATAAAATGGAAGTAGACTAAAAATAAAAATGAAAGTTGGATAAAATTAAAAATTGAAGTTCAATCCAAAAACCACTATACTTTAACGATCTATTTGGAAATTAAATAAAAAAGGAAGTTTAATAGAAAAGTAATTTGAATAAAAATGAAAGTTGAATAAAATTAAAAATGGAAGTTGCAGAAAATTAAATATGGAAGTTCAATCCATAAACCACTATACCTTAACGATCTATTTGGAAATTAAATAAAAAAGGAAGTTTAGTAGAAAAGTAAATTGCATAAAATGGAAGTTGAATAAAAATAAAAATGAAAGTTGCAGAAAATTAAATATGGAAGTTCAATCCAGAAACCACTATAACCTAACGATCTATTTGGAAATTAAATAAAAAAGGAAGTTTGATAGAAAAGTAAATTGCATAAAATGGAAGTAGAATAAAAATAAAAATGAAAGTTGCATGAAATTAAAAATGGAAGTTCAATCCAATAACTACTATAATTTAACGATCTATTTGGATATTAAATAAAAAAAGGAAGTTTAATAGAAAAGTAAATTGAATAAAAATGGAAGTTGCAGAAAATTAAATATGGAAGTTCAATCCAGAAACCACTATACCTTAACGATCTATTTGGAAATTAAATAAAAAAGGAAGTTTAATAGAAAAATAAATTGCATAAAAATGAAAGTTGAATAAAAATAAAAATGAAAGCTGCAGAAAATTAAATATGGAAGTTCAATCCAGAAACCACTATACCATAACGATCTATTTGGAAATTAAATAAAAAAGGAAGTTTAATAGAAAAGTAAATTGCATAAAATGGAAGTTGAATAAAAATAAAAATGAAAGTTGCAGAAAATTAAATATGGAAGTTCAATCCCGAAACCACAATACCTTAACGATCTATTTGGAAATTAAATAAAGAAGGAAGTTTAATAGAAAAGTAAATTGAATTAAAATGGAAGTAGAATAAAAATAAAAATGAAATTTGTAGAAAATTAAATATGGAAGTTCAATCCCGAAACCACTATACCTTAACGATTTATTTGGAAATTAAATAAAAAAAAAGTTTAATAGAAAAGTAATATGAATAAAAATGGTAGTTGAATAAAAATAAAAATGAAAGTTGCAGAAAATTAAATATGGAAGTTCAATCCAAAAACCACTATACCTTAACGATCTGTTTGCAAATTAAATAAAAGAGGAAATTTCATAGAAAAGTAAATTGAATAAAAATGGAAGTTGAATAAAAATAAAAATGAAATTTGCAGAAAATTAAATATGGAAGTTCAATCCCGAAACCACTATACCTTAACGATCTATTTGGAAATTAAATAAAAAAGGAAGTTTAATAGAAAAGTAAATTGCATAAAATGGAAGTAGACTAAAAATAAAAATGAAAGTTGGATAAAATTAAAAATTGAAGTTCAATCCAAAAACCACTATACTTTAACGATCTATTTGGAAATTAAATAAAAAAGGAAGTTTAATAGAAAAGTAATTTGAATAAAAATGAAAGTTGAATAAAATTAAAAATGGAAGTTGCAGAAAATTAAATATGGAAGTTCAATCCATAAACCACTATACCTTAACGATCTATTTGGAAATTAAATAAAAAAGGAAGTTTAGTAGAAAAGTAAATTGCATAAAATGGAAGTTGAATAAAAATAAAAATGAAAGTTGCAGAAAATTAAATATGGAAGTTCAATCCAGAAACCACTATAACCTAACGATCTATTTGGAAATTAAATAAAAAAGGAAGTTTGATAGAAAAGTAAATTGCATAAAATGGAAGTAGAATAAAAATAAAAATGAAAGTTGCATGAAATTAAAAATGGAAGTTCAATCCAATAACTACTATAATTTAACGATCTATTTGGATATTAAATAAAAAAAGGAAGTTTAATAGAAAAGTAAATTGAATAAAAATGGAAGTTGCAGAAAATTAAATATGGAAGTTCAATCCAGAAACCACTATACCTTAACGATCTATTTGGAAATTAAATAAAAAAGGAAGTTTAATAGAAAAATAAATTGCATAAAAATGAAAGTTGAATAAAAATAAAAATGAAAGTTGCAGAAAATTAAATATGGAAGTTCAATCCAGAAACCACTATACCATAACGATCTATTTGGAAATTAAATAAAAAAGGAAGTTTAATAGAAAAGTAAATTTCATAAAATGGAAGTTGAATAAAAATAAAAATGAAAGTTGCAGAAAATTAAATATGGAAGTTCAATCCCGAAACCACAATACCTTAACGATCTATTTGGAAATTAAATAAAAAAAGGAAGTTTAATAGAAAAGTAAATTGAATTAAAATGGAAGTAGAATAAAAATAAAAATGAAATTTACAGAAAATTAAATATGGAAGTTCAATCCAGACTTAACGATCTATTTGGAAATTAAATAAAAAAGAAAGTTTAATAGAAAAGTAAATTGAATAAAAATAGAAGTTGAATAAAAATAAAAATGGAAGTTGCAGAAAATGAAATATGGAAGTTCAATCCAAAAACCACTATACCTTAACAATCTGTGTGCAAATTAAATAAATGAGGAAATTTCATAGAAAAGTAAATTGAATAAAAATGGAAGTTGAATAAAAATAAAAATGAAATTTGCAGAAAATTAAATATGGAAGTTCAATCCAGAAACCACTATTCCATAACGATCTATTTGGAAATTAAATAAAAAAGGAAGTTTAATAGAAAAGTAAATTGCATAAAATGGAAGTTGAATAAAAATAAAAATGAAAGTTGCAGAAAATTAAATATGGAAGTTCAATCCCGAAACCACTATACCTTAACGATCTATTTGAAAATTAAATAAAAAAGGATGTTTAATACAAAAGTAAATTGCATAAAATGGAAGTAGAATAAAAATAAAAATGAAAGTTGCATAAAATTAAAAATGGAAGTTCAATCCAAAAACCACTATACCTTAACGATCTATTTGGAAATTAAATAAAAAAAGGAAGTTTAACAGAAAAGTAAATTCAATAAAAATGGAAGTTGAATAAAAATAAAAATGGAAGTTGCAGAAAATTAAATATGGAAGTTCAATCCAGAAACCACTATACCTTAACGATCTATTTGGAAATTAAAATAAAAAGGAAGTTTAATAGAAAAGTAAATTGCATAAAAATGAAAGTTGAATAAAAATAAAATTGAAAGTTGCAGAAAATTAAATATGGAAGTTTAATCCCGAAACCACAATACCTTAACGATCTATTTGGAAATTAAATAAAAAAGGAAGTCTAATAGAAAAGTAAATTGAATTAAAATGGAAGTAGAATAAAAATAAAAATGAAATTTGCAGAAAATTAAATATGGAAATTCAATCCAGAAACCAATCTACCATGACGATCTATTTGGAAATTAAATAAAAAATGAAGTTTAACAGAAAAGTAAATTGAATAAAAATGTTAGTTGAATAAAAATAAAAATGGAAGTTGCAGAAAATTAAATATGGAAGTTCAATCCAGAAACCACTATACCTTATCGATCTATTTGGAAATTAAATAAAAAAGAAAGTTTAATAGAAAAGTAAAATGAATAAAAATTGTAGTCGAATAAAAATAAAAATGGAAGTTGCAGAAAATTAAATATAGAAGTTCAATCCAGAAACCACTATACCTTAACGATCTGCTTGCAAATTAAATAAAAAAGGAAGTTTAATAGAAAAGTAAATTGCATAAAAATGAAAGTTGAATAAAAATAAAAATGAAAGTTGCAGAAAATTAAATATGGAAGTTCAATTCCGAAACCACTATACCATAACGATCTATTTGGAAATTAAATAAAAAAGGAAGTTTAATAGAAAAGTAAATTGCATAAAATGGAAGTTGAATAAAAATAAAAATGAAAGTTGCAGAAAATTAAATATAGAAGTTCAATCCCGAAACCATAATACCTTAACGATCTATTTGGAAATTAAATAAAAAAAGGAAGTTTAATAGAAAAGTAAATTGAATTAAAATGGAAGAAGAATAAAAATAAAAATGAAATTTGCAGAAAATTAAATATGGAAGTTCAATCCAGAAACCACTATACCATAACGATCTATTTGGAAATTAAATAAAAGAGGAAATTTCATAGAAAAGTAAATTGAATAAAAATGGAAGTTGAATAAAAATAAAAATGAAATTAGCAGAAAATTAATTATGGAAGTTCAATCCAGAAACCACTATTCCATAACGATCTATTTGGAAATTAAATAAAAAAGGAAATTTAATAGAAAAGTAAATTTCATAAAATGGAAGTTGAATAAAAATAAAAATGAAAGTTGCAGAAAATTAAATATGGAAGTTCAATCCCGAAACCACAATACCTTAACGATCTATTTGGAAATTAAATAAAAAAAGGAAGTTTAATAGAAAAGTAAATTGAATTAAAATGGAAGTAGAATAAAAATAAAAATGAAATTTACAGAAAATTAAATATGGAAGTTCAATGCAGAAACCACTATACCTTAACGATCTATTTGGAAATTAAATAAAAAAGAAAGTTTAATAGGAAAGGAAAATGAATAAAAATGGTAGTTGAATAAAAATAAAAATGAAAGTTGCAGAAAATTAAATATGGAAGTTCAATCCAAAAACCACTATACCTTAACGATCTGTTTGCAAATTAAATAAAATAGGTAATTTCATAGAAAAGTAAATTGAATAAAAATGGAAGTTGAATAAAAATAAAGATGAAATTTTTAGAAAATTAAATGTGGAAGTTCAATCTCGAAACAACTATACCTTAACGATCTATTTGGAAATTAAATAAAAAAGGAAGTTTAATAGAAAAGTAAATTGCTTAAAATGGAAGTAGAATAAAAATAAAAATGAAAGTTGCAGAAAATTAAAAATGGAAGTTCAATCCAAAAACCACTATACTTTAACGATCTATTAGGAAATTAAATAAAAAAGGAAGTTTAATAGAAAAGTAATTTGAATAAAAACGAAAGTTGAATAAAATTAAAAATGGAAGTTGCAGAAAATTAAATATAGAAGTTCAATCCAGAAACCACTATACCTTAACGATCTGCTTGCAAATTAAATAAAAAAGGAAGTTTAATAGAAAAGTAAATTGCATAAAAATGAACGTTGAATAAAAATAAAAATGAAAGTTGCAGAAAATTAAATATGGAAGTTCAATCCAGAAACCACTATAACCTAACGATCTATTTGGAAATTAAATAAAAAAGGAAGTTTGATAGAAAAGTAAATTGCATAAAATGGAAGTTGAATAAAAATAAAAATGAATGTTGCAGGAAATTAAATATGGAAGTTCAATCCCGAAACCACTATACCTTAACGATTTATTTGAAAATTAAATAAAAAAGGATGTTTAATAGAAAAGTAAATTGCATAAAATGGAAGTAGACTAAAAATAAAAATGAAAGTTGCATAAAATTAAAAATGGAAGTTCAATCCAAAAAGCACTATACCTTAACGATCTATTTGGAAATTTAATAAAAAAGGAAGTTTAATAGAAAAGTAAATTGTATAAAAATGGAAGTTGAATAAAAATAAAAATGGAAGTTGCAGAAAATTAAATATGGAAGTTGAATCCAGAAACCACTATACCTTAACGATCTATTTGGAAATTAAATAAAAAAGGATGTTTAACTGAAAAGTAAATTGCATAAAAATGAAATTGAATAAAAATAAAAATGAAAGTTGCAGAAAATTAAATTTGGAAGTTCAATCCAGAAACCACTATACCATAACGATCTTTTTGGAAATTAAATAAAAAAGGAAGTTTAATAGAAAAGTAAATTGCATAAAATGGAAGTAGAATAAAAATAAAAATGAAAGTTGCATAAAATTAAAAATGGAAGTTCAATCCAAAAACTACTATAATTTAACGATCTATTTGGAAATTAAATAAAAAAATGAAGTTTAATAGAAAAGTAAATTGAATAAAAATGGAAGTTGAATAAAAATAAAAATGGAAGTTGCAGAAAATTAAATATGGAAGTTCAATCCAGAAACCATTATACCTTAACGATCTATTTGGAAATTAAATAAAAAAGGAAGTTTAATAGAAAATTAAATTGCATAAAAATGAAAGTTGAATAAAAATAAAAATGAAAGTTGCAGAAAATTAAATATGGAAGTTCAATCCAGAAACCACTATACCATAACGATCTATTTGGAAATTAAATAAAAAAGGAAGTTTAATAGAAAAGTAAATTTCATAAAATGGAAGTTGAATAAAAATAAAAATGAAAGTTGCAGAAAATTAAATATGGAAGTTCAATCCCGAAACCACAATACCTTAACGATCTATTTGGAAATTAAATAAAAAAAGGAAGTTTAATAGAAAAGTAAATTGAATTAAAATGGAAGTAGAATAAAAATAAAAATGAAATTTACAGAAAATTAAATATGGAAGTTCAATCCAGAAACCACTATACCTTAACGATCTATTTGGAAATTAAATAAAAAAGAAAGTTTAATAGAAAAGTAAAATGAATAAAAATGGTAGTTGAATAAAAATAAAAATGAAAGTTGCAGAAAATTAAATATGGAAGTTCAATCCAAAAACCACTATACCTTAACGAACTGTTTGCAAATTAAATAAAAGAGGAAATTTCATAGAAAAGTAAATTGAATAAAAATGGAAGTTGAATAAAAATAAAGATGAAATTTATAGAAAATTAAATATGGAAGTTCAATCCCGAAACCACTATACCTTAACGATCTATTTGGAAATTAAATAAAAAAGGAAGTTTAATAGAAAAGTAAATTGCTTAAAATGGAAGTAGAATAAAAATAAAAATGAAAGTTGCAGAAAATTAAAAATGGAAGTTCAATCCAAAAACCACTATACTTTAACGATCTATTTGGAAATTAAATAAAAAAGGAAGTTTAATAGAAAAGTAATTTGAATAAAAATGAAAGTTGAATAAAATTAAAAATGGAAGTTGCAGAAAATTAAATATGGAAGTTCAATCCATAAACCACTATACCTTAACGATCTATTTGGAAATTAAATAAAAAAGGAAGTTTAATAGAAAAGTAAATTGCATAAAATGGAAGTTGAATAAAAATAAAAATGAAAGTTGCAGAAAATTAAATATGGAAGTTCAATCCAGAAACCACTATAACCTAACGATCTATTTGGAAATTAAATAAAAAAGGAAGTTTGATAGAAAAATAAATTGCATAAAATGGAAGTTGAATAAAAATAAAAATGAATGTTGCAGGAAATTAAATATGGAAGTTCAATCCCGAAACCACTATACCTTAACGATTTATTTGAAAATTAAATAAAAAAGGATGTCTAATAGAAAAGTAAATTGCATAAAATGGAAGTAGATTAAAAATAAAAATGAAAGTTGCACAAAATTAAAAATGGAAGTTCAATCCAAAAAGCATTATACCTTAACGATCTATTTGGAAATTCAATAAAAAAGGAAGTCTAACAGAAAAGTAAATTGTATAAAAATGGAAGTTGAATAAAAATAAAAATGGAAGTTGCAGAAAATTAAATATGGAAGTTGAATCCAGAAGCCAATATACCTTAACGATCTATTTGGAAATTAAATAAAAAAGGAAGTTTAACTGAAAAGTAAATTGCATAAAAATGAAAGTTGAATAAAAATAAAAATGAAAGTTGCAGAAAATTAAATTTGGAAGTTCAATCCAGAAACCACTATACCATAACGATCTATTTGGAAATTAAATAAAAAAGGAAGTTTAATAGAAAAGTAAATTGCAAAAAATGGAAGTAGATAAAAATAAAAATGAAAGTTGCATAAAATTAAAAATGGAAGTTCAATCCAAAAACTACTATAATTTAACGATCTATTTGGAAATTAAATAAAAAAAGGAAGTTTAATAGAAAAGTAAATTGAATAAAAATGGAAGTTAAATAAAAATAAAAATGGAAGTTGCAGAAAATTAAATATGGAAGTTCAATCCAGAAACCACTATACCTTAACGATCTATTTGGAAATTAAATAAAAAAGGAAGTTTAATAGAAAAGTAAATTGCATAAAAATGAAAGTTGAATAAAAATAAAAATGAAAGTTGCAGAAAATTAAATATGGAAGTTCAATCCAGAAACCACTATACCATAACGATCTATTTGGAAATTAAATAAAAAATGAAGTTTAATAGAAAAGTAAATTTCATAAAATGGAAGTTGAATAAAAATAAAAATGAAAGTTGCAGAAAATTAAATATGGAAGTTCAATCCCGAAACCACAATACCTTAACGATCTATTTGGAAATTAAATAAAAAAAGGAAGTTTAATAGAAAAGTAAATTGAATTAAAATGGAAGTAGAATAAAAATAAAAATGAAATTTACAGAAAATTAAATATGGAAGTTCAATCCAGAAACCACTATACCTTAACGATCTATTTGGAAATTAAATAAAAAAGAAAGTTTAATAGAAAAGTAAAATGAATAAAAATGGTAGTTGAATAAAAATAAAAATGAAAGTTGCAGAAAATTAAATATGGAAGTTCAATCCAAAAACCACTATACCTTAACGATCTGTTTGCAAATTAAATAAAAGAGGAAATTTCATAGAAAAGTAAATTGAATAAAAATGGAAGTTGAATAAAAATAAAGATGAAATTTGTAGAAAATTAAATATGGAAGTTCAATCCCGAAACCACTATACCTTAACGATCTATTTGGAAATTAAATAAAAAAGGAAGTTTAATAGAAAAGTAAATTGCTTAAAATGGAAGTAGAATAAAAATAAAAATGAAAGTTGCAGAAAATTAAAAATGGAAGTTCAATCCAAAAACCACTGTACTTTAACGATCTATTTGGAAATTAAATAAAAAAGGAAGTTTAATAGAAAAGTAATTTGAATAAAAATGAAAGTTGAATAAAATTAAAAATGGAAGTTGCAGAAAATTAAATATGGAAGTTCAATCCAGAAACCACTATACCTTAACGATCTATTTAGAAATTAAATAAAAAAGGAAGTTTAATAGAAAAGTAAATTGCATAAAATGGAAGTTGAATAAAAATAAAAATGAAAGTTGCAGAAAATTAAATATGGAAGTTCAATCCCGAAACCACAATACCTTAACGATCTATTTGGAAATTAAATAAGAAAGGATGTTTAATAGAAAAGTAAATTGCATAAAATGGAAGTAGAATAAAAATAAAAATGAAATTTGCAGAAAATTAAATATGGAAGTTCAATACAAAAACCACTGTACCTTAACGATCTATTTGGAATTTAAATAAAAAAGAAAGTTTAATAGAAAAGTACATTGAATAAAAATGGAAGTTGAATAAACATAAAAATGGAAGTTGCAGAAAATTAAATATGGAAGTTCAATCCAGAAACCACTATACCTTAACGATCTATTTGGAAATTAAATAAAAAAGGAAGATTAATAGAAAAGTAAATTGAATAAAAATGGAAGTTGAATAAAAATAAAAATGGAAGTTTCAGAAAATTAAATATGGAAGTTCAATCCCGAATCCACTATACCTTGACGATCTGTTTGCAAATTAAATAAAAGAGGAAATTTCATAGAATAGTAAATTGAATAAAAATGGAAGTTAAATAAAAATAAAAATGAAATTTGCAAAAAATTAAATATGGAAGTTCAATCCCGAAACCACTATACCTTAACGATCTATTTGGAAATCAAATAAAAAAGGAAGTTTAATAGAAAAGTAAATTGCATAAAATGGAAGTAGAATAAAAATAAAAATGAAAGTTGCATAAAATTAAAAACGGAAGTTCAATCCAAAAACCACTATACTTTAACGATCTATTTGGAAATTAAATAAAAAAGGAAGTTTAATAGAAAAGTAATTTGAATAAAAATGGAAGTTGAATAAAAATAAAAATGGAAGTTGCAGAAAATCAAATATGGAAGTTCAATCCAGAAACCACTATACCTTAACGATCTATTTGGAAATTAAATAAAAAAAGGAAGTTTAATAGAAAAGTAAATTGAATTAAAATGGAAGTAGAATAAAAATAAAAATGAAAGTTGCAGAAAATTAAATATGGAAGTTCAATCCAGAAACCACTATACCCTAACGATTTATTTGGAAATTAAAGAAAAAAGGAAGTTTGATAGAAAAGTAAATTGCATAAAATGGAAGTTGAATAAAAATAAAAATGAATGTTGCAGAAAATAAAATATGGAAGTTCAATTCCGAAACCACTATACCTTAACGATCTACTTGGAAATTAAATAAAAAATGATGTTTAATAGAAAAGTAAATTGCATAAAATGGAAGTAGAATAAAAATATAAATGAAAGTTGCATAAAATTAAAAATGGAAGTTCAATCCAAAAACCACTATACCTTAACGATCTATTTGGAAATGAAATAAAAAAAGGAAGTTTAATAGAAAAGTAAATTGAATTAAAATGGTAGTAGAGTAAAAATAAAAATGAAATTTCCAGAAAATTAAATATGGAAGTTCAATACAGAAACCACTATTCCATAACGATCTATTTGGAAATTAAATAAAAAGGGAAGTTTAATAGAAAAGTAAATTGAATAAAATGGAAGTTGAATAAAAATAAAAATGAAAGTTGCAGAAAATTAAATATGGAAGTTGAATCCCGAAACCACTATACCTTAACGATTTATTTGAAAATTAAATAGAAAAGGATGTTTAATAGAAAAGTAAATTGCATAAAATGGAAGTAGATTAAAAATAAAAATGAAAGTTGCATAAAATTAAAAATGGAAGTTCAATCCAAAAACAACAATAGATAAACGATCTATTTGGAAATTAAATAAAAAAGGAAGTTTAATAGAAAAGTAAATTGAATAAAAATGGAAATTGAATAAAAATAAAAATGGAAGTTGCAGAAAATTAAATATGGAAGTTCAATCCAGAAACCACAATACCTTAACGATCTCTTTGGAAATTAAATAAAAAGGAATTTTAATAGAAAAGTAAATTGCATAAAAATGAAAGTTGAATAAAAATAAAAATGAAAATTGCAGAAAATTAAATATCGAAGTTCAATTCAGAAACCACTATACCTTGACGATCTATTTGGAAATTAAATAAAAATATAAATGAAAGTTGCATAAAATTAAAAATGGAAGTTCAATCCAAAAACTACTATACCTTAACGATCTATTTGGAAATTAAATAAAAAAAGGAAGTTTAATAGAAAAGTAAATTGAATAAAAATGGAAGTTGAATACAATTAAAAATGGAAGTTGCCGAAAATTAAATATGGAAGTTCAATCCAGAAACCACTATACCCTAACGATCTATTTGAAAATTAAATAAAAAAGGAAGTTTAATAGAAAAGTAAATTGCATAAAAATGAAAGTTGAATAAAAATAAATATGAAAGTTGCAGAAAATTAAATATGGAAGTTCAATCCAGAAACCACAATACCATAACGATCTATTTGGAAATTAAATAAAAAAGGAAGTTTAATAGAAAAGTAAATTTCATAAAATGGAAGTTGAATAAAAATAAAAAATGAAAGTTGCAGAAAATTAAATATGGAAGTTCAATCCCGAAACCACAATACCTTAACGATCTATTTGGAAATTAAATAAAAAAAGGAAGTTTAATAGAAAAGTAAATTGAATTAAAATGGAAGTAGAATAAAAATAAAAATGAAATTTGCAGAAAATTAAATATGGAAGTTCAATCCAGAAACCACTATACCTTAACGATCTATTTGGAAATTAAATAAAAAAGAAAGTTTAATAGAAAAGTAAAATGAATAAAAATGGTAGTTGAATAAAAATAAAAATGAAAGTTGCAGAAAATTAAATATGGAAGTTGAATCCAAAAACCATTATACCTTAACGATCTGTTTGCAAATTAAATAAAAGTGGAAATTTCATAGAAAAGTAAATTGAATAAAAATGGAAGTTGAATAAAAATAAAAATGAAATTTGCAGAAAATTAAATATGGAAGTTCAATCCCGAAACCACTATAACTTAACGATCTATTTGGAAATTAAATAAAAAAGGAAGTTTAATAGAAAAGTAAATTGCATAAAATGGATGTAGAATAAAAATAAAAATGAAAGTTGCATGAAATTAAAAATGGAAGTTCAATCCAAAAACCACTATACTTTAACGATCTATTTGGAAATTAAATAAAAAAGGAAGTTTAAAAGAAAAGTAATTTGAATAAAAATGGAAGTTGAATAAAAATAAAAATGGAAGTTGCAGAAAATTAAAAATGGAAGTTCAATCCAAAAACCACTATACCTTAACGATCTATTTGGAAATGAAATAAAAAAAGGAAGTTTAATAGAAAAGTAAATTGAATTAAAATGGCAGTAGAATAAAAATGAAAATGAAATTTGCAGAAAATTAAATATGGATGTTCAATCCAGAAACCACTATACCATAACGATCTATTTGGAAATTAAATAAAAAAGGAAGTTTAATAGAAAAGTAAATTGCATAAAATGGAAGTTGAATAAAAATAAAAACGAAAGTTGCAGAAAATTAAATATGGAAGTTCAATCCCGAAACCACAATACCTTAACGATCTATTTGGAAATTAAATAAAAAATGATGTTTAAAAGAAAAGTAAATTGCATAAAATGGAAGTTGAATAAAAATAAAAATGAAATTTGCAGAAAATTAAATATGGAAGTTCATTATAGAAACCACTGTACCTTAACGATCTATTTGGAAATTAAATAAAAAAGAAAGTTTAATAGAAAAGTACATTGAATAAAAATGGAAGTTGAATAAACATAAAAATGGAAGTTGCAGAAAATTAAATATGGAAGTTCAATCCAGAAACCACTATACCTTAACGATCTATTTGGAAATTAAATAAAAAAGGAAGATTAATAGAAAAGTAAATTTAATAAAAATGGAAGTTGAATAAAAATAAAAATGGAAGTTTCAGAAAATTAAATATGGAAGTTCAATCCCGAAACCACTATACCTTGACGATCTGTTTGCAAATTAAATAAAAGAGGAAATTTCATAGAAAAGTAAATTGAATAAAAATGGAAGTTAAATAAAAATAAAAATGAAATTTGCAGAAAATTAAATATGGAAGTTCAATCCCGAAACCACTATACCTTAACGATCTATTTGGAAATTAAATAAAAAAGGAAGTTTAATAGAAAAGTAAATTGCATAAAATGGACGTAGAATAAAAATAAAAATGAAAGTTGCATAAAATTAAAAATGGAAGTTCAATCCAAAAACCACTATACTTTAACGATCTATTTGGAAATTAAATAAAAAAGGAAGTTTAATAGAAAAGTAATTTGAATAAAAATGGAAGTTGAATAAAAATAAAAATGGAAGTTGCAGAAAATTAAATATGGAAGTTCAATCCAGAAACCACTATACCTAAACGATCTATTTGGAAATTAAATAAAAAAGGAAGATTAATAGAAAAGTAAATTGAATAAAAATGGAAGTTGAATAAAAATAAAAATGGAAGTTTCAGAAAATTAAATATGGAAGTTCAATCCCGAAACCACTATACCTTGACGATCTGTTTGCAAATTAAATAAAAGCGGAAATTTCATAAAAAAGTAAATTGAACAAAAATGGAAGTTAAATAAAAATAAAAATGAAATTTGCAGAAAATTAAATATGGAAGTTCAATCCCGAAACCACTATACCTTAACGATCTATTTGGAAATTAAATAAAAAAGGAAGTTTAATAGAAAAGTAAATTGCATAAAGTGGAAGTAGAATAAAAATAAAAATGAAAGTTGCATAAAATTAAAAATGGAAGTTCAATCCAAAAACCACTATACTTTAACGATCTATTTGGAAATTAAATAAAAAAGGAAGTTTAATAGAAAAGTAATTTGAATAAAAATGGAAGTTGAATAAAAATAAAAATGGAAGTTGCAGAAAATTAAATATGGAAGTTCAATCCAGAAACCACTATACCTTAATGATCTATTTGGAAATTAAATAAAAAAAGGAAGTTTAATAGAAAAGTAAATTGAATTAAAATGGAAGTAGAATAAAAATAAAAATGAAAGTTGCAGAAAATTAAATATGGAAGTTCAATCCAGAAACCACTATACCCTAACGATCTATGTGGAAATTAAATAAAAAAGGAAGTTTGATAGAAAAGTAAATTGCATAAAATGGAAGTTGAATAAAAATAAAAATGAATGTTGCAGAAAATAAAATATGGAAGTTCAATTCCGAAACCACTATACCTTGACGATCTATTTGGAAATTAAATAAAAAAGGAAGTTTAATAGAAAAGTAAATTGCATAAAATGGAAGTAGAATAAAAATATAAATGAAAGTTGCATAAAATTAAAAATGGAAGTTCAATCGAAAAACTACTATACCTTAACGATCTATTTGAAATTAAATAAAAAAAGGAAGTTTAATAGAAAAGTAAATTGAATAAAAATGGAAGTTGAATAAAATTAAAAATGGAAATTGCAGAAAATTAAATATGGAAGTTCAATCCAGAAACCACTATACCTTAACGATCTATTTCGAAATTAAATAAAAAAGGAAGTGTAATAGAAAAGTAAATTGCATAAAAATGAAAGTTGAATAAAAATAAAAATGAAAGTTGCAGAAAATTAAATATGGAAGTTCAATCCAGAAACCACAATACCATAACGATCTATTTGGAAATTAAATAAAAAAGGAAGTTTAGTAGAAAAGTTAATTTCATAAAATGGAAGTTGAATAAATATAAAAATGAAAGTTGCAGAAAATTAAATATGGAAGTTCAATCCCGAAACCACAATACCTTAACGATCTATTTGGAAATTAAATAAAAAAAGGAAGTTTAATAGAAAAGTAAATTGAATTAAAATGGAAGTAGAATAAAAATAAAAATGAAATTTGCAGAAAATTAAATATGGAAGTTCAATCCAGAAACCACTATACCTTAACGATCTATTTGGAAATTAAATAAAAAAGAAAGTTTAATAGAAAAGTAAATTGAATAAAAATGGAAGTTGAATAAAAATAAAAATGAAAGTTGCAGAAAATTAAATATGGAAGTTCAATCGAGAAACCACTATACCCTAACGATCTATTTGGAAATTAAATTAAAAAGGAAGTTTGATAGAAAAGTAAATTGCATAAAATGGAAGTTGAATAAAAATAAAAATGAATGTTAAAGAAAATAAAATATGGAAGTTCAATTCCGAAACCACTATACCTTGACGATCTATTTGGAAATTAAATAAAAAAGGAAGTTTAATAGAAAAGTAAATTGCATAAAATGGAAGTAGAATAAAAATATAAATGAAAGTTGCATAAAATTAAAAATGGAAGTTCAATCCAAAAACCACTATACCTTAACGATCTATTTGGAAATTAAATAAAAAAAGGAAGTTTAATAGAAAAGTAAATTGAATAAAAATGGAAATTGAATAAAAATAAAAATGGAAGTTGCAGAAAATTAAATATGGAAGTTCAATCCAGAAACCACTATAACTTAACGATCTATTTGGAAATTAAATAAAAAAGGAAGTTTAATAGAAAAGTAAATTGCATAAAAATGAAAGTTGAATAAAAATAAAAATGAAAGTTGCAGAAAATTAAATATGGAAGTTCAATCCAGAAACCACTATACCATAACGATCTATTTGGAAATTAAAAAAAATGGAAGTTGAATGAAAATAAAAATGAAAGTTGCAGAAAATTAAATATGGAAGTTCAATCCCGAAACCACAATACCTTAACGATCTATTTGGAAATTAAATAAAAAAAGGAAGTTTAATAGAAAAGTAAATTGAATTAAAATGGAAGTAGAATAAAAATAAAAATGAAATTTGCAGAAAATTAAATATGGAAGTTCAATCCAGAAACCACTATACCTTAACGATCTATTTGGAAATTAAATAAAAAAGAAAGTTTAATAGAAAAGTAAAATGAATAAAAATGGTAGTTGAATAAAAATAAAAATGAAAGTTGCAGAAAATTAAATATGGAAGTTCAATCCAAAAACCACTATACCTTAACGATCTGTTTGCAAATTAAATAAAAGTGGAAATTTCATAGAAAAGTAAATTGAATAAAAATGGAAGTTGAATAAAAATAAAAATGAAATTTGCAGAAAATTAAATATGGAAGTTCAATCCCGAAACCACTATACCTTAACGATCTATTTGGAAATTAAATAAAAAAGGAAGTTTAATAGAAAAGTAAATTGCATAAAATGGAAGTAGAATAAAAATAAAAATGAAAGTTGCATGAAATTAAAAATGGAAGTTCAATCCAAAAACCACTATACTTTAACGATATATTTGGAAATTAAATAAAAAAGGAAGTTTAAAAGAAAGGTAATTTGAATAAAAATGGAAGTTGAATAAAAATAAAAATGGAAGTTGCAGAAAATTAAATATGGAAGTTCAATCCAGAAACCACTATACCTTAACGATCTATTTCGAAATTAAATAAAAAAAGGAAGTTTAATAGAAAAGTAAATTGAATTAAAATGGAAGTAGAATAAAAATAAAAATGAAATTTGCAGAAAATTAAATATGGAAGTTCAATCCAGAAACCACTATACCTTAACGATCTATTTGGAAATTAAATAAAAAAGAAAGTTTAATAGAAAAGTAAATTAAATAAAAATGGTAGTTGAATAAAAATAAAAATGGAAGTTGCTGAAAATTAAATATGGAAGTTCAATCCAAAAACCACTATACCTTAACGATCTGTTTGCAAATTAAATAAAAGTGGAAATTTCATAGAAAAGTAAATTGAATAAAAATGGAAGTTGAATAAAAATAAAAATGAAATTTGCAGAAAATTAAATATGGAAGTTCAATCCCGAAACCACTATACCTTAACGATCTATTTGGAAATTAAATAAAAAAGGAAGTTTAATAGAAAAGTAAATTGCATAAAATGGAATTAGAATAAAAATAAAAATGAAAGTTGCATAAAATTAAAAATGGAAGTTCAATCCAAAAACCGCTATACTTTAACGATCTATTTGGAAATTAAATAAAAAAGGAAGTTTAATAGAAAGGTAAATTGCATAAAATGGAAGTTAAATAAACATAAAAATGG
The DNA here is from genome assembly GCF_055761805.1 of Camellia sinensis. Taxonomy (NCBI): domain Eukaryota; kingdom Viridiplantae; phylum Streptophyta; class Magnoliopsida; order Ericales; family Theaceae; genus Camellia; species Camellia sinensis. The sequence goes on along the minus strand of NW_028128987.1, from coordinate 42,762,229 downwards.
AAGTTGCAGAAAATAAAATATGGAAGTTCAATCAAGAAACCACTATACCTTAACGATCTAATTGGAAATTAATTAAAAAAGGAAGTTTAATAGAAAAGTAAATTGCATAAAATGGAAGTTGAATAAAAATAAAAATGAAAGTTGCAGAAAATTAAATATGGAAGTTCAATCCCGAAACCACAATGCCTTAACGATCTATTTGGAAATTAAATAAAAAAAGGAAGTTTAATAGAAAAGTAAATTGAATTAAAATGGAAGTAGAATAAAAATAAAAATGAAATTTGCAGAAAATTAAATATGGAAGTTCAATCCAGAAACCACTATACCTTAACGATCTATTTGGAAATTAAATAAAAAAGAAAGTTTAATAGAAAAGTAAAATAAATAAAAATGGTAGTTGAATAAAAATAAAAATGGAAGTTGCTGAAAATTAAATATGGAAGTTCAATCCAAAAACCACTATACCTTAACGATTTGTTTGCAAATTAAATAAAAGTGGAAATTTCATAGAAAAGTAAATTGAATAAAAATGGAAGTTGAATAAAAATAAAAATGAAATTTGCAGAAAATTAAATATGGAAGTTCAATCCCGAAACCACTATACCTTAACGATCTATTTGGAAATTAAATAAAAAAGGAAGTTTAATAGAAAAGTAAATTGCATAAAATGGAAGTAGAATGAAAATAAAAATGAAAGTTGCATAAAATTAAAAATGGAAGTTCAATCCAAAAACCACTATACTTTAACGATCTATTTGGAAATTAAATAAAAAAGAAAGTTTAATAGAAAGGTAAATTGCATAAAATGGAAGTTAAATAAACATAAAAATGGAAGTTGCAGAAAATAAAATATGGAAGTTCAATCAAGAAACCACTATACCTTAACGATCTATTTGGAAATTAATTAAAAAAGGAAGTTTAATAGAAAAGTAAATTGCATAAAATGGAAGTTGAATAAAAATAAAAATGAAAGTTGCAGAAAATTAAATATGGAAGTTCAATCCCGAAACCACAATGCCTTAACGATCTATTTGGAAATTAAATAAAAAAAGGAAGTTTAATAGAAAAGTAAATTGAATTAAAATGGAAGTAGAATAAAAATAAAAATGAAATTTGCAGAAAATTAAATATGGAAGTTCAATCCTGAAACCACTATACCATAACGATATATTTGGAAATTAAATGAAAAAGGAAGTTTAATAGAAAAGTAAATTGCATAAAATGGAAGTTGAAAAAAAATAAAATTGAAAGTTGCAAAAAATTAAATATGGAAGTTCAATCCCGAAACCACTATACCTTAACGATCTATTTGGAAAATAAATAAAAAAGGATGTTTAATAGAAAAGTAAATTGCATAAAATGGAAGTAGAATAAAAATAAAAATGAAAGTTGCATAAAATTAAAAATGGAAGTTCAATCCAAAAACCACTATACCTTAACGATCTATTTGGAAATTAAATAGAAAAGGAAGTTTAATAGAAAAGTAAATTGAATAAAAATGGAAGTTGAATAAAAATAAAAATGGAAGTTGCAGAAAATTAAATATGGAAGTTCAATCCAGAAACCACTATACCTTAACGATCTATTTGGAAATTAAATACAAAAGGAAGTTTAATAGAAAAGTAAATTGAATAAAAATGGAAGTTGAATAAAAATAAAAATTGAAGTTGCAGAAAATTAAATATGGAAGTTCAATACAGAAACCACTGTACCATAACGATCTATTTGGAAATTAAATAAAAAAGGAAGTTTAATAGAAAAGTAAATTGCATAAAAATGGAAGTTGAATAAAAATAAAAATAAAAGTTGCATAAAATTAAAAATGGAAGTTCAATCCAAAAACCATTATATTTTAACGATCTATTTGGTAATTAAATAAAAAAGGAAGTTTAATAGAAAAGTAAGTTGAATAAAAATGGAATTTGAATAAAAATAAAAATGAAAGTTGTAGAAAATTAAATATGGAAGTTCAATCCAGAAACCACTATACCTTAACGATCTATTTGGAAGTTAAATAAAAAAGGAAGTTTAATAGAAAAGTAAGTTGAATAAAAATGGAAGTTGAATAAAAATAAAAAGGAAAGTTGCAGAAAATTTAAAGCGGAAGTTCAATCCCGAAACCACTATACCTTAACGATCTATTTGGAAATTAAATAAAAAAGGAAGTGTAACAGAAAAGTAAATTGAACAAAAATGGAAGTAGAATAAAAATAAAAAAGAAAGTTGCATAAAATTGAAAATGGAAGTTCAATCCAAAAACCACTATACCTTAACGATCTACTCGGATATTAAATAAAAAATGAAGTTTAATAAAAAAGTAAATCGAATAAAAATGGAAGTTGAATAAAAACAAAAATGAAAGTTGCATAAAATTAAAAATGGCAGTTTAATCCAAAAACCACTATACCTTAACGATCTATTTGGAAATTAAAAAAAAAAGGAAGTTGAGTAGAAAAAAAACTTGAATAAAAAAAGAAGTTGAATAAAAATAAAACTGGAAGTTGCAGAAATGTAAAAATGGAAGTTCATTGAAGAAACCACTATACCTTAACGATTTGTTTAGAAATTAAATAAAAAAGGATGTTTAATAGAAAAGTAAATTGAATAAAAATGGAACTTGATTAAAAATAAAAAGGAAAGTTGTATAGAATTAAATATGGAAGTTCAATCCAGAAACCACTATACCTTAACGATCTATTTGGAAATTAAATAAAAAAGGAAATTTAATAGAGAAGTAAATTGCACAAAATGGAAGTAGAATAAAAAAAAAAATGAAAGTTGCATAAAATTAAAATTGGAAGTTCAATCCAAAAACCACTATACTTTAACGATCTATTTGGAAATTAAATTAAAAAGGAAGTTTAATAGAAAAGTAAATTGAATAAAAATGGAAGTTAAATAAAAATAAAAATGGAAGTTGCAGAAAATTAAATATGGAAGTTCAATCCAGAAACCACTATTTCTTAACGATCTATTTGGAAATTAAATAAAAAAAGAAGTTTAATAGAAAAGTAAATTGAATAAAAATTGAAGTTGAATAAAAATAAAAATGGAAGTTGCAGAAAATTAAATATGGAAGTTCATTCCAGAAACCACTACACCTTAACGATCTATTTGGAAATTAAATAAAAAAGGAAGTTGAGAATAAAAGAAACTTGAATAAAAAAGGAAGTCAAATAAAAATAAAACTAGAAGTTGCATAAATGTAACGCCCTCAAAATAATAGCATTAAACCCGTCAAATAAGACATTCAATGACATATGAAAGAACCACATTCTTCTATTCATCAGAGTTTCATTACAAAAGTATTACATGTTAACAACAAAAGCAAAATGCCCTACGGGCTTACAGCTTTCCAAGTTAACACTTGGTTACAACAAAGGAGTACTAACTCATTTACACATTAAGCCCTTGGCTTGAATTTACATGTAATACATCAAAAATAAAACGACAAAAGTATGTCCGCCTCTAGCCTCCCAAGCTATGTCCTTGGAGGTGGCATGCTACCTGTACCTGAAAATGATATTCCCATATAGGGTGAGCCACAGCCCAGTAGAAATACACTAAACCAACCATGAACAATGACTAAAAGATTAGCAATTGATAGATGGCCAACACTGATACATTCACATAAATCACATATTTATGTCATACGACTTATGAGTCCAAGTTACTTTCCTTTTCCCTTTTTCAACAGATAAGCATGTTAGCTCTATCATCATTTCAACAGATATGTATAAAAACTATATCCCACATTCACAGATAAGCATATAAGCTATATCCACATTCTCAACAGATATGTATAACGACAATATCCCACATTCACAGATAAGTATATAAGCTGTATCCACACTTCACAAGATAAGCATATGAGCTCTATCTTTACTTCTCTAGACAAGCATATGAGCTGTATCTACGGAGTTCATCCCCTATCTTCTCCCAACACTATCCGGTTTAAAGGTACATCCCCTATCTTCCCCTAAACCGCGGAGTACATCCCCCATCTCCTCCTCTACACATAACGTATACAAACACATTGGTTCTATATACAATCATTCAATACATATAGTTAATGTATTCTATCAATCGTCAAATTCCATGACACATTCCATTGATTAGTTTTCGTTTGCCTAATCATCATGCATTGTCTACAACAATCACGACTATCCTCCACCGATAGCCCAAAGCAGTTATCTCTATACAGAAAATAAATGCACAATGGATATTCAATCAACATTTCAATTCGGTGAGTGATAAACATTTCAACTACACCCTTTAACCCCATACATTCCCAATCTCGACAATTCCATTTCATTTCCTCATTTCTCACAATTAATTACCCCAATTAATTAAATAATGTAATTAGGTCATTTTCCATAATTACCATTTCAACCCTTAGGTTCCATTTTCATCAATGATTCAACATCAATTCCATTCCTCTATACCAAACATGCATCTAGGTTTATTATAAATAAAACCCCAACCTTTGTGAAATAACACAAAAGCCCCAAACTTTCACAAAATTACCAAACCAACCCCAACATCTCAAAATACCAAAATTTAAAGACAAAATCCATAGAGAGGAGTAGGATATCCCTACCTCAAATCCGGAGCTCCAAGGGAGAAGATGACAAAACCCAACGTGCTCCAAATCCTGAAATTTTCAGATTAAAATGTAACCCTCGATGATCAACAACCTTTTTGTAAAGGCCAAAGGTGAGCAAATCACTCCTACTAGATCAAAACCTAGAGAGAAGGTAGAGTTCTAGAGTGAGAGGCTCAACAATGGTGTTTTTGGAAAAGTAGGAGAGAGAAGAGAAAGTGAAAAAGTGATTTGAAAAGTCAAAACACGGAACTTAAACCCAGTCGACCCGCTCGAGCGTCAAACACCCCGCTCGAGCGTCACTCACAGACTCCCGCTCGAGCGTCAACAATCCCGCTCGAGCGGCGGATACACACTCCCAGAACTTTTACAGAACCAGGTCTCCGCTCGAGCTTCCAACTCCCCGCTCGAGCGTCACTCACACAACTCCGCTCGAGCGGCCAATCCCACGCTTGAGCGTGCAACACTGCACAGAAAATACTGGATGGGTGCAATTCCCGCTTGAGCGCCAAAACCCCCGCTCGAGCGGACAGGTCAAAATCTGGGCAACTAGTTTTGGTTTCTAAACTCAACCAACCTGTAACAAACCTGCCCAACACATCCCATAACTCAACTACGAAGTAAAAAGGATGTAAACAAAATAATAACCAACTACTAACATCCACGGACACATGTCCGGATCACTGTACAACAAGGGTAAATCCGGGATCGCTATAAGAAATGTAAAAATGGAAGTTCATTCAAGAAACCACTATGCCTTAACGTTCTATTTGGAAATTAAATAAAAAAGGATGTCTAGTAGAAAAGTAAATTGAATAAAAATGGAAGTTGAATAAAAATAAAATGGAAAGTTGCATAAAATAAAAAGTAGAAGTTCAATCCAGAAACCACTATACCATAACGATCTGTTTGCAAATTAAATAAAAAAGGAAGTTTAATGGAAAAGTAAATTGAACAAAAATGGAAGTAGAATAAAAATAAAAATGAAAGTTGCAGAAAATTAAATATGGAAGTCCAATCCAGAAACCACTATACCTTAACGATCTATTTGAAATTAAATAAAAAAGGAAGTTTAATAGAAAAGTAAATTAAATAAAAATGGAAGTTGCAGAAAATTAAATATGGAAGTTCAATCCAGAAACCATTATATTTTTACGATATATTTGGAAATTACATAAAAAATGGAAGTTTAATAGAAAAGTAAATTGAATTAAAATGGAAGTAGAATAAAAATAAAAATGAAAGTTGCAGAAAATTAAGTATGGAAGTTCAATCCAGAAACCACTATACCTTAACGACCTCTTTGGAAATTAAATAAAAAAGGAAGTTTAATAGAAAAGTAAATTGCGTAAAATGGAAGTAGAATAAAAATAAAAATAAAAGTTGCAAAAAATTAAAAGTGGAAGTTCAATCCAAAAACCACTATACTTTAACGATCTATTTGGAAATTAAAAAAAAAAAGAAGTTTAGTAGAAAAGTAAATTGAATAAAAATGGAAGTTGAATAAAAATAAAAATGGAAGTTGCAGAAAATTAAATATGGAAGTTCAATCCAGAAACCACTATACCTTAACGATCGATTTGGAAATTAAATAAAAAAAGAAGTTGAATAAAAATAAAAATGAAAGTTGCAGAAAATTAAATATAGAAGTTCAATCCAGAAACCACTATACCTTAACGATCTATTTGGAAATTAAATAAGAAAGGAAGTTGAGTAGAAAAGAAACTTGAATAAAAAAGGAAGTCAAATAAAAATAAAACTAGAAGTTGCAGAAATGTAAAAATGGAAGTTTATTCAAGAAACCACTATACCTTAACGATCTATTTGGAAATTAAATAAAAAAGGATATCTAATAGAAAAGTAAATTGTAGAAAAATGGAAGTTGAATAAAAATAAAAAGCAAAGTTGCATAAAATAAAAAGTGGAAGTTCAATCCAGAAACCACTATACCTTAACAACCTGTTGGCAAATTAAATAAAAATGGAAGTAGAATAAAAAGAAAAATGAAAGTTGCAGAAAATTAAAAATGGAAGTTCAATCCAAAAACCACTACACCTTAACGATCTATTTGGAAATTAAATAAAAAAGGAAGTTTAATAGAAAAGTAAATTGCATAAAATGGAAGTTGAATAAAAATAAAAATGAAAGTTGCAGAAAATTAAATGTGGAAGTTCAATCCAGAAACCACTATACCTTAACGATCTATTTGGAAATTAAATAAAAAAAGAAGTTTAATAGAAAAGTAAATTGCATAAAATAGAAGTTGAATAAAAATAAAAATGAAAGTTGCAGAAAATTAAATGTGGAAGTTCAATCCAGAAACCACTATACCTTAACGATCTATTTGGAAATTAAATAAAAAAGAAAGTTTAATAGAATGGTAAATTGAATAAAAATGGAAGTAGAATAAAAATAAAAATGGAAGTTGCATAAAATTAAAAATGGAAGTTCAATCCAAAAACCACTATACCTTAACGATCTATTTGGAAATAAAATAAAAAAGGAAGTTGAGTAGAAAAGAAACTTGAATAAAAAAGGAAGTTGAATAAATATAAAAATGGAAGTTGCAGAAAATTAAAAATGGAAGTTCATTCCAGCAACCACTATACCTTAACGATCTATTTGGAAATTAAATAAAAAAGAAAGTTTAATAGAAAAGTAAATTGATTAAAAATGGAAGTAAAATAAAAATAAAAAGTTGCATAAAATTAAAAATGGAAGTTCAATTCAGAAACCACTATACCTTAACGATCTACTTGGAAATTAAATAAAAAAGGAAGTTCAATAAGAAAGTAAATTGAATTAAAACGGAAGTAGAATACAAATAAAAATAAAAGTTGCATAAAATTAAAAATGGAAAATCAATCTAGAAACCACTATACCTTAACGATATATTTGGAAATTAAATAAAAAAGGAAGTTTAATAGAAAAGTAAATTGGATAAAAATTGAAGTTGAATAAAAATAAAAATGAAAGTTACAGAAAATTAAATATGGAAGTTCAATCCAGAAACCATTATACCATAACGATCTATTTGGAAATTAAATAAAAAAGGAAGTTTGACAGAAAAGTAAATTGAATAGGAATGGAAGTCGAATAAAAATAAAAATGAAAGTTGCATAAAATTAAAAATGGAAGTTCAATCCAAAAACCACTATACCTTAACGATCTATTTGGAAATTAAATAAAAAAGGAAGTTTAATAGAAAAGTAAATTGAATAAAAATGGAAGTTGAATAAAAATAAAAATGAAAGTTGCATAAAATTAAAAATGGAAGTTCAATCCAAAAACCACTATACCTGAACGATCTATTTGGAAATTAAATAAAAAAAGAAGTTGAGTAGAAAAGAAACTTTAATAAAAAAGGACGTTAAATAAAAATAAAAATGGAAGTGACAGAAAATTAAAAATGGAAATTCATTCCCGAAACCACTGTACCTTAACGATCTATTTGGAAATTAAATAAAAAAGAAAGTTTAATTGAAAAGTAAATTGAATAAAAATGGAAGTAGAATATAAATAAAAATGAAAGTTGCATAAAATTAAAAATGAAAGTTCAATCCAGAAACCACTATACCTTAGCGATCTATTTGGAAATTAAATAAAAAATGAAGTTTAATAGGAAAGTAAATTGAATTAAAATGGAAGTTGTAGGAACCCACATTTTATGTCCTCATCACGTTCATGAGCATCGGTATGATTAGGACTTGTTAAGCTTGCATGTGTATATTTGTGACTTGTTCCGCTTGAGCGGATGTGATCCATGCCTTGTTTTGAAGCTTTGTGATTTGTCTAAGTGTAGTGTGCTTGTCTTGTTCCTTCCTTGATGTGAAACTTAGGTCACGCCTTGCCTGAGTTATATTAGCCGATGTTATTCCAAGCCTAGGGTACGTTACGCCTAGATCATTCCAAGCCGAGGTCATCCTCAGTCTAGAAGTATCTTGGAACCCCTTGTTGACCTCCGTCCTTGCCTTGCCACATTAGCCGAGATGTTACCTTGCACCCAAGTGATCTCGTCCTGGAGTGGTATGACCTAGGCCGAGGTGTGGCGCATCTAGGCCGAGGTGTGGCACAGCTTAGTCAAGTGTTGTCCTTCTTAGCCGAGATCATTGCCACCTTAGCTGCCGAAGTCCTTTTGTTAGCCGATGTCACCCCTTGCCGGAGTGCCATTCCGTGTAGCTTGTTAAATACGCCTTGTTATTAGCCGATGTCTTTGCCTCGTCAGAGAGCCCATACCGCTTTACTTGTTGAACACCCTTCCACCATGCTTTGTCTGGTCTGTCAGTTACCTTTTTCAGGGAAACCCAACCAGTCGCCGCCACGTGTCTTAGCAGAGGGTTAACCCCAGAACCGGGTAAAGAAAACTATCATTTGGTATCATAACCTTGTCTTGTAGAGAGAGAAACTCTAGGAGGAAGAAGGAGTTTTAGAGTGAGGAAGTAGATCTTCAAGCTTGATTCCTAGAGATCGAACCGTTAAATCCGTGTTCTAAGGTTAGATTCTTGATCTGCTCATGATGTTCTTTATGTTCACGTTATTGCATTGCATGATCGGATATGATTTGTAAGCCATGCATTGTTTTGAAGTTCGATTTTAGAAAGAGAAAATGACATTCATGTGTTCTTCAAGAAAGTCTTGTTTTGATCCGAAAGCTTGCATAAAGAATCATGTTTTTGTGTTTATTTCCGCAAGAATTCCAAGTACGGGTACCCAGGTCCATGTTTTCAAACTCGTAGCATGAAAATCCCAGATTTGTGATAACAGATTGTGATTGAACATTCATATTTTTCATGTTTTCACACTCATGTTCTTCATGTTCATCAGCAGAGGGAAACCCAGAGTTTCCCGACCTCTTTTCCTTGCATGTGGCCCTCGGGAACACACCTCGGCAAGGAGGTGTGGAACCTCGGCCTAGACCTGGTTAGTGCCCAGCATGTTTTCCGAAATCATTTGTGTACATACGAAACTTGTTGAAGGTGCATTCAATAGGCTTTGCCATGTGTTTGTAGGACTTGGGCTTGTCTCGACTCCGACGTTTGAAGAGACTAAGTGAGTGGTATTTTTAATAAAGCTATGTTACACTTGTTTTCATAAATCTCGTCTTGCCTTGTTTTGAAAAGTACTTGATCTAGCATGAATGACTATCCCTACTTGTGTATTAAACGCTATCTTGTTTTGATGACATGTCTTGAAAGTCCTTAGCTGCAGGGGACTATAATGCAACTGCACTCTTGTCTTGAAAGTCCTTAGCTGCAGGGGACTATAATGCAACTGCACTCTTGTCTTGAAAGTCCTTAGCTGCAGGGGACTATAATGCAACTGCACTCTTGTCTTGAAAGTCCTTAGTTGCAGGGGACTATAATGCAACTGCACTCTTGTCTTGATATGTCATCGCACTTGTAATATGTAGATGTAATAACATCCAAGGAACTTGAAAGGCCGGCAATGAACTTGATTCCCCCATTGATTGTAAAGTATGCTATGTATTGTTTTGAAAGAATCTTGGATATCAATCATGCAAAACCTTTATTTCTAATATCATTCACTGAGTATCCAAGCTCACCCTCTCTATATATATGTAGGTGATGAACAAGAAGGCATTGAGGCCTAGACGTGTAGCCGATGTGTTTTTGGGTGCATTGCCGACGTGTTTTGGATTAGCATTTTGTACCGTCTTGAAGATTATGCTTCTTAGTCTATGTTTCATGTGTACTTGTATATGTCGGCTTGAGAAGCCTTTTGGTCAAGGTGTATTTTGTATCTCATTCCCTTAATGTATCTAAGTTGTAAGACTTTGCAAAAATGTATGTCATTTCATTGGACTTAAGCACGGCTCTCACGGACTATTTAGATTCTGTACATATATTATAGGTTGCTTCCGCACTTGTAAGCCCCATATTTTATACTCTGATTGTGTGAGATTTTGTAAGTCGGCCTTCGGTAATCTCGGATTACTGGCCATCACGGCACCAAACTACTAGGGGCGGTTTGGGGGCGTGACAGAATGGTATCAGAGCTCGAGATCCTTATAGTACGTTAATCACCCACCTTGAGTCCTAAAGAGCATAGGATTTTCCTTAGAATGATGTTAGGATTGCATCATATTGCTTGCTACTTGACTACGTGTGCATCATTTCGGCATAGACATTCGTCACTTGTATACGTATTATCTGTTCAGTTATTTTAAAGTCTCATCTTGCATCCTCCTAGCATCATGAGGAGAGGTAGACCTCTAGTGGGCCGAGATCGTTCAGAAGATAGATTGGAGAGGTTGGAAAGGTTAGTCGAAGGCTTGGTTCGTGAGCAGAGACAACCTAGGCCACAGGATACTGGTACGACTTCCACGCAGGCCGAGCAGACGAATGGCCATTATACAGCTCCACCCCCTCCAGTGCCACCAGTACCTCTACAGCAGGCTTTGTATGGGAACGACACGATAACCCTGATCAGAGAGTTCAAGAAAATGAAACCGCCGAGATTTCAAGGAGGTATAGAACCGATGAAAGCCGAGGCATGGGTTTTAGAGATGGAGAAGTTGTTTGAGATCTTCCCCAGTACAGACGTCTAGAAAGTATCCCTGGCAGCATTCACATTAGACGACGATGCTCGTAGGTGGTGGATGATGGTCCGAGAAAGCAATCCGGGTTTGACTTGGGCAAAATTTTTGGAATTATTCTACAACAAGCATTTCCCCCTTAGCGTCCGAGACCGAAAGACCACGGAGTTTCAGAATCTGGTGCAAGGGAACAAGACAGTCGCAGAATACGATCGTGCCTTTACTGAACTGGCGAGATATGCGCCTCATATGGTTGACGACGAATACCGAAAGGCGAGGAAGTTCGAAAGTGGGTTACGTGGACTGATACAAGATCGGGTCAATATGCTCAATATGCCGACATACGCTGGAGTACTGGACAAGGTCATCTTGGCTGAAGCTAATTTGAACCGGTACCAGAGTTCAGGTGAGGGTCAGAGGAAGAGACAGAACTATGATAACCGCCGAGTTCCGTTCAATGCCAAGAAGAGAATGAGCACAGACAGTTCCAGCAACTCAAATCAGGAAGGTAACGCCAAGCCGGTGTGCGCAAGTTGTGGAAAGCTACATTTCAGGGTTTGTCGTTGGGCAACAGGAGCTTGCTATGAATGCGGCGAGATAGGTCATCATGTGAAGGACTGCCCGAAGGCAGGGACTGACGATGGAAAGAGGAATGGAAGCACCTCGGGCTCTGCACAGAACAACAACGTCGGGAGAATACAGGCAAGGCAAGGCAGAGTATTTGCATTGGTACCCGGAGACGCCCAGAATGCCGAGGCGGTAGTGTCAGGTACCCTTTCAATTTGTTCTCAAGATGCATACGTATTGATTGATTCGGGTTCTACGCATTCATTTGTGTCCACTATATTTGCTGAGAAGTTGAGTAGAGAATTAGAACCCCTTGATTACGTATTATCCGTGTCTGCTCCATCTGGGAGAAATATGATTGTTACATCCATTTAAAGGGCGTGTATTGTTATGATTGAGGGTGTAGAGTTGTTAGTTGATTTGATGCCATTAAGCATGACCCACTTCGACGTCATATTGGGAATGGATTGGTTAGAAGCGAACCATGCATCCATTAATTGTGTTACTAAGAGCGTCACATTGAAGACACCAAGTCAAGCTGAGGTCATTTTCCAAGGTAAGGGAGTAGTACCCCCATCTTACTTAATCTCATCCACGAAGGCCTACAAGTTGATCCAAAAAGGATGTCAGGGTTATTTGTGCAGTATACTAAGTGATTTGAATGGAAGTGTTGACTTAGCCGACATAACCGTTGTTGAGGAATTCCCCGATGTCTTTCCGAATGAGTTGCCTGGCCACCTTGTCGATAGGGAAATAGAGTTTACCGTGGACATCCTGTCAGGAACACAACCCATCTCCAAAACACCCTACAGAATGGCCCCAGCCGAACTTAGAGAACTGAAATCGCAATTACAAGAATTATTGGACAAAGGATTTGTTAGGCCGAGCACTTCACCGTGGGAAGCACCCGTTCTATATGTTAAGAAAAAGGATGGCACACTTCGTCTTTGCATTGACTACAGAGAACTTAATAAGGTGACCATTAAGAACAAGTACCCATTGCCTAGAATCGATGATTTGCTTGATCAACTACGAGGAGCACGAGTCTTTTCTAAGATTGATCTTAGGTCAGGCTATCACCAGTTGAAGGTTAAAGCCGAGGACATCGAGAAAACTGCTTTTCGGACAAGATACGGCCACTACGAATTTTTGGTAATGCCCTTCGGAGTAACCAACGCCCCAGCAGCATTCATGGACTTGATGAACAGAGTCTTTAAGCCGTACCTAGATGAGTTTGTCATTATTTTCATCGACAACATATTGATCTATTCTGGGAGTACGAGCGAGCACGAGAATCATCTGAGACTTGCCCTGCAGACCTTGAGGGATAAAAAGTTGTACGCCAAGCTAAGTAAATGCGAGTTTTGGCTTTCCAGCATTTCATTTCTAGGGCATGTGATCAATGAAGACGGTATATCAGTTGACCCCAGTAAGATTGAAGCTGTTGTGAATTGGCCGACGCCGACCAACGTGTCCGAGGTTCGTAGTTTTCTGGGTTTGGCAGGTTATTACAGAAAGTTTGTGAAGGATTTCTCGAGGATTGCAGTGCCATTGACACAACTAACTAAGAAGGGAGCAGCTTATGAATGGACCAATGAAAGAGAATCAGCCTTCCAGGAGCTGAAGACGAGGTTAGTTACAGCACCAGTTCTGGTACTACCATCGGCTAATGAGGAATTTCAGATTTACAGTAATGCTTCACATAAGGGTTTGGGTTGCGTGTTAATGCAAGAAGGTAAAGTCATAGCGTACGCGTCTCGTCAGTTGAAGCCAAATGAAAAGAATTATCCTACCCATGATCTGGAGCTAGCTGCCGTGGTTTTTGCTTTGAAGATATGGCGTCATCACTTGTATGGAACATCTTGCCAAGTTTTCACCGACCACAAGAGTCTGAAGTACTTGTTCACTCAGAAAGAGTTAAATATGAGGCAGAGAAGATGGCTCGAGCTACTGAAGGATTATGACATGCAGATTCAGTATCACCCAGGTAAGGCAAATTCCGTAGCCGACGCATTGAGCAGGAAGTTGGTTGGAAGTTTGGCGTGCCTGACAGCGGTTTCAGTGGAACCGACCATTATTGAGGAAGCGAAGACCAGACAGAGGGAGGACAAATTCCTCAAGAAAGTAATTGATGAATTCGTCACCAAGCCGAGGCCGGGATACACTATGGAGAATCAAGTGCTTAAGTTTGAAGGAAGACTGTGCGTGGCCGACGTACCAGAGTTAAAAAGGAAGATTTTGCAAGAGGCCCATGGTTCCAAGTTTGCCATTCATCCAGGGAGCACCAAGATGTATCAGGACGTAAAGCGGACCTTCTGGTGGCCAAACATGAAAAGAGAGATAGCCGAGTTTGTATTTCAGTGTCTGTGTTGTCAGCAAGTGAAGGCAGAACACCAGAGACCGGCAGGACTTCTTCAACCCTTGTCAATTCCTGAGTGGAAATGGGAGCACATCTCCATGGATTTCGTAGTGGGTTTGCCGAGGACGCATAGAGGTATGGATTCCATTTGGGTTATAGTCGACAGGTTTACTAAGTCGGCTCACTTCTTGCCTGTCAAGACTACATTCAATGCCGACCGACTTGCCAAATTGTACATGAATGAGATCGTTAGGCTTCATGGAGTGCCGATGTCCATTGTGTCGGATCGAGATCCGAAGTTCGTTTCTAGATTTTGGCAGAGTCTACAAGGAGCCTTGGGAACAGAGTTGAGATTTAGCACAGCCTTTCACCCCCAGACCGACGGGCAGACAGAAAGAACGATTCAGACACTCGAAGACATGCTCAGACTGTGCGTGTTGGATTTCCAGGGAAGTTGGGAATCGCATTTGCCATTAGTAGAGTTCGCGTACAACAACAGTTATCAAGCCAGCATAGGCATGGCGCCGTATGAAGCCTTGTATGGAAGGGAGTGCAGATCGCCGATATGTTGGACTGAAGTAGGAGACAAAGCCCTAATTGGCCCCGAGTTGGTTCAGATAACAACCGAAAAGATCAAACTCATTCAGCAGAGGATTAAAACTGCACAAAGTCGACAGAAGTGTTATGCCGACCAAAGAAGGAGAGAGTTAGAATTTGAAATTGGGGATCACGTATTTCTGAAGGTCTCACCGATGACAGGAGTTTCGAGATTTGGGAAGAAGGGTAAACTTGCACCCCGATATATTGGGCCGTTTGAAATTCTTGAGAAAGTTAACACCGTTGCTTACAGACTCGCTTTGCCACCGGAATTGAGCCAAGTCCACAGCGTGTTCCATGTTTCAATGCTGAGAAAATATATCTGAGACCCACTGCATGTAATAGATTACTCCGGGGTTGTAGTTAATGAAGACCTGGGCTATGAAGAGAAGCCGATGAGAATTATCGACAGACAAGTGAAACGGTTGAGAAACAAGTCGATATCAATGGTGAAAATCGAATGGGAGAAGCATTATGGCGAGGAGGCCACATGGGAGAAGGAAGAGGAGATGAAAATCCGTTACCCGGAGTTATTCGTAGGACAAGGTAACTTAAGTTTGGGGACCAAACTTCTTTAAGGAGGGTAGACTGTAGGAACCCACATTTTATGTCCTCATCACGTTCATGAGCATCGGTATGATTAGGACTTGTTAAGCTTGCATGTGTATATTTGTGACTTGTTCCGCTTGAGCGGATGTGATCCATGCCTTGTTTTGAAGCTTTGTGATTTGTCTAAGTGTAGTGTGCTTGTCTTGTTCCTTCCTTGATGTGAAACTTAGGTCACGCCTTGCCTGAGTTATATTAGCCGATGTTATTCCAAGCCTAGGTTACGTTACGCCTAGATCATTCCAAGCCGAGGTCATCCTCAGTCTAGAAGTATCTTGGAACCCCTTGTTGACCTCCGTCCTTGCCTTGCCACATTAGCCGAGATGTTACCTTGCACCCAAGTGATCTCGTCCTGGAGTGGTATGACCTAGGCCGAGGTGTGGCGCATCTAGGCCAAGATGTGGCACAGCTTAGTCAAGTGTTGTCCTTCCTAGCCGAGATCATTGCCACCTTAGCTGCCGAAGTCCTTTTGTTAGCCGATGTCACCCCTTGCCGGAGTGCCATTCCGTGTAGCTTGTTAAATACGCCTTGTTATTAGCCGATGTCTTTGCCTCGTCAGAGAGCCCATACCGCTTTACTTGTTGAACACCCTTCCACCATGCTTTGTCTGGTCTGTCAGTTACCTTTTTAAGGGAAACCCAATCAGTCGCCGCCACGTGTCTTAGCAGAGGGTTAACCCCAGAACCGGGTAAAGAAAACTATCATTTGGTATCATAACCTTGTCTTGTAGAGAGAGAAACTCTAGGAGGAAGAAGGAGTTTTAGAGTGAGGAAGTAGATCTTCAAGCTTGATTCCTAGAGATCGAACCGTTAAATCTGTGTTCTAAGGTTAGATTCTTGATCTGCTCATGATGTTCTTTATGTTCACGTTATTGCATTGCATGATCGGATATGATTTGTAAGCCATGCATTGTTTTGAAGTTCGATTTTAGAAAGAGAAAATGACATTCATGTGTTCTTCAAGAAAGTCTTGTTTTGATCCGAAAGCTTGCATAAAGAATCATGTTTTTGTGTTTATTTTCGCAAGAATTCCAAGTACGGGTACCCAGGTCCATGTTTTCAAACTCGTAGCATGAAAATCCCAGATTTGTGATAACAGATTGTGATTGAACATTCATATTTTTCATGTTTTCACACTCATGTTCTTCATGTTCATCAGCAGAGGGAAACCCAGAGTTTCCCGACCTCTTTTCCTTGCATGTGGCCCTCGGGAACACACCTCGGCAAGGAGGTGTGGAACCTCGGCCTAGACCTGGTTAGTGCCCAGCATGTTTTCCGAAATCATTTGTGTACATACGAAACTTGTTGAAGGTGCATTCAATAGGCTTTGCCATGTGTTTGTAGGACTTGGGCTTGTCTCGACTCCGACGTTTGAAGAGACTAAGTGAGTGGTATTTTTAATAGAGCTATGTTACACTTGTTTTCATAAATCTCGTCTTGCCTTGTTTTGAAAAGTACTTGATCTAGCATGAATGACTATCCCTACTTGTGTATTAAACGCTATCTTGTTTTGATGACATGTCTTGAAAGTCCTTAGCTGCAGGGGACTATAATGCAACTGCACTCTTGTCTTGAAAGTCCTTAGCTGCAGGGGACTATAATGCAACTGCACTCTTGTCTTGAAAGTCCTTAGCTGCAGGGGACTATAATGCAACTGCACTCTTGTCTTGAAAGTCCTTAGTTGCAGGGGACTATAATGCAACTGCACTCTTGTCTTGATATGTCATCGCACTTGTAATATGTAGATGTAATAACATCCAAGGAACTTGAAAGGCTGGCAATGAACTTGATTCCTCCCTTGATTGTAAAGTATGCTATGTATTGTTTTGAAAGAATCTTGGATATCAATCATGCAAAACCTTTATTTCTAATATCATTCACTGAGTATCCAAGCTCACCCTCTCTATATATATGTAGGTGATGAACAAGAAGGCATTGAGGCCTAGACGTGTAGCCGATGTGTTTTTGGGTGCATTGCCGACGTGTTTTGGATTAGCATTTTGTACCGTCTTGAAGATTATGCTTCTTAGTCTATGTTTCATGTGTACTTGTATATGTCGGCTTGAGAAGCCTTTTGGTCAAGGTGTATTTTGTATCTCATTCCCCTAATGTATCTAAGTTGTAAGACTTTGTAAAAATGTATGTCATTTCATTGGACTTAAGCACGGCTCTCACGGACTATTTAGATTCTGTACATATATTATAGGTTGCTTCCGCACTTGTAAGCCCCATATTTTATACTCTGATTGTGTGAGATTTTGTAAGTCGGCCTTCGGTAATCTCGGATTACTGGCCATCACGGCACCAAACTACTAGGGGCGGTTTGGGGGCGTGACAGAAGTAGAATAAAAATAAAAATGAAAGTTGCATAAAATTAAAAATGGAAGTTCAATCCAGAAACCACTATACCTTAACGATCTATTTGGAAATTAAATAAAAAAGGAAGTTTAACAGAAAAGTAAATTGAATAAAAATGGAAGTTGAATAAAAATAAAAATGAAAGTTGCAGAAAATTAAATATGGAAGTTCAATCAGAAACCACTTTACCTTAACGATCAATTTGGAAATTAAATAAAAAAGGAAGTTTAATTGAAAAGTAAATTGAATAAAAATGGAAGTTGAAAAAAAATAAAAATGATAGTTGCATAAAATTAAAAATGGAAGTTCAATCCAAAAACCACTATACCTTAGCGATCTATTTGGAAATTAAATAAAAAAGGAAGTTGAGTAGAAAAGAATCTTGAATAACAAACGAAGTTAAATAAAAATAAAAATGGAAGTTGCAGAAAGTTCAAAATGGAAGTTCATTCCAGAAACCACTATACCATAACGATCTATTTGGAAATTAAATAAAAAAGGAAGTTTAATAGAAAAGTAAATTGATTAAAAATGGAAGTAAAATAAAAATAAAAACGAAAGTTGCATAAAATTAAAAATGAAAGTTCAATCCAGAAACCAATATACCTTAACGATCTACTTGGAAATTAAATAAAAAAGGATGTTCAATAGGAAAGTAAATTGAATTAAAACGGAAGTAGAATACAAATAAAAATAAAAGTTGAATAAAATTAAAAATGGAAGTTCAATCCAGAAACCACTATACCTTAACGATATATTTGGAAATTAAATAAACAAAGAAGTTTAAAAGAAAAGTAAATTGAATAAAAATTGAAGTTGAATAAAAATAAAAATGAAAGTTGCATAAAATTAAATATGGAAGTTCAATCCAGAAACCATTATACCATAACGATCTATTTGGAAATTAAATAAAAAAGGAAGTTTAACAGAAAAGTAAATTGAATAGAAATGGAAGTTGAATAAAAATAAAAATAAAAGTTGCAGAAAATTAAAAGCGGAAGTTCAAACCCGAAACCACTATACCTTAACGATCTATTTGGAAATTAAATAAAAAAAGAAGTTTAATAGAAAAGTAAATTGAATAAAAATGGAAGTTGAATAAAAATAAAAAGAAAAGTTGCAGAAAATTAAAAGCGGAAGTTCAATGCCGAAACCACTATACCTTAACGATCTATTTGGAAATTAAATAAAAAAGGAAGTTTAATAGAAAAGTAAATTGCATAAATTGGAAGTTGAATAAAAATAAAAATGAAAATTGCATAAAATTAAAAATGGAAGTTCAATCCAAAAACCACTATACCTTAACGATCTATTTGCAAATTAAATAAAAAAGGAAGTTGAGTAGAAAAGAAACTTGAATAAAAAAGGAAGTTAAATAAAAAAAAAAATGGAGTTTCATTCCAGAAACCACTATACCTTAACGATCTATTTGGAAATTAAATAAAAAAAGAATTTTATTAGAAAAGTAAATTGATTAAAAATGGAAGTAAAATAAAAAGAAAAATGAAAGTTGCATAAAATTAAAAATGGAAGTTCAATCCAGAAACCACTATACCTTAACGATCTACTTGGAAGTTAAATAAAAAAGGCAATTTAATAAGAAAGTAAATTCAATTAAAACGGAAGTAGAATACAAATAAAAATAAAAGTTGCATAAAATTAAAAATGGAAGTTCAATCCAGAAACCACTACACCTTAACGATCTATTTGGAAATTAAATAAAAAAGGAAGTTGAGTAGAAAAGAAACTTGAATAAAAAAGGAAGTTAAATAAAAATAAAAGTGGAAGTTGTAGAAAATTAAAAATGGAAGTTCATTCCAAAAATCACTATACCTTAACGATCTATTTGGAAATTAAATAAAAAAGGAATTTTAATAGAAAAGTAAATTGAATAAAAATGAAAGTACAATATAAATAAAAATGAAAGTTGCATAAAATTAAAAATGGAAGTTCAATCCAGAAACCACTATACCTTACCGATCTATTTGGAAATTAAATAAAAAAGGAAGTTTAATAGGAAAGTAAATTGAATTAAAATGGAAGTAGAATAAAAATAAAAATGAAAGTCGCATAAAATTAAAAATGGAAGTTCAATCCAGAAACCACTATACCTTAACAATCTATTTGGAAATTAAATAAAAAAGGAAGTTTAACAGAAAAGTAAATTGAATAAAAATGGAAGTTGAATAAAAATAAAAATGAAAGTTGCCTAAAATTAAAAATGGAAGTTCAATCCAAAAACCACTATACCTTAACGATCTATTTGGAAATTAAATAAAAAAGGAAGTTGAGTAGAAAAGAAACTTGAATAAGAAAGGAAGTTAAATAAAAATAAAAATGGAAGTTGCCGAAAATTAAAAATGGAAGTTCATTCCAGAAACCACTATACCTTAACGACCTATTTGGAAATTAAATAAAAACGGAAGTTTAATAGAAAAGTAAATTGATTAAAAATGGACGTGAAATAAAAATAAAAATGAAAGTTGCACAAAATTAAAAATGGAAGTTCAATCCAGAAACCACTATACCTTAACGATCTACTTGGAAATTAAATAAAAAAGAAAGTTTAATAGGAAAGTAAATTGAATTAAAACGGAAGTAGAATATAAATAAAAATAAAAGTTGCATAAAATTAAAAATGGAAGTTCAATCCAGAAACCACTATACCTTAATGATCTATTTGGAAATTAAATAAAAAAGGAAGTGTAATAGAAAAGTAAATTGAATAAAAATGGAAGTTGAATAAAAATAAAAAAGAAAGTTGCAGAAAATTAAATATGGAAGTTCAATCCAGAAACCACTATACCTTAACGATCTATTTGGAAATGAAATAAAAAAGGAAGTTCAACAGCAAAGTAAATTGAATAAAAATGGAAGTTGAATAAAAATAAAAATGAAAGTTGCAGAAAATTAAAAGCGGAAGTTCAAGCCCGAAACCACTATATCTTAACGATATATTTGGAAATTAAATAAAAAAGGAAGTTTAATAGAAAAGTAAATTGAATAAAAACGGAAGTTGAATAAAAATAAAAAGGAAAGTTGCAGAAAATTAAAAGCGGAAGTTCAATCCCGAAACCACTATACCTTAACGATCTGTTTGGAAATCAAATAAAAAAGGAAGTTAAATAGAAAAGTAAATTGAATAAAAATGAAAGTTGAATAAAAATAAAAATGAAAGTTGCATAAAATTAAAAGCGGAAGTTCAATGCTGAAACCACTATACCTTAACGATCTATTTGGAAATTAAATAAAAAAGGAAGTTTAATAGAAAAGTAAATTGCATAAAATGAAAGTTGAATAAAAATAAAAATGAAAATTGCATAAAATTAAAAATGGAAGTTCAATCCAAAAACCACTATACCTTAACGATCTATTTGCAAATTAAATAAAAAAGGAAGTTTAATAGAAAAGTAAATTGATTAAAAATGGAAGTAAAATAAAAATAAAAATGAAAGTTGCCAAAAATTAAAAATGGAAGTTCAATCCAGAAACCACTATACCTTAACAATCTACTTGGAAATTAAATTAAAAAGGAAGTTTAATAGAAAGTAAATTGAATTAAAATGGAAGTTGAATAAAAATAAAAATGAAAGTAGCATAAAATTAAAAATGGAAGCTCAATCCAGAAACCACTATACCTTAACGATCTATTTGGAAATTAAATAAAAAAGGAAGTTTAATAGAAAGTAAATTGAATAAAAATGGAAGTTGAATAAAAATAAAAAGGAAAGTTGCAGAAAATTAAATATGGAAGTTTAATCCAGAAACCACTATACCTTAACGATCTATTTCGAAATTAAATAAAAAAGGAAGTTTAATAGAAAAGTAAATTGCATAAAATGGAAGTTGAATAAAAATAAAAATGAAAGTCGCATAAAATTAAAAATGGAAGTTCAATCCAAAAACCACTATACCTTAACGATCTATTTGGAAATTAAATAAAAAAGGAAGTTGACTAGAAAAGAAACTTGAATATAAAAGGAAGTTAAATAAATATAAAAATGGAAGTTGCAGAAAATTAAAAATGGTAGTTCATTCCAGAAACCACTGTACCTTAACGATCTATTTGGAAATTAAATAAAAAAGGAAGTTTAATAGAAAAGTAAATTTTATTAAAAATGGAAGTAAAATAAAAATAAAAACGAAAGTTGCATAAAATTAAAAATGGAAGTTCAATCCAGAAACCACTATACCTTAACGATCTACTTGGAAATTAAATAAAAAAGGATGTTCAATAGGAAAGTAAATTGAATTAAAACGGAAGTAGAATACAAATAAAAATAAAAGTTGAATAAAATTAAAAATGGAAGATCAATCCAGAAAACACTATACCTTAACGATATATTTGGAAATTAAATAAAAAAGGAAGTTTAAAAGAAAAGTAAATTGAATGAAAATTGAAGTTGAATAAAAATAAAAATGAAAGTTGCATAAAATTAAATATGGAAGTTCAATCCAGAAACCATTATACCATAACGATCTATTTGGAAATTAAATATAAAAGGAAGTTTAACAGAAAAGTAAATTGAATAGAAATGGAAGTTAAATAAAAATAAAAATAAAAGTTGCAGAAAATTAAAAGCGGAAGTTCAAACCCGAAACCACTATACCTTAACGATCTATTTGGAAATTAAATAAAAAAAGAAGTTTAACAGAAAAGTAAATTGAATAAAAATGGAAGTTGAATAAAAATAAAAACGAAAGTTGCAGAAAATTAAAAGCGGAAGTTCAATGCCGAAACCACTATACCTTAACGATCTATTTGGAAATTAAATAAAAAAGGAAGTTTAATATAAAAGTAAATTGCATAAAATGGAAGTTGAATAAAAATAAAAATGAAAATTGCATAAAATTAAAAATGGAAGTTCAATCCAAAAACCACTATACCTTAACGATCTATTTGCAAATTAAATAAAAAAGGAAGTTGAGTAGAAACGAAACTTGAATAAAAAAGGAAGTTAAATAAAAAAAAATGGAGTTTCATTCCAGAAACCACTATACCTTAACGATCTATTTGGAAATTAAATAAAAAAAGAATTTTATTAGAATTGTAAATTGATTAAAAATGGAAGTAAAATAAAAAGAAAAATGAAAGTTGCATAAAATTAAAAATGGAAGTTCAATCCAGAAACCACTATACCTTAACGATCTACTTGGAAATTAAATAAAAAAGGCAATTTAATAAGAAAGTAAATTGAATTAAAACGGAAGTAGAATACAAATAAAAATAAACGTTGCATAAAATTAAAAATGGAAGTTCAATCCAGAAACCACTACACCTTAACGATCTATTGGGAAATTAAATAAAAAAGGAAGTTGAGTAGAAAAGAAACTTGAATAAAAAAGGAAGTTATATAAAAATAAAAGTGGAAGTTGCAGAAAATTAAAAATGGAAGTTCATTCCAGAAACCGCTATACCTTAACAATCAATTTGGAAATTAAATAAAAAAGGAATTTTTATAGAAAAGTAAATTGAATAAAAGTGGAAGTAGAATATAAATAAAAATGAAAGTTGCATAAAATTAAAAATGGAAGTTTTATCCAGAAACCACTATACCTTACCGATCTATTTGGAAATTAAATAAAAAAGGAAGTTTAATAGGAAAGTAAATTGAATTAAAATGGAATGAGAATAAAAATAAAAATGAAAGTCGCATAAAATTAAAAATGGAAGTTCAATCCAGAAACCACTATACCTTAACGATCTATTTGGAAATTAAACAAAAAAGGAAGTTTAACATAAAAGTAAATTGAATAAAAATGGAAGTTGAATAAAAATAAAAATGAAAGTTGCATAAAATTAAAAATGGAAGTTCAATCCAAAAACCACTATACCTTAATGATCTATTTGGAAATTAAATAAAAAAGGAAGTTGAGTAGAAAAGAAACTTGAATAAGAAAGGAAGTTAAACAAAAATAAAAATGGAAGTTGCCGAAAATTAAAAATAGAAGTTCATTCCAGAAACTACTATACCTTAACGACCTATTTGGAAATTAAATAAAAACGGAAGTTTAATAGAAAAGTAAATTGATTAAAAATGGAAGTGAAATAAAAATGAAAATGAAAGTTGTACAAAATTAAAAATGGAAGTTCAATCCAGAAACCACTATACCTTAACGATCTACTTGGAAATTAAATAAAAAAGGAAGTTTAATAGGAAAGTAAATTGAATTAAAACGGAAGTAGAATATAAATAAAAATAAAAGTTGCATAAAATTAAAAATGGAAGTTCAATCCAGAAACCACTATACCTTAATGATCTATTTGGAAATTAAATAAAAAAGGAAGTGTATTAGAAAAGTAAATTGAATAAAAATGGAAGTTGAATAAAAATAAAAATGAAAGTTGCAGAAAATTAAATACGGAAGTTCAATCCAGAAACCACCATATCTTAACGATCTATTTGGAAATGAAATACAAAAGGAAGTTTAACAGAAAAGTAAATTGAATAAAAATGGAAGTTGAATAAAAATAAAAATGAAAGTTGCAGAAAATTAAAAGCAGAAGTTCAAGCCCGAAACCACTATATCTTAACGATCTATTTGGAAA
This sequence comes from Camellia sinensis, assembly GCF_055761805.1. NCBI lineage: Eukaryota > Viridiplantae > Streptophyta > Magnoliopsida > Ericales > Theaceae > Camellia > Camellia sinensis. Next base: position 42,738,034 of record NW_028128987.1, on the reverse strand, counting down.
TTAAATAAAAAAGGAAGTGTAATAGAAAAGTAAATTGAATAAAAATGGAAGTTGAATAAAAATAAAAAGGAAAGTTGCAGAAATTTAAAAGCGGAAGTTCAATCCCGAAACCACTATACCTTAACGATCTATTTGGAAATCAAATAAAAAAGGAAGTTAAATAGAAAAGTAAATTGAATAAAAATGGAAGTTGAATAAAAATAAAAATGAAAGTTGCATAAAATTAAAAGCGGAAGTTCAATGCCGAAACCACTATACCTTAACGATCTATTTGGAAATTAAATAAAAAAGGAAGTTTAATAGAAAAGTAAATTGCATAAAATCGAAGTCGAATAAAAATAAAAATGAAAATTGCATAAAATTAAAAATGGAAGTTCAATCCAAAAACCACTATACCTTAACGATCTATTTGCAAATTAAATAAAAAAGGAAGTTGAGTAGAAAAGAAACTTGAATAAAAAAGGAAGTTAAATAAAAAAAAAATGGAGTTTCATTCCAGAAACCACTATACCTTAACGATCTATTTGGAAATTAAATAAAAAAAGAATTTTATTAGAAAATTAAATTGATTAAAAATGGAAGTAAAATAAAAAGAAAAATGAAAGTTGCATAAAATTAAAAATGGAAGTTCAATCCAGAAACCACTATACCTTAACGATGTACTTGGAAATTAAATAAAAAAGGCAATTTAATAAGAAAGTAAATTGAATTAAAACGGAAGTAGAATACAAATAAAAATAAAAGTTGCATAAAATTAAAAATGGAAGTTCAATCCAGAAACCATGCACCTTAACGATCTATTTGGAAATTAAATAAAAAAGGAAGTTGAGTAGAAAAGAAACTTGAATAAAAAAGGAAGTTAAATAAAAATAAAAGTGGAAGTTGCAGAAAATTAAAAATGGAAGTTCATTCCAGAAACCACTATACCTTAACGATCGATTTGGAAATTAAATAAAAAAGGAATTTTAACAGAAAAGTAAATTGAATAAAAATGAAAGTACAATATAAATATAAATGAAAGTTGCATAAAATTGAAAATGGAAGTTCAATCCAGAAACCACTATACCTTACCGATCTATTTGGAAATTAAATAAAAAAGGAAGTTTAATAGGAACATAAATTGAATTAAAATGGAAGTAGAATAAAAATAAAAATGAAAGTCGCATAAAATTAAAAAAGGAAGTTCAATCCAGAAACCACTATACCTTAACGATCTATTTGGAAATTAAACAAAAAAGGAAGTTTAACAGAAAAATAAATTGAATAAAAATGGAAGTTGAATAAAAATAAAAATGAAAGTTGCATTTAATTAAAAATGGAAGTTCAATCCAAAAACCACTATACCTTAACGATCTGTTTGGAAATTAAATAAAAAAGGAAGTTGAGTAGAAAAGAAACTTGAATAAGAAAGGAAGTTAAATAAAAATAAAAATGGAAGTTGCCGAAAATTAAAAATGGAAGTTCATTCCAGAAACCACTATACCTTAACGACCTATTTGGTAATTAAATAAAAACGGAAGTTTAATAGAAAAGTAAATTGATTAAAAATGGAAGTGAAATAAAAATAAAAATGAAAGTTGCAGAAAATTAAAAATTGAAGTTCAATCCAGAAACCACTATACCTTAACGATCTACTTGGAAATTAAATAAAAAAGGAAGTTTAATAGGAAAGTAAATTGAATTAAAACGGAAGTAGAATATAAATAAAAATAAAAGTTGCATAAAATTAAAAATGGAAGTTCAATCCAGAAACCACTATACCTTAATGATCTATTTGGAAATTAAATAAAAAAGGAAGTGTAATAGAAAAGTAAATTGAATAAAAATGGAAGTTGAATAAAAATAAAAATGAAAGTTGCAGAAAATTAAATATGGAAGTTCAATCCAGAAACCACTATACCTTAACGATCTATTTGGAAATGAAATAAAAAAGGAAGTTTAACAGAAAAGTAAATTGAATAAAAATGGAAGTTGAATAAAAATAAAAATGAAAGTTGCAGAAAATTAAAAGCAGAAGTTCAAGCCCGAAACCACTATATCTTAACGATCTATTTGGAAATTAAATAAAAAAGGAAGTGTAATAGAAAAGTAAATTGAATAAAAATGGAAGTTGAATAAAAATAAAAAGGAAAGTTGCAGAAATTTAAAAGCGGAAGTTCAATCCCGAAACCACTATACCTTAACGATCTATTTGGAAATCAAATAAAAAAGGAAGTTAAATAGAAAAGTAAATTGAATAAAAATGGAAGTTGAATAAAAATAAAAATGAAAGTTGCATAAAATTAAAAGCGGAAGTTCAATGCCGAAACCACTATACCTTAACGATCTATTTGGAAATTAAATAAAAAAGGAAGTTTAATAGAAAAGTAAATTGCATAAAATCGAAGTCGAATAAAAATAAAAATGAAAATTGCATAAAATTAAAAATGGAAGTTCAATCCAAAAACCACTATACCTTAACGATCTATTTGGAAATTAAATAAAAAAGGAAGTTTAATAGAAAAGTAAATTGAATAAAAATGGAAGTTGAATAAAAATAAAAATGAAAGTTGCATAAAATTACAAATGGAAGTTCAATCCCGAAACCACTAAACCTTAACGATCTATTTGGAAATTAAATAAAAAAGGAAGTTTAATAGAAAAGAAACTTGAATAAAAAAGGAAGTTAAATAAAAATAAAAATGGAAGTTGCAGAAAATTAAAAATGGAGGTTCATTCCAGAAACCACTATACCTTAACGATCTATTTGGAAATTAAATAAAAAAAGAAGTTTAATTGAAAAGTAAATTGATTAAAAATGGAAGTAAAATAAAAATAAAAAAGAAAGTTGCATAAAATTAAAAATGGAAGTTCAATCCAGAAACCACTATACCTTAACGATCTACTTGGAAATTAAATAAAAAAGGAAGTTTAAGAGGAAAGTAAATTGAATTAAAACGGAAGTAGAATAGAAATAAAAATGAAAGTTGCAGAAAATTAAATGTGGAAGTTCAAACCCGAAACCACTATACCTTAACGATCTATTTGGAAATTAAATGAAAAAGGAAGTTTAATAGAAAGGTAAATTGAATAAAAATGGAAGTTGAATAAAAATAAAAAGGAAAGTTGCAAAAAATTAAAAGCGGAAGTTCAATCCCGAAACCACTATACCTTAACGATCTATTTGGAAATCAAATAAAAAAGGAAGTTTAATAGAAAAGTAAATTGAATAAAAATGGAAGTTGAATAAAAATAAAAATGAAAGTTGCAGAAAATTAAAAATGGAAGTTCAATCCAAAAACCACTATACCTTATCGATCTATTTGGAAATTAAATAAAAAAGGAAGTTTAATAGAAAAGTAAATTGAATAAAAATAGAAGTTCAATAAAAATAAAAATGAAAGTTGCATAAAATTAAAAATGGAAGTTCAATCCTGAAACCACTATACCTTTACGATATATTTGGAAATTAAATAAAAAAGGAAGTTTAATACAAAAGAAACTTGAATAAAAAAGGAAGTTAAATAAAAATAAAAATGGAAGTTGCAGAAAATTAAAAATGGAGGTTCATTCCAGAAACCACTATACCATAACGATCTATTTGGAAATTAAATAAAAAAAGAAGTTTAATTGAAAAGCAAATTGATTAAAAATGGAAGTAAAAAATAAAAATAAAAAAGAAAGTTGCATAAAATTAAAAATGGAAGTTCAATCCAGAAACCACTTTACCTTAACGATCTACTTGGAAATTAAATAAAAAAGGACGTTTAATAGGAAAGTAAATTGAATTAAAACGGAAGTAGAATAGAAATAAAAATGAAAGTTGCAGAAAATTAAAAGCAGAAGTTCAAACCCGAAACCACTATACCTTAACGATCTATTTGGAAATTAAATAAAAAAGGAAGTTTAATAGAAAAGTAAATTGAATAAAAATGGAAGTTGAATAAAAATAAAAGTGGAAGTTGCAGAAAATTAAAAATGGAAGTTCATTTCAGAAACCACTATACCTTAACGATCTATTTGGAAATCAAATAAAAAAGGAAGTTTAATAGAAAAGTAAATTGAATAAAAATAGAAGTTGAATAAAAATAAAAATGAAAGTTGCATAAAATTAAAAATGGAAACTCAGTCCAAAAACCACTATACCTTAACGATCTATTTGGAAATTAAATAAAAAAGGAAGTTTAATAGAAAAGTAAATTGATTAAAAATGGAAGTAAAATAAAAATAAAAATGAAAGTTGCAGAAAATTAAAAATGGAGGTTCATTCCAGAAACCACTATACCTTAACGATTTACTTGGAAATGAAATAAAAAACGAAGTTTAATTGAAAAGTAAATTGATTAAAAATGGAAGTAAAATAAAAATAAAAAAGAAAGTTGCATAAAATTAAAAATGGAAGTTCAATCCAGAAACCACTATACCTCAACGATCTACTTCGAAATTCAATAAAAAAGGAAGTTTAATAGGAAAGGAAATAGAATTAAAACGGAAGTAGATTAGAAATGAAAATGAAAGTTGCAGAAAATTAAAAGCGTAAGTTCAATCCAAAAACCACTATACCTTAACGATCTATTTGGAAATTAAATAAAAAATGAAGTTTAATAGAAAAGTAAATTGAATAAAAATGGATGTTGAATAAAAATAAAAAGGAAAGTTGCAAAAAATTAAAAGCGGAAGTTCAATCCCGAAACCACTATACCTTAACGATCTACTTGGAAATCAAATAAGAAAGGAAGTTTAATAGAAATGTAAATTGAATAAAAATGGAAGTTGAATAAAAACAAAAATGAAAGTTGCATAAAATTAAAAATGGAAGTTCAATCCAAAAACCACTATACCTTATCGATCTATTTGGAAATTAAATAAAAAAGGAAGTTTAACAGAAAAGTAAATTGAATAAAAATAGAAGTTCAATAAAAATAAAAATGAAAGTTGCATAAAATTAAAAATGGAAGTTCAATCCTGAAACCACTATACCTTAACGATTTATTTGGAAATTAAATAAAAAAGGAAGTTTAATAGAAAAGAAACTTGAATAAAAAAGGAAGTTAAATAAAAATAAAAATGGAGGTTCATTCCAGAAACCACTATACCATAACGATCTATTTGGAAATTAAATAAAAAAAGAAGTTTAATTGAAAAGCAAATTGATTAAAAATGGAAGTAAAAAATAAAAATAAAAAAGAAAGTTGCATAAAATTAAAAATGGAAGTTCAATCCAGAAACCACTATACCTTAACGATCTACTTGGAAATTAAATAAAAAAGGACGTTTAATAGGAAAGTAAATTGAATTAAAACGGAAGTAGAATAGAAATAAAAATGAAAGTTGCAGAAAATTAAAAGCAGAAGTTCAAACCCGAAACCACTATACCTTAACGATCTATTTGGAAATTAAATAAAAAAGGAAGTTTAATAGAAAAGTAAATTGAATAAAAATGGAAGTTGAATAAAAATAAAATGGAAAGTTGCAAAAAATTAAAAGCGGAAGTTCAATCTCGAAACCACTATACCTTAACGATCTATTTGGAAATCAAATAAAAAAGGAAGTTTAATAGAAAAGTAAATTGAATAAAAATGGAAGTTGAATAAAAATAAAAAGGAAAGTTGCATAAAATTAAAAATGGAAGTTCAATCCAAAAACCACTATACCTTAACGATCTATTTGGAAATTAAATAAAAAAGGAAGTTTAATAGAAAAGTAAATTGAATAAAAATGGAAGTTGAATAAAAATAAAAATGAAAGTTGCATAAAATTAAAAATGGAAGTTCAATCCCGAAACCACTATACCTTAACGATCTATTTGGAAATTAAATAAAAAAGGAAGTTGAGTAGAAAAGAAACTTGAATAAAAAAGACAGTTAAATAAAAATAAAAGTGGAAGTTGCAGAAAATTAAAAATGGAAGTTCATTCCAGAAACCACTATACCTTAACGATCTATTTGGAAATCAAATAAAAAAGGAAGTTTAAAAGAAAAGTAAATTGAATAAAAATGGAAGTTGAATAAAAATAAAAATGAAAGTTGCATAAAATTAAAAATGGAAGCTCAATCCAAAAACCACTATACCTTAACGATCTATTTGGAAATTAAATAAAAAAGGAAGTTTAATAGAAAAGTAAATTGATTAAAAATGGAAGTAAAAAAAAAATAAAAATGAAAGTTGAATAAAATTGAAAATGGAAGTTCAATCCAGAAACCACTATACCTTAACGATCTATTTGGAAATTAAATAAAAAAGGAACTTTAATAGAAAAGTAAAATGAATAAAAATGGAAGTTGAATAAAAATAAAAATGAAAGTTGCAGAAAATTAAATATGGAAGTTCAATCCAGAAACCACTATACCTTAACGATCAATTTGGAAATTAAATAAAAAACGGAAGTTTAATAGAAAAGTAAATTGCATAAAATGGAAGTTGAATAAAAATAAAAATGAAAGTTGCATAAAATTAAAAATGGAAGTTCAATCAAAAAACCACTATACCTTAACGATCTATTTGGAAATTAAATAAAAAAGGAAGTTGAGTTGAAAAGAAACTTGAATAAAAAAGGAAGTTAAATAAAAATAAGATTGGAAGTTGCAGAAAATTAAAAATTGAAGTTCATTCCAGAAACCACTATACCTTAACGATCTATTTGGAAATTAAATAAAAAAGGAGGTTTAATAGAAAAGTAAATTGATTAAAAATGGAAGTGAAAAATAAAAATAAAAATGAAAGTTGCATAAAATTAAAAACGGAAGTTCAATCCAGAAACCACTATACCTTAACGATCTACTTGGAAATTAAATAAAACAGGAAGTTTAATAGGAAAGTAAATTCAATTAAAACGGAACTAGAATACAAATAAAAATAAAAGTTGCATAAAATTAAAAATGGAAATTCAATCCAGAAACCACTGTACCTTAACGATATATTTGGAAATTAAATAAAAAAGGAAGTTTAATAGAAAAGTAAATTGAATAAAAATGGAAGTTGAATAAAAATAAAAATGGAAGTTGCCGAAAATTAAATATGGAAGTTCAATCGAGAAACCACTATACCTTAACGATCAATTTGGAAATTAAATAAAAAAGGAAGTCTAATAGAAAAGTAAATTGAATAAAAATGGAAGTTGAATAAAAATAAAAATGAAAGTTGCATAAAATTAAAAATGGAAGTTCAATCCAAAACCACTATACCTTAACGATCTATTTGGAAATTAAATAAAAAAGGAAGTTGAGTAGAAAAGAAACTTTAATAAAAAAGGACGTTAAATAAAAATAAAAATGGAAGTTGCAGAAAATTAAAAATGGAAGTTCATTCCCGAAACCACTATACCTTAACTATCTATTTGGAAATTAAATAAAAAAGGAAGTTTAATAGAAAAGTAAATTGAATAAAAGTGGAAGTAGAATATAAATAAAAATGAAAGTTGCATAAAATTAAAAATGAAAGTTCAATCCAGAAACCACTATATCTTAGCGATCTATTTGGAAATTAAATAAAAAAGGAAGTTTAATAGGAAAGTAACTTGAATTAAAATGGAAGTAGAATAAAAATAAAAATGAAAGTTGCATAAAATTAAAAATGGAAGTTCAATCGAGAAACCACTATACCTTAACGATCTATTTGGAAATTAAATAAAAAAGGAAGTTTAACAGAAAAGTAAATTGAATAAAAATGGAAGTTGAATAAAAATAAAATTGAACGTTGGAGAAAATTAAATATGGAAGTTCAATCCAGAAACCACTTTACCTTAACGATCTATTTTGAAATTAAATAAAAAAGGAAGTTTAATAGAAAAGTAAATTGAATAAAAATGAAAGTTGAATAAAAATAAAAATGAAAGTTGCATAAAATTAAAAATGGAAGTTCAATCCAAAAACCATTATACCTTAACGATCTATTTGGAAATTAAATATAAAAGGAAGTTGAGTAGAAAAGAATCTTGAATAAAAAAGGAAGTTAAATAAAAATAAAAATGGAAGTTGCAGAAAATTAAAAATGGAAGTTCATTCCAGAAACCACTATACCTTAATGATCTATTTGGAAATTAAATAAAAAAGGAAGTATAATAGAAAAGTAAATTGATTAAAAATGGAAGTAAAATAAAAATAAAAATGAAAGTTGCATAAAATTAAAATTGGAAATTCAATCCAGAAACCACTATACCTTAACGATCTACTTGAAAATTAAATAAAAAAGGAAGTTTAATTGGAAAGTAAATTGAATTAAAACGGAAGTAGAATACAAATAAAAATAAAAGTTGCATAAAATTAAAAATGGAAGTTCAATCCAGAAACCACTATACCTTAACGATATATTTGGAAATTAAATAAAAAATGAAGTTTAATAGAAAAGTAAATTGAATAAAAATGGAAGTTGAATAAAAATAAAAAGGGAAGTTGCAGAAAATTAAAAGCGGAAGTTCAATCCCGAAACCACTATACCTTAACGATTTATTTGGAAATCAAATAAAAAGAAAGTTTAATAGAAAAGTAAATTGAAGAAAAATGGAAGTTGAATAAAAATAAAAATGAAAGTTGCATAAAATTAAAAATGGAAGTTCAATCCAGAAACCACTATACCTTAACGATCTATTTTGAAATTAAATAAAAAAGGAAGTTTAATAGAAAGTAAATTGCATAAAATGGAAGTTGAATAAAAGTAAATATTAAAGTTGCATAAAATTAAAAATGGAATTTCAATCCAAAAACCACTATACCTTAACAATCTATTTGGAAATTAAATAAAAAAGGAAGTTGAGTAGAAAAGAAACTTTAATAAAAAAGGAAGTCAAATATAAATAAAAATGGAAGTTGCAGAAAATTAAAAAAGGAGTTCATTCCAGAAACCACTATACCTTAACGATCTATTTGGAAATTAAATAAAAAAAGAAGTTTAATTGAAAAGTAAATTGATTTAAAATTGAAGTAAAATAAAAATAAAAAAGAATGTTGCATAAAATTAAAAATGGAAGTTCAATCCAGAAACCACTATACCTTAACGATCTACTTGGAAATTAAATAAAAAAGGATGTTTAATAGGAAAGTAAATTGAATTAAAACGGAAGTAGAATAGAAATAAAAATGAAAGTTGCAGAAAATTAAAAGCGGAAGTTCAAACCCGAAACCACTATACCTTAACGATCTATTAGGAAATTAAATAAAAAAGGAAGTTTAATAGAAAAGTAAATTGAATAAAAATGGAAGTTGAATAAAAATAAAAAGGAAAGTTGCATAAAATTAAAAATGGAAGTTCAATCCAAAAACCATTATACCTTAACGATCTATTTGGAAATTAAATATAAAATGAAGTTGAGTAGAAAAGAATCTTGAATAAAAAAGGAAGTTAAATAAAAATAAAAATGGAAGTTGCAGAAAATTAAAAATGGAAGTTCATTCCAGAAACCACTATACCTTAATGATCTATTTGGAAATTAAATAAAAAAGGAAGTATAATAGAAAAGTAAATTGATTAAAAATGGAAGTAAAATAAAAATAAAAATGAAAGTTGCATAAAATTAAAAATGGAAGTTCAATCCAGAAACCACTATACCTTAACGATCTACTTGGAAATTAAATAAAAAAAGAAGTTTAATTGGAAAGTAAATTGAATTAAAACGGAAGTAGAATACAAATAGAAATAAAAGTTGCATAAAATTAAAAATGGAAGTTCAATCCAGAAACCACTATACCTTAACGATATATTTGGAAATTAAATAAAAAATGAAGTTTAATAGAAAAGTAAATTGAATAAAAATGGAAGTTGAATAAAAATAAAAATGAAAGTTGCAGAAACTTAAATATGGAAGTTCAATTCAGAAACGACTACACCTTAACGTTCTATTTGGAAATTAAATAAAAAAGGAAGTTTAACAGAAAAGTAAATTGAATAAAAATAGAAGTTGAATAAAAATAAAAATGAAAGTTGCAGAAAATTAAAAGTAGAAGTTCAAACCCGAAACCACTATACCTTAACGATCTATTTGGAAATTAAATAAAAAAGGAAGTTTAATAGAAAAGTAAATTGAATAAAAATGGAAGTTGAATAAAAATAAAAAGGGAAGTTGCAGAAAATTAAAAGCGGAAGTTCAATCCCGAAACCACTATACCTTAACGATCTATTTGGAAATCAAATAAAAAAGAAAGTTTAATAGAAAAGTAAATTGAAGAAAAATGGAAGTTGAATAAAAATAAAAATGAAAGTTGCATAAAATTAAAAATAGAAGTTCAATCCAGAAACCACTATACCTTAAAGATCTATTTTGAAATTAAATAAAAAAGGAAGTTTAATAGAAACGTAAATTGCATAAAATGGAAGTTGAATAAAAGTAAAATGAAAGTTGCATAAAATTAAAAATGGAATTTCAATCCAAAAACCACTATACCTTAACAATCTATTTGGAAATTAAATAAAAAAGGAAGTTGAGTAGAAAAGAAACTTTAATAAAAAAGGAAGTCAAATATAAATAAAAATGGAAGTTGCAGAAAATTAAAAAAGGAAGTTCATTCCAGAAACCACTATACCTTAACGATCTATTTGGAAATTAAATAAAAAAAGAAGTTTAATTGAAAAGTAAATTGATTAAAAATTGAAGTAAAATAAAAATAAAAAAGAATGTTGCATAAAATTAAAAATGGAAGTTCAATCCAGAAACCACTATATCTTAACGATCTACTTGGAAATTAAATAAAAAAGGATGTTTAATAGGAAAGTAAATTGAATTAAAACGGAAGTAGAATAGAAATAAAAATGAAAGTTGCAGAAAATTAAAAGCGGAAGTTCAAACCCGAAACCACTATACCTTAACGATCTATTTGGAAATTAAATAAAAAAGGAAGTTTAATAGAAAAGTAAATTGAATAAAAATAAAAAGGAAAGTTGCAAAAAATTAAAAGCGGAAGTTCAATCCCGAAACCACTATACCTTAACGATCTATTTGGAAATCAAATAAAAAAGGAAGTTTAATAGAAAAGTAAATTGAATAAAAATGGAAGTTAAATAAAAATAAAAATGAAAGTTGCATAAAATTAAAAATGGAAGATCAATCCAAAAACCACTATACCTGAACGATCTATTTGGAAATTAAATAAAAAAGGATGTTTAATAGAAAAGTAAATTGAATAAAAATGGAAGTTGAATAAAAATAAAAATGAAAGTTGCATAAAATTAAAAATGGAAGTTCAATCCCGAAACCACTATACCTTAACGATCTATTTGGAAATTAAATAAAAAAGGATGTTTAGTATAAAAGAAACTTGAATAAAAAAGGAAGTTAAATAAAAATAAAAGTGAAAGTTGCAGAAAATTAAAAATGGAAGTTCATTTCAGAAACCACTATACCTTAACGATCTATTTGGAAATCAAATAAAAAATGAAGTTTAATAGAAAAGTAAATTTAATAAAAATGGAAGTTGAATAAAAATAAAAATGAAAGTTGCGTAAAATTAAAAATGGAAGTTCAATCCAAAAACCACTATACCTTAACGATCTATTTGGAAATTAAATAAAAAAGGAAGTTCAGTAGAAAAGAATCTTAAATAAAAAAAGAAGTTAAATAAAAATAAAAATGGAAGTTGCATAAAATTAAAAATGGAAGTTCAATCCCGAAACCACTATACCTTAACGATCTATTTGGAAATTAAATAAAAAAGGAAGTTGAGTAGAAAAGAAACTTGAATAAAAAAGGAAGTTAAATAAAAATAAAAGTGGAAGTTGCAGAAAATTAAAAATGGAAGTTCATTCCAGAAACCACTATACCTTAACGATCTATTTGGAAATTAAATAAAAAAGGAAGTTTAATAGAAAAGTAAATTGAATAAAAATGGAAGTAGAATATAAATAAAAATGAAAGTTGCACAAAATTAAAAATGGAAGTTCAATCCATAAACCACTATACCTTAACGATCTATTTGGAAATTAAATAAAAAAGGTAGTTTAATAGAAAAGTAAATTGCATAAAATGGAAGTTGAATAAAAATAAAAATAAAAGTTGCATAAAATTAAAAATGGATGTTCAATCCAAAAACCACTATACCTTAACGATCTGTTTGGAAATTAAATAAAAAAGGAAGTTGTGTAGAAAGGAAACTAGAATAAAAAAGGAAGTTAAATAAAAATAAAAATAGTAGTTGCAGGAAATTAAAAATGGAAGTTCATTCCAGAAACCACTATACCTTAATGATCTATTTGGAAATTAAGTAAAAAAGGAAGTTTAATAGAAAAGTAAATTGATTAAAAATGGAAGTAAAATAAAAATAAAAATGAAAGTTGCATAAAATTAAAAATGGAAGTTCAATCCCGAAACCACTATACCTTAACGATCTATTTGGAAATTAAATAAAATAGGAAGTTGAGTAGGAAAGAAACTTGAATAAAAAAGGAAGTTAAATAAAAATAAAAGTGGAAGTTGCAGAAAATTAAAAATGGAAGTTCATTCCAGAAACCACTATACCTTAACGATCTATTTGGAAATTAAAAAAAAAAGAAAGTTTAATAGAAAAGTAAATTGAATAAAAATGGAAGTAGAATATAAATAAAAATGAAAGTTGCATAAAATTAGAAATGGAAGTTCAATCCAGAAACCACTATACCTTAACGATCTATTTGGAAATCAAATAAAAAAGGAAGTTTAATAGAAAAGTAAATTTAATAAAAATGGAAGTTGAATAAAAATAAAAATGAAAGTTGCATAAAATTAAAAATGGAAGTTCAATCCAAAAACCACTATACCTTAACGATCTATTTGGAAATTAAATAAAAAAAGATGTTGAGTAAAAAAGAAACTTGAATAAAAAAGGAAGTTAAATAAAAATAAAAATGAAAGTTGCAGGAAATTAAAAATGGAAGTTCATTCCAGAAACCACTATACCTTAACGATCTATTTGGAAATTAAGTAAAAAATGAAGTTTAATAGAAAAGTAAATTGATTAAAAATGGAAGTAAAATAAAAATAAAAATGAAAGTTGCATAAAATTAAAAATGGAAGTTCAATCCAGAAACCACTATACCTTAACGACCTACTTGGAAATTAAATAAAAAAGGAAGTTTAATAGGAAAGTAAATTGAATTAAAACGGAAGTAGAATATAAATAAAAATAAAAGTTGCATAAAATTAAAAATAGAAGTTCAATCCAGAAACCACTATACCTTGTTAAATGAGTTGTATATATCATGCAATTGAATATGATATGGGAATTGCTAACATTGAAAGGAATAATGCATAATAGTGATGCAGGTTGAAATATATGTTGTTCTATATACACATTATGAGATGCTTCTTGATAAGAGATGAAATGACCAGTTTTAGTTGATTACTATTGAATTGTCATATAAAAAAAAAAAAAAAAACCTGTTTTCAAAAACTTATGCTTAATTTCGGGGACGAAATTCTTTTAAGGGGGAGAGGTTATAGCGACCCCGGTCTTTTCCCATTTGATTATTGTATCCGGACTTGGGTTCCATTTATTCTGTCATTGTGTATTTGTTGTTGTCGTCCTTTATTTTCTCATTTGGAGTTATAGGATGTGTTGGGCAGGTTTGTTTCAGGTTGGTTGGGTTCGTAAACCAAGTGTTGCTGTCCAGTTTTTGGGTTGGTCGCTCGAGCCAGGTTTCGGTCGCTCGAGCCAGGTTTGTTTTTGTGTCTTCTGGCTCGATCCAGATTTGCTTCGCTCGAGCGAGCGATTGCGTCTGGGTTAGACCTGAGGGCAGTGCTTATTCGCTCGAGCGAGATTTTCTTCGCTCGAGCGAGCGAGGTGTATGTTTTCGAGTTCCTCGCTCGAGCGAGCATTCTGTCGCTCGAGCGTAATGCTGGGTTGCAGACCTGAAGCATTGTAGTTTTGGCTCGAGCGAGCTGTTCTTTGCTCGAGCGAGGTTTTCGTGTGTCTGGTCGCTCAAGCGACCAAGTCTTCGCTCGAGCGAGCCTGTCAGGTTTAAATAGGCAGCAGCGTGTTTCAGATCAGTTTTTCATACACTTTCATATTCCAAAACCCTAGTTACGAGTTCTCTCTCCCTCTACTCACCTTCTCTCTTAGGTTTGATCTACTTAGAGTGAGTTTCTACCTTAGATCCTTTATTAAAAAGATAGAGTGAGTCGAGGGCTTCCATTTAATCTGAACATTTGGTGATTTGGAGCACATTGGAATTTGGGTATTCATCTCTATCTTCTCCATTCGGGTTATTTTCTTCGAGGTAGGGATTTCCTACTCCATTTTATAAGTTTTGTTCTAAGTTTTGGTATTTTGATATGTTGGGGTTACTTTGATAATTTTGGGAAAAACCCTAGTTGTATTAATTAATTAATTTGTATAATTAATTTAAGGGAATTGGGGAATTTGGTTAAATTCATGAAATTGAGGAATTCATTGATTAAATGGTGTAGTTGGTTAATTTAAATCACTCGCCTATTGAATTGTTGATATATTTATTTCCAAGTCTAGAAATAATTGTTTTGGGCTATCGGTGGAGGATAGTCGTGATTGTTGTAGACATTGCATGTGGATTAGGGATAACTGAAACTAATCACATTGGTTGAGTCATTAATTTTGACTGTTGAATTAATACAGACATTACGTGTATTGATTGTGTGGTGTATATGTTATGTGTTTACATACATTATTTTGTGTGGGAGAAGATAGGGGATGTGCTCCATGGTTTAGGGGAAGATAGGGGATGAACCTCTAAACCGGATTTTGTTTGGGAGGAGATAGGGGATGGACTCCATTAGCATCACTTTTATGTGTGCTTATTTATATTGAAGTGTTTTTATTGATACAGCACTAAAATGTGTATCAAACGGGAAGTATGAAGTGTTTTGATTTGAGCCTGAGTCTCATTTGTTTGTTGATATTGGAAGAATGTGAATATGATATATATAGTTCACTGTTGTAAGTTTGGCCAGGTTCTGAGCCATATTGATGATGTTGGAAAGTAAAACTTGTTTTAGACATTAGTGTCATGAGGCTGTATAATGATATAATTGATTATTCTGGTTAACCATCTATTGAATGCTATTGCTTTATTCAATGCTTATATTTGGTTTAGTATATTTCTACTGGGCTGTGGCTCACCCTTTATGGGAACATCATTTTCAGGTCCAGGTGATAAGCTACCTCCAAGGACTTAGCTTGGAAGGATTTAGATTTTGAAGACTATCTTAGTTATTTGTTTTTATTTGATAAACATTCAAGCCTAGGGCTTTATTTGTGTTCGAGTTAGAACTCATATTTTTGTGTCCAAGTGTTGGCTTGGAAAGATGTAAGCCCATAGGGCATTTAATTTGATATTACATGTAATGTTTTCATTTAGTAATACTCTGATGAATGAGATAATGAATTGTTTTCTTTTTATATTGCATGCCAATGATATATATATATATATATAATGGGTTTATTTTGAGGGCGTTACAACTTGGTATCAGAGCGTACCGGGTTTGAATACTTTGGGTACGTAGGAAGTGATTAGTATCACAATGGGTTCGTCTCGTTTGATAGAGACTTAGTGTAATGTTATATGCTTATGTGATAACATGTTTATGTGATTATGTGGGTATGGAATGTAGTTCCTAGGATGTTGATTGGACCCTTGAGTTTCTAGTAGTCTTGTTGGAAAGGCACTTGATCACTGCTGCTTCCAACCGGAACTATAGTAACGCATTGGGACTATCATTATCCGGGAATGAAATTCGTAGGTGCTTATGTGATTATGTGCTTACGTGGAATGAATTATTGTTGTCCAATGCATTAGGACGCGAGTGTTTAGCTTCAACACATTTATTAATGTGCTAACGTCTTTGTTTCCTTTATTAGGATGTCAGGACGAGGACGAGGACGCAGTAGGCGTGGTAGGCCGGGTAGGCAGGAGGTGTCTGTGCCAGAGGAGATTCCAGCAGTTCAGGAGGGAATTGGCCAGGCCAATGTGGCCGAGCCAGTAGGCCAGCAGGCTATGGGCGCTCTAGCTCGAGAGATAGCAGGGGCATTCAGGGAGTCAGTAGGCATTCTCAGAGCTGAGAATCAAGCTCGGGATGTTGCTGCAGATGCAGGACCTTCCTTTCTGAAGAGGGAGTTCTTTCGGTCTAATCCGGATGAATTTGTGGGTGATCCTAAAGAGCCGCTTAAGGCAGATGAATGGCTCGAACAGACAACGAAGACGTTTGAGATGCTTGGCATCGAAGACGAGGGGTTGAAAGTGACCTTGGCATCTTTCCAGTTGAAGGGGGATGCGGGTCAGTGGTGGAAGTTTACTAAGGGTCGTATAGGAGGTACGTGGGAGGCTTTTGTGAATGCTTTCCAGGAAAAGTTCTTATCTCCAGCAGTTAGGGAGAAGCTGAGAGACCAGTTCTGCCAGCTTAAGCAGTCGAGTTCTTTAGTGACCGAGTTTGAGGCTGCATTTACTAGTTTGTCCAGGTTTGCACCTGAGTTGGTGGCGTCTGAGGAACGCCGTTGTATTGAGTTTGAGAAGAAGTTGAGGCGTGGCCTCAAGCTGAGAGTTGGGGGAACCATGATTCGGGATTATGGGTGTATGGTTGATGCTGCAGCCCACATGGAAATCATGATGCAGGAGGAGGAGGAAGGACAGAAGGGCTCCAAGAGGAGTCAGGATGGTCAGAGTGATGGTAGGAGACAGAAGGGTTTTAATCCTCAGCAGTCTCAGGGTAGCTTTTCTAGATCGACTTTTCCTGTGCCGAGTGCTAGTTCGGGGAAAGGCAGTCAGGGAGACATTACCTGTTTCAAGTGTGGTCAGCTGGGCCACAAGTCTCCAGTTTGTCCTCAGAGGGAAGGAGTGTAGAGAGCAGCATCATCTTCGGCTCGATCTCAGAGCCAGAGTCAGGGTAGAGGCCAGCCACTCTCGTGTTATCAGTGTGGTCAACCAGGGCATATGAAGAGGTATTGCCCGCAGTTGGGTGGCACACCTGGTGCATCTGGTTTGAGGCAGATTCAGGGTCAGCAGCCAGCTCAGTCGGGTCAGGCCTCGAGGGCCAATCAGGGGGCTTCATCGTCCCAATCGGTGCAGCAATCTTATGCTCCTAGGGGTGAGCAAGTTGATCAGAGGTTGTCTGGGCGCGTGTATGCTGTTACTGCGCAGGATCTCGTATCGGCTCCATCGGTTGTGAGAGGTACCTTCTTGTTTTGCAACTCGGTTGCTAGTGTTTTGATTGATACGGGTGCATCTCATTCCTTTGTGTCTGCTGCATTTGTATCTGTTTTGGAGTTGGAGTTAGCACAGTTAGCATCTCCTATTTGTGTAGTGTCACCTCTTGGGGGTGAATTGATCTTGAAACAAGGTGTTAGGGGTTGTGATATAGAGGTCGACTATCATAGACTTCCGTTTCCTTTTGTAGTTATGCCCATGAAGGGCTTCGATGTTATTTTGGGTATGGACTGGTTATCGTCATACCAGGCAGTTATTGATTGCTACCGCTAGAGGGTCACTTGTTATACCGTGAGCGGGGAGTATTTCCATTTTCTGGGGGACCGGGTTGGTAGTGTTTTGCCACCAGGGTATGATTCGCGAGGGCGGAGTGAGCTTAGTGGTCTACTTGCTAGCTTTTTGAGTAGTGAGTGTGATGAGACCCAGATTGTGTTGCCACGAGTGGTTTGTGAGTACTCGGACGTCTTTCCCGAGGATCTTGTTGGTTTGCCACCGCATCGGGAGATTGAGTTCTCTATTGACCTAGTGCCCGGCACAGCGCCGATTTCTATGGCACCTTATCGTTTTGCCCGAGCCGAGTTAGTTGAGTTGAAGATTCAGCTCCAGGAGTTGCTAGATAAGGGTTTTATACGTCCTAGTGTTTCGCCATGGGGAGCACCGGCCCTTTTTGTTAAAAAGAAAGGTGGTGCTTTGAGACTTTGTATAGATTACCGAAAATTGAATCGGGCTACGGTTAAGAATAAGTACCCTATGCCTCGTATAGATGATCTGTTCGATCAGTTGAAGGGTTCCCGTTGTTTCTCGAAGATAGACTTGAGATCGGGTTATCATCAGTTGAGAGTCAGGGAGGAGGATATTCCGAAGACGGCATTCCGTACGCGGTATGGCCACTATGAGTTTTTGGTGATGCCATTTGGGCTCACCAATGCACCGGCAGTTTTTATGGATTTGATGAACCGGATATTCCGGGAATTTTTAGATCGTTTTGTAGTCGTCTTCGTGGACGACATTCTTATCTATTCACCTTCTGAGGAGAAGCACGAGGAACACTTGAGAGTGGTGCTTGAGTTACTTAGAGCCCATAAGCTTTATGCTAAGTTTGGGAAGTGTGAGTTCTGGCTAGAAGAGGTCAAGTTCTTAAGCCATGTAGTTTCTGGGGAAGGAGTGTCTGTTGATACATCCAAGACTGAGGCAGTGCAAGATTGGGCACAGCCTAAGAGTGTGTTTGAGATCCGCAGTTTTCTAGGGTTAGTTGGGTATTATCGCCAGTTTGTGAAAGATTTCTCCAGATTAGCTTCGCCTTTGACTAGATTGACTCGGAAGGGAGTCAAATTTGTATGGAGTGAGACTTGTGAAAAGTCGTTCCAGGAGTTGAAAGTTAGACTGACCACCGCTCCAGTCTTGATTATTCCAGAGAGAGGGTTGGGTTATGCAGTCTTTTGTGACGCCTCACGAGAGGGTCTGGGTTGTGTGTTGATGCAGGAGGGGAAAGTGATTGCCTATGGCTCACGTCAGTTGAAAACTCACGAGCAGAATTACCCTACGCATGATCTAGAGTTAGCAGCTGTGATATTTGCCTTGAAGATTTGGAGGCATTATCTTTATGGTGAGAGATTTGAGGTATTCTCGGATCATAAGAGTCTGAAATATTTGTTTACACAGAAAGACTTGAACTTGAGGCAGAGGAGGTGGATGGAGTTTATTGAGGATTATGACTTCGAGTTGCATTATCATCCGGGGAAGGCCAATGTGGTGGCCGATGCCCTTAGCAGGAGATCTGTTGGTGACATAGCTAGTATAGCCATCCGGGAATGGGAGATGTTGGGCGCACTTGGGGAGTTTGATTTACTTCTGGGCGAATCCGTTGAGGCTGCGGCCTTGTTTTCTGTTGTTGCACAGCCTACACTTGTGACTTGAGTGTTAGAGGCTCAAAGGGGTGACCTTGAGGTAGAATCTCTCTGTGAGAGGATTTCCGGTGGGAAGGGTGAGAAGGGTTTGACGGTGTATTCCGACCTGAGTGTGAGATACCGAGACCGTCTGTTTGTGCCGGAGTCTTGCCGAGAGGAGGTACTCCGAGAGTTTCATCATTCACGCCTTGCGGTGCATCCGGAAGGCACTAAGATGTATCGGGATTTGGGTCGCCAATTCTGGTGGCGGGGTATGAAGAGAGATGTGGCAGCTTTCGTATCTAAGTGCCTTATTTGTCAGCAAGTGAAGGCCGAACATCAGAGGCCAGCGGGTTTGTTGCAACCCTTGCCTATTGCCGAGTGGAAGTGGGAACACGTCACTATGAACTTCGTTGTGGGTTCTCCGAGGACTCAGCGGGGTAGTGATGCTATTTGGGTGGTTGTAGACCGGTTGACTAAGTCGGCGCACTTCATTCCTATGCGCGTGAGAGATTCGGTAGATCATCTTGCCGACTTGTACATTCGGGACATAGTGAGGTTGCACGGGGTCCCAGTGACGATCGTCTCAGATAGAGATCCTCGTTTTACTGCCAGGTTGTGGCAGAGTTTGCAGAGTGCCTTAGGTACTAAGTTGACCTTTAGCACGGCTTATCATCCTCAGACTGACGGGCAGTCTGAGCGTACTATTCAGATCCTTGAGGATATGCTTCGAGGTTGTGTTCTAGACTTTAGTGGGTCGTGGGAGAGGCACTTGCCATTGGTAGAGTTTGCCTACAACAACAGTTTCCAGTCTAGTATCGGTATGGCAACATTTGAGGCCTTGTATGGTCGACCGTGTAGATCTCCTGTTTGTTGGGCCGAGGTGGGTGATGCACCTCTGTTGGGTCCGGAGTTGGTGAGGGAAACGACGGAGAAAGTTGAGCTTATCCGTAAGAGGCTTGTTACAGCACAGAGTCGTCAGAAATCTTATGCCGACCGTAGGAGGAGACCTTTGGTGTTTGAGGTGGGTGATCATGTCTTTCTGAAGATATCACCTAGACGGGGATTGATGAGGTTTGGGAAGAGCGGGAAGTTGTCCCCTCGGTTCATTGGTCCTTTTGAGATCCTTGAGAGGATTGGCGAGGCTGCCTATCGTTTAGCTTTGCCACCGCAGTTGTCCGGAGTACATGACGTGTTTCATGTGAGTATGCTTCGGAAGTATGAGCCGGATCCATCACATGTGTTGGATTGGACTGATTTAATGGTTGATGAGGATGTCTCGTATGAGGAGAGACCGATTCGAGTCTTGGATAGGCGGGATCAAGTTTTGCGAGGCAAAACCATCCCTTTGGTCAAAGTTTTGTGGAAACATCACGGAGTGGAGGAAGCCACTTGGGAACGTGAGTTGGAAGTTCGCGAAAAATACCCGGACATGTTTATTGATTTGTAATCTTGTATTTAGATTTTGTAATATTGTTGAACTTAAGAGCCTTACATATGTCTTAAGTTGTAAAACATTGAGTATGTTTTGGTAAATGGGTGTATCTTGAAACTTGCTTCATTATAGAAGTTTAGTGTAACATTGCATATGTTGATTACATTGTTGAATGAGTTGTATATATCATGCAATTGAATATGATATGGGAATTGCTAACATTGAAAGGAATAATGCATAATAGTGGTGCAGGTTGAAATATATGTTGTTCTATATACACATTATGAGATGCTTCTTGATAAGAGATGAAATGACCAGTTTTAGTTGATTACTATTGAATTGTCATATATAAAAAAAAAAAACCTGTTTTCAAAAACTTATGCTTAATTTCGGGGACGAAATTCTTTTAAGGGGGGAAGGCTATAGCGACCCCGGTCTTTTCCCATTTGATTATTGTATCCGGACTTGGGTTCCATTTATTCTGTCATTGTATATTTGTTGTTGTCGTCCTTTATTTTCTCATTTGGAGTTATAGGATGTGTTGGGCAGGTTTGTTTCAGGTTGGTTGGGTTCATAAACCAAGTGTTGCTGTCCAGTTTTTGGGTTGGTCGCTCGAGCCAGGTTTCGGTCGCTCGAGCCAGGTTTGTTTTTGTGTCTTCTGGCTCGATCCAGATTTGCTTCGCTCGAGCGAGCGATTGCGTCTAGGTTAGACCTGAGGGCAGTGCTTATTCGCTCGAGCGAGCGAGGTGTATGTTTTCGAGTTCCTCGCTCGAGCGAGCATTCTGTCGCTCGAGCGTGATGCTGGGTTGCAGACCTGAAGCATTGTAGTTTTGGCTCGAGCGAGCTGTTCTTTGCTCGAGCAAGGTTTTCGTGTGTCTGGTCGCTCGAGCGACCAAGTCTTCGCTCGAGCGAGCCTGTCAGGTTTAAATAGGCAGCAGCGTGTTTCAGATCAGTTTTTCATACACTTTCATATTCCAAAACCCTAGTTACGAGTTCTCTCTCCCTCTACTCACCTTCTCTCTTAGGTTTGATCTACTTAGAGTGAGTTTCTACCTTAGATCCTTTATTAAAAAGATAGAGTGAGTCGAGGGCTTCCATTTAATCTGAACATTTGGTGATTTGGAGCACATTGGAATTTGGGTATTCATCTCTATTTTCTCCATTCGGGTTATTTTCTTCGAGGTAGGGATTTCCTACTCCATTTTATAAGTTTTGTTCTAAGTTTTGGTATTTTGATATGTTGGGGTTACTTTGATAATTTTGGGAAAAACCCTAGTTGTATTAATTAATTAATTTGTATAATTAATTTAAGGGAATTGGGGAATTTGGTTAAATTCATGAAATTGAGGAATTCATTGATTAAATGGTGTAGTTGGTTAATTTAAATCACTCGCCTATTGAATTGTTGATATATTTATTTCCAAGTCTAGAAATAACTGTTTTGGGCTATCGGTGGAGGATAATCGTGATTGTTGTAGACATTGCATGTGGATTAGGGATAACTGAAACTAATCACATTGGTTGAGTCATTAATTTTGACTGTTGAATTAATACAGACATTATGTGTATTGATTGTGTGGTGTATATGTTATGTGTTTACATACATTATTTTGTGTGGGAGAAGATAGGGGATGTACTCCACGGTTTAGGGGAAGATAGGGGATGGACCTCTCAACCGGATTTTGTTTGGGAGGAGATAGGGGATGGACTCCATTAGCATCACTTTTATGTGTGCTTATTTATATTGAAGTGTTTTTATTGATACAGCACTAAAATGTGTATCAAACAGGAAGTATGAAGTGTTTTGATTTGAGCCTGAGTCTCATTTGTTTGTTGACATTGGAAGAATGTGAATATGATATATATAGTTCACTGTTGTAAGTTTGGCCAGGTTCTGAGCCATATTGATAATGTTGGAAAGTAAAACTTGTTTTAGACATTAGTGTCATGAGGCTGTATAATGATATAATTGATTATCCTGGTTAACCATCTATTGAATGCTATTGCTTTATTCAATGCTTATATTTGGTTTAGTATATTTCTACTGGGCTGTGGCTCACCCTTTATGGGAACATCATTTTCAGGTCCAGGTGATAAGCTACCTCCAAGGACTTAGCTTGGAAGGATTTGGATTTTGAAGACTATCTTAGTTATTTGTTTTTATTTGATAAACATTCAAGCCTAGGGCTTTATTTGTGTTCGAGTTAGAACTCATATTTTTGTGTCCAAGTGTTGGCTTGGAAAGATGTAAGCCCATAGGGCATTTAATTTGATATTACATGTAATGTTTTCATTTAGTAATACTCTGATGAATGAGATAATGAATTGTTTTCTTTTTATATTGCATGCCAATGATATATATATAATGGGTTTATTTTGAGGGCGTTACAGAATATAAATAAAAATAAAAGTTGCATAAAATTAAAAATGAAAGTTCAATCCAGAAACCACTATACCTTAGCGATCTTGTAACGCCCACAAAATATTAACATTAAACCTATCAAATAAGACATGCACTGATATGTAAAAGTTCCACATTCTTCCATTTTATCAGAGTTTCATTACAAAAAGTATTACATGTTAACAACAAAAGCAAATGCCCTATGGGCTTACAGCTTTCCAAGTTAACACTTGGTTACAACAAAAGAGTACTAACTCGTTTACACATTAAGCCCTTGGCTTGAATTTACATGTAATACATCAAAATTAAAACGACAAAAGTATGTCCGCCTCTAGCCTCCCAAGCTATGTCCTTGGAGGTGGCATGCTACCTGTACCTGAAAATGATATTCCCATATAGGGTGAGCCACAGCCCAGTAGAAATACACTAAACCAACCATGAATAATGACTAAAAGATTAGCAATTGATAGATGGCCAACACTGATACATTCACATAAATCACATTTTATGTCATACGTCTTATGAGTCCAAGTTACTTTTCATTTTCCCTTTTTCAACAGATAAGCATATAAGCTCTATCCACATTCTCAACAGATATGTATAAAAACTATATCCCATATTCACAGATAAGCATATAAGCTGTACCCACATTCCCAACAGATATGTATAACAACAATATCCCACGCTCACAGATAAGCATATAAGCTGTATCCACATTTCACAAAGATAAGCATATGAGCTCTATCTTCACTTCTCTAGACAAGCGTATGAGCTGTATCTACGGAGTTCATCCCCTATCTTCTCCCAACACTATCCGGTTTAGAGGTACATCCCCTATCTTCCCCTAAACCGCGGAGTACATCCCCCATCTCCTCCTCTACACATAACGTATACAAACACATAGGTTCTATATACAATCACTCAATACATACAGTTAATGTATTCTATCAACCGTCAAGTTCCATGACACATTCCATTGATTAGTTTCCGTTTGCCTAATCATCATGCATTGTCTACAACAATCACGACTATCCTCCACCGATAGCCCAAAGCAGTTATTTCTAAACAGAAAATAAATGCACAAATGGATATTCAATCAACATTTCATTTCCTCATTTCTCCCAACTAATTATCCCAATTAATCAAACAATGTAATTAGGTCAATTCCCATAATTAACATTACAACCCTTAGGTCCCATTTTCATTAATGGTTCAACATATATTTCATTTTTCTATGCCAAGCATGCATCTAGGTTTATTATGAATAAAACCCCAACTTTTGTAAAATTACACAAAAGCCCCAAACTTTCACCAAATTACCAAACCAAGCCCAACATCTCAAAATACTAAAATTTAAAGACAAAATCCATAGAGAGGAGTAGGGTATCCCTACCTCGAAGTTTGAGCCAAAAAGGAGATGAAGACTCGAAGATCAACGTGCTCCAAATCTAAACTTTTTCAGATTAAATCGAAGCTCTCAACACCCTCTATCTTTTTAACAAAGGCCCTAGGCTAGATTCACACTCTAGGGAGATCAAATCTTAGAGAGAATGTAAGTTTAGAGAGAGAGAGTCTCGGATCTAGAGTTGGAAAGAAAAAGAAAGTGAAAAACTCCAGTTCAAAAATGCTACTGTCCGCTGATATAAAACACGCTCGCTCGAGCGAAGCCTTCGTCGCTCGAGCGACCAGACACAGAAAACTCTCGCTCGAGCCAAGAAGTTCTCGCTCGAGCCAAAAACTCAGAGGTGCGCTCGAGCGAAAGAATGCTCGCTCGAGCCAACAACTCAAACCCTCAGGTCTGCAACCAGCACGCTCGAGCGACAGACCTCTCGCTCGAGCGAATAACTGTAGACGTCCCCCCGAACGCTCCCGGGAGGGTTAAGTCCCGTTCTGTCCATTTGGGGTTACTACAGCTCGAACTCTCGAATTGTCACGGTTTTTAATCTGAACCAAAGAGTCCAAATCTGGCAAATCATTTTGAGAAATAGATTTTGAAAAAAGTAGTGCCAAACATGGACTGCTTTGCCAGATACAGAGTCGCCACCTAAATATTTTAAAACGGGGAAATTTAGGAAACCCTGACTCGGTGCCGAAGGCCACATGTCCGTCATCACCGGAGTTTGTCTCGGCTCGGGAGATTGGGTACGATCGGGGAAGGTCAGCTATGAGCACCCCCTCTCGCCCGGTCTGAAGACCGACCTCTACTAACCGTGATATCTCATTTTGAAAACGTCATGTGCTCTTATTCCAATTATTATCCTAGAATTACTATGTTATGCACACAGCAAACAAGTATAGACCAAATTGCCAAAATTGGAACAATACATTTTATGTTCGTTTTGAAAATGGTTTGCTACTCGCAAGTAGGCTAAAATGCAGGTTTTGCCACCCTCAAGTGGGCTTTTGGAAAAGATGATTTTGCCACTATCTAGTGGGCTTCAAATTCATAGTTTTGATGCATTATCCCAATTTAAGCAATTTGACCTCCATCCACAGGCATTCAAGCAGTTTATCTCATATAAGCACTTAGCCACATGGCAAGCATACTATCATGGCAACACTCACACGCATGCTGGATGCTAAAGCATAACTACTTACATTGTACTCCATGCCAAAACAATAAACTAGTTAGCGAATATGCATGTCCTAGTTCATGTTAATTTGCCTAATGCAACACATACAAGATGCAATTTAGATAGGCTCGATTAACTTAAGCATGTGTAATGCGATCAATTAATTCATGTATTCAATTTTGAAATTCTGAAAATACGAATGCAGTTAGCATGATGTACCGAGCCTAATGCATGTAATACTAATGAATGCACGCATGCACAGCATAAGGTATGCTAATTTCAAAAAATGCCCTAATCTACCATCATAAGCAGGTAAATAAAAGGGAAGGAAGAAATGGGGATTGGAAGACATACACACACTCACCCACACTTATTACATATTTACCCTCACTCTGAGGGTCCAAATGAATATTACAGTCCCAAAATAATAAACAAATAAGATTATTACAAAATTTCTAGTTTAATTTGAAAGAAAAGATGGCAAAGGAAAGAAGAGGGTAGCCGCAGCCTCTGCCTCGGGATGCGCGAATGATGCATGCTCGAATCCGTCTCGCCCAGAAAACCCGTACTGTACTCCTGCCGCCTCTGTTTGTACTGCCTTGTCTTTCTGAAAATTGCCAAAGTAATGGAGCAAGTTCCTTACATCCTGCAGAGCACTACCGGCCGGACAGAATTCCCACCGGCACTTCACAATTTCCATCGGCATTTTATTGGATTCATCGGCACTCCAGAGATTGCCGGTCGGCACCAAATTCTGCCGGTCGGCAGAAACTTCCTACAGAAGACAATTTGACAGCAAACAGAGAACAGACAGTGCATGGCATGGGGTTTTCAGGTACATGTGGGCATGGTTGTGCCTCTTATCATGTTTTGAACTCAAAGAAGCATGACCTTCGATCCTTGAGCCATCAATGGTGCATGATAACTCAAGGGATCAAATTTGCCACTTAATGTAAGGATGCATGCAACAAACAAAATGAAATCCGAAGCCTTATCATGTCGGAGTCAAAGGCCCCGGTGACCGGGAATCGAGGCACATTACATCACTTGAAGTATGAATGTTCCTTAATTCCCACACTTGGTTTGACACCCCAAACCAAGCAAATGCAATGCATGTTATTAAAACATGGCTCAAAATGCAACATGATACCAAGATGTTAAGCACAACAAGCATTATGCAATCGACATGACAAATGTGTAATGCCAAGCATACAAGGTACAAATATGATGCAAACATGGACCAATTTGGTCATAAAGTTAGCATGGAATAGCACATTAATGGGACAATCATGCAACCAACATGAGATAAGCATGCAAAGGGGGCCTCAAAGTGATAAAGGTGCAGACCTTTATTCACCTCAAAACAGCACCAAGAGTGCTCAAAATGATGGACAAACAACTCATGCCAACATGCAAGCTAATAGACCCGAGGCTAAGGCGCCAAAAGGGCCACTTTACTTCCAACAACAAGACCAAGCTATGGCATGATTAAGACAAGTAAGGACAGATTTTTTTCATGCAAAATGGGACCCCAAAACCTCCTAGTATGGCAGCTAAAGATGACTCCCAAGAGGCATATGCACTAAGGCTCATTCCTAAGCATAAGAGGGTACACCCTCAAGGCATAAAAGAGGCCATGCATGCACACATACAAACATGATTCTTGGACTAAAATGTGGTCCTAGATGATGTTAAATCATGAGGGTAATCACAACCATGCATGCTAGAGGTCAACATGCTCAAGGTTTTCAAGCCAAAATACAAAGCAACCCTAACAAACATGTCAAGTATGACCAAATGAAGAACCAACAGAATTTAAGCATAGAAAAACAATGCTAAAAGCTTCATGGAACTAAGCCAACACACACAAGAATCATGGCCTAATCATGAGATGCACTTCTAAGCAAAATGGAGCAATACAAAGCAAGTACTACAAGCATACAAGGAGGCACAAATCCGGCCAAAAATAGAGGTTACATATGACCTAAAACACCTAAAAAACTTCTGAAATAAGGCCAAGAATGATCAAGCATACATGCTACCTTTTTAAGCCAAAAAGCAAGGAAACAAAACCATGAAGGGAGAGGGGTGTCCCTCCCCTATGCAAGACTTCAAACCACCCTTTTTAACACTGAAAATCAACTGGTTTTTAGTGGTGAAAGGATCAAAATGCTGAAGTGAACAAAGCCTTATCAAAGAGGCACCAAAATGGACCAAACAAGGCCTAGAAGGGTGAGTTTACACTCAAACCACAAAATGACCTTAATGAAAGTGCTAAAGCAGGAAAATACAAGCCCTTTTTATGTTATACACAAGAGCTAAAACAACAAGCAAGATAGGTAAAAAACTATTGCAAGTTTGGGGAATATAAATCAAGATGCTCACCCTTGAAGAACCTTTGAAGAACAAATGGTCTAGCCTCCTTCTTTTGATCAAAACCAGTCCAAAAACTCAAGAAACAACCCCCCAAGTCCCTCAATCTCGGAGTAAGGTGTAATAGTGTGTGTAATGGTGCAAAAGTAAGGTAAAAACCACCTTTTGAGCTAAGAAACACACACAAAGGAGGAGAGAGAGGGAGGTATAGAGATAATATGTATCTATATCTCTAAGGTCTGGTTTTTGGTTGCAAGAGTCTAACCTAGATCAAAGAGGAAGGCCCTCCTCTTATAAGACTCCCTCTTGCAAAGCTTATACAACAAGCTTGCTTAGAGGGAGATCCCTCCATACACGTGTATGGAGGGGGGAAGAGTTGGTGCCAGCTATCACAGCTGGCATAAAATATCTCCATAAAGTGGATGAACAGTGGTCGGCTGCCCAAAAATGTCATTTCGACAAAAAACAGTGCCGACCGGCAACAAATCATGCCGACCGGCAATAAAGTGTGCCGACCGGCAAACAAAAGTGCCGATGGTAGAAAAAGACCAGCCGGTGGCCTCCAGCCACTGCCGGTGGTGTGTAGGGATGTCTCACAAGGCATTCCCTGCCCCTCCAAGGCAAAACACAAGTGTTCGGTGCAAAACTAGACACTAAACGGTCAAGTTCGGAGATCCTGAGGCAGGGCGCGCGAGCCGAGGCTTCCGGGAACTCCAAACGAACACAAACATGGATGATCACCGAGTGTTCAAACGGTGACGTCCAAGTCTTGAGGACGGTCAAAAATGGGGTGTCTACAATAACAAACCCAGACCGCTCGAGCGAAGGAAGCTCGCTCGAGCCAAGAAATGCAACTCTAAGGTCCAGAACCAGACACAATCGCTCGCTCGAGCGAAGCCACTCTGGCTCGATCCACCAGACACGAACTCAACTCTCGCTCGAGCGACCAACTCCTTGCTCGAGCGAAGGTCCAAAAATCTGGGCAGCAGCACTAGGCTCCCAAACACAACCAACCTGTAACAAACCTGCCCAACACATCCTATAACTCAATGTACAAAGTAAAAAGGATGCAAACAAGATAATAAACAACTACCAACATCCACGGACACATGTCCAGATCACTGTACAACAAGGGTAAACCCGGGATCGCTATAGATCTATTTGGAAATTAAATAAAAAAGGAAGTTTAATAGGAAAGTAAATTGAATTAAAATGGAAGTAGAAAAAAAATAAAAATGAAAGTTGCATAAAATTAAAAATGGAAGTTCAATACAGAAACCGCTATGCCTCAACGATCTATTTGGAAATTAATTAAAAAAGGAAGTTTAATAGAAAAGTAAATTGAATAAAAATGGAAGTTGAATAAAAATAAAAATGAAAGTTGCAGAAAATTAAATATGGAAGTTCAATCCAGAAACCACTTTACCTTAACAATCTATTTGGAAATTAAATAAAAAAGGAAGTTTAATAGAAAAGTAAATTAAATAAAAAAGGAAGTTAAATAAAAATAAAAATGGAAGTTGCAGAAAATTAAAAATGGAAGTTCATTCCAGAAACCACTATACCTTAACGATTTATTTGGAAATTAAATAAAAAAGGAAGTTTAATAGAAAAGTAAATTGAATAAAAATGGAAGTTGAATAAAAATAATAATGAAAGTTGCATATTCTTAAAAATGGAAGTTCATTCCAGAAACCACTATACCTTAACGATCTATTTGGAAATTAAATAAAAAAGGAAGTTTAATAGAAAAGTAAATTGATTAAAAATGCAAGTGAAATAAAAATAAAAATGAAAGTTGCATAAAATTAAAAATGGAAGTTCAATCCAGAAACCACTATACCTTAACGATCTACTTGGAAATTAAATAAAAAAGGAAGTTTAATGTAACGCCCTCAAAATAATAACATTAAACCCATCAAATAAGACATGCGTTGACGTATAAACAAACCACCTTCTATTATTCATTAGTGTCTCATTACATAAGTATTACATGTTAACATCATAACAAAATGCCCTACGGGCTTACAGCTTTCCAAGTTAACACTTGGTTACAACAAAGAGTACTAACTCGATACACATTAAGCCCTTGGCTTGAAGTTACATGTAATACATCAAAAGTAAAACAACAAAACATGTCCGCCTCTAGCCTCCCAGCTATGTCCTTGGAGGTGGCATGCTTCCTGTACCTGAAAATGATATTCCCATATAGGGTGAGCCACAGCCCAGTAGAAATACACTAAACCAACCATGGACAATGACTAAAACATTAGCAATTGATAGTTGGTCAACACTGATACAATCACATAAATTACATATTTATGTCAACGACTTACAAGTCCCATTTACTTTTCATTTTCCCTTTTTCAACAGATAAGCATGCTAGCTCTACCATCATTTCCACAGATATGTATAAAAACTATATCTCACATTCAGATAAGCATAAAAGCTATACCCACATTCTCAACAGATATGTATATCAACAATATCCACAGATAAGCATACAAGCTATATCCACATTCTACAACAGATATGTATATCAACAATATCCACAGATAAGCATACAAGCTGTATCCACACTTCACAAAGATAAGCATATGAGCTCTATCTTCACTTCTCTAGACAAGCATATGAGCTCTGTCTACGGAGTTCATCCCCTATCTCCTCCCAATACCTATCCGGTTTAGAGGTACATCCCCTATCTTCCCCTAAACCGCGGAGTACATCCCCTATCTCCTCCTCTACACACAACGTATATAAACACATTGGTTCTATATACAATCACACAATACATACAATTAATGTATTCAATTAACCGTCAAGTTCCATGACACATTTCATTGATTAGTTTCAGTTTACCTAATCATCAAGCATTGTCTACAACAATCACGACTATCCTCCACCGATAGCCCAAAGCAGTTATTTCTAAACAGAAAATAAACGCACAATGGATATCCAATCAACATTTCATTCCTCATTCTTCTCAATTAATTATCCCAATTAATTAAACAATGTAATTAGGTCAATTCCCATAATTAACATTTCAACCCTTAGGTTCCATTTTCATCAATGATTCAACAATCATTCCATTTTTCTATGCCAAACATGCATCTAGGTTTATTATGAATAAAACCCCGACTTTTGTAAAATTACACAAAAGCCCCAAACTTTTACAAAATTACCAAACCAAGCCCAACATCTCAAAATACCAAAATTTAAAGACAAAACCCATAGAGAGGAGTAGGTTATCCCTACCTCAAACCCGGAGCCTCAAAGGAGATGAAGATCAAAACCAAAATGCTCCAAACCTCGAAATTTTCTGATCAAAAGGAAGCCCTCGACGATTAACAACTTTTTTGTAAAGGCCAAAGATGAGCAAATCACTCCTACTAGATCAAAACCTAGAGAGAAGGTAGAGTCTAGAGTGAGAGGCTCAACAATGGTGATTTTGGAAAAGTAAGAGAGAGAAGAGAAAGTAAAAAGTGATTTGGAAAGTCATAATTTCGGGACTTAAACCCAGTCTCCCGCTCGAGCGTAAAACACCCCGCTCGAGCGGCCACTCACAGACTTACGCTCGAGCGGCCAACCTCCCGCTCGAGCGCAGAATGCACTCGTTCAGCACTTTTGCAGAACCAGACCTCCGCTCGAGCTCCCAACCCTACGCTCGAGCGTACAACACTGCACAACAAATACTGGATGGGTGTATTCCACGCTCGAGCGCCAACATCTACGCTCAAGTGGACAGACCAAAAATCTGGGCAACTAGTTTTGGTTTCTAAACTCAACCAACCTGAAACAAACCCACCCAACACATCCCATAACTCAAATATGAAGTAAAGAGGATGCAAACAAGATAATAGTCAACTACCAACATCTACAGACACAAGTCTGGATCACTATACAACAAGGGTAAACCTGAGATCGCTATAACCTCCCCCCCTTAAAGAATTTCGTCCCCGAAATTAAGCACCAGTTTTCAAAACAAGTCTTCCTCCATTTTAAACAATGTTATATTTTAACATTCAACAATTCGACCCATTACCGGTCATCCCATCCCTTAAACAAGAGACATATCACAATATGTAAACAACATATGTACTTTCAACATGCATCTACATTATGCACTATCCTTCCAATTTCAACAATATGTTCAACAGATATAATGTTACATTCAACTTCCATATGAGGCAAGTTCCAAAACATACTACCAATAATCAAAACATTCTCAATGTTTCACAACTTAAGACATATATAAAAGCTCTTAAGTTCAACAAAATGTAAAATTCAAATACAAGATTACATATCAATAAACAAGTCCGGATATTTCTCACGGACTTCCAACTCACGTTCCCAAGTGGCTTCCTCCACTCCGTGATGTTTCCACAAGACTTTCACCAAAGGAATGGTCTTGCCACGCAGGACCTGATCCCGCCTATCCAAGACCCGAACCGGTCTCTCCTCATACGAGGCATCCTCATCTACCTCTAAATCGCTCCAATCCAGCACATGTGATGGATCTGGCTCATACTTCCGAAGCATACTCACATGAAACACGTCATGCACCCTGGACAACTGCGGCGGTAAGGCTAACCGATAAGCAACCTCGCCAATCCTCTCAAGGATCTCAAAAGGACCAATAAACCGAGGGGATAATTTCCCACTCTTCCCAAACCTCATCAGGCCTCGTCTAGGTGATATTTTCAGAAAGACATGATCACCTACCTCAAACGCCAAAGGCCTCCTCCTACGGTCGGCATAACTCTTTTGTCGACTCTGGGCTGTAACAAGCCTCCTACGGATAAGCTCAACTTTCTCCGTCGTCTCCCTAACCAACTCCGGACCCCACAAAGGTGCATCACCCACCTCGGCCCAACAAACTGGAGACCTACACGGTCGGCCATACAAGGCCTCAAACGGTGCCATACCGATGCTAGACTGAAAACTGTTGTTGTAGGCAAACTCTACCAAGGGTAAGTGCCTCTCCCACGTCCCACTGAAGTCCAGGACACAACCCCGAAGCATATCCTCGAGGATCTGAATAGTACGCTCGGACTGCCCGTCAGTCTGAGGATGATAAGCCGTACTAAAGGTCAACTTAGTGCCCAAGGCACTCTGCAAACTCTGCCACAACCTAGCAGTAAAACGAGGATCTCTATCTGAGACGATCGTCACTGGGACCCCGTGCAATCTCACTACGTCCCGAATATACAAATCGGCAAGATGATCTACCGAATCTCTCACGCGCATAGGAATAAAGTGCGCCGACTTAGTCAACCGGTCTACAACCACCCAAATAGCATCACTACCCCGCTGAGTCCTCGGAAGACCTACAACGAAGTCCATAGTGACATGCTCCCACTTCCACTCGGCAATAGGCAAGGGTTGCAACAAACCCGCTGGCCTCTGATGCTCGGCCTTCACTTGCTGGCAAGTAAGGCACTTCGATACGAAAACAGCCACGTCTCTTTTCATACCCCGCCACCAAAACTGACGACCCAAATCCTGATACATCTTAGTACCTCCCGGATGCACCGCAAGGCGCGAATGGTGAAACTCTCGGAGTACTTCCTCTCGGCAAGACTCCGGTACAAACAAACGGTCTCGGTATCTCACACTCAGGTCGGGATACACCGTCAAGCCCTTCTCAACTTTCCCACTGGAGATCTTCTCTCGGAGAGATCCTACCTCAAGGTCACCTCTCTGTGCCTCTAACACTCTAATCACAAGTGTAGGCTGCGCAACAACAGAAAACAAGGCCGCAGCCTCAACAGATTCGCCCAGTAGCAAATCAAACTCGCCAAGTGCTCCCAACATCTCCCATTCCCGGATGGCTATACTAGCTACATCACCAATGGTTTTCCTACTAAGGGCATCGGCCACAACATTGGCCTTTCCCGGATGATAATGTAACTCAAAATCATAATCCTCGATGAACTCCATCCATCTCCTCTGCCTCAAATTCAAGTCTCTCTGTGTAAACAGATACTTCAAACTCTTGTGATCCGAGAATACCTCGAACCTCTCACCAAAAAGGTAGTGCCTCCAGATTTTCAAGGCAAAGATCACAGCTGCTAATTCTAGGTCGTGTGTGGGGTAATTCTTCTCGTGTATTTTCAACTGACGTGAGCCATAAGCTACCACTTTCCCCTCTTGCATCAACACACAACCCAAACCCTCTCGTGAGGCATCACAATAAACCGCATAACCCAACCCTCTCTCCGGAATAATCAACACCGGAGCGGTGGTCAATCTAACTTTCAGCTCTTGAAACGACTTTTCACAAGTCTCACTCCACTCAAACTTGACTCCCTTCCGAGCCAGTCTAGTCAACGGTGACGCTAACCTGGAGAAATCTTTCACAAACCGACGGTAATACCCAGCCAATCCCAGAAAACTGTGGATCTCAAACACACTCTTAGGCTGTGCCCAATCTTGCACTGCCTCAACCTTGGATGTATCCACAGACACCCCTTCCCCGGATACCACGTGGCCTAAGAATTTGACTTCCCTCAGCCAGAACTCACACTTCCCAAACTTGGCATACAGCCTATGGGCTCTAAGTAACTCAAGCACCACTCTCAAGTGTGCCTCATGCTCCTCCTTAGAAGGCGAATAGATAAGGATGTCGTCCACGAAGACAACCACAAATCGGTCTAAGAACTCCCGGAAAATCCGGTTCATCAAGTCCATAAAGATTGCCGGTGCATTGGTAAGCCCAAATGGCATCACCAGAAACTCGTAATGGCCATACCGCGTACGGAATGCCGTTTTCGGAATATCCTCCTCCCTGACCCTCAACTGGTGGTAACCCGATCTCAAGTCTATCTTAGAGAAACAACGGGAACCCTTCAACTGGTCAAACAAATCATCTATACGGGGCATAGGGTACTTATTCTTAACCGTAGCCCGATTCAACTTCCGATAGTCAATACACAATCTCAAGGCACCATCTTTCTTTTTAACAAAGAGGGCCGGCGCTCTCCACGGCGAAACACTAGGGCGAACAAAGCCCTTATCGAGCAATTCCTGGAGCTGAACTTTCAACTCAACCAACTCTGCTGGAGCAAAACGGTAAGGTGCCATAGAAATCGGCGCCGTACCTAGCACTAAATCAATAGAGAATTCTATCTCTCGGTGAGGTGGCAAGCTAACAAGTTCTTCGGGAAAAACATCCGAATACTCACAAACCACCCTTGGTAACACAACCAGAGTCTCAACACACTCGCTACTCTCAAAGCTAGCAAGTAAACCACTAAGCTCACTTCGCCCTCGCGAATCAAACCCCGGTGGCAAAACACTACTAACCCGGTCTCCCAAGAAATGGAACCACTCCCCGCTCAAGGTACACAATGTAACCCTCTGGCGGTAGCAATCAATAACAGCCCGGTATGACGATAACCAGTCCATACCCAAAATAACATCAAAACCTTTCATGGGCATGACAACAAACGGAAAAGGAAGCCTATAGTCGGCGACCTCTATATCACAACCTCTAACACCCTGTTTCAGAATCAACTCACCACCCAAAGGCGATACCACACAAATAGGAGATGCTAACTGTGCTAACTCCAATTCCAAAACAGATGCAAATGCAGCAGATACAAAAGAATGAGATGCACCCGTGTCTATCAACACATTAGCAACCGAGTTGCAAAACAGAAAAGTACCTCTCACTACTGATGGAGCTGGTACTAAATCCTGCGCGGTAACAGCATACACGCGCCCCGTAGGCCCCTGGTCTACCTGCTCACCTCTCGGAGCAAAAGACTGCTGCACAGACTGGGATGACGAAGCTCCCGGATTGGCCCTCGAGGCCTGCACAGACTGAGCTGGCTGAAAACCCTGCGTCTGCCTAGAACCAGACGCTCCCGAAGTGGCACTCAACTGTGGGCAAAACCTCTTCATGTGCCCAGGTTGTCCACACTGATAACAAGTCAAGAGCTGCCCCCTGCCCAAACTCTGACTCTGCGGTCTAGCTGAAAAAGAAGCAGCTTTCTGACCCCCACCCTTCTGCGGGCAAACTGAAACCTTGTGACCCAACTGGCCACACTTGTAACAAGTGAATTCCCCCTGACCACCTCTCCCGGAGCCTGCACTCGGCACTGGGAAGGTCGATCTAGCAACACCACCCTGCGACTGCTGAGGATTAGAACCCCTCTGCCTCCTGCCATCACTCTGACTATCCTGGCTCCTCTTGGAGCCTCTCTGACCCTCATCCTCCTCCCGCATCA
This sequence comes from Camellia sinensis, assembly GCF_055761805.1. Lineage (NCBI taxonomy): Eukaryota > Viridiplantae > Streptophyta > Magnoliopsida > Ericales > Theaceae > Camellia > Camellia sinensis. The sequence continues at coordinate 42,702,020 of NW_028128987.1, read as the reverse complement.
TAAGCTCCATATGAGCTGCAGCATCCACTAGGTGTCTATACTCTCGAATATAAGACCCACCAATTCTCAACTTGAGGCCCCGCCTCAACTTCCGCTCAAACTCATAGCAACGGCGTTCCTCAGACGCCACCAATTCAGGTGCAAACCTAGACAGACTGGTAAAAGTAGCCTCAAACTCGGCCACTGACAAGCCTTGCTGATTAAGCCGGCTAAACTGATCCCTCAGCTTCTCCCTAGCTACTGTAGACAAAAACCTCTCCTGAAAAGCATTCACAAATGCCTCCCAAGTCCCACCAACACGAGCCTTCTCGTACTTCCACCATTGACCCGCATCTCCCTTCAGCTGGAAGGATGCCAAGGTCACTTTCAGTGCTCCGTCCTCGATGCCAAGCATCTCAAACGTCTTCGTTGTCTGTTCGAGCCATTCATCTGCCTTAAGCGGCTCTTTAGGATCCCCGATAAACTCGTCCGGATTACACCGGAAGAACTCCCTCTTCAAGAAAGAAGGCCCTGCCTCAGCTGCCTGATTCTCAGCCCTAAGAATACCCAAAGCTCCTGCTATCTCTCTGGCCAAGGCACCCATAGCCTGCTGACCCACTGGCTCGGCCACAGTGGCCTGCCCAACCCCCTCCTGCACTGCCGGAATCTCACCCTGTAACGGTACTTCCTGCCTCGCAGGTCTACCACGTCTAGCACCTCTTCCTCGTCCTGACATCCTAATAAAGGCAACACAGAACGTTAACACATTCATAAGTGTGCCAAAACTAAACACTCACGTCCTAATGCATGGACAACTGTAATTCACTCCACATAAGCACATAAACACATAAGCACTTACGAATTTCATTTCCGGATAATGATAGTCCCGAGACGTTACTAGAGTTCCGGTTAGAAACAGCATTGATCAAGTGCTTTTCCAACAAGACTCCCAGAAACTCAAGGATCCAATCAGCATCCTAGAAATTAAATCCCATACCCACATAGTCACATAAGCATGTTAGCATTTAAGCACATAGCATATGATACTACATCTAAGTCTCTATCAAGCGAGACAAACCCATTGTGATACTAATCACTTCCCACGTACCCAAAGTATTCGAACCCGGTACGCTCTGATACCAAGTTGTAACGCCCTCAAAATAATAACATTAAACCCATCAAATAAGACATGCGTTGACGTATAAACAAACCACCTTCTATTATTCATTAGTGTCTCATTACATAAGTATTACATGTTAACATCATAACAAAATGCCCTACGGGCTTACAGCTTTCCAAGTTAACACTTGGTTACAACAAAGAGTACTAACTCGATACACATTAAGCCCTTGGCTTGAAGTTACATGTAATACATCAAAAGTAAAACAACAAAACATGTCCGCCTCTAGCCTCCCAGCTATGTCCTTGGAGGTGGCATGCTTCCTGTACCTGAAAATGATATTCCCATATAGGGTGAGCCACAGCCCAGTAGAAATACACTAAACCAACCATGGACAATGACTAAAACATTAGCAATTGATAGTTGGTCAACACTGATACAATCACATAAATTACATATTTATGTCAACGACTTACAAGTCCCATTTACTTTTCATTTTCCCTTTTTCAACAGATAAGCATGCTAGCTCTACCATCATTTCCACAGATATGTATAAAAACTATATCTCACATTCAGATAAGCATAAAAGCTATACCCACATTCTCAACAGATATGTATATCAACAATATCCACAGATAAGCATACAAGCTATATCCACATTCTACAACAGATATGTATATCAACAATATCCACAGATAAGCATACAAGCTGTATCCACACTTCACAAAGATAAGCATATGAGCTCTATCTTCACTTCTCTAGACAAGCATATGAGCTCTGTCTACGGAGTTCATCCCCTATCTCCTCCCAATACCTATCCGGTTTAGAGGTACATCCCCTATCTTCCCCTAAACCGCGGAGTACATCCCCTATCTCCTCCTCTACACACAACGTATATAAACACATTGGTTCTATATACAATCACACAATACATACAATTAATGTATTCAATTAACCGTCAAGTTCCATGACACATTTCATTGATTAGTTTCAGTTTACCTAATCATCAAGCATTGTCTACAACAATCACGACTATCCTCCACCGATAGCCCAAAGCAGTTATTTCTAAACAGAAAATAAACGCACAATGGATATCCAATCAACATTTCATTCCTCATTCTTCTCAATTAATTATCCCAATTAATTAAACAATGTAATTAGGTCAATTCCCATAATTAACATTTCAACCCTTAGGTTCCATTTTCATCAATGATTCAACAATCATTCCATTTTTCTATGCCAAACATGCATCTAGGTTTATTATGAATAAAACCTCGACTTTTGTAAAATTACACAAAAGCCCCAAACTTTTACAAAATTACCAAACCAAGCCCAACATCTCAAAATACCAAAATTTAAAGACAAAACCCATAGAGAGGAGTAGGTTATCCCTACCTCAAACCCGGAGCCTCAAAGGAGATGAAGATCAAAACCAAAATGCTCCAAACCTCGAAATTTTCTGATCAAAAGGAAGCCCTCGACAATCAACAACTTTTTTGTAAAGGCCAAAGATGAGCAAATCACTCCTACTAGATCAAAACCTAGAGAGAAGGTAGAGTCTAGAGTGAGAGGCTCAACAATGGTGATTTTGGAAAAGTAAGAGAGAGAAGAGAAAGTAAAAAGTGATTTGGAAAGTCACAATTTCGGGACTTAAACCCAGTCTCCCGCTCGAGCGTAAAACACCCCGCTCGAGCGGCCACTCACAGACTTACGCTCGAGCGGCCAACCTCCCGCTCGAGCGCAGAATGCACTCGCTCAGCACTTTTGCAGAACCAGACCTCCGCTCGAGCTCCCAACCCTACGCTCGAGCGTACAACACTGCACAACAAATACTGGATGGGTGTATTCCACGCTCGAGCGCCAACATCTACGCTCGAGCGGACAGACCAAAAATCTGGGCAACTAGTTTTGGTTTCTAAACTCAACCAACCTGAAACAAACCCACCCAACACATCCCATAACTCAAATATGAAGTAAAGAGGATGCAAACAAGATAATAGTCAACTACCAACATCTACAGACACAAGTCTGGATCACTATACAACAAGGGTAAACCTGAGATCGCTATATTTAATAGGAAAGTAAATTGAATTAAAATGGAAGTAGAATAAAAATAAAAATGAAAGTTGCATAAAATTAAAAATAGAAGTTCAATACAGAAACCACTATGCCTCAACGATCTATTTGGAAATTAATTAAAAAAGGAAGTTTAACAGAAAATTAAATTGAATAAAAATGGAAGTTGAATAAAAATAAAAATGAAAGTTGCAGAAAATTAAATATGGAAGTTCAATCCAGAAACCACTTTACCTTAACGATCTATTTGGAAATTAAATAAAAAAGGAAGTTTAATAGAAAAGTAAATTGAATAAAAAAGGAAGTTAAATAAAAATAAAAATGGAAGTTGCAGAAAATTAAAAATGGAAGTTCATTCCAGAAACCACTATACCTTAACGATCTATTTGGAAATTAAATAAAAAAGGAAGTTTAATAGAAAAGTAAATTGATTAAAAATGGAAGTTGAATAAAAATAAAAATGAAAGTTGCAGAAAATTAAATATGGAAGTTCAATCCAGAAACCACTATACCTTAACGATCTATTTGGAAATTAAATAAAAAAGGAAGTTTAACAGAAAAGTAAACTGAATAAAAATGGAAGTTGGATAAAAATAAAAATGAAAGTTGCAGAAAATTAAAAGCCGAAGTTCAAACCCGAAACCACTATACCTTAATGATCTATTTGGAAATCGAATAAAAAAGGAAGTTTAATAGAAAAGTAAATTGAATAAAAATGGAAGTTGAATAAAAATAAAAATGAAAGTTGCATAAAATTAAAAATGGAAGTTCAATCCAAAAACCACTATACCTTAACGATCTATTTGGAAATTAAATAAAAAAGGAAGTTGAGTAGAAAAGAAACTTGAATAAAAAAGGAAGTTAAATAAAAATAAAAATGGAAGTTGCAGAAAATTAAAAATGGAAGTTCATTCCAGAAACCATTATACCTTAACGATCTATTTGGAAATTAATTAAAAAAGGAAGTAAAATAAAAATAAAAATGAAAGTTGCATAAAATTAAAAATGGAAGTTCAATCCAAAACCACTATACCTTAACGATCTACTTGAAAATTAAATAAAAAAGGAAGTTTAATAGGAAAGTAAATTGAATTAAAACGGAAGTAGAATATAAATAAAAATAAAAGTTGCATAAAATTAAAAATGGAAGTTCAATCCAGAAACCACTATACCTTAACGATCTATTTGGAAATTAATTAAAAAAGGAAGTTTAATAGAAATGTAAATTGAATAAAAATGAAAGTTGCAGAAAATTAAATATGGAAGTTCAATCCAGAAACCACTATATCTTAACGATCTATTTGGAAATTAAATAAAAAAGGCAGTTTAACTGAAAAGTAAATTGAATAAAAATGGAAGTTGAATAAAAATAAAAATGAAAGTTGCAGAAAATTAAAAGCGGAAGTTCAAACCCGAAACCACTATACCTTAACGATCTATTTGGAAATTAAATAAAAAGGAAGTTTAATAGAAAAGTAAATTGAATAAAAATGGAAGTTGAATAAAAATAAAAAGGAAAGTTGCAGAAAATTAAAAGCAGAAGTTCAATCCCGAAACCACGATACCTTAACGATCTATTTGGAAATCAAATAAAAAAGGAAGTTTAATAGAAAAGTAAATTGAATAAAAATGGAAGTTGAATAAAAATAATTATGAAAGAAGCATATTCTTAAAAATGGAAGTTCATTCCAGAAACCACTATACCTTAACGATCTATTTGGAAATTAAATAAAAAGGAAGTTTAATAGAAAAGTAAATTGAATAAAAATGGAAGTTGAATAAAAATAAAAATGAAAGTCGCATAGAATTAAAAATGGAAGTTCAATCCAAAAACCACTATACCTTAACGATCTATTTGGAAATTAAATTAAAAAAGAAGTTGAGTACAAAAGAAACTTGAATAAAAAAGGAAGTTAAATAAAAATGAAAGTGGAAGTTAAAGAAAATTAAAAATGGAAGTTCATTCCAGAAACCACTATACCTTAACGATCTATTTGGAAATTAAATAAAAAAGCAAGTTTAATAGAAATGCAAATTGAATGAAAATGGAAGTAGAATATATATAAAAATGAAAGTTGCATAAAATTAAAAATGGAAGTTCAATCCAGAAACCACTATACCTTAGCGATCTATTTGGAAATTAAATAGAAAAGGAAGTTTAGTAGGAAAGTAAATTGAATTAAAATGGAAGTAGAATAAAAATCAAAATGAAAGTTGCATAAAATTAAAAATGGAAGTTCAATCCAGAAACCACTATACCTTAACGATCTATTTGGAAATCAAATAAAAAAGGAAGTTTAACAGAAAAGTAAATTGAATAAAAATGGAAGTTGAATAAAAATAAAAATGAAAGTTGCAGAAAATTAAATATGGGAGTTCAATCCAGAAACCACTTTACCTTAACGATCTATTTGGAAATTAAATAAAAAAGGAAGTTTAATCGAAAAGTAAATTGAATAAAAATGGAAGTGGAATAAGAATAAAAAGGAAAGTTGCGGAAAATTAAAAGCGGAAGTTCAATCCCGAAACCACTATACCTTAACGATCTATTTTCAAATCAAATAAAAAAGGAAGTTTAATAGAAAATTAAATTGAATAAAAATGGAAGTTGAATAAAAATAAAAAGGAAAGTTGCAGAAAATTAAAAGCGGAAGTTCAATCCCGAAACCACTATACCTTAACGATCTATTTGCAAATCAAATAAAAAAGAAGTTTAATAGAAAAGTAAATTGAATAAAAATGGAAGTTGAATAAAAATAAAAATGAAAGTTGCATAAAATTAAAAATGGAAGTTCAATAAAAAAACCACTATACCTTAACGATCTATTTGGAAATTATATAAAAAAGGAGTTGAGTAGAAAAAAAAACTTGAATAAAAAAGGAAGTTAAATAAAAATAAAAATGGAAGTTGCAGAAAATTAAAAATGGAAGTTCAATTCAGAAACCGCTATACCTTAACGATCTATTTGGAAATTAAATAAAAAAGGATGTTTAATAGAAAAGTAAATTGATTAAAAATGGAAGTAAAATAAAAATAAAAATGAAAGTTGCATAAAATTAAAAATGGAAGTTCAATCCAGAAACCACTACACCTTAACGATCTACTTGGAAATTAAATAAAAAAGGAAGTTTAATAGGAAAGTATATTGAATTAAAACGGAAGTAGAATATAAATAAAAATAATAGTTGCATAAAATTAAAAATGGAAGTTCAATCCAGAAACCACTATACCTTAGCGATCTATTTGGAAATTAAATAAAAAAGGAAGTTTAATAGGAAAGTAAATTGAATTAAAATGGAAGTTGAATAAAAATAAAAATGAAAGTTGCAGAAAATTAAATATGGAAGTTCAATCCAGAAACCACTATACCTTAACGATCTATTTGGAAATTAAATAAAAAAGGAAGTTTAACAGAAAAGTAAATTGAATAAAAATGGAAGTTGAATAAAAGTAAAAATGAAAGTTGCAGAAAATTAAAAGCGGAAGTTCAAACCCGAAACCACTATATCTTAACGATTTATTTGCAAATCAAATAAAAAAAGGAAGTTTAATAGAAAAGTAAATTGAATAAGAATGGAAGTTGAATGAAAATAAAATGGAAAGTTGCAGAAAATTAAAAGCGGAAGTTCAATCCCGAAACCACTATATCTTAACGATTTATTTGCAAATCAAATAAAAAAGGAAGTTTAATAGAAAAGGAAATTGAATAAAAATGGAAGGGGAATAAAAATAAAAAGGAAAGTTGCAGAAAATTAAAAGCGGAAGTTCAATACCGAAACCACTATACCTTAACGATCTATTTTCAAATCAAATAAAAAAGGAAGTTTAATAGAAAAGTAAATTGAATAAGAATGGAAGTTGAATAAAAATAAAAAGGAAAGTTGCAGAAAATTAAAAGCGGAAGTTCAATCTCGAAACCACTATATCTTAACGATTTATTTGCAAATCAAATAAAAAAGGAAGTTTAATAGAAAAGTAAATTGAATAAAAATGGAAGTTGAATAAAAACAAAAATGAAAGTTGCATAAAATTAAAAATGGAAGTTCAATCAAAAAACCACTATACCGTAACGATCTATTTGGAAATTAAATAAAAAAGGAAGTTGAGTAGAAAAAAAACTTGAATAAAAAAGGAAGTTGCAGAAAATTAAAAATGGAAGTTCATTCCAGAAACCACTATACCTTAACGATCTATTTGGAAATTAAATAAAAATGGAAGTAAAATAAAAATAAAAATGAAAGTTGCATAAAATTAAAAATGGAAGTTCAATCCAAAACCACTATACCTTAACGATCTACTTGAAAATTAAATAAAAAAGGAAGTTTAATAGGAAAGTAAATTGAATTAAAACGGAAGTAGAATATAAATAAAAATAAAAGTTGCATAAAATTAAAAATGGAAGTTCAATCCAGAAACCACTATACCTTAACGATCTATTTGGAAATTAAATAAAAAAGGAAGTTTAGTAGAAAAGTAAATTGCATAAAATGGAAGTTGAATAAAAATAAAAATGAAAGTTGCAGAAAATTAAATATGGAAGTTTAATCCCGAAACCACTATACCTTAACGATCTATTTGCAAATCAAATAAAAAAGGAAGTTTAACAGAAAAGTAAATTGAATAAAAATGGAAGTTGAATAAAAATAAAAATGAAAGTTGCAGAAAATTAAATATGGGAGTTCAATCCAAAAACCACTATACCTTAACGATCTATTTGGAAATTAAATAAAAAAGGAAGTTTAACAGAAAAGTAAATTGAATAAAAATGGAAGTAAAATTAAAATAAAAATGAAAGTTGCATAAAATTAAAAATGGAAGTTCAATCCAGAAACCAGTATACCTTAACGATCTACTTGGAAATTAAATAAAAAAGGTAGTTTAATAGGAAAGTAAATTGAATAAAAATGGAAGTAAAATAAAAATAAAAATGAAAGTTGCATAAAATTAAAAATGGAAGTTCAATCCAAAAACCACTATACCTTAACGATCTAATTGGAAATTAAATAAAAAAGGAAGTTTAATAGGAAAGTAAATTGAATAAAAATGGAAGTTGAATAAAAATAAAAATGAAAGTTGTAGAAAATTAAATATGGGAGTTCAATCCAAAAACCACTATACCTTAATGATCTATTTAGAAATTAAATAAAAAAGGAAGTTTAACAGAAAAGTAAATCGAATAAAAATCGAAGTAAAATAAAAATAAAAATGAAAGTTGCATAAAATTAAAAATGGAAGTTCAATCCAAAAACCACTATACCTAAACGATCTAATTGGAAATTAAATAAAAAAGGAAGTTTAATAGGAAAGTAAATTGAATAAAAATGGAAGTTGAATAAAAATAAAAATGAAAGTTGCAGAAAATTAAATATGGGAGTTCAATCCAGAAACCACTATACCTTAACGATCTATTTGGAAATTAAATAAAAAAGGAAGTTTAATAGGAAAGTAAATTGAATTAAAATGGAAGTAGAATGAAAATAAAAATGAAAGTTGCATAAAATTAAAAATGGAAGTTCAATCCAGAAACCACTATACCTTAACGATCTATTTGGAAATTAAATAAAAAAGGAAGTTTAACAGAAAAGTAAATTGAATAAAAATGGAAGTTGAATAAAAATAAAAATGAAAGTTGCAGAAAATTAAAAGCGGAAGTTCAAACCCGAAACCACTATACCTTAACGATCTATTTGGAAATGAAATAAAAAAGGAAGTTTAATAGAAAAGTAAATTGAATAAAAATGGAAATTGAATAAAAATAAAAATGAAAGTCGCATAAAATTAAAAATGGAAGTTCAATCCAAAAACCACTATTCCTTAACGATCTATTTGGAAATTAAATAAAGAAGGAAGTTTAATAGAAAAGTAAATTGAATAAAAATGGAAGTTGAATAAAAATAAAAATAAAAGTTGCATAAAATTAAAAATGGAAGTTCAATCCAAAAACCACAATACCTTAACGATCTATTTGGAAATTAAATAAAAAAGGAAGTGGAGTAGAAAAGAAACTTGAATAAAAAAGGAAGTTAAATAAAAATAAAAGTGGAAGTAGTAGAAAATTAAAAATGGAAGTTCATTCCAGAAACCACTATACCTAAACGATCTATTTGGAAATTAAATAAAAAAGGAAGTTTAATAGGAAAGTAAATTGAATTAAAATGGAAGTAGAATGAAAATAAAAATGAAAGTTGCATAAAATTAAAAATGGAAGTTCAATCTAGAAACCACTATACCTTAACGATCTATTTGAAATTAAATAAAAAAGGAAGTTTAACAGAAAAGTAAATTGAATAAAAATGGAAGTTGAATAAAAATAAAAATGAAAGTTGCAGAAAATTAAATATGGAAGTTCAATCCAGAAACCACTATACCTTGACGATCTACTTGAAAATGAAATAAAAAAAGAAGTTTAATGGAAAACTAAATTGAATAAAAATGGAAGTTGAATAAAAAAAAAAGGAAAGTTGCAGAAAATCAAAAGCGGAAGTTCAATCCCGAAAACACTATATCTTAATGATCTATTTGCAAATCAAATAAAAAAGGACGTTTAATAGAAAAGTAAATTGAATAAAAATGGAAGTTGAATAAAAATAAAAATGAAAGTTGCATAAAATTACAAATGGAAGTTCAATCAAAAAACCGCTATACCTTAACGATCTATTTGGACATTAAATAAAAAAGGAAGTTGAGTAGAAAAAAAACTTAAATAAAAACGGAATTTAAATAAAAATAAAATTGGAAGTTGCAGAAAATTAAAAATGGAAGTTCATTCCGGAAACCACTATACCTTAACGATCCATTTGGAAATTAAATAAAAAAGGAAGTTTAATAGAAAAGTAAATTGATTAGAAATGGAAGAAAAATAAAAATAAAAATGAAAGTTGCATAAAATTAAAAATGAAAGTTCAATCCAGAAACCACTATACCTTAGCGATCTACTTGGAAATTAAATAAAAAAGGAAGTTTAATAGGAAAGTAAATTGAATTAAAACGGAAGTAGAATATAAATAAAAATAAAAGTTGCATAAAATTAAAAATGGAAGTTCAATCCAGAAACCACTATACCTTAGCGATATATTTGGATATTAAATAAAAAAGGAATTCTAATAGGAAAGTAAATTGAATTAAAATGGAAGTTGAATAAAAATAAAAATGAAAGTTGCAGAAAATTAAATATGGAAGTCCAATCCAGAAACCATTATACCTTAACGATCTATTTTAAAATTAAATAAAAAAGGAAGTTTAACAGAAAAGTAAATTGAATAAAAATGGAAGTTGCATAAAAATAAAAATGAAAGTTGCAGAAAATTAAATATGGAAGTCCAATCCAGAAACCATTATACCTTAACGATCTATTTTAAAATTAAATAAAAAAGGAAGTTTAATAGAAAAGTAAATTGAATAAAAATGGAAGTTGAATAAAAATAAAAAGGAAAGTTGCAGAAAATTAAAAGCGGAAGTTCAACCCCGAACCCACTATACCTTAACGATCTATTTGGAAATCAAATAAAAAAGGAAGTTTAATAGAAAAGTAAATTGAATAAAAATGGAAGTTGAATAAAAATAAAAATGAAAGTTGCATAAAATTAAAAATGGAAGTTCAATCCAAAAACCACTATACCTTAACGATCTAATTGGAAATTAAATAAAAAAGGAAGTTTAATAGAAAAGCAAATTGAATAAAAATGGAAGCTGAATAAAAATAAAAATAAAAAATTGCATAAAATTAAAAATGGAAGTTCAATCCAAAAACCACTATACCTTAACGATCTATTTGGAAATTAAATAAAAAAGGAAGTTGAGTAGAAAAGAAACTTGAATAAAAAAGGAAGTTAAATAAAAATAAAAATGGAAGTTGCAAAAAATTAAAAATGGAAGTTCATTGCAGAAACCATTATACTTTAACAATCTATATGGAAATTAAACAAAAAAGGAAGTTTAATAGAAAAGTAAATTGAATAAAAATGGAAGTTGAATAAAAATAAAAATGAAGGTTGCAGAAAATTAAGTATGGAAGTTCAATCCAGAAACCACTATACCTTAACGATCTATTTGGAAATTAAATAAAAAAGGAAGTTTAACAGAAAAGTAAATTGAATAAAAATGGAAGTTGAATAAAAATAAAAATGAAAGTTGCAGAAAATTAAAAGCGGAAGTTCAAACCCGAAACCACTATACCTTAACGATCTATTTGGAAATTAAATAAAAAAGGAAGTTTAATAGAAAAGTAAATTGAATAAAAATGGAAGTTGAATAAAAATAAAAAGGAAAGTTGCAGAAAATTAAAAGCGGAAGTTCAACCCCGAAACCACTATACCTTAACGATCTATTTGGAAATCAAATAAAAAAGAAAGTTTAATAGAAAAGTAAATTCAATAAAAATGGAAGTTGAATAAAAATAAAAATGAAAGTTGCACAAAATTAAAAATGGAAGCTCAATCCAAAATCCACTATACCTTAACGATCTATTTGGAAATTAAATAAACAAGGAAGTTTAATCGAAAAGTAAATTGAATAAAAATGGAAGTTGAATAAAAATAAGAATTAAAGTTGCGTAAAATTAAAAAAGGAAGTTCAATCCAAAAACCACTATACCTTAACGATCTATTTGAAAATTAAATAAAAAATGAAGTTGAGCAGAAACGAAACTTGAATAAAAAAGGAAGTTAAATAAAAATAAAAGTGGAACTTGCAGAAAATTAAAAATGGAAGTTCATTCCAGAAACCACTATACCTTAACGATCTATATGGAAATTAAATAAAAAAGGAAGTTTAATAGAAAAGTAAATTGATTAAAAATGGAAGTAAATTAAAAAAAAAAATGAAAGTTGCATAAAATTAAAAACGGAAGTTCAATCCAGAAACCACTATACCTTAACGATCTACTGGGAAATTAAATAAAATAGGAAGTTTAATAGGAAAGTAAATGGAGTTAAAACGGAAGTAGAATAGAATTAAAAATAAAAGTTGCATAAAATTAAAAATGAAAGTTCAATCCAGAAACCATTATACCTTAACGATCTATTTGGAAATTAAATAACAAAGGAAGTTTAATAGAAAAGTAAATTGAATAAAAATGAAAGTTCAATAAAAAAAAAAAAGGAAAGTTGCAGAAAATTAAATATGGAAGTTGAATCCAGAAACCACTATACCTTAACGATCTATTTGGAAATTAAATAAAAAAGGAAGTTTAACAGAAAAGTAAATTGAATAAAAATGGAAGTTGAATAAAAATAAAAATGAAAGTTGCAGAAAATTAAAAGCGGAAGTTCAAACCCGAAACCACTATACCTTAACGATCTATTTGGAAATTAAATAAAAAAGGAAGTTTAATAGAAAAGTAAATTGAATAAAAATGGAAGTTGAATAAAAACAAAAATGAAAGTTGCAGAAAATTAAATATGGAAGTTGAATCCAGAAACCATTATACCTTAACGATCTATTTGGAAATTAAATAAAAAACGAACTTTAACAGAAAAGTAAATTGAATAAAAATGGAAGTTGAATAAAAATAAAAATGAAAGTTGCAGAAAATTAAAAGCGGAAGTTCAAACCCTAAACCACTATACCTTAACGATCTATTTGGAAATTAAATAAAAAAGTAAGTTTAATAGAAAAGTAAATTGAATAAAAATGGAAGTTGAATAAAAATATAAAGGAAAGTTGCAGAAAATTAAAAGCGGAAGTTCAATCCCGAAACCACTATACCTTAACGATTTATTTGGAAATCAAATAAAAAAGGAAGTTTAATAGAAAAGAAACTTGAATAAAAATGGAAGTTGAATAAAAATAAAAATGAAAGTGCAGAAAATTAAAAATGGAAGTTCATTCCTGAAACCACTATACCTTAACGATCTATTTGGAAATTAAATAAAAAAGGAAATTTAATAGAAAAGTAAATTGATTAAAAATGGAAGTAAAAAAAAAAAATGAAAGTTGCACAAAATTGAAAATAGAAGTTCAATACAGAAACCGCTATGCCTCAACGACCTATTTGGAAATTAATTAAAAAAGGAAGTTTAACAGAAAAGTAAATTGAGTAAAAATGGAAGTTGAATAAAAATAAAAATGAAAGTTGCAGAAAATTAAATATGGAAGTTCAATCCAGAAACCACTTTACCTTAACAATCTATTTGGAAATTAAATAAAAAAGGAAGTTTAATAGAAAAGTAAATTGAATAAAAAACGAAGTTAAATAAAAATAAAAATGGAAGTTCATTCCAGAAACCACTATACCTTAAGGATCTATTTGGAAATTAAATAAAAAAGGAAGTTTAATAGAAAAGTAAATTGAATAAAAATGGAAGTTGAATAAAAATAATAATGAAAGTTGCATATTCTTAAAAATGGAAGTTCATTCCAGAAACCACTATACCTTAACGATCTATTTGGAAATTAAATAAAAAAGGAAGTTTAATAGAAAAGTAAATTGATTAAAAATGCAAGTGAAATAAAAAGAAAAATGAAAGTTGCATAAAATTAAAAATGGAAGTTCAATCCAGAAACCACTATACCTTAACGATCTACTTGGAAATTAAATAAAAAAGGAAGTTTAATAGGAAAGTAAATTGAATTAAAATGGAAGTAGAATAAAAACAAAAATGAAAGTTGCATAAAATTAAAAATAGAAGTTCAATACACAAACCACTATGCCTCAACGATCTATTTGGAAATTAATTAAAAAAGGAAGTTTAACAGAAAAGTAAATTGAATAAAAATGGAAGTTGAATAAAAATAAAAATGAAAGTTGCAGAAAATTAAAAGAGGAAGTTTAATAGAAAAGTAAATTGAATAAAAAAGGAAGTTAAATAAAAATAAAAATGGAAGTTGCAGAAAATTAAAAATGGAAGTTCATTCCAGAAACCACTATACCTTAACGATCTATTTGGAAATTAAATAAAAAAGGAAGTTTAATAGAAAAATAAATTGATTAAAAATGGAAGTTGAATAAAAATAAAAATGAAAGTTGCAGAAAATTAAATATGGAAGTTCATTCCAGAAACCACTATACCATAACGATCTATTTGGAAATTAAATAAAAAAGGAAGTTTAATAGAAAAGTAAACTGAATAAAAATGGAAGTTGGATAAAAATAAAAATGAAAGTTGCATAGAATTAAAAATGGAAGTTCAAACCCGAAACCACTATACCTTAATGATCTATTTGGAAATTAAAGAAAAAAGGAAGTTTAATAGGAAAGTAAATTGAATTAAAATGGAAGTTGAATAAAAATAAAAATGGAAGTTGCAGAAAATTAAATATGGAAGTTCAATCCAGAAACCACTATACCTTAACGATCTATTTATAAATTAAATAAAAAAGGAAGTTTAACAGAAAAGTAAATTGAATAAAAATAGAAATTGAATAAAAATAAAAATGAAATTTACAGAAAATTAAAAGCGGAAGTTCAATCCCGAAACCACTATACCTTAACGATCTATTTGGAATTAAATAAAAAAGGAAGTTCAATAGAAAAGTAAATTGCATAAAATGGAAGTAGGATAAAAATAACAATGAAAGTTGCATAAAATTAAAAATGGAAGTTCAATCCAAAAACCACTATACTTTAACGATCTATTTGGAAATTAAATAAAAAAAGGAAGTTTAATAGAAAAGTAAATTGAATAAAAATGGAAGTTGCAGAAAATTAAATATGGAAGTTCAATCCAGAAACCACTATACCTTAACGATCTATTTGGAAATTAAATAAAAAAAGGAAGTTTAATAGAAAAGTAAATCGAATTAAAATGGAAGTAGAATAAAAATAAAAATAAAATTTGCAGAAAATTAAATATGGAAGTTCAATCCAGAAACCACTATAAATTAACGATCTATTTGGAAATTAAATAAAAAAGAAAGTTTAATAGAAAAGTAAATTGAATAAAAATGGGAGTTGAATAAAAATAAAAATGGAAGTTGCAAAAAATTAAATATGGAAGTTCAATCCAGAAACCACTATACCTTAACGATCTGTTTGCAAATTAAATAAAACAGGAAATTTCATAGAAAAGTAAATTGAATAATAATGGAATTCGAATAAAAATAAAAACGAAAGTTGCAGAAAATTAAATATGGAAGTTCAATCAAGAAACCACTATACCTTAACAATCTATTTGGAAATTAAATAAAAAAAGAAGTTCGATAGAAAAGTTACTTGCATAAAATGGAAGTAGAATAAAAATAAAAATGAAAGTTGCATAAAATTAAATATGGAAGTTCAATTCCGAAACCACTATACCTTAACGATCTATTTGGAAATTAAACAAAAAAAGATGTTTAATAGAAAAGTAAATTGAATAAAAATGGAAGTTGAAAAAAAATAAAAATGAAAGTTGCATAAAATTAAAAATGGAAGTTCAATCCAGAAACCACTATACCTTAACGATCTATTTGGAAATTAAATAAAAAAGGAAGTTTAATAGAAAAGTAAATTGAATAAAAATGGAAGTTGCAGAAAATTAAATACGGAAGTTCAATCTAGAAACCACTATACCTTAACGATCTATTTGGAAATTAAATAAAAAAGGAAGTTTAATAGAAAAGTAAATTGCATAAAAATGGAAGTTGAATAAAAATGAAAATGGAAGTTGCAGAAAATTAAAAGCGGAAGTTCAATCCCAAAACCACTATACCTTAACGATCTGTTTGCAAATTAAATAAAACAGGAAATTTCATAGAAAAGTAAATTGAATAAAAATGGAAGTCGAATAAAAATAAAAATGAAAGTTGCAGAAAATTAAATATGGAAGTTCAATCCAGAAACCACTATAACTTAACGATCAATTTGGAAATTAAATAAAAAAAGAAGTTTAATAGAAAAGTAAATTGCATAAAATGGAAGTTGAATAAAAATAAAAATGAAAGTTGCAGAAAATTAAATATGGAAGTTCAATTCCGAAACCACTATACCTTAACGATCTATTTGGAAATTAAATAAAAAAGGAAGTTGAGTAGAAAAGAAACAGAATAAAAAAGGAAGTTAAATAAAAATAAAAGTGGAAGTTGCAGAAAATTAAAAATGGAAGTTCAATCCAGAAACCACTATACCTTAACGATCTGTTTGGACATTAAATAAAAAAGGAAGTTTAATAGAAAAGTAAATAAAATAAAAATGGAAGTAGAATATAAATAAAAATGAAAGTTGCATAAAATTAAAAATGGAAGTTCAATCCAGAAACCACTATACCTTAGCGATCTATTTGGAAATTAAATAAAAATAGAAGTTTAATAGGAAAGTAAATTGAATTAAAATGGAACTAGAATAAAAATCAAAATGAAAGTTGCATAAAATTAAAAATGGAAGTTCAATCCAGAAACCACTATACCTTAGCGATCTATTTGGAAATTAAATAAAAATAAAAGTTTAATAGTAAAGTAAAATGAATTAAAATGGAACTAGAATAAAAATAAAAATGAAAGTTGCATAAAATTAAAAATGGAAGTTCAATCCAGAAATCACTATAACTTAACGATCTGTTTGGAAATTACATAAAAAAGGAAGTTTAACAGAAAAGAAAATTGAATAAAAATGGAAGTTGAATAAAAATAAAAAGGAAAGTTGCAGAAAATTAAAAGAGGAAGTTCAATCCCGAAACCACTATACCTTAACGATCTATTTGGAAATCAAATAAAAAAGGAAATTTAATAGAAAAGTAAATTGAATTAAAATTGAAGTTGAATAAAAATAAAAATGAAAGTTGCATAAAATTAAAAATGGAAGTTCAATCCAGAAACCACTATACCTTAACGATCTGTTTGGAAATTACATAAAAAAGGAAGTTTAACAGAAAAGAAAATTGAATAAAAATGGAAGTTGAATAAAAATAAAAAGGAAAGTTGCAGAAAATTAAAAGAGGAAGTTCATTCCCGAAACCACTATACCTTAACGATCTATTTGGAAATCAAATAAAAAAGGAAATTTAATAGAAAAGTAAATTGAATTAAAATTGAAGTTGAATAAAAATAAAAATGAAAGTTGCATAAAATTAAAAATGGAAGTTCAATCCAGAAACCACTATACCTTAACGATCTATTTGGAAATTAAATAAAAAAAAAAGTTTAATAGAAAAGTAAATTGAATAAAAATGGAAGTTGAATAAAAATAAAAATAAAAATTGCATAAAATTAAAAATGGAAGTTCAATCCAAAAACCACTATACCTTAACGATCTATTTGGAAATTAAATAAAAAAGGAAGTTCAGTAGAAAAGAAACTTGAATAAAAAAGGAAGTTAAATAAAAATAAAATTGGAAGTTGCAAAAAATTAAAAATGGAAGTTCATTCCAGAAACCATTATACCTTAACAATCTATATGGAAATTAAACAAAAAAGGAAGTTTAATAGAAAAGTAAATTGAATAAAAATGGAAGTTGAATAAAAATAAAAATGAAGGTTGCAGAAAATTAAGTATGGAAGTTCAATCCAGAAACCACTATACATTAACGATCTATTTGGAAATTAAATAAAAAAGGAAGTTTAACAGAAAAGTAAATTGAATAAAAATGGAAGTTGAATAAAAATAAAAATGAAAGTTGCAGAAAATTAAAAGCGGAAGTTCAAACCCGAAACCACTATACCTTAACGATCTATTTGGAAATTAAATAAAAAAGGAAGTTTAATAGAAAAGTAAATTGAATAAAAATGGAAGTTGAATAAAAATAAAAAGGAAATTTGCAGAAAATTAAAAGCGGAAGTTCAACCCCGAAACCACTATACCTTAACGATCTATTTTGAAATCAAATAAAAAAGAAAGTTTAATAGAAAAGTAAATTCAATAAAAATGGAAGTTGAATAAAAATAAAAATGAAACTTGCGCAAAATTAAAAATGGAAGCCCAATCCAAAAACCACTATACCTTAACGATCTATTTGGAAATTAAATAAAAAAGGAAGTTTAATCGAAAAGTAAATTGAATAAAAATGGAAGTTGAATAAAAATAAAAATTAAAGTTGCGTAAAATTAAAAAAGGAAGTTCAATCCAAAAACCACTATACCTTAACGATCTATTTGGAAATTAAATAAAAAATGAAGTTGAGTAGAAAAGAAACTTGAATAAAAAAGGAAGTTAAATAAAAGTAAAACTGGAACTTGCAGAAAATTAAAAATGGAAGTTCATTCCAGAAACCACTATACCTTAACGATCTATATGGAAATTAAATAAAAAAGGAAGTTTAATAGAAAAGTAAATTGATTAAAAATGGAAGTAAATTAAAAAAAAAAATGAAAGTTGCATAAAATTAAAAATGGAAGTTCAATCCAGAAGCCACTATACCTTAACGATCTACTGGGAAATTAAATAAAATTGGAAGTTTAATAGGAAAGTAAATGGAGTTAAAACGGAAGTAGAATAGAATTAAAAATAAAAGTTGCATAAAATTAAAAATGAAAGTTCAGTCCAGAAACCATTATACCTTAACGATCTATTTGGAAATTAAATAACAAAGGAAGTTTAATAGAAAAATAAATTGAATAACAATGAAAGTTGAATAAAAAAAAAAAGGAAAGTTGCAGAAAATTAAATATGGAAGTTGAATCCAGAAACCACTATACCTTAACGATCTATTTGGAATTTAAATAAAAAAGGAAGTTTAACAGAAAAGTAAATTGAATAAAAATGGAAGTTGAATAAAAATAAAAATGAAAGTTGCAGAAAATTAAAAGCGGAAGTTCAAACCCGAAACCACTATACCTTAACGATCTATTTGGAAACGAAATAAAAAAGGAAGTTTAATAGAAAAGTAAATTGAATAAAAATGGAAGTTGAATAAAAACGAAAATGAAAGTTGCAGAAAATTAAATATGGAATTTGAATCCAGAAACCACTATACCTTAATGATCTATTTGGAAATTAAATAAAAAAGGAAGTTTAATAGAAAAGTAAATTGAATAAAAATGGAAGTTGAATAAAAATATAAAGGAAAGTTGCAGAAAATTAAAAGCGGAAGTTCAATCCCGAAAGCACTATACCTTAACGATCTATTTGGAAATCAAATAAAAAAGGAAGTTTAACAGAAAAGAAACTTGAATAAAAATAGAAGTTGAATAAAAATAAAAATGAAAGTTGCAGAAAATTGAAAATGGAAGTTCATTCCAGTAACCACTATACCTTAACGATCTATTTGGAAATTAAATAAAAAAGGAAATTTAATAGAAAAGTAAATTGATTAAAAATGGAAGTAAAAAAAAAAATTGAAAGTTGCACAAAATTAAAAATGGAAGTTCAATACAGAACCCGCTATGCCACAACGGCCTATTTGGAAATTAATTAAAAAAGGAAGTTTAACAGAAAAGTAAATTGAGTAAAAATGGAAGTTGAATAAAAATAAAAATGAAAGTTGCAGAAAATTAAATATGGAAGTTCAATCCAGAAACCACTTTATCTTAACAATCTATTTGGAAATTAAATAAAAAAGGAAGTTTAATAGAAAAGTAAATTGAATAAAAAGGGAAGTTAAATAAAAATAAAAATGGAAGTTCATTCCAGAAACCACTATACCTTAACGATCTATTTGGAAATTAAATAAAAAAGGAAGTTTAATAGAAAAGTAAATTGAATAAAAATGGAAGTTGAATAAAAATAATAATGAAAGTTGCATATTCTTAAAAATGGAAGTTCATTCCAGAAACCACTATACCTTAACGATCTATTTGGAAATTAAATAAAAAAGGAAGTTTAATAGAAAAGTAAATTGATTAAAAATGCAAGTGAAATAAAAATAAAAATGAAAGTTGCACAAAATTAAAAATGGAAGTTTAATCCAGAAAGCACTATACCTTAACGATCTACTTGGAAATTAAATAAAAAAGGAAGTTTAATAGGAAAGTAAATTGAATTAAAATGGAAGTAGAATAAAAATAAAAATGAAAGTTGCATAAAATTAAAAATAGAAGTTCAATACAGAAACCACTATGCCTCAACGATCTATTTGGAAATTAATTAAAAAAGGAAGTTTAACAGAAAAGTAAATTGAATAAAAATGGAAGTTGAATAAAAATAAAAATGAAAGTTGCAGAAAATTAAAAGAGGAAGTTCAATCCAGAAACCACTTTACCTTAACGATCTATTTGGAAATTAAATAAAAAAGGAAGTTTAATAGAAAAGTAAATTGAATAAAAAAGGAAGTTAAATAAAAATAAAAATGGAAGTTGCAGAAAATTAAAAATGGAAGTTCATTCCAGAAACCACTATACCTTAACGATCTATTTGGAAATTAAATAAAAAAGGAAGTTTAATAGAAAAGTAAATTGATTAAAAATGGAAGTTGAATAAAAATAAAAATGAAAGTTGCAGAAAATTAAATATGGAAGTTCAATCCAGAAACCACTATACCTTAACGATCTATTTGGAAATTAAATAAAAAAGGAAGTTTAATAGAAAAGTAAACTGAATAAAAATGGAAGTTGGATAAAAATAAAAATGAAAGTTGCATAGAATTAAAAATGGAAGTTCAAACCCGAAACCACTATACCTTAATGATCTATTTGGAAATTAAAGAAAAAAGGAAGTTTAATAGGAAAGTAAATTGAATTAAAATGGAAGTTGAATAAAAATAAAAATGGAAGTTGCAGAAAATAAATATGGAAGTTCAATCCAGAAACCACTATACCTTAACGATCTATTTATAAATTAAATGAAAAAGGAAGTTTAACAGAAAAGTAAATTGAATAAAAATGGAAGTTGAATAAAAATAAAAATGAAATTTGCAGAAAATTAAAAGCGGAAGTTCAATCCCGAAACCACTATACCTTAACGATCTATTTGGAATTAAATAAAAAAGGAAGTTCAATAGAAAAGTAAATTGAATAAAATGGAAGTAGGATAAAAATAAAAATGAAAGTTGCATAAAATTAAAAATGGAAGTTCAATCCAAAAACCACTATACTTTAAAGATCTATTTGGAAATTAAATAAAAAAGGAAGTTTAATAGAAAAGTAAATTGAATAAAAATGGAAGTTGAATAAAAATAAAAATGGAAGTTGCAAAAAATTAAATATGGAAGTTCAATCCAGAAACCACTATACCTTAACGATCTATTTGGAAATTAAATAAAAAAAGGAAGTTTAATAGAAAAGTAAATCGAATTAAAATGGAAGTCGAATAAAAATAAAAATAAAATTTGCAGAAAATTAAATATGGAAGTTCAATCCAGAAACCACTATACCTTAACGATCTATTTGGAAATTAAATAAAAAAGAAAGTTTAATAGAAAAGTAAATTGAATAAAAATGGGATTTGAATAAAAATAAAAATGGAAGTTGCAGAAAATTAAATATGGAAGTTCAATCCAGAAACCACTATACCTTAACGATCTGTTTGCAAATTAAATAAAATAGGAAATTTCATAGAAAAGTAAATTGAATAATAATGGAATTCTAATAAAAATAAAAACGAAAGTTGCAGAAAATTAAATATGGAAGTTCAATCAAGAAACCACTATACCTTAACGATCTATTTGGAAATTAAATAAAAAAGGAAGTTTAACAGAAAAGTAAATTGAATAAAAATGGAAGTTGAATAAAAATAAAAATGGAAGTTGCAGAAAATTAAATATGGAAGTTCAATCCAAAAACCACTATACCTTAACGATCTGTTTGCAAATTAAATAAAACAGGAAATTTCATAGAAAAGTAAATTGAATAATAATGGAATTCGAATAAAAATAAAAACGAAAGTTGCAGAAAATTAAATATGGAAGTTCAATCAAGAAACCACTATACCTTAACGATCTATTTGGAAATTAAATAAAAAAGGATGTTCAATAGAAAAGTTACTTGCATAAAATGGAAGTAGAATAAAAATAAAAATGAAAGTTGCATAAAATTAAATATGGAAGTTCAATTCCGAAACCACTATACCTTAACGATCTATTTGGAAATTAAATAAAAAAGGATGTTTAATAGAAAAGTAAATTGAATAAAAATGGAAGTTGAATAAAAATAAAATTGAAAGTTGCAGAAAATTAAAAATGGAAGTTCAATCCAGAAACCACTATACCTTAACGATCTATTTGGAAATTAAATAAAAAAGGAAGTTTAATAGAAAAGTAAATTGAATAAAAATGGAAGTAGAATATAAATAAAAATGAAAGTTGCATAAAATTAAAAATGGAAGTTCAATCCAGAAACCACTATACCATAGCGATCTATTTGGAAATTAAATAAAAAAGGAAGTTGAGTAGAAAAGAAACGTGAATAAAAAAGGAAGTTAAATGAAAATAAAAGTGGAAGTTGCAGAAAATTAAAAATGGAAGTTCAATCCAGAAACCACTATACCTTAACGATCTATTTGGAAATTAAATAAAAAAGGAAGTTTAATAGAAAAGTAAATTGAATAAAAATGGAAGTAGAATATAAATAAAAATGAAAGTTGCATAAAATTAAAAATGGAACTTCAATCCAAAAACCACTATACCATAGCGATCTATTTGGAAATTAAATAAAAACAGAAGTTTAGTAGGAAAGTAAATTGAATTAAAATGGAAGTAGAATAAAAATAAAAATGAAAGTTCTATTATAGCGATCCCGGGTTTACCCTTGTTGTACAGTGATCCGGACATGTGTCCGTGAATGTTGGTAGTTGTTTATTTCCTAGTTTGCATCCTCTTTACTTTGTATTTTGAGTTTTGGGTTGTGTTGGGCAGGTTTGTTACAGGTTGGTTGTGCTTGGGAACCAAGTGTTGCTGCCCAGAATTTTGGGCCTTCGCTCGAGCGAGGAGTGGTCGCTCGAGCGAGAGTAGTGTTGCCCCGGTTCTGGACCTGAGAGTTGTAGTTTCTGGCTCGAGCGAGCTTTTCGTGGCTCGAGCGGTCTGGGTTTTTCTTCGCTCGATCGAGAACTCCTTGGCTCGAGCGAGAGTTTTCTGTGTCTGGTCGCTCGAGCGACCAATCCTTCGCTCGAGCGAGCGTGTTTTATATCAGCGGACAGCAGCGTCTAAAACATCACTTTTTCACCCCTTTTCTTTGATTAAACCCTAAATCCGAGCCTCTCTCACTCTAAACTTACACTCTCTCTAAGATTTCATCTCCCTAGAGTGTGCATCTAGCCTAGGGCCTTTGTTAAAAAGATAGAGGGCGTTGAGAGCTTCAATTTAATCTGAAAAAGTTTGGATTTGGAGCAAGTTGATCTTGGAGTTTTCATCTCCTTTGTGGCTTAAACTTTGAGGTAGGGATAACCTACTCCTCTCTATGGGTTTTGTCTTTAAATTTTGGTATTTTGAGATGTTGGGCTTGGTTTGGTAATTTTGTAAAAGTTTGGGGCTTTTGTGCAATTTTACAAAAGTTGGGGTTTTACTCATAATAAACCTAGATGCATGTTTGGCATGGAAAATGGAATTAATGTTGAATCATTGATGAAAATGGGACCTAAGGGTTGAAATGTTAATTATGGGAATTGGCCTAATTACATTGTTTAATTAATTGGGATAATTAATTGGTGAGAAATGAGGAAATGAAATGTTGATTGAATATCCATTTGTGCATTTATTTTCTGTTTAGAAATAACTGCTTTGGGCTATCGGTGGAGGATAGTCGTGATTGTTGTAGACAATGTATGTTGATTAGGCAAACTGAAACTAATCAATGAAATGTGTCATGGAACTTGACGGTTAATTGAATACATTAATTGTATGTATTGTGTGGTTGTATATAGAACCAATGTGTTTATATATGTTGTGTGTAGAGGAGGAGATAGGGGATGTACTCCGCGGTTTAGGGGAAGATAGGGGATGTACCTCTAAACCGGATAGGTATTTGGAGGAGATAGGGGATGTACTCCGTAGACAGAGCTCATATGCTTGTCTAGAGAAGTGAAGATAGAGCTCATATGCTTATCTTTGTGAAGTGTGGATACAGCTTGTATGCTTATCTGTGGATATTGTTGATATACATATCTGTTGTAGAATATGGATACAGCTTGTATGCTTATCTGTGGATATTGTTGATATACATATCTGTCGAGAATGTGGATATAGCTTTTATGCTTATCTGAATGTGAGATATAGTTTTTATACATATCTGTGGAAATAATGCTAGAGCTAGCATGCTTATCTGTTGAAAAAGGGAAAATGAAAAGTAATTGGGACTTGTAAGTCGTTGACATAAATATGTAATTTATGTGATTGTATCAGTGTTGACCAACTATCAATTGCTAATGTTTTAGTCATTGTCCATGGTTGGTTTAGTGTATTTCTACTGGGCTGTGGCTCACCCTATATGGGAACATCATTTTCAGGTGCAGGAAACATGCCACCTCCAAGGACATAGCTGGGAGGCTAGTGGCGGGCATAGTTTTGTCGTTTTACTTTTGATGTATTACATGTAATTTCAAGCCAAGGGCTTAATGTGTAAACGAGTTAGACCTCTTTGTTGTAACCAAGTGTTAACTTGGAAAGCTGTAAGCCCGTAGGGCATTTTGTTATGAGATTAACATGTAATACTTATGTAATGGAATTCTAATGAATGATAGAAGGTGGTTAGTTTATCTATCAACGCTTGTCTTATTTGTTGGGTTTAATGTTATTATTTGAGGGCGTTACAACTTGGTATCAGAGCGTACCGGGTTCGAATACTTTGGGTACGTGGGAAGTGATTAGTATCACAATGGGTTTGTCTCGCTTGATAGAGACTTAGATGTAGTATCACATGCTATGTGCTTACTTGATAACATGCTTATGTGACTATGTGGGTATGGGATTTAATTTCTGGGATGTTGATTGGATCCTTGAGTTTCTGGGAGTCTTGTTGGAAAAGCACTTGATCAATGCTGTTTCTAACCGGAACTCTAGTGACGTCTCGGGACTATCATTATCCGGAAATGAAATTCGTAAGTGCTTATGTGTTTATGTGCTTATGTGGAGTGAATTACACTTGTCCATGCATTAGGACGTGAGTGTTTAGTTTCGGCACACCTATGAATGTGCTAACGTTCTGTGTTACTTTTATTAGGATGTCAGGACGAGGAAGAGGTGCTAGGCGTGGTAGACCTGCGAGGCAGGAAGCACCGTTACAGGGTGAGATTCCGGCAGTGCAGGAGGGAGTGGGGCAGGCCAATGTGGCCGAACCAGTGGGTCAGCAGGCTATGGGTGCCTTGGCCAGAGAGTTAGCAGGAGCTTTGGGTATTCTTAGGGCTGAGAATCAGGCAGCTGAGGCAGGGCCTTCCTTCTTGAAGAGGGAGTTTTTTCGGTGTAATCCGGACGAGTTTATTGGGGATCCTAAAGAGCCGCTTAAGGCAGATGAATGGCTCGAACAGACAACGAAGACGTTTGAGATGCTTGGCATCGAGGACGGAGCGCTGAAAGTGACCTTGGCATCCTTCCAGCTGAAGGGAGATGCGGGCCAATGGTGGAAGTACGAGAAGGCTCGTGTTGGTGGGACTTGGGAGGCATTCGTGAATGCTTTTCAGGAGAGGTTTCTGTCTGCAGTAGCTAGGGAGAAGCTGAGGGATCAGTTTAGCTGGCTTAATCAGCAAGGCTTGTCAGTGGCCGAGTTTGAGGCTACTTTTACCAGTCTGTCTAGGTTTGCGCCTGAACTGGTGGCGTCTGAGGAACGCCGTTGCTATGAGTTTGAGCGGAAGTTGAGGCGGGGCCTCAAGTTGAGAGTTGGTGGGTCCTATATCCGAGAGTATAGACACCTGGTGGATGCTGCAGCTCATATGGAGCTTATGATGCAGGAAGAGGATGAGGGGCAGAGAGGCTCCAAGAGGAGCCAAGATAGTCAGAGTGATGGCAGGAGACAGAGGGGTTCTAACCCTCAGCAGTCGCAGGGTGGTGTTGCTAGATCGACCTTCCCAGTGCCGAGTGTAGGCTCAGGGAGAGGTGGTCAGGGGGAATTCACTTGTTACAAGTGTGGCCAGCTGGGTCACAAGGTATCTGTTTGCCCGCAGAAGGGTGGGGGTCAGAAAGCTGCTTCTTCTTCAGCTAGACCGCAGAGTCAAAGTTTGGGCAGGGGGCAGCTCTTGACTTGTTATCAGTGTGGACAGCCTGGGCACATGAAGAGGTTTTGCCCACAGTTGAGTGCCACTTCGGGAGCGTCTGGCTCTAGACAGACGCAGGGTTTTCAGCCAGCTCAGTCTGTGCAGGCCTCGAGGGCCAATCCGGGAGTTTCGTCATCCCAGTCTGTGCAGCAGTCTTTTGCTCCGAGAGGTGAGCAGGTAGACCAGGGGCCTACGGGGCGCGTGTATGCTGTTACCGCGCAGGATTTAGTACCGGCTCCATCGGTGGTGAGAGGTACTTTTCTGTTTTGCAACTCAGTTGCTAGTGTGTTGATAGACACGGGTGCATCTCATTCTTTTGTATCTGCTGCATTTGCATCTGTTTTGGAATTGGAGTTAGCACAGTTAGCATCTCCTATTTGTGTGGTATCGCCTTTGGGTGGTGAGTTGATCCTGAAACAGGGTGTTAGAGGATGTGATATAGAGGTCGCCGACTATAGGCTTCCTTTTCCGTTTGTTGTCATGCCCATGAAGGGTTTTGATGTTATTTTGGGTATGGACTGGCTATCGTCATACCGGGCTGTTATCGATTGCTACCGCCAGAGGGTCACGTTGTGTACCTTGAGCGGGGAGTGGTTCCATTTCTTGGGAGACCGGGTTGGTAGTGTTTTGCCACCGGGGTATGATTCGCGAGGGCGAAGTGAGCTTAGTGGGTTACTTGCTAGCTTTGAGAGTAGCGAGTGTGTTGAGACTCAGATTGTGTTACCGAGGGTGGTTTGTGAGTATTCGGATGTTTTTCCCGAAGATCTTGTTAGTTTGCCACCTCACCGAGAGATAGAGTTCTCTATTGACTTAGTGCCTGGTACGGCGCCGATTTCTATGGCACCTTACCGTTTTGCTCCGGCAGAGTTGGTTGAGTTGAAAGTTCAGCTCCAGGAATTGCTCGATAAGGGTTTTGTTCGCCCTAGTGTTTCACCGTGGGGAGCACCAGCCCTCTTTGTTAAAAAGAAAGATGGTGCCTTGAGACTGTGTATAGACTACCGGAAGTTGAATCGGGCTACGGTTAAGAATAAGTATCCTATGCCCCGTATAGATGATTTGTTTGACCAGTTGAAGGGTTCCCGTTGTTTCTCTAAGATAGACTTGAGATCGGGTTACCACCAGTTGAGGGTCAGGGAGGAAGATGTTCCTAAGACGGCATTCCGTACGCGGTATGGCCATTATGAGTTTTTGGTGATGCCATTCGGGCTTACCAATGCACCGGCAGTCTTTATGGACTTGATGAACCGGATTTTCCGGGAGTTCTTAGACCGATTTGTGGTTGTCTTCGTGGACGACATTCTTATCTATTCGTCTTCTGAGGAGGAGCACGAGGCACACTTGAGAGTGGTGCTTGAGTTACTTAGAGCCCATAGGCTGTATGCCAAGTTTGGGAAGTGTGAGTTCTGGCTGGGGGAAGTCAAATTCTTAGGCCACGTAGTATCCGGGGAAGGGGTGTCTGTTGATACATCCAAGGTTGAGGCAGTGCAAGATTGGGCACAGCCTAAGAGTGTGTTTGAGATCCGCAGTTTTCTGGGATTAGCTGGGTATTACCGTCGGTTTGTGAAAGATTTCTCCAGGTTAGCGTCACCATTGACTAGACTGACTAGGAAGGGAGTCAAGTTTGAGTGGAGTGAGACTTGTGAAAAGTCGTTCCAAGAGCTGAAAGTTAGATTGACCACCGCTCCGGTGTTGATTATTCCGGAGAGAGGGTTGGGTTATGCTGTATATTGTGATGCCTCACGAGAGGGTTTGGGTTGTGTGTTGATGCAAGAGGGGAAAGTGGTAGCTTATGGCTCACGTCAGTTGAAAATACACGAGAAGAATTACCCCACACATGACCTAGAGTTAGCAGCTGTGATCTTTGCCTTGAAAATCTGGAGGCACTACCTTTATGGTGAGAGGTTCGAGGTATTCTCGGATCATAAGAGTTTGAAGTATCTGTTTACACAGAGAGACTTGAATCTGAGGCAGAGGAGATGGATGGAATTCATCGAGGATTATGATTTTGAGTTGCATTATCATCCGGGAAAGGCCAATGTTGTGGCCGATGCCCTTAGTAGGAAGACCATTAGTGATGTAGCTTGTATAGCCATCCGGGAATGGGAGATGTTGGGAGCACTTGGCGAGTTTGATTTGCTACTGGGCGAATCTGTCGAGGCTGCGGCCTTGTTTTCTGTTGTTGCGCAGCCTACACTTGTGATTAGAGTGTTAGAGGCACAGAGAGGTGACCTTGAGGTAGAATCCCTCCGAGAGAAGATCTCCAGTGGGAAAGTTGAGAAGGGTTTGACGGTGTATCCCGACCTGAGTGTGAGATACCGAGACCGTTTGTTTGTACCGGAGTCTTGCCGTGAGGAAGTACTCAGAGAGTTTCACCATTCGCGCCTTGCGGTGCATCCGGGAGGTACTAAGATGTATCAGGATTTGGGTCGCCAGTTTTGGTGGCGGGGTATGAAAAGAGATGTGGCTGTTTTCGTATCGAAGTGCCTTACTTGCCAGCAAGTGAAGGCCGAGCATCAGAGGCCAGCGGGTTTGTTGCAACCCTTGCCTATTGCCGAGTGGAAATGGGAGCATGTCACTATGGACTTCGTTGTGGGTCTTCCGAGGACTCAGCGGGGTAGTGATGCTATTTGGGTGGTTGTAGACCGGTTGACTAAGTCGGCGCACTTTATTCCTATGCGCGTGAGGGATTCGGTAGATCATCTTGCCGACTTGTATATTCGGGACGTAGTGAGATTGCACGGGGTCCCAGTGACGATCGTCTCAGATAGAGATCCTCGTTTTACTGCTAGGTTGTGGCAGAGTTTGCAGAGTGCCTTGGGCACTAAGTTGACCTTTAGTACGGCTTATCATCCTCAGACTGACGGGCAGTCCGAGCGTACTATTCAGATCCTCGAGGATATGCTTCGGGGTTGTGTCCTGGACTTCAGTGGGACGTGGGAGAGGCACTTGCCATTGGTAGAGTTTGCCTACAACAACAGTTTTCAGTCTAGCATCGGTATGGCACCGTTTGAGGCCTTGTATGGCCGACCGTGTAGGTCTCCAGTTTGTTGGGCCGAGGTGGGTGATGCACCTTTGTTGGGTCCGGAGTTGGTTAGGGAGACGACGGAGAAAGTTGAGCTTATCCGTAGGAGGCTTGTTACAGCCCAGAGTCGGCAGAAATCTTATGCTGACCGTAGGAGGAGACCTTTGGCGTTTGAAGTAGGTGATCATGTCTTTCTGAAGATATCACCTAGGCGAGGTCTGATGAGGTTTGGAAAGAGTGGGAAGTTATCCCCTCGGTTTATTGGTCCTTTTGAGATCCTTGAGAGGATAGGTGAGGTTGCTTATCGGTTAGCCTTACCACCACAGTTGTCCGGAGTGCATGACGTGTTTCATGTGAGTATGCTTCGGAAGTATGAACCAGATCCATCACATGTGCTGGATTGGAGCGATTTAGAGGTAGATGAGGATGCCTCGTATGAGGAGAGACCGGTTCGGGTCTTGGATAGGCGGGATCAGGTCCTGCGTGGCAAGACCATTCCTTTGGTGAAAGTCTCGTGGAAACATCACGGAGTGGAGGAAGCCACTTGGGAACGTGAGTTGGAAGTCCGAGAGAAATATCCGGACTTGTTTGTTGATATGTAATCTTGTATTTAAATTCTGCATGTTGTTGAACTTAAGAGCTTTTATATATGTCTTAAGTTGTGAAACATTGAGAATGTTTGGTTTATTGGAAGTATGTTTGGAACTTGCCTCATATGGAAGTTGAATGTGACATTATATGTGTTGAATATATTGTTGAAATTGGAAAGATAGTGCATAATGTTAATGCAAGTTGAAAATACATATGTTGTTTACATATTGTGATATATCTCTTGTTAAAGGGATGGGATGACCGGTAATGGGTCGAATTGTTGAATGTTAAATTGTAACATTGTTCAAAATGGAGGAAAACCTGTTTTTGAAAACTTGTGCTTAATTTCGGGGGCGAAATTCTTTAAGGGGGGGAGGTTATAGCGATCCCGGGTTTACCCTTGTTGTACAGTGATCCGGACATGTGTCCGTGAATGTTGGTAGTTGTTTATTTCCTAGTTTGCATCCTCTTTACTTTGTATTTTGAGTTTTGGGTTGTGTTGGGCAGGTTTGTTACAGGTTGGTTGTGCTTGGGAACCAAGTGTTGCTGCCCAGAATTTTGGGCCTTCGCTCGAGCGAGGAGTGGTCGCTCGAGCGAGAGTAGTGTTGCCCCGGTTCTGGACCTGAGAGTTGTAGTTTCTGGCTCGAGCGAGCTTTTCGTGGCTCGAGCGGTCTGGGTTTTTCTTCGCTCGATCGAGAACTCCTTGGCTCGAGCGAGAGTTTTCTGTGTCTGGTCGCTCGAGCGACCAATCCTTCGCTCGAGCGAGCGTGTTTTATATCAGCGGACAGCAGCGTCTAAAACATCACTTTTTCACCCCTTTTCTTTGATTAAACCCTAAATCCGAGCCTCTCTCACTCTAAACTTACACTCTCTCTAAGATTTCATCTCCCTAGAGTGTGCATCTAGCCTAGGGCCTTTGTTAAAAAGATAGAGGGCGTTGAGAGCTTCAATTTAATCTGAAAAAGTTTGGATTTGGAGCAAGTTGATCTTGGAGTTTTCATCTCCTTTGTGGCTTAAACTTTGAGGTAGGGATAACCTACTCCTCTCTATGGGTTTTGTCTTTAAATTTTGGTATTTTGAGATGTTGGGCTTGGTTTGGTAATTTTGTAAAAGTTTGGGGCTTTTGTGCAATTTTACAAAAGTTGGGGTTTTACTCATAATAAACCTAGATGCATGTTTGGCATGGAAAATGGAATTAATGTTGAATCATTGATGAAAATGGGACCTAAGGGTTGAAATGTTAATTATGGGAATTGGCCTAATTACATTGTTTAATTAATTGGGATAATTAATTGGTGAGAAATGAGGAAATGAAATGTTGATTGAATATCCATTTGTGCATTTATTTTCTGTTTAGAAATAACTGCTTTGGGCTATCGGTGGAGGATAGTCGTGATTGTTGTAGACAATGTATGTTGATTAGGCAAACTGAAACTAATCAATGAAATGTGTCATGGAACTTGACGGTTAATTGAATACATTAATTGTATGTATTGTGTGGTTGTATATAGAACCAATGTGTTTATATATGTTGTGTGTAGAGGAGGAGATAGGGGATGTACTCCGCGGTTTAGGGGAAGATAGGGGATGTACCTCTAAACCGGATAGGTATTTGGAGGAGATAGGGGATGTACTCCGTAGACAGAGCTCATATGCTTGTCTAGAGAAGTGAAGATAGAGCTCATATGCTTATCTTTGTGAAGTGTGGATACAGCTTGTATGCTTATCTGTGGATATTGTTGATATACATATCTGTTGTAGAATATGGATACAGCTTGTATGCTTATCTGTGGATATTGTTGATATACATATCTGTCGAGAATGTGGATATAGCTTTTATGCTTATCTGAATGTGAGATAT
Organism: Camellia sinensis; assembly: GCF_055761805.1. Lineage (NCBI taxonomy): Eukaryota > Viridiplantae > Streptophyta > Magnoliopsida > Ericales > Theaceae > Camellia > Camellia sinensis. Next base: position 42,670,407 of record NW_028128987.1, on the reverse strand, counting down.
AGTTTTTATACATATCTGTGGAAATAATGCTAGAGCTAGCATGCTTATCTGTTGAAAAAGGGAAAATGAAAAGTAATTGGGACTTGTAAGTCGTTGACATAAATATGTAATTTATGTGATTGTATCAGTGTTGACCAACTATCAATTGCTAATGTTTTAGTCATTGTCCATGGTTGGTTTAGTGTATTTCTACTGGGCTGTGGCTCACCCTATATGGGAACATCATTTTCAGGTGCAGGAAACATGCCACCTCCAAGGACATAGCTGGGAGGCTAGTGGCGGGCATAGTTTTGTCGTTTTACTTTTGATGTATTACATGTAATTTCAAGCCAAGGGCTTAATGTGTAAACGAGTTAGACCTCTTTGTTGTAACCAAGTGTTAACTTGGAAAGCTGTAAGCCCGTAGGGCATTTTGTTATGAGATTAACATGTAATACTTATGTAATGGAATTCTAATGAATGATAGAAGGTGGTTAGTTTATCTATCAACGCTTGTCTTATTTGTTGGGTTTAATGTTATTATTTGAGGGCGTTACATCTATAAAATTAAAAATTGAAGTTCAATCCAGAAACCACTATACCTTAACGATCTATTTGGAAATTAAATAAAAAAAGATGTTTAATAGAAAAGTAAATTGAATAAAAATGGAAGTTGAAAAAAAATAAAAATGAAAGTTGCATAAAATTAAAACTGGAAGTTCAATCCAGAAACCACTATACCTTAACGATCTATTTGGAAATTAAATAAAAAAGGAAGTTTAATAGAAAAGTAAATTGAATAAAAATGGAAGTTGAATAAAAATAAAAATGGAAGTTGCAGAAAATTAAATATGGAAGTTCAATCTAGAAACCACTATACCTTAACGATCTATTTGGAAATTAAATAAAAAAGGAAGTTTAATAGAAAAGTAAATTGCATAAAAATGGAAGTTGAATAAAAATAAAAATGGAAGTTGCAGAAAATTAAAAGCGGAAGTTCAATCCCAAAACCACTATACCTTAACGATCTGTTTGCAAATTAAATAAAACAGGAAATTTCATAGAAAAGTAAATTGAATAAAAATGGAAGTCGAATAAAAATAAAAATGAAAGTTGTAGAAAATTAAATATGGAAGTTCAATCCAGAAACCACTATAACTTAATGATCAATTTGGAAATTAAATAAAAAAGGAAGTTTAATAGAAAAGTAAATTGCATAAAGTGGAAGTTAAATAAAAATAAAAATGAAAGTTGCAGAAAATTACATATGGAAGTTCAATTCCGAAACCACTATACCTTAACGATCTATTTGGAAATTAAATAAAAAAGGAAGTTGAGTAGAAAAGAAACTTGAATAAAAAAGGAAGTTAAATAAAAATAAAAGTGGAAGTTGCAGAAAATTAAAAATGGAAGTTCAATCCAGAAACCACTATACCTTAACGATCTGTTTGGACATTAAATAAAAAAGGAAGTTTAATAGAAAAGTAAATAAAATAAAAATGGAAGTAGAATATAAATAAAAATGAAAGTTGCATAAAATTAAAAATGGAAGTTCAATCCAGAAACCACTATACCTTAGCGATCTATTTGGAAATTAAATAAAAATAGAAGTTTAATAGGAAAGTAAATTGAATTAAAATGGAACTAGAATAAAAATAAAAATGAAAGTTGCATAAAATTAAAAATGGAAGTTCAATCTAGAAACCACTATACCTTAGCGATCTATTTGGAAATTAAATAAAAATAGAAGTTTAATAGGAAAGTAAATTGAATTAAAATGGAACTAGAATAAAAATAAAAATGAAAGTTGCATAAAATTAAAAATGGAAGTTCAATCCACAAACCACTATACCTTAACGATCTGTTTGGAAATTACATAAAAAAGGAAGTTTAACAGAAAAGAAAATTGAATAAAAATGGAAGTTGAATAAAAATAAAAAGGAAAGTTGCAGAAAATTAAAAGAGGAAGTTCAATCCCGAAACCACTATACCTTAACGATCTATTTGGAAATCAAATAAAAAAGGAAGTTTAATAGAAAAGTAAATTGAATTAAAATTGAAGTTGAATAAAAATGAAAATGAAAGTTGCATAAAATTAAAAATGGAAGTTCAATCCAGAAACCACTATACCTTAACGATCTGTTTGGAAATTAAATAAAAAAGGATGTTTTATAGAAGAGTAAATTGCATAAAATGGAAGTAGAATGAAAATAAAAATGGAAGTTGTAGAAAATTAAAAGCGGAAGTTCAATCCCAAAACCACTATACCTTAACGATCTGTTTGCAAATTAAATAAAACAGGAAATTTCATAGGAAAGTAAATTGAATAAAAATGGAAGTCGAATAAAAATAAAAATGAAAGTTGCAGAAAATTAAATATGGAAGTTCAATCCAGAAACCACTATAACTTAACGATCAATTTGGAAATTAAATAAAAAAGGAAGTTTAATAGAAAAGTAAATTGCATAAAATGGAAGTTGAATAAAAATAAAAATGAAAGTTGCAGAAAATTAAATATGGAAGTTCAATTCCGAAACCACTATACCTTAACGATCTATTTGGAAATTAAATAAAAAAGGAAGTTGAGTAGAAAAGAAACTTGAATAAAAAAGGAAGTTAAATAAAAATAAAAGTGGAAGTTGCAGAAAATTAAAAATGGAAGTTCAATCCAGAAACCACTATACCTTAACGATCTGTTTGGACATTAAATAAAAAAGGAAGTTTAATAGAAAAGTAAATAAAATAAAAATGGAAGTAGAATATAAATAAAAATGAAAGTTGCATAAAATTGAAAATGGAAGTTCAATCCAGAAACCACTATACCTTAACGATCTGTTTGGAAATTACATAAAAAAGGAAGTTTAACAGAAAAGAAAATTGAATAAAAATGGAAGTTGAATAAAAATAAAAAGGAAAGTTGCAGAAAATTAAAAGAGGAAGTTCAATCTCGAAACCACTATACCTTAACGATCTATTTGGAAATCAAATAAAAAAGGAAGTTTAATAGAAAAGTAAATTGAATTAAAATTTAATTTGAATAAAAATAAAAATGAAAGTTGCATAAAATTAAAAATGGAAGTTCAATCCAGAAACCACTATACCTTAACGATCTGTTTGGAAATTAAATAAAAAAGGATGTTTTATAGAAAAGTAAATTGCATAAAATGGAAGTAGAATAAAAATAAAAATGAAAGTTGCATAGAATTAAAAATGGAAGTTCAATCCAGAAACCACTATACCTTAACGATCTATTTGGAAATTAAATAAAAAAGGAAGTTTAATCGAGAACTTTCAACTCAACCAACCAACTCTGCTGGAGCAAAACGGTAAGGTGCCATAGAAATCGGCGCTGTGCCAGGCACTAAATCAATGGAGAACTCTATCTCTCGGTGAGGTGGCAAACTAACAAGATCTTCGGGAAAGACATCCGAATACTCACAAACCACCCTCGGCAACACAAGCTGGGTCTCGCCACTCTCACCACTCTCAAAGCTGGCAAGTAGACTACTAAGCTCACTTCGTCCTCGCGAATCATACGCCGGTGGCAACACACAACCAACCCGGTCTCCCAAGAAATGGAACCACTCCCCGCTCAAGGTACATAACGTGACCCTCTGGCGGTAGCAATCGATAACAGCCCGGTATGACGATAGCCAGTCCATACCCAAAATAACATCAAAACCCTTCATGGGCATGACAACAAACAGAAAAGGAGGCCTATAGTCGGCGACCTCTATATCACAGCCTCTAACACCCTGTTTCAGAATCAACTCACCACCCAAAGGCGATACCACACAAATAGGAGATGCTAATTGTGCTAACTCCAATTCCAAAACAGATGCAAATGCAGCATATACAAAAGAATGAGATGCACCCGTGTCTATCAACACATTAGCAACCGAGTTGCAAAACAGAAAAGTACCTCTCACTACTGATGGAGCCGGTACTAAATCCTGCGCGGTAACAGCATACACGCGCCCCGTAGGCCCCTGGTCTACCTGCTCACCTCTCGGAGCAAAAGACTGCTGCACAGACTGGGATGACGAAGCTCCCGAATTGGCCCTCGAGGCCTGCACAGACTGAGCTGGCTGAAAACCCTGCGTCTGCCTAGAACCAGACGCTCCCGAAGTGGCACTCAACTACGGGCAAAACCTCTTCAGGTGCCCAGGCTATCCACACTGATAACAAGACAAGGGCTGCCGCCTACCCAAACTCTGACTCTGCGGTCTAGCTGAAGAAGAAGCAGCTCTCTGACCCCCACCCTTCTGCGGGCAAACAGAAACCTTGTGACCCAGCTGGCCACACTTGTAACAAGAAAACTCCCCCTGATTGCCTCTCCCCGAGCCTGCACTCGGCACTGGAAAGGTCGATCTAGAAACTGCTCCCTGAGACTGCTGAGGGTTATAACCCCTCTGCCTCATGCCATCACTCAGACCATCCTGGCTCCTCTTGGAGCCCCTCTGTTCTTCCTCCTCTTCCTGCATCATAATTTCCATATAAGCAGCAGCATCTACCAGGTATCTATACTCTCGAATGTATGACCCACCAACTCTCAACTTGAGGCCCCGCCTCAACTTCCGCTCAAACTCAAAGCAACGGCGTTCCTCAGACGCCACCAGTTCCGGTGCAAACCTGGACAGACTGGTAAAAGTAGCCTCAAACTCGGCCACTGACAAGCCCTGCTGTTGAAGCCGGCTAAACTGGTCCCTCAGCTTCTCCCTAGCTGATGCAGACAAAAACCTCTCCTGAAAAGCATTTACAAATGCCTCCCAAGTACCACCAACACGAGCCTTCTCGTACTTCCACCATTGACCCGCATCTCCCTTTAGCTGGAAGGATGCCAAGGTCACTTTCAGTGCTTCGTCCTCGATGCCAAGCATCTCGAACGTCTTACTCATTTGCTCTAGCCACTCATCAGCCTTCAGTGGCTCCTTCGGATCCCCGACAAACTCATCCGGATTTGACCGGAAAAACTCCCTCTTCAAGAAAGAAGGCCCTGCCTCAGCTGCCTGATTTCCAGCTCTAAGAACACCCAAAGCTCCTGTTATCTCTCTGGCCAAGGCACCCATAGCCTGCTGACCCGCTGGGTCGGCCACATTGGCCTGGCCAACTCCCTCCTGTACTGTCGGAACCTCCTCCGGTAACGGTACTTCCTGCCTTGCAGGTCTACCATGCCTAGCACCCCTTCCTCGTCCTGACATCCTAATAAAGGTAACACAAAACGTTAGCACATTCACAAATGTGCCGAAACTAAAAACTCACGTCCTAATGCATGGACAACTGTAATTCACTCCACATAAGCACATAAACACATAAGCACTTACGAATTTCATTTCCGGATAATGATAGTCCCGAGGCGTTACTAGAGTTCCGGTTAGAAACAGCATTGATCAAGTGCTTTTCCAACAAGACTCCCAGAAACCCAAGGATCCAATCAACATCCTAGAAATTAAATCCCATACCCACATAGTCACATAAGCATGTTATCAATTAAGCACGTAGCATATAACACTACATCTAAGTCTCTTATCAAGCGAGACAAACCCATTGTGATCCTAATCACTTCCCACGTACCCAAAGTATTCGAACCCGGTACGCTCTGATACCAAGTTGTAACGACCTCAAAATAATAACATTAAACCCGTCAAATAAGGCATGCATTGATATGTAATAGTTCCACATTCTTCCATTTTTCTCAGAGTTTCATTACAAAAAGTATTACATGTTAACAACAAAAGCAAATGCCCTATGGGCTTACAGCTTTCCAAGTTAACACTTGGTTACAACAAAAGAGTACTAACTCGTTTACACATTAAGCCCTTGGCTTGAATTTACATGTAATACATCAAAAGTAGAATGACACAAAAGTGTGTCCGCCTCTAGCCTCCCAAGCTATGTCCTTGGAGGTGGCATGCTACCTGTACCTGAAAATGATATTCCCATATAGGGTGAGCCACAGCCCAGTAGAAATACACTAAACCAACCATGAACAATGACTAAAAGATTAGCAATTGGTAGATGGCCAACACTGATACATTCACATAAATCACATATTTATGTCGTACGACTTATGAGTCCAAGTTACTATTCATTTTCCCTTTTTCAACAGATAAGCATGTTAGCTCTATCATTATTCAACAGATATGTATAAAAACTATATCTCACATTCACAGATAAGCATATAAGCTATACCCATATTCCCAACAGATATGTATAACAACAATATCCCACACTCACAGATAAGCATATAGGTTGTACCCACATTCCCAACAGATATGTATAACAACAATATCCCACATTTACAGATAAGCATATAAGCTGTATCCACATTTCACAAAGATAAGCATATAAGCTCTATCTTCACTTCCCTAGACAAGCATATGAGCTGTATCTACGGAGTTCATCCCCTATCTTCTCCCAACACTATCCGGTTTAGAGGTACATCCCCTATCTTCCCCTAAACCGCGGAGTACATCCCCCATCTCCTCCTCTACACATAACGTGCCATGACACATTTCATTGATTAGTTTCCGTTTGCCTAATCATCATGCATTGTCTACAACAATCACGACTATCCTCCACTGATAGCCCAAAGCAGTTATTTCTAAACAGAAAATAAATGCACAAATGGATATTCAATCAACATTTCTTTTCCTCATTTCTCCCAATTAATCAAACAATGTAATTAGGCCAATTCCCATAATTAACATTACAACCCTTAGGTCCCATTTTCATCAATGATTCAACTTTTATTCCATTTCTCTATGCCAAACATGCATCTAGGTTTATTATAAATAAAACCCCAACTTTTGTAAAATTACACAAAAGTCCCAAACTTTCACAAAATTACCAAACCAAGCCCAACATCTCAAAATACTAAAATTTAAAGACAAATCCATAGAGAGGAGTAGGGTATCCCTACCTCGAAGTTTGAGCCAAAAAGGAGATGAAGACTCGAAGATCAACGTGCTCCAAATCCAAACTTTTTCAGATTAAATCGAAGCTCCCAACGCCCTCTATCTTTTTAACAAAGGTCCTAGGCTAGATTCACACTCTAGGGAGATCAATTCTTAGAGAGAGTGTAAGTTTAGAGAGAGAGTGTGTCGGATCTAGGGTTTGAAAGAGAGAGAAAGTGAAAAACTCAAGTTCAAAAACGCTACTGTCCGCTGATATAAAACACGCTCGCACGAGCGAAGACTTTGTCGCTCGAGTGACCAGACACAGAAAACTTTCGCTCGAGCCAAGAAGTTCTCGCTCGAGCCAAAACTCAGAAGTGCGCTCGAGCGAAAGAATGCTCGCTCGAGCCAACAACTCAAACCCTCAGGTCTGCAACCAGCACGCTCGAGCGACAGACCTCTCGCTCGAGCGAAGAACAAACCCAAACCACTCGAGCGAAGGAAGCTCGCTCGAGCCAAGAAAGGCAACTCTCAGGTCCAGAACCAGACACAATCGCTCGCTCGAGTGAAGCCACTCTGGCTCGACCCACCAGACACAAACTCAACTCTCGCTCGAGCGACCAACTACTCGCTCGAGCAAAGGTCCAAAAATCTGGGCAGCAGCACAAGGCTCCCAAACACAACCAACCTGTAACAAATCTGCCCAACACATCCTATAACTCAATATACAAAGTAAAGAGAATGCAAACAAGATAATAAACAACAACCAACATCCACGGACACATGCCCGGATCACTGTACAACAAGGGTAAACCCGGGATCGCTATAAAAGTTGCATAAAATTAAAAATGGAAGTTCAATCCAAAAACCACTATACTTTAACGATCTATTTGGAAATTAATTAAAAAAGGAAGTTTAATAGAAAAGTAAATTGAATAAAAATGGAAGTTGCAGAAAATTAAATATGGAAGTTCAATCCAGAAACCACTATACCTTAATGATCTGTTTGCAAATTAAATAAAACCGAAAATTTCATAGAAAAGTAAATTGAATAATAATGGAAGTCGAATAAAAATAAAAATGAAAGTTGCAGAAAATTAAAAATGGAAGTTCAATCCAGAAACCACTATACCTTAACGATCTATTTGGAAATTAAATAAAAAAGGAAGTTTAATAGAAAAGTAAATTGCATAAAAATGGAAGTTGAATAAAAATAAAAATGGAAGTTGCAGAAAATTAAAAGCGGAAGTTCAATCCAAAAACCACTATACCTTAACGATCTGTTTGCAAATTAAATAAAACAGGAAATTTCATAGAAAAGTAAATTCAATAAAAATGGAAGTCGAATAAAAATAAAAATGAAAGTTGCAGAAAATAAATATGGAAGTTCAATTCCGAAACCACTATACCTTAACGATCTATTTGGAAATTAAATAAAAAGGAAGTTGAGTAGAAAAGAAACTTGAATAAAAAAGGAAGTTAAATAAAAGTAAAAGTGGAAGTTGCAGAAAATTAAAAATGGAAATTCAATCCAGAAACCACTATACCTTAACGATCTATTTGGACATTAAATAAAAAAAGAAGTTTAATAGAAAAGTAAATTGAATAAAAATGGAAGTAGAATATAAATAAAAATTAAAGTTGCATAAAATTAAAAATGGAAGTTCAATCCAGAAACCACTATACCTTAGTGATCTCTTTGGAAATTAAATAAAAATAGAAGTTTACTAGGAAAGTAAATTGAATTAAAATGGAAGTAGAATAAAAATAAAAATGAAAGTTACATAAAATTAAAAATGGAAGTTCAATCCAGAAATCACTATACCTTAACGATCTATTTGGAAATTAAATAAAAAATGAAGTTTAACAGAAAAGGAAATTGAATAAAAATGGAAGTTGAATAAAAATAAAAATGAAAGTTGTAGAAAATAAAATATGGAAGTTCAATCCAGAAACCACTTTACCTTAACGATCTATTTGGAAATTAAATAAAAAAACAAGTTTAATAGAAAAGTAAATTGAACAAAAATGGAAGTTGAATAAAAATAAAAAGGAAAGTTGCAGAAAATTAAAAGTGGAAGTTCAATCCCGAAACCACTATACCTTAACGATCTATTTGGAAATCAAATAAAAAAGGAAGTTTAATAGAAAAGTAAATTGAATAACAATGGAAGTTGAATAAAAATAAAAAGAAAGTTGCACAAAATTAAAAATGGAAGTTCAATCCAAAAACCACTATACCTTAACGATCTAATTGGAAATTAAATATAAAAGGAAGTTTAATAGAAAAGTAAATTGAATAAAAATGGAAGTTGAATAAAAATAAAAATGAAAGTTGCATAAAATTAAAAATGGAAGTTCAATCCAAAAACCACTATACCCTAACGATCTATTTGGAAATTAAATAAAAAAGGAAGTTGAGTAGAAAAGAAACTTGAATAAAAAAAGAAGTTAAACAAAAATAAAAGTGGAAGTTGCAGAAAACTAAAAATGGAAGTTCAATCCAGAAACCACTATACCTTAACGATCTATTTGGAAATTAAATAAAAAAGGAAGTTTAATAGAAAAGTAAATTGAATAAAAATGGAAGTAGAATATAAATAAAAATGAAAGTTGCATAAAATTAAAAATGGAAGTTCAATCCAGAAACCACTATACCATAGCGATCTATTTGGAAATTAAATAAAAATAGAAGTTTAGTAGGAAAGTAAATTGAATTAAAATGGAAGTAGAATAAAAATAAAAATGAAAGTTCCATAAAATTAAAAATGGAAGTTCAATCCAGAAACCACTATACCTTAACGATCTATTTGGAAATTAAATAAAAAAGGAAGTTTAATAGAAAAGTAAATTGATTAAAATGGAAGTTGAACAAAAATAAAAATGAAAGTAGCATAAAATTAAAAATGGAAATTCAATCCAAAAACCACTATACCTTAACGATCTATTTGGAAATTTAATAAAAGAGGAAGTTTGATAGAAAAGTAAATTGAATAAAAATGGAAGTTGAATAAAAATAAAAATGAAAGTTGCAGAAAATTAAATATGGCAGTTCAATCCAGAAACCACTATACCTTAACGATCTATTTGGAAATTAAATAAAAAAGGAAGTTTAACAGAAAAGTAAATTGAATAAAAATGGAAGTTGAATAAAAATAAAAATGAAAGTTGCAGAAAATTAAAAGCGGAAGTTCAAACCCGAAACCACTATACCTTAACGATCTATTTGGAAATTAAATAAAAAAGGAAGTTTAATAGAAAAGTAAATTGAATAAAAATGGAATCGAATAAAAATAAAAAGGAAAGTTGCAGAAAATTAAAAGCGGAAGTTCAATCCCGAAACCACTATACCTTAACGATCTATTTGGAAATCAAATAAAAAAGGAAGTGTAATAGAAAAGTAAATTGAATAAAAATGGAAGTTGAATAAAAATAAAAATGAAAGTTGCATAAAATTAAAAATGGAAATTCAATCCAGAAACCACTATACCTTAACGATTTATTTGGAAATTAAATAAAAAAGGAAGTTTGATAGAAAAGTAAATTGCATAAAATGGAAGTTGAATAAAAATAAAAATAAAAGTTGCATAAAACTAAAAATGGAAGTTCAATCCAAAAACCACTATACCTTAACGATCTATTTGGAAATTTAATAAGAAAGGAAGTTGAGTAGAAAAGAAACTTGAATAAAAAAGGAAGTTGAATAAAAATAAAAATGGAAGTTCATTCCAGAAACCACTATACCTTAACGATCTATTTGGAAATTAAATAAAAAAGGAAGTTTAATAGAAAAGTAAATTCATTAAAAATGGAAGTAAAATAAAAATAAAAATGAAAGTTGCATAAAATTAAAAATAGAAGTTCAATCCAGAAACCACTATATCTTAACGATGTATTTGGAAATTAAACAAAAAACGAAGTTGAGTAGAAAAGAAACTTGAATAAAAAAGGAAGTTAAATAAAAATAAAAGTGGTAGTTGCAGAAAATTAAAAATGGAAGTTCATTCCCGAAACCACTATACCTTAACGATCTATTTGGAAATTAAATAAAAAAGGAAGTTTAATAGAAAAGTAAATTGAATAAAAATTGATGTAGAATATAAATAAAAATGAAAGTTGCATAAAATTAAAAATAGAAGTTCAATCCAGAAAGCACTATACCTTAGCAATCTATTTGGAAATTAAATAAAAATAGAAGTTTAGTAGGAAAGTAAATTGAATTAAAATGGAACTAGAATAAAAATAAAAATGAAAGTTGCATAAAATTAAAAATGGAAGTTCAATCCAGAAACCACTATACCTTAACGATCTATTTGGAAATTACATAAAAAAGGAAGTTTAACAGAAAAGTAAATTGAATAAAAAAGGAAGTTGAATAAAAATAAAAATGAAAGTTGCAGAAAATTAAATATGGAAGTTCAATCCAGAAACCACTTTACCTTAACGATCTATTTGGAAATTAAATAAAAAACGAAGTTTAATAGAAAAGTAAATTGAATAAAAATGGAAGTTGAATAAAAATAAAAAGGAAAGTTGCAGAAAATTAAAAGAGGAAGTTCAATCCCGAAACCACTATACCTTAACGATCTATTTGGAAATCAAATAAAAAAGGAAGTTTAATTGAAAAGTAAATTGAATAAAAATGGAAGTTGAATAAAAATAAAAATGAAAGTTGCATAAAATTAAAAATGGAAGTTTAATCCAGAAACCACTATACCTTAACGATCTATTTGGAAATTAAATAAAAAATGATGTTTAATAGAAAAGTAAATTGCATAAAATGGAAGTAGAATAAAAATAAAAATGAAAGTTGCATAGAATTAAAAATGGAAGTTCAATCCAGAAACCACTATACCTTAACGATCTATTTGGAAATTAAATAAAAAAGGAAGTTTAATAGAAAAGTAAATTGAATAAAAATGGAAGTTGAATAAAAATAAAAATGGAAGTTGCAGAAAATTAAATATGGAAGTTCAATCCAGAAACCACTATACCTTAACGATCTATTTGTAAATTAAATAAAAAAGGAAGTTTAATAGAAAAGTAAATTGCATAAAAACGGAAGTTGACTAAAAATAAAAATGAAAGTTGCAGAAAATTAAATATGGAAGTTCAATCCAGAAACCACTATACCTTAACGATCTATTTGTTAATTAAATAAAAAAGGAAGTTTAATAGAAAAGTAAAATGCATAAAAACGGAAGTTGACTAAAAATAAAAATGAAAGTTGTAGAAAATTAAATATGGAAGTTCAATCCCAAAACCACTATACCTTAACGATCTATTTGGAAATTAAATAAAAAAGGAAGTTTACTAGAAAAGTAAATGGCATAAAATGGAAGTAGGATAAAAATAAAAATGGAAGTTGCATAAAATTAAAAATGGAAGTTCATTCCAAAAACCACTATACTTTAACGATCTATTTGGAAATTAATTAAAAAAGGAAGTTTGATAGAAAAGTAAATTGAATAAAAATGGAAGTTGAATAAAAATAAAAATGGAAGTTGCAGAAAATTAAATATGGATGCTCAATCCAGAAACCACTATACCTTAACGATCTATTCGGAAATTAAATAAAAAAAAGAAGTTTAATAGAAAAGTAAATTGAATTAAAATGGAAGTAGAATAAAAATAAAAATGAAATTTGCAGAAAATTAAATATGGAAGTTCAATCCAGAAACCACTATACCTTAACGATCTATTTGGAAATTAAATAAAAAAGGAAGTTTAACTGAAAAGTAAATTGAATAAAAATGGAAGATGAATAAAAATAAAAATAGATGTTGCAGAAAATTAAATATGGAAGTTCAATCCAGAAACCACTATACCTTAACGATCTATTTTGAAATTAAATAAAAAAGAAAGTTTAATAGAAAAGTAAATTGAATAAAAATGGAAGTTGAATAAAAATAAAAATGGAAGTTGCAGAAAATAAAATATGGAAGTTCAATCCAGAAACCACTATACCTTAACGATCTGTTTACAAATTAAATAAAAGAGGAAATTTCATAGTGAAGTAAATTTAATAAAAATGGCAGTCGAATAAAAATAAAAATGAAATTTGCAGAAAATTAAATATGGAAGTTGAATCCAGAAACCACTATACCATAACGATCTATTTGGAAATTAAATAAAAAATGAAGTTTAATAGAACAGTAAATTGCATAAAATGGAAGTTGAATAAAAATAAAAATGAAAGTTGCAGAAAATTAAATATGGAAGTTCAATTCCGAAACCACTATACCTTAACGATCTATTTGGAAATTAAATAAAAAAGGATGTTTAATAGAAAAGTAAATTGCGTAAAATGGAAGTAGAATAAAAATAAAAATGAAAGTTGCATAAAATTAAAAATGGAAGTTCAATCCAAAAACCACTATACTTTAACGATCTATTTGGAAATTAAATAAAAAAGGAAGTTTAATAGAAAAGTAAATTGAATAAAAATGGAAGATGAATAAAAATAAAAATGGAAGTTGCAGAAAATTAAATATGGAAGTTCAATCCAGAAACCACTATACCTTAACGATCTATTTGGAAATTAAATAAAAAAGAAAGTTTAACAGAAAAGTAAATTGAATAAAAATGGAAGTTGAATAAAAATAAAAATGGAAGTTGCAGAAAATTAAATATGGAAGTTCAATCCAGAAACCACTATACCTTAATGATCTGTTTACAAATTAAATAAAAGAGGAAATTTCATAGAAAAGTAAATTGAATAAAAATGGCAGTCGACTAAAAATAAAAATGAAATTTGCAAAAAATTAAATATGGAAGTTGAATCCAGAAACCACTATACCATAACGATCTATTTGGAAATTAAATAAAAAATGAAGTTTAATAGAACAGTAAATTGCATAAAATGGAAGTTGAATAAAAATAAAAATGAAAGTTGCGGAAAATTAAATATGAAAGTTCAATTCCGAAACCACTATACCTTAACGATCTATTTGGAAATTAAATAAAAAAAGATGTTTAATAGAAAAGTAAATTGCGTAAAATGGAAGTAGAATAAAAATAAAAATGAAAGTTACATAAAATTAAAAATGGAAGTTCAATCCAACAACCACTATACTTTAACGATCTATTTGGTAATTAAATAAAAAAGGAAGTTTCATAGAAAAGTAAATTGAATAAAAATGGAAGATGAATAAAAATAAAAATGGAAGTTGCTGAAAATTAAATATAGAAGTTCAATACAGAAACCACTATACCTTAACTATCTATTTGGAAGTTAAATAAAAAAAGGAAGTTTAATAGAAAAGTAAATTGAATTAAAATGGAAGTAGAATAAAAACAAAAATGAAATTTGCAGAAAATTAGATATGGAAATTCAATCCAGAAACAACTATACCTTAACGATCTAATTGGAAATTATATAAAAAAGAAAGTTTAATGGAAAAGTAAATTGAATAAAAATGGAAGTTGCAGAAATTTAAAAGCGGAAGTTCAATGCAAAAACCACTATACCTTAACGATCTGTTTGGAAATTAAATATAACAGGGAATTTCATAGAAAAGTAAGTTGAATAAAAATGGAAGTCGAATAAAAATAAAATTGAAAGTTGCAGAAAATTAAATATGGAAGTTCAATCCAGAAACCACTATACCATAACGATCTATTTGGAAATTAAATAAAAAATGAAGTTTAATAGAAAAGTAAATTGCATAAAATGGAAGTTGAATAAAAAAAAAATGAAAGTTGCAGAAAATTAAATATGGAAGTTCAATTCCGAAACCACAATACCTTAACGATCTATTGGGAAATTAAATAAAAAAGGATGTTTAATAGAAAAGTAAATTGCATAAAATGGAAGCAGAATAAAAATAAAAATGAAAGTTGCATAAAATTAAAAATGGAAGTTCAATCCAAAAACCACTATACTTTAACGATCTATTTGGAAATTAAATAAAAAAGGAAGTTTAATAGAAAAGTAAATTGAATAAAAATGGAAGTTGAATAAAAATAAAAATGGAAGTTGCAGAAAATTAAATATGGAAGTTCAATCCAGAAACCACTATACCTTAACGATCTATTTGGAAATTAAATAAAAAAAGGAAGTTTAATAGAAAAGTAAATTGAATAAAAATGGCAGTCGAATAAAAATAAAAATGAAATTTGCAGAAAATTAATTATGGAAGTTCAATCCAGAAACCACTATACCATAACGATCTATTTGGAAATTTAAAAAAAAAAGGAAGTTTAATAGAAAGTAAATTGCATAAAATGGAAGTTGAATAAAAATAAAAATAAAAGTTGCAGAAAATTAAATATGGAAGTTCAATCCCGAAACCACTATACCTTAACGATCTATTTGGAAATTAAATAAAAAAGGATGTTTAATAGAAAAGTAAATTGCATAAAACGAAAGTAGAATAAAAATAAAAATGAAAGTTGCATAAAATTAAAAATGGAAGTTCAATCCAGAAACCACTATAACTTAACGATCTATTTTGGAAATTAAATAAAAAAGGAAGTTTAATAGAAATGTAAATTGATTAAAAATGGAAGTAAAATAAAAATAAAAATGAAAGTTGCATAAAATTAAAAATGGAAGTTCAATCCAGAAACCACTATACCTTAACGATCTATTTGGAAATTAAATATAAAAGGATGTTTAATAGAAAAGTAAATTGCATAAAATGGAAGTAGAATGAAAATAAAAATGAAAGTTGCATAGAATTAAAAATGGAAGTTCAATCTAGAAACCACTATACCTTAACGATCTATTTTGAAATTAAATAAAAAAGGAAGTTTAATAGAAAAGTAAATTGAATAAAAATGGAAGTTGAATAAAAATAAAAATGGAAGTTGCAGAAAATTAAATATGGAAGTTCAACCCAGAAACCACGATACCTTAACGATCTACTTGTAAATTAAATAAAAAGGGAAGTTTAATAGAAAAGTAAATTGAATAAAAATGGAAGTTGAATAAAAATAAAAATGGAAGTTGCAGAAAATTAATTATGGAAGTTCAACCCAGAAACCACTATACCTTAACGATCTACTTGTAAATTAAATAAAAGGGAAGTTTAATAGAAAAGTAAATTGCATAAAAATGGAAGTTGAATAAAAATAAAAATGAAAGTTGCAGAAAATTAAATATGGAAGTTCAATCCCGAAACCACTATACCTTAACGATCTATTTGGAAATTAAATAAAAAAGGAAGTTTAATAGAAAACTAAATTGCATAAAATGGAAGTAGAATAAAAATAAAAATGAAAGTTGCATAAAATTAAAAATGGAAGTTCAATCCAAAAACCACATTACTTTAACGATCTATTTGGTAATTAAATAAAAAAGGAAGTTTAACAGAAAAGTAAGTTGAATAAAAATGGAATTTGAATAAAAATAAAAATGAAAGTTGTAGAAAATTAAATATGGAAGTTCAATCCAGAAACCACTATACCTTAACGATCTATTTGGAAATTAAATAAAAAAGGAAGTTTAATAGAAAAGTAAGTTGAATAAAAATTGAAGTTGAATAAAAATAAAAAGGAAATTTGCAGAAAATTTAAAGCGGAAGTTCAATCCCGAAACCACTATACCTTAACGATCTATTTGGAAATTAAATAAAAAAGGAAGTTTAACAAAAAAGTAAATTGAACAAAAATGGAAGTAGAATAAAAATAAAAAAGAAAGTTGCATAAAATTAAAAATGGAAGTTCAATCCAAAAACCACTATACCTTAACGATCTACTCGGATATTAAATAAAAAATGATGTTTAATAGAAAAGTAAATCGAATAAAAATGGAAGTTGAATAAAAACAAAAATGAAAGTTGCAAAAAATTAAAAATGGCAGTTTAATCCAAAAATCACTATACCTTAACGATCTATTTGGAAATTAAACAAAAAAGGAAGTTGAGTAGAAAAGAAACTTGAATAAAAAAAGAAGTTGAATAAAAATTAAACTGGATGTCGCAGAAATGTAAAAATGGAAGTTCATTGAAGAAACCACTATACCTTAATGATTTATTTGGAAATTAAATAAAAAAGGATGTTTAATAGAAAAGTAAATTGAATAAAAATGGAACTTGAATAAAAATAAAAAGGAAAGTTGCATAAAATTAAATATGGAAGTTCAATCCAGAAACCACTATACCTTAACGATCTATTTGGAAATTAAATAAAAAAGGAAGTTTAATAGAAAAGTAAATTGCATAAAATGGAAGTAGAGTAAAAAAAAAATGAAAGTTGCATAAAATTAAAATTGGAAGTTCAATGCAAAAATCACTATACTTTAACGATCTATTTGGAAATTAAATTAAAAAGAAAGTTTAATAGAAAAGTAAATTGAATAAAAATGGAAGTTGAATAAAAATAAAAATGGAAGTTGCAGAAAATTAAATATGGAAGTTCAATCCAGAAACCACTATATCTTAACGATCTATTTGGAAATTAAATAAAAAAGGAAGTTCAATACAAAAGTAAATTCAATAAAAATGGAAGTTGAATAAAAATAAAAATGGAAGTTGCAAAAAATTAAATATGGAAGTTCAATCCAGAAACCACTACACCTTAACGATCTATTTGGATATTAAACAAAAAAGGAAGTTGAGAATAAAAGAAACTTGAATAAAAAAGGAAGTCAAATATAAATAAAACTAGAAGTTGCAGAAATGTAAAAATGGAAGTTCATTGAAGAAACCACTATACCTTAACGTTCTATTTGGAAATTAAATAAAAAAGGATGTCTAGTAGAAAAGTAAATTGTATAAAAATGGAAGTTGAATAAAAATAAAAAGAAAAGTTGCATAAAATAAAAAGTAGAAGTTCAATCCAAAAACCACTATACCATAACGATCTGTTTGAAAATTAAATAAAAAAGGAAGTTTAATGGAAAAGTAAATTAAACAAAAATGGAAGTAGAATAAAAATAAAAATGAAAGTTGCAGAAAATTAAATATGGAAGTTCAATCCAGAAACCACTATACCTTAACGATCTATTTGGAAATTAAATAAGAAAGGAAGTTGTGTAGAAAAGAAACTTGAATAAAAAAGGAAGTCAAATAAAAATAAAACTAGAAGTTACAGAAATTTAAAAATGGAAGTTCATTCAAGAAACCACTATACCTTAACGATCTATTTGGAAATTAAATAAAAAAGGATGTCTAATAGAAAAGTAAATTGTAGAAAAATGAAAGTTGAATAAAAATAAAAAGGAAAGTTGCATAAAATAAAAAAGGAAGTTTAATGGAAAAGTAAATTAAATAAAAATGGAAGTAGAATAAAAAGAAAAATGAAAGTTGCAGAAAATTAAAAATGGAAGTTCAATCCAAAAACCACTACACCTAAACGATCTATTTGGAAATTAAATAAAAAAGGAAGTTTAATAGAAAAGTAAATTGCATAAAATGGAAGTTGAATAAAAATAAAAATGAAAGTTGCAGAAAATTAAATGTGGAAGTTCAATCCAAAAACCACTATACCTTAACAATCTATTTGGAAATTAAATAAAAAAGGAAGTTTAATAGAAAAGTAAATTGCATAAAATGGAAGTAGAATAAAAATAAAAATGAAAGTTGCCGAAAATTAAATTTGGAAGTTCAATCCAGAAACCACTATACCTTAACGATCTATTTGGAAATTAAATAAAAAAGAAAGTTTAATAGAATAGTAAATTGAATAAAAATGGAAGTAGAATAAAAATAAAAATGGAAGTTATATAAAATTAAAAATGGAAGTTCAATCCAAAAACCACTATACCTTAACGATCTTTTTCGAAATTAAAGAAAAAAGGAAATTGAGTAGAAAAGAAACTTGAATAAAAAAGGAAACTAAATAAAAATAAAAATGGAAGTTGCAGAAAATTAAAAATGAAAGTTCATTCCAAAAACCAATATACCTTTACGATCTACTTGGAAATTAAATAAAAAAGGAAGTTTAATAGGAAAGTAAATTGAATTAAAATGGAAGTTGAATAAAAATAATAATGAAAGTACATTAAATTAAAATTGGAAGTTCAATCCAGAAACCACTATACCTTAACGATCTACTGGGAAATTAAATAAAAAAGGAAGTTTAATAGAAGAGTAAATTGAATTATAATGGAAGTAGAATGCAAATAAAAATAAAAAGTTGCATTAAATTAAAAATGGAAGTTCTATCCAGAAACCACTATACCTTAACGATATATTTGGAAATTAAATAAAAAAGGAAGTTTAATAGAAAAGTAAATTGAATAAAAATGGAAGTTGAATAAAAATAAAAATGAAAGTTGCAGAAAATTAAATATGGAAGTTCAATCCAGAAACCACTATACCTTAACGATCTAATTGGAAATTAAATAAAAAACAAGTTTAATAGAAAAGTAAATTGCATAAAATGGAAGTAGAATAAACATAAAAATGGAAGTTGCATAAAAATGGAAGTTGAATAAAAATAAAAATAAAAGTTCCATAAAATTAAAAGTGGAAGTTCAATCCAAAAACCACAATACTTCAACGATCTATTTGGAAATTAAATAAAAAACGAAGTTTAGTAGAAAAGTAAATTGAATAAAAATGGAAGTTGAATAAAAATAAAAATGGAAGTTGCAGAAATTGAAATATGGAAGTTCAATCCAGAAACCACTATACCTTAACGATCTATTTGGAAATTAAATAAAAAAGGAAGTTTAATAGAAAAGTAAATTGAATAAAAATGGAAGTTGAATAAAAATAAAAATGAATGTTGCAAAAAATTAAATATGGAAGTTCAATCCAGAAACCACTATACCTTAACGATCTATTTGGAAATTAAATAAGAAATGAAGTTGAGTAGAAAAGAAACTTGAATAAAAATGGAAGTAAAATAAAAATAAAACTAGAAGTTGCAGAAATGTAGAAATGGAAGTTCATTCAAGAAACCACTATACCTTAACGATCTATTTGGAAATTAAATAAAAAAGGATGTCTAATAGAAAAGTAAATTGTAGAAAAATGGAAGTTGAATAAAAATAAAAAGGAAAGTTGCATAAAATAAAAAAGGAAGTTTAATGGAAAAGTAAATTAAATAAAAATAGAAGTAGAATAAAAAGAAAAATGAATGTTGCAGAAAATTAAAAATGGAAGTTCAATCCAAAAACCACTGCACCTTAACGATCTATTTGGAAATTAAATAAAAAAGGAAGTTTAATAGAAAAGTAAATTGAATAAAAATGGAAGTTGAATAAAAATAAAAAGGGAAGTTGCAGAAAATTAAAAGAATATGTTCAATCCCGAAACCACTATACCTTAACGATCTATTTGGAAATCAAATAAAAAAGGAAGTTTAATAGAAAAGTAAATTGAATAAAAATGGAAGTTGAATAAAAATAAAAATGAAAGTTGCATAAAAT
This sequence comes from Camellia sinensis, assembly GCF_055761805.1. NCBI lineage: Eukaryota > Viridiplantae > Streptophyta > Magnoliopsida > Ericales > Theaceae > Camellia > Camellia sinensis. Next base: position 42,650,211 of record NW_028128987.1, on the reverse strand, counting down.
TAAAAATGGAAATTCAATCCAAAAACCACTGTACCTTAGAAAATCTATTTGGAAATTAAATAAAAAAAGAAGTTGAGTAGAAAAGAAACTTGAATAAAAAAGAAAGTAAAATAAAAATAAAAATGGAAGTTGCAAAAAATTAAAAATGGAGGTTCATTCCAGAAACCACTATACCTTAACGATCTATTTGGAAATTAAATAAAAAAAGAAGTTTAATTGAAAATTAAATTGATTAAAAATGGAAGTAAAATAAAAATAGAAAAGAAAGTTGCATAAAATTAAAAATGGAAGTTCAATCCAGAAACCACTATACCTTAACGATCTACTTGGAAATTAAATAAAAAAGGAAGTTCAATAGGAAAGTAAATTGAATTAAAACGGAAGTAGAATAGAAATAAAAATGAAAGTTGCAGAAAATTAAAAGCAGAAGTTCAAACCCGAAACCACTATACCTTAACGATCTATTTGGAAATTAAATAAAAAAGGAAGTTTAATAGAAAAGTAAATTGAATAAAAATGGAAGTTGAATAAAAATAAAAAGGACAGTTGCAAAAAATTAAAAGCGGAAGTTCAATCCCGAAACCACTATACCTTAACGATCTATTTGGAAATCAAATAAAAAAGGAAGTTTAATAGAAAAGTTAATTGAATAAAAATGGAAGTTGAATAAAAATAAAAATGAAGTTGCATAAAATTAAAAATGAAGTTGCATAAAATTAAAAATGGAAGTTCAATCCAAAAACCACTATACCTTAACGATCTATTTGGAAATCAAATAAAAAAGGAAGTTTAATAGAAACGTAAATTGAATAAAAATAGAAGTTGAAGAAAAATAAAAATGAAAGTTGCAGAAAATTAAAAGCGGAAGTTCAAACCCGAAACCACTATACCTTAACGATCTATTTGGAAATTAAATAAAAAAGAAAGTTTAATAGAAAAGTAAATTGAATAAAAATGGAAGTTGAATAAAAATAAAAAGGAAAGTTGCAAAAAATTAAAAGCGGAAGTTCAATCCCGAAACCACTATACCTTAACGATCTATTTGGAAATCAAATAAAAAAGGAAGTTTAATAGAAAAGTAAATTGAATAAAAATGGAAGTTGAAGAAAAATAAAAATGAAAGTTGCATGAAATTAAAAATGGAAGTTCAATCCAAAAACCACTATACCTTAACGATCTATTTGCAAATTAAATAAAAATTGAAGTTTAATAGAAAAGTAAATTGAATAAAAATGGATGTTGAATAAAAATAAAAATGGAAGTTGCATAAAATTAAAAATGGAAGTTCAATCCCGAAACCACTATACCTTAACGATCTATTTGGAAATTAAATAAAAAAGGAAGTTTAATAGAAAAGTAAATTGAATAAAAATGGAAGTTGAATAAAAATAAAAATGAAAGTTGCAGAAAATTAAAAGCGGAAGTTCAAACCCGAAACCACTATACCTTAACGATCTATTTGGAAATTAAATAAAAAAGAAGTTTAATAGAAAAGTAAATTGAATAAAAATGGAAGTTGAATAAAAATAAAAATGGAAAGTTGCAAAATATTAAAAGCGGAAGTTCAACCCCGAAACCACTATACCTTAACGATCTATTTGGAAATCAAATAAAAAACGAAGTTTAATAGAAAAGTAAATTGAATAAAAATGGAAGTTGAATAAAAATAAAAAGGAAAGTTGCAAAATATTAAAAGCGGAAGTTCAACCCCGAAACCACTATACCTAAACGATCTATTTGGAAATCAAATAAAAAAGAAAGTTTAATAGAAAAGTAAATTGAATAAAAATGGAAGTTGAAGAAAAATAAAAATGAAAGTTGCAGAAAATTAAAATCGGAAGTTCAAACCCGAAACCACTATACCTTAACGATCTATTTGGAAATTAAATAAAACAGAAAGTTTAATAGAAAAGTAAATTGAATAAAAATGGAAGTTGAATAAAAATAAAAAGGAAAGTTGCAAAAAATTAAAAGCGGAAGTTCAATCCCGAAACCACTATACCTTAACAATCTATTTGGAAATCAAATAAAAAAGGAAGTTTAATAGAAAAGTAAATTGAATAAAAATGGAAGTTGAAGAAAAATAAAAATGAAAGTTGCATGAAATTAAAAATGGAAGTTCAATCCAAAAACCACTATACCTTAACGATCTATTTGCAAATTAAATAAAAATTGAAGTTTAATAGAAAAGTAAATTGAATAAAAATGGATGTTGAATAAAAATAAAAATGGAAGTTGCATAAAATTAAAAATGGAAGTTCAATCCCGAAACCACTATACCTTAACGATCTATTTGGAAATTAAATAAAAAAGGAAGTTTAACAGAAAAGTAAATTGAATAAAAATGGAAGTTGAATAAAAATAAAAATGAAAGTTGCAGAAAATTAAAAGCGGAAGTTCAAACCCGAAACCACTATACCTTAACGATCTATTTGGAAATTAAATAAAAAAGAAGTTTAATAGAAAAGTAAATTGAATAAAAATGAAAGTTGAATAAAAATAAAATGGAAAGTTGCAAAATATTAAAAGCGGAAGGTCAACCCCGAAACCACAATACCTTAACAATCTATTTGGAAATCAAATAAAAAAGGAAGTTTAATAGAAAAGTAAATTGAATAAAAATGGAAGTTGAATAAAAATAAAAATGAAAGTTGCATAAAATTAAAAGCGGAAGTTCAAACCCGAAACCACTATACCTTAACGATCTATTTGGAAATTAAATAAAAAAGGAAGTTTAATAGAAAAGTAAATTGAATAAAAATAAAAATGGAAAGTTGCAAAATATTAAAAGCGGAAGTTCAACCCCGAAACCACTATACCTCAACGATCTATTTGGAAATCAAATAAAAAAGGAAGTTTAATAGAAAAGTAAATTGAATAAAAATGGAAGTTGAATAAAAATAAAAAGGAAAGTTGCAAAATATTAAAAGCGGAAGTTCAACCCCGAAACCACTATACCTAAACGATCTATTTGGAAATCAAATAAAAAAGGAAGTTTAATAGAAAAGTAAATTGAATAAAAATGGAAGTTGAAGAAAAATAAAAATGAAAGTTGCAGAAAATTAAAAGCGGAAGTTCAAACCCGAAACCACTATACCTTAACGATCTATTTGGAAATTAAATAAAAAAGAAAGTTTAATAGAAAAGTAAATTGAATAAAAATGGAAGTTGAATAAAAATAAAAAGGAAAGTTGCAAAAAATTAAAAGCGGAAGTTCAATCCCGAAACCACTATACCTTAACGATCTATTTGGAAATCAAATAAAAAAGGAAGTTTAATAGAAAAGTAAATTGAATAAAAATGGAAGTTGAAGAAAAATAAAAATGAAAGTTGCATGAAATTAAAAATGGAAGTTCAATCCAAAAACCACTATACCTTAACGATCTATTTGCAAATTAAATAAAAATTGAAGTTTAATAGAAAAGTAAATTGAATAAAAATGGATGTTGAATAAAAATAAAAATGGAAGTTGCATAAAATTAAAAATGGAAGTTCAATCCCGAAACCACTATACCTTAACGATCTATTTGGAAATTAAATAAAAAAGGAAGTTTAACATAAAAGTAAATTGAATAAAAATGGAAGTTGAATAAAAATAAAAATGAAAGTTGCAGAAAATTAAAAGCGGAAGTTCAAACCCGAAACCACTATACCTTAACGATCTATTTGGAAATTAAATAAAAAAGAAGTTTAATAGAAAAGTAAATTGAATAAAAATGGAAGTTGAATAAAAATAAAATGGAAAGTTGCAAAATATTAAAAGCGGAAGGTCAACCCCGAAACCACAATACCTTAACAATCTATTTGGAAATCAAATAAAAAAGGAAGTTTAATAGAAAAGTAAATTGAATAAAAATGGAAGTTGAATAAAAATAAAAATGAAAGTTGCATAAAATTAAAAGCGGAAGTTCAAACCCGAAACCACTATACCTTAACGATCTATTTGGAAATTAAATAAAAAAGGAAGTTTAATAGAAAAGTAAATTGAATAAAAATAAAAATGGAAAGTTGCAAAATATTAAAAGCGGAAGTTCAACCCCGAAACCACTATACCTTAACGATCTATTTGGAAATCAAATAAAAAAGGAAGTTTAATAGAAAAGTAAATTGAATAAAAATGGAAGTTGAATAAAAATAAAAAGGAAAGTTGCAAAATATTAAAAGCGGAAGTTCAACCCCGAAACCACTATACCTAAACGATCTATTTGGAAATCAAATAAAAAAGGAAGTTTAATAGAAAAGTAAATTGAATAAAAATGGAAGTTGAAGAAAAATAAAAATGAAAGTTGCAGAAAATTAAAAGCGGAAGTTCAAACCCGAAACCACTATACCTTAACGATCTATTTGGAAATTAAATAAAAAAGAAAGTTTAATAGAAAAGTAAATTGAATAAAAATGGAAGTTGAATAAAAATAAAAAGGAAAGTTGCAAAAAATTAAAAGCGGAAGTTCAATCCCGAAACCACTATACCTTAACGATCTATTTGGAAATCAAATAAAAAAGGAAGTTTAATAGAAAAGTAAATTGAATAAAAATGGAAGTTGAAGAAAAATAAAAATGAAAGTTGCATGAAATTAAAAATGGAAGTTCAATCCAAAAACCACTATACCTTAACGATCTATTTGCAAATTAAATAAAAATTGAAGTTTAATAGAAAAGTAAATTGAATAAAAATGGATGTTGAATAAAAATAAAAATGGAAGTTGCATAAAATTAAAAATGGAAGTTCAATCCCGAAACCACTATACCTTAACGATCTATTTGGAAATTAAATAAAAAAGGAAGTTTAACAGAAAAGTAAATTGAATAAAAATGGAAGTTGAATAAAAATAAAAATGAAAGTTGCAGAAAATTAAAAGCGGAAGTTCAAACCCGAAACCACTATACCTTAACGATCTATTTTGAAATTAACTAAAAAAGAAGTTTAATAGAAAAGTAAATTGAATAAAAATGGAAGTTGAATAAAAATAAAATGGAAAGTTGCAAAATATTAAAAGCGGAAGGTCAACCCCGAAACCACAATACCTTAACAATCTATTTGGAAATCAAATAAAAAAGGAAGTTTAATAGAAAAGTAAATTGAATAAAAATGGAAGTTGAATAAAAATAAAAATGAAAGTTGCATAAAATTAAAAGCGGAAGTTCAAACCCGAAACCACTATACCTTAACGATCTATTTGGAAATTAAATAAAAAAGGAAGTTTAATAGAAAAGTAAATTGAATAAAAATAAAAATGGAAAGTTGCAAAATATTAAAAGCGGAAGTTCAACCCCGAAACCACTATACCTTAACGATCTATTTGGAAATCAAATAAAAAACGAAGTTTAATAGAAAAGTAAATTGAATAAAAATGGAAGTTGAATAAAAATAAAAAGGAAAGTTGCAAAATATTAAAAGCGGAAGTTCAACCCCGAAACCACTATACCTAAACGATCTATTTGGAAATCAAATAAAAAAGGAAGTTTAATAGAAAAGTAAATTGAATAAAAATGGAAGTTGAAGAAAAATAAAAATGAAAGTTGCAGAAAATTAAAAGCGGAACTTCAAACCCGAAACCACTATACCTTAACGATCTATTTGGAAATTAAATAAAAAAGAAAGTTTAATAGAAAAGTAAATTGAATAAAAATGGAAGTTGAATAAAAATAAAAAGGAAAGTTGCAAAAAATTAAAAGCGGAAGTTCAATCCCGAAACCACTATACCTTAACGATCTATTTGGAAATCAAATAAAAAAGGAAGTTTAATAGAAAAGTAAATTGAATAAAAATGGAAGTTGAAGAAAAATAAAAATGAAAGTTGCATGAAATTAAAAATGGAAGTTCAATCCAAAAACCACTATACCTTAACGATCTATTTGCAAATTAAATAAAAATTGAAGTTTAATAGAAAAGTAAATTGAATAAAAATGGATGTTGAATAAAAATAAAAATGGAAGTTGCATAAAATTAAAAATGGAAGTTCAATCCCGAAACCACTATACCTTAACGATCTATTTGGAAATTAAATAAAAAAGGAAGTTGAGTAGAAAAGAAACTTGAATAAAAAAGGAAGTTAAATAAAAATAAAAGTGGAAGTTGCAGAAAATTGAAAATGGAAGTTCATTTCAGAAACCACTATACCTTAACGATCTATTTGGAAATCAAATAAAAAAGGAAGTTTAATAGAAAAGCAAATTGAATAAAAATGGAAGTTGAATAAAAATAAAAATGAAAGTTGCATAAAATTAAAAATGGAAGTTCAATCCAAAAACCACTATACCTTAACGATTTATTTGGAAATTAAGTAAAAAAGGAAGTTTAATAGAAAAGTAAATTGATTAAAAATGGAAATAAATAAAAATAAAAATGAAAGTTGCATAAAATTAAAAATGGAAGTTCAATCCAGAAACCACTATACCTTAACGATCTATTTGGAAATTAAATAAAAAAGGAAGTTTAATAGAAAAGTAAATTGAATAAAAATGGAAGTTGAATAAAAATAAAAATGAAAGTTGCAGAAAATTAAATATGGAAGTTCAATCCAGAAACCGATATACCTTCACGATCTATTTGGAAATTAAATAAAAAAAAGGAAGTTTAATAGAAAAGTAAATTGATTAAAAATGGAAGTTGAATAAAAATAAAAAGGAAAGCTGCAAAATATTAAAAGCGGAAGTTCAACCCCGAAACCACTATACCTAAACGATCTATTTGGAAATCAAATAAAAAAGGAAGTTTAATAGAAAAGTAAATTGAATAAAAATGGAAGTTGAATAAAAATAAAAATGAAAGTTGCAGAAAATTAAAAGCGGAAGTTCAAACCCGAAACCACTATACCTTAACGATCTATTTGGAAATTAAATAAAAAAGAAAGTTTAATAGAAAAGTAAATTGAATAAAAATGGAAGTTGAATAAAAATAAAAAGGAAAGTTGCAAAAAATTAAAAGCGGTAGTTCAATCCCGAAACCACTATACCTTAACGATCTATTTGGAAATCAAATAAAAAAGGAAGTTTAATAGAAAAGTAAATTGAATAAAAATGGAAGTTGAAGAAAAATAAAAATGAAAGTTGCATGAAATTAAAAATGGAAGTTCAATCCAAAAACCACTATACCTTAAAGATCTATTTGCAAATTAAATAAAAATTGAAGTTTAATAGAAAAGTAAATTGAATAAAAATGGATGTTGAATAAAAATAAAAATGGAAGTTGCATAAAATTAAAAATGGAAGTTCAATCCCGAAACCACTATACCTTAACGATCTATTTGGAAATTAAATAAAAAAGGAAGTTGAGTAGAAAAGAAACTTGAATAAAAAAGGAAGTTAAATAAAAATAAAAGTGGAAGTTGCAGAAAATTGAAAATGGAAGTTCATTTCAGAAACCACTATACCTTAACGATCTATTTGGAAATCAAATAAAAAAGGAAGTTTAATAGAAAAGTAAATTGAATAAAAATGGAAGTTGAATAAAAATAAAAATGAAAGTTGCATAAAATTAAAAATGGAAGTTCAATCCAAAAACCACTATACCTTAACGATTTATTTGGAAATTAAGTAAAAAAGGAAGATTAATAGAAAAGTAAATTGATTAAAAATGGAAATAAATAAAAATAAAAATGAAAGTTGCATAAAATTAAAAATGGAAGTTCAATCCAGAAACCACTATACCTTAACGATCTATTTGGAAATTAAATAAAAAAGGAAGTTTAATAGAAAAGTAAATTGAATAAAAATGGAAGTTGAATAAAAATAAAAATGAAAGTTGCAGAAAATTAAATATGGAAGTTCAATCCAGAAACCGATATACCTTCACGATCTATTTGGAAATTAAATAAAAAAAAGGAAGTTTAATAGAAAAGTAAATTGATTAAAAATGGAAGTAAAATAAAAATAAAAATGAAAGATGCAGAAAATTAAATATGGAAGTTCAATCCAGAAACCACTACACCATAACGATCTATTTGGAAATTAAATAAAAAAGGAAGTTGAGAATAAAACAAACTTGAATAAAAGAGGAAGTCAAATAAAAATAAAACTAGAAGTTGCCGAAATGTAAAAATGGAAGTTCATTCAAGAAACCACTATACCTTAACGTTCTATTTGGAAATTAAATAAAAAAGGATGTCTAGTAGAAAAGTAAATTGAATAAAAATGGAAGTTGAATAAAAATAAAAAAAAAGTTGCATAAAATAAAAAGTAGAAGTTCAATCCAGAAACCACTATACCATAACGATCTGTTTGCAAATTAAATAAAAAAGGAAGTTTAATGGAAAAGTAAATTGAACAAAAATGGAAGTAGAATAAAAATAAAAATGAAAGTTGCAGAAAATTAAATATGGAAATTCAATCAAGAAACCACATTACCTTAACGATCTATTTGAAATTAAATAAAAAAGGAAGTTTAATAGAAAAGTAAATTAAATAAAAATGGAAGTTGAATAAAAATAAAAATGGAAGTTGCAGAAAATTAAATATGGAATTTCAATCCAGAAACCACTATATTTTTACGATATATTTGGAAATTACATAAAAAAAGGAAGTTTAATAGAAAAGTAAATTGAATTAAAATGGAAGTTAATAAAAATAAAAATGAAAGTTGCAGAAAATTAAATATAGAAGTTCAATCCAGAAACCACTACAACTTAACGATCTATTTGAAAATTAAATAAAAAAGGAAATTTAACAGAAAAGTATATTGAATAAAAATGGAAGTTGAATAAAAATAAAAATGAAAGTTGCAGAAAATTAAAAGCGGAAGTTCAAACCCGAAACCACTATACCTTAACGATCTATTTGGAAATTAAAAAAAAAGGGAAGTTTAATAGAAAAGTAAATTGAATAAAAATGGAAGTTGAATAAAAATAAAAAGGAAAGTTGCAAAAAATTAAAAGCGGAAGTTCAATCCCGAAACCACTATACCTTAACGATCTATTTGGAAATCAAATTAAAAAGGAAGTTTAATAGAAAAGTAAATTGAATAAAAATGGAAGTTGAATAAAAATAAAAATGAAAGTTGCATAAAATTAAAAATGGAAGTTCAATCCAAAAACCATTATACCTTAACGATCTATTTGCAAATTAAATAAAAATGGAAGTTTAATAGAAAAGTAAATTGAATAAAAATGGATGTTGAATAAAAATAAAGATGAAAGTTGCATAAAATTAAAAATGGAAGTTCAATCTCGAAACCACTATACCATAACGATCTATTTGGAAATTAAATAAAAAAGGAAGTTGAGTAGAAAAGAAACTTGAATAAAAAAGGAAGTTAAATAAAAATAAAAGTGGAAGTTGCAGAAAATTAAAAATGGAAGTTCATTTCAGAAACCACTATACCTTAACGATCTATTTGGAAATCAAATAAAAAAGGAAGTTTAATAGAAAAGTAAATTGAATAAAAATGGAAGTTGAATAAAAATAAAAATGAAAGTTGCATAAAATTAAAAATGGAAGTTCAATCCAAAAACCACTATACCTTAACGATCTATTTGGAAATTAAATAAAAAAGGAAGTTTAATAGAAAAGTAAATTGATTAAAAATGGAAGTAAAATAAAAATAAAAATGAAAGTTGCATAAAATTAAAAATGGAAGTTCAATCCAGAAACCACTGTACCTTAACGATCTGTTTGGAAATTAAATAAAAAAGGAAGATTAGTAGAAAAGTAAATTGAATAAAAATGGAAGTTGAATAAAAATAAAAATGAAAGTTGCAGAAAATTAAATATGGAAGTTCAATCCAGAAACCGATATACCTTCACGATCTATTTGGAAATTAAATAAAAAAAAAGGAAGTTTAATAGAAAAGTAAATTGATTAAAAATGGAAGTAAAATAAAAATAAAAATGAAAGTTGCAGAAAATTAAATATAGAAGTTCAATCCAGAAACCACTACACCATAACGATCTATTTGGAAATTAAATAAAAAAGGAAGTTGAGAATAAAAGAAACTTGAATAAAAAAGGAAGTCAAATAAAAATAAAACTAGAAGTTGCAGAAATGTAAAAATGGAAGTTCATTCAAGAAAACACTATACCTTAACGTTCTGTTTGGAAATTAAATAAAAAAGGATGTCTAGTAGAAAAGTAAATTGAATAAAAATGGAAGTTGAATAAAAATAAAAAGAAAGGTTGCATAATAAAAAGTAGAAGTTCAATCCAGAAACCACTATACCATAACGATCTGTTTGCAAATTAAATAAAAAAGGAAGTTTAATGGAAAAGTAAATTGAACAAAAATGGAAGTAGAATAAAAATAAAAATGAAAGTTGCAGAAAATTAAATATGGAAGTTCAATCCAGAAACCACTATATTGTTACGATATATTTGGAAATTACATAAAAAAAAGGAAGTTTAATAGAAAAGTAAATTGAATTAAAATGGAAGTTGAAAAAAAATAAAAATGAAAGTTGCAGAAAATTTAATGTGGAAGTTCAATCCAGAAGCCACTATACCTTAACGATCAATTTGGAAATTAAATAAAAAAGAAAGTTCAATAGAAAAGTAAATTGGACAAAAATGGAAGTTGAATAAAAATGAAAAGGAAAGTTGCAGAAAATTAAAAGCGGAAGTTCAATCTCGAAACCAATATACCTTAACGATCTATTTGGAAATCAAATAAAAAAGGAAGTTTAATAGAAAAGTAAATTGAATAAAAATGAAAGTTGAATAAAAATAAAAATGAAAGTTGCATAAAATTAAAAATGGAAGTTCAATCCAGAAACCACTATACCTTAACGATCTATTTGGAAATTAAATAAAAAAAGAAGTTTAATAGAAAAGTAAATTGAATAAAAATGGAAGTTGAATAAAAATAAAAAGGAAAGTTGCAAAAAATTAAAAGCGGAAGTTCAATCCCGAAACCACTATACCTTAACGATCTATTTGGAAATCAAATAAAAAAGGAAGTTTAATAGAAAAGTAAATTGAATAAAAATGGAAGTTGAATAAAAATAAAAATGAAAGTTGCATAAAATTAAAAATGGAAGTTCAATCCAAAAACCACTATACCTTAACGATCTATTTGGAAATTAAATAAAAAAGGAAGTTTAATAGAAAAGTAAATTGAATAACAATGGAAGTTGAATAAAAATAAAAATGAAAGTTGCATAAAATTAAAAATGGAAGTTCTATCCCGAAACCACTATACCTTAACGATCTATTTGGAAATTAAATAAAAAAGGAAGTTGAGTAGAAAAGAAACTTGAATAAAAAAGGAAGTTAAATAAAAATAAAAGTGGAAGTTGCAGAAAATTAAAAATGGAAGTTCATTTTAGAAACCACTACACCTTAACGATCTATTTGGAAATCAAATAAAAAAGGAAGTTTAATAGAAAAGTAAATTGATTAAAAAATGGAAGTAAAATAAAAATAAAAATGAAAGTTGCATAAAATTAAAAATGAAATTTCAATCCAGAAACCACTATACCTTAACGATCTATTTGGAAATTAAATAAAAAAAGGAAGTTTAATAGAAAAGTAAATTGAATAAAAATGGAAGTTGAATAAAAATAAAAATGAAACTTGCAGAAAATTAAATATGGAAGTTCAATCCAGAAACCGCTATACCTTGACGATCTATTTGGAAATTAAATAAAAAAAGGAAGTTTAATAGAAAAGTAAATTGATTAAAAATGGAAGTAAAATAAAAATAAAAATGAAAGTTGCATAAAATTAAAAATGGAAGTTCAATCCAGAAGCCACTCTACCTTAACGATCTACATGGAAATTAAACAAAAAAGAAGTTTAATAGGAAAATAAATTGAATTAAAACGGAAGTACAATGCAAATAAAAATAAAAGTTGCATGAAATTAAAAATGGAAGTTCAATCCAGAAACCACTATACCTTAACGATATATTTGCAAATTAAACAAAAAAGGAAGTCTAATAGAAAAGTAAATTGAATAAAAATGGAAGTTGAATAAAAATAAAAATGAAAGTTGCAGAAAATTAAATATGGAAGTTCAATCCAGAAACCACTGTACCTTAACGATCTATTTTGGAAATTAAATAAAAAAGGAAGTTTAACAGAAAACTAAATTGAATAAAAATGGAAGTTGAATAAAAATAAAAATGAAAGTTGCAGAACATTAAAAGCGGAAGTTCAAACCCGAAACCACTATAGCTTAACGATCTATTTGGAAATTAAATAAAAAAGGAAGTTTAACAGAAATGTAAATTGAATAAAAATGGAAGTTGAATAATAATAAAAATGAAAGTTGCAGAAATTTAAATATGGAAGTTCAATCCAGAAACCACTTTACCTTAACGATATATTTGGAAATTAAATAAAAAAGGAAGTTTAATAGAAAAGTAAATTGAATAAAAATGGAAGTTGAATAAAAATAAAAATGAAAGTTGCAGAAAATTAAATATGGAAGTTCAATCCAGAAACCACTATACCTTAACGATCTATTTTGGAAATTAAATAAAAAAAGGAAGTTTAACAGAAAAGTAAATTGAATAAAAATGGAAGTTGAACAAAAATAAAAATGAAAGTTGCAGAAAATTAAAAGCGGAAGTTCAAACCCGAAACCATTATACCTTAACAATCTATTTGGAAATTAAATAAAAAAGGAAGTTTAACAGAAAAGTAAATTGAATAAAAACGGAAGTTGAATAAAAATAAAAAGGGAAGTTGCAGAAAATTAAAAGCGGAAGTTCAATCCCGAAACCACTATACCTTAACGATCTATTTGGAAATCAAATAAAAAAGGAAGTTTAATAGAAAAGTAAATTGAATAAAAATGGAAGTTGAATAAAAATAAAAATGAAAGTTGCATAAAATTAAAAATGGAAGTTCAATCCAGAAACCACTATACCTTAACGATCTATTTGTAAATTAAATAAAAAAGGAAATTTAATAGAAAACTAAATTGCATAAAATGGAAGTTGAATTAAAATAAAAATGAAAGTTGCATAAAATTAAAAACGGAAGTTCAATGCAAAAACCACTATACCTTAACAATCTATTTGGAAATTAAATAAAAAAGGAAGTTGAGTAGAAAAGAAACTTGAATAAAAAAGGAAGTTAAAGAAAAATAAAAATGGAGGTTGCAGAAAATTAAAAACGGAGGTTCATTCCAGAAACCACTATACCTTAACGATCTATTTGGAAATTAAATAAAAAAAGAAGTTTAATTGAAGAGTAAATTGAATAAAAATGGAAGTAAAATACAAATAGAAAAGAAAGTTGCATAAAATTAAAAATGGAAGTTCAATCCAGAAACCACTATACCTTAACGATCTACTTGGAAATTAAATAAAAAAGGAAGTTTAATAGGAAAGTAAATTGAATTAAAACGGTAGTAGAATAGAAATAAAAATGAAAGTTGCAGAAAATTAAAAGCGGAAGTTCAAACCCGAAACCACTATACCTTAACGATCTATTTGGAAATTAAATAAAAAAAGAAGTTTAATACAAAAGTAAATTGAATAAAAATGGAAGTTGAATAAAAATAAAAAGGAGAGTTGCAAAAAATTAAAAGCGGAAGTTCAATCCCGAAACCACTATACCTTAACGGTCTATTTGGAAATCAAATAAAAAAGGAAGTTTAATAGAAAAGTAAATTGAATAAAAATGGAAGTTGAATAAAAATAAAAATGAAAGTTGCATAAAATTAAAAATGGAAGTTCAATCCAAAAACCACTATACCTTAACAATCTATTTGGAAATTAAATAAAAGAGGAAGTTTAATAGAAAAGTAAATTGAATAACAATGGAAGTTGAATAAAAATAAAAATGAAAGTGGCATAAAATGAAAAATGGAAGTTCAATCCCGAAATCACTATACCTTAACGATCTATTTGGAACTTAAATAAAAAAGGAAGTTGAGTAGAAAAGAAACTTGAATAAAAAAGGAAGTTAAATAAAAATAAAAGTGGAAGTTGCAGAAAATTAAAAATGGAAGTTCATTTCAGAAACCACTACACCTTAACGATCTATTTGGAAATCAAATAAAAAAGGAAGTTGAAAAAAAATAAAAATGAAAGTTGCCTAAAATTAAAAATGGAAGTTCAATCCAAAAACAACTATACCTTAACGATCTATTTGGAAATTAAATAAAAAAGGAAGTTTAATAGAAAAGTAAATTGATTAAAAATAGAAGTAAAATAAAAATAAAAATGAAAGTTGCATAAAATTAAAAATGGAAGTTCAATCTAGAAACCACTATACCTTAAAAATCTATTTGGAAATTAAATAAAAAAGGAAGTTTAATAGAAAAGTAAATTGAATAAAAATGGAAGTTGAATAAAAATAAAAATGAAAGTTGCAGAAAATTAAATATGGAAGTTCAATCCAGAAACCACTATACCTTAACGATCTATTTGGAAATTAAATAAAAAAGGAAGTTTAACAGAAATGTAAATTGAATAAAAATAGAAGTTGAATAAAAATAAAAATGAAAGTTGCAAAAAATTAAATATGGAAGTTCAATCCAGAAAACACTATACCTTAACGATCTATTTGGAAATTAAATAAGAAAGGAAGTTGAGTAGAAAAGAAACTTGAATAAAAATGGAAGTCAAATAAAAATAAAACTAGAAGTTGCAGAAATGTAGAAATGGAAGGTCATTCAAGAAACCACTATACCTTAACGATCTATTTGGAAATTAAATAAAAAAGGATGTCTAATAGAAAAGTAAATTGTAGAAAAATGGAAGTTGAATAAAAATAAAAAGGAAAGTTACATAAAATAAAAAAGGAAGTTTAAAGGAAAAGTAAATTAAATAAAAATGGATGTAGAATAAAAAGAAAAATGAAAGTTGCAGAAAAGTAAAAATGGAAGTTCAATCCAAAAACCACTACACCTTAACGATCTATTTGGAAATTAAATAAAAAAGGAAGTTTAATAGAAAAGTAAATTGAATAAAAATGGAAGTTGAATAAAAATAAAAAGGGAAGTTGCAGAAAATTAAAAGCAGATGTTCAATCCTGAAACAACTATACCTTAACGATCTATTTCGAAATCAAATAAAAAAGGAAGTTTAATAGAAAAGTAAATTGAATAAAAATGGAAGTTGAATAAAAATAAAAATGAAAGTTGCATAAAATTAAAAATGGAAGTTCAATCCAAAAACCAGTATACCTTAACGATCTATTTGGAAATTAAATAAAAAAGGAAGTTTAATAGAAAAGAAAATTGAATAAAAATGGATGTTGAATGAAAATAAAAATGAAAGTTGCATAAAATTAAAAATGGAAGTACAATCCTGAAACCACTATACCTTAACGATCTATTTGAAAATTAAATAAAAAAGTAAGTTGAGTGGAAAAGAAACTTGAATAAAAAAGGAAGTTAAATAAAAATAAAAGTGGAAGTTACAGAAAATTAAAAATGGAAGTTCATTTCAGAAACCACTATACCTTAACGATCTATTTGGAAATCAAATAAAAAAGGAAGTTTAATAGAAAAGTAAATTGAATAAAAATGGAAGTTGAATAAAAATAAAAATGAAAGTTGCATAAAATTAAAAATGTAAGTTCAATCCAAAAACCACTATACCTTAACGATCTATTTGGAAATTAAATAAAAAAGGAAGTTTAATAGAAAAGTAAATTGATTAAAAATGGAAGTAAAATAAAAATAAAAATGAAAGTTGCATAAAATTAAAAATGGAAGTTCTATCCAGAAACCACTATACCTTAACGATATATTTGGAAATTAAATACAAAAGGAAGTCTAATAGAAAAGTAAATTGTATAAAAAATGGAAGTTGAATAAAAATAAAAATGAAAGTTGCAGAAAATTAAATATGGAAGTTCAATCCAGAAACCAATACACGTTCACGATCTATTCGGAAATTAAATAAAAAAAGGAAGTTTAATAGAAAAGTAAATTGCATAAAATGGAAGTTGAACAAAAATAAAAATGAAAGTTGCATAAAATTAAAAATGGAAGTTCAATCCAAAAACCACTATGCCTTAACGATCTATTTGGAAATTAAATAAAAAAGGAAGTTTAATAGAAAAGTAAATTGAATAAAAATGGAAGTAAAATAAAAATAAAAATGAAAGTTGCATAAAATTAAAAATGGAAGTGCAATCTAGAAACCACTATACCTTATAGATCTATTTGGAAATTAAATAAAAAAGGAAGTTTAATAGAAAAGTAAATTGAATAAAAATGGAAGTTGAATAAAAATAAAAATGAAAGTTGCAGAAAATTAAATATGGAAGTTCAATCCAGAAACCACTATACCTTAACGATCTATTTGGAAATTAAATAAAAAAGGAAGTTTAATAGAAAAGTAAATTGAATAAAAATGGAAGTTGAATAAAAATAAAAATGAAAGTTGCAAAAAATTAAATATGGAAGTTCAATCCAGAAACCACTATACCTTAACGATCTATTTGGAAATTAAATAAGAAAGGAAGTTGAGTAGAAAAGAAACTTGAATAAAAATGGAAGTCAAATAAAAATAAAACTAGAAGTCGCAGAAACGTAGAAATGGAAGTTGATTCCAGAAACCACTATACCTTAACGATCTATTTGGAAATTAAATAAAAAAGGATGTCTAATCGAAAAGTAAATTGTAGAAAAATAGAAGTTGAATAAAAATAAAAAGGAAAGTTGCATAAAATAAAAAAGGAAGTTTAATGGAAAAGTAAATTAAATAAAAATGAAAGTAGAATAAAAAGAAAAATGAAAGTTGCAGAAAATTAAAAATGGAAGTTCAATCCAAAAACCACTACACCTTAACGATCTATTTGGAAATTAAATAAAAAAGGAAGTTTAATAGAAAAGTAAATTGAATAAAAATGGAAGTTGAATAAAAATAAAAAGGGAAGTTGCAAAAAATTAAAAGCAGATGTTCAATCCCGAA
Organism: Camellia sinensis; assembly: GCF_055761805.1. NCBI lineage: Eukaryota > Viridiplantae > Streptophyta > Magnoliopsida > Ericales > Theaceae > Camellia > Camellia sinensis. The sequence continues at coordinate 42,633,404 of NW_028128987.1, read as the reverse complement.
ACCACTATACCTTAACGATCTATTTGGAAATCAAATAAAAAGGGATGTTTAATAGAAAACTAAATTGAATAAAAATGGAAGTTGAATAAAAATAAAAATGAAAGTTGTATAAAATTAAAAATGGAAGTTCAATCCAAAAACCAGTATACCTTAACGATCTATTTGGAAATTAAATAAAAAAGGAAGTTTAATAGAAAAGTAAATTGAATAAAAATGGATGTTGAATAAAATTAAAAATGAAAGTTGCATAAAATTAAAAATGGAAGTACAAACCTGAAACCACTATACGTTAACGATCTATTTGAAAATTAAATAAAAAGGAAGTTGAGTGGAAAAGAAATTTGAATAAAAAAGGAAGTTAAATAAAAATAAAAGTGGAAGTTGCAGAAAATTAAAAATGGAAGTTCATTTCAGAAACCACTATACCTTAACGATCTATTTGGAAATCAAATAAAAAAGGAAGTTTAATAGAAAAGTAAATTGAATAAAAATGGAAGTTGAATAAAAATAAAAATGAAAGTTGCATAAAATTAAAAATGGAAGTTCAATCCAAAAACCACTATACCTTAACGATCTATTTGGAAATTAAATAAAAAAGGAAGTTTAATAGAAAAGTAAATTGATTAAAAATTGAAGTAAAATAAAAATAAAAAGTAAAGTTGCATAAAATTAAAAATGGAAGTTCAATCCAGAAACCGCTATACCTTAACGATATATTTGGAAATTAAATAAAAAAGGAAGTCTAACTGAAAAGTAAATTGAATAAAAATGGAAGTTGAATAAAAATAAAAATGAAAGTTGCAGAAAATTAAATATGGAAGTTCAATCCAGAAACCAATATACGTTCACGATCTATTTGGAAATTAAATAAAAAAAGGAAGTTTAATAGAAAAGTAAATTGCATAAAATGGAAGTTGAATAAAAATAAAAATGAAAGTTGCATAAAATTAAAAATGGAAGTTCAATCCAAAAACCACTATGCCTTAACGATCTACTTGGAAATTAAATAAAAAAGGAAGTTTAATAGAAAAGTAAATTGAATAAAAATGGAAGTTGAATAAAAATAAAAATGGAGGTTGCAGAAAATTAAAAACGGAGGTTCATTCCAGAAACCACTATACCTTAACGATCTATTTGGAAATTAAATAAAAAAAGAAGTTTAATTGAAGAGTAAATTGAATAAAAATGGAAGTAAAATACAAATAGAAAAGAAAGTTGCATAAAATTAAAAATGGAAGTTCAATCCAGAAACCACTATACCTTAACGATCTACTTGGAAATTAAATAAAAAAGGAAGTTTAATAGGAAAGTAAATTGAATTAAAACGGTAGTAGAATAGAAATAAAAATGAAAGTTGCAGAAAATTAAAAGCGGAAGTTCAAACCCGAAACCACTATACCTTAACGATCTATTTGGAAATTAAATAAAAAAAGAAGTTTAATACAAAAGTAAATTGAATAAAAATGGAAGTTGAATAAAAATAAAAAGGAGAGTTGCAAAAAATTAAAAGCGGAAGTTCAATCCCGAAACCACTATACCTTAACGGTCTATTTGGAAATCAAATAAAAAAGGAAGTTTAATAGAAAAGTAAATTGAATAAAAATGGAAGTTGAATAAAAATAAAAATGAAAGTTGCATAAAATTAAAAATGGAAGTTCAATCCAAAAACCACTATACCTTAACAATCTATTTGGAAATTAAATAAAAGAGGAAGTTTAATAGAAAAGTAAATTGAATAACAATGGAAGTTGAATAAAAATAAAAATGAAAGTGGCATAAAATGAAAAATGGAAGTTCAATCCCGAAATCACTATACCTTAACGATCTATTTGGAACTTAAATAAAAAAGGAAGTTGAGTAGAAAAGAAACTTGAATAAAAAAGGAAGTTAAATAAAAATAAAAGTGGAAGTTGCAGAAAATTAAAAATGGAAGTTCATTTCAGAAACCACTACACCTTAACGATCTATTTGGAAATCAAATAAAAAAGGAAGTTGAAAAAAAATAAAAATGAAAGTTGCCTAAAATTAAAAATGGAAGTTCAATCCAAAAACAACTATACCTTAACGATCTATTTGGAAATTAAATAAAAAAGGAAGTTTAATAGAAAAGTAAATTGATTAAAAATAGAAGTAAAATAAAAATAAAAATGAAAGTTGCATAAAATTAAAAATGGAAGTTCAATCTAGAAACCACTATACCTTAAAAATCTATTTGGAAATTAAATAAAAAAGGAAGTTTAATAGAAAAGTAAATTGAATAAAAATGGAAGTTGAATAAAAATAAAAATGAAAGTTGCAGAAAATTAAATATGGAAGTTCAATCCAGAAACCACTATACCTTAACGATCTATTTGGAAATTAAATAAAAAAGGAAGTTTAACAGAAATGTAAATTGAATAAAAATAGAAGTTGAATAAAAATAAAAATGAAAGTTGCAAAAAATTAAATATGGAAGTTCAATCCAGAAAACACTATACCTTAACGATCTATTTGGAAATTAAATAAGAAAGGAAGTTGAGTAGAAAAGAAACTTGAATAAAAATGGAAGTCAAATAAAAATAAAACTAGAAGTTGCAGAAATGTAGAAATGGAAGGTCATTCAAGAAACCACTATACCTTAACGATCTATTTGGAAATTAAATAAAAAAGGATGTCTAATAGAAAAGTAAATTGTAGAAAAATGGAAGTTGAATAAAAATAAAAAGGAAAGTTACATAAAATAAAAAAGGAAGTTTAAAGGAAAAGTAAATTAAATAAAAATGGATGTAGAATAAAAAGAAAAATGAAAGTTGCAGAAAAGTAAAAATGGAAGTTCAATCCAAAAACCACTACACCTTAACGATCTATTTGGAAATTAAATAAAAAAGGAAGTTTAATAGAAAAGTAAATTGAATAAAAATGGAAGTTGAATAAAAATAAAAAGGGAAGTTGCAGAAAATTAAAAGCAGATGTTCAATCCTGAAACAACTATACCTTAACGATCTATTTCGAAATCAAATAAAAAAGGAAGTTTAATAGAAAAGTAAATTGAATAAAAATGGAAGTTGAATAAAAATAAAAATGAAAGTTGCATAAAATTAAAAATGGAAGTTCAATCCAAAAACCAGTATACCTTAACGATCTATTTGGAAATTAAATAAAAAAGGAAGTTTAATAGAAAAGAAAATTGAATAAAAATGGATGTTGAATGAAAATAAAAATGAAAGTTGCATAAAATTAAAAATGGAAGTACAATCCTGAAACCACTATACCTTAACGATCTATTTGAAAATTAAATAAAAAAGTAAGTTGAGTGGAAAAGAAACTTGAATAAAAAAGGAAGTTAAATAAAAATAAAAGTGGAAGTTACAGAAAATTAAAAATGGAAGTTCATTTCAGAAACCACTATACCTTAACGATCTATTTGGAAATCAAATAAAAAAGGAAGTTTAATAGAAAAGTAAATTGAATAAAAATGGAAGTTGAATAAAAATAAAAATGAAAGTTGCATAAAATTAAAAATGTAAGTTCAATCCAAAAACCACTATACCTTAACGATCTATTTGGAAATTAAATAAAAAAGGAAGTTTAATAGAAAAGTAAATTGATTAAAAATGGAAGTAAAATAAAAATAAAAATGAAAGTTGCATAAAATTAAAAATGGAAGTTCTATCCAGAAACCACTATACCTTAACGATATATTTGGAAATTAAATACAAAAGGAAGTCTAATAGAAAAGTAAATTGTATAAAAAATGGAAGTTGAATAAAAATAAAAATGAAAGTTGCAGAAAATTAAATATGGAAGTTCAATCCAGAAACCAATACACGTTCACGATCTATTCGGAAATTAAATAAAAAAAGGAAGTTTAATAGAAAAGTAAATTGCATAAAATGGAAGTTGAACAAAAATAAAAATGAAAGTTGCATAAAATTAAAAATGGAAGTTCAATCCAAAAACCACTATGCCTTAACGATCTATTTGGAAATTAAATAAAAAAGGAAGTTTAATAGAAAAGTAAATTGAATAAAAATGGAAGTAAAATAAAAATAAAAATGAAAGTTGCATAAAATTAAAAATGGAAGTGCAATCTAGAAACCACTATACCTTATAGATCTATTTGGAAATTAAATAAAAAAGGAAGTTTAATAGAAAAGTAAATTGAATAAAAATGGAAGTTGAATAAAAATAAAAATGAAAGTTGCAGAAAATTAAATATGGAAGTTCAATCCAGAAACCACTATACCTTAACGATCTATTTGGAAATTAAATAAAAAAGGAAGTTTAATAGAAAGTAAATTGAATAAAAATGGAAGTTGAATAAAAATAAAAATGAAAGTTGCAAAAAATTAAATATGGAAGTTCAATCCAGAAACCACTATACCTTAACGATCTATTTGGAAATTAAATAAGAAAGGAAGTTGAGTAGAAAAGAAACTTGAATAAAAATGGAAGTCAAATAAAAATAAAACTAGAAGTCGCAGAAATGTAGAAATGGAAGTTGATTCCAGAAACCACTATACCTTAACGATCTATTTGGAAATTAAATAAAAAAGGATGTCTAATCGAAAAGTAAATTGTAGAAAAATAGAAGTTGAATAAAAATAAAAAGGAAAGTTGCATAAAATAAAAAAGGAAGTTTAATGGAAAAGTAAATTAAATAAAAATGAAAGTAGAATAAAAAGAAAAATGAAAGTTGCAGAAAATTAAAAATGGAAGTTCAATCCAAAAACCACTACACCTTAACGATCTATTTGGAAATTAAATAAAAAAGGAAGTTTAATAGAAAAGTAAATTGAATAAAAATGGAAGTTGAATAAAAATAAAAAGGGAAGTTGCAGAAAATTAAAAGCAGATGTTCAATCCCGAAACCACTATACCTTAACGATCTATTTGGAAATCAAATAAAAAGGGATGTTTAATAGAAAACTAAATTGAATAAAAATGGAAGTTGAATAAAAATAAAAATGAAAGTTGTATAAAATTAAAAATGGAAGTTCAATCCAAAAACCAGTATACCTTAACGATCTATTTGGAAATTAAATAAAAAAGGAAGTTTAATAGAAAAGTAAATTGAATAAAAATGGATGTTGAATAAAATTAAAAATGAAAGTTGCATAAAATTAAAAATGGAAGTACAAACCTGAAACCACTATACGTTAACGATCTATTTGAAAATTAAATAAAAAGGAAGTTGAGTGGAAAAGAAATTTGAATAAAAAAGGAAGTTAAATAAAAATAAAAGTGGAAGTTGCAGAAAATTAAAAATGGAAGTTCATTTCAGAAACCACTATACCTTAACGATCTATTTGGAAATCAAATAAAAAAGGAAGTTTAATAGAAAAGTAAATTGAATAAAAATGGAAGTTGAATAAAAATAAAAATGAAAGTTGCATAAAATTAAAAATGGAAGTTCAATCCAAAAACCACTATACCTTAACGATCTATTTGGAAATTAAATAAAAAAGGAAGTTTAATAGAAAAGTAAATTGATTAAAAATGGAAGTAAAATAAAAATAAAAAGTAAAGTTGCATAAAATTAAAAATGGAAGTTCAATCCAGAAACCACTATACCTTAACGATATATTTGGAAATTAAATAAAAAAGGAAGTCTAACTGAAAAGTAAATTGAATAAAAATGGAAGTTGAATAAAAATAAAAATGAAAGTTGCAGAAAATTAAATATGGAAGTTCAATCCAGAAACCAATATACGTTCACGATCTATTTGGAAATTAAATAAAAAAAGGAAGTTTAATAGAAAAGTAAATTGCATAAAATGGAAGTTGAATAAAAATAAAAATGAAAGTTGCATAAAATTAAAAATGGAAGTTCAATCCAAAAACCACTATGCCTTAACGATCTACTTGGAAATTAAATAAAAAAGGAAGTTTAATAGAAAAGTAAATTGAATAAAAATGGAAGTTGAATAAAAATAAAAATGAAATTTTCATAAAATTAAAAATGGAAGTTCAATCCAAAAACCAGTATACCTTAACGATCTATTTGGAAATTAAATAAAAAAGGAAGTTTAATAGAATAGTAAATTGAATAAAAATGGATGTTGAATAAAATTAAAAATGAAAGTTGCATAAAATTAAAAATGGAAGTACAATCCTGAAACCACTATACGTTAACGATCTATTTGAAAATTAAATAAAAAAGGAAGTTGAGTGGAAAAGAAATTTGAATAAAAAAGGAAGTTAAATAAAAATAAAAGTGGAAGTTGCAGAAAATTAAAAATGGAAGTTCATTTCAGAAACCACTATACCTTAACGATCTATTTGGAAATCAAATAAAAAAGGAAGTTTAATAGAAAAGTAAATTGAATAAAAATGGAAGTTGAGTAAAAATAAAAATGAAAGTTGCATAAAATTAAAAATGGAAGTTCAATCCAAAAACCACTATACCTTAACGATCTATTTGGAAATTAAATAAAAAAGGAAGTTTAATAGAAAAGTAAATTGATTAAAAATGGAAGTAAAATAAAAATAAAAAGGAAGGTTGCATAAAATTAAAAATGGAAGTTCAATCCAGAAACAACTATACCTTAACGATATAATTGGAAATTAAATAAAAAAGGAAGTCTAATTGAAAAGTAAATTGAATAAAAATGGAAGTTGAATAAAAATAAAAATGAAAGTTGCAGAAAATTAAATATGAAAGTTCAATCCAGAAACCAATATACGTTCACGATCTATTTGGAAATTAAATAAAAAAAGGAAGTTTAATAGAAAAGTAAATTGCATAAAATGGAAGTTGAATAAAAATAAAAATGAAAGTTGCATAAAATTAAAAATGGAAGTTCAATCCAAAAACCACTATGCCTTAACGATCTACTTGGAAATTAAATAAAAAAGGAAGTTTAATAGAAAAGTAAATTGAATAAAAATGGAAGTTGAATAAAAATAAAAATGAAATTTGCATAAAATTAAAAATGGAAGTTCAATCCAAAAACCACTATACCTTAACGATCTATTTGGAAATTAAATAAAAAACGAAGTTGAGTAGAAAAGAAACTTTAATAAAAAAGGACGTTAAGTAAAAATAAAAATGGAAGTTCATTCCCGAAACCACTATACCTTAACGATCTATTTAGAAATTAAATAAAAGAGGAAGTTTAATAGAAAAGTAAATTGAATAAAAATGGAAGTAGACTTTAAATAAAAATGAAAGTTGCATAAAATTAAAAATGAAAGTTCAATCCAAAAACCACTATACCTTAGCGATCTATTTGGAAATTAAATAAAAAAGCAAGTTTAATAGGAAAGTAAGTTGAATTAAAATGGAAGTAGAATAAAAATAAAAATGAAAGTTGCATAGAATTAAAAATGGAAGTTCAATCGAGAAACAACTATACCTTAACGATCTATTTGGAAATTAAATAAAAAAGGAAGTTTAACAGAAAAGTAAATTGAGTAAAAATGGAAGTTGAATAAAAATAAAAATGAAAGTTGTAGAAAATTAAATATGGAAGTTCAATCCAGAAACCACTATACCTTAACGATCTATTTGGAAATTAAATAAAAAAGGAAGTTTAATTGAAAAGTAAATTGAATAAAAATGGAAGTTGAATAAAAATAAAAATGAAAGTTGCATAAAATTAAAAACGGAAATTCAATCCAAAAACCACTATACCTTAACGATCTATTTGGAAATTAAATGTAAAAGGAAGTTGAGTAGAAAAGAATCTTGAATAAAAAAGAAAGTTAAATAAAAATAAAAATGGAAGTTGCAGAAAATTAAAAATGGAAGTTCATTCCAGAAACCACTATACCTTAACGATCTATTTGGAAATTAAATAAAAAAGGAAGTTTAATAGAATTGTATATTGATTAAAAATGGAAGTTGAATAAAAATAAAAATGAAAGTTGCATAAAATTAAAAATGGAAGTTCAATCCAGAAACCACTATACCTTAACGATCTACTTGGAAATTAAATAAAAAATGAATTTTAATAGGAAAGTAAATTGAATTAAAATGGAAGTTGAATAAAAATAAAAATGAAAGTAGCATAAAATTAAAAATGGAAGTTCAATCCAGAAACCACTATACCTTAACGATCTGTTTGGAAATTAAATAAAAAAGGAAGTTTAATAGAAAAGTAAATTGAATCAAAACGGAAGTTGAATAAAAATAAAAATGAAAGTTGCAAAAATTTAAATATGGAAGTTCAATCCAGAAACCACTATACCTTAACGTTCTATTTGGAAATTAAATAAAAAAGGAATTTTAATAGAAATGTAAATTGCATAAATTGGAAGTTGGATAAAAATAAAAATGAAAGTTGCATAAAATTAAAAATGGAAGTGCAATCCAAAAACCACTATACCTTCACGATCTATTTGGAAATTAAATAAAAAAGGAAGTTGAATAGAAACGAAACTTGAATAAAAAAGGAAGTAAAATAAAAATAAAAATGGAAGTTACAGAAAATTAAAAATGGAAGTTCATTCCAGAAACCACTATACCTTCACGATCTATTTGGAAATTAAATAAAAAAGGAAGTTTAATAGAAAAGTAAATTGATTACAAGTGGAAGTAAAATAAAAATAAAAATGAAAGTTGCATAAAATTAAAAATGGAAGTTCAATCCAAAAACCACTATACCTTAATGATCTACTTGGAAATTAAATAAAAAAGGATGTTTAATGGGAAAGTAAATTGAATTAAAACGGAAGTAGAATGCAAATAAAAATAAAAGTTGCATAAAATTAAAAATGAAAGTTCAATCCAGAAACCACTATACCTTAACGATATATTTGGAAATTAAATAAAAAAGGAAGTTTAATAGAAAAGTAAATTGAATAAAAATGGAAGTTGAATAAAAATAAAAATAGAAGTTGCAGAAAATTAAATATGGAAGTTCAATCGAGAAACCAATATACCTTAATGATCTGTTTGGAAATTAAATAAAAAAGGAAGTTTAATAGAAAAGTAAATTGAATAAAAATGGAAGTTAAATAAAAATAAAAAGGAAAGTTGCAGAAAATTAAAAATGGAAATTCAATCCAAAAACCACTATACCTTAACGATCTATTTGGAAATTAAATATAAAAGGAAGTTGAGTAGAAAAGAATCTTGAATAAAAAAGAAAGTTAAATAAAAATAAAAATGGAAGTTGCAGAAAATTAAAAATGGAAGTTCATTCCAGAAACCACTATACCTTAACGATCTATTTGGAAATTAAATAAAATAGGAAGTTTAATAGAATTGTAAATTGATTAAAAATGGAAGTTGAATAAAAATAAAAATGAAAGTTGCATAAAATTAAAAATGGAAGTTCAATACAGAAATCACTATACCTTAACGATCTACTTGGAAATTAAATAAAAAATGAAGTTTAATAGGAAAGTAAATTGAATTAAAATGGAAGTTGAATAAAAATAAAAATGAAAGTAGCATAAAATTAAAAATGGAAGTTCAATCTAGAAACCACTATACCTTAACGATCTATTTGGAAATTAAATAAACAAGGAAGTTTAATAGAAAAGTAAATTGAATCAAAACGGAAGTTGAATAAAAATAAAAATAAAAGTTGCAGAAAATTAAATATGGAAGTTCAATCCAGAAACCACTATACTTTAACGATCTATTTGGAAATTAAATAAAAAAGAAATTTTAATAGAAAAGTAAATTGCATAAAATGGAAGTTGGATAAAAATAAAAATGAAAGTTGCATAAAATTAAAAATGGAAGTGCAATCCAAAAACCACTATACCTTCACGATCTATTTGGAAATTAAATAAAAAAGGAAGTTGAATAGAAACGAAACTTGAATAAAAAAGGAAGTTAAATAAAAATAAAAATGGAAGTTGCAGAAAATTAAAAATGGAAGTTCATTGCAGAAACCACTATACCTTCACGATCTGTTTGGAAATTAAATAAAAGAGGAAGTTTAATAGAAAAGTAAATTGATTAAAAATGGAAGTAAAATAAAAATAAAAATGAAATTTGAATAAAATTAAAAATGGAAGTTCAATCCAAAAACCAATATACGTTCACGATCTATTTGGAAATTAAATAAAAAAAGGAAGTTTAATAGAAAAGTAAATTGCATAAAATGGAAGTTGAATAAAAATAAAAATGAAAGTTGCATAAAATTAAAAATGGAAGTTCAATCCAAAAACCACTATGCCTTAACGATCTACTTGGAAATTAAATAAAAAAGGAAGTTTAATAGAAAAGTAAATTGAATAAAAATGGAAGTTGAATAAAAATAAAAATGAAATTTTCATAAAATTAAAAATGGAAGTTCAATCCAAAAACCAGTATACCTTAACGATCTATTTGGAAATTAAATAAAAAAGGAAGTTTAATAGAATAGTAAATTGAATAAAAATGGATGTTGAATAAAATTAAAAATGAAAGTTGCATAAAATTAAAAATGGAAGTACAATCCTGAAACCACTATACGTTAACGATCTATTTGAAAATTAAATAAAAAAGGAAGTTGAGTGGAAAAGAAATTTGAATAAAAAAGGAAGTTAAATAAAAATAAAAGTGGAAGTTGCAGAAAATTAAAAATGGAAGTTCATTTCAGAAACCACTATACCTTAACGATCTATTTGGAAATCAAATAAAAAAGGAAGTTTAATAGAAAAGTAAATTGAATAAAAATGGAAGTTGAGTAAAAATAAAAATGAAAGTTGCATAAAATTAAAAATGGAAGTTCAATCCAAAAACCACTATACCTTAACGATCTATTTGGAAATTAAATAAAAAAGGAAGTTTAATAGAAAAGTAAATTGATTAAAAATGGAAGTAAAATAAAAATAAAAAGGAAGGTTGCATAAAATTAAAAATGGAAGTTCAATCCAGAAACAACTATACCTTAACGATATAATTGGAAATTAAATAAAAAAGGAAGTCTAATTGAAAAGTAAATTGAATAAAAATGGAAGTTGAATAAAAATAAAAATGAAAGTTGCAGAAAATTAAATATGAAAGTTCAATCCAGAAACCAATATACGTTCACGATCTATTTGGAAATTAAATAAAAAAAGGAAGTTTAATAGAAAAGTAAATTGCATAAAATGGAAGTTGAATAAAAATAAAAATGAAAGTTGCATAAAATTAAAAATGGAAGTTCAATCCAAAAACCACTATGCCTTAACGATCTACTTGGAAATTAAATAAAAAAGGAAGTTTAATAGAAAAGTAAATTGAATAAAAATGGAAGTTGAATAAAAATAAAAATGAAATTTGCATAAAATTAAAAATGGAAGTTCAATCCAAAAACCACTATACCTTAACGATCTATTTGGAAATTAAATAAAAAACGAAGTTGAGTAGAAAAGAAACTTTAATAAAAAAGGACGTTAAGTAAAAATAAAAATGGAAGTTCATTCCCGAAACCACTATACCTTAACGATCTATTTAGAAATTAAATAAAAGAGGAAGTTTAATAGAAAAGTAAATTGAATAAAAATGGAAGTAGACTTTAAATAAAAATGAAAGTTGCATAAAATTAAAAATGAAAGTTCAATCCAAAAACCACTATACCTTAGCGATCTATTTGGAAATTAAATAAAAAAGCAAGTTTAATAGGAAAGTAAGTTGAATTAAAATGGAAGTAGAATAAAAATAAAAATGAAAGTTGCATAGAATTAAAAATGGAAGTTCAATCGAGAAACCACTATACCTTAACGATCTATTTGGAAATTAAATAAAAAAGGAAGTTTAACAGAAAAGTAAATTGAGTAAAAATGGAAGTTGAATAAAAATAAAAATGAAAGTTGTAGAAAATTAAATATGGAAGTTCAATCCAGAAACCACTATACCTTAACGATCTATTTGGAAATTAAATAAAAAAGGAAGTTTAATTGAAAAGTAAATTGAATAAAAATGGAAGTTGAATAAAAATAAAAATGAAAGTTGCATAAAATTAAAAACGGAAATTCAATCCAAAAACCACTATACCTTAACGATCTATTTGGAAATTAAATGTAAAAGGAAGTTGAGTAGAAAAGAATCTTGAATAAAAAAGAAAGTTAAATAAAAATAAAAATGGAAGTTGCAGAAAATTAAAAATGGAAGTTCATTCCAGAAACCACTATACCTTAACGATCTATTTGGAAATTAAATAAAAAAGGAAGTTTAATAGAATTGTATATTGATTAAAAATGGAAGTTGAATAAAAATAAAAATGAAAGTTGCATAAAATTAAAAATGGAAGTTCAATCCAGAAACCACTATACCTTAACGATCTACTTGGAAATTAAATAAAAAATGAATTTTAATAGGAAAGTAAATTGAATTAAAATGGAAGTTGAATAAAAATAAAAATGAAAGTAGCATAAAATTAAAAATGGAAGTTCAATCCAGAAACCCCTATACCTTAACGATCTGTTTGGAAATTAAATAAAAAAGGAAGTTTAATAGAAAAGTAAATTGAATCAAAACGGAAGTTGAATAAAAATAAAAATGAAAGTTGCAAAAATTTAAATATGGAAGTTCAATCCAGAAACCACTATACCTTAACGTTCTATTTGGAAATTAAATAAAAAAGGAATTTTAATAGAAATGTAAATTGCATAAATTGGAAGTTGGATAAAAATAAAAATGAAAGTTGCATAAAATTAAAAATGGAAGTGCAATCCAAAAACCACTATACCTTCACGATCTATTTGGAAATTAAATAAAAAAGGAAGTTGAATAGAAACGAAACTTGAATAAAAAAGGAAGTAAAATAAAAATAAAAATGGAAGTTACAGAAAATTAAAAATGGAAGTTCATTCCAGAAACCACTATACCTTCACGATCTATTTGGAAATTAAATAAAAAAGGAAGTTTAATAGAAAAGTAAATTGATTACAAGTGGAAGTAAAATAAAAATAAAAATGAAAGTTGCATAAAATTAAAAATGGAAGTTCAATCCAAAAACCACTATACCTTAATGATCTACTTGGAAATTAAATAAAAAAGGATGTTTAATGGGAAAGTAAATTGAATTAAAACGGAAGTAGAATGCAAATAAAAATAAAAGTTGCATAAAATTAAAAATGAAAGTTCAATCCAGAAACCACTATACCTTAACGATATATTTGGAAATTAAATAAAAAAGGAAGTTTAATAGAAAAGTAAATTGAATAAAAATGGAAGTTGAATAAAAATAAAAATAGAAGTTGCAGAAAATTAAATATGGAAGTTCAATCGAGAAACCAATATACCTTAATGATCTGTTTGGAAATTAAATAAAAAAGGAAGTTTAATAGAAAAGTAAATTGAATAAAAATGGAAGTTAAATAAAAATAAAAAGGAAAGTTGCAGAAAATTAAAAATGGAAATTCAATCCAAAAACCACTATACCTTAACGATCTATTTGGAAATTAAATATAAAAGGAAGTTGAGTAGAAAAGAATCTTGAATAAAAAAGAAAGTTAAATAAAAATAAAAATGGAAGTTGCAGAAAATTAAAAATGGAAGTTCATTCCAGAAACCACTATACCTTAACGATCTATTTGGAAATTAAATAAAATAGGAAGTTTAATAGAATTGTAAATTGATTAAAAATGGAAGTTGAATAAAAATAAAAATGAAAGTTGCATAAAATTAAAAATGGAAGTTCAATACAGAAATCACTATACCTTAACGATCTACTTGGAAATTAAATAAAAAATGAAGTTTAATAGGAAAGTAAATTGAATTAAAATGGAAGTTGAATAAAAATAAAAATGAAAGTAGCATAAAATTAAAAATGGAAGTTCAATCTAGAAACCACTATACCTTAACGATCTATTTGGAAATTAAATAAACAAGGAAGTTTAATAGAAAAGTAAATTGAATCAAAACGGAAGTTGAATAAAAATAAAAATAAAAGTTGCAGAAAATTAAATATGGAAGTTCAATCCAGAAACCACTATACTTTAACGATATATTTGGAAATTAAATAAAAAAGAAATTTTAATAGAAAAGTAAATTGCATAAAATGGAAGTTGGATAAAAATAAAAATGAAAGTTGCATAAAATTAAAAATGGAAGTGCAATCCAAAAACCACTATACCTTCACGATCTATTTGGAAATTAAATAAAAAAGGAAGTTGAATAGAAACGAAACTTGAATAAAAAAGGAAGTTAAATAAAAATAAAAATGGAAGTTGCAGAAAATTAAAAATGGAAGTTCATTGCAGAAACCACTATACCTTCACGATCTGTTTGGAAATTAAATAAAAGAGGAAGTTTAATAGAAAAGTAAATTGATTAAAAATGGAAGTAAAATAAAAATAAAAATGAAATTTGAATAAAATTAAAAATGGAAGTTCAATCCAGAAACCACTATACCTTAATGATCTAGTTGGAAATTAAATAAAAAAGGAAGTTTAATAGGAAAGTAAATTGAATTAAAACGGAAGTAGAATGCAAATAAAAATAAAAGTTGCATAAAATTAAAAATGAAAGTTCAATCCAGAAACCACTATACCTTAACGATATATTTGGAAATTAAATAAAAAAGGAAGTTTAATAGAAAAGTAAATTGAATAAAAATGGAAATTGAATAAAAATAAAAATGGAAGTTGCAGAAAATTAAATATGGAAGTTCAATCGAGAAACCACTATACTTTAACGATCTGTTTGGAAATTAAATAAAAAAGGAAGTTTAATAGAAAAGTAAATTGAATAGAAATGGAAGTTGAATAAAAATAAAAAAGAAAGTTGCAGAAAATTAAAAATGGTAATTCAATCCAAAAACCACTATACCTTAACGATCTAATTGGAAATTAAATATAAAAGGAAGTTGAGTAGAAAAGAATCTTGAATAAAAAAGAAAGTTAAATAAAAATAAAAATGGAATTTGCAGAAAATTAAAAATGGATGTTCAATCCAGAAACCACTATACCTTAACGATCTACTTGGAAATTAAATAAAAAAGGAAGTTTAATAGAAAAGTAAATTGAATCAAAACGGAAGTTGAATAAAAATAAAAATGAAAGTTGCAGAAAATTAAATATGGAAGTTCAATCCAGAAACCACTGTACCTTAACGATCTATTTGGAAATTAAATAAAAGAGAAAGTTTAATAGAAAAGTAAATTGAATAAAAATGGAAGTAGACTTTAAATAAAAATGAAAGTTACATAAAATTAAAAATGAAAGTTCAATCCAAAAACCACTATACCTTATCGATCTATTTGGAAATGAAATAAAAAAGGAAGTTTAATAGCAAAGTAAGTTGGATTAAAATGGAAGTAGAATAAAAATAAAAATGAAAGTTGCATAGAATTAAAAATGGAAGTTCAATCGAGAAACCACTATACCTTAACGATCTATTTGGAACTTAAATAAAATAGGAGGTTTAACAGAAAAGTAAATTGAGTAAAAATGGAAGTTGAATAAAAATAAAAATGAAATTGCAGAAAATTAAATATGGAAGTTCAATCCAGAAACCACTTTACCTTAACGATCTATTTGGAAATTGAATAAAAAAGGAAGTTTAATAGAAAAGTAAATTGAATAAAAATGGAAGTTGAATAAAAATAAAAATGAAAGTTGCATAAAATTAAAAATGGAAATTCAATCCAAAAACCACTATACCTTAACGATCTATTTGGAAATTAAATATAAAAGGAAGTTGACTAGAAAAGAATCTTGAATAAAAAAGAAAGTTAAATAAAAATAAAAATGGAAGTTGCAGAAAATTAAAAATGGAAGTTCATTCTAGAAACCACTATACCTTAACGATCTATTTGGAAATTAAATAAAAAAGGAAGTTTAATAGAATTGTAAATTGATTAAAAATGGAAGTTGAATAAAAATAAAAATGAAAGTTGCATAAAATTAAAAATGGAAGTTCAATCCAGAAACCATTATACCTTAACGATCTACTTGGAAATTAAATAAAAAATGAAGTTTAATAGGAAAGTAAATTGAATTAAAATGGAAGTTGAATAAAAATAAAAATGAAAGTAGCATAAAATTAAAAATGGAAGTTCAATCCAGAAACCACTATACCTTAACGATCTATTTGGAAATTAAATAAAAAAGGAAGTTTAATAGAAAAGTAAATTGAACCAAAACGGAAGTTGAATAAAAATAAAAATGAAAGTTGCAGAAAATTAAATATGGAAGTTCAATCCAGAAACCACTATACCTTAACGATCTATTTGGAAGTTATATAAAAAAGGAATTTTAATAGAAAAGTAAATTGCATAAAATGGAAGTTGGATAAAAATAAAAATGAAAGTTGCATAAAATTAAAAATGGAAGTTCAATCCAAAAACCACTATACCTTAACGATCTATTTGGAAATTAAATAAAAAAGGAAGTTGAATAGAAACGAAACTTGAATAAAAAAGGAAGTTAAATAAAAATAAAAATGGAAGTTGCAGAAAATTAAAAATGGAAGTTCATTCCAGAAACCACTATACCTTCACGATCTATTTGGAAATTAAATAAAAAAGGAAGTTTAATAGAAAAGTAAATTGATTAAAAATGGAAGTAAAATAAAAATAAAAATGAAAGTTGCATAAAATTAAAAATGAAAGTTCAATCCAGAAACCACTATACCTTAATGATCTACTTGGAAATTAAATAAAAAAGGAAGTTTAATAGGAAAGTAAATTTAAATAAAACGGAAGTAGAATGCAAATAAAAATAAAAGTTGCATAAAATTAAAAATGAAAGTTCAATCCAGAAACCACTATACCTTAACGATATATTTGGAAATTAAATAAAAAAGGAAGTTTAATAGAAAAGTAAATTGAATAAAAATCGAAGTTGAATAAAAATAAAAATGAAAGTTGCAGAAAATTAAATATGGAAGTTCAATCCAGAAACCACTATACCTTAACGATCTATTTGGTAATTAAATAAAAAAGGAAGTTTGACAGAAAAGTAAATTGAATAAAAATGGAAGTTGAATAAAAATAAAAAAGAAAGTTGCAGAAAATTAAAAGCGGAAGTTCAAACCCGAAACCACTATACCTTAACGATCTAATTGGAAATTAAATAAAAAAGGAAGTTCAATAGAAAAGTAAATTGAAGAAAAATGGAAGTTGAATTAAAATAAAAAGGGAAGTTGCAGAAAATTAAAAGCGGAAGTTCAATCCCGAAACCACTATACCTTAACGATCTATTTGAAAATCAAATAAAAAAGGAAGTTTAATAGAAAAGTAGATTGAATAAAAATGGAAGTTGAATAAAAATAAAAATGAAAGTTGCATAAAATTAAAAATAGAAGTTCAATCCAGAAACCACAGTACCCTAACGATCTATTTGGAAATTAAATAAAAAAGGAAGTTTAATAGAAAACTAAATTGCAAAAAATGGAAGTTGAATAAAAATAAAAATGAAAGTTGCATAAAATTAAAAATGGAAGTTCAATCCAAAAACCACTATACCTTAACAATCTATTTGGAAATTAAATAAAAAAGGAAGTTGAGTAGAAAAGAAATTTGAATAAAAAAGGAAGTTAAATAAAAATAAAAATTGAATTTGCAGAAAATTAAAAATGGAGGTTCATTCCAGAAACCACTATACCTTAACGATCTATTTGGAAATTAAATAAAAAAACAAGTTTAATTGAAAAGTAAATTGAATAAAAATGGAAGTAAAATCCAAATAAAAAAGAAAGTTGCATAGAATTAAAAATGGAAGTTCAATCCAGAATGACTATACCTTAACGATCTATTTAGAAATTAAACAAAAAAAGAAGTTTAATAGAAAAGTAAATTGCATAAAATGGAAATTGAATAAAAATAAAAATGAAAGTTGCATAAAATTAAAAATGGACGTTCAATTCAAAAACCACTATACCTTAACGATCTATTTGGAAATTAAATAAAAAAGGAAGTTGAGTTGAAAAGAAACTTGAATAAAAAAGGAAGTCAAATAAAAATAAGAATGGAAGTTGCAGAAAATTAAAAATGGAAGTTCATTCCAGAAACCACTATACCTTAACGATCTATTTGGAAATTAAATAAAAAAGTAAGTTTAATGGAAAAGTAAATTGATTAAAAATGGAAGTAAAATAAAAATAGAAATGAAATTTGCATAAAATTAAAAATGGAAGTTCAATCCACAAACCACTATACCTTAACGATCTACTAGGAAATTAAATAAAAAAGGAAGTTTAATAGGAAAGTAAATTGAATTAAAACGGAAGTAGAATGCAAATAAAAATGAAAGTTGCATAGAATTAAAAATGGAAGTTCAATCTAGAAACCACTATACCTTAACGATATATTTGGAAATTAAATAAAAAAGGAAGTTTAATAGAAAAGTAAATTGAATAAAAATGGAAGTTGAATAAAAATAAAAATGGATGTTGCAGAAAATTAAATATGGAAGTTTAATCGAGAAACCACTATACCTTAACCATCTGTTTGGAAATTAAATAAAAAAGGAAGTATAATAGAAATGTAAATTGAATAAAAATGGAAGTTGAATAAAAATAAAAAGGAAAGTTGCAGAAAATTAAAAACGGAAGTTCAATCCCGAAACCACTATACCTTAACGATCTATTTGGAAATCAAATAAAAAAGGAAGTTTAATAGAAAAGTAAATTGAATAAAAATGGAAGTTGAATAAAAATAAGAATGAAAGTTGCTGAAAATTAAAAATGGAAGTTCAATCCAATAACCACTATACCTTAACGATCTATTTGGAAATTAAATAAAAAAGGAAGTTTAATAGAAAAGTAAATTGAATAAAAATGGATGTTGAATAAAAATAAAAAGGAAAGTTGCAGAAAATTAAAAGCGGAAGTTCAATCCCGAAACCACTATACCTTAACGATCTATTTGGAAATCAAATAAAAAAGGAAGTTTGATAGAAAAGTAAATTGAATAAAAATGGAAGTTGAATAAAAATAAAAATGAAAGTTGAAGAAAATTAAAAATGGAAGTTCAATCCAAAAACCACTATACCTTAACGATCTATTTGGAAATTAAATAAAAAATGAAGTTTAATAGAAAAGTAAATTGAATAAAAATGGAAGTTGAAAAAAAATAAAAATGAAAGTTGCATAAAATTAAAAATGGAAGTTCAATCCAAAAACCACTATACCTTAACGATCTATTTGGAAATTAAATATAAAAGGAAGTTGAGTAGAAAAGAATCTTGAATAAAAAAGGAAGTTAAACAAAAATAAAAATGGAAGTTGCAGAAAATTGAAAATGGAAGTTCAATCCAGAAACCAGTATACCTTAACGATCTATTCGGAAATTAAATAAAAAAGGAAGTTTAATAGAAAAGTAAATTGAATAAAAATGGAAGTTGAATAAAAATAAAAATGAAAGTTGCAGAAAATTAAATATGGAAGTTCAATCCAGAAACCACTATACCTTAACGATCTATTTGGAAATTAAGTAAAAAAAGGAAGTTTAATGGAAAAGTAAATTGCATAAAATGGAAATTGAATAAAAATAAAAATGAAAGTTGCATAAAATTAAAAATGGAAGTTCAATCCAAAAAGCACTACACCTTAACGATCTATTTGGAAATTAAATAAAAAAGGAAGTTGAGTAGAAAAAAACTTGAATAAAAAAGTAAGTTAAAAAAAAATAAAATGGAAGTTGCAGAAAATTAAAAATGAAAGTTCATTTCAGAAACCACTATACCTTAACGATCTATTTGGAAATCAAATAAAAAAGGAAGTTTAATAGAAAAGTAAATTGAATAAAAATGGAAATTGAATAAAAATAAAAATGGAAGTTCAATCCAAAAACCACTATACCTTAACGATCTGTTTGGAAATTAAATAAAATAGGAAGTTTAATAGAAAAGTAAATTGATTAAAAATGGAAGTAAAATAAAAATAAAAATGAAAGTTGCATAAAATTAAAAATAGAAGTTCAATCCAGAAACCACTATACATTAACGATCTATTTGGAAATTAAATAAAAAAAAGGAAGTTTAATAGAAAAGTAAATTGCATAAAATGGAAGTTGAATGAAAATAAAACTGAAAGTTGCATAAAATTAAAAATGAAAGTTCAATCAAAAAACCACTATACCTTAACGATCTATTTGGAAATTAAATAAAAATGGAAGTTGAGTTCAAAAGACACTTGAATAAAAAAGGAAGTTAAATAAAAATAAGAATGGAAGTTGCAGAAAATTAAAAATGGAAGTTCATTCCAGAAACCGCTATACCTTAACGATCTATTTGGAAATTAAATAAAAAAGGAAGTTTAAAAGAAAAGTAAATTGATTAAAAATGGAAGTAAAATAAAAATAAAAAGGAAAGTTGCATAAAATTAAAAATAGAAGTTCAATCCAGAAACCACTATACCATAACGATCTACTTGGAAATTAAATAAAAAAGGAAGTTTAATAGGAAAGTAAATTGAATTAAAACGGAAGTAGAATACAAATAAAAATAAAACTTGCATAAAATTAAAGATGGAAGTTCAATCCAGAAACCACTATACCTTAACGATATATTTGGAAATTAAATAAAAAAGGAAGTTTAATAGAAAAGTAAATTGAATAAAAATGGAAGTTGAATAAAAATAAAAATGGAAGTTGCAAAAAATTAAATATGGAAGTTCAATCGAGAAACCACTATACCTTAACGATCTGTTTGGAAATTAAATAAAAAAGGAAGTTTAATAGAAAAGTAAATTCAATAAAAATGGAAGTTAAATAAAAATAAAAAGGAAAGTTGCAGAAAATTAAAAGTGGAAGTTCAATCCCAAAACCACTATACCTTAACGATCTATTTGGAAATTAAATAAAAAAGGAAGTTTAATAGAAAAGTAAATTGAATAAAAATGGAAGTTGAATAAAAATAAAAAGGAAAGTTGCAGAAAATTAAAAGCGGAAGTTCAATCCCGAAACCACTATACCTTGACAATCTATTTGGAAATCAAATAAAAAAGGAAGTTTAATAGAAAAGTAA
Organism: Camellia sinensis; assembly: GCF_055761805.1. Lineage (NCBI taxonomy): Eukaryota > Viridiplantae > Streptophyta > Magnoliopsida > Ericales > Theaceae > Camellia > Camellia sinensis. Next base: position 42,612,587 of record NW_028128987.1, on the reverse strand, counting down.
ATTGAATACAAATGGAAGTTGAATAAAAATAAAAATGAAAGTTGCATAAAATTAAAAATGGAAGTTCAATCCAAAAACCACTATACCTTCACGATCTATTTGGAAATTAAATAAAAAAGGAAGTTTAATAGAAAAGTAAATTGAATAAAAATGGAAGTTGAATAAATATAAAAATGAGAGTTGCATAAAATTAAAAATGGAAGTTCAATCCAAAAACCACTATACCTTAATGATCTATTTGGAAATTAAATAAAAAAGGAAGTTGAGTAGAAAAGAAACTTTAATAAAAAAGGACGTTAAATAAAAATAAAAATGGAAGTTGCAGAAAATTAAAAATGGAAGTTCATTCCCGAAACCACTATACCTTAACGATCTATTTGGAAATTAAATAAAAGAGGAAGTTTAATAGAAAAGTAAATTTAATAAAAATGGAAGTAGACTATAAATAAAAATGAAAGTTGCATAAAATTAAAAATGAAAGTTCAATCCAGAAACCACTATACCTTAGCGATCTATTTGGAAATTAAATAAAAAATGAAGTTAAATAGGAAAGTAAGTTGAATTAAAATGGAAGTAGAATAAAAATAAAAATGAAAGTTGCATAAAATTAAAAATGGAACTTCAATCGACAAACCACTATACCTTAACGATCTATTTGGAAATTAAATAAAAAAGGAAGTTTAACAGAAAAGTAAATTGAATAAAAATGGAAGTTGATTAAAAATAAAAATGAATGTTGCAGAAAATTAAATATGGAAGTTCAATCCAGAAACCACTTTACCTTAACGATCTATTTGGAAATGAAATAAAAAAGGAAGTTTAATAGAAAAGTAAATTGAATAAAAATGGAAGTTGAATAAAAATAAAAATGAAAGTTGCATAAAATTAAAAATGAAAGTTCAATCCAAAAACCACAATACCTTAACGATCTATTTGGAAATTAAATATAAAAGGAAGTTGAGTAGAAAAGAATCTTGAATAAAAAAGGAAGTTAAATAAAAATAAAAATGGAAGTTGCAGAAAATTAAAAATGGAAGTTCATTCCAGAAACCACTATACCTTAACGATCTATTTGGAAATTAAATAAAAAAGGAAGTTTAATAGAAATGTAAATTGATTAAAAATGGAAGTAAAATAAAAATAAAAATGAAAGTTGCATAAAATTAAAAATGGAAGTTCAATCCAGAAACCACTATACCTTAACGATCTACTTGGAAATTAAATAAAAAAGGAAGTTTAATAGGAAAGTAAATTGAATTAAAACGGAAGTAGAATACAAATAAAAATAAAAGTTGCATAAAATTAAAAATGGAAGTTCAATCCAGAAACCACTATACCTTAACGATATATTTGGAAATTAAATAAAAAAGGAAGTTTCATAGAAAAGTAAATTGAATAAAAATGGAAGTTGAATAAAAATAAAAATGGAAGTTGCAGAAAATTAAATATGGAAGTTCAATCGAGAAACCACTATACCTTAACGATCTGTTTGGAAATTAAATATAAAAGGAAGTTTAATAGAAAAGTAAATTGAATAAAAATGAAGTTGAATAAAAATAAAAAGGAAAGTTGCAGAAAATTAAAAGCGGAAGTTCAATCCCGAAACCACTATACCTTAACGATCTATTTGGAAATTAAATAAAAAAGGAAGTTTATTAGAAAAGTAATTTGAATAAAAATGGAAGTTGAATAAAAATAAAAAGGAAAGTTGCAGAAAATTAAAAGCGGAAGTTCAATCCCGAAACCACTATACCTTAACTATAACGATCCCGGGTTTACCCTTGTTGTACAGTGATCCGGACATGTGTCCGTGGATGTTGGTAGTTGATTATTATTTTGTTTACGTCCTTTTTACTTTGTATTTAAGTTGTAGGATGTGTTGGGCGAGTTTGTTTGCAGGTGGGTTGAGTTTAGAAACCAAAACTAGTTGTCCAGATTTTGTCCTGTCCGCTCGAGCGGGGGTTTGGGCGCTCGAGCGGGGAATACATCCATCCAGTATTTCCTGTGCAGTGTTGTACGCTCGAGCATGGAGTTGGCCGCTCGAGCGGGGTTGTGTGAGTGCCGCTCGAGCGGGGAGTTGGAAGCTCGAGCGGAGACCTAGCTCTGTAAAAGTGCTGGGAGAGTGCATTCGGCGCTCGAACGGGAGCTTGGACGCTCGAGCGGAAGTCTGTGAGTGACGCTCGAGCGGGGTGTTTTACGCTCGAGCGGAAGACTGGGTTTAAGTTTCGAAGTTGTGACTTTTTAAATCACTTTTTCACTTTCTCTTCTCTCTCCTACTTTTCCAAAATCACCATTGTTGAGCCTCTCACTCTAGACTCTACCTTCTCTCTAGGTTTTGATCTAGTAGGAGTGATTTGCTCACCTTTGGCCTTTACAAAAAGGTTGTTGATCGTCGAGGGCTACATTTTAATCTGAAAATTTCGAGATTTGGAGCACGTTGGGTTTGGTCATCTTCTCCCTTGGAGCTCCGAATTTGAGGTAAGGATACCCTACTCCTCTCTATGGATTTTGTCTTTAAATTTTAGTATTTTGAGATGTTGGGGTTGGTTGGGTAATTTTGTGAAAGTTTGGGGCTTTTGTGTAATTTTACAAAAGTTGGGGTTTTATTCGTAATAAACCTAGATGCATGTTTGGCATGGAGAAATGGTATAAATGTTGAATCATTGTTGAAAATGGGACCTTAAGGGTTGAAATGTAAATCATGGTAAGTGACCTAATTACATTGTTTGATTAATTGAGTTAATTAATCGTGAGAAGTGAATTTATGAAATGGAAATGTTGAGATTGGGAATGTATGGGGTTAAAGGGTGTAGTTGAATTATTCATCACTCACCGAAATGAAATGTTGATTTAATATCCATTGTGCATTTATTTTCTGTTTAGAAATAACTGCTTTGGGCTATCGGTGGAGGATAGTCGTGATTGTTGTAGACAATGCATGATGATTAGACAAACGAAAACTAATCAATGAAATGTGTCATGGAATTTGACGGATGATAGAATACATTAACTGTATGTATTGGGTGATTGTATATAGATCCAATGTGTTTGTATACGTTATGTGTAGAGGAGGAGATGGGGGATGTACTCCGCGGTTTAGGGGAAGATAGGGGATGTACCTCTAAACCGGATAGTATTGGGAGAAGATAGGGGATGAACTCCGTAGATACAACTCATATGCTTGTCTAAAGAAGTGAAGATAGAGCTCATATGCTTATCTTTGTGAAATGTGGATATAGCTTTTATGCTTATCTGAATGTGGGATATTGTTGTTATACATATCTGTTGAGAATGTGGATACAGCTTATATGCTTATCTGTAAATGTGGGATATAGTTTTTATACTTATCTGTTGAAATGATGATAGAGCTGACATGCTTATCTGTTGAAACAGGGAAAATGTAAAGTAACTTGGACTCATAAGTCGGATGACATAAATATGTGATTTATGTAAATGTATCAGTGTTAGCCATCTATCAATTGCTAATATTTTAGTCATTGTCTATGGTTGGTTTAGTGTATTTCTACTGGGCTGTGGCTCACCCTATATGGGAATATCATTTTCAGGTATAGGTAGCATGGCACCTCCAAGGACATAGCCTGGGAAGCGAGAGGCGGACATACTTTTGTCGTTTTACTTTTGATGTATTACATGTAACTTCAAGCCAAGGGCTTAATGTGTAAACGAGTTAGTACTCTTTTGTTGTAACCAAGTGTTAACTTGGAAAGCTGTAAGCCCGTAGGGCATTTTGTTTTGATGTTAACATGTAATACTTATGTAATGAGACTCTAATGAAATAAAGAACGTGGCTAGTTCATATGTCAATGCATGTCTTATTTGATGGGTTTAATGTTATTATTTTGAGGGCGTTACAACTTGGTATCAGAGCGTACCGGGTTCGAATACTTTGGGTACGTGGGAAGTGATTAGTATCACAATGGGTTTGTCTCGCTTGATAGAGACTTAGATGTAGTGCCATATGCTACGTGCTTAATTGATAACATGCTTATGTGACTATGTGGGTATGGGATTAAATTTCTAGGATGTTGATTGGATCCTTGGTTTCTGGGAGTCTTGTTGGAAAAGCACTTGATCAATGCTATTTCTGACCGGAACTCTAGTAACGCCTCGGGACTATCATTATCCGGAAATGAAATTCGTAAGTGCTTATGTGTTTATGTGCTTATGTGGAGTGAATTACAGTTGTCCATGCTTTAGGACGTGAGTGTTTAGTTTCGGCACATTTATGAATGTGCTAACGTTCTGCGTTACCTTTATTTAGGATGTCAGGACGAGGAAGAGGTGCTAGGAGTGGCAGGCCTGCGAGGCAGGAGGTACCGTTACCGGAGGAGGTTCCAGCAGTGCAGGAGGGAGTTGGTCAGGCCAATGTGGCCGAGCCAGTGGGTCAGCAGGCTATGGGTGCCTTGGCCAGAGAGATAGCAGGAGCTTTGGGTATTCTTAGAGCTGGGAATCAGGCAGCTGAGGCAGGGCCTTCTTTCTTGAAGAGGGAGTTTTTCCGGTCTAATCCGGATGAGTTTGTCGGGGATCCGAAGGAGCCACTGAAGGCTGATGAGTGGCTAGAGCAAATGAGTAAGACATTCGAGATGCTTGGCATCGAGGACGGAGCACTGAAAGTGACCTTGGCATCCTTCCAGCTGAAGGGAGATGCGGGTCAATGGTGGAAGTATGAGAAGGCTCGTGTTGAGAGTACTTGGGAGGCGTTTGTGAATGCTTTTCAGGAGAGGTTTTTGTCTGTTGCAGCTAGGGAGAAGCTGAGGGATCAGTTTAGCCGGCTTAAACAGCAGGGCTTGTCAGTGGCCGAGTTTGAGGCTACTTTTACCAATCTGTCCAGGTTTGCACCTGAACTGGTGGCGTCTGAGGAACGCCGTTGCTATGAGTTTGAGCGGAAGTTGAGGCAGGGCCTCAAGTTGAGAGTTGGTGGGTCTTACATTCGAGAGTATAGACACCTGGTAGATGCTGCTGCTCATATGGAAATTATGATGCAGGAAGAGGAGGAAGAACAGAGGGGCTCCAAGAGGAGCCAGGATGGACAGAGTGATGGCAGGAGACAGAGGGGTTATCACCCTCAGCAGTCTCAGGGAGCAGTTTCTAGATCGACCTTTCCAGTGCCGAGTGCAGGCTCGGGGAGAGGCAATCAGGGGGAATTTGCTTGTTACAAGTGTGGCCAGCTGGGTCACATGGTTTCAGTTTGCCCGCAGAAGGGTGGGGGTCAGAGAGCTGCTTCTTCTTCAGCTAGACCGCAGAGTCAGAGTTTGGGCAGGGGGCAACCCTTGTCTTGTTTTCAGTGTGGACAGCCTGGACACCTGAAGAGGTTTTGCCCGCAGTTGAGTGCCACTTCGGGAGCGTCTGGTTCTAGGCAGACGCAGGGTTTTCAGCCAGCTCAGTCTGTGCAGGCCTCGAGGGCCAATCCGGGGGTTTCGTCATCCCAGTCTGTGCAGCAGTCTTTTGCTCCGAGAGGTGAGCAGGTAGACCAGGGGCCTACGGGGCGCGTGTATGCTGTTACCGCGCAGGATTTAGTACCAGCTCCATCGGTGGTGAGAGGTACTTTTCTATTTTGCAACTCGGTTGCTAATGTGTTGGTAGACACGGGTGCATCTCATTCTTTTGTATCTGCTGCATTTGCATCTGTTTTGGAATTGGAGTTAGCACAGTTAGCATCTCCTATTTATGTGGTATCGCCTTTGGGTGGTGAGTTGATTCTGAAACAAGGTGTTAGAGGCTGTGATATAGAGGTCGCCGACTATAGGCTTCCTTTTCCGTTTGTTGTCATGCCCATGAAGGGTTTTGATGTTATTTTGGGTATGGACTGGCTATCGTCATACCGGGCTGTTATTGATTGCTACCGCCAGAGGGTCACGTTATGTACCTTGAGCGGGGAGTGGTTCCATTTCTTGGGAGATCGAGTTGGTAGTGTTTTGCCACCGGGGTATGATTCGCGAGGGCGAAGTGAGCTTAGTGGTCTACTGGCTAGCTTGGAGAGTGGTGAGTGTGATGAGACCCAGGTAGTATTGCCGAGGGTGGTTTGTGAGTATTCGGATGTCTTTCCCGAAGATCTCGTTAGTTTGCCACCTCATCGGGAGATCGAGTTCTCCATTGATTTAGTGCCCAGCACGGCGCCGATTTCTATGGCACCTTACCGTTTTGCTCCAGCAGAGTTGGTTGAGTTGAAAGTTCAGCTCCAGGAATTGCTCGATAAGGGCTTTGTTCGCCCTAGTGTTTCGCCGTGGGGAGCACCGGCCCTCTTTGTTAAAAAGAAAGATGGTGCCTTAAGATTGTGTATTGACTACCGGAAGTTGAATCGGGCTACGGTTAAGAATAAGTACCCTATGCCCCGTATAGATGATTTATTTGACCAGTTGAAGGGTTCCCGTTGTTTCTCTAAGATAGACTTGAGATCGGGTTACCACCAGTTGAGGGTCAGAGAGGAGGATATTCCGAAGACGGCATTTCGTACGCGGTATGGCCATTATGAGTTTCTGGTGATGCCATTTGGGCTTACCAATGCACCGGCAGTCTTTATGGACTTGATGAACCGGATTTTCTGGGAGTTCTTAGATCGATTTGTGGTTGTCTTCGTGGACGACATTCTTATCTATTCACCTTCAGAGGAGGAGCACGAGGAACACTTGAGAGTGGTGCTTGAGTTGCTTAGAGCCCATAGGCTGTATGCCAAGTTTGGGAAGTGTTAGTTTTGGCTAGGAGAGGTGAAATTCCTAGGCCACGTGGTATCTGGGGAAGGAGTGTCTGTTGATACATCCAAGATTGAGGCAGTGCAAGATTGGGCACAGCCTAAGAGTGTGTTTGAGATCCGCAGTTTTCTGGGATTAGCTGGGTATTACCGCCGGTTTGTGAAAGATTTCTCCAGGTTAGCGTCACCGTTGACTAGACTGACTCGGAAGGGAGTCAAGTTTGTGTGGAGTGAGACTTGTGAAAAGTCGTTCCAAGAGCTGAAAGTTAGATTGACCACCGCTCCGGTGTTGATTATTCCGGAGAGAGGGTTGGGTTATGCGGTTTATTGTGATGCCTCACGAGAGGGTTTGGGTTGTGTGTTGATGCAAGAGGGGAAAGTGGTAGCTTATGGCTCACGTCAGTTGAAAATTCACGAGAAGAATTACCCTACACACGACCTAGAGTTAGTGGCTGTGATTTTTGCCTTGAAAATTTGGAGGCACTACCTTTATGGTGAGAAGTTCGAGGTGTTCTCGGACCACAAGAGTTTGAAGTATCTGTTTACACAGAGAGACTTGAATTTGAGGCAGAGGAGATGGATGGAGTTCATCGAAGATTATGATTTTGAGTTGCATTATCATCCGGGAAAGGCCAATGTGGTGGCCGATGCCCTTAGTAGGAAATCCATTAGTGATGTAGCTAGTATAGCCATCCGGGAATGGGAGATGTTGGGAGCACTTGGCGAGTTTGATTTGCTACTGGGCGAATCCGTCGAGGCTGCGGCCTTATTTTCTGTTGTTGCACAGCCCACGCTTGTGACTAGAGTGTTAGAGGCACAGAGAGGTGACCTTGAGGTAGAATTCCTCCGAGAAAAGATCTCCAGTGGGAAAGTTGAGAAGGGTTTGACGGTATATCCCGACCTGAGTGTGAGATACCGAGACCGTTTGTTTGTACCGGAGTCTTGCCGAGAGGAAGTACTCCAAAAGTTTCACCATTCGCGCCTTGCGGTGCATCCGGGAGGTACTAAGATGTATCAGGATTTGAGTCGCCAGTTTTGGTGGCGGGGTATGAAGAGAGATGTGGCTGTATTCGTATCGAAGTTCCTTACTTGCCAGCAAGTGAAGGCCGAGCATCAGAGGCCAGCGGGTTTGTTGCAACCCTTGCCTATTGCCGAGTGGAAGTGGGAGCATATCACTATGGACTTCGTCGTGGGTCTTCTGAGGACTCAGCGGGGTAGTGATGCTATTTGGGTGGTTGTAGACCGGTTGACTAAGTCGGCGCACTTTATTCCTATGCGCGTGAAAGATTCGGTAGATCATCTTGCCACTTGTATATTCGGGACGTAGTGAGATTGCACAGGGTCCCAGTGACGATCGTCTCAGATAGAGACCCTCGTTTTACTGCCAGGCTGTGGCAGCGTTTGCAGAGTGCCTTGGGCACTGAGTTGACCTTTAGTACAGCTTATCATCCTCAGACTGACGGGCAGTCCGAGCGTACTATTCAGATCCTTGAGGATATGCTTCGGGGTTGTGTCCTGGACTTCAGTGGGACGTGGGAGAGGCACTTACCCTTGGTAAAGTTTGCCTACAACAACAGTTTTCAGTCTAGCATCGGTATGGCACCGTTTGAGGCCTTGTATGGCCGACCGTGTAGGTCTCCGGTTTGTTGGGCCGAGGTGGGTGATGCACCTTTGTTGGGTCCGGAGTTGGTTAGGGAGACGACGGAGAAAGTTGAGCTTATCCGTAGGAGGCTTGTTACAGCCCAGAGTCGTCAGAAATCTTATGCCGACTGTAGGAGGAGGCCTTTGGCGTTTGAGGTAGGTGATCATGTCTTTCTGAAGATATCACCTAGGCGAGGTTTGATGCGGTTTGGGAAGAGTGGGAAGTTATCCCCTCGGTTTATTGGTCCTTTTGAGATCCTTGAGAGGATTGGCGAGGTTGCTTATCGGTTAGCTTTACCGCCGCAGTTGTCCAGAGTGCATGACGTGTTTCATGTGAGTATGCTTCGGAAGTATGATCCGGATCCATCGCATGTGTTGGATTGGACCGATTTAGAGGTAGATGAGGATGCCTCGTATGAGAGACTGGTTCGGGTCTTGGACAAGCGGGATCAGGTCCTGCGTGGCAAGACCATTCCTTTGGTGAAAGTCTTGTGGAAACATCACGGAGTGGAGGAAGCCACTTGGGAACGTGAGTTGGAAGTCCGCGAAAAATATCCGGACTTGTTTGTTGATATGTAATCTTGTATTTAGATTTTGAACTATTGTTGAACTTAAGAGCTTTTATATATGTCTTAAGTTGTGAAACATTGAAAATGTTTTGGTTTATTGGAAGTATGTTTTGGAACTTGCCTCATATGGAAGTTGAATGTAACATTGTATATGTTGAATATAATGTTGAAATTGGAAAAGAAATGCGTAATGTTGATGCATGTTGAAAGTACATATGTTGTCTACATATTGTGAAATGCCCCTTGTTTAAGGGATGGGATGACCGGTAATGGGTCGAATTGTTGAATGTTAAAATGTAACATTGTCTAAAATGGAGGAAAACCTGTTTTTGAAAACTTGTGCTTAATTTCGGGGACGAAATTCTTTAAGGGGGGGAGGTTATAGCGATCCCGGGTTTACCCTTGTTGTACAGTGATCCGGACATGTGTCCGTGGATGTTGGTAGTTGATTATTATTTTGTTTACGTCCTTTTTACTTTGTATTTAAGTTGTAGGATGTGTTGGGCGGGTTTGTTTACAGGTGGGTTGAGTTTAGAAACCAAAACTAGTTGCCCAGATTTTGGCCTGTCCGCTCGAGCGGGGGTTTGGGCGCTCGAGCGGGGAATACATCCATCCAGTATTTCCTGTGCAGAGTTGTACGCTCGAGCGTGGAGTTGGCCGCTCGAGCGGGGTTGTGTGAGTGCCGCTCGAGTGGGGAGTTGGAAGCTCGAGCGGAGACCTAGCTCTGTAAAAGTGCTGGGAGAGTGCATTCGGCGCTCGAGCGGGAGCTTGGACGCTCGAGCGGAAGTCTGTGAGTGACGCTCGAGCGGGGTGTTTTACGCTCGAGCGGAAGACTGGGTTTAAGTTTCGAAGTTGTGACTTTTCAAATCACTTTTTCACTTTCTCTTCTCTCTCCTACTTTTCCAAAATCACCATTGTTGAGCCTCTCACTCTAGACTCTACCTTCTCTCTAGGTTTTGATCTAGTAGGAGTGATTTGCTTACCTTTGGCCTTTACAAAAAGGTTGTTGATCGTCGAGGGCTACATTTTAATCTGAAAATTTCAAGATTTGGAGCACGTTGGGTTTGGTCATCTTCTCCCATGGAGCTCCGAATTTGAGGTAGGGATACCCTACTCCTCTCTATGGATTTTGTCTTTAAATTTTAGTATTTTGAGATGTTGGGGTTGGTTGGGTAATTTTGTGAAAGTTTGGGGCTTTTGTGTAATTTTACAAAAGTTGGGGTTTTATTCGTAATAAACCTAGATGCATGTTTGGCATGGAGAAATGGTATAAATGTTGAATCATTGTTGAAAATGGGACCTTAAGGGTTGAAATGTAAATCATGGTAAGTGACCTAATTACATTGTTTGATTAATTGAGTTAATTAATCGTGAGAAGTGAAGTTATGAAATGGAAATGTTGAGATTGGGAATGTATGGGGTTAAAGGGTGTAGTTGAATTATTCATCCCTCACCGAAATGAAATGTTGATTTAATATCCATTGTGCATTTATTTTCTGTTTAGAAATAACTGCTTTGGGCTATCGGTGGAGGATAGTCGTGATTATTGTAGACAATGCATGATGATTAGGCAAACGAAAACTAATCAATGAAATGTGTCATGGAATTTGACGGATGATAGAATACATTAACTGTATGTATTGGGTGATTGTATATAGATCCAATGTGTTTGTATACGTTATGTGTAGAGGAGGGGATGGGGGATGTACTCCGCGGTTTAGGGGAAGATAGAGGATGTACCTCTAAACCGGATAGCATTGGGAGAAGATAGGGGATGAACTCCGTAGATACAGCTCATATGCTTGTCTAAAGAAGTGAAGATAGAGCTCATATGCTTATCTTTGTGAAATGTGGATATAGCTTTTATGCTTATCTGAATGTGGGATATTGTTGTTATACATATCTGTTGAGAATGTGGATACAGCTTATATGCTTATCTGTAAATGTGGGATATAGTTTTTATACTTATCTGTTGAAATGATGATAGAGCTGACATGCTTATCTGTTGAAACAGGGAAAATGTAAAGTAACTTGGACTCATAAGTCGGATGACATAAATATGTGATTTATGTAAATGTATCAGTGTTAGCCATCTATCAATTGCTAATATTTTAGTCATTGTCCATGGTTGGTTTAGTGTATTTCTACTGGGCTGTGGCTCACCCTATATGGGAATATCATTTTCAGGTACAGGTAGCATGCCACCTCCAAGGACATAGCTTGGGAGGCGAGAGGCGGACATACTTTTGTCGTTTTACTTTTGATGTATTACATGTAACTTCAAGCCAAGGGCTTAATGTGTAAACGAGTTAGTACTCTTTTGTTGTAACCAAGTGTTAACTTGGAAAGCTGTAAGCCCGTAGGGCATTTTGTTTTGATGTTAACATGTAATACTTATGTAATGAGACTCTAATCAAATAAAGAACGTGGCTAGTTCATATGTCAATGCATGTCTTATTTGATGGGTTTAATGTTATTATTTTGAGGGCGTTACATTAACGATCTATTTGGAAATCAAATAAAAAAGGAAGTTTAATAGAAAAGTAAATTGAATAAAAATGGAAGTTGAATAAAAATAAAAATGAAAGTTGCATAAAATTAAAAATGAAAGTTCAATCCAAAAACCACTATACCTTAACGATCTATTTGAAAATTAAATAAAAAAGGAAGTTGAGTATAAAAGAAACTTTAATAAAAAAGGACGTTAAATAAAAATTAAAATGGAAGTTGCAGAAAATTAAAAATGGAAGTTCATTCCCGAAACCACTATACCTTAACGATCTATTTGGAAATTAAATAAAAGAGGAAGTTTAATAGAAAAGTAAATTGTATATAAATGGAAGTAGAATATAAATAAAAATGAAAGTTGCATAAAATTAAAAATGAAAGTTCAATCCAGAAACCACTATACATTAGCGATCTATTTGGAAACTAAATAAAAAAGGAAGTTTAATAGGAAAGTAAGTTGAATTAAAATGGAAGTAGAATAAAAATGAAAATAAAAGTTGCATAAAATTAAAAATGGAAGTTCAATTGAGAAACTACTATACCTTAACGATCTATTTGGAAATTAAATAAAAAATGAAGTTTAACAGAAAAGTAAATCGAATAAAAATGGAAGTTGAATAAAACTAAAAATGAAAGTTGCAGAAAATGAAATATGGAAGTTCAATCCAGAAACCACTATACCTTAGTGATCTATTTGGAAATTAAATAAAAAAGGAAGTTTAATTGGAAAGTAAGTCGAATTAAAATGGAAGTAGAATAAAAATAAAAATGAAAGTTGCATAAAATTAAAAATGGAAGTTCAATCGAGAAACCACTATACCTTAACGATCTATTTGCAAATTAAATAAAAAAGGAAGTTTAAAAGAAAAGTAAATTGAATAAAAATGGAAGTTGAATAAAAATAAAAATGAAAGTTGCAGAAAATTAAATATGGAAGTTCAATCCAGAAACCACTTTACCTTAACAATCTATTTGGAAATTAAATAAAAAAGGAAGTTTAATAGAAAAGTATATTGAATAAAAAAGGAAGTTGAATAAAAATAAAAATGAAAGTTGCAGAAAATTAAATATGGAAGTTCAATCCAGAAACCACTATACCTTAACGATCAATTTGGAAATTAAATAAAAAAAGTAAGTTTAATAGAAAAGTAAATTGCATAAAATGGAAGTTGAATAAAAATAAAAATGAAAGTTGCATAAAATTAAAAATGGAAGTTCAATCAAAAAACCACTATACCTTAACGATCTATTTGGAAATTAAATAAAAAAGGAAGTTGAGTTGAAAAGAAACTTGAATAAAAAAGGAAGTTAAATAAAAATAAGAATTGAAGTTGCAGAAAATTAAAAATGGAAGTTCATTCCAGGAACCACTATACCTTAACGATCTATTTGGAAATTAAATAAAAAATGAAGTTTAAAAGAAAAGTAAATTGATTAAAAATGGAAGTAAAATAAAAATAAAAATGAAAGTTGCATAAAATTAAAAATGGAAGTTCAATCCAGAAACCACTATACCTTAACGATCTACTTGGAAATTAAATAAAAAAGGAAGTTTAATAGGAAAGTAAATTGAATTAAAACGGAAGTAGAATACAAATAAAAATAAAAGTTGCATAAAATTAAAAATGGAAGTTCAATCCAGAAACCACTATACCTTAACGATATATTTGGAAATTAAATAAAAAAGGAAGTTAAACAGAAAAGTAAATTGAATAAAAATGGAAATGAATAAAAATAAAAATGGAAGTTGCAGAAAATTAAATATGGAAGTTCAATCGGGAAACCACTATACCTTAACGATCTGTTTGGAAATTAAATAAAAAAGGAAGTTTAGTAGAAAAGTAAATTGAATAAAAATGAAGTTGAATAAAAATAAAAATGAAAGTTGCAGAAAATTAAAAGCGGAAGTTCAATCCCGAAACCACGATACCTTAACGATCTATTTGGAAATTAAATAAAAAAGGAAGTTTAATAGAAAAGTAAATTGAATAAAAATGGAAGTTGAATAAAAATAAAAAGGAAAGTTGCAGAAAATTTAAAGCGGAAGTTCAATCCCGAAACCACTATACCTTAACGATCTATTTGGAAATCAAATAAAAAAGGAAGTTTAATAGAAAAGTAAATTGAATAAAAATGAAAGTTGAATAAAAATAAAAATGAAAGTTGCAGAAAATTAAAAATGGAAGTTCAATTCAGAAACCACTATACCTTAACGATATATTTGGAAATTAAATAAAAAAGGAAGTTTAATAGAAAAGTAAATTGAATAAAAATGGAAGTTGAATAAAAAGAAAAATGAAAGTTGCATAAAATTAAAAATGGAAGTTCAATCCAAAAACCACTATACCTTAACGATCTATTTGGAAATTAAATAAAAAATGAAGTTTAATAGAAAAGTAAATTGAATAAAAATGGAAGTTGAACAAAAATAAAAATGAAAGTTGCATAAAATTAAAAATGGAAGTTCAATCCAAAAACCACTATACCTTAACGATCTATTTGGAAATTAAATAAAAAAGGAAGTTGAGTAGAAAAGATACTTTAATAAAAAAAAGGACGTTAAATAAAAATAAAAATGGAAGTTGCAGAAAATTAAAAATGGAAGTTCATTCCAGAAACCACTATACCTTAACGATCTATTTGGAAATTAAATAAAAAAGGAAGTTTAATAGAAATGTAAATTAATTAAAAATGGAAGTAAAATAAAAATAAAAATGGAAGTTGCATAAAATTATAAATGGATGTTCAATTCAGAAACCACTATACCTTAACGATCTATTTGGAAATTAAATAAAAAAGGAAGTTTAATAGGAAAGTAAATTGAATTAAAACGGAAGTAGAATACAAATAAAAATAAAAGTTGCATAAAATTAAAAATGGAAGTTCAATTCAGAAACCACTATACCTTAACGATATATTTGGAAATTAAATAAAAAAGGAAGTTTAATAGAAAAATAAATTGAATAAAAATGGAAGTTGAATAAAAAGAAAAATGGAAGTTCAATCAAAAAACCACTATACCTTAACGATCTATTTGGAAATTAAATAAAAAAGGAAGTTTAATAGAAAAGTAAATTGAATAAAAATGGAAGTTGAATAAAAAGAAAAATGAAAGTTGCATAAAATTAAAAATGGAAGTTCAATCCAAAAACCACTATACCTTAACGATCTATTTGGAAATTAAATAAAAAAGGAAGTTTAGCAGAAAAGTAAATTGAATAAAAATGGAAGTTGAATAATAATAAAAATGAAAGTTGCAGAAAATTAAATATGGAAGTTCAATCCAAAAACCACTTTACCTTAACGATCTACTTGGAAATTAAATAAAAAAGGAAGTTTAATAGAAAAGTAAATTGAATAAAAATGGAAGTTGAATAAAAAGAAAAATGAAAGTTGCATAAAATTAAAAATGGAAGTTCAATCCAAAAACCACTATACCTTAACGATCTATTTGGAAATTAAATAAAAAAGGAAGTTTAATAGAAAAGTAAATTGAATAAAAATGGAAGTTGAATAAAAAGAAAAATGAAAGTTGCATAAAATTGAAAATGAAAGTTCAATACAAAAACCACTATACCTTAACGATCTATTTGGAAATTAAATAAAAAAGGAAGTTTAACAGAAAAGTAAATTGAATAAAAATGGAAGTTGAATAATAATAAAAATGAAAGTTGCAGAAAATTAAATATGGAAGTTCAATCCAGAAACCACTTTACCTTAACGATCTACTTGGAAATTAAATAAAAAAGAAGTTTAATAGAAAAGTAAATTGAATAAAAATGGAAGTTGAATAAAAATAAAAATGAAAGTTGCATAAAATTAAAAATGGAAGTTCAATCCAGAAACTACTATATCTTAACGATCTATTTGGAAATTAAATAAGAAAGGAAGTTTATTAGAAAAGTAAATTGAATAAAAATGGAAGTTGAATAAAAATAAAAATGAAAGTTGCAGAAAATTAAATATGGAAGTTCAATCCAGAAACCACTATACCTTAACGATCTATTTGGAAATTAAATTAAAAAAGGAAGTTGAATAGAAAAGTAAATTGCATAAAATGGAAATTGAATAAAAATAAAAATGAAAGTTGCATAAAATTAAAAATGGAAGTTCAATCAAAAAACCACTATACCTTAACGATCTATTTGGAAATTAAATAAAAAAGGAAGTTGAGTTGAAAAGAAACTTGAATAAAAAAGGAAGTTAAATAAAAATAAGAATGGAAGTTGCAGAAAATTAAAAATGGAAGTTCATTCCAGAAACCTGTAACGCCCTCGAAAATAAACCCATTAAATATATATATCATCAACATGCAATGTTAAAAAGGAAACAGTTCATTAAAATATTCATCAGAGTCTTACTAAACAAAAGCATTACATGTAACATCAAATTAAATGCCCTACAGGCTTACATCTTTCCAAGCCAACACTTCGACACAAAAGTATGAGTTCTAACTCAAATACAAATAAAGCCCTAGGCTTGTGTGTTTACATGTACTAACAAATGAAAGCAAATAACTGAAAATAGTCTTCAAAATCCAAGTCCTTCCAAACTAAGTCCTTGGAGGTAGCTTATCACCTGAACCTGAAAATGATGTTCCCATATAGGGTGAGCCACAGCCCAGTAGAAATATACTAAACCAAATATAAGCATTGAATAAAGCAATAGCATTCAATAGATTGTTAACCAAGATAATCAATTACATCATTATCCAATCTCATGACATTATTGTCAACGACACGTTTCACTTTTCAACATTATCAATATGGCTCAGAACCTGGCCAAACTTACAACAGTGAATTATATATATATATATCATATTCACATTCTTCCAATGTCAACAAACAAATGAGACTCAAGCTCAAATCAAAACACTTCATACTTCCAGATTGATACACATTTTAGTGCTGTATCAATAAAAACACTTCTATAAAATAAGCACACATAAAAGTGATGCTAATGGAGTCCATCCCCTATCTCCTCCCAAACAAAATCCGGTTTAGAGGTCCATCCCCTATCTTCCCCTAAACCGTGGAGTACATCCCCTATCTCCTCCCACACAAAACAATGTATGCAAATGCAATGCTCAATCAATACACGTATTTTCTGTATTAATGCAATAGTCAAAATTAATGACTTAACCAATGTGATTAGTTTCAATTATTCCTAATCCACATGCAATGTCTACAACAATCACGACTATCCTCCACCGATAGCCCAAAACAGTTATTTCTAGACTGGAAATAAATATAACAACAATTCAATAGGCGAGTGGTTTAAATTATCCCACTACACCATTTAATCAATGAATTCCTCAATTTCATGAGTTACGCCAAATTCCCAAATTCCCTTAAACTAATTATACAAATTAATTTATCAATACAACTAGGGTTTTTCCCAAAATTACCAAAGTATCCCCAACATATCAAAATACCAAAACTTAGAACAAAACTTATAGAATGGAGTAGGAAATCCCTACCTCGAAGAAATAACCACAAAAGAGAAGATGGAGATGAAGACCCAAACTCCAAAGTGCTCCAAACTACCAACAATTCAGATTAAAACGAAGCCCTCGACTCACACACTCTTTTTAATGAAGGATCTAGGGTAGAAACACACCCTAAGTGGATCAAATCTAAGAGAGAAGGTGAGTAGGGTGAGAGAGAAGTCGGACCATAGGGTTTGGAATCTAAAAAGAGGATGAAAAACTGATTAAAAACCCACTGCTGTCTAATTAAACTGGGCAGGCTCGCTCGAGCGAAGACTTGGTCGCTCGAGCGACCAGACACAAAAACTCGCTCGAGCGAAGAAAATCTCGCTCGAGCCAAGAATGCAGTACTACAGGTCTATACTAGACGCAAACTCTCGCTCGAGCGACCAAACCCCGGCTCGAGTGACGAACCAAAAACACCAGCTCGCTCGAGCGACCAACTCCTCGCTCGAGCGAAGATCCAAAATTCTGGACAGCAACACTTGGTTTCTAAACCCAACCAACCTGAAACAAACCTGCCCAACACATCCTATAACTCCAAATAAGAAAATAAAGAATGACAATAACAATTATACAATGACAGAATCTACGGCCAACCTAAGTCCGGATACAATAATCAAATGGGAAAAGACCGGGGTCGCTATAGAAGTTCAATCCAGAAACCACTATACCTTAGCGATCTATTTGGAAATTAAATAAAAAAGGTAGTTTAATAGGAAAGTAAATTGAATTAAAACGGAAGTTGAACAAAAATAAAAGTGAAAGTTGCATAAAATTAAAAATGGAAGTTCAATTCAAAAACCACTATACCTTAACCATCTATTTGGAAATTAAATAAAAAAGGAAGTTGAGTAGAAAAGAGACTTGAATAAAAAAGGAAGTTAAATAAAAATAAAAATGGAAGTTGCAAAAAATTAAAAATGGATGTTCATTCCGGAAACCACTATACCTTAACGATCTATTTGGAAATTAAATAAAAAAGGAAGTTTAATAGAAAAGTAAATTAAATAAAAATGGAAGTTGAATAAAAATAAAAATGGAAGTTGCAAAAAATTAAATATGGAAGTTCAATCCAGAAACCACTATTCCTTAACGATCCATTTGGAAATTAAATAAAAAAGGAAGTTTAATAGAAAAGTAAATTGAATTAAAATGAAAGTTGCAGAAAATTAAATATGGAAGTTCAATCCAGAAACCACTATACCTTAACGATCTATTTGAAAATTAAATAAAAAATGAAGTTTAATAAAAAAGTAAATTGCATAAAATGGAAGTTGAATAAAAATAAAAATGAAAGTTGCCGAAAATTAAATAAGGAAGTTCAATCCAGAAACCACTATATCTTAACGATCTATTTGGAAATTATATAAAAAATGAAGATTAATAGAAAAGTAAATTGAATTAAAATGGAAGTAGAATAAAAATAAAAATGAAAGTTGCAGAAAATTAAATATGGAAGTTTAATCCAGAAACCGCTATACCTTAACGATCTATTTGGAAGTTAAATAAAAATGGAAGTTTAATAGAAAAGTAAATTGAATAAAAATGGAAGTAGAATAAAAATAAAAATGAAAGTTGCATAAAATTAAAAATGGAAGTTCAATCCAGAAACTACTATACCTTAGCGATCTATTTGGAAATTAAATAAAAAAGGAAGTTTAATAGAAAAGTAAATTGAATAAAAATGGAAGTTGAATAAAAATAAATATGGAAGTTCAATCCAGAAACCACTATACCTTAACGATCTATTTGGAAATTAAATAAAAAATGAAGTTTAATAGAAAAGTAAATTGAATTAAAATGGAAGTAGAATAAAAATAAAAATGAAAGTTGCCGAAAATTAAATATGGAAGTTCAATCCAGAAACCACTATACCTTAACGATCTATTTGGAAATTAAATAAAAAATGAAGTTTAATAGAAAAGTAAATTGAATTAAAATGGAAGTAGAATAAAAATAAAAATGAAAGTTGCAGAAAATTAAATATGGAAGTTCAATCCAGAAACCACTATACCTTAACGATCTATTTGGAAATTAAATAAAAAAAGAAGTTTAATAGAAAAGTAAATTGCATAAAATGGAAGTTGACTAAAAATAAAAATGAAAGTTGCAGAAAATTAAATATGGAAGTTCAATCCAGAAACCACTATACCTTAACGATCTATTTGGAAATTAAATGAAAAAGGAAGTTTAATAGAAAAGTAAATTGAATAAAAATGGAAGTTGAATAAAAATAAAAATGAAAGTTGCATAAAATTAAAAATAGAAGTTCAATCCAAAAACCACTATACCTTAACGATCTATTTGGAAATTAAATAAAAAAAGGAAGTTTAATAGAAAAGTAAATTGAACAAAAATGGAAGTTGAATAAAAATAAAAATGAAAGTTGCGTAAAATTAAAAATGGAAGTTCAATCCAAAAACCACTATACCTTAATGTTCTATTTGGAAATTAAATAAAAAAGGAACTTGAGTAGAAAGAAACTTGAATAAAAACGGAAGTTAAATAAAAATAAAAATGGAAGTTGCAGAAAATTAAAAAAGGATGTTCATTCCAGAAACCACTATACCTTGACGATCTATTTGGAAATTAAATAAAAAGGGAAGTTTACTAGAAAAGTAAATTGAATAAAAATGGAAGTAGAATAAATATAAAAATGAAAGTTGCATAAAATTAAAAATGGAAGTTCAATCCAGAAACCACTATACTTTAGCGATCTATTTGGAAATTAAATAAAAAAGTTAGTTTAATAGGAAAGTAAATTGAATTAAAATGGAAGCTGAATAAAAATAAAAACGAAAGTTGCATAAAATTAAAAGTGGAAGTTCAATTCAAAAACCACTATACCTTAACCATCTATTTGGAAATTAAATAAAAAACGAAGTTGAGTAGAAAAGAGACTTGAATAAAAAAGGAAGTTAAACAAAAATAAAAATGGAAGTTGCAGAAAATTAAAAATGGATGTTCATTCCGGAAACCACTATACCTTAACGATTTATTTGGAAATTAAATAAAAAAGGAAGTTTAATAGAAAAGTAAATTAAATAAAAATGGAAGTTGAATAAAAATAAGAATGGAAGTTGCAGAAAATTAAATATGGAAGTTCAATCCAGAAACCACTATACCTTAACGATCTATTTGGAAATTAAATAAAACAGGAAGTTCAATAGAAAAGTAAATTGAATTAAAATGAAAGTTGCAGAAAATTAAATATGGAAGTTCAATCCAGAAACAACTATACCTTAACGATCTATTTGAAAATTAAATAAAAAATGAAGTTTAATAAAAAAGTAAATTGCATAAAATGGAAGTTGAATAAAAATAAAAATGAAATTTGCAGAAAGTTAAATAAGGAAGTTCAATACAGAAACCACTATATCTTAACGATCTATTTGGAAATTATATAAAAAATGAAGTTTAATAGAAAAGTAAATTGAATTAAAGTGGAAGTAGAATAAAAATAAAAATGAAAGTTGCAGAAAATTAAATATGGAAGTTTAATCCAGAAACCGCTATACCTTAACGATCTATTTGGAAATTAAATCAAAATGGAAGTTTAATAGAAAAGTAAATTGAATAAAAATGGAAGTAGAATAAAAATAAAAATGAAAGTTGCATAAAATTAAAAATGGAAGTTCAATCCAGAAACCACTATACCTTAGCGATCTATTTGGAAATTAAATAAAAAAGGAAGTTTAATAGAAAAATAAATTACATAAAATGGAAGTAGAATAAAAATAAAAAAGAAAGTTGCATAAAATTAAAAATGGAAGCTCACACCAAAAACCACTATACCTTACCGATCTAGTCGGAAATTAAATAAAAAATGAAGTTTAATAAAAATAAAAATGAAAGTTGCATAAAATTAAAAATGGAAGTTCAATCCAAAAACCATTATACCATAACGATCTATTTGGAAATTAAATAAAAAAGGAAGTTTAGTAGAAAAGAATCTTGAATAAAAAAGGAAGTTAAATAAAAATAAAAATCGAAGTTGCAGAAAATTAAAACTGGAAGTTCATTCCAGAAACCATTATACCTTAACGATCTATTTGGAAATTAAATAAAAAAAGAAGTTAAATAGAAAAGTAAATTGATTAAAAATGGAAGTAGAGTGAAAATAAAAATGAAAGTTGCATAAAATTAAAAATGGAAGTTCTATCCAGAAACCACTATAACTAAACGATCTGCCTGGAAATTAAATAAAAAAGGAAGTTTAATAGAATAGTAAATTGAATAAAAAATGAAGTTGAATAAAAATAAAAATGAAAGTTGCATAAAATTAAAAATGGAAGTTCAATCCAGAAACCACTATACCTTAACGATCTATTTGGAAATTAAATAAAAAAGGAAGTTGAGTAGAAATGAAACTTGAATGAAACAGGAAGTTAAATAAAAATAAAAATGGAAGTTGCAGAAAATTAAAAACGGAAGTTCATTCCAGAAACCACTATACCTTAATGATCTATTTAGAAATTAAATAAAAAAAGGAAGTTTAATAGAAAAGTAAATTGGTTTAAAATGGAAGTAGAGTAAAAATAAAAATGAAAGTTGCATAAAATTACAAATGGAAGTTCTATCCAGAAACCACTATAACTTAACGATCTGCCAGGAAATTAAATAAAAAAGGAAGTTTAATAGGAAAGTAAATTGAATTAAAATGGAAGTAGAATAAAAATAAAAAAGAAAGTTGCAGAAAATTAAATATGGAAGTTCAATCCAAAAACAACTATACCTTAACAATCTATTTGGAAATTATATAAAAAATGAAGTTTAATAGAAAAGTAAATTGAATTAAAATGGAAGTAGAATAAAAATAAAAATGAAAGTTGCAGAAAATTAAATATGGAAGTTCAATCCAGAAACAACTATACCTTAACGATCTATTTGGAAATTAAATAAAAAAGGAAGTTTAATAGAAAAGTAAATTGAATAAAAATGGAAGTAGAATAAAAATAAAAATGAAAGTTGCATAAAATTAAAAATGGAAGTTCAATCCAGAAACCACTATATCTTAGCGATCTATTTGGAAATTAAATAAAAAAATAAGTTTAATAGAAAAGTAAATTGAATAAAAATGGAAGTTGAATAAAAATAAAAATGAAAGTTGCATAAAATTAAAAATGGAAGTTCAATCCAAAACCATTATACCTTAACAGTCTATTTGGAAATTAAATAAAAAAAGGAAGTTGAGTAGAAAAAATCTTGAATAAAAAAGGAAGTTAAATAAAAATAAAAATGAAAGTTCATTCCAGAAACCACTATACCTTAACGATCTATTTGGAAATTAAATAAAAAAAGAAGTTAAATGGAAAAGTAAATTGATTAAAACTGGAGGTAGAATATAAATAAAAATGAAAGTTGTATAAAATTAAAAATGGAAGTTCAATCCAGAAATCAGTATACCTTAGCGATCTATTTGGAAATTAAATAAAAAAGGAAGTTTAATAGGAATGTAAATTGAATTAAAATGGAAGTTGAATAAAAATAAAAATTAAAGTTGCATAAAATTAAAAAAGCAAGTTTAATTCAAACACCACTATACCTTAACGATCTTTTTGGAAATTAAATAAAGAAGGAAGTTGGGTAGAAAAGAAACTTGAATAAAAAATGAAGTTAAATAAAAATAAAAATGGAAGTTGCAGAAAATTAAAAGTGGAAGTTCAATCCAGAAACTATTATACCTTCACGATTTATTTGGAAATTAAATAAAAAAGGAAGTTTAATAGAATAGTAAATTGAAAAAAAATGGAAGTTGAATAAAAATAAAAATGAAAGTTGCATAAAATTAAAAATGGAAGTTCAATCTAGAAACCACTATACCTTAACGATCTATTTGGAAATTAAATAAAAATGGAAGTTTAATAGAAAAGTAAATTGAATAAAAACGGAAGTTGAATAAAAATAAATATCGAAGTTGCATAAAATTAAAAATGGAAGTTCAATGCAGAAACCACTATACCTCAACGATCTAGTTGGAAATTAAAAAAAAAAAAAAAAGGAAGTTTAATAGAAAAGTAAATTGAATAAAAATGGAAGTTGAATAAAAATAAAAATGAAAGTTGCAGAAAATTAAAAAAGGATGTTCATTCCAGAAACCACTATACCTTAACGGTATATTTGGAAATTAAATAAAAAAGGAAGTTTAATAGAAAAGTAAATTAAATAAAAATGGAAGTTGAATAAAAATAAAAATGGAAGTCGCAGAAAATTAAATATGGAAGTCCAATCCAGAAACCACTATACCTTAATGATATATTTGGAAATTATATAAAAAATGAAGTTTAATAGAAAAGTAAATTGAATTAAAATGGAAGTAGAATAAAAATAAAAATGAAAGTTGCAGAAAATTAAATATGGAAGTTCAATCCGGAAACCACTATACCTTAACGAACTATTTGAAATTAAATAAAAAAGGAAGTTTAATAGAAAAGTAAATTGAATAAAAATGGAAGTAGAACAAAAATAAAAATGAAAGTTGCATAAAATTAAAAATGGAAGTTCAATCCAGAAACCACTATACCTTAGTGATCTATTTGGAAATTAAATAAAAAAGGAAGTTTAATAGGAAAATAAATTGAATAAAAATGGAAGTTGAAAAAAATAAAAATGAAAGTTGCATAAAATTAAAAATGGAAGTTCAACCCAAAAACCACAATACCTTAACGATCTATTTGGAAATTAAATAAAAAAGAAAATTGAGTAGAAAAGAATCTTGAATAAAAAAGGAAGTTAAATAAAAAAAAAATGAAAGTTCATTCCAGAAACCACTATACCTTAGCGATCTATTTGGAAATTAAATAAAAAAGAAAGTTAAATAGAAAAGTAAATTGAATAAAATTGGAAGTAGAATATAAATAAAAATGAAAGTTATATAAAATTAAAAATGGAAGTTCAATCAAGAAACCACTATACCTTAGTGATCTATTTGGAAATTAAATAAAAAAGGAAGTTTAATATGAAAGTAAATTGAATTAAAATGGAAGTTGAATAACAATAAAAATGAAAGTTGCATAAAATTAAAAATGGAAGTTCAATTCAAAAACCACTATACCTTAACGATCTATTTGGAAATTAAATAAAAAAGGAAGTTGGGTAGCAAAGAAACTTCACTAAAAAAGGAAGTTAAATAAAAATAAAAATGGAAGTTGCAGAAAATTAAAAGTGGAAGTTCATTCCAGAAACCATTATACCTTAACGATCTATTTGGAAATTAAATAAAAAAGGAAGTTCAATAGAATAGTAAATTGAATAAAAATGGAAGTTGAATAAAAATAAAAATGAAAGTTGCATAAAATTAAAAATGGAAGTTCAATCCAGAAACCACTATACCTTAACGATCTATTTGGAAATTAAATAAAAAAAGGAAGTTGAGTAGAAAAGAAACATGAATAAAACAGTAAGTTAAATAAAAATAAAAGTGGAAGTTGCAGAAAATTAAAAATGGAAGTTCATTCCAGAAACCACTATACCTTAATGATCTATTTGGAAATTAAATAAAAAAGGAAGTTTAATAGAAAAGTAAATTGAATAAAAATGGAAGTTGAATAAAAAAAAAATGAAAGTTGCATAAAATTAAAAATGGAAGTTCAATCCAAAAACCACTATACCTTAATGATCTATTCGGAAATTAAATAAAAAAGGAAGTTTAATAGAAAAGTAAATTGAATAAAAATTAAAGTTGAATAAAAATAAAAATGAAAGTTGCATAAAATTAAAAATGGAAGTTCAATCCAAAAACCACTATACCTTTAAGATCTATTTGGAAATTAAATAAAAAAGATAGTTGAGTAGAAAAGAAACTTGAATAAAAAAGGAAGTTAAATAAAAATAAAAGTGGAAGTTCAAGAAAATTAAAAATGGATGTTCATTCCAGAAACCACTATACCTTAACGATCTATTTGGAAATTAAATAAAAAAGGAAGTTTAACAGAAAAGTAAGTTAAATAAAAATGGAAGTTGCAGAAAATTAAATATGGAAGTTCAATTCAAAAACCAATATACCTTAACGATCTATTTGAAAATTAAATAAAAAATGAAGTTTAATAGAAAAGTAAATTGAATTAAAATGAAAGTGGAATAAATATAAAAAAGAAAGTTGCAGAAAATTAAATATGGAAGTTCAATCCAGAAATCACTATTCCTTAACGATCTATTTGGAAATTAAATAAAAAATGAAGTTTAATAGAAAAGTAAATTGCATAAAATGGAAGTTGAATAAAAATAAAAATGAAAGTTGCAGAAAATTAAATATGGAAGTTCAATCCAGAAACCACTATACCTTAACGATCTATTTGGAAATTAAATAAAAAAGGAAGTTTAATAGAAAAGTAAATTGAATAAAAATGGAAGTTGAATAAAAATAAAAATGAAAGTTGCATAAAATTAAAAATAGAAGTTCAATCCAAAAACCACTATACCTTAACGATCTATTTGGAAATTAAATAAAAAAGGAAGTTTAATAGAAAAGTAAATTGAATAAAAACGGAAGTTGAACAAAAATAAAAATAGAAGTTGCATAAAATTAAAAATGGAAGTTCAATGCAGAAACCACTATACCTTAACGATCTACTTGGAAATTAAATAAAAAAGGAAGTTTAATAGAAAAGTAAATTGAATAAAAATGGAAGTTGAATAAAAATAAAAATGAAAGTTGCAGGAAATTAAAAATGGATGTTCAGTCCAGAAACCACTATACCTTAACGGTCTATTTGGAAATTAAATAAAAAAGGAAGTTTAATAGAAAAATAATTTAAATAAAAATGGAAGTTGAATAAAAATAAAAATGGAAGTTGCAGAAAATTAAATATGGAAGTTCAATCCAAAAACCACTATACCTTAACGATCTATTTGGAAATTAAATAAAAAAAGAAAGTTTAATAGAAAAGTAAATTGAATTAAATTGGAAGTAGAATAAAAATAAAAATGAAAGTTGCATAAAATTAAAAATGGAAGTTCAATCCTGAAACCACTATACCTTAGCGACCTATTTGGAAATTAAATGAAAAAGGAAGTTTAATAGAAAAGTAAATTGAATAAAAACGGAAGTTGAAAAAAATAAAAATTAATGTTGCATAAAATTAAAAATGGAAGTTCAATCCCATAACCACTATACCTTAACGATCTATTTGGAAATTAAATGAAAAACGAAGTTGAGTAGAAAAGAATCTAGAATAAAAAAGGAAGTTAAATAAAAATAAAAATGGAAGTTCATTCCAGAAACCACTATACCTTAACGGTCTATTTGGATATTAAATAAAAAAAGAAGTTAAATAGAAAAGTAAATTGAATATAAATGGAAGTAGAATATAAATAAAAATGAAAATTGTATGAAATTAAAAATGGAAATTCAATCAAGAAACCACTATACCTTAGTGATCTATTTGGAAATTAAACAAAAAAGGAAGTTT
The DNA here is from genome assembly GCF_055761805.1 of Camellia sinensis. Lineage (NCBI taxonomy): Eukaryota > Viridiplantae > Streptophyta > Magnoliopsida > Ericales > Theaceae > Camellia > Camellia sinensis. The sequence continues at coordinate 42,586,259 of NW_028128987.1, read as the reverse complement.
AATATGAAAGTAAATTGAATTAAAATGGAAGTTGAATAACAATAAAATGAAAGTTGCATAAAATTAAAAATGGAAGTTCAATTCAAAAACCACTATACCTTAACGATCTATTTGGAAATTAAATAAAAAGGAAGTTGAGTAGAAAAGAAACTTGAATAAAAAAGGAAGTTAAATAAAAATAAAAATGGAAGTTGCAGAAAATTAAAAGTGGAAGTTCATTCCTGAAACCATTATACCTTAACGATCTATTTGGAAATTAAATAAAAAAGGAAGTTGAATAAAAATAAAAATGAAAGTTGCATAGAATTAAAAATGGAAGTTCAATCCAAAAACCACTATACCTTAACGATCTAATTGGAAATTAAATAAAAAAAGGAAGTTGAGTAGAAAAGAAACTTGAATAAAAAAGGAAGTTAAATAAAAATAAAAATGGAAGTTGCAGAAAATTAAATATGGAAGTTCAATCCAGAAACCGCTATACCTTAACGATCTATTTGGAAATTAAATAAAAAAGGAAGTTTAATAGAAAAGTAAATTGAATAAAAATGGAAGTTGAATAAAAATAAAAATGAAAGTTGCATAAAATTAAAAATGGTAGTTCAATCCAAAAACCACTATACCTTAACGATCTATTTGGAAATTAAAAAAAAAAAGGAAGTTGAGTAGAAAAGAAACTTGAATAAAAAAGGAAGTTAAATAAAAATAAAAATGGAAGTTGCAGAAAATTAAAAGTGGAAGTTCATTCCTGAAACCATTATACCTTAACGACCTATTTGGAAATTAAATAAAAAAGGAAGTTTAATAGAATAGTAAATTGAATAAAAATGGAAGTTGAATAAAAATAAAAATGAAAGTTGCATAAAATTAAAAATGGAAGTTCAATCCAGAAACCACTATACCTTAACGATCTAATTGGAAATTAAATAAAAAAAGGAAGTTGAGTAGAAAAGAAACTTGAATAAAACAGGAAGTTAAATAAAAATAAAAATAGAAGTTGGAGAAAATTAAAAATGGAAGTTCATTCCAGAAACCACTATACCTTAATGATCTATTTGGAAATTAAATAAAAAAGGAAGTTTAATAGAAAAGTAAATTGAATAAAAATGGAAGTTGAATAAAAATAAAAATGAAAGTTGCATAAAATTAAAAATGGTAGTTCAATCCAAAAACCACTATACCTTAACGATCTATTTGGAAATTAAAAAAAAAAAGGAAGTTGAGTAGAAAAGAAACTTGAATAAAAAAGGAAAGTTAAATAAAAATAAAAATGGAAGTTGCAGAAAATTAAAAAAGGAAGTTCATTCCAGAAACCACTATACCTTAATGATCTATTTGGAAATTAAATAAAAAGGGAAGTTTAATAGAAAAGTAAATTGAATAAAAATGGAAGTAGAAGAAAAATAAAAATGAAAGTTGCATATAATTAAAAATGGAAGTTCAATCCAGAAACCACTATACCTTAGCATCTATTTGGAAATTAAAAAAAAAAAAGGTAGTTTAATAGGAAAGTAAATTGAATTAAAATGAAAGTTGAACAAAAATAAAAATGAAAGTTGCATAAAATTAAAAATGGAAGTTCAATTCAAAAACCACTATACCTTAACCATCTATTTGGAAATTAAATAAAAAAGGAAGTTGAGTAGAAAAGAGACTTGAATAAAAAAGGAAGTTAAATAAAAATAAAAATGGAAGTTGCAAAAAATTAAATGTAGCGCCCTCGAAAAATGAACCCATTAAATATATATAACATCAACATGCAATGTTAAAAAGGAAACAGTTCATTACAATATTCATCAGAGTCTTACTAAACAAAGCATTACATGTAACATCAAATTAAATGTCCTACAGGCTTACATCTTTCCAAGCCAACACTTGGACACAAAAGTATGAGTTCTAGCTCAAATACAAATAAAGCCCTAGGCTTGTGTGTTTACATGTACTAACAAATAAAAGCAAATAACTGAAAATGATCTTCAAAATCCAAGTCCTTCCAAGCTATGTCCTTGGAGGTAGCTTATCACCTGGACCTGAAAATGACGTTCCCATAAAGGGTGAGCCACAGCCCAGTAGAAATATACTAAACCACATATAAGCAATGAATAAAGCAATAGTATTCAACAGATGGTTAACCAAGATAATCAATTACTTCATTTTACAGTCTCATGACACTATTGTCTAAGACACGTTTTACTTTCCAACTTTATCAATATGGCTCAGAACCTAGCCACACTTACAACAGTGAATTATATATATATCATATTCACATTCTTCCAATGTCAACAAACAATGAGACTCAAGCTCAAATCAAAACACTTCATACTTCCAGATTGATACACATTTTAGTGCTGTATCAATAAAAACACTTCTCTATAAATAAGCACACATAAAAGTGATGCTAATGGAGTCCATCCCCTATCTCCTCCCAAACAAAATCCGGTTTAGAGGTCCATCCCCTATCTTCCCCTAAACCGTGGAGTACATCCCCTATCTCCTCCCACACAAAACAATGTATGTAAACACATAACACATACAACACTCAATCAATACATATAATGTCTGTATTAATTCAACAGTCAAAATTGATGACTTAATCAATGTGATTAGTTTCAGTTATACCTAATTCACATGCATTGTCTACAACAATCACGACTATCCTCCACCGATAGCCCAAAACAGATATTTCTAGACTTGGAAATAAATATAGCAACTATTCAATAGGTGAGTGATTTTAAATATCCAACTACACCATTTAATCAATAAATTCCCCAATTTCATGAATTTAACCCAATTCCCTTAAATTAATTATACAAACTAATTAATTAATACAACTAGGATTTTTCTCAAAACTTTCAAAGTAACCCCCAACATATTAAAATACCAAAACTTAGAACAAAACTTATAAAATGGAGTAGGAAATCCCTACCTCGAAGAAATAGCCCCAAAAGAGAAGATGGAGATGAATACCCAAATTCCAATGTGCTCCAAATCACTAAATGTTCAGATTAAATGGAAGCCCTCGACCCACTCTATCTTTTTAACAAAGAACTTAGGGTGGAAATACACTCTAAGTAGATCAAACCTAAGAGAGAAGGTGTGAAGGGAGAGGGAGAAGACGGTTCTAGGGTTTTAAAATCAAAAAGGAGATGAAAAATCATCCAGAAAGTCGGATCTCGGATTTTTATACCAGTCGCCCCGCTCGAGCGTGTAAACCCCCGCTCGAGCGCCACTCACAGACTCCCGCTCGAGCGTCCAAACTCCCGCTCGAGCGGCGAATGCACACTCCCAGAAGTTTTAGCAGACAGGTCCCTGCTCGAGCGCCCAACTCCCCGCTCGAGCGTCACTCACGACTTTCCGCTCGAGCGTCCAAATCCCCCGCTCGAGCGGCCAACAATACACAGGACATACTGGATGGGTGTATTCTCCGCTCGAGCGCCCAAACCCCCGCTCGAGCGGACAAGCCAAAATCTGGGCAACTAGACTTGGTTCCTAAGCTCAACCAACCTGCTCCAAATCTTCCCAACACAACCCAAGACTCAAAATAAGAAAATGATGAATGACAACAACAATTATAAAATGACGGAATCTACGGAACCTAAGTCCGGATACAATAATCAAATGGGAAAAGACCGGGGTCGCTATATTAAAAATGGAAGTTCATTCCCGAAACCACTATACCTTAACGATCTGTTTGGAAATTAAATAAAAAAGGAAGTTTAAAAGAAAAGTAAATTGAATAAAAATGGAAGTAGAATATAAATAAAAATGAAAGTTGTATAAAATTAAAAATGGAAGTTCAATCCAGAAAAAACTATATCTTAGCGATCTATTTGGAAATTAAATAAAAAAGGAAGTTTAACAGGAAAGTAAATTGAATTAACATGGAAGTTGAATAACAATAAAAATGAAAGTTGCATAAAATTAAAAATGGAAGTTCAATTCAAAAACCACTATACCTTAACGATCTATTTGGAAATTAAATAAAAAAGGAAGTTGAGTAGAAAAGAAACTTCAATAAAAAAGGAAGTTAAATAAAAATAAAAATGGAAGTTGCAGAAAATTAAAAGTGGAAGTTCGTTCCAGAAAACATTATACCTTAACGATCTATTTGGAAATTAAATAAAAAAGGAAGTTTAATAGAATAGTAAATTGAATAAAAATGGAAGTTGAATAAAAATAAAAATGAAAGTTGCATAAAATTAAAAATGGATGTTCAATCCAGAAACCACTATACCTTAACGATCTATTTGGAAATTAAATAAAAAAAGAAGTTGAGTAGAAAAGAAACTTGAATAAAACAGGAAGTTAAATAAAAATAAAAATGGAAGTTGGAGAAAATTAAAAATAGAAGTTCATTCCAGAAACCACTATACCTTAATGATCTATTTGGAAATTAAATAAAAAAGGAAGTTTAATAGAAAAGTAAATTGATTAAAAGTGGATGTAGAGAAAAAATAAAAATGAAAGTTGCATAAAGTGAAAAATGTAAGTTCTATCCAGAAACCACCATAACTTAACGATCAACCTAGAAATTAAATAAAAAAGGAAGTTTAATAGGAAAGTAAATTGAATTAAAATGGAAGTAGAATAAAAATAAAAATGAAAGTTGCATAAAATTAAAAATGGAAGTTCAATCCAGAAACCACTATACCTTAACGATCTATTTGGAAATTAAATAAAAAAAGAAAGTTTAATAGAAAAGTTAATTGAAATAAATTGGAAGTAGAATAAAAATAAAAATGAAAGTTGCATAAAATTAAAAATGGAAGTTCAATCCTGAAACCACTATACCTTAGCGACCTATTTGGAAATTAAATGAAAAAGGAAGTTTAATAGAAAAGTAAATTGAATAAAAACGGAAGTTGAATAAAAATAAAAATGGAAGTTGCAGAAAATTAAATATGGAAGTTCAATCCAAAAACCACTATACCTTAACGATCTATTTGGAAATTAAATAAAAAAAGAAAGTTTAATAGAAAAGTTAATTGAAATAAATTGGAAGTAGAATAAAAATAAAAATGAAAGTTGCATAAAATTAAAAATGGAAGTTCAATCCTGAAACCACTATACCTTAGCGACCTATTTGGAAATTAAATAAAAAAGGAAGTTTAATAGAAAAGTAAATTGAATAAAAACGGAAGTTGAAAAAAATAAAAATTAATGTTGCATAAAATTAAAAATGGAAGTTCAACCCAATAACCACTATACTTTAACGATCTATTTGGAAATTAAATGAAAAACGAAGTTGAGTAGAAAAGAATCTAGAATAAAAAAGGAAGTTAAATAAAAATAAAAATGGAAGTTCATTCCAGAAACCACTATACCTTAACGGTCTATTTGGAAATTAAATAAAAAAAAGAAGTTAAATAGAAAAGTAAATTGAATATAAATGGAAGTAGAATATAAATAAAAATGAAAATTCAATCAAGAAACCACTATACCTTAGTGATCTATTTGGAAATTAAACAAAGAAGGAAGTTTAATATGAAAGTAAATTGAATTAAAATGGAAGTTGAATAACAATAAAAATTAAAGTTGCATAAAATTAAAAATGGAAGTTCAATTCAAAAACCACTATACCTTAGTGATCTATTTGGAAATTAAACAAAAAAGGAAGTTTAATATGAAAGTAAATTGAATTAAAATGGAAGTTGAATAACAATAAAATGAAAGTTGCATAAAATTAAAAATGGAAGTTCAATTCAAAAACCACTATACCTTAACGATCTATTTGGAAATTAAATAAAAAGGAAGTTGAGTAGAAAAGAAACTTGAATAAAAAAGGAAGTTAAATAAAAATAAAAATGGAAGTTGCAGAAAATTAAAAGTGGAAGTTCATTCCTGAAACCATTATACCTTAACGATCTATTTGGAAATTAAATAAAAAAGGAAGTTGAATAAAAATAAAAATGAAAGTTGCATAGAATTAAAAATGGAAGTTCAATCCAAAAACCACTATACCTTAACGATCTAATTGGAAATTAAATAAAAATGGAAGTTGCAGAAAATTAAATATGGAAGTTCAATCCAGAAACCGCTATACCTTAACGATCTATTTGGAAATTAAATAAAAAAGGAAGTTTAATAGGAAAGTAAATTGAATTAAAATGGAAGTTGAATAACAATAAAAATGAAAGTTGCATAAAATTAAAAATGGAAGTTCAATTCAAAAACCACTATACCTTAACGATCTATTTGGAAATTAAATAAAAAAGGAAATTGAGTAGAAAAGAGACTTCAATAAAAAAGGAAGTGAAATAAAAATAAAAATGGAAGTTGCAGAAAATTAAAAATAGAAGTTCGTTCCAGAAAACACTATACCTTAACGATCTATTTGGAAATTAAATAAAAAAGGAAGTTTAATAGAAAAGTAAATTGATTAAAAGTGGAAGTAGAGAAAAAATAAAAATGAAAGTTGCATAAAGTGAAAAATGTAAGTTCTATCCAGAAACCACCATAACTTAACGATCTACCTAGAAATTAAATAAAAAAGGAAGTTTAATAGGAAAGTAAATTGAATTAAAATGGAAGTAGAATAAAAATAAAAATGAAAGTTGCATAAAATTAAAAATGGAAGTTCAATCCAGAAACCACTATACCTTAACGATCTATTTGGAAATTAAATAAAAAAGGAAGTTTAATAGAAAAGTAAATTCAATAAAAATGGAAGTTGAATAAAAATAAAAATGGAAGTTGCAGAAAATTAAATATGGAAGTTCAATCCAAAAACCACTATACCTTAACGATCTATTTGGAAATTAAATAAAAAAAGAAAGTTTAATAGAAAAGTAAATTGAATTAAATTGGAAGTAGAATAAAAATAAAAATGAAAGCTGCATAAAATTAAAAATGGAAGTTCAATCCTGAAACCACTATACCTTAGCGACCTATTTGGAAATTAAATGAAAAAGGAAGTTTAATAAAAAAGTAAATTGAATAAAAACGGAAGTTGAAAAAAATAAAAATTAATGTTGCATAAAATTAAAAATGGAAGTTCAATCCAATAACCACTATACCTTAACGATCTATTTGGAAATTAAATGAAAAACGAAGTTGAGTAGAAAAGAATCTAGAATAAAAAAGGAAGTTAAATAAAAATAAAAATGGAAGTTCATTCCAGAAACCACTATACCTTAACGGTCTATTCGGAAATTAAATAAAAAAAGAAGTTAAATAGAAAAGTAAATTGAATATCAATGGAAGTAGAATATAAATAAAAATGAAAATTGTATGAAATTAAAAATGGAAATTCAATCAAGAAACCACTATACCTTAGCGATCTATTTGGAAATTAAACAAAAAAGGAAGTTTAATATGAAATTAAATTGAATTAAAATGGAAGTTGAATAACAATAAAAATGAATGTTGCATAAAATTAAAAATGGAAGTTCAATTCAAAAACCACTATACCTTAACGATCTATTTGGAAATTAAATAAAAAAGGAAGTTGAGTAGAAAAGAAACTTGAATAAAAAAGGAAGTTAAATAAAAATAAAAATGGAAGTTGCAGAAAATTAAAAGTGGAAGTTCATTCCTGAAACCATTATACCTTAACGATCTATTTGGAAATTAAATAAAAAATGAAGTTTAATAGAATAGTAAATTGAATAAAAATGGAAGTTGAATAAAAATAAAAATGAAAGTTGCATAAAATTAAAAATGGAAGTTCAATCCAAAAACCACTATACCTTAACGATCTAATTGGAAATTAAATAAAAAAAGGAAGTTGAGTAGAAAATAAACTTGAATAAAACAGGAAGTAAAATAAAAATAAAAATAGAAGTTGGAGAAAATTAAAAATGGAAGTTCATTCCAGAAACCACTATACCTTAATGATCTATTTGGAAATTAAATAAAAATGGAAGTTTAATAGAAAAGTAAATTGAATAAAAATGGAAGTTGAATAAAAATAAAAATGAAAGTTGCATAAAATTAAAAATGGTAGTTCAATCCAAAAACCACTATACCTTAACGATGTATTTGGAAATTAAATAAAAAAGGAAGTTGAGTAGAAAAGAAACTTGAATAAAAAAGGAAAGTTAAATAAAAATAAAAATGGAAGTTGCAGAAAATTAAAAAAGGAAGTTCATTCCAGAAACCACTATACCTTAATGATCTATTTGGAAATTAAATAAAAAAGGAAGTTTAATAGAAAAGTAAATTGAATAAAAATGGAAGTAGAAGAAAAATAAAAATGAAAGTTGCATATAATTAAAAATGGAAGTTCAATCCAGAAACCACTATACCTTAGCATCTATTTGGAAATTAAATAAAAAAGGTAGTTTAATAGGAAAGTAAATTGAATTAAAATGGAAGTTGAACAAAAATAAAAATGAAAGTTGCATAAAATTAAAAATGGAAGTTCAATTCAAAAACCACTATACCTTAACCATCTATTTGGAAATTAAATAAAAAAGGAAGTTGAGTAGAAAAGAGACTTGAATAAAAAAGGAAGTTAAATAATTATAAAAATGGAAGTTGCAGAAAATTAAAAATGGAAGTTCATTCCAGAAATCACTATACCTTAACGATCTGTTTGGAAATTAAATAAAAAAGGAAGTTTAAAAGAAAAGTAAATTGAATAAAAATGGAAGTAGAATATAAATAAAAATGAAAGTTGTATAAAATTAAAAATGGAAGTTCAATTCAGAAACCACTATATCTTAGCGATCTATTTGGAAATTAAATAAAAAAGGAAGTTTAATAGGAAAGTAAATTGAATTAAAATGGAAGTTGAATAACAATAAAAATGAAAGTTGCATAAAATTAAAAATGGAAGTTCAATTCAAAAACCACTATACCTTAACGATCTATTTGGAAATTAAATAAAAAAGGAAGTTGAGTAGAAAAGAAACTTCAATAAAAAAGGAAGTTAAATAAAAATAAAAATGGAAGTTGCAGAAAATTAAAAGTGGAAGTTCGTTCCAGAAAACATTATACCTTAACGATCTATTTGGAAATTAAATAAAAAAGGAAGTTTAATATAATAGTAAATTGAATAAAAATGGAAGTTGAATAAAAATAAAAATGGAAGTTGCAGAAAATTAAAAATGGAAGTTCATTCCAGAAACCACTATACCTTAACGATCTGTTTGGAAATTAAATAAAAAAGGAAGTTTAAAAGAAAAGTAAATTGAATAAAAATCGAAGTAGAATATAAATAAAAATGAAAGTTGTATAAAATTAAAAATGGAAGTTCAATCCAGAAACCACTATATCTTAGCGATCTATTTGGAAATTAAATAAAAAAGGAAGTTTAATAGGAAAGTAAATTGAATTAAAATGGAAGTTGAATAACAATAAAAATGAAAGTTGCATAAAATTAAAAATGGAAGTTCAATTCAAAAACCACTATACCTTAACGATCTATTTGGAAATTAAATAAAAAAGGAAGTTGAGTAGAAAAGAAACTTCAATAAAAAAGGAAGTTAAATAAAAATAAAAATGGAAGTTGCAGAAAATTAAAAGTGGAAGTTCGTTCCAGAAAACATTATACCTTAACGATCTATTTGGAAATTAAATAAAAAAGGAAGTTTAATATAATAGTAAATTGAATAAAAATGGAAGTTGAATAAAAATAAAAATGGAAGTTGCAGAAAATTAAAAATGGAAGTTCATTCCAGAAACCACTATACCTTAACGATCTGTTTGGAAATTAAATAAAAAAGGAAGTTTAAAAGAAAAGTAAATTGAATAAAAATCGAAGTAGAATATAAATAAAAATGAAAGTTGTATAAAATTAAAAATGGAAGTTCAATCCAGAAACCACTATATCTTAGCGATCTATTTGGAAATTAAATAAAAAAGGAAGTTTAATAGGAAAGTAAATTGAATTAAAATGGAAGTTGAATAACAATAAAAATGAAAGTTGCATAAAATTAAAAATGGAAGTTCAATTCAAAAACCACTATACCTTAACGATCTATTTGGAAATTAAATAAAAAAGGAAATTGAGTAGAAAAGAGACTTCAATAAAAAAGGAAGTGAAATAAAAATAAAAATGGAAGTTGCAGAAAATTAAAAATAGAAGTTCGTTCCAGAAAACACTATACCTTAACGATCTATTTGGAAATTAAATAAAAAAGGAAGTTTAATAGAAAGGTAAATTGATTAAAAGTGGAAGTAGAGAAAAAATAAAAATGAAAGTTGCATAAAGTGAAAAATGTAAGTTCTATCCAGAAACCACCATAACTTAACGATCTACCTAGAAATTAAATAAAAAAGGAAGTTTAATAGGAAAGTAAATTGAATTAAAATGGAAGTAGAATAAAAATAAAAATGAAAGTTGCATAAAATTAAAAATGGAAGTTCAATCCAGAAACCACTATACCTTAACGATCTATTTGGAAATTAAATAAAAAAGGAAGTTTAATAGAAAAGTAAATTCAATAAAAATGGAAGTTGAATAAAAATAAAAATGAAAGTTGCAGAAAATTAAATATGGAAGTTCAATCCCGAAACCACTATACCTTAACGATCTATTCGGAAATTAAATAAAAAGGGAAGTTTATTAGAAAAGTAAATTGAATAAAAATGGAAGTTGAATAAAAATAAAAATGAAAGTTGCATAAAATTAAAAATGGAAGTTCAATCCAAAAACCACTACACCTTAACGATCTATTTGCAAATTAAATAAAAAAGGAAGTTGAGTAGAAAAGAAACTTGAATAAAAGAGGAAGTTAAATAAAAATAAAAATGGAAGTTCATTCCAGAAACCACTATACCTTAACAATCTATTTGGAAATTAAATAAAAAAGGATGTTTAATAGAAAAGTAAATTGAATAAAAATGCAAATAGAATAAAAAGAAAAAGGAAATTTGCATAAAATAAAATGTGGAAGTTCAATCCAAAAACCACTATACCTTAACGATCTGTGTGCAAATTATATAAAAAAGGAAGTTTAATAGAAAAGTAAATTGAATAAAAATGTAAGTTGAATAAAAATAAAAATGAAAGTTGCAGAAAATTAAATATGAAAGTTCAATCCAGAAACCACTATCCCTTAACGATATATATGGAAATTAAATAAAAAAGGAAGTTTAATAGAATAGTAAATTGAATAAAAATGGAAGTTGAATAAAAATAAATTGAAAGTTGCATAGAATTAAAAATGGAAGTTCAATCCAAAAACCACTATACCTTAACGATCTATTTGGAAATTAAATAAAAAAAAGAAGTTGAGTAGAAAAGAAACTTGAATAAAAAAGGAAGTTAAATAAAAATAAAAATGGAAGTTGCAGAAAATTAAAAATGGAAGTTCATTCCACAAACCACTATACGTTAACGATCTATTTGGAAATTAAACAAAAAAGGAAGTTTAATAGAAAAGTAAATTGAATAAAAATGGAAGTAGAATATTAATAAAAATGAAAGTTGTATAAAATTAAAAATGGAAGTTCAATCCAGAAACCACTATACCTTAGCGATCTATTTGGAAATTAAATAAAAAAGGAAGTTTAATAGGAAAGTAAATTGAATTAAAATGGAAGTAGAATAAAAATAAAAATGAAAGTTGTATAAAATTAAAAATGGAAGTTCAATCCAGAAACCACTATACCTTAACGATCTATTTGGAAATTAAATAAAAAAGGAAGTTTAATAGAAATGTAAATTGAATAAAAATGGAAGTTGAATAAAAATAAAAATGAAAGTTGCAGAAAATTAAATATGGAAGTTCTATCCCGAAACCACTATACCTTAACGATCTATTTTGAAATTAAATAAAAAAGGATGTTTAATAGAAAAGTAAATTGAATAAAAATAGAAGTTGAATAAAAATAAAAATGAAAGTTACATAAAATTAAAAATGGAAGTTCAATCCAAAAACCACTATACCTTAACGATCTATTGGGAAATTAAATAAAAAAGGAAGTTTAATAGAAAAGTAAATTGAATAAAAATAAATGTTGAATAAAAATAAAAATGAAAGTTGCATAAAACTAAAAATGGAAGTTCAATCCAAAAACCACTATACCTTAACGATCTATTTGAAAATTAAATAAAAAAGGAAGTATAATAGAAAAGAAACTTGAATAAACGAGGAAGTTGAATAAAAATAAAAATAGAAGTTCATTCAGAAACCACTATACCTTAACAATCTATTTGGAAATTAAATAAAAAAGGACGTTTAATAGAAAAGTAAATTGAATAAAAATGGAACTAGAATAAAAATAAAAAATAAATTTGCATAAAATAAAAAGTGGAAGTTCAATCCAGAAACCACTATACCTTAACGATCTGGGTGCAAATTAAATAAAAAAGGAAGTTTAATAGAAAAGTAAATTGAATAAAAATGCAAGTTGAATAAAAATAAAAATGAAAGTTGCAGAAAATTAAATATGGAATTTCAATCCAGAAACCACTATCCCTTAACGATATATATGGAAATTAAATAAAAAAGGAAGTTTAATAGAATGGTAAATTGAATAAAAATGGAAGTTGATTAAAAATAAATTGAAAGTCGCATAAAATTAAAAATGGAAGTTCAATCCAAAAGCCACTATACCTTAACGATCTATTTGGAAATTAAATAAAAAAAGGAAGTTGAGTAGAAAAGAAACTTGAATAAAAAAGGAAGTTAAATAAAAATAAAAATGGAAGTTGCAGAAAATTAAAAATGGAAGTTCATTCCAGAAACCACTATACCTTAACGATCTATTTGGAAATTAAATAAAAAATGAAGTTTAATAGAAAAGTAAATTGAATAAAAATGGAAGTAGAATATAAATAAAAATGAAAGTTGTATAAAATTAAAAATGGAAGTTCAATCCAGAAACCACTATACCTTAACGATCTATTTGGAAATTAAATAAAAAAGGAAGTTTAATAGAAAAGTAAATTGAATAAAAATGGAAGTAGAATATAAATAAAAATGAAAGTTGTATAAAATTAAAAATGGAAGTTCAATCCAGAAACCACTATACCTTAGCGATCTATTTGGAAATTAAATTAAAAAGGAAGTTTAACAGGAAAGTAAATTGAATTAAAATGGAAGTGGAATAAAAATAAAAATGAAAATTGCATAAAATTAAAAATGAAAGTTAAATTCAAAAACCACTATACCTTAACGATCTATTTGAAAATTATATAAAAAAGGAAGTTGGGTAGAAAAGAAACTTGAATAAAAAAGAAGTTAAATAAAAATAAAAATGGAAGCTGCAGAAAATTAAAAGTGGAAATTCATTCCTGAAACCACTATACCTTACCAATCTATTTGGAAATTAAATAAAAAATGAAGTTTAATAGAAAAGTAAATTGAATGCAAATGGAATTTGAATAAAAATAAAAATGAAAGTTGCATAAAATTAAAAATGGAAGTTCAATCCAAAATCCACTATGCCTTAACGATCTATTTGGAAATTAAATAAAAAAGGAAGTTGAGTAGAAATGAAACTTGAATAAAAAAGGAAGTTAAATAAAAATAAAAATGGAAGTTGCAGAAAATTAAAAATGGAAATTCATTCCAGAAACCACTATACCTTAATGATCAATTTGGAAATTAAATAAAAAAGGAAGTTTAATAGAATAGTAAATTGAATTAAAATGGCAGTTGAATAAAAATAAATTGAAAGTTGCATAAAATTAAAAATGGAAATTCAATCCAAAAACCACTATACCTTAACGATCTATTTGGAAATTAAATAAAAAAAGGAAGTTGAATAGAAAAGTAAATTGAATAAAAATGGAAGTAGAATATAAATAAAAATGAAAGTTGTATAAAATTAAAAATGGAAGTTCAATCCAGAAACAACTATACCTTTGCGATCTATTTGGAAATTAAATAAAAAAGGAAGTTTATTAGGAAAGTAAATTGAATTAAAATGGAAGTTGAATAAAAATAAAAATAAAAGTTGCATAAAATTAAAAATGGAAGTTCAATTCAAAAACCACTATAACTTAACGATCTATTTGGAAATTAAATAAAAAAAGAAGTTGAGTAGAAAAGAAACTTGAATAAAAAACGAAGTTAAATAAAAATAAAAATGAAAGTTGTAGAAAATAAAAAGTGGAAGTTCATTCCAGAAACCATTATACCTTAACGATCTATTTGGAAATTAAATAAAAAAGGAAGTTTAATAGAATAGTAAATTGAATAAAAATGGAAGTTGAATAAAAATAAAAATGAAAGTTGCATAAAATTAAAAATGGAAGTTCAATTTAAAAACCACTATACCTTAACGATCTATTTGGAATTTAAATAAAAAAGGAAGTTGAGCAAAAAAGAAACTTGAATAAAAAAGGAAATTAAATAAAAATGAAAATGGAAGTTACAGAAAATTAAAAATGGAAATTCATTCCAGAAACCACTATACCTTAATGATCTATTTGAAAATTAAATAAAAAAGGAAGTTTAATAGAAAAGTAAATTGATTAAAAATGGAAGTAGAGTAAAAATAAAAATGAAAGTTGTATAAAATTAAAAATAGAAGTTCTATCCAGAAACCACTATAACTTAATGATCTACTTGGAAATTAAATAAAAAAGGAAGTTTAACAGGAAAGTAAATTGAATTAAAATGGAAGTAGAATAAAAATAAAAATGAAAGTTGCATAAAATTAAAAATGGAAGTTCAATCCAGAAACCACTATACCTTAACGATCTATTTGGAAATTAAATAAAAAAGGAAGTTGAATAAAAATAAAAATTAAAGTTGCAGCAAATTAAATATGGAAGTTCAATCTCGAAACCACTATACCTTAACGATCTATTTGGAAATTAAATAAAACAGAAAGTTTAATAGAAAAGTAAATTGAATAAAAATGGAAGTAGAATATAAATAAAAATGAAAGTTGTATAAAATTAAAAATGGAAGTTCAATCCAGAAACCACTATACCTTAACGATCTATTTGGAAATTAAATAAAAAAGGAAGTTTAATAGAAAAGTAAATTGAATAAAAATGGAAGTAGAATATAAATAAAAATTAAAGTTGTATAAAATTAAAAATGGAAGTTCAATCCAGAAATCACTATACCTTAGCGATCTATTTGGAAATTAAATAAAAAAGGAAGTTTAATAGGAAAGTAAATTGAATTAAAATGGAAGTTGAATAAAAAGAAAAATGAAAGTTGCATAAAATTAAAAATGGAAGTTAAATTCAAAAACCACTATACCTTAACGATCTATTTGGAAATTAAATAAAAAAGGAAGTTGGGTAGAAAAGAAACTTGAATAAAAAAGAAGATAAATAAAAATTAAAATGGAAGTTGCAGAAAATTAAAAGTGGAAATTCATTCCTGAAACCACTATACCTTACCAATCTATTTGGAAATTAAATAAAAAAGGAAGTTTAATAGAAAAGTAAATTGAATGCAAATGGAAGTTGAATAAAAATAAAATGAAAGTTGCATAAAATTAAAAATGGAAGTTCAATCCAAAAACCACTATACCTTAACGATCTATTTGGAAATTAAATAAAAAAGGAAGTTGAGTAGAAAAGAAACTTGAATAAAAAAGGAAGTTAAATAAAAATAAAAATGGAAGTTGCAGAAAGTTAAAAATGGAAATTCATTCCAGAAACCACTATACCTTAATGATCTATTTGGAAATTAAATAAAAAAGAAAATTTAATAAAAAGTAAATTGAATAAAAATGGAAGTTGAATAAAAATAAAAATGAAAGTTGTAGAAAATTAAATATGGAAGTTCAATTCAAAAACCACTATACCTTAACGATCTATTTGGAAATTAAATAAAAATGGAAGTTTAATAGAATAGTAAATTGAATTAAAATGGCAGTTGAATAAAAATAAATTGAAAGTTGCATAAAATTAAAATGGAAGTTCAATCCAAAAACACTATAACTTAACGATCTATTTGGAAATTAAATAAAAAAAGGAAGTTGAATAGAAAAGCAAATTGAATAAAAATGGAAGTAGAATATAAATAAAAATGAAAGTTGTATAAAATTAAAAATGGAGGTTCAATCCAGAAACAACTATACCTTTGCGATCTATTTAGAAATTAAATAAAAAAGGAAGTTTATTAGGAAAGTAAATTGAATTAAAATGGAAGTTGAATAAAAATAAAAATAAAAGTTGCATAAAATTAAAAATGGAAGTTCAATTCAAAAACCACTATAACTTAACGATCTATTTGGAAATTAAATAAAAAAGGAAGTTGAGTAGAAAAGAAACTTGAATAAAAAACGAAGTTAAATAAAAATAAAAATGAAAATATTAGAAAATCGAAAGTGGAAGTTCATTCCAGAAACCATTATACCTTAACGATTTATTTGGAAATTAAATAAAAAAGGAAGTTTAATAGAATAGTAAATTGAATAAAAATGGAAGTTGAATAAAAATAAAAATGAAAGTTGCATAAAATTAAAAATGGAAGTTCAATTTAAAAACCACTATAACTTAACGATCTATTTGGAAATTAAATAAAAAAGGAAGTTGAGCAGAAAAGAAACTTGAATAAAAAAGGAAGTTAAATAAAAATGAAAATGGAAGTTGCAGAAAATTAAAAATGGAAGTTCATTCCAGAAACCACTATACCTTAATGATCTATTTGAAAATTAAATAAAAAAAGAAGTTTAATAGAAAAGTAAATTGATTAAAAATGGAAGTAGAGTAAAAATAAAAATGAAAGTTGTATAAAATTAAAAATAGAAGTTCTATCCAGAAACCACTATAACTTAATGATCTACTTGGAAATTAAATAAAAAAGGAAGTTTAATAGGAAAGTAAATTGAATTAAAATGGAAGTAGAATAAAAATAAAAATGAAAGTTGCATAAAATTAAAAATGGAAGTTCAATCCAGAAACCACTATACCTTAACGATCTATTTGGAAATTAAATAAAAAAGGAAGTTGAATAAAAATAAAAATGAAAGTTGCAGCAAATTAAATATGGAAGTTCAATCTCGAAACCACTATACCTTAACGATCTATTTGGAAATTAAATAAAAAAGAAAGTTTAATAGAAAAGTAAATTGAATAAAAATGGAAGTTGAATAAAAATAAAAATGAAAGTTGCATAAAATTAAAAATGGAAGTTCAATCCAAAAACCACTATACCTTAACGATCTATTTGGAAATTAAATAAAAAAGGAAGTTTAATAGAAAAGTAAATTGAATAAAAATGGAAGTTGAATAGATATAAAAATGAAAGTTGCTTAAAATTAAAAATGGAAGTTCAATCCAAAAACCACTATACCTTAACGATCTATTTGGAAATTAAATAAAAAAAGAAGTTTAATAGAAAAGTAAATTGAATAAAAATGGATGTTGAATAAAAATAAAAATGAAAGTTGCATAAAATTAAAAATGGAAGTTCAATCCAAAAACCACTATACCTTAACGATCTATTTGGAAATTAAATAAAAAAGGAAGTTGAGTAGAAAAGAAACTTGAATAAAAGAGGAAGTTAAATAAAAATAAAAATTGAAGTTGCAGATAATTAAAAATGGAAGTTTATTCCAGAAACCACTATATCTTAACGATCTATATGGAAATTAAATAAAAAAGGAAGTTTAATAGAAAAGTAAATCGAATAAAAATGGAAGTTGAATAAAAATAAAAATGAAAGTTGCATAAAATTAAAAATGGAAGTTCAATCCAAAAACCATTATACCTTAACGATCTATTTGGAAATTAATTAAAAAAAAAAAGTTGAGTGGAAAAGAAACTTGAATAAAAAATGAAGTTAAATTAAAATAAAAATGGAAGTTGCAGAAAATTAAAAATGGAAGTTCATTCCAGAAACCACTATACCTAAATGATCTATTTGGAAATTAAATAAAAAAGGAAGTTTAATGGAAAAGTAAATTGAATAAAAATGGATGTAGAATATAAATAAAAATGAAAGTTGCATAAAATTTAAAATGAAGTTCATTCCAGAAACCACTATACCTTAGCGATCTATTTGGAAATTAAATAAAAATGGAAGTTTAATAGGAAAGTAAATTTAATTAAAATGGAAGTAGAATAAAAATAAAAATGAAAGTTGCATAAAATTAAAAATGGAAGTTCAATCCAGAAACCACTATACCTTAACGATCTATTTGGAAATTAAATAAAAAAGGAAGTTTAATTGAAAAGTAAATTGAATAAAAATAAAAATGAAAGTTGCATAAAATTAAATATGGAAGTTCAATCCAGAAACCACTTTACCTTGACGATTTATTTGGAAATTAAATAGAAAAAGGAAGTTTAATAGAAAAGTAAATTGAATAAAAATGGAAGTTGAATAAAAATAAAAATGAAAGTTGCATAAAATTAAAAATGGAAATTCAATCCAAAAATCACTATACCTTAATGATCTATTTGAAAATTAAATAAAAAAGGAAGTTGAGTAGAAAAGAAACTTGAATATAAAAGGAAGTTAAATAAAAATAAAAATGGAAGTTGCAAAAAATTAAAAATGGAAGTTCATTCCAGAAACCACTATACCTTAACGATCTATTTGAAAATTAAATAAAAAAGGAAGTTTAATAGAAAAGTAAATTGATTTAAAATGGAAGAAGAAAAAAAATAAAAATGAAAGTTGCATAAAATTAATGTAACGCCCTCAAAATGATAACATTAAACCCATCAACATAGACATGCATTGATATATAAAAGCTTCACATTTTACTATTCATCAGAGTTCCATTACCAAAAAGGTATTACATGTTAACAACAAAAGCAAATGCCCTAAAGGCTTACAGCTTTCCAAGTTAACACTTGGTTACAACAAAAGAGTGCTAACTCATTTACACATTATGCCTTTGGCTTGAATATACATGTAATACATCAAAGAAATAAAACAACAAAAGTCCGCCTGCCTCTAGCCTCCCAAGCTACATCCTTGGAGGTGGCATGCTACCTGTACCTAAAAATGATATTCCCATATAGGGTGAGCCATAGCCCAGTAGAAATACACTAAACCAAATATGAACAATGACTAAAAGATTAGCAGTTGATAGATGGCCAACATTGATACTTTCCCTTATCACACTTTACAGTTTCATGACATGCAAGTCCATATTCCAATTCTTTTAAATTCTCAATTTACAACCATGGCTCAGAACCTGACCAAACAACTACGTGAGACAGTAACTCATGTTAACCACTTTCCCATTTCATAATAGATAAGCATACTAGCTATATCACACACCAACAGATAAGCATACAAGCTATATCATCACTTCCATAGATATGCATAAGAGCACTATCACACTTCCAATGACAAGCATATGAGCTCTGTCAACACATTAATAGATAAGCATATGAGCTCTATCTATGGAGTCCATCCCCTATCTCCTCCCAACAACATCCGGTTTAGAGGTCCATCCCCTATCTTCCCCTAAACCGTGGAGTACATCCCCTATCTCCTCCAACACAACACAATGCATATAAACAATAATTATACACATCATCACACAACACATAAATTTAATGTATTCTTTCAACCGTCATACTCAATGACACATTCCAGCGATTAGTTCCAGTTTGCCTAATCATCATGCATTGTCTACAACATTCAAAACTATCCTCCACCGATAGCCCAAAGCAGTTATTTCTATACAGAAAATATATGCAACAATGGATATATAATCAACATTTCAACCAGGTGAGCGATAAATAATCCAACTACACCCTTTAACCCCTTCCCTTTCCAATTTCCACATTCTCGGTTCAATCCCTCATTTCCAACAATTAATTATACAAATTAATCAATCAATGTAATTAGGGCATTTTCCATAATTAACATTACAACCCTTAGGTTCCATTTTCACTAATGTTTCAACATCAATTTCACTTTTCCATGCCAAACATGCATCTAGGTTTCATATAGCTAAAACCCCAACTTTTGAAAAAATTACACAAAAGCCCCAAACTTTCACAAAATTACCAAACCAACCCCAACATCTCAAAATACTAAAATTTAAAGACAAAGCTCATAAAGAGGAGTAGGTTATCCCTACCTCGAAGTTAGAGCTCGGATGGAGAAGAGACGAAAACCAAAGTGCTCCAAAGACCAAGATTCTCGGATCAAAATGACGCCCTCGACGATCAACACAACTTTTACAAAGGCCGAAGAGAAGGAGGACACTCTAACTAGATCAAACCCTAGAGAGAAAGGAGTTTCTAGAGAGAGAGGCTCTTAAAAATGGTTTTTAGAAAAAGTAGGAGAGAGAAAGAAAAGCAAAAAGTGATTTAAAATCACCCAGCGGATAACTCATATACGTATGACCCGCTAGAGCGGAGAACACAACGCTCGAGCGCCAAGAACAAAAATCTAAACACGCTCGAGCGCAATAAGGCCCGCTCGAGCGCCAAGACACAAGAATAAAGCACTTCCGCTCGAGCGCGAAAACCAGTCCGCTCGAGCGCAGATTTCCCCATCCCAGAACTTATATTCAGAAGGTACTACCCGCTCGAGCGCCACCAGACCCGCGCGAGCGCCACCGCTCGAGCGTAAACAAACCTATAGCGATCCCGGGTTTTACCCTTGTTGTACAGTGATCCGGGCAGGTGTCCGTGGATGTTGGTAGTTGTTATTATCTGGTTTGCATTCCTTTTACTTCATTTTTGAGTTATAGGATGTGTTGGGTAGGTTTGTTACAGGTTGGTTGTGTTTGGGAGCCTAGTGTTGCTGCCCAGAATTTTGGACCTTCGCTCGAGCGAGAGTGGTCGCTCGAGCGAGAGTTGAATTCGTGTCTGGTTCTGGACCTGAGAGTTGCCTTTCTTGGCTCGAGCGAGCTTCCTTCGCTCGAGCGGTCTGGGTTTTTCTTCGCTCGATCGAGAACATCTTGGCTCGAGCGAGAGTTTTCTGTGTCTGGTCGCTTGAGCGACGAAGGCTTCGCTCGAGCGAGCGTGTTTTATATCAGCGGACAACAGCGTTTGAAACATCACTTTTTCACTTCTTTTCTTCATTCTAAACCTAGATCTGAGACCCTCTCTCTCTACACTTACACTCTCTCTAAGATTTGATCTCCCTAGGGTGTGAATCTAGCCTAGGGCCTTTGTTAAAAAGATAGAGGGCGTTGAGAGCTTTGATTTAATCTGAAAAAGTTTGGATTTGGAGCAAGTTGATCTTCGAGTCTTCATCTCATTTTTGGCTTAAACTTCAAGGTAGGGATATCCTACTCCTCTCTATGGGTTTTGTCTTTAAATTTTGGTATTTTGAGATGTTGGGGTTGGTTTGGTAATTTTGTGAAAGTTTGGGGCTTTTGTGTAATTTTGCAAAAGTTGGGGTTTTATTTATAATAAACCTAAATGCATGTTTGGCATAGAGAAATGGAATAAATGTTGAATCATTGATGAAAATGGAACCTAGGGGTTGAAATGGTAATTATGAAAAATGGCCTAATTACATTGTTTAATTAATTTGGGATAATTAATTGGGAAAAATGAGGAAATGAAATGTTGATTGAATATCCATTTGTGCAATTATTTTCTGTTTAGAAATAACTGCTTTGGGCTATCGGTGGAGGATAGTCGTGATTGTTGTAGACAATGTATGCTGATTAGGCAAACTGAAACTAATCAATGAGATGTGTCATGGAATTTGACGGTTGATTGAATACATTAATTGTATGTATTGGAAGATTGTATATGGAACCAATGTGTTTGTATACGTTATGTGTAGAGGAGGAGATAGGGGATGTACTCCGCGGTTCAGGGGAAGATAGGGGATGTACCTCTAAACCGGATAGTGTTGGGAGAAGATAGGGGATGAACTCCGTAGATACAGCTCATATGCTTGTCTAGAGAAGTAAAGATAGAGCTCATATGCTTATCTTTGTGAAGTGTGGATATAGCTCTTATGCTTATCTGAATGTGGGATACTGTTGGTATACATATCTGTTGTGAAATATGGATACAGCTTATAGGCTTATCTGTAAATGTGGGATATAGTTTTTATACTTATCTGTTGAAATGATGATAGAGCTGACATGCTTATCTGTTGAAAAAGGGAAAATGAAAAGTAACTTGGACTCTTAAGTCGTATGACATAAATATGTGATTTATGTGAATGTGTCAGGGTTAGCCATCTATCAATTGATAATGTTTTAGTCATTGTCCATGGTTGGTTTAGTGTATTTCTACTGGGCTGTGGCTCACCCTATATGGGAATATCATTTTCAGGTACAGGTAGCATGCCACCTCCAAGGACATAGCTTGGGAGGCTAGCAGCGGACATACTTTTGTCGTTTTACTTTTGGTGTATTACATGTAACCTCAAGCCAAGGGCTTAATGTGTAAACGAGTTAGTACTCTTTTGTTGTAACCAAGTGTTAACTTGGAAAGCTGTAAGCCCGTAGGGCATTTTGTTTTGATGTTAACATGTAATACTTATGTAATGAGACTCTAATGAATAAAAGAACGTGGCTAGTTTATATGTCAATGCATGTCTTATTTGATGGGTTTAATGTTATTATTTTGAGGGCGTTACAACTTGGTATCAGAGCGTACCGGGTTCGAATACTTTGGGTATGTGGGAAGTGATTAGTATCACAATGGGTTTGTCTCGCTTGATAGAGACTTAGATGTAGTATCATATGCTATGTGCTTAATTGATAACATGCTTATGTGACTATGTGGGTATGGGATTTAATTTCTAGGATGTTGATTGGATCCTTGAGTTTCTGGGAGTCTTGTTGGAAAAGCACTTGATCAATGCTGTTTCTAACCGGAACTCTAGTAACGTCTCGGGACTATCATTATCCGGAAATGAAATTCGTAAGTGCTTATGTGTTTATGTGCTTATGTGGAATGAATTACAGTTGTCCATGCATTAGGACGTGAGTGTTCAGTTTCGGCACATTTATGAATGTGCTAACGTTCTGTGTTGCCTTTATTAGGATGTCAGGACGAGGAAGAGGTGCTAGGCGTGGTAGACCTGCGAGGCAGGAGGTACCGTTACCGGAGGAAGTTCCGGCAGTGCAGGAAGGGGTTGGGCAGGCCAATGTGGCCGAGCCAGTGGGTCAGCAGGCTATGGGTGCCTTGGCCAGAGAGATAGCAGGAGCTTTGGGTATTCTTAGAGCTGGGAATCAGGCATCTGAGACAGGGCCTTCTTTCTTGAAGAGGGAGTTTTTCGGGTCTAATCCGGATGAGTTTGTCGGGGATCCGAGGGAGCCACTGAAGGCTGATGAGTGGCTAGAGCAAATGAGTAAGACGTTCGAGATGCTTGGCATCGAGGACGGAGCACTGAAAGTGACCTTGGCATCCTTCCAGTTGAAGGGAGATGCGGGTCAATGGTGGAAGTACGAGAAGGTTCGTGTTGGTGGTACCTGGGAGGCGTTTGTGAATGCTTTTCAGGAGAGGTTTTTGTCTGCAGCAGCTAGGGAGAAGCTGAGGGATCAGTTTAGCCGGCTTAAACAGCAGGGCTTGTCAGTGGCCGAGTTTGAGGCTACTTTTACCAGTCTGTCCAGGTTCGCACCGGAACTGGTGGCGTCTGAGGAACGCCGTTGCTATGAGTTTGAGCGGAAGTTGAGGCGGGGTCTCAAGTTGAGAGTTGGTGGGTCTTATATCCGAGAGTATAGGCACCTGGTAGATGCTGCTGCTCATATGGAAATTATGATGCAGGAAGAGGAGGAAAAGCAGAGGGGCTCCAAGAGGAGCCAGGATAGTCAGAGTGATGGCAGGAGACAGAGAGGTTATAACCCTCAGCAGTCTCAGGGTGCAGTCTCTAGATCGACCTTTCCAGTGCCGAGTGCAGGCTCGGGGAGAGGCAGCCAGGGAGAGTTTACTTGTTATAAGTGTGGCCAGCTGGGTCACAAGGTTTCTGTTTGCCCGCAGAAGGGTGGGGGTCAGAAAGCTGCTTCATCTTCAGCTAGACTGCAGAGTCAGAGTTTGGGCAGGGGGCAGCCTTTGTCTTGTTATCAGTGTGGATAGCCTGGGCACCTGAAGAGGTTTTGCCCGCAGTTGAGTGCCACTTCGGGAGCGTCTGGTTCTAAGCAGACGCAGGGTTTTCAGCCAGCTCAGTCTGTACAGGCCTCGAGGGCCAATCCGGGAGTTTCGTCATCCCAGTCAGTGCAGCAGTCTTTTGCTCCGAGAGGTGAGCAGGTAGACCAGGGGCCTACGGGGCGCGTGTATGCTGTTACTGCGCAGGATTTGGTACCGGTTCCATCAGTAGTGAGAGGTACTTTTCTGTTTTGCAACTCGGTTGCTAATGTGTTGATAGACACGGGTGCATCTCATTCTTTTGTATCTGCTGCATTTGCATCTGTTTTGGAATTGGAGTTAGCACAGTTAGCATCTCCTATATGTGTGGTATCGCCTTTGGGTGGTGAGTTGATTCTGAAACAGGGTGCTAGAGGATGTGATATAGAGGTCGCCGACTATAGGCTTCCTTTTCCGTTTGTTGTCATGCCCATGAAGGGTTTTGATGTTATTTTGGGTATGGACTGGCTATCGTCATACCGGGCTGTTATTGATTGCTACCGCCAGAGGGTCACGTTATGTACCTTGAGCGGGGAGTGGTTCCATTTCTTGGGAGACTGGGTTGGTAGTGTTTTGCCACCGGGGTATGATTCGCGAGGGCGAAGTGAGCTTAGTAGTCTATTGGCTAGCCTTGAGAGTGGTGAGTGTGTTGAGACCCAGGTTGTATTACTGAGGGTGGTTTGTGAGTATTCGGATGTCTTTCCCGAAGATCTTGTTAGTTTGCCACCTCACCGAGAGATAGAGTTCTCTATTGATTTAGTGCCCGGCACGGCGCCGATTTCTATGGCACCTTACCGTTTTGCTCCAGCAGAGTTGGTTGAGTTGAAAGTTCAGCTCCAAGAATTGCTAGATAAGGGCTTTGTTCGCCCTAGTGTTTCGCCGTGGGGAGCGCCGACCCTCTTTGTTAAAAAGAAAGATGGTGCCTTGAGATTGTGTATTGATTACCGGAAGTTGAATCGGGCTACGGTTAAGAATAAGTACCCTATGCCCCGTATAGATGATTTGTTTGACCAGTTGAAGGGTTCCCGTTGTTTCTCTAAGATAGACTTGAGATCGGGTTACCAGCAGTTGAGGGTCAGGGAGGAGGATATTCCTAAGACGGCATTCCGTACGCGGTATGGCCATTACGAGTTTCTGGTGATGCCATTTGGGCTTACCAATGCACCGACAGTCTTTATGGACTTGATGAACCGGATTTTCCGGGAGTTCTTAGACCGGTTTGTGGTCGTCTTTGTGGACGACATCCTTATCTATTCGTCTTCTGAGGAGGAGCATGAGGCACACTTGAGAGTGGTGCTTGAGTTACTTAGAGCCCATAGGCTGTATGCCAAGTTTGGGAAGTGTGAGTTCTGGCTGAGGGAAGTCAAATTCTTAGGCCACGTGGTATCCGGGGAAGGGGTGTCTGTTGATACATCCAAAGTTGAGGCAGTGCAAGATTGGGCACAGCCTAAGAGTGTGTTTGAGATCCGCAGTTTTCTGGGATTGGCTGGGTATTACCGTCGGTTTGTGAAAGATTTCTCCAGGTTAGCGTCATCGTTGACTAGGCTGACTCGGAAGGGAGTCAAGTTTGTGTAGAGTGAGACTTGTGCAAAGTCGTTCCAAGAGCTGAAGGTTAGATTGACCACTGCTCCGGTGTTGATTATTCCGGAGAGAGGGTTGGGTTACGCGGTTTATTGTGATGCCTCACGAGAGGGTTTGGGTTGTGTGTTGATGCAAGAGGGGAAAGTGGTAGCTTATGGCTCACGTCAGTTAAAAATACATGAGAAGAATTACCCCACACACGACCTAGAACTAGCAGCTGTGATCTTTGCCTTGAAAATCTGGAGGCACTACCTTTATGGTGAGAAGTTCGAGGTATTCTCGGACCACAAGAGTTTGAAGTATCTGTTTATACAGAGAGACTTGAATCTGAGGCAGAGGAGGTGGATGGAGTTCATCGAGGATTATGATTTTGAGTTGCATTATCATCCGGGAAAGGCCAATGTTGTGGCCGATGCCCTTAGTAGGAAATCCATTGGTGATGTAGCTAGTATAGCCATCCGGGAATGGGAAATGTTGGGTGCACTTGGTGAGTTTGATTTGCTACTGGGCGAGTCTGTTGAGGCTGCGGCCTTGTTTTCTGTTGTTGCGCAGCCTATACTTGTGACTAGAGTGATAGAGGCACAGAGAGGTGACCTTGAGGTAGAATCCCTCCGAGAGAAGATCTCCAGTGGGAAAGTTGAGAAGGGTTTGACGGTGTATCCCGACCTGAGTGTGAGATACCGAGACCGTCTGTTTGTACCGGAGTCTTGCCGAGAGGAAGTACTCCGAGAGTTCCATCATTCGCGCCTTGCGGTGCATCCGGGAGATACTAAGTTGTATCAGGATTTGAGTCGCCAGTTTTGGTGGCAGGGTATGAAAAGAGATGTGGCTGTTTTCGTATCGAAGTGCCTTACTTGCCAGCAAGTGAAGGCCGAGCATCAGAGGCCAGCGGGTTTGTTGCAACCCTTGCCTATTGCCGAGTGGAAGTGGGAGCATGTCACTATGGACTTCGTTGTAGGTCTTCCGAGGACTCAGCGGGGTAGTGATGCTATTTGGGTGGTTGTAGACCGGTTGACTAAGTCGGCGCACTTTATTCCTATGCGCGTGAGAGATTCGGTAGATCATCTTGCCGACTTGTATATTCGGGACGTAGTGAGATTGCACGGGGTCCCAGTGACGATCGTCTCAGATAGAGATCCTCGTTTTACTGCTAGGTTGTGGCAGAGTTTGCAGAGTGCCTTGGGCACTAAGTTGACCTTTAGTACGGCTTACCATCCTCAGACTGACGGGCAGTCCGAGCGTACTATTCAGATCCTCGAGGATATGCTTCGGGGTTGTGTCCTGGACTTCAGTGGGACGTGGGAGAGGCACTTACCCTTGGTAGAGTTTGCCTACAACAACAGTTTTCAGTCTAGTATCGGTATGGCACCGTTTGAGGCCTTGTATGGCCGACCGTGTAGGTCTCCAGTTTGTTGGGCCGAGGTGGGTGATGCACCTTTGTTGGGTCCGGAGTTGGTTAGGGAGACGACGGAGAAAGTTGAGCTTATCCGTAGGAGGCTAGTTATAGCCCAGAGTCGACAAAAGAGTTATGCCGACCGTAGGAGGAGGCCTTTGGCGTTTGAGGTAGGTGATCATGTCTTTCTGAAGATATCACCTAGGCGAGGTCTGATGAGGTTTGGGAAGAGTGGGAAGTTGTCCCCTCGGTTTATTGGTCCTTTTGAGATCCTTGAGAGGATTGGCGAGGTTGCTTATCGATTAGCCTTACCACCGCAGTTGTCCGGAGTGCATGACATGTTTCATGTGAGTATGCTTCGGAAGTATGAGCCAGATCCATCACACGTGTTGGATTGGACCGATTTAGAGGTAGATGAGGATGCCTCGTATGAGGAGAGACCAGTTCGGGTCTTGGATAGGCGGGATCAGGTCCTGCGTGGCAAGACTATTCCTTTGGTGAAAGTCTTGTGGAAACATCACGGAGTGGAGGAAGCCACTTGGGAACGTGAGTTGGAAGTCCGTGAAAAATATCCGGACTTGTTTGTTGATATGTAATCTTGTAGTTAAATTTTGAACTATTGTTGAACTTAAGAGCTTTTATATATGTCTTAAGTTGTGAAACATTGAAAATGTTTTGGTTATTGGAAGTATGTTTTGGAACTTGCCTCATATGGAAGTTGAATGTAACATTATATATGTTGAATATATTGTTGAAATTGGAAAGATAGTGCATAATATTGATGCATGTTGAAAGTACATATGTTGTTTACATATTGTGAAATGTCTCTTGTTAAAGGGATGAGATGACCGGTAATGGGTCGAACTGTTGAATGTTAGAATTGTAACATTGTCTAAAATGGAGGAAAACCTGTTTTTGAAAACTTGTGCTTAATTTCGGGGGCGAAATTCTTTAAGGGGGGGAGGTTATAGCGATCCCGGGTTTTACCCTTGTTGTACAGTGATCCGGGCAGGTGTCCGTGGATGTTGGTAGTTGTTATTATCTGGTTTCTATTTGGAAATTAAATAAAAAAGGAAGTTTAAGAGGAAAGTAAATTGAATTAAAATGGAAGTAGAATAAAAATAAAAATGAAAGTTGCATAAAACTAAACATGGAAGTTCAATCCAGAAACCACTATACCTTAGTGATCTATTTGGAAATTAAATAAAAAAGGAAGTTTAATAGGAAAGAAAATTGAATTAAAATGGAAGTAGAATAAAAATAAAAATGAAAGTCGCATAAAATTAAAATTGGAAGTTCAATCCAAAAACCACTATACCTTAACGATCTATTTGGAAATTAAATAAAAAAGATAGTTTAATAGAATAGTAAATTGAATAAAAATGGAAGTTGAATACAAACAAATTGAAAGTCGCATAAAATTTAAAACGGAAGTTCAATTCAAAAACCACTATACCTTAACGATCTATTTGGAAATTAAATAAAAAAAGGAAGTTGAGTAGAAAAGAAACTTGAATAAAAAAGGAAATTAAATAAAAATAAAAATGAAAGTTGCAGAAAATTAAAAATGGAAGTTCATTGCAGAAACCACTATACCTTAACGATCTATTTGGAAATTAAATAAAAAATGAAGTTTAAAAGGAAAGTAAATTGAATAATAATGGAAGTAGAATAAAAATAAAAATGAAAGTTGCATAAAATTAAAAATTGTAGTTCAATCCAGAAACCACTATACCTTTACGATCTATTTGGAAACTAAATAAAAATGGAAGTTTAATAGAAAAGTAAACTGAATAAAAATGGAAGTTGAATAAAAATAAAAATGAAAGTTGCAGAAAATTAAATATGGAAGTTCAATCCAGAAACCACTATACCTTAACGATCTATTTGGAAATTAAATAAAAAAGTAAGTTTAATAGAAAAGTAAATTGAATAAAAATGGAAGTTGAATAAAAATAAAGATGAAAGTTGCATAAAATTAAAAATGGAAGTTCAATACAAAAACCACTATACCTCAACGATCTATTTGGAAATTAAATAAAAAAGGTAGTTTAATAGAAAAGTAAATTGAATAAAAATTGTAGTAGAATATAATTAAAAATGAAAGTTGCATAAAATTAAAAATGGAAGTTCAATCCAGAAACCACTATACCTTTGCGATCTATTTGGAAATTAAATAAAAAAGGAAGTTTAATAGGAAAGTAAATTGAATTAAAATGGAAGTTGAATAAAAATAAAAATGAAAGTTGCATAAAATTAAAAATGGAAGTTCAATTCAAAAACCACTATACCTTAACGATCTATTTGGAAATTAAATAAAAAAGGAAGTTGAGTAGAAAAGAAACTTGAATAAAAAAGGAAATTAAATAAAAATAAAAATGGAAGTTGCAGAAAATTAAAAATGGAAGTTCATTCCAAAAACCACTATATCTTAACGATCTATTTGGAAATTAAATAAAAAAGGAAGTTTAATAGAAAAGTAAATTGAATAAAAATGGAAGTTGAATAAAAATAAAACTGAAAGTTGCATAAAATTAAAAATGAAAGTTCAATCCAAAAACCACTATACCTTAACGATCTATTTGGAAATTAAATTAAAAAGGAAGTTGAGTAGAAAAGAAACTTGAATAAAAAAGGAAGTAAAATAAAAATAAAAATGGAAGTTGCAGAAAATTAAAAATGGAAGTTCATTCCAGAAACCACTATACCTTAACAATCTATTTGGAAATTAAATAAAAAAAGAAGTTTAATAGAAAAGTAAAAATAATAAAAATGGAAGTAGAAGATAAATAAAAATGAAAGTTACATAAAATTAAAAACGGAAGTTCAATCCAGAAACTACTA
Source organism: Camellia sinensis (assembly GCF_055761805.1). NCBI lineage: Eukaryota > Viridiplantae > Streptophyta > Magnoliopsida > Ericales > Theaceae > Camellia > Camellia sinensis. Next base: position 42,556,569 of record NW_028128987.1, on the reverse strand, counting down.
TACCTTAGTGATCTATTTGGAAATTATATAAAAAAGAAAGTTTAAGAGGAAAGTAAATTGAATTAAAATGGAAGTAGAATAAAAATAAAAATGAAAGTTGCATAAAATTAAAATTGGAAGTTCAATCGAGAAACCATTATACCTTAACGATCTATTTGGAAATTAAATAAAAAAGGAAGTTTAATAGAAAAGTAAGTTGAATAAATATGGAAGTGGAATAAAAATAAAAATGAAAGTTGCAGAAAATTAAAAGTGGAAGTTCAATCCAAAAACCACTATACCTTAACGATCTATTTGGAAATTAAATAAAAAAGGATGTTTAATAGAAAAGTAAATTGAATAAAAATGGAAGTTAAAAAAAAATAAAAAGGAAAGTTGCAAAAAATAAAAAGTTGAAGTTCAATCCAGAAACCACTATACCTTAACGATCTATTTGAAAATTAAATAAAAAAGAAAGTTTAATAGAAAAGTAAATTGACTAAAAATGGAAGTAGAATAAAAATAAAAATGAAAGTTGCATAAAATTAAAAATGGATGTTCAATCCAGAAACCACTATACCTTAACGATCTATTTGGAAATTAAATAAAAAAGGAAGTTTAATAGAAAAGTAAATTGAATAAAAATGGAAGTTGAATAAAAATAAAAATTAAAGTTGCAGAAAATTAAATATGGAAGTTCAATACAAAAACCACCATACCTTAACGATCTACTTGGAAATTAAATAAAAAAGGAAGTTTAATAGAAAAGTAAATTGAATAAAAAAGGAAGTTGAATAAAAACAAAAATGAAAGTTGCATAAAATTAAAAATGAAAGTTCAATCCAAAAACCACTATACCTTTACGATCTATTTGGAAATTAAATCAAAAAGGAAGTTGAGTAGAAAGAAACATGAATGAAAAAGGAAGTTAAGTAGAAATAAAAATGGAAGTTGCAGAAAATTAAAAATGGAAGTTCATTCAAAAAACCACTATACCTTAACGATCTAATTGGAAATTAAATAAAAAAGGAAGTTGAATAGAAAAAGTAAATTGAATAAAAATGGAAGTTGAATAAAAATAAAAATGAAAGTTGCAGAAAATTAAATATGGAAGTTCAATCCATAAACCACTATACCTTAACGATCTATTTGGAAATTAAATAAAAAAGGAAGTTTAATAGAATAGTAAATTGAATAAAAATGGAAGTTGAATAAAAATAAATTGAAAGTTGCATAAAATTAAAAACGGAAGTTTAATCCAAAAACCACAATACCTTAACGATCTACTTGGAAATTAAATAAAAAAAGGAAGTTGAGTAGAAAAGAAACTTGAATAAAAAAGGAAGTTAAATAAAATTAAAATTGGAAGTTGCAGAAAATTAAAAATGGAAGTTCATTCCAGAAACCACTATACCTGAACGATCTATTTGGAAATTAAATAAAAAATGAAGTTTAATAGAAAAGTAAATTGAATAAAAATGATAGTAGAATATAAATAAAAATGAAAGTTGCATAAAATTAAAAATGGAAGTTCAATCCAGAAACCACTATACCTTTTCGATCCATTTGGAAAATAAATAAAAAAGGAAGTTTAATAAGAAAGTAAATTGAATTAAAATGGAAGTTGAATAAAAATAAAAATAAAAGTTGCATAAAATTAAAAATGGAAGTTCAATTCAAAAACCACTATACCTTAACGATCTATTTGGAAATTAAATAAAAAAGGAAGTTGAGTAGAAAAGAAACTTGAATAAAAAAGGAAATTAAATAAAAATAAAAATGGAAGTTGCAGAAAATTAAAAATGGAAGTTCATTCCAAAAGCGACTATACCTTAACGATCTACTTGGAAATTAAATAAAAAAGGAAGTTTAATAGAAAAGTAAATTGAATCAAAATGGAAGTTGAATAAAAATAAAAGTGAAAGTTGCATAAAATTAAAAATCAAAGTTCAATCCAAAAACCACTATACCTTAACGATCTATTTGGAAATTAAATAAAAAAGGAAGTTGAGTAGAAAAGAAACTTGAATAAAAAAGGAAGTTAAATAAAAATAAAAATGGAAGTTGAAGAAAATTAAAAATGGAAGTTCATTCCAGAAACCACTATACCTTAACGATCTATTTGGAAATTAAATAAAAAAGGAAGTTTAATAGAAAAGTAAATTGAATAAAAACGGAAGCAGAATATAAATAAAAATGAAAGTTGCATAAAATTAAAAATGGAAGTTCAATCCAGAAACTAATATACCATAGTGATCTATTTGGAAATAAAATAAAAAGGGAAGTTTAAGAGGAAAGTAAATTGAATTAAAATGGAAGTAGAATAAAAATAAAAATGAAAGTTGCATAAAACTAAAATTGGAAGTTCAATCCAGAAACCACTATACCTTAACAATCTATTTGGAAATTAAATAAAAAAGGAAGTTTAATAGAAAAGTAAATTGAGTAAATATGGCAGTTGAATAAAAATAAAAATGAAAGTTGCAGAAAATTAAAAGTGGAAGTTCAATCCAAAAACCACTATACCTTAACGATCTATTTGGAAATTAAATAAAAAAGGAAGTTGAGTAGAAAAGAAACTTGAATAAAAAAGGAAGTTAAATAAAAATAAAAATAAAAATAAAAGTTGCATAAGATTAAAATTGGAAGTTCAATCCAGAAACCACAATACCTTAACGATGTATTTGGAAATTAAATAAAAAATGAGGTTCAATAGAAAAGTAAATTGATTAAAAATGGAAGTAGAATAAAAATAAAAATGAAAGTTGCATAAAATTAAAAATGGAAGTTCAATCCAAAAACCACTATACCTTTACGATCTATTTGGAAATTAAATAAAAAAGGAAGTTGAGTAGAAAAGAAACATGAATGAAAAAGGAAGTTAAATAAAAATAAAAATGGAAGTTGCAGAAAAGTAAAAATGGAAGTTTATTCAAGAAACCACTATACCTTAACGATCTATTTGGAAATGAAATAAAAAAGGATGTTTAATAGAAAAGTAAATTGAATAAAAATGGAAGTAGAATAAAAATAAAAATGAAAGTTGCATAAAATTAAAATTGGAAGTTCAATCCAAAAACCACTATACATTAACGATCTATTTGGAAATTAAATAAAAAAGGAAGTTTAATAGAATAGTAAATTGAATAAAAATGGAAGTTGAATAAAAATAAATTGAAAGTTGCATAAAATTAAAAACGGAAGTTCAATCCAAAAACCACAATACCTTAACAATCTATTTGGAAATTAAATAAAAAAAGGAAGTTGAGTAGAAAAGAAACTTGAATAAAAAAGGAAGTAAAATAAAAATAAAATTGAAAGTTGCTGAAAATTAAAAATGGAAGTTTATTCCAGAAACCACTATACCTGAACGATCTATTTGGAAATTAAATAAAAAATGAAGTTTAATAGAAAAGTAAATTGAATAAAAATGTTAGTAGAATATAAACAAAAATGAAAGTTGCATAAAATTAAAAATGAAAGTTCAATCCAGAAACCACTATACCTTTTCGATCTATTTGGAAATTAAATAAAAAAAGAAGTTTAACAGGAAAGTAAATTAAAATAAAATGGAAGTTGAATAAAAATAAAAATGAAAGTTGCATAAAATTAAAAATACAAGATCAATTCAAAAACCACTGTAACGCCCTCAAAAAAAATACATAAAACCCATCAATTAGACATGCAAGATATAAGAGAAATCAACCACACTTCTATTCGTTAGAGTAGTTCTTACAAGAATATCACATGCTAAACAACATAAATAAATGTCCTACGAGCTTACAGCTTTCCAAGTACATACTTGGTTGCAAAAAGAAAAGTACTAACTCAATACATCTTAAGCCCTTGGCTCGAATTTACAGGTAATATATCAAGAAAGCTAAACAACAAGTGAAATCTGTCTACCTCTATCCTCCCAAGCTATGTCCTTGGAGGTGGCATGCTACCTGTACCTGAAAATGATGTCCCATAAAGGGTGAGCCACAGCCCAGTAGAAATACACTAAACCAACTATGAACAATGACTAAAAGATTAGCAACAGATACATGGTCAACACTTACACATCCATTTACATCTTATTACAACTCCATGACAATCAAGTCTAAATTACAATTCACTTTCCATTTCTTATTCAACATTGAGTTTGAAAACAAGGCTCAGTACTCTAGCCAAAACCTTTGATGTGATTATAATTCACCACTAGAACACTTTCGAAAATTTAAGGTGGATACACATTTTGGTGTTGTATCAAAAACACATAAATCACTTCCATACTTCACAAACGATGATGATATACATTTTAGTGCTATATCAAATTAAACAAACATCCCAATAGACAAGCATATGAGCTATATCACTACTACCACAGATAAGCATATGAGCTATATCAACATTACCACAGATAAGCATATGAGCTATATCAACATTACCACAGATAAGCATATGAGCTATATCAATACTTCAGCAGATAAGCATATGAGCTATATCACACTACCACAGATAAGCATATGAGCTATATCAACACTTCAGTAGACAAGCATATGAGCTGTGTCATCATTCCAATGGGAGAGCATATGAGCTGCAACCCTGGGTCCATCCCCCATCTTCCCTTAACTATTAACCGGTTTAGAGGTACATGCCCCATCTTCCCCTAAACCGTGGAGTACATCCCCCATCTCCTCCCATACACAAGCAATGCATATAAACACAGAATCATACACGCAATCAATCAATACATAAAGTTAATGTATTCTATCAACCATCTACACATAATGCATATAAACACATTGATCATATACCCAATCAATCAATACATAAAGTTAATGTATTCTATCAACTGTCATACTCTATGACACATCCAATTGATTAGTTCTAGTTTGCCTAATCATCATGCATTGTCTACAACAATCAACACTACCCTCCACCGGTAGTCCATAGCCATTATTTCTAAACAGGAAATAAATGTAAAAATGAATAATATATCAACATTTCAACATTTTCAGTTCAATTCCTCATTTTCTCTAATTAATTATATACATTAATTAATTTAACCACTTAGGGCCAATAGCCATAATTCACAAGACAGCCCTAAGGTTCCATTTCCATCACTGTTCCAACATTAATCTCATTTCTCTATGCCTAACTTGCATATAGGTTTATATAATTAAAACCCCACCTTTTGTAAAATTGCACAAAGGCCCCAAACTTTCTCAAAATTACCCAACAATACCCAATATATCAAAATGCTAAAATTTAAAGACAAAATCCATAAGGAGGAGTAGGATATCCCTACCTCAAATTCGGAGCTCAAGGAAAGAAGATGGCGAAACCTAACGTGCTCCAAAACTCGAAATTTTCGGATCAAAGTAAAGCCCTCGACGATCAACCCAACTTTTGTAAAGACCAAAGGTGAGGAAAACACCCTAGCTAGATCAATACTTAGAGAGAAGTTATGGTTTTAGAGAGAGAAGCTCTCAAATGGCCTTTTGGAAAAGTAAGAGGGAGAAACGGGTGTGAAAAAGTGAGCCAAAAAGCTGAATCTCGGAACTTTATACCAGTCGCCCCGCTCGAGCGGCCAAACCCCCGCTCGAGCGGCACTCACAGACTCCCGCTCGAGCGGCCAATCCCCCGCTCGAGCGGCGGATGCACACTCCCAGAACTTAGGCAGACAAGTCCCCCGCTCGAGCGTCACTCACGAACTCTCGCTCGAGCGGCCAACACTGCAGGCGACAAACTGGATGGGTGATTTCCCCGCTCGAGCGCCAAAACCCCCGCTCGAGCGGACAAGCCAAAATCTGGACAACTAGACTTGGTTCCAAAGCTCGACCAACTTGTTCCAAACCTTCCCAACACAACCCAAGACTCATAAATAAAGAGTAGAGGATGCAAACGACATAAATACAATAATCAACCCCATGGAACCTAAGTCCGGATCACTGCACAACAAGGGGTAAAACCCGGGATCGCTATAACCACTATACCTTAACGATCAATTAAAATTAAATAAAAAAGGAAGTTGAGTAGAAAAGAAACTTGAATAAAAAAGGAAATTAAATAAAAATAAAAATGGAAGTTGCAGAAAATTAAAAATGGAAGTTCATTCCAAAAACGACTATACCTTAACGATCTATTTGGAAATTAAATAAAAAAGGAAGTTTAATAGAAAAGTAAATTGAATAAAAATGGAAGTTGAATAAAAATAAAAGTGAAAGTTGCATAAAATTAAAAATAAAAGTTCAATCCAAAAACCACTATACCTTAACGATCTATTTGGAAATTAAATAAAAAAGGTAGATGAGTAGAAAAGAAACTTGAATAGAAAAGGAAGTTAAATAAAAATAAAAATGGAAGTTGCAGAAAATTAAAAATGGAAGTTCATTCCAGAAACCACTATACCTTAACGATCTATTTGGAAATTAAATAAAAAAGGAAGTTTAATAGAAAAGTAAATTGAATAAAAACGGAAGTAGAATATAAATAAAAATGAAAGTTGCATAAAATTAAAAATGGAAGCTCAATCCAGAAACTACTATACCTTAGTGATCTATTTGGAAATTACATAAAAAGGGAAGTTTAAGAGGAAAGTAAATTTAATTAAAATGGAAGTAGAATAAAAATAAAAATGAAAGTTGCATAAAACTAAAATTGGAAGTTCAATCCAGAAACCACTATACCTTAACGATATATTTGGAAATTAAATAAAAAAGGAAGTTTAATAGAAAAGTAAATTGAATAAATATGGAAGTTGAATAAAAATAAAAATGAAAGTTGCAGAAAATTAAAAGTGGAAGTTCAATCCAAAAACCACTATACCTTAGCGATCTATTTGGAAATTAAATAAAAAAGGAAGTTGAGTAGAAAAGAAACTTGAATAAAAAAGGAAGTGAAATAAAAATAAAAGTTGCATAAAATTAAAATTGGAAGTTCAATCCAGAAACCACTATACCTTAACGATGTATTTGGAAATGAAATAAAAAATGAGGTTTAATAGAAAAGTAAATTGATTAAAAATGGAAGTAGAATAAAAATAAAAATAAAAGTTGCATAAAATTAAAAATGGAAGTTCAATCCAGAAACCACTATACCTTAACGATCTACCTGGAAATTGAATAAAAAAGGAAGTTTAATAGGAAAGTAAATTGAATTAAAATGGCAGCAGAATAAAAATAAAAATGAAAGTTGCATAAAATTAAAAATGGAAGTTCAATCCAGAAACCACTATACCTTAACGATCTATTTGGAAATTAAATAAAAGGGGAAGTTTAATAGAAAAGTAAATTGAATAAAAATGGAAGTTGAATAAAAATAAAATTAAAGTTCTAGAAAATTAAATATGGAAGTTCAATCCAGAAACCACATTACCTTAACGATCTATTTTAAAATTAAATAAAAAACAAAGTTAAATAGAAAAGTAAATTGAATAAAAATGGAAGTTGAATAAAAATAAAAATGAAAGTTGCATAAAATTAAAAATGGAAGTTCAATCCAAAAACCACTATACCTTAACGATATATTTGGAAATTAAAAAAAAAAAAGGAAGTTGAGTAGAAAAGAAACTTGAATGAAAAAGGAAGTTAAAAAAAAATAAAAATGGAAGTTGCAGAAAATTAAAAGTGGAAGTTCATTCAAGAAACCACCATACCTTAACGATCTATTTGGAAATTAAATAAAAAAGGATGTTTAATAGAAAAGTAAATTGAATAAAAATGGAAGTAGAATAAAAATAAAAAGCAAAGTTGCATAAAATAAAAAGTGGAAGTTCAATCCAGAAACCACTATACCTTAACGATCTGTGTGCAAATTAAATAAAAAAGGAAGTTTAATAGTAAAGTAAATTGAATAAAAATAAAAATGAAAGTTGCAGAAAATTAAATATGGAAGTTCAATCCGGAAACCACTATACTTTAACGATCTATTTGGAAATTAAATAAAAAAGGAAATTTAATAGAATAGAAACTTGAATAAAAAAGGAAGTTAAAAAAAATAAAAATGTAAGTTACAGAAAATTAAAAATGGAAGTTCATTACAGAAACCACAATACCTTAACGATCTATTTGGAAATTAAATAAAAAAGGAAGTTTAATAGGAAAGTAAATTGCATTAAAATGGAAGTAGAATAAAAATAAAAAGGAAAGTTGCATAAAATAAAAAGGGGAAGTTCAATCCAGAAACCAGTATACCTTAACGATCTGTTTGCAAATTAAATAAAAAAGGAAGTTTAACAGAAAAGCAAATTGAATAAAAATGGAAGTTGAATAAAAATAAAAATGAAAGTTGCAGAAAATTAAATATGGAAGTTCAATCCAGAAACCAATATACCTTAATGATCTATTTGGAAATTAAATAAAAAAGGAAGTGTAATAGAAAAGTAAATTGAATAAAAATGGAAGTTGAATAAAAATAAAAAATAAAATTTGCATAAAATTAAAAATGGAAGTTCAATCCAGAAACCACTATACCTTAACGATCTATTTGGAAATTAAATAAAAAAGGAAGTTGAGTAGAAAAGAAATTTGAATAAAAATGGAAGTTGCAGAAAATTAAAAATGGAAGTTCATTCCAGAAACCACTATACCTTAACGATCTATTTGGAAATTAAATAAAAAAGGAAGTTTAATTGGAAAGTAAATTAAATTAAAATGGAAGTAGAATAAAAATAAAAATGAAAGTTGCATATATTTAAAAATGCAAGTTCAATTCAGAAACCACTATACCTTAACGATCTATTTGGAAATTAAATAAAAAAGGAAGATAATAGAAAAAGTAAATTGAATAAAAATGGAAGTAGAATATAAATAAAAATGAAAGTTGCAGAAAATTAAATAAGGAAGTTCAATCCAGAAACCACTATACCTTAACGATCTATTTGGAAATTAAATAAAAAAGGAAGTTTACTTGGAAAGTAAATTAAATTAAAATGGAAGTAAAATAAAAATAAGAATGAAAGTTGCATATATTTAAAAATGGAACTTCAATCCAGAAACCACTATACCTTAACGATCTATTTGGAAATTAAATAAAAAAAAGTTTAATAGAAAAGTAAATTGAATAAAAATGGAAGTTGAATAAAAATAAAAATGGAAGTTGCAGAAAATTAAATATGGAAGTTCAATCCAGAAACCACTATACCTTAACGATCTACTTGGAAATTAAATAAAAAAGGAAGTTTAATAGAAAAGTAAATTCAATAAAAATCAAAGATGAATAAAAATAAAAATGAAAGTTGCATAAAATTAAAAATGGAAGTTCAATAAAAAAACCACTATACCTTAACGATCTATTTGGATATTAAATAAAAAAGGAAGTTGAGTAGAAAAGAAACTTGAATGAAAAAGGAAGTTAAAAAAAAATAAAAATGGAAGTTGCAGAAAATTAAAAGTGGAAGTTCATTCAAGAAACCACCATACCTTAACAATCTATTTGGAAATTAAATCAAAACAGATGTTTAATACAAAAGTAATTTGAATAAAAATGGAAGTAGAATAAAAATAAAACGGAAAGTTGCATAAAATAAAAAGTGGAAATTCAATCCAGAAACCACTATACCCTAGCGATCTGTGTGCAAATTAAATAAAAAAGGAAGTTTAATAGAAAAGTAAATTGAATAAAAATGGAAGTTGAATAAAAGTAAAAATGAAAGTTGCAGAAAATTAAATAGGGAAGTTCAATCTAGAAACCACTATACCTTAACGATCTATTTGGAAATTAAATAAAAAAAGGAAGATAATAGAAAAAGTAAATTGAATAAAAATGGAAGTAGAATATAAATAAAAATGAAAGTTGCAGAAAATTAAATAAGGAAGTTCAATCCAGAAACCACTTTACCTTAACGATCTATTTGGAAATTAAATAAAAAAGGAAGTTTAATAGAAAAGCAAATTGAATAAAAATGGAAGTTGAATAAAAATAAAAATGAAAGTTGCATAAAATTAAAAATGGAAGTTCAATCCAAAAACCACTATACCATAGCGATCTATTTGGAAATTAAATAAAAAAGGAAGTTTAATAGGAAAGTAAATTTAATGAAAATGGAAGTAGAATAAAAATAAAAATGAAAGTTGCATAAAATTAAAAATGGAAGTTCAATCCAAAAACCACTATACCTTTACGATCTATTTGGAAATTAAATAAAAAAGGAAGTTGAGTAGAAAAGAAACATGAATGAAAAAGGAAGTTAAATAGAAATAAAAATGGAAGTTGCAGAAAATTAAAAATGGAATTTCATTCAAGAAACCACTATACCTTAACGATCTATTTGGAAATTAAATAAACAAGGATGTTTAATAGAAAAGTAAATTGAATAAAAATGGAAGTAGAATAAAAATAAAAATTAAAGTTGCATAAAATTAAAATTGGAAGTTCAATCCAAAAACCACTATACCTTAACGATCTATTTGGAAATTAAATAAAAAAGGAAGTTTAATAGAATAGTAAATTGAATAAAAATGGAAGTTAAATAAAAATAAATTGAAAGTTGCATAAAATTAAAAACGGAAGTTCAATCCAAAAACCACAATACCTTATCGATCTACTTGGAAATTAAATAAAAAAAGGAAGTTGAGTAGAAAAGAAACTTGAATAAAAAAGGAAGTTAAATAAAAATAAAATTGGAAGTTGCAGAAAATTAAAAATGGAAGTTCATTCCAGAAACCACTATACCTGAACGATCTATTTGGAAATTAAATAAAAAATGAAGTTTATTAGAAAAGTAAATTGAATAAAAATGATAGTAGAATATAAATAAAAATGAAAGTTGCATAAAATTAAAAATGGAAGCTCAATCCAGAAACCACTATTCCTTTTCGATCTATTTGGAAATTAAATAAAAAAGGAAGTTTAATAGGAAAGTAAATTGAATTAAAATGGAAGTTGAATAAAAATAAAAATGAAAGTTGCATAAAATTAAAAATGGAAGTTCAATTCAAAAACCACTATACCTTAACGATCAATTAAAATTAAATAAAAAAGGAAGTTGAGTAGAAAAGAAACTTGAATAAAAAAGGAAATTAAATAAAAATAAAAATGGAAGTTGCAGAAAATTAAAAATGGAAATTCATTCCAAAAGCGACTATACCTTAACGATCTACTTGGAAATTAAATAAAAAATGAAGTTTAATAGAAAAGTAAATTGAATCAAAATGGAAGTCGAATAAAAATAAAAGTGAAAGTTGCGTAAAATTAAAAATGAAAGTTCAATCCAAAAACCACTATACCTTAACGATCTATTTGGAAATTAAATAAAAAAGGAAGTTGAGTAGAAAAGAAACTTGAATAAAAAAGGAAGTTAAATAAAAATAAAAATGGAAGTTGCAGAAAATTTAAAATGGAAGTTCATTCCAGAAACCACTATACCTTAATGATCTATTTGGAAATTAAATAAAAAATGAAGTTTAATAGAAAAGTAAATTGAATAAAAACGGAAGCAGAATATAAATAAAAATGAAAGTTGCATAAAATTAAAAATGGAAGTTCAATCCAGAAACTACTATACCTCAGTGATCTATTTGGAAATAAAAGAAAAAGGGAAGTTTAAGAGGAAAGTAAATTGAATTAAAATGGAAGTAGAATAAAAATAAAAATGAAAGTTGCATAAAACTAAAATTGGAAGTTCAATCCAGAAACCACTATACCTTAACAATCTATTTGGAAATTAAATAAAAAAGGAAGTTTAATAGAAAAGTAAATTGAGTAAATATAGCAGTTGAATAAAAATAAAAATGAAAGTTGCAGAAAATTAAAAGTGGAAGTTCAATCCAAAAACCACTATACCTTAACGATCTATTTGGAAATTAAATAAAAAAGGAAGTTGAGTAGAAAAGAAACTTTAATAAAAAAGGAAGTTAAATAAAAATAAAGATAAAAATAAAAGTTGCATAAAATCAAAATTGGAAGTTCAATCCAGAAACCACTATACCTTAACGATGTATTTGGAAATTAAATAAAAAATGAGGTTTAATAGAAAAGTAAATTGATTAAAAATGGAAGTAGAATAAAAATAAAATTGAAAGTTGCATAAAATTAAAAATGGAAGTTCAATCCAAAAACCACTATACCTTTACGATCTATTTGGAAATTAAATAAAAAAGGAAGTTGAGTAGAAAAGAAACATGAATGAAAAAGGAAGTTAAATAAAAATAAAAATGGAAGTTGCAGAAAACTAAAAATGGAAGTTCATTCAAGAAACCACTATACCTTAACGATCTATTTGGAAATGAAATAAAAAAGGATGTTTAATAGAAAAGTAAATTGAATAAAAATGGAAGTAGAATAAAAATAAAAATGAAAGTTGCATAAAATTAAAATTGGAAGTTCAATCCAAAAACCACTATACCTTAACGATTTATATGGAAATTAAATAAAAAAGGAAGTTTAATAGAATAATAAATTGAATAAAAATGGAAGTTGAATAAAAATAAATTGAAAGTTGCATAAAATTAAAAACGGAAGTTCAATCCAAAAACCACAATACCTTAACAATCTATTTGGAAATTAAATAAAAAAAAGGAAGTTGAGTAGAAAAGAAACTTGAATAAAAAAGGAAGTTAAATAAAAATAAAATTGGAAGTTGTTGAAAATTAAAAATGGAAGTTCATTCCAGAAACCACTATACCTGAACGATCTATTTGGAAATTAAATAAAAAATGAAGTTTAATAGAAAAGTAAATTGAATAAAAATGTTAGTAGAATATAAATAAAAATGAAAGTTGCATAAAATTAAAAATGGAAGTTCAATCCAGAAACCACTATACATTTTCGATCTATTTGGAAATTAAATAAAAAAGGAAGTTTAAGAGGAAAGTAAATTAAATTAAAATGGAAGTTGAATAAAAATAAAAATGAAAGTTGCATAAAATTAAAAATAGAAGTTCAATTCAAAAACCACTATACCTTAACGATCAATTAAAATTAAATAAAAAAGGAAGTTGAGTAGAAAAGAAACTTGAATAAAAAAGGAAATTAAATAAAAATAAAAATGGAAGTTCATTCCAAAAACGACTATACCTTAACGATCTATTTGGAAATTAAATAAAAAAGGAAGTTTAATAAAAATAAAAGCGAAAGTTGCATAAAATTAAAAATGAAAGTTCAATCCAAAAACCACTATACCTTAACGATCTATTTGGAAATTAAATAAAAAAGGAAGTTTAGTAGAAAAGAAACTTGAATAAAAAAGGAAGTTAAATAAAAATAAAAATGGAAGTTGCAGAAAATTAAAAATGGAAGTTCATTCCAGAAACCACTATACCTTAACGATCTATTTGGAAATTAAATAAAAAAGGAAGTTTAATAGAAAAGTAAACTGAACAAAAACGGAATTAGAATATAAACAAAAATGAAAGTTGCATAAAATTAAAAATAGAAATTCAATCCAGAAACTACTATACCTTAGTGATCTATTTGGAAATTAAATAAAAAGGAAGTTTAAGAGGAAAGTAAATTTAATTAAAATGGAAGTAGAATAAAAATAAAAATGAAAGTTGCATAAAACTAAAATTGTAAGTTCAATCCAGAAACCACTATACCTTAACGATATATTTGGAAATTAAATAAAAGAGGAAGCTTAATAGAAAAGTAAATTGAATAAATATGGAAGTTGAATAAAAATAAAAATGAAAGTTGCAGAAAATTAAAAGTGGAAGTTCAATCCAAAAACCACTATACCATAACGATCTACTTGGAAATTAAATAGAAAAGGAAGTTGAGTAGAAAAGAAACTTGAATAAAACGGGAAGTGAAATAAAAATAAAAATAAAAATAAAAGTTGCATAAAATTAAAATTTGAAGTTCAATCCAGAAACCACTATACCTTAACGATGTATTTGGAAATGAAATAAAAAATGAGGTTTAATAGAAAAGTAAATTGATTAAAAATGGAAGTAGAATAAAAGTAAAAATAAAAGTTGCATAAAATTAAAAATGGAAGTTCAATCCAGAAACCATTATACCTTAACGATCTACTTGGAAATTGAATAAAAAAGGAAGTTTAATAGGAAAGTAAATTGAATTAAAATGGCAGTAGAATAAAAAGAAAAATGAAAGTTGTATAAAATTAAAAATGGAAGTTCATTCCAGAAACCACTATACCTTAACGATCTATTTGGAAATTAAATAAAAAGGGAAGTTTAATAGAAAAGTAAATTGAATAAAAATGGAAGTTGAATAAAAATAAAATTAAAGTTGCAGAAAATTAAATATGGAAGTTCAATCCAGAAACCACTTTACCTTAACGATCTATTTGGAAATTAAATAAAAAAGGAAGTTTAATAGAAAAGTAAATTGAATAAAAATGAAAGTTGAATAAAAATAAAAATGAAAGTTGCATAAAATTAAAAATGGAAGTTCAATCCAAAAACCATTATACCTTAACGATATATTTGGAAATTAAAAAAAAAAAGGAAGTTGAGTAGAAAAGAAACTTGAATGAAAAAGGAAGTTAAAAAAAAAATAAAAATGGAAGTTGCAGAAAATTAAAAATGGAAGTTTATTCAAGAAACCCCTATACCTTAACGATCTATTTGGAAATTAAATGAAAAAGGATGTTTAATAGAAAAGTAAATTGAATAAAAATGGAAGTAGAATAAAAATAGAAAGGAAAGTTGCATAAAATAAAAAGTGGAAGTTCAATCCAGAAACCACTATACCTTAACGATCTGTGAGCAAATTAAATAAAAAATGAAGTTTAATAAAAAAGTAAATTGAATAAAAATAAAAATGAAAGTTGCAGAAAATTAAATATGGAAGTTCAATCCGGAAACCACTATACTTTAACGATCTATTTGGAAATTAAATAAAAAAGGAAATTTAATAGAAAAGAAACTTGAATAAAAAAGGAAGTTAAATAAAAATAAAAATGGAAGTTACAGAAAATTAAAAATGGAAGTTCATTCCAGAATCCACTATACCTTAACGATGTATTTGGAAATTAAATAAAAAAGGAAGTTTAATAGAAAAGTAAATTGATTAAAAATGGAAGTAGAATAAAAATAAAATTGAAAGTTGCATAAAATTAAAAATGGAAGTTCAATCCAAAAACCACTATACCTTTACGATCTATTTGAAAATTAAATAAAAAAGGAAGTTGAGCAGAAAAGAAACATGAATGAAAAAGGAAGTTAAATAAAAATAAAAATGGAAGTTGCAGAAAACTAAAAATGGAAGTTCATTCAAGAAACCACTATACCTTAACGATCTATTTGGAAATGAAATAAAAAAGGATGTTTAATAGAAAAGTAAATTGAATAAAAATGGAAGTAGAATAAAAATAAAAATGAAAGTTGCATAAAATTAAAATTGGAAGTTCAATCCAAAAACCACTATACCTTAACGATCTATTTGGAAATTAAATAAAAAAGGAAGTTTAATAGAATAGTAAATTGAATAAAAATGGAAGTTGAATAAAAATAAATTGAAAGTTGCATAAAATTAAAAACGGAAGTTCAATCCAAAAACCACAATACCTTAACAATCTATTTGGAAATTAAATAAAAAAAGGAAGTTGAGTAGAAAAGAAACTTGAATAAAAAAGGAAGTTAAATAAAAATAAAATTGGAAGTTGCTGAAAATTAAAAATGGAAGTTCATTCCAGAAACCACTATACCTGAACGATCTATTTGGAAATTAAATAAAAAATGAAGTTTAATAGAAAAGTAAATTGAATAAAAATGTTAGTAGAATATAAATAAAAATGAAAGTTGCATAAAATTAAAAATGGAAGTTCAATCCAGAAACCACTATACCTTTTCGATCTATTTGGAAATTAAATAAAAAAGGAAGTTTAATAGGAAAGTAAATTAAATTAAAATGGAAGTTCAATAAAAATAAAAATGAAAGTTGCATAAAAGTAAAAATAGAAGTTCAATTCAAAAAACACTATACCTTAACGATCAATTAAAATTAAATAAAAAAGGAAGTTGAGTAGAAAATAAACTTGAATAAAAAAGGAAATTAAATAAAAATTAAAATGGAAGTTCATTCCAAAAACGACTATACCTTAACGATCTATTTGGAAATTAAATAAAAAAGGAAGTTTAATAGAAAAGTAAATTGAATAAAAATGGAAGTTGAATAAAAATAAAAGTGAAAGTGGCATAAAATTAAAAATGAAAGTTCAATCCAAAAACCACTATACCTTAACGATCTATTTGGAAATTAAATAAAAAAGGAAGTTTAGTAGAAAAGAAACTTGAATAAAAAAGGAAGTTAAATAAAAATAAAAATGGAAGTTGCAGAAAATTAAAAATGGAAGTTCATTCCAGAAACCACTATACCTTAACGATCTATTTGGAAATTAAATAAAAAAGGAAGTTTAATAGAAAAGTAAACTGAACAAAAACGGAATTAGAATATAAACAAAAATGAAAGTTGCATAAAATTAAAAATAGAAATTCAATCCAGAAACTACTATACCTTAGTGATCTATTTGGAAATTAAATAAAAAGGAAGTTTAAGAGGAAAGTAAATTTAATTAAAATGGAAGTAGAATAAAAATAAAAATGAAAGTTGCATAAAACTAAAATTGTAAGTTCAATCCAGAAACCACTATACCTTAACGATATATTTGGAAATTAAATAAAAAAGGAAGCTTAATAGAAAAGTAAATTGAATAAATATGGAAGTTGAATAAAAATAAAAATGAAAGTTGCAGAAAATTAAAAGTGGAAGTTCAATCCAAAAACCACTATACCTTAACGATCTATTTGGAAATTAAATAGAAAAGGAAGTTGAGTAGAAAAGAAACTTGAATAAAACGGGAAGTGAAATAAAAATAAAAATAAAAATAAAAGTTGCATAAAATTAAAATTTGAAGTTCAATCCAGAAAACCATTATACCTTAACGATCTACTTGGAAATTGAATAAAAAAGGAAGTTTAATAGGAAATTAATTGAATTAAAATGGCAGTAGAATAAAAATAAAAATGAAAGTTGTATAAAATTAAAAATGGAAGTTCATTCCAGAAACCACTATACCTTAACGATCTATTTGGAAATTAAATAAAAAGGGAAGTTTAATAGAAAAGTAAATTGAATAAAAATGGAAGTTGAATAAAAATAAAATTAAAGTTGCAGAAAATTAAATATGGAAGTTCAATCCAGAAACCACTTTACCTTAACGATCTATTTGGAAATTAAATAAAAAAGGAAGTTTAATAGAAAAGTAAATTGAATAAAAATGGAAGTTGAATAAAAATAAAAATGAAAGTTGCATAAAATTAAAAATGGAAGTTCAATCCAAAAACCATTATACCTTAACGATATATTTGGAAATTAAAAAAAAAAAAGGAAGTTGAGTAGAAAAGAAACTTGAATGAAAAAGGAAGTTAAAAAAAAAAATAAAAATGGAAGTTGCAGAAAATTAAAAATGGAAGTTCATTCAAGAAACCCCTATACCTTAACGATCTATTTGGAAATTAAATGAAAAAGGATGTTTAATAGAAAAGTAAATTGAATAAAAATGGAAGTAGAATAAAAATAAAAAGGAAAGTTGCATAAAATAAAAAGTGGAAGTTCAATCCAGAAACCACTATACCTTAACGATCTGTGAGCAAATTAAATAAAAAAGGAAGTTTAATAGAAAAGTAAATTGAATAAAAATAAAAATGAAAGTTGCAGAAAATTAAATATGGAAGTTCAATCCGGAAACCACTATACTTTAACGATATATTTGGAAATTAAATAAAAAAGGAAATTTAATAGAAAAGAAACTTGAATAAAAAAGGAAGTTAAACAAAAATAAAAATGGAAGTTACAGAAAATTAAAAATGGAAGTTCATTCCAGAATCCACTATACCTTAACGATCTATTTCGAAATTAAATAAAAAAGGAAGTTTAATAGGAAAGTAAATTGAATTAAAATGGAAGTAGAATAAAAATAAAAACGAAAGTTGCATAAAATAAAAAGGGAAGTTTAATCCAGAAACCACTATACCTTAACGATCTGTTTGCAAATTAAATAAAAAAGGAAGTTTAATAGAAAAGCAAATTGAATAAAAATGGAAGTCGAAGAAAAATAAAAATGAAAGTTGCAGAAAATTAAATATGGAAGTTCAATCCAGAAACCAATATACCTTAACGATCTATATGGAAATTGAATAAAAAAGGAAGTGTAATAGAAAAGTAAATTGAACAAAAATGAAGTTGAATAAAAATAAAATTGAAAGTTGCATAAAATTAAAAATGGAAGTTCAATCCAGAAACCACTATACCTTAACGATCTATTTGGAAATTAAATAAAAAATGAAGTTGAGTAGAAAAGAAATTTGAATAAAAAAGGAAGTTAAATAAAAATAAAAATGAAAGTTGCAGAAAATTAAAAATGGAAGTTCATTCCAGAAACCACTATAACTTAACGATCTATTTGGAAATTAAATAAAAAAGGAAGTTTAATTGGAAAGTAAATTGAATTAAAATGGAAGTTGAATAAAAATAAAAATGAAAGTTGCATATATTTAAAAATGGAAGTTCAATCCAGAAACCACTATACCTTAACGATCTATTTGGAAATTAAATAAAAAAAAAGTTTAATAGAAAACTAAATTGAATAAAAATGGAAGTTGAATAAAAATAAAAATGGAAGTTGCAGAAAATTAAAAATGGAAGTTCAATCCAGAAACCACTATACCTTAACGATCTATTTGGAAATTAAATTAAAAAAAAGTTTAATAGAAAAGTAAATTGAATAAAAATGGAAGTTGAATAAAAATAAAAATGGAAGTTGCATAAAATTAAAAATGGAAGTTCAATCAAAAAACCACTATACCTTAACGATCTATTTGGATATTAAATAAAAAAGGAAGTTAAGTAGAAAAGAAACTTGAATGAAAAAGGAAGTTAAAAAAAATAAAAATGGAAGTTCATTCAAGAAACCACTATACCTTAACAATCTATTTGGAAATTAAATAAAAACGGATGTTTAATAGAAAAGTAATTTGAATAAAAATTGAAGTAGAGTAAAAATAAAACGGAAAGTTGCATAAAATAAAAAGTGGAAGTTCAATCCAGAAACCACTATACCTTAGCGATCTGTGTGCAAATTAAATAGAAAAGGAAGTTTAATAGAAAAGTAAATTGAACAAAAATGGAAGTTGAATAAAAGTAAAAATGAAAGTTGCAGAAAATTAAATATGGAAGTTCAATCCAGAAACCACTATACCTTAACGATCTATTTGGAAATTAAACAAAAGTGGAAGATAATAGAAAAGTAAATTGAATAAAAATGGAAGTAGATTATAAATAAAAATGAAAGTTGCAGAAAATTAAATAACGAAGTTCAATCCAGAAACCACTTTACCTTAACGATCTATTTGGAAATTAAATAAAAAAGGAAGTTTAATAGAAAAGCAAATTGAATAAAAATGGAAGCTGAATAAAAATAAAAATGAAAGTTGCATAAAATTAAAAATGGAAGTTCAATCCAAAAACCACTATACCTTAGCGATCTATTTGGAAATTAAATAAAAAAGGAAGTTTAATAGGAAAGTAAATTTAATGAAAATGGAAGTAGAATAAAAATAAAAATGAAGGTTGCATAAAATTAAAAAAGGAAGTTTAATCCAGAAATCACTGTACCTTAACGATCTATTTGGAAATTAAATAAAAAAGGAAGTTTAACAGAAAAGTAAATTGAATAAAAATGGAAGTTGAATAAAAATAAAAATGAAAGTTGCAGAAAATTAAATAAGGAAGTTCAATCCAGAAACCACTTTACCTTAGCGATCTATTTGGAAATTAAATAAAAAAGGAAGTTTAATAGAAAAGCAAATTGAATAAAAATGGAAGTTGTATAAAAATAAAAATGAAAGTTGCATAAAATTAAAAATAGAAGTTCAATCCAAACACCACTATACTTTAACGATCTATTTCGATATTAAATAAAAAAGGAAGTTGAGTAGAAAAGAAACTTGAATGAAAAAGGAAGTCAAATAAAAATAAAAATGGAAGTTGCAGAAAATTACAAATGGAAGTTCATTCAAGAAACCACTATACCTCAACAATCTATTTGGAAATTAAATAAAAAAGGAAGTTTAATAGAAAAGTAAATTGAATAAAAATGGAAGTAGAATAAAAATAAAAAGGAAAGTTGCATAAAATAAAAAGTGGAAGTTCAATCCAGAAACCACTATACCTTAACGATCTGTGAGCAAATTAAATAAAAAAGGAAGTTTAATAGAAAAGTAAATTGAATAAAAATAAAAATGAAAGTTGCAGAAAATTAAATATGGAAGTTCAATCCGGAAACCACTATACTTTAACGATATATTTGGAAATTAAATAAAAAAGGAAATTTAATAGAAAAGAAACTTGAATAAAAAAGGAAGTTAAACAAAAATAAAAATGGAAGTTACAGAAAATTAAAAATGGAAGTTCATTCCAGAATCCACTATACCTTAACGATCTATTTCGAAATTAAATAAAAAAGGAAGTTTAATAGGAAAGTAAATTGAATTAAAATGGAAGTAGAATAAAAATAAAAACGAAAGTTGCATAAAATAAAAAGGGAAGTTTAATCCAGAAACCACTATACCTTAACGATCTGTTTGCAAATTAAATAAAAAAGGAAGTTTAATAGAAAAGCAAATTGAATAAAAATGGAAGTCGAAGAAAAATAAAAATGAAAGTTGCAGAAAATTAAATATGGAAGTTCAATCCAGAAACCAATATACCTTAACGATCTATATGGAAATTGAATAAAAAAGGAAGTGTAATAGAAAAGTAAATTGAACAAAAATGAAGTTGAATAAAAATAAAATTGAAAGTTGCATAAAATTAAAAATGGAAGTTCAATCCAGAAACCACTATACCTTAACGATCTATTTGGAAATTAAATAAAAAAGGAAGTTGAGTAGAAAAGAAATTTGAATAAAAAAGGAAGTTAAATAAAAATAAAAATGGAAGTTGCAGAAAATTAAAAATGGAAGTTCATTCCAGAAACCACTATAACTTAACAATCTATTTGGAAATTAAATAAAAAAGGAAGTTTAATTGGAAAGTAAATTGAATTAAAATGGAAGTTGAATAAAAATAAAAATGAAAGTTGCATATATTTAAAGATGGAAGTTCAATCCAGAAACCACTATACCTTAACGATCTATTTGGAAATTAAATAAAAAAAAAGTTTAATAGAAAAGTAAATTGAATAAAAATGGAAGTTGAATAAAAATAAAAATGGAAGTTGCAGAAAATTAAAAATGGAAGTTCAATCCAGAAACCACTATACCTTAACGATCTATTTGGAAATTAAATAAAAAAAAAGTTTAATAGAAAAGTAAATTGAATAAAAATGGAAGTTGAATAAAAATAAAAATGGAAGTTGTATAAAATTAAAAATGGAAGTTCAATCAAAAAACCACTATACCTTAACGATCTATTTGGATATTAAATAAAAAAGGAAGTTAAGTAGAAAAGAAACTTGAATGAAAAAGGAAGTTAAAAAAAATAAAAATGGAAGTTCATTCAAGAAACCACTATACCTTAACAATCTATTTGGAAATTAAATAAAAACGGATGTTTAATAGAAAAGTAATTTGAATAAAAATTGAAGTAGAGTAAAAATAAAACGGAAAGTTGCATAAAATAAAAAGTGGAAGTTCAATCCAGAAACCACTATACCTTAGCGATCTGTGTGCAAATTAAATAGAAAAGGAAGTTTAATAGAAAAGTAAATTGAACAAAAATGGAAGTTGAATAAAAGTAAAAATGAAAGTTGCAGAAAATTAAATATGGAAGTTCAATCCAGAAACCACTATACCTTAACGATCTATTTGGAAATTAAACAAAAGTGGAAGATAATAGAAAAGTAAATTGAATAAAAATGGAAGTAGATTATAAATAAAAATGAAAGTTGCAGAAAATTAAATAACGAAGTTCAATCCAGAAACCACTTTACCTTAACGATCTATTTGGAAATTAAATAAAAAAGGAAGTTTAATAGAAAAGCAAATTGAATAAAAATGGAAGCTGAATAAAAATAAAAATGAAAGTTGCATAAAATTAAAAATGGAAGTTCAATCCAAAAACCACTATACCTTAGCGATCTATTTGGAAATTAAATAAAAAAGGAAGTTTAATAGGAAAGTAAATTTAATGAAAATGGAAGTAGAATAAAAATAAAAATGAAGGTTGCATAAAATTAAAAAAGGAAGTTTAATCCAGAAATCACTGTACCTTAACGATCTATTTGGAAATTAAATAAAAAAGGAAGTTTAACAGAAAAGTAAATTGAATAAAAATGGAAGTTGAATAAAAATAAAAATGAAAGTTGCAGAAAATTAAATAAGGAAGTTCAATCCAGAAACCACTTTACCTTAGCGATCTATTTGGAAATTAAATAAAAAAGGAAGTTTAATAGAAAAGCAAATTGAATAAAAATGGAAGTTGTATAAAAATAAAAATGAAAGTTGCATAAAATTAAAAATAGAAGTTCAATCCAAAAACCACTATACCTTAACGATCTATTTCGATATTAAATAAAAAAGGAAGTTGAGTAGAAAAGAAACTTGAATGAAAAAGGAAGTCAAATAAAAATAAAAATGGAAGTTGCAGAAAATTACAAATGGAAGTTCATTCAAGAAACCACTATACCTCAACAATCTATTTGGAAATTAAATAAAAAAGGAAGTTTAATAGAAAAGTAAATTGAATAAAAATGGAAGTAGAATAAAAATAAAAAGGAAAGTTGCATAAAATAAAGAGTGGAAGTTCAATCCAGAAACCACTATACCTTAACGATCTGTGTGCAAATTAAATAAAAAAGGAAGTTCAATAGAAAAGTAAATTGAATAAAAATGGAAGTTGAATAAAAATAAAAATGAAAGTTGCAGAAAATTAAATATGGAAGTTCAATCCAGAAACCACTATATCTTAACGATCTATTTGGAAATTAAATAAAAAAGGAAGTGTAATAGAAAAGTAAATTGAATAAAATTGGAAGTAGAATATAAATAAAAATGAAAGTTGCATAAAATTAAAAATGGAAGTTCAATCCAAAAACCACAATACCTTAACGATCTATTTGGAAATTAAATAAAAAAGAAAGTTTAATAGGAACGGAAATGGAATTAAAATGGAAGTAGAATAAAAATAAAAATGAAGGTTGCATAAAGTTAAAAAAGGAAGTTCAATCCAGAAATCACTATACCTTAACAATCTATTTGGAAATTAAATAAAAAAGGAAGTTTAATGGAAAAGTAAATTGAATAAAAATGGAAGTTGAATAAAAAAAAATGAAAGTTGCAGAAAATTAAATAAGGAAGTTCAATCCAGAAACCACTTCACCTTAACGATCTATTTGGAAATTAAATAAAAAAGGAAGTTTAATAGAAAAGTAAATTAAATAAAAATGGAAGTTGAATAAAATAAAAATGAAAGTTGCATAAAATTAAAAATGGAAGTTCAATCCAAAAACCACTATAACTTAACGATCTATTTGGAAATTAAATAAAAAAGGAAGTTGAGTCGAAAACAAACTTGAATAGAAAAGCAAGTTAAATAAAAATAAAATCGGAAGTTGCAGAAAATTAAAAATGGAAGTTCATTCAAGAAACCACTATACCTTAACGATCTATTTAGCAATTAAATAAAAAAGGAAGTTTAATAGAAACGTGAATTGAACAAAAATGGAAGTAGAATAAAAATAAAAATGAAAGTTGCATAAAATTAAAAATGGAAGTTCCATCCAGAAACCACTATACCTGAACGATCTATTTGGAAATTAAATAAAAAATGAAGTTTAATAGAAAAGTTAATTGAATAAAAATGGAAGTAGAATAAAAATAAAAAGGAAAGTTGCATAAAATTAAAAGTGAAAGTTCAATCCAGAAACCACTATACCTTAACGAGCTATTTGGAAATTAAATAAAAAAGGAAGTTTCATAGAAAAGTAAATTGAATAAAAATGGAAGTTGAATAAAAATAAAAATGAAAGTTGCATAAAATTAAAAATGGAAGTTCAATCCAAAAACCACTATACCTTAACGATCTATTTGGAAATTAATTAAAAAAGGAAGTTGAGTAGAAACAAAACTGGAAGTTGCAGAAATGTAAAAATGGAAGTTCATTCAAGAAACCACTATACCTCAACAATCTATTTGGAAATTAAATAAAAAAGGATGTTTAATAGAAAAGTAAATATAGCGATCCCGGGTTTACCCTTGTTGTACAGTGATCCGGACATGTGTCCGTGAATGTTGGTAGTTGTTTAGTTCCTAGTTTGCATCCTCTTTACTTTGTATTTTGAGTTTTGGGTTGTGTTGGGCAGGTTTGTTACAGGTTGGTTGTGCTTGGGAACCAAGTGTTGCTGCCCAGAATTTTGGGCCTTCGCTCGAGCGAGGAGTGGTCGCTCGAGCGAGAGTAGTGTTGCCCCGGTTCTGGACCTGAGAGTTGTAGTTTCTGGCTCGAGCGAGCTTTTCGTGGCTCGAGCGGTCTGGGTTTTTCTTCGCTCGATCGAGAACTCCTTGGCTCGAGCGAGAGTTTTCTGTGTCTGGTCGCTCGAGCGACCAATCCTTCGCTCGAGCGAGCGTGTTTTATATCAGCGGACAGCAGCGTCTAAAACATCACTTTTTCACCCCTTTTCTTTGATTAAACCCTAAATCCGAGCCTCTCTCACTCTAAACTTACACTCTCTCTAAGATTTCATCTCCCTAGAGTGTGCATCTAGCCTAGGGCCTTTGTTAAAAAGATAGAGGGCGTTGAGAGCTTCAATTTAATCTGAAAAAGTTTGGATTTGGAGCAAGTTGATCTTGGAGTTTTCATCTCCTTTGTGGCTTAAACTTTGAGGTAGGGATAACCTACTCCTCTCTATGGGTTTTGTCTTTAAATTTTGGTATTTTGAGATGTTGGGCTTGGTTTGGTAATTTTGTAAAAGTTTGGGGCTTTTGTGCAATTTTACAAAAGTTGGGGTTTTACTCATAATAAACCTAGATGCATGTTTGGCATGGAAAATGGAATTAATGTTGAATTATTGATGAAAATGGGACCTAAGGGTTGAAATGTTAATTATGGGAATTGGCCTAATTACATTGTTTAATTAATTGGGATAATTAATTGGTGAGAAATGAGGAAATGAAATGTTGATTGAATATCCATTTGTGCATTTATTTTCTGTTTAGAAATAACTGCTTTGGGCTATCGGTGGAGGATAGTCGTGATTGTTGTAGACAATGTATGTTGATTAGGCAAACTGAAACTAATCAATGAAATGTGTCATGGAACTTGACGGTTAATTGAATACATTAATTGTATGTATTGTGTGATTGTATATAGAACCAATGTGTTTACATATGTTGTGTGTAGAGGAGGAGATAGGGGATGTACTCCGCGGTTTAGGGGAAGATAGGGGATGTACCTCTAAACCGGATAGGTATTTGGAGGAGATAGGGGATGTACTCCGTAGACAGAGCTCATATGCTTGTCTAGAGAAGTGAAGATAGAGCTCATATGCTTATCTTTGTGAAGTGTGGATACAGCTTGTATGCTTATCTGTGGATATTGTTGATATACATATCTGTTGTAGAATATGGATACAGCTTGTATGCTTATCTGTGGATATTGTTGATATACATATCTGTCGAGAATGTGGATATAGCTTTTATGCTTATCTGAATGTGAGATATAGTTTTTATACATATCTGTGGAAATAATGATAGAGCTAGCATGCTTATCTGTTGAAAAAGGGAAAATGAAAAGTAATTGGGACTTGTAAGTCGTTGACATAAATATGTAATTTATGTGATTGTATCAGTGTTGACCAACTATCAATTGCTAATGTTTTAGTCATTGTCCATGGTTGGTTTAGTGTATCTCTACTGGGTTGTGGCTCACCCTATATGGGAACATCATTTTCAGGTGCAGGAAACATGCCACCTCCAAGGACATAGCTGGGAGGCTAGTGGCGGGCATAGTTTTGTCGTTTTACTTTTGATGTATTACATGTAATTTCAAGCCAAGGGCTTAATGTGTAAACGAGTTAGACCTCTTTGTTGTAACCAAGTGTTAACTTGGAAAGCTGTAAGCCCGTAGGGCATTTTGTTATGAGATTAACATGTAATACTTATGTAATGGAATTCTAATGAATGATAGAAGGTGGTTAGTTTATCTATCAACGCTTGTCTTATTTGTTGGGTTTAATATTATTATTTGAGGGCGTTACAACTTGGTATCAGAGCGTACCGGGTTCGAATACTTTGGGTACGTGGGAAGTGATTAGTATCACAATGGGTTTGTCTCGCTTGATAGAGACTTAGATGTAGTATCACATGCTATGTGCTTACTTGATAACATGCTTATGTGACTATGTGGGTATGGGATTTAATTTCTGGGATGTTGATTGGATCCTTGAGTTTCTGGGAGTCTTGTTGGAAAAGCACTTGATCAATGCTGTTTCTAACCGGAACTCTAGTGACGTCTCGGGACTATCATTATCCGGAAATGAAATTCGTAAGTGCTTATGTGTTTATGTGCTTATGTGGAGTGAATTACACTTGTCCATGCATTAGGACGTGAGTGTTTAGTTTCGGCACACCTATGAATGTGCTAACGTTCTGTGTTACTTTTATTAGGATGTCAGGACGAGGAAGAGGTGCTAGGCGTGGTAGACCTGCGAGGCAGGAAGCACCGTTACAGGGTGAGATTCCGGCAGTGCAGGAGGGAGTGGGGCAGGCCAATGTGGCCGAACCAGTGGGTCAGCAGGCTATGGGTGCCTTGGCCAGAGAGTTAGCAGGAGCTTTGGGTATTCTTAGGGCTGAGAATCAGGCAGCTGAGGCAGGGCCTTCCTTCTTGAAGAGGGAGTTTTTTCGGTGTAATCCGGACGAGTTTATTGGGGATCCTAAAGAGCCGCTTAAGGCAGATGAATGGCTCGAACAGACAACGAAGACGTTTGAGATGCTTGGCATCGAGGACGGAGCGCTGAAAGTGACCTTGGCATCCTTCCAGCTGAAGGGAGATGCGGGCCAATGGTGGAAGTACGAGAAGGCTCGTGTTGGTGGGACTTGGGAGGCATTTGTGAATGCTTTTCAGGAGAGGTTTCTGTCTGCAGTAGCTAGGGAGAAGCTGAGGGATCAGTTTAGCCGGCTTAATCAGCAAGGCTTGTCAGTGGCCGAGTTTGAGGCTACTTTTACCAGTCTGTCTAGGTTTGCGCCTGAACTGGTGGCGTCTGAGGAACGCCGTTGCTATGAGTTTGAGCGGAAGTTGAGGCGGGGCCTCAAGTTGAGAGTTGGTGGGTCCTATATCCGAGAGTATAGACACCTGGTGGATGCTGCAGCTCATATGGAGCTTATGATGCAGGAAGAGGATGAGGGGCAGAGAGGCTCCAAGAGGAGCCAAGATAGTCAGAGTGATGGCAGGAGACAGAGGGGTTCTAACCCTCAGCAGTCGCAGGGTGGTGTTGCTAGATCGACCTTCCCAGTGCCGAGTGTAGGCTCAGGGAGAGGTGGTCAGGGGGAATTCACTTGTTACAAGTGTGGCCAGCTGGGTCACAAGGTATCTGTTTGCCCGCAGAAGGGTGGGGGTCAGAAAGCTGCTTCTTCTTCAGCTAGACCGCAGAGTCAAAGTTTGGGCAGGGGGCAGCTCTTGACTTGTTATCAGTGTGGACAGCCTGGGCACATGAAGAGGTTTTGCCCACAGTTGAGTGCCACTTCGGGAGCGTCTGGCTCTAGACAGACGCAGGGTTTTCAGCCAGCTCAGTCTGTGCAGGCCTCGAGGGCCAATCCGGGAGTTTCGTCATCCCAGTCTGTGCAGCAGTCTTTTGCTCCGAGAGGTGAGCAGGTAGACCAGGGGCCTACGGGGCGCGTGTATGCTGTTACCGCGCAGGATTTAGTACCGGCTCCATCGGTGGTGAGAGGTACTTTTCTGTTTTGCAACTCAGTTGCTAGTGTGTTGATAGACACGGGTGCATCTCATTCTTTTGTATCTGCTGCATTTGCATCTGTTTTGGAATTGGAGTTAGCACAGTTAGCATCTCCTATTTGTGTGGTATCGCCTTTGGGTGGTGAGTTGATCCTGAAACAGGGTGTTAGAGGATGTGATATAGAGGTCGCCGACTATAGGCTTCCTTTTCCGTTTGTTGTCATGCCCATGAAGGGTTTTGATGTTATTTTGGGTATGGACTGGCTATCGTCATACCGGGCTGTTATCGATTGCTACCGCCAGAGGGTCACGTTGTGTACCTTGAGCGGGGAGTGGTTCCATTTCTTGGGAGACCGGGTTGGTAGTGTTTTGCCACCGGGGTATGATTCGCGAGGGCGAAGTGAGCTTAGTGGGTTACTTGCTAGCTTTGAGAGTAGCGAGTGTGTTGAGACTCAGATTGTGTTACCGAGGGTGGTTTGTGAGTATTCGGATGTTTTTCCCGAAGATCTTGTTAGTTTGCCACCTCACCGAGAGATAGAGTTCTCTATTGACTTAGTGCCTGGTACGGCGCCGATTTCTATGGCACCTTACCGTTTTGCTCCGGCAGAGTTGGTTGAGTTGAAAGTTCAGCTCCAGGAATTGCTCGATAAGGGTTTTGTTCGCCCTAGTGTTTCACCGTGGGGAGCACCAGCCCTCTTTGTTAAAAAGAAAGATGGTGCCTTGAGACTGTGTATAGACTACCGGAAGTTGAATCGGGCTACGGTTAAGAATAAGTATCCTATGCCCCGTATAGATGATTTGTTTGACCAGTTGAAGGGTTCCCGTTGTTTCTCTAAGATAGACTTGAGATCGGGTTACCACCAGTTGAGGGTCAGGGAGGAAGATGTTCCTAAGACGGCATTCCGTACGCGGTATGGCCATTATGAGTTTTTGGTGATGCCATTCGGGCTTACCAATGCACCGGCAGTCTTTATGGACTTGATGAACCGGATTTTCCGGGAGTTCTTAGACCGATTTGTGGTTGTCTTCGTGGACGACATTCTTATCTATTCGTCTTCTGAGGAGGAGCACGAGGCACACTTGAGAGTGGTGCTTGAGTTACTTAGAGCCCATAGGCTGTATGCCAAGTTTGGGAAGTGTGAGTTCTGGCTGGGGGAAGTCAAATTCTTAGGCCACGTAGTATCCGGGGAAGGGGTGTCTGTTGATACATCCAAGGTTGAGGCAGTGCAAGATTGGGCACAGCCTAAGAGTGTGTTTGAGATCCGCAGTTTTCTGGGATTAGCTGGGTATTACCGTCGGTTTGTGAAAGATTTCTCCAGGTTAGCGTCACCATTGACTAGACTGACTAGGAAGGGAGTCAAGTTTGAGTGGAGTGAGACTTGTGAAAAGTCGTTCCAAGAGCTGAAAGTTAGATTGACCACCGCTCCGGTGTTGATTATTCCGGAGAGAGGGTTGGGTTATGCTGTATATTGTGATGCCTCACGAGAGGGTTTGGGTTGTGTGTTGATGCAAGAGGGGAAAGTGGTAGCTTATGGCTCACGTCAGTTGAAAATACACGAGAAGAATTACCCCACACATGACCTAGAGTTAGCAGCTGTGATCTTTGCCTTGAAAATCTGGAGGCACTACCTTTATGGTGAGAGGTTCGAGGTATTCTCGGATCATAAGAGTTTGAAGTATCTGTTTACACAGAGAGACTTGAATCTGAGGCAGAGGAGATGGATGGAATTCATCGAGGATTATGATTTTGAGTTGCATTATCATCCGGGAAAGGCCAATGTTGTGGCCGATGCCCTTAGTAGGAAGACCATTAGTGATGTAGCTTGTATAGCCATCCGGGAATGGGAGATGTTGGGAGCACTTGGCGAGTTTGATTTGCTACTGGGCGAATCTGTCGAGGCTGCGGCCTTGTTTTCTGTTGTTGCGCAGCCTACACTTGTGATTAGAGTGTTAGAGGCACAGAGAGGTGACCTTGAGGTAGAATCCCTCCGAGAGAAGATCTCCAGTGGGAAAGTTGAGAAGGGTTTGACGGTGTATCCCGACCTGAGTGTGAGATACCGAGACCGTTTGTTTGTACCGGAGTCTTGCCGTGAGGAAGTACTCAGAGAGTTTCACCATTCGCGCCTTGCGGTGCATCCGGGAGGTACTAAGATGTATCAGGATTTGGGTCGCCAGTTTTGGTGGCGGGGTATGAAAAGAGATGTGGCTGTTTTCGTATCGAAGTGCCTTACTTGCCAGCAAGTGAAGGCCGAGCATCAGAGGCCAGCGGGTTTGTTGCAACCCTTGCCTATTGCCGAGTGGAAATGGGAGCATGTCACTATGGACTTCGTTGTGGGTCTTCCGAGGACTCAGCGGGGTAGTGATGCTATTTGGGTGGTTGTAGACCGGTTGACTAAGTCGGCGCACTTTATTCCTATGCGCGTGAGGGATTCGGTAGATCATCTTGCCGACTTGTATATTCGGGACGTAGTGAGATTGCACGGGGTCCCAGTGACGATCGTCTCAGATAGAGATCCTCGTTTTACTGCTAGGTTGTGGCAGAGTTTGCAGAGTGCCTTGGGCACTAAGTTGACCTTTAGTACGGCTTATCATCCTCAGACTGACGGGCAGTCCGAGCGTACTATTCAGATCCTCGAGGATATGCTTCGGGGTTGTGTCCTGGACTTCAGTGGGACGTGGGAGAGGCACTTGCCATTGGTAGAGTTTGCCTACAACAACAGTTTTCAGTCTAGCAACGGTATGGCACCGTTTGAGGCCTTGTATGGCCGACCGTGTAGGTCTCCAGTTTGTTGGGCCGAGGTGGGTGATGCACCTTTGTTGGGTCCGGAGTTGGTTAGGGAGACGACGGAGAAAGTTGAGCTTATCCGTAGGAGGCTTGTTACAGCCCAGAGTCGGCAGAAATCTTATGCTGACCGTAGGAGGAGACCTTTGGCGTTTGAAGTAGGTGATCATGTCTTTCTGAAGATATCACCTAGGCGAGGTCTGATGAGGTTTGGAAAGAGTGGGAAGTTATCCCCTCGGTTTATTGGTCCTTTTGAGATCCTTGAGAGGATAGGTGAGGTTGCTTATCGGTTAGCCTTACCACCACAGTTGTCCGGAGTGCATGACGTGTTTCATGTGAGTATGCTTCGGAAGTATGAACCAGATCCATCACATGTGCTGGATTGGAGCGATTTAGAGGTAGATGAGGATGCCTCGTATGAGGAGAGACCGGTTCGGGTCTTGGATAGGCGGGATCAGGTCCTGCGTGGCAAGACCATTCCTTTGGTGAAAGTCTCGTGGAAACATCACGGAGTGGAGGAAGCCACTTGGGAACGTGAGTTGGAAGTCCGAGAGAAATATCCGGACTTGTTTGTTGATATGTAATCTTGTATTTAAATTCTGCATGTTGTTGAACTTAAGAGCTTTTATATATGTCTTAAGTTGTGAAACATTGAGAATGTTTGGTTTATTGGAAGTATGTTTGGAACTTGCCTCATATGGAAGTTGAATGTGACATTATATGTGTTGAATATATTGTTGAAATTGGAAAGATAGTGCATAATGTTAATGCAAGTTGAAAATACATATGTTGTTTACATATTGTGATATATCTCTTGTTAAAGGGATGGGATGACCGGTAATGGGTCGAATTGTTGAATGTTAAATTGTAACATTGTTCAAAATGGAGGAAAACCTGTTTTTGAAAACTTGTGCTTAATTTCGGGGGCGAAATTCTTTAAGGGGGGGAGGTTATAGCGATCCCGGGTTTACCCTTGTTGTACAGTGATCCGGACATGTGTCCGTGAATGTTGGTAGTTGTTTAGTTCCTAGTTTGCATCCTCTTTACTTTGTATTTTGAGTTTTGGGTTGTGTTGGGCAGGTTTGTTACAGGTTGGTTGTGCTTGGGAACCAAGTGTTGCTGCCCAGAATTTTGGGCCTTCGCTCGAGCGAGGAGTGGTCGCTCGAGCGAGAGTAGTGTTGCCCCGGTTCTGGACCTGAGAGTTGTAGTTTCTGGCTCGAGCGAGCTTTTCGTGGCTCGAGCGGTCTGGGTTTTTCTTCGCTCGATCGAGAACTCCTTGGCTCGAGCGAGAGTTTTCTGTGTCTGGTCGCTCGAGCGACCAATCCTTCGCTCGAGCGAGCGTGTTTTATATCAGCGGACAGCAGCGTCTAAAACATCACTTTTTCACCCCTTTTCTTTGATTAAACCCTAAATCCGAGCCTCTCTCACTCTAAACTTACACTCTCTCTAAGATTTCATCTCCCTAGAGTGTGCATCTAGCCTAGGGCCTTTGTTAAAAAGATAGAGGGCGTTGAGAGCTTCAATTTAATCTGAAAAAGTTTGGATTTGGAGCAAGTTGATCTTGGAGTTTTCATCTCCTTTGTGGCTTAAACTTTGAGGTAGGGATAACCTACTCCTCTCTATGGGTTTTGTCTTTAAATTTTGGTATTTTGAGATGTTGGGCTTGGTTTGGTAATTTTGTAAAAGTTTGGGGCTTTTGTGCAATTTTACAAAAGTTGGGGTTTTACTCATAATAAACCTAGATGCATGTTTGGCATGGAAAATGGAATTAATGTTGAATTATTGATGAAAATGGGACCTAAGGGTTGAAATGTTAATTATGGGAATTGGCCTAATTACATTGTTTAATTAATTGGGATAATTAATTGGTGAGAAATGAGGAAATGAAATGTTGATTGAATATCCATTTGTGCATTTATTTTCTGTTTAGAAATAACTGCTTTGGGCTATCGGTGGAGGATAGTCGTGATTGTTGTAGACAATGTATGTTGATTAGGCAAACTGAAACTAATCAATGAAATGTGTCATGGAACTTGACGGTTAATTGAATACATTAATTGTATGTATTGTGTGATTGTATATAGAACCAATGTGTTTACATATGTTGTGTGTAGAGGAGGAGATAGGGGATGTACTCCGCGGTTTAGGGGAAGATAGGGGATGTACCTCTAAACCGGATAGGTATTTGGAGGAGATAGGGGATGTACTCCGTAGACAGAGCTCATATGCTTGTCTAGAGAAGTGAAGATAGAGCTCATATGCTTATCTTTGTGAAGTGTGGATACAGCTTGTATGCTTATCTGTGGATATTGTTGATATACATATCTGTTGTAGAATATGGATACAGCTTGTATGCTTATCTGTGGATATTGTTGATATACATATCTGTCGAGAATGTGGATATAGCTTTTATGCTTATCTGAATGTGAGATATAGTTTTTATACATATCTGTGGAAATAATGATAGAGCTAGCATGCTTATCTGTTGAAAAAGGGAAAATGAAAAGTAATTGGGACTTGTAAGTCGTTGACATAAATATGTAATTTATGTGATTGTATCAGTGTTGACCAACTATCAATTGCTAATGTTTTAGTCATTGTCCATGGTTGGTTTAGTGTATCTCTACTGGGCTGTGGCTCACCCTATATGGGAACATCATTTTCAGGTGCAGGAAACATGCCACCTCCAAGGACATAGCTGGGAGGCTAGTGGCGGGCATAGTTTTGTCGTTTTACTTTTGATGTATTACATGTAATTTCAAGCCAAGGGCTTAATGTGTAAACGAGTTAGACCTCTTTGTTGTAACCAAGTGTTAACTTGGAAAGCTGTAAGCCCGTAGGGCATTTTGTTATGAGATTAACATGTAATACTTATGTAATGGAATTCTAATGAATGATAGAAGGTGGTTAGTTTATCTATCAACGCTTGTCTTATTTGTTGGGTTTAATATTATTATTTGAGGGCGTTACAATAAATGGAATAAAAATGGAAGTTGAATAAAAATAAAAAGGAAAGTTGCATAAAATAAAAAGTTGAAGTTCAATCCAGAAACCACTATATCTTAACGATCTATTTGAAAATCAAATAAAAATGGAAGTTTAATAGAGAAGTAAATTGACTAAAAATGGAAGTAGGATAAAAATAAAAGTGAAAGTTGCATAAAATTAAAAATGGATGTTCAATCCAGAAACCACTATACCTTAACGATCTATTTGGAAATTAAATAAAAAAGGAAGTTTAATAGAAAAGTAAATTGAATAAAAATGGAAGTTGAATAAAAATAAAAATTAAAGTTGCAGAAAATTAAATATGGAAGTTCAATCCAAAAACCACTATACCTTAACGATCTACTTGGAAATTAAATAAAAAAGGAAGTTTAATAGAAAAGTGAATTGAATAAAAATGGAAGTTGAATAAAAATAAAAATGAAAGTTGTATGAAATTAAAAATGAAAGTTCAATCCAAAAACCACTATACCTTTACGATCTATTTGGAAATTAAATAAAAAAGGAAGTTGAGTAGAAAAGAAACATGAATGAAAGAGGAAGTTAAATAAAAATAAAAATGGAATTGCAGAAAATTAAAAATGGAAGTTCATTCAAGAAACCACTATACCTTAACGATCTATTTGGAAATTAAATAAAAAAGGATGTTTAATAGAAAAGTAAATTGAATAAAAATGGAAGTAGAATAAAAATAAAAAGGAAAGTTAAATAAAATAAAAAGTGGAAGTTCAATCCAGAAACCACTATACCTTAACGATCTGTGAGCAAATTAAATAAAAAAGGAAGTTTAATAGAAAAGTAAATTGAATAAAAATAAAAATGAAAGTTGCAGAAAATTAAATATGGAAGTTCAATCCGGAAACCACTATACTTTAACGATATATTTGGAAATTAAATAAAAAAGGAAATTTAATAGAAAAGAAACTTGAATAAAAAAGGAAGTTAAACAAAAATAAAAATGGAAGTTACAGAAAATTAAAAATGGAAGTTCATTCCAGAATCCACTATACCTTAACGATCAATTTGGAAATTAAATAAAAAAGGAAGTTTAATAGGAAAGTAAATTGAATTAAAATGGAAGTAGAATAAAAATAAAAACGAAAGTTGCATAAAATAAAAAGGGAAGTTCAATCCAGAAACCACTATACCTTAAAGATCTGTTTGCAAATTAAATAAAAAAGGAAGTTTAATAGAAAAGCAAATTGAATAAAAATGGAAGTTGAAGAAAAATAAAAATGAAAGTTGCAGAAAATTAAATATGGAAGTTCAATCCAGAAACCAATATACCTTAACGATCTATATGGAAATTGAATAAAAAAGGAAGTGTAATAGAAAAGTAAATTGAACAAAAATGAAGTTGAATAAAAATAAAATTGAAAGTTGCATAAAATTAAAAATGGAAGTTCAATCCAGAAACCACTATACCTTAACGATCTATTTGGAAATTAAATAAAAAAGGAAGTTGAGTAGAAAAGAAATTTGAATAAAAAAGGAAGTTAAATAAAAATAAAAATGGAAGTTGCAGAAAATTAAAAATGGAAGTTCATTCCAGAAACCACTATACCTTAACGATCTATTTGGAAATTAAATAAAAAATGAAGTTTAATTGGAAAGTAAATTGAATTAAAATGGAAGTTGAATAAAAATAAAAATGAAAGTTGCATATATTTAAAAATGGAAGTTCAATCCAGAAACCACTATACCTTAACGATCTATTTGGAAATTAAATAAAAAAAAAGTTTAATAGAAAAGTAAATTGAATAAAAATGGAAGTTGAATAAAAATAAAAATGGAAGTTGCAGAAAATTAATTATGGAAGTTCAATCCAGAAACCACTATACCTTAACGATCTATTTGGAAATTAAATAAAAAAGGAAGTTTAATAGAAAAGTAAATTGAATAAAAATCAAAGTTGAATAAAAATAAAATTGAAAGTTGCATAAAATTAAAAATGGAAGTTCAATCAAAAAACCACTATACCTTAACGATCTATTTGGATATTAAATAAAAAAGGAAGTTAAGTAGAAAAGAAACTTGAATGAAAAAGGAAGTCAAAAAAATAAAAATGGAAGTAAAATAAAAATAAAAAGGAAAGTTGCATAAAATAAAAAATGGAAGTTCATTCAAGAAACCACTATACCTTAACGATCTATTTGGAAATTAAATAAAAAAGGATGTTTAATAGAAAAGTAAATTGAATAAAAATGGAAGTAGAATAAAAATAAAAAGGAAAGGTGCATAAAATAAAAAAGGGAAGTTCAATCCAGAAACCACTATATCTTAACGATCTGTTTGCAAATTAAATAAAAAAGGAAGTTTAACAGAAAAGCAAATTGACAAAATATGGAAGTAGAATAAAAATAAAAATGAAAGTTGCATAAAATTAAATATGGAAGTTCAATCCAGAAATGACTATACCTTAACGATCTATTTGGAAATTAAATAAAAAAAGAAGTTTAATAGAAAAGTAAATTGAATAAAAATGGAAGTTGAATAGAAATAAAACTGAAAGTTGCAGAAAATTAAATAAGGAAGTTCAATCCAGAAACCACTTTACCTTAACGATCTATTTGCAAATTAAATAAAAAATGAAGTTTAATAGAAAAGCAAATTGAATAAAATTGCAAGTTGAATAAAAATAAAAATGAAAGTTGCATAAAATTAAAAACGGAAGTTCAATCCAAAAACCACTATACCTTAACGATCTATTTGGATATTAAATAAAAAAGGAAGTTGAGTAGAAATCAAACTTGAATGAAAAAGGAAGTTAAATAAAAATAAAAATGGAAGTTGCAGAAAATTAAAAATGGAAGTTCATTCAAGAAACCACTATACCTCAACAATCTATTTGGAAAGTAAATAAAAAATGATGTTTAAAAGAAAAGTAAATTGAATAAAAATGGGAGTAGAATAAAAATAAAAAGGAAAGTTGCATAAAATAAAAAGTGGAAGTTCAATCCAGAAACCACTATACCTTAACGATCTGTGTGCAAATTAAATAAACAAGGAAGTTGAATAAAAATAAAAATGAAAGTTGCAGAAAATTAAATATGGAAGTTCAATCCAGAAACCACTATACCTTAACGAACTATTTGGAAATTAAATAAAAAAGGAAGTGTAATAGAAAAGTAAATTGAACAAAAATGGAAGTAGAATATAAATAAAAATGAAAGTTGCATAAAATTAAAAATGGAAGTTCAATCCAGAAACCACTATACCTTAGCGATCTATTTGGAAATTAAATAAAAAAGGAAGTTTAATAGAAAAGTAAATTGAATAAAAATGGAAGTTTAATAAAAATAAAAATGAAAGTTCCAGAAAATTAAATAAGGAAGTTCAATCCAGAAACCACTTTACCTTAACGATCTATTTGGAAATTAAATAAAAAAGGAAGTTTAATAGAAAAGTAAATTAAATAAAAATGGAAGTTGAATAAAATAAAAATGAAAGTTGCATAAAATTAAAAATGGATGTTCAATCCAAAAACCACTATAACTTAACGATCTATTTGAAAATTAAATAAAAAAGGAAGTTGAGTAGAAAAGAAACTTGAATAGAAAAGCAAGTTAAATAAAAATAAAATTGGAAGTTGCAGAAAATTAAAAATGGAAGTTCATTCAAGAAACCACTATACCTTAATAATCTATTTAGCAATTAAATAAAAAAGGAAGTTTAATAGAAACGTAAATTGAACAAAAATGGAAGTAGAATAAAAATAAAAATGAAAGTTGCATAAAATTAAAAATGGAAGTTCAATCCAGAAACCACTATACCTGAACGATCTATTTGGAAATTAAATAAAAAAGGAAGTTTAATAGCAAAGTAAATTGAATAAAAATGGAAGTTGAATAAAAATAAAAATTAAAGTTGCAGAAAATTAAATATGGAAGTTCAATCCAAAAACCACTATACCTTAACGATCTACTTCGAAATTAAATAAAAAAGGAATTTTAATAGAAAAGTGAATTGAATAAAAATGGAAGTTGAACAAAAATAAAAATGAAAGTTGTATAAAATTAAAAATAAAAGTTCAATCCAAAAACCACTATACCTTTACGATCTGTTTGGAAATTAAATAAAAAAGGAAGTTGAGTAGAAAAGAAACATGAATGAAAAAGGAAGTTAAATAAAAATAAAAATGGAAGTTGCAGAAAATTAAAAATGGAAGTTCACTCAAGAAACCACTATACCTTAACGATCTATTTGGAAATTAAATAAAAAAGGATGTTTAATAGAAAAGTAAATTCAATGAAAATGGAAGTAGAATAAAAATAAAAAGGAAAGTTGCATAAAATAAAAAAGGGAAGTTCAATCCAGAAACCACTATACCTTAACGATCTGTTTGCAAATTAAAAAAAAAAGGAAGTTTAATAGAAAAGTAAATTGACTAAAAATGGAAGTAGAATAAAAATAAAAATGAAAGTTGCATAAAATTAAATATGGAAGTTCAATCCGGAAACCACTTTACCATAACGATCTATTTGGAAATTAAATAAAAAAGGAAGTTTAATAGGGAAGTACATTGAATTAAAATGGAAGTAGAATAAAAATAAAAATGAAAGTTGCATAAAATTAAAAGTGGAAGTTCAATCCAGAAACCACTATATCTTAACGATCTACTTGGAAATTAAATAAAAAATGAAGTTTAATAGAAAAGTAAATTGAATAAAAATGAAAGTTGAATAAAAAAAAATTAAAAGTTGCAGAAAATTAAATATGGAAGTTCAATCCAGAAACCAATTTACCTTAGCAATCTATTTGGAAATTAAATAAAAAAGGAAGTTTAATAGAAAAGTAAATTGAATAAAAATGGAAGTTGAATAAAAATAAAAATGAAAGTTGCATAAAATTAAAAATGGAAGTTCAATCCAAAAACCACTATACCTTAACGATCTATTTGGAAATTAAATAAAAAAGGAAGTTGAGTAGAAAAAAAACTTGAATAAAACAGGATGTTAAATAAAAATAAAAATGGAAGTTGCACAAAATTAAAAATGGAAGTTTATTCCAGTAACCACTATATCTTAACGATCTATATGGAAATTAAATAAAAAAGGAAGTTTAATAGAAAAATAAATTGAATAAAACTAGAAGTTGAATAAAAATAAAAATGAAAGTTGCATAAAATTAAAAATGGAAGTTCAATCCAAAAACCACTATACCTTAACGATCTATTTGGAAATTAAATAAAAAAGGAAGTTGAGTAGAAAAGAAACTTGACTAAAAAATGAAGTTAAATAAAAATAAAAATGGCAGTTGCAGAAAATTAAAAATGGAAGCTCATTCCAGAAACCACTATACCTAAACGATCTATTTGAAAATTAAATAAAAAAGGAAGTCTAATGGAAAAGTAAATTGAATAAAAATGTAAGTAGAATATAAATAAAAATGAAAGTTGCATAAAATTAAAAATGATGTTCAATCCAGAAACCACTATACCTTAGCGATCTAATTGGAAATTAAATAAAAAAGGAAGTTTAATAGGAAAGTTAATTTAATTAAAATGGAAGTAGAATAAAAATAAAAATGAAAGTTGCAAAAAATTAAAAATGGAAGTTCAATCCAGAAACCGCTATACCTTAACGATCTATTTGGAAATTAAATAAAAAAGGAAGTTTAATGGAAAAGCAAATTGAATAAAAATGGAAGTTGAATAAAAATAAAAATTAATGTTTCATAAAATTAAATATGGAAGTTCAATCCAGAAACCACTCTACATTAACGATTTATTTGGAAATTAAATAAAAAAGGAAGTTTAATAGAAAAGTAAATTGAATAAAAATGGTTGTTGAATAAAAATAAAAATGAAAGTTGCATAAAATTAAAAATTGAAGTTCAATCCAAAAACCACTATACCTTAACGATCTATTTGGAAATTAAATAAAAAAGGAAGTTTAAGAGGAAAGTAAATTGAATTAAAATGGAAGTAGAATAAATATAAAAATGAAAGTTGCATAAAACTAAAAATGGAAGTTCAATCCAGAAATCACTATACCTTAGTGATCAATTTGGAAATTAAATAAAAAAAGGAAGTTTAATAGGAAAGAAAATGGAATTAAAAAGGAAGTAGAATAAAAATAAAAATGAAAGTTGGACAAAATTAAAATTGGAAGTTCAATCCAAAAACCACTATACCTTAACGATCTATTTGGAAATTAAATAAAAAAGGAAGTTTAATAGAATAGTAAATTGAATAAAAATGGAAGTTGAATACAAATAAATTGAAAGTTGCATAAAATTTAAAACGAAAGTTCAATCCAAAAACCACTATAAGTTAACGATCTACTTGGAAATTAAATAAAAAAAGCAAGTTGAGTAGAAAAGAAACTTGAATAAAAAAGGAAGTTAATAAAAATAAAAATGGAAGTTGCAGAAAATTAAAATGGAAGTTCATTCCAGAAACCACTATACCTGAACGATCTATTTGGAAATTAAATAAAAAAGGAAGTTTAATAGAAAAGTAAATTGAATAAAAATGGTAGTAAAATATAAATAAAAATGAAAGTTGCATAAAATTAAAAATGTAAGTTCAATCCAAAAACCACTATACCTTAACGATCTATTTGGAAATTAAATAAAAAAGGAAGTTTAGTAGAAGAGTAAATTGAATAAAAATGAAAGTTGAATAAAAATAAAAATGAAAGTTGCATAAAATTAAAAATGGAAGTTCAATTCAAAAACCACTATACCTTAACGATCTATTTGGAAATTAAATAAAAAAGGAAGTTGAGTAGAAAAAAAAACTTGAATAAAAAAGGAAATTAAATAAAAATAAAAATGGAAGTTCTTTCCAAAAACCACTATACCTTAACGAACTATTTGCAAATTAAATAAAAAAGGAAGTTTAATAGAAAAGTAAATTGAATAAAAATGGAAGTTGAATAAAAATAAAAGTGAAAGTTGCATAAAATTAAAAATGAAAGTTCAATGCAAAAACCACTATACCTTAACGATCTATTTGGAAATTAAATAAAAAAGGAAGTTGAGTAGAAAAGAAACTTGAATAAAAAAGGAAGTTAAATAAAAATAAAATTGAAAGTTGCAGAAAATTAAAAATGGATGTTCAATCCAGGAACCAATATACCTTAACGACCTATTTGGAAATTAAATAAAAAAGGAAGTTTAATAGAAAAGTTAAAATAATAAAAATGGAAGTAGAATATAAATAAAAATGAAAGTTGCATAAAATTAAAAACGGAAGTTCAATTCAGAAACTACTATACCTTAGTTATCTATTTGGAAATTAAATAAAAAAGGAAGTTTAATAGGAAAATAAATTGAATTAAAATGGAAGTAGAATAAAAATAAAAATGAAAGTTGCATAAAACAAAAATTGGAAGTTCAATCCAGAAACCACTACACCTTAACGATCTATTTGGAAATTAAATAAAAAAGGAAGTTTAATAGAAAAATAAGTTGAATAAATGTGGAAGTTGAATAAAAATCAAAATGAAAGTTGCAGAAAATTAAAAGTGGAAGTTCAATCCAAAAACCACTATACCTTAACGATCTATTTAGAAATTAAATAAAAATGGAAGTGGAGTAGAAAAGAAACATGAATAAAAAAGAAAGTTAAATAAAAGGAAGTTTAATAGAAAAGTAAATTGTTTAAAAATGGATGTAGAATGAAAATAAAAATGAAAGGTGCATAAAATTAAAAATGGAAGTACAATTCAGAAACCACTATTCCTTAACGATCTACTTGGAAATTAAATAAAAAAGGAAGTTTAATAGGAAAGTAAATTGAATTAAAATGGAAGTAGAATAAAAATAAAAATGAAAGTTGCATAAAATTAAAAATGGAAGTTCAATCCAGAAACCACTATACCTTAACGATCTATTTGGAAATTAAATAAAAAAGGAAGTTTAATAGAAAAGTAAATTGAATAAAAATGGAAGTTTAATAAAAATAAAAATTAAAGTTGCAGAAAATTAAATATGGAAATTCAATCCAGAAACCACCATACCTTAACGATCTATTTGGAAATTAAATAAAAAAAGGAAGTTTAATAGAAAAGTAAATTGAATAAAAATGGAGGTTGAATAAAAATAAAAATGGAGGTTGAATAAAAATAAAAATGGAGGTTGAATAAAAATAAAAATGGAAGTTCAATCCAAAAACCACTATACCTTAACGATCTATTTGGAAATTAAAAAAAAAAAGGAAGTTGAGTAGAAAAGAAACTTGAATGAAAAAGGAAGTTAAATAAAAATAAAAATGGAAGTTGCAGAAAATAAAAAATGGAAGTTCATTCAAGGAACCACTATACCTTAACGATCTATTTGGAAATTAAATAAAAAAGGAAGTTTAATAGAAAAGTAAATTGAATAAAAATGGAAGTTGAATAAAAATAAAAATGAAAGTTGCATAAAATTAAAAATGGAAGTTCAATCCAAAAACCACTATACCTTAACGATCTGTTTGGAAATTAAATAAAAAAGGAAGTTGAGTAGAAAAGAAACTTGAATATAAAAGGAAGATAAATAAAAATAAAAATAGAAGTTGCAGAAAATTAATAATGGAAGTTCATTCCAGAAACCACTATACCTTAACGATCTATTTGGAAATTAAATAAAAAATGAAGTTTAATAGAAAAGTAAATTGAATAAAAATGGAAGTAGAATATAAATAAAAATGAAAGTTGCATAAAATTAAAAATGGAAGTTCAATTCAGAAACCAGTATACCTTAGCGATCTATTTGGAAATTAAATAAAAATGGAAGTTTAATAGAAAAGTAAATTGAATAAAAATGGAAGTTGAATAAAAATAAAAAGGAAAGTTGCATAAAATTAAAAATGGAAGTTCAATCCAAAAACCACTATACCTTAACGATCTGTTTGGAAATTAAAAAAAAAAACGGTAGTTGAGTAGAAAAGAAACTTGAATGAAAAGAGAAGTTAAATAAAAATAAAAATGGAAGTTGCAGAAAATTAAAAATGGAAGTTCATTTAAGAAACCACTATACCTTAACGATCTATTTGGAAATTAAA
This sequence comes from Camellia sinensis, assembly GCF_055761805.1. NCBI lineage: Eukaryota > Viridiplantae > Streptophyta > Magnoliopsida > Ericales > Theaceae > Camellia > Camellia sinensis. The sequence goes on along the minus strand of NW_028128987.1, from coordinate 42,513,973 downwards.
TAAAAAAGGATGTTTAATAGAAAAGTAAATTGAATAAAAATGGAAGTAGAATAAAAATAAAAAGGAAAGTTGTATAAAATAAAAAGGGGAAGTTCAATCCAGAAACCACTATACCTTAACGATCTGTTTGCAAATCAAATAAAAAAGTAAGTTTAATAGAAAAGCAAATTGAATAAAAATGAAAGTTGAATAAAAATAAAAATGAAAGTTGCAGAAAATTAAATATGGAAGTTCAATCCAGAAACCACTATAGCTTAACGATCTATTTGGAAATTAAATAAAAAAGGAAGTGTAATAGAAAAGTAAATTGAATAAAAATTGAAGTTGAATAAAAATAAAAATCAAAGTTGCATAAAATTAAAAATGGAAGTTTAATCCAAAAACCACTATACCTTAACGATCTATTGGGAAATTAAAAAAAAAAGGAAGTTGAGTAGAAAAGAAACTTGAATGAAAAAGGAAGTTAAATAAAAATAAAAATGGAAGTAGCAGAAAATTAAAAATGGAAGTTCATTCAAGAAACCACTATACCTTAACGATCTATTTGGAAATTAAATAAAAAAGGATGTTTAATAGAAAAGTAAATTGTATAAAAATGGAAGTAGAATAAAAATAAAAAGGAAAGTTGTATAAAATAAAAAGGGGAAGTTCAATCCAGAAACCACTATACCTTAATGACTTGTTTGCAAATTAAATAAAAATGAAAGTTTAATAGAAAAGCAAATTGAATAAAAAAGGAAGTTGAATAAAAATAAAAATGAAAGTTGCAGAAAATTAAATATGGAAGTTCAATCCAGAAACCACTATACCTTAACGATTTATTTGGAAATTAAATAAAAAAGGAAGTGTAATAGAAAAGTAAATTGAATAACAATGGAAGTTGAATAAAAAGAAAAATGAATGTTGCATAAAATTAAAATTGGAAGTTCAATCCAAAAACCACTATACATTAACGATCTGTTTGGAAATTAAATAAAAAAGGAAGTTGAGTAGAAAAGAAACTTGAATAAAAAAGGAAGTTAAATAATAATAAAAATGGAAGTTGCAGAAAATTAAAAATGGAAGTTCATCCCAGAAACCACTATACCTTAACGATCTGTTTGGAAATTAAATAAAAAAGGAAGTTTAATAGAAAAGTAAATTGAATAAAAATGGAAGTAGAATATAAATAAAAATGAAAGTTGCATAAAATTAAAAATGGAAGTTCAATCCAGGAACCACTGTACCTTAACGATCTATTTGGAAATTAAATAAAAAAAAGGAAGTTTAATGGGAAAGTAAATTTAATTAAAATGGAAGTAGAATAAAAATAAAAATGAAGGTTGCATAAAATTAAAAAAGGAAGTTCAATCCAGAAATCGCTATACCTTAACCATCTATTTGAAAATTAAATAAAAAAGGAAGTTTAATCGAAAAGTAAATGGAATAAAAATGGAAGTTGAATAAAAATAAAAATGAAAGTTGAAGAAAATTGAATAAGGAAGTTCAATCCAGAAACCACTTTACCTTAACGATCTATTTGGAAATTAAATAAAAAAGGATGTTTAATAGAAAAGTAAATTGAATAAAAATGGAAGTTGAATAAAATAAAAATGAAAGTTGCATAAAATTAAAAATGGAAGTTCAATTCAAAAACCACTATACTTTAACGATCTATTTGGAAATTAAACAAAAAAAGGAAGTTGAGTACAAAAGAAACTTGAATAGAAAAGGAAGTTAAGTAAAAATAAAATTGAAAGTTGCAGAAAATTAAAAATGGAAGTTTATTCAAGAAACCACTATACCTTGACGATCTATTTAGAAATTAAATAAAAAAGGTAGTTTAATAGAAACGTAAATTGAACAAAAATGGTAGTAGAATAAAAATAAAAATGAAAGTTGCATAAAATTAAAAGTGGAAGTTCAATCCAGAAACCACCATACCTGAACGATCTATTTGGAAATTAAATAAAAAATGAAGTTTAATAGAAAAGTAAATTGAATAAAAATGGAAGTTGAATAAAAATAAAAATGAAAGTTGCATAAAATTAAAAATGGAAGTTCAATCCAAAAACCACTATACCTTAACGATCTATTTGGAAATTAAATAAAAAAGGAAGTTGAGTAGAAATAAAACAGAAAGTTGCAGAAATGTAAAAATGGAAGTTCATTCAAGAAACCACTATACCTCAACGATCTATTTGGAAATTAAATAAAAAAGGATGTTTAATAGAAAAGTAAATTGAATAAAAATGGAACTTGAATAAAAATAAAATGGAAAGTTGCATAAAATTAAAAGTGGAAGTTCAATCCAGAAACCACTATACCTTAACGACCTATTTGGAAATTAAATAAAAAAGGAAGTTTCATAGAAAAGTAAATTGAATAAAAATGGAACTTGAATAAAAATAAAAATGAAAGTTGCATAAAATTAAAAATGGAAGTTCAATCCAAAAACCACTATACCTTAACGATCTATTTGGAAATTAAATAAAAAAGGAAGTTGAGTAGAAACAAAAATGGAAGTTGCAGAAATGTAAAAATGGAAGTTCATTCAAGAAACCACTATACCTCAACGATCTATTTGAAAATTAAATAAAAAAGGATGTTTAATAGAAAAGTAAATTGAATAAAAATGGAAGTTGAATAAAAATAAAAAGGAAAGTTGCATAAAATAAAAAGTTGAAGTTCAATCCAGAAACCACTATACCTTAACGATCTATTTGAAAATTAAATAAAAATGGAAGTTTAATAGAGAAGTAAATTGACTAAAAATGGAAGTAGGATAAAAATAAAAGTGAAAGTTGCATAAAATTAAAAATGGATGTTCAATCCAGAAACCACTATACCTTAACGATCTATTTGGAAATTAAATAAAAAAGGAAGTTTAATAGCAAAGTAAATTGAATAAAAATAAAAATTAAAGTTGCAGAAAATTAAATATGGAAGTTCAATCCAAAAACCACTATACCTTAATGATCTACTTGGAAATTAAATAAAAAAGGAAGTTTAATAGAAAAGTGAATTGAATAAAAATGGAAGTTGAATAAAAATAAAAATGAAAATTGTATAAAATTAAAAATGAAAGTTCAATCGAAAAACCACTATACCTTTACGATCTATTTGGAAATTAAATAAAAAAGGAAGTTGAGTAGAAAAGAAACATGAATGAAAAAGGAAGTTAAAGAAAAATAAAAATGGAAGTTGCAGAAAATTAAAAATGGAAGTTCATTCAAGAAACCACTATATCTTAACGATCTATTTGGAAATTAAATAAAAAAGGATGTTTAATAGAAAAGTAAATTGAATAAAAATGGAAGTAGAATAAAAATAAAAAGGAAAGTTGCATAAAATAAAAAAGGGAAGTTCAATCCAGAAACCACTATACCTTAACGATCTGTTTGCAAATTAAATAAAAAAGAAAGTTTAATAGAAAAGTAAATTGACTAAAAATGGAAGTAGAATAAAAATAAAAATGAAAGTTGCATAAAATTAAATATGGAAGTTCAATCCGGAAACCACTTTACCTTAACGATCTATTTGGAAATTAAATAAGAAAGGAAGTTTAATAGGGAAGTACATTGAATTAAAATGGAAGTAGAATAAAAATAAAAATGAAAGTTGCATAAAATTAAAAATGGAAGTTCAATCCAGAAACCACTATACCTTAACGATCTATTTGGAAATTAAATAAAAAATGAAGTTTAATAGAAAAGTAAATTGAATAAAAATGAAAGTTGAATAAAAAAAAATTGAAAGTTACAGAAAATTAAATATGGAAGTTCAATCCAGAAACCAATTTACCTTAGCGATCTATTTGGAAATTAAATAAAAAAGGAAGTTTAATAGAAAAGTAAATTGAATAAAAATGGAAGTTGAATAAAAATAAAAATGAAAGTTGCATAAAATTAAAAATGGAAGTTCAATCCAAAAACCACTATACCTTAACGATCTTTATGCAAATTAAATAAAAAAGGAAGTTGAGTAGAAAAGATACTTGAATAAAAAAGGAAGTTAAATAAAAATAAAAATGGAAGTTGCAAAAAATTAAAAATGGAAGTTCATTCCAGATATAGCGATCCCGGATTTACCCTTGTTGTACAGTGATCCGGACATGTGTCCGTGGAGGTTGGTAGTTGATTATTATCTTGTTTACATCCTTTTTACTTTGTAGTTGAGTTATGGGATGTGTTGGGCAGGTTTGTTACAGGTTGGTTGTAACGCCCTCAAAATAATAACATTAAACCCATCAAATAAGACATGCATTGACATATGAACTAGCCACGTTCTTTATTTCATTAGAGTCTCATTACATAAGTATTACATGTTAACATCAAAACAAAATGCCCTACGGGCTTACAGCTTTCCAAGTTAACACTTGGTTACAACAAAAGAGTACTAACTCGTTTACACATTAAGCCCTTGGCTTGAAGTTACATGTAATACATCAAAAGTAAAACGACAAAAGTATGTCCGCCTCTCGCCTCCCAAGCTATGTCCTTGGAGGTGGCATGCTACCTGTACCTGAAAATGATATTCCCATATAGGGTGAGCCACAGCCCAGTAGAAATACACTAAACCAACCATGGACAATGACTAAAATATTAGCAATTGATAGATGGCTAACACTGATACATTTACATAAATCACATATTTATGTCATCCGACTTATGAGTCCAAGTTACTTTACATTTTCCCTGTTTCAACAGATAAGCATGTCAGCTCTATCATCATTTCAACAGATAAGTATAAAAACTATATCCCACATTTACAGATAAGCATATAAGCTGTATCCACATTCTCAACAGATATGTATAACAACAATATCCCACATTTAGATAAGCATAAAAGCTATATCCACATTTCACAAAGATAAGCATATGAGCTCTATCTTCACTTCTTTAGACAAGCATATGAGCTGTATCTACGGAGTTCATCCCCTATCTTCTCCCAATACTATCCGGTTTAGAGGTACATCCCCTATCTTCCCCTAAACCGCGGAGTACATCCCCCATCTCCTCCTCTACACATAACGTATACAAACACATTGGATCTATATACAATCACCCAATACATACAGTTAATGTATTCTATCATCCGTCAAATTCCAGGGCACATTTCATTGATTAGTTTTCGTTTGCCTAATCATCATGCATTGTCTACAACAATCACGACTATCCTCCACCGATAGCCCAAAGCAGTTATTTCTAAACAGAAAATAAATGCACAATGGATATTAAATCAACATTTCATTTCGGTGAGTGATGAATAATTCAACTACACCCTTTAACCCCATACATTCCCAATCTCAACATTTCCATTTCATAACTTCACTTCTCACGATTAATTAACTCAATTAATCAAACAATGTAATTAGGTCACTTACCATGATTTACATTTCAACCCTTAAGGTCCCATTTTCAACAATGATTCAACATTTATACCATTTCTCCATGCCAAACATGCATCTAGGTTTATTACGAATAAAACCCCAACTTTTGTAAAATTACACAAAAGCCCCAAACTTTCACAAAATTACCCAACCAACCCCAACATCTCAAAATACTAAAATTTAAAGACAAAATCCATAGAGAGGAGTAGGGTATCCCTACCTCAAATTCGGAGCTCCAAGGAAGAAGATGACCAAACCCAACGTGCTCCAAATCTCGAAATCTTCAGATTAAAATGTAGCCCTCGACGGTCAACAACCTTTTTGTAAAGGCCAAAGGTGAGCAAATCACTCCTACTAGATCAAAACCTAGAGAGAAGGTAGAGTCTAGAGTGAGAGGCTCAACAATGGTGATTTTGGAAAAGTAGGAGAGAGAAGAGAAAGTGAAAAAGTGATTTGAAAAGTCACAACTTCGAAACTTAAACCCAGTCTTCCGCTCGAGCGTAAAACACCCCGCTCGAGCGTCACTCACAGACTTCCGCTCGAGCGTCCAAGCTCCCGCTCGAGCGCCGAATGCACTCTCCCAGCACTTTTACAGAGCTAGGTCTCCGCTCGAGCTTCCAACTCCCCGCTCGAGCGGCACTCACACAACCCCGCTCGAGCGGCCAACTCCACGCTCGAGCGTACAACACTGCACAGGAAATACTGGATGGATGTATTCCCCGCTCGAGCGGACAGGCCAAAATCTGGGTAACTAGTTTCGGTTTCTAAACTTAACCCACCTGTAAACAAACCCGCCCAACACATCCTACAACTTAAATACAAAGTAAAAAGGACGTAAACAAAATAATAATCAACTACCAACATCCACGGACACATGTCCGGATCACTGTACAACAAGGGTAAACCCGGGATCGCTATATTGGTTGAGTTTAGAAACCAAAACTAGTTGCCCAGATTTTGACCTGTCCGCTCGAGCGGGGGTTTTGGCGCTCGAGCGGGAATTGCACCCATCCAGTATTTCCTGTGCAGTGTTGGACGCTCGAGCGTGGGATTGGCCGCTCGAGCGGGGTTGTGTGAGTGCCGCTCGAGCGGGGAGTTGGAAGCTCAAGCGGAGACCTGGTTCTGTAAAAGTTCTGGGAGTGTGCATCCGCCGCTCGAGCGAGATGGTTGACGCTCGAGTGGGATTCTGTGAGTGACGCTCGAGCGGGGTGTTTGACGCTCGAGCGGGGCGACTGAGTTTAAGTTCCGTGTTTTGACTTTTCAAATCACTTTTTCACTTTCTCTTCTCTCTCCTACTTTTCCAAAAACGCCATTGTTGAGCCTCTCACTCTAGAACTCTACCTTCTCTCTAGGTTTTGATCTAGTAGGAGTGATTTGCTCATCTTTGGCCTTTACAAAAAGGTTGTTGATCGTCGAGGGCTACATTTTAATCTGAAAATTTCGGGTTTTGGAGCACGTTGGGTTTTGTCATCTTCTCTCTTGGGACTCTGAATTTGAGGTAGGGATATCCTACTCCTCTCTATGGATTTTGTCTTTGAATTTTGGTATTTTGAGCTGTTGGGGTTGGTTTGGTAATTTTGTGAAAGTTTGGGGCTTTTGTGTTATTTTACAAAAGTTAGGGTTTTATTTATAATAAATCTAGATGCATGTTTGGCATAGAGAAATGGGATTAACGTTGAATCATTGATGAAAATGGGACTTGAGGGTCGTAATGTTAATTATGGAAATGACCTAATTACATTGTTTGATTAATTGGGATAATTAATTGTGAGAAATGAGGAAATGAATTGAAGTTGTTGAGATTGGGAATGTATGGGGTTAAAGGGTGTAGTTAAATTAATTATTACTCACCGAAATGAAATGTTGATTGAATATCCATTGTGCATTTATTTTCTGTTTAGAGATAACTGCTTTGGGCTATCGGTGGAGGATAGTCGTGATTGTTGTAGACAATGCATGATGATTAGGCAAATGGAAACTAATCAATAGAATGTGTCATGGAATTTGACGGTTGATAGAATACATTAACTGTATGTATTGGGTGATTGTATATAGAACCAATGTGTTTGTATACGTTATGTGTAGAGGAGGAGATGGGGGATGTACTCCGCGGTTTAAGGGAAGATGTGTGATGTACCTCTAAACCGGATAGTGTTGGGAGGAGATAGGGGATGAACTCCGTAGATACAGCTCATATGCTTGTCTAGAGAAGTGAAGATAGAGCTAATATGCTTATCTTTGTGAAGTGTGGATATAGCTTATATGCTTATCTGTGAATGTGGGATATTGTTGTTATACATATCTGTTGAGAATGGGGATATAGCTTATATGCTTATCTGTGAATGTGGGATATAGTTTTATACATATCTGTTAAGATGATGATAGAGCTAATATGCTCATCTGTTAAAAAGGGAAAATGAAAAGTAACTTGGACTTATAAGTCGTATGACATAAAATGTGATTTATATGGATGTATCAGTGTTGACCATCTATCAATTGATAATCTTTTAGTCATTGTTCATGGTTGGTTTAGTGTATTTCTACTGGGCTGTGGCTCACCCTATATGGGAACATCATTTTCAGGTACAGGTAGCATGCCACCTCCAAGGACATAGCTTGGGAGGCTAGATGCGAGCTGATTTTTGCTGTTTAGTTTCTTTTGATGTATCACATGTATATTCAAGCCAAGGGCTTAATGTGTAAATGAGTTAGCATCCTTTTGTTGTAACCAAGTGTTAACTTGGAAAGCTGTAAGCCCATAGGGCATTTTGCTTTTGTTATTAACATGTAATACTATTGTAACGAAACTCTGATTAATAGAAGAATGTGGTTATTTTGCATGTCAAGGAATGTCTCAATTGAGGGTTTAATGTTATTATTTTGAGGGCGTTACAACTTGGTATCAGAGCGTACCGGGTTCGAATACTTTGGGCACGTGGGAAGTGATTAGTATCACAATGGGTCTGTCTCGCTTGATAGAGACTTAGTGTAGTGTCATATGCTATGTGCTTAATTGATAACATGCTTATGTGACTATGTGGGTATGGGATTTAGTTTCTAGGATGTTGATTGGATCCTTGGGTTGCTGGGAGTCTTGTTGGAAAAGCACTTGATCAATGTTGTTTCTAACCGGAACTCTAGTGACGCCTCGGGACTATCATTATCCGGAAACGAAATTCGTAAGTGCTTATGTGTTTATGTGCTTACGTGGAGTGAATTACAGTTGTCCATGCACTAGGACGTGAGTGTTTAGTTTCGGCACATTTGTGAATGTGCTAACGTTCTGTATTACCTTTATTAGGATGTCAGGACGAGGAAGAGGTGTTAGGCGTGGTAGGCCTGCGAGGCAGGAAGTACCATTACCGGAGGAGGTTCCGGCAGTGCAGGAGGGAGTTGGCCAGGCCAATGTGGCCGAGCCAGCGGGTCAACAGGCTATGGGTGCCTTGGCCAGAGAGATAGCAGGAGCTTTGGGTATTCTTAGAGCTGGGAATTAGGCAGCTGAGGCAGGGCCTTCCTTTTTGAAGAGGGAGTTTTTCCGGTCTAATCCGGATGAGTTTATCGGGGATCCGAAGAAGCCACTGAAGGCAGATGAGTGGCTAGAGCAAATGAGTAAGACGTTCGAGATGCTTGGCATCGAGGACGGAGCACTGAAAGTGACCTTGGCATCCTTCCAGCTGAAGGGAGATGCGGGTCAATGGTGGAAGTACGAGAAGGCTCGTGTTGGGGGTACATGGGAGGCGTTTGTGAATGCTTTTGAGGAGAGGTTTTTGTCTGCAGCAGCTAGGGAGAAGCTGAGGGATTAGTTTAGCCGGCTTAAACAACAGGGCTTGTCAGTGGCCGAGTTTGAGGCTACTTTTACCAGTCTGTCCAGGTTTGCACCTGAACTGGTGGTGTATGAGGAACGCCGTTGCTATGAGTTTGAGAGGAAGTTGAGGCGGGGCCTCAAGTTGAGAGTTGGTGGGTCTTACATCCGAGAGTATAGACACCTGGTAGATGCTGCTGCTCATATGAAGATTATGATGCAGGAAGAGGAGGAAGAACAGAAGGGCTCCAAGAGGAGCCAGGATGGTCAGGGTGATGGCAGGAGGCAGAGGGGTTATAACCCTCAGCAGCCTCAGGGTGCAGTTTCTAGATCGACCTTTCCAGTGCCGAGTGCAGGCTCGGGGAGAGGCAATCAGGGGGAGTTTTCTTGTTTCAAGTGTGGCCAGCTGGGTCACAAGGTTTCAGTTTGCCCGCAGAAGGGTGGGGGTCAGAGAGCTACTTCTTCTTCAGCTAGACCGCAGAGTCAGAGTTTGGGCAGGGGGCAACCCTTGTCTTGTTATCAGTGTGGACAGCCTGGGCACCTGAAGAGGTTTTGCCCGCAGTTGAGTGCCACTTCGGGAGCGTCTGGTTCCAGGCAGACGCAGAGTTTTCAGCCAACTCAGTCTGTGCAGGCCTCGAGGGCCAACCAAGGGGCTTCGTCATCCCAGTCAGTACAGCAGTCGTATGCTCCTAGAGGTGAGCAGGGGGATCAGGGGCCCACAGGACGCGTGTATGCTGTTACCGCGCAGGATTTGGTACCGGCTCCGTCGGTAGTGAGAGGTACTTTTCTGTTTTGTAACTCGGTTGCTAGTGTGTTGATTGACACGGGTGCATCTCATTCTTTTGTATCTGCTGCATTTGCATCTGTTTTGGAATTGGAGTTAGCACAGTTAGCATCTCCTATTTGTGTGGTATCGCCTTTGGGTGGTGAGTTGATCTTGAAACAAGGTGTTAGAGGTTGTGATATAGAGGTCGCCGACCATAGGCTTCCTTTTCCGTTTGTTGTCATGCCCATGAAGGGTTTTGATGTTATTTTGGGTATGGACTGGCAATCGTCATACCGAGCTGTTATCGATTGCTACCGCCAGAGGGTCACGTTATGTACCTTGAGCGGGGAGTGGTTCCATTTCTTGGGAGACCGGGTTGGTTGTGTTTTTCCACCGAGGTATGATTCGCGAGGGCGAAGTGAGCTTAGTGGTCTACTTGCTAGCTTTGAGAGTGGTGAGTGTGATGAAACCCAGGTTGTTTTGCCGAGGGTAGTTTGTGAGTACTCGGACGTCTTTCCCGAGGATCTCGTTAGTTTGCCACCTCATAGGGAGATCGAGTTCTCCATTGATTTAGTGCCTGGCACGGCGCCGATTTCTATGGCACCTTACCGTTTTGCTCCAGCAGAGTTGGTTGAGCCGAAAGTTCAGCTCCAGGAATTGCTAGATAAGGGTTTTGTTCGCCCTAGTGTTTCGCCGTGGGGAGCACCGGCCCTCTTTGCTAAGAAGAAAGATGGTGCCTTGAGATTGTGTATTGACTATTGGAAGTTGAATCGGGCTACGGTTAAGAATAAGTACCCTATGCCCCGTATAGATGATTTGTTTGACCAGTTGAAGGGTTCCCGTTGCTTCTCTAAGATAGACTTGAGATCGGGTTACCACCAGTTGAGGGTCAGGGAGGAGGATATTCCTAAGACGGCATTCCGTACGCGGTATGGCCATTATGAGTTTCTGGTGATGCCATTTGGGCTTACCAATGCACCGGCAGTCTTTATGGACTTGATGAACCGGATCTTCCGGGAATTCTTGGATCGATTCGTAGTCATTTTCGTGGATGACATTCTTATCTATTCACCTTCGGAGGAGGAGCACGAGGAACACTTGAGAGTGGTGCTTGAGTTGCTTAGAGCCCATAGGCTGTATGCCAAGTTTGGGAAATGTGAGTTCTAGCTAGGAGAAGTCAAATTCCTAGGCCACGTGGTATCCAGGGAAGGGGTGTCTGTTGATACATCTAAGGTAGAGGCAGTGCAGGATTGGGCACAGCCTAAGAGTGTGTTTGAGATCCGCAATTTTCTGGGATTGGCTGGGTATTACCGCCGGTTTGTGAAAGATTTCTCCAGGTTAGCGTCACCGTTGACTAGACTGACTCGGAAGGGAGTCAAGTTTGTGTGGAGTGAGACTTGTGAAAAGTCGTTCCAAGAGCTGAAAGTTAGATTGACTACCGCTCCGATTCTGATTATTCCGGAGAGAGGGTTGGGTTATGCGGTTTATTGTGATGCCTCACGAGAGGGTTTGGGTTGTGTGTTGATGCAAGAGGGGAAAGTGGTAGCTTATGGCTCACGTCAGTTGAAAATACACGAGAAGAATTACCCTACACACGACCTAGAGTTAGCGGCTGTGATCTTTGCCTTGAAAATCTGGAGGCACTACCTTTATGGTGAGAAGTTCGAGGTGTTCTCGGACCACAAGAGTTTGAAGTATCTGTTTACACAGAGAGACTTGAATTTGAGACAGAGGAGATGGATGGAGTTCATTGAGGACTATGATTTTGAGTTACACTATCACCCGGGAAAGGCCAATGTTGTGGCCGATGCCCTTAGTAGGAAATCCATTAGCGATGTAGCTTGTATAGCCATCCGCGAATGGGAGATGTTGGGAGCACTTGGCGAGTTTGATTTGCTACTGGGCGAATCTGTTGAGGCTGCGGCCTTGTTTTCAGTTGTTGTACAGCCTACACTGGTGACTAGAGTGTTAGAGGCACAGAGAGGTGACCTTGAGGTAGAGTCCTTCCGAGAGAAAATCTCCAGTGGGAAAGTTGAGAAGGGTTTGACGGTGTATCCTGACCTGAGTGTGAGATACCGAGACTGTTGGTTTGTGCCGGAGTCTTTCCGAGAGGAAGTACTCTGAGAGTTTCACCATTCGCGTCTTGCGGTGCATCCGGGAGGCACTAAGATGTATCGGGATTTGGGTCGCCAGTTTTGGTGGCGGGGTATGAAGAGAGATGTGTATCCCGACCTGAGTGTGAGATACCTTAACGATCTATTTGGAAATTAAATAAAAAAGGAAGTTTAATAGAAAATTGAATTGAATAAAAATGGAAGTAGAATATAAATAAAAATGAAAGTTGCATAAAATTAAAAATGGAAGTTCAATTCAGAAAACAGTACACCTTAGCGATCTATTTGGAAATTAAATAAAAAAGGAAGTATAATAGAAAAGTAAATTGAATAAAAATGGAAGTTGAATAAAAATAAAAATGAAAGTTGCAGAAAATTAAATAAGGAAGTTCAATCAAAAAACCACTTTACCTTAACGATCTATTTGGAAATTAAATAAAAAAGGAAGTTTAATAGAAAAGTAAATTGAATAAAAATGGAAGTTGAATAAAATAAAAATGAAAGTTGCATAAAATTAAAAATGGAAGTTCATTCCAGAAACCACTATACCTTAACGATCTATTTGGAAATTAAATAAAAAAGGAAGTTTAATGGAAAAGTAAATTGAATAAAAATGGAAGTAGAATATAAACAAAAATGGAAGTTGCAGAAAATTAAAAATGGAAGTTCATTCAAGAAACCACTATACCTTAACGATCTATTTGGAAATTAAATATAAAAGGATGTTTAATAGAAAAGTAAATTGAATAAAAATGGAAGTAGAATAAAAATAAAAAGGAAAGTTGCATAAAATAAAAAGGGGAAGTTCAATCCAGAAACCACTATACCTTAACGATCTGTTTGCAAATTAAATAAAAAAGGAAGTTTAATAGAAAAGCAAATTGAATAAAAATGGAAGTTGAATAAAAATAAAAATGAAAGTTGCAGAAAATTAAATATGGAAGTTCAATCCAGAAATCACTATAGCTTAACGATCTATTTGGAAATTAAATAAAAAAGGAAGTGTAATAGAAAAGTAAATTGAATAAAAATTGAAGTTGAATAAAAATAAAAATCAAAGTTGCATAAAATTAAAAATGGAAATTCAATCCAAAAACCACTATACCTTAACGATCTATTTGGAAATTAAAAAAAAAAAAAGAAGTTGAGTAGAAAAGAAACTTGAATGAAAAAGGAAGTTAAATAAAAATAAAAATGGAAGTTGCAGAAAATTAAAAATGGAAGTTCACTCAAGAAACCACTATACCTTAACGATCTATTTGGAAATTAAATAAAAAAGGATGTTTAATAGAAAAGTAAATTGTATAAAAATGGAAGTAGAATAAAAATAAAAAGGAAAGTTGCATAAAATAAAAACGGGAAGTTCAATCCAGAAACCACTATACCTTAACGATCTGTTTGCAAATTAAATAAAAATGAAAGTTTAACAGAAAAGCAAATTGAATAAAAATGGAAGTTGAATAAAAATAAAAATGAAAGTTGCAGAAAATTAAATATGGAAGTTCAATCCAGAAACCACTATACCTTAACGATCTATTTGGAAATTAAATAAAAAAAGAAGTGTAATAGAAAAGTAAATTGAATAACAATGGAAATTGAATAAAAATAAAAATGAAAGTTGCATAAAATTAAAATTGGAAGTTCAATCCCAAAACCACTATACATTAACGATCTATTTGGAAATTAAATAAAAAAGGAAGTTGGGTAGAAAAGAAACTTGAATAAAAAAGGAAGTTAAATAAAAATAAAAATGGAAGCTGCAGAAAATTAAAAATGGAAGTTCATTCCAGAAACCACTATACCTTAACGATCTGTTTGGAAATTAAATAAAAAATGAAGTTTAACAGAAAAGTAAATTGAATAAAAATGGAAGTAGAATATAAATAAAAAAGAAAGTTGCATAAAATTAAAAATGGAAGTTCAATCCAGAAACCACTATACCTTAACGATCTATTTGGAAATTAAATAAAAAAGGAAGTTTAATAGGAAAGTAAATTTAATTAAAATGGAAGTAGAATAAAAATAAAAATGAAGGTTGCATAAAATTAAAAAAGGAAGTTCAATCCAGAAATCACTATACCTTAACGATCTATTTGGAAATTAAATAAAAAAGGAAGTTTAATAGAAAAGTAAATTGCATGAAAACGGAAGTTGAATAAAAATAAAAATGAAAGTTGCAGAAAATTGAATAAGGAAGTTCAATCCAGAAACCACTTTACCATAACGATCTATTTTGAAATTAAATAAAAAAGGATGTTTAATAGAAAAGTAAATTGAATAAAAATGGAAGTTGAATAAAATAAAAATGAAAGTTACATAAAATTAAAAATGGAAGTTCAATCCAAAAACCACTATACCTTAACGATCTATTTGGAAATTAAATAAAAAAAGGAAGTTGAGCACAAAAGAAACTTGAATAGAAAAGGAAGTTAAGTAAAAATAAAATTGAAAGTTGCAGAAAATTAAAAATGGAAGTTCATTCAAGAAACCACTATACCTTCACGATCTATTTAGAAATTAAATAAAAAAAGGAAGTTTAATAGAAACGTAAATTGAACAAAAATGGAAGTAGAATAAAAAGAAAAATGAAAGTTGCATAAAATTAAAAGTGGAAGTTGAATCCAGAAACCACCATACCTGAACGATCTATTTGGAAATTAAATAAAAAATGAAGTTTAATAGAAAAGTAAATTGAATAAAAATGGAAGTAGAATAAAAATAAAAAGGAAAGTTGCATAAAATTAAAAGTGGAAGCTCAATCCAGAAACCGCTATACCTTAACGATCTATTTGGAAATTAAATAAAAAAGGAAGTTTCATAGAAAAGTAAATTGAATAAAAATGGAAGTTGAATAAAAATAAAAATGAAAGTTGCATAAAATTAAAAATGGAAGTTCAATCCAAAAACCACTATACCTTAACGATCTATTTGGAAATTAAATAAAAAAGGAAGTTGAGTAGAAATAAAACTGGAAGTTGCAGAAATGTAAAAATGGAAGTTCATTCGAGAAACCACTATACCTCAATGATCTATTTGGAAATTAAATAAAAAAGGATGTTTAATAGAAAAGTAAATTGAATAAAAATGGAAGTTAAATAAAAATAAAAAGGAAAGTTGCATAAAATAACAAGTTGAAGTTAAATCCAGAAACCACTATACTATTTGAAAACTAAATAAAAAATGAAGTGCAATAGAAAAGTAAATTGACTAAAAATGGAAGTAGAATAAAAATAAAAATGAAAGTTGCATAAAATTCAAAATGGATGTTCAATCCAGAAACCACTATACCTTAACGATCTATTTGGAAATTAAATAAAAAAGGAAGTTTAATAGAAAAGTAAATTGAATAAAAATGGAAGTTGAATAAAAATAAAAATTAAAGTTGCCGAAAATTAAATATGGAAGTTCAATCCAAAAACCACTATACCTTAACGATCTACTTGGAAATTAAATAAAAAAGGAAGTTTAATAGAAAAGTAAATTGAATAAAAACGGAAGTTGAATAAAAATGAAAATGAAAGTTGCAGAAAATTAAAGATGGAAGTTCAATCCAAAAACCACTATACCTTTACGATCTATTTGGAAATTAAATCAAAAAGGAAGTTGAGTAGAAAAGAAACATGATTGAAAAAGGAAGTTAAATAAAAATAAAAATGGAAGTTGCAGAAAATTAAAAATGGAAGTTCATTCAAGAAACCACTATACCTTAACGATCTATTTGGAAATTAAATAAAAAAGGATGATTAATAGAAAAGTAAATTGAATAAAAATGGTAGTAGAATATAAATAAAAATGAAAGTTGCATAAAATTAAAAATGGAAGTTCAATCCAGAAACCACTATACCTTTTCGATCTATTTGGAAATTAAATAAAAAAGGAAGTTTAATAGGAAAGTAAATTGAATTAAAATGGAAGTTGAATAAAAATAAAAATGAAAGTTGCATAAAATTAAAAATGGAAGTTCAATTCAAAAACCACTATACCTTAACAATCTATTTGAAAATTAAATAAAAAAGGAAGTTGAGTAGAAAAGAAACTTGAATAAAAAAGGAAATTAAATAAAAATAAAAATGGAAGTTGCAGAAAATTAAAAATGGAAGTTCATTCCAAAAACGACTATACCTTAACGATCTATTTGGAAATTAAATAAAAAAGGAAGTTTAATAGAAAAGTAAATTGAATCAAAATGGAAGTTGAATAAAAATAAAAGTGAAAGTTGCATAAAATTAAAAATGAAAGTTCAATCCAAAAACCACTATACCTTAACGACCTATTTGGAAATTAAATAAAAAAGGAAGTTGAGTAGAAAAGAAACTTGAATAAAAAAGGAAGTTAAATAAAAATAAAAATGGAAGTTGCAGAAAATTAAAAATGGAAGTTCATTCCAAAAACCACTATACCTTCACGATCTATTTGGAAATTAAATAAAAAAAGGAAGTTTAATAGAAAAGTAAATTGAATAAAAACGGAAGTAGAATATAAATAAAAATGAAAGTTGCATAAAATTAAAAATGGAAGTTCAATCCAGAAACTACTATACCTTAGTGATCTATTTGGAAATTAAATAAAAAGGGAAGTTTAAGAGGAAAGTAAATTTAATTAAAATGGAAGTAGAATAAAAATAAAAATAAAAGTCGCATAAAACTAAAATTGGAAGATCAATCCAGAAACCGCTATACCTTAACGATCTATTTGGAAATTAAATAAAAAAGGAAGTTTAATAGAAAAGTAAATTGAATAAATATGGAAGTTGAATAAAAATAAAAATGAAAGTTGCAGAAAATTAAAAGTGGAAGTTCAATCCAAAAACCACGATACCTTAACGATCTATTTGGAAATTAAATAAAAAAAGAAGTTGAGTAAAAAAGAAACTTGAATAAAAATGGAAGTTAAATAAAAACAAAAATAAAAATAAAAGTTGCATAAAATTAAAATTGAAAGTTCAATCCAGAAACCACTATACCTTAACGATGTATTTGGAAATTAATTAAAAAATGAGGTTTAATAGAAAAGTAAATTGATTAAAAATGGAAGTAGAATAAAAATAAAAATGACAGTTGCATAAAATTAAAAATGGAAGTTCAATCCAGAAACCACTATACCTTAACGATCTGCTTGGAAATTGAATAAAAAAGGAAGTTTAATAGGAAAGTAAATTGAATTAAAATGGCAGTAGAATAAAAATAAAAATGAAAGTTGCATAAAATTAAAAATGGAAGTTCAATCCAGAAACCACTATACCTTAACGATCTATTTGGAAATTAAATAAAAAGGGAAGTTTAATAGAAAAGTAAATTGAATAAAAATGGAAGTTGACTAAAAATAAAAATTAAAGTTGCAGAAAATTAAATATGGAAGTTCAATCCAGAAACCACTTTACCTGAACGATCTATTTGGAAATTAAATAAAAAAGGAAGTTAAATAGAAAAGTAAATTGAATAAAAATGGAAGTTGAATAAAAATAAAAATGAAAGTTGCATAAAATTAAAAATGGAAGTTCAATCCAAAAACCACTATACCTTAACGATCTATTTGGAAATTAAAAAAAAAAAAAAAAAGTTGAGTAGAAAAGAAACTTGAATGAAAAAGGAAGTTAAAAAAAATAAAAATGAAAGTTGCAGAAAATTAAAAATGGAAGTTCATTCAAGAAACCAATATACCTTATCGATCTATTAGGAAATTAAATAAAAAAGGATGTTTAATAGAAAAGTAAATTGAATAAAAATGGAAGTAGAATAAAAATAAAAAAGAAAGTTGCATAAAATAAAAAGTGGAAGTTCAATCCCGAAACCACTATACCTTAACGATCTGTGTGCAAATTAAATAAAAAAGGAAGTTTAATAGAAAAGTAAATTGAATAAAAATAAAAATGAAAGTTGCAGAAAATTAAATATGGAAGTTCTATCTAGAAACCACTGTACCTTAACGATCTATTGGGAAATTAAATAAAAAAGGAAGTTTAATAGAAAAGAAACTTGAATAAAAAAGGAAGTTAAATAAAAATAAAAATGAAAGTTACAGAAAATTAAAAATGGAAGTTCATTCCAGAAACCACTATACCTTAACGATCTATTTGGAAATTAAATAAAAAAGGAAGTTTAATAGGAAAGTAAATTGAATTAAAATGGAAGTAGAATAAAAATAAAAAGGAAAGTTGCATAAAATAAAACGACAAAACTATGCCCGCCACTGGCCTCCCAGCTATGTCCTTGGAGGTGGCATGCTTCCTGTACCTGAAAATGATATTCCCATATAGGGTGAGCCACAGCCCAGTAGAAATACACTAAACCAACCATGGACATTGACTAAAACATTAGCATTTGATAGTTGGTCAACACTGATACAATCACATAAATTACATATTTATGTCAACGACTTACAAGTCCCATTTACTTTTCATTTTCCCTTTTTCAACAGATAAGCATGCTAGCTCTATCTTCATCTCCACAGATATGTATAAAAACTATATCTCACATTCAGATAAGCATAAAAGCTATATCCACATTCTCAACAGATATGTTTATCAACAATCTCCACAGATAAGCATACAAGCTGTATCCACATTCTATAACAGATATGTATATCAACAATATCCACAGATAAGCATACAAGCTGTATCCACACTTCACAAAGATAAGCATATGAGCTCTATCTTCACTTCTCTAGACAAGCATATGAGCTCTGTCTACGGAGTTCATCCCCTATCTCCTCCAAATACCTATCCGGTTTAGAGGTACATCCCCTATCTTCCCCTAAACCGCGGAGTACATCCCCTATCTCCTCCTCTACACATAACGTATATAAACACATTGGTTCTATATACAATCACACAATACACACAATTAATGTATTCTATCAACCGTCAAGTTCCATGACACATTCCATTGATTAGTTTCCGTTTACCTAATCATCATGCATTGTCTACACAATCTCGACTATCCTCCACCGATAGCCCAAAGCAGTTATTTCTAAAACAGAAAATAAATGCACAAATGGATATTCAATCAACATTTCATTTCCTCATTTCTCACCAATTAATTATCCCAATTAATTAAACAATGTAATTAGGCCATTTTCCATAATTACTATTTCAACCCTTAGGTCCCATTTTCACCAATGATTCAACAATCATTCCATTTCTCTATGCCAAACATGCATCTTGGTTTATTATGAGTAAAACCCCAACTTTTGTAAAATAGCACAAAAGCCCCAAACTTTCACAAAATGACCAAACCAAGCCCAACATCTCAAAATACCAAAATTTAAAGACAAAATCCATAGAGAGGAGTAGGTTATCCCTACCTCAAATTCGGAGTCCCAAAGGAGAAGACGACAAAACCCAACGTGCTCCAAAACCCGAGATTTTCAGATTAAAATGAAGCCCTCGACGATCAACAACTTTTTTGTAAAGGCCAAAGGTGAGTAAATCACTCTTACTAGATCAAAACCTAGAGAGAAGGTAGTATCTAGAGTGAGAGGCTCAACAATGGTGATTTTGGAAAAGTAAGAGAGAGAAGAGAAAGCAAAAAGTGATTTGGAAAGTCACAACTTCGGGTCTTTAACCCAGGTCTCCGCTCGAGCGTAAAACACCCCGCTCGAGCGGCCACTCACAGACTTACGCTCGAGCGGCCAACCTCCCGCTCGAGCGCAGAATGCACTCGCTCAGCACTTTTGCAGAAACAGACCTACGCTCGAGCTGCCAACCCTACGCTCGAGCGTACAACACTGCACAACAAATACTGGATGGGTGTATTCCCCGCTCGAGCGCCAACACCTCCGCTCGAGCGTACAGGCCAAAATCTGGGCAACTAGTTTTGGTTTCTAAACTCATCCAACCTGTAACAAACCCGCTCAACACATCCTATAACTCAATTATGAAGTAAAAAGGATGCAAACAAAATAATAAACAACTACCAACATCCACGGACACATGTCCGGATCACTGTACATCAAGGGTAAACCCGGGATCGCTATAACCTCCCCCCCTTAAAGAATTTCGTCCCCGAAATTAAACACAAGTTTTCAAAAACAAGTTTTCCTCCATTTTAAACAATGTTACATTTTAACATTCAACAATTCGACCCATTACCGGTCATCCCATCCCTTTAACAAGAGACATAACACAATATGTAAACAACATATGTATTATTAACATGCACCAACATTATGCACTAACTTTCCAATGTCAACAATATAGTCAATATATATAGTGTTACATCCAACTACCATATGAGGCAAGTTCCAAAACATGCTTCCAATAATCAAAACATTCTCAATGTTTTACAACTTAAGACATATATAAAAGCTCTTAAGTTCAACATAATGTAAAATTTAAATACAAGATCACATATCAATAAACAAGTCCGGATATTTCTCTCGGACTTCCAACTCACGTTCCCAAGTGGCTTCCTCCACTCCGTGATGTTTCCACAAGACTTTCACCAAAGGAATAGTCTTACCACGCAGGACCTGATCCCGCCTATCCAAGACCTGAACCGGTCTCTCCTCATACGAGGCATCCTCATCTACCTCTAAATCGCTCCAATCCAGCACATGTGATGGGTCTGGCTCATACTTCCGAAGCATACTCACATGAAACACGTCATGCACTCCGGACAACTGCGGCGGTAAGGCTAACCGATAAGCAACCTCACCTATCCTCTCAAGGATCTCAAAAGGACCAATAAACCGAGGGGATAATTTCCCACTCTTCCCAAACCTCATCAGGCCTCGCCTAGGTGATATCTTCAGAAAGACATGATCACCTACCTCAAACGCCAAAGGCCTCCTCCTACGGTCAGCATATGATTTCTGCCGACTCTGGGCTGTAACAAGCCTCCTACGGATAAGCTCAACTTTCTCCGTCGTCTCCCTAACCAACTCTGGACCCAACAAAGGTGCATCACCCACCTCGGCCCAACAAACTGGAGACCTACACGGTCGGCCATACAAGGCCTCAAACGGTGCCATACCGATGCTAGACTGAAAACTGTTGTTGTAGGCAAACTCTACCAATGGCAAGTGCCTCTCCCACGTCCCACTGAAATCCAGGACACAACCCCGAAGCATATCCTCGAGGATCTGAATAGTACGCTCGGACTGCCCGTCAGTCTGAGGATGATAAGCCGTACTAAAGGTCAACTTAGTGCCCAAGGCACTCTGCAAACTCTGCCACAACCTAGCAGTAAAACGAGGATCTCTATCTGAGACGATCGTCACTGGGACCCCGTGCAATCTCACTACATCCCGAATGTACAAATCGGCAAGATGATCTACCGAATCTCTCACGTGCATAGGAATAAAGTGCGCCGACTTAGTCAACCGGTCTACAACCACCCAAATAGCATCACTACCCCGCTGAGTCCTCGGAAGACCTACAACGAAGTCCATAGTGACATGCTCCCACTTCCACTCGGCAATAGGCAAGGGTTGTAACAAACCCGCTGGCCTCTGATGCTCGGCCTTCACTTGCTGGCAAGTAAGGCACTTCGATACGAAAACAGCCACATCTCTTTTCATACCCCGCCACCAAAACTGGCGACCCAAATCCTGATACATCTTAGTACCTCCCGGATGCACCGCAAGGCGCGAATGGTGAAACTCTCGGAGTACGTCCTCTCAGCAAGACTCCGGTACAAATAAACGATCTCGGTATCTCACACTCTGGTCAGGATACACCGTTAAACCCTTCTCAACTTTCCCACTGGAGATCTTCTCTCGGAGGGATTCTACCTCAAGGTCACCTCTCTGTGCCTCTAACACTCTAGTCACCAGTGTAGGCTGCGCAACAACAGAAAACAAGGCCGCAGCCTCGACAGATTCGCCCAGTAGCAAATCAAACTCGCCAAGTGCTCCCAACATCACCCATTCTCGGATGGCTATACAAGCTACATCACTAATGGTTTTCCTACTAAGGGCATCGGCCACAACATTGGCCTTCCCCGGATGATAATGCAACTCAAAATCATAATCCTCGATGAACTCCATCCATCTCCTCTGCCTCAAATTCAAGTCTTTCTGTGTAAACAGATACTTCAAACTCTTGTGGTCCGAGAATACCTCGAACTTCTCACCATAAAGGTAGTGCCTCCAGATTTTCAAGGCAAAAATCACAGCTGCTAACTCTAGGTCGTGTGTGGGGTAATTCTTCTCGTGTATTTTCAACTGACGTGAGCCATAAGCTACTACTTTCCCTTCTTGCATCAACACACAACCCAAACCCTCTCGTGAAACATCACAATAAACCGCATAACCCAACCCTCTCTCCGGAATAATTAACACCGGAGCGGTGGTCAATCTAACTTTCAACTCTTGGAACGACTTTTCACAAGTTTCACTCCACACAAACTTGACTCCCTTCCGAGTCAGCCTAGTCAATGGTGACGCTAGCCTGGAGAAATCTTTCACAAACTGACGGTAGTACCCAGCCAATCCCAGAAAACTGCGGATCTCAAACACACTCTTAGGCTGTGCCCAATCTTGCACTGCCTCAACCTTGGATGTATCAACAGACACCCCTTCCCCGGATACCACGTGGCCTAAGAATTTGACTTCCCCCAGCCAGAACTCACACTTCCCAAACTTAGCATACAGCCTATGGGCTCTAAGCAACTCAAGCACCACTCTCAAGTGTGCCTCATGCTCCTCCTCGGAAGACGAATAGATAAGGATATCGTCCACGAAAACAACCACAAATCGGTCTAAGAACTCCCGGAAAATCCGGTTCATCAAGTCCATAAAGACTGCCGGTGCATTGGTAAGCCCAAATGGCATCACCAGAAACTCATAATGGCCATACCGCGTACGGAATGCCGTCTTAGGAATATCTTCCTCCCTGACCCTCAACTGATGGTAACCCGATCTCAAGTCTATCTTAGAGAAACAACGGGAACCCTTCAACTGGTCAAACAAATCATCTATACGGGGCATAGGGTACTTATTCTTAACCGTAGCCCGATTCAACTTCCGGTAGTCTATACACAATCTCAAGGCACCATCTTTCTTTTTAACAAAGAGGGCCGGTGCTCCCCACGGTGAAACACTAGGGCGAACAAAGCCCTTATCAAGCAATTCCTGGAGCTGAACTTTCAACTCAACCAACTCTGCTGGAGCAAAACGGTAAGGTGCCATAGAAATCGGCGCCGTACCAGGCACTAAATCAATAGAGAACTCTATCTCTCGGTGAGGTGGCAAACTAACAAGATCTTCGGGAAAGACATCCGAATACTCACAAACCACCCTCGGTAACACAATCTGAGTCTCACCACTCTTACCACTCTCAAAGCTGGCAAGTAGACTACTAAGCTCACTTCGCCCTCGCGAATCATACCCCGGTGGCAAAACACTACCAACCCGGTCTCCCAAGAAATGGAACCACTCCCCGCTCAAGGTACACAATGTAACCCTCTGGCGGTAGCAATCAATAACAGCCCGGTATGACGATAACCAGTCCATACCCAAAATAACATCAAAACCCTTCATGGGCATGACAACAAACGGAAAAGGAAGCCTATAGTCGGCGACCTCTATATCACATCCTCTAACACCCTGTTTCAGGATCAACTCACCACCCAAAGGCGATACCACACAAACAGGAGATGCTAACTGTGCTAACTCCAATTCCAAAACAGATGCAAATGCAGCAGATACAAAAGAATGAGATGCACCCGTGTCTATCAACACATTAGCAACTGAGTTGCAAAACAGAAAAGTACCTCTCACCACCGATGGAGCTGGTACTAAATCCGGCGCGGTAACAGCATACACGCGCCCCGTAGGCCCCTGGTCTACCTGCTCACCTCTCGGAGCAAAAGACTGGTGCACAGACTGGGATGACGAAGCTCCCGGATTGGCCCTCGAGGCCTGCACAGACTGAGCTGGCTGAAAACCCTGCGTCTGCCTAGAACCAGACGCTCCCGAAGTGGCACTCAACTGTGGGCAAAACCTCTTCATGTGCCCAGGTTGTCCACACTGATAACAAGTCAAGAGCTGCCCCCTGCCCAAACTCTGACTCTGCGGTCTAGCTGAAGAAGAAGCAGCTTTCTGACCCCCACCCTTCTGCGGGCAAACAGATACCTTGTGACCCAGCTGGCCACACTTGTAACAGGTGGAATCCCCCTGACCACCTCTCCCGGAGCCTGCACTCGGCACTGGGAAGGTCGATCTAGCAACACCACCCTGCGACTGCTGAGGGTTAGAACCCCTCTGCCTCTTGCCATCACCCTGGCTATCCTAGCTCCTCTTGGAGCCTCTCTGACCCTCATCCTCCTCCTGCATCATAAGCTCCATATGAGCTGCAGCGTCCACTAAGTGTCTATACTCTCGAATATAAGACCCACCAATTCTCAACTTGAGGCCCCGCCTCAACTTCCGCTCAAACTCATAGCAACGGCGTTCCTCAGACGCCACCAGTTCAGGTGCAAACCTAGACAGACTGGTAAAAGTAGCCTCAAACTCGGCCACTGACAAGCCCTGCTGATTAAGCCGGCTAAACTGATCCCTCAGCTTTTCCCTAGCTGCTGCTGATAAAAACCTCTCCTGAAAAGCATTCACAAACGCCTCCCAAGTACCACCAACACGAGCTTTCTCGTACTTCCACCATTGACCCGCATCTCCCTTCAGTTGGAAGGATGCCAAGGTCACTTTCAGTGCTCCGTCCTCGATGCCAAGCATCTCAAACGTCTTCGTTGTCTGTTCGAGCCATTCATCTGCCTTAAGCGGCTCTTTAGGATCCCCGATAAACTCGTCCGGATTACACCGGAAGAACTCCCTCTTCAAGAAGGAAGGCCCTGTCTCAGCTGCCTGATTCCCAGCTCTAAGAATACCCAAAGCTCCCGCTATCTCTCTGGCCAAGGCACCCATAGCCTGCTGACCTACTGGCTCGGCCACATTGGCCTGCCCAACTCCCTCCTGCACTGCCGGAATCTCACCCTGTAACGGTACTTCCTGCCTCGCAGGTCTACCACGTCTAGCACCTCTTCCTCATCCTGACATCCTAATAAAGGTAACACAGAACGTTAGCACATTCACAAATGTGCCGAAACTGAACACTCACGTCCTAATGCATTGACAACTGTAATTCACTCCACATAAGCACATAAACACATAAGCACTTACGAATTTCATTTCCGGATAATGATAGTCCCGAGGCGTTACTAGAGTTCCGGTTAGAAATAGCATTGATCAAGTGCTTTTCCAACAAGACTCCCAGAAACTCAAGGATCCAATCAACATCCCAGAAATTAAATCCCATACCCACATAGTCACATAAGCATGTTATCAAATAAACACATAGCATATGGTACTACATCTAAGTCTCTATCAAGCGAGACAAACCCATTGTGATCCTAATCACTTCCCACGTACCCAAAGTATTCGAACCCGGTACGCTCTGATACCAAGTTGTAACGCCCTCAAAATATAAGCATTAAACCCATTAGATAAGACATGCATTTATATACAAACTATCCACATTCCTTTATTCATTAGAGTTTCATATACATATGTATTACATGTTAACATCAAAACAAAATGCCCTACGGGCTTACAGCTTTCCAAGTTAACACTTGGTTACAACGAAGAGTTCTAACTCGTTTACACATTAAGCCCTTGGCTTGAAGTTACATATAATACATCAAAAGTAAAACGACAAAACTATGCCCGCCACTAGCCTCCCAGCTATGTCCTTGGAGGTGGCATGCTTCCTGTACCTGAAAATGATATTCCCATATAGGGTGAGCCACAACCCAGTAGAAATACACTAAACCAACCATGGACATTGACTAAAACATTAGCATTTGATAGTTGGTCAACACTGATACAATCACATAAATTACATATTTATGTCAACGACTTACAAGTCCCATTTACTTTTCATTTTCCCTTTTTCAACAGATAAGCATGCTAGCTCTATCTTCATCTCCACAGATATGTATAAAAACTATATCTCACATTCAGATAAGCATAAAAGCTATATCCACATTCTCAACAGATATGTTTATCAACAATCTCCACAGATAAGCATACAAGCTGTATCCACATTCTATAACAGATATGTATATCAACAATATCCACAGATAAGCATACAAGCTGTATCCACACTTCACAAAGATAAGCATATGAGCTCTATCTTCACTTCTCTAGACAAGCATATGAGCTCTGTCTACGGAGTTCATCCCCTATCTCCTCCAAATACCTATCCGGTTTAGAGGTACATCCCCTATCTTCCCCTAAACCGCGGAGTACATCCCCTATCTCCTCCTCTACACATAACGTATATAAACACATTGGTTCTATATACAATCACACAATACACACAATTAATGTATTCTATCAACCGTCAAGTTCCATGACACATTCCATTGATTAGTTTCCGTTTACCTAATCATCATGCATTGTCTACACAATCTCGACTATCCTCCACCGATAGCCCAAAGCAGTTATTTCTAAAACAGAAAATAAATGCACAAATGGATATTCAATCAACATTTCATTTCCTCATTTCTCACCAATTAATTATCCCAATTAATTAAACAATGTAATTAGGCCATTTTCCATAATTACTATTTCAACCCTTAGGTCCCATTTTCACCAATGATTCAACAATCATTCCATTTCTCTATGCCAAACATGCATCTTGGTTTATTATGAGTAAAACCCCAACTTTTGTAAAATAGCACAAAAGCCCCAAACTTTCACAAAATGACCAAACCAAGCCCAACATCTCAAAATACCAAAATTTAAAGACAAAATCCATAGAGAGGAGTAGGTTATCCCTACCTCAAATTCGGAGTCCCAAAGGAGAAGACGACAAAACCCAACGTGCTCCAAAACCCGAGATTTTCAGATTAAAATGAAGCCCTCGACGATCAACAACTTTTTTGTAAAGGCCAAAGGTGAGTAAATCACTCTTACTAGATCAAAACCTAGAGAGAAGGTAGTATCTAGAGTGAGAGGCTCAACAATGGTGATTTTGGAAAAGTAAGAGAGAGAAGAGAAAGCAAAAAGTGATTTGGAAAGTCACAACTTCGGGTCTTTAACCCAGGTCTCCGCTCGAGCGTAAAACACCCCGCTCGAGCGGCCACTCACAGACTTACGCTCGAGCGGCCAACCTCCCGCTCGAGCGCAGAATGCACTCGCTCAGCACTTTTGCAGAAACAGACCTACGCTCGAGCTGCCAACCCTACGCTCGAGCGTACAACACTGCACAACAAATACTGGATGGGTGTATTCCCCGCTCGAGCGCCAACACCTCCGCTCGAGCGTACAGGCCAAAATCTGGGCAACTAGTTTTGGTTTCTAAACTCATCCAACCTGTAACAAACCCGCTCAACACATCCTATAACTCAATTATGAAGTAAAAAGGATGCAAACAAAATAATAAACAACTACCAACATCCACGGACACATGTCCGGATCACTGTACATCAAGGGTAAACCCGGGATCGCTATAACCTCCCCCCCTTAAAGAATTTCGTCCCCGAAATTAAACACAAGTTTTCAAAAACAAGTTTTCCTCCATTTTAAACAATGTTACATTTTAACATTCAACAATTCGACCCATTACCGGTCATCCCATCCCTTTAACAAGAGACATAACACAATATGTAAACAACATATGTATTATTAACATGCACCAACATTATGCACTAACTTTCCAATGTCAACAATATAGTCAATATATATAGTGTTACATCCAACTACCATATGAGGCAAGTTCCAAAACATGCTTCCAATAATCAAAACATTCTCAATGTTTTACAACTTAAGACATATATAAAAGCTCTTAAGTTCAACATAATGTAAAATTTAAATACAAGATCACATATCAATAAACAAGTCCGGATATTTCTCTCGGACTTCCAACTCACGTTCCCAAGTGGCTTCCTCCACTCCGTGATGTTTCCACAAGACTTTCACCAAAGGAATAGTCTTACCACGCAGGACCTGATCCCGCCTATCCAAGACCTGAACCGGTCTCTCCTCATACGAGGCATCCTCATCTACCTCTAAATCGCTCCAATCCAGCACATGTGATGGGTCTGGCTCATACTTCCGAAGCATACTCACATGAAACACGTCATGCACTCCGGACAACTGCGGCGGTAAGGCTAACCGATAAGCAACCTCACCTATCCTCTCAAGGATCTCAAAAGGACCAATAAACCGAGGGGATAATTTCCCACTCTTCCCAAACCTCATCAGGCCTCGCCTAGGTGATATCTTCAGAAAGACATGATCACCTACCTCAAACGCCAAAGGCCTCCTCCTACGGTCAGCATATGATTTCTGCCGACTCTGGGCTGTAACAAGCCTCCTACGGATAAGCTCAACTTTCTCCGTCGTCTCCCTAACCAACTCTGGACCCAACAAAGGTGCATCACCCACCTCGGCCCAACAAACTGGAGACCTACACGGTCGGCCATACAAGGCCTCAAACGGTGCCATACCGATGCTAGACTGAAAACTGTTGTTGTAGGCAAACTCTACCAATGGCAAGTGCCTCTCCCACGTCCCACTGAAATCCAGGACACAACCCCGAAGCATATCCTCGAGGATCTGAATAGTACGCTCGGACTGCCCGTCAGTCTGAGGATGATAAGCCGTACTAAAGGTCAACTTAGTGCCTAAGGCACTCTGTAAACTCTGCCACAACCTAGCAGTAAAACGAGGATCTCTATCTGAGACGATCGTCACTGGGACCCCGTGCAATCTCACTACATCCCGAATGTACAAATCGGCAAGATGATCTACCGAATCTCTCACGCGCATAGGAATAAAGTGCGCCGACTTAGTCAACCGGTCTACAACCACCCAAATAGCATCACTACCCCGCTGAGTCCTCGGAAGACCTACAACGAAGTCCATAGTGACATGCTCCCACTTCCACTCGGCAATAGGCAAGGGTTGTAACAAACCCGCTGGCCTCTGATGCTCGGCCTTCACTTGCTGGCAAGTAAGGCACTTCGATACGAAAACAGCCACATCTCTTTTCATACCCCGCCACCAAAACTGGCGACCCAAATCCTGATACATCTTAGTACCTCCCGGATGCACCGCAAGGCGCGAATGGTGAAACTCTCGGAGTACGTCCTCTCAGCAAGACTCCGGTACAAATAAACGATCTCGGTATCTCACACTCTGGTCAGGATACACCGTTAAACCCTTCTCAACTTTCCCACTGGAGATCTTCTCTCGGAGGGATTCTACCTCAAGGTCACCTCTCTGTGCCTCTAACACTCTAGTCACCAGTGTAGGCTGCGCAACAACAGAAAACAAGGCCGCAGCCTCGACAGATTCGCCCAGTAGCAAATCAAACTCGCCAAGTGCTCCCAACATCACCCATTCTCGGATGGCTATACAAGCTACATCACTAATGGTTTTCCTACTAAGGGCATCGGCCACAACATTGGCCTTCCCCGGATGATAATGCAACTCAAAATCATAATCCTCGATGAACTCCATCCATCTCCTCTGCCTCAAATTCAAGTCTTTCTGTGTAAACAGATACTTCAAACTCTTGTGGTCCGAGAATACCTCGAACTTCTCACCATAAAGGTAGTGCCTCCAGATTTTCAAGGCAAAAATCACAGCTGCTAACTCTAGGTCGTGTGTGGGGTAATTCTTCTCGTGTATTTTCAACTGACGTGAGCCATAAGCTACTACTTTCCCTTCTTGCATCAACACACAACCCAAACCCTCTCGTGAAACATCACAATAAACCGCATAACCCAACCCTCTCTCCGGAATAATTAACACCGGAGCGGTGGTCAATCTAACTTTCAACTCTTGGAACGACTTTTCACAAGTTTCACTCCACACAAACTTGACTCCCTTCCGAGTCAGCTTAGTCAATGGTGACGCTAGCCTGGAGAAATCTTTCACAAACCGACGGTAGTACCCAGCCAATCCCAGAAAACTGCGGATCTCAAACACACTCTTAGGCTGTGCCCAATCTTGCACTGCCTCAACCTTGGATGTATCAACAGACACCCCTTCCCCGGATACCACGTGGCCTAAGAATTTGACTTCCCCCAGCCAGAACTCACACTTCCCAAACTTAGCATACAGCCTATGGGCTCTAAGCAACTCAAGCACCACTCTCAAGTGTGCCTCATGCTCCTCCTCGGAAGACGAATAGATAAGGATATCGTCCACGAAAACAACCACAAATCGGTCTAAGAACTCCCGGAAAATCCGGTTCATCAAGTCCATAAAGACTGCCGGTGCATTGGTAAGCCCAAATGGCATCACCAGAAACTCATAATGGCCATACCGCGTACGGAATGCCGTCTTAGGAATATCTTCCTCCCTGACCCTCAACTGATGGTAACCCGATCTCAAGTCTATCTTAGAGAAACAACGGGAACCCTTCAACTGGTCAAACAAATCATCTATACGGGGCATAGGGTACTTATTCTTAACCGTAGCCCGATTCAACTTCCGGTAGTCTATACACAATCTCAAGGCACCATCTTTCTTTTTAACAAAGAGGGCCGGTGCTCCCCACGGTGAAACACTAGGGCGAACAAAGCCCTTATCAAGCAATTCCTGGAGCTGAACTTTCAACTCAACCAACTCTGCTGGAGCAAAACGGTAAGGTGCCATAGAAATCGGCGCCGTACCAGGCACTAAATCAATAGAGAACTCTATCTCTCGGTGAGGTGGCAAACTAACAAGATCTTCGGGAAAGACATCCGAATACTCACAAACCACCCTCGGTAACACAATCTGAGTCTCACCACTCTTACCACTCTCAAAGCTGGCAAGTAGACTACTAAGCTCACTTCGCCCTCGCGAATCATACCCCGGTGGCAAAACACTACCAACCCGGTCTCCCAAGAAATGGAACCACTCCCCGCTCAAGGTACACAATGTAACCCTCTGGCGGTAGCAATCAATAACAGCCCGGTATGACGATAACCAGTCCATACCCAAAATAACATCAAAACCCTTCATGGGCATGACAACAAACGGAAAAGGAAGCCTATAGTCGGCGACCTCTATATCACATCCTCTAACACCCTGTTTCAGGATCAACTCACCACCCAAAGGCGATACCACACAAACAGGAGATGCTAACTGTGCTAACTCCAATTCCAAAACAGATGCAAATGCAGCAGATACAAAAGAATGAGATGCACCCGTGTCTATCAACACATTAGCAACTGAGTTGCAAAACAGAAAAGTACCTCTCACCACCGATGGAGCTGGTACTAAATCCGGCGCGGTAACAGCATACACGCGCCCCGTAGGCCCCTGGTCTACCTGCTCACCTCTCGGAGCAAAAGACTGGTGCACAGACTGGGATGACGAAGCTCCCGGATTGGCCCTCGAGGCCTGCACAGACTGAGCTGGCTGAAAACCCTGCGTTTGCCTAGAACCAGACGCTCCCGAAGTGGCACTCAACTGTGGGCAAAACCTCTTCATGTGCCCAGGTTGTCCACACTGATAACAAGTCAAGAGCTGCCCCCTGCCCAAACTCTGACTCTGCGGTCTAGCTGAAGAAGAAGCAGCTTTCTGACCCCCACCCTTCTGCGGGCAAACAGATACCTTGTGACCCAGCTGGCCACACTTGTAACAGGTGGAATCCCCCTGACCACCTCTCCCGGAGCCTGCACTCGGCACTGGGAAGGTCGATCTAGCAACACCAACCTGCGACTGCCGAGGGTTAGAACCCCTCTGCCTCTTGCCATCACCCTGGCTATCCTGGCTCCTCTTGGAGCCTCTCTGACCCTCATCCTCCTCCTGCATCATAAGCTCCATATGAGCTGCAGCGTCCACTAAGTGTCTATACTCTCGAATATAAGACCCACCAATTCTCAACTTGAGGCCCTGCCTCAACTTCCGCTCAAACTCATAGCAACGGCGTTCCTCAGACGCCACCAGTTCAGGTGCAAACCTAGACAGACTGGTAAAAGTAGCCTCAAACTCGGCCACTGACAAGCCCTGCTGATTAAGCCGGCTAAACTGATCCCTCAGCTTTTCCCTAGCTGCTGCTGATAAAAACCTCTCCTGAAAAGCATTCACAAACGCCTCCCAAGTACCACCAACACGAGCTTTCTCGTACTTCCACCATTGACCCGCATCTCCCTTCAGTTGGAAGGATGCCAAGGTCACTTTCAGTGCTCCGTCCTCGATGCCAAGCATCTCAAACGTCTTCGTTGTCTGTTCGAGCCATTCATCTGCCTTAAGCGGCTCTTTAGGATCCCCGATAAACTCGTCCGGATTACACCGGAAGAACTCCCTCTTCAAGAAGGAAGGCCCTGTCTCAGCTGCCTGATTCCCAGCTCTAAGAATACCCAAAGCTCCCGCTATCTCTCTGGCCAAGGCACCCATAGCCTGCTGACCTACTGGCTCGGCCACATTGGCCTGCCCAACTCCCTCCTGCACTGCCGGAATCTCACCCTGTAACGGTACTTCCTGCCTCGCAGGTCTACCACGTCTAGCACCTCTTCCTCGTCCTGACATCCTAATAAAGGTAACACAGAACGTTAGCACATTCACAAATGTGCCGAAACTGAACACTCACGTCCTAATGCATTGACAACTGTAATTCACTCCACATAAGCACATAAACACATAAGCACTTACGAATTTCATTTCCGGATAATGATAGTCCCGAGGCGTTACTAGAGTTCCGGTTAGAAATAGCATTGATCAAGTGCTTTTCCAACAAGACTCCCAGAAACTCAAGGATCCAATCAACATCCTAGAAATTAAATCCCATACCCACATAGTCACATAAGCATGTTATCAAATAAACACATAGCATATGGTACTACATCTAAGTCTCTATCAAGCGAGACAAGTCCATTGTGATCCTAATCACTTCCCACGTACCCAAAGTATTCGAACCCGGTACGCTCTGATACCAAGTTGTAACGCCCTCAAAATATAAGCATTAAACCCATTAGATAAGACATGCATTTATATACAAACTATCCACATTCCTTTATTCATTAGAGTTTCATATACATATGTATTACATGTTAACATCAAAACAAAATGCCCTACGGGCTTACAGCTTTCCAAGTTAACACTTGGTTACAACGAAGAGTTCTAACTCGTTTACACATTAAGCCCTTGGCTTGAAGTTACATATAATACATCAAAAGTAAAACGACAAAACTATGCCCGCCACTAGCCTCCCAGCTATGTCCTTGGAGGTGGCATGCTTCCTGTACCTGAAAATGATATTCCCATATAGGGTGAGCCACAACCCAGTAGAAATACACTAAACCAACCATGGACATTGACTAAAACATTAGCATTTGATAGTTGGTCAACACTGATACAATCACATAAATTACATATTTATGTCAACGACTTACAAGTCCCATTTACTTTTCATTTTCCCTTTTTCAACAGATAAGCATGCTAGCTCTATCTTCATCTCCACAGATATGTATAAAAACTATATCTCACATTCAGATAAGCATAAAAGCTATATCCACATTCTCAACAGATATGTTTATCAACAATCTCCACAGATAAGCATACAAGCTGTATCCACATTCTATAACAGATATGTATATCAACAATATCCACAGATAAGCATACAAGCTGTATCCACACTTCACAAAGATAAGCATATGAGCTCTATCTTCACTTCTCTAGACAAGCATATGAGCTCTGTCTACGGAGTTCATCCCCTATCTCCTCCAAATACCTATCCGGTTTAGAGGTACATCCCCTATCTTCCCCTAAACCGCGGAGTACATCCCCTATCTCCTCCTCTACACATAACGTATATAAACACATTGGTTCTATATACAATCACACAATACACACAATTAATGTATTCTATCAACCGTCAAGTTCCATGACACATTCCATTGATTAGTTTCCGTTTACCTAATCATCATGCATTGTCTACACAATCTCGACTATCCTCCACCGATAGCCCAAAGCAGTTATTTCTAAAACAGAAAATAAATGCACAAATGGATATTCAATCAACATTTCATTTCCTCATTTCTCACCAATTAATTATCCCAATTAATTAAACAATGTAATTAGGCCATTTTCCATAATTACTATTTCAACCCTTAGGTCCCATTTTCACCAATGATTCAACAATCATTCCATTTCTCTATGCCAAACATGCATCTTGGTTTATTATGAGTAAAACCCCAACTTTTGTAAAATAGCACAAAAGCCCCAAACTTTCACAAAATGACCAAACCAAGCCCAACATCTCAAAATACCAAAATTTAAAGACAAAATCCATAGAGAGGAGTAGGTTATCCCTACCTCAAATTCGGAGTCCCAAAGGAGAAGACGACAAAACCCAACGTGCTCCAAAACCTGAGATTTTCAGATTAAAATGAAGCCCTCGACGATCAACAACTTTTTTGTAAAGGCCAAAGGTGAGTAAATCACTCTTACTAGATCAAAACCTAGAGAGAAGGTAGTATCTAGAGTGAGAGGCTCAACAATGGTGATTTTGGAAAAGTAAGAGAGAGAAGAGAAAGCAAAAAGTGATTTGGAAAGTCACAACTTCGGGTCTTTAACCCAGGTCTCCGCTCGAGCGTAAAACACCCCGCTCGAGCGGCCACTCACAGACTTACGCTCGAGCGGCCAACCTCCCGCTCGAGCGCAGAATGCACTCGCTCAGCACTTTTGCAGAAACAGACCTACGCTCGAGCTGCCAACCCTACGCTCGAGCGTACAACACTGCACAACAAATACTGGATGGGTGTATTCCCCGCTCGAGCGCCAACACCTCCGCTCGAGCGTACAGGCCAAAATCTGGGCAACTAGTTTTGGTTTCTAAACTCATCCAACCTGTAACAAACCCGCTCAACACATCCTATAACTCAATTATGAAGTAAAAA
This sequence comes from Camellia sinensis, assembly GCF_055761805.1. Classification (NCBI taxonomy): domain Eukaryota; kingdom Viridiplantae; phylum Streptophyta; class Magnoliopsida; order Ericales; family Theaceae; genus Camellia; species Camellia sinensis. The sequence continues at coordinate 42,479,082 of NW_028128987.1, read as the reverse complement.
GGATGCAAACAAAATAATAAACAACTACCAACATCCACGGACACATGTCCGGATCACTGTACATCAAGGGTAAACCCGGGATCGCTATAGATCTATTTGGAAATTAAATAAAAAAGGATGCTTAATAGAAAAGTAAATTGAATAAAAATGGAAGTAGAATAAAAATAAAAAGGAAAGTTGCATAAAATAAAAAGGGGAAGTTCAATCCAGAAACCACTACACCTTACCGATCTGTTTGCAAATTAAATAAAAAAGGAAGTTTAATAGAAAAGTAAATTGACTAAAAATGAAAGTAGAATAAAAATAAAAATGAAAGTTGCATAAAATTAAATATGGAAGTTCAATCCGGAAACCAGTTTACCTTAACGATCTATTTGGAAATTAAATAAAAAAGGAAGTTTAATAGGGAGGTACATTGAATTAAAATGGAAGTAGAATAAAAATAAAAATGAAAGTTTCATAAAATTAAAAATTGAAGTTCAATCCAAAAACCACTATACATTAACGATCTACTCGGAAATTAAATAAATAATGAAGTCCAATAGAAAAGTAAATCGAATAAAAATGGAAGTTGAATGAAAATAAAAATGAAGGTTGCATAAAATTAAGAATGGAAGTTCAATCCAGAAACCACTATACCTTAACGATCTATTTGAAAATTAAATAAAAAAGAAAGTTTAATAGAAAACTAAATTGAATAAAAATGGAAGTTGAGTAAAAATAAAAATGAAAGTTGCAGAAAATTAAATATGGAAGTTCAATCCAGAAACCACTATACCTTAACGATCAATTTGGTAATTTAAAAAAAAAAAGGAAGTTTAATAGAAAAGTAAATTGAATAAAAATGGAAGTTGAATAAAAATAAAAATGAAAGTTGCATGAAATTAAAAATGGAAGTTCAATCCAAAAACAACTATACCTTAACGATCTATTTGGAAATTAAATAAAAAAAGAAGTTGAGTAGAAAAAAAACTTGAATAAAAAAGGAAATTAAATAAAAATAAGAATGGAAGTTGCAGAAAATTAAAAATGGAAGTTCATTCTAGAAACCACTATAGCTTAACGACCTATTTGGAAATTAAAAAAAAAAAGGAAGTTTAATAGAAAAGCAAATTGAATAAAAATGGAAATTGAATAAAAATAAAAATGAAAGTTGCAGAAAATTAAATATGGAAGTTCAATCCAGAAACGACTATACCTTAACGATCTATTTGAAAATTAAATAAAAATGGAAGTTTAATAGAAAAGTAAATTGAATTAAAATGGAAGTAGATTAAAAATAAAAAGGAAAGTTCCATAAAATTAAAAATGGAAGTTCAATCCAGAAACCATTATACCTTAACGATCTGTTTGGAAATTAAATAAAAAAGGAAGTCTAATAGAAAAGTATATTGAATAAAAATGGAAGTTGAATAAAAATAAAAATGAAAGTTGCAGAATATTAAATATGGAAGTTCAACCCAGAAACCACTTTACCTTAACGATCTATTTGGAAATTAAAAGAAAAAGGAAGTTTAATAGAAAAGTAAATTGAATAAAAATGGAAGTAGAATAAAAATAAAAATGAAAGTTGCATAAAATTAAAAATGGATGTTCAATCCAAAAACCACTATACCTTAACGATCTATTTGGAAATTAAATAAAAAAGGAATTTGAGTAGAAAAGAAACTTGAATAAAAAAGGAAGTTAAATAAAAATAAAAATGGAAGTTGCAGAAAATTAAAAATGGAAGTTCATTCGAGAAGCCACTATACCTTAACGATCTATTTGGAAATTAAATAAAAAAGTAAGTTTAATAGAAAAGTAAATTGATTAAAAATGGAAGTAGAATAAAAATAAAAATGAAAGTTGCATAAAATTAAAAATGGAAGTTCAATCCAGAAACCACTATACCTTAACGATCTACTTTGAAGTTAAAAAAAAAAGGAAGTTTAATAGGAAAGTAAATTGAATTAAAATGGAAGTAGAATAAAAATAAAAATGGAAGTTGCATAAAATTTAAAATGGAAGTTCAATCCAGAAACCACTATACCTTAACGATCTATTTGGCAATTAAATAAAAAAGGAAGTTGAGTAGAAAAGAAACTTGAATAAAAGGGGAAGTTAAATAAAAATAAAAATGGAAGTTGCAGAAAATTAAATATGGAAATTCATACAAGAAACTACTATACCTTAACGATCTATTTGGAAATTAAATAAAAAAGGATGTTTGATAGAAAAGTAAATTGAATAAAAATAGAAGAACAATAAAAATAAAAATGAAAGTTGCTTAAAAGAAAAAGTGGAAGTTCAATCCAGAAACCACTATACCTTAACGATCTGTTTGCAAATTAAATAAAAAAGGAAGTTTAATAGAAAAGTAAATTGAACAAAAATGGAAGTTGAATAAAAATAAAAATGAAAGTTGCAGAAAATTAAATATGAAAATTCAGTCCAGAAACCACTACACCTTAACGATCTATTTGGAAATTAAATAAAAAATGAGGTTTAATAGAAAAGTAAATCGGAGAAAAATGGAAGTTGAATAAAATTAAAAATGAAAGTTGCATAAAATTAAAAATGGATGTTCAATCCAAAAACCACTATACCTTAACGATCTACTTGGAAATTAAATAAAAAAGGAAGTTGAGTAGAAAAGAAACTTGAATAAAATGGGAAGTTAAATAAAAATAAAAATGGAAGTTGCAGAAAATTAAAAATGGAAGTTCATTCAAGAAACCACTATATCTTAACGATCTATTTGGAAATTAAATAAAAAAGGAAGTTTAATAGAAAACTAAATTGAATAAAAATGGAAGTAGAATATAAATAAAAATGAAAGTTGCATAAAGTTAAAAATGGATGTTCAATCCAGAAACCAGTATACCTTAACGATCTATATTGAAATTAAATAAAAAATGAAGTTTAATAGGAAAGTAAATTGAATTAAAGTAGAAGTAGAATAAAAATAAAAATGAAAGTTGCATAAAATTAAAAATGGAAGATCAATCAAGGAACCACTATACCTTAACGATCTATTTGGAAATTAAATAAAAAAGAAAGTTTAATAGAAAAGTAAATTGAATAAAAATGGAAGTTGAATAAAAATAAAAATAACAGTTGCAGAAAGTTAAATATGGAAGTTCAATCCAGAAACCACTTTACCTTAACGATCTATTGGGCAATTAAAAAAAAAAGAAATTTTTATAGAAAAGTAAATTGAATAAAAATGGAAGTTGAATAAAAACGAAAGTTGCATAAAATTAAAAATGGAAGTTCAATCCAAAAACCACTATACCTTAACGATCTATTTGGAAATTAAATAAAAAAGGAAGTTGAGTAGAAAAGAAACTTGAATGAAAAAGGAAGCTAAATAAAAATAAAAATGGAAGTTGCAGAAAATTAAAAACGGAAGTTCATTCCAGAAACCACTATACCTTAACGACCTATTTGGAAATTAAAAGAAAAAGGAAGTGTAATAGAAAAGTAAATTGATTAAAAATGGAAGTAGAATAAAAATAAAAATGAAAGTTGCATAAAATAAAAAGGGGAAGTTCAATCCAGAAACCACTATACCTTAACGATATGTTTGCAAATTAAATAAAAAAGGAAGTTTAACAGAAAAGTAAATTGAATAAAAAATGGAAGTAGAATAAAAATAAAAATGAAAGTTGCATAAAATTAAATATGGAAGTTCAATCCAGAAACCACTATACCTTAACGATCTATTTGGAAATTAAATAAAAAAGGAAGTTTAATAGAAAAGTAAATTGTATAAAAACGGAAGTTGAATAAAAATAAAAATGAAAGTTGCAAAAAATTAAATATGGAAGTTCAATCCAGAAACAACTACACCTTGACGATCTATTTGGAAATTAAATAAAAAAGGAAGTTTAATAGAAAAGAAACTTGAATAAAAATGGAAGTTGAGTAAAAATAAAAATGAAAGTTGCAGAAAATTAAATACGGAAGTTCAATCCAGAAACCACTATACCTTAACGATCTATTTGGAAATTAAATAAAAAAGGAAGTTTAATAGAAAAGTAAATTGTATAAAAATGGAAGTAGAATACAAATAAAAAGGAAAGTTGCATAAAATTAAAAGTGGAAGTTCAATCCAGAAACCACTATACCTTAACGATCTATTTGGAAATTTAATAAAAAAGGAAGTTTCATAGAAAATTAAATTGAATAAAAATGGAAGTTGAATAAAAATAAGAATGAAAGTGGCACAAAATTAAAAATGGAAGTTCAGTCCAAAAACCACTATACCTTAATGATCTACTCGAAAATTAAATAAAAAATGAAGTTTAATAGAAAAGTAAATCGAATAAAAATGGAAGTTGAATAAAAATAAAAATGAAAGTTGCATAAAATTAAAAATGGAAGTTCAATCCAAAAACCACTATACCTTAACGATCTATTTGGAAATTAAATAAAAAAGGAAGTTGAGTAGAAAAGAAACTTGAATAAAATAGGAAGTTTAATAAAAATATAACGGGAAGTTGCAGAAATGTAAAAATGGAAGTCCATTCAAGAAACCACTATACCTTAACGATCTATGTGGAAATTAAAGAAAAAAGGATGTTTAATAGAAAAGTAAATTGAATAAAAATGGAAGTTGAATAAAAATAAAAAGTGGAAGTTCAATCCAGACACCACTATACCTGAACGATCTATTTGAAAATTAAATAAAAAAGGAAGTTTATTAGAAAAGTAAGTTGACAAAAAATGGAAGTAGAATAAAACTAAAAATGAAAGATGCATAAAATTAAAAATGGAAGTTCAATCCAGAACACACTATACCTTAACGATCTATTTGGAAATTAAATAAAAAAGGAAGTTTAATAAAAAAGTAAATTGAATAAAAATGGAAGTTGAATAAAAATAAAAATTAAAGTTGCAGAAAATTAAATATGGAAGTTCAATCCAGAAACCACTATACCTTAACGATCTACTTGGAAATTAAATAAAAAAGAAACTTTAATTGAAAAGTAAATTGAATAAAAATGGAAGTTGCATAAAATTAAAAATGGAAGTTCAATCCAAAAACCACTCTACCTTAACGATCTACTTGGAAATTAAATAAAAAATGAAGTTGAGTAGAAAAGAAACTTGAATAAAAAAGGAAGTTAAATTAAAATAAAAATGGAAGTTGTAGAAAATTAAAAATGGAAGTTCATTCCAGAAACCACTATACCTTAACGATCTATTTGGAAATTAAATAAAAAAGGATGTTTGATAGAAAAGTAAATTAAATAAAAATAGAAGTAGAATAAAAATAAAAGTGAAAGTTGCATAAAATAAAAAGTGGAAGTTCAATCCAGAAACCACTATAGCTTAACGATCTGTTTGCAAATTAAATAAAAAAGGAAGTTTAATAGAAAAGTAAATTGAATAAAAATGGAAGTTGAATAAAAATAAAAATGAAAGTTGCAGAAAATTAAATATGGAAGTTCAATTCAGAAACCACTTTACCTTAGCGATCTATTTGGAAATTAAATAAAAAAGGAAGTTTAATAGAAAAGTAAATTGAATAAAAATGGAAGTTGAATAAAAATAAAAATGAAAGTTGGATAAAATTAAAAATGGAAGTTCAATCCAAAAACCTCTATACCTTAACGATCTATTTGGAAATCAAATAAAAAAGGAATTTGAGTAGAAAAGAAACTTGAATAAAAAGGGAAGTTAAATAAAAATAAAAATGGAAGTTGCAGAAAATTAAAAATGGAAGTTCATTCGAGAAACCACTATACCTTAACGATCTATTTGGAAATTAAATAAAAAAGTAAGTTTAATAGAAAAGTAAATTGATTAAAAATGGAAGTAGAATAAAAATAAAAATGAAAGTTGCATAAAATTAAAAATGGAAGTTCAATCCAGAGACCACTATACCTTAAAGATCTACTTTGAAGTTAAATAAAAAAGGAAGTCTAATAGGAAAGTAAATTGAATTAAAATGGAAGTAGAATAAAAATAAAAATGAAAGTTGCATAAAATTAAAAATGGAAGTTGAATCCAGAAACCACTATACCATAACGATCTATTTGGAAATTAAATAAAAAAGGAAGTTGAGTAGAAAAGAAACTTAAATAAAATGGGAAGTTAAATAAAAATAAAAATGGAAGTTGCAGAAAATTAAATACGGAAATTCATTCAAGAAACCACTATACCTTAACGATCTATTTGGAAATTAAATAAAAAAAGATGTTTGATAGAAAAGTAAATTGAATAAAAATAGAATTAGAATAAAAATAAAAATGAAAGTTGCATAAAATAAAAAGTGGAAGTTCAATCCAGAAACCACTATACCTTACCGATCTCTTTGCAAATTAAATAAAAAAGAATGTTTGATAGAAATGTAAATTGAATAAAAATGGAGGTTGAATAAAATTAAAAATGAAAGTTGCATAAAATTAAAAATGGAAGTTCAATCCGGAAACCACTATACCTTAACGATCTACTTTGAAGTTAAATAAAAAAGGAAGTTAATAGGAAAGTAAATTGAAATAAAATGGAAGTAGAATAAAAATAAAAATGAAAGTTGCATCAAATTAAAAATGGAAGTTCAATCCAGAAACCACTATACCTTAACGATCTATTTGGAAATTAAATAAAAAATGAAGTTTAATAGAAAAATAAATTGGATAAAAATGGAAGTTGAATAAAAATAAAAATGAAAGTTGCATAAAATTAAAAATGGATGTTCAATCCAAAAACCACTATACCTTAACGATCTGTTTGGAAATTAAATAAAAAAGGAAGTTGAGTAAAAAATAAACTTGACTAAAAAGTGAAGTTAAATAAAAATAAAATTGGAAGTTGCAGGAAATTAAAAATGGAAGTTCATTCCAAAAACCACTATATCTTAACGATCTATTTGGAAATTAAATAAAAAATGAAGTTTAATAGAAAAGTAAATTGAATAAAAATGGAAGTAGAATATAAATAAAGATGAAAGTTGCATATAATTAAAAATGGATGCTCAATCCAGAAACCACTATACCTTACCGATATATTTGGAAATTAAATAAAAAATGAAGTTTAATAGGAAAGTAAATTGAATTAAAATAGAAGTAGAATAAAAATAAAAATGAAAGTTGCACAAAATTAAAAATGGAAGTTCAATCAAGAAACCACTATACCTTAACGATCTATTTGGAAATTAAATAAAAAAGGAAGTTTAATAGAAAAGTAAATTGAATAAAAATGGAAGTTGAATAAAAATAAAAATGAAAGTTGCAGAAAGTTAAATATGGAAGTTCAATCCAGTAACCAGCTTACCTTAACGATATATATGGAAATTAAATAAAATAGAAAGTTTAATAGAAAAGTAAATTGAATAAAAATGGAAGTTGAACAAAAATAAAAACGAAAGTTGCATAAAATTAAAAATGGAAGTTCAATCCAAAAACCACTATACCTTAACGATCTATTTGGAAATTAAATAAAAAAGGAAGTTGAGTAGAAAAGAAACATGAATGAAGAAGGAAGTTAAATCAAAATAAAAATGGAAGTTGCAGAAAATTAAAAATGGTAGTTCATTCCAGAAACCACTATACCTTAACGATCTATTTGGAAATTAAATTAAAAATGATGTTTAATAGAAAAGTAAATTGATTAAAAATGGAAGTAGAATAAAAATAAAAATGAAAGTTGCATAAAATAAAAAGGGGAAGTTCAATCCAGAAACCACTATACCTTAACGATCTGTTTGCAAATTAAATAAAAAATGAAGTTTAACAGAAAAGTAAATTGAATAAAAATGGAAGTAGAATAAAAATAACAATGAAAGTTGCATAAAATTAAATATGGAACTTCAATCCAGAAACCACTATACCTTAACGATCTATTTGGAAATTAAATAAAAAAGGAAGTCTAATAGAAAAGTAAATTGAATAAAAATGGAAGTTGAATAAGAATAAAAATGAAAGTTCCAAGAAATTAAAAATGAAAGTTCAATCCAAAAACCACTATACCTTAATGATCTACTTGGAAATAAAATAAAAAAAGAAGTTGAGTAGAAAAGAAACTTCAATAAAAAAGGAAGTTAAATAAAAATAAAATTGAAAGTTGCAGAAATGTTAAATTGGAACTCCATTCAAGAAACCACTATACCTCAATGATCTATTTGGAAATTAAATAAAAAAGGAAGTTTAATAGAAAAGTAAATTGAATAAAAATGGAAGTTGAATAAAAATAAAAATGAAAGTTGTAGAAAATTAAATATGGAAGTTCAATTCAGAAACCACTACACCTTAACGATCTATTTGGAAATTAAATAAAAAAGGAAGTTTAATAGAAAAGGAACATGAATAAAAATGGAAGTTGAGTAAAAATAAAAATGAAAGTTGCAGAAAATTAAATACGGAAGTTCAATCCAGAAACCACTATACCTTAACGATCTATTTGGAAATTAAATAAAAAAGGAAGTTTAATAGAAAAGTAAATTGTATAAAAATGGAAGTAGAATAAAAATAAAAAGGAAAGTTGCATAAAATTAAAAGTGGAAGTTCAATCCAGAAACCACTATACCTTAACGATCTATTTGGAAATTAAATAAAAAAGGAAGTTTCATAGAAAAGCAAATTGAATAAAAATAAAAATGAAAGTTGCAAGAAATTAAAAATGGAAGTTCAATCCAAAAACCACTATACCTTAACGATCTAATTGGAAATTAAATAAAAAATGAAGTTTAATAGAAAAGTAAATCGAATAAAAATGAAAGTTGAACAAAAATAAAAATGAAAGTTGCATAAAATTAAAAATGGAAGTTCAATCCAAAAACCACTATACCTTAACGATCTATTTGGAAATTAAATAAAAAAAGAAGTTGAGTAGAAAAGAAACTTGAATAAAAAAGGAAGTTAAATAAAAATAAAACTGAAAGACGCAGAAATGTAAAAATGGAAGTCCATTCAAGAAACCACAATACATTAACGATCTATGTGGAAATTAAATAAAAAAGGATGTTAAATAGAAAAGTAAATTGAATAAAATTGAAAGTTGATTAAAAATAAAAAGGAAAGTTGCATAAAATAAAAAGTGGAAGTTCAATCCAGAAACGACTATACCCGAACGATCTATTTGAGAATTAAATAAAAAAGGAAGTTTAATAGAGAAGTAAAATGACAAAAAATGGAAGTAGAATAAAAATAAAAATGAAAGATGCATAAAATTAAATATGGAATTTCAATCCAGAAACCACTATACCTTAACGACCTATTTGGAAATTAAATGAAAAAGGATGTTTAATAGAAAAGTAAATTGAATAAAAATGGAAGTTGAATAAAAATAAAAATTAAAGTTGCAGAAAATTAAATATGGAAGTTCAATCCAGAAACCACTACACCTTAAGGATCTACTTGGAAATTAAATAAAAAAGAAAGTTTAATAGAAAAGTAAATTGAATAAAAATGGAAGTTGAATAAAAATAAAAATGAAAGTTGTATAAAATTAAAAATGGAAGTTCAATCCAAAAACCACTATACCTTAACGATCTATTTGGAAATTAAATAAAAAAGGAAGTTGAGTAGAAAAGAAACATGAATGAAAAAGGAAGTTAAATAAATTTAAAAACGGAAGTTGTAGAAAATTAAAAATGGAAGTTCATTCAAGAAACCACTATACCTTAACGATCTATTTGGAAATTATATAAAAAAGGATGTTTAATAGAAAAGTATATTGAATAAAAATAGAAGTAGAATAAAAATAAAAAGGAATGTTGCCTAAAATAAAAAGGGGAAGTTCAATCCAGAAACCACTATACCTTAACAATCTGTTTACAAATTAAAAAAAAAATGGAAGTTTAGTAGAAAGGAAACTTGAATGAAAAAGGAAGTTAAATAAAAATAAAAATGGAAGTTGTAGAAAAATAAAAATGGAAGTTCATTCAAGAAACCACTATACCTTAACGATCTATTTGGAAATTAAATAAAAAAGGATGTTTAATAGAAAAGTAAATTGAATAAAAATGGAAGTAGAATAAAAATAAAAAGGAAAGTTGCATAAAATAAAAAGGGGAAGTTCAATCCCATAACCACTATACCTTAACGATCTGTTTGCAAATTAAATAAAAAAGGAAGTTGAGTAGAAAGGAAACTTGAATAAAAAAGGAAGTTAAATAAAAATAAAACTGGTTGTTGCAGAAAATTAAAAATGGAAGTTCATTCAGGAAACCACTATACTTTAACGATCTATTTGGAAATTAAATAAAAAATGATGTTTAATAGAAAAGTAAATTGAATAAAAATGGAAGTAGAATAAAAATAAAAAGGAAAGTTGCATAAAATAAAAAGTGGAAGTTCAATCCAGAAACCACTATACCTTAACGATCTATTTGGAAATTAAATAAAAAAGGAAGTTTCATAGAAAAGTAAATTGAATAAAAATGGAAGTTGAATAAAAATAAAAATGAAAGTTGCAAGAAATTAAAAATGGAAGTTCAATCCAAAAACCACTATACCTTAACGATCTACTTGGAAATTAAATAAAAAATGAAGTTTAATAGAAAAGTAAATCGAATAAAAATGAAAGTTGAACAAAAATAAAAATGAAAGTTGCATAAAATTAAAAATGGAAGTTCAATCCAGAAACCACTATACCTTAACGATCTATTTGGAAATTAAATAAAAAAGGAAGTTTAATTGGAAAGTAAATTGAATTAAAATTGAAGTAGAATAAAAATAAAAATGAAAGTTGCAGAAAATTAAATATGAAAATTCAGTCCAAAAACCACTATACCTTAACGATCTATTTGGAAATTAAATAAAAAATGAAGTTTAATAGAAAACTAAATTGGATAAAAATGGAAGTTGAATAAAAATAGAAATGAAAGTTGCATAACATTAAAATGGATGTTCAATCCAGAAACCACTATAATTTAAGGATCTATTTGGAAATTAAATAAAAAAGGAAGTTTAATAGTAAAGTAAATTGAATGAAAATTGAAGTAGAATAAAAATAAAAATGAAAGTTGCATAAAATTAAAAATGGAAGTTCAATCCAAAAACCACTATACCTTAACGATCTATTTGGAAATTAAATAAAAAAGGAAGTTAAAATAAAAATAAAATTGGAAGTTGCAAAAAATTAAAAATGGAAGTTCACTTGAGAAACCACTATACTTTAACGATCTATTTGGAAATTAAATAAAAAAAGTTGTTTAATAGAAAAGTAAATTGAATAAAAATGGAAGTAGAATATAAATAAAAATGAAAGTTGCATAAAATTAAAAATGGAAGTTCAATCCAGAAACCACTATACCTTAACGATCTATTTGGAAATTAAATAAAAAAGGAAGTTTATTAGAAAAGTAAATTGAATAAAAATGGAAGTTGAATAAAAATAAAAATGAAAGTTGCAGGAAATTAAATATGGAAGTTCAATCCAGAAACCACTTTACCTTAGCGATCTATTTGGAAATTAAATAAAAAAGGAAGTTTAATAGAAAAGTAAATTGAATAAAAATGGAAGTTGAATAAAAATAAAAATGAAAGTTGCATAAAATAAAAAATGGAAGTTCAATCCAAAAACCACTATACCTTAACGATCTATTTGGAAATTAAATAAAAAAGGAAGTTTAATAGAAAAGTAAATTGATTAAAAATACAAGTAAAATAAAAATAAAAATGAAAGTTGCATAAGATTAAAAATGGAAGTTCAATCCAGAAACCACTATACCTTAACGATCTATTTGGAAATTAAATAAAAAAGGAAGTTTAATTGGAAAGTAAATTCAATTAAAATTGAAGTAGAATAAAAATAAAAATGAAAGTTGCAGAAAATTAAATATGAAAATTCAGTCCAGAAACCACTATACCTTAACGATCTATTTGGAAATTAAATAAAAAATGAAGTTTAATAGAAAAGTAAATTGGATAAAAATGGAAGTTGAATAAAAATAGAAATGAAAGTTGCATAAAATTAAAATGGATGTTCAATCCAGAAACCACTATAATTTAACGATCTATTTGGAAATTAAATAAAAAAGGAAGTTTAATAGTAAAGTAAATTGAATGAAAATTGAAGTAGAATAAAAATAAAAATGAAAGTTGCATAAAATTAAAAATGGAAGTTCAATCCAAAAACCACTATACCTTAACGATCTATTTGGAAATTAAATAAAAAAGGAAGTTGAGTAGAAAAGAAACTTGAATGAAAAAGGAAGTTAAATAAAAATAAAAATGGAAGTTGCAGAAAATTAAAAACGGAAGTTCATTCCAGAAACCACTATACCTTAACGACCTATTTGGAAATTAAAAGAAAAAGGAAGTTTAATGGAAAAGTAAATTGATTAAAAATGGAAGTAGAATAAAAATAAAAATGAAAGTTGCATAAAATAAAAAGGGGAAGTTCAATCCAGAAACCAGTATACCTTAACGATCTGTTTGCAAATTAAATAAAAAAGGAAGTTTAACAGAAAAGTAAATTGAATAAAAAATGGAAGTAGAATAAAAATAAAAATGAAAGTTGCATAAAATTAAATATGGAAGTTCAATCCAGAAACCACTATACCTTAACGATCTATTTGGAAATTAAATAAAAAAGGAAGTTTAATAGAAAAGTAAATTGAATAAAAACGGAAGTTGAATAAAAATAAAAATGAAAGTTGCAAAAAATTAAATATGGAAGTTCAATCCAGAAACCACTACACCTTGACGATCTATTTGGAAATTAAATAAAAAAGGAAGTTTAATAGAAAAGAAACTTGAATAAAAATGGAAGTTGAGTAAAAATAAAAACGAAAGTTGCAGAAAATTAAATTCGGAAGTTCAATCCAGAAACCACTATACCTTAACGATCTATTTGGAAATTAAATAAAAAAGGAAGTTTAATAGAAAAGTAAATTGTATAAAAATGAAAGTAGAATACAAATAAAAAGGAAAGTTGCATAAAATTAAAAGTGGAAGTTCAATCCAGAAACCACTATACCTTAACGATCTATTTGGAAATTAAATAAAAAAGGAAGTTTCATAGAAAAGTAAATTGAATAAAAATGGAAGTTGAATAAAAATAAAAATGAAAGTTGCATAAAATAAAAAATGGAAGTTCAATCCAAAAACCACTATACCTTAACGATCTATTTGGAAATTAAATAAAAAAGGAAGTTTAATAGAAAAGTAAATTGATTAAAAATACAAGTAAAATAAAAATAAAAATGAAAGTTGCATAAGATTAAAAATGGAAGTTCAATCCAGAAACCACTATACCTTAACGATCTATTTGGAAATTAAATAAAAAAGTAAGTTTAATAGGAAAGTAAATTCAATTAAAATTGAAGTAGAATAAAAATAAAAATGAAAGTTGCAGAAAATTAAATATGAAAATTCAGTCCAGAAACCACTATACCTTAACGATCTATTTGGAAATTAAATAAAAAATGAAGTTTAATAGAAAAGTAAATTGGATAAAAATGGAAGTTGAATAAAAATATCAATGAAAGTTGCATAAAATTAAAATGGATGTTCAATCCAGAAACCACTATAATTTAACGATCTATTTGGAAATTAAATAAAAAAGGAAGTTTAATAGTAAAGTAAATTGAATGAAAATTGAAGTAGAATAAAAATAAAAATGAAAGTTGCATAAAATTAAAAATGGAAGTTCAATCCAAAAACCACTATACCTTAACGATCTATTTGGAAATTAAATAAAAAAGGAAGTTGAGTAGAAAAGAAACTTGAATGAAAAAGGAAGTTAAATAAAAATAAAAATGGAAGTTGCAGAAAATTAAAAACGGAAGTTCATTCCAGAAACCACTATACCTTAACGACCTATTTGGAAATTAAAAGAAAAAGGAAGTTTAATGGAAAAGTAAATTGATTAAAAATGGAAGTAGAATAAAAATAAAAATGAAAGTTGCATAAAATAAAAAGGGGAAGTTCAATCCAGAAACCAGTATACCTTAACGATCTGTTTGCAAATTAAATAAAAAAGGAAGTTTAACAGAAAAGTAAATTGAATAAAAAATGGAAGTAGAATAAAAATAAAAATGAAAGTTGCATAAAATTAAATATGGAAGTTCAATCCAGAAACCACTATACCTTAACGATCTATTTGGAAATTAAATAAAAAAGGAAGTTTAATAGAAAAGTAAATTGAATAAAAACGGAAGTTGAATAAAAATAAAAATGAAAGTTGCAAAAAATTAAATATGGAAGTTCAATCCAGAAACCACTACACCTTGACGATCTATTTGGAAATTAAATAAAAAAGGAAGTTTAATAGAAAAGAAACTTGAATAAAAATGGAAGTTGAGTAAAAATAAAAACGAAAGTTGCAGAAAATTAAATTCGGAAGTTCAATCCAGAAACCACTATACCTTAACGATCTATTTGGAAATTAAATAAAAAAGGAAGTTTAATAGAAAAGTAAATTGTATAAAAATGAAAGTAGAATACAAATAAAAAGGAAAGTTGCATAAAATTAAAAGTGGAAGTTCAATCCAGAAACCACTATACCTTAACGATCTATTTGGAAATTAAATAAAAAAGGAAGTTTCATAGAAAAGTAAATTGAATAAAAATGGAAGTTGAATAAAAATAAAAATGAAAGTTGCACAAAATTAAAAATGGAAGTTCAGTCCAAAAACCACTATACCTTAATGTTCTACTCGGAAATTAAATAAAAAATGAAGTTTAATAGAAAAGTAAATCGAATAAAAATGGAAGTTGAATAAAAATAAAAATGAAAGTTGCATAAAATTAAAAATGGAAGTTCAATCCAGAAACCACTATACCTTAACGATCTATTTGGAAATTAAATAAAAAACGACGTTTAATAGAAAAGTTAATTGAATAAAAATGGAAGTAGAATATAAATAAAAATGAAAGTAGCATAAAATTAAAAATGGAAGTTCAATCCAGAAACCACTATACCATAGCGATCTATTTGGAAATTAAATAAAAATAGAAGTTTCGTAGGAAAGTAAATTGAAATAAAATGGAAGTTGAATAAAAATAAAAAGGAAAGTTGCGTAAAATAAAAAGTGGAAGTTCAATCCAGAAACCACTATACCTGAACGATCTATTTGAAAATTAAATAAAAAAGGAAGTTTATTAGAAAAGTAAGTTGACAAAAAATGGAAGTAGAATAAAACTAAAAATGAAAGATGCATAAAATTAAAAATGGAAGTTCAATCCAGAACACACTATACCTTAACGATCTATTTGGAAATTAAATAAAAAAGGAAGTTTAATAAAAAAGTAAATTGAATAAAAATGGAAGCTGAATAAAAATAAAAATTAAAGTTGCAGAAAATTAAATATGGAAGTTCAATCCAGAAACCACTATACCTTAACGATCTACTTGGAAATTAAATAAAAAAGAAACTTTAATTGAAAAGTAAATTGAATAAAAATGGAAGTTGCATAAAATTAAAAATGGAAGCTCAATCCAAAAACCATTATACCTTAACGATCTATTTGGAAATTAAATAAAAAAGGGAGTTGAGTGGAAAAGAAACTTGAATGAAAAAGGAAGTTAAATAAAAATAAAAATGGAAGTTGTAGAAAATTAAAAATGGAAGTTCATTCAAGAAACCACTATACCTTAACGATCTATTTGGAAATTAAATAAAAAAGGATGTTTAATAGAAAAGTAAATTGAATAAAAATGGAAGTTGAATAAAAATAAAAAGGAAAGTTGCATAAAATAAAAAGTGGAAGTTCAATCTAGAAACCACTATACCTTAACGATCTGTTTGCAAATTAAATAAAAAAGGAAGTTTAGTAGAAAGGAAACTTGAATAAAAAAGGAAGTTAAATAAATATAAAACTGGTTGTTGCAGAAAATTAAAAATGGAAGTTCATTCAAGAAACCACTATATTTTAACGATCTATTTGGAAATTAAATAAAAAAGGATGTTTAATAGAATAGTAAATTAAATAAAAATGGAAGTAGAATGAAAATAAAAAGGAAAGTTGCATAAAATTAAAAGTGGAAGTTCAATCTAGAAACCACTATACCTTAACGATCTATTTGGAAATTAAATAAAAAAGGAAGTTTAATAGAAAAGAAAATTTAATAAAAATGAAAGTAGAATAAAAATAAAAATGGGAGTTGCAGAAAATTAAAAATGGCAGCTCATTCAAGAAAGCACTATACCTTAACGATCTATTTGGAAATTAAATAAAAAATGAAGTTTAATAGAAAAGTAAATTGAATAAAAATGGTAGTTGAATAAAACTAAAAATGAAACTTGCATAAAATTAAAAATGGAAGTTCAATCCAGAAACCACTATACGATAACGATCTATTTGGAAATTAAATAAAAAAGGAAGTTTAATAGGAAAGTAAATTGAATTAAAATTGAAGTAGAATAAAAATTAAAATGAAAGTTGCATAAAATTAAAAATGGAAGTTCAATCCAGAAACCACTATAACTTAACGATCTATTTGGAAATTAAATAAAAAAGGAAGTTTAATCGGAAAGTAAATTGAATGAAAATTGAAGTAGAATAAAAATAAAAATGAAAGTTCAATCCAAAAACCACTATACCTTAACGATCTACTTGGAAATTAAATAAAAAATGAAGTTGAGTAGAAAAGAAACTTGAATAAAAAAGGAAGTTAAATTAAAATAAAAATGGAAGTTGTAGAAAATTAAAAATGGAAGTTCATTCCAGAAACCACTATACCTTAACGATCTATTTGGAAATTAAATAAAAAAGGATGTTTGATAGAAAAGTAAATTAAATAAAAATAGAAGTAGAATAAAAATAAAAGTGAAAGTTGCATAAAATAAAAAGTGGAAGTTCAATCCAGAAACCACTATAGCTTAACGATCTGTTTGCAAATTAAATAAAAAAGGAAGTTTAATAGAAAAGTAAATTGAATAAAAATGGAAGTTGAATAAAAATAAAAATGAAAGTTGCAGAAAATTAAATATGGAAGTTCAATTCAGAAACCACTTTACCTTAGCGATCTATTTGGAAATTAAATAAAAAAGGAAGTTTAATAGAAAAGTAAATTGAATAAAAATGGAAGTTGAATAAAAATAAAAATGAAAGTTGAATAAAATTAAAAATGGAAGTTCAATCCAAAAACCTCTATACCTTAACGATCTATTTGGAAATCAAATAAAAAAGGAATTTGAGTAGAAAAGAAACTTGAATAAAAAGGGAAGTTAAATAAAAATAAAAATGGAAGTTGCAGAAAATTAAAAATGGAAGTTCATTCGAGAAACCACTACACCTTAACGATCTATTTGGAAATTAAATAAAAAAGTAAGTTTAATAGAAAAGTAAATTGATTAAAAATGGAAGTAGAATAAAAATAAAAATGAAAGTTGCATAAAATTAAAAATGGAAGTTCAATCCAGAGACCACTATACCTTAAAGATCTACTTTGAAGTTAAATAAAAAAGGAAGTCTAATAGGAAAGTAAATTGAATAAAAATGGAAGTAGAATAAAAATAAAAATGAAAGTTGCATAAAATTAAAAATGGAAGTTCAATCCAGAAACCATTATACCATAACGATCTATTTGGAAATTAAATAAAAAAGGAAGTTGAGTAGAAAAGAAACTTAAATAAAATGGGAAGTTAAATAAAAATAAAAATGGAAGTTGCAGAAAATTAAATATGGAAATTCATTCAATAAACCACTATACCTTAACGATCTATTTGGAAATTAAATAAAAAAAGATGTTTGATAGAAAAGTAAATTGAATAAAAATAGAAGTAGAATAAAAATAAAAATGAAAGTTGCATAAAATAAAAAGTGGAAGTTCAATCCAGAAACCACTATACCTTACCGATTTGTTTGCAAATTAAATAAAAAAGAAAGTTTGATAGAAAAGTAAATTGAATAAAAATGGAGGTTGAATAAAATTAAAAATGAAAGTTGCATAAAATTAAAAATGGAAGTTCAATCCGGAAACCACTATACCTTAACGATCTACTTTGAAGTTAAATAAAAAAGGAAGTTAATAGGAAAGTAAATTGAAATAAAATGGAAGTAGAATAAAAATAAAAATGAAAGTTGCATAAAATTAAAAATGGAAGTTCAATCCAGAAACCACTATACCTTAACGATCTATTTGGAAATTAAATAAAAAATGAAGTTTAATAGAAAAATAAATTGGATAAAAATGGAAGTTGAATAAAAATAAAAATGAAAATTGCATAAAATTAAAAATGGATGTTCAATCCAAAAACCACTATACCTTAACGATCTGTTTGGAAATTAAATAAAAAAGGAAGTTGAGTAAAAAATAAACTTGACTAAAATGGGAAGTTAAATAAAAATAAAATTGGAAGTTGCAGAAAATTAAAAATGGCAGTTCATTCCAAAAACCACTATATCTTAACGATCTATTTGGAAATTAAATAAAAAATGAAGTTTAATAGAAAAGTAAATTGAATAAAAATGGAAGTAGAATATAAATAAAGATGAAAGTTGCATATAATTAAAAATGGATGCTCAATCCAGAAACCACTATACCTTACCGATATATTTGGAAATTAAATAAAAAATGAAGTTTAATAGGAAAGTAAATTGAATTAAAATAGAAGTAGAATAAAAATAAAAATGAAAGTTGCACAAAATTAAAAATGGAAGTTCAATCAAGAAACCACTATACCTTAACGATCTATTTGGAAATTAAATAAAAAAGGAAGTTTAATAGAAAAGTAAATTGAATAAAAATGGAAGTTGAATAAAAATAAAAATGAAAGTTGCAGAAAGTTAAATATGGAAGTTCAATCCAGTAACCAGCTTACCTTAACGATATATATGGAAATTAAATAAAATAGAAAGTTTAATAGAAAAGTAAATTGAATAAAAATGGAAGTTGAACAAAAATAAAAACGAAAGTTGCATAAAATTAAAAATGGAAGTTCAATCCAAAAACCACTATACCTTAACGATCTATTTGGAAATTAAATAAAAAAGGAAGTTCAGTAGAAAAGAAACTTGAATGAAGAAGGAAGTTAAATAAAAATAAAAATGGAAGTTGCAGAAAATTAAAAATGGTAGTTCATTCCAGAAACCACTATACCTTAATGATCTATTTGGAAATTAAATAAAAAAGGATGTTTAATAGAAAAGTAAATTGATTAAAAATGGAAGTAGAATAAAAATAAAAATGAAAGTTGCATAAAATAAAAAGGGGAAGTTCAATCCAGAAACCACTATACCTTAACGATCTGTTTGCAAATTAAATAAAAAAGGAAGTTTAACAGAAAAGTAAATTGAATAAAAATGGAAGTAGAATAAAAATAACAATGAAAGTTGCATAAAATTAAATATGGAACTTCAATCCAGAAACCACTATACCTTAACGATCTATTTGGAAATTAAATAAAAAAGGAAGTTTAATAGAAAAGTAAATTGAATAAAAATGGAAGTTGAATAAGAATAAAAATGAAAGTTCCAAGAAATTAAAAATGAAAGTTCAATCCAAAAACCACTATACCTTAATGATCTACTTGGAAATAAAATAAAAAAAGAAGTTGAGTAGAAAAGAAACTTCAATAAAAAAGGAAGTTAAATAAAAATAAAATTGAAAGTTGCAGAAATGTTAAAATGGAAATCCATTCAAGAAACCACTATACCTTAATGCTCTATTTGGAAATTAAATAAAAAAGGAAGTTTAATAGAAAAGTAAATTGAATAAAAATGGAAGTTGAATAAAAATAAAAATGAAAGTTGTAGAAATTAAATATGGAAGTTCAATCCAGAAACCACTACACCTTAACGATCTATTTGGAAATTAAATAAAAAAGGAAGTTTAATAGAAAAGGAACATGAATAAAAATGGAAGTTGAGTAAAAATAAAAATGAAAGTTGCAGAAAATTAAATACGGAAGTTCAATCCAGAAATCACTATACCTTAACGATCTATTTGGAAATTAAATAAAAAAGGAAGTTTAATAGAAAAGTAAATTGTATAAAAATGGAAGTAGAATAAAAATAAAAATGAAAGTTGCATAAAATTAAAAGTGGAAGTTCAATCCAGAAACCACTATACCTTAACGATCTATTTGGAAATTAAATAAAAAAGGAAGTTTCATAGAAAAGTAAATTGAATAAAAATAAAAATGAAAGTTGCAAGAAATTAAAAATGGAAGTTCAATCCAAAAACCACTATACCTTAACGATCTAATTGGAAATTAAATAAAAAATGAAGTTTAATAGAAAAGTAAATCGAATAAAAATGAAAGTTGAACAAAAATAAAAATGAAAGTTGCATAAAATTAAAAATGGAAGTTCAATCCAAAAACCACTATACCTTAACGATCTATTTGGAAATTAAATAAAAAAAGAAGTTGAGTAGAAAAGAAACTTGAATAAAAAAGGAAGTTAAATAAAAATAAAACTGAAAGACGCAGAAATGTAAAAATGGAAGTTCATTCAAGAAACCACAATACATTAACGATCTATGTGGAAATTAAATAAAAAAGGATGTTAAATAGAAAAGTAAATTGAATAAAATTGAAAGTTGATTAAAAATAAAAAGGAAAGTTGCATAAAATAAAAAGTGGAAGTTCAATCCAGAAACAACTATACCCGAACGATCTATTTGAGAATTAAATAAAAAAGGAAGTTTAATAGAGAAGTAAAATGACAAAAAATGGAAGTAGAATAAAAATAAAAATGAAAGATGCATAAAATTAAAAATGGAATTTCAATCCAGAAACCACTATACCTTAACGACCTATTTGGAAATTAAATAAAAAAGGATGTTTAATAGAAAAGTAAATTGAATAAAAATGGAAGTTGAATAAAAATAAAAATTAAAGTTGCAGAAAATTAAATATGGAAGTTCAATCCAGAAACCACTACACCTTAAGGATCTACTTGGAAATTAAATAAAAAAGAAAGTTTAATAGAAAAGTAAATTGAATAAAAATAGAAGTTGAATAAAAATAAAAATGAAAGTTGTATAGAATTAAAAATGGAAGTTCAATCCAAAAACCACTATACCTTAACGATCTATTTGGAAATTAAATAAAAAAGGAAGTTGAGTAGAAAAGAAACATGAATGAAAAAGGAAGTTAAATAAATTTAAAAACGGAATTGTAGAAAATTAAAAATGGAAGTTCATTCAAGAAACCACTATACCTTAACGATCTATTTGGAAATTATATAAAAAAGGATGTTTAATAGAAAAGTAAATTGAATAAAAATAGAAGTAGAATAAAAATAAAAAGGAATGTTGCCTAAAATAAAAAGGGGAAGTTCAATCCAGAAACCACTATACCTTAACAATCTGTTTGCAAATTAAATAAAAAATGGAAGTTTAGTAGAAAGGAAACTTGAATGAAAAAGGAAGTTAAATAAAAATAAAAATGGAAGTTGTAGAAAAATAAAAATGGAAGTTCATTCAAGAAACCACTATACCTTAACGATCTATTTGGAAATTAAATAAAAAAGGATGTTTAATAGAAAAGTAAATTGAATAAAAATGGAAGTAGAATAAAAATAAAAAGGAAAGTTGCATAAAATAAAAAGGGGAAGTTCAATCCCATAACCACTATACCTTAACGATCTGTTTGCAAATTAAATAAAAAAGGAAGTTGAGTAGAAAGGAAACTTGAATAAAAAAGGAAGTTAAATAAAAATAAAACTGGTTGTTGCAGAAAATTAAAAATGGAAGTTCATTCAGGAAACCACTATACTTTAACGATCTATTTGGAAATTAAATAAAAAAGGATGTTTAATAGAAAAGTAAATTGAATAAAAATTGAAGTAGAATAAAAATAAAAAGGAAAGTTGCATAAAATAAAAAGTGGAAGTTCAATCCAGAAACCACTATACCTTAACGATCTATTTGGAAATTAAATAAAAAAGGAAGTTTCATAGAAAAGTAAATTGAATAAAAATGGAAGTTGAATAAAAATAAAAATGAAAGTTGCAAGAAATTAAAAATGGAAGTTCAATCCAAAAACCACTATACCTTAACGATCTACTTGGAAATTAAATAAAATATGAAGTTTAATAGAAAAGTAAATCGAATAAAAATGAAAGTTGAACAAAAATAAAAATGAAAGTTGCATAAAATTAAAAATGGAAGTTCAATCCAGAAACCACTATACCTTAACGATCTATTTGGAAATTAAATAAAAAAGGAAGTTTAATTGGAAAGTAAATTGAATTAAAATTGAAGTAGAATAAAAATAAAAATGAAAGTTGCAGAAAATTGAATATGAAAATTCAGTCCAAAAACCACTATACTTTAACGATCTATTTGGAAATTAAATAAAAAATGAAGTTTAATAGAAAAGTAAATTGGATAAAAATGGAAGTTGAATAAAAATAGAAATGAAAGTTGCATAAAATTAAAATGGATGTTCAATCCAGAAACCACTATAATTTAAGGATCTATTTGGAAATTAAATAAAAAAGGAAGTTTAATAGTAAAGTAAATTGAATGAAAATTGAAGTAGAATAAAAATAAAAATGAAAGTTGCATAAAATTAAAAATGGAAGTTCAATCCAAAAACCACTATACCTTAACGATCTATTTGGAAATTAAATAAAAAAGGAAGTTGAGTAGAAAAGAAACTTGAATAAAAAAGGAAGTTAAATAAAAATAAAAATGGAAGTTGCAGAAAATTAAAAATGGAAGTTCAATCCAGAAACCACTATACTTTAACGATCTATTTGGAAATTAAATAAAAAAAGTTGTTTAATAGAAAAGTAAATTGAATAAAAATGGAAGTAGAATATAAATAAAAATGAAAGTTGCATAAAATTAAAGATGGAAGTTCAATCTAGAAACCACTATACCTTATCGATCTATTTGGAAATTAAATAAAAAAAGAAGTTTATAAGAAAAGTAAATTGAATAAAAATGGAAGTTGAATAAAAATAAAAATGAAAGTTGCAGGAAATTAAATATGGAAGTTCAATCCAGAAACCACTTTACCTTAGCGATCTATTTTGGAAATTACATAAAAAATGAAGTTTAATAGAAAAGTAAATTGAATAAAAATGGAAGTTGAATAAAAATAAAAATGAAAGTTGCTTAAAATTAAAAATGGAAGTTCAATCCAAAAACCACTATACCTTAACGATCTATTTGGGAATTAAATAAAAAAGGAAGTTAAATAAAAATAAAATTGGAAGTTGCAGAAAATTAAAAATGGAAGTTCACTTGAGAAACCACTATACTTTAACGATCTATTTGGAAATTAAATAAAAAAAGTTGTTTAATAGAAAAGTAAATTGAATAAAAATGGAAGTAGAATATAAATAAAAATGAAAGTTGCATAAAATTAAAAATGGAAGTTCAATCCAGAAACCACTATACCTTAACGATCTATTTGGAAATTAAATAAAAAAGGAAGTTTATTAGAAAAGTAAATTGAATAAAAATGGAAGTTGAATAAAAATATAAATGAAAGTTGCATAAAATTAAAATGGATGTTCAATCCAGAAACCACTATAATTTAAGGATCTATTTGGAAATTAAATAAAAAAGGAAGTTTAATAGTAAAGTAAATTGAATGAAAATTGAAGTAGAATAAAAATAAAAATGAAAGTTGCATAAAATTAAAAATGGAAGTTCAATCCAAAAACCACTATACCTTAACGATCTATTTGGAAATTAAATAAAAAAGGAAGTTGAGTAGAAAAGAAACTTGAATAAAAAAGGAAGTTAAATAAAAATAAAAATGGAAGTTGCAGAAAATTAAAAATGGAAGTTCAATCCAGAAACCACTATACTTTAACGATCTATTTGGAAATTAAATAAAAAAAGTTGTTTAATAGAAAAGTAAATTGAATAAAAATGGAAGTAGAATATAAATAAAAATG
The DNA here is from genome assembly GCF_055761805.1 of Camellia sinensis. NCBI lineage: Eukaryota > Viridiplantae > Streptophyta > Magnoliopsida > Ericales > Theaceae > Camellia > Camellia sinensis. The sequence continues at coordinate 42,455,338 of NW_028128987.1, read as the reverse complement.
AAAGTTGCATAAAATTAAAAATGGAAGTTCAATCCAGAAACCACTATACCTTAACGATCTATTTGGAAATTAAATAAAAAAGGAAGTTTATAAGAAAAGTAAATTGAATAAAAATGGAAGTTGAATAAAAATAAAAATGAAAGTTGCAGGAAATTAAATATGGAAGTTAAATCCAGAAACCACTTTACCTTAGCGATCTATTTGGAAATTACATAAAAAAGGAAGTTTAATAGAAAAGTAAATTGAATAAAAATGGAAGTTGAATAAAAATAAAAATGAAAGTTGCATAAAATTAAAAATTGAAGTTCAATGCAAAAACCACTATACCTTAACGATCTATTTGGAAATTAAATAAAAAAGGAAGTTAAAATAAAAATAAAATTGGAAGTTGCAGAAAATTAAAAATGGAAGTTCACTTGAGAAACCACTATACTTTAACGATCTATTTGGAAATTAAATAAAAAAAGTTGTTTAATAGAAAAGTAAATTGAATAAAAATGGAAGTAGAATATAAATAAAAATGAAAGTTGCATAAAATTAAAAATGGAAGGTCAATCCAGAAACCACTATACCTTAACGATCTATTTGGAAATTAAATAAAAAAGGAAGTTTAATAGAAAAGTAAATTGAATAAAAACGGAAGTTGAATAAAAATAAAAATGAAAGTAGCAAAAAATTAAATATGGAAGTTCAATCTAGAAACCACTACACCTTGACGATCTATTTGGAAATTAAATAAAAAAGGAAGTTTAATAGAAAAGAAACTTGAATAAAAATGGAAGTTGAGTAAAAATAAAAATGAAAGTTGCAGAAAATTAAATACGGAAGTTCAATCCAGAAACCACTATACCTTAACGATCTATTTGGAAATTAAATAAAAAAAGAAGTTTAATAGAAAAGTAAATTGTATAAAAATGGAAGTAGAATACAAATAAAAAGGAAAGTTGCATAAAATTAAAAGTGGAAGTTCAATCCAGAAACCACTATACCTTAACGATCTATTTGGAAATTAAATAAAAAAGGAAGTTTCATAGAAAAGTAAATTGAATAAAAATGGAAGTTGAATAAAAATAAAAATGAAAGTTGCACAAAATTAAAAATGGAAGTTCAGTCCAAAAACCACTATACCTTAATGATCTACTCGGAAATTAAATAAAAAATGAAGTTTAATGGAAAAGTAAATCGAATAAAAATGGAAGTTGAATAAAAATAAAAATGAAAGTTGCATAAAATTAAAAATGGAAGTTCAATCCAGAAACCACTATACCTTAACGATCTATTTGGAAATTAAATAAAAAACGAAGTTTAATAGAAAAGTTAATTGAATAAAAATGGAAGTAGAATATAAATAAAAATGAAAGTTGCATAAAATTAAAAATGGAAGTTCAATCCAGAAACCACTATACCATTGCGATCTATTTGGAAATTAAATAAAAATAGAAGTTTCGTAGGAAAGTAAATTGAATTAAAATGGAAGTTGAATATAGCGATCCCGGGTTTACCCTTGTTGTATAGTGATCCGGACATGTGTCCGTGGATGTTGGTAGTTGTTTATTATCTTGTTTGCATCCTTTCTTACTTTGTATTTGAGTTATAGGATGTGTTGAGCGGGGTTGTCTGAGTGCCGCTCGAGCGTAGGGTTGGGAGCTCGAGCGGAGGCCTGGTTCTGCAAAAGTGCTGGGCGAGTGCATTCTGCGCTCGAGCGGGAGGTTGGCCGCTCGAGCGGAAGTCTGTGAGTGGCCGCTCGAGCGGGGTGTTTTACGCTCGAGCGGAGACCTGGGTTAAAGTCCCGAATTTGTGACTCTTTAAATTACTTTTTCACTTTCTCTTCTCTCTCTTACTTTTCCAAAATCACCATTGTTGAGCCTCTCACTCTAGACTCTACCTTCTCTCTAGGTTTTGATCTAGTAGGAGTGATTTACTCACCTTTGGCCTTTACAAAAAAGTTGTTGATCGTCGAGGGCTTCATTTTAATCTGAAAATCTCGGGTTTTGGAGCACGTTGGGTTTTGTCGTCTTCTCCTTTGGGACTCCGAATTTGAGGTAGGGATAACCTACTCCTCTCTTTGGGTTTTGTCTTTAAATTTTGGTATTTTGAGATGTTGGGCTTGGTTTGGTAATTTTGTGAAGGTTTGGGGCTTTTGTGTAATTTTACAAAAGTTGGGGTTTTATTCATAATAAACCTAGATGCATGTTTGGCATAAAAAGAAATGGAATGATTGTTGAATCATTGATGAAAATGGGACCTAAGGGTTGAAATAGTAATTATGGAAAATGGCCTAATTACATTGTTTAATTAATTGGGATAATTAATTGGTGAGAAATGAGGAAATGAAATGTTGATTGAATATCCATTTGTGCATTTATTTTCTGTTTTAGAAATAACTGCTTTGGGCTATCGGTGGAGGATAGTCGAGATTGTTGTAGACAATGCATGATGATTAGGTAAACGGAAACTAATCAATGGAATGGGTCATGGAACTTGACGGTTGATAGAATACATTAATTGTGTGTATTGTATGATTGTATATAGAACCAATGTGTTTATATACGTTATGTGTAGAGGAGGAGATAGGGGATGTACTCCGCGGTTTAGGGGAAGATAGGGGATGTACCTCTAAACCGGATAGGTATTGGGAGGAGATAGGGGATGAACTCCGTAGACAGAGCTCATATGCTTGTCTAGAGAAGTGAAGATAGAGCTCATATGCTTATTTTTGTGAAGTGTGGATACAGCTTGTATGCTTATCTGTGGATATTGTTGATATACATATCTGTTGTAGAATGTGGATACAGCTTGTATGCTTATCTGTGGATATTGTTGATATACATATCTGTTGAGAATGTGGATATAGCTTTTATGCTTATCTGAATGTGAGATATAGTTTTTATACATATTTGTGGAAATGATGATAGAGCTAGCATGCTTATCTGTTGAAAAAGGGAAAATGAAAAGTAAATGGGACTTGTAAGTCGTTGACATAAATATGTAATTTATGTGATTGTATCAGTGTTGACCAACTATCAATTGCTAATGTTTTAGTCATTGTCCATGGTTGGTTTAGTGTGTTTCTACTGGGCTGTGGCTCACCCTATATGGGAATATCATTTTCAGGTACAGGAAGCATGCCACCTCCAAGGACATAGCTGGGAGGCTAGTGGCGGGCATAGTTTTGTCGTTTTACTTTTGATGTATTATATGTAACTTCAAGCCAAGGGCTTAATGTGTAAACGAGTTAGAACTCTTTGTTGTAACCAAGTGTTAACTTGGAAAGCTGTAAGCCCGTAGGGCATTTTGTTATGAGGTTAACATGTAATATTTAATTAACGGAACTCTAATGAATATAAGAGTGTGGTTAATTTATATGTAAATGCATGTCTTATCTGATGGGTTTATTGTTATTTTTTTGAGGGCGTTACATTGAATAAAAATAAAAAGGAAAGTTGCGTAAAATAAAAAGTGGAAGTTCGATCCAGAAACCACTATACTTGAACGATCTATTTGAAAATTAAATAAAAAAGGAAGTTTATTAGAAAAGTAAGTTGACAAAAAATGGAAGTAGAATAAAACTAAAAATGAAAGATGCATAAAATTAAAAATGGAAGTTCAATCCAGAACACACTATACCTTAACGATCTATTTGGAAATTAAATAAAAAAGGAAGTTTAATAAAAAAGTAAATTGAATAAAAATGGAAGTTGAATAAAAATAAAAATTAAAGTTGCAGAAAATTAAATATGGAAGTTCAATCCAGAAACCACTATACCTTAACGATCTACTTGGAAATTAAATAAAAAGAAACTTTAATTGAAAAGTAAATTGAATAAAAATGGAAGTTGCATAAAATTAAAAATGGAAGCTCAACCCAAAAACCATTATACCTTAACGATCTATTTGGAAATTAAATAAAAAAGGAAGTTGAGTGGAAAAGAAACATGAATGAAAAAGGAAGTTAAATAAAAATAAAAATGGAAGTTGTAGAAAATTAAAAATGGAAGTTCATTCAAGAAACCACTATACCTTAACGATCTATTTGGAAATTAAATAAAAAAGGATGTTTAATAGAAAAGTAAATTGAATAAAAATGGAAGTTGAATAAAAATAAAAAGGAAAGTTGCATAAAATAAAAAGTGGAAGTTCAATCTAGAAACCACTATACCTTAACGATCTGTTTGCAAATTAAATAAAAAAGGAAGTTTAGTAGAAAGGAAACTTGAATAAAAAAGGAAGTTAAATAAATATAAAACTGGTTGTTGCAGAAAATTAAAAATGGAAGTTCATTCAAGAAACCACTATATTTTAACGATCTATTTGGAAATTAAATAAAAAAGGATGTTTAATAGAAAAGTAAATTGTATAAAAATGGAAGTAGAATACAAATAAAAAGGAAAGTTGCATAAAATTAAAAGTGGAAGTTCAATCCAGAAACCACTATACCTTAACGATCTATTTGGAAATTAAATAAAAAAGGAAGTTTCATAGAAAAGTAAATTGAATAAAAATGGAAGTTGAATAAAAATAAAAATGAAAGTTGCACAAAATTAAAAATGGAAGTTCAGTCCAAAAACCACTATACCTTAATGATCTACTCGGAAATTAAATAAAAAATGAAGTTTAATGGAAAAGTAAATCGAATAAAAATGGAAGTTGAATAAAAATAAAAATGAAAGTTGCATAAAATTAAAAATGGAAGTTCAATCCAGAAACCACTATACCTTAACGATCTATTTGGAAATTAAATAAAAAACGAAGTTTAATAGAAAAGTTAATTGAATAAAAATGGAAGTAGAATATAAATAAAAATGAAAGTTGCATAAAATTAAAAATGGAAGTTCAATCCAGAAACCACTATACCATAGCGATCTATTTGGAAATTAAATAAAAATAGAAGTTTCGTAGGAAAGTAAATTGAATTAAAATGGAAGTTGAATAAAAATAAAAAGGAAAGTTGCGTAAAATAAAAAGTGGAAGTTCGATCCAGAAACCACTATACTTGAACGATCTATTTGAAAATTAAATAAAAAAGGAAGTTTATTAGAAAAGTAAGTTGACAAAAAATGGAAGTAGAATAAAACTAAAAATGAAAGATGCATAAAATTAAAAATGGAAGTTCAATCCAGAACACACTATACCTTAACGATCTATTTGGAAATTAAATAAAAAAGGAAGTTTAATAAAAAAGTAAATTGAATAAAAATGGAAGTTGAATAAAAATAAAAATTAAAGTTGCAGAAAATTAAATATGGAAGTTCAATCCAGAAACCACTATACCTTAACGATCTACTTGGAAATTAAATAAAAAGAAACTTTAATTGAAAAGTAAATTGAATAAAAATGGAAGTTGCATAAAATTAAAAATGGAAGCTCAACCCAAAAACCATTATACCTTAACGATCTATTTGGAAATTAAATAAAAAAGGAAGTTGAGTGGAAAAGAAACATGAATGAAAAAGGAAGTTAAATAAAAATAAAAATGGAAGTTGTAGAAAATTAAAAATGGAAGTTCATTCAAGAAACCACTATACCTTAACGATCTATTTGGAAATTAAATAAAAAAGGATGTTTAATAGAAAAGTAAATTGAATAAAAATGGAAGTTGAATAAAAATAAAAAGGAAAGCTGCATAAAATAAAAAGTGGAAGTTCAATCTAGAAACCACTATACCTTAACGATCTGTTTGCAAATTAAATAAAAAAGGAAATTTAGTAGAAAGGAAACTTGAATAAAAAAGGAAGTTAAATAAATATAAAACTGGTTGTTGCAGAAAATTAAAAATGGAAGTTCATTCAAGAAACCACTATATTTTAACGATCTATTTGGAAATTAAATAAAAAAGGATGTTTAATAGAATAGTAAATTAAATAAAAATGGAAGTAGAATGAAAATAAAAAGGAAAGTTGCATAAAATTAAAAGTGGAAGTTCAATCTAGAAACCACTATACCTTAACGATCTATTTGGAAATTAAATAAAAAAGGAAGTTTAATAGAAAAGAAAATTGAATAAAAATGAAAGTAGAATAAAAATAAAAATGGGAGTTGCAGAAAATTAAAAATGGCAGCTCATTCAAGAAAGCACTATACCTTGACGATCTATTTGGAAATTAAATAAAAAATGAAGTTTAATAGAAAAGTAAATTGAATAAAAATGGTAGTTGAATAAAAATAAAAATGAAACTTGCATAAAATTAAAAATGGAAGTTCAATCCAGAAACCACTATACGATAACGATCTATTTGGAAATTAAATAAAAAAGGAAGTTTAATAGGAAAGTAAATTGAATTAAAATTGAAGTAGAATAAAAATTAAAATGAAAGTTGCATAAAATTAAAAATGGAAGTTCAATCCAGAAACCACTATAACTTAACGATCTATTTGGAAATTAAATAAAAAAGGAAGTTTAATCGGAAAGTAAATTGAATGAAAATTGAAGTAGAATAAAAATAAAAATGAAAGTTGCGTAAAATGAAAAATGGAAGTTCAATCCAAAAACCACTATACCTTAACGATCTACTTGAAAATTAAATAAAAAAGGAAGTTGAGTAGAAAAGAAACTTGAATAAAAAAGGAAGTTAAATTAAAATAAAAATGGAAGTTGTAGAAAATTAAAAATGGAAGTTCATTCCAGAAACCACTATACCTTAACGATCTATTTGGAAATTAAATAAAAAAGGATGTTTGATAGAAAAGTAAATTAAATAAAAATAGAAGTAAAATAAAAATAAAAGTGAAAGTTGCATAAAATAAAAAGTGGAAGTTCAATCCAGAAACCACTATAGCTTAACGATCTGTTTGCAAATTAAATAAAAAAGGAAGTTTAATAGAAAAGTAAATTGAATAAAAATGGAAGTTGAATAAAAATAAAAATGAAAGTTGCAGAAAATTAAATATGGAAGTTCAATTCAGAAACCACTTTACCTTAGCGATCTATTTGGAAATTAAATAAAAAAGGAAGTTTAATAGAAAAGTAAATTGAATAAAAATGGAAGTTGAATAAAAATAAAAATGAAAGTTGGACAAAATTAAAAATGGAAGTTGTAACGCCCTCAAAATAATAACAATAAACCCATCAAATAACACATTCATTAACATATGAAATAACCACTTTCTTCCATTCATCAATGTTTCACTACAAAACGTATTACATGTTAACAATAAAAGCAAAATGCCCTACGGGCTTACAGCTTTCCAAGTTAACACTTGGTTACAACAAAGAGTACTAACTCATACACATTAAGCCCTTGGTTTATATTTACATGTAATACGTCAAAAGTAAAACGACATCATTATGTCCGCCTCAAGCCTCCCAAGCTATGTCCTTGGAGGTGGCATGCTTCCTGCACCTGAAAATGATATCCCCATATAGGGTGAGCCACAGCCCAGTAGAAATATACTAAACCAACCATGAACAATGACTAAATCATTAGCAATTGATAGATGGCCAACACTGATACATTCACATATTTATGTCATACGACTTATGAGTCCAAGTTTCCTTTCATTTTCCCTTTTTCAACAGATAGGCATATAAGCACTACCCACACTCTCAACAGATACGTATAATAACAATATCCACATTCTCAGATAAGCAAATAAGCTATATCCATATTCTACAACAGATATGTATAATCACAATATCCACAGATAAGCATATAAGCTATATCCACACTTCACAAAGATAAGCATATGAGCTCTATCTTCACTTCTCTAGACAAGCATATGAGCTGTATCTACGGAGTTCATCCCCTATCTTCTCCCAACACTATCCAGTTTAGAGGTACATCCCCTATCTTCCCCTAAACCGCGGAGTACATCCCCCATCTCCTCCTCTACACATAACGTATACAAACTCAATGGCTCTATATACAATCACTCAATACATACAGTTAATGTATTCTATCAACTGTCAAGTTCCATGACACATTTCATTGATTAGTTTCAGTTTGCCTAATCAACATGCATTGTCTACAACAATCACGACTATCCTCCACCGATAGCCCAAAGCAATTATTTCTAAACAGAAAATAAATGCACAATGGATATTCAATCAACATTTCATTTTCCTCTTTCTTCACAATTAATTATCCCAATTAATTATACAATGTAATTAGGCCAATTCCCATAATTAACATTTCAACCCTTAGGTCCCATTTTCATCAATGATTTAACATTCATTCCATTTCTCTAAGCCAAACATGCCTCTAGGTTTATTATGAGTAAAACCCCAACTTTTGTAAAATTGCACAAAAGCCCCAAACTTTTACCAAATTACGAAACCAACCCCAACATCTCAAAATACCAAAATTTAAAGACAAAATTCATAGAGAGAAGTAGGATATCCCTACCTCAAACCCGGAGCCCCAAAGGAGATGAAGACCAAAACCAAAATGCTCCAAACCTCGAAATTTTCAGATCAAAAGGAAGCTCTCGACGATCAACACAACTTTTGTGAAAACAAAAGGTGAGTAAACGATCCTTACTAGATCAAATCTAAGAAAGAAGGGCCGATTTAGAGTGAGAAGCTCTGAAAATGGCTTTTTGGAAAAGTAAGAGAGAGAAGAGAAAGCAAAAAGTGATTTGAAAAGGCACAAATTCGGGACTTTAACCCAGTCTCCCGCTCGAGCGTAAAACACCCCGCTCGAGCGGCCACTCACAGACTTACGCTCGAGCGGCCAACCTCCCGCTCGAGCGCAGAATGCACTCGCTCAGCACTTTTACAGAACCAGACCTCCGCTCAAGCTCCCAACCCTACGCTCGAGCGTACAACACTGCACAACAAATACTGGATGGGTGTATTCCCCGCTCGAGCGCCAACACCTCCGCTCGAGCGGACAGGCCAAAAATCTGGGCAACTAGTTTTGGTTTCTAAACTCAACCAACCTGAAACAAACCCACCCAACACATCCCATAACTCAAATATGAAGAAAAAGGAATGTAAACACGATGATAACCAACTACCAACATCCACGGACACATGTCCGGATCACTGTACAACAAGGGTAAACCCGGGATCGCTATAACCTCCCTCCCTTAAAGAATTTCGTCCCGAAATTAAGCACAAGTTTTCAAAACAAGTTTTTCCTTCGTTTTACACAATGTTACCCGTTAACATTCAACAATCCGACCCATTACCGGTCACCCTATCCCTTCAACAAGAGACATTTCACAATATGTAAACAACATATGTACTTTCAACATGCATCCACATTATGCATTATCTTCCCAATTTCAACAACATATTCAACATATACCATGTTACAATCAACTTCCATATGAGGCAAGTTCCCAAAACATACTTCCAATAAACCAAACATTTTCAATGCTTCACAACTTAAGACATATATAAAAGCTCTTAAGTTCAACAAAATGCAGAATTTAAATACAAGATCACATATCAATAAACAAGTCCGGATATTTCTCTCGGACTCCCAACTCACGTTCCCAAATGGCTTCCTCCACTCCGTGATGTTTCCACAAGACTTTCACTAAAGGAATGGTCTTGCCACGCAGGACCTGATCCCGCCTATCCAAGACCCGAACCGGTCTCTCCTCATACGAGGCATCTTCATCTACCTCTAAATCTGTCCAATCCAACACATGTGATGGATCTGGTTCATACTTCCGAAGCATACTCACATGAAACACGTCATGCACTCCGGACAACTGCGGTGGTAAGGCTAACCGATAAGCAACCTCACCAATCCTCTCAAGGATCTCAAAAGGACCACTAAACCGAGGGGATAACTTCCCACTCTTCCCAAATCTCATCAAACCTCGCCTAGGTGATATCTTCAGAAAGACATGATCACCTACCTCAAACGCCAAAGGCCTCCTCCTACGGTCAGCATAAGATTTCTGCCGACTCTGGGCTGTAACAAGCCTCCTACGGATAAGCTCAACTTTCTCCGTCGTCTCCCTAACCAACTCCGGACCCAACAAAGGTGCATCACCCACCTCGGCCCAACAAACTGGAGACCTACACGGTCGGCCATACAAGGCCTCAAACGGTGCCATACCGATGCTAGACTGAAAACTGTTGCTGTAGGCAAACTCTACCAAGGGTAAGTGCCTCTCCCACGTCCCACTGAAGTCCAGGACACAACCCCGAAGCATATCCTCGAGGATTTGAATAGTACGCTCGGACTGCCCATCAGTCTGAGGATGATAAGCCGTACTAAAGGTCAACTTAGTGCCCAAGGCACTCTGCAAACTCTGCCACAACCTAGCAGTAAAACGAGGATCTCTATCTGACACAATCGTCACTGGGACCCCGTGCAGTCTCACTACGTCCCGAACATATAAATCGGCAAGATGATCCACCGAATCTCTCACGCGCATAGGAATGAAATGCGCCGACTTTGTCAACCGGTCTACAACCACCCAAATAGCATCACTACCCCGGTGCGTCCTCGGAAGACCCACAACGAAGTCCATAGTGATATGCTCCCACTTCCACTCGGCAATAGGCAAGGGTTGCAACAAACCCGCTGGCCTCTGATGCTCGGCCTTCACTTGCTGACAAGTAAGGCACTTCGATACGAAAACAGCCACATCTCTCTTCATACCTCGCCACCAAAACTGGCGACCCAAATCCTGATACATCTTAGTACCTCCCGGATGCACCGCAAGGCGCGAATGGTGAAACTCTCGGAGTACCTCCTCTCGGCAAGACTCCGGTACAAACAAACGGTCTCGGTATCTCACACTCTGGTCGGGATACACCGTCAAACCCTTCTTTACTTTCCCACCGGAGATCTTCTCTCGGAGGGATTCTACCTCAAGGTCACCTCTCTGTGCCTCTGACACTCTAATCACAAGCGTAGGCTGTGCAACAACAGAAAACAAGGTCGCAGCCTCAACAGATTCGCCCAGTAGCAAATCAAACTCACCAAGTGCTCCCAACATCTCCCATTCCCGGATGGCTATACTAGCTACATCACTAATGGTCTTCCTACTAAGGGCGTCGGCCACAACATTGGCCTTCCCCGGATGATAATGCAACTCAAAATCATAATCTTCGATGAACTCCATCCATCTCCTCTGCCTCAGATTCAAGTCTCTCTGTGTAAACAGATACTTCAAACTCTTGTGGTCCGAGAACACCTCGAACTTCTCACCATAAAGGTAGTGCCTCCAGATTTTCAAGGCAAAGATTACAGCTGCTAACTCTAGGTCGTGTGTGGGGTAATTCTTCTCGTGTATTTTCAATTGACGTGAGCCATAAGCTACCACTTTCCCCTCCTGCATCAACACACAACCCAAACCCTCTCGTGAGGCATCACAATAAACCGAATAACCCAACCCTCTCTCTGGAATAATCAACACCGGAGCGGTGGTCAATCTAACTTTCAGCTCTTGGAACGACTTTTCACAAGTCCCACTCCACACAAACTTGACTCCCTTCCGAGTCAGTCTAGTCAACGGTGACGCTAACCTGGAGAAATCTTTCACAAACCGACGGTAATACCCAGCTAACCCCAGAAAACTGCGAATCTCGAACACACTCTTAGGCTGTGCCCAATCTTGCACTGCCTCAACCTTGGATGTATCAACAGACACCCCTTCCCCGGATACCACGTGGCCTAAGAATTTAACTTCCCTCAGCCAGAACTCACACTTCCCAAACTTGGCATACAGCCTATGGGTTCTAAGCAACTCAAGCACCACTCTCAAGTGTTCCTCGTGCTCCTCCTCTGAAGGGGAATAGATAAGGATGTCGTCCACGAAGACGACCACAAATCGGTCTAAGAACTCCCGGAAAATCCGGTTCATCAAGTCCATAAAGACTGCCGGTGCATTGGTAAGCCCAAATGGCATCACCAGAAACTCATAATGGCCATACCGCGTACGGAATGCCGTTTTAGGAATGTCCTCCTCCCTGACCCTCAACTGGTGGTAACCCGATCTCAAATCTATCTTAGAGAAACAACGGGAACCCTTCAATTGGTCAAACAAATCATCTATACGGGGCATAGGGTACTTATTCTTAACCGTAGCCCGATTCAACTTCCGGTAGTCAATACACAGTCTCAGGGCACCATCTTTCTTTTTAACAAAGAGGGCCGGTGCTCCCCACGGCGAAACACTAGGGCGAACAAAGCCCTTATCGAGCAATTCCTGGAGCTGAACTTTCAACTCAACCAACTCTACTGGAGCAAAACGGTAAAGTGCCATAGAAATCGGCGCCGTGCCGGGCACTAAATCAATAGAGAACTCTATCTCTCGGTGAGGTGGCAAACTAACAAGATCTTCGGGAAAGACGTCCGAATACTCACAAACCACCCTCGGCAACACAATCTGTGTCTCAACACACTCACTACTCTCAAAGCTAGCAAGTAGACTACTAAGCTCACTTCGCCCTCGCGAATCATACCCCGGTGGTAAAACACTACCAACCCGGTCTCCCAAGAAATGGAACCACTCCCCGCTCAAGGTACGTAACGTGACCCTCTGGCGGTAGCAATCAATAACAGCCCGGTATGACGATAACCAGTCCATACCCAAAATAACATCAAAACCCTTCATGGGCATGACAACAAACGGAAAAGCAAGCCTATAATCGGCGACTTCTATATCACATCCTCTAACACCCTGTTTCAGGATCAACTCACCACCCAAAGGCGATACCACACAAATAGGAGATGCTAACTGTGCTAACTCCAATTCCAAAACTGATGCAAATGCAGCAGATACAAAAGAATGAGATGCACCCGTGTCTATCAACACATTAGCAACCGAGTTGCAAAACAGAAAAGTACCTCTCACTACGGATGGAGCTGGTACTAAATCCTGCGCGGTAACAGCATACACGCGCCCCGTAGGCCCCTGGTCTACCTGCTCACCTCTCGGAGCAAAAGACTGCTGCACAGACTGGGATGACGAAGCTCCCGGATTGGCCCTCGAGGCCTGCACAGACTGAGCTGGCTGAAAACCCTGCGTCTGCCTAGAACCAGACGCTCCCGAAGTGGCACTCAACTGCGGGTAAAACCTCTTCAAGTGCCCAGGCTGTCCACACTGATAACAAGACAAGGGCTGCCCCCTGCCCGAACTCTGACTCTGCGGTCTAGCTGAAGAAGAAGCAGCTCTCTGACCTCCACCCTTCAGCGGGCAAACAGAAACCTTGTGACCCAGCTGGCCACACTTGTAACAAGTAAACTCCCCCTGACCACCTCTCCCGGAGCCTGTACTAGGGACTGGGAAGGTCGATCTAGCAACACCACCCTGCGACTGCTGAGGGTTAGAACCCCTCTGCCTCCTGCCATCACCCTGACTATCCTGGTTCCTCTTGGAGCCCCTCTGCCCCTCATCCTCCTCCTGCATCATAAGCTCCATATGAGCTGCAGCATCTACTAGGTGTCTATACTCTCGGATATAAGACCCACCAACCCTCAACTTGAGGCCCCGCCTCAGCTTCCGCTCAAACTCATAGCAACGGCGTTCCTCAGACGCCACCAGTTCAGGTGCAAACCTGGACAAACTAGTAAAGGTAGCCTCAAACTCGGCCACTGACAAGCCCTGCTGATTAAGCCGGCTAAACTGATCCCTCAGCTTCTCCCTAGCTACTGCAGACAAAAACCTCTCCTGAAAAGCATTCACAAACGCCTCCCAAGTACCACCAACACGAGCCTTCTCGTACTTCCACCACTGACCCACATCTCCCTTCAGTTGGAAGGATGCCAAGGTCACTTTCAGTGCTCCGTCCTCGATGCCAAGCATCTCGAACGTCTTACTCATTTGCTCTAGCCACTCATCAGCCTTCAGTGGCTCTTTCGGATCCCCAATAAACTCATCCGGATTACACCGAAAGAACTCCCTCTTCAAGAAGGAAGGCCCTGCCCCAGCTGCCTGATTCCCAGCTCTAAGAATACCCAAAGCTCCTGCTATCTCTCTGGCCAAGGCACCCATGGCCTGCTGACCCACTGGCTCGGCCACATTGGCCTGACCAACTCCCTCCTACACTGCCGGAATCTCACCCGGTAACGGTACTTCCTGCCTCGCAGGTCTACCACGCCTAGCACCTCTTCCTCGTCCTAACATCCTAATAAAGGTAACACAGAACATTAGCACATTCACAAATGTGCCGAAACTAAACACTCACGTCCTAATGCATGGACAACTGTAATTCACTCCACATAAGCACATAAACACATAAGCACTTACGAATTTCATTTCCGGATAATGATAGTCCCGAGGCGTTACTAGAGTTCCGGTTAGAAACAGCATTGATCAAGTGCTTTTCCAACAAGACTCCCAGAAACCCAAGGATCCAATCAACATCCTAGAAATTAAATCCCATACCCACATAGTCACATAAGCATGTTATCAAGTAAGCACATAGCATATGATACTACATCTAAGTCTCTATCAAGCGAAACAAACCCATTGTGATCCTAATCACTTCCCACGTACCCAAAGTATTCGAACCCGGTACGCTCTGATACCAAGTTGTAACGCCCTCAAAATAATAACAATAAACCCATCAAATAACACATTCATTAACATATGAAATAACCACTTTCTTCCATTCATCAATGTTTCACTACAAAACGTATTACATGTTAACAATAAAAGAAAAATGCCCTACGGGCTTACAGCTTTCCAAGTTAACACTTGGTTACAACAAAGAGTACTAACTCATACACATTAAGCCCTTGGCTTATATTTACATGTAATACATCAAAAGTAAAACGACATCATTATGTCCGCCTCAAGCCTCCCAAGCTATGTCCTTGGAGGTGGCATGCTTCCTGCACCTGAAAATGATATCCCCATATAGGGTGAGCCACAGCCCAGTAGAAATATACTAAACCAACCATGAACAATGACTAAATCATTAGCAATTGATAGATGGCCAACACTGATACATTCACATATTTATGTCATACGACTTATGAGTCCAAGTTTCCTTTCATTTTCCCTTTTTCAACAGATAGGCATATAAGCACTACCCACACTCTCAACAGATACGTATAATAACAATATCCACATTCTCAGATAAGCAAATAAGCTATATCCATATTCTACAACAGATATGTATAATCACAATATCCACAGATAAGCATATAAGCTATATCCACACTTCACAAAGATAAGCATATGAGCTCTATCTTCACTTCTCTAGACAAGCATATGAGTTGTATCTACGGAGTTCATCCCCTATCTTCTCCCAACACTATCCGGTTTAGAGGTACATCCCCTATCTTCCCCTAAACCGCGGAGTACATCCCCCATCTCCTCCTCTACACATAACGTATACAAACTCAATGGTTCTATATACAATCACTCAATACATACAGTTAATGTATTCTATCAACTGTCAAGTTCCATGACACATTTCATTGATTAGTTTTAGTTTGCCTAATCAACATGCATTGTCTACAACAATCACGACTATCCTCCACCGATAGCCCAAAGCAATTATTTCTAAACAGAAAATAAATGCACAATGGATATTCAATCAACATTTTATTTTCCTCTTTCTTCACAATTAATTATCCCAATTAATTATACAATGTAATTAGGCCAATTCCCATAATTAACATTTCAACCCTTAGGTCCCATTTTCATCAATGATTTAACATTCATTCCATTTCTCTAAGCCAAACATGCCTCTAGGTTTATTATGAGTAAAACCCCAACTTTTGTAAAATTGCACAAAAGCCCCAAACTTTTACCAAATTACGAAACCAACCCCAACATCTCAAAATACCAAAATTTAAAGACAAAATTCATAGAGAGGAGTAGGATATCCCTACCTCAAACCCGGAGCCCCAAAGGAGATGAAGACCAAAACCAAAATGCTCCAAACCTCGAAATTTTCAGATCAAAAGGAAGCTCTCGACGATCAACACAACTTTTGTGAAGACAAAAGGTGAGTAAATGATCCTTACTAGATCAAATCTAAGAGAGAAGGGCCGATTTAGAGTGAGAAGCTCTGAAAATGGCTTTTTGGAAAAGTAAGAGAGAGAAGAGAAAGCAAAAAGTGATTTGAAAAGGCACAAATTCGGGACTTTAACCCAGTCTCCCGCTCGAGCGTAAAACACCCCGCTCGAGCGGCCACTCACAAACTTACGCTCGAGCGGCCAACCTCCCGCTCGAGCGCAGAATGCACTCGCTCAGCACTTTTGCAGAACTAGACCTCCGCTCGAGCTCCCAACCCTACGCTCGAGCGTACAACACTGCACAACAAATACTGGATGGGTGTATTCCTCGCTCGAGCGCCAACACCTCCGCTCGAGCGGACAGGCCAAAAATCTGGGCAACTAGTTTTGGTTTCTAAACTCAACCAACCTGAAACAAACCCACCCAACACATCCCATAACTCAAATATGAAGAAAAAGGAATGTAAACACGATGATAACCAACTACCAACATCCACGGACACATGTCCGGATCACTGTACAACAAGGGTAAACCCGGGATCGCTATAGAAGTTCAATCCAAAAACCTCTATACCTTAACGATCTATTTGGAAATCAAATAAAAAAGGAATTTGAGTAGAAAAGAAACTTGAATAAAAAGGGAAGTTAAATAAAAATAAAAATGGAAGTTGCAGAAAATTAAAAATGGAAGTTCATTCAAGAAACCACTATACCTTAACGATCTATTTGGAAATTAAATAAAAAAGTAAGTTTAATAGAAAAGTAAATTGATTAAAAATGGAAGTAGAATAAAAATAAAAATGAAAGTTGCATAAAATTAAAAATGGAAGTTCAATCCAGAGACCACTATACCTTAAAGATCTACTTTGAAGTTAAATAAAAAAGGAAGTCTAATAGGAAAGTAAATTGAATTAAAATGGAAGTAGAATAAAAATAAAAATGAAAGTTGCATAAAATTAAAAATGGAAGTTGAATCCAGAAACCACTATACCATAACGATCTATTTGGAAATTAAATAAAAAAGGAAGTTGAGTAGAAAAGAAACTTAAATAAAATGGGAAGTTAAATAAAAATAAAAATGGAAGTTGCAGAAAATTAAATATGGAAATTCATTCAAGAAACCACTATACCTTAACGATCTATTTGGAAATTAAATAAAAAAGATGTTTGATAGAAAAGTAAATTGAATAAAAATAGAAGTAGAATAAAAATAAAAATAAAAATGAAAGTTGCATAAAATAAAAAGTGGAAGTTCAATCCAGAAACCACTATACCTTACCGATCTGTTTGCAAATTAAATAAAAAAGAAAGTTTGATAGAAAAGTAAATTGAATAAAAATGGAGGTTGAATAAAATTAAAAATGAAAGTTGCATAAAATTAAAAATGGAAGTTCAATCCGGAAACCACTATACCTTAACGATCTACTTTGAAGTTAAATAAAAAAGGAAGTTAATAGGAAAGTAAATTGAAATAAAATGGAAGTAGAATAAAAATAAAAATGAAAGTTGCATAAAATTAAAAATGGAAGTTCAATCCAGAAACCACTATACCTTAACGATCTATTTGGAAATTAAATAAAAAATGAAGTTTAATAGAAAAATAAATTGGATAAAAATGGAAGTTGAATAAAAATAAAAATGAAAGTTGCATAAAATTAAAAATGGATGTTCAATCCAAAAACCACTATACCTTAACAATCTGTTTGGAAATTAAATAAAAAAGGAAGTTGAGTAAAAAATAAACTTGACTAAAAAGGGAAGTTAAATAAAAATAAAATTGGAAGTTGCAGAAAATTAAAAATGGAAGTTCATTCCAAAAACCACTATATCTTAACGATCTATTTGGAAATTAAATAAAAAATGAAGTTTAATAGAAAAGTAAATTGAATAAAAATGGAAGTAGAATATAAATAAAGATGAAAGTTGCATATAATTAAAAATGGATGCTCAATCCAGAAACCACTATACCTTACCGATATATTTGGAAATTAAATAAAAAATGAAGTTTAATAGGAAAGTAAATTGAATTAAAATAGAAGTAGAATAAAAATAAAAATGAAAGTTGCACAAAATTAAAAATGGAAGTTCAATCAAGAAACCACTATACCTTAACGATCTATTTGGAAATTAAATAAAAAAGGAAGTTTAATAGAAAAGTAAATTGAATAAAAATGGAAGTTGAATAAAAATAAAAATGAAAGTTGCAGAAAGTTAAATATGGAAGTTCAATCCAGTAACCAGCTTACCTTAACGATATATATGGAAATTAAATAAAATAGAAAGTTTAATAGAAAAGTAAATTGAATAAAAATGGAAGTTGAACAAAAATAAAAACGAAAGTTGCATAAAATTAAAAATGGAAGTTCAATCCAAAAACCACTATACCTTAACGATCTATTTGGAAATTAAATAAAAAAGGAAGTTGAGTAGAAAAGAAACTTGAATGAAGAAGGAAGTTAAATAAAAATAAAAATGGAAGTTGCAGAAAATTAAAAATGGTAGTTCATTCCAGAAACCACTATACCTTAACGATCTATTTGGAAATTAAATAAAAAAGGATGTTTAATAGAAAAGTAAATTGATTAAAAATGGAAGTAGAATAAAAATAAAAATGAAAGTTGCATAAAATAAAAAGGGGAAGTTCAATCCAGAAACCACTATACCTTAACGATCTGTTTGCAAATTAAATAAAAAAGGAAGTTTAACAGAAAAGTAAATTGAATGAAAATGGAAGTAGAATAAAAATAACAATGAAAGTTGCATAAAATTAAATATGGAACTTCAATCCAGAAACCACTATACCTTAACGATCTATTTGGAAATTAAATAAAAAAGGAAGTTTAATAGAAAAGTAAATTGAAAAAAAATGGAAGTTGAATAAGAATAAAAATGAAAGTTCCAAGAAATTAAAAATGAAAGTTCAATCCAAAAACCACTATACCTTAATGATCTACTTGGAAATAAAATAAAAAAAGAAGTTGAGTAGAAAAGAAACTTCAATAAAAAAGGAAGTTAAATAAAAATAAAATTGAAAGTTGCAGAAATGTTAAAATGGAACTCCATTCAAGAAACCACTATACCTTAATGATCTATTTGGAAATTAAATAAAAAAGGAAGTTTAATAGAAAAGTAAATTGAATAAAAATGGAAGTTAAATAAAAATAAAAATGAAAGTTGTAGAAAATTAAATATGGAAGTTCAATCCAGAAACCACTACACCTTAACGATCTATTTGGAAATTAAATAAAAAAGGAAGTTTAATAGAAAAGGAACTTGAATAAAAATGGAAGTTGAGTAAAAATAAAAATGAAAGTTGCAGAAAATTAAATACGGAAGTTCAATCCAGAAACCACTATACCTTAACGATCTATTTGGAAATTAAATAAAAAAGGAAGTTTAATAGAAAAGTAAATTGTATAAAAATGGAAGTAGAATAAAAATAAAAAGGAAAGTTGCATAAAATTAAAAGTGGAAGTTCAATCCAGAAACCACTATACCTTAACGATCTATTTGGAAATTAAATAAAAAAGGAAGTTTCATAGAAAAGTAAATTGAATAAAAATAAAAATGAAAGTTGCAAGAAATTAAAAATGGAAGTTCAATCCAAAAACCACTATACCTTAACGATCTAATTGGAAATTAAATAAAAAATGAAGTTTAATAGAAAAGTAAATCGAATAAAAATGAAAGTTGAACAAAAATAAAAATGAAAGTTGCATAAAATTAAAAATGGAAGTTCAATCCAAAAACCACTATACCTTAACGATCTATTTGGAAATTAAATAAAAAAAGAAGTTGAGTAGAAAAGAAACTTGAATAAAAAAGGAAGTTAAATAAAAATAAAACTGAAAGACGCAGAAATGTAAAAATGGAAGTCCATTCAAGAAACCACAATACATTAACGATCTATGTGGAAATTAAATAAAAAAGGATGTTAAATAGAAAAGTAAATTGAATAAAATTGAAAGTTGATTAAAAATAAAAAGGAAAGTTGCATAAAATAAAAAGTGGAAGTTCAATCCAGAAACGACTATACCCGAACGATCTATTTGAGAATTAAATAAAAAAGGAAGTTTAATAGAGAAGTAAAATGACAAAAAATGGAAGTAGAATAAAAATAAAAATGAAAGATGCATAAAATTAAAAATGGAATTTCAATCCAGAAACCACTATACCTTAACGACCTATTTGGAAATTAAATAAAAAAGGATGTTTAATAGAAAAGTAAATTGAATAAAAATGGAAGTTGAATAAAAATAAAAATTAAAGTTGCAGAAAATTAAATATGGAAGTTCAATCCAGAAACCACTACACCTTAAGGATCTACTTGGAAATTAAATAAAAAAGAAAGTTTAATAGAAAAGTAAATTGAATAAAAATGGAAGTTGAATAAAAATAAAAATGAAAGTTGTATAGAATTAAAAATGGAAGTTCAATCCAAAAACCACTATACCTTAACGATCTATTTGGAAATTAAATAAAAAAGGAAGTTGAGTAGAAAAGAAACATGAATGAAAAAGGAAGTTAAATAAATTTAAAAACGGAAGTTGTAGAAAATTAAAAATGGAAGTTGATTCAAGAAACCACTATACCTTAACGATCTATTTGGAAATTATATAAAAAATGATGTTTAATAGAAAAGTAAATTGAATAAAAATAGAAGTAGAATAAAAATAAAAAGGAATGTTGCCTAAAATAAAAAGGGGAAGTTCAATCCAGAAACCACTATACCTTAACAATCTGTTTGCAAATTAAATAAAAAATGGAAGTTTAGTAGAAAGGAAACTTGAATGAAAAAGGAAGTTAAATAAAAATAAAAATGGAAGTTGTAGAAAAATAAAAATGGAAGTTCATTCAAGAAACCACTATACCTTAACGATCTATTTGGAAATTAAATAAAAAAGGATGTTTAATAGAAAAGTAAATTGAATAAAAATGGAAGTGGAATAAAAATAAAAAGGAAAGTTGCATAAAATAAAAAGGGGAAGTTCAATCGCATAACCACTATACCTTAACGATCTGTTTGCAAATTAAATAAAAAAGGAAGTTGAGTAGAAAGGAAACTTGAATAAAAAAGGAAGTTAAATAAAAATAAAACTGGTTGTTGCAGAAAATTAAAAATGGAAGTTCATTCAGGAAACCACTATACTTTAACGATCTATTTGGAAATTAAATAAAAAAGGATGTTTAATAGAAAAGTAAATTGAATAAAAATGGAAGTAGAATAAAAATAAAAAGGAAAGTTGCATAAAATAAAAAGTGGAAGTTCAATCCAGAAACCACTATACCTTAACGATCTATTTGGAAATTAAATAAAAAAGGAAGTTTCATAGAAAAGTAAATTGAATAAAAATGGAAGTTGAATAAAAATAAAAATGAAAGTTGCAAGAAATTAAAAATGGAAGTTCAATCCAAAAACCACTATACCTTAACGATCTACTTGGAAATTAAATAAAATATGAAGTTTAATAGAAAAGTAAATCGAATAAAAATGAAAGTTGAACAAAAATAAAAATGAAAGTTGCATAAAATTAAAAATGGAAGTTCAATCCAGAAACCACTATACCTTAACGATCTATTTGGAAATTAAATAAAAAAGGAAGTTTAATTGGAAAGTAAATTGAATTAAAATTGAAGTAGAATAAAAATAAAAATGAAAGTTGCAGAAAATTAAATATGAAAATTCAGTCCAAAAACCACTATACCTTAACGATCTATTTGGAAATTAAATAAAAAATGAAGTTTAATAGAAAAGTAAATTGGATAAAAATGGAAGTTGAATAAAAATAGAAATGAAAGTTGCATAAAATTAAAATGGATGTTCAATCCAGAAACCACTATAATTTAAGGATCTATTTGGAAATTAAATAAAAATGGAAGTTTAATAGTAAAGTAAATTGAATGAAAATTGAAGTAGAATAAAAATAAAAATGAAAGTTGCATAAAATTAAAAATGGAAGTTCAATCCAAAAACCACTATACCTTAACGATCTATTTGGAAATTAAATAAAAAAGGAAGTTGAGTAGAAAAGAAACTTGAATAAAAAAGGAAGTTAAATAAAAATAAAAATGGAAGTTGCAGAAAATTAAAAATGGAAGTTCATTCCCGAAACCACTATACTTTAACGATCTATTTGGAAATTAAATAAAAAAAGTTGTTTAATAGAAAAGTAAATTGAATAAAAATGGAAGTAGAATATAAATAAAAATGAAAGTTGCATAAAATTAAAGATGGAAGTTCAATCTAGAAACCACTATACCTTATCGATCTATTTGGAAATTAAATAAAAAAGGAAGTTTATAAGAAAAGTAAATTGAATAAAAATGGAAGTTGAATAAAAATAAAAATGAAAGTTGCAGGAAATTAAATATGGAAGTTCAATCCAGAAACCACTTTACCTTAGCGATCTATTTGGAAATTACATAAAAATGGAAGTTTAATAGAAAAGTAAATTGAATAAAAATGGAAGTTGAATAAAAATAAAAATGAAAGTTGCATAAAATTAAAAATGGAAGTTCAATCTAAAAACCACTATACCTTAACGATCTATTTGGAAATTAAATAAAAAAGGAAGTTAAATAAAAATAAAATTGGAAGTTGCAGAAAATTAAAAATGGAAGTTCACTTGAGAAACCACTATACTTTAACGATCTATTTGGAAATTAAATAAAAAAAGTTGTTTAATAGAAAAGTAAATTGAATAAAAATGGAAGTAGAATATAAATAAAAATGAAAGTTGCATAAAATTAAAAATGGAAGTTCAATCCAGAAACCACTATACCTTAACGATCTATTTGGAAATTAAATAAAAAAGGAAGTTTATTAGAAAAGTAAATTGAATAAAAATGGAAGTTGAATAAAAATAGAAATGAAAGTTGCATAAAATTAAAATGGATGTTCAATCCAGAAACCACTATAATTTAACGATCTATTTGGAAATTAAATAAAAAAGGAAGTTTAATAGTAAAGTAAATTGAATGAAAATTGAAGTAGAATAAAAATAAAAATGAAAGTTGCATAAAATTAAAAATGGAAGTTCAATCCAAAAACCACTATACCTTAACGATGTGTTTGGAAATTAAATAAAAAAGGAAGTTGAGTAGAAAAGAAACTTGAATAAAAAAGGAAGTTAAATAAAAATAAAAACGGAAGTTGCAGAAAATTAAAAATGGAAGTTCATTCCAGAAACCACTATACTTTAACGATCTATTTGGAAATTAAATAAAAAAAGTTGTTTAATAGAAAAGTAAATTGAATAAAAATGGAAGTAGAATATAAATAAAAATGAAAGTTGCATAAAATTAAAAATGGAAGTTCAATCCAGAAACCACTATACCTTAACGATCTATTTGGAAATTAAATAAAAAAGGAAGTTTATAAGAAAAGTAAATTGAATAAAAATGGAAGTTGAATAAAAATAAAAATGAAAGTTGCAGGAAATTAAATATGGAAGTTCAATCCAGAAACCACTTTACCTTAGCGATCTATTTGGAAATTACATAAAAAAGGAAGTTTAATAGAAAAGTAAATTGAATAAAAATGGAAATTGAATAAAAATAAAAATGAAAGTTGCATAAAATTAAAAATGGAAGTTCAATGCAAAAACCACTATACCTTAACGATCTATTTGGAAATTAAATAAAAAAGGAAGTTAAAATAAAAATAAAATTGGAAGTTGCAGAAAATTAACAATGGAAGTTCACTTGAGAAACCACTATACTTTAACGATCTATTTGGAAATTAAATAAAAAAAGTTGTTTAATAGAAATGTAAATTGAATAAAAATGGAAGTAGAATATAAATAAAAATGAAATTTGCATAAAATTAAAAATGGAAGTTCAATCCAGAAACCACTATACCTTAACGATCTATTTGGAAATTAAATAAAAAAGGAAGTTTATTAGAAAAGTAAATTGAATAAACATGGAAGTTGAATAAAAATAAAAATGAAAGTTGCAGGAAATTAAATATGGAAGTTCAATCCAGAAACCACTTTACCTTAGCGATCTATTTGGAAATTAAATAAAAAAGGAAGTTTAATAGAAAAGTAAATTGAATAAAAATGGAAGTTGAATAAAAATAAAAATGAAAGTTGCATAAAATTAAAAATGGAAGTTCAATCCAAAAACCACTATACCTTAACGATCTATTTGGAAATTAAATAAAAAATGAAGTTTAATAGAAAAGTAAATCGAATAAAAATGAAAGTTGAACAAAAATAAAAATGAAAGTTGCATAAAATTAAAAATGGAAGTTCAATCCAGAAACCACTATACCTTAACGATCTATTTGGAAATTAAATAAAAAAGGAAGTTTAATTGGAAAGTAAATTGAATTAAAATTGAAGTAGAATAAAAATAAAAATGAAAGTTGCAGAAAATTAAATATGAAAATTCAGTCCAAAAACCACTATACCTTAACGATCTATTTGGAAATTAAATAAAAAATGAAGTTTAATAGAAAAGTAAATTGGATAAAAATGGAAGTTGAATAAAAATAGAAATGAAAGTTGCATAAAATTAAAATGGATGTTCAATCCAGAAACCACTATAATTTAAGGATCTATTTGGAAATTAAATAAAAAAGGAAGTTTAATAGTAAAGTAAATTTAATGAAAATTGAAGTAGAATAAAAATAAAAATGAAAGTTGCATAAAATTAAAAATGGAAGTTCAATCCAAAAAC
Source organism: Camellia sinensis (assembly GCF_055761805.1). Lineage (NCBI taxonomy): Eukaryota > Viridiplantae > Streptophyta > Magnoliopsida > Ericales > Theaceae > Camellia > Camellia sinensis. Next base: position 42,430,775 of record NW_028128987.1, on the reverse strand, counting down.
CATTATACCTTAACGATCTATTTGGAAATTAAATAAAAAAGGAAGTTGGGTAGAAAAGAAACTTGAATAAAAAAGGAAGTGAAATAAAAATAAAAATGGAAGTTGCAGAAAATTAAAAATGGAAGTTCATTCCAGAAACCACTATACTTTAACGATCTATTTGGAAATTAAATAAAAAAAAGTTGTTTAATAGAAAAGTAAATTGAATAAAAATGGAAGTAGAATATAAATAAAAATGGAAGTAGAATATAAATAAAAATGAAAGTTGCATAAAATTAAAAATGGAAGTTCAATCCAGAAACCACTATACCTTAACGATCTGTTTGGAAATTAAATAAAAAAGGAAGTTTATAAGAAAAGTAAATTGAATAAAAATGGAAGTTGAATAAAAATAAAAATGAAAGTTGCAGGAAATTAAATATGGAAGTTCAATCCAGAAACCACTTTACCTTAGCGATCTATTTGGAAATTACATAAAAAAGGAAGTTTAATAGAAAAGTAAATTGAATAAAAATGGAAGTTGAATAAAAATAAAAATGAAAGTTGCATAAAATTAAAAATGGAAGTTCAATGCAAAAACCACTATACCTTAACGATCTATTTGGAAATTAAATAAAAAAGGAAGTTAAATAAAAATAAAATTGGACGTTGCAGAAAATTAAAAATGGAAGTTCACTTGAGAAACCACTATACTTTAACGATCTATTTGGAAATTAAATAAAAAAAGTTGTTTAATAGAAAAGTAAATCGAATAAAAATGGAATTAGAATATTAATAAAAATGAAAGTTGCATAAAATTAAAAATGGAAGTTCAATCCAGAAACCACTATACCTTAACGATCTATTTGGAAATTAAATAAAAAAGGAAGTTTATTAGAAAAGTAAATTGAATAAAAATGGAAGTTGAATAAAAATAAAAATGAAAGTTGCAGGAAATTAAATATGGAAGTTCAATCCAGAAACCATTTTACCTTAGCGATCTATTTGGAAATTAAATAAAAGAGGAAGTTTAATAGAAAAGTAAATTGAATAAAAATGGAAGTTGAATAAAAATAAAAATGAAAGTTGCAAAAAATTAAAAATGGAAGTTCAATCCGAAAACCACTATACCTTAACGATCTATTTAGAAATTAAATAAAAAAGGAAGTTTAATGGAAAAGTAAATTGATTAAAAATAGAAGTAAAATAAAAATAGAAATGAAAGTTGCACAAAATTAAAAATGGAAGTTCAATCCAGAAACCACTATACCTTAACGATCTATTTGGAAATTAAATAAAAAAGTAAGTTTAATAGGAAAGTAAATTGAATTAAAATTGAAGTAGAATAAAAATAAAAATGAAAGTTGCAGAAAATTAAATATGAAAATTCAGTCCAGAAACCACTATACCTTAACGATCTATTTGGAAATTAAATAAAAAATGAAGTTTAATAGAAAAGTAAATTGGATAAAAATGGAAGTTGAATAAAAATAGAAATGAAAGTTGCATAAAATTAAAATGGATGTTCAATCCAGAAACCACTATAATTTAACGATCTATTTGGAAATTAAATAAAAAAGGAAGTTTAATAGTAAAGTAAATTGAATGAAAATTGAAGTAGAATAAAAATAAAAATGAAAGTTGCATAAAATTAAAAATGGAAGTTCAATCCAAAAACCACTATACCTTAACGATCTATTTGGAAATTAAATAAAAAAGGAAGTTGAGTAGAAAAGAAACTTGAATAAAAAAGGAAGTTAAATAAAAATAAAAATGGAAGTTGCAGAAAATTAAAAATGGAACTTCATTCCAGAAACCACTATACTTTAACGATCTATTTGGAAATTAAATAAAAAAAGTTGTTTAATAGAAAAGTAAATTGAATAAAAATGGAAGTAGAATATAAATAAAAATGAAAGTTGCATAAAATTAAAAATGGAAGTTCAATCCAGAAACCACTATACCTTAACGATCTATTTGGAAATTAAATAAAAAAGGAAGTTTATAAGAAAAGTAAATTGAATAAAAATGGAAGTTGAATAAAAATAAAAATGAAAGTTGCAGGAAATTAAATAAGGAAGTTCAATCCAGAAACCACTTTACCTTAGCGATCTATTTGGAAATTACATAAAAAAGGAAGTTTAATAGAAAAGTAAATTGAATAAAAATGGAAGTTGAATAAAAATAAAAATGAAAGTTGCATAAAATTAAAAATGGAAGTTCAATGCAAAAACCACTATACCTTAACGATCTATTTGGAAATTAAATAAAAAAGGAAGTTAAAATAAAAATAAAATTGGAAGTTGCAGAAAATTAACAATGGAAGTTCACTTGAGAAACCACTATACTTTAACGATCTATTTGGAAATTAAATAAAAAAAGTTGTTTAATAGAAAAGTAAATTGAATAAAAATGGAAGTAGAATATAAATAAAAATGAAAGTTGCATAAAATTAAAAATGGAAGTTCAATCCAGAAACCACTATACCTTAACGATCTATTTGGAAATTAAATAAAAAAGGAAGTTTATTAGAAAAGTAAATTGAATAAACATGGAAGTTGAATAAAAATAAAAATGAAAGTTGCAGGAAATTAAATATGGAAGTTCAATCCAGAAACCACTTTACCTTAGCGATCTATTTGGAAATTAAATAAAAAAGGAAGTTAAATAGAAAAGTAAATTGAATAAAAATGGAAGTTGAATAAAAATAAAAATGAAAGTTGCAAAAAATTAAAAATGGAAGTTCAATCCAAAAACCACTATACCTTAACGATCTATTTGGAAATTAAATAAAAAAGGAAGTTTAATAGAAAAGTAAATTGATTAAAAATAGAAGTAAAATAAAAATAAAAATGAAAGTTGCACAAAATTAAAAATGGAAGTTCAATCCAGAAACCACTATACCTTAACGATCTATTTGGAAATTAAATAAAAAAGTAAGTTTAATAGGAAAGTAAATTGAATTAAAATTGAAGTAGAATAAAAATAAAAATGAAAGTTGCAGAAAATTAAATATGAAAATTCAGTCCAGAAACCAGTATACCTTAACGATCTATTTGGAAATTAAATAAAAAATGAAGTTTAATAGAAAAGTAAATTGGATAAAAATGGAAGTTGAATAAAAACAGAAATGAAAGTTGCATAAAATTAAAATGGATGTTCAATCCAGAAACCACTATAATTTAACGATCTATTTGGAAATTAAATAAAAAAGGAAGTTTAATAGTAAAGTAAATTGAATGAAAATTGAAGTAGAATAAAAATAAAAATGAAAGTTGCATAAAATTCAAAATGGAAGTTCAATCCAAAAACCACTATACCTTAACGATCTATTTGGAAATTAAATAAAAAAGGAAGTTGAGTAGAAAAGAAACTTGAATAAAAAAGGAAGTTAAATAAAAATAAAAATGGAAGTTGCAGAAAATTAAAAATGGAAGTTCATTCCAGAAACCACTATACTTTAACGATCTATTTGGAAATTAAATAAAAAAAGTTGTTTAATAGAAAAGTAAATTGAATAAAAATGGAAGTAGAATATAAATAAAAATGAAAGTTGCAAAAAATTAAAAATGGAAGTTCAATCCAGAAACCACTATACCTTAACGATCTATTTGGAAATTAAATAAAAAAGGAAGTTTATAAGAAAAGTAAATTGAATAAAAATGGAAGTTGAATAAAAATAAAAATGAAAGTTGTAGGAAATTAAATATGGAAGTTCAATCCAGAAACCACTTTACCTTAGCGATCTATTTGGAAATTACCTAAAAAAGGAAGTTTAATAGAAAAGTAAATTGAATAAAAATGGAAGTTGAATAAAAATAAAAATGAAAGTTGCATAAAATTAAAAATGGAAGTTCAATGCAAAAACCACTATACCTTAACGATCTATTTGGAAATTAAATAAAAAAGGAAGTTAAATAAAAATAAAATTGGAAGTTGCAGAAAATTAAAAATGGAAGTTCACTTGAGAAACCACTATACTTTAACGATCTATTTGGAAATTAAATAAAAAAAGTTGTTTAATAGAAAAGTAAATTGAATAAAAATGGAAGTAGAATATAAATAAAAATGAAAGTTGCAAAAAATTAAAAATGGAAGTTCAATCCAGAAACCACTATACCTTAACGATCTATTTGGAAATTAAATAGAAAAGGAAGTTTATTAGAAAAGTAAATTGAATAAAAATGGAAGTTGAATAAAAATAAAAATGAAAGTTGCAGGAAATTAAATATGGAAGTTCAATCTAGAAACCACTTTACCTTAGCGATCTATTTGGAAATTAAATAAAAAAGGAAGTTTAATAGAAAAGTAAATTGAATAAAAATGGAAGTTGAATAAAAATAAAAATGAAAGTTGCAAAAAATTAAAAATGGAAGTTCAATCCAAAAACCACTATACCTTAACGATCTATTTGGAAATTAAATAAAAAAGGAAGTTTAATAGAAAAGTAAATTGATTAAAAATAGAAGTAAAATAAAAATAAAAATGAAAGTTGCACAAAATTAAAAATGGAAGTTCAATCCAGAAACCACTATACCTTAACGATCTATTTGGAAATTAAATAAAAAAGTAAGTTTAATAGGAAAGTAAATTGAATTAAAATTGAAGTAGAATAAAAATAAAAATGAAAGTTGCAGAAAATTAAATATGAAAATTCAGTCCAGAAACCACTATACCTTAACGATCTATTTGGAAATTAAATAAAAAATGAAGTTTAATAGAAAAGTAAATTGGATAAAAATGGAAGTTGAATAAAAATAGAAATGAAAGTTGCATAAAATTAAAATGGATCTTCAATCCAGAAACCACTATAATTTAACGATCTATTTGGAAATTAAATAAAAAAGGAAGTTTAATAGTAAAGTAAATTGAATGAAAATTGAAGTAGAATAAAAATAAAAATGAAAGTTGCATAAAATTAAAAATGGAAGTTCAATCCAAAAACCACAATACCTTAACGATCTATTTGGAAATTAAATAAAAAAGGAAGTTGAGTAGAAAAGAAACTTGACTAAAAAAGGAAGTTAAATAAAAATAAAAATGGAAGTTGCAGAAAATTAAAAATGGAAGTTCATTCCAGAAACCACTATACTTTAACGATCTATTTGGAAATTAAATAAAAAAAGTTGTTTAATAGAAAAGTAAATTGAATAAAAATGGAAGTAGAATATAAATAAAAATGAAAGTTGCATAAAATTAAAAATGGAAGTTCAATCCAGAAACCACTATACCTTAACGATCTATTTGGAAATTAAATAAAAAAATGAAGTTTAATAGAAAAGTAAATTGGATAAAAATGGAAGTTGAATAAAAATAGAAATGAAAGTTGCATAAAATTAAAATGGATGTTCAATCCAGAAACCACTATAATTTAACGATCTATTTGGAAATTAAATAAAAAAGGAAGTTTAATAGTAAAGTAAATTGAATGAAAATTGAAGTAGAATAAAAATAAAAATGAAAGTTGCACAAAATTAAAAATGAAAATTCAATCCAAAAACCACTATACCTTAACGATCTATTTGGAAATTAAATAAAAAAGGAAGTTGAGTAGAAAAGAAACTTGAATAAAAAAGGAAGTTAAATAAAAATAAAAATGGAAGTTGCAGAAAATTAAAAATTGAAGTTCATTCCAAAACCACTATACTTTAACGATCTATTTGGAAATTAAATAAAAAAAGTTGTTTAATAGAAAAGTAAATTGAATAAAAATGGAAGTAGAATATAAATAAAAATGAAAGTTGCATCAAATTAAAAATGGAAATTCAATCCAGAAACCACTATACCTTAACGATCTATTTGGAAATTAAATAAAAAAGGAAGTTTATAAGAAAAGTAAATTGAATAAAAATGGAAGTTGAATAAAAATAAAAATGAAAGTTGCAGGTAATTAAATATGGAAGTTCAATCCAGAAACCACTTTACCTTAGCGATCTATTTGGAAATTACATAAAAAAGGAAGTTTAATAGAAAAGTAAATTGAATAAAAATAGAAGTTGAATAAAAATAAAAATGAAAGTTGCATAAAATTAAAAATGGAAGTTCAATGCAAAAACCACTATACCTTAACGATCTATTTGGAAATTAAATAAAAAAGGAAGTTAAATAAAAATAAAATTGGAAGTTGCAGAAAATTAAAAATGGAAGTTCACTTCAGAAACCACTATACTTTAACGATCTATTTGGAAATTAAATAAAAAAAAGTTCTTTAATAGAAAAGTAAATTGAATAAAAATGGAAGTAGAATATAAATAAAAATGAAAGTTGCATAAAATTAAAAATGGAAGTTCAATCCAGAAACCACTATACCTTAACGATCTATTTGGAAATTAAATAAAAAAGGAAGTTTATTAGAAAAATAAATTGAATAAAAATGGAAGTTGAATAAAAATAAAAATGAAAGTTGCAGGAAATTAAATATGGAAGTTCAATCCAGAAACCATTTTACCTTAGCGATCTATTTGGAAATTAAATAAAAAAGGAAGTTTAATAGAAAAGTAAATTGAATAAAAATGGAAGTTGAATAAAAATAAAAATGAAAGTTGCATAAAATTAAAAATGGAAGTTCAATCCAAAAACCACTATACCTTAACGATCTATTTGGAAATTAAATAAAAAAGGAAGTTTAATAGAAAAGTAAATTGATTAAAATAGAAGTAAAATAAAAATAGAAATGAAAGTTGCATAAAATTAAAAATGGAAGTTCAATCCAGAAACCACTATACCTTAACAATCTATTTGGAAATTAAATAAAAAAGGAATTTGAGTAGAAAAGAAACTTGAATAAAAATGGAAGTTGAATAAAAATAAAAACGAAAGTTGCATAAAATTAAAAATGGAAGTTCAATCCAATAACCACTATACCTTAACGATCTATTTGGAAATTAAATAAACAAGGAAGTTTAATAGAAAAGTTAATTGATTAAAAATGGAAGTAGAATAAAAATAAAAATGAAAGTTGCATAAAATAAAAAGGGGAAGTTCAATCCGGAAACCACTATACCTTAACGATCTGTTTGCAAATTAAATAAAAAAGGAAGTTTAACAGAAAATTAAATTGAATAAAAATGGAAGTAGAATAAAAATAAAATGAAAGTTGCATAAAATTAAATATGGAAGTTCAATCCAGAAACCACTATACCTTAACGATCTATTTGGAATTAAATAAAAAAGGAAGTTGAGTCGAAAAGAAACCTGAATAAAAAGGGAAATTAAATAAAAATAAAAATAGAAGTTATAGAAAATTAAATATGGAAATTCATTCAAGAAACCACTACACCTTAACGTTCTATTTGGAACTTAAATAAAAAAGGATGTTTGATAGAAAAGTAATCTGAATAAAAATAGAAGTAGAATAAAAATAAAAATGAAAGTTGGATAAAATAAAAAGTGGAAGTTCAATCCAGAAACCACTATACCTTAACGATCTGTTTGCAAATTAAATAAAAAAGGAAGTTTAATAGAAAAGTAAATTGAATTGAAATGGAAGTTGAATAAAAATAAAAATGAAAGTTGCAGAAAATTAAATATGAAAATTCAGTCCAGAAACCACTATACCTTAACGATCTATTTGGAAATTAAATAAAAAATGAAGTTTAATAAAAAAGTAAATTGGATAAAAATGGAAGTTGAATAAAAATAAAAATGAAAGTTGCATAAAATTAAAAATGGATGTTCAATCCAAAAACCACTATACCATAACGATCTATTTGGAAATTAAATAAAAAAGGAAGTTGAGTAGAAAAGAAACCTGAATAAAATGGGAAGTTAAATAAAAATAAAAATGGAAGTTGCAGAAAATTAAAAATGGAAGTTCATTTCGGAAACCACTATATCTTAACGATCTATTTGGAAATTAAGTAAAAAAGGCAGTTTAATAAAAAAGTAAATTGAATAAAAATGGAAGTAGAATATAAATAAAAATGAAAGTTGCATAAAATTAAAAGTGGATGTTCAATCCAGACACCACTATACCTTAGCGATCTATTTGGAAATTAAATAAAAAATGAAGTTTAATAGCAAAGTAAATTGAATTAAAATAGAAGTAGAATAAAAATAAAAATGAAAGTTGCATAAAATTAAAAATGGAAGTTCAATCCAAAAACCACTATACCTTAACGATCTATTTCGAAATTAAATAAAAAAAGAAGCTTAATAGAAAAGTAAATTGAATAAAAATAGAAGTCGAATAAAAATAAAAATGAAATTTGCAGAAAGTTAAATATGGAAGTTCAATCCAGAAACCACTTTACCTTAACGATCTATATGGAAATTAAATAAAAAATAAAGTTTAATAGAAAAGTAAATTGAATAAAAATGGAAGTTGAATAAAAATAAAAACGAAAGTTGCATAAAATTAAAAATGGAAGTTCAATCCAATAACCACTATACCTTAACGATCTATTTGGAAATTAAATAAACAAGGAAGTTCAATAGAAAAGTTAATTGATTAAAAATGGAAGTAGAATAAAAATAAAAATGAAAGTTGCATAAAATAAAAAGGGGAAGTTCAATCCGGAAACCACTATACCTTAACGATCTGTTTGCAAATTAAATAAAAAAGGAAGTTTAAAAGAAAATTAAATTGAATAAAAATGGATGTAGAATAAAAATAAAAATGAAAGTTGCATAAAATTAAATGTGGAAGTTCAATCCAAAAACCACTATACCTTAACGATCTATTTGGAAATTAAATAAAAAAGGAAGTTTAATAGAAAAGTAAATTGAATAAAAATGGAAGTTGAATAAAAATAAAAATGAAAGTTGCAGAAAATTAAATATGGAAGTTCAATCCAGAAACCACTACACCTTAACGATCTATTTGGAAATTAAATAAAAAGGAAGTTTAATAGAAAAGAAACTTGAATAAAAATGGAAGTTGAGTAAAAATAAAAATGAAAGTTGCAGAAAATTAAATACGGAAGTTCAATCCAGAAACCACTATACCTTAACGATCTATTTGGAAATTAAATAAAAAAGGAAGTTTAATAGAAAAGTAAATTGTTTAAAAATGGAAGTAGAATAAAAATAAAAAGGAAAGTTGCATAAAATTAAAAGTGGAGGTTCAATCCGGAAACCACTATACCTTAACGATCTATTTGGAAATTAAATAAAAAAGGAAGTTTCATAGAAAAGTAAATTGAATAAAAATGGAAGTTGAATAAAAATAAAAATGAAAGTTGCAAGAAATTAAAAATGGAAGTTCAATCCACAAACCACTATACCTTAACGATCAACTTGGAAATTAAATAAAAAATGAAATTTAATAGAAAAGTAAATCGAATAAAAATGAAAGTTGAATAAAAATAAAAATGAAAGTTGCATAAAATTAAAAATGGAAGTTCAATCCAAAAACCACTATACCTTAACGATCTATTTGGAAATTAAATAAAAAAGAAAGTTGAGTAGAAAAGAAACTTGAATGAAAAAGGAAGTTAAATAAAAATAAAACTGAATGTTGCAGAAATGTAAAAATGGAAGTCCATTCAAGAAACCACTATACCTTAACGATATATGTGGAAATTAAATAAAAAAGGGTGTTTAATAGAAAAGTAAATTGAATAAAAATGACAGTTGAATAAAAATAAAAAGGAAAGTTGCATAAAATAAAAAGTGGAAGTTCAATCCAGAAACGACTATACCCGAACGATCTATTTGAAAATTAAATAAAAAAGGAAATTTGATAGAAAAGTAAATTGACAAAAAATGGAAGTAGAATAAAAATAAAAATGAAAGATACGTAAAATTAGAAATGGAAGTTCAATCCAGAAACCACTATACCTTAACGATCTATTTGGAAATTAAATAAAAAAGGAAGTTTAATAGAAAAGTAAATTGAATAAATATGGAAGTTGAATAAAAATAAAAAGCAAAGTTGCAGAAAATTAAATATGAAAGTTCAATCCAGAAGCCACTATACCTTAACGATCTACTTGGAAATTAAATAAAAAAGAAAGTTTAATAGAAAAGTAAATTGAATAAAAATGGAAGTTGAATAAAAATAAAAATGAAAGTTGCATAAAATTAAAAATGGATGTTCAATCCAAAAACCAGTATACCTTAACGATCTATCTGGAAATTAAATAAAAAAGGAAGTTGAGTAGAAAAGAAACATGAATGAAAAAGGAAGTTAAATAAATATAAAAATGGAAGTTCATTCGAGAAACCACTATACCTTAACGATCTATTTGGAAATTAAATAAAAAAGGATGTTTAATAGAAAAGTAAATTGAATAAAAATAGAAGTAGAATAAAAATAAAAAGGAAAGTTGCATAAAATAAAAAGGGGAAGTTCAATCCAGAAACCACTATACCTTAACGATCTGTTTGCAAATTAAATAAAAAAGGAAGTTGAGTAGAAAAGAAACTTGAATGAAAAAGGAAGCTAAATAAAAATAAAAATGGAAGTTGCAGAAAATTAAAAATGGAAGTTCATTCAAGAAACCGCTATACCTTAACAATCTATTTTGAAATTAAATAAAAAAGGGTGTTTAATAGAAAAGTAAATTGAATAAAAATGGAAGTGGAAAAAAAATAAAAAGGAAAGTTGCATAAAATTAAAAGTGGAAGTTCAATCTAGAAAGCACTATACCTTAACGATCTATTTGGAAATTAAATAAAAAAGGAAGTTTAATAGAAAAGAAAATTGAATAAAAATGGAAGTAGAATAAAAATAAAAATGGGAGTTGCAGAAAATTAAAAATGGCAATTCATTCAAGAAAACACTATACCTTAACGATCTATTTGGAAATTAAATAAAAAAGGAAGTTTAATAGAAAAGTAAATTGAATAAAAATGGTAGTTGAATAAAAACAAAAATGAAAGTTGCATAAAATTAAAAATGGAAGTTCATTCCAAAAACCAGTATACCTTAACGATCTATCTGGAAATTAAATAAAAAAGGAAGTTGAGTAGAAAAGAAACATGAATGAAAAACGAAGTTAAATAAATATAAAAATGGAAGTTGTAGAAAATTAAAAATGGAAGTTCATTGAAGAAACCACTATACCTTAACGATCTTTTTGGAAATTAAATAAAAAAGGATGTTTAATAGAAAAGTAAATTGAATAAAAATAGAAGTAGAATAAAAATAAAAAGGAAAGTTGCATAAAATAAAAAGGGGAAGTTCAATTCAGAAACCACTATACCTTAACGATCTGTTTGCAAATTAAATAAAAAAGGAAGTTGAGTAGAAAAGAAACTTGAATGAAAAAGGAAGCTAAATAAAAATAAAAATGGAAGTTCATTCAAGAAACCGCTATACCTTAACAATCTATTTTGAAATTAAATAAAAAAGGGTGTTCAATAGAAAAGTAAATTGAATAAAAATGGAAGTGGAAAAAAAATAAAAAGGAAAGTTGCATAAAATTAAAAGTGGAAGTTCAATCTAGAAATCACTATACCTTAACGATTTATTTGGAAATTAAATAAAAAAGGAAGTAGAATAAAAATAAAAATGGGAGTTGCAGAAAATTAAAAATGGCAATTCATTCAAGAAAACACTATACCTTAACGATCTATTTGGAAATTAAATAAAAAAGGAAGTTTAATAGAAAAGTAAATTGAATAAAAATGGTAGTTGAATAAAAATAAAAATGAAAGTTACATAAAATTAAAAATGGAAGTTCAATCCAGAAACCACTATACCTTAACGATCTATTTGGAAATTAAATAAAAAAGGAAGTTTAATAGGAAAGTAAATTGAATTAAAATTGAAGTAGAATAAAAATAAAAATGAAAGTTGCATAAAATTAAAAATGGGAGTTCAATCCAGAAACCACTATACCTTAACGATCTATTTGGAAATTAAATAAAAAAGAAAGTTTAATAGGAAAGTAAATTGAATTAAAATTGAAGTAGAATAAAAATAAAAATGAAAGTTGCATAAAATGAAAAATGGAAGTTCAATCCAAAAACCACTATACCTTAACGATCTATTTGGAAATTAAATAAAAAAGGAAGTTGAGTAGAAAAGAAACTTGAATAAAAAGGAAGTTAAATAAAAATAAAACTGAAAGTTGCAGAAATGTAAAAATGGAAGTCCATTCAAGAAACCACTATACCTTAACGATCTATGTGGAAATTAAATAAAAAAGGGTGTTTAATAGAAAAGTAAATTGAATAAAAATGAAAGTTGAATAAAAATAAAAAGGAAAGTTGCATAAAATAAAAAGTGGAAGTTCAATCCAGAAACCACTATACCCGAACGATCTATTTGAAATTTAAATAAAAAATGAAGTTTAATAGAAAAGTAAATTGACAAAAAATGGAAGTAGAATAAAAATAAAAATGAAAGATACGTAAAATTAAAAATGGAAGTTCAATCCAGAAACCACTATACCTTAACGATCTATTTGGAAATTAAATAAAAAAGGAAGTTTAATAGAAAAGTAAATTGAATAAAAATGGAAGTTGAATAAAAATAAAAAGTAAAGTTGCAGAAAATTAAATATGAAAGTTCAATCCAGAAGCCACTATACCTTAACGATCGACTTGGAAATTAAATAAAAAAGAAAGTTTAATAGAAAAGTAAATTGAATAAAAATGGAAGTTGAATAAAAATAAAAATGAAAGTTGCATAAAATTAAAAATGGAAGTTCAGTCCAAAAACCAGTATACCTTAACGATCTATCTGGAAATTAAATAAAAAAGGAAGTTGAGTAGAAAAGAAACATGAATGAAAAACGAAGTTAAATAAATATAAAAATGGAAGTTGTAGAAAATTAAAAATGAAAGTTCATTGAAGAAACCACTATACCTTAACGATCTTTTTGGAAATTAAATAAAAAAGGATGTTTAATAGAAAAGTAAATTGAATAAAAATAGAAGTAGAATAAAAATAAAAAGGAAAGTTGCATAAAATAAAAAGGGGAAGTTCAATCCAGAAACCACTATACCTTAACGATCTGTTTGCAAATTAAATAAAAAAGGAAGTTGAGTAGAAAAGAAACATGAATGAAAAAGGAAGCTAAATAAAAATAAAAATGGAAGTTGCAGAAAATTAAAAATGGAAGTTCATTCAAGAAACCGTTATACCTTAACAATCTATTTTGAAATTAAATAAAAAAGGATGTTTAATTGAAAAGTAAATTGAATAAAAATGAAAGTAGAATAAAAATAAAAAGGAAAGTTGCATAAAATTAAAAGTGGAAGTTCAATCTAGAAAGCACTATACCTTAACGATCTATTTGGAAATTAAATAAAAAAGGAAGTTTAGTAGAAAAGAAAACTGAATAAAAATGGAAGTAGAATAAAAATAAAAATGGGAGTTGCAGAAAATTAAAAATGGCAATTCATTCAAGAAAACACTATACCTTAATGATCTATTTGGAAATTAAATAAAAAAGGAAGTTTAATAGAAAAGTAAATTGAATAAAAATGGTAGTTGAATAAAAATAAAAATGAAAGTTACATAAAATTAAAAATGGAAGTTCAATCCAGAAACCACTATACCTTAACGATCTATTTGGAAATTAAATAAAAAAGGAAGTTTAATAGGAAAGTAAATTGAATTAAAATTGAAGTAGAATAAAAATAAAAATGAAAGTTGCATAAAATTAAAAATGGGAGTTCAATCCAGAAACCACTATACCTTAACGATCTATTTGGAAATTAAATAAAAAAGAAAGTTTAATAGGAAAGTAAATTGAATTAAAATTGAAGTAGAATAAAAATAAAAATGAAAGTTGCATAAAATGAAAAATGGAAGTTCAATCCAAAAACCACTATACCTTAACGATCTATTTGGAAATTAAATAAAAAAGGAAGTTGAGTAGAAAAGAAACTTGAATAAAAAGGAAGTTCAATAAAAATAAAACTGAAAGTTGCAGAAATGTAAAAATGGAAGTCCATTCAAGAAACCACTATACCTTAACGATCTATGTGGAAATTAAATAAAAAAGGGTGTTTAATAGAAAAGTAAATTGAATAAAAATGAAAGTTGAATAAAAATAAAAAGGAAAGTTGCATAAAATAAAAAGTGGAAGTTCAATCCAGAAACCACTATACCCGAACGATCTATTTGAAATTTAAATAAAAAAGGAAGTTTAATAGAAAAGTAAATTGAATAAAAATGGTAGTTGAATAAAAATAAAAATGAAAGTTACATAAAATTAAAAATGGAAGTTCAATCCAGAAACCACTATACCTTAACGATCTATTTGGAAATTAAATAAAAAAGGAAGTTTAATAGGAAAGTAAATTGAATTAAAATTGAAGTAGAATAAAAATAAAAATGAAAGTTGCATAAAATTAAAAATGGGAGTTCAATCCAGAAACCACTATACCTTAACGATCTATTTGGAAATTAAATAAAAAAGGAAATTTAACAGAAAAGTAAATTGAATAAAAATGGAAGTTGAATAAAAATAAAAATGAAAGTTGCATAAAATGAAAAATGGAAGTTCAATCCAAAAACCACTATACCTTAACGATCTATTTGGAAATTAAATAAAAAAGGAAGTTGAGTAGAAAAGAAACCTGAATAGAAAAGGAAGTTAAATAAAAATAAAATTGGAAGTTGCAGAAAATTAAAAATGGAAGTTCATTCAAGAAACCACTATACCTTAACGATCTATTTAGAAATTAAATAAAAAAAGGAAGTTCAATAGAAACGTAAATTGAACAAAAATGGAAGTGGAATAAAAATAAAAATTAAAGTTGCATAAAATAAAAAGTGGAAGTTCAATCCAGAAACCACTATACCTGAACGATCTATTTGAAAATTAAATAAAAAAGGAAGTTTAATAGAAAAGTAAATTGACAAAAAATGGAAGTAGAATGAAAATAAAAATGAAAGTTGCATGAAATTAAAAATGGAAGTTCAATCCAGAAACCACTATACCTTAACGATCTATTTGGAAATTAAATAAAAAAGAAAGTTTAATAGGAAAGTAAATTGAATTAAAATTGAAGTAGAATAAAAATAAAAATGAAAGTTGCATAAAATGAAAAATGGAAGTTCAATCCAAAAATCACTATACCTTAACGATCTATTTGGAAATTAAATAAAAAAGGGAGTTGAGTAGAAAAGAAACTTGAATAAAAAAGGAAGTTAAATTAAAATAAAAAAGGAAGTTTAATAGAAAAGTAAATTGAATAAAAATGGAAGTAGAATATAAATAAAAATGAAAGTTGCATAAAATTAAAAATGGAAGTTCTATCCAGAAACCACTATACCTTAACGATCTATTTGGAAATTAAATAAAAAAGGAAGTTTAGTAGAAAAATAAATTTAATAAAAATGGAAGTTGAACAAAAATAAAAATGAAAGTTGCTGAAAATTAAATATGGAAGTTCAATCCAGAAACCACTTTACCTTAGCCATCTATTTGGAAATTAAATAAAAAAGGAAGTTTAATAGAAAAGTAAATTGAATAAAAATGGAAGTTGAATAAAATAAAAATGAAAGTTGCATAAAATTAAAAATGGAAGTTCAATCCGAAAACCACTTTACCTTAACCATCTATTTGGAAATTAAATAAAAAAGGAAGTTGAGTAGAAAAGAAACTTGAATAGAAAAGGAAGTTAAATAAAAATAAAATTGGAAGTTCATTCAAGAAACCACTATACCTTAACGATCTATATGGAAATTAAATAAAAAAGGAAGTTTAATAGAAAAGTAAATTGACTAAACATGGAATTAGAATAAAAATAAAAATGAAAGTTGCATAAAATTAAAAATAGAAGTTCAATCCAAAAACCACTACACCTTAACGATCTATTTGGAAATTAAATAAAAAAGGAAGTTTAAAAGAAAAGTAAATTGAATAAAAATGGAAGTTGATTAAAAATAAAAATGGAAGTTGCATAAAATTAAAAATGGATGTTCAATCCAAAAACCACTACACCTTAACGATCTATTTAGAAATTAAATAAAAAAGGAAGTTGAGTAGAAAAGAAACTTGAATAAAAAAGAAAGTTAAATAAAAATAAAACTGGAAGTTGCAGAAAATTAAAAATGGAAGTTCATTCAAGAAACCACTATACCTCAACGATCTATTTGGAAATTAAATAAAAAAGGATGTTTAATAGAAAAGTAAATTGAATAAAAATAAAAATGAAAGTTGCATAAAATAAAAAGTAGAAGTTCAATCTAGAAACCACTATACTTTAACGATCTGTTTGCAAATTAAATAAAAAAGAATGTTTAATAGAAAAGTAAATTGAACAAAAATGGAAGTTAAATAAGAATAAAAATGAAAGTTGGAGAAAATTAAATATGGAAATTCAATCCAGAATCCACTATGCCTTAACAATCTATTTGGAAATTAAATAAAAAAGGAAGTTCTATAGAAAAGTAAATTGAATAAAAATGGAAGTTGAATAAAAATAAAAATGAAAGTTGCATAAAATTAAAAATGGATGTTCATTCCAAAAATCACTATACCTTAACGATCTATTTGGAAATTAAATAAAAAAGGAAGTTGAGTAGAAAAGAAACCTGAATAAAAAAGGAAGTTAAATAAAAATAAAAATGGAAGTTGCAGAAAATTAAAAGTGGAAGTTCATTCCAGAAACCACTATACTTTAATGATCTATTTGGAAATTAAATAAAAAAGGAAGTTTAATAAAAAAGTAAATTGAATGAAAATGGAAGTAGAATATAAATAAAAATGAAAGTTGCATAAAATTAAAAATGAAAGTTCAATCCAGAAACCACTATACCTTAACGATCTATTTGGAAATTAAATAAAAAAGGAAGTTTAATAGAAAAGTAAATTGAGTTAAAATGGAAGTAGAATATAAATAAAAATGAAAGTTGCAGAAAATTAAATATGGAAGTTCAATCCAGAAACCACTTTACCTTAGCGATATATTTGGAAATTAAATAAAAAAGGAAGTTTAATCGAAAACTAAATTGAATAAAATAAAAATGAAAGTTGCATAAAATTAAAAATAGAAGTTCAATCCAAAAACCACTTTACCTTAACCATCTATTTGGAAATTAAATAAAAAAGGAAGTTGAGTAGAAAAGAAACTTGAATAGAAAAGGAAGTTAAATAAAAATAAAATGGGAAGTTCATTCAAGAAACCACTATACCTTAACGATCTATATGGAAATTAAATAAAAAAGGAAGTTTAATAGAAAAGTAAATTGACTAAAAATGGAATTATAATAAAAAGAAAAATGAAAGTTGCATAAAATTAAAAATAGAAGTTCAATCCAGAAACCACTACACCTTAATGATCTATTTGGAAATTAAATAAAAAAGGAAGTTTAAAAGAAAAGTAAATTGAATAAAAAAGGAAGTTGATTAAAAATAAAAATGAAAGTTGCATAAAATTAAAAATGGAAGTTCAATCCAAAAACCACTACACCTTAACGATCTATTTGGAAATTAAATAAAAAAGGAAGTTGAGTAGGAAAGAAACTTGAATAAAAAAGAAAGTTAAATAAAAATAAAACTGGAAGTGGCAGAAAATTAAAAATGGAAGTTCATTCAAAAAACCACTATACCTTAACGATCTGTTTGAAAATTAAATAAAAAAGGATGTTTAATTATAGCGATCCCGGTTGTCCCTTTACTGTTCTGTTGTATTCCGGACTCGGTTCCGTGAAGTTGGTAGTGGTATCTATCTTGTTGTTGTCCTTTAATTCCACTTGATTGAGTTTTAGGATGTTTTGAGCAGGGTTGTTACAGGTTGGTTAGGCCTTGGTTTGAATTCCTTCTTGTTCAGTTTTTAGGCGATCCGCTCGAGCGGGTCTCCTTGTGCTCGAGCGGGGAGTGCACTCCTCCGATATTTCGTGTTCCTGCAAAACTTCTGCAAATGTGATTTTTACGCTCGAGCGGGTTTGTTTACGCTCGAGCAGCGGCGCTCGAGCGGGTTTGGTGGCGCTCAAGCGGGTAGTACTTTCTGGGTATAAGTTCTGGGAGGTGGAAATCTACGCTCGAGCGGACTGGTTTTCGCGCTCGAGCGGAAGTGCTTTATTCTTGTGTCTTAGCGCTCGAGCGGGCCTTATTGCGCTCGAGCGTGTTCAGATTTTTGTTCTTGGCGCTCGAGCGTTGTGTTCTCCGCTCGGGCGGGTCATACGTATATGAGTTATCCGCTGGGTGATTTTAAATCACTTTTTACTTTTCTTCCTCTCTCTTACTTTTTCTAAAAACCACTTTTGAGAGCCTTTCTCTCTAGAAACTCCCTTCTCTCTAGGGTTTGATCTAGTTAGAGTGTCCTCCTTCTCTTCGGCCTTTGTTAAAGTCGTGTTGATCGTCGAGGGCGTCGTTTTGATCCGAAAATCTTGGACTTTGGAGCATTTTGGTTTTGGTCTCTTTTCCATCTGAGCTCTAACTTCGAGGTAAGGATAACCTACTCCTTACTATGAGCTTTGTCTTTAAATTTTTGCATTTTGATATGTTGGGGGTTGTTGGGTAATTTCGGGAGAGTTTGGGCCTTTGTGTAATTTTACAAAAGTTGGGGTTTTTATTTATATAAAACCTAAATGCATGTTTGGCATGGAAAAGTGGAATTAATGTTGAAACATTAATGAAAATAGAACCTAAGGGTTGTAATGTTAATTATGGAAAATGCCCTAATTACATTGGTTAATTAATTTGTAGAATTAATTATGGGAAATGAGGAATTGATTTGAAAATGTGGAAATTGGAAAGGGAAGAGGTTAAAGGGTGTAGTTGGATCATTTATCACTCACCTAGTTGAAATGTTGATTATATATCCATTGTTGTATTTATTTTCTGTATAGAAATAACTGCTTTGGGCTATCGGTGGAGGATAGTCTTGATTGTTGTAGACAATGCATGATGATTAGGCAAACGGGAACTAATCACTGGAATGTGTCATTGAGTATGACTGTTGAAAGAATACATTAAGTTTATGTGTTGTGTGATGATGTGTATAATTATTGTTTATATGCATTGTGTTGTGTTGGAGGAGATAAGGGACGTACTCCACGGTTTAGGGGAAGATAGGGGATGGATCTCTAAACCGGATGCTGTTGGGAGGAGATAGGGGATGGACTCCATAGATAGAGCTCATATGCTTATCTATTAATGTGTTGACAGAGCTCATATGCTTGTCATTGGAAGTGTGATAGTGCTCTTATGCATATCTATGGAAGTGATAATATAGCTAGTATGCCTATCTGTTGGTGTGTTATATAGCTAGTATGCTTATCTGTTATGAAATGGGAAAGTGTTGATGAGTTGTTTGGCCAGGTTCTGAGCCATGGTTATAAATTGAGAAATTAAAAGAAATTGAAAAAATGGATTGTAACATGGACTTGTATGTCATAAAACTGTAAAGTGTGATAAGAGAAAGTATCAGTGTTGGCCATCTATCAACTGCTAATCTTTTAGTCATTGTTCATATTTGGTTTAGTGTATTTCTACTGGGCTGTGGCTCACCCTATATGGGAATATCATTTTCAGGTACAGGTAGTATGCCACCTCCAAGGACGTAGCTTGGGAGGCTAGAGGCGGGCGGACTTTTGTTGTTATTTCTTTGATGTATTACATGTATATTCAAGCCAAGGGCTTAATGTGTAAATGAGTTAGCACTCTTTTGTTGTAACCAAGTGTTAACCTGGAAAGCTGTAAGCCTTTAGGGCATTTGCTTTTATTGTTAACATGTAATACTTTTGGTAATGAAACTCTGATGAATAGAAGAAAGTGGAACTTTTATATATCAATGCATGTCTATATTGATGGGTTAATGCTATTATTTTGAGGGCGTTACAACTTGGTATCAGAGCGTACCGGGTTCGAATACTTTGGGTACGTGGGAAGTGATTAGTATCACAATGGATTTGTCTCGCTTGATAGAGACTTAGATGTAGTGTTATATGCTATGTGCTTAATTGATAACATGCTTATGTGTTTATATGGGTATGGGATTTAATTTCTAGGATGTTGATTGGATCCTTGGGTTTCTGGGAGTCTTGTTGGAAAGGCACTTGATCAACGCCGTTTTTAACCGGAACTCTAGTAACGCCTCGGGACTATCATTATCCGGAAATGAAATTCGTAAGTGCTTATGTGTTTATGTGCTTACGTGGAGTGAATTACAGTTGTCCATGCATTAGGACGTGAGTGTTTAGTTTTGGCACATTTGTGAATGTGCTAACGTTCTGTATTACCTTTATTAGGATGTCAGGACGTGGAAGAGGTGCTAGGCGTGGTAGGCCTGCGAGGCAGGAAGTGCCGTTACCGGAGGAGCTTCTGGCAGTGCAGGAGGGAGTTGGTCAGGCCAATGTGGCTGAGCCAGCGGGTCAGCAGGCTATGAGTGCCTTGGCCCGAGAGATAGCAGGAGCTTTGGATATTCTCAGAGCAGGGAATCAGGCAGCTGAGGCAGGGCCTTCTTTCTTGAAGAGGGAGTTCTTCCGTTCTAATCCGGACGAGTTTGTTGGAGACCCTAAGGAACCACTGAAGGCTGACGAGTGGCTAGAACAGATGAGTAAGATGTTCAAGATGCTTGGCATCGAGGACGGAGCATTAAAAGTGACCTTGGCATCTTTCCAGCTGAAGGGAGATGCAGGTCAATGGTGGAAATACGAGAAGGCTCGTGTTGGTGGTACATGGGAGGCGTTTGTGAATGCTTTCCAGGAGAGGTTCTTATTTGCAGTTGCTAGGGAGAAGTTGAGGGATTAGTTTTGCTGGCTTAATCAGCAAGGTATGTCTGTGGCAGAGTTTGAGGCCACTTTTACTAGTTTGTCCAGGTTTGCACCTGAGTTGGTGGCGTCCGAAGAACGCCGTTGCTATGAGTTTGAACGGAAGTTGAGGCGGGGCCTCAAGCTGAGGGTTGGTGGGTCTTACATCCGAGAGTATAGACACTTAGTGGATGCTGCAGCTCATATGGAGCTTATGATGTAGGAGGAAGATGAGGAGAAGCATAGAGGCTCCAAGTAGGGCCAGGAGGGTCAGGCTGATGGCAGGAGACAGAGGGGTTATAACCCTCAGCAGTCTCAGGGTGGAGTTGCTAGATCGACCTTTCCGGTGCCGAGTGCAGGCTCGGGGAGAGGTAGTCAGGGAGGCTTGACTTGTTTTGCGTGTGGCCAGCTGGGTCACAAGTTTTCGGTTTGCCCGCAGAAGGGTGGAGGTCAGAGAGCTACTTCTTCTTCAGCTAGACCCAGAGTCAGAGTTTGGGCAGGGGGCAGCCCTTGTCTTGCTATCAGTGTGGTCAGCCTGGGCACTTGAAGAGGTATTGCCCGCAGTTGAGTGCTACTTCAGGAGCGTCTGGTTCTAGGCAGACGCAGAGTTATCAGCCAGCTCAGTCTGTGCAGGCCTCGAGGGCCAATCTGGGAGCTTCGTCATCCCAATCAGTGTAGCAGTCGTATGCTCCGAGGGGTGAGCAGGTGGATTGGGGGCCCACGGGGCGCGTGTATGCTGTTACCGCGCAGGATCTAGTACCGGCTCCATCAGTAGTGAGAGGTACTTTTCAGTTTTGCAACTCGGTTGCTAATGTGTTGATTGACACGGGTGCATTTCATTCTTTTGTATCTGCTGCATTTGCATCTGTTTTGGAATTGGAGTTGGCATAGTTAGCATCTCTTATTTGTGTGGTATCGCCTATTGGTGGTGAGTTGGTCTTGAAACAAGGTGTTAGAGGTTGTGATATAGAGGTCGCCGACCATAGGCTTCCTTTTCCTTTTGTAGTTATGCCCATGAAGGGTTTTGATATTATTTTGGGTATGGACTGGCTATCGTCATACCGGGCTGTTATCGATTGCTACCGCCAGAGGGTCACGTTATGCACCCTGAGCGGGGAGTGGTTCCATTTCTTGGGAGACCGGGTTGGTAGTGTTTTGCCACCGGGGTATGATTCGCGAGGGCGGAGTGAGCTTAGTGGTCTACTTGCTAGCTTTGAGAGTGGTGAGTGTGATGAGACCCAGCTTGTGTTGCCGAGGGTGGTTTGTGAGTATTCGGATGTCTTTCCCGAGGGCCTTGTTAGTTTGCCACCTCATCGAGAGATAGAGTTCTCTATTGATCTAGTGCCCGGCACGACGCCGATTTCTATGGCACCTTACCGTTTTGCCCCAGCAGAGTTGGTTGAGTTGAAAGTTCAGCTCCAGGAATTGCTAGATAAGGGTTTTGTTCACCCTAGTGTTTCGCCATGGGGAGCACCGGCCCTCTTTGTTAAAAAGAAAGATGGTGCCTTGAGATTGTGTATCGACTACCGGAAGTTGAATCGGGCTACGGTCAAGAATAAGTACCCTATGCCCCGAATAGATGATCTGTTTGACCAGTTGAAGGGTTCCCGTTGTTTCTCTAAGATAGACTTGAGATCGGGTTACCACCAGTTGAGGGTCAGGGAGGAGGATATTCCTAAGACGGCATTCCGTACGCGGTATGGCCATTATGAGTTTTTGGTGATGCCATTTGGGCTTACCAATGCACCGACAGTCTTTATGGACTTGATGAACCAGATCTTCCGGGAATTCTTGGATCGATTTGTAGTCGTTTTCGTGGACGACATTCTTATCTATTCGCCTTCAGAGGAAGAGCACGAGGAACACTTGAGAGTGGTGCTTGAGTTGCTTAGAGCCCATAGGCTGTATGCCAAGTTTGGGAAGTGTGAGTTCTGGCTGAGGGAAGTCAAATTCTTAGGCCATGTAGTATCCGGGAAAGGGGTGTCCGTTGATGCATCCAAGGTTGAGGCAGTGCAGGATTGGGCACAGCCTAAGAGTGTGTTTGAGATCTGCAGTTTTCTGGGATTAGCTGGGTATTATCATCGGTTTGTGAAAGATTTCTCCAGGCTAGCTTCGCCGTTGACTAGATTGACTCGGAAGGGAGTCAAATTTGTGTGGAGTGAGACTTGTGAAAAGTCGTTCCAAGAGTTGAAGGTTAGATTGACCACCGCTCCGGTTTTGATTATTCCGGAGAGAGGGTTGGGTTACGCGGTTTATTGTGATGCCTCACGAGAGGGTTTGGGTTGTGTGTTGATGCAAGAGGGGAAAGTGGTAGCTTATGGCTCACGTCAGTTGAAAATTCACGAGAAGAATTACCCTGCACACGACTTAGAGTTAGCGGCAGTGATCTTTGCCTTGAAGATTTGGAGGCGCTACCTTTACGGTGAGAGGTTCGAGGTGTTCTCGGACCACAAGAGTTTGAAGTATCTGTTTACGCAGAGAGACTTGAATTTGAGGTAGAGGAGATGGATGGAGTTCATTGAGGACTATGATTTCGAGTTGCACTATCACCCGGGGAAGGCCAATGTTGTGGCCGATGCCCTTAGTAGGAAATCCATTAGTGATGTAGCTTGTATAGCCATCCGGGAATGGGGGATGTTGGGTGCACTTGGCTAGTTTGATTTGCATTTGGGCGAATCTGTTGAGGCTGCGGCCTTGTTTTCTGTTGTTGCACAGCCTACACTTGTGACTAGAGTGTTAGAGGCACAGAGAGGTGACCTTGGGGTAGAATCCCTCCGAGAGAAGATTTCAAATGGTAAGGGGGAGAAGGGTTTGACGATGTATCCCGACCTAAGCGTGAGATACCGAGACCGTCTGTGTGTGTCGGAGTCTTGCCGAGAGGAAGTACTCCGAGAGTTCCATCATTCACGCCTTGCGGTGCATCCGGGAGGCACTAAGATGTATCGGGATTTGGGTCGCCAGTTTTGGTGGCGGGGTATGAAGAGAGATGTGGCAGCTTTCGTGTCTAAGTGCCTTACTTGCTAGCAAGTGAAGGCCGAGCATCAGAGGCCAGCGGGTTTGTTGCAACCCTTGCCTATTGCCGAGTGGAAGTGGGAGCATGTCACTATGGACTTCGTTGTAGGTCTTCCGAGGACTCAGCGGGGCAGTGATGCTATTTGGGTGGCTGTAGACCAGTTGACTAAGTCAGTGCACTTCATTCCCATGCGTGTGAGAGATTCAGTAGATCATCTCGCCGACTTGTATATTCAGGACATAGTGAGATTGCACGGGGTCCCAGTGACGATCGTCTCAGATAGAGATCCTCGTTTTACTGCTAGGTTGTGGCAGAGTTTGTAGAGTGCCATGGGTACTAAGTTGACCTTTAGTACGGCTTATCATCCTCAAACTGATGGGCAGTCTGAGTGTACTATTCAGATCCTTGAGGATATGCTTTGGGGTTGTGTCCTTGACTTTAGTGGGACGTGGGAGAGGCACTTACCGTTGGTGGAGTTTGCCTACAACAACAGTTTTCAGTCTAGCATCAGTATGGCACCGTTTGAGGCCTTGTATGGCCGACCGTGTAGGTCTCCAGTTTGTTGGGCCGAGGTGGGTGATGCACCTTTGTTGGGTCCGGAGTTGGTTAGAGAGACGACGGAGAAAGTTGAGCTTATCCGTAGGAGGCTTGTTACAGTCCAGAGTCGTTAGAAATCTTATGCTGGCCGTAGGAGGAGGCCTTTGGCGTTTGAGATAGGTGATCATGTCTTCCTGAAGATATCACCTAGACGGGGATTGATGAGGTTTGGGAAGAGTGGGAAGTTATCCCCTCGGTTTATTGGGCCTTTTGAGATCCTTGAGAGGATTGGCGAGGTTGCTTATCATTTGGCTTTGCCACCACAGTTGTCCGGGGTTCATGACGTCTTTCATGTTAGTATGCTTCGGAAGTATGAGCCGGATCCATCCCATGTGTTAGATTGGACCGACTTGGAGGTAGATGAGGATGCCTCGTATGAGGAGAGACCGGTGCGGGTCTTGGATAGGCGGGATCAAGTCTTGTGAGGTAAGACCATTCCCTTGGTAAAGGTTTTGTGGAAACATCATGGAGTGGAGGAAGCCACTTGGGAACGTGAGTTGGAGGTCCGAGAGAAATATCCGGACTTGTTTATTGATGAATAATCTTGTATTTAGATTTTGTAATGTTGTTGACTTAAGAGCTTTATATATGTCTTAAGTTGTAAAACATCGGCAATGTTTTGGTATTAATGGAAGTACGTTGTAGAACTTGCCTTGATATGGGGGTTGATTATGATATTGCATATGTTGGCTATATTGTAGAATTGGAGTTGTATCATGTATATTGATTATGATATGAACTGTGAACCATGTATGTTGGAAATGGAAGAAAATTGCATGTTGATAATGCACTTGTAATATATGTTGTGAAATGCCTCTTGAAAAGAGATGGAATTGACCGGTAATGGGTCGAAGTGTTTAATATTATGTCGTAATATTGTTGAGAATGGAGAAAACCTGTTTTTGAAAAACTTGTGTTTAATTTCGGGGACGAAATTCTTTAAGGGGGGGAGGTTATAGCGATCCCGGTTGTCCCTTTACTGTTCTGTTGTATTCCGGACTCGGTTCCGTGAAGTTGGTAGTGGTATCTATCTTGTTGTCGTCCTTTAATTCCACTTGATTGAGTTTTAGGATGTTTTGAGCAGGGTTGTTACAGGTTGGTTAGGCCTTGGTTTCAATTCCTTCTTGTTCAGTTTTTAGGCGATCCGCTCGAGCGGGTCTCCTTGCGCTCGAACAGGGAGTGCACTCCTCCAGTATTTCGTGTTCCTGCAAAACTTCTGCAGATGTGATTTTTACACTCGAGCAGGTTTGTTTACGCTCGAGCGGCGGCGCTCGAGCGGGTAGTACTTTCTGGGTATAAGTTTTGAGAGGTGGAAATCTACGCTCGAGCGAACTGGTTTTCGCGCTCGAGCGAAAGTGCTTTATTCTTGTGTCTTGGCGCTCGAGCGGGCCTTATTGCGCTCGAGCGTGTTCAGATTTTTGTTCTTGGCGCTCGAGCATTGTGTTCTCCGCTCGAGCGGGTCATACGTATATGAGTTATCCGCTGGGTGATTTTAAATCACTTTTTGCTTTTCTTCCTCTCTCCTACTTTTTCTAAAAACCACTTTTGAGAGCCTCTCTCTCTAGAAACTCCCTACTCTCTAGGGTTTGATCTAGTTAGAGTGTCCTCCTTCTCTTCGGCCTTTGTTAAAGTCGTGTTGATCGTCAAGGGCGTCGTTTTGATCCGAAAATCTTGGACTTTGGAGCATTTTGGTTTTGGTCTCTTTTTCATCCGAGCTCTAACTTCGAGGTAGGGATAACCTACTCCTTACTATGAGCTTTGTCTTTAAATTTTTGCATTTTGATATGTTGGGGGTTGTTGGGTAATTTCGAGAGAGTTTGGGCCTTTGTGTAATTTTACAAAAAGTTGGGGTTTTTATTTATATAAAACCTAAATGCATGTTTGGCACGGAAAAGTGGAATTAATGTTGAAACATTAATGAAAATGGAACCTAAGGGTTGTAATGTTAATTATGGAAAATGCCCTAATTACATTGGTTAATTAATTTGTAGAATTAATTATGGGAAATGAGGAATTGATTTGAAAATGTGGAAATTGGAAAGGGAAGGGGTTAAAGGGTGTAGTTGGATCATTTATCACTCACCTAGTTGAAATGTTGATTATATATCCATTGTTGTATTTATTTTCTGTATAGAAATAACTGCTTTGGGCTATCGGTGGAGGATAGTCTTGATTGTTGTAGACAATGCATGATGATTAGGCAAACGGGAACTAATCACTGGAATGTGTCATTGAGTATGACTGTTGAAAGAATACATTAAGTTTATGTGTTGTGTGATGATGTGTATAATTATTGTTTATATGCATTGTGTTGTGTTGGAGGAGATAAGGGACGTACTCCACGGTTTAGGGGAAGATAGGGGATGGATCTCTAAACCGGATGTTGTTGGGAGGAGATAGGGGATGGACTCCATAGATAGAGCTCATATGCTTATCTATTAATGTGTTGACAGAGCTCATATGCTTGTCATTGGAAGTGTGATAGTGCTCTTATGCATATCTATGGAAGTGATAATATAGCTAGTATGCCTATCTGTTGGTGTGTGATATAGCTAGTATGCTTATCTGTTATGAAATGGGAAAGTGTTGATGAGTTGTTTGGCCAGGTTCTGAGCCATGGTTATAAATTGAGAAATTAAAAGAAATTGGAAAAATGGATTGTAACATGGACTTGTATGTCATAAAACTGTAAAGTGTGATAAGAGAAAGTATCAGTGTTGGCCATTTATCAACTGCTAATCTTTTAGTCATTGTTCATATTTGGTTTAGTGTATTTCTACTGGGCTGTGGCTCACCCTATATGGGAATATCATTTTCAGGTATAGGTAGTATGCCACCTCCAAGGATGTAGCTTGGGAGGCTAAAGGCGAGCGGACTTTTGTTGTTATTTCTTTGATGTATTACATGTATATTCAAGCCAAGGGCATAATGTGTAAATGAGTTAGCACTCTTTTGTTGTAACCAAGTGTTAACTTGGAAAGCTGTAAGCCTTTAGGGCATTTGCTTTTGTTGTTAACATGTAATACTTTTGGTAATGAAACTATGATGAATAGAAGAAAGTGGAACTTTTATATATCAATGCATGTCTATATTGATGGGTTAATGCTATTATTTTGAGGGCGTTACATTAATAGAAAAGTAAATTGAATAAAAATGGAAGTAGAATAAAAATAAAAATGAAAGTTGCATAAAATAAAAAGTGGAAGTTCAATCCAGAAACCACTATACCTTAACGATCTGTTTGCAAATTAAATAAAAAAGGAAGTTTAATAGAAAAGTAAATTGAATAAAAATGGAAGTTAAATAAAAATAAAAATGAAAGTTGAAGAAAATTAAATATGGAAATTCAATCCATAAACCAATATACCTTAACGATCTATTTGGAAATTAAATAAAAAATGAAGTTTTATAGAAAAGTAAATTGAATAAAAATGGAAGTTGAATAAAAATAAAAATGAAAGTTGCAAAAAATTAAAAATGGATGTTCAATCCAAAAACCACTATACCTTAACGATCTATTTGGAAATTAAATAAAAAAGGAAGTTGAGTAGAAAAGAAACCTGAATAAAAAAGGAAGTTAAATAAAAATAAAAATGAAAGTAGCAGAAAATTAAAAATGGAAGTTCATTCCAGAAACCACTATACCTTAACGATCTATTTGGAAATTAAATAAAAAATGAAGTTTAATGGGAAAGTAAATTGAATTAAAATGGAAGTAGAATAAAAATAAAAATGAAAGTTGCATAAAATTAAAAATGGATGTTCAATCCAGAAACCACTATACCTTAACGATCTATTTGGAAATTAAATAAAAAATGAAGTTTAATAGAAAAGTAAATTGATTAAAAATGGAAGTAGAATAAAAATAAAAATGAAAGTTGCATAAAATTAAAAATGGAAGTTCAATCCAGAAACCACAATACCTTAACGATCTACTTGGAAATTAAATAAAAAAGGAAGTTTAATAGGAAAGTAAATTGAATTAAAATGGAAGTAGAATAAAAATAAAAATGGAAGTTGCATAAAATTAAAAATGGAAGTTCAATCCAGAAACCACTCTACCTTAACGATCTATTTGGAAATTAAATAAAAAAAGAAGTTTAACAGAAAAGTAAATTGAATAAAAATGGAAGTTGAATAAAAATAAAATGAAAGTTGCATAAAATTAAAAATGAAAATTCAATGCAGAAACCACTATACCTTAACGATCTACTTGGAAATTAAATAAAAAAGGAAGTTTAATAGGAAAGTAAATTGAATTAAAATGGAAGTAGAATAAAAATAAAAATGAAAGTTGCATAAAATTAAAAATATAAGTTCAATACAGAAACCACTATACCTTAACGATCTATTTGGAAATTAAATAAAAAAGGAAGTTTAATAGAAAAGTAAATTGAATAAAAATGGAAGTTGAATAAAAATAAAAATGAAAGTTGCAGAAAATTAAATATGGAAGTTCAATCCAGAAACCACTATACCTTAACGATCTATTTCGAAATTAAATAAAAAAGGAAGTTTAATAGAAAAGTAAATTGAATAAAAAGGGAAGTTGAATAAAAATAAAAATGAAAGTTGCATAAAATTAAAACTGAAAGTTCAATCCAAAAACCACTATACCTTAACGATCTATTTTGAAATTAAATAAAAAAGGAAGTTGAGTAGAAAAGAAACTTGAATGAAAAAGGAAGTTAAATAAAAATAAAAATGAAAGTTGCAGAAAATTAAATATGGAAGTTCAATCCAGAAACCACTATACCTTAACGATCTATTTGGAAATTAAATAAAAAAAAGGAAGTTTAATAGAAAAGTAAATTGAATAAAAATGGAAGTTGAATAAAAATAAAAATGAAAGTTGCAGAAAATTAAACATGGAAGTTCAATCCAGAAACCATTATCCCTTAACGATCTACTTGGAAAGTAAATAAAAAATGAAGTTTAGTTGAAAAGTAAATTGAATAAAAATGGAAGTTGAATAAAAATAAAAATGAAAGTCGCATAAAATTAAAGATGGAAGTTCAATCCAAAAACCAGTACACATTACCGATCTATTTGGAAATTAAATAAAAAAGGAAGCAGAGTAGAAAAGAAACTTGAATAAAAAAGGAAGTTAAATAAAAATAATGATGGAAGTTGCAGAAATTTAAAAATGGAAGTTCATTCAAGAAACCACTATACATTAACGATCTATTTGGAAATTAAATAAAAAAGGAAGTTTAATAGGAAAGTAAATTGAATTAAAATGGAAATAGAATAAAAATAAAAATTAAAGTTGCATAAAATTAAAAATGGAAGTTCAATCAAGAAACCCCTATACCTTAACGATCTATTTGAAAATTAAATAAAAAAGGAAGTTTAATGGGAAAGTAAATTGAATAAAAATGGAAGTTGAAAAAAAATAAAAAAGAAAGTTGCATAAAATTAAAAATGGAAGTTCAAACCAAACACCTCTATACCTTAACGATATATTTGGAAATTAAATAAAAAAGGAGTTGAGTAGAAAAGAAACTTGAATAGAAAAGGAAATTAAATAAAAATAAAATTGGAAGTTCATTCAAAAAACCACTATACTTTAACGATCTATATGGAAGTTAAATAAAAAAGGTAGTTTAATAGAAAAGTAAATTGACTAAAAATGGAAGTAGCGTAAAAATAAAAATGAAAGTTGCAAAAAATTAAAAATAGAAGTTCAATCCAGAAACCACTACACCTTAACGATCTATTTGGAAATTAAATAAAAAAGGAAGTTTAAAAGAAAAGTAAATTAAATTAAAATGGAAGTTGAATAAAAATAAAAATGAAAGTTGCATAAATTTAAAAATGGAAGTTCAATCCAAAAACCACTATACCTTAACGATCTATTTCGGAATTAAATAAAAAAGGAAGTTGAGTAGAAAAAAAACTTGAATAAAAAAGGAAGTTAAATAAAAATAAAACTGGAAGTTGCCGAAAATTAAAAATGGAAATTCATTCAAGAAGCCACTATACCTTAACGATCTATTTGGAAATTAAATGAAAAAGGATGTTTAATAGAAAAGTAAATTGAATAAAAATGGAAGTAGAATAAAAATAAAAAGGAAAGTTACATTAAACTAAAAGTGGAAGTTCAATCCAGAAACCACTATACCTTAACGATCTATTGGAAATAAAATAAAAAAGGAAGCTTAATAGAAAAGAAAATTGAATAAAAATGGAAGTTGCAGAAAATTAAAAATGGCAGTTCATTTAAGAAAGCACTATACCTTAACGATCTATTTGGAAATTAAATAAAAAAGGAAGTTTAAAGGAAAAGTAAATTGAATAAAAATGGAAGTTGAATAAAAATAAAAATGAAACTTGCATAAAATTAAAAATGGAAGTTCAATCCAGAAACCACTATACCTTAACGATCTATTTGGAAATTAAATAAAAAAGGAAGTTTAATGGGAAAGTAAATTGAATTAAAATGGAAGTAGAATAAAAATAAAAATGAAAGTTGCATAAAATTAAAAATGGAAGTTCAATCCAGAAACCACTATACCTTAACGATCTATTTGAAAATTAAAAAAAAAAAGGAAGTTTAATAGAAAAGTAAATTGAATAAAAATGAAAATTGAATAAAAATAAAAATGAAAGTTGCATAAAATTAAAAATGGAAGTTCAATCCAAAAACCACTATACCTTAACGATCTATTTGGAAATTAGATAAAAAAGGAAGTTGAGTAGAAAAGAAACTTGAATAGAAAAGAAAGTTAAATAAAAATAAAATTGGAAGTTCATTCAAGAAACCACTATACCTTAACGATCTATTTGGAAATTAAATAAAAAAAGAAGTTTGATAGAAAAGTAAATTAACTAAAAATGGAAGTAGAGTAAAAATAAAAATGGAAGTTGCATAAAATTAAAAATGGAAGTTCAATCCAGAAACCACTATACCTTAACGATCTATTTGGAAATTAAATAAAAATGGAAGTTTAAAAGAAAAGTAAATTAAATAAAAATGGAAGTTGACTAAAAATAAAAATGAAAGTTGCATAAAATTAAAAATGGAAGTTCAATCCAAAAACCACTATTCCTTAACGATCTATTTGGAAATTAAATAAAAAAGGAAGTTGAGTAGAAAAGAAACTTGAATAAAAAAGGAAGTTAAATAAAAATAAAAATGGAAGTTGCAGAAAATTAAAAATGGAAGTTTATTCTAGAAACCACTATATTTTAACGATCTATTTGGAAATTAAATAAAAAATAAAGTTTAATAGAAAAGTAAATTGAATAAAAATTGAAGTAGAATATAAATAAAAATGAAAGTTCCATAAAATTAAAAATGGAAATTCAATCCAGAAACCACTATACCTTAACGATCTATTTGGAAATTAAATAAAAAAGGAAGTTTAATAGAAAAGTAAATTGAATAAAAATGGAAGTTGAATAAAATAAAAATGAACGTCGCATAAAATTAAAAATGGAAGTTCAATCCAAAAACCACTATACCTTAACGATCAATTTGGAAATTAAATAAAAAAGGAAGTTGAGTAGAAAAGAAACTTGAATAGAAAAGGAAGTCAAATAAAAATAAAATTGGAAGTTCATTCAAGGTATACTGGTTTCTGGATTGAACTTACATTTTTAATTTTATGTAACTTTCATTTTTATTTTTATTCTACTTCCATTTTAATTCAATTTACTTTCCTATTAAACTTTCTTTTTTATTTAATTTCCAAGTAGATCGTTAAGGTATAGTGGTTTCTGGATAGAATTTCCATTTCTAATTTTATGCAACTTCCATTTTTATTTTTATTCTACTTCCATTTTTAATCAATTTACTTTTCTATTAAACTTCCTTTTTTTATTTAATTTCCAAATAGATCATTAAGGTATAGTGGTTTCTGGAATGAACTTCCATTTTTAATTTTCTGTAACTTCCATTTTTATTTTTATTTAACTTCTTTTTTTTTCAAATTTCTTTTCTACTCAACTTCCTTTTTTATTTAATTTCCAAATAGATCGTTAAGGTATAGTGGTTTTTGAATTGAACTTCCATTTTTAATTTTATGCAACTTTCATTTTTATTTTTATTCAACTTCTATTTTTATTCAATTTACTTTTCGATTAAACTTCCTTTTTTATTTAATTTCCAAATAGATCGTTAAGGTATAGTGGTTTTGGATTGAACTTCCATCTTTAATTTTATGCAACTGTCATTTTTATTTTTATTCAACTTTCATTTTTATTCAATTTACTTTTCTATTAAACTTCCTTTTTTATTTAATTTCCAAATAGATCGTTAAGGTATAGTGGTTTCTGGATTGAACTTCCATATTTAATTTTCTGCAACTTCCATTTTTATTTTTATTCAACTTCCATTTTTATTCAATTTACTTTTCTATTAAACTTCCTTTTTTATTTAATTTCAAATAGATCGTTAAGGTATAGTTGTTTCTGGATTGAACTTCCATTTTTAATTTTATGTCACTTTCATTTTTATTTTTATTCTACTTCCATTTTAATTCAATTTACTTTCCTATTAAACTTCCTTTTTTATTTAATTTCCAAATAGATCGTTAAGGTATAGTGGTTTCTGGATAGAACTTCCATTTCTAATTTTATGCAACTTCCATTTTTATTTTTATTCTACTTCCATTTTTAATCAATTTACTTTTCTATTAAACTTCCTTTTCTATTTAATTTCCAAATAGATCATTAACGTATATTGGTTTCTGGAATGAACTTCCATTTTTAATTTTCTGCAACTTCTATTTTTATTTTTATTTAACTTCCTTTTTTATTCAAGTTTCTTTTCTACTCAACTTCCTTTTTTATTTAATTTCCAAATAGATCGTTAAGGTATAGTGGTTTTTGAATTGAACTTCCATTTTTAATTTTATGCAACTTTCATTTTTATTTTTATTCAACTTCCATTTTTATTCAATTTACTTTTCTATTAAACTTCGTTTTTTATTTAATTTCCAAATAGATCGTTAAGGTATAGTGGTTTTTGAATTGAACTTCCATTTTTAATTTTACGCAACTGTCATTTTTATTTTTATTCAACTTCCATTTTTATTCAATTTACTTTTCTATTAAAGTTTCTTTTTTATTTAATTTCCAAATAGATCGTTAAGGTATAGTGGTTTCGGGATTGAACTTCCATATTTAATTTTCTGCGACCTTCATTTTTATTTTATTCAACTTCTATTTTTATTCAGTTTACTTTTCTATTAAACTTCATTTTTTATTTTATTTCCAAATAGATCATTAAGGTATAGTGGTTTCTGCAATGAAGTTCCATTTTTAATTTTCTGCAACTTCCATTTTTATTTTTATTTAACTTCTTTTTTTATTCAAGTTTCTTTTCTACTCAAATTCATTTTTTATTTAATTTCCAAGTAGATCGTTAAGGTATAGTGGTTTTTGGATTGAACTTTCATTTTAATTTTTATTCAACTTCCATTTTTATTCAATTTACTTTTTTTATTAAACTTCCTTTTTTATTTAATTTCCAAATAGATCGTTAAGGTATAGTGGTTTTTGGATTGAACTTCCATTTTTAATTTTATGCAACTATCATTTTTATTTTTATTCAGCTTCCATTTTTTTTCAATTTACTTTTCTATTAAACTTCTTTTTTTATTTAATTTCCAAATAGATCGTTATGGTACAGTAGTTTCTGGATTGAACTTCCATATTTAATTTTCTGCAGCTTTCATTTTTATTTTTATTCAACTTCTATTTTTATTCAGTTTACTTTTCTATTAAACTTCCTTTTTCATTTAATTTCCAAATAGGTCGTTAAGGTATAGTGGTTTCTGGATTGAACTTCCATTTTTAATTTTATGCAACTTTCATTTTTATTTTTATTCTACTTCCATTTTAATTCAATTTACTTTCCTATTAAACTTCATTTTTTATTTAATTTCCAAGTAGATCGTTAAGGTATAGTGGTTTCTGCAATGAACTTCCATTTTTAATTTTCTGCAACTTCCATTTTTATTTTTATTTAACTTCTTTTTTTATTCAAGTTTCTTTTCTACTCAAATTCATTTTTTATTTAATTTCCAAGTAGATCGTTAAGGTATAGTGGTTTTTGGATTGAACTTTCATTTTTAATTTTATGCAACTTTCATTTTTATTTTTATTCAACATCCATTTTTATTCAATTTACTTTTTTTATTAAACTTCCTTTTTTATTTAATTTCCAAATAGATCGTTAAGGTATAGTGGTTTTTGGATTGAACTTCCATTTTTAATTTTATGCAACTGTCATTTTTATTTTTATTCAACTTGCATTTTTTTTCAATTTACTTTTCTATTAAACTTCTTTTTTTATTTAATTTCCAAATAGATCGTTATGGTACAGTAGTTTCTGGATTGAACTTCCATATTTAATTTTCTGCAACTTTCATTTTTATTTTTATTCAACTTCTATTTTTATTCAGTTTACTTTTCTATTAAACTTCCTTTTTTATTTAATTTCCAAATAGGTCGTTAAGGTATAGTGGTTTCTGGATTGAACTTCCATTTTTAATTTTATGCAACTTTCATTTTTATTTTTATTCTACTTCCATTTTAATTCAATTTACTTTCCTATTAAACTTCATTTTTTATTTAATTTCCAAGTAGATCGTTAAGGTATAGTGGTTTCTGGATTGAACTTCCATTTTTAATTTTATGCAACTTTCATTTTTATTTTTATTTTACTTCCATTTTTAATCAATTTACTTTTCTATTAAACTTCCTTTTTTATTTAATTTCCAAATAGATCGTTAAGGTATAGTGGTTTCTGGAATGAACTACCATTTTTAATTTTCTGCAACATCCTTTTTTATTTTTATTTAACTTCCTTTTTTATTCAAGATTCTTTTCTACTCAACTTCCTTTTTTATTTAATTTTCAAATAGATCGTTAAGGTATAGTGGTTTTTGAATTGAACTTCCATTTTTAATTTTATGCAACTTTCATTTTTATTTTTATTCAGCTTCCATTTTTATTCAATTTACTTTTCTATTAAACTTCCTTTTTTATTTAATTTCCAAATAGATCGTTCAGGTAAAGTGGTTTCTGGATTGAACTTCCATATTTAATTTTCTGCAACTTTCATTTTTATTTTTATTCAACTTCCATTTTTATTCTATTACTTTTCTGTTAAACTTCCTTTTTTATTTAATTTCCAAATAGATCGTTAAGGTATAGTGGTTTCTGGATTGAACTTTCATTTTTAATTTTATGCAACTTTCATTTTTATTTTTATTCAACTTCCATTTATATTCAATTTACTTTTCTATTAAACTTCCTTTTTTAT
Organism: Camellia sinensis; assembly: GCF_055761805.1. Classification (NCBI taxonomy): domain Eukaryota; kingdom Viridiplantae; phylum Streptophyta; class Magnoliopsida; order Ericales; family Theaceae; genus Camellia; species Camellia sinensis. Next base: position 42,395,309 of record NW_028128987.1, on the reverse strand, counting down.
TTAATTTCCAAATAGATCTTTAAGGTATAGTGGCTTCTAGATTGAACTTCCATATTTAATTTTCTGCAATTTTCATTTTTATTTTTATTCAACTTCCATTTTTATTCAGTTTACTTTTCTATTAAACATCCTTTTTTATTTAATTTCCAAATAGATCGTTAAGGTATAGTGGTTTCTGGATTGAACTTCCACTTTTAATTTTATGCAACTTTCATTTTTATTTTTATTTTACTTCCATTTTTAATCAATTTACTTTTCTATTAAACTTCCTTTTTTATTCAATTTCCAAATAGATCGTTAAGGTATTGTGGTTTCTAGAATGAACTTCCATTTTTAATTTTCTGCAACTTTCATTTTTATTTTTGTTCAGCTTCCATTTTTATTCAATTTACTTTTCTAGTAAACTTCCTTTTTTATTTAATTTCCAAATAGATCGTTAAGGTATAGTGGTTTCTGGATAGAACTTTCATTTCTAATTTTATGCAACTTTCATTTTTATTTTTATTCTACTTCCATTTTTAATCAATTTACTTTTCTATTAAACTTCCTTTTTTATTTTATTTCCAAATAGATCATTAAGGTATATTGGTTTCTGGAATGAACTTCCTTTTTTAATTTTCTGCAACTTCTATTTTTATTTTTATTTAACTTCCTTTTTTATTCAAGTTTCTTTTCTACTCAACTTCCTTTTTTATTTAATTTCCAAATAGAACGTTAAGGTATAGTGGTTTTTGAATTGAACTTCCATTTTTAATTTTATGCAACTTTCATTTTTATTTATATCCTACTTCCATTTTTATTCCATTTACTTTTCTATTAAACTTTTTTTTTATTTAATTTCCAAATATATCGTTAAGGTAACGTGGTTTCTGGATTGAACTTCCACATTTAATTTTCTGCAACTTTTGTTTTTATTTTGATTCAACTTCCATTTTTATTCAATTACTTTTCTGTTAAACTTCTTTTTTTATTTAATTTCCAAATAGATCGTTAAGGTCTAGTGGTTTCTGAATTGAACTTCCATATTTAATTTTCTGCAACTTTCATTTTTATTTTTATTCAACTTATTTTTTTATTCAAGTTTCTTTTCTACTCAACTTTCTTTTTTATTTAATTTCCGAATAGATCGTTAAGTTATAGTGGTTTTTGGATTGAACTACCATTTTTAATTTTATGCAACTTTCATTTTTATTTTTATTCAACTTCGATTTTTATTCAATTTACTTTTCTATTAAACTTCCTTTTTTATTTAATTTCCAAATAGATCGTTAAGGTATAGTGGTTTTTGGATTGAACTTCCATTTTTAATTTTCTGCAACTTTCATTTTTATTTTTATTCAACTTCCATTTTTATTTAATTTACTTTTCTAGTAAACTTCCTTTTTTATTTAATTTCCAAATATATCGTTAAGGTATAGTGGTTTCTGGATAGAACTTCCATTTCTAATTTTATGCAACTTCCATTTTTATTTTTATTCTACTTCCATTTTTAATCAATTTACTTTTCTATTAAACTTCCTTTTTTATTTAATTTCCAAATAGATCATTAAGGTATATTGGTTTCTGGAATGAACTTCCTTTTTTAATTTTCTGCAACTTCTATTTTTATTTTTATTTAACTTCCTTTTTTATTCAAGTTTCTTTTCTACTCAACTTCCTTTTTTATTTAATTTCCAAATAGAACGTTAAGGTATAGTGGTTTTTGAATTGAACTTCCATTTTTAATTTTATGCAACTTTCATTTTTATATATATCCTACTTCCATTTTTATTCCATTCACTTTTCTATTAAACTTTTTTTTATTTAATTTCCAAATATATCGTTAAGGTAACGTGGTTTCTGGATTGAACTTCCACATTTAATTTTCTGCAACTTTTGTTTTTATTTTGATTCAACTTCCATTTTTATTCAATTACTTTTCTGTTAAACTTCCTTTTTTATTTAATTTCCAAATAGATCGTTAAGGTCTAGTGGTTTCTGGATTGAACTTCCATATTTAATTTTCTGAAACTTTCATTTTTATTTTTATTCAACTTATTTTTTTATTCAAGTTTCTTTTCTACTCAACTTTCTTTTTTATTTAATTTCCAAATAGATCGTTAAGGTATAGTGGTTTTTGGATTGAACTTCCATTTTTAATTTTATGCAACTTTCATTTTTATTTTTATTCAACTTCCATTTTTATTCAATTTACTTTTCTATTAAACTTCCTTTTTTATTTCAATTCCAAATAGATCGTTAAGGTGTAGTGGCTTTTGGATTGAACTTCCATTTTTAATTTTATGCAACTGTCATTTTTATTTTTATTCAACTTCCATTTTTTTTCAATTTACTTTTCTATTAAACTTCTTTTTTTATTTAATTTCCAAATAGATCATTAAGGTATAGTGGTTTCTGGATTGAACTTCCATATTTAATTTTCTGCAACTTTCATTTTTATTTTTATTCAACTTCTATTTTAATTCAGTTTACTTTTCTATTAAACTTCCTTTTTTATTTAATTTCCAAATAGGTGGTTAAGGTATAGTGGTTTCTGGATTGAACTTCAATTTTTAATTTTATGCAATTTTCATTTTAATTTTTATTCTACTTCCATTTTAATTCAATTTACTTTCCTATTAAACTTCATTTTTTATTTAATTTCCAAGTAGATCGTTAAGGTATAGTGGTTTCTGGATTGAACTTCCATTTTTAATTTTATGCAACTTTCATTTTTATTTTTATTTTACTTCCATTTTTAATCAATTTACTTTTCTATTATACTTCTTTTTTTATTTAATTTCCAAATAGATCGTTAAGGTATAGTGGTTTCTGGAATGAACTACCATTTTTAATTTTATGCAACTTCCTTTTTTATTTTTATTTAACTTCCTTTTTTATTCAAGATTCTTTTCTACTCAACTTCCTTTTTTATTTAATTTCCAAATTGATCGTTAAGGTATAGTGGTTTTTGGATTGAACTTCCATTTTTAATTTTATGCAACTTTCATTTTTATTTTTATTCAATTTCCATTTTTATTCAATTTACTTTTCTATTAAACTTCCTTTTTTATTTAATTTCCAAATAGATCGTTCAGGTAAAGTGGTTTCTGGATTGAACTTCCATATTTAATTTTCTACAACTTTCATTTTTATTTTTATTCAACTTCCATTTTTATTCAATTACTTTTCTGTTAAACTTCCTTTTTTTATTTAATTTCCAAATAGATCGTTAAGGTATAGTGGTTTCTGGATTGAACTTCCATTTTTAATTTTATGCAACTTTTGTTTTTATTTTTATTCAACTTCCATTTATATTCAATTTACTTTTCTATTAAACTTCCTTTTTTATTTAATTTCCAAATAGATCGTTAAGGTATAGTGGCTTCTGGATTGAACTTCCATATTTAATTTTCTGAAATTTTCATTTTTATTTTTATTTAGTTTACTTTTCTATTAAACTTCCTTTTTTATTTAATTTCCAAATAGATCGTTAATGTATAGTGGTTTCTGGATTGAACTTCCATTTTTAATTTTATGCAACTTTCATTTTTATTTTTATTTTACTTCCATTTTTAATCAATTTACTTTTCTATTAAATTTTCTTTTTTATTTAATTTCCAAATAGATCGTTAAGGTATACTGGTTTCTGGAATGAACTTCCATTTTTAATTTTCTGCAACTTTCATTTTTATTTTTATTCAACTTCCATTTTTATTCAATTTACTTTTCTAGTAAACTTCCTTTTTTATTTAATTTCATAATAGATCGTTAAGGTATAGTAGTTTCTGGATAGAACTTCCATTTCTAATTTTATGCAACTTCCATTTTTATTTTTATTCTACTTCCATTTTTAATCAATTTACTTTTCTATTAAACTTCCTTTTTTATTTAATTTCCAAATAGATCATTAAGGTATATTGGTTTCTGGAATGAACTTCCATTTTTAATTTTCTGCAACTTCTATTTTTATTTTTATTTAACTTCCTTTTTTATTCAAGTTTCTTTTCTACTCAACTTCCTTTTTTATTTAATTTCCAAATATGTCGTTAAGGTATAGTGGTTTTTGAATTGAATTTCCATTTTTAATTTTATGCAACTTTCATTTTTATTTATATCCTACTTCCATTTTTATTCCATTTACTTTTCTATTAAACTTTTTTTTTTAATTAATTTCCAAATATATCGTTAAGGTAACGTGGTTTCTGGATTGAACTTCCATATTTAATTTTCTGCAACTTTCGTTTTTATTTTGATTCAACTTCCATTTTTATTCAATTTACTTTTCTGTTAAACTTCCTTTTTTATTTAATTTCCAAATAGATCGTTAAGGTCTAGTGGTTTCTGGATTGAACTTCCATATTTAATTTTCTGCAACTTTCATTTTTATTTTTATTCAACTTCTTTTTTTATTCAAGTTTCTTTTCTACTCAACTTTCTTTTTTATTTAATTTCCAAATAGATCGTTAAGGTATAGTGGTTTTTGGATTGAACTTCCATTTTTAATTTTATGCAACTTTCATTTTTATTTTTATTCAATTTACTTTTCTATTAAACTTCCTTTTTTATTTAATTTACAAATTGATCGTTAAGGTATAGTGGTTTTTGGATTGAACTTCCATATTTAATTTTATGCAACTGTCATTTTTATTTTTATTCAACTTCCATTTTTATTCAATTTACTTTTCTATTAAACTTCCTTTTTTATTTAATTTCCAAATAGATCGTTAAGGTATAGTGGTTTCTGGATTGAACTTCCATATTTAATTTTCTGCAACTTTCATTTTTATTTTTATTCAACTTCTATTTTTATTCAGTTTACTTTTCTATTAAACTTCCTTTTTTATTTAATTTCCAAATAGATCGTTAAGGTATAGTGGTTTCTTGATTGAACTTCCATTTTTAATTTTGTGCAACTTTCATTTTTATTTTTATTCTACTTCCATTTTAATTCAATTTACTTTCCTATTAGACTTCTTTTTTTATTTAATTTCCAAGTAGATCGTTAAGGTATAGTGGTTTCTGAATTGAACTTCCATTTTTAATTTTATGCAACTTTCATTTTTATTTTTATTTTACTTCCATTTTTAATCAATTTACTTTTCTATTAAACTTCCTTTTTTATTTAATTTCCAAATAGATCGTTAAGGTATAGTGGTTTCTGAAATGAACTTCCATTTTTAATTTTCTGCAACTTTCATTTTTATTTTTATTCAACTTCCATTTTTATTCAATTTACTTTTCTATTAAATTTCCTTTTTTATTTGAATTCCAAATAGATCGTTAAGGTAAAGTGGTTTCTGGATTGAACTTCCATATTTAATGTTCTGCAACATTCATTTTTTATTTATTCAACTTTCGTTTTTAGTCAATTTCCTTTTCTATTAAACTTCCTTTTTTATTTAATTTCTAAATAGATCGTTAAGGTATAGTGGTTTCTGGATTGAACTTCCATTTTTAATTTATGGCAACTTCCATTTTTATTTTTATTTAACTTCCATTTTTATTTAATTTACTTTTCTATTAAACTTCCATTTTTATTTAATTTCCAAATAGATCGTTAAAGTATACTGGTTTCTGGAATGAACTTCCATTTTTAATTTTCTGCAACTTCCATTTTTATTTTTATTTAACTTCCATTTTTATTCAATTTACTTTTCTATTGAACTTCCTTTTTTATTTAATTTCCAAATAGATCGTTAAGGTATACTGGTTTCTGGAATAAACTTCCATTTTTAATTTTCTGTAATTTCCATTTTTATTTTTATTTAACTTCCTTTTTTATTCAAGTTTCTTTTCTACTCAACTTCGTTTTTTATTTAATTTCCAAATAGATCGTTAAGGTATAGTGGTTTTGGATTGAACTTCCATTTTTAATTTTATGCAACTTTCATTTTTATTTTTATTCAACTTCCATTTTTATTCAATTTACATTTCTATTGAACTTCCTTTTTTATTTAGTAGAAAAGTAAATTGAATAAAAATGTAAGTTCCATCTAAAATAGAAATAAAAATGTAAATTGAATAAAAATAAATTGAATAGAAAAATTTAATAGAAAAGTAAATTGAATAAAAATGGAAGTTGAATAAAAATAAAAAATGTAAGTTGCAGAAAATTAAGTACGGAAGTTCAATCCAGAAACCACTATACCTTAACGATCTATTTGGAAATTAAATAAAAAAGAAAGTTTAACGGAAAAGTAAATTGAATAAAAATGGAAGTTGAACAAAAATAAAAATGAAAGTTGCATAAAATTAAAAATGGAAGTTCAATCCAAAAAACACTATACCTTAACGATCTATTTGGAAATTAAATAGAAAACGAAGTTTAATAGAAAAGTAAATTGAATAAAAATGGAAGTCAAATAAAAATAAAAATGAAAGTTGCATAAAATTAAAAATGGAAGTTCAATCCAAAAACCACTATACCTTAACCATCTATTTGGAAATTAAATAAAAAAGGAAGTTGAGTAGAAAAGAAACTTGAATAAAAAAGGAAGTTGAATAAAAATAAAAATAGAAGTTGCAGAAAATTAAAAATGGAAGTTCAATCCCGAAACCACTATACCTGAACGATTATTTGGAAATTAAATAAAAAAGAAAGTTTAATAGAAAAGTAAATTGATTAAAAATGGAAGTAGAATAAAAATGAAAATGAAAGTTGCCTAAAATTAAAAATGGAAGTTCTATCCAGAAACCACTATACCATAACGATCTACATGGAAATTAAATAAAAAAGGAAATTTCATAGGAAAGTAAATTGAATTAAAATGGAAGTAGAATAAAAATAAAAATGAAAGTTGCATAAAATTAAAAATGGAAGTTCAATCCAGAAACCACTATACCTTAACGATTTATTTGGAAATTAAATAAAAAAGGATGTTTAATAGAAAAGTAAATTGAATAAAAATGGAAGTTGAATAAAAATAAAAAGGAAAGTTGCATAAAATAAAAAGTGGAAGTTCAATCCAGAAACCACTATACCTTAACGATCTGTTTGCAAATTAAATAAAAGAGGAAGTTTCAGAGAAAAGTAAATTGAATAAAAATGGAAGTCGAATAAAAATAAAAATGAAATTTGCTGAAAATTAAATATGGAAGTTCAATCCAGAAACCACTATACTTTAACGATCTATTTGGAAATTAAATAAAAAAGGAAGTTTAATAGAAAAGTAAATTGGATAAAAATGGAAGTTGAATAAAAATAAAAATGTAAGTTGCAGAAAATTAAATATGGAAGTTCAATCGAAAAACCACTATACTTTAACGATCTATTTGGAAATTAAATAAAAAAGGAAGTTTAATAGAAAAGTAAATTGGATAAAAATGGAAGTTGAATAAAAATAAAAATGTAAGTTGCGGAAAATTAAATATGGAAGTTCAATCCGGAAACCACTATACCTTAACGATCTATTTGGAAATTAAATAAAAAACGAAGTTTAATGGATAAGTAAATTGAATAAAAATGGAAGTTGAATAAAAATAAAAATGAAAGTTGCAGAAAATTAAATATGGAAGTTCAATCCCGAAACCACTATACCTTAACGATCTATTTGGAAATTAAATAAAAAAGGAAGTTTAAAAGAAAAGTAAATTGCATAAAATGTAAGTAGAATAAAAATAAAAATGAAAGTTGCATAAAATTAAAAATGGAAGTTCAATCCAAAAACCACTATACTTTAACGATCTATTTGGAAATTAAATAGAAAAGGAAGTTTAATTGAGAAGTAAATTGAATAAAAATGGAAGTTGAATAAAAACAAAAATGGAAGTTGCAGAAAATTATATATAGAAGTTTAATCCAGAAACCACTATACCTTAACGATCAATTTGGAAATTAAATCAAAAAAGGAAGTTTAATAGAAAAGTAAATTGAACAAAAATGGAAGTTGAATAAAAATAAAAATGAAAGTTGCAGAAAATTAAATATGGGAGTTCAATCCCGAAACCACTATACCTTTACGATCTATTTGGAAATTAAATAACAAAAGAAGTTTAATAGAAAAGTAAATTGCATGAAAATGGAAGTTGAATAAAAATAAAAATAAAAATTAAAGTTGCAGAAAATTAAATATGGAAGTTCAATCCCGAAACCACTATACCCTAACGATCTATTTGGAAATTAAATAAAAAAGGAAGTTTAATAGAAAAGTAAATTGCATAAAATGGAAGTAGAATAAAAATAAAAATGAAAGTTGCATAAAATTAAAAATGGAAGTTCAATCCAAAAACCACTATACTTTAACGATCTATATGGAAATTAAATAAAAAAGGAAGTTTAATAGAAAGGTAAATTGAATAAAAATGGAAGTTGAAAAAAATAAAAATGGAAGTTGCAGAAAATTAAATATGGAAGTTCAATCCAGAAACCACTATACCCTAACGATCTATTTGGAAATTGAATAAAAAAGGAAGTTTAATAGAAAAGTAAATTGAATTAAATGGAAGTAGAATAAAAATAGAAATGAAGGTTGCATAAAATTAAAAATGGAAGTTCAATCCAGAAACCACTATACCTTAACGATCTATTTGGAAATTAAATAAAAAAGAAAGTTTAATAGAAAAGTAAATTGAATAAAAATGGAATTTGAATAAAAATAAAAATGAAAGTTGCAGAAAATTAAATATGGAACTTCAATCCAGAAACTACTATACCTGAACGATTATTTGGAAATTAAATAAAAAAGGAAGTTTAATAGAAAAATAAATTGAATAAAAATGGAAGTTGAATAAAAATAAAAAGTAAAGTTGCAGAAAATTAAAAGCGGAAGTTCAATCCCGAAACCACTATACCTTAACGATCTATTTGGAAATTAAATAAAAAAGGAAGTTTTACAGAAAAGTAAATTGAAAAAAAATTGAAGTAGAATAAAAATAAAAAATAAAGTTGCGGAAAATTAAAAATGGAAGTTCAATCCAAAAACCACTATACCTTAGCGATCTACTCGGAAATTAAATAAAAAATGAAGTTTACTAGAAAAGTAAATCGAATAAAAATGGAAGTTGAATAAAAATAAAAATGAAAGTTGCATAAAATTAAAAATGGCAGTTTAATCCAAAAACCACTATACCTTAACGATCTATTTGGAAATTAAATAAAAATGGAAGTTGAGTAGAAAAGAAACTTCAATAAAAAAAAAGAAGTTAAATAAAAATAAAACTGGAAGTTGCAGAAATGTAAAAATTGAAGTTCATTGAAGAAACCACTATACCTTAACGATTTATTTGGAAATTAAATAAAAAAGGATGTTTAATAGAAAAGTAAATTGAATGAAAATGGAAGTTGAAAAAAAATAAAAAGGAAAGTTACAAAAAATAAAAAGTGGAAGTTCAATCCAGAAACCACTGTATCTTAACGATCTGTTTGCAAATTAAATAAAGGAGGAAGTTTGATAGAAAAGTAAATTGAATAAAAACGGAAGTTGAATAAAAATAAAAATGAAAGTTGCAGAAAATTAAATGTGGAAGTTCAATCCAGAAACCACAATACCTTAACGATCTATTTGGAAATTAAATAAAAAAGAAGTTCAATTGAAAAGTAAATTGCATAAAACGGAAGAAGAATAAAAATAAAAATGAAAGTTGCATAAAAATAAAAATGGAAGTTCAATCCAAAAACCACTATTCTTTAACGATCTATTTGGAAAATAAATAAAAAAGGAAGTTTAATAGAAAAGTAAATTGAATAAAAATGGAAGTTGAATAAAAATAAAAATGGAAGTTGCAGAAAATTAAATATGGAAGTTCAATCCAGAAACCACTATACCTCAACGATCTATTTGGAAATTAAATAAAAAAGGAAGTTTAATAGAAAAGTAAATTGAATAAAACTGGAAGTTGAATAAAATTAAAAATAGAAGTTGCATAAAATTAAATATGGAAGTTCAATCCAGAAAACATTATACCTTAACGATCTATTTGGAAATTAAAAAAAAAAGAAAGTTTAATAGAAAAGTAAATTGCATAAAATGGAATTAGAAGAAAAATAAAAATGAAAGTTGCATAAAATTAAAATTGGAAGTTCAATCAAAAAACCACTATACTTTAACGATCTATTTCGAAATTAAATTAAAAGGGAAGTTTAACAGAAAAGTAAATTGAATAAAAATGGAAGTTGAATAAATATAAAAATGGAAGTTGCAGAAAATTAAATATGGAAGTTCAATCCAGAAACCACTATGCCTTAACGATCTATTTGGAAATTAAAAAAAAAAGGAAGTTTAATAGAAAAAGTAAATTGAATAAAAATGGAAGTTGCAGAAAATTAAATATGGAAGTTCAATCCAGAAACCACTATACCTTAACGATCTATTTGGAAATTAAATAAAAAAGGAAGTTGAGTAGAAAAGAAACTTGATTCAAAAAGGAAGTCAAATAAAAATAAAACTAGAAGTTGCAGAAATGTAAAAATGGAAGTTCATTCAAGAAATCACTATACCATAACGATCTATTTGGAAATTAAAGGAAAAAGGATGTATAATAGAAAAGTAAATTGAATAAAAATGGAAGTTGAATAAAAATAAAAAGGAAAGTTGCATAAAATAAAAAGTGGAAGTTCAATCCAGAAACCACTATACCTTAACGATCTGTTTGCAAAATAAATAAAGAAGAAAGTTTAATGGAAAAGTGAATTGAATAAAGATGGAAGTAGAATAAAAATGAAAATGAAAGTTGCAAAAAATAAAATATGGAAGTTCAATCGAGAAACCACAATACCTTAACGATCTATTTGGAAATTAAAAAAAAAAGGAAGTTTAATTGAAAAGTTAATTAAATAAAAATGGAAGTTGAATAAAAATAAAAATGGAAGTTGCAGAAAATTAAATATGGAAGTTCAATCCAGAAAACACTATATTTTAACGATCTTTTTGGAAATTAAATAAAAAAGGAAGTTTAATAGAAAAGTAAATTGAATTAAAATGGAAGTAGAATAAAAATAAAAATGAAAGTTGCAGAAAATTAAATATGGAAGTTCAATCCAGAAACCACTATACCTTAACGATCCGTTTGCAAATTAAATAAAAAAGGAAGTTTAATGGAAAAGTAAATTGAAAAAAGATGGAAGTAGAATAAAAATGAAAATGAAAGTTGCAGAAAATTTAATATGGAAGTTCAATCCCGAAACCACTATACCTTAACGATCTATTTGGAAATTAAAAAAAAAAAGGAAGTTTAATAGAAAAGTAAATTAAATAAAAATGGAAGTTGAATAAAAATAAAAATGGAAGTTGCAGAAAATTAAATATGGAAGTTCAATCCAGAAAACACTATATTTTAATGATCTTTTTGGAAATTAAATAAAAAAGGAAGTTTAACAGAAAAGTAAATTGAATTAAAATGGAAGTAGAATAAAAATAAAAATGAAAGTTGCAGAAAATTAAATATGGAAATTCAATCCAGAAACCACTATACCTTAACGATCTATTTGGAAATTAAATAAAAAAGAAAGTTTAATAGAAAAGTAAATTGCATAAAATGGAATTAGAATAAAAATAAAAATGAAAGTTGCATAAAATTAAAATTGGAGGCTCAATCCAAAAACCACTATACTTTAACGATCTATTTCGAAATTAAATTAAAAGGGAAGTTTAACGGAAAAGTAAATTGAATAAAAATGGAAGTTGAATAAACATGAAAATGGAAGTTGCAGAAAATTAAATATGGAAGTTCAATCCAGAAACCCCTATACCTTAACGATCTATTTGGAAATTAAATAAAAAAGGAACTTTAATAGAAAAGTAAATTGAATAAAAATGGATGTTGCATAAAAATAAAAATGGAAGTTGCAGAAAATCAAATATGGAAGTTCAATCTAGAAACCACTATACCTTAACGATCTATTTGGAAATTGAATAAAAAAGGAAGTTGAGTAGAAAAGAAACTTGAATAAAAAAGGAAGTCAAATAAAAATAAAAGTAGAAGTTGCAGAAATGTAAAAATGGAAGTTCATTCAAGAAACCACTATACCATAACGATCTATTTGGAAATTAAATAAAAAAGGATGCCTAATAGAAAAGTAAATTGAATAAAAATGGAAGTTGAATAAAAATAAAAAGGACAGTTGCATAAAATAAAAAGTGGAAGTTCAATCCAGAAACCACTATACCTTAACGATCTGTTTGCAAATTAAATAAAAAAGAAAGTTTAATGGAAAAGTAAATTGAATAAAGATGGAAGTAGAATAAAAATGAAAATGAAAGTTGCAGAAAATTAAATATGGAAGTTCAATCCAGAAACCACTATACCTTAACGATCTATTGGGAAATTAAAAAAAAAAAGGAAGTTTAATAGAAAAGTAAATTAAATAAAAATGGAAGTTGAATAAAAATAAAAATGGAAGTTGCAGAAAATTAAATATGGAAGTTTAATCCAGAAAACACTATATTTTAACGATCTTTTTGGAAATTAAATAAAAAAGGAAGTTTAATAGAAAAGTAAATTGAATAAAAATGGAAGTAGAATAAAAATAAAAATGAAAGTTGCAGAAAATTAAATATGGAAGTTCAATCCAGAAACCACTATACCTTAACGATCTATTTGGAAATTAAATAAAAAAGGAAGTTTAATAGAAAAGTAAATTGCATAAAATGGAAGTAGAATAAAAATAAAAATGAAGGTTGCATAAAATTCAAAGTGGAAGTTCAATCCAAAAACCACTATACTTTAACGATCTATTTGGAAATTAAATAAAAAAGGAAGTTTATTAGAAAAGTAAATTGAATAAAAATGGAAGTTGAATAAAAATAAAAATAGAAGTTGCAGAAAATTAAATATGGAAGTTCAATCCAGAAACCACTATAACTTAACGACCTATTTGGAAAATAAATAAAAAAGGAAGTTTAATTGAAAAGTAAATTGAATAAAAATCGAAGTTGACTAAAAATAAAAAGCAAAGTTGCAAAAAATTAAAAACAGAAGTTCAATCCCGAAACCACTATACCTCAACTATCTATTTGGAAATTAAATAAAAAAGGAAGTTTAACAGAAAAGTAAATTGAACAAAAATAGAAGTAGAATAAAAATAAAAAAGAAAGTTGCATAAAATTAAAAATGGAAGTTCAATCCAAAAACCACTATACCATAACGATCTACTCGGAAATTAAATAAAAAATGAAGTTTAATAGAAAAGTAAATCGAATAAAAATGGAAGTCGTATAAAAATAAAAATAAAAGTTGCATAAAATTAAAAATAGCAGTTTAATCCAAAAACCACTATACCTTAACGATCTATTTGGAAATTAAATAAAAAAGGAAGTTGAGTAGAAAAGAAACTTGAATAATAAACGAAGTTAAATAAAAATAAAACTGGAAGTTGCAGAAATGTAAAAATGGAAGTTCATTAAAAAAACCACTATACCTTCACGATTTATTTGGAAATTAAACAAAAAAGGATGTTTAATAGAAAAGTAAATTGAATAAAAATGGAAGTTGAATAAAAATAAAAAGGAAAGTTTCATAAAATAAAAAGTGGAAGTTCAATCCAGAAAAAACTATACCTTAACGATCTGTTTGCAAATTAAATAAAAGAGGAAGTTTCATAGAAAAGTAAATTGAACAAAAATGGAAGTTGGATAAAAATAAAAATAAATTTGCAGAAAATTAAATATGGAAGTTCAATCCAGAAACCACTATACCTTAACGATATATTTGGAAATTAAATAAAAAAGGAAGTTCAATAGAAAAGTAAATTGCATAAAATGGAAGTAGAATAAAAATAAAAATGAAAGTTGCATAAAATTAAAAATGGAAGTTCAATCCAAAAACCACTATACTTTAACGATCTATTTGGAAATTAAATAAAAAAGGAAGTTTAATAGAAAAGTAAATTGAATAAAAATGGAAGTTGAATAAAAATAAAAATGTAAGTTGCAGAAAATTAAATATGGAAGTTCAATCCAGAAACCACTACAGCTTAACGATCTATTTGGAAATTAAATAAAAAAGGAAGTTTAATAGAAAATTAAATTGAATAAAAATGGAAGTTGAATAACAATAAAAATGAAAGTTGCATAAAATTAAAAACGGAAGTTCAATCCAAAAAACACTATACCTTAACGATCTATTTGGAAATTAAATAAAAAAGGAAGTTCAATAGAAAAGTAAATTTAATAAAAATGGAAGTCCAATAAAAATAAAAAAGAAAGTTGCATAAAATTAAAAATGGAAGTTCAATCCAAAAACCACTATACCTTAACGATCTATTTGAAAATTAAATAAAAAAGGAAGTTGAGTAGAAAAGAAACTTGAATAAAAAAGGAAGTTGAATAAAAATGAAAATAGAAGTTGCAGAAAATTAAAAATGGAAGTTCAATTCAGAAACGACTGTACCTTAACGATCTGTTTGCAAATTAAATAAAAGAGGAAGTTTCATAGAAAAGTAAATTGAATAAAAATGGAAGTTGAATAAAAATAAAAATGAAATTTGCAGAAAATTAAATATGGAAGTTCAATCCAGAAACCACTATACCTTAACGATATATTTGGAAATTAAATAAAAAAGGAAGTTCAATAGAAAAGTAAATTGCATAAAATGGAAGTAGAATAAAAATAAAAATGAAAGTTGCATAAAATTAAAAATGGAAGTTCAATCCAAAAACCACTATACTTTAACGATCTATTTGGAAATTAAATAAAAAAGGAAGTTTAATAGAAAAGTAAATTGAATAAAAATGGAAGTTGAATAAAAATAAAAATGTAAGTTGCAGAAAATTAAATATGGAAGTTCAATCCAGAAACCACTATACCTTAACGATCTATTTGGAAATTAAATAAAAAAGGAAGTTTAATAGAAAATTAAATTGAATAAAAATGGAAGTTGAATAACAATAAAAATGAAAGTTGCATAAAATTAAAAACGGAAGTTCAATCCAAAAAACACTATACCTTAACGATCTATTTGGAAATTAAATAAAAAAGGAAGTTTAATAGAAAAGTAAATTGAATAAAAATGGAAGTCCAATAAAAATAAAAATGAAAGTTGCATAAAATTAAAAATGGAAGTTCAATCCAAAAACCACTATACCTTAACGATCTATTTGGAAATTAAATAAAAAAGGAAGTTGAGTAGAAAAGAAACTTGAATAAAAAAGGAAGTTGAATAAAAATAAAAATAGAAGTTGCAGAAAATTAAAAATGGAAGTTCAATCCAGAAACCACTATACCTTAACGATTATTTGGAAATTAAATAAAAAAGGAAGTTTAATAGAAAAGTAAATTGATTAAAAATGGAAGTATAATAAAAATAAAAAAGAAAGTTGCCTAAAAAAAAAAATGGAAGTTCTATCTAGAAACCACTATACCATAACGATCTACATGGAAATTAAATAAAAAAAGAAGTTTCATAGGAAAGTAAATTGAATTAAAATGGAAGTAGAATAAAAATAAAAATGAAAGTTGCATAAAATTAAAAATGGAAGTTCAATCCAGAAACCACTATATCTTAACGATTTATTTGGAAATTAAATAAAAAAGGGTGTTTAATAGAAATGTAAATTGAATAAAAATGGAAGTTGAATAAAAATAAAAAGGAAAGTTGCATAAAATAAAATGTGGAAGTTCAATCCAGAAACCACTATACCTTAACGATCTGTTTGCAAATTAAATAAAAGAGGAAGTTTCATAGAAAAGTAAATTGAATAAAAATGGAAGTTGAATAAAAATAAAAATGAAATTTGCAGAAAATTAAATATGGAAGTTTAATCTAGAAACCACTATACCTTAACGATCTATTTGGAAATTAAATAAAAAAGGAAGTTTAATAGAAAAGTAAATTGAATAAATATGGAAGTTGAATAAAAATAAAAATGAAAGTTGCAGAAAATTAAATATGGAAGTTCAATCTAGAAACCACTATACCTTAATGATCTATTTGGAAATTAAATAAAAAGGAAGTTTAATAGAAAAGTAAACTGTATAAAAATAGAAGTTGAGTAAAAATAAAAATGAAAGTTGCCGAAAATTAAATATGGAAGTTCAATACAGAAACCACTATACCTTAACGATCTATTTGGAAATTAAATAAAAAAGGAAGTTTAATAGAAAAATAAATTGCATAAAATGGAAGTTGAATAAAAATATAAATAAAAATGAAAGTTGCATAAAATTAAAAATGGAAGTTCAATCCAAAAACCACTATACTTTAACGATCTATTTGGAAATTAAATAAAAAAGGATGTTTAATAGAAAAGTAAATTGAATAAAAATAGAAGTTGAATAAAAATAAAAATGTTAGTTGCAGAAAATTAAATATGGAAGTTCAATCCAAAAACCACTATACCTTAACGATCTATTTGGAAATTAAACAAAAAAGGAAGTTTAATGGAAAAGTAAATTGAATAAAAATGGAAGTTGAATAAAAATAAAAATGGAAGTTGCAGAAAATTAAATATGGAAGTTCAATCCCGAAACCACTATACCGTAACGATCTATTTGGAAATTAAATAAAAAAGGAAGTTTAATAGAAAAGTAAATTGCATAAAATGTAAGTAGAATAAATATAAAAATGAAAGTTGCAAAAAATTAAAAATGGAAGTTTAATCCAAAAACCACTATACTTTAACGATCTATTTGGAAATTAAATAGAAAAGGAAGTTTAATTGAAAAGTAAATTGAATAAAAATTGAAGTTGAACAAAAATAAAAATGGAAGTTGCAGAAAATTAAATATAGAAGTTTAATCCAGAAACCACTATACCTTAACGATCTATTTGGAAATTAAATAAAAAAAGGAAGTTTAATAGAAAAGTAAATTCAATAAAAATTGAAGTTGAATAAAAATAAAAATGAATGTTGCAGAAAATTAAATATGGAAGTTCAATACCGAAACCACTAAACCTTAACGATCTATTTGGAAATTAAATAAAAAAGGAAGTTTAATAGAAAAGTAAATTGCATAAAAATGAAAATTGAATAAAAATAAAAATAAAAATGAAAATTGCAGAAAATTAAATATGGATGTTCAATCCCGAAACCACTATACCCTAACGATCTAGTTGGAAATTATATAAAAAAGGAAGTTTAATTGAAAAGTAAATTGCATAAAATGGAAGTAGAATAAAAATAAAAATGAAAGTTGCATAAAATTAAAAATGGAAGTTTAATCCAAAAACCACTATATTTTAACGATCTATTTGGAAATTAAATAAAAAAGGAAGTTTAATAGAAAAGTAAATTGAATAAAAATTGAAGTTGAATAAAAATAAAAATGGAAGTTGCAGAAAATTAAATATGGAAGTTCAATCCAGAAACCACTATACCTTAACGATCTATTTGGAAATTAAATAAAAAAAGAAGTGTAACAGAAAAGTAAATTGAATTAAAATGGAAGTAGAATAAAAATAAAAATGAAGTTTGCATAAAATTAAAAATGGAAGTTCAATCCAGAAACCACTATACCTTAACGATCTATTTGGAAATTAAATAAAAAAGGAAGTTTAATAGAAAGGTAAATTGAATAAAAATGGAAGTTGAATAAAATTAAAAATGAAAGTTGCATAAAATTAAATACGGAAGTTCAATCCAGAAACCATTATACCTTAACGATCTATTTGGAAATTAAATAAAAAAGGAAGTTTAATAGAAAAATAAATTGCATAAAATGGAATTAGAATAAAAAAAAATGAAAGTTGCATAAAATTAAAATTGGAAGTTCAATGGAAAAACCATTATACTTTAACGATCTATTTCGAAATTAAATTAAAAAGGAAGTTGAATAAATATAAAAATGGAAGTTGTAGAAAATTAAATATGGAAGTTCAATCCAGAAACCACTATACCTTAACGATCTATTTGGAAATTAAATAAAAAAAGAAGTTTAATGGAAAAGTAAATTGTATAAAAATGGAAGTTGAATAAAAATAAAAATGAAAGTTGCAGAAAATTAAATATGGAAGTTCAATCCAGAAACCACTATACCTTAACGATCTATTTGGAAATTAAATAAAAAAGGAAGTTGAGTAGAAAAGAAACTTGAATAAAAAAGGAAGTCAAATAAAAATAAAACTAGAAGTTGCAGAAATGTAAAAATGGAAGTTCAATCAAGAAACCACTATACCATAACGATCTATTTGGAAATTAAATAAAAAATGATGTCTAATAGAAATGTAAATTGAATAAAAATGGAAGTCGAATAAAAATAAAAAGGAAAGTTGCATAAAATAAAAAGTGGAAGTTCAATCCAGAAACCACTATACCTTAACGATCTCTTTGCAAATTAAATAAAAAAGGAAGTTTAATGGAAAAGTAAATTGAATAAAGATGGAAGTAGAATAAAAATGAAAATGAAAGTTGCAGAAAATTAAATATGGAAGTTCAATCCAGAAACCACTATACCTTAACGATCTATTTGGAAATTAAATAAAAAAGGAAATTTAATAGAAAAGTAAATTAAATAAAAATGGAAGTTGAATAAAAATAAAAATGGAAGTTGCAGAAAATCAAATATGGAAGTTCAATCCAGAAACCACTATACCTTAACGATCTATTTGGAAATTAAATAAAAAATGAAGTTTAATAGAAAAGTAAATTGAATAAAAATGGAAGTTGAATAAAATTAAAAATGAAAGTTGCAGAAAATTAAATATGGAAGTTCAATCCAGAAACCATTATACCTTAACGATCTGTTTGGAAATTAAATAAAAAAGGAAGTTTAATAGAAAAATAAATTGCATAAAATGGAATTAGAATAAAAAAAAATGAAAGTTGCATAAAATTAAAATTGGAAGTTCAATGCAAAAACCACTATACTTTAACGATCTATTTCGAAATTAAATTAAAAAGGAAGTTGAATAAATATAAAAATGGAAGTTGTAGAAAATTAAATATGGAAGTTCAATCCAGAAACCACTACACCTTAACGATCTATTTGGAAATTGAATAAAAAAGTAAGTTTAATAGAAAAGTAAATTTTATAAAAATGGAAGTTGAATAAAAATAAAAATGGAAGTTGCAGAAAATTAAATATGGAAGTTCAATCCAGAAACCACTATACCTTAACGATCTATTTGGAAATTAAATAAAAAAGGAAGTTGAGTAGAAAAGAAATTTGAATAAAAAAGGAAGTCAAATAAAAATAAAACTAGAAGTTGCAGAAATGTAAAAATGGAAGTTCAATCAAGAAACCACTATACCATAACGATCTATTTGGAAATTAAATAAAAAAGGATGTCTAATAGAAAAGTAAATTGAATAAAAATGGAAGTCGAATAAAAATAAAAAAGAAAGTTGCATAAAATAAAAAGTGGAAGTTCAATCTAGAAACCACTATACCTTAACGATCTGTTTGCAAATTAAATAAAAAAGGAAGTTTAATGGAAAAGTAAATTGAATAAAGATGGACGTAGAATAAAAATGAAAATGAAAGTTGCAGAAAATTAAATATGGAAGTTCAATCCAGAGACCACTATACCTTAACGATCTATTTGGAAATTAAATAAAAAAAGAAATTTAATAGAAAAGTAAATTAAATAAAAATGGAAGTTGAATAAAAATAAAAATGGAAGTTGCAGAAAATTAAATATGGAAGTTCAATCCAGAAAACAATATATTTTAACAATCTTTTTGGAAATTAAATAAAAAAGGAAGTTTAATAGAAAAGTAAATTGAATTAAAATAGAAGTAGAATAAAAATAAAAATAAAAGTTGCAGAAAATTAAATATGGAAGTTCAATCCAGAAACCACTATACCTTAACGATCTATTTGGAAATTAAATAAAAAAGGAAGTTTAATAGAAAAGTAAATTGCATAAAATGGAAGTAGAATAAAAATAAAAATGAAGGTTGCATAAAATTCAAAGTGGAAGTTCAATCCAAAAATCACAATACTTTAGCGATCTATTTGGAAATTAAATAAAAAAGGAAGTTTAGTAGAAAACTAAATTGAATAAAAATGGAAGTTGTATAAAAATAAAAATGGAAGTTGCAGAAAATCAAATATGGAAGCTCAGTCCAGAAACCACTATACCTTAACGATCTATTTGGAAATTAAATAAAAAATGAAGTTTAATAGAAAAGTAAATTGAATAAAAATGGAAATTGAATAAAAATAAGAAGGAAAGTTGCATAAAATAAAAAGTGGAAGTTTAATCCCGAAACTTGTAGCAACTCTCACCTTACCCTTGTCATTCTTGCATACATTCATGCATAATCTTGTCTTGTTATGTTGATTTGCAAGTTTTGCCTTGCCATGTTTTTTTTAAGTGTTGCGTGCATGATTTTGTTCCTTACTTGGTGTGTAGCAACCCTCACCTTACTCTTGTCATACTTGCATACATTCATGCGTGATCTTGTCTTGTTATGTTGTTTTGCAAGTTTTCCCTTGCCTTGTTTTGTTTAAGTATTGCTTGCATGATTTTGTTCCTTGCTTGGTGTGTAGCCGAGGTCATCTTGAGCCTAGTTCACCTCTGAACCTTTGTACTTAGAACTGTTTTGGAACCACTTGGTCGGCCCCCATCTTCACCTCGGGCATGTTCGCCGAGATGTTTTGCACTTAGTGATCCTTGTCCTTGGGCAGGTATGGCCTAGACCGAGGTGTGGCACACCCCGGCCAAGGTGTGGCACAACTTAGTCAAGTGTCGTCCTCCTTAGCCGATGTCTTTGTTGCCCTGTTGCCGAAGCTTTAGCTATAGCCGATGTCATTACTTGTCGATGTGTCTGGCCTTAGCTTGCTGCATACGCTTTGTCATAGACTTGTTTTATCAATCAATCACCTTTTGAGTTGAACCAACGCAGTAGCGCCACGTGTCCAAGCTGATTGTTAAGACAGCCGGCAGACCTAGAAACAAATCATTTTGTCTCAAATCTTTGCCTTTAGAGGGAGAAGCTCTAGAGAAAAGAGGATGAGTTCGTGAGTGAGAATAGATCTTCCAAGCTTGATCTACGAGGTTTGAACCGTTGGATTCGAGTTTTGAGGTTAGAATCTTAACCTACTCTTGTTGTTCTTTTGGATCATCTAGCTGCATTGCATGATCGAATTTGTTTTGCATATCATGCATCGATTTGAAGTTGGTTTCTGGACAGAAAGATGGTATTCATGTGTTCTTGAAGAAAAGTCTCGTTTTGATCCGAAAGTTTGGAACAAGAACCACGTTTTGTGTTTGTTCTTGCATGATCTTCTTGTATGGGTACCCTGGTCCATGTTTTGAACTCATGGCATGAAATCTCTGATTTTTGTAGCAAGTTATGATCTTGCATTCATCTTCCTCATGATCATATTCATCATGTTCATCATGTTCTTCAAAGGGGAACCCAGGTTTTCCCGACTTTGTTTTTGAATGAGGCCATCGGACCACACCTCGGCAAGGAGGTGTAGGACCTCGGCAAAGACCTGGTTGGTACCCAGTGTGTTTTCATGAGACGGGAGCAGTGTTTAAACTCCCAGCATGTTTTGCTTTGTTATTGACTTGGATCTGGTGAGAATGCCGGGATCATCTGCATGCATATAAAGCTTGTCTTGAGAATGTGATTGCCATGTGATTGTAGGTCCTTGATCCTTGCTTTGAGCCTACACCCGAGGAGATCTATGTGAGTGGTATTTTTAATAAAGCTATGTTATACTGTTTTGATAAATCTTGCTTTGCTTTGTTTTGACGAAAGTATTTGTTAAGCATGAATGAATAGCTCTGTTTGATGTATCAAGTATAAGTCTTGTTTCGATGTCATTCTTGAAAAGTCCCTTGTACTGGAGGACTCTAAACTTTCGCAGTACCAAGTATAAAAGTCCCTTGTGCTGGAGGACTCTAAACTTTCACAGCACTAAGTATAAAAGGATACGGTCCTTTCTTGGGAAGACTATCGTGTTAAAACGGGCTACGGGCCTAAGTAACACAAGACCATCGTGTTAAAAAGAGCTACGGGCTTAAGTAACACAAGTCCCTTGTGCTGGAGGACTATAAACTTTCGCAGTACCTTTGACTAATCGATTGCGGATCGTGCAGTCCTTGTTTTGCCACTGACGGTTTACCGCGTGGACTCATTTGTTCGGAAAGCTTGGGTTTTGTTTTGCCGATGCCAGTGAGCATCCCTTGAGACTTGTAAGACTTGATATATGAACACGGTTCATCTCTTGTTTTGATAAAGTTTTGATGTGTTTTGCTTTGAAAGATCTCGGCTAATATTCGCATGGTATTGGCATGTTTTGTTTTGAAAGACTTCGGCTATATTCATGCAAAACCTTTATTACTAGTACCATTCATTGAGTATCCAAGCTCACCCTCTCTATATATATGTAGGTGATGAGCAGGACGTCGGCGACGCCTAGAATGTATTTTTGAAAGCTTGTTTTGGATCCATGATTTTGTCGGCTTTGTTTGTATTCACGTCGGCAATGTCGTTTCTTTTATGTCGGCGAATCTTGAAAATCATGCTTCTTGGCTTGTATTCACTGTCATTTTGTATATGTCGGCTCGAGAAGCCTTTTGATCAGGATGTAATATATATTTTGCTTTGTTGTATTCAAGTTGTAAAGATGTATGCCATTTCATTGGACTTATGCACTGCTCTTATGGACCACTTGTATATTGATTTATTGCTTCCGCATTTGTGAGCCCCGTTTGTTATACTCTGATTGTGTTAAAATTTTTTGAAGTTGGCCTTCGATAATCTTGGATTACTGGCCATCACGGCACCAAACTACTAGGGGCTGTTTGGGGTCGTGACAGAATGGTATCAGAGCACAAGTTCCTCAGTATACGTTATTCACACACTTTGAGTCCTAAAGAGCATAGGATTTCCCTTAGAAAGATGTTAGGATTGCATCATGGTGCTTGCTATTTGAACAAGGTGTGCATTGTCTTGACATGCTTATTTGTTACTTGTCTACGTGGTTGTTCGCTTATTTGTTTTAAAGTCACACTTTGCATGCTCATAGCATCATGAGGAGAGGTAGACCTCCAATTGGCCGGGATCAGCCCGAAGACAGAATAGACAGACTGGAAAGATTAGTTGAAGGTTTGGCCTGCGAGTTGAAGCAAACAAGACAGTAGTACGCTAGTGCTACGTCGACTCAGGCCGAGCAGACTAACGGCCGAAATGTAGTTCCGCCCC
Organism: Camellia sinensis; assembly: GCF_055761805.1. Taxonomy (NCBI): domain Eukaryota; kingdom Viridiplantae; phylum Streptophyta; class Magnoliopsida; order Ericales; family Theaceae; genus Camellia; species Camellia sinensis. Next base: position 42,372,291 of record NW_028128987.1, on the reverse strand, counting down.
CACCTCCTCCAGTGCCGCAAGTTCCTCCGCAGCCAGCCTTATATGGGGATGGCACAATAGCTTTGATTAGGGAGTTCAAGAAAATGAAACCACCGAGATTCTCTGGGGGTATAGAGCCAATGAAGGCTGAGGCATGGGTATTGGAAATGGAAAAGTTGTTCGAGATCTTTCCTAGCACCGACGCTCAGAAGGTGACGTTGGCAGCATTCACCTTAGATGATGACGCTCGCAGATGGTGGATGATGGTTCGAGAAAGCAATCCAGATCTGACCTGGACCTGATTCTTAGAGTTGTTATACAACAAACAATTCCCCCTAAGTGTTCGAAACCGCAAGGCTACCGAATTTCAGACCTTGACGCAAAGCAGCCGAACAGTGGCGGAATACGACCGCGCTTTTACTGAATTGGCGAGGTTTGCACCTCACGTGGCCAACGATGAATACATGAAGGCCAGGAAGTTCGAGAGTGGGCATCGCGGACCGATTCAAGACCGGGTTAACTTGCATAATATGCCGACTTACGCCGAAGTGTTGGACAAAGCCATTCTGGCCGAAGCTAACCTGAATCGATACCAGAGCTCGGGGGAGAACCAGCGAAAGAGACAGAACTATGACAATCGCCGAGCACAACTGGGCACCAAAAAGAAGACGAACATGGGCAGTGCTGGTAACCTAAGGCAGGAAAGTAGTGCTAAACCGACGTGTTCGGATTGTGGGAAGCAACATTTCGGGGTCTGTCGTTGGACGTTTGGAGCTTGTTATGAATGTGGCGAAATGGGTCATTATGTGAGAAATTGCCCTAAGACAAAGGCTGATAACAACAAGAAAGGTGAGAATACCTCGGGTTCCGTCCAGAAGGGTAATGTTGGAAAAGGGCAGATAAGACAGGGCAGAGTGTTTGCGCTAGTACCAGGGGACACTCAGAATGCTGATACAGTGGTGTCAGGTATGCTCCTAATTTGCTCCCAAAATGCCTATGTGTTGATTGATTCGGGTTCTACGCATTCGTTTATATCTGCTAAGTTTGCCGAGAAGATTAATAGAGAACTAGAACCCCTTGATTATGTATTATCTGTGTCTACTCCATCTGGGAGATCTATGATTGTTGCATCCATTTATAGAGCATGTGTTGTGGTGATTGGGAATGTTGAATTGTTAGTAGATTTAATGCCTCTGGACATAACTCATTTTGACGTTATACTGGGAATGGATTGGTTAGTCGCGAATCATGCATCTATTAATTGTGTTTCGAAAAGTGTCATACTGAGACCCCCAAACCTAGCCGAGGTTATTTTCCAGGGTAAAGGGATAGTGCCCCCACCTTACTTGATTTCGTCCATTAAAGCCTATAAGTTAATTCAGAAAGGGTGTCGAGGCTACTTGTGTAGTATACTGAGTGACCAGAATGGAAATGTTAATTTAGCCGACATCCCAGTTGTTAATGAATTCCCCGACGTCTTCCCGAACGAATTGTCTGGCCACTTAGCCGATAGAGAGATAGAGTTTACTGTTGATGTCATGCCGGGAACCCAGCCGATCTCCAAAACACCCTACAGGATGGCCCCAACTGAACTTAGGGAATTGAAACTACAATTACAAGAATTGTTGGATAAGGGATTTATTAGGCCAAGCACTTCACCATGGGGAGCACCTGTTTTATTTGTTAAGAAAAAGGATGGCACCCTTCGCCTTTGCATCGATTACAGAGAACTTAATAAGGTCACCATTAAGAACAAGTACCCATTACCTAGGATTGATGATTTGCTTGATGAATTACAAGGAGCACGAGTCTTTTCTAAGATTGACCTTAGGTCTGGTTACCACCAACTTAAAGTTAAAGCCGAAGATGTTGAGAAGACTGCTTTTCAGACAAGATATGGCCACTACGAGTTTTTAGTAATGCCTTTTGGAGTGACCAATGCCCCTGCTGCATTTATGGATTTGATGAACAGAGTCTTCAAGCCATACTTAGATGAGTTTGTAGTTGTCTTCATCGATGATATATTGATCTATTCCAAGAGTAAAACTGAACATGAAAATCATTTGAGACTTGCCTTACAGATTTTGAGAAACCGGAAATTGTATGCTAAGTTTAAGAAGTGTGAGTTTTGGCTTCTTACTATCTCGTTCTTGGGTCATGTGATTAATGAAGAGGGTATCTCGGTTGATCCTAGCAAAATTGAGGCCGTAGTAAATTGGCCGAGGCCGACTAATGTGTCCGAGATTCGTAGTTTTCTGGGTTTGGCAGGTTATTACAGGAAGTTTGTGAAGGATTTCTCAAGGATTGCAATTCCATTGACGCAATTGACTAAGAAGGGAACACTGTATGAATGGACTAAAGATCGGGAGTCAGCTTTCCAGGAACTGAAGACGAGGTTAGTTACAGCACCAGTACTCGTACTTCCATCAGGTAACGAAGAGTTTCATATCTATAGCGATGCTTCACATAAGGGCTTGGGTTGTGTGTTAATGCAAGGGGATAAGGTTATAGCTTATGCATCTCGTCAGTTAAAACCCCATGAGAAGAACTATCCTACCCATGATTTGGAGTTAGCACCCGTCGTATTTGCTTTAAAGATTTGGCGTCACTATTTGTATAGAGCTTCTTGTCAGGTTTTTACAGATCATAAGAGTTTAAAGTACCTATTCACTCAGAAGGAATTGAATTTGAGATAGAGAAGGTGGCTTGAGTTGTTGAAAGACTATGATATGCAAATTCAATATCACCCAGGTAAAGCTAACAGTGTAGCCGACGCTTTGAGCAGGAAGTCAGATGGAAATTTGGCGTGTTTGACCATGATAGCAGTGGAGCCGACTATTGTTGGTGAGGTAAAGACAAGACAGATGGAGGATAAATTCTTCAAGAAAGTAGCCGAGGAGATTGTCACAAAGCCGAGATCAGGGTATACCATCGAAAATCAAGTGCTTAAGTTTGAAGGAAGGTTATGTGTGGCCGACATCCCAGAGTTGAAAAGGAGAATTTTGCAGGAAGCTCACGGTTCCAAGTTTGTTGTCCATCCAGGGAACGCTAAGATGTATCAGGATGTGAAACAGACGTTTTGGTGGCCAAATATGAAAAGAGAAATAGCCGAATTTGTGTCCCAGTGTTTGCATTGTCAACAAGTGAAAGCAGAACATCAAAGACCGGCAGGACTTCTTCAACCTTTGCCGATTCCTGAGTGGAAATGGGAACACATCTCCATGGATTTCGTGATTGGTTTGCCGAAGACACCGAAAGGTATGGATACGATTTGGGTTGTTGTTGATAGATTAACTAAGTCAGCGCACTTTTTACCTGTTAAGACTACCTTCAACGCCGATCAACTTGCCTTGTTATATTTGAACGAGATTGTTAGACTTCATGGAGTGCCGATGTCGATTGTGGCAGACCAAGATCCTAAATTTGTTTCTAGATTTTGGCAGAGTCTACAGAGGGCTTTCAGAGCCGAGCTGAGATTTAGTACAGCTTTTCATCCCTAGACGGATGGGCAGACAGAGAGGACAATTCAGACACTTGAAGATATGCTTAGATTTTGTGTATTGGACTTCCTAGGAAGTTGGGGAGCGCATTTGCCCTTAGTGGAATTCGCTTACAACAACAGTTATCAAGCTAGCATTGGCATGGCGCCATATGAAGCTTTGTACAGAAGAAAGTGTAGGTCGCCGATATGTTGGACCGAAATTGGGGACAGAGCTATGCTTGGTCCTGAATTGATTCAAGTAACAACAGAGAAGATTAAACTTATCCAACAGAGGATTAAAACTGCCCAGAGCCGACAAAAGAGCTACGCCGACCAGAGAAGGAATGAGTTAGAATTCGAAGTTAGGGATCATGTATTCCTGAAAGTTTCACCAATGAAAGGAGTTTCAAGATTTGGAAAGAAAGGTAAATTAGCACCCCGGTATATTGGACCGTTTGAGATTCTTGAGAGAATTAACCCCATTGCCAACAGACTTGCTTTGCCGCCAGATGTAAGCCAAGTCCACAATGTGTTTCATGTTTCGATGTTGAGGAAGTACATCCGAGATCCACTACATATAATTGATCATTCTGGGATTACGGTTAATGAGGATTTGGGCTACGAGGAGAAACCAATGAGGATTATTGACAGGCAGGTGAGGCAGTTGAGAAACAAATCGATACCAATGGTAAAGGTCGAATGGAAGGAGCATTATGGCACAGAAGCCACGTGGGAAAAGGAAGAGGATGTGAGAATCCGCCATCCAGAATTACTTATAGAGCAAGGTAATTTAAGTTTGGGGACCAAACTTCTTTAAGGGTGGTAGACTGTAGCAACCCTCACCTTACTCTTGTCATACTTGCATACATTCATGCGTGATCTTGTCTTGCTATGTTGTTTTGCAAGTTTTCCCTTGCCTTGTTTTGTTTAAGTATTGCTTGCATGATTTTGTTCCTTGCTTGGTGTGTAGCCGAGGTCATCTTGAGCCTAGTTCACCTCTGAACCTTTGTACTTAGAATTGTTTTGGAACCACTTGGTCAGCCCCCATCTTCACCTTGGGCATGTTTTCCGGGATGTTTTGCACTTAGTGATCCTTGTCCTTGGGCAGGTATGGCCTAGACCGAGGTGTGGCACACCCCGGCCAAGGTGTGGCACAACTTAGTCAAGTGTCGTCCTCCTTAACCGATGTCTTTGTTGCTCTGTTGCTGAAGCTTTAGCTATAGCCGATGTCATTACTTGCCGATGTGTCTGGCCTTAGCTTGCTGCATACGCTTTGTCATAGACTTGTCTTATCAATCAACCACCTTTTGAGTTGAACCAACCCAGTAGCGCCATGTGTCCGAGCTAATTGTTAAGACAGCCGGCAGACCTAGAAACAAATCATTTTGTCTCAAATCTTTGCCTTTAGAGGGAGAAGCTCTAGAGAAAAGAGGAGGAGTTCGTGAGTGAGAATAGATCTTCCAAGCTTGATCTTCGAGGTTTGAACCGTTGGATTCGAGTTTTGAGGTTAGAATCTTAACCTACTCTTGTTGTTCTTTTGGATCATCTACCTGCATTGCATGATCGAATTTGTTTTGCATATCATGCATCGACTTGAAGTTGGTTTCGGGAGAGAAAGATGGTATTCATGTGTTCTTGAAGAAAAGTCTCGTTTTGATCCGAAAGTTTGGAACAAGAACCACGTTTTGTGTTTGTTCTTGCATGATCTTCTTGTATGGGTACCCAGGTCCATGTTTTGAACTCATGGCATGAAATCTCTGATTTTTGTAGCAAGTTATGATCTTGCATTCATCTTCCTCATGATCATATTCATCATGTTCATCATGTTCTTCAAAAGGGAACCCAGGTTTTCCCGACTTTGTTTTTGAATGAGGCCATCGGAACACACCTCGGCAAGGAGGTGTAGGACCTCGGCAAAGACCTGGTTGGTACCCAGTGTGTTTTCATGAGACGGGAGCAGTGTTTAAACTCCCAGCATGTTTTGCTTTGTTATTGACTTGGATCTGGCGAGAATGCCGGGATCATCTGCATGCATATAAAGCTTTTCTTGAGAATGTGATTGCCATGTGATTGTAGGTCCTTGATCCTTGCTTTGAGCCTACACCCGAGGAGATCTATGTGAGTGGTATTTTTAATAAAGCTATGTTATACTGTTTTGATAAATCTTGCTTTGCTTTGTTTTGACGAAAGTATTTGTTAAGCATGAATGAATAGCTCTATTTGATGTATCAAGTATAAGTCTTGTTTCGATGTCATTCTTGAAAAGTCCCTTGTACTGGAGGACTCTAAACTTTCGCAGTACCAAGTATAAAAGTCCCTTGTGCTGGAGGACTCTAAACTTTTGCAGCACTAAGTATAAAAGGATACGGTCCTTTCTTGGGAAGACTATCGTGTTAAAACGGGCTACGGGCCTAAGTAACACAAGACCATCGTGTTAAAAAGAGCTACGGGCTTAAGTAACACAAGTCCGTTATGCTGGAGGACTATAAACTTTCGCAGTACCTTTGACTAATCGATTATGGATCGTGCAGTCCTTGTTTTGCCACTGACGGTTTACCGCGTGGACTCGTTTGTTCGGAAAGCTTGGGTTGTGTTTTGCCGATGCCAGTGAGCATCCCTTGAGACTTGTAAGACTTGATATATGAACACGGTTCATCTCTTGTTTTGATAAAGTTTTGATGTGTTTTGCTTTGAAAGATCTCGGCTAATATTCGCATGGTATTGGCATGTTTTGTTTTGAAAGACTTTGGCTATATTCATGCAAAACCTTTATTACTAGTACCATTCGCTGAGTATCCAAGCTCACCCTCTCTATATATATGTAGGTGATGAGCAGGACGTCGGCGACGCCTAGAATGTATTTTTGAAAGCTTGTTTTGGATCCATAATTTTGTCGGCTTTGTTTGTATTCACGTCGGCAATGTCGTTTTTTTTATGTCGGTGAATCTTGAAAATCATGCTTCTTGGCTTGTATTCACTGTCATTTTGTATATGTCGGCTCGGGAAGCCTTTTGATCAGGATGTAATACATATTTTGCTTTGTTGTATTCAAGTTGTAAAGATGTATGCCATTTCATTTGACTTATGCACTGCTCTTATGGACCACTTGTATATTGATTTATTGCTTCCGCATTTGTGAGCCCCGTTTGTTATACTCTGATTGTGTTAAAATTTTTTGAAGTTGGCCTTCGGTAATCTCGGATTACTGGCCATCACGGTACCAAACTACTAGGGGCGGTTTGGGGTCGTGACATGGTGTGTAGCCGAGGTCATCTTGAGCTTAGTTCACCTCTGAACCTTTGTACTTAGAACTGTTTTGGAACCACTTGGTCGACCCCCATCTTCACCCGGGCATGTTGCCGAGATGTTTTGCACTTAGTGATCCTTGTCCTTGGGCAGGTATGGCCTAGACCGAGGTGTGGCACACCCCCGCCAAGGTGTGGCATAGCTTAGTCAAGTGTCGTCCTCCCTAGCCGATGTCTTTGTTACTCTGTTGCCGAAGCTTTAACTTTAGCTGATGTCATTACTTGCCTATGTGTCTTGCCTTAGCTTGCTGCATACGCTTTGTCATAGACTTGTCTTATCGATCAATCACTTTTTGAGTTGAACCAACCCGGTAGCGCCACGTGTCCGAGCTGATTGTTAAGACAGCCAGCAGACCTAGAAACAAATCATTTTGTCACAAATCTTTGCCTTTAGAGAGAGAAGCTCTAGAGAAAGGAGGAGAAGTTCTTGAGTGAGAATAGATCTTCCAAGCTTGATCTTTAAGGTTTGAACCGTTGGATTCGAGTTTTGAGGTTAGAATCTTAACCTACTCTTGTTGTTCTTATTGATCACCTAGCTGCATTGCATGATCGAATCTGTTTTGCATGTCATGCATCGATCTGAAGTTGGTTTCGAAAGAGAAAGATAGTATTCACATGTTCTTGAAGAAAGTCTTATTTTGATCCGAAAGTTTGGAGCAAAAACCATGTTTTTGTGTTTGTTCTTGCATGACCTTCTTGTATGGGTACCCAGGTCCATGTTTTGAACTCATGGCATGAAATCTCAGATTTTTGTAACAAGTTATGATCTTGCATTCATCTTCCTCATGATCATGTTCATCATGTTCTCCATGTTCTTCAAAGGGAAGCCCAGGTTTTCCCGACTTTGCTTTTGAATGAGGCCATCGGGACCAAACCTCGGCAAGGAGGTGTGGGACCTCGGCAAAGACCTGGTTGGTACCCAGTGTGTTTTCATGAGACGGTAGCAGTGTTTAAACTCCCAGCATGTTTTGCTTTGTCATTGACTTGGACCTGGTGAGAGTGCCGGGATCATTTGCATGCATATAAAGCTTGTTTTGAGAATGTGATTGCCATGTGATTGTAGGTCCTTGATCTTTGCTTTGAGCCTACACCCGAGGAGATCTATGTGAGTGGTATTTTTAATAAAGCTATGTTATACTATTTTGATAAATCTTGTTTTGCTTTGTTTTGATGAAAGTATTTGTTAAGCATGAATGAATAGCTCTGTTTTGATGTATCAAGTATAAGCTTTGTTTTGATGTCATTCTTGAAAAGTCCCTTGTACTGGAGGACTCTAAACTTTCGCAGTACCAAGTATAAAAGTCTCTTGTGCTGGAGGACTCTAAACTTTCGCAGCACTAAGTATAAAAGGATACGGTCCTTTCTTGGGAAGACTATCGTGTTAAAACGGGCTACGGGCCTAAGTAACACAAGACCATCGTGTTAAAAAGAGCTACGGGCTTAAGTAACACAAGTCCCTTACGCTGGAGGGCTATAAACTTTCGCAGTACCTTTGACTAATCGATTACGGATCGTGCAGTCCTTGTTTTGCCACTGACGGTTTACCGCGTGGACTCGTTTGTTCGGAAAGCTTGGGTTGTGTTTTGCCGATGCCAGTGAGCATCCCTTGAGACTTGTAAGACTTGATATATGAACACGGTTCATCTCTTGTTTTGATATAGTTTTGATGTGTTTTGCTTTGAAAGATCTCTGCTAATATTCGCATGGTATTGGCATGTTTTGTTTTGAAAGACTTCGGCTATATTCATGTAAAACCTTTATTACTAGTACCATTCACTGAGTATCCAAGCTCACCCTCTCTATATATATGTAGGTGATGAGCAGGACGTCGGCGACGCCTAGAATGTATTTTTGAAAGCTTGTTTTGGATCCATGATTTTGTCGGCTTTGTTTGTATTCGCGTCGGCAATGTCGTTTCTTTTATGTCGGCGAATCTTGAAAATCATGCTTCTTGGCTTGTATTCACTGTCATTTTGTATATGTCGGCTCGAGAAGCCTTTTGATCAGGATGTAATATATATTTTGCTTTGTTGTATTCAAGTTGTAAAGATGTATGCCATTTCATTGGACTTATGCACTGCTCTTATGGACCACTTGTATATTGATTTATTGCTTCTGCATTTGTGAGCCCCGTTTGTTATACTCTGATTGTGTTAAAATTTTTTGAAGTTAGCCTTCGGTAATCTCGGATTATTGGCCATCACGGTACCAAACTACTAGGGGCGGTTTGGGGTCGTGACATGGTGTGTAGCCGAGGTCATCTTGAGCTTAGTTCACCTCTGAACCTTTGTACTTAGAACTGTTTTGGAACCACTTGGTCGACCCCCATCTTCACCCGGGCATGTTGCCGAGATGTTTTGCACTTAGTGATCCTTGTCCTTGGGCAGGTATGGCCTAGACCGAGGTGTGGCACACCCCGGCCAAGGTGTGGCACAGCTTAGTCAAGTGTCGTCCTCCCTAGCCGATGTCTTTGTTACTCTGTTGCCGAAGCTTTAACTTTAGCCGATGTCATTGCTTGCCGATGTGTCTTGCCTTAGCTTGCTGCATACGCTTTGTCATAGACTTGTCTTATCAATCAATCACCTTTTGAGTTGAACCAACCCGGTAGCGCCACGTGTCCGAGCTGATTGTTAAGATAGCCGGCAGACCTAGAAACAAATCATTTTGTCACAAATCTTTGCCTTTAGAGAGAGAAGCTCTAGAGGAAGGAGGAGAAGTTCTTGAGTGAGAATAGATCTTCCAAGCTTGATCTTTAAGGTTTGAACCGTTGGATTCGAGTTTTGAGGTTAGAATCTTAACCTACTCTTGTTGTTCTTATTGATCACCTAGCTGCATTGCATGATCGAATCTGTTTTGCATGTCATGCATCGATCTAAAGTTGGTTTCGAAAGAGAAAGATAGTATTCACATGTTCTTGAAGAAAGTCTCATTTTGATCCGAACGTTTGGAGCAAAAACCATGTTTTTGTGTTTGTTCTTGCATGACCTTCTTGTATGGGTACCCAGGTCCATGTTTTGAACTCATGGCATGAAATCTCAGATTTTTGTAACAAGTTATGGTCTTGCATTCATCTCAATTCTTGCGCATTACGGTTCGAACACCCGAATACCTATACGGATTCTCCTGCACAGTGGCAGATATGTAAATACGGGGTTTCCATACCAATTCTTGTGCATTACGGTTCGAACACTCGAACACCTATACGGATTCTCCTGCACAGTGGCAGATATGTAAATACGTGGTTTACATACCATTTCTTGCGCATTACGGTTCGAACACTCGAACACCTATACGGATTCTCCTGCACAGTGGCAGATATGCAAATACGAGGTTTCCATACCAATTCTTGCGCATTACGGTTCGAACACCCGAACACTTATGCGGATTCTCCTGCACAGTGGCAGATATGTAAATACGTGGTTTACATACCATTTCTTGCGCATTACGGTTCGAACACCCGAACACTTATACGGATTCTCCTGCACAGTGGCGGATATGTAAATACGGGGTTTACATACCATTCTTGCGCATTACGGTTCGAACACCCGAACACTTATGCGGATTCGCCTGCACAGTGGCAGATATGTAAATACGTGGTTTACATACCAATTCTTGCGCATTGTTGAGTTATGGGATGTGTTGGGCAGGTTTGTTACAGGTTGGTTGAGTTTAGAAACCAAAACTAGTTGCCCAGATTTTGACCTGTCCGCTCGAGTGGGGGTTTTGGCGCTCGAGCGGGAATTCCACCCATCCAGTATTTCTTGTGCAGTGTTGGACGCTCGAGCATGGGATTGGCCGTTCGAGCGGGGTTGTGTGAGTGCCGCTCGAGCGGGTAGTTGGAAGCTCGAGCGGAGACCTGGTTCTGTAAAAGTTCTGGGAGTGTGCATCCGCCGCTCGAGCGGGATGGTTGACGCTCGAGCGGGAGTCTGTGAGTGACGCTCGAGCGAGGTGTTTGACGCTCGAGCGGGGCGACTGAGTTTAAGTTCCGTGTTTTGACTTTTCAAATCACTTTTTCACTTTCTCTTCTCTCTTCTACTTTTCCAAAAACACCATTGTTGAGCCTCTCACTCTAGAACTCTACCTTCTCTCTAGGTTTTGATCTAGTAAGAGTGATTTGCTCACCATTGGCCTTTACAAAAAAGTTGTTGATCGTCGAGGGCTGCATTTTAATCTGAAAATTTTGAGTTTTGGAGCACGTTGGGTTTTGTCATCTTCTCTCTTGGGACTCCGGATTTGAGGTAGGGATATCCTACTCCTCTCTATGGATTTTGTCTTTAAATTTTGGTATTTTGAGATGTTGGGGTTGGTTGGGTAATTTTGTGAAGGTTTGGGGCTTTTGGTTATTTTACAAAAGTTGGGGTTTTATTTATAATAAACCTAGATGCATGTTTGGCATAGAGAAATGGAATAAATGTTGAGTCATTGATGAAAATGGGATCTAAGGGTTGTGATGCTAATTATGGAAAATGACCTAATTACATTGATTGATTAATAGAGATAATTAATTGTGAGAAATGAGGAAAGGAAATGGAATTGTTGAGATTGGGAATGCATGGGGTTAAAGGGTGTAGTTGAATTATTTATCACTCACCGAAATAAAATGTTGATTGAATATCCAATTGTGCATTTATTTTCTGTTTAGAAATAATTGCTTTGGGCTATCGGTGGAGGATAGTCGTGATTGTTGTAGACAATGCATGATGATTAGGCAAACGGAAACTAATCAATGGAATGTGTCATGGAAATTGACGGTTGATAGAATACATTAGCTGTATGTATTGAGTGATTGTATATAGAACCAATGTGTTTGTATACGTTATGTGTAGAGGAGGAGATGGGGGATGTACTCCGCGGTTTAGGGGAAGATGGGGGATGTACCTCTAAACCGGATAGTATTGGGAGAAGATAGGGGATGAACTCCGTAGATACAGCTCATATGCTTGTCTAGAGAAGTGAAGATAGAGCTAATATGCTTATCTTTGTGAAGTGTGGATACAGCTTATATGCTTATCTGTGAATGTGGGATATTGTTGTTATACATATCTGTTGAGAATGGGGATATAGCTTATATGCTTATCTGTGAATGTGGGATATAGTTTTTATACATATCTGTTGAGATGATGGTAGAGCTAATATGCTTATCTGTTGAAAAAGGGAAAATGAAAAGTAACTTGGACTTATAAGTCGGATGACATAAAATGTGAATTATGTGGATGTATCAGTGTTGGCCATCTATCAATTGCTAATCTTTTAGTCATTGTTCATGGTTGGTTTAGTGCATTTCTACTGGGCTGTGGCTCACCCTTTATGGGAATATCATTTTCAGGTACAGGTAGCATGCCACCTCCAAGGTCATAGCTTGGGAGGCTAGAGGCGAGCAGATTGTTGTTGTTTTAGTTCCTTTTGATGTATTACATGTATATTCAAGCCGAGAGCTTAATGTGTAGATGAGTTAGCACTCTTTTGTTGTAACCAAGTGTTAACTTGGAAAGCTGTAAGCTCATAGGGCATTTTGCTTTTGTTGTTAACATGTAATTCATTTGTAATGAAACTCTGATGAATAGAAGGTTATGGTTATTTCATATGTCAATGAATGTCTTATTTGATGGGTTTAATGTTATTATTTTGAGGGCGTTACAACTTGGTATCAGAGCGTACCGGGTTCAAATACTTTGGGTACGTGGGAAGTGATTAGGATCACAATGGGTTTGTCTCACTTGATAGGGACTTAGATGTAGTGTCATATGCTATGTGCTTAATTGATAACATGCTTATGTGACTATGTGGGTATGGGATTTAGTTTCTAGGATGTTGATTGGATCCTTGGGTTGCTGGGAGTCTTGTTGGAAAAGCACTTGATCAATGCTGTTTCTAACCGGAACTCTAGTAACGCCTCGGGACTATCATTATCCGGAAACGAAATTCGTAAGTGCTTATGTGTTTATGTGCTTACGTGGAGTGAATTACAGTTGTCCATACACTAGGACGTGAGTGTTTAGTTTCGGCACATTTGTGAACGTGCTAATGTTCTGTATTACCTTTATTAGGATGTCAGGACGAGGAAGAGGTGCTAGGCGTGGTAGGCCTGCGAGGCAGGAAGTACCATTACCGGAGGAGGTTCCGGTAGTGCAGGAGGGAGTTGGCCAGGCCAATGTGGCCGAGCCAGCGGGTCAACAGGCTATGAGTGCCTTGGCACGAGAGATAGCAGGGGCTTTGGGTATTCTTAGAGCTGGGAATCAGGCAGCTGAGGCAGGGCCTTCTTTCTTGAAGAGGGAGTTTTTCCGGTCAAATTCGGATGAGTTTACCAGGGATCCGAAGGAGCCACTGAAGGCAGATGAATGGCTAGAGCAAATGAGTAAGACGTTCGAGATGCTTGGCATCGAGGACGGAGCACTGAAAGTGACCTTGGCATCCTTCCAGCTGAAGGGAGATGCGGGTCAATGGTGGAAGTACGAGAAGGCTCGTGTTGGGGGTACATGAGGCGTTTGTGAATGCTTTTCAGGAGAGGTTTTTGTCTGCAGCAGCTAGGGAGAAGCTGAGGGATCAGTTTAGCCGGCTTAAACAGCAGGGCTTGTCAGTGGCCGAGTTTGAGGCTACTTTTACCAGTCTGTCCAGGTTTGCACCTGAACTGGTGGCGTTTGAGGAACGCCATTGCTATGAGTTTGAGAGGAAGTTGAGGCGGGGCCTCAAGTTGAGAGTTGGTGGGTCTTACATCGGAGAGTATAGACACCTGGTAGATGCTGCTGCTCATATGGAGATTATGATGCAGGAAGAGGAGGAAGAGCAGAAGGGCTCCAAGAGGAGCCAGGATGGTCAGGGTGATGGCAGGAGGCAGAGGGGTTATAACCCTCAGCAGCCTCAGGGTGCAGTTTCTAGATCGACCTTTCCAGTGCCGAGTGCAGGCTCGGGGAGAGGCAATCAGGGGGAGTTTGCTTGTTTCAAGTGTGGCCAGCTGGGTCACAAGGTTTCAGTTTGCCCGCAGAAGGGTGGGGGTCAGAGAGCTGCTTCTTCTTCAGCTAGACCGCAGAGTCAGAGTTTGGGCAGAGGGCAGCCCTTATCTTGTTATCAGTGTGGACAGCCTGGGCACCTGAAGAGGTTTTGCCCGCAGTTGAGTGCCACTTCGGGAGCGTCTGGTTCCAGGCAGACGCAGGGTTTTCAACCAGCTCAGTCTGTGCAGGCCTCGAGGGCCAACCAGGGGGCTTCGTCATCCCAGTCAGTACAGCAGTCGTATGCTCCTAGAGGTGAGCAGGGGGATCAGGGGCCCACAGGGCGCGTGTATGCTGTTACCGCGCAGGATTTGGTACCGGCTCCGTCGGTAGTGAGAGGTACTTTTCTGTTTTGCAACTCGGTTGCTAGTGTGTTGATTGACACGGGTGCATCTCATTCTTTTGTATCTGCTGCATTTGCATCTGTTTTGGAATTGGAGTTAGCACAGTTAGCATCTCCTATTTGTGTGGTATCGCCTTTAGGTGGTGAGTTGATCTTGAAACAAGGTGTTAGAGGTTGTGATATAGAGGTCGCCGACCATAGGCTTCCTTTTCCGTTTGTTGTCATGCCCATGAAGGGTTTTGATGTTATTTTGGGTATGGACTGGCTATCGTCATACCGGGCTGTTATCGATTGCTACCGCCAGAGGGTCACGTTATGTACCTTGAGCGGGGAGTGGTTCCATTTCTTGGGAGACCGGGTTGGTTGTGTTTTGCCACCGGGGTATGATTCGCGAGGGCGAAGTGAGCTTAGTGGTCTACTTGCTAGCTTTGACAGTGGTGAGTGTGATGAAACCCAGGTTGTTTTGCCGAGGGTAGTTTGTGAGTACTCGGACGTCTTTCCCGAGGATCTCATTAGTTTGCCACCTCATAGGGAGATTGAGTTCTCCATTGATTTAGTACCCAGCACGGCGCCGATTTCTATGGCACCTTATCGTTTTGCTCCAGCAGAGTTGGTTGAGTTGAAAGTTCAGCTCCAGGAATTGCTAGATAAGCGTTTTGTTCGCCCTAGTGTTTCGCCGTGGGGAGCACCGGCCCTCTTTGCTAAGAAGAAAGATGGTGCCTTGAGATTGTGTATAGACTACCGGAAGTTGAATCGGGCTACGGTGAAGAATAAGTACCCTATGCCCCGTATAGATGATTTGTTTGACCAGTTGAAGGGTTCCCGTTGTTTCTCTAAGATAGACTTGAGATCGGGTTACCACCAGTTGAGGGTCAGGGAGGAGGATATTCCTAAGACGGCATTCCGTACGCGGTATGTCCATTATGAGTTTCTGGTGATGCCTTTTGGGCTTACCAATGCACCGACAGTCTTTATGGACTTGATGAACCGGATCTTCCGGGAATTCTTGGATCGATTCGTAGTCGTTTTCGTGGACGACATTCTTATCTATTCACCTTCAGAGGAGGAGCACGAGGAACACTTGAGAGTGGTGCTTGAGTTTCTTAGAGCCCATAGGCTGTATGCCAAGTTTGGGAAATGTGAGTTCTGGCTAGGAGAAGTCAAATTCCTAGGCCACGTGGTATCCGGGGAAGGGGTGTCTGTTGATACATTTAAGGTAGAGGCAGTGCAAGATTGGGCACGGCCTAAGAATGTGTTTGAGATTCGCAGTTTTTCTGGGATTAGCTGGGTATTACCGTCGGTTTGTGAAAGATTTCTCCAGGTTAGCGTCACCGTTGACTAGATTGACTCGGAAGGGAGTCAAGTTTGTGTGGAGTGAGACTTGTGAAAAGTCGTTCCAAGAGCTGAAAGTTAGATTGACCACCGCTCCGGTTCTGATTATTCCGGAGAGAGGGTTAGGTTATGTGATTTATTGCGATGCCTCGCGAGAGGGTTTGGGTTGTGTGTTGATGCAAGAGGGGGAAGTGGTAGCTTATGGCTCACGTCAGTTGAAAATACACGAGAAGAATTACCCTACACACGACCTAGAGTTAGCGGCTGTGATCTTTGCCTTGAAAATCTGGAGGCACTACCTTTATGGTGAGAAATTCGAGGTGTTCTCGGACCACAAGAGTTTGAAATATCTGTTTACACAGAGAGACTTGAATTTGAGACAGAGGAGATGGATGGAGTTCATTGAGGACTATGATTTTGAGTTACACTATCACCCGGGAAAGGCCAATGTTGTGGCCGATGCCCTTAGTAGGAAATCCATTGGCGATGTAGCTTGTATAGCCATCCGGGAATGGGAGATGTTGGGAGCACTTGGCGAGTTTGATTTGCTACTGGGCGAATCTGTTGAGGCTGCGGCCTTGTTTTCAGTTGTTGCACAGCCTACACTTGTGACTAGAGTGTTAGAGGCACAGAGAGGTGACCTTGAGGTAGAGTCCTTTCGAGAGAAGATCTCCAGTGGGAAAGTTGAGAAGGGTTTGACGGTGTATCCTGACCTGAGTGTGAGATACTGAGACCGTTTGTTTGTACCGGAGTCTTGCCTAGAGGAAGTACTCCGAGAGTTTCACCATTCACGTCTTGCGGTGCATTCGGGAGGCACTAAGATGTATCAGGATTTGGGTCGCCAGTTTTGGTGGCAGGGTATGAAGAGAGATGTGGCTGTTTTCGTATCGAAGTGCCTTACTTGCCAGCAAGTGAAGGCCGAGCATCAGAGGCCAGCGGGTTTGTTGCAACCCTTGCCTATTGCGAGTGGAAGTGGGAGCATGTCACTATAGACTTCGTTGTAGGTCTTCCGAGGACTCAGCGGGGTAGTGATGCTATTTGGGTGGTTGTAGACCGGTTGACTAAGTCGGCGCACTTTATTCCTATGCGCGTGAGAGACTCGGTAGATCATCTTGCCGACTTGTATATTCGGGACATAGTGAGATTGCACGGGGTCCCAGTGACGATCGTCTCGGATAGAGATCCTCGTTTTACTGCCAGGTTGTGGCAGAGTTTGCAGAGTGCCTTGGGCACTAAGTTGACCTTTAGTACGGCTTATCACCCTCAGACTGACGGGCAGTCCGAGCGTACTATTCAGATCCTTGAGGATATGCTTCGGGGTTGTGTCCTGGACTTCAGTGGAACGTGGGAGAGGCACTTACCTTTGGTAGAGTTTGCCTACAACAACAGTTTTCAGTCTAGTATCGGTATGGCACCGTTTGAGGCCTTGTATGGCCGACCGTGTAGGTCTCCAGTGTGTTGGGCCGAGGTGGGTGATGCACCTTTGTTGGGTCCGGAGTTGGTTAGGGAGACGACGGAGAAAGTTGAGCTTATCCGTAGGAGGCTTGTTACAGCCCAGAGTCGCCAAAAGAGTTATGCCGACCGTAGGAGGAGGCCTTTGGCGTTTGAGGTAGGTGATCATGTCTTTCTAAGGATATCACCTAGGCGAGGCTTGATGAGGTTTGGGAAGAGTGGGAAGTTATCCCCTCGATTTATTGGTCCTTTTGAGATCCTTGAGAGGATTGGGGAGGTTGCTTATCGGTTAGCTTTACCGCCGCAATTGTCCGGAGTTCATGACGTGTTTCATGTGAGTATGCTTCGGAAGTATGAGCCAGATCCATCACATGTATTGGATTGGACCGATTTAGAGGTAGATGAGGATGCCTCGTATGAGGAGAGACCGGTTCGGGTCTTGGATAGGCGGGATCAGGTCCTGCGTGGCAAGACCATTCCTTTGGTGAAAGTCTTGTGGAAACATCACGGAGTGGAGGAAACCACTTGGGAACGTGACTTGGAAGTCCGTGAGAAATATCCGGACTTGTTTGTTGGTATGTAATCTTGTATTTAAATTTTGAACTATTATTGAACTTAAGAACTTTTATATATGTCTTAAGTTGTGAAACATTGAAAATGTTTTGGTTTATTGGAAGTATGTTTTGGAACTTGCCTTGTATGGAAGTTGAATGCAACATTATATATGTTGAATACATTGTTAAAATTGGAAAGGAAATGCGTAATGTTGATGCATGTTGAAAGTACATATGTTGTTTACATATTGTGAAATGCCTCCTGTTAAAGGGATGGGATGACCGGTAATGGGTCGAATTGTTGAATGTTAAGGTGTAACATTGTTTAAAATGGAGGAAAACCTGTTTTGAAAACTTGTGTTTAATTTCGGGGACGAAATTCTTTAAGGGGGGGAGGTTATAGCGATCCCGGATTTACCCTTGTTGTACAGTGATCCGGACATGTGTCCGTGGAGGTTGGTAGTTGATTATTATCTTGTTTACATCCTTTTTACTTTGTAGTTGAGTTATGGGATGTGTTGGGCAGGTTTGTTACAGGTTGGTTGAGTTTAGAAACCAAAACTAGTTGCCCAGATTTTGACCTGTCCGCTCGAGCGGGGGTTTTGGCGCTCGAGCGGGAATTACACCCATCCAGTATTTCCTGTGCAGTGTTGGAAGCTCGAGCGTGGGATTGGCCGCTCGAGCAGGGTTGTGTGAGTGCCGCTCGAGCAGGTAGTTGGAAGCTCGAGCGGAGACTTGGTTCTGTAAAAGTTCTGGGAGTGTGCATCCGCCGCTCGAGCGGGATGGTTGACGCTCGAGCGGGAGTCTGTGAGTGACGCTCGAGCGGGGTGTTTGACGCTCGAGCGGGGCGACTGAGTTTAAGTTCCATGTTTTGACTTTTCAAATCACTTTTTCACTTTCTCTTCTCTCTCATACTTTTCCAAAAACACCATTGTTGAGCCTCTCACTCTAGAACTCTACCTTCTCTCTAGGTTTTGATCTAGTAAGAGTGATTTGCTCACCTTTGGCCTTTACAAAAAAGTTATTGATCGTCGAGGGCTGCATTTTAATCTGAAAATTTCGAGTTTTGGAGCACGTTGGGTTTTGTCATCTTCTCTCTTGGGACTCCGGATTTGAGGTAGGGATATCCTATTCCTCTCTATGGATTTTGTCTTTAAATTTTGGTATTTTGAGATGTTGGGGTTGGTTGGGTAATTTTGTGAAGGTTTGGGGCTTTTGTGTTATTTTACAAATGTTGGGGTTTTATTTATAATAAACCTAGATGCATGTTTGGCATAGAGAAATGGAATAAATGTTGAATCATTGATGAAAATGGGATCTAAGGGTTGTAATGCTAATTATGGAAAATGACCTAATTACATTGATTGATTAATTGGGATAATTAATTGTGAGAAATGAGGAAAGGAAATGGAATTGTTGAGATTAGGAATGCATGGGGTTAAAGGGTGTAGTTGAATTATTTATCACTCACCGAAATAAAATGTTGATTGAATATCCAATTGTGCATTTATTTTCTGTTTAGAAATAATTGCTTTGGGCTATCGGTGGAGGATAGTCGTGATTGTTGTAGACAATGCATGATGATTAGGCAAACGGAAACTAATCAATGGAATGTGTCATGGAAATTGACGGTTGATAGAATACATTAACTGTATGTATTGAGTGATTGTATATAGAACCAATGTGTTTGTATACGTTATGTGTAGAGGAGGAGATGGGGGATGTACTCTGCGGTTTAGGGGAAGATGGGGGATGTACCTCTAAACCGGATAGTATTGGGAGAAGATAGGGGATGAACTCCGTAGATACAGCTCATATGCTTGTCTAGAGAAGTGAAGATAGAGCTAATATGCTTATCTTTGTGAAGTGTGGATACAGCTTATGCTTATCTGTGAATATGGGATATTGTTGTTATACATATCTGTTGAGAATGGGGATATAGCTTATATGCTTATCTGTGAATGTGGGATATAGTTTTTATACATATCTGTTGAGATGATGGTAGAGCTAATATGCTTATCTGTTGAAAAAGGGAAAATGAAAAGTAACTTGGACTTATAAGTCGGATGACATAAAATGTGAATTATGTGGATGTATCAGTGTTGGCCATCTATCAATTGCTAATCTTTTAGTCATTGTTCATGGTTGGTTTAGTGCATTTCTACTGGGCTGTGGCTCACCCTTTATGGGAATATCATTTTCAGGTACAGGTAGCATGCCACCTCCAAGGTCATAGCTTGGGAGGCTAGAGGTGAGCAGATTGTTGTTGTTTTAGTTCCTTTTGATGTATTACATGTATATTCAAGCCGAGAGCTTAATGTGTAGATGAGTTAGCACTCTTTTGTTGTAACCAAGTGTTAACTTGGAAAGCTGTAAGCCCGTAGGGCATTTTGCTTTTGTTGTTAACATGTAATTCATTTGTAATGAAACTCTGATGAATAGAAGGTTATGGTTATTTCATATGTCAATGAATGTCTTATTTGATGGGTTTAATGTTATTATTTTGAGGGCGTTACACGAAAAGTCCCTTGTACTGGAGGACTCTAAACTTTCGCAATACCAAGTATAAAAGTCCCTTGTGCTGGAGGACTCTTCACTTTCGCAGCACTAAGTATAAAAGGATACGGTCCTTTCTTGGAAAGACTATCGTGTTAAAACGGGCTACGGGCCTAAGTAACACATGACCATCGTGTTAAAAAGAGCTATGGGCTTAAGTAACACAAGTCCCTTGTGCTGGAGGACTATAAACTTTCGCAGTACCTTTGGCTAATCGATTACGGATCGTGCAGTCCTTGTTTCGCCACTGACGGTTTACCGCGTGGACTTGTTTGTTCGGAAAGCTTGATTTGTGTTTTGCTGATGCCAGTGGGCATCCCTTGAGACTTGTAAGACTTGATAGATGAATACGGTTCATCTCTTGTTTTGATAAAGTTTTGATGTGTTTTGCTTCGAAAGGATCTCAGCTAATATTCGTATGGTTTTGGAATGTTTTTGTTTTGAAAGACTTCGGCTATATTCATGCAAAACATTTATTACTAGTACCATTCACTGAGTATCCAAGCTCACCCTCTCTATATATATGTAGGTGATGAGCAGGACGTCGGCGACGCCTAGAATGTGTTTTTGAAAGCCTGTTTTGGATCCATGATTTTGTCGGCTTTGCTTATATTCACGTTGGCGATGTCATTTCTTTTATGTCGGCGAATCTTGAAAATCATGCTTCTTGGCTTGTATTCATTGTCATTTTGTATATGTCGGCTCGAGAAGCCTTTTGATCAAGATGTAATACGTATTTTGCTTTGTTGTATTCAAGTTGTAAAGATGTATGCCATTTCATTGGACTTATGCACTGCTCTTCTGGACCACTTGTATTTTGATTTATTGCTTCCGCATTTGTGAGCCCCGTTTATTATACTCTGATTGTGTTAAACTTTTGAAAGTTGGCCTTCAGTAATCTCGGATTACTGGCCATCACGGCACCAAACTACTAGGGGCGGTTTGGGGGCGTGACAGAATGGTATCAGAGCACAAGTTCCTCAGTATATGTTATTCACACACTTTAGGTCCTAAAGAGCATAGGATTTCCCTTAGAAAGATGTTAGGATTGCATCATGGTGCTTGCTATTTGAACGAGGTGTGCATTGTCTTGACATGCCTATTTGTTACTTGCCTACGTGGTTATTCGCTTATTTGTTTTAAAGTCACACTTTGCATGCTCATAGCATCATGTGGAGAGGTAGACCTCCAATTGGTCGAGATCAGCCCGAAGACAGATTGGACAGACTGGAAAGATTAGTTGAAGGTTTGGCCCGCGAGTTAAGGCAAACAAGACAGCAGCACGCTAGTGCTACATTGACTCAGGCCGAGCAGACCAACGGCCGAAATGTAGTCCCGCCTCCACCTCCTCCAGTGCCGCAAGTTCGTCCGCAGCCAGCCTTATATGGGGATGGCACAATAGCTTTGATCAGGGAGTTCAAGAAAATGAAACCACCGAGATTCTCTGGGGGTATAGAGCCAATGAAGGCTGAGGCGTGGGTATTGGAAATGGAAAAATTTTTCGAGATCTTTCCTAGCACCGACGCTCAGAAGGTGACCTTCGCAACATTCACCTTAGATGATGATGATGCTCGCAGATGGTAGATGATGGTTCGAGAAAGCAATCCAGATCTGACCTAGACCCGATTCTTAGAGTTGTTCTACAACAAACACTTTCCCCTAAGTGTTCGAAACCGTAAGGCTACTGAATTTCAGACTTTGACGCAAGGCAACCGAACAGTGGCGGAATACGACCGCGCTGTTACTGAATTGGCGAGGTTTGCACCTCACATGGCCAACGATGAATATATGACGGCTAGGAAGTTCGAGAGTGGGCTTCGCGGACTGATTCAAGACCGGGTTAACTTGCATAATATGCCGACCTACGCCGAAGTGTTGGACAAAGCCATTTTAGCCGAAGCTAACCTGAATCGATACCAGAGCTCGGGGGAGAACCAGCGAAAGAGACAGAACTATGACAATCGCCGAGCATTGCTGGGCACCAAGAGGAAGACGAACATGGGCAGTACTGGTAACCTAAGGCAGGAAGGTAATGCTAAACTAACGTGTTCGGATTGTGGGAAGCAGCATTTCGGGGTCTGTCGTCGGACGTCCGGAGCTTGTTATGAATGTGGCGAAATGGGTCATTATGTGAAAGATTGCCCTAAGACAAAGGCTGATAACAACAAGAAAGGTGAGAATACCTCGGGTTCCGTCCAGAAGGGTAATGTTGGAAAAGGGCAGATGAAACAGGGCAGAGTGTTTGCGTTAGTACCAGGGGACACTCAGAATGCTGAGACAGTGGTGTCAGGTATACTCCTAATTTGCTCCCAAAATGCCTATGTGTTGATTGATTCGGGTTCTACGCATTCGTTTGTATCTGCTAAGTTTGCCGAGAAAATTAATAGAGAACTAGAGCCCCTTGATTATGTGTTATCTGTGTCTGCCCCATCCGGGAGATCTATGATTGTTGTATCCATTTATAGAGCATATGTTGTTGTGATTGAGAATGTTGAATTGTTAGTAGATTTAATGCCTCTGGACATAACTCATTTTGATGTTATACTGGGAATGGATTGGTTAGTCGCAAATCATGCATCTATTAACTGTGTTTCGAAAAGTGTCACACTGAGACCCCCAAACCTAGCCGAGGTTACTTTTCAGGGTAAAGGGATAGTGCCCCCACCTTACTTGATTTCGTCCATTAAGGCCTATAAGTTAATTCAGAAAGGTGTCGAGGCTACTTGTGTAGTGTACTGGGTGATCAGAATGGAAATGTTAATTTAGCCAACATCCCAGTTGATAGTGAATTCCCCGACGTCTTCCCAAACGAATTGCCTGGCCACTTAGCCGATAGAGAAATAGAGTTTACTGTTGACATCATGTCGGGAACACAGCCGATCTCCAAAACACCCTACAGGATGGCCCCAGCTGAACTTAGGGAATTGAAACTGCAATTACAAGAATTGTTGGATAAGGGATTTATTAGGCCGAGCACTTCACCATGGGGGGCACCTGTTTTATTTGTTAAGAAAAAGGATGGCACACTCCGTCTTTGTATCGATTACAGAGAACTTAATAAGGTCACCATTAAGAACAAGTACCCATTACCTAGGATTGATGATTTGCTTGACCAATTACAAGGAGCACGAGTCTTTTCTAAGATTGACCTTAGGTCGGGTTACCACCAGCTTAAGGTTAAAGCCGAAGATGTTGAGAAGACTGCTTTTCGGACAAGATATGGCCACTACGAGTTTTTAGTAATGCCTTTTGGAGTGACCAATGCCCCTGCCGCATTTATGGATTTAATGAACAGAGTCTTCAAGCCATATTTAGATGAGTTTGTAGTTGTCTTCATTGATGATATATTGATCTATTCCAAGAGTAAAGCCGAACATGAAAATCATTTGAGACTTACATTACAGATTTTGAGAGACCGGAAATTGTATGCTAAATTTAACAAGTGTGAGTTTTGGCTTCCTACTATCTCATTCTTGGGTCATGTGATTAATGAAGAGGGTATCTCGGTTGATCCTAGCAAAATTGAGGCCGTAGTAAATTGGCTGAGGCCGACTAATGTGTCCGAGATTCGTAGTTTTCTGGGTTTGGCAGGTTATTACAGGAAGTTTGTGAAGGATTTCTCAAGGATTGCAATTCCATTGACGCAATTGACTAAGAAGGGAACACTGTATGAATGGACTAAAGATCAGGAGTCAGCTTTCCAGGAACTGAAGACGAGGTTAGTTACAGCACCAGTACTCGTACTTCCATCAGGTAACGAAGAGTTTCATATCTATAGCGATGCTTCACATAAGGGCTTGGGTTGTGTGTTAATGTAAGGGGGTAAAGTTATAGCTTATGCATCTCGTCAGTTGAAACCCCATGAGAAGAACTATCCTACCCATGATTTAGAATTAGCGGCCGTGGTATTTGCTTTGAAGATTTGGCGTCACTATTTGTATGGAGCTTCTTGTCAGATTTTTATAGATCATAAGAGTTTAAAGTACCTGTTCACTCAGAAAGAATTGAATTTGAGACAGAGAAGGTGGCTTGAGTTGTTGAAAGACTATGATATGCAAATTCAATACCACCCAGGTAAAGCTAACAGCGTGGCCAACGCTTTAAGCAGGAAGTCAGATGGAAATTTGGCGTGTTTGACCATGATAGCAGTGGAGCCGACTATTGTTGATGAGGTAAAGACAAGACAGATGGAGGATAAATTCTTCAAGAAAGTAGCTGAGGAGATTGTCACAAAGCCGAGATCAGGGTATACCATCGAAAATTAAGTGCTCAAGTTTGAAGGAAGGTTATGTGTGGCCGACATCCCAGAGTTGAAAAGGAAGATTTTGCAAGAAGCCCACAACTCCAAATTTGCCGTCCATCCAGGAAGCACCGAGATGTATCAAGATGTGAAGCGGACCTTCTGGTGGCCAAATATGAAGAGATAAATAGCTGAGTTCGTATTGTAGTGCCTGTGTTGTCAGCAAGTGAAGGCAGAACACCAGAGACCAGCAGGACTGCTACAACCCTTGTCAATTCCTGAGTGGAAATGGGAACACATCTCCATGGATTTTGTGGTGGGTTTGCCGAGGACGCAAAGAGGTATGGATTCAATTTGGGTTATCGTTGACAGGTTAACTAAGTCAGCACACTTCTTGCCAGTTAAAACTACGTTCAATGCCGACCGACTTGCCGAACTGTATATGAATGAGATTATTAGACTTCATGGTGTGCCGGTATCCATTGTATCAGACCGAGATTCGAAATTCGTTTCTAGATTTTGGCAGAGCCTGCAAGGGGCCTTGGGGACTGAGTTGAGGTTTAGCACAGCTTTTCACCCCCAGACTGATGGGCAAACGGAAGGAACCATTCAGACATTTGAGGACATGCTCAGAATGTGCGTACTGGATTTCAAGGGAAGTTGGGAATCGCATCTGCCATTAGTAGAATTCGCATACAACAACAGTTATCAAGCCAGCATTAGAATGGCGCCGTACGAAGCTTTGTATGGAAGGGAGTGCAGGTCGCCGATATGTTGGACCGAGGTGGGAGATATAGCTTTGATTGGCTTGAGTTAGTTTAGGGAATGACCGGAAAGATTAAGCTCATTCAGCAGAGGATTAGAACCGCGCAGAGTCGACAGAAGAGTTATGCCAACCAGAAGAGGAGGGAGCTAGAATTCGAGGTTGGGGATCATGTATTTTTGAAAATCTCGCCGATGACAGGAGTTTCAAGATTTGGAAAGAAAGGTAAATTAGCACCCCGATATACTGGACAGTTTGAAATTCTTGAGAGAATTAACCCCGTTGCCTACAGACTTGCTTTGCCGCCAGATTTAAGCCAAGTCCACAATGTGTTTCATGTTTCGATGTTGAGGAAGTATATCCGAGATCCACTACATATAATCGATCATTCTGGGATTTCGGTTAATGAGGATTTGGGCTACGAGGAGAAACCAATGAGGATTATTGACAGGCAAGTGAGGCAGTTGAGAAACAAATCGATACCAATGGCAAAGGTCGAATGGAAGAAGCATTATGGCACAGAGGCCACGTGGGAAAAGGAAGAGGATGTGAGGATCCGTTATCCGGAGTTGTTTATAGAGCAAGGTAAATTAAGTTTGGGGACCAAACTTCTTTAAGGGGGGTAGGCTGTAGCAACCCTCACCTTACCCTTGTCATACTTGCATACATTCATGCATGATCTTGTCTTGTTATGTTGATTTGCAAGTTTTGCCTTGCCTTGTTTTGTTTAAGTGTTGCTTGCATGATTTTGTTCCTTACTTGGTGTGTAGCCGAGGTCATCTTGAGCTTAGTTCACCTATGAACCTTTGTACTTAGAACTGTTTTGGAACCACATGGTCGACCCCCATCTTCACCCGGGCATGTTGCCGAGATGTTTTGCACTTAGTGATCCTTGTCCTTGGGCAGGTATGGCCTAGACCGAGGTGTGGCACACCCCGGCCAAGGTGTGGCACAGCTTAGTCAAGTGTCGTCCTCTCTAGCCGATGTCTTTGTTACTCTGTTGCCGAAGCTTTAACTTTAGCCGATGTCATTACTTGCCAATGTGTCTTGCCTTAGCTTGCTGCATACGCTTTGTCATAGACTTGTCTTATCGATCAATCACCTTTTGAGTTGAACCAACCCGGTAGCGCCACGTGTCCGAGCTGATTGTTAAGACAGCTGGCAGACCTAGAAACAAATCATTTTGTCACAAATCTTTGCCTTTACAGAGAGAAGCTCTAGAGAAATGAGGAGAAGTTCTTGAGTGAGAATAGATCTTCCAAGCTTGATCTTTAAGGTTTGAACCGTTGGATTCGAGTTTTGAGGTTAGAATCTTAACCTACTCTTGTTGTTCTTATTGATCACCTAGCTGCATTGCATGATCGAATCTGTTTTGCATGTCATGCATCGATCTGAAGTTGGTTTCGAAAAAGAAAGATAGTATTCACATGTTCTTGAAGAAAGTCTCATTTTGATCCAAAAGTTTGGAGCAAAAACCATGTTTTTGTGTTTGTTCTTGCATGACCTTCTTGTATGGGTACCCAAGTCCATGTTTTGAACTCATGGCATGAAATCTCAGATTTTTGTAACAAGTTATGATCTTGCATTCATCTTCCTCATGATCATGTTCATCATGTTCTCCATGTTCTTCAAAGGGAAGCCCAAGTTTTCTCAACTTTGCTTTTGAATGAGGCCATCGGGACCACACCTCGGCAAGGAGGTGTGGGACCTCGGCAAAGACCTGGTTGGTACCCAGTGTGTTTTCATGAGACGGTAGCAGTGTTTAAACTCCCAGCATGTTTTGCTTTGTCATTGACTTGGATCTAGTGAGAGTGCCGGGATCATTTGCATGCATATAAAGCTTGTTTTGAGAATGTGATTGCCATGTGATTTAAACTTCCTTTTTTATGCTTGATCTTTGCTTTGAGCCTACACCCGAGGAGATCTATGTGAGTGGTATTTTTAATAAAGCTATGTTATACTGTTTTGATAAATTTTGTTTTGCTTTGTTTTGATGAAAGTATTTGTTAAGCATGAATGAATAGCTCTATTTTGATGTATCAAGCATAAGCTTTGTTTTGATGTCATTCTTGAAAAGTCCCTTGTACTGGAGGACTCTAAACTTTCGCAGTACCAAGTATAAAAGTCCCTTGTGCTGGAGGACTCTAAACTTTCGCAGCACTAAGTATAAAAGGATACGGTCCTTTCTTGGAAAGACTATCGTGTTAAAACGGGCTACGGGCCTAAGTAACACATGACCATCGTGTTAAAAAGAGCTACGGGCTTAAGTAACACAAGTCCCTTGTGCTGGAGGACTATAAACTTTCGCAGTACCTTTGGCTAATCGATTACGGATCGTGCAGTCCTTGTTTCGCCACTGACGGTTTACCGCGTGGACTTGTTTGTTCGGAAAGCTTGATTTGTGTTTTGCCGATGACAGTGGGCATCCCTTGAGACTTGTAAGACTTGATAGATGAATACGGTTCATCTCTTGTTTTGATAAAGTTTTGATGTGTTTTGCTTCGAAAGGATCTCGGCTAATATTCGTATGGTTTTGGAATGTTTTTGTTTTGAAAGACTTCGGCTATATTCATGCAAAACATTTATTACTAGTACCATTCACTGAGTATCCAAGCTCACCCTCTCTATATATATGTAGGTGATGAGCAGGACGTCGGCGACGCCTAGAATGTATTTTTGAAAGCCTGTTTTGGATCCATGATTTTGTCAGCTTTGTTTATATTCACGTCGGCGATGTCATTTCTTTTATGTCGGCGAATCTTGAAAATCATGCTTCTTGGCTTGTATTCATTGTCATTTTGTATATGTCGGCTCGAGAAGCCTTTTGATCAAGATGTAATACGTATTTTGCTTTGTTGTATTCAAGTTGTAAAGATGTATGCCATTTCATTGGACTTATGCACTGCTCTTCTGGACCACTTGGATTTTGATTTATTGCTTCCACATTTGTGAGCCCCGTTTATTATACTCTGATTGTGTTAAACTTTTGAAAGTTGGCCTTCGGTAATCTCGGATTACTGGCCATCACGGCACCAAACTACTACGGGCGGTTTGGGGGCATGACAAAACCACTATACCTTAACGATCTATTTGGAAATTAAATTAAAAAGAAAGTTTAACAGAAAAGTAAATTGAATAAAAATGGAAGTTGAATAAAAATAAAAATGAAAATTGCATAAAATTAAATATGGAAGTTCAATCCAGAAACCATTATACCTTAACGATCTATTTGGAAATTAAATAAAAAAGGAAGTTTAATAGAAAAGTAAATTGCATAAAATGGAAGTAGAATAAAAATAAAAATGAAAGTTGCATAAAATTAAAATTGGAAGTTCAATCCAAAAACTACTATACTTTAACGATCTATTTGGAAATTAAATTAAAAAGGAAGTTTAATAGAAAAGTAAATTGAATAAAAATGGAAGTTGAATAAATATAAAAATGAAAGTTGTAGAAAATTAAATATGGAAGTTCAATCCAGAAACCAATATACCTTAACGATCTATTTGGAAATTAAATAAAAAAGGAAGTTTATTAGAAAAGTAAATTTAATAAAAATGGAAGTTGAATAAAAATAAAAATGGAAGTTGCGGAAAATTAAATATGAAAGTTCAATCCAGAAACCACTATACCTTAACGATCTATTTGGAAATTAAATAAAAAAGGAAGTTTAATAGAAAAGTAAATTGAATTAAAATGAAGTAGAATAAAAATAAAAATGAAAGCTGCAGAAAATTAAATATGGATGTTCAATCCAGAAACTACTATACCTTAACAATCTATTTGGAAATTAAATAAAAAAGGAAGTTTAATAGAAAAGTAAATTGTATAAAATGGAAGTTGAATAAAAATAAAAATGAAAGTTGCAGAAAATTAAATATGGAAGTTCAATCCAGAAACCACTATACCTCAACGATCTATTTGGAAATTAAATAAAAAAGAAAGTTTAATAGAAAAGTAAATTGAATAAAAATGGAAGTTGAATAAAAATAAAAATGAAAGTTGCATAAAATTAAAAATAGAAGTTCAATCCAAAAACCACTATACCTTAACGATCTATTTGGAAATTAAATAAAAAAGGAGGTTGAGTAGAAAAGAAACTTGAATAAAAAAGGAAGTCAAATAAAAATAAAACTAGAAGCTGCAGAAATGTAAAAATGGAAGTTCATTCAAGAAACCACTATACCTTAACGATCTATTTGGAAATTAAATAAAAAAGGATGTCTAATAGAAAAGAAAATTGAATAAAAATGGAACTAGAATAAAAATAAAAAGGAAAGTTGCATAAAATAAAAAGTGGAAGTTCAATCCAGAAACCACTATACCTTAACGATCTATTTGGAAATTAAATAAAAAATGAAGTTTAATAGAAAAGTAAATTGAATAAAAATGGAAGTTGAATAAAAATAAAAATGAAAGTTGCATAAAATTAAATATGGAAGTTCAATCCAGAAACCATTATACCTTAACGATCTATTTGGAAATTAAATAAAAAAGGAAGTTCAATAGAAAAGTAAATTGCATAAAATGGAAGTAGAATAAAAATAAAAATGAAAATTGCATAAAATTAAAATTGGAAATTCAATCCAAAAACCACTATATTTTAACGATCTATTTGGAAATTAAATTAAAAAAGAAGTTTAATAGAAAAGTAAATTGAATAAAAATGGAAGTTGAATAAATATAAAAGTGGAAGTTGCAGAAAATTAAATATGGAAGTTCAATCCAGAAACCACTATACCTTAACAATCTATTTGGAAATTAAATAAAAAAGGAAGTTTAATAGAAAAGTAAATTGAATAAAAATGGAAGTTGAATAAATACAAAAATGGAAGTTGCAGAAAATTAAAAGTGGAAGTTCAATCCAGAAACCACTATACCTTAACGATCTATTTGGAAATTAAATAAAAAAGGAAGTTTAATAGAAAAGTAAATTGAATAAAAATGGAAGTTGCAGAAAATTAAATATGGAAGTTCAATCCAGAAACCACTATACCGTAACGATCTATTTGTAAATTAAATAAAAAAGGAAGTTCAGTAGAAAAGAAACTTGAATAAAAAAGGAAGTCAAATAAAAATAAAACTAGAAGTTGCAGAAATGTAAAAATGGAAGTTCATTCAAGAAACCACTATACCTTAACGATCTATTTGGAAATTAAATAAAAAAGGATGTCTAATAGAAAAGTGAATTGAATAAAAATGGAAGTTGAATAAAAATAAAAAGGAAAGTTGCATAAAATAAAAAGTGGAAGTTCAATCCTGAAACCACTATACCTTAACGATCTGTTTGCAAATTAAATAAAAACGGAAGTTTAATAGAAAAGTAAATTGAATAAAAATGGAAATTGAATAAATACAAAAATGGAAGTTGCAGAAAATTAAAAGTGGAAGTTCAATCCAGAAACCACTATACCTTAACGATCTATTTGGAAATTAAATAAAAAAGGAAGTTTAATAGAAAAGTAAATTAAATAAAAATGGAAGTTGAATAAAAATAAAATTGGAAGTCGCAGAAAATTAAATATGGAAGTTCAATCCAGAAAACACTATATTTTAACGATCTATTTGGAAATTAAATAAAAAAGGAAGTTTAATAGAAAAGTAAATTGAATTAAAATGGAAGTAGAATAAAAATAAAAATGAAAGTTGCAGAAAATTAAATATGGAAGTTCAATGCAGAAACCACTATACCTTAACGATCTATTTGGAAATTAAATAAAAAAAAGGAAGTTTAACAGAACAATAAATTGCATAAAATGGAAGTAGAATAAAAATAAAAATGAAAGTTGCATAAAATTAAAAGTGGAAGTTCAATCCAAAAACCACTATACTTTAACGATCCATTTGGAAATTAAATAAAAAAGGAAGTTTAGCAGAAAAGTAAATTGCATAAAAATGGAAGTTGAATAAAAATAAAAATGGAAGTTGCAGAAAATTAAATATGGAAGTTCAATCCAGAAACCACTATACCTTAACGATCTATTTGGAAATTAAATAAAAATGGAAGTTTAATAGAAAAGTAAATTGAATAAAAATGGAAGTTGAATAAAAATAAAAAGGAAAGTTGCATAAAATAAAAAGTGGAAGTTCAATCCTGAAACCACTATACCTTAATGATCTGTTTGCAAATTAAATAAAAAAGGAAGTTTAATGGAAAAGTAAATTGAATAAAAATGGAAGTAGAATAAAAATGAAAGTTGCAGAAAATTAAAAATGGAAGTTCAATCCAGAAACCACTATACCATAACGATCTATTTGGAAATTAAATAAAAAAGGAAGTTCAATAGAAAAGTAAATTAGATAAAAATGGAAGTTGAATAAAAATAAAAATGGAAGTTACAGAAAATAAATATGGAAGTTCAATCCAGAAACCACTATACTTTAACGATATATTTGGAAATTAAATAAAAAAGGAAGTTTAATAGAAAAGTAAATTGAACAAAAATGGAAGTTGAATAAAAATAAAATTGAAAGTTTCATAAAATTAAAAATGGAAGTTCAATCCAAAAACCACTATACCTTAACGTTCTATTTGGAAATTAAATAATAAAGGAAGTTGAGTAGAAATGAAACTTGAATAAAAAAGGAAGTTAAATAAAAATAAAAATGGAAGTTGCAGAAAATTAAAAATGGAAGTTCATTCCAGAAACTACTATACCTTAACGATTTACTTGGAAATTAAATAAAAAAGGAAGTTTACTGGGAAAGTAAATTGAATAAAAATGGAAGTAGAATAAAAATAAAAATGAACGTTGCATAAAATTAAAAATGGAAGTTCAATCCAGAAACCACTATACCTTAACGATCTATTTGGAAATTAATTAAAAAAGGTAGTTTAATAGAATAGTAAATTGAATAAAAATGGAAGTTGAATAAAAATAAAAATGAAAGTTGCAGAAAATTAAATATGGAAGTTCAATCCAGAAACCACTATACCTTAACGATCTATTTGGAAATTAAATAAAAAAGGAAGTTTAACAGAAAAGTAAATTAAATAAAAATGGAAGTTGAATAAAAATAAAAATGAAAGTTGCAGAAAATTAAATATGGAAGTTCAATCCAGAAACCATTATACCTTAACGATCTATTTGGAAATTAAATAAAAATGGAAGTTTAATAGAAAATTAAATTGAACAAAAATGGAAGTTGAATAAAAATAAAATTGAAAGTTTCATAAAATTAAAAATGGAAGTTCAATCCAAAAACCACTATACCTTAACGATCTCTTTGGAAATTAAATAATAAAGGAAGTTGAGTAGAAATGAAACTTGAATAAAAAAGGATGTTAAATAAAAATAAAAATGGAAGTTGCAGAAAATAAAAAATGGAAGTTCATTCCAGAAACTACTATACCTTAACGATTTACTTGGAAATTAAATAAAAAAGGAAGTTTACTGGGAAAGTAAATTGAATAAAAATGGAAGTAGAATAAAAATAAAAATGAACGTTGCATAAAATTAAAAATGGAAGTTCAATCCAGAAACCACTATACCTTAACGATCTATTTGGAAATTAATTAAAAAAGGTAGTTTAATAGAATAGTAAATTGAATAAAAATGGAAGTTGAATAAAAATAAAAATGAAAGTTGCAGAAAATTAAATATGGAAGTTCAATCCAGAAACCACTATACCTTAACGATCTATTTGGAAATTAAATAAAAAAGGAAGTTTAACAGAAAAGTAAATTAAATAAAAATGGAAGTTGAATAAAAATAAAAATGAAAGTTGCAGAAAATTAAATATGGAAGTTCAATCCAGAAACCATTATACCTTAATGATCTATTTGGAAATTAAATAAAAATGGAAGTTTAATAGAAAAGTAAATTGCATAAAATGGAAGTAGAATAAAAATAAAAATGAAAGTTGCATAAAATTAAAATTGGAAGTTCAATCCAAAAACTACTATACTTTAACGATCTATTTGGAAATTAAATTAAAAAGGAAGTTTAATAGAAAAGTAAATTGAATAAAAATGGAAGTTGAATAAATATAAAAATGAAAGTTGCAGAAAATTAAAATATGGAAGTTCAATCCAGAAACCAATAAACCTTAACGTTCTATTTGGAAATTAAATAAAAAAGGAAGTTGAGTAGAAATGAAACTTGAATAAAAAAGGAAGTTAAATAAAAATGAAAATGGAAGTTGCAGAAAATTAAAAATGGAAGTTCATTCCAGAAACCACTATACCTTAACGATCTATTTGGAAATTAAATAAAAAGGGAAGTTTAATAGAAAAGTAAATTGAATAAAAATGGAAGTAGAATATAAATAAAAATGAAAGTTGCATAAAATTAAAAATGAAAGTTCAATCCAGAAACCACTATACCTTAGCGATCTATTTGGAAATTAAATAAAAAGGAAGTTTAATAGGAAAGTAAATTGAATTAAAATGGAAGTAGAATAAAAATAAAAATGAAAGTTGCAGAAAATTAAAAATGGAAGTTCAATCCAGAAACCACTATACCTTAACGATCTATTTGGAAATTAAATAAAAATGGAAGTTTAACAGAAAAGTAAATTGAATAAAAATGGAAGTGGAATAATGTAACGACCTCAGAAATAAACCCATTAAATATATATATATCATCAACATGCAATGTTAAAAAGGAAACAATTCATTATAACATTCATCAGAGTCTTACAAACTAAAAACATTACATGTAACATCAAATTAAATGCCCTACGGGCTTACATCTTTCCAAGCCAACACTTGGACACAAAAGTATGAGTTCTAACTCAAATACAAATAAAGCCCTAGGCTTGAGTGTTTACATGTACTAACAAATAAAAACAAATAACTAAAAATAGTCTTCAAGATCCAAGTCCTTCCAAGCTAGGTCCTTGGAGGTAGCTTATCACCTGAACCTGAAAATGATGTTCCCATATAGGGTGAGCCACAGCCCAGTAGAAATATACTAAACCAAATATAAGCATTGATTAAAGCAATAACATTCAATAGATGGATAACCAAGATAATCAATTACATCATTTTACAGTCTCATGACACTATTGTCTAAGACACGTTTTACTTTCCAACTTTATCAATATGGCTCAGCACCTGGCCAAACTTACAACAGTGAACTATATATATATATCATATTCACATTCTTCCAATGTCAACAAACAGATGAGACTCAGGCTCAAATCAAAACACTTCATACTTCCAATTTGATACACATTTTAGTGCTGTATCAATAAAAACACTTCAATATAAATAAGCACACATAAAAGTGATGCTAATGGAGTCCATCCCCTATCTCCTCCCAAACAAAATCCGGTTTAGAGGTCCATCCCCTATCTTCCC
The DNA here is from genome assembly GCF_055761805.1 of Camellia sinensis. Classification (NCBI taxonomy): domain Eukaryota; kingdom Viridiplantae; phylum Streptophyta; class Magnoliopsida; order Ericales; family Theaceae; genus Camellia; species Camellia sinensis. Next base: position 42,337,996 of record NW_028128987.1, on the reverse strand, counting down.
CTAAACCGTGGAGTACATCCCCTATCTCCTCCCACACAAAATAATGTATGTAAACACATAACATATACAACACAATCAATACACATAATGTCTGTATTAATTCAGCAGTCAAAATTGATGACTTAATCAATGATTAGTTTCAGTTATCCCTAATCCACATACAGTGTCTACAACAATCACGACTATCCTCCACCGATAGCCCAAAACAGTTATTTCTAAACTGAAAATAAATATATCATCAATTCAATAGGCGAGTGATTTAAATTATCCAACTACACCATTTAATCAATGTATTCCTCAACTCCATGAATTTATCCATATTTCCCCAATTTCCTTAAATTAATTATACAAATTAATTCATTAATACAGCTAGGGTTTTTTTCAAAATTACCAAAGTACCCCCACATATCAAAATACTAAAACTTAGAACAAAACTTATAAGATGGAGTAGGAAATCCCTACCTCAAAGAAAATAACCCGAATGGAGAAGACAGAGATGAATACCCAAATTCCAATGTGCCCCAAATCACTAAATGTTCAGATTAAATGGAAGCCTTCGACTTACTCTATCTTTTTAATAAAGGATCCAAGGTAGAAACTCACTCTAAGTAGATCAATCCTAAGAGAGAAGGTGTGTAGAGGGAGAGAGAACTCGTAACTAGGGTTTTGGAATATGCAAGTGTATGAAAAACTGATCTGAAACACGCTGCTGCCTATTTAAACCTGACAGGCTCGCTCGAGCGAAGACTTGGTCGCTCGAGCGACCAGACACACGAAAACCTCGCTCGAGCAAAGAACAGCTCGCTCGAGCCAAAACTACAATGCTTCAGGTCTGCAACCTAGCATCACGCTTGAGCGGCAGAATGCTCGCTCGAGCGAGGAACTCGAAAACATACACCTCGCTCGCTCGAGCGAAGAAAATCTCGCTCGAGCGAATAAGCACTGCCCTCAGGTCTAAACCAGACGCAATCGCTCGCTCGAGCGAAGCAAATCTGGATTGAGCCAGAAGACACAAAAACAAACCTCGCTCGAGCGACCGAATCCTGGCTCGAGCGACCAACCCAAAAACTGGACAGCAACACTTGGTTTACGAACCCAACCAACCTGAAACAAACCTACCCAACACATCCTATAACTCCAAATGAGAAAATAAAGGACGACAACAACAAATATACAATGACAGAATAAACGGAACCCAAGTCCGGATACAATAATCAAATGGGAAAAGACCGGGGTCGCTATAACCTCCCCCCCTTAAAAGAATTTCATCCCCGAAATTAAGCATAAGTTTTTGAAAACAGGTTTTTTTTTTTTTTTTTATCATATGACAATTCAATAGTAAACAACTTGACCAAAACTGGTCATTTCATCTCTTATCAAGAAGCATCTCATAATGTGTATATAAAACAACATATATTTCAGCCTGCATTACTATTATGCATTATTCCTTTCAATGTTAGCAATTCCCATATCATATTCAATTGCATGATATATACAACTCATTCAACAATGTAATCAACATATGCAATGTTACACTAAACTTCTATAATGAAGCAAGTTTCAAGATACACCCATTTACCAAAACATACTCAATGTTTTACAACTTAAGACATATGTAAGGCTCTTAAGTTCAACAATATTACAAAATCTAAATACAAGATTACAAATCGATAAACATGTCCGGGTATTTTTCGCGAACTTCCAACTCACGTTCCCAAGTGGCTTCCTCAACTCCGTGATGTTTCCACAAAACTTTGACCAAAGGGATGGTTTTGCCTCGCAAAACTTGATCCCGCCTATCCAAGACCCGAATCGGTCTCTCCTCATACGAGACATCCTCATCAACCACTAAATCGGTCCAATCCAACACATGTGATGGATCCGGCTCATACTTCCGAAGCATACTCACATGAAGCACGTCATGTACTCCAGACAACTGTGGTGGTAAAGCTAAACGATAAGCAGCCTCGCCAATCCTCTCAAGGATCTCAAAAGGACCAATGAACCGAGGAGACAACTTCCCGCTCTTCCCAAACCTCATCAATCCCCGTCTAGGTGATATCTTCAGAAAGACATGATCACCCACCTCAAACACCAAAGGTCTCCTCCTACGGTCGGCATAAGATTTCTGACGACTTTGTGCTGTAACAAGCCTCTTACGGATAAGCTCAACTTTCTCCGTCGTTTCCCTCACCAACTCCGGACCCAACAGAGGTGCATCACCCACCTCGGCCCAACAAACAGGAGATCTACACAGTCGGCTATTCAAGGCCTCAAATGGTGCCATACCGATACTAGACTGGAAACTGTTGTTGTAGGCAAACTCTACCAATGGCAAGTGCCTCTCCCACGACCCACTAAAGTCTAGAACACAACCTTGAAGCATATCCTCAAGGATCTGAATAGTACGCTCGGACTGCCCGTCAGTCTGAGGATGATAAGCCGTGCTAAAAGTTAACTTAGTACCAAAGGCACTCTGCAAACTCTGCCACAACCTAGCAGTAAAACGAGGATCTCTATCTGAGACGATCGTCACTGGGACCCCGTGCAACCTCACTATGTCCCGAATGTACAAGTCGGCAAGATGATCTACCGAATCTCTTACGCGCATAGGAATGAAGTGCGCCGACTTAGTCAACCGGTCTACGACCACCCAAATAGCATCACTACCCCGCTGAGTCCTCGGAAGACCCACAACGAAGTCCATAGTGACGTGTTCCCACTTCCACTCGGCAATAGGCAAGGGTTGCAACAAACCCGCTGGCCTCTAATGTTCGGCCTTCACTTGCTGACAAGTAAGGCACTTAGATACGAAAGCTGCCACATCTCTCTTCATACCTCGCCACCAAAACTGGCGACCCAAATCCCGATACATCTTAGTGCCTCCCGGATGCACTGCAAGGCGTGAATGATGGAACTCTCGGAGTACCTCCTCTCGGCAAGACTCCAGCACAAACAGACGGTCTCGGTATCTCACACTCAGGTCGGAATACACCGTCAAACCCTTCTCAACCTTCCCACCGAAAATCTTCTCACGGAGGGATTCTACCTCAAGGTCACCCTTCTGAGCCTCTAACACTCGAGTCACAAGTGTAGGCTGTGCAACAACTGAAAACAAGGCCGCAGCCTCAACGTATTAGCCCAGAAGTAAATCAAACTCCCCAAGTGCACCCAACATCTCCCATTCTCGAATGGCTATACTAGCTATGTCACCGACAGGTTTCCTGCTAAGGGCATCGGCCACCACATTGGCCTTTCCCGGATGATAATGCAACTCAAAGTCAAAATCCTCTATGAACTCCATCCACCTCCTCTGCCTCAAGTTCAAGTCTTTCTGTGTAAACAAATATCTTAGACTCTTATGATCCGAGAATACCTCGAACCTCTCACCATAAAGATAATGCCTCCAAATCTTCAAGGCAAATATCACAGCTGCTAACTCTAAATCATGCGTAGGGTAATTCTTCTCGTGAATTTTCAACTGACGTGAGCCATAGGCAACTACTTTCCCTTCTTGCATTAACACACAACCCAGACCCTCTCGTGAGGCGTCACAATAGACTGCATAACCCAACCCTCTCTCTGGAATAATCAATACTGGAGCGGTGGTCAGTCTAACTTTCAACTCCTGAAACGACTTTTCACAAGTCTCACTCCATACAAATTTGACTCCCTTCCGAGTCAATCTAGTCAAAGGCGAAGCTAATCTGGAGCAATCTTTCACAAACCGACGATAATACCCAGCTAACCCCAGAAAACTGCGGATCTCAAACACACTCTTAGGCTGTGCCCAATCTTGCACCGCCTCAGTCTTGGATGTATCAACAGACACTCCTTCCCCAGAAACGACATGGCCTAAGAACTTGACCTCTTCTAGCCAGAACTCACACTTCCCAAACTTAGCATAAAGCTTATGGGCTCTAAGTAACTCAAGCACCACTCTCAAGTGTTCCTTGTGCTTCTCCTCAGAAGGTGAATAGATAAGGATGTCGTCCACGAAGACGACTACAAAACAATCTAAAAATTCCCTGAATATTCGGTTCATCAAATCCATAAAAACTGCCGGTGCATTGGTGAGCCCAAATGGCATCACCAAAAACTCATAGTGGCCATACCGTGTACAGAATGCCATCTTCGGAATATCCTCCTCCCTGACTCTTAACTGATGATAACCCGATCTCAAGTCTATCTTCGAGAAACAACGGGAACCTTTCAACTGATCGAACAGATCATCTATACGAGGCATAGGGTACTTATTCTTAACCGTAGCCCAATTCAATTTCCGGTAATCTATACAAAGTCTCAAAGCACCACCTTTCTTTTTAACAAAGAGGGCCGGTGCTCCCCACGGCGAAACACTAGGACGTATATAGCCTTTGTCTAGTAACACCTGGAGCTGAATCTTCAACTCAACTAACTCGGCTGGGGCAAAACGATAAGGTGCCATAGAAATCGGCGCCGTGCCGGGCACTAGGTCAATAGAGAATTCAATCTCTCGATGCGGTGGCAAACCAACAAGATCCTCGGGAAAGACGTCCGAGTACTCACAAACCACCCTTGGGAACACAATCTGAGTCTCATCATCCTCACTAATCGAAAGGTTAGCAAGTAGACCACTAAGCTCACTCCGTCCTCGCGGAACATACCCCGGTGGCAACACATCACCAACCCGGTCCCCCAGAAAATGAAAATACTCTTCACTCACGGTACAACAAGTGACCCTCTGGCGGTAGCAATCAATAACTGCCCGGTATGACGATAACCAGTCCATACCCAAAATAACATCGAAGCCCCTCATAGGCATAACTACAAAGGAAAATGGGATTCTATGATAATCAACCTCTATATCACAACCCCTAACACCTTGTTTCAAAATCAATTCACCCCCAAGGGGTGACACTACACAAATAGGAGATGCTAACTGTGCTAACTCCAACTCCAAAACAGATGCAAATGCAGCAGACACAAAGGAATGAGATGCACCCGTATCAATCAAAACACTAGCAACCGAGTTGCAAAACAAGAAGGTACCTCTCACAACCGATGGAGCCGGTACGAGATCCTGCGCAGTAACAGCATACACGCGCCCAGACGACCTCTGATCAACTTGCTCACCCCTAGGAGCATAAGACTGGTGCACCGACTGGGACGATGAAGCCCCCTGATTGGCCTTCGAGGCCTGACCCGACTGAGCTGGCTGCTGACCCTGAATCTGCCTCAAACCAGATGCACCAGGTGTGCCACCCAACTGCGGCAATACCTCTTCATATGCCCTGGCTAACCACACTGATAACACGAGAGTGGCTGGCCTCTCCCCTGACTCTGGCTCTGAGATCGAGTCGAAGAAGATGCTGCTCTCTGCATTCCTCCCCTCTGAGGACAAACTGGAGACTTGTGGCCCAGCTGACCACACTTGAAGCAAGTGATGTCTCCCTGACTACCTTTTCCTGAACTAGCACTCGGCACAGGAAAAGTCGATCTAGAAAAGCTACCCTGAGACTGTTGAGGATTAAAACCCTTCTGTCTCCTACCATCACTCTGACCATCCTGACTCCTCTTGGAGCCCTTCTGTCCTTCCTCCTCCTCCTGCATCATGATTTCCATGTGGGCTACAGCATCAACCATGCGCCCATAATCCCGAATCATAGTTCCCCCAACTCTCAGCTTGAGGCCACGCCTCAACTTCTTCTCGAACTCAATACAACGGCGTTCCTCAGACGCCACCAACTCAGGTGCAAACCTGGACAAACTAGTAAATGCAGCCTCAAACTCGGCCACTAAAGAACTCGACTGCTTAAGCTGGCAGAACTGGTCTCTCAGCTTCTCCCTAACTGCTGGAGATAAGAACTTTTCCTGGAAAGCATTCACAAAAGCCTCCCATGTACCTCCTATACGACCCTTAGTAAACTTCCACCACTGACCCGCATCCCCTTTCAACTGGAAAGATGCCAAGGTCACTTTCAACCCCTCGTCTTTGATGCCAAGCATCTCAAACATCTTCGTTGTCTGTTCGAGCGATTCATCTGCCTTAAGCGGCTCTTTAGGATCACCCACAAATTCAGCCGAATTAGACCGGAAGAACTCCCTCTTCAGAAAGGAAGGTCTTGCATCTGCAGCAGCATCCCGAGCTTGATTCTCAGCTCTGAGAATGCCTACTGACTCCCTGAATGCCCCTGCTATCTCTCGGGCTAGAGCGCCCATAGCCTGCTGGCCTACTGGCTCGGCCACATTGGCCTGGCCAATTCCCTCCTGAACTGCTGGAATCTCCTCTGGCACAGGCACCTCCTGCCTACCCGGCCTACCACGCCTACCGCGTCCTCGTCCTCGTCCTCGTCCTGACATCCTAATAAAGGAAACAAAGACGTTAGCACATTAATAAATGTGCTGAAGCTAAACACTCGAGTCCTAATGCATTGGACAACAATAATTCATTCCACGTAAGCACATAATCACATAAGCACCTACGAATTTCATTCCCGGATAATGATAGTCCCAATGCATTACTATAGTTCCGGTTGGAAGCAGCAGTGATCAAGTGCCTTTCCAACAAGACTACTAGAAACTCAAGGGTCCAATCAACATCCTAGGAACTACATTCCAAACCCACATAATCACATAAACATATGACCTTACACTAAGTCTCTATCAAACGAGACGAACCCATTGTGATACTAATCACTTCCCACGTACCCAAAGTATTCAAACCCGGTACGCTCTGATACCAAGTTGTAACGCCCTCAAAAATAAACCCATTAAATATATATATATCATCAACATGCAATGTTAAAAAGGAAACAATTAATTATAACATTCATCAGAGTCTTACAAACTAAAAACATTACATGTAACATCAAATTAAATGCCCTACGGGCTTACATCTTTCCAAGCCAACACTTGGACACAAAAGTATGAGTTCTAACTCAAATACAAATAAAGCCCTAGGCTTGAGTGTTTACATGTACTAACAAATAAAAACAAATAACTAAAAATAGTCTTCAAGATCCAAGTCCTTCCAAGCTAGGTCCTTGGAGGTAGCTTATCACCTGAACCTGAAAATGATGTTCCCATATAGGGTGAGCCACAGCCCAGTAGAAATATACTAAACCAAATATAAGCATTGATTAAAGCAATAACATTCAATAGATGGATAACCAAGATAATCAATTACATCATTTTACAGTCTCATGACACTATTGTCTAAGACACGTTTTACTTTCCAACTTTATCAATATGGCTCAGCACCTGGCCAAACTTACAACAGTGAACTATATATATATATCATATTCACATTCTTCTAATGTCAACAAACAGATGAGACTCAGGCTCAAATCAAAACACTTCATACTTCCAATTTGATACACATTTTAGTGCTGTATCAATAAAAACACTTCAATATAAATAAGCACACATAAAAGTGATGCTAATGGAGTCCATCCCCTATCTCCTCCCAAACAAAATCTGGTTTAGAGGTCCATCCCCTATCTTCCCCTAAACCGTGGAGTACATCCCCTATCTCCTCCCACACAAAATAATGTATGTAAACACATAACATATACAACACAATCAATACACATAATGTCTGTATTAATTCAGCAGTCAAAATTGATGACTTAATCAATGATTAGTTTCAGTTATCCCTAATCCACATACAGTGTCTACAACAATCACGACTATCCTCCACCGATAGCCCAAAACAGTTATTTCTAAACTGAAAATAAATATATCAACAATTCAATAGGCGAGTGATTTAAATTATCCAACTACACCATTTAATCAATGTATTCCTCAATTCCATGAATTTATCCATATTTCCCCAATTTTCTTAAATTAATTATACAAATTAATTCATTAATACAGCTAGGGTTTTTTTCAAAATTACCAAAGTACCCCCACATATCAAAATACTAAAACTTAGAACAAAACTTATAAGATGGAGTAGGAAATCCCTACCTCAAAGAAAATAACCCGAATGGAGAAGACAGAGATGAATACCCAAATTCCAATGTGCCCCAAATCACTAAATGTTCAGATTAAATGGAAGCCTTCGACTTACTCTATCTTTTTAATAAAGGATCCAAGGTAGAAACTCACTCTAAGTAGATCAATCCTAAGAGAGAAGGTGTGTAGAGGGAGAGAGAACTCGTAACTAGGGTTTTGGAATATGAAAGTGTATGAAAAACTGATCTGAAACACGCTGCTGCCTATTTAAACCTGACAGGCTCGCTCGAGCGAAGACTTGGTCGCTCGAGCGACCAGACACACGATCTATTTGGAAATTAAATAAAAAAGGAAGTTGAGTAGAAATGAAACTTGAATAAAAAAGGAAGTTAAATAAAAATAAAAATGGAAGTTGCAGAAAATTAAAAAGGAGAGTTCATTCCAGAAACCACTATACCTTAACGATCTATTTGGAAATTAAATAAAAAAGGAAGTTTAACAGAAAGGTAAATTGAATAAAAATTAAAGTAGAATATAAATAAAAATGAAAGTCGCATAAAATTGAAAATGGAAGTTCAATCAAGAAACCACTACACCTTAGCGATCTATTTGGAAATTAAATAAAAAAGGAAGTTTAATAGGAAAGTAAATTGAATTAAAATGGAAGTAGAATAAAAATAAAAATGAAAGTTGCATAAAATTAAAAATGCAAGTTCAATTCAGAAACCACTATACCTTAACAATCTATTTGGAAATTAAATAAAAAAGGAAGTTTAACAGAAAAGTAAATTGAATAAAAATGGAAGTTGAATAAAAATAAAAATAAAAGTTGCAGAAAATTAAATATGGAAGTTCAATCCAGAAACCACTTTACCTTAACGATCTATTTGGAAATTAAATAAAAAAGGAAGTTTAATAGAAAAGTGAATTGAATAAAAATGGAAGTTGAATAAAAATAAAAATTAAAGTTGCATAAAATTAAAAATGGAAGTTCAATCCAAAAACCACTATACCTTAACGATCTATTTGGAAATTAAATAAAAAAGGAAGTTAAATAGGAAAGTAAATTGAACAAAAATGGAAGTTGAGTAAAAATAAAAATGTAAATTGCATAAAATTAAAAATGGAAGTTCAATCCAAATACCACTATAACTTAACGATCTATTTGGAAATTAAATAAAAAAGGAAGTCGAGTAGAAAGAAAACTTGAATAAAAAACGAAGTTAAATAAAAATAAAAATGGAAGTTGCAGAAAATTAAAAATGGAAGTTCATTCCAGAAACCACTATACCATAACGATCTATTTGGAAATTGAATAAAAATGGAATTTGAATAATAATAGAAATGAAAGTTGCATAAAATTCAATACGGAAGTTCAATCCTGAAACCACTATACCTTAACGATCTATTTGGAAATTAAATAAAAAAGGAAGTTTAATAGAAAAGTAAATTGAATAAAAATGGAAGTTGAATAAAAATAAAAAGGTAAGTCGCAGAAAATTAAAAGCGGAAGTTCAATCCCGAAACCACTATACCATAACGATCTATTTGGAAATCAAATAAAAAAGGAAGTTTAATAGAAAAGTAAATTGAATAAAAATGGAAGTTGAATAAAAATAAAAATGAAAGTTGCATAAAATTAGAAATGGAAGTTCAATCCAAAAACCACTATACCTTAACGATCTATTTCGAAATTAAATAAAAAAGAAAGTTAAATAGGAAAGTAAATTGAACAAAAATGGAAGTTGAATAAAAATAAAAATGAAAGTGGCATAAAATTAAAAATGGAAGTTCAATCCAAAAACCACTATACCTTAACGATCTATTTGGAAATTAAATAAAAAAGGAAGTCGAGTAGAAATGAAACTTGAATAAAAAAAGAAGTTAAATAAAAATAAAAATGCAAGGTGCAGAAAATTAAAAATGGAAGTTCATTCCAGAAACCACTATACCTTAACGATCTATTTGGAAATTAAATAAAAAAGGAAGTTTAATAGAAAAGTAAATTGAATAAAAATGGAAGTAGAATATAAATAAAAATGAAAGTTGCATAAAATTGAAAATGGAAGTTCAATCCAGAAACCACTATACCTTAGCGATCTATTTGGAAATTAAATAAAAAAGGAAGTTTAATAGGAAAGTAAATTGAATTAAAATGGAAGTAGAATAAAAATAAAAATGAAAGTTGCATAAAATTTAAAGTGGAAGTTCAATTGAGAAACCACTATACCTTAACAATCTATATGGAAATTAAATAGAAAAGGAAGTTTAACAGAAAAGTAAATTGAATAAAAATGGAAGTTGAATAAAAATAAAAATGAAAGTTGCAGAAAATTAAATATGGAAGTTCGATCCAGAAACCACTTTACCTTAACGATCTAATTGGAAATTAAATAAAAAAGGAAGTTTAATAGAAAAGTAAATTGAATAAAAATGGAAGTTGAATAAAAATAAAAATGAAAGTTGCATAAAATTAAAAATGGAAATTCAATCCGAAAACCACTATACCTTAACGATCTAATTGGAAATTAAATAAAAAAGGAAGTTGAGTAGAAAAGAATCTTGAATAAAAAACGAAGTTAAATAAAAATAAAAATGGAAGTTGCAGAAAATTAAAAATGGAAGGACATTCCAAAAACCACTATACCTTAACGATCTATTTGGAAATTAAATAAAAAATGAAGTTTAATAGAAAAGTAAATTGAATAAAAATGGAAGTAGAATATAAATAAAAATGAAAGTTGCATAAAATTAAAAATGGAAGTTCAATCCAGAAACCACTATACCTTAGCGGTCTATTTGGAAATTAAATAACAAAGGAAGTTTAATAGGAAAGTAAATTGAATTAAAATGGAAGTAGAATAAAAATAAAAATGAAAGTTGCTTAAATTAAAAATGGAAGTTCAATCCAGAAACCACTATACGTTAACGATCTATTTGGAAATTAAATGAAAAAGGAAGTTTAACAGAAAAGTAAATTGAATAAAAATGGAAGTTGAATAAAAATAAAAATGAAAGTTGCAGAAAATTAAATATGGAAGTTCAATCTAGACACCACTATACCTTAACGATCTATTTGGAAATTAAATAAAAAATGAAGTTTAATAGAAAAGTAAATTGCATAAAATGGAAGTTGAATAAAAATAATAATGAAAGTGGCATAAAATTAAAAATGGAATTTCAATCCAAAACCACTATACCTTAACGTTCTATTTGGAAATTAAATAAAAAAGGAAGTTGAGTAGAAAAGAAACTTGAATAAAAAAGGAAGTTAAATAAAAATAAAAATGGAAGTTGCAGAAAATTAAAAATGAAAGTTCATTAGAGAAAACACTATACCATAACAATCTATTTGGAAATTAAATAAAAAAAGATGTTTAATAGAAAAATAAATTGAATAAAAATGGAAGTAGAATAAAAATAAAAAGGAAAGTTGCATAAAATAAAAAGTGCAAGTTCAATCCAGAAACCACTATACCTTAACGATCTGTGTGCAAATTAAATGAAAAAGGAAGTTTAATAGAAAAGTAAATTGAATAAAAATGGAAGTTGAAAAAAAATAAAAATGGAAGTTGCAGAAAATTAAAAATGGAAGTTCATTCCAGAAACCACTATACCTCAACGATCTATTTGGAAATTAAATAAAAAAGGAAGTTTAATAGAAAAGTAAATTGAATAAAAATGGAAGTTGAATAAAAATAAAAGCGAAAGTTGCATAAAATTAAAAATGGAAGTTCACTCCAAAAACCACTATACCATAACGAACTATTTCGAAATTAAATAAAAAAGGAAGTTTAACAGAAAAGTAAGTTGAATAAAAATGGAAGTTGAATAAAAATAAAAAAGAAGGTTGCATAAAATTAAATATGGAAGTTCAATCCAGAAACCACTATACCTTAACGATCTATTTGGAAATTAAATAAAAAATGAAGTTTAATAGAAAAGTAAATTGCATAAAATGGAAGTTGAATAAAAATAAAAATGAAAGTTGCATAAAATTAATAATGGAAGTTCAATCCAAAAACCACTATACCTTAACGATCTATTTGGAAATTAAACAAAAAAGGAAGTTGAGTAGAAAAGAAACTTGAATAAAAAAGGAAGTTAAATAAAAATAAAAATGGAAGTTGCAGAAAATTAAAAATGGAAGTTCATTCAAGAAACCACTATACCTTAACAATCTATTTGGAAATTAAATAAAAAAAGATGTTTAATAGAAAAGTAAATTGAATAAAAATGGAAGTTGAATAAAAATAAAAAGGAAAGTTGCATAAAATAAAAAGTGAAATTTCAATCCAGAAACCACTATACCTTAACGATCTGTGTGCAAATTAAATAAAAAATGAAGTTTAATAGAAAAGTAAATTGAATAAAAATGGAAGTTGAATAAAAATAAAAATGGAAGTTGCAGAAAATTAAATATGGAAGTTCAATCTAGACACCACTATACCTTAACGATCTATTTGGAAATTAAATAAAAAATGAAGTTTAATAGAAAAGTAAATTGCATAAAATGGAAGTTGAATAAAAATAAAAATGAAAGTGGCATAAAATTAAAAATGGAAGTTCAATCCAAAAACCACTATACCTTAACGATCTATTTGGAAATTAAATAAAAAAGGAAGTCGAGTAGAAATGAAACTTGAATAAAAAAGGAAGTTAAATAAAAATAAAAATGCAAGGTGCAGAAAATCAAAAATGGAAGTTCGGTCCAGAAACCACTATACCTTAACGATCTATTTGGAAATTAAATAAAAAAGGAAGTTTAATAGAAAAGTAAATTGAATAAAAATGGAAGTAGAATATAAATAAAAATGAAATTTGCATAAAATTGAAAATGGAAGTTCAATCCAGAAACCAGTATACCTTAGCGATCTATTTGGAAATTAAATAAAAAAGGAAGTTTAATAGGAAAGTAAATTGAATTAAAATGGAAGTAGAATAAAAATAAAAATGAAAGTTGCATAAAATTGAAAATGGAAGTTCAATTCAGAAACCACTATACCTTAACAATCTATATGGAAATTAAATAAAAAAGGAAGTTTAACAGAAAAGTAAATTGAATAAAAATGGAAGTTGAATAAAAATAAAAATGAAAGCTGCAGAAAATTAAATATGGAAGTTCGATCCAAAAACCACTTTACCTTAACGTTCTAATTGGAAATTAAATAAAAAAGGAAGTTTAATAGAAAAGTAAATTGAATGAAAATGGAAGTTGAATAAAAATAAAAATGAAAGTTGCATAAAATTAAAAATGGAAATTCAATCCGAAAACCACTATACCTTAACGATCTAATTGGAAATTAAATAAAAAAGGAAGTTGAGTAGAAAAGAATCTTGAATAAAAAAGGAAGTTAAATAAAAATAAAAATGGAAGTTGCAGAAAATTAAAAATGGAAGTACATTCCAAAAACCACTATACCTTAACGATCTATTTGGAAATTAAATAAAAAATGAAGTTTAATAGAAAAGTAAATTGAATAAAAATGGAAGTAGAATATAAATAAAAATGAAAGTTGCATAAAATTAAAAATGGAAGTTCAATCCAGAAACCACTATACCTTAGCGATCTATTTCGAAATTAAATAACAAAGGAAGTTTAATAGGAAAGTAAATTGAATTAAAATGGAAGTAGAATAAAAATAAAAATGAAAGTTGCTTAAATTAAAAATGGAAGTTCAATCCAGAAACCACTATACCTTAACGATCTATTTGGAAATTAAATGAAAAAGGAAGTTTAACAGAAAAGTAAATTGAATAAAAATGGAAGTTGAATAAAAATAAAAATGAAAGTTGTAGAAAATTAAATATGGAAGTTCAATCTAGACACCACTATACCTTAACGATCTATTTGGAAATTAAATAAAAAATGAAGTTTAATAGAAAAGTAAATTGCATAAAATGGAAGTTGAATAAAAATAATAATGAAAGTGGCATAAAATTAAAAATGGAATTTCAATCCAAAACCACTATACCTTAACGTTCTATTTGGAAATTAAATAAAAAAGGAAGTTGAGTAGAAAAGAAACTTGAATAAAAAAGGAAGTTAAATAAAAATAAAAATGGAAGTTGCAGAAAATTAAAAATGGAAGTTCATTAGAAAAACCACTATACCATAACAATCTATTTGGAAATTAAATAAAAAAAGATGTTTAATAGAAAAATAAATTGAATAAAAATGGAAGTAGAATAAAAATAAAAAGGAAAGTTGCATAAAATAAAAAGTGCAAGTTCAATCCAGAAACCACTATACCTTAACGATCTGTGTGCAAATTAAATGAAAAAGGAAGTTTAATAAAAAAGTAAATTGAATAAAAATGGACGTTGAAAAAAAATAAAAATGGAAGTTGCAGAAAATTAAAAATGGAAGTTCATTCCAGAAACCACTATACCTCAACGATCTATTTGGAAATTAAATAAAAAAGGAAGTTTAATAGAAAAGTAAATTGAATAAAAATGGAAGTTGAATAAAAATAAAAGCGAAAGTTGCATAAAATTAAAAATGGAAGTTCAATCCAAAAACCACTATACCATAACGAACAATTTCGAAATTAAATAAAAAAGGAAGTTTAACAGAAAAGTAAATTGAATAAAAATGGAAGTTGAATAAAAATAAAAAAGAAGATTGCATAAAATTAAATATGGAAGTTCAATCCAGAAACCACTATACCTTAACGATCTATTTGGAAATTAAATAAAAAAGGAAGTTTAATAGAAAAGTAAATTGCATAAAATGGAAGTTGAATAAAAATAAAAATGAAAGTTGCATAAAATTAATAATGGAAGTTCAATCCAAAAACCACTATACCTTAACGATCTATTTGGAAATTAAACAAAAAAGGAAGTTGAGTAGAAAAGAAACTTGAATAAAAAAGGAAGTTAAATAAAAATAAAAATGGAAGTTGCAGAAAATTAAAAATGGAAGTTCATTCAAGAAACCACTATACCTTAACAATCTATTTGGAAATTAAATAAAAAAAGATGTTTAATAGAAAAGTAAATTGAATAAAAATGGAAGTAGAATAAAAATAAAAAGGAAAGTTGCATAAAATAAAAAGTGAAAGTTCAATCCAGAAACCACTATACCTTAACGATCTGTGTGCAAATTAAATAAAAAATGAAGTTTAACAGAAAAGTAAATTGAATAAAAATGGAAGTTGAATAAAAATAAAAATGGAAGTTGCAGAAAATTAAAAACGGAAGTTCATTCCAGAAACCACTATACCTTAACGATCTATTTGGAAATTAAATGAAAAAGGAAGTTTAATAGAAAAGTAAATTGATTAAAAATGGAAGTAAAATAAAAATAAAAATGAAAGTTGCATAAAATTAAAAATGGAAGTTCAATCCAGAAACCAGTATACCTTAACGATCTACTTGGAAATTAAATAAAAAAGGAAGTTTAATAGTAAAGTAAATTGAATTAAAATGGAAGTAGAATAAAAATAAAAATGAAAGTTGCATAAAATTAAAAATGGAAGTTCAATCCAGAAACCACTATACCTTAACGACCTATTGGGAAATTAAATAAAAAAGGAAGTTTAATAGAAAAGAAAATTGAATAAAAATGGAAGTTGAATAAAAATAAAATTGAAAGTTGCATAAAATTAAATATCGAAGTTCAATCCGGAAACCACTATACCTTAACGATCTATTTGGAAATTAAATAAAAAAGGAAGTTTAATAGAAAAGTAAATTGAATAAAAATAGAAGTTGAATAAAATTAAAAAGGAAAGTTGCAGAAAATTAAAACCGGAAGTTCAATCCCGAAACCACTATACCTTAACGATCTATTTGGAAATCAAATAAAAAAGAAAGTTTAATAGAATAGTAAATTGAATAAAAATGGAAGTTGAATGAAAATAAAAATGAAAGTTGCATAAAATTAAAAATGGAAGTTCATTCCAAAAACCACTACACCTTAACGATCTATTTGGAAATTAAATAAAAAAAGAAGTTTAATAGGAAAGTAAAATGAACAAAAACGGAAGTTGAATAAAAATAAAAATGAAAGTTGCATAAAATTTAAAATGGAAGTTCAGTCCAAAAACCACTATACCTTAACGATCTATTTGGAAATTAAATAAAAAAGGAAGTTGAGTAGAAATGAAACTTGAATAAAAAAGGAAGTTAAATAAAAATAAAAAAGGAAGTTGCAGAAAATTAAAAATGGAAGTTCATTCCAGAAACCACGATACCTTAACGATCTATTTGGAAATTAAATAAAAAAGGAAGTTTAATAGAAAAGTAAATTGAATAAAAATGGAAGTAGAACATAAATAAAAATGAAAGTTGCATAAAATTAAAAATGGAAGTTCAATCCAGAAACCACTATATACCTTAGCGATCTGTTTGGAAATTAAACAAAAAAGGAAATTTAATAGGAAAGTAAATTGAATTAAAATGGAAGTAGAATAAAAATAGAAAAGAAAGTTGCGTAAAATTAAAAATAGAAGTTCAATCCAGAAACCACTATACCTTAACGATCTATTTGGAAATTAAATAAAAAAGGAAGTTTAACAGAAAAGTAAATTGAATAAAAATGGAAGTTGAATAAGAATAAAAATGAAAGTTGCAAAAAATTAAATATGGAAGTTCAATCCAGAAACCACTTTACCTAAACGATCTATTTGGAAATTAAATAAAAAAAGAAGTTTAATAGAAAAGTAAATTGAATAAAAATGGAAGTGGAATAAAAACAAAAAGGAAAGTTGCATAAAATTAAAAATAGAAATTCAATCCAAAAACCACTATACCTTAACGATCTAATTGGAAATTAAATAAAAAAGGAAGCTGGTTAGAAAAGAATCTTGAATAAAAAAGGAAGTTAAATAAAAATAAAAATGGATGTTGCAGAAAATTAAAAATGGAAGTTCATTTCAGAAACCACTATACCTTAACGATCTATTTGGAAATGAAATAAAAAATGAAGTTTAATGGAAAAGTAAATTGAATAAAAATGGAAGTAGAATATAAATAAAAATGAAAGTTGCATAAAATTAAAAATGGAAGTTCTATCTAGAAACTACTATACCTTAGCGATCTATTTGGAAATTAAATAACAAAGGAAGTTAATAGTAATGTAAATTGAATTAAAATGGAAGTAGAATAAAAATAAAAATGAAAGTAGAATAAAATTAAAAATGGAAGTTCAATCCAGAAACCACTATACCTTAACGATCTATTCGGAAATTAAATAAAAAAGGAAGTTTAACAGAAAAGTAAATTGAATAAAAATGGAAGTTGAATAAAAATAAAAATGAAAGTTACAGAAAATTAAATATGGAAGTTCAATCTAGAAACCACTATACCTTAACAATCTATTTGGAAATTAAATAAAAAAGGAAGTTTAATAGAAAAGCAAATTGCATAAAATGGAAGTTGAATAAAAATAAAAATGAAAGTGGCATAAAATTAAAAATGGAAGTTCAATCCAAAAACCACTATACCTTAACGATCTATTTGGAAATTAAATAAAAAAGGAAGTTGAGTAGAAAAGAAACTTGAATAAAAAAGGAAGTTAAATAAAAATAAAAATGGAAGTTGCAGAAAATTAAAAATGGAAGTTCATTAGAGAAACCACTATACCATAACAATCTATTTGGAAATTAAATAAAAAAAGATGTTTAATAGAAAAATAAATTGAATAAAAATGGTAGTGGAATAAAAACAAAAAGGAAAGTTGCATAAAATTAAAAATAGAAATTCAATCCAAAAACCACTATACCTTAACGATCTGTGTGCAAATTAAATCAAAAAGGAAGTTTAATAGAAAAGTAAATTGAATAAAAATGGAAGTTGAATAAAAATAAAAATGGAAGTTGCAGAAAATTAAAAATGGAAGTTCATTCCAGAAACCACTATACCTCAATGATCTATTTGGAAATTAAATAAAAAAGGAAGTTTAATAGAAAAGTAAATTGATTAAAAGTGGAAGTAAAATAAAAATAAAAATGAAAGTTGCATAAAATTAAATATGGAAGTTCAATCCTGAAACCACTATACCTTAACGATCTACTTGGAAATTAAATAAAAAAGGAAGTTTAATAGAAAAGTAAATTGAATAAATATGGAAGTTGAATAAAAATAAAAAGTTAAGTTGCAGAAAATTAAAAGCGGAAGTTCAATCCCGAAACTACTATACCTTAACGATCTATTTGGAAATTAAATAAAAAAGGAAGTTTAATAGAAAAGTAAATTGAATAAAAATGGAAGTTGAAAAAAAATAAAAATGAAAGTTGCATAAAATTAAATATGGAAGTTCAATCCCGAAACCACTATACCTTAACGATCTGTTTGGAAATTAAATAAAAAAGGAAGTTTAATAGAAAAGTAAATTGAATAAAAATGGAAGTTGAATAAAAATAAAAAGGAAAGTTGCAGAAAATTAAAAGCGGAAGTTCAATCCCGAAACAACTATACCTTAACGATCTATTCGGAAATCAAATAAAAAAGGAAGTTTAATAGAAAAGTAAATTGAATAAAAATGGAAGTTGAATAAAAATAAAAATGAAAGTTGCATAAAATTAAATATGGAAGTTCAATCCTGAAACCACTATACCTTAACGATCTATTTGGAAATTAAATAAAAAAGGAAGTTTAATAGAAAAGTAAATTGAATAAAAATGGAAGTTGAATAAAAATAAAAATGAAAGTTGCATAAAATTAAATATGGAAGTTCAATCCTGAAACCACTATACCTTAACGATCTATTTGGAAATTAAATAAAAAAGGAAGTTTAATAGAAAAGTAAATTGAATAAAAATGGAAGTTGAATAAAAATAAAAAGGTAAGTTGCAGAAAATTAAAAGCAGAAGTTCAATCCCGAAACCACTATACCTTAACGATCTATTTGGAAATCAAATAAAAAAGGAAGTTTAATTGAAAAGTAAATTGAATAAAAATGGAAGTTAAATAAAAATAAAAATGAAAGTTGCATAAAATTAGAAATGGAAGTTCAATCCAAAAACCACTATACCTTAACGATCTATTTGGAAATTAAATAAAAAAGGAAGTTAAATAGGAAAGTAAATTGAACAAAAATGGAAGTTGAATAAAAATAAAAATGAAAGTTGCATAAAATTAAAAATGGAAGTTCAATCCAAAAACCGCTATACCTTAACGATCTATTTGGAAATTAAATAAAAAAGGAAGTTGAGTAGAAATGAAACTTGAATAAAAAAGGAAGTTAAATAAAAATAAAAATGGAAGTTGCAGAAAATTAAAAAGGGGAGTTCATTCCAGAAACCACTATACCTTAACGATCTATTTGGAAATTAAATAAAAAAGGAAGTTTAACAGAAAGGTAAATTGAATAAAAATTGAAGTAGAATATAAATAGAAATGAAAGTCGCATAAAATTGAAAATGGAAGTTCAATCAAGAAACCACTATACCTTAGCGATCTATTTGGAAATTAAATAAAAAAGGAAGTTTAATAGGAAAGTAAATTGAATTAAAATGGAAGTAGAATAAAAATAAAAGTGAAAGTTGCATAAAATTAAAAATGGAAGTTCAATTCAGAAACCACTATACCTTAACAATCTATTTGGAAATTAAATAAAAAAGGAAGTTTAACAGAAAAGTAAATTGAATAAAAATGGAAGTTGAATAAAAATAAAAATGAAAGTTGCAGAAAATTAAATATGGAAGTTCAATCCAGAAACCACTTTACCTTAACGATCTATTTGGAAATTAAATAAAAAAGGAAGTTTAATAGAAAAGTGAATTGAATAAAAATGGAAGTTGAATAAAAATAAAAATTAAAGTTGCATAAAATTAAAAATGGAAGTTCAATCCAAAAACCACTATACCTTAACGATCTATTTGGAAATTAAATAAAAAAGGAAGTTAAATAGGAAAGTAAATTGAACAAAAATGGAAGTTGAGTAAAAATAAAAATGAAAATTGCAAAAAATTAAAAATGGAAGTTCAATCCAAATACCACTATAACTTAACGATCTATTTGGAAATTAAATAAAAAAGGAAGTCTAGTAGAAAGGAAACTTGAATAAAAAACGAAGTTAAATAAAAATAAAAATGGAAGCTGCAGAAAATTAAAAATGGAAGTTCATTCCAGAAACCACTATACCATAACGATCTATTTCGAAATTGAATAAAAATGAAATTTGAATAATAATAGAAATGAAAGTTGCAAAAAATTAAATACGGAAGTTCAATCCTGAAACCACTATACCTTAACGATCTATTTGGAAATTAAATAAAAAAGGAAGTTTAATAGAAAAGTAAATTGAATAAAAATGGAAGTTGAATAAAAATAAAAAGGTAAGTTGCAGAAAATTAAAAGCGGAAGTTCAATCCCGAAACCACTATACCTTAACGATCTATTTGGAAATCAAATAAAAAAGGAAGTTTAATAGAAAAGTAAATTGAATAAAAATGGAAGTTGAATAAAAATAAAAATGAAAGTTGCATAAAATTAGAAATGGAAGTTCAATCCAAAAACCACTATACCTTAACGATCTATTTCGAAATTAAATAAAAAAGAAAGTTAAATAGGAAAGTAAATTGAACAAAAATGGAAGTTGAATAAAAATAAAAATGAAAGTGGCATAAAATTAAAAATGGAAGTTCAATCCAAAAACCACTATACCTTAACGATCTATTTGGAAATTAAATAAAAAAGGAAGTGGAGTAGAAATGAAACTTGAATAAAAAAGGAAGTTAAATAAAAATAAAAAAGCAAGGTGCAGAAAATTAAAAATGGAAGTTCGTTCCAGAAACCACTATACCTTAACGATCTATTTGGAAATTAAATAAAAAAGGAAGTTTAATAGAAAAGTAAATTGAATAAAAATGGAAGTAGAATATAAATAAAAATGAAATTTGCATAAAATTGAAAATGGAAGTTCAATCCAGAAACCACTATACCTTAGCGATCTATTTGGAAATTAAATAAAAAAGAAGTTTAATAGGAAAGTAAATTGAATTAAAATGGAAGTAGAATAAAAATAAAAATGAAAGTTGCATAAAATTGAAAATGGAAGTTCAATTCAAAAACCACTATACCTTAACAATCTATATGGAAATTAAATAAAAAAGGAAGTTTAACAGAAAAGTAAATTGAATAAAAATGGAAGTTGAATAAAAATAAAAATGAAAGCTGCAGAAAATTAAATATGGAAGTTCGATCCAGAAACCACTTTACCTTAACGATCTAATTGGAAATTAAATAAAAAAGGAAGTTTAATAGAAAAGTAAATTCAATAAAAATGGAAGTGGAATAAAAACAAAAAGGAAAGTTGCATAAAATTAAAAATGAAAATTCAATCCAAAAACCACTATACCTTAACGATCTAATTGGAAATTAAATAAAAAAGGAAGCTGGTTAGAAAAGAATCTTGAATAAAAAAGGAAGTTAAATAAAAATAAAAATGGATGTTGCTGAAAATTAAAAATGGAAGTTCATTCCAGAAACCACTATACCTTAACGATCTGTTTGGAAATGAAATAAAAAATGAAGTTTAATAGAAAAGTAAATTGAATAAAAATGGAAGTAGAATATAAATAAAAATGAAAGTTGTATAAAATTAAAAAGGGAAGTTCAATCTAGAAACTACTATACCTTAGCGATCTATTTGGAAATTAAATAACAAAGGAAGTTTAATAGTAATGTAAATTGAATTAAAATGGAAGTAGAATAAAAATAAAAATGAAAGTAGAATAAAATTAAAAATGGAAGTTCAATCCAGAAACCACTATACCTTAACGATCTATTCGGAAATTAAATAAAAAAGGAAGTTTAACAGAAAAGTAAATTGAATAAAAATGGAAGTTGAATAAAAATAAAAATGAAAGTTACAGAAAATTAAATATGGAAGTTCAATCTAGAAACCACTATACCTTAACAATCTATTTGGAAATTAAATAAAAAAGGAAGTTGAATAAAAATAAAAATGAAAGTGGCATAAAATTAAAAATGGAAGTTCAATCCAAAAATCACTATACCTTAACGATCTATTTGGAAATTAAATAAAAAAGGAAGTTGAGTAGAAAAGAAACTTAAATAAAAAACGAAGTTAAATAAAAATAAAAATGGAAGTTGCAGAAAATTAAAAATGGAAGTTCATTAGAGAAACCACTATACCATAACAATCTATTTGGAAATTAAATAAAAAAAGATGTTTAATAGAAAAGTAAATTGAATAAAAATGGAAGTAGAAAAAAAAAATGGAAAGTTGCATAAAATAAAAAGTGCAAGTTCAATCCAGAAACCACTATACCTTAACGATCTGTGTGCAAATTAAATGAAAAAGGAAGTTTAATAGAAAAGTAAATTGAATAAAAATGGAAGTAAAATAAAAATAAAAATGAAAGTTGCATAAAATTAAATATGGAAGTTCAATCCTGAAACCACTATACCTTAACAATCAATTTGGAAATTAAATAAAAAATGAAGTTTAATAGAAAAGTAAATTGAATAAAAATGGAAGTTGAATAAAAATAAAAAGTTAAGTTGCAGAAAATTAAAAGCGGAAGTTCAATCCCGAAACCACTACACCTTAACGATCTATTTGGAAATTAAATAAAAAAGGACGTTTAATAGAAAAGTAAATTGAATAAAAATGGTAGTTGAATAAAAATAAAAATGAAAGTTGCATAAAATTAAATATGGAAGTTCAATCGCGAAACCACTATACCTTAACGATCTGTTTGGAAATTAAATAAAAAAGGAAGTTTAATAGAAAAGTAAATTGAATAAAAATGGAAGTTGAATAAAAATAAAAATGAAAGTTGTATAAAATTAAATATGGAAGTTCAATCCTGAAACCACTATACCTTAACGATCTATTTGGAAATTAAATAAAAAAGGAAGTTTAATAGAAAAGTAAATTGAATAAAAATGGAAGTTGAATAAAAATAAAAATGAAAGTTGCATAAAATTAAATATGGAAGTTCAATCATGAAACCACTATACCTTAACGATCTATTTGGAAATTAAATAAAAAAGGAAGTTTAATAGAAAAGTAAACTGAATAAAAATGGAAGTTGAATAAAAATAAAAAGGTAAGTTGCAGAAAATTAAAAGCGGAAGTTCAATCCCGAAACCACTATACCTTAACGATCTATTTGGAAATCAAATAAAAAGGGAAGTTTAATAGAAAAGTAAATTGAATAAAAATGGAAGTTGAATAAAAATAAAACTGAAAGTTGCATAAAATTAGAAATGGAAGTTCAATCCAAAAACCACTATACCTTTACGACCTATTTGGAAATTAAATAAAAAAGGAAGTTAAATAGGAAAGTAAATTGAACAAAAATGGAAGTTGAATAAAAATAAAAATGAAAGTTGCATAAAATTAAAAATGGAAGTTCAATCCAAAAACCACTATACCTTAACGATCTATTTGGAAATTAAATAAAAAAGGAAGTTGAGTAGAAATAAAACTTGAACAAAAAAGGAAGTTAAATAAAAATAAAAATGGAAGTTGCAGAAAATTAAAAAGGGAAGTTCATTCCAGAAACCACTATACCATAACGATCTATTTGGAAATTAAATAAAAAAGGAAGTTTAACAGAAAGGTAAATTGAATTAAAATGGAAGTAGAATAAAAATAAAAATGAAAGTTGCATAAAATTAAAAATGGAAGTTCAATTCAGAAACCACTATACCTTAACAATCTATTTGGAAATTAAATAAAAAAGGAAGTTTAACAAAAAAGTAAATTGAATAAAAATGGAAGTTGAATAAAAATAAAAATGAAAGTTGCAAAAAATTAAATATGGAAGTTCAATCCAGAAACCACTTTACCTTAACGATCTATTTCGAAATTAAATAAAAAAGGAAGTTTAATAGAAAAGTGAATTACATAAAAATGGAAGTTGAATAAAAATAAAAATTAAAGTTGCATAAAATTAAAAATGAAAGTTCAATCCAAAAACCACTATACCTTAACGATCTATTTGGAAATTAAATAAAAAAGGAAGTTAAATAGGAAAGTAAATTGAACAAAAATGGAAGTTGAGTAAAAATAAAAATGAAAATTGCATAAAATTAAAAATGGAAGTTCAATCCAAATACCACTATAAGTTAACGATCTATTTGGAAATTAAATAAAAAAGGAAGTCGACTAGAAAGGAAACTTGAATAAAAAACGAAGTTAAATAAAAATAAAAATGGAAGTTGCAGAAAATAAAAAATGGATGTTCATTCCAGAAACCACTATACCTTAACGATCTATTTGGAAATTGAATACAAATGGAATTTGAATAATAATAGAAATGAAAGTTGCATAAAATTAAATACGGAAGTTCAATCCTGAAACCACTATACCTTAACGATCTATTTGGAAATTAAATAAAAAAGGAAGTTCAATAGAAAAGTAAATTGAATAAAAATGGAAGTTGAATAAAAATAAAAAGGTAAGTTGCAGAAAATTAAAAGCGGAAGTTCAATCCCGAAACCACTATACCTTAACGATCTATTTGGAAATCAAATAAAAAAGGAAGTTTAATAGAAAAGTAAATTGAATAAAAATGGAAGTTGAATAAAAATAAAAATGAAAGTTGCATAAAATTAGAAATGGAAGTTCAATCCCAAAACCACTATACCTTAACGATCTATTTCGAAATTAAATAAAAAAGAAAGTTAAATAGGAAAGCAAATTGAACAAAAATGGAATTTGAATAAAAATAAAAATGAAAGTTGCATAAAATTAAAAATGGAAGTTCAATCCAAAAACCACTATACCTTAACGATCCATTTGGAAATTAAATAAAAAAGGAAGTCGAGTAGAAATGAAACTTGAATAAAAAAGGAAGTTAAATAAAAATAAAAATGCAAGGTGCAGAAAATTAAAAATGGAAGTTCATTCCAGAAACCACTATACCTTAACGATCTATTTGGAAATTAAATAAAAAAAGAAGTTTAATAGAAAAGTAAATTGAATAAAAATGGAAGTAGAATATAAATAAAAATGAAAGTTGCATAAAATTGAAAATGGAAGTTCAATCCAGAAACCACTATACCTTAGCGATCTATTTGGAAATTAAATAAAAAAGGAAGTTTAATAGGAAAGTAAATTGAATTAAAATGGAAGTAGAATAAAAATAAAAATGAAAGTTGCATAAAATTGAAAATGGAAGTTCAATTCAGAAACCACTATACCTTAACAATCTATTTGGAAAATAAATAAAAAAGGAAGTTTAACAGAAAAGTAAATTGAATAAAAATGGAAGTTGAATAAAAATAAAAATGAAAGTTGCAGAAAATTAAATATGGAAGTTCGATCCAGAAACCACTTTACCTTAACTATCTAATTGGAAATTAAATAAAAAAGGAAGTTTAATAGAAAAGTAAATTGAATGAAAATGGAAGTTGAATAAAAATAAAAATGAAAGTTGCATAAAATTAAAAATGGAAATTCAAACCAAAAACCACTATACCTTAACGATCTAATTGGAAATTAAATAAAAAAGGAAGTTGAGTAGAAAAGAATCTTGAATAAAAAAGGAAGTTAAATAAAAATAAAAATGGAAGTTGTAGAAAATTAAAAATGGAAGTTCATTCCAGAAACCACTATACCTTACCTATCTATTTGGAAATTAAATAAAAAAGAAAGTTTAATAGAAAAGTAAATTGATTAAAAATGGAAGTAAAATAAAAATAAAAATGAAAGTTGCATAAAATTATCAATGGAAGTTCAATCCAGAAACCACTATACGTTAACGATCTACTTGGAAATTAAATAAAAAATGAAGTTTTATAGGAAAGTAAATTGAATTAAAATGGAAGTAGAATAAAAATAAAAATGAAAGTTGCATAAAATTAAAAATAGAAGTTCAATCCAGAAACCACTATACCTTAACAATCTATTTGGAAATTAAATAAAAAAGGAAGTTTAACAGAAAAGTAAATTGAATAAAAATGGAAGTTGAATAAAAATAAAAATGAAAGTTGCAGAAAATTAAATATGGAAGTTCGATCCAGAAACCACTTTGCCTTAACTATCTAATTGGAAATTAAATAAAAAAGGAAGTTTAATAGAAAAGTAAATTGAATTAATATTGAAGTTGAATAAAAATATAAATGAAAGTTGCATAAAATTAAAAATGGAAATTCAAACCAAAAACCACTATACCTTAACCATCTAATTGGAAATTAAATAAAAAAGGAAGTTGAGTAGAAAAGAATCTTGAATAAAAAAGGAAGTTAAATAAAAATAAAAATGGAAGTTGCAGAAAATTAAAAATGGAAGTACATTCCAAAAACCACTATACCTTAACGATCTATTTGGAAATTAAATAAAAAATGAAGTTTAATAGAAAAGTAACTTGAATAAAAATGGAAGTAGAATATAAATAAAAATGAAAGTTGCATAAAATTAAAAATGGAAGTTCAATCCAGAAACCACTATACCTTAGCGATCTATTTGGAAATTAAATAACAAAAAAAGTTTAATAGGAAAGTAATTTAATTAAAATGGAAGTAGAATAAAAATAAAAATGAAAGTTGCTTAAATTAAAAATGGAAGTTCAATCCAGAAACCACTATACCTTAACGATCTATTTGGAAATTAAATAAAAAAGGAAGTTTAACAGAAAAGTAAATTGAATAAAAATGAAGTTGAATAAAAATAAAAATGAAAGTTGCAGAACATTAAATACGGAAGTTCAATCTAGACACCACTATACCTTAACGATCTATTTTGGAAATTAAATAAAAAATGAAGTTTAATAGAAAAGTAAATTGCATAAAATGGAAGTTGAATAAAAATAATAATGAAAGTGGCATAAAATTAAAAATGGAAGTTCAATCCAAAACCACTATACCTTAACGTTCTATTTGGAAATTAAATAAAAAAGGAAGTTGAGTAGAAAAGAAACTTGAATAAAAAAGGAAGTTAAATAAAAATAAAAATGAAAGTTGCAGAAAATTAAAAATGGAAGTTCATTAGAGAAACCACTATACCATAACAATCTATTTGGAAATTAAATAAAAAAAGATGTTTAATAGAAAAATAAATTGAATAAAAATGGAAGTAGAATAAAAATAAAAAGGAAAGTTGCATAAGATAAAAAGTGCAAGTTCAATCCAGAAACCACTATACCTTAACGATCTGTGTGCAAATTAAATGAAAAAGGAAGTTTAATAGAAAAGTAAATTGAATAAAAATGGAAGTTGAATAAAAATAAAAATGGAAGTTGCAGAAAATTAAAAATGGAAGTTCATTCCAGAAACCACTATACCTCAACGATCTATTTGGAAATTAAATAAAAAAGGAAGTTTAATAGAAAAGTAAATTGATTAAAAATGGAAGTAAAATAAAAATAAAAATAAAAATGAAAGTTGCATAAAATTAAAAGTGGAAGTTCAATCCAGAAACCACTATACCTTAACGACCTACTTGGAAATCAAATAAAAAAGGAAGTTTAATAGGAAAGTAAATTGAATTAAAATGGAAGTAGAATAAAAATAAAAATAAAAATGCAAGTTGCATAAAATTAAAAATGGAAGTTCAATCCAGATACCACTATACCTTAACGATCTATTTGGAAATTAAATAAAAAAGGAAGTTTAATAGAAAAGTAAATTGAATAAAAATGGAAGTGGAATAAAAATAAAAAGGAAAGTGGCATAAAATTAAAAGCGGAAGTTCAATCCCGAAACCACTATACCTTAACGATCTATTCGGAAATCAAATAAAAAAGGAAGTTTAATAGAAAAGTAAATTGAATAAAAATGGAAGTTGAATAAAAATAAAAATGAAAGTTGCATAAAATTAAATATGGAAGTTCAATCCTGAAACCACTATACCTTAACGATCAATTTGGAAATTAAATAAAAAAGGAAGTTTAATAGAAAAGTAAATTGAATAAAAATGGAAGTTGAATAAAAATAAAAAGTTAAGTTGCAGAAAATTAAAAGCGGAAGTTCAATCCCGAAGCCACTATACCTTATCGATCTATTTGAAAATCAAATAAAAAAGGAAGTTTAATAGAAAAGTAAACTGAATAAAAATGGAAGTTGAATAAAAATAAAAATGAAAGTTGTATAAAATTAGAAATGGAAGTTCAATCCAAAAACCACTATACCTTAACGATCTATTTGGAAATTAAATAAAAAAGGAAGTTAAATAGGAAAGTAAATTGAACAAAAATGGAAGTTGAATAAAAATAAAAATGGAAGTTGCAGAAAATTAAAAATGGAAGTTCATTCCAGAAACCACTATACCTTAACGATCTATTTCGAAATTAAATAAAAAAGGAAGTTTAATAGAAAAGTAAATTGAATAAAAATGGAAGTAGAATATAAATAAAAATGAAAGTTGCATAAAATTGAAAATGGAAGTTCAATCAAGAAACCACTATACTTTAGCGATCTATTTGGAAATTAAATAAAAAAGGAAGTTTAATAGGAAAGTAAATTGAATTAAAATGCAAGTAGAATAAAAATAAAAATGAAAGTTGCATAAAATTAAAAATGGAAGTTCAATTCAGAAACCACTATACCTTAACAATCTATTTGGAAATTAAACAAAAAAGGAAGTTTGACAGAAAAGTAAATTGAATAAAAATGGAAGTTGAATAAAAATAAAAATGAAAGTTGCAGAAAATTAAATATGGAAGTTCAATCCAGAAACCACTTTACCTTAACGATCTATTTGGAAATTAAATAAAAATGGAAGTTTAATTGAAAAGTGAATTGAATAAAAATGGAAGTTTAATAAAAATAAAATTAAAGTTGCATAAAATTAAAAATGGAAGTTCAATCCAAAAAGTACTATACCTTAACGATCTATTTGGAAATTAAATAAAAAAAGGAAGTTAAATAGGAAAGTAAATTGAACAAAAATGGAAGTTGAGTAAAAATAAAAATGAAAGTTGCATAAAATTAAAAATGGAAGTTCAATCCAAAAACCACTATACCTTAACGAACTATTTCGAAATTAAATAAAAAAGGAAGTCGAGTAGAAATGAAACTTGAATAAAAAAGGAAGTTAAATAAAAATAAAAATGGAAGGTGCAGAAAATTAAAAACGGAAGTTCATTCCAGAAACCACTATACCTAAACGATCTATTTGGAAATTAAATAAAAAAGGAAGTTTAATAGAAAAGTAAATTGAATAAAAATGGAAGTAGAATATAAATAAAAATTAAAGTTGCATAAAATTGAAAATGGAAGTTCAATCCAGAAACCACTATACCTTGGCGATCTATTTGGAAATTAAATAAAAAAGGAAGTTTAATAGGAAAGTAAATTGAATTAAAATGGAAGTAGAATAAAAATAAAAATGAAAGTTGCATAAAATTAAAAATGGAAGTTCAATTCAGAAACCACTATACCTTAACAATCTATTTGGAAATTAAATACAAAAGGAAGTTTAACAGAAAAGTAAATTGAATAAAAATGGAAGTTGAATAAAAATGAAAATGAAAATTAAAGTTGCATACAATTAAAAATGGAAGTTCAATCCAAAAACCACTATAGCTTAACGATCTATTTGGAAATTAAATAAAAAAGGAAGTTAAATAGGAAAGTAAATTGAACAAAAATGGAAGTTGAGGAAAAATAAAAATGAAAGTTGCATAAAATTAAAAATGGAAGTTCAATCCAAAAACCACAATACCCTAACGATCTGTTTGGAAATTAAATAAAAAAGGAAGTTGAGTAGAAATGAAACTTGAATAAAAATGGAAGTTGGAGAAAATTAAAAATGGAAGTTCATTCCAGAAACCACTACTCCTTAACGATCTATTTGGAAATTAAATAAAAAAGGAAGTTTAATAGGAAAGTAAATTGAATTAAAATGCAAGTAGAATAAAAATAAAAATGAAAGTTGCATAAAATTAAAAATGAAAGTACAATTCAGAAACCACTATACCTTAACAATCTATTTGGAAATTAAATAAAAAAGGAAGTTTAACAGAAAAGTAAATTGAATAAAAATGGAAGTTGAATAAAAATAAAAATGAAAGTTGCAGAAAATTAAATATGGAAGTTCGATCCAGAAACCACTTTACCTTAACGTTCTATTTGGAAATTAAATAAAAAAGTAAGTTTAATAGAAAAGTAAATTGAATAAAAATGGAAGTTGAATAAAAATAAAAATGGAAGTTGCATAAAATAAAAAATGGAAGTTCAATCCAGAAACCACTATACCTTACCGATCTATTTGGAAATTAAATAAAAAAGAAAGTTTAATAGAAAAGTAAATTGATTAAAAATGGAAGTAAAATAAAAATAAAAATGAAAGTTGCATAAAATTATCAATGGAAGTTCAATCCAGAAACCACTATACGTTAACAATCTACTTGGAAATTAAATAAAAAAGGAAGTTTAATAGGAAAGTAAATTGAATTAAAATGGAAGTAGAATATAAATAAAAATGAAAGTTGCATAAAATTAAAAATAGAAGTTCAATCCAGAAACCACTATACCTTAACAATCTATTTGGAAATTAAATAAAAAAGGAAGTTTAATAGAAAAGTAAATTGAATAAAAATGGAAGTGGAATAAAAATAAAAATGAAAGTTGCATAAATTAAATATGGAAGTTCAATCCAGAAACCACTATACCTTAACAATCTATTTGGAAATTGAATAAAAAAGGAAGTTTAATAGAAAAGTAAATTGCATAAAATGGAAGTTGAATAAAAATAAAAATGAAAGTTACATAAAATTAAAAATGTAAGTTCAATCCAAAAACCACTATACCTTAACGATCTATTTGGAATTTAAATAAAAAAGGAAGTTGAGTAGAAAAGAAACTTGAATAAAAAAGGAAGTTAAGTAAAAATAAAAATGGAAGTTGCAGAAAATTAAAAATGGAAGTTCATTCAAGAAACCACTATACCTTAACAATCTATTTGGAAATTAAATAAAAAAAGATGTTTAATAGAAAAGAAAATTGAATAAAAATAAAAAGGAAAGTTGCATAAAATAAAAAGTGGAAGTTCAATCCAGAAACCACTATACCTTAATGATCTGTGTGCAAATTAAATGAAAAAGAAAGTTTAATAGAAAAGTAAATTGAATAAAAATGGAAGTTGAATGCAACTAAAAATGGAAGTTGCAGAAAATTAAAAATGGAAGTTCATTCCAGAAACCACTATACCTTAACGATCTATTTGGAAATTAAATAAAAAAGGAAGTATGATAAAAAATAAATTGATTAAAAATGGAAGTAAAATAAAAATAAAAATGAAAGTTGCATAAAATTAAAAATGGAAGTTCAATCCAGAAACCACTATACCTTAACGATCTACTTGGAAATTAAATAAAAAAGGAAGTTTAATATAAAAGTAAATTGAATAAAAATGGAAGTAGAATATAAATAAAAATGAAAGTTGCATAAAATTAAAAATGGAAGTTCAATCCAGAAACCACTATACCATTGCGATCTATTTCGAAATTAAATAAAAAGGAAGTTTAATAGGAAAGTAAATTGAATTAAAATGGAAGTAGAATAAAAATAAAAACGAAAGTTGCATAAAATTAAAATTGGAAGTTCAATCCAGAAACCACTATACCTTAACGATGTATTTAGAAATTAAATAAAAAAGGAAATTTAATAGAAAATTAAATTGACTAAAAATGGAAGTTGAATAAAAATAAAAATGAAAGTTGCAGAAAATGAAATATGGAAGTTCAATCCAGAAACCACTATACCTTAACGATCTATTTGGAAATTAAATAAAAAAGGAAGTTTAATAGAATAATAAATTTAATAAAAATGGAAGTTGAATAAAAATAAAAATGAAAGTTGCATAAAATTAAAAACGGAAGTTCAATCCAAAAACCAGTATACCTTAACGATCTATTTGGAAATTAAATAAAAAAGGAAGTTGAGTAGAAAAGAAACTTGAATGAAAAAGGAAGTTAAATAAAAATAAAAATGGAAGTTGCAGAAAATTAAAAATGGAAGTTCTTTCAAGAAACCACTATACCTTAACAATCTATTAGGCAATTAAATAAAAAACGATGTTTAATAGAAAAGTTAATTGAATAAAAATGGAAGTAGAATAAAAATAAAAAGGAAAGTTGCATAAAATAAAAAGTGGATGTTCAATCCAAAAACCACTATACCTTAACGATCTATTTGGAAATAAAATAAAAAATGAAGTTTAATAGAAAAGTAAATTGAATAAAAATGGAAGTAGTATATAAATAAAAATGAAAGTTGCATAAAATTAAAAATGGAAGTTCAATCCAATAACCACTATACCTTAACGATCTACTCGGAAATTAAACAAATAATGAAGTTTAATAGAAAAGTAAATCGAATAAAAATGGAAGTTAAATAAAAAAAAAATTGAAGGTTGCATAAAATTAAAATTCGAAGTTCAATCCAGAAACCACTATACCTTAACGATGTATTTGGAAATTAAATAAAAAAGGAAGTTTAATAGAAAAGTAAATTTAATAAAAATGGAAGTTGAATAAAAATATAAATGAAAGTTGCAGAAAATGAAATATGGAAGTTCAATCCAGAAACCACTATACCTTAACGATCAATTTGGAAATTAAATAAAAAAGGAAGTTTAATAGAATAGTAAATTGAATAAAAATGGAAGTTGAATAAAAATAAAAATGAAAGTTGCATAAAATTAAAAACGGAAGTTCAATCCAAAAACCAGTATACCTTAACGATCTATTTGGAAATTAAATAAAAAAGGAAGTTGAGTAGAAAAGAAACTTGAATGAAAAAGGAAGTTAAATAAAAATAAAAATGGAAGTTGCAGAAAATAAAAAATGGAAGTTCATTCAAGAAACCACTATACCTTAACAATCTATTTGGAAATTAAATAAGAAACGATGTTTAATAGAAAAGCAAATTGAATAAAAATGGAAGTAGAATAAAAATAAAAAGGAAAGTTGCATAAAATAAAAAGTGGAAGTTCAATCCAGAAAACCTTAACGATCTATTTGGAAATTAAATAAAAAAGGAAGTTTAATAGAAAAGTAAATTGAATAGAAATGGTAGTTGAATAAAAATCAAAGTGAATGTTGCATAAAATTAAAAATGAAAGTTCAATCCAAAAACCACTATACCTCAACGATCTATTTGGAAATTAAATAAAAAAAAGAAGTTGAGTAGAAAAGAAACATGAATAAAAAAGGAATTTAAATAAAAATAAAAATGGAAGCTGCAGAAAATTAAAAAAGGAAGTTCATTCGAGAAACCACTGTACCTAAACGATCTATGTGGAAATTAAATAAAAAAGGAAGTTTAATAGAAAAGTAAATTGAATAAAAATGGAAGTAGAATATAAATAAAAATGAAAGTTGCCTAAAATTAAAAATGAAGTTCAATCCAGAAACCACTATACCTTAGCGATCTATTTGGAAATTAAATAAAAAAGGAAGTTTAATAGGAAAGTAAATTTAATTAAAATGGAAGTAGAATAAAAATTAAAGTGAAAGTTGCATAAAATTAAAAATGGAAGTTCAATCCAGAAACCACTATACCTTAACGATCTATTTGGAAATTAACTAAAAAAGGAAGTTTAATTGAAAAGTAAATTGAATAAAAATGAAAGTTGCATAAAATTAAATATGGAAGTTCAATCCAAAAACCAGTTACCTTAACGATTTATTTGGAAATTAAATAAAAATGGAAGTTAAATAAAAATAAAAAGGAAAGTTGCATAAAATAAAAAGTGGAAGTTCAATCCAGAAACCACTTTAACTTAACGATCTATTTGGAAATTAAATAAAAAAGGAAGTTTAATAGAAAAGTAAATTGAATAAAAATGGAAGTTAAAGAAAAATAAAAATGAAAGTCGCATAAAATTAAAAATGGATGTTCAATCCAATAACCACTATACCTTAACGATCTACTTGGAAATTAAACAAATAATGAAGTTTAATAGAAAAGTAAATCGAATAAAAATGGAAGTCAAATAAAAAAAAATTGAAGGTTGCATAAAATTAAAATTGGAAGTTCAATCCAGAAACCACTATACCTTAACGATGTATTTGGAAATTAAATAAAAAAGGAAGTTTAATAGAAAAGTAAATTGAATAAAAATGGAAGTTAAATAAAAATAAAAATGAAAGTTGCAGAAAATGAAATATGGAAGATCAATCCAGAAACCACTATACCT
Organism: Camellia sinensis; assembly: GCF_055761805.1. Lineage (NCBI taxonomy): Eukaryota > Viridiplantae > Streptophyta > Magnoliopsida > Ericales > Theaceae > Camellia > Camellia sinensis. Next base: position 42,303,990 of record NW_028128987.1, on the reverse strand, counting down.
TAACGATCTATTTGGAAATTAAATAAAAAAGGAAGTTTAATAGAATAGTAAATTGAATAAAAATAGAAGTTGAATAAAAATAAAAATGAAAGTTGCATAAAATTAAAAACGGAAGTTAAATCCAAAAACCAGTATACCTTAACGATCTATTTGGAAATTAAATAAAAAAGGAAGTTTAATAGAATAGTAAATTGAATAAAAATGGAAGTTGAATAAAAATAAAAATGAAATTTGCATAAAATTAAAAACGGAAGTTCAATCCAAAAACCAGTATACCTTAACGATCTATTTGGAAATTAAATAAAAAAGGAAGTTGAGTAGAAAAGAAACCCGAATAGAAAAGGAAGTTAAATAAAAATAAAATTGGAAGTTACAGAAAATTAAAAATGAAAGTTCATTCAAGAAACCACTATACCTTAACGATCTATTTAGAATTTAAATAAAAAAGGTAGTTTAATTGAAACGTAAGTTGAACAAAAATGGAAGTAGAATAAAAATAAAAATGAATGTTGAATTGAATTAAAAGTAGAAGTTCAATGCAGAAACCAATATACCTTAAAGATCTATTTGGAAATTAAATAAAAAAGGAAGTTTAATAGAAAAGTAAATTGAATAAAAATGGAAGTAGAATAAAAATAAAAAGGAAAGTTGCAAAAAATTAAAAGTGGAAGTTCAATCCAGTAACCACTATACCTTAACGATCTATTTGGAAATTAAATGAAAAAGGAAGTCTAATAGAAAAGTAAATTGAATAAAAATGGATGTTAAGGAAAAATAAAAATGATAGTTGTATAAAATTAAAAATGGAAGTTCAATCCAAAAACCACTATACCTTAACGATCTACTCGAAAATTAAACAAATAATGAAGTTTAGTAGAAAAGTAAATCGAATAAAAATGGAAGTTAAATAAAAATAAAAATGAAAGTTGCATAAAATTAAAATTGGAAGTTCAATCCAGAAACCACTATACCTTAACGATGTATTTTGAAATTAAATAAAAAAGGATGTTTAATAGAAAATTAAATTGAATAAAAATGGATGTTGAATAAAAATAAAAATGAAAGTTGCAGAAAATTAAATAAGGAAATTCAATCCAGAAACCACTATACAAGACGATCTATTTGGAAATTAAATAAAAAAGGAAGTTTTACAGAATAGTAAAATGAATAAAAATGGAAGTTGAATAAAAATAAATTGAAAGTTGAATAAAATTAAAAATGGAAATTCAATCCAAAAACCACTATACCTTAACGATCTATTTGGAAATTAAATAAAAAAAAGAAGTTGAGTAGAACAGAAACTTGAATAAAAAAGGAAGTTAAATAAAAATAAAAATAGAAGTTGCAGAAAATTAAAAATGGAAGTTCATTCCAGAAACCACTATACCTTAACGATCTATTTGGAAATTAAATAAAAAAGGAAGTTTTATAGAAAAGTAAATTAAAAAAAATGGAAGTAGAATATAAATAAAAATGAAAGTTGCATAAAATTAAAAATGGAAGTTCAATCCAGAAACCACTATACCTAAGCGATCTATTTGGAAATTAAATAAAAAAGGAAGTTTAATAGGAAAGTAAATTGAATTAAAATGGAAGCCGAATAAAAATAAAAATGAAAGTTGCATAAAATAAAAAATGGCAGTTCAATTCAAAAACCACTATACCTTAACGATCTATTTGGAAATTAAATAAAAAAGGAAGTTGAGTAGAAAAGAAACTTGAATAAAAAAGGAAGTTAAATAAAAATAAAAATGGAAGTTGCAGAAAATTAAAAATAGAAATTCATTCCAAAAACCACAATACCTTAACGATCTTTAGGAAATTAAATAAAAAAGAAAGTTTAATAGAAAAGTAAATTGAATAAAAATGGAAGTTGAATAAAAATAAAAGTAAAAGTTGCATAAAATTAATAATGGAAGTTCAATCCAAAAACCACTATACTTTAACGATCTATTTGGAAATTAAATAAAAAAGGAAGTTGAGTAGAAAAGAAACTTGAATAAAAAAGGAAGTTAAATAAAAATAAAAATGGAAGTTGCAGAAAATTAAAAATGGAAGTTCATTCCAGAAATCACTATACCTTAACGATCTATTTGGAAATTAAATAAAAAAGGAAGTTTAACAGAAAAGTAAATTGAATAAAAATGGAAGTAGAATATAAATGAAAGTTGCATAAAATTAAAAATGGAAGTTCAATCCTGAAACCACTATACCTTAGTGATATATTTGGAAATTAAATAACAAAAGGAAGTTTAATAGGAAAGTTAATTGAATTAAAATGGAAGTAGAATAAAAATAAAAATGAAAGTTGCATAAAACTAAAATTGGAAGTACAATCCAGAAACCACTATACCTTAACGATCTATTTGGAAAATAAGTAAAAAAGGAAGTTTAATAGAAAAGTAAATGAAATAAATATGGAAGTTGAATAAAAATAAAAATGAAAGTTGCAGAAAATTAAATATGGAAGTTAAATCCAGAAACCACTTTACCTTAACGATCTATTTGGAAATTAAATAAAAAAGGAAGTTTTATAGAAAAGTAAATTAATTAAAAATGGAAGTTAAATAAAAATAAAAATGAAAGTCACATAAAATTAAAAATGGAAGTTCTTTCCAAAAACCACTATACCTTAACGATCTATTTGGAAATTAAATAAAAAGGGAAGTTTAATAGAAAAATAAATTGAATAAAAATGGTAGTTGAATAAAAATAAAAATGAAAGTTGCATAAAATTAAAAATGAAAGTTCAATCCAAAAACCACTGTACCTTAACGATCTATTTGGAAATTAAATAAAAAAGAAAGTTTAATAGAAAAGTAAATTGACTTAAAATGGAAGATGAAAAAAAATAAAAATGAAAGTTGCATAAAAATAAAAATGGAAGTTCAATCCAGAAACCACTATACCTTAACGATCTACTTGGAAATTAAATAAAAAAGGAAGTTTAATAGGAAAGTAAATTGAATTAAAATGGAAGAAGAATAAAAATAAAAATGAATGTTGCATAAAACTAAAAGTGGAAGTTCAATCCAGAAACCACTATACCTCAACGATCTATTTGGAAAGTAAATAAAAAAGGAAGTTTAATAGAAAAGTAAATTGAATAAAAATGGAAATATAATAAAAATAAAAATTAAAGTTGCAGAAAATTAAATATGGAAGTTCAATCCAGAAACCACTATACCTTAACGATATATTTGGAAGTTAAATAAAACAGGAAGTTTAATAGAAAAGTAAATTGAATAAAAATTGAAGTTGAATAAAAATAAAAATGAAAGTTGCATAAAATTAAAAACGGAAGTTCAATCCAGAAACCACTATACCTTAGCGATCTATTTGGAAATTAAATAAAAAAGGAAGTTTAGTAGAAAAGAAACTTGAATGAAAAAGGAAGTTAAATAAAAATAAAAATGGAAGTTGCAGAAAATTAAAAATGGAAGTTCATTCAAGAAACCACTATACCTTAACAATCGATTTGGAAATTAAATAAAAAACGATGTTTAATAGAAAAGTAAATTGAATAAAAATGGAAGTAGAATAAAAATAAAAAGGAAAGTTGCATAAAATAAAAAGTGGAAGTTCAATCCCAAAACCACTATACCTTAACGATCTGTGTGAAAAGTAAATAAAAAAGGAAGTTTAATAGAAAAGTAAATTGAATAAAAATGAAAGTTGAATAAAAATAAAAATGAAAGTTGCAGAAAATTAAATATGGAAGTTCAATCCAGAAACCACTATACCTTAACGATGTATTTGGAAATTAAATAAAATAGAAAGTTTAATAGAATAGTAAATTGAATAAAAATGGAAGTTGAATAAAAATAAATTTAAAGTTGCATAAAATTAAAAACGGAAGTTCAATCCAAAAACCACTATACCTTAACGATCTATTTGGAAATTAAATAAAAGAAGAAAGTTGAGTAGAAAAGAAACTTCAATAAAAAAGGGAGTTAAATAAAAATAAAAATGTAAGTTGCAGAAAATTGAAAATGGAAGTTCATTCAAAAAACCACTATACCTTAACGATCTATTTGGAAATTAAATAAAAAAGGAAGTTTTATAGAAAAGTAAATTGAAAAAAAATGGAAGTAGAATATAAATAAAAATGAAAGTTGCATAAAATTAAAAAAGGAAGTTCAATCCAGAAACCACTATACCTTACCGATCTATTTGGAAATTAATTAAAAAAAGAAGTTTAATAGGAAAGTATATTGAATTAAAATGGAAGTCGAATAAAAATAAAAATGAAAGTTGCATAAAAATAAAAATGGCAGTTCAATTCAAAAACCACTATACCTTAACGATCTATTTGAAAATTAAATAAAAAAGGAAGTTGAGTAGAAAAGAAACTTGAATAAAAAAGGAAGTTAAATAAAAATAAAAATGGAAGTTGCAGAAAATTAAAAATGGAAATTCATTCCAGAAACCACTATACCTTAACGATCTATTAGGAAATTAAATAAAAAAGGAAGTTTAATAGAAAAGTAAATTGAATAAAAATGGAAGTTGAATAAAAATAAAAGTGAAAGTTGCATAAAATTAAAAATGGAAGTTCAATCCAAAAACCACTATACCTTAACGATCTATTTGGAAATGAAATAAAAAAGGAAGTTGAGTAGAAAAGAAACTTGAATAAAAATGGAAGTTAAATAAAAATAAAAATGGAAGTTGCAGAAAATTAAAAATGGAAGTTCATTCTAGAAACCACTATACCTTAACGATCTATTCGGAAATTAAATAAAAAAGGAAGTTTACTAGAAAAGTAAATTGAATAAAAATGGAAGTAGAATATAAATAAAAATGAAAGTTGCATAAAATTAAAAATGAAATTTCAATCCAGAAACCACTATACCTTAGTGATATATTTGGAAATTAAATAAAAAAAGGAAGTTTAATTGGAAAGTTAATTGAATTAAAATGGAAGTAGAATAAAAATAAAAATAAAAGTTGCATAAAACTAAAATTGGAAGTACAATCCAGAAACCACTATACCTTAACGATCTATTTGGAAATTAAGTAAAAAAGGAAGTTTAATAGAAAAGTAAATGAAATAAATATGGAAGTTGAATAAAAATAAAAATGAAAGTTGCAGAAAATTAAATATGGAAGTTCAATCCAGAAACCACTTTACCTTAACGATCTATTTGGAAACTAAATAAAAAAGGAAGTTGAATAAAAATAAAATTGAAAGTTTCATAAAATTAAAAATGAAAGTTCAATCCGAAAACCACTTTACCTTAACGATCTATTTGGAAACTAAATAAAAAAGGAAGTTTAATAGAAAAGTAAAGTGAATAAAAATGGAAGTAGAATAAAAATAAAAATGAAAGTTGCATAAAATTAAAAATGGAAGTTCAATCCAAAAACCACTATACCTTAACGATCTATTTAGAAATTAAATAAAAGAAGAAAGTTGAGTAGAAAAGAAACTTGAATAAAAAAGAAAGTTAAATAAAAATAAAAATGGAAGTTGCAGAAAATTGAAAATGGAAGTTCATTCAAAAAACCACTATACCTTAACGATCTATTTGGAAATTAAATAAAAAAGGTAGTTTTATAGAAAAGTAAATTGAATAAAAATGGAAGTAGAATATAAATAAAAATGAAAGTTGCATAAAATTAAAAAAGGAAGTTCAATCCAGAAACCACTATACCTTACCGATCTATTAGGAAATTAAATAAAAAAAGGAAGTTTAATAGGAAAGTAAATTGAATTAAAATGGAAGTCGAATAAAAATATAAATGAAACTTGCATAAAAATAAAAATGGCAGTTCAATTCAAAAACCACTATACCTTAACGATCTATTTGAAAATTAAATAAAAAAGGAAGTTGAGTAGAAAAGAAACTTGAATAAAAAAGGAAGTTAAATAAAAATAAAAATGGAAGTTGCAGAAAATTAAAAATGGAAATTCATTCCAGAAACCACTATACCTTAACGATCTATAAGGAAATTAAATAAAAAACGAAATTTAATAGAAAAGTAAATTGAATAAAAATGGAAGTTGAATAAAAATAAAAGTGAAAGTTGCATAAAATTAAAAATGGAAGTTCAATCCAAAAACCACTATACCTTAACGATCTATTTGGAAATTAAATAAAAAAGGAAGTTGAGTAGAAAAGAAACTTGAATAAAAATGGATGTTAAATAAAAATAAAAATGGAAGTTGCAGAAAATTAAAAATGGAAGTTCATTCTAGAAACCAGTATACCTTAACGATCTCTTCGGAAATTAAATAAAAAAGGAAGTTTACTAGAAAAGTAAATTGAATAAAAATGGAAGTAGAATATAAATAAAAATGAAAGTTGCATAAAATTAAAAATGAAAGTTCAATCCAGAAACCACTATACCTTAGTGATATATTTGGAAATTAAATAAAAAAAGGAAGTTTAATTGGAAAGTTAATTGAATTAAAATGGAAGTAGAATAAAAATAAAAATAAAAGTTGCATAAAACTAAAATTGGAAGTACAATCCAGAAACCACTATACCTTAACGATCTATTTGGAAATTAAGTAAAAAAGGAAGTTTAATAGAAAAGTAAATGAAATAAATATGGAAGTTGAATAAAAATAAAAATGAAAGTTGCAGAAAATTAAATATGGAAGTTCAATCCAGAAACCACTTTACCTTAACGATCTATTTGGAAACTAAATAAAAAAGGAAGTTTAATAGAAAATTAAAGTGAATAAAAATGGAAGTTGAATAAAAATAAAAATGAAAGTTGCATGAAATTAGAAATGGAAGTTCAATCCAAAAACCACTATACCTTAACGATCTATTTGGAAATTAAATAAAAAAGGAAGTTAAATAGGAAAGTAAATTGAACAAAAATGGAAGTTGAGTAAAAATAAAAATGAAAGTTGCATAAAATTAAAAATGGAAGTTGAATCCAAAAACCACTATACCTTAACGATCTATTTGGAAATTAAATAAAAAAAGGAAGTTGAGTAGAAATAAAGCTTGAATAAAAAAAGGAAGTTAAATAAAAATAAAAATGAAAGTTGTAGAAAATTAAAAATGGAAGTTCATTCCAGAAACCACTATACCTTAACGATCTATTTGGAAATTAAATAAAAAAGGAAGTTTAATAGAAAAGTGAATTGAATAAAAATGGAAGTAGAATATAAATAAAAATGAAAGTTGCATAAAATTGAAAATGGAAGTTCAATCCAGAAACCACTGTACCTTAGCGATGTATTTGGAAATTAAATAAAAAAGGAAGTTTAATAGGAAAGTAAATTGAATTAAAATGGAAGTAGAATAAAAATAAAAATGAAAGTTGCATAAAATTAAAAATGGAAGTTCAATTCAGAAACCACTATACCTTAACAATCTATTTGGAAATTAAATAAAAAAGGAAGTTTAACAGAAAAGTAAATTGAATAAAAATTGCAGTTGAATAAAAATAAAAATGAAAGTTGCAGAAAATTAAATATGGAAATTCAATTCAGAAACCACTTTAACTTAACGATCTATTTGGAAATTAAATAAAAAAGGAAGTTTAATAGAAAAGTAAATTGAATAAAAATGGAAGTTGAATAAAAATAAAAATGAAAGTTGTATAAAATTAAAATTGGAAGTTCAATCCAAAAACGACTATACCTTCACGATCTATTTGGAAATTAAATAAAAAAGGAAGTTGAGAAGAAAAGAAACTTGAATAAAAAAAGGAAGTTGAATAATAATAAAAATGGAAGTTGCAGAAAATTGAAAATGGAAGTTCATTCAAGAAGCCCCTATACCTTAACAATCTAATTGGAAATTAAATAAAAAAGGATGTTTAATAGAAAAGTAAATCGAATAAAAATGGAAGTAGAATAAAAATAAAAAGGAAAGTTGCATAAAACAAAAACAGGAAGTTCAATCCAGAAACCACTATACCTTAACAATCTGTGTGCAAATTAAATAAAAAAGGAAGTCTAATAGAAAAGTAAATTGAATAAAAATGGAAGTTGAATAAAAATAAAAATGAAAGTTGCAGAAAATTAAATTTGGAAGTTCAATCCAGAAACCACTATACCTTAATGATCTATTTGGAAATTAAATAAAAAAGGAAATTGAGTAGAAAATAAACTTGAATAAAAAAGGAAGTTAAATAAAAATAAAAATGGAAGCTGCAGAAAATTAAAAATGGAAGTTCATTCCAGAAACCACTATACCTTAACGATCTATTTGGAAATTAAATAAAAAAGAAATTTTAATAGAAAAGTAAATTGAATAAAAATGGAAGTAGAATATGAATAAAAATGAAAGTGGCATAAAATTAAAAATGGAAATTCAATCCAGAAACCACTATACCTTAATGATCAATTTGGAAATTAAATAAAAAAGAAAGTTTAATAGAAGAGTAAAATGAATAAAAATGGAAGTAGAATATGAATAAAAATGAAAGTTGCATAGAATTAAAAATGGAAGTTCAATCCAGAAACCACTATACCTTAGGGATCTATTTGGAAATTAAATAAAAAAGGAAGTTAAATAGGAAAGTAAATTGAACAAAAATGGAAGTAGAATATGAATAAAAATGAAAGTTGCATAAAATAAAAAATGGAAGTTCAATCCAGAAACCACTATACCTTAATGATTAATTTGGAAATTAAATAAAAAAGAAAGTTTAATAGAAAAGTAAATTGAATAAAAATGGAAGTTGAATAAAAATAAAAATGAAAGTTGCATAAAATTAAAAATGGAAGTTCAATCCAAAAATCACTATACCTTAACGATCTATTTGGAAATTAAATTAAAAAGGAAGTTAAATAGGAAAGTAAATTGAACAAAAATAGAAGTTGAATATAAATAAAAATGAAAGTTGCATAAAATTAAAAATGGAAGTTCAATCCAAAAACCACTATACCTTAACGATCTATTTGGAAATTAAATAAAAAAGGAAGTTAAATAAAAATAAAAATGGAAGTTGCAGAAAATTAAAAATGGAAGTTCATTCCAGAAACCACTATACCTTAACGATCTATATGGAAATTAAATAAGAAAGGAAGTTTAATAGAAAATTAAATTGAATAAAAATGGAAGTAGAATATAAATAAAAATGAAAGTTGCATAAAATTGAAAATGGAAGTTCAATCCAGAAACCACTATACCTTAGCGATCTGTTTGGAAATTAAATAAAAAAGGAAGTTTAATAGGAAAGTAAACTGAATTAAAATGGAAGTAGAATAAAAATAAAAATGAAAGTTGCATAAAATTAAAAATGGAAGTTCAATTCAGAAACCACTATACCATAACAATCTATTTGGAAATTAAATAAAAAAGGAAGTTTAACAGAAAAGTAAATTGAATAAAAATGGAAGTTGAATAAAAATAAAAATGAAAGTTGCAGAAAATTAAATATGGAAGTTCAAACCAGAAACCACTTTACCTTAACGATCTATTTGGAAATTCAATAAAAAAGGAAGTTTAATAGAATAGGAAATTGAATAAAAATGGAAGTTGAATAAAAATAAAAATGAAAGTTGCTTAAAATTAAAAATGGAAGTTCAATTCAGAAACCACTATACCTTAACAATCTATTTGGAAATTAAATAAAAAAGGAAGTTTAATAGGAAAGTAAATTGAATGAAAATGGAAGTAGAATAAAAATAAAAATGAAAGTTGCATAAAATTAAAAATGGAAGTTCAATTCAGAAACCACTATACCTTAACAATCTATTTGGAAATTAAATAAAAAAGGAAGTTTAACAGAAAAGTAAATTGAATAAAAATGGAAGTTGAATAAAAATAAAAATGAAAGTTGCAGAAAATTAAATATGGAAGTTCAATCCAGAAACCACTTTACCTTAACGATCTATTTGGAAATTAAATAAAAAAGGAAGTTTAATAGAAAAGTAAATTGAATAAAAATGGAAGTTGAATAAAAATAAAAATGAAAGTTGCATAAAATTAAAAATGGAAGTTCAATCCACAAACCACTATACCTTAACGATCTATTTGGAAATTAAATAAAAAATGAAGTTAAATAGGAAAGTAAATTGAACAAAAATGGAAGTTGAGTAAAAATAAAAATGAAAGTTGCATAAAATTAAAAATAGAAGTTCAATCCAAAAACCACTATACCTTAACGATCTATTTGGAAATTAAATAAAAAAGGAAGTTGAGTAGAAATGAAGCTTGAATAAAAAAGGAAGTTAAATAAAAATAAAAATGGAATTTGCAGAAAATTAAAAATGGAAGTTCATTACAGAAACCACTATACCTTAACGATCTATTTGGAAATTAAATAAAAAAAGAAGTTTAATAGAAAAGTAAATTGAATAAAAATGGAATTAGAATATAAATAAAAATGAAAGTTGCATAAAATTGAAAATGGAAGTTCAATCCAGAAACCACTATACCTTAGCGATCTGTTTGGAAATTAAATAAAAAAGGAAGTTTAATAGGAAAGTAAATTGAATTAAAATGGAAGTAGAATAAAAATAAAAATGAAAGTTGCATAAAATTAAAAATGGAAGTTCAATTCAGAAACCACTATACCTTAGCAATCTATTTGGAAATTAAATAAAAAAGGAAGTTTAACAGAAAAGTAAATTGAATAAAAATGGAAGTTGAATAAAAATAAAAATGAAAGTTGCAGAAAATTAAATATGGAAGTTCAATCCAGAAACCACTTTACCTTAACGATATATTTGGAAATTAAATAAAAAAGGAAGTTTAATAGAAAAGTAAATTGAATAAAAATGGAAGTTGAATAAAAATAAAAATGAAAGTTGCATAAAATTAAAAATGAAAGTTCAATCCACAAACCACTATACCTTAACGATCTATTTGGAAATTAAATAAAAAATGAAGTTAAATAGGACAGTAAATTGAACAAAAATGGAAGTTGAGTAAAAATAAAAATGAAAGTTGCATAAAATTTAAAATGGAAGTTCAATCCAAAAACCACTATACCTTAACGATCTATTTGGAAATGAAATAAAAAAGGAAGTTGAGTAGAAATGAAGCTTGAATAAAAAAGGAAGTTAAATAAAAATAAAAATGGAAGTTGCAGAAAATTAAAAATGGAAGTTCATTCCAGAAACCACTATACCTTAACGATCTATTTGGAAATTAAATAAAAAAGGAAGTTTAATAGAAAAGTAAATTGAATAAAAATGGAAGTAGAATATAAATAAAAATGAAAGTTGCATAAAATTAAAAATGGAAGTTCAATTCAGAAACCACTATACCATAACAATCTATTTGGAAATTAAATAAAAAAGGAAGTTTAACAGAAAAGTAAATTGAATAAAAATGGAAGTTGAATAAAAATAAAAATGAAAGTTGCAGAAAATTAAATATGGAAGTTCAAACCAGAAACCGCTTTACCTTAACGATCTATTTGGAAATTCAATAAAAAAGGAAGTTTAATAGAATAGGAAATTGAATAAAAATGGAAGTTGAATAAAAATAAAAATGAAAGTTGCATAAAATTAAAAATGGAAGTTCAATTCAGAAACCACTATAACTTAACAATCTGTAACGCCCTCAAAATAGAAACATTAAACCCATCAATTAAGACATGCATTGTCATATAAACTAACCACATTCTTTTATTCATTAGAGTTTCATTACATAAGTATTACATGTTAACATCAAAACAAAATGCCCTACGGGCTTACAGCTTTCCAAGTTAACACTTGGTTACAACAAAAGAGTACTAACTCGTTTACACATTAAGCCCTAGGCTTGAAGTTACATGTAATACATCAAAAGTAAAACGACAAAACATGTCCGCCACTAGCCTCCCAAGCTAAGTCCTTGGAGGTGGCATGCTACCTGTACCTGAAAATGATATTCCCATATAGGGTGAGCCACAGCCCAGTAGAAATACACTAAACCAACCATGGACAATGACTAAAACATTAGCAATTGATAGATGGCTAACACTGATACATTCACATAAATCACATTTTATGTCATACGACTTAAGAGTCCAAGTTACTTTTCATTTTCCCTTTTTCAACAGATAAGCATGTCAGCTCTATCATCATTTCGACAGATATGTATAAAAACTATATCTCACATTTACAGATAAGCGTATAAGCTATATCCACATTTCACAACAGATATGTATATCAACAATATCCCACATTCAGATAAGCATAAGAGCTCTATCCACATTTCACAACAGATATGTATAACAACAATATCCCACATTCAGATAAGCATATGAGCTTTATCTTCACTTCTCTAGACAAGCATATGAGCTGTATCTACGGAGTTCATCCCCTATCTTCTCCCAACACTATCCGGTTTAGAGGTACATCCCCTATCTTCCCCTAAGCCGCGGAGTACATCCCCCATCTCCTCCTCTACACACAACGTATACAAACACATTGGTTCTATATACAATCACTCAATACATACAATTAATGTATTCTAACAACAGTCAAATTCCATGACACATTCCATTGATTAGTTTCAGTTTGCCTAATCATCATGCATTGTCTACAACAATCACGACTATCCTCCACCGATAGCCCAAAGCAGTTATTTCTATACAGAAAATAAATGCACAAATGGATATTCAATCAACATTTCATTTCCTCATTTCTTCCAATTAATTATCCTAATTAATCAAACAATGTAATTGGGCCATTTTCCATAATTACCATTTCAACCCTTAGGTCCCATTTTCATTAATGATTCAACATTAATTCCATTTCTCTATTCCCAAACATGCATCTAGGTTTATTATGAATAAAACCCCAACTTTTGTAAAATTACACAAAAGCCCCAAACTTTCACCAAATTACCAAACCAAGCCCAACATCTCAAAATACTAAAATTTAAAGACAAAATCCATAGAGAGGAGTAGGATATCCCTACCTTGAAGTTTTAGCCAAAAAGGAGATGAAGACTCGAAGATCAACGTGCTCCAAATCCAAACTTTTTCAGATTAAAACGAAGCTCTCAACACCCTCTATCTTTTTAACAAAGGCCCTAGGCTAGATTCACACCCTAGGGAGATCAAATCTTAGAGAGAGTGTAAGTTTAGAGTGAGAGAGGCTCGGATTTAGGTTTTGGAAAAAAAAGGAAGTGCAAATGTTAAGTTCAAAAACGCTGCTGTCCGCTGATATAAAACACGCTCGCTCGAGCGAAGCCTTAGTCGCTCGAGTGACCAGACACAGAAACTCTCGCTTGAGCCAAGAAGTTCTCGATCGAGCGAAGAAAAACCCAGACCGCTCGAGCGAAGGAAGCTCGCTCGAGCCAAGAATGGCAACTTTCAGGTCCAGAACCAGGTGCAACCGCTCGCTCGAGCGAGCCACTCTGGCTCGACCCACCAGACACAACTCAACTCTCGCTCGAGCGACAAACTCCTCGCTCGAGCGAAGGTCCAAAAATCTGGGCAGCAACACTTGGTTCCCAAACACAACCAACCTGTAACAAACCTGCCCAACACATCCTGTAACTCAAATATGAAGTAAAAGGAATGTAAACACGATAATAACAACTACCAACATCCACGGACACATGTCTGGATCACTGTATAACAAGGGTAAAACCCGGGATCGCTATAACCTCCCCCCCTTAAAGAATTTCGTCCCCGAAATTAAGCACAAGTTTTCAAAAAACAGGTTTTCCTCCATTTTAGACAATGTTACAATTCTAACATTCAACAATTCGACCCATTACCGGTCATCCCATCCCTTTAACAAGAGACATTTCACAATATGTAAAACAACATATGTACTTTCAACATGCATCAACATTATGCACTATCTTTCCAATTTCAACAATATATTCAACATATACAATGTTACATTCAACTTCCATATGAGGCAAGTTCCAAAACATACTTCCAATAAACCAAAACATTTTCAATGTTTCACAACTTAAGACATATATAAAAGCTCTTAAGTTCAACAATTTCTTAAAATTAAATACAAGATCCCATATCAACAAACAAGTCCGGATATTTGTCGCGGACTTCCAACTCACGTTCCCAAGTGGCTTCCTCTACTCCGTGATGTTTCCACAAGACTTTCACCAAAGGAATAGTCTTGCCACGCAGGACCTGATCCCGCCTATCCAAGACCCGAACCGGTCTCTCCTCATACGAGGCATCCTCATCTACCTCTAAATCGGTCCAATCCAACACATGTGATGGATCTGGCTCATACTTCCGAAGCATACTCACATGAAACACGTCATGCACTCCGGACAACTGCGGCGGTAAGGCTAACCGATAGGCAACCTCGCCAACTCTCTCAAGGATCTCAAAAGGACCAATAAACCGAGGGGATAACTTCCCACTCTTCCCAAACCTCATCAAGCCTCGCCTAGGTGATATCTTCAGAAAGACATGATCACCTACCTCAAACGCCAAAGGCCTCCTCCTACGGTCAGCATAAGATTTCTGACGACTCTGGGCTGTAACAAGCCTCCTACGGATAAGCTCAACTTTCTCCGTCGTCTCCCTAACCAACTCCGGACCCAACAAAGGTGCATCACCCACCTCGGCCCAACAAACTGGAGACCTACACGGTCGGCCATACAAGGCCTCAAACGGTGCCATACCGATGCTAGACTGAAAACTGTTGTTGTAGGCAAACTCTACCAATGGCAAGTGCCTCTCCCACGTCCCACTGAAGTCCAGGACACAACCCCGAAGCATATCCTCGAGGATCTGAATAGTACGCTCGGACTGTCCGTCAGTCTGAGGATGATAGGCCGTACTAAAGGTCAACTTAGTGCCCAAGGCACTCTGCAAACTCTGCCACAACCTAGCAGTAAAACGAGGATCTCTATCTGAGACGATCGTCACTGGGACCCCGTGCAATCTCACTACGTCCCGAATATACAAGTCAGCAAGATGGTCTACCGAATCTTTCACGCGCATAGGAATAAAGTGCGCCGACTTAGTCAACCGGTCTACAACCACCCAAATAGCATCACTACCCCGCTGAGTCCTCGGAAGACCTACAACGAAGTCCATAGTGACATGCTCCCACTTCCACTCGGCAATAGGCAAGGGTTGCAACAAACCCGCTGGCCTCTGATGCTCGGCCTTCACTTGCTGGCAAGTAAGGCACTTCGATACGAAAATAGCCACATCTCTCTTCATACCCCGCCACCAAAACTGGCGACCCAAATCCTGATACATCTTAGTACCTCCCGGATGCACCGCAAGGCGCGAATGATGAAACTCTCGGAGTACTTCCTCTCGGCAAGACTCCGGTACAAACAAACGGTCTCGGTATCTCACACTCAGGTCGGGATACACCGTCAAACCCTTCTCAACTTTCCCACTGGAGATCTTCTCTCGGAGGGATTCTACCTCAAGGTCACCTCTTTGTGCCTCTAACACTCTAATCACAAGCGTAGGCTGCGCAACAACAGAAAACAAGGCCGCAGCCTCAACAGATTCGCCCAGTAGCAAATCAAACTCACCAAGTGCTCCCAACATCTCCCATTCCCGGATGGCTATACTAGCTACATCACCAATGGATTTCCTACTAAGGGCATCGGCCACAACATTGGCCTTTCCCGGATGATAATGCAACTCAAAATCATAATCCTCGATGAACTCCATCCACCTCCTCTGCCTCAAATTCAAGTCTCTCTGTGTAAACAGATACTTCAAACTCTTGTGGTCCGAGAACACCTCGAACTTCTCACCATAAAGGTAGTGCCTCCAGATTTTCAAGGCAAAGATCACAGCTGCTAACTCTAGGTCGTGCGTGGGGTAATTCTTCTCGTGTATTTTCAACTGATGTGAGCCATAAGCTACCACTTTCCCCTCTTGCATCAACACACAACCCAAACCCTCTCGTGAGGCATCACAATAAACCGCATAACCCAACCCCCTCTCCGGAATAATCAACACCGGAGCGGTGGTCAATCTAACTTTCAGCTCTTGGAACGACTTTTCACAAGTCTCACTCCACACAAACTTGACTCCCTTCCGAGTCAGTCTAGTCAACGGTGACGCTAACTTGGAGAAATGTTTCACAAACCGACGGTAATACCCAGCTAATCCCAGAAAACTGCGGACCTCAAACACACTCTTAGGCTATGCCCAATCTTGCACTGCCTCAACCTTGGATGTATCAACAGACACCCCTTCTCCGGATACCACGTGGCCTAAGAATTTAACTTCCCTCAGCCAGAACTCACACTTCCCAAACTTGGCATACAGCCTATGGGCTCTAAGTAACTCAAGCACCACTCTCACGTGTTCATCGTGCTCCTCCTCAGAAGACGAATAAATAAGAATGTCGTCCACGAAGACAACCACAAATCGGTCTAAGAACTCCCGGAAAATCCGGTTCATCAAGTCCATAAAGACTGCCGGTGCATTGGTAAGCCCGAATGGCATCACCAGAAACTCGTAATGGCCATACCGCGTACGGAATGCCGTCTTAGGAATATCCTCCTCCCTGACCCTCAGCTGGTGGTAACCCGATCTCAAGTCTATCTTAGAGAAACAACGGGAACCCTTCAACTGGTCAAACAAATCATCTATACGAGGCATAGGGTACTTATTCTTAACCGTAGCCCGATTCAACTTCCGGTAGTCAATACACAATCTCAAGGCACCATCTTTCTTTTTAACAAAGAGGGCCGGTGCTCCCCACGGCGAAACACTAGGGCGAACAAAACCCTTATCTAGCAATTCCTGGAGCTGAACTTTCAACTCAACCAACTCTGCTGGAGCAAAACGGTAAGGTGCCATAGAAATTGGCGCCGTGCCAGGCACTAAATCAATAGAGAACTCTATCTCTCGGTGAGGTGGAAAACTAACAAGATCTTCGGGAAAGACCTCCAAATACTCACAAACCACCCTCGGCAACTCAATCTGGGTCTCACTATACTCACCACTCTCAAAGCTAGCAAGTAGACCACTAAGCTCACTTCGCCCTCGCGAATCATACCCCGGTGGCAAAACACTACCAACCCGGTCTCCCAAGAAATGGAACCATTCCCCGCTCAAGGTACATAACGTGACCCTCTGGAGGTAGCAATCAATAACAGCCCGGTATGACGATAGCCAGTCCATACCCAAAATAACATCAAAACCCTTCATGGGCATGACAACAAACGGAAAAGGAAGCCTATAGTCGGCGACCTCTATATCACATCCTCTAACACCCTGTTTCAGAACCAACTCACCACCCAAAGGCGATACCACACAAATAGGAGATGCTAACTGTGCTAACTCCAATTCCAAAACAGATGCAAATGCAGCAGATACAAAAGAATGAGATGCACCCGTGTCTATCAACACACTAGCAACCGAGTTGCAAAACAGAAAAGTACCTCTCACCACTGATGGAGCCGGTACTAAATCCTGCGCGGTAACAGCATACATGCGCCCCGTAGGCCCCTGGTCTACCTGCTCACCTCTCGGAGCAAAAGACTGCTGCACAGACTGGGATGACGAAACTCCCGGATTAGCCCTCGAGGCCTGCACAGACTGAGCTGGCTGAAAACCCTGCGTCTGCCTAGAACCAGACGCTCCCGAAGTGGCACTCAACTGCGGGCAAAACCTCTTCAGGTGCCCAGGCTGTCCACACTGATAACAAGACAAGGGCTGCCCCCTGCCCAAACTCTGACTCTGCGGTCTAGCTGAAGAAGAAGCAGCTTTCTGACCCCCACCCTTCTGCGAGCAAACAGAAACCTTGTGACCCAGCTGGCCACACTTATAACAAGTAAACTCCCCCTGACTGCCTCTCCCCGAGCCTGCATTCGGCACTGGAAAGGTCGATCTAGAGACTGCACCCTGAGACTGCTGAGGGTTATAACCCTTCTGTCTCCTGCCATCACTCTGACTATCCTGGCTCCTCTTGGAGCCCCTCTATTCTTCCTCCTCTTCCTGTATCATAATCTCCATTTGAGCAGCGGCATCTACCAGGTGTCTATACTCTCGAATGTATGACCCACCAACTCTCAACTTGAGGCCCCGCCTCAACTTCCGCTCAAACTCATAGTAACGGCGTTCCTCAGACGCCACCAGTTCCGGTGCAAACCTGGATAGACTAGTAAAAGTAGCCTCAAACTCGGCCACTGACAAGCCCTGCTGTTTAAGCCGGCTAAACTGATCCCTCAGCTTCTCCCTAGCTGCAGCAGACAAAAACCTCTCCTGAAAAGCATTCACAAATGCCTCTCAAGTACCACCAACACGAGCCTTCTCGTACTTCCACCATTGACTCGTATCTCCCTTCAGCTGGAAGGATGCCAAGGTCACTTTCAGTGCTCCGTCCTCGATGCCAAGCATCTCGAACGTCTTACTCATTTGCTCTAACCATTCATCAGCCTTCAGTGGCTCCTTCGGATCCCCGACAAACTCATCCGGATTAGACCGGAAAAACTCTCTCTTCAAGAAAGAAGGCCTTGTCTCAGCTGCCTGATTCCCAGCTCTAAGAATACCCAAAGCTCCTGCTATCTCTCTAGCCAAGGCACCCATAGCCTGCTGACCCACTGGCTCGGCCACATTAGCCTGACCAACTCCCTCCTGCACTGCTGGAACTTCCTCTGGTAACGGTACCTCCTGCCTCGCAGGTCTACCACGCCTAGCTCCTCTTCCTCGTCCTGACATCCTAATAAAGGCAACACAGAACGTTAGCACATTCATAAATGTGCCGAAACTAAACACTCACGTCCTAATGCATGGACAACTGTAGTTCACTCCACATAAGCACATAAACACATAAGCACTTACGAATTTCATTTCCGGATAATGATAGTCCCGAGACGTTACTAGAGTTCCGGTTAGAAACAACATTGATCAAGTGCTTTTCCAACAAGACTCCCAGAAACTCAAGGATCCAATCAACATCCTAGAAATTAAATCCCATACCCACATAGTCACATAAGCATGTTATCATGTAAGCACATAGCATATGATACTACATCTAAGTCTCTACCAAGCGAGACAAACCCATTGTGATACTAATCACTTCCCACGTACTCAAAGTATTCGAACCCGGTACGCTCTGATACCAAGTTGTAACGCCCTCAAAATAGAAACATTAAACCCATCAATTAAGACATGCATTGTCATATAAACTAACCACATTCTTTTATTCATTAGAGTTTCATTACATAAGTATTACATGTTAACATCAAAACAAAATGCCCTACGGGCTTACAGCTTTCCAAGTTAACACTTGGTTACAACAAAAGAGTACTAACTCGTTTACACATTAAGCCCTAGGCTTGAAGTTACATGTAATACATCAAAAGTAAAACGACAAAACATGTCCGCCACTAGCCTCCCAAGCTAAGTCCTTGGAGGTGGCATGCTACCTGTACCTGAAAATGATATTCCCATATAGGGTGAGCCACAGCCCAGTAGAAATACACTAAACCAACCATGGACAATGACTAAAACATTAGCAATTGATAGATGGCTAACACTGATACATTCACATAAATCACATTTTATGTCATACGACTTAAGAGTCCAAGTTACTTTTCATTTTCCCTTTTTCAACAGATAAGCATGTCAGCTCTATCATCATTTCGACAGATATGTATAAAAACTATATCTCACATTTACAGATAAGCGTATAAGCTATATCCACATTTCACAACAGATATGTATATCAACAATATCCCACATTCAGATAAGCATAAGAGCTCTATCCACATTTCACAACAGATATGTATAACAACAATATCCCACATTCAGATAAGCATATGAGCTTTATCTTCACTTCTCTAGACAAGCATATGAGCTGTATCTACGGAGTTCATCCCCTATCTTCTCCCAACACTATCCGGTTTAGAGGTACATCCCCTATCTTCCCCTAAGCCGCGGAGTACATCCCCCATCTCCTCCTCTACACACAACGTATACAAACACATTGGTTCTATATACAATCACTCAATACATACAATTAATGTATTCTAACAACAGTCAAATTCCATGACACATTCCATTGATTAGTTTCAGTTTGCCTAATCATCATGCATTGTCTACAACAATCACGACTATCCTCCACCGATAGCCCAAAGCAGTTATTTCTATACAAAAAATAAATGCACAAATGGATATTCAATCAACATTTCATTTCCTCATTTCTTCCAATTAATTATCCCAATTAATCAAACAATGTAATTGGGCCATTTTCCATAATTACCATTTCAACCCTTAGGTCCCATTTTCATTAATGATTCAACATTAATTCCATTTCTCTATTCCCAAACATGCATCTAGGTTTATTATGAATAAAACCCCAACTTTTGTAAAATTACACAAAAGCCCCAAACTTTCACCAAATTACCAAACCAAGCCCAACATCTCAAAATACTAAAATTTAAAGACAAAATCCATAGAGAGGAGTAGGATATCCCTACCTTGAAGTTTTAGCCAAAAAGGAGATGAAGACTCGAAGATCAACGTGCTCCAAATCCAAACTTTTTCAGATTAAAACGAAGCTCTCAACACCCTCTATCTTTTTAACAAAGGCCCTAGGCTAGATTCACACCCTAGGGAGATCAAATCTTAGAGAGAGTGTAAGTTTAGAGTGAGAGAGGCTCGGATTTAGGTTTTGGAAGAAAAAGGAAGTGCAAATGTTAAGTTCAAAAACGCTGCTGTCCGCTGATATAAAACACGCTCGCTCGAGCGAAGCCTTAGTCGCTCGAGCGACCAGACACAGAAACTCTCGCTCGAGCCAAGAAGTTCTCGATCGAGCGAAGAAAAACCCAGACCGCTCGAGCGAAGGAAGCTCGCTCGAGCCAAGAATGGCAACTTTCAGGTCCAGAACCAGGTGCAACCGCTCGCTCGAGCGAGCCACTCTAGCTCGACCTACCAGACACAACTCAACTCTCGCTCGAGCGACAAACTCCTCGCTCGAGCGAAGGTCCAAAAATCTGGGCAGCAACACTTGGTTCCCAAACACAACCAACCTGTAACAAACCTGCCCAACACATCCTGTAACTCAAATATGAAGTAAAAGGAATGTAAACACGATAATAACAACTACCAACATCCACGGACACATGTTCGGATCACTGTACAACAAGGGTAAAACCCGGGATCGCTATACAATCTATTTGGAAATTAAATAAAAAAGGAAGTTTAATAGGAAAGTAAATTGAATTAAAATGGAAGTAGAATAAAAATAAAAATGAAAGTTGCATAAAATTAAAAATGGAAGTTCAATTCAGAAACCACTATACCTTAACAATCTATTTGGAAATTAAATAAAAAAGGAAGTTTAACAGAAAAGTAAATTGAATAAAAATGGAAGTTGAATAAAAATAAAAATGAAAGTTGCAGAAAATTAAATATGGAAGTTCAATCCAGAAACCACTTTACCTTAACGATCTATTTGGAAATTAAATAAAAAAGGAAGTTTAATAGAAAAGTAAATTGAATAAAAATGGAAGTTGAATAAAAATAAAAATGAAAGTTGCATAAAATTAAAAATGGAAGTTCAATCCACAAACCACTATACCTTAACGATCTATTTGGAAATTAAATAAAAAATGAAGTTAAATAGGAAAGTAAATTGAACAAAAATAGAAGTTGAGTAAAAATAAAAATGAAAGTTGCATAAAATTAAAAATGGAAGTCCAATCCAAAAACCACTATACCTTAACGATCTATTTGGAAATTAAATAAAAAAGGAAGTTGAGTAGAAATGAAGCTTGAATAAAAAAGGAAGTTAAATAAAAATAAAAATGGAAGTTGCAGAAAATTAAAAATGGAAGTTCATTCTAGAAACCACTATACCTTAACGATCTATTTGGAAATTAAATAAAAAATGAAGTTTAATAGAAAAGTAAATTGAATAAAAATGGAATTAGAATATAAATAAAAATGAAAGTTGCATAAAATTGAAAAGGGAAGTTCAATCCAGAAATCACTATACCTTAGCGATCTATTTGGAAATTAAATAAAAAAGGAAGTTTAATAGGAAAGTAAATTGAATTAAAATGGAAGTAGAATAAAAATAAAAATGAAAGTTGCATAAAATTAAAAATGGAAGTTCAATTCAGAGAGCACTATACCAAGTTGCAGAAAATTAAATATGGAAGTTCAATCCAGAAACCACTTTACCTTAACGATCTATTTGGAAATTAAATAAAAAAAGGAAGTTTAATAGGAAAGTAAATTGAATTACAATGGAAGTAGAATAAAAATAAAAATGAAAGTTGCATAAAATTAAAAATGGAAGTTCAATTCAGAAACCACTATACCTTAACAATCTATTTGGAAATTAAATAAAAAAGGAAGTTTAACAGAAAAGTAAATTGAATAAAAATGGAAGTTGAATAAAAATAAAAATGAAAGTTGCAGAAAATTAAATATGGAAGTTCAATCCAGAAACCACTTTACCTTAACGATCTATTTGGAAATTAAATAAAAAAGGAAGTTTAATAGAAAAGTAAATTGAATAAAAATGGAAGTTGAATAAAAATAAAAATGGAAGTTGCAGAAAATTAAAAGTGGAAGTTCAATCCACAAACCACTATACCTTAACGATCTATTTGGAAATTAAATAAAAAATGAAGTTAAATAGGAAAGTAAATTGAAAAAAATGGAAGTTGAGTAAAAATAAAAATGAAAGTTGCATAAAATTAAAAATGAAAGTTCAATCCAAAAACCACTATACCTTAACGATCTATTTGGAAATTAAATAAAAAAGGAAGTTGAGTAGAAATGAAGCTTGAATAAAAAAGGAAGTTAAATAAAAATAAAAATGGAAGTTCCAGAAAATTAAAAATGGAAGTTCATTCCAGAAACCACTATACCTTAACGATCTATTTGGAAATTAAATAAAAAGGAAGTTTAATAGAAAAGTAAATTGAATAAAATGGAAGTAGAATATAAATAAAAATGAAAGTTGCATAAAATATAAAATGGAAGTTCAATCCAGAAACCACTATACCTTAGCGATCTATTTGGAAATTAAATAAAAAAGGAAGTTTAATAGGAAAGTAAATTGAATTAAAATGGAAGTAGAATAAAAATAAAAATGAAAGGTGCATAAAATTAAAAATGGAAGTTCAATTCAGAAACCACTATACCTTAACAATCTATTTGGAAATTAAATAAAAAAGGAAGTTTAACAGAAAAGTAAATTGAATAAAAATGGAAGTTGAATAAAAATAAAAATGAAAGTTGCAGAAAATTAAATATGGAAGTTCAATCCAGAAACCACTTTACCTTAACGATATATTTGGAAATTAAATAAAAAAGGAAGTTTAATAGAAAAGTAAATTGAATAAAAATGGAAGTTGAATAAAAATAAAAATGAAAGTTGCATAAAATTAAAAATGGAAGTTCAATCCACAAACCACTATACCTTAACGATCTATTTGGAAATTAAATAAAAAATGAAGGTAAATAGGACAGTAAATTGAACAAAAATGGAAGTTGAGTAAAAATAAAAATGAAAGTTGCATAAAATTTAAAATGGAAGTTCAACCCAAAAACCACTATACCTTAACGATCTATTTGGAAATTAAATAAAAAAGGAAGTTAAGTAGAAATGAAACTTGAATAAAAAAGGAAGTTAAATAAAAATAAAAATGGAAGTTGCAGAAAATTAAAAATGGAAGTTCATTCCAGAAACCACTATACCTTAACGATCTATTTGGAAATTAAATAAAAAAGGAAGTTTAATAGAAAAGTAAATTGAATAAAAATGGAAGTAGAATATAAATAAAAATGAAAGTTGCATAAAATTGAAAATGGAAGTTCAATCCAGAACCCACTACACCTTAGCGATCTATTTGGAAATTAAATAAAAAAGGAAGTTTAATAGGAAAGTAAATTGAATTAAAATGGAAGTAGAATAAAAATAAAAGTGAAAGTTGCAAAAAATTAAAAATGGAAGTTCAATTCAGAAACCACTATACCTTAACAATCTATTTGGAAATTAAATAAAAAAGGAAGTTTAACAGAAAAGTAAATTGAATAAAAATGGAAGTTGTAGAAAATTAAATATGGAAGTTCAATCCAGAAACCACTTTACCTTAACGATCTATTTGGAAATTAAATAAAAAAGGAAGTTTAATAGAAAAGTAAATTGAATAAAAATGGAAGTTGAATAAAAATAAAAATGAAAGTTGCATAAAATTAAAAATGGAAGTTCAATCCAAAAACCACTATACCTTAACGATCTATTTGGAAATTAAATAAAAAAGGATGTTGAGTAGAAAAGAAACTTGAATAAAAAAAGGAAGTTAAATAATAATAAAAATGGAACTTGCAGAAAATTGAAAATGGATGTTCATTCAAGAAACCACTATACCTTAACGATCTATATGGAAATTAAATAAAAAAGGAAGTTTAATAGAAAAGTAAATTGAATAAAAATGGAAGTAGAATATAAATAAAAATGAAAGTTGCATAAAATTGTAAATGGAAGTTCAATCCAGAAACCACTATACCTTAGCGATCTGTTTGGAAATTAAATAAAAAAGGAAGTTTAATAGGAAAGTAAATTGAATTAAAATGGAAGTAAAATAAAAATAAAAATGAAAGCTGCATAAAATTAAAAATAGAAGTTCAATTCAGAAACCACTATACCATAACAATGTATTTGGAAATTAAATAAAAAAGGAAGTTTAACAGAAAAGTAAATTGAATAAAAATGGAAGTTGAATAAAAATAAAAATGAAAGTTGCAGAAAATTAAATATGGAAGTTCAAACCAGAAACCACTTTACCTTAACGATCTATTTGGAAATTCAATAAAAAAGGAAGTTTAATAGAATAGGAAATTGAATAAAAATGGAAGTTGAATAAAAATAAAATGAAAGTTGCATAAAATTAAAAATGGAAGTTCAATTCAGAAACCACTATACCTTAACAATCTATTTGGAAATTAAATAAAAAAGGAAGTTTAATAGGAAAGTAAATTGAATTAAAATGGAAGTAGAATAAAAATAAAAATGAAAGTTGCATAAAATTAAAAATGGAAGTTCAATTCAGAAACCACTATACCTTAACAATCTATTTGGAAATTAAATAAAAAAGGAAGTTTAACAGAAAAGTAAATTAAATAAAAATGGAAGTTGAATAAAAATAAAAATGAAAGTTGCAGAAAATTAAATATGGAAGTTCGATCCAGAAACCACTTTACCTTAACGATCTATTTGGAAATTAAAGAAAAAAGGAAGTTTAATAGAAAAGTAAATTGAATAAAAATGGAAGTTGAATAAAAATAAAAATGAAAGTTGCATAAAATTAAAAATGGAAGTTCAATCCACAAACCACTATACCTTAACGATCTATTTGGAAATTAAATAAAAAATGAAGTTAAATAGGAAAGTAAATTGAACAAAAATGGAAGTTGAGTAAAAATAAAAATGAAAGTTGCATAAAATTAAAAATGGAAGTTCAATCCAAAAACCACTATACCTTAACGATCTATTTGGAAATTAAATAAAAAAGGAAGTTTAACAAAAAAGTAAATTGAATAAAAAAGGAAGTTAAATAAAAATAAAAATGGAAGTTGCAGAAAATTAAAAATGGAAGTTCATTCCAGAAACCACTATACCTTAACGATCTATTTGAAAATTAAATAAAAAAAGAAGTTTAATAGAAAAGTAAATTGAATAAAAATGGAATTAGAATATAAATAAAAATGAAAGTTGCATAAAATTGAAAAGGGAAGTTCAATCCAGAAACCACTATACCTTAGCGATCTATTTGGAAATTAAATAAAAAAGGAAGTTTAATAGGAAAGTAAATTGAATTAAAATGGAAGTAGAATAAAAATAAAAATGAAAGTTGCATAAAATTAAAAATGGAAGTTCAATTCAGAGAGCACTATACCTTAACAATCTATTTGGAAATTAAATAAAAGAGGAAGTTTAATAGAAAAGTAAATTGAATAAAAATGGAAGTTGAATAAAAATAAAAATGAAAGTTGCAGAAAATTAAATATGGAAGTTCAATCCAGAAACCACTTTACCTTAACGATCTATTTGGAAATTAAATAAAAAAAAGGAAGTTTAATAGGAAAGTAAATTGAATTACAATGGAAGTAGAATAAAAATAAAAGTGAAAGTTGCATAAAATTAAAAATGGAAGTTCAATTCAGAAACCACTATACCTTAACAATCTATTTGGAAATTAAATAAAAAAGGAAGTTTAACAGAAAAGTAAATTGAATAAAAATGGAAGTTGAATAAAAATAAAAATGAAAGTTGCAGAAAATTAAATATGGAAGTTCAATCCAGAAACCACTTTACCTTAACGATTTATTTGGAAATTAAATAAAAAAGGAAGTTTAATAGAAAAGTAAATTGAATAAAAATGGAAGTTGAATAAAAATAAAAATGAAAGTTGCATAAAATTAAAAGTGGAAGTTCAATCCACAAACCACTATACCTTAGCGATCTATTTGGAAATTAAATAAAAAATGAAGTTAAATAGGAAAGTAAATTGAAAAAAATGGAAGTTGAGTAAAAATAAAAATGAAAGTTGCATAAAATTAAAAATGGAAGTTCAATCCAAAAACCACTATAACTTAACGATCTATTTGGAAATTATATAAAAAAGGAAGTTGAGTAGAA
Source organism: Camellia sinensis (assembly GCF_055761805.1). Lineage (NCBI taxonomy): Eukaryota > Viridiplantae > Streptophyta > Magnoliopsida > Ericales > Theaceae > Camellia > Camellia sinensis. The sequence goes on along the minus strand of NW_028128987.1, from coordinate 42,277,505 downwards.
ATGAAGCTTGAATAAAAAAGGAAGTTGCAAAAAATTAAAAATGGAAATTCATTCCAGAAACCACTATACCTTAACGATCTATTTGGAAATTAAATAAAAAAGGAAGTTTAATAGAAAAGTAAATTGAATAAAATGGAAGTAGAATATAAATAAAAATGAAAGTTGCATAAAATTGAAAATGGAAGTTCAATCCAGAAACCACTATACCTTAGCGATCTATTTGGAAATTAAATAAAAAAGGAAGTTTAATAGGAAAGTAAATTGAATTAAAATGGAAGTAGAATAAAAATAAAAATGAAAGTTGCATAAAATTGAAAATGGAAGTTCAATTCAGAAACCACTATACCTTAACAATCTATTTGGAAATTAAATAAAAAAGGAAGTTTAACAGAAAAGTAAATTGAATAAAAATGGAAGTTGAATAAAAATAAAAATGAAAGTTGCAGAAAATGAAATATGGAAGTTCAATCCAGAAACCACTTTACCTTAACGATATATTTGGAAATTAAATAAAAAAGGAAGTTTAATAGAAAAGTAAATTGAATAAAAATGGAAGTTGAATAAAAATAAAAATGAAAGTTGCATAAAATTAAAAATGGAAGTTCAATCCACAAACCACTATACCTTAACGATCTATTTGGAAATTAAATAAAAATTGAAGTTAAATAGGACAGTAAATTCAACAAAAATGGAAGTTGAGTAAAAATAAAAATGAAAGTTGCAAAAAATTTAAAATGGAAGTTCAATCCAAAAACCACTATACCTTAACGATCTATTTGGAAATTAAATAAAAAAGGAAGTTGAGTAGAAATGAAGCTTGAATAAAAAAGGAAGTTAAATAAAAATAAAAATGGAAGTTGCAGAAAATTAAAAATGGAAGTTCATTCCAGAAACCACTATATCTTAACGATCTATTTGGAAATTAGATAAAAAAGGAAGTTTAATAGAAAAGTAAATTGAATAAAAATGGAAGTAGAATATAAATAAAAATGAAAGTTGCATAAAATTGAAAATGGAAGTTCAATCCAGAAACCACTATAACTTGGCGATCTATTTGGAAATTAAATAAAAAAGGAAGTTTAATAGGAAAGTAAATTGAATTAAAATGGAAGTAGAATAAAAATAAAAATGAAAGTTGCATAAAATTAAAAATGGAAGTTCAATTCAGAAACCACTATACCTTAACAATCTATTTGGAAATTAAATAAAAAAGGAAGTTTAACAGAAAAGTAAATTGAATAAAAATGGAAGTTGTAGAAAATTAAATATGGAAGTTCAATCCAGAAACCACTTTACCTTAACGACCTATTTGGAAATTAAATAAAAAAGGAAGTTTAATAGAAAAGTAAATTGAATAAAAATGGAAGTTGAATAAAAATAAAAATGAAAGTTGCATAAAATTAAAAATAGAAGTTCAATCCAAAAACCACTATACCTTAACGATCTATTTGGAAATTAAATAAAAAAGGATGTTGAGTAGAAAATAAACTTGAATAAAAAAAGGAAGTTAAATAATAATAAAAATGGAACTTGCAGAAAATTGAAAATGGAAGTTCATTCAAGAAACCACTATACCTTAACAATTTATTTGGAAATTAAATAAAAAAGGAAGTTTAATAGAAAAGTAAATTGAATAAAAATGGAAGTAGAATTAAAATAAAAAGGAAAGTTGCATGAAATAAAAATTGGAAGTTCAATCCAGAAACCACTATACCTTAACAATCTGTGTGCAAATTAAATAAAAAATGAAGTTTAATAGAAAAGTAAATTGAATAAAAATGGAAGTTGAATAAAAATAAAAATGAAAGTTGCAGAAAATTAAATATGGAAGTTCAATCCAGAAACCACTATACCTTAACGATCTATTTGGAAATTAAATAAAAAAGGAAATTGAGTAGAAAAAAACTTGAATAAAAAAGGAAGTTAAATAAAAATAAAAATGGAAGCTGCAGAAAATTAAAAATGGAAGTTCATTCCAGAAACCACTATACCTTAACGATCTATTTAAAAATTAAATAAAAAAGAAAGTTTAATAGAAAAGTAAATTGAATAAAAATGGAAGTAGAATATGAATAAAAATGAAAGTTGCATAAAATTAAAAATGGAAGTTCAATCCAGAAACCACTATACCTTAATGATCAATTTGGAAATTAAATAAAAAAGAAAGTTTAATAGAAAAGTAAATTGAATAAAAATGGAAGTAAAATATGAATAAAAATGAAAGTTGCATAAAATTAAAAATGGAAGTTCAATCCAGAAACCACTATACCTTAGGGATCTATTTGTATAGTGATCCCGAATTTACCCTTGTTGTACAGTGATCTTGACATGTGTCCGTGGAGGTTGGTAGTTGATTATTATCTTGTTTACATCCTTTTTACTTTGTAGTTGAGTTATGGGATGTGTTGGGCAGGTTTGTTACAGGTTGGTTGAGTTTAGAAACCAAAACTAGTTGCCCAGATTTTGACCTGTCCGCTCGAGCGGGGGTTTTGGCGCTCGAGCGGGAATTGCACCCATCCAGTATTTCCTGTGCAGTGTTAGACGCTCGAGCGTGGGATTGGCCACTTGAGCGGGGTTGTGTGAGTGCCGCTCGAGCGGGTAGCTGGAAGCTCGAGCGGAGACCTGGTTCTGTAAAAGTTCTGGGAGTGTGCATCCGCCGCTCGGGCGGGATGGTTGACGCTCGAGCGGGAGTCTGTGAGTGACGATCGAGCGGGGTGTTTGACTCTCGAGCGGGGCGACTGGGTTTAAGTTCCGAGTTTTGACTTTTCAAATCACTTTTTCACTTTCTCTTCTCTCTCCTACTTTTCCAAAAACACCATTGTTGAGCCTCTCACTCTAGAACTCTACATTCTCTTTAGGTTTTGATCTAGTAGGAGTGATTTGCTCACCTTTGGCCTTTACAAAAAAGTTGTTGATCGTCGAGGGCTACATTTTAATCTGAAAATTTCGGGTTTTGGAGCACGTTGGGTTTTGTCATCTTCTCTCTTGGGGCTCCGGATTTGAGGTAGGGATATCCTACTCCTCTCTATGGATTTTGTCTTTAAATTTTGGTATTTTGAGATGTTGGGGTTGGTTTGGTAATTTTGTGAAAGTTTGGGGCTTTTGTATTATTTTACAAAAGTTGGGGTTTTATTTATAATAAACCTAGATGCATGTTTGGCATACAGAAATGGAATTAATGTTGAATCATTGATGAAAATGGGACCTAAGGGTTGTAATGTTAATTATGGAAAATGACCTAATTACATTGATTGATTAATTGGGATAATTAATTGTGAGAAATGAGGAAATGAAATGGAATTGTTGAGATTGGGAATGCATGGGGTTAAAGGGTGTAGTTGAATTATTTATCACTCACCGAAATGAAATGTTGATTGAATATCCAATTGTGCATTTATTTTCTGTTTAGAAATAATTGCTTTGGGCTATCGGTGAAGGATAGTCGTGATTGTTGTAGACAATGCATGATGATTAGGCAAACGAAAACTAATCAATGGAATGTGTCATGGAAATTGACGGTTGATAGAATATATTAACTGTATGTATTGAGTGATTGTATATAGAACCAATGTGTTTGTATACGTTATGTGTAGAGGAGGAGATGGGGGATGTACTCCGCGGTTTAGGGGAAGATGGGGGATGTACCTCTAAATCGGATAGTATTGGGAGAAGATAAGGGATGAACTCCGTAGATACAGCTCATATGCTTGTCTAGAAAAGTGAAGATAGAGCTAATATGCTTATCTTTGTGAAGTGTGGATACAGCTTATATGCTTATCTGTGAATGTGGGATATTGTTGCTATACATGTCTGTTGAGAATGGGGATATAGCTTATATGCTTATCTGTGAATGTGGGATATAGTTTTTATACATATCTGTTGAGATGATGGTAGAGCTAATATGCTTATCTGTTGAAAAAAAAGAAAATGAAAAGTAACTTGGACTTATAAGTCGGATGACATAAAATGTGATTTATGTGGATGTATCAGTGTTGGCCATCTATCAATTGCTAATCTTTTAGTCATTGTTCATGGTTGGTTTAGTGTATTTCTACTGGGCTGTGGCTCACCCTATATGGGAATGTCATTTTCAGGTACAGGTAGCATGCCACCTCCAAGGTCATAGCTTGGGAGGCTAGAGGCAAGCAGATTGTTGTTGTTTTAGTTCCTTTTTAATGTATTACATGTATATTCAAGCCGAGGGCTTAATGTGTAGATGAGTTAGCACTCTTTTGTTGTAACCAAGTGTTAACTTGGAAAGCTGTAAGCCCGTAGGGCATTTTGCTTTTGTTGTTAACATGTAATTCATTTGTAATGAAACTCTGATGAATAGAAGGTTATGGTTATTTCATATGTCAATGAATGTCTTATGTGATGGGTTTAATGTTATTATTTTGAGGGCGTTACAACTTGGTATCAGAGCGTACCGGGTTCGAATACTTTGGGTACGTGGGAAGTGATTAGTATCACAATGGGTTTGTCTCGCTTGATAAAGACTTAGATGTAGTGTCACATGCTATGTGTTTAATTGATAACATGCTTATGTGTTTATTTGGGTATGGGATTTGGTTTCTAGGATGTTGATTGGATCCTTGGATTTCTGGGAGTCTTGTTGGAAAAGCACTTGATCAATGCTGTTTCTAACCGGAACTCTAGTAATGCCTTGGGACTATCATTATCTGGAGATGAAATTCGTAAGTGCTTATGTGTTTATGTGCTTACGTGGAGTGAATTACTGTTGTCCATGCATTAGGACGTGAGTGTTTAGTTTTGGCACATTGTGAAGGTGCTAATGTTTTGTATTACCTTTATTAGGATGTCAGGACGAGGAAGAGGTGCTAGGCGTGGTAGGCCTGCGAGGCAGGAAGTACCATTACCGAAGGAGGTTCCGGCAGTGCAGGAGGGAGTTGGCCAGGCCAATGTGGCCGAGCCAGCGAGTCAATAGGCTATGGGTGCCTTGGCCAGAGAGATAGCAGGAGCTTTGGGTATTTTTAGAGCTGGGAATCAGGCGGCTGAGGCAGGGCCTTCTTTCTTGAAGAGGGAGTTTTTCCGGTCTAATCCGGATGAGTTTATCGGGGATCCGAAGGAGCCACTGAAGGTAGATGAGTGGCTAGAGCAAACGAGTAAGACGTTCGAGATGCTTGGCATCGAGGACGGAGCACTGAAAGTGACCTTGGCATCCTTCCAGCTGAAGGGAGATGCGGGTCAATGGTGGAAGTACGAGAAGGCTCGTGTTGGGGGTACATGGGAGGCGTTTGTGAATGCTTTTCAGGAGAGGTTTTTGTCTGCAGCAGCTAGGGAGAAGCTGAGGGATCAGTTTAGCCGGCTTAAACAGGAGGGCTTGTCAGTGGCCGAGTTTGAGGCTACTTTTACCAGTCTGTCCAGGTTTGCACCTGAACTGGTGGCGTCTGAGGAATGCCGTTGCTATGAGTTTGAGTGGAAGTTGAGGCGGGGCCTCAAGTTGAGAGTTGGTGGGTCTTACATCCGAGAGTATAGACACCTGGTAGATGCTGCTGCTCATATGGAGATTATGATGCAGGAAGAGGAGGAAGAGCAGAAGGGCTCCAAGAGGAGCCAGGATGGTTAGGGTGATGGCAGGAGGCAGAGGGGTTATAACCCTCAGCAGCCTCAGGGTGCAGTTTCTAGATCGACCTTTCCAGTGCCGAGTGCAGGCTCGGGGAGAGGCAATCAGGGGGAGTTTGCTTGTTTCAAGTGTGGCCAGCTGGGTCACAAGGTTTCAGTTTGCCCGCAGAAGGGTGGGGGTCAGAGAGCTGCTTCTTCTTCAGCTAGACCGCAGAGTCAGAGTTTGGGCAGGGGGCAGTCCTTGTCTTGTTATCAGTGTGGACAGCCTGGGCACCTGAAGAGGTTTTGCCCGCAGTTGAGTGCCACTTCGGGAGCGTCTGGTTCCAGGCAGACGCAGAGTTTTCAGCCTGCTCAGTCTGTGCAGGCCTCGAGGGCCAACCAGGGGGCTTCGTCATCCCAGTCTGTGCAGCAGTCATATGCTCCTAGAGGTGAGCAGGGGGATCAGGGGCCCACAGGGCGCGTGTAAGCTGTTACCGCGCAGGATTTGGTACCAGCTCCATCGGTAGTGAGAGGTACTTTTCTGTTTTACAACTCGGTTGCTAGTGTGTTGATTGACACGGGTGCATCTCATTCTTTTGTATCTGCTGCATTTGCATCTGTTTTGGAATTGGAGTTAGCACAGTTAGCATCTCCTATTTGTGTGGTATCGCCTTTGGGTGGTGAGTTGATCTTGAAACAAGGTGTTAGAGGTTGTGATATAGAGGTCGCCGACCATAGGCTTCCTTTTCCGTTTGTTGTCATGCCCATGAAGGGTTTTGATGTTATTTTGGGTATGGACTGGCTATCGTCATACCGGGCTGTTATCGATTGCTACCGCCAGAGGGTCACATTATGTACCTTGAGCGGGGAGTGGTTCCATTTCTTGGGAGACCGAGTTGGTTGTGTTTTGCCACCGGGGTATGATTCGCGAGGGCGAAGTGAGCTTAGTGGTCTACTTACTAGCTTTGAGAGTGGTGAGTGTAATGAAACCCAGGTTGTTTTGCCAAGGGTAGTTTGTGAGTACTCGGACGTCTTTCCCGAGGATCTCGTTAGTTTGCCACCTCATAGGGAGATCGAGTTCTCCATTGATTTAGTGCTCGGCACGGCGCCGATTTCTATGGCACCTTATCGTTTTGCCCCAGCAGAGTTGGTTGAGTTGAAAGTTCAGCTCCAGGAATTGCTAGATAAAGGTTTTGTTCGCCCTAGTGTTTCGCCGTGGGGAGCACCGGCCCTCTTTGCTAAGAAGAAAGATGGTGCCTTGAGATTGTGTATTGACTACCGGAAGTTGAATCGGGCTACGGTTAAGAATAAGTACCCTATGCCCCGTATAGATGATTTGTTTGACCAGTTGAAGGGTTCCCGTTGTTTCTCTAAGATAGACTTGAGATTGGGTTACCACCAGTTGAGGGTCAGGGAGGAGGATATTCCTAAGACGGCATTCCGTACGCGGTATGGCCATTATGAGTTTCTGGTGATGCCTTTTGGGCTTACCAATGCACCGGCAGTCTTTATGGACTTGATGAACCGGATCTTCCGGGAATTCTTGGATCGATTCGTAGTCGTTTTCGTAGACGACATTCTTATCTATTCACCTTCAGAGGAGAAGCACGAGGAACACTTGAGAGTGGTGCTTGAGTTGCTTAGAGCCCATAGGCTGTATGCCAAGTTTGGGAAATGTGAGTTTTGGCTAGGAGAAGTCAAATTCCTAGGCCACGTAGTATCCGGGGAAGGGGTGTCTGTTGATACATCTAAGGTAGAGGTAGTGCAAGATTGGGCACGGCCTAAGAATGTGTTTGAGATCCGCAGTTTTCTGGGATTAGCTGGGTATTACCGCCGGTTTGTGAAAGATTTCTCCAGGTTAGCGTCACCGTTGACTAGACTGACTCGGAAGGGAGTCAAGTTTGTGTGGAGTGAGACTTGTGAAAAGTCGTTCCAAGAGCTGAAAGTTAGATTGACCACCGCTCCGGTTCTGATTATTCCAGAGAGAGGGGTGGGTTATGCGGTTTATTATGATGCCTCACGAGAGGGTTTGGGTTGTGTATTGATGCAAGATGGGAAAGTGGTAGCTTATGGCTCACGTCAGTTGAAAATACACGAGAAGAATTACCCTACACACGACTTAGAGTTAGCGGCTGTGATCTTTGCCTTGAAAATCTGGAGGCACTACCTTTATGGTGAGAAGTTCGAGGTGTTCTCGGACCACAAGAGTTTGAAGTATCTGTTTACACAGAGAGACTTGAATTTGAGACAGAGGAGATGGATGGAGTTCATTGAGGATTATGACTTTGAGTTGCATTATCACCCGGGAAAGGCCAATGTTGTGGCCGATGCCCTTAGTAGGAAATCCATTAGCGATGTAGCTTGTATAGCCATCCGGGAATGGGAGATGTTGGGAGCACTTGGCGAGTTTGATTTGCTACTCGGCGAATCTGTTGAGGCTGCGGCCTTGTTTTCAGTTGTTGCACAACCTACACTTGTGACTAGAGTGTTAGAGGCATAGAGAGGTGACCTTGAGGTAGAGTCCTTCCGAGAGAAGATCTCCAGTGAGAAAGTTGAGAAGGGTTTGACGGTGTATCCCGACCTGAGTGTGAGATACCGAGACCGTTTGTTTGTACCGAAGTCTTACCGAGAGGAAGTACTCCGAGAGTTTCACCATTCACGTCTTGCGGTGCATCCGGGAGGCACTAAGATGTATCGGGATTTGGGTCGCCAGTTTTGGTGGCGGGGTATGAAGAGAGATGTGGCTGTTTTCGTATCGAAGTGCCTTACTTGCCAGCAAGTGAAGGCCGAGCATCAGAGGCCAGCGGGTTTGTTGCAACCCTTGCCTATTGCCGAGTGGAAGTGGGAACATGTCACTATGGACTTCGTGTAGGTCTTCCGAGGACTCAGCGGAGTAGTGATGCCATTTGGGTGGTTGTAGACCGGTTGACTAAGTCGGCGCACTTTATTCCTATGCGCGTGAGAGACTCGGTAGATCATCTTGCCGACTTGTATATTCGGGACATAGTGAGATTGCACGGGGTCCCAGTGGCGATCGTCTCGGATAGAGATCCTCGTTTTACTACCAGGTTGTGGCAGAGTTTGCAGAGTGCCTTGGGCACTAAGTTGACCTTTAGTACGGCTTATCACCCTCAGACTGACGGGCAGTCCGAGCGTACTATTCAGATCCTCGAGGATATGCTTCGGGGTTGTGTCCTGGACTTCAGTGGGACGTGGGAGAGGCACTTACCCTTGGTAGAGTTTGCGTACAACAACAGTTTTCAGTCTAGTATCGGTATGGCACCGTTTGAGGCCTTGTATGGCCGACTGTGTAGGTCTCTAGTTTGTTGGGCCGAGGTGGGTGATGCACCTTTGTTGGGTCCGGAGTTGGTTAGGGAGACGACGGAGAAAGTTGAGCTTATCCGTAGGAGGCTTGTTACAGCCCAGAGTCGCCAAAAGAGTTATGCCGACCGTAGGAGGAGGCCTTTGGCGTTTGAGGTAGGTGATCATGTCTTTCTGAAGATATCACCTAGGTGAGGCTTGATGAGGTTTGGGAAGAGTGGGAAGTTATCCCCTCGATTTATTGGTCCTTTTGAGATCCTTGAGAGGATTGGCGAGGTTGCTTATCGGTTAGCTTTACCGCCGCAGTTGTCCGGAGTTCATGACGTGTTTCATGTGAGTATGCTTTGGAAATATGAGCCAGATCCATCACATGTATTGGATTGGACCGACTTAGAGGTAGATGAGGATGCCTCGTATGAGGAGAGACCGGTTCGGGTCTTGGATAGGCGGGATCAGGTCCTGCGTGGCAAGACCATTCCTTTGGTGAAAGTCTTGTGGAAACATCACGGAGTGGAGGAAGCCACTTGGGAACGTGAGTTGGAAGTCCGTGAGAAATATCCGGACTTGTTTGTTGATATGTAATCTTGTGTTTAAATTTTGAACTATTATTGAACTTAAGAACTTTTATATATGTCTTAAGTTGTGAAACATTGAAAATGTTTTGGTTTATTGGAAGTATGTTTTGGAACTTGCCTCGTATGGAAGTTGAATGTAACATTATATATGTTGAATACATTGTTAAAATTGGAAAGGAAATGCGTAATGTTGATGCATGTTGAAAGTACATATGTTGTTTACATATTGTGAAATGCCTCCTGTTAAAGGGATGGGATGACCGGTAATGGGTCGAATTGTTGAATGTTAAAGTGTAACATTGTTTAAAATGGAGGAAAACCTGTTTTAAAAACTTGTGTTTAATTTCGGGGACGAAATTCTTTAAGGGGGGAAGGTTATAGTGATCCCGGATTTACCCTTGTTGTACAGTGATCTGGACATGTGTCCGTGGAGGTTGGTAGTTGATTATTATCTTGTTTACATCCTTTTTACTTTGTAGTTGAGTTATGGGATGTGTTGGGCAGGTTTGTTACAGGTTGGTTGAGTTTAGAAACCAAAACTAGTTGCCCAGATTTTGACCTGTCCACTTGAGCGGGGGTTTTGGCGCTCGAGCGGGAATTGCACCCATCCAGTATTTCCTGTGCAGTGTTGGACGCTCGAGCATGGGATTGGCCGCTCGAGCGGGGTTGTGTGAGTGCCGCTCGAGCGGGTAGTTGGAAGCTCGAGCGGAGACCTGGTTCTGTAAAAGTTCTGGGAGTGTGCATCCGCCGTTCGGGCGGGATGGTTGACGCTCGAGCGGGAGTCTGTAAGTGACGCTCGAGCGGGGTGTTTGACGCTCGAGCGGGGCGACTGGGTTTAAGTTCCGAGTTTTGACTTTTCAAATCACTTTTTCACTTTCTCTTCTCTCTCTTACTTTTCCAAAAACATCATTGTTGAGCCTCTCACTCTAGAACTCTACCTTCTCTCTAGGTTTTGATCTAGTAGGAGTGATTTGCTCACCTTTGGCCTTTACAAAAAAGTTGTTGATTGTCGAGGGCTACATTTTAATCTGAAAATTTGGGGTTTTGGAGCACGTTGGGTTTTGTCATCTTCTCTCTTGGGGCTCCGGATTTGAGGTAGGGATATCCTACTCCTCTCTATGGATTTTGTCTTTAAATTTTGGTATTTTGAGATGTTGGGGTTGGTTTGGTAATTTTGTGAAAGTTTGGGGCTTTTGTATTATTTTACAAAAGTTGGGGTTTTATTTATAATAAACCTAGATGCATGTTTGGCATACAGAAATGGAATTAATGTTGAATCATTGATGAAAATGGGACCTAAGGGTTGTAATGTTAATTATGGAAAATGACCTAATTACATTGATTGATTAATTGGGATAATTAATTGTGAGAAATGAGAAAATGAAATGGAATTGTTGAGATTGGGAATGCATGGGGTTAAAGGGTGTAGTTGAATTATTTATCACTCACCAAAATGAAATGTTGATTGAATATCCAATTGTGCATTTATTTTCTGTTTAGAAATAATTGCTTTGGGCTATCGGTGGAGGATAGTCGTGATTGTTGTAGACAATGCATGATGATTAGGCAAACGGAAACTAATCAATGGAATGTGTCATGGAAATTGACGGTTGATAGAATACATTAACTGTATGTATTGAGTGATTGTATATAGAACCAATGTGTTTGTATACGTTATGTGTAGAGGAGGAGATGGGGGATGTACTCCGCGGTTTAGGGGAAGATGGGGGATGTACCTCTAAACCGGATAGTATTGGGAGAAGATAAGGGATGAACTCCATAGATACAGCTCATATGCTTGTCTAGAAAAGTGAAGATAGAGCTAATATGCTTATCTTTGTGAAGTGTGGATACAGCTTATATGCTTATCTGTGAATGTGGGATATTGTTGCTATACATGTATGTTGAGAATGGGGATATAGCTTATATGCTTATCTGTGAATGTGGGATATAGTTTTTATACATATCTGTTGAGATGATGGTAGAGCTAATATGCTTATCTGTTGAAAAAAAAGAAAATGAAAAGTAACTTGGACTTATAAGTCGGATGACATAAAATGTGATTTATGTGGATGTATCAGTGTTGGCCATCTATCAATTGCTAATCTTTTAGTCATTGTTCATGGTTGGTTTAGTGTATTTCTACTGGGCTGTGGCTCACCCTATATGGGAATATCATTTTTAGGTACAGGTAGCATGCCACCTCCAAGGTCATAGCTTGGGAGGCTAGAGGCGAGCAGATTGTTGTTGTTTTAGTTCCTTTTTAATGTATTACATGTATATTCAAGCCGAGGGCTTAATGTGTAGATGGGTTAGCACTCTTTTGTTGTAACCAAGTGTTAACTTGGAAAGCTGTAAGCCCGTAGGGCATTTTGCTTTTGTTGTTAACATGTAATTCATTTGTAATGAAACTCTGATGAATAGAAGGTTATGGTTATTTCATATGTCAATGAATGTCTTATTTGATGGGTTTAATGTTATTATTTTGAGGGCGTTACAATTTGGAAATTAAATAAAAAAGGAAGTTAAATAGGAAAGTAAATTGAACAAAAATGGAAGTAGAATATGAATAAAAATGAAAGTTGCATAAAATTAAAAATGGAAGTTCAATCCAGAAACCACTATACCTTAATGATCAATTTGGAAATTAAATAAAAAAGAAATTTTAATAGAAAAGTAAATTGAATAAAAATGGAAGTTGAATAAAAATAAAAATGAAAGTTGCATAAAATTAAAAATGGAAGTTCAATCCAAAAACCACTATACCTTAACGATCTATTTGGAAATTAAATAAAAAAGGAAGTTAAAGAGGAAAGTAAATTGAACAAAAATGGAAGTTGAATAAAAATAAAAATGAAAGTCGCATAAAATTAAAAATGGAAGTTCAATCCAAAAACCACTATACCTTAACGATCTATTTGGAAATTAAATAAAAAAGGAAGTTGAGTAGAAATGAAACTTGAATAAAAAAGGAAGTTAAATAAAAATAAAAATGGAAGTTGCAGAAAATTAAAAATGGAAGTTCATTCCAGAAACCACTAACCCTAAACCATTAATTAACCTTACACAAGCACAAACCCAAGAATAAACATTAGCATAATACATGTGTAAAGAAAACAAATTACAGCATATATGATCCCATGTACCTTACTGTTGAGGTGGAGGCCTTCTGGCCGCCCACGCACAGATCTGCTCGTTGATCAGCACTTGTAATTCGGCTAGTCGCTGATCACACTCTACGATACGTTCGGCTATGTACTGTTGAGTGTAGAAGTCGACTAGTGTATTAAGATAATACTGTTTTTGGCGTTGCCAGAAATCTGAATATTTTAACAGTTGTTCTAACAGATTAACCGAGGGCATACATTAAAAAAAAACTTTTATCGAAGAAGTAAAAGTATTTTACAAGAGGGGGTTGGAGAGATATTACAAAGAGAGAGAGAGAGTGAAAATTTCAAAAACAAACTAAAATAATTTTTTATGCTCTACCTCAACAAGGGTGAGGAGATCCCTTTTATAACCAAAAAGATAAGAATTATTATTACAAACTGACAGATGGCAAACTTCGAGAGGACCGAAAGATTTCCATCTTATCTTCTTATCTTTAGCTTTGTCGGTGTGGGGAGCAGAATTATTAATCTCCTTTTTCCTGTAGCACTTTTGACTGGGGCGAATCTTTCTTTTTCAAAAGATGTTTGTTTGTTATGCCGACGGCTACTCAGCAGGGCCCTTGCCTTTACTGTTTTTGTCCTTGGACATCTTATCTGCAATAATGGCTGTTAGAGAATCCCAAAAATCTCCAAGGTGGGGTTCATCATTATCATCTTATGGATCCTATGATTCTCCAGCGAGTACGTGTTCGGCTGGATCACTCTCGGGTTCTGATGGAGTCTGACTGGTACCTGACCGCATGGAGACGTCATCATTCTGGCCAACAGATTGAAGGAACTGATCTTTGAGATAATCCATGCTTTTGACGATCAATTAACTATCTGACAGCTGTGGATACTTCTGTTTGAATTCTTTCTGGATTTGTAGAAACGGATTGGTGACTGGTGAAGGAGCCGGAAGGGCAGGCTGCTTAACTGATTCCCAACAAGCTTGGGTATGCTGGTTAATTTTCTGGAGAAGATCTTTAAGATCCATTTTATCCTACCATTTGACAAAAAATATTCTTTTTAGTTTAGGGACTTTATTCTGATAGTCACAAGCGAAGTCTCACTTCCATATCCAGGGGATGCTAAAACGGATACTGAAGTGAACTACAGATTTACTGATGGATAAATCTCTGTTTTTATTTAAATATGAATACGCACGGGAATAAGCCACATGCCATTCATTGTATGTTGTTCGAACACTTTCTGGTAAAATGTCTAAAGAAAGACTGAATTTATCCCACCAAACGAGGAACCAATTTGGGACATCGTTTTTAAGGACATCAGGGAGAACACGGATAAACCAAGAGTGATTCTTGATTGGATTCTGATAGTAAAAAACCTGGGTAAACGCATCAATGTAATCCCAGTAAGAGTATTTAGTCTGTTTGTTCCGGAGATCAAGATCCCGGGTAGTATGCGGATGAATGCCCCAAGTGGAGATGGGCATAATATGTCGGATAACAATTTTGCTATACTGGATAGGGCTAGCAGATTTGGTGATATCATGCAGGGTATGCTTGATTTCAACAGCCCCAGTTTCTGTTAACATCTGTTCATAGATGTACCTGTACTGGTCAAAATGAGGGGGAGATTGCTGTGTAGTAAGATAACGACGTTTGATCTCCCATGGATCTGACATCCATTGTTTATCTGCGGATTCGATCCAGAGGACTGTTTCCTCTGTTAGACTGTTGGGGGTATACGGATCTTCCGGCCTAAGGAGGACATCCTTAGCCGAGGGAGTACTGGTTTGTCCTCTCAGAGGAGGAAATTCTGATGGTTCATAGCGAGGGTTATTACCCCGGCCACGACCACGCCCACGCTGGCCTTTACTGGTCATTTACTGATTTCTGTAAATATTCACGGGTGAGAAAATCAGGCAAAGAGTTAGTTTCTCCTTTAATATATTCAATATCAAAATCAAAATTGGATAAATAACTCTGCCATGTTAAGAATATCTGTTTGGAAGCAAGGTTTTTAACATCCTGCTTAAATATCTGTTTAGCAGCAGAGCAATCAACTCTGATTAGAAAATGCTGGTTTAATAAATCATCCTGAAATTTAATAACACATTTTACAATGGCTAAACATTCCTGTTTAATAGTTGGATAATTTAAAGCAGCTTGATTCCAATGTCCAGAATGAAAGCGTAATAACTCTTCTTTCTGGGTTTTGGGATTAAACTGTTTTAAAATACCACCAAATCCTTGATTGGAAGCGTCAGTTTCTACAATCTTTTTCCAATTAGGATTAGGTAACTGTAAACATGGTAACTGTTGGACTTTAGCTTTTATTCGTTGTACAGCTAAAGTATGTTTTGGAGACCACGGTGGAGGATTCTTCCTTAACCTGGTATATAAAATGTTAGCATCGGTAGATAAATTATGATAATAATCTCGAACATAATTAAGACTGCCTAAAAATCTCTGTAATTGAGTTTTGTCTTTAATTTCATCAGGAAATTTAGAAGCAAACTCCATACTACGGTTAATAGGTATAATACTACCATTGGAAATATTATGACCTAAATATCTGATAGTTGTTTGAAATAACTGCATTTTAGGGGCAGAAATAACTAAACCATTTCTGATAATAACATTCTTAAAAATATTAAGATGTTTAACATGCTGATCAATTGATGAGGAAAAAATTAAAACATCATCAATGTATGAAAGAGTAAATTCTGTATACGGGTTAAAAATATCATTCATGATATGTTGAATTCTGATGGGGCATTTTTTAAACCAAATGGCATGACATTCCATTCATAATGCCCAAAGGGTACTGTAAAAGCTGTTTTATAGCGATCCTGTTCAGCAATTTCAATTTGCCAATATCCTGATTTAAGATCAAATTTAGAGAAAATAATCGCATCCTGTAATCGATCCAAAAGATCTTTTTTATTCGGAATTGGATATCTAATCCATTTTAATTTGTCATTTAACGGTTTATAATTGATTACAAGGCGGGGAATGCCTCTTTCAATTTCAGCATTTTTATTTGCATAAAAAGCGGTACAACTCCACGGGGAGTGACTAGGTTGGATCAATTTCTTATCAAGAAGATTTTGAATTTCTGTTTTACACATTTCCATATATTCCTTTTTCATTTGGCTAGGACAGGCACGAGTTGGAATATATTTTTCATCAAAATCCGGTTCATAGGGTAATGTGACAGTATACTTTTTGCGATTCCAAAAAGCATTGGGAACATTACCACTAACTTCTGTTTCAATTAATTTAATTTTCTGTTGGAAAGATGGTTGTTGTAACCTTTGTTCTGTTGCGAGAAAATGAACTTCTTTTTGTATTAGATTTATCTGGTTCTGTTTACAAGTAATTAAATCCCTAATTTGATCTAATTCTTTTGTATACGGTTGTGTGATAAATTCAAAAATAATGGATTTTCCTTGTAATTGGGAATAAATTCCTGTTTGGTCTATTTTCTGGATTGGCATCAAAAGACACAAAAATGGAGTGCCTAAAATGATATTTGTAGCAAGATTTTTGACTAAAACAAAAGATGTTGGAAGACATAAATCTTGGTTACAAATATATGCTTCTGGAACTTTGTATCTGATTTGGAGGGAATTTCCACTAGCACTGGTTAGACTTTGCGTAGTCTTTTCAAAATACCTGGTTGGAATTATACCTTCTTGGATACAATTCATATCTGCTCCACTATCGACTAAAGCAATAGCATCTTTAATCATGAAGTCAGGTTTTATTAAAAATGAAATTTTAATATACCATTTCTGAAAGGTTACTTGACTAACAAGTAACAAGTAAGGAGTAGAGGATTCAGGTTTAGATTTTTGTTCAGGTTTTTGTTCATTTTCTGTCTGTTGTTTTAACTGTTGACGAATATTTTTAATATCTTTAGTATTTGCTTTGCAAATGTTTTACTTCTGTTTTTAAAATGTTAATTTCCATTTTTAAATCCTGGAGGGTTGTTGGCTGTTCTAAAAGGGGTTTTGTTTGAATCCTGTTTATTACATTTTTAAGACTGTAAGCATAGTCTGGTATAGGAGGAGTCTCCTGGATTGTCTGTTGGTGTTCATAACACATTTTTAAATATTTTATTTTAATTTCTGGATCTTGGATTTGGTCTGCGACAGCAAGCATATCCTTTTGGGTATCTGTTAAAACATTAATACTGCTAGGTTCACCTAAGTGTAAACCATTCATTTCAACTATTGATTTCCAATAATTAATTTCTGATATATGTTCCTGATTAGTACTACAGGGACAAGATTCTTTTGGTTCTTCTTCACTGGTTGAAGTGGAATATAACTGATTAATTTCATCTTCAGAAGGGGTTTCTTCATCAGTTGAATTTTCTTCTGCTTCAAGAGCTTGGATTATCTGTTCTTTAATACCTAAATCAAGATTTAATTCATTAACCTTGGATTTAGCTTTGGATTTGCATCTATTAGCATAATGTCCGGTTTGGCCACATTTGTAGCATTTTACTTCTGAATTATTTTTAGGTTTTCCTTGAGATTTACGGGTAGATTTCTTTGGATAAAACTTCTTGGTGGTTTGCGGATGACTACTCTTATGAGACTTTCTTCGGAAAGGTTTAGATGACTTCTTACGAGAAACCTGACGGGGTTTTCCGGGATATTTAATGGCTGGTTCATAAGCAAATTGGTCACAAAATTCACCTAATTCTTTTCTTCCTGTTAAATTCTGTTGTTTCATTTGGTAATGAAGTTTAAGGTCATTACACAAGGAAAGACCTTCATCGGTAATTATGGAACACAATTGTCCATAAGTATACTGGTCGTAAGGAATAGACATCCGGCCATGGCGGTCTCGAAGTTTTTTCCTAACTCGTTCGGCAAAAAGGGTAGGAAGGCCATCAACAAATTTGGCTTTCCAATGAGTACTGTTAGCATCAGGTCGTTGCATGACCTTAAGCAAGAAAACATCCTTGTACCATCGAAAATGGGTAAGCGATGGACAACGAAGGTTCTGTAAAAGCTCACGACTACGATCATGAGCACTGGTACTGGTACCAACAAAATGGAGGATGATAGTCTGAATAAGAGTATAGACAGCATCCTGTTGTTGGACGGGCTGATTGTTAGTCGGATCTACTTCAACTTTGACTGAATTAAGGATTTCTAACTGTTGGGTAAGAGTGAGAACATTATCCCACCATCCTTTAAGGGCGCCGGTAAAGCCATTAATAATAAACTTAGCAATGGCTTGGTCGTTGTTACTATACTGACAACATACGGTTGCATACATCAACATTTGATGTAATTTCTTATAAATTCCGTATTCAGATTCACCATCTATATTCCATTTATAAATGGTTTTGCCATGATAGCTTCCCTGGTCATTAATATAGGTTTCTTCATAAAGAAGATCAGGAGGAGTCGGTCGGGCGTAATAGTTCCGAGTGGGTGGTAACATAGTTGGGCGAGAGGAACTATACGAATGTAATTTGTTAACGGATGAGGGTTCTTGGAAATTCATTTGAATTTCATGAATTTGGGTTGGAGAAAGATTATCATCTTCATCTACGGATGGTTCAGCTTGAAGCATCTGGATGGATCCACTGGATTGTCCAGGTGGCTGGGTTGCAGGAGGGTGAACATGTAAAGTTTGCATCTTCTGTAAGAGGGTGTCCATAAACTCTGTATTAGAGGCTTTTAACTTAAAGTTACTAATCTCTAATGGAGGTTTAATGGATACTGGATGTAGGGCAGCAGACCCTGTGACTGGTGATGCTAAGGTTCTATCCTTAAAGGTAGAAATAGCTTCTTCAATTCGGGTTAATTGTTTACTCATAGTCTGACAGATTAAGTTAGTATAATTGTTCTGTTTTACTAACAATCCTTCGGTTTTAGTAAATTTTCCTGATTGAGCATCTATATAGGCGGTCGCTAGTATGGGTTGACGGGTAGTCTCACCATTAGGAACTAACTCTAATGCTTGAGGAGGCGGATGTAAAGCATGAATAGCTTGTCCTTCAGTTGTAGTCCAAGTTTTATATTGATCTTCAATAGCATTTAACTGAGGTTGGCTAACTGTCTGGTACCATTCTACAAATGGTAATATCTTCTGATGTAACTCAAGATGTTGATAAAATTGAGTTTTATAATTTTCTAACTGTTCAGGGGTATGATTAGAAAAATACCATTTTCTAAACTCCTTATATTTTTCCTGGTTAAATTCCTGGTTGATTATTTTTCTATTTTCACTTCCTGGTGTAAAATCCATTAAATTTCAAAATTCATATCACTGGCCGTTGGGCTATCTGGTTGAGGTGGTTTTGTATAAACACCATGAGGAATTCTGTTTTGGGATAATCGGATTCCTTGAATTTCAGAATTCATAGGGTCTTCCTGGGGATCACTCGATGGCCTACTAGGAGGTCGAGAAGGTATATGTTGAAAGATAGAGTCAACTGACTGTCGGCGAGATTCTGGAAGATCTACCCTATAGGGTGGAATTGATTGTGAACAGTTTCCTGGTGCAGTTCGAAAACTGGTGTTGGAAAAGCTTCGTGGTGCTGTCCTAAAACTAGCATTTGAAGACATACTTCTGGTAAGCAAAGGTTTCAGAAATTGAAGGTAAACATTACCTTCCCTAGTCTGGATAACGTCATCGATGTTATGTTGAATCAACGGTTTTGGAGGGACAGCGTTAGGAATATGCCATTGGTCTGGAAAAGTTATATCCTTCCATGGGATTAACTTAGGTACGGCTACTTGACTACTGTAAAGATTAGTTTGAATTAATACTGTTTGACCTGTTTCAGTTTTCTTTTTTACATAAGGATTTAAAGTTGTTAAAGCCTTTATGCAAATTCGGGAATGAACTGAAAAATGGGGTGTTCCTGGTTTATACTCATAACCATGAGTAAGAATTCTTAGTTCTAATACGTCTGATAAATTAGCATCACAAAGAGCAACACTTAGGTTCGGGTAAATATCAAAGTATACTGGTCCATGAGACAAACTTGTTTCAATAGCACCCATAAGTGAGGCTCTCCAGTTAAGGCATCTACCATCTCTAAGGGTGCACTGAATACTGGTATTTTGACCAAGAAGGGTCAAAGGTTTAAAAGCAATTTGTACTAAACCTATGTGGATGTACTTATACTGTTTTAAAAATGGGATAAAATCATTGATGTGAATTAATCTGATTATCTCATCATTATTCTGAATGCAAGACGCATGTTCAAAGGTCTTGATGATAGTTTTACTCAGAAATTGGAAACGTCCTTTTCTGTAAATGGTGTATGGATCTACGGATGGGATAGTCCATTTATCTAGGGCTTCCTTAACTTCCTGGTATGCTACTAATTCAGCTGCTTTGGCTAGGGAGGAAACTGTATTTCCTACAGTTGTTACTGATTCGGATCCTGGTATTTCTACTGTATTTTCTTGTTGTTGTTCTGTCATGGTTTTATAGTGATCATATATGCCTAATTTATTTAAGTTATACCTATATTATGTTAATCTTTGAACTTGGCTCTGATACCATAGTAGGTGCTCACTAAAGGTCAAAGCTAGCACGTCTGTCAACGATTTACGGGCATCAAACGGTCAACCACAATCTCTGCTAAACGACCTAATCCCTACGCGACTTGGGTGACGTCCCACTTGTAACGCCCTCAAAATAATAACATTAAACCCATCAAACAAGACATGCGTTGACGTATAAACAAACCACCTTCTATTATTCATTAGCGTCTCATTACATAAGTATTACATGTTAACATCATAACAAAATGCCCTACGGGCTTACAGCTTTCCAAGTTAACACTTGGTTACAACAAAGAGTACTTAACTCGATACACATTAAGCCCTTGGCTTGAAGTTACATGTAATACATCAAAAGTAAAACAACAAAACATGTCCGCCTCTAGCCTCCCAGCTATGTCCTTGGAGGTGGCATGCTTCCTGTACCTGAAAATGATGTTCCCATATAGGGTGAGCCACAGCCCAGTAGAAATACACTAAACCAACCATGAACAATGACTAAAACATTAGCAATTGATAGATGGCCAACACTGATACAATCACATAAATTTCATATTTATGTCCCACAACTTATGAGTCTAAGTTACCTTTCATTTTCCCTTTTTCAACAGATAAGCATGTCAGCTCTATCATCATTTCAACAGATATGTATAACAACAATATCCACAGATAAGCATAAAAGCTATATCCACATTCTACAACAGATATGTATAAGAACAATATCCACAGATAAGCGTAAAAGCTATATCCACATTCTACAACAGATATGTATATCAACAATATCCACAGATAAGCATACAAGCTGTATCCACATTCTACAACAGATATGTATATCAACAATATCCACAGATAAGCATACAAGCTGTATCCACACTTCACAAAGATAAGCATATGAGCTCTATCTTCACTTCTCTAGACAAGCATATGAGCTCTGTCTACGGAGTTCATCCCCTATCTCCTCCCAATACCTATCCGGTTTAGAGGTACATCCCCTATCTTCCCCTAAACCGCGGAGTACATCCCCTATCTCCTCCTCTACACATAACGTATACAAACACAAAGGTTCTATATACAATCACTCAATACATATAATTAATGTATTCAATCAACCGTCAAGTTCCATGACACCTTTCATTGATTAGTTTCAGTTTACTTAATCATCAAGCATTGTCTACAACAATCACGACTATCCTCCACCGATAGCCCAAAGCAGTTATTTCTAAAACAGAAAATAAATGCACAAATGGATATTCAATCAACATTTCATTTCCTCATTTCTCACCAATTAATTATCCCAATTAATTAAACAATGTAATTAGGCCATTTTCCATAATTACCATTTCAACCCTTAGGTCCCATTTTCATCAATTCCATTTCTCCATGCCAAACATGCATCTAGGTTTATTATGAATAAAACCCCAACCTTTGTAAAATTACACAAAAGCCCCAAACTTTCATAAAATTACCCAACCAAGCCCAACATCTCAAAATACCAAAATTTAAAGACAAAACCCATAGAGAGGAGTAGGTTATCCCTACCTCAAACCCGGAGCCTCAAAGGAGATGAAGATCAAAACCAAAATGCTCCAAACCTCGAAATTTTCTGATCAAAAGGAAGCTCTTGACGATCAACACAACTTTTGTGAAGACAAAAGGTGAGTAAACGATCCTTACTAGATCAAATCTAAGAGAGAAGGGCCGATTTAGAGTGAGAAGCTCTGAAAATGGCTTTTTGAAAAAGTAAGAGAGAGAAGAGAAAGCAAAAAGTGATTTGAAAAGGCACAAATTCGGGACTTTAACCCAGTCTCCCGCTCGAGCGTAAAACACCCCGCTCGAGCGGCCACTCACAGACTTACGCTCGAGCGGCCAACCTCCCGCTCGAGCGCAGAATGCACTCGCTCAGCACTTTTGCAGAACCAGACCTCCGCTCGAGCTCCCAACTCTACGCTCGAGCGTACAACACTGCACAACAAATACTGGATGGGTGTATTCCACGCTCGAGCGCCAACACCTCCGCTCGAGCGGACAGGCCAAAAATCTGGGCAACTAGTTTTGGTTTCTAAACTCAACCAACCTGAAACAAACCCGCCCAACACATCCTATAACTCAAATGCAAAGCAAAGAGGATGTGAACACGATAATAGTCAACTACCAACATCTACAGACACAAGTCTGGATCACTATACAACAAGGGTAAACCCGAGATCGCTATAACCTCCCCCCCTTAAAGAATTTCGTCCCCGAAATTAAGCACCAGTTTTCAAAACAAGTTTTCTTCCATTTTAAACAATGTTATATTTTAACATTCAACAATTCGACCCATTACCGGTCATCCCATCCCTTAAACAAGAGACATATCACAATATGTAAACAACATATGTACTTTCAACATGCATCAACATTATGCACTATCCTTCCAATTTCAACAATATGTTCAACAGATATGATGTTACATTCAACTTCCATATGAGGCAAGTTCCAAAACATACTACCAATAATCAAAACATTCTCAATGTTTCACAACTTAAGACATATATAAAAGCTCTTAAGTTCAACAAAATGTAAAATTCAAATACAAGATTACATATCAATAAACAAGTCCGGATATTTCTCACGGACTTCCAACTCACGTTCCCAAGTGGCTTCCTCCACTCCGTGATGTTTCCACAAGACTTTCACCAAAGGAATGGTCTTGCCACGCAGGACCTGATCCCGCCTATCCAAGACCCGAACCGGTCTCTCCTCATACGAGGCATCCTCATCTACCTCTAAATCGCTCCAATCCAGCACATGTGATGGATCTGGCTCATATTTCCGAAGCATACTCACATGAAACACGTTATGCACCCCGGACAACTGCGGCGGTAAGGCTAACCGATAAGCAACCTCGCCAATCCTCTCAAGGATCTCAAAAGGACCAATAAACCGAGGGGATAATTTCCCACTCTTCCCAAACCTCATCAGGCCTCGCCTAGGTGATATCTTCAGAAAGACATGGTCACCTACCTCAAACGCCAAAGGTCTCCTCCTACGGTCAGCATAAGATTTCTGCCGACTCTGGGCTGTAACAAGCCTCCTACGGATAAGCTCAACTTTCTCCGTCGTCTCCCTAACCAACTCCGGACCCAACAAAGGTGCATCACCCACCTCGGCCCAACAAACTGGAGACCTACATGGTCGGCCATACAAGGCCTCAAACGGTGCCATACCGATGCTAGACTGAAAACTGTTATTGTAGGCAAACTCTACCAATGGCAAGTGCCTCTCCCACGTCCCACTGAAATCAAGGACACAACCCCGAAGCATATCCTCGAGGATCTGAATAGTACGCTCGGACTGCCCGTCAGTCTGAGGATGATAAACCGTACTAAAGGTCAACTTAGTGCCCAAGGCACTCTGCAAACTCTGCCACAACCTAGCAGTAAAACGAGGGTCTCTATCTGAGACAATCGTCACTGGGACCTCGTGCAATCTCACTACGTCCCGAACATACAAATCGGCAAGATGATCCACCGAATCTCTCACGCGCATAGGAATAAAGTGCGCCGACTTAGTCAACCGGTCTACAACCACCCAAATAGCATCACTACCCCGCTGAGTCCTCGGAAGACCTACAACGAAGTCCATAGTGACATGCTCCCACTTCCACTCGGCAATAGGCAAGGGTTGCAACAAACCCGCTGGCCTCTGATGCTCGGCCTTCACTTGCTGGCAAGTAAGGCACTTCGATACGAAAACAGCCACATCTCTCTTCATACCCCGCCACCAAAACTGGCGACCCAAATCCTGATACATCTTAGTACCTCCCGGATGCACCGCAAGGCGTGAATGGTGAAACTCTCGGAGTACTTCCTCTCGGCAAGACTCCGGTACAAACAAACGGTCTTGGTATCTCACACTCAGGTCGGGATACACCGTCAAACCCTTCTCAACTTTCCCACTGGAGATCTTCTCTCGGAGGGATTCTACCTCAAGGTCACCTCTCTGTGCCTCTAACACTCTAGTCACAAGTGTAGGCTGCGCAACAACAGAAAACAAGGCCGCAGCCTCGACAGATTCGCCCAGTAGCAAATCAAACTCGCCAAGTGCTTCTAACATCTCCCATTCCCGGATGGCTATACAAGCTACATCACTAATGGTTTTCCTACTAAGGGCATCGGCCACAACATTGGCCTTTCCCGGATGATAATGTAACTCAAAATCATAATCCTCGATGAACTCCATCCATCTCCTCTGCCTCAAATTCAAGTCTCTCTGTGTAAACAGATACTTCAAACTCTTGTGATCCGAGAATACCTCGAACTTCTCACCATAAAGGTAGTGCCTCCAGATTTTCAAGGCAAAGATCACAGCTGCCAACTCTAGGTCGTGTGTGGGGTAATTCTTCTCGTGTATTTTCAACTGACGTGAGCCATAAGCTACCACCTTCCCCTCTTGCATCAACACACAACCCAAACCCTCTCGTGAGGCATCACAATAAACCGCATAACCCAACCCTCTCTCCGGAATAATCAACACCGGAGCGGTGGTCAATCTAACTTTCAACTCTTGGAATGACCTTTCACAAGTCTCACTCCACACAAACTTGACTCCCTTCCGAGTCAGTCTAGTCAACGGTGACGCTAACCTGGAGAAATCTTTCACAAACCGACGGTAATACCCAGCTAATCCCAGAAAACTGCGGATCTCAAACACACTCTTAGGCTGTGCCCAATCTTGCACTGCCTCAACCTTGGATGTATCCACAGACACCCCTTCCCCGGATACCACGTGGCCTAAGAATTTGACTTCCCTCAGCCAGAACTCACACTTCCCAAACTTGGCATACAGCCTATGGGCTCTAAGTAACTCAAGCACCACTCTCAAGTGTGCCTCATGCTCCTCCTCAGAAGGCGAATAGATAAGGATGTCGTCCACGAAGACAACCACAAATCGGTCTAAGAACTCCCGGAAAATCCGGTTCATCAAGTCCATAAAGACTGCCGGTGCATTGGTAAGCCCAAATGGCATCACCAGAAACTCGTAATGGCCATACCGCGTACGGAATGCCATTTTCGGAATATCCTCCTCCCTGACCCTCAACTGGTGGTAACCCGATCTCAAGTCTATCTTAGAGAAACAACGGGAACCCTTCAACTGGTCAAACAAATCATCTATACGGGGCATCGGGTACTTATTCTTAACCGTAGCCCGATTCAACTTCCGATAGTCAATACACAATCTTAAGGCACCATCTTTCTTTTTAACAAAGAGGGCCGGCGCTCCCCACGGTGAAACGCTAGGGCGAACAAAGCCCTTATCTAGCAATTCCTGGAGCTGAACTTTCAACTCAACCAACTCTGCTGGAGCAAAACGGTAAGGTGCCATAGAAATCGGCGCCGTACCCGGCACTAAATCAATAGAGAATTCTATCTCTCGGTGAGGTGGCAAACTAACAAGTTCTTCGGGAAAAACATCCGAATACTCACAAACCACCCTCGGCAACACAATCCGAGTCTCAACACACTCGCTACTCTCAAAGCTAGCAAGTAAACCACTAAGCTCACTTCGCCCTAGCGAATCATACCCCGGTGGCAAAACACTACCAACCCGGTCTCCCAAGAAATGGAACCACTCCCCGCTCAAGGTACATAACGTGACCCTCTGGCGGTAGCAATCAATAACAGCCCGGTATGACGATAGCCAGTCCATACCCAAAATAACATCAAAACCCTTCATGGGCATGACAACAAACGGAAAAGGAAGCCTATAGTCGGCGACCTCTATATCACATCCTCTAACACCCTGTTTCAGGATCAACTCACCACCCAAAGGTGATACCACACAAATAGGAGATGCTAATTGTGCTAACTCCAATTCCAAAATAGATGCAAATGCAGCAGATACAAAAGAATGAGATGCACCCGTGTCTATCAACACACTAGCAACTGAGTTGCAAAACAGAAAAGTACCTCTCACCACAGATGGAGCTGGTACTAAATCCTGCGCGGTAACAGCATACACGCGCCCCGTAGGCCCCTGGTCTACCTGCTCACCTCTCGGAGCAAAAGACTGCTGCACAGACTGGGATGACGAAGCTCCCGGATTGGCCCTCGAGGCCTGCACAGACTGAGCTGGCTGAAAACCCTGCGTCTGCCTAGAACCAGACGCTCCCGAAGTGGCACTCAACTGTGGGCAAAACCTCTTCATGTGCCCAGGTTGTCCACACTGATAACAAGTCAAGAGCTGCCCCCTGCCCAAACTCTGACTCTGCGGTCTAGCTGAAAAAGAAGCAGCTTTCTGACCTCCACCCTTCTGCGGGCAAACTGAAACCTTGTGACCCAACTGGCCACACTTGTAACAAGTGAATTCCCCCTGGCCACCTCTCCCGGAGCCTGCACTCGGCACTGGGAAGGTCGATCTAGCAACACCACCCTGCGACTGCTGAGGGTTAGAACCCCTCTGCCTCCTGCCATCACTCTGACTATCCTGGCTCCTCTTGGAGCCTCTCTGACCCTCATCCTCCTCCTGCATCATAAGCTCCATATGAGCTGCAGCGTCCACTAGGTGTCTATACTCTCGAATATAAGACCCACCAATTCTCAACTTGAGGCCCCGCCTCAACTTCCGCTCAAACTCATAGCAACGGCGTCCCTCAGACGCCACCAGTTCAGGTGCAAACCTAGACAGACTGGTAAAAGTAGCCTCAAACTCGGCCACTGACAAGCCCTGCTGATTAAGCCGGCTAAACTGATCCCTCAGCTTCTCTCTAGCTACTGCAGACAAAAACCTCTCCTGAAAAGCATTCACAAATGCCTCCCAAGTCCCACCAACACGAGCCTTCTCGTATTTCCACCATTGACCCGCATCTCCCTTCAGCTGGAAGGATGCCAAGGTCACTTTCAATGCTCCGTCCTCGATGCCAAGCATCTCAAACGTCTTCGTTGTCTGTTCGAGCCATTCATCTGCCTTAAGCGGCTCTTTAGGATCCCCAATAAACTCGTCCGGATTACACCGAAAGAACTCCCTCTTCAAGAAAGAAGGCCCTATCTCAGCTGCCTGATTCTCAGCCCTAAGAATACCCAAAGCTCCTGCTAACTCTCTGGCCAAGGCACCCATAGCCTGCTGACCTACTGGCTCGGCCACATTGGCCTGACCAACTCCCTCCTGCACTGCCGGAATCTCACCCTGTAACGGTGCTTCCTGCCTCGCAGGTCTACCACGTCTAGCACCCCTTCCTCGTCCTGACATCCTAATAAAGGCAAAACAGAACGTTAGCACATTCACAAATGTGCCGAAACTAGACACTCACGTCCTAATGCATGGACAACTGTAATTCACTCCACATAAGCACATAAACACATAAGCACTTACGAATTTCATTTCCGGATAATGATAGTCCCGAGACGTTACTAGAGTTCCGGTTAGAAACAGCATTGATCAAGTGCTTTTCCAACAAGACTTCCAGAAACTCAAGGATCCACTCAACATCCTAGAAATTAAATCCCATACCCACATAGTCACATCAGCATGTTAGCATTTAAGCACATCACATACGATACTACATCTAAGTCTCTATCAAGCGAGACAAACCCATTGTGATACTAATCACTTCCCACGTACCCAAAGTATTCGAACCCGGTACGCTCTGATACCAAGTTGTAACGCCCTCAAAATAATAACATTAAACCCATCAAACAAGACATGCGTTGACGTATAAACAAACCACCTTCTATTATTCATTAGCGTCTCATTACATAAGTATTACATGTTAACATCATAACAAAATGCCCTACGGGCTTACAGCTTTCCAAGTTAACACTTGGTTACAACAAAGAGTACTTAACTCGATACACATTAAGCCCTTGGCTTGAAGTTACATGTAATACATCAAAAGTAAAACAACAAAACATGTCCGCCTCTAGCCTCCCAGCTATGTCCTTGGAGGTGGCATGCTTCCTGTACCTGAAAATGATGTTCCCATATAGGGTGAGCCACAGCCCAGTAGAAATACACTAAACCAACCATGAACAATGACTAAAACATTAGCAATTGATAGATGGCCAACACTGATACAATCACATAAATTTCATATTTAT
The DNA here is from genome assembly GCF_055761805.1 of Camellia sinensis. Taxonomy (NCBI): domain Eukaryota; kingdom Viridiplantae; phylum Streptophyta; class Magnoliopsida; order Ericales; family Theaceae; genus Camellia; species Camellia sinensis. Next base: position 42,249,310 of record NW_028128987.1, on the reverse strand, counting down.
GTCCCACAACTTATGAGTCTAAGTTACCTTTCATTTTCCCTTTTTCAACAGATAAGCATGTCAGCTCTATCATCATTTCAACAGATATGTATAACAACAATATCCACAGATAAGCATAAAAGCTATATCCACATTCTACAACAGATATGTATAAGAACAATATCCACAGATAAGCGTAAAAGCTATATCCACATTCTACAACAGATATGTATATCAACAATATCCACAGATAAGCATACAAGCTGTATCCACATTCTACAACAGATATGTATATCAACAATATCCACAGATAAGCATACAAGCTGTATCCACACTTCACAAAGATAAGCATATGAGCTCTATCTTCACTTCTCTAGACAAGCATATGAGCTCTGTCTACGGAGTTCATCCCCTATCTCCTCCCAATACCTATCCGGTTTAGAGGTACATCCCCTATCTTCCCCTAAACCGCGGAGTACATCCCCTATCTCCTCCTCTACACATAACGTATACAAACACAAAGGTTCTATATACAATCACTCAATACATATAATTAATGTATTCAATCAACCGTCAAGTTCCATGACACCTTTCATTGATTAGTTTCAGTTTACTTAATCATCAAGCATTGTCTACAACAATCACGACTATCCTCCACCGATAGCCCAAAGCAGTTATTTCTAAAACAGAAAATAAATGCACAAATGGATATTCAATCAACATTTCATTTCCTCATTTCTCACCAATTAATTATCCCAATTAATTAAACAATGTAATTAGGCCATTTTCCATAATTACCATTTCAACCCTTAGGTCCCATTTTCATCAATTCCATTTCTCCATGCCAAACATGCATCTAGGTTTATTATGAATAAAACCCCAACCTTTGTAAAATTACACAAAAGCCCCAAACTTTCATAAAATTACCCAACCAAGCCCAACATCTCAAAATACCAAAATTTAAAGACAAAACCCATAGAGAGGAGTAGGTTATCCCTACCTCAAACCCGGAGCCTCAAAGGAGATGAAGATCAAAACCAAAATGCTCCAAACCTCGAAATTTTCTGATCAAAAGGAAGCTCTTGACGATCAACACAACTTTTGTGAAGACAAAAGGTGAGTAAACGATCCTTACTAGATCAAATCTAAGAGAGAAGGGCCGATTTAGAGTGAGAAGCTCTGAAAATGGCTTTTTGAAAAAGTAAGAGAGAGAAGAGAAAGCAAAAAGTGATTTGAAAAGGCACAAATTCGGGACTTTAACCCAGTCTCCCGCTCGAGCGTAAAACACCCCGCTCGAGCGGCCACTCACAGACTTACGCTCGAGCGGCCAACCTCCCGCTCGAGCGCAGAATGCACTCGCTCAGCACTTTTGCAGAACCAGACCTCCGCTCGAGCTCCCAACTCTACGCTCGAGCGTACAACACTGCACAACAAATACTGGATGGGTGTATTCCACGCTCGAGCGCCAACACCTCCGCTCGAGCGGACAGGCCAAAAATCTGGGCAACTAGTTTTGGTTTCTAAACTCAACCAACCTGAAACAAACCCGCCCAACACATCCTATAACTCAAATACAAAGCAAAGAGGATGTGAACACGATAATAGTCAACTACCAACATCTACAGACACAAGTCTGGATCACTATACAACAAGGGTAAACCCGAGATCGCTATACCACTAACCCTAAACCATTAATTAACCTTATACAAGCACAAACCCAAGAATAAACATTAGCATAATACATGTGTAAAGAAAACAAATTACAGCATATATGATCCCATGTACCTTACTGTTGAGGTGGTGGAGGCCTTCTGGCCGCCCACGCACAGATCTGCTCGTTGATCAGCACTTGTAATTCAGCTAGTCGCTGATCACACTCTGCGATACGTTCGGCTATGTACTGTTGAGTGTAGAAGTCAACTGGTGTATTAAGATAATACTGTTTTTGGCGTTGCCAGAAATCTGAATATTCTAACAGTTGTTCTAACAGATTAACCGAGGGCATACATTAAAAAAAAACTTTTATTGAAGAAGTAAAAGTATTTTACAAGAGGGGGTTGGAGAGATATTACAAAGAGAGAGAAAGAGAGTGAAAATTTCAAAAACAAACTAAAATAGTTTTTTATGCTCTGCCTCAACAAGGGTGAGGAGATCCCTTTTATAACCAAAAAGATAAGAATTATTATTACAAACTGACAGATGGCAAACTTCGAGAGGACCGAAAGATTTCCATCTTATCTTCTTATCTTTAGCTTTGTCGGTGTGGGAAGCAGAATTATTAATCTCCTTTTTCCTGTAGCACTTTTGACTGGGGCGAATCTTTCTTTTTCAAAAGATGTTTGTCTGTTATGCCGACGGCTACTCAGCAGGGCCCTTGCCTTTACTGTTTTTGTCCTTGGACATCTTATCTGCAATAATGGCTGTTAGAGAATCCCAAAAATCTCCAAGGTGGGGTTCATCATTATCATCTTATGGATCCTGTGATTCTCCAGCGAGTACGTGTTCAGCTGGATCACTCTCGGGTTCTGATGGAGTCTGACTGGTACCTGACCGCATGGAGACGTCATCATTCTGGCCAACAGATTGAAGGAACTGATCTTTGAGATAATCCATGCTTTTGACGATCAATTCACTATCTGACAGCTGTGGATACTTCTGTTTGAATTCCTTCTGGATTTGTAGAAACGGATTGGTGACTGGTGAAAGAGCCGGAAGGGCAGGCTGCTTAACTGATTCCCAACAAGCTTGGGTATGCTGGTTAATTTTCTGGAGAAGATCTTTAAGATCCATTTTATCCCACCATTTGACAAAAAATATTCTTTTTAGTCTAGGGACTTTATTCTGATAGTCACAAGCGAAGTCCCACTTCCATATCCAGGGGATGCTAAAATGGATACTGAAGTGAACTACAGATTTACTGATGGATAAATCTCTGTTTTTATTTAAATATGAATACGCACGGGAATAAGCCACATGCCATTCATTGTATGCTGTTCAAACACTTTCTGGTAAAATGTCTAAAGAAAGACCGAATTTATCCCACCAAACGAGGAACCAGTTTAGGACATCGTTTTTAAGGACATCAGGGAGAACACGGATAAACCAAGAGTGATTCTTGATTGGATTCTGATAGTAAAAAACCCGGGTAAACGCATCAATGTAATCCCAGTAAGAGTATTTAGTCTGTTTGTTCCGGAGATCAAGATCCCGGGTAGTATGCGGATGAATGCCCCAAGTGGAGATGGGCATAATATGTCGGATAACAATTTTGCTATACTAGATAGGGCTAGCAGATTTGGTGATATCATGCAGGGTATGCTTGATTTCAACAGCCCCAGTTTCTGTTAACATCTGTTCATAGATGTACCTGTACTGGTCAAAATGAGGGGGAGATTGCTGTGTAGTAAGATAACGACGTTTGATCTTCCATGGATCTGACATCCATTGTTCATCTGTGGATTCGATCTGGAGGACTGTTTCCTCTGTTAGACTGTCGGGGGTATACGAATCTTCCGGCCTAAGGAGGACATCCTTAGCCGAGGGAGTACTGGTTTGTCCTCTCAGAGGAGGAAATTCTGATGGATCATAGCGAGGGTTATTACCCCGGCCACGACCACGCCCACGCTGGCCTTTACTGGTCATTTACTGATTTCTGTAAATATTCACGGGTGAGAAAATCAGGCAAAGAGTTAGTTTCTCCTTTAATATATTCAATATCAAAATCAAAATTGGATAAATAACTCTGCCATGTTAAGAATATCTGTTTGGAAGCAAGGTTTTTAACATCCTGCTTAAATATCTGTTTAGCAGCAGAGCAATCAACTCTGATTAGAAAATGCTGGTTTAATAAATCATCCTGAAATTTAATAACACATTTTACAATGGCTAAACATTCCTGTTTAATAGTTGGATAATTTAAAGCAGCTTGATTCCAATGTCCAGAATGAAAGCGTAATAACTCTTCTTTCTGGGTTTTGGGATTAAACTGTTTTAAAATACCACCAAATCCTTCATTGGAAGCGTCAGTTTCTACAATCTTTTTCCAATTAGGATTAGGTAACTGTAAACAGGGTAACTGTTGGACTTTAGCTTTTATTCGTTGTACAGCTAAAGTATGTTCTGGAGACCACGGTGGAGGATTCTTCCTTAACCTGGTATATAAAATGTTAGCATCGGCAGATAAATTATGATAATAATCTCGAACATAATTAAGACTGCCTAAAAATCTCTGTAATTGAGTTTTGTCTTTAATTTCATCAGGAAATTTAGAAGCAAACTCCATACTACGGTTAATAGGTATAATACTACCATTGGAAATATTATGACCTAAATATCTGATAGTTGTTTGAAATAACTGCATTTTAGGGGCAGAAATAACTAAACCATTTCTGATAATAACATTCTTAAAAATATTAAGATGTTTAACATGCTGATCAATTGATGAGGAAAAAATTACAACATCATCAATGTATGAAAGAGTAAATTCTGTATACGGGTTAAAAATATCATTCATGATATGTTGAAATTCTGATGGGGCATTTTTTTAAACCAAATGGCATGACATTCCATTCATAATGCCTAAAGGGTACTGTAAAAGCTGTTTTATAGCGATCCTGTTCAGCAATTTCAATTTGCCAATATCCTGATTTAAGATCAAATTTAGAGAAAATAATCACATCCTGTAATCGATCCAAAAGATCTTTTTTATTCGGAATTGGATATCTAATCCATTTTAATTTGTCATTTAACGGTTTATAATTGATTACAAGGCGGGGAATGCCTCTTTCAATTTCAGCATTTTTATTTACATAAAAAGCGGTACAACTCCACGGGGAGTGACTAGGTCGGATCAATTTCTTATCAAGAAGATTTTGAATTTCTGTTTTACACATTTCCATATATTCCTTTTTCATTTGGCTAGGACGGGCACGAGTTGGAATATATTTTTCATCAAAATCCGATTCATAGGGTAATGTGACAGTATACTTTTTGCGATTCCAAAAAGCATTGGGAACATTACCATAGACTTCTGTTTGAAATTCTGTTTCAATTAATTTAATTTTCTGTTGGAAAGATGGTTGTTGTAACCTTTGTTCTGTTGTGAGAAAATGAACTTCTTTTTGTATTAGCTTTATCTGGTTCTGTTTACAAGTAATTAAATCCCTAATTTGATCTAATTCTTTTGTATACGGTTGTGTGATAAATTCAAAAATAACGGATTTTCCTTGTAATTGGGAATAAATTCCTGTTTGGTCTATTTTCTGGATTGGCATCAAAAGACACAAAAATGGAGTGCCTAAAATGATATTTGTAGCAAGATGTTGGAAGACATAAATCTTGGTTACAAATATATGCTTCTGGAACTTTGTATCTGATTTGGAGGGAATTTCCACTAGCACTAGTTAGACTTTGGGTAGTCTTTTCAAAATACCTGGTTGGAATTATACCTTCTTGGATACAATTCATATCTGCTCCACTATCGACTAAAGCAATAGCATCTTTAATCATGAAGTCAGGTTTTATTAAAAATGAAATTTTAATATACCATTTCTGAAAGGTTACTTGACTAACAAGTAACAAGTAAGGAGTAGAGGATTCAGGTTTAGATTTTTGTTCAGGTTTTTGTTCATTTTCTGTCTGTTGTTTTAACTGTTGACGAATATTTTTAATATCTTTAGTATTTGCTTTGCAAATGTTTTACTTCTGTTTTTAAAATGTTAATTTCCATTTTTAAATCCTGGAGGGTTGTTGGCTGTTCTAAAAGGGGTTTTGTTTGAATCCTGTTTATTACATTTTTAAGACTGTAAGCATAGTCTGGTATAGGAGGAGTCTCCTGGATTGTCTGTTGGTGTTCATAACACATTTTTAAATATTTTATTTTAATTTCTGGATCTTGGATTTGGTCTGCGACAGCAAGCATATCCTTTTGGGTATCTGTTAAAACATTAATACTGCTAGGTTCACCTAAGTGTAAACCATTCATTTCAACTATTGATTTCCAATAATTAATTTCTGATATATGTTCCTGATTAGTACTACAGGGACAAGATTCTTCTGGTTCTTCTTCACTGGTTGAAGTGGAATATAACTGATTAATTTCATCTTTAGAAGGGGTTTCTTCATCAGTTGAATTTTCTTCTGCTTCAAGAGCTTGGATTATCTGTTCTTTAATACCTAAATCAAGATTTAATTCATTAACCTTGGATTTAGCTTTGGATTTGCATCTATTAGCATAATGTCCGGTTTGGCCACATTTGTAGCATTTTACTTCTGATTTATTTTTAGGTTTTCCTTGAGATTTACGGGTAGATTTCTTTGGATAAAACTTCTTGGTGGTTTGCGGATGACTACTCTTATGAGACTTTCTTCGGAAAGGTTTAGATGACTTCTTACGAGAAACCTGACGGGGTTTTCCGGGATATTTAATGGCTGGTTCATAAGCAAATTGGTCACAAAATTCACCTAATTCTTTTCTTCCTGTTAAATTCTGTTGTTTCATTTGGTAATGAAGTTTAAGGTCATTACACAAGGAAAGACCTTCATCGGTAATTATGGAACACAATTGTCCATAAGTATATTGGTCGTAAGGAATAGACATCCGGTCATGGCGGTCCTGAAGTTTTTTCCTAACTAGTTCGGCAAAAAGGGTAGGAAGGCCATCAACAAATTTGGCTTTCCAATGAGTACTGTTAGCATCAGGTCATTGCATGACCTTAAGCAAGAAAACATCCTTGTACCATCGAAAATGGGTAAGCGATGGACAACGAAGGTTCTGTAAAAGCTCACGACTACGATCATGAGCACTGGTATTGGTACCAACAAAATGGAGGATGATAGTCTGAATAAGAGTATAGACAGCATCCTGTCGTTGGACGGGCTGATTGGTAGTCGGATCTACTTCAACTTTGACTGAATTAAGGATTTCTAACTGTTGGGTAAGAGTGAGAACATTATCCCACCATCCTTTAAGGGCGCCGGTAAAGCCATTAATAATAAACTTAGCAATGGCTTGGTCGTTGTTACTATACTGACGACATACGGTTGCATACATCAACATTTGATGTAATTTCTTATAAATTTCGTATTCAGATTCACCATCTATATTCCATTCATAAATGGTTTTGCCATGATAGCTTCCCTGGTCATTAATATAGGTTTCTTCATAAAGAAGATCAGGAGGAGTCGGTCGGGCGTAATAGTTCCGAGTGGGTGGTAACATAGTTGGGCGAGAGGAACTATACGAATGTAATTTGTTAACGGATGAGGGTTCTTGGAAATTCATTTGAATTTCATGAATTTGGGCTGGAGAAAGATTATCATCTTCGTCTACGGATGGTTCAACTTGAAGCATCTGGATGGATCCACTGGATTGTCCAGGTGGCTGGGTTGCAGGAGGGTGAACATGTAAAGTTTGCATCTTCTGTAAGAGGGTGTCCAAAAACTCTGTATTAGAGGCTTTTAACTTAAAGTTACTAATCTCTAATGGAGGTTTAATGGATACTGGATGTAGGGCAGCAGACCCTGTGACTGGTGATCCTAAGGTTCTATCCTTAAAGGTAGAAATAGCTTCTTCAATTCGGGTTAATTGTTTACTCATAGTCTGACAGATTAAGTTAGTATAATTGTTCTGTTTTACTAACAATCCTTCGGTTTTAGTAAATTTTACTGATTGAGCATCTATATAGGCGGTCGCTAGTAAGGGTTGACGGGTAGTCTCACCATTAGGAACTAACTCTAATGCTTGAGGAGGCGGATGTAAAGCATGAATAGCTTGTCCTTCAGTTGTAGTCCAGGTTTTATATTGATCTTCAATAGCATTTAACTGAGGTTGGCTAACTGTTTGGTACTATTCTACAAATGGTAATATCTTCTGATGTAACTCAAGATGTTGATAAAATTGAGTTTTATAATTTTCTAACTGTTCAGGGGTATGATTAGAAAAATACCATTTTCTAAACTCCTTATATTTTTCCTGGTTAAATTCCTGGTTGATTATTTTTCTATTTTCACTTCCTGGTGTAAAATCCATTAAATTTCAAAATTCATATCACTAGCCGTTGGGTTATCTGGTTGAGGTGGTTTTGTATAAACACCATGAGGAATTCTGTTTTGGGATAATCGAATTCCTTGAATTTCAGAATTCATAGGGTCTTCCTGGGGATCACTCGATGGCCTACTAGGAGGTCGAGAAGGTATCTGTTGAAAGATAGAGTCAACTGACTGTCGGCGAGATTCTAGAAGGTCTACCCTATAGGGTGGAATTGATTGTGAACAGTTTCCTGGTGCAGTTCGAAAACTGGTGTTGGAAAAGCTTCGTGGTGCTGTCCTAAAACTAGCATTTGAAGACATACTTCTGGTAAGCAAAGGTTTCTGAAATTGAAGGTAAACATTACCTTCCCTAGTTTGGATAACGTCATCGATGTTATGTTGAATCAACGGTTTTGGAGGGACAGCGTTAGGAATATGCCATTGGTCTGGAAAAGTTATATCCTTCCATGGGATTAACTTAGGTACGGCTACTTGACTACTGTAAAGATTAGTTTGAATTAATACTGTTTGACCTGTTTCAGTTTTCTTTTTGACATAAGGATTTAAAGTTGTTAAAGCCTTTATGAAAATTCAGGAACGAACTGAAAAAGGGGGTGTTCCTGGTTTATACTCATAACCATGAGTAAGAATTCTTAGTTCTAATACGTCTGATAAATTAGCATCACAAAGAGCAACGCTTAGGTTCAGGTAAATATCAAAGTATACTGGTCCATGAGACAAACTTGTTTCAATAGCACCCATAAGTGAGGCTCTCCAGTTAAGGCATCTACCATCTCTAAGGGTGCACTGAATACTGGTATTTTGACCAAGAAGGGTCAAAGGTTTAAAAGCAATTTGTACTAAACCTATGTGGATGTACTTATACTGTTTTAAAAATGGAAGTTGCAGAAAATTAAAAATGGAAGTTCATTCAAGAAACCACTATACCTTAACAATCTATTTGGAAATTAAATAAAAAAAGAGGTTTAATAGAAAAGTAAATTGAATAAAAATGGAAGTAGAATAAAAATAAAAAGAAAAGTTGCATAAAATAAAAAGTGGAAGTTCAATCCAGAAACCACTTTACCTTAACGATCTGTGTGCAAATTAAATAAAAAGGGAAGTTTAATAGAAAAGTAAATTGAATAAAAATGGAAGTTGAATAAAAATAAAAATGGAAGTTGCAGAAAATTAAAAATGGAATTTCATTCCAGAAACCACTACACCTTAACGTTCTATTTGGAAATTAAATAAAAAAGGAAGTTTAATAGAAAAGCAAATTGGTTAAAAATGGAAGTAAAATAAAAATAAAAATGAAAGTTGCATAAAATTAAAAATGGAAGTTCAATCCAGAAACCACTATACCTTAACAATCTACTTGGAAATTAAATAAAAAAGGAAGTTTAATAGGAAAGTAAATTGAATTAAAATGGAAGTAGAATAAAAATAAAAATGAAAGTTGCATAAAATTAAATATGGAAGATCAATCCAGAAACCACTATACCTTAACGATCTATTTGGAAATTAAATAAAAAAGGAAGTTTAATAGAAAAGTAAATTGCATAAAATGGAAGTTGAATAAAAATAAAAATGAAAGTTGCATAAAATTAAAAATGGAAGTTCAATCCAAAACCACTATACCTTAACGATCTATTTGGAAATTAAATAAAAAAAGAAGTTGAGTAGAAAAGAAACTTGAATAAAAAAAAGGAAGTTAAATAATAATAAAAATGGAACTTGCAGAAAATTGAAAATGGAAGTTCATTCAAGAAACCACTATACCTTAACAATCTATTTGGAAATTAAATAAAAAAGGATGTTTAATAGAAAAGTAAATTGAATAAAAATGGAAGTAGAATAAAAATAAAAAGGAAAGTTGCATAAAATAAAAACTGGAAGTTCAATCCAGAAACCACTATACCTTAACAATCTGTGTACAAATTAAATAAAAAAGGAAGTTTGATAGAAAAATAAATTGAATAAAAATAGAAGTTGAATAAAAATAAAAATGAAAGTTGCAGAAAATTAAATATGGAAGTTCAATCCAGAAACCACTATACCTTAATGATCAATTTGGAAATTAAATAAAAAAGAAAGTTTAATAGAAAAGTAAATTGAATAAAAATGGAAGTAGAATATGAATAAAAATGAAAGTCGCATAAAATTAAAAATGGAAGTTCAATCCGGAAACCACTATACCTTAGGGATCTATTTGGAAATTAAATAAAAAAGGAAGTTTAATAGGAAAGTAAATTGAATTAAAATGGAACTAGAATAACAATAAAGTTGAAAGTTGCATAAATTAAAAATGGAAGTTCAATCCAGAAACCACTATTCCTTAACGATCTATTTGGAAATTAAATAAAAAAGGAAGTTTAATAGAAAAGTAAATTGAATAAAAATAGAAGTTGAATTAAAAATAAAAATGAAAGTTGCAGAAAATTAAATATGGAAGTTCAATCCAGAAACCACTTTAACATAACGATCTATTTGGAAATAAAATAAAAAAGGAAGTTTAATAGAAAAGTAAATTGAATAAAAATGGAAGTTGAATAAAATAAAAATGAAAGTTGCATAAAATTAAAAATGGAAGTTCAATCCAAAAACCACTATACCTTAACGATATATATGGAAATTAAATAAAAAATGAAGTTGAGTAGAAAAGAAACCTGAATAGAAAAGGAAGCTAAATAAAAATAAAATTGGAAGTTGCAGAAAATTTAAAATGGAAGTTCATTCAAGAAACCACTATACCTTAACGATCAATTTAAAAATTAAATAAAAAAGGAAGTTTAATAGAAACGTAAATTGAACAAAAATCTAAGTAGAATAAAAATAAAAATGAAAGTTGGATAAAATTAAAAGTGGAAGTTCATTCCAGAAACCACTATACCTTAACGATCTATTTGGAAATTAAATAAAAAAGAAAGTTTAATAGAAAAAGTAAATTGAATAAAAATGGAAGTAGAATAAAAATAAAAATGAAAGTTGCATAAAATTAAAAGTGGAAGTTCAATCCAGAAACCACTACACCTTAACGATCTATTTGGAAATTAAATAAAAAAGGAAGTTTAATATAAATGTAAATTGAATAAAAATGGAAGTTAAAGAAAAATAAAAATGAAAGTTGCATAAAATTAAAAATGGAAGTTCAATCCAATAACCACTATACCTTAACGATCTACTCGGAAATTAAACAAATAATGAAGTTTAATAGAAAAGTAAATCAAATAAAAATGGAAGTTAAATAAAAAAATAATGAAAGTTGCATAAAATTAAAATTGAAAGTTCAATCCAGAAACCACTATACCTTAACGATGTATTTGGAAATTAAAAAAAAAAGGAAGTTTAATAGAAAAGTAAATTGAATAAAAATGAAAGTTGCAGAAAATGAAATATGGAAGTTCAATCCAGAAACCACTATACCTTAACGATCTATTTGGAAATTAAATAAAAAAGAAAGTTTAATAGAATAGTAAATTGAATAAAAATGGAAGTTGAATAAAAATAAATTGAAAGTTGCATAAAATTAAAAATGGAAGTTCAATCCAAAAACCACTATACCTTAACGATCTATTTGGAAATTAAATAAAAAAAAGAAGTTCAGTAGAAAAGAAACTTGAATAAAAAAGGAAGTTAAATAAAAATAAAAATGGAAGTTGCAGAAAATTAAAAATGGAAGTTCATTCCAGAAACCACTATATCTAAACGATCTATTTGGAAATTAAATAAAAAAGGAAGTTTAATAGAAAAGTAAATTGAATAAAAATGGTAGTTGAATAAAAATAAAAATGAAAGTTGTATAAAATTAAAAATGGAAGTTCAATCCAAAAACCACTATACCTTAGCGATCTATTTGGAAATTAAATAAAAAAGGAAGTTTAATAGGAAAGTAAATTTAATTAAAATGGAAGTAGAATAAAAATTAAAATAAAAGTTGCATAAAATTAAAAATGGAAATTCAATCCAGAAACCACTATACCTTAACGATCTATTTGGAAATTAAATAAAAAAGGAAGTTTAATTGAAAAGTAAATTCAATAAAAATAAAAATGAAAGTTGCATAAAATTAAATATGGAAGTTCAATCGAGAAATCACTTTACCATAACAATTTATTTGGAAATTAAATAAAAACGGAAGTTTAATGGGAAAGTAAATTTAATTAAAATGGAAGTAGAATAAAAATTAAAATGAAAGTTGCATAAAATTAAAAATGGAAGTTCAATCCAGAAACCACTATACCTTAACGATCTATTTGGAAATTAAATAAAAAAGGAAGTTTAATAGGAAAGTTAATTGAATTAAAATGGAAGTTGAATAAAAATAAAAGTGAAAGTTGCATAAAACTAAAATTGGAAGTTCAATCCAGAAATCACTATACCTTAACGATCTATTTGGAAATTAAATAAAAAAGGAAGTTTAATAGAAAAGTAAATTGAATGAATATGGAAGTTGAATAAAAATAAAAATGAAAGTTGCAGAAAACTAGAAATGGAAGTTCAATCCAAAAACCACTATACCTTAACGATCTATTTGGAAATTAAATAAAAAAGGAAGTTGAGTAGAAAAGAATCTAGAATAAAAAAGGAAGTTAAATAAAAATAAAAATGGAAGTTCATTCCAGAAACCATTATACCTTAACGATCTATTTGGAAATTAAATAAAAAAGGAAGTTTAATAGGAAAGTTAATTGAATTAAAATGGAAGTATAATAAAAATAAAAATGAAAGTTGCATAAAACTAAAATTGGAAGTTCAATCCAAAAACCACTATACATTAACGATCTATTTGGAAATTAAATAAAAATGGAAGTTTAATAGAAAAGTAAATTGAATGAATATGGAAGTTGAATAAAAATAAAAATGAAAGTTGCAGAAAATTAAAAATGGAAGTTCAATCCAAAAACCACTATACCTTAACGATCTATTTGGAAATTAAAAAAAAAAAAGAAGTTGAGTAGAAAAGAATGTAGAATAAAAAAGGAAGTTAAATAAAAATAAAAATAGAAGTTGCAGAAAATTAAAAATGGAAGTTCATTCCAGAAACCACTATACCATAACGATCTATTTGGAAATTAAATAAAAAAGGAAGTTTAATAGAAAAGTAAATTGATTAAAAATTGAAGTAAAATAAAAATAAAAATGAAAGTTGCATAAACTTAAAAATGGAAGTTCATTCCAGAAACCACTATACCTCAACGATCTACTTGGAAATTAAATAAAAAGGGAAGTTTAGTAGGATAGTAAATTGAATTAAAATGAAAGTAGATTAAAAATAAAAATGAAAGTTGCAGAAAATTAAATACGGAAGTTAAATCCAGAAACCACTATACCTTAACGATCTATTTGGAAATTAAGTAAAAAAGGAAGTTTAATAGAAAAGTAATTTGAATAAATATGGAAGTTGAATAAAAATAAAAATGAAAGTTGCAGAAAATTAAATATGGAAGTTAAATCCAGAAACCACTTTGCCTTAACGATCTATTTGGAAATTAAATAAAAAAGGAAGTTCAATAGAAAAGTAAATTGAATAAAAATGGATGTTGAATAAAAATAAAAATGAAAGTTGCATAAAATTAAAAATGGAAGTTCAATCCAAAAACGGCTATATCTTAACGATCTATTTGGAAATAAAAATAAAAAAGGAAGTTTAATATAAAAGTAATTTGAATAAATATGGAAGTTGAATAAAAATAAAAATGAAAGTTGCAGAAAATTAAATATGGAAGTTAAATCCAGAAACCACTTTGCCTTAACGATCTATTTGGAAATTAAATAAAAAAGGAAGTTTAATAGAAAAGTAAATTGAATAAAAATGGAAGTTGAATAAAAATAAAAATGAAAGTTGCATAAAATTAAAAATGGAAGTTCAATCCAAAAACGGCTATATCTTAACGATCTATTTGGAAATTAAATAAAAAAGGAAGTTGAGTAGAAATGAAACTTGAATAAAAAAGGAAGTTAAATAAAAATAAAAATGGAAGTTCATTCCAGAAACCACTATACCTTGACGATCTATTTGGAAATTAAATAAAAAAGGAAGTTTAACAGAAAAGTAAATTGAACAAAAATGGAAGTAGAATATAAATAAAAATGAAAGTTGCATAAAATTAAAAATGGAAGTTCAATCCAAAAACCACTTTACCTTAACGATATATTTGGAAATTAAATAAAAAAAGAAGTTTAGTAGAAATGAAACTTGAATAAAAAAGGAAGTTAAATAAAAATAAAAATGGAAGTTGATGAAAATTAAAAATGGAATTTCATTCCAGAAACCACCATACCTTAACGATCTATTTGGAAATTAAATAAAAAAAGGAAGTTTAATAGAAAAGTAAATTGATTAAAAATGAAAATAGAATATAAATAAAAATGAAAGTTGCATAAAATTAAAAATGGAAGTTCAATCCAAAAACCACTATACCTTAACAATATTTTTGGAAATTAAATGAAAAAGGAAGTTGAGTAGAAAAGAAACCTGAATAAAAAAGGAAGTTAAATAAAAATAAAAATGGAAGTTGCAGAAAATTAAAAATGGAAGTTCATTCTAGAAACCACTATACCTTAACGATCTATTTGGAAATTAAATAACAAAGGAAGTTTAATAGAAAAGTAAATTGAATAAAAATGGAAGTAGAATATAAATAAAAATGAAAGTTGCATAAAATTAAAAATGGAAGTTCAATCCGGAAACCACTATACCTTAGTGATCTATTTGGAAATTAAATAAAAAAAGGAAGTTTAATAGGAAAGTTAATTGAATTAAAATGGAAGTAGAATAAAAATAAAAATGAAAATTGCATAAAACTAAAATTGCAAGTTCAATCCAAAAACCACTATACATTAACGATCTATTTGGAAATTAAGTAAAAAAGGAAGTTTAATAGAAAAGTAAATTGAATAAATATGGAAGTTCAATAAAAATAAAAATGAAAGTTGCAGAAAATTAAATATGGAAGTTAAATCCAGAAACCACTTTACCTTAACGATCTATTTGGAAATTAAATAAAAAAGGAAGTTTAATAGAAAACTAAATTGAATAAAAATGGAAGTTGAATAAAAATTAAAATGAAAGTTGCATAAAATTAAAAATGGAAGTTCAATCCAAAAACCACTATACCTCAACGATCTATTTGGAAATTAAATAAAAAAAGAAGTTGAGTAGAAATGAAACTTGAATAAAAAAGGGAGTTAAATAAAAATAAAAATGGAAGTTGCAGAAAATTAAAAATGGAGGTTCAATCCAGAAACCACTATACCTTAACGATCTATTTGGAAATTAAATAAAAAAGGAAGTTTAATAGAAAAGTAAATTGAATAAAAATGGAAGTAGAATATAAATAAAAATGAAAGTTGCATAAAATTAAAAATGGAAGTTCAATCCAGAAACCAATATACCTTAGCGATCTATTTGGAAATTAAATAAAAAAGGAAGTTTAATAGGAAAGTAAATTGAATTGAAATGGAAGTAGAATAAAAAGAAAAATGAAAGTCGCATAAAATTAAAAATGGAAGTTCAATCCAAAAACCACTATACCTTAACGATCTATTTGAAAATTAAATAAAAAATGAAGTTTAATAGAAAACTAAATTGAATAAAAATGGTAGTTGAATAAATATAAAAATGAAAGTTGTGTAAAATTAAAAATGGAAGTTCAATCCGAAAACCACTATACCTTAACGATCTATTTGGAAATTAAATAAAAAAGGAAGTTGAGTAGAAAAGAAATTTGAATAAAAAAGGAAGTTAAATAAAAATAAAAATGGAAGTTGCAGAAAATTAAAAATGGAAGTTCATTCCAGAAACCACTATACCTTAACGATCTATTTGGAAATTAAATAAAAAAGGAAGTTTAATAGAAAAGTAAATTGATTAAAAATGGAAGTAGAGTATAAATAAAAATGAAAGTTGCATAAAATTAAAAATGGAAGTTCATTCCAGAAACCACCACACCTTAACCATCTATTTGGAAATTAAATAAAAAAAGGAAGTTTAATAGAAAAGTAAATTGATTAAAAATGAAAGTAGAATATACATAAAAATGAAAGTTGCATAAAATTAAAAATGGAAGTTCAATCCAAAAACGGCTATATCTTAACGATCTATTTGGAAATAAAAATAAAAAAGGAAGTTTAATATAAAAGTAATTTGAATAAATATGGAAGTTGAATAAAAATAAAAATGAAAGTTGCAGAAAATTAAATATGGAAGTTAAATCCAGAAACCACTTTGCCTTAACGATCTATTTGGAAATTAAATAAAAAAGGAAGTTTAATAGAAAAGTAAATTGAATAAAAATGGAAGTTGAATAAAAATAAAAATGAAAGTTGCATAAAATTAAAAATGGAAGTTCAATCCAAAAACGGCTATATCTTAACGATCTATTTGGAAATTAAATAAAAAAGGAAGTTGAGTAGAAATGAAACTTGAATAAAAAAGGAAGTTAAATAAAAATAAAAATGGAAGTTCATTCCAGAAACCACTATACCTTGACGATCTATTTGGAAATTAAATAAAAAAGGAAGTTTAACAGAAAAGTAAATTGAACAAAAATGGAAGTAGAATATAAATAAAAATGAAAGTTGCATAAAATTAAAAATGGAAGTTCAATCCAAAAACCACTTTACCTTAACGATATATTTGGAAATTAAATAAAAAAAGAAGTTTAGTAGAAATGAAACTTGAATAAAAAAGGAAGTTAAATAAAAATAAAAATGGAAGTTGATGAAAATTAAAAATGGAATTTCATTCCAGAAACCACCATACCTTAACGATCTATTTGGAAATTAAATAAAAAAAGGAAGTTTAATAGAAAAGTAAATTGATTAAAAATGAAAATAGAATATAAATAAAAATGAAAGTTGCATAAAATTAAAAATGGAAGTTCAATCCAAAAACCACTATACCTTAACAATATTTTTGGAAATTAAATGAAAAAGGAAGTTGAGTAGAAAAGAAACCTGAATAAAAAAGGAAGTTAAATAAAAATAAAAATGGAAGTTGCAGAAAATTAAAAATGGAAGTTCATTCTAGAAACCACTATACCTTAACGATCTATTTGGAAATTAAATAACAAAGGAAGTTTAATAGAAAAGTAAATTGAATAAAAATGGAAGTAGAATATAAATAAAAATGAAAGTTGCATAAAATTAAAAATGGAAGTTCAATCCGGAAACCACTATACCTTAGTGATCTATTTGGAAATTAAATAAAAAAAGGAAGTTTAATAGGAAAGTTAATTGAATTAAAATGGAAGTAGAATAAAAATAAAAATGAAAATTGCATAAAACTAAAATTGCAAGTTCAATCCAAAAACCACTATACATTAACGATCTATTTGGAAATTAAGTAAAAAAGGAAGTTTAATAGAAAAGTAAATTGAATAAATATGGAAGTTCAATAAAAATAAAAATGAAAGTTGCAGAAAATTAAATATGGAAGTTAAATCCAGAAACCACTTTACCTTAACGATCTATTTGGAAATTAAATAAAAAAGGAAGTTTAATAGAAAACTAAATTGAATAAAAATGGAAGTTGAATAAAAATTAAAATGAAAGTTGCATAAAATTAAAAATGGAAGTTCAATCCAAAAACCACTATACCTCAACGATCTATTTGGAAATTAAATAAAAAAAGAAGTTGAGTAGAAATGAAACTTGAATAAAAAAGGGAGTTAAATAAAAATAAAAATGGAAGTTGCAGAAAATTAAAAATGGAGGTTCAATCCAGAAACCACTATACCTTAACGATCTATTTGGAAATTAAATAAAAAAGGAAGTTTAATAGAAAAGTAAATTGAATAAAAATGGAAGTAGAATATAAATAAAAATGAAAGTTGCATAAAATTAAAAATGGAAGTTCAATCCAGAAACCAATATACCTTAGCGATCTATTTGGAAATTAAATAAAAAAGGAAGTTTAATAGGAAAGTAAATTGAATTGAAATGGAAGTAGAATAAAAAGAAAAATGAAAGTCGCATAAAATTAAAAATGGAAGTTCAATCCAAAAACCACTATACCTTAACGATCTATTTGAAAATTAAATAAAAAATGAAGTTTAATAGAAAACTAAATTGAATAAAAATGGTAGTTGAATAAATATAAAAATGAAAGTTGTGTAAAATTAAAAATGGAAGTTCAATCCGAAAACCACTATACCTTAACGATCTATTTGGAAATTAAATAAAAAAGGAAGTTGAGTAGAAAAGAAATTTGAATAAAAAAGGAAGTTAAATAAAAATAAAAATGGAAGTTGCAGAAAATTAAAAATGGAAGTTCATTCCAGAAACCACTATACCTTAACGATCTATTTGGAAATTAAATAAAAAAGGAAGTTTAATAGAAAAGTAAATTGATTAAAAATGGAAGTAGAGTATAAATAAAAATGAAAGTTGCATAAAATTAAAAATGGAAGTTCATTCCAGAAACCACCACACCTTAACCATCTATTTGGAAATTAAATAAAAAAAGGAAGTTTAATAGAAAAGTAAATTGATTAAAAATGAAAGTAGAATATACATAAAAATGAAAGTTGCATAAAATTAAAAATGGAAGTTCAATCCAAAAACCATTATACCTTAACGATATTTTTGGAAATTAAATGACAAAGGAAGTTGAGTAGAAAAGAAACTTGAATAAAAAAGGAAGTTAAATAAGAATAAAAATGGAAGTTGCAGAAAATTAAAAATGGAAGTTCATTTTAGAAACCACTATACCTTAACGATCTATTTGAAAATTAAATAACAAAGGAAGTTTAATCGAAAAGTAAATTGAATAAAAATGGAAGTAGAATATAAATAAAAATAAAAGTTGCATAAAATTATAAATGGAAGTTCAATCCGAAAACCACTATACCTTAGTGTTCTATTTGGAAATTAAATAAAAAAAAAAGAAGTTTAATAGGAAAGTTAATTGAATTAAAATGGAAGTAGAATAAAAATAAAAATGAAAGTTGCATAAAACTAAAATTGGAAGTTCAATCCAGAAACCACTATACCTTAACGATCTATTTGGAAATTAAGTGAAAAAGGAAGTTTAATAGAAAAGTAAATTGAATAAATATGGAAATTGAATAAAAATAAAAATGAAAGTTGCAGAAAATTAAATATGGAAGTTAAATCAAGAAACCACTTTAACTTAACGATCTATTTGGAAATTAAATAAAAAAGGAAGTTTAATAGAAAAGCAAATTGAATAAAAATGGAAGTTGAATAAAAATTAAAATGAAAGTTGCATAAAATTAAAAATGGAAGTTCAATCCAAACACCACTATACCTTAACGATCTATTTGGAAATTAAATAAAAAAAGAAGTTGAGTAGAAATGAAACTTGAATAAAAAAGGGAGTTAAATAAAAATAAAAATGGAAGTTGAAGAAAATTAAAAATGGAAGTTCAATCCAGAAACCACTATACCTTAACGATCTATTTGGAAATTAAATAAAAAAGGAAGTTTAATAGAAAAGTAAATTGAATAAAAATTGAAGTAGAATATAAATAAAAATGAAAGTTGCATAAAATTAAAAATGGAAGTTCAATCCAGAAACCACTATACCTTAACGATCTATTTGGAAATTAAATAAAAAAGGAAGTTTAATAGGAAAGTAAATTGAATTAAAATGGAAGTAGAATAAAAACAAAAATGAAAGTTGCATAAAATTAAAACAGGAAGTTCAATCCAGAAACCACTATACCTTAACGATCTATTTTGAAATTAAATAAAAAAGGAAGTTTAATAGAAAAGTAAATTGAATTAAAATGGAAGTTGAATAAAAATATAAATGGAAGTAGCAGAAAATTAAATATGGAAGTTCAATCCAAAAACCACTTTACCTTAACGATCTATTTGGAAATTAAATAAAAAAGGAAGTTGAGTAGAAAAGAAACTTGAATAAAAAAGGAAGTTAAATAAAAATAAAAATGGAAGTTGCAGAAAATTAAAATTGGAAGTTCATTCCAGAAACAACTATACCTTAATGATCTATTTGGAAATTAAATAAAAAAGGAAGTTTAGTAGGAAAGTTAATTGAATTAAAATGGAAGTAGAATAAAAATAAAAATGAAAGTTGCATAAAACTAAAATTCGAAGTTCAATCCAGAAACCACTATACCTTAACGATCTATTTGGAAATTAAATAAAAAAGGTAGTTTAATAGAAAAGTAAATTGAATAAATATTGAAGTTGAATAAAAATAAAAATGAAAGTTGTAGAAAATTAAATGTGGAAGTTAAATCCAGAAACCACCTTACCTTAACGATCTATTTGGAAATTAAATAAAAAAGGAAGTTTAATAGAAAACTAAATTGAATAAAAATGGAAGTTGAATAAAAATAAAAATGAAAGTCGCAGAAAATTAAAAATGGAAGTTCAATCCAAAAACCACTATACCTTAACGATCTATTTGAAAATTAAATAAAACAGGAACTTTAATAGAAAAGTAAATTGAATAAAAATGGTAGTTGAATAAATATAAAAATGAAAGTTGTGTAAAATTAAAAATGGAAGTTCAATCCAAAAACCACTATACCTTAACGATCTATTTGGAAATTAAATAAAAAAGGAAGTTGAGTAGAAAAGAAATTTGAATAAAAAAAGGAAGTTAAATAAAAATAAAAATGGAAGTTGCAGAAAATTAAAAATGGAAGTTCATTCCAGAAACCACTATACCTTAACGATCTATTTGGAAATTAAATAAAAAAGGAAGTTTAATAGAAAAGTAAATTGATTAAAAATGGAAGTAGAGTATAAATAAAAATGAAAGTAGCATAAAATTAAAAATGGAAGTTCATTCCAGAAACCACCACACCTTAACGATCTATTTGGAAATTAAATAAAAAAAGGAAGTTTAATAGAAAAGTAAATTGATTAAAAATGAAAGTAGAATATAAATAAAAATGAAAGTTGCATAAAATTAAAAATGGAAGTTCAATCCAAAAACCACTATACCTTAACGATATTTTAGGAAATTAAATGACAAAGGAAGTTGAGTAGAAAAGAAACTTGAATAAAAAAGGAAGTTAAATAAAAATAAAAATGCAAGTTGCAGAAAATTTAAAATGGAAGTTCATTCTAGAAACCACTATACCTTAACGATCTATTTGGAAATTAAATAACAAAGGAAGTTTAATAGAAAAGTAAATTGAATAAAAATGGAAGTACAATATAAATAAAAATAAAAGTTGCATAAAATTATAAATGGAAGTTCAATCCGGAAACCACTATACCTTAGTGATCTATTTGGAAATTAAATAAAAAAAGGAAGTTTAATAGGAAAGTTAATTGAATTAAAATGGAAGTAGAATAAAAATAAAAATGAAAGTTGCATAAAACTAAAATTGGAAGTTCAATCCAAAAACCACTATACCTTAACGATCTATTTGAAAATTAAGTAAAAAAGGAAGTTTAATAGAAAAGTAAATTGAATAAATATGGAAGTAGAATATAAATAAAAATAAAAGTTGCAGAAAATTAAATATGGAAGTTAAATCAAGAAACCACTTTACCTTAACGATCTATTTGGAAATTAAATAAAAAAGGAAGTTTAATAGAAAAGTAAATTGAATAAAAATGGAAGTTGAATAAAAATTAAAATGAAAGTTGCATAAAATTAAAAATGGAAGTTCAATCCAAAAACCACTATACCTTAACGATCTATTTGGAAATTAAATAAAAAAAGAAGTTGAGTAGAAATGAAACTTGAATAAAAAAGGGAGTTAAATAAAAATAAAAATGGAAGTTGAAGAAAATAAAAAATTGAAGTTCAATGCAGAAACCACTATACCTTAACGATCTATTTGGAAATTAAATAAAAAATGAAGTTTAATAGAAAAGTAAATTGAATAAAAATGGAAGTAGAAAATAAATAAAAATGAAATTTGCATAAAATTAAAAATGGAAGTTCAATCCAGAAACCAATATACCTTAGCGATCTATTTGGAAATTAAATAAAAAAGGAAGTTTAATAGGAAAGTAAATTGAATTAAAATGGAAGTAGAATAAAAACAAAAATGAAAGTTGCATAAAATTAAAACAGGAAGTTCAATCCAGAAACCAATATACCTAACGATTTATTTTGAAATTAAATAAAAAAGGAAGTTCAACAGAAAAGTAAATTGAATAAAAATGGAAGTTGAATAAAAATAAAAATGGAAGTAGCAGAAAATTAAATATTGAAGTTCAATCCAAAAACCACTTTACCTTAACGATCTATTTGGAAATTAGATAAAAAAGGAAGTTGAGTAGAAAAGAGACTTGAATAAAAAAGGAAGTTAAATAAAAATAAAAATGGAAGTTGCAGAAAATTAAAATTGGAAGTTAATTCCTGAAACCACTATACCATAATGATCTATTTGGAAATTAAATAAAAAAGGAAGTTTAGTAGGAAAGTTAATTGAATTAAAATGGAAGTAGAATAAAAATAAAAATGAAAGTTGCATAAAACTAAAATTCGAAGTTCAATCCAGAAACCACTATACCTTAACGATCTATTTGGAAATTAAATAAAAAAGGTAGTTTAATAGAAAAGTAAATTGAATAAATATTGAAGTTGATTAAAAATAAAAATGAAAGTCGCAGAAAATTAAAAATGGAAGTTCAATCCAAAAACGACTATACCTTAACGATCTATTTGAAAATTAAATAAAATAGGAACTTTAATAGAAAAGTAAATTGAATAAAAATGGTAGTTGAATAAATATAAAAATGAAAGTTGTGTAAAATTAAAAATGGAAGTTCAATCCAAAAACCACTATACCTTAACGATCTATTTGGAAATTAAATAAAAAAGGAAGTTGAGTAGAAAAGAAATTTGAATAAAAATGGAAATTGAATAAAAATAAAAACGGAAGTTGCAGAAAATTAAAAATGGAAGTTCATTCCAGAAACCACTATACCTTAACGATCTATTTGGAAACTAAATAAAAAAGGAAGTTTAATAGAAAAGTAAATTGATTAAAAATGGAAGTAGAATATAAATAGAAATGAAAGCTGCATAAAATTAAAAATGGAAGTTCATTCCAGAAACCACCATACCTTAACGATCTATTTGGAAATTAAATAAAAAAAGGAAGTTTAATAGAAAAGTAAATTGATTAAAAATGAAAGTAGAATATAAATAAAAATGAAAGTTGCATAAAATAAAAAATGGAAGTTCAATCCAAAAACCACTATACCTTAACGATATTTTTGGAAATTAAATGACAAAGGAAGTTGAGTAGAAAAGAAACTTGAATAAAAAAGGAAGTTAAATAAAAATAAAAATGGAAGTTGCAGAAAATTAAAAATAGAAGTTCATTCTAGAAACCACTATACCTTAAAGATCTATTTGGAAATTAAATAACAAAGGAAGTTTAATAGAAAAGTAAATTGAATAAAAATGGAAGTAGAATATAAATAAAAATGAAAGTTGCATAAAATTAAAAATGGAAGTTCAATCCGGAAACCACTATACCTTAGTGATCTATTTGGAAATTAAATTAAAAAAGGAAGTTTAATAGGAAAGTTAATTGAATTAAAATGGAAGTAGAATAAAAATAAAAATGAAAGTTGCATAAAACTAAAATTGGAAGTTCAATCCAGAAACCACTATACCTTAACGATCTATTTGGAAATTAAGTAAAAAAGGAAGTTTAATAGAAAAGTAAATTGAATAAAAATGGAAGTTGAATAAAAATTAAAATGAAAGTTGCATAAAATTAAAAATGGAAGTTCAATCCAAAAACCACTATACCTTAACGATCAATTTGGAAATTAAATAAAAAAGGAAGTTTAATAGAAAAGTAAATTGAATAAAAACGGCAGTAGAATATAAATAAAAATGAAAGTTGCAGAAAATTAAAAATGGAAGTTCAATCCAGAAACCACTATACCTTAACGATCTATTTGGAAATTAAATAAAAAAGGAAGTTTAATAGAAAAGTAAATTGAATAAAAACGGAAGTAGAATATAAATAAAAATGAAAGTTGCATAAAATTAAAAATGGAAGTTCAATCCAGAAACCAATATACCTTAGCGATCTATTTGGAAATTAAATAAAAAAGGAAGTTTAATAGGAAAGTAAATTGAATTAAAATGGAAGTAGAATAAAAACAAAAATGAAAGTTGCATAAAATTAAAACAGGAAGTTCAATTCAGAAACCACTATACCTTAACGATCTATTTTGAAATTAAATAAAAAAGGAAATTTAACAAAAAAGTAAATTGAATAAAAATGAAAGTAGAATATAAATAAAAATGAAAGTTGCATAAAATTAAAAATGGAAGTTCAATCCAAAAACCACTATACCTTAACGATATTTTTGGAAATTAAATGACAAAGGAAGTTGAGTAGAAAAGAAACTTGAATAAAAAAGGAAGTTAAATAAAAATAAAAATGGAAGTTGCAGAAAATTAAATATGGAAGTTAAATTCAGAAACCACTTTACCTTAACGATCTATTTGGAAATTAAATAAAAAAGGAAGTTTAATAGAAAAGTAAATTGAATAAAAATGGAAGTTGAATAAAAATTAAAATGAAAGTTGCATAAAATTAAAAATGGAAGTTCAATCCAAAAACACTATACCTTAACGATCTATTTGGAAATTAAATAAAAAAAGAAGTTGAGTAGAAATGAAACTTGAATAAAAAAGGAAGTTAAATAAAAATAAAAATGGAAGTTGCAGAAAATTCAAAATGGAAGTTCATTCCAGAAACCACCACACCTTAACGATCTATTTGGAAATTAAATAAAGAAGGAAGTTTAATAGAAAAGTAAATTGAATAAAAATGGAAGTTGAATAAAAATAAAAGTGATAGTTGCATAAAATTAAAAATGGAAGTTCAATCCAAAAACCACTATACCTTAACGATCTATTTGGAAATTCAATAAAAAAGGAAGTTGAGTAGAAAAGAAACTTGAATAAAAGAGGAAGTTAAATAAAAATAAAAATGGAAGTTCATTCCAGAAACCGCTATACCTTAACGATCTATTTGGAAATTAAATAATAAAGGAAATTTAATAGAAATGTAAATTGAATAAAAATGGAAGTAGAATATAAAAAAAAAAATGAAAGTTGGATAAAATTAAAAATGGAAGTTCAATCCAGAAACCACTATAGTTTAGTGATCTATTTGGAAATTAAATAAAAAAGGGAAGTTTAATAGGAAAGTTAATTGAATTAAAATGGAAGTGGAATAAAAATAAAAATGAAAGTTGCATAAAACTAAAATTGGAAGTTCAATCCAGAAACCACTATAACTTAACGACCTATTTGGAAATTAAGTAAAAAAGAAAGTTTAATAGAAAAGTAAATTGAATAAATATGGAAGTTGAATAAAAATAAAAATGAAAGTTGTAGAAAATTAAATATGGAAGTTAAATCCAGAAACCACTTTACCTTAACGATCTATTTGGAAATTAAATAAAAAGGGAAGTTTAATAGAAAAGTAAATTGAATAAAAATGGAAGTTGAATAAAAATAAAAATGAAAGTTGCATAAAATTAAAAATGGAAGTTCAATCCAAAAACCACTATACCTTAACGATCTATTTGGAAATTAAATAAAAAAGGAAGTTGAGTAGAAATGAAACTTGAATAAAAAAGGAAGTTAAATAAAATAAAAAATGGAAGTTCATTCCAAAAACCACTATACCTTAACGATCTATTTGAAAATCAAATAAAAAAGGATGTTTAATAGAAAAGTAAATTGAATAAAAATGGAAGTAAAATAAAAATAAAAATGAAAGTTGTATAAAATTAAAAATGGAAGTTCAATCCAGAAACCACTATGCCTTAGCGATCTATTTGGAAATTAAATAAAAAAGGAAGTTTAATAGGAAAGCAAATTTAATTAAAATGGAAGTAGAATAAAAATAAAAATGAAAGTTGCATAAAATTAAAACTGGAAGTTCAATCCAGAAACCACTATACCTTAACGATCTATTTGGAAATTAAATAAAAAAGGAAGTTTAACAGAAAAGTAAATTGAATAAAAATGGAAGTTGCAGAAAATTATATAAGGAAGTTCAATCCAGAAACCACTTTACCTTAACGATCTATTGGGAAATTAAATAAAAAAGGAAGTTGAGTAGAAATGAAACTCGAATAAAAAAGGACGTTAAATAAAAATAAAAATGGAAGTTGCAGTGTCACGCCCCCAAACCGTCCCTAGTAGTTTGGTGCCGTGATGGCCAGTAACCCGAGGTTACCAAAGGCCGTCTTACAAAAATCACACACAATCAGAGTATGAAATATGGGGCTTACAAGAGCGGAAGCAAAATATACATATAAACCGAGTTGTCCATGAGAGCCGTGCATAAGTCCAATGGAATGTCATACATCAAACATCTTTACAAGTCTTACAATTTTAGATACAACAAAATGAGATACAAAATACATCCTGACCAAAAGGCTTCTCAAGCCGACATATGCCAAAACAAACAAGAAAACATAAGCCGAGAAGCATAATCTTCAAGACGATGCAAAACGCAAATCCAAAACATGTCGGCAATGCGCCCAAAACACATCGGCATCACGCCTAGGCCTCAATGCCTTCTTGTTCATCACCTACATATATATATAGAGAGGGTGAGCTTGGATACTCAGTGAACGATATCAGAAATAAAGATTTTGCATGATTGATATCCAAGATTTCTTACAAACAATACATAGTATACTTTACAATCAAGGGAAAAGTCAAGTTCATTTGCCGGCTTTCAAGTTCCTTGGATGTTAATAACATCTACTTATTTCAAGGGGTGATGACATATCAAGACAAGAGTGCAGTTGCATTATAGTCCCCTGCAACTAAGGACTTTCAAGACAAGCTGTGCTGCGAAAGTTTAGAGTCCTCTAGCACTAAGGACTGTCAAGACAAGCTGTGCTGCGAAAGTTTAGAGTCCTCTAGCACTAAGGACTGTCAAGACCAGCTGTGCTGCGAAAGTTTAGAGTCCTCTAGCACTAGGGACTGTCAAGACAAGAGTGTAGTCGCATTATAGTCCCCTGCAGCTAAGGACTTTCAAGAAATGTCATCAAAACAAGATAGTATTTGGTATACAAATAGGGATAATCTATAGCGACCCCGGTCTTTTCTCTTTAGATTATTGTATCCGGACTTAGGTTCCGTGGATCCTGTCATTACTTATTGGTTGTTGTTGTCCTTTAATCTCTTAGTATTTGAATTATAGGTTGTGTTGGACGGGTCTGTTACAGGTTGGTTGATAGTTGATGCCAATAGGTGATGCCCAGATTTTGGCCTTCACGCTCGAGCGGAGGTTTTAACGCTCGAGCGGGCCCTTCGTTGTTGCTTCTCCGCTCAAGCGGGAGTTTTTGACGCTCGAGCGGGATTTTCCATCTCCCAGTATTTTGCTCTGCAGTTCTTCCGCTCGAGCGGTAGTTTTTACGCTCGAGCGTGATCCCTTGTTTTGTTCCTCCGCTCGAGCGGGGAGTTTGACGCTCGAGCGGGTGCAGCGCCTGCAAAACTTCTGAAAGGGTGCAATCGACGCTCGAGCGGCTTTCTTCACGCTCGAGCATGATTCTGTGTCTTACGCTCGAGCGGGGCTTTCTACGCTCGAGCGTAGAGTCGACTACATCAGTCCGTGATTTCACTTTTCTGATCACTTTTTGACCTACCTTTTCATCTCTTAACTTTTAAAAACCGCCCCTTGAGAGCCTCTCTCTCTACTCTTACCTTCTCTCCAAGATTTGATCTATTTCCGGTGATCTTCTACCCTAGTTCCTTTGGAAGAAAGGTAGAGCCTCACGAGATCTTTCTTTTAATCTGAAAAAGAGAGGATTTGGAGCACTTTGGATTTTGGGTCATCATCTCCATCTTCTCTATTTTAGTTGTGATCTTCAAGGTAGGGATTTCCTACTCTATTCTATAAGCTTTGTTCTAAGTTTGGTATTTTGATAGGTTGGGGACACTTTGATAATTTTGGGAACAAAACCTAGTTAAATTGCTAAATTGATTGGAGTAATTAATTTAAGGGAAATTGGGGAATTTGGTTAAATCCATGAAATTGGGGAATTTATTGATTAAATGGTGTAGTTGGTTAATATAAATCACTCGCCTATTGAATTGTTGTTATATTTATTTCCAGTCTAGAAATAACTGTTTTGGGCTATCGGTGGAGGATAGTCGTGATTGTTGTAGACATTGCATGTGGATTAGGAATAACTGAAACTAATCACATTGGTTAAGTCATTAATTTGACTACTGAATTAATACTGAAAATACGTGTATTGGTTGAGCATTGCATTTGCATATTGTGTGGGAGGAGATAGGGGATGTACTCCACGGTTTAGGGGAAGATAGGGGATGGACCTCTAAACCGGATTTTTGTTTGGGAGGAGATAGGGGATGGACTCCATTAGCACCATTTTTATGTGTGCTTATTATATTGAAGTGTTTTTACATGATTATTGATACAGCACTAAAATGTGTATCAAATGGGAAGTATGAAGTGTTTTGATATGAGCATGAGTCTCATTTGTTTTGTTGATATTGGAAGAAATGTGATTATGTTATATAATTCACTGTTGTAAGTTTGGCCAGGTTCTGAGCCATGTTGATAATAATGGAAAGTGAAATGTGTCTTAGACATTAGTGTTATGAGACTGTTTAATAATAAAATTGATTATTTTGATTAACCATCTATTGAATGCTATAGCTTTATTCAATGCTTATATTTGGTTTAGTATTTTTCTACTGGGCTGTGGCTCACCCTTTATGGGAACATCATTTTCAGGTTCAGGTGATAAGCTACCTCCACGGACTTAGCCTGGAAGGATTTGATGTTTGGGATGTTGAAGACTTGTCTTTAGTTATATGTTTTTATTTTGTTATTTTTGGGATTTCATGTAAACATTCAAGCCTAAGGCTTAACTTGTAAATGAGTTAGTACTCATCCTTTTTGTGTCCAAGTGTTAGCTTGGAAAGATGTAAGCCCTTAGGGCATTTATTTTGATGTTGCAGGATGTTACAAGTAAAGTCTGTCAATAAGAATACTCTGATGACTAACTCAAATGATTCTTTTTCTTTTATAAATGCATGTTAATGTTATGGTTATTATGGGTTTATTTTGAGGGCGTTACATAATCATTCATGCTAAATCAAATACTTTTCAAGACAAGGCAAAACAAGATTTTATCAAAACAAGTGTAACATAGTGTCACGCCCCCAAGCCGCCCCTAGTAGTTTGGTGCCGTGATGGCCAGTAACCCTAGGTTACCGAAGGCCGTCTTACAAAAATCACACACAATCAGAGTATGAAATATGGGGCTTACAAGAGCGGAAGCAAAATATACATATAAACCGAGTTGTCCATGAGAGCCGTGCATAAGTCCAATGGAATGTCATACATCAAACATCTTTACAAGTCTTACAATTTTAGATACAACAAAACGAGATACAAAATACATCCTGACCAAAAGGCTTCTCAAGCCGACATATGCCAAAACAAACAAGAAAACATAAGCCGAGAAGCATAATCTTCAAGACGATGCAAAACGCAAATCCAAAACATGTCGGCAATGCGCCCAAAACACATCGGCATCACGCCTAGGCCTCAATGCCTTCTTGTTCATCACCTACATATATATATAGAGAGGGTGAGCTTGGGTACTCAGTGAATGATATCAGAAATAAAGGTTTTGCATGATTGATATCCAAGATTTCTTACAAACAATACATAGTATACTTTACAATCAAGGGAAAAGTCAAGTTCATTTGCCGGCTTTCAAGTTCCTTGGATGTTAATAACATCTACTTATTTCAAGGGGTGATGACATATCAAGACAAGAGTGCAGTTGCATTATAGTCCCCTGCAACTAAGGACTTTCAAGACAAGCTGTGCTGCGAAAGTTTAGAGTCCTCTAGCACTAAGGACTGTCAAGACAAGCTGTGCTGCGAAAGTTTAGAGTCCTCTAGCACTAAGGACTGTCAAGACCAGCTGTGCTGCGAAAGTTTAGAGTCCTCTAGCACTAGGGACTGTCAAGACAAGAGTGCAGTCGCATTATAGTCCCCTGCAGCTAAGGACTTTCAAGAAATGTCATCAAAACAAGATAGTATTTGGTATACAAATAGGGATAATCATTCATGCTACATCAAATACTTTTCAAGACAAGGCAAAACAAGATTTTATCAAGACAAGTGTAACATAGCTTTATCAAAAATACCACTCACTTAATTCTTCAAACGTCGGGGTCAAGCAAGGTCCAAGTCCTACAATCACATAGCAAAGCGTACTTGAACATACTCCTCAAAACAAGTCTAACATGCATGCAAATGATTTGGAAAACACACTGGGCACCAACCAGGTCTAAGCCGGGGTGCGTTCCCGTGGGCCACATGCAAGGAAAAGAGGTCGGGAAACTCTGGGTTTCCCCTCTGCTGTTGAACATGAAGAACATGAGTATGAAAACATGGAAAAATATGAATGTTCGATCACAGTTTGTTATTACAATCTGGGATTTTCAGGTTACGGGTTTGAAAACATGGACCTGGGTACCCATAGTTGGAAATCATGCAAGAACAAACACAAAACGTGAATCTAAGCATAAAGCTTTCGAATCAAAACATGACTTTTCTTGAAGAACACATGAATGTCATTTTCTCTTTCTAAAACTGAATTTCGAGACGATGCATGGCTTACAACTCATACCCGATCATGCAATGCAATAACATAAACACATAAAACAACAAGAGCGGATCAAGAATCTAACCTTAGAACACGGATCTAACGGTTCGATCTTAAGGAATCAAGCTTGAAGACTTACTTCTCACTCTAGAACTTCTCTTTTCCTCCTAGAGCTTCTCTCTCTAAAAGGCAAGGTTATGACACTAAAATGATAAGTGTTCTCACTCGGTTCTGGGCTTAATCCCTCTGTTGGGACACGTGGCGGCGACTGGTTGGGTTCACCCTGAAAAGGTGGCTGACAGACCAGACAAGGCATGGTGGAAGGGTGTTCAACAAGTAAAGCGGTATGGGCTCTCTGACGAGGCAATGACATCGGCTAATACCAAGGCGTATCTAACAAGCTGCACGGAATGGTACTCCGGCAAGGGGTGACATCGGCTAACAAAAGGACCTCGGCAACTAGGGCGACAATGACCTCGGCTAGGAAGGACAACACTTGACTAAGCTGTGCCACATCTTGGCCTAGATGCGCCACACCTCGGTCTAGGTCATACCACTCCAGGACGAGTTCACTGGGGTGCAAGGTAACATCTCGGCTAATGTGTCAAGGCAAGAACGGAGGTCGACAAGGGGTTCCAGGATACTTCTAGACTGAGAATGACCTCGGCTTGGATTGATCTAGGCATAACGTCGGCTAAACATAACTTAGGCAAGCACATAACACTTAGACAAATCACAAAGGTATCAAATCAAGACATGGATCTCGCTCACTTAGGTAGGACAAGTCACGAACACACACATGCAAGCTTAACAAACCATAATCATACAAATGCTCATGAACATGATTAAGATGAAAAATGTGGGTTCTTACAGTCTACCCTCCTTAAGGAAGTTTGGTCCCCAAACTTAAGTTACCTTGACCTACGAATAACTCCGGGTAACAGATTTTCATCTCCTCTTCCTTTTCCCATGTGGCCTCCCCGTCATAATGCTTCTCCCATTTGATTTTCACCATTGATATCGATTTGTTTCTCAACTGTCTCACTTGTCTGTCGATAATTCTCATCGGCTTCTCTTCGTAGCCCAAGTCTTCATTAACCACAACTCCGGAGTGATCTATTACATGCAGTGGGTCTCGGATATATTTTCTCAGCATCGAAACATGGAACACACTGTGGACTCGACTCAAATCTGGGGGCAAAGCAAGCCTGTAAGCAACGGTGTTAATCCTCTCAAGAATTTCAAATGGCCCAACGTATCGGGGTGCAAGTTTGCCCTTCTTCCCAAATCTCGTAACTCCTGTCATCGGCGAGACCTTCAAAAATACATGGTCCCCAATTTCAAATTCTAACTCCCTCCTTCTTTGATCGGCATAACACTTCTGTCGACTCTGTGCAGTCTTAATCCTCTGCTGAATGAGTTTGATCTTTTCAGTTGTCATTCGAACCAATTCGGGGCCAATTAGAGCTTTGTCTCCCACTTCAGTCCAACATATCGGCGACCTGCACTCCCTCCCATACAAGGCTTCATACGGCGCCATGCCTATGCTGGCTTGATAACTGTTGTTGTACGCGAATTCCACCAATGGCAAATGCGATTCCCAGCTTCCCTGAAAATCCAACACGCACAACCTGAGCATGTCTTCGAGTGTCTGAATCATTCTTTCTGTCTGCCCGTCGGTCTGGGGGTGAAAGGCTGTGCTAAATCTCAACTCTGTTCCCAAGGCTCCTTGTAGACTCTGCCAAAATCTAGAAACGAACTTCGGATCTCGGTCTGACACAATGGACATCGGCACACCATGAAGCCTAACGATCTCATTCACATACAATTCGGCAAGTCGGTCGGCATTGAATGTAGTCTTGACAGGCAAGAAGTGAGCTGACTTAGTAAACCTGTCGACTATAACCCAAATGGAATCCATACCTCTTTGCGTTCTCGGCAAGCCCACTATGAAATCCATGGAGATGTGCTCCCATTTCCACTCAGGAATTGACAAGGATTGGAGAAGTCCTGCCGGTCTCTGGTGTTCTGCCTTCACTTGCTGACAACTCAGACACTGAAATACAAACTCAGCTATCTCTCTTTTCATGTTTGGCCACCAAAAGGTCCGCTTTACGTCCTGATACATCTTGGTGCTCCCTGGATGAATGGCAAACTGGGAGCTATGGGCCTCTTGCAAAATCTTCCTTTTCAACTCTGGTACGTCGGCTACACACAATCTTCCTTCGAATTTAAGCACCTGATTTTCCACTGTGTATCCTGGCCTCGGCTTGGAGACGAACTCATCAATTACCCTTTTTAGGAACTTATCTTCCATCTGCCTGGTCTTCACTTCCTCAACGATGGTCGGTTCTGCTGAGATCGTTGCCAGACACGCCAAACTTCCGACTAGTTTCCTGCTTAATGCGTCGGCTACGGAGTTTGCCTTACCTGGGTGATACTGAATCTGCATGTCATAGTCCTTCAACAGCTCGAGCCATCTTCTCTGCCTCATATTTAACTCTTTCTGAGTGAACAAATACTTTCGACTTTTGTGGTCGGTGAAAACTTGACAAGATGCTCCATACAAGTGATGACGCCATATCTTCAAAGCAAAAACCACGGCAGCCAACTCCAGATCATGGGTAGGATAATTCTCTTCATTGGGCTTCAACTGACGAGACGCGTACGCTATGACTTTACCTTCTTGCATTAATACGCAACCCAAACCCTTATGTGAAGCATCACTGTAAATCTGAAATTCCTCATTAGCCGATGGTAGTATAAGAACTGGTGCTGTAACTAACCTCGTCTTCAGCTCCTGGAAGGCTGATTCTCTTTCATGGGTCCATTCATAAGCTACTCCCTTCTTAGTTAGTTGTGTCAGTGGCACTGCAATCCTCGAGAAATCCTTCACAAACTTTCTGTAATAACCTGCCAAACCCAGGAAACTACGAATCTCGGACACGTTGGTCGGCGTCGGCCAACTCACAACAGCTTCAATCTTGCTGGGGTCAACTGATATACCATCTTCATTAATCACATGCCCTAGGAATGAAATGCTGGAAAGCCAAAACTCGCATTTACTCAACTTGGCGTACAACTTCTTATCCCTCAAGGTCTGCAGGGCAAGTCTCAGATGATTCTCGTGCTGGCTCGTACTCCCGGAATAAATCAATATGTCGTCGATAAAAATAATGACAAACTCATCTAGGTACGGCTTAAAGACTCTGTTCATCAAGTCCATGAATGCTGCTGGGGCATTGGTTACTCCGAATGGCATTACCAAAAATTCGTAGTGGCCATATCTTGTCCGAAAAGCAGTTTTCTCGATGTCCTCGGCCTTAACCTTCAACTGGTGGTAGCCTGACCTAAGGTCAATCTTGGAAAAGACTCGTGCTCCTCGTAGCTGATCAAGCAAATCATCGATTCTTGGCAATGGGTATTTGTTCTTAATGGTCACCTTATTAAGTTCTCTGTAGTCAATGCAAAGACAAAGGGTGCCGTCCTTTTTCTTAACAAATAGAACGGGTGCTCCGCACGGTGAAGTGCTCGGCCTGACGAATCCCTTATCCAACAATTCTTGTAATTGCGATTTCAGTTCTCTAAGTTCTGCTGGGGCCATTCTGTAGGGTGTTTTGGAGATGGGTTGTGTTCCTGGTAGGATGTCCACAGTAAACTCTATTTCCCTATCGACAAGGTGGCCAGGCAACTCATTCGGAAAGACATCGGGGAATTCCTCAACAATAGGTATGTCGGCTAACTCAACACTTCCATTCAAATCACTTAGTATACTGCATAAATAACCCTGACATCCTTTTTGGATCAACTTGTAGGCCTTCATGGATGAGATTAAGTAAGGTGGAGGTACTACTTCTTTACCCTGAAAAACGACCTCGGCTTGGCTTGGGGTCTTCAATGTGACGCTCTTAGTAACACAATTAATGGATGCATGGTTCGCTACTAACCAATCCATTCCCAAAATGACATCGAAGTGGGTTATGCTTAATGGCATCAAATCAACTAACAACTCTACCCTCTCAATCATGACAAT
Organism: Camellia sinensis; assembly: GCF_055761805.1. Classification (NCBI taxonomy): domain Eukaryota; kingdom Viridiplantae; phylum Streptophyta; class Magnoliopsida; order Ericales; family Theaceae; genus Camellia; species Camellia sinensis. The sequence goes on along the minus strand of NW_028128987.1, from coordinate 42,214,654 downwards.
ACACGCCCTATAAACGGATGTGACAATCATATTCCTCCCAGATGGAGTAGACACAGATAATATGTAGTCAAGGGGTTCTAATTCTCTACTCAACTTCTCGGCAAATATAGTGGACACAAATGAATGCGTAGAACCCGAATCAATCAATACGTATGCATCTTGGGAACAAATTGAAATGGTACCTGACACCACTGCTTCAGCATTCTGGGCGTCTCCTGGCACTAATGCGAAAACTCTGCCCTGCCTCGCCTGTATTCCCCCGATGTTATTCTTCTGTGCAGAGCCCGAGGTGCTTCCATTCCTCTTCCCATCATCGGTCCTTGCTTTCAGGCAGTCCTTCACGCGATGGCCTATCTCGCCGCACTCATAACAAGCTCCTGTTGCCCAACGACAAACCCCGAAATGTAGCTTCCCACAACTCGCGCACATCGGCTTAACGTTACCTTCTTGATTGGAGTTGCTGGAACTGTCCGTACTCATCTTCTTCTTGGCATTGAACGGAACTCGGCGATTATCATAATTCTGTCTCTTTCTCTGACCCTCACCTGAACTCTGGTATCGGTTCAAGTTAGCTTCAGCCAGGATGGCCTTGTCCAGTACTCCGGCGTATGTTGGCATATTGAGCATATTGACCCGATCTTGTATCGGTCCACGCAACCCACTTTCGAACTTCCTCGCCTTTCGGTATTCGTCGTCAACCATATGAGGCGCATATCTCGCCAGCTCAGTAAAGGCACGATCGTATTCTGCAACTGTCTTACTCCCTTGCATCAGATTCTGAAACTCCGTGGTCTTTCGGTCTCGGACGCTAAGGGGGAAATGCTTGTTGTAGAACAACTCCAAAAATTTTGCCCAAGTTAAACCCGGATTGCCTTCTCGGACCATCATCCACCACCTACGAGCATCGTCGTCTAATGTGAATGCTGCCAGAGATACCTTCTGAGCGTCTGTACTGGGGAAAACTTCAAACAACTTCTCCATCTCTAAGACCCATGCCTCGGCTTTCATTGGTTCTATACCTCCCTGAAATCTCGGCGGTTTCATCTTCTTGAACTCTCTGATTAGAGTTGAAAAAACTAGAAATCCCCTAGATGTTGATTTGTGATTATGTATCAATTTTAAGCAGAATATAACAATCCCAATCAAACAATCAAACAATCAAGACAAAGAGACACAACGATTTAACGTGGAAAAAACCACAATTGGACACCTCCAACTGTGATCAAAAAACCACGGGCAACAGCCACAAGAACAATCCACTAAGAAGAATTAAGGAATTACACAGGTATACTCTCAATTACCTAGCGAATCCACAACGCCTAATTGAACCAACCTCTATGTGCCTCTTCCAACCCCATCTTCACCACGGAATTGTCTTTCTGATGAGCCACTCTGGATTCCACCACAGCTTCAGGCTCGAATTCTTCAGAATACACAACTGAAGAACAACACTCTCTTTTGTAGAACAAAACACAACCTTTGATGTACTCTTTTTAGAACATGAGTTGAATACTCAATAAAACATCAAAGAAAACTAGCAAAATCTCTCTAGATATAAACCTTTAGATCCAAAAAGAAGATCTGGAGAAGTCCAAAAATCGTCACCTAGGTTTGGGAGAAAACCAAGTATTTATAGAAAACAAAAGCAATCCAAGTTTCAGAAGAAAACCAACTCTTTAACGAATCTGGAAATCTGGGATCGCGCGGTCCGCTCGAGCGCCCTTTTCCCAGCTCGAGCGGAGACTACAAATTCTGTGATTTCATACAGGCTCCACGCTCGAGCGTCGGTTTTGCCGCTCGAGCGGCGAATCACACCATCCAGTATTTTTTCAGGCGACTGCAGAGATGCTGAGAGCTTCCAATCCCCGCTCGAGCGCCCGTTTCCCCGCTCGAGCGGACAGGCCAAAACTGGAAAAACTGGAAAAATAAAACATGATCGAACAGGCAACTTTGAATGCATTTTTGCATTTTGCTTCGGGGGCGCTGCCCCTCGACCCCGCCGTGGCGCTGCCCCGGACCCGCCAAGGGGCGCTGCCCCCTGGACCCCCGCGAGCTGACCGGGCAGCTCGATCCCCGTCATAATCAGCGAAGTGGCAATCTTGAACGCTTTATCATCACAAACTTCTCTGAAAAGCACAATTCGGGTTGGATTCGCATCTAAACACTCATAGCCTCACTGAAATAAAAAGTGCGAATAAAATTACAACTCAAAGGAGTTTTGTCAAACGGGATTGCCAAGAAATAAAACCTAACAAGAGTTATCGTGTCGTTCCCATACAAAGCTTGCTGCGGTGGCACTTGTGGCACTGGAGGGGGTGGAGCTGCATACCGGCCATTCGTCCGTTCGGCATGCGTAGAAGTGGTACCAGTATCCTGCGGCCTAGGTTGTCTCTGCTCACGAACCAAACCTTTGACTAACCTTTCCAATCTCTCCAACCTGTCTTCTGAACGATCTCGGCCAACTGGGGGTCTACCTCTCCTCATGATGCTAGGGGGAATGCAAGATGAGACTTTAAAACAACTAAATAGATAGCACATATATAAGTAACAAACGTCTATGCCAAAATGATGTACACATAGTCAAGTAGCAAGCAATATGATGCAACTCCTAACATCATTCTAAGGGAAATCCTAGGCTCTCCAGGACTCAAGGTGTGTGATTAACGTACTACAAGGATCTTGTGCTCTGATACCATTCTGTCACGCCCCCAAACCGCCCCTAGTAGTTTGGTGCTGTGATGGCCAGTAACCCGAGGTTACCGAAGGCCGTCTTACAAAAATCACACACAATCAGAGTATGAAATATGGGGCTTACAAGAGCGGAAGCAAAATATACATATAAACCGAGTTGTCCATGAGAGCCGTGCATAAGTTCAATGGAATGTCATACATCAAACATCTTTACAAGTCTTACAATTTTAGATACAACAAAATGAGATACAAAATACATCCTGACCAAAAGGCTTCTCAAGCCGACATATGCCAAAACAAACAAGAAAACATAAGCCGAGAAGCATAATCTTCAAGACGATGCAAAACGCAAATCCAAAACATGTCGGCAATGCGCCCAAAACACATCGGCATCACGCCTAGGCCTCAATGCCTTCTTGTTCATCACCTACATATATATATAGAGAGGGTGAGCTTGGATACTCAGTGAATGATATCAGAAATAAAGGTTTTGCATGATTGATATCCAAGATTTCTTACAAACAATACATAGTATACTTTACAATCAAGGGAAAAGTCAAGTTCATTTGCCGGCTTTCAAGTTCCTTGGATGTTAATAACATCTACTTATTTCAAGGGGTGATGACATATCAAGACAAGAGTGCAGTTGCATTATAGTCCCCTGCAACTAAGGACTTTCAAGACAAGCTGTGCTGCGAAAGTTTAGAGTCCTCTAGCACTAAGGACTGTCAAGACAAGCTGTGCTGCGAAAGTTTAGAGTCCTCTAGCACTAAGGACTGTCAAGACCAGCTGTGCTGCGAAAGTTTAGAGTCCTCTAGCACTAGGGACTGTCAAGACAAGAGTGCAGTCGCATTATAGTCCCCTGCAGCTAAGGACTTTCAAGAAATGTCATCAAAACAAGATAGTATTTGGTATACAAATAGGGATAATCATTCATGCTAAATCAAATACTTTTCAAGACAAGGCAAAACAAGATTTTATCAAAACAAGTGTAACATAGCTTTATCAAAAATACCACTCACTTAATTCTTCAAACGTCGGGGTCAAGCAAGGTCCAAGTCCTACAATCACATAGCAAAGCGTACTTGAACATACTCCTCAAAACAAGTCAAACATGCATGCAAATGATTTGGAAAACATACTGGGCACCAACCAGGTCTAAGCCGGGGTGCGTTCCCGTGGGCCACATGCAAGGAAAAGAGGTCGGGAAACTCTGGGTTTCCCCTCTGCTGTTGAACATGAAGAACATGAGTATGAAAACATGGAAAAATATGAATGTTCGATCACAGTCTGTTATTACAATCTGGGATTTTCAGGTTACGGGTTTGAAAACATGGACCTGGGTACCCATAGTTGGAAATCATGCAAGAACAAACACAAAACGTGAATCTAAGCATAAAGCTTTCGGATCAAAACATGACTTTTCTTGAAGAACACATGAATGTCATTTTCTCTTTCTAAAACTGAATTTCGAGACGATGCATGGCTTACAACTCATACCCGATCATGCAATGCAATAACATAAACACATAAAACAACAAGAGCGGATCAAGAATCTAACCTTAGAACACGGATCTAACGGTTCGATCTTAAGGAATCAAGCTTGAAGACTTACTTCTCACTCTAGAACTTCTCTTTTCCTCCTAGAGCTTCTCTCTCTAAAAGGCAAGGTTATGACACTAAAATGATAAGTGTTCTCACTCGGTTCTGGGCTTAATCCCTCTGTTGGGACACATGGCGGCGACTGGTTGGGTTCACCCTGAAAAGGTGGCTGACAGACCAGACAAGGCATGGTGGAAGGGTGTTCAACAAGTAAAGCGGTATGGGCTCTCTGACGAGGCAATGACGTCGGCTAATAACAAGGCGTATCTAACAAGCTACACGGAATGGTACTCCGGCAAGGGGTGACATCGGCTAACAAAAGGACCTCGGCAACTAGGGCGACAATGACCTCGGCTAGGAAGGACAACACTTGACTAAGCTGTGCCACATCTTGGCCTAGATGCGCCACACCTCGGTCTAGGTCATACCACTCCAGGACGAGTTCACTGGGGTGCAAGGTAACATCTCGGCTAATGTGTCAAGGCAAGAACGGAGGTCGACAAGGGGTTCCAGGATACTTCTAGACTGAGAATGACCTCGGCTTGGATTGATCTAGGCATAACGTCGGCTAAACATAACTTAGGCAAGCACATAACACTTAGACAAATCACAAAGGTATCAAATCAAGACATGGATCTCGCTCACTTAGGTAGGACAAGTCACGAACACACACATGCAAGCTTAACAAACCATAATCATACAAATGCTCATGAACATGATTAAGATGAAAAATGTGGGTTCTTACATGCAGAAAATTAAAAATGGAAGTTCATTCCAGAAACCACTATACCTTAACGATCTATTTGGAAATTAAATAAAAAAGGAAGTTTAATAAAAAAGTAAATTGAATAAAAATGGAAGTTGAATAAAAATAAAAATGAAAGTTGCTTAAAATTAAAAATGGAAGTTCATTCCAAAAACCACTATACCTTAACGATCTATTTGGAAATCAAATAAAAAAGGAAGTTGAGTAGAAAAGAATCTGGAATAAAAAAAGAAGTTAAACAAAACTAAAAATGGAAGTTGCAGAAAATTAAAAATGGAAGTTCATTCCGGAAACCACTATACCTTAATGACCTATTTGGAAATTAAATAAAAAAGGAAGTTTAATAGATTAGTAAATTGAATAAAGCATAAAATTAAAAACGGAAGTTCAATCCAAAACCAGTATACCTTAACGATCTATTTGGAAATTAAATAAAAAAAGGAAGTTGAGTAGAAAAGAAACTTGAATAAAAAAGGAAGTTAAACAAAAATAAAAATGGAAGTTACAAAAAATTAAAAATGGAAGTTCATTCCAGAAACCACTATACCTTAACGATCTATTTGGAAATTAAATAAAAAAAAATTTAATAGAAAAGTAAATTGAATAAAAATGGAAGTAGAATATAAATAAAAATGAAAGTTGCACAAAATTAAAAATGGAAGTTCAATCCAGAAACCACGATACCTTAGCGGTCTATTTAGAAATTAAATAAAAAAGGAAGTTTAATAGAAAAGTAAATTGAATAATAATGGAAGTTGAATAAAAATAAAAATAAAAGTTGCATAAAATTAAAAACGAAAGTTCAATCCAAAAACCACTATATCTTAACGATCTATTTGGAAATTAAAGAAAAAAGGAAGTTGAGTAGAAAAGAATCTAGAGTAGAAAAGGAAGCTAAATGAAAATAAAAATGAAAGTTGCAGAAAATTAAAAATGGTAGTTCAATCCAGAAACCACTATACCTTAACGATTTATTTGGAAATTAAATAAAAAATGAAGTTTAATAGAAAAGTAAATTGATTAAAAATGGAAGTAGAATATAAATAAAAATGAAAGTTGCATAAAATTAAAAATAGAAGTTCAATCTAGAAACCACTATACCTCAGCGATCTATTTGGAAATTAAATAAAAAAGGAAGTTTAGCAGGAAAGTAAATTGAATTAAAATGGAAGTTGAACAAATATAAAAATGAAAGTTGCATAAAATTAAAAATGGAAGTTCAATCCAGAAACCACTATACCTTAACGATCTATTTGGAAATTAAATAAAAAAGGAAGTTTAATAGAAAAGTAAATTGAATAAAAATGGAAGTAGGATATAAATAAAAATGAAAGTTGCATAAAATTAAAAATGGAAGTTCAATCCAGAAACCAGTATACCTTAGTGATCTTCTTGGAAATTAAATAAAAAAGGAAGTTTAATAGGAAAGTAAATTGAATAAAAATGGAAGTTGAATAAAACTAAAAATAAAAGTTGCATAAAACTAAAATTGGAAGTTCAATCCAGAAACCACTATACCTTAACGATCTATTTGAAAATTAAATAAAAAAGGAAGTTTAATAGAAATGTAAATTGATTAAAAAATGAAGTAAAATAAAAATAAAAATGAAAGTTGCGTAAAATTAAAAATGGAAGTTCTATCCAGAAACCACTATACCTTAACGATATACTTGGAAATTAAATAAAAAATGAAGTTTAATAGGAAAGTAAATTGAATTAAAATGGAAGTAGAATAAAAATAAAAATGAACGTTGAATAATTAAAATCGTAAGTTCAATTCAAAAACCACTATACCTTAACGATCTATTTGGAAATTAAATAAAAAAGGAAGTTTAATAGAAAAGTAAATTGAATAAAAATGGAAGTTGAATAAAAATAAAAATGAAAGTCGCATAAAATTAAAACTGGAAGTTCAATCCAAAAACCACTATACCTTAACGATCTATTTGGAAATTAAATAAAAAAAGAAGTTTAATAGAAAAGTAAATTGAATAAAAATGGTAGTTGAATAAAAATAAAAATGAAAGTTGTATAAAATTAAAAATGGAAGTTCAATCCAAAAACCACTATACCTTAACGATCTATTTGGAAATTAAATAAAAAAGGAAATTGAGTAGAAAAACAAATTTGAATAAAAAAGGAAGTTAAATAAAAATAAAAATGGAAGTTCATTCCAGAAACCACTATACCTTAACGATTTATTTGGAAATTAAATAAAAAAGGAAGTTTAATAGAAAAGTTAATTGAATAAAAATGGAAGTAGGATATAAATATAAATGAAAGTTGCATAAAATTAAAAATGGAAGTTCAATCCAAAAACCACTATACCTTAACGATCTATTTGGAAATTAAATAAAAAAGGAAATTGAGTAGAAAAACAAATTTGAATAAAAAAGGAAGTTAAATAAAAATAAAAATGGAAGTTCATTCCAGAAACCACTATACCTTAACGATTTATTTGGAAATTAAATAAAAAAGGAAGTTTAATAGAAAAGTTAATTGAATAAAAATGGAAGTAGGATATAAATATAAATGAAAGTTGCATAAAATTAAAAATGGAAGTTCAATCCAGAAACCACTATACCTTAGTGATCTATTTGGAAATTAAATAAAAAAGGAAGTTTAATAGGAAAGTAAATTGAAATAAAAATGGATGTTGAATAAAAATAAAAATGAAAGTTGTATAAAACTAAAATTGGAAGTTCAATCCAGAAACCACTATACCTTAACGATCTATTTGGAAATTAAATAAAAAAGGAAGTTTAATAGGATAGTAAATTGAATTAAAATGGAAGTGGAATAAAAATAAAAATGAAAGTTGCATAAAATTAAAAATGGAAGTTCAATCCAGAAACCACTATACCTTAATGATCTACTTGGAAAATAAATAAAAAATGAAGTTTAATAGGAAAGTAAATTGAATTAAAATGGAAGTAGAATAAAAATAAAAATGAAAGTTGCATAAAATTAAAAATGGAAGTTCAATCCAGAAACCACTATACCTTAACGATCAATTTGGAAATTAAATAAAAAAAGAAGTTTAATAGAAAGTAAATTGAATAAAAATGGTAGTTGAATAAAAATAAAAATGAAAGTTGTATAAAATTAAAAATGGAAGTTCAATCCAAAAACCACTATACCTTAACGATCTATTTGGAAATTAAATAAAAAAGGAAATTGAGTAGAAAAACAAATTTGAATAAAAAAGGAAGTTAAATAAAAATAAAAATGGAAGTTCATTCCAGAAACCACTATACCTTAACGATTTATTTGGAAATTAAATAAAAAAGGAAGTTTAATAGAAAAGTTAATTGAATAAAAATGGAAGTAGGATATAAATATAAATGAAAGTTGCATAAAATTAAAAATGGAAGTTCAATCCAGAAACCACTATACCTTAGTGATCTATTTGGAAATTAAATAAAAAAGGAAGTTTAATAGGAAAGTAAATTGAATAAAAATGGATGTTGAATAAAAATAAAAATGAAAGTTGCATAAAACTAAAATTGGAAGTTCAATCCAGAAACCACTATACCTTAACGATCTATTTGGAAATTAAATAAAAAAGGAAGTTTAATAGGATAGTAAATTGAATTAAAATGGAAGTGGAATAAAAATAAAAATGAAAGTTGCATAAAATTAAAAATGGAAGTTCAATCCAGAAACAACTATACCTTAATGATCTACTTGGAAAATAAATAAAAAATGAAGTTTAATAGGAAAGTAAATTGAATTAAAATGGAAGTAGAATAAAAATAAAAATGAAAGTTGCATAAAATTAAAAATGGAAGTTCAATCCAGAAACCACTATACCTTAACGATCTATTTGGAAATTAAATAAAAAAGGAAGTTTAACAGAAAAGTAAATTGAATAAAAATGGAAGTTGAATAAAAATAAAAATGAAAGTTGCATAAAATTAAAAATGGAAGTTCAATCCGAAAACCACTATACCTTAACGATCTATTTGGAAATTAAATAAAAAAGGAAGCTGAGTGGAAAAGAAACATGAATAAAAAAGGAAGTTAAATAAAAATAAAAATGGAAGTTAAATCCAGAAACCAGTTTACCTTAACGATCTATTTGGAAATTAAATAAAAAAGGAAGTTTAATAGAAAACTAAATTGAATAAAAATGGAAGTTGAATAAAAATAAAAACGAAAGTCGCATAAAATTAAAAATGGAAGTTCAATCCAAAAACCACTATACCTTAACGATCTATTTGAAAATTAAATAAAAAAGGAACTTTAATAGAAAAGTAAATTGAATAAAAATGGTAGTTGAATAAATATAAAAATGGAAGTTGTGTAAAATTAAAAATGGAAGTTCATTCCAAAAACCACTATACCTTAACGATCTATTTGGAAATTAAATAAAAAAGGAAGTTGATTAGAAAAGAAATTTGAATAAAAAAGGAAGTTAAATAAAAATAAAAATGGAAGTTGCAGAAAATTAAAAATGGAAGTTCATTCCAGAAACCACTATACCTTAACGATCTATTTGGAAATTAAATAAAAAAGGAAGTTTAATAGAAAAGTAAATTGATTAAAAATGGAAGTAGAATATAAATAAAAATGAAAGTTGCATAAAATTAAAAATGGAAGTTCATTCCAGAAACCACCATACCTTAACGATCTATTTGTAAATTAAATAAAAAAAGGAAGTTTAATAGAAAAGTAAATTGATTAAAAATGAAAGTAGAATATAAATAAAAATGAAAGTTGAATAAAATTAAAAATGGAAGTTCAATCCAAAAACCACTATACCTTAACGATATTTTTGGAAATTAAATGACAAAGGAAGTTGAGTAGAAAAGAAACTTGAATAAAAAAGGAAGTTAAATAAAAATAAAAATGGAAGTTGCAGAAAATTAAATATGGAAGTTAAATCCAGAAACCACTTTACCTTAACGATCTATTTGGAAATTAAATAAAAAAGGAAGTTTAATAGAAAAGTAAATTTAATAAAAATGGAAGTTGAATAAAAATTAAAATGAAAGTTGCATAAAATTAAAAATGGAAGTTCAATCCAAAAACCACTATACCTTAACGATCTATTTGGAAATTAAACAAAAAAAGAAGTTGAGTAGAAATGAAACTTGAATAAAAAAGGAAGTTAAATAAAAATAAAAATGGAAGTTGCAGAAAATTAAAAATGGAAGTTCATTCCAGAAACCGCTATACCTTAACGATCTATTTGGAAATTAAATAAAAAAGGAAATTTAATAGAAAAGTAAATTCAATAAAAATGGAAGTAGAATATAAAAAAAAATGAAAGTTGGATAAAATTAAAAATGGAAGTTCAATCCAGAAATCACTATACCTTAGTGATCTATTTGGAAATTAAATAAAAAAAGGAAGTTTAATAGGAAAGTTAATTGAATTAAAATGGAAGTGGAATAAAAATAAAAACGAAAGTTGCATAAAACTAAAATTGGAAGTTCAATCCAGAAACCACTATAACTTAACGACCTATTTGGAAATTAAGTAAAAAAGAAAGTTTAACAGAAAAGTAAATTGAATAAATATGGAAGTTGAATAAAAATAAAAATGAACGTTGTAGAAAATTAAATATGGAAGTTAAATCTGGAAACCACTTTACCTTAACGATCTATTTTGAAATTAAATAAAAAAGGAAGTTTAATAGAAAAGTAAGTTGAATAAAAATGGAAGTTGAATAAAAATAAAAATGAAAGTTGCATAAAATTAAAAATGGAAGTTCAATCCAAAAACCACTATGCCTTAACGATCTATTTGGAAATTAAATAAAAAAGGAAGTTGAGTAGAAATGAAACTTGAATAAAAAAGGAAGTTAAATAAAATAAAAAATGGAAGTTCATTCCAAAAACCACTATACCTTAACGATCTATTTGGAAATTAAATAAAAAAGGATGTTTAATAGAAAAGTAAATTGAATAAAAATGGAAGTAAAATAAAAATAAAAATGAAAGTTGCATAAAATTAAAAATGGAAGTTCAATCCAGAAACCACTATACCTTAGCGATCTATTTGGAAATTAAATAAAAAAGGAAGTTTAATAGGAAAGTAAATTGAATTAAAATGGAAGTAGAATAAAAATAAAAATGAAAGTTGCATAAAATTAAAACTGGAAGTTCAATCCAGAAACCACTATACCTTAACGATCTATTTGGAAATTAAATAAAAAAGGAAGTTTAACAGAAAAGTAAATTGAATAAAAATGGAAGTTGAATAAAAATAAAAATGGAAGTTGCAGAAAATTATATATGGAAGTTCATTCCAGAAACCACTTTACCTTAACGATCTATTGGGAAATTAAATAAAAAAGGAAGCTGAGTAGAAATGAAACTCGAATAAAAAAGGACGTTAAATAAAAATAAAAATGGAAGTTGCTGAAAATTAAAAATGGATGTTCATTCCAGAAACCACTATACCTTAACGATCTATTTGGAAATTAAATAAAAAAGGAAGTTTAATAGAAAAGTAAATTGAATAAAAATGGAAGTTGAATAAAAATAAAAATGAAAGTTGCTTAAAATTAAAAATGGAAGTTCAATCCAAAAACCACTATACCTTAACGATCTATTTGGAAATCAAATAAAAAAGGAAGTTGAGTAGAAAAGAATCTTGAATAAAAAAAGAAGTTAAACAAAAATAAAAATGGAAGTTGCAGAAAATTAAAAATGGAAGTTCATTCCGGAAACCGCTATACCTTAACGACCTATTTGGAAATTAAATAAAAAAGGAAGTTTAATAGAATAGTAAATTGAATAAAGCATAAAATTAAAAACGGAAGTTCAATCCAAAAACCACTATACCTTAACGATCTATTTAGAAATTAAATAAAAAAAGGAAGTTGAGTAGAAAAGAAACTTGAATAAAAAAGGAAGTCAAACAAAAATAAAAATGGAAGTTGCAAAAAATTAAAAATGGAAGTTCATTCCAGAAACCACTATACCTTAACGATCTATTTGGAAATTAAATAAAAAAAAAATTTAATAGAAAAGTAAATTGATTAAAAATGAAAGTAGAATATAAATAAAAATGAAAGTTGCACAAAATTAAAAATGGAAGTTCAATCCAGAAACCACGATACCTTAGCGGTCTATTTGGAAATTAAATAAAAAAGGAAGTTTAATAGAAAAGTAAATTGAATAAAAATGGAAGTTGAATAAAAATAAAAATAAAAGTTGCATAAAATTAAAAACGAAAGTTCAATCCAAAAACCACTATACCTTAACGGTCTATTTGGAAATTAAAGAAAAAAGGAAGTTGAGTAGAAAAGAATCTAGAGTAGAAAAGGAAGCTAAATGAAAATAAAAATGAAAGTTGCAGAAAATTAAAAATGGTAGTTCAATCCAGAAAGCACTGTACCTTAACGATTTATTTGGAAATTAAATAAAAAATGAAGTTTAATAGAAAAGTAAATTGATTAAAAATGGAAGTAGAATATAAATAAAAATGAAAGTTGCATAAAATTAAAAATGGAAGTTCAATCAAGAAACCACTATACCTCAGCGATCTATTTGGAAATTAAATAAAAAAAGAAGTTTAACAGGAAAGTAAATTGAATTAAAATGGAAGTCGAACAAATAAAAAAATTAAAGTTGCATAAAATTAAAAATGGAAGTTCAATCCAGAAACCACTATACCTTAACAATCTATTTGGAAATTAAATAAAAAAGGAAGTTTAATAGAAAAGTAAATTGAATAAAAATGGAAGTAGGATATAAATAAAAATGTAAGTTGCATAAAATTAAAAATGGAAGTTCAATCCAGAAACCACTATACCTTAGTGATCTTCTTGGAAATTAAATAAAAAAGGAAGTTTAATAGGAAAGTAAATTGAATAAAAATGGAAGTTGAATAAAAATAAAAATAAAAGTTGCATAAAACCAAAATTGGAAGTTCAATCCAGAAACCACAATACCTTAACGATCTATTTGGAAATTAAATAAAAAAGGAAGTTTAATAGAAATGTAAATTGATTAAAAATTGAAGTAAAATAAAAATAAAAATGAAAGTTGCATCAAATTAAAAATGGAAGTTCTATCCAGAAACCACTATACCTTAACAATATACTTGGAAATTAAATAAAAAATGAAGATTAATAGGAAAGTAAATTGAATTAAAATGGAAGTAGAATAAAAATAAAAATGAAAGTTGAATAATTAAAATCGTAAGTTCAATTCAAAAACCACTATACCTTAACGATCTATTTGGAAATTAAATAAAAAAGGAAGTTTAATAGAAAAGTAAATTGAATAAAAATGGAAGTTGAATGAAAATAAAAATGAAAGTCGGATAAAATTAAAAATGGAAGTTCAATCCAAAAACCACTATACCTTAACGATCTATTTGGAAATTAAATAAAAAAAGAAGTTTAATAGAAAAGTAAATTGAATAAAAATGGTAGTTGAATAAAAAAAAAATGAAAGTTGTATAAAATTAAAAATGGAAGTTCAATCCAAAAACCACTATACCTTAACGATCTATTTGGAAATTAAATAAAAAAGGAAATTGAGTAGAAAAACAAATTTGAATAAAAAAGGAAGTTAAATAAAAATAAAAATGGAAGTTGTAGTAAATTAAAAATGGAAGTTCATTCCAGAAACCATTATACCTTAACGATCTATTTCGAAATTAAATAAAAAAGGAAGTTTAATAGAAAAGTTAATTGAATAAAAATGGAAGTAGGATATAAATATAAATGAAAGTTGCATAAACTTAAAAATGGAAGTTCAATCCAGAAATCACTATACCTTAGTGATCTTCTTGGAAATTAAATAAAAAAGGAAGTTTAATAAGAAAGTAAATTGAATAAAAATGGAAGTTGAATAAAAATAAAAATAAAAGTTGCATAAAACTAAAATTGGAAGTTCAATCCAGAAACCACTATACCTTAACGATCTATTAGGAAATTAAATAAAAAAGGAAGCTTAATAGAAATGTAAATTGATTAAAAATTGAAGTAAAATAAAAATAAAAATAAAAATGAAAGTTGCATAAAATTAAAAATGGAAGTTCAATCCAGAAACAACTATACCTTAATGATCTACTTGAAAATTAAATAAAAAATGAAGTTTAATAGGAAAGTAAATTGAATTAAAATGGATGTAGAATAAAAATAAAAATGAAAGTTGCATAAAATTAAAAATGGAAGTTCAATCCAGAAACCACTATACCTTAACGATCTATTTGGAAATTAAATAAAAAAGGAAGTTTAACAGAAAAGTAAATTGAATAAAAATGGAAGTTGAATAAAAATAAAAATGAAAGTTGCATAAAATTAAAAATGGAAGTTCAATCCGAAAACCACTATACCTTAACGATCTATTTCGAAATTAAATAAAAAAGGAACCTGAGTGGAAAAGAAACATGAATAAAAAAGGAAGTTAAATAAAAATAAAAATGGAAGTTGCAGAAAATTAAAAATGGAAGTTCATTCCAGAAACCACTATACCTTAACGATCTATTTGGAAATTAAATAAAAAGGGAAGTTTAATAGAAAAGTAAATTGAATAAAAATGGAAGTTGAATAAAAATAAAAATGAAAGTTGCTTAAAATTAAAAATGGAAGTTCAATCCAAAAACCACTATACGTTAACGATCTATTTGGAAATCGAATAAAAACGGAAGTTGAGTAGAAAAGAATCTTGAATAAAAAAAGAAGTTAAACAAAAATAAAAATGGAAGTTGCAGAAAATTAAAAATGGAAGTTCATTCCGGAAACCACTATACCTTAACGACCTATTTGGAAATTAAATAAAAAAGGAAGTTGAATAAAAATAAAAATGAAAGTTGCTTAAAATTTAAAATGGAAGTTCAATCCAAAAACCACTATACCTTAACGATCTATTTGGAAATCAAATAAAAAAGGAAGTTGAGTAGAAAAGAATCTTGAATAAAAAAAGAAGTTAAACAAAAATAAAAATGGAAGTTGCCGAAAATTAAAAATGGAAGTTCATTCCGGAAACCACTATACCTTAACGACCTATTTGGAAGTTATATAAAAAAGGAAGTTTAATAGAATAGTAAATTGAATAAAGCATAAAATTAAAAACGGAAGTTCAATCCAAAAACCACTATACCTTAACGATCTATTTGGAAATTAAATAAAAAAAGGAAGTTGAGTAGAAAAGAAACTTGAATAAAAAAGGAAGTTAAACAAAAATAAAAATGGAAGTTGCAAAAAATTAAAAATGGAAGTTCATTCCAGAAACCACTATACCTTAACGATCTATTTGGAAATTAAATAAAAAAAAAATTTAATAGAAAAGTAAATTGAATAAAAATGGAAGTAGAATATAAATAAAAATGAAAGTTGCACAAAATTAAAAATGGAAGTTCAATCCAGAAACCACGATACCTTAGCGGTCTATTTGGAAATTAAATAAAAAAGGAAGTTTAATAGAAAAGTAAATTGAATAAAAATGGAAGTTGAATAAAAATAAAAATAAAAGTTGCATAAAATTAAAAATGAAAGTTCAATCCAAAAACCACTATACCTTAACGATCTATTTGGAAATTAAAGAAAAAACGAAGTTGAGTAGAAAAGAATCTAGAGTAAAAAAGGAAGCTAAATGAAAATAAAAATGGAAGTTGCAGAAAATTAAAAATGGTAGTTCAATCCAGAAACCACTATACCTTAACGATTTATTTGGAAATTAAATAAAAAATGAAGTTTAATAGAAAAGTAAATTGATTAAAAATGGAAGTAGAATATAAATAAAAATGAAAGTTGCATAAAATTAAAAATGGAAGTCCAATCCAGAAACAACTATACCTTAGCGATCTATTTGGAAATTAAATAAAAAAGGAAGTTTAACAGGAAAGTAAATTGAATTAAAATGGAAGTTGAACAAAAATAAAAATGAAAGTTGCATAAAATTAAAAATGGAAGTTCAATCCAGAAACCACTATACCTTAACGATCTATTTGGAAATTAAATAAAAAAGGAAGTTTAATAGAAAAGTTAATTGAATAAAAATGGAAGTAGGATACAAATATAAATGAAAGTTGCAGAAAATTAAAAATGGAAGTTCAATCCAGAAACCACTATACCTTAGTGATCTATTTGGAAATTAAATTAAAAAGGAAGTTTAATAGGAAAGTAAATTGAATAAAAATGGATGTTGAATAAAAATAAAAATGAAAGTTGCATAAAACTAAAATTGGAAGTTCAATCCAGAAACCACTATACCTTAACGATCTATTTGGAAATTAAAAAAAAAAAAGGAAGTTTAATAGGATAGTAAATTGAAGTAAAATGGAAGTGGAATAAAAATAAAAATGAAAGTTGCATAAAATTAAAAATGGAAGTTCAATCCAGAAACAACTATACCTTAATGATCTACTTGGAAATTAAATAAAAAATGAAGTTTAATAGGAAAGTAAATTGAATTAAAATGGAAGTAGAATAAAAATAAAAATGAAAGTTGCATAAAATTAAAAATGGAAGTTCAATCCAGAAACCACTATACCTTAACGATCTATTTGGAAAGTAAATAAAAAATGAAGTTTAACAGAAAAGTAAATTGAATAAAAATGGAAGTTGAATAAAAATAAAAATGAAAGTTGCATAAAATTAAAAATGGAAGTTTAATCCGAAAACCACTATACCTTAACGATATATTTGGAAATTAAATAAAAAAGGAACCTGAGTGGAAAAGAAACATGAATAAAAAAGGAAGTTAAATAAAAATAAAAATGGAAGTTGCAGAAAATTAAAAATGGAAGTTCATTCCAGAAACCACTATACCTTAACGATCTATTTGGAAATTAAATAAAAAAGGAAGTTCAATAGGAAAGTAAATTGAATTAAAATGGAAGTAGAATAAAAATAAAAATGAAAGTTGCATAAAATTAAAAATGGAAGTTCAATCCAGAAACCACTATACCTTAACGATCTATTTGGAAATTAAATAAAAAAGGAAGTTTAACAGAAAAGTAAATTGAATAAAAATGGAAGTTGAATAAAAATAAAAATGAAAGTTGCATAAAATTAAAAATGGAAGTTTAATCCGAAAACCACTATACCTTAACGATATATTTGGAAATTAAATAAAAAAGGAACCTGAGTGGAAAAGAAACATGAATAAAAAAGGAAGTTAAATAAAAATAAAAATGGAAGTTGCAGAAAATTAAAAATGGAAGTTCATTCCAGAAACCACTATACTTTAACGATCTATTTGGAAATTAAATAAAAAAGGAAATTTAATAGAAAAGTAAATTGAATAAAAATGAAAGTTGAATAAAAATAAAAATGAAAGTTGCTTAAAATTAAAATTGGAAGTTCAATCCAAAAACCACTATACCTTAACGATCTATTTGGAAATCAAATAAAAAAGGAAGTTGAGTAGAAAAGAATCTTGAATAAAAAAAGAAGTTAAACAAAAATAAAAATGGAAGTTGCAGAAAATTAAAAATGGAAGTTCATTCCGGAAACCACTATACCTTAACGACCTATTTGGAAATTAAATAAAAAAGGAAGTTTAATAGAATAGTAAATTGAAAGTTGCATAAAATTAAAAACGGAAGTTCAATCCAAAAACCACTATACCTTAACGACCTATTTGGAAATTAAATAAAAAAAGGAAGTTGAGTAGAAAAGAAACTTGAATAAAAAAGGAAGTTAAACAAAAATAAAAATGGAAGTTGCAAAAAATTAAAAATGGAAGTTCATTCCAGAAACCACTATACCTTAACGATCTATTTGGAAATTAAATAAAAAAAAATTTAATAGAAAAGTAAATTGAATAAAAATGGAAGTAGAATATAAATAAAAATGAAAGTTGCACAAAATTAAAAATGGAAGTTCAATCCAGAAACCACAATACCTTAGCGGTCTATTTGGAAATTAAACAAAAAAGGAAGTTTAATAGAAAAGTAAATTGAATAAAAATGGAAGTTGAATAAAAATAAAAATAAAAGTTGCATAAAATTTAAAATGAAAGTTCAATCCTAAAACCACTATACCTTAACGATCTATTTGGAAATTAAAGAAAAAAAGAAGTTGAGTAGAAAAGAATCTAGAGTAAAAAAGGAAGCTAAATGAAAATAAAAATGGAAGTTGCAGAAAATTAAAAATGGTAGTTCAATCCAGAAACCACTATACCTTAACGATTTATTTGGAAATTAAATAAAAAATGAAGTTTAATAGAAAAGTAAATTGATTAAAAATGGAAGTAGAATATAAATAAAAATGAAAGTTGCATAAAATTAAAAATGGAAGTTCAATCCAGAAACCACTATACCTTAGCGATCTATTTTGAAATTAAATAAAAAAGGAAGTTTAACAGGAAAGTAAATTGAATTAAAATGGAAGTTGAACAAAAATAAAAATGAAAGTTGCATAAAATTAAAAATGGAAGTTCAATCCAGAAACCACTATACCTTAACGATCTATTTGGAAATTAAATAAAAAAGGAAGTTTAATAGAAAAGTAAATTGAATAAAAAAGGAAGTAGGATATAAATAAAAATGAAAGTTGCATAAACTTAAAAATGGAAGTTCAATCCAGAAACCACTATACCTTAGTGATCTTCTTGGAAATTAAATAAAAAAGGAAGTTTAATAAGAAAGTAAATTGAATAAAAATGGAAGTTGAATAAAAATAAAAATAAAAGTTGCATAAAACTAAAATTGGAAGTTCAATCCAGAAACCACTATACCTTAACGATCTATTAGGAAATTAAATAAAAAAGGAAGCTTAATAGAAATGTAAATTGATTAAAAATTGAAGTAAAATAAAAATAAAAATAAAAATGAAAGTTGCATAAAATTAAAAATGGAAGTTCTATCCAGAAACCACTATACCTTAACGATATACTTGGAAATTAAATAAAAAATAAAGTTTAATAGGAAAGTAAATTGAATTAAAATGGAAGTAGAATAAAAATAAAAATGAAAGTTGAATAATTAAAATTGTAAGTTCAATTCAAAAACCACTATACCTTAACGATCTATTTGGAAATAAAATAAAAAAGGAAGTTTAATAGAAAAGTAAATTGAATAAAAATGGAAGTTGAATAAAAATAAAAATGAAAGTCGCATAAAATTAAAAATGGAAGTTCAATCCAAAAACCACTATACCTTAACGATCTATTTGGAAATTAAATAAAAAAAGAAGTTTAATTGAAAAGTAAATTGAATAAAAATGGTAGTTGAATAAAAATTAAAATGAAAGTTGTATAAAATTAAAAATGGAAGTTCAATCCAAAAACTACTGTACCTTAACGATCTATTTGGAAATTAAATAAAAAAGGAAATTGGGTAGAAAAAGAAATTTGAATGAAAAAGAAAGTTAAATAAAAATAAAAATGGAAGTTGCAGAAAATTAAAAATGGAAGTTCATTGCAGAAACCACTATACCTTAACGATCTATTTGGAAATTAAATAAAAAAGGAAGTTTAATAGAAAAGTAAATTTAATAAAAATGGAAGTAGGATATAAATGTAAATGAAAGTTGCAGAAAATTAAAAATGGAAGTTCATTCCAGAAACCACTATACCTTAACAATCTATTTGGAAATTAAATAAAAAAGGAAGTTTAATAGAAAAGTAAATTGAATAAAAATGGAAGTAGGATATAAATGTAAATGAAAGTTGCATAAAATTAAAAATTGAAGTTCAATCCAGAAACCACTATACCTTAGTGATCTATTTGGGAATTAAACAAAAAAGGAAGTTTAATAGAAAAGTAAATTGAATAAAAATGGTAGTTGCATAAATATAAAAATGAAAGTTGTGTAAAATTAAAAATGGAAGTTCAATCCAAAAACCACTATACCTTAACGATCTATTTGGAAATTAAATAAAAAAGGAAGTTGAGTAGAAAAGAATTTGAATAAAAAAGGAAGTTAAATAAAAATAAAAATGGATGTTCATTCCAGAAACCACTATACCTTAACGATCTATTTCGAAATTAAATAAAAAAGGAAGTTTAATAGAAAAGTAAATTGATTAAAATTTGAAGTAGAATATAAATAAAAACGAAAGTTGCATAAAATTAAAAATGGAAGTTCATTCCAGAAACCACCATACCTTAACGATCTATTTGGAAATTAAATAAAAAAAGGAAGTTTAAGAGAAAAGTAAATTTATTAAAAATGAAAGTAGAATATAAATAAAAATGAAAGTTGCATAAAATTAAAAATGGAAGTTCAATCCGAAAACCACTATACCTTAACGATCTATTTGGAAATTAAATAAAAAAGGAAATTGAGTAGAAAAAGAAATTTGAATAAAAAAGAAAGTTAAATAAAAATAAAAATGGAAGTTGCAGAAAATTAAAAATGGAAGTTCATTGCAGAAACCACTATACCTTAACGATCTATTTGGAAATTAAATAAAAAAGGAAGTTTAATAGAAAAGTAAATTTAATAAAAATGGAAGTAGGATATAAATGTAAATGAAAGTTGCAGAAAATTAAAAATGGAAGTTCATTCCAGAAACCACTATACCTTAACGATCTATTTGGAAATTAAATAAAAAAGGAAGTTTAATAGAAAAGTAAATTGAATAAAAATGGAAGTAGGATATAAATGTAAATGAAAGTTGCATAAAATTAAAAATGGAAGTTCAATCCAGAAACCACTATACCTTAGTGATCTATTTGGAAATTAAACAAAAAAGGAAGTTTAATAGAAAAGTAAATTGAATAAAAATGGTAGTTGCATAAATATAAAAATGAAAGTTGTGTAAAATTAAAAATGGAAGTTCAATCCAAAAACCACTATACCTTAACGATCTATTTGGAAATTAAATAAAAAAGGAAGTTGAGTAGAAAAGAATTTGAATAAAAAAGGAAGTTAAATAAAAATAAAAATGGAAGTTGCAGAATATTAAAAATGGAAGTTCATTCCAGAAACCACTATACCTTAACGATCTATTTGGAAATTAAATAAAAAAGGAAGTTTAATAGAAAAGTAAATTGATTAAAATTTGAAGTAGAATATAAATAAAAATGAAAGTTGCATAAAATTAAAAATGGAAGTTCATTCCAGAAACCACCATACCTTAACGATCTATTTGGAAATTAAATAAAAAAAGGAAGTTTAAGAGAAAAGTAAATTTATTAAAAATGAAAGTAGAATATAAATAAAAATGAAAGTTGCATAAAATTAAAAATGGAAGTTCAATCCGAAAACCACTATACCTTAACGATCTATTTGGAAATTAAATAAAAATGGAAGCTGAGTGGAAAAGAAACATGAATAAAAAAGGAAGTTAAATAAAAATAAAAATGGAAGTTGCAGAAAATTAAAAATGGAAGTTCATTCCAGAAACCACTAAACCTTAATGATCTATTTAGAAATTAAATAAAAAAGTAAGTTTAATAGGAAAGTTAATTGAATTAAAATCTAAGTAGAATAAAAATAAAAATGAAAGTTGCATAAAATTAAAAATGGAAGTTCAATCCGGAAACCACTATACCTTAGTGATCTTGTTGGAAATTAAATAAAAAAGGAAGTTTAATAGGAAAGTAAATTGAATAAAAATGGAAGTTGAATAAAAATAAAAATGAAAGTTGCATAAAATTAAAAATGGAAGTTTAATCCAGAAACCACTATACCTTAAAGATCTATTTGGAAATTAAATAAAAAAGGAAGTTTAATAGAAAAGTAAATTGAATAAAAATAGAAGTAGGATATAAATACAAATGAAAGTTGCATAAAATTAAAAATGGAAGTTCAATCCAAAAACCACTATACCTTAACGATCTATTTGGAAATTAAATAAAAAAGGAAGTTGAGTAGAAAAGAAATTTGAATAAAAAAGGAAGTTAAATAAAAATAAAAATAGAAGTTGCAGAAAATTAAAAAAGGTAGTTCAATCCAGAAACCATATACCTTAACGATCTATTTGGAAATTAAATAAAAAATGAAGTTTAATAGAAAAGTAAATCGATTAAAAATGGAAGTAGAATATAAATAAAAATGAAAGTTGGATAAAATTAAAAATGGAAGTTCAATCCAGAAACCACTATACCTTAGCGATCTATTTGGAAATTAAATAAAAAAGGAAGTTTAATAGGAAAGTAAATTGAATTAAAATGGAAGTTGAACAAAAATAAAAATGAAAGTTGCATAAAATTAAAAATGGAAGTTCAATTCAAAAACCACTATACCTTAACGATCTATTTGGAAATTAAATAAAAAAGGATGTTGGGTAGAAAAGAAACTTGGATAAAAAAGGAAGTTAAATAAAAATAAAAATGGAAGTTGCAGAAAATTAAAAATGGATGTTCATTCCAGAAACCACTATACCTTAACGATCTATTTGGAAATTAAATAAAAAAGGAAGTTTAATATACAAGTAAATTGAATAAAAATGCAAGTTGAATAAAAATAAAAGTGAAAGTTGCATAAAATTAAAAATGGAAGTTCAATCTAAAAACCACTATACCTTAACGATCTTTTTGGACATTCAATAAAAAAGGAAGTTGAGTAGAAAAGAAACTTGAATAAAAAAGGAAGTTAAATAAAAATAAAAATAGAAGTTGCAGAAAATTAAAAATGGAAGTTCATTCCAGAAACCGCTACACCTTAACGAGCTATTTGGAAATTAAATAAAAAAGGAAATTTAATAGAAAAGAAAATTGAATAAAAATGGAAGTAGAATATAAATAAAAATGAAAGTTGGATAAAATTAAAAATGGAAGTTCAATCCAGAAACCACTGTACCTTAGTGATCTATTTGGAAATTAAATAAAAAAAGGAAGTTTAATTGGAAAGTTAATTGAATTAAAATGGAAGTAGAATAAAAATAAAAATGAAAGTTGCATAAAACTAAAATTGGAAGTTCAATCCAGAAACCACTATACCTTAACGACCTATTTGGAAATTAAGTGAAAAAGGAAAGTTTAATAGAGAAGTAAATTTAATAAAAATGGAAGTTGAATAAAAATAAAAATGAAAGTTGCATAAAATTAAAAATGGAAGTTCAATCCAACAACCACTATACCTTAACGATCTATTTGGAAATTAAATAAATAAGGAAGTTGAGTAGAAATGAAACTTGAATAAAAAAAGGAAGTTAAATAAAATAAAAAATGGATGTTCATTCCAAAAACCACTATACCTTAACGATCTATTTGGAAATTAAATAAAAAAGGATGTTTAATAGAAAAGTAAATTGAATAAAAATGGAAGTAGAATATAAATAAAAATGAAAGTTGCATAAAATTGAAAATGGAAGTTCAATCCAGAAACCACTATACCTTAGCGATCCATTTGGAAATTAAATAAAAAATGAAGTTTAATAGGAAAGTAAATTGAATTAAAATGGAAGTAGAATAAAAATAAAAATGAAAGTTGCATAAAATTAAAACTGGATGTTCAATCCAGATACCACTATACCTTAACGATCTATTTGGAAATTAAATAAAAATGGAAGTTTAACAGAAAATTAAATTGAATAAAAATGGAAGTTGAATAAAAATAAAAATGAAAGTTGCTTAAAATTAAAAATGGAAGTTCAATCCAAAAACCACTATACCTTAACGATCTATTTGGAAATCAAATAAAAAAGGAAGTTGAGTAGAAAAGAATCTTGAATAAAAAAAGAAGTTAAACAAAAATAAAAATGGAAGTTGCAGAAAACTAAAAATGGAAGTTCATTCCGGAAACCACTATACCTTAACGACCTATTTGGAAATTAAATAAAAAAGGAAGTTTAATAGAATAGTAAATTGAATAAAAATGAAAGTTGAAAAAAAATAAATTGAAAGTTGCATAAAATTTAAAACGGAAGTTCAATCCAAAAACCACTATACCTTAACGATCTATTTGGAAATTAAATAAAAAAAGGAAGTTGAGTAGAAAAGAAACTTGAATAAAAAAGGAAGTTAAACAAAAATAAAAATGGAAGTTCATTCCAGAAACCACTATACCCTAACGATCTATTTGGAAATTAAATAAAAAAAGAAGTTTAATAGAAAAGTAAATTGAATAAAAATGGAAGTTGAATAAAAATAAAAATGAAACTTGCATAAAATTAAAAATGAAAGTTCAATCCAAAAACCATTATACCTTAACGATCTATTTGGAAATTAAAGAAAAAAGGAAGTTGAGTAGAAAAGAATCTAGAGTAAAAAAGGAAGCTAAATAAAAATAAAAATGGAAGTTGCAGGAAATTAAAAATGGTAGTTCAATCCAGAAACCACTATACCTTAACGATTTATTTGGAAATTAAATAAAAAATGAAGTTTAATAGAAAAGTAAATTGATTAAAAATGGAAGTAGAATATAAATAAAAGTGAAAGTTGCATAAAATTAAAAATGGAAGTTCAATCCAGAAACTACTATACCTTAGCGATCTATTTGGAAATTAAATAAAAAAAGAAGTTTAACAGGGAAGTAAATTGAATTAAAATGGAAGTTGAGAAAAAATAAAAATGAAAGTTGCATAAAATTAAAAATGGAAGTTCAATCCAGAAACCACTATACCTTAACGATCTATTTGGAAATTAAATAAAAAAGGAAGTTTAATAGAAAAGTAAATTGAATAAAAATGGAAGTAGGATATAAATAAAAATGAAAGTTGCATAAAATTAAAAATGGAAGTTCAATCCAGAAACCACTATACCATAGTGATCTTCTTGGAAATTAAATAAAAAAGGAAGTTTAATAGGAAAGTAAATCGAATAAAAATGGAAGTTGAATAAAAATAAAAATAAAAGTTGCATAAAACTAAAATTGGAAGTTCAATCCAGAAAGCACTATACCTTAACGATCTATTTGGAAATTAAATAAAAAAGGAAGTTTAATAGAAATGTAAATTGATTAAAAATTGAAGTAAAATAAAAATAAAAATGGAAGTTCTATCCAGAAACCATTATACCTTAACGATCTACTTGGAAATTAAATAAAAAATGAAGTTTAATAGGAAAGTAAATTGAATTAAAATGGAAGTAGAATAAAAATAAAAATGAAAGTTGAATAATTAAAATTGTAAGTTCAATTCAAAAACCACTATACATTAACGATCTATTTGGAAATTACATAAAAAAGGAAGTTTAATAGAAATGTAAATTGAATAAAAATGGAAGTTGAATAAAAATAAAAATGAAAGTCGCATAAAATTAAAAATGGAAGTTCAATCCAAAAACCACTATACCTTAACGATCTATTTGGAAATTAAATAGAAAAGGAAATTTAATAGAAAAGTAAATTGAATAAAAATGGTAGTTGAATAAAAATAAAAATGAAAGTTGTATAAAATTAAAAATGGAAGTTCAATCCAAAAACCACTATATCTTAACGATCTATTTGGAAATTAAATAAAAAAAGAAATTGAGTAGAAAAAGAACTTTGAATTAAAAAGGAAGTTAAATAAAAATAAAAATGGAAGTTGCAGATAATTAAAAACGGAAGTTCATTCCAGAAACCACTATACCTTAACGATCTATTTGGAAATTGAATAAAAAAGGAAGTTTCATAGAAATGTAAATTGAATAAAAATGGAAGTAGGATATAAATATAAATGAAAGTTGCATAAAATTAAAAATGGAAGTTCAATCCAGAAACCACTATACCTTAACGATCTATTTGGAAATTAAATAAAAAAGGAAGTTTAATAGGAAAGTAAATTGAATAAAAATGGATGTTGAATAAAAATAAAAATGGAAGTTGCATAAAACTAAAATTGGAAGTCCAATCCAGAAATCACTACACCTTAACGATCTATTTGGAAATTAAATAAAAAAAGAAGTTTAATAGGATAGTAAATTGAATTGAAATGGAAGTAGAATAAAAATAAAATTGAAAGTTGCATAAAATTAAAAATGGAAGTTCAATCCAGAAACAACTATACCTTAATGATCTACTTGGAAATTAAACAAAAAATGAAGTTTAATAGGAAAGTAAATTCAATTAAAATGGAAGTAGAATAAAAATAAAAATGAAAGTTGCATAAAATTAGAAATGGAAGTTCAATCCAGAAACCACTATACCTTAACGATCTATTTGGAAATTAAATAAAAAAGCAAGTTTAATAGAAAAGTAAATTGAATAAAAATGGAAGTTGACTAAAAATAAAAATGAAAGTCGCTTAAAATTGAAAATGGAAGTTCAATCCAAAAACCACGATACCTTAACGATCTATTTGGAAATGAAATAAAAAAGAAAGTTTAATAGAAAAGTAAATTGAATAAAAACGGTAGTTGAATAAAAATAAAAATGAAAGTTGTATAAAATTAAAAATGGAAGTTCAATCCAAAAACCACTATACCTTAACGATCTATTTGGAAATTAAATAAAAAAGGAAGTTGAGTAGAAAAGAAATTTGAATAAAAAAGGAAGTTAAATAAAAATAAAAATGGAAGTTGCAGAAAATTAAAAAAGGTAGTTCAATCCAGAAACCATATACCTTAACGATCTATTTGGAAATTAAATAAAAAATGAAGTTTAATAGAAAAGTAAATTGATTAAAAATGGAAGTAGAATAAAAATAAAAATGAAAGTTGCATAAAATTAAAAATGGAAGTTCAATCCAAAAACCACTATACCTTAACGATCTATTTGGAAATTAAATAAAAAAGGAAGTTTAATAGGAAAGTAAATTGAATAAAAATGGAAGTTGAATAAAAATGAAAATAAAAGTTGCATAAAACTAAAATTGGAAGTTCAATCCAGAAACCACTATACCTTAGTGATCTTCTTGGAAATTAAATAAAAAAGGAAGTTTTATAGGAAAGTAAATTGAATAAAAATGGAAGTTGAATAAAAATAAAAATAAAAGTTGCATAATACTAAAATAGGAAGTTCAATCCAGAAACCACTATACCTTAACGATCTATTTGGAAATTAATTAAAAAAAGAAGTTTAATAGAAAACTAAATTGATTAAAAATTGAATTAAATAAAAATAAAAATGAAAGTTGCATAAAATTAAAAATGGAAGTTCTATCCAGAAACCACTATACCTTAACGATATACTTGGAAATTAAATAAAAAAGGAAGTTTAACAGGAAAGTAAATTGAATTAAAGTGGAAGTAGAATAAAAATAAAAATGAAAGTTGAATAATTAAAATTGTAAGTTCAATTCAAAAACCATTATACCTTAACGATCTATTTGGGAATTAAATAAAAAAGGAAGTTTAATAGAAAAGTAAATTGAATAAAAATGGAAGTTGAATAAAAAAAAAATGAAAGTCGCATAAAATTAAAAATGGAAGTTCAATCCAAAAACCACTATACCTTAACGATCTATTTGGAAATTAATTAAAAAAAGAAGTTTAATAGAAAAGTAAATTCAATAAAAATGGTAGTTGAATAAAAATAAAAATGAAAGTCGCATAAAATTGAAAATGGAAGTTCAATCCAAAAAGCACTATACCTTAACGATCTATTTGGAAATTAAATAAAAAAGGAAATTGAGTAGAAAAAGAACTTTGAATTAAAAAGGAAGTTAAATAAAAATAAAAATGGAAGTTGCAAAAAATTAAAAATGGAAGTTCATTCCAGAAACCACTATACCTTGACGATCTATTTGGAAATTAAATAAAAAAGGAAGTTTAATAGAAAAGTAAATTGAATAAAAATGGAAGTAGGATATAAATATAAATGAAAGTTGCATAAAATTAAAAATGAAAGTTCAATCCAGAAACCACTATACCTTAACGATCTATTTAGAAATTAAATAAAAAAGGAAGTTTAATAGGAAAGTAAATTGAATAAAAATGTAAGTTGAATAAAAATAAAAATAAAAGTTGCATAAAACTAAAATTGGAAATTCCATCCAGAAACCACTATACCTTAGTGATCTTCTTGGAAATTAAATAAAAAAGGAAGTTTAATAGGAAAGTAAATTGAATAAAAATGGAAGTTGAATAAAAATAAAAATAAAAGTTGCATAAAACTAAAATTGGAAGTTCAATCCAGAAACCACTATACCTTAGTGACCTTTTTGGAAATTAAATAAAAAAGGAAGTTTAATAGGAAAGTAAATTGAATAAAAATGGAAGTTGAATAAAAATAAAAATGAAAGTTGCATAAAATTAAAAATGGAAGTTCAATCCAGAAACCACTATACCTTAACGATCTATTTGGAAATTAAATAAAAAAGGAAGTTTAATAGAAAAGTAAATTGAATAAAAATGGAAGTAGGATATAAATAAAAATGAAAGTTGCATAAAATTAAAAATGGAAGTTCAATCCAAAAACCACTATACCTTAACGATCTATTTGGAAATTAAATAAAAAAGAAAGTTTAATAGAAAAGTAAATTGAATAAAAATGGAAGTTGAATAAAAATAAAAATGAAAGTCGCATAAAATTAAAAATGGAAGTTCAATCCAATAACGACTATACCTTAACGATCTATTTGGAAATTAAATAAAAAAAGAAGTTTAATAGAAAAGTAAATTGAATAAAAATGGTAGTTGAATAAAAATAAAAATGAAAGTTGTATAAAATTAAAAATGGATGTTCAATCCAAAAACCACTATACCTTAACGATCTATTTGGAAATTAAATAAAAAAGGAAATTGAGTAGAAAAAGAAATTTGAATAAAAAAGGAAGTTAAATAAAAATAAAAATGGAAGTTGCAGAAAATTAAAAATGGAAGTTCATTCCAGAAACCACTATACCTTAACGATCTATTTGGAAATTAAATAAAAAAGGAAGTTTAATAGAAAAGTAAATTGAATAAAAATGGAAGTAGGATATAAATATAAATGAAAGTTGCATAAAATTAAAAATGAAGTTCAATCCAGAAACCACTATACCTTAGTGATCTATTTGGAAATTAAATAAAAAAGAAGTTTAATAGGAAAGTAAATTGAATAAAAATGGATGTTGAATAAAAATAAAAATGAAAGTTGCATAAAACTAAAATTGGAATTTCAATCCAGAAACCACTATACCTTAACGATCTATTTGGAAATTAAATAAAAAAGGAAGTTTAATAGGATAGTAAATTGAATTAAAATGGAAGTAGAATAAAAATAAAAAAGAAAGTTGCATAAAATGAAAAATGGAAGTTCAATCCAGAAACAACTATACCTTAACGATCTACTTGGAAATTAAATAAAAAATGAAGTTTAATAGGAAAGTAAATTGAATTAAAATGGAAGTAGAATAAAAATAATAATGAAAGTTGCATAAAATTAAAAATGGAAGTTCAATCCAAAAACCACTATACCTTAACGATCTATTGGAAATTAAATAAAAAAGGAAGTTTAACAGAAAAGTAAATTGAATAAAAATGGAAGTTGAATAAAAATAAAAATGAAAGTTGCATAAAATTAAAAAAGGAAGTTCAATCCGAAAACCACTGTACCTTAACGATCTATTTGGAAATTAAATAAAAAAGGAAGCTGAGTGGAAAAGAAACATGAACAAAAAATGAAGTTAAATAAAAATAAAAATGGAAGTTCATTCCAGAAACCACTAAACCTTAATGATCTATTTGAAAATTAAATAAAAAAGGAAGTTTAATAGGAAAGTTAATTGAATTAAAATGGAAGTAGAATAAAAATAAAAATGAAAGTTGCATAAAACTAAAATTGGAAGTTCAATCCAGAAACCACTATACCTTAACGATCTATTTGGAAATTAAATAAAAAATGAAGTTTAATAGAAAAGTAAATCGAATAAATATGGAAGTTGAATAAAAATAAAAATGAAAGTTGCAGAAAATTAAATGTGGAAGTTAAATCCAGAAACCACTATACCTTAACGATCTATTTGGAAATTAAATAAAAAAGGAAGTTTTATAAAAAATTAAATTGAATAAAAATGGAATTTGACTAAAAATAAAAATGAAAGTCGCATAAAATAGAAAATGGAAGTTCAATCCAAAAACCACTATACCTTAACGATCTATTTGGAAATTAAATAAAAAAGGAACTTTAATAGAAAAGTAAATTGAATAAAAATGGTAGTTGAATAAAAATAAAAATGAAAGTTGTATAAAATTAAAAATGGAAGTTCAATCCAAAAACCACTATACCTTAACGATCTATTTGGAAATTAAATAAAAAAGGAAGTTGAGTAGAAATGAAATTTGAATAAAAAAGGAAGTTAAATAAAAATAAAAATGAAAGTTGCAGAAAATTAAAAAAGGAAGTTCAATCCAGAAACCATATACCTTAACGATCTATTTGGAAATTAAATAAAAAATGAAGTTTAATAGAAAAGTAAATTGATTAAAAATGGAAGTAGAATATAAATAAAAATGAAAGTTGCATAAAATTAAAAATGGAAGTTCAATCCAGAAACCACTATACCTTAGCGATCTATTTGGAAATTAAATAAAAAAGGAAGTTTAATAGGAAAGTAAATTGAATTAAAATGGAAGTTGAACAAAAATAAAAATGAAAGTTGTATAAAATTAAAAATGGAAGTTCAATTCAAAAACCAATATACCATAATGATCTATTTGGAAATTAAATAAAAAAGGAAGTTGAATAGAAAAGAAACTTGAATAAAAAAGGAAGTTAAATAAAAATAAAAATGAAAGTTGCAGAAAATAAAAAATGGATGTTCATTCCAGAAACCACTATACCTTAACGATCTATTTTGAAATTAAATAAAAAAGGAAGTTTAACAAGAAAGTAAATTGAATTAAAATGGAAGTTGAACAAAAATAAAAATGAAAGTTGCATAAAATTAAAAATGGTAGTTCAATCCAGAAACCACTATACCTTAACGATCTATTTGGAAATTAAATAAAAAAGGAAATTTAATAGAAAAGTAAATTGAATAAAAATGGAAGTAGGATATAAATAAAAATGAAAGTTGCATAAAATTAAAAATGGAAGTTCAATCCAGAAACCACTATACCTTAGTGATCTTCTTGGAAATTAAATAAAAAAGGAAGTTTAATAGGAAAGTAAATTGAATAAAAATGGAAGTTGAATAAAAATAAAAATAAAAGTTGCAGAAAACTAAAATTGGAAGTTCAATCCAGAAACCACTATACCTTAACGATCTGTTTGGAAATTAAATAAAAAAGAAAGTTTAATAGAAAAGTAAATTGAATAAAAATGGAAGTAGGATATAAATAAAAATGAAAGTTGCATAAAATTTAAAATGGAAGTTCAATCCAGAAACCACTATACTTTAGTGATCTTTTTGGAAATTAAATAAAAAAGGAAGTTTAATAGGAAAGTAAATTGAATAAAAATGGAAGTTGAATAAAAATAAAAATGAAAGTTGCATAAAATTAAAAATGGAAGTTCAATCCAGAAACCACTATACCTTAACGATCTATTTGGAAATTAAATAAAAAAGGAAGTTTAATAGAAAAGTAAATTGAATAAAAATAGAAGTAGGATATAAATACAAATGAAAGTTGCATAAAATTAAAAATGGAAGTTCAATCCAAAAACCACTATACCTTAACGATCTATTTGGAAATTAAATAAAAAAAGGAAGTTGAGCAGAAAAGAAATTTGAATAAAAAAGGAAGTTAAATAAAAATAAAAATAGAAGTTGTAGAAAATTAAAAAAGGTAGTTCAATCCAGAAACCATATACCTTAACGATCTATTTGGAAATTAAATAAAAAATGAAGTTTAATAGAAAAGTAGATTGATTAAAAATGGTAGTAGAATATAAACAAAAATGAAAGTTGCATAAAATTAAAAATGGAAGTTCAATCCAGAAACTACTATACCTTAGCTATCTATTGGGAAATTAAATAAAAAAGTAAGTTTAATAGGAAAGTAAATTGAATTAAAATGGAAGTTGAATAAAAATAAAAATGAAAGTTGCATAAAATTAAAAATGGAAGTTCAATTCAAAAACCACTATACCTTAACGATCTATTTGGAAATTAAATAAAAAAGGAAGTTGGGTAGAAAAGAAACTTGAATAAAAAAGGAAGTTAAATAAAAATAAAAATGGAAGTTGCAAAAAATTAAAAATGGATGTTCATTCCAGAAACCACTATACCTTAACGATCTATTTGGAAATTAAATAAAAAAGGAAGTTTAATTTACAAGTAAATTGAATAAAAATGCAAGTTGAATAAAAATAAAAGTGAAAGTTGCATAAAATTAAAAATGGAAGTTCAATCCAAAAACCACTATACCTTAACGATCTTTTTGGAAATTCAATAAAAAAGGAAGTTGAGTAGAAAAGAAACTTGAATAAAAAAGGAAGTTAAATAAAAATAAAAATGGAAGTTGCAGAAAATTAAATATGGAAGTTCATTCCAGAAACCGGTACACCTTAACGAGCTACTTGGAAATTAAATAAAAAAAGAAATTTAATAGAAAAGTAAATTGAATAAAAATTGATGTAGAATATAAATAAAAATGAAAGTTGGATAAAATTAAAAAAGGAAGTTCAATCCAGAAACCACTGTCCCTTAGTGATCTATTTGGAAATTAAATAAAAAAAGGAAGTTTAATAGGAAAGTTAATTGAATTAAAATGGAAGTAGAATAAAAATAAAAATGAAAGTTGCATAAAACTAAAATTGGAAGTTCAATCCAGAAACCACTATACCTTAACGATCTGTTTGGAAATTAAATAAAAAATGAAGTTTAATAGAAAAGTAAATTGAATAAATATGGAAGTTGAATAAAAATAAAAATGAAAGTTGCAGAAAATTAAATGTGGAAGTTAAATCCAGAAACCACTATCCCTTAACGATCTATTTGGAAATTAAATAAAAAAAGAAGTTTAATAGAAAAGTAAATTGAATAAAAATGGAAGTTGACTAAAAATAAAAATGAAAGTCGCATCAAATTGAAAATGGAAGTTCAATCCAAAAACCACTATACCTTAACGATCTATTTGGAAATTAAATAAAAAAGGAAGTTTAATAGAAAAGTAAATTGAATAAAAATGGTAGTTGAATAAAAATAAAAATGAAAGTTGTATAAAATTAAAAATGGAAGTTCAATCCAAAAACCACTATACCTTAACGATCTATTTGGAAATTAAATAAAAAAGGAAGTTGAGTAGAAATGAAATTTGAATAAAAATGGAAGTTAAATAAAAATAAAAATGGAAGTTGCAGAAAATTAAAAAAGGTAGTCCAAACCAGAAACCATATACCTTAACGATCAATTTGGAAATTTAATAAAAAATGAAGTTTAATAGACAAGTAAATTGATTAAAAATGGAAGTAGAATATAAATAAAAATGAAAGTTGCATAAAATTAAAAATGGAAGTTCAATCCAGAAACCACTATACCTTAGCGATCTATTTGGAAATTAAATAAAAAAGGAAGTTTAATAGGAAAGTAAATTGAATTAAAATGGAAGTTGAACAAAAAAAAAATGAAAGTTGCATAAAATTAAAAATGGAAGTTCAATTCAAAAACCAATATACCATAACGTTCTATTTGGAAATTAAATAAAAAAGGAAGTTGAGTAGCAAAGAAACTTGAATAAAAAAGGAAGTTAAATAAAAATAAAAATGGAAGTTGCAGAAAATGAAAAATGGATGTTCATTCCAGAAACCACTATACCTTAACGATCTATTTGGAAATTAAATAAAAAAGGAAGTTTAACAGGAAAGTAAATTGAATTAAAATGGAAGTTGAACTAAAATAAAAATGAAAGTTGCATAAAATTAAAAATGGAAGTTCAATCAAAAAACCACTATACCTTAACGATCTATTTGGAAATTAAATAAAAAAGAAAGTTTAATAGAAAAGTAAATTGAATAAAAATGGAAGTTGGACATAAATAAAAATGAAAGTTGCATAAAATTAAAAATGGAAGTTCAATCCAGAAACCACTATACCTTAGTGATCTTCTTGGAAATTAAATAAAAAAGGAAGTTTAATAGGAAAGTAAATTGAATAAAAATGGAAGTTGAATAAAAATAAAAATAAAAGTTGCATAAAACTAAAATTGGAAGTTCCATTTAGAAACCCCTATACCTTAACGATCTATTTGGAAAATAAATAAAAAAAGGAAGTTTAATAGAAAAGTAAATTGAATAAAAATGGAAGTAGGATATAAATAAAAATGAAAGTTGCATAAAATTAAAAATGGAAGTTTAATCCAGAAACCACTATACCTTAGTGACCTTTTTGGAAATTAAATAAAAAAGGAAGTTTAATAGGAAAGTAAATTGAATAAAAATGGAAGTTGAATAAAAATAAAAATGAAAGTTGCATAAAATAAAAAATGGAAGTTCAATCCAGAAACCACTATACCTTAACGATCTATTTGGAAATTAAATAAAAAAGGAAGTTTAATAGAAAAGTAAATTGAATAAAAATGGAAGTAGGATATAAATAAAAATGAAAGTTGCATAAAATTAAAAATGGAAGTTCAATCCAAAAACCACTATACCTTAACGATCTATTTGGAAATTAAATAAAAAAGAAAGTTTAATAGAAAATTAAATTGAATAAAAATGGAAGTTGAATAAAAATAAAAATGAAAGTCGCATAAAATTAAAAATGGAAGTTCAATCCAATAACCACTATACCTTAACGATCTATTTGGAAATTAAATAAAAAAAGAAGTTTAATAGAAAAGTAAATTGAATAAAAATGGTAGTTGAATAAAAATAAAAATGAAAGTTGTATAAAATTAAAAATGGAAGTTCAATCCAAAAACCACTATACCTTAACGATCTATTTGGAAATTAAATAAAAAAGGAAATTGAGTAGAAAAAGAAATTTGAATAAAAAAAGAAGTTAAATAAAAATAAAAATGGAAGTTGCAGAAAATTAAAAATGGAAGTTCATTCCAGAAACCACTATACCTTAACGATCTATTTGGAAATTAAATAAAAAAGGAAGTTTAATAGAAAAGTAAATTGAATAAAAATGGAAGTAGGATATAAATATAAATGAAAGTTGCATAAAATTAAAAATGGAAGTTCAATCCAAAAACCACTATACCTTAACGATCTATTTGGAAATTAAATAAAAAATAAAGTTTAATAGAAAATTAAATTGAATAAAAATGGAAGTTGAATAAAAATAAAAATGAAAGTCGCATAAAATTAAAAATGGAAGTTCAATCCAATAACCACTATACCTTAACGATCTATTTGGAAATTAAATAAAAAAAGAAGTTTAATAGAAAAGTAAATTGAATAAAAATGGAAGTAGGATATAAATATAAATGAAAGTTGCATAAAATTAAAAATGGAAGTTCAATCCAATAACCACTATACCTTAACGATCTATTTGGAAATTAAATAAAAAAAGAAGTTTAATAGAAAAGTAAATTGAATAAAAATGGTAGTTGAATAAAAATAAAA
Organism: Camellia sinensis; assembly: GCF_055761805.1. Lineage (NCBI taxonomy): Eukaryota > Viridiplantae > Streptophyta > Magnoliopsida > Ericales > Theaceae > Camellia > Camellia sinensis. The sequence continues at coordinate 42,179,432 of NW_028128987.1, read as the reverse complement.
ATGAAAGTTGTATAAAATTAAAAATGGAAGTTCAATCCAAAAACCACTATACCTTAACGATCTATTTGGAAATTAAATAAAAAAGGAAATTGAGTAGAAAAAGAAATTTGAATAAAAAAAGAAGTTAAATAAAAATAAAAATGGAAGTTGCAGAAAATTAAAAATGGAAGTTCATTCCAGAAACCACTATACCTTAACGATCTATTTGGAAATTAAATAAAAAAGGAAGTTTAATAGAAAAGTAAATTGAATAAAAATGGAAGTAGGATATAAATATAAATGAAAGTTGCATAAAATTAAAAATGAAGTTCAATCCAGAAACCACTATACCTTAGTGATCTATTTGGAAATTAAATAAAAAAGGAAGTTCAATAGGAAAGTAAATTGAATAAAAATGGATGTTGAATAAAAATAAAAAATGAAAGTTGCATAAAACTAAAATTGGAAGTTCAATCCAGAAACCACTATACCTTAACGATCTATTTGGAAATTAAATAAAAAAGGAAGTTTAATAGGATAGTAAATTGAATTAAAATGGAAGTAAAATAAAAATAAAAATGAAAGTTGCATAAAATTAAAAATGGAAGTTCAATCCAGAAACAACTATACCTTAACGATCTACTTGGAAATTAAATAAAAAATGAAGTTTAATAGGAAAGTAAATTGATTTAAAATGGAAGTAGAATAAAAATAATAATGAAAGTTGCATAAAATTAAAAATGGAAGTTCAATCCAGAAAACACTATACCTTAACGATCTATTTGGAAATTAAATAAAAAAGGAAGTTTAATAGGAAAGTAAATTGAATAAAAATGGAAGTAGGATATAAATATAAATGAAAGTTGCATAAAATTAAAAATGGAAGTTCAATCCAAAAACCACTATACCTTAACGATCTATTTGGAAATTAAATAAAAAATAAAGTTTAATAGAAAATTAAATTGAATAAAAATGGAAGTTGAATAAAAATAAAAATGAAAGTCGCATAAAATTAAAAATGGAAGTTCAATCCAATAACCACTATACCTTAACGATCTATTTGGAAATTAAATAAAAAAAGAAGTTTAATAGAAAATTAAATTGAATAAAAATGGAAGTTGAATAAAAATAAAAATGAAAGTCGCATAAAATTAAAAATGGAAGTTCAATCCAATAACCACTATACCTTAACGATCTATTTGGAAATTAAATAAAAAAAGAAGTTTAATAGAAAAGTAAATTGAATAAAAATGGTAGTTGAATAAAAATAAAAATGAAAGTTGTATAAAATTAAAAATGGAAGTTCAATCCAAAAACCACTATACCTTAACGATCTATTTGGAAATTAAATAAAAAAGGAAATTGAGTAGAAAAAGAAATTTGAATAAAAAAAGAAGTTAAATAAAAATAAAAATGGAAGTTGCAGAAAATTAAAAATGGAAGTTCATTCCAGAAACCACTATACCTTAACGATCTATTTGGAAATTAAATAAAAAAGGAAGTTTAATAGAAAAGTAAATTGAATAAAAATGGAAGTAGGATATAAATATAAATGAAAGTTGCATAAAATTAAAAATGGAAGTTCAATCCAAAAACCACTATACCTTAACGATCTATTTGGAAATTAAATAAAAAATAAAGTTTAATAGAAAATTAAATTGAATTAAAATGGAAGTTGAATAAAAATAAAAATGAAAGTCGCATAAAATTAAAAATGGAAGTTCAATCCAATAACCACTATACCTTAACGATCTATTTGGAAATTAAATAAAAAAAGAAGTTTAATAGAAAAGTAAATTGAATAAAAATGGAAGTAGGATATAAATATAAATGAAAGTTGCATAAAATTAAAAATGGAAGTTCAATCCAATAACCACTATACCTTAACGATCTATTTGGAAATTAAATAAAAAAAGAAGTTTAATAGAAAAGTAAATTGAATAAAAATGGTAGTTGAATAAAAATAAAAATGAAAGTTGTATAAAATTAAAAATGGAAGTTCAATCCAAAAACCACTATACCTTAACGATCTATTTGGAAATTAAATAAAAAAGGAAATTGAGTAGAAAAAGAAATTTGAATAAAAAAAGAAGTTAAATAAAAATAAAAATGGAAGTTGCAGAAAATTAAAAATGGAAGTTCATTCCAGAAACCACTATACCTTAACGATCTATTTGGAAATTAAATAAAAAAGGAAGTTTAATAGAAAAGTAAATTGAATAAAAATGGAAGTAGGATATAAATATAAATGAAAGTTGCATAAAATTAAAAATGAAGTTCAATCCAGAAACCACTATACCTTAGTGATCTATTTGGAAATTAAATAAAAAAGGAAGTTCAATAGGAAAGTAAATTGAATAAAAATGGATGTTGAATAAAAATAAAAAATGAAAGTTGCATAAAACTAAAATTGGAAGTTCAATCCAGAAACCACTATACCTTAACGATCTATTTGGAAATTAAATAAAAAAGGAAGTTTAATAGGATAGTAAATTGAATTAAAATGGAAGTAAAATAAAAATAAAAATGAAAGTTGCATAAAATTAAAAATGGAAGTTCAATCCAGAAACAACTATACCTTAACGATCTACTTGGAAATTAAATAAAAAATGAAGTTTAATAGGAAAGTAAATTGAATTAAAATGGAAGTAGAATAAAAATAATAATGAAAGTTGCATAAAATTAAAAATGGAAGTTCAATCCAGAAAACACTATACCTTAACGATCTATTTGGAAATTAAATAAAAAAGGAAGTTCAACAGAAAAGTAAATTGAATAAAAATGGAAGTTGAATAAAAATAAAAATGAAAGTTGCATAAAATTAAAAATGGAAGTTCAATCCGAAAACCACTGTACCTTAACGATCTATTTGGAAATTAAATAAAAAAGGAAGCTGAGTGGAAAAGAAACATGAATAAAAAATGAAGTTAAATAAAAATAAAAATGGAAGTTCATTCCAGAAACCACTAAACCTTAATGATCTATTTGGAAATTAAATAAAAAAGGAAGTTTAATAGGAAAGTTAATTGAATTAAAATGGAAGTAGAATAAAAATAAAAATGAAAGTTGCATAAAACTAAAATTGGAAGTTCAATCCAGAAACCACTATACCTTAACGATCTATTTGGAAATTTAATAAAAAATGAAGTTTAATAGAAAAGTAAATCGAATAAATATGGAAGTTGAATAAAAATAAAAATGAAAGTTGCAGAAAATTAAATGTGGAAGTTAAATCCAGAAACCACTATACCTTAACGATCTATTTGGAAATTAAATAAAAAAGGAAGTTTTATTGAAAAGTAAATTGAATAAAAATGGAAGTTGACTAAAAATAAAAATGAAAGTCGCACAAAATTGAAAATGGAAGTTCAATCCAAAAACCACTATACCTTAACGATCTATTTGGAAATTAAATAAAAAAGGAAGTTTAATAGAAAAGTAAATTGAATAAAAATGGTAGTTGAATAAAAATAAAAATGAAAGTTGTATAAAATTAAAAATGGAAGTTCAATCCAAAAACCACTATACCTTAACGATCTATTTGGAAATTAAATAAAAAAGGAAGTTTAATAGAAAAGTAAATTGAATAAAAATGGTAGTTGAATAAAAATAAAAATGAAAGTTGTATAAAATTAAAAATGGAAGTTCAATCCAAAAACCACTATACCTTAACGATCTATTTGGAAATTAAATAAAAAAGGAAGTTGAGTAGAAATGAAATTTGAATAAAAAAGGAAGTTAAATAAAAATAAAAATGGAAGTTGCAGAAAATTAAAAAAGGTAGTTCAATCCAGAAACCATATACCTTAACGATCTATTTGGAAATTAAATAAAAAATTAAGTTTAATAGAAAAGTAAATTGATTAAAAATGGAAGTAGAATATAAATAAAAATGAAAGTTGCATAAAATTAAAAACGGAAGTTCAATCCAGAAACCACTATACCTTAGCGATCTATTTGGAAATTAAATAAAAAGGGAAGTTTAATAGGAAAGTAAATTGAATTAAAATGGAAGTTGAACAAAAATAAAAATGAAAGGTTTATAAAATTAAAAATTGAAGTTCAATTCAAAAAGCAATATACCATAACGATCTATTTGGAAATTAAATAAAAAAGGAAGTTGAATAGAAAAGAAACTTGAATAAAAAAGGAAGTTAAATAAAAATAAAAATGAAAGTTGCAGAAAATTAAAAATGGATGTTCATTCCAGAAACCACTATACCTTAACGATCTATTTGGAAATTAAATAAAAAAGGAAGTTTAACAGGAAAGTAAATTGAATTAAAATGGAAGTTGAACAAAAATAAAAATGAAAGTTGCATAAAATTAAAAATGGTAGTTCAATCCAGAAACCACTATACCTTAACGATCTATTTGGAAATTAAATAAAAAAGGAAGTTTAATAGAAAAGTAAATTGAATAAAAATGGAAGTAGGATATAAATAAAAATGAAAGTTGCATAAAATTAAAAATGGAAGTTCAATCCAGAAACCACTATACCTTAGTGATCTTCTTGGAAATTAAATAAAAAAGGAAGTTTAATAGGAAAGTAAATTGAATAAAAATGGAAGTTGAATAAAAATAAAAATAAAAGTTGCATAAAACTAAAATTGGAAGTTCAATCCAGAAACCACTATACCTTAACGATCTGTTAGGAAATTAAATAAAAAAGAAAGTTTAATAGAAAAGTAAATTGAATAAAAATGGAACTAGGATATAAATAAAAATGAAAGTTGCATAAAATTAAAAATGGAAGTTCAATCCAGAAACCACTATACTTTAGTGATCTTTTTGGAAATTAAATAAAAAAGGAAGTTTAATAGGAAAGTAAATTGAATAAAAATGGAAGTTGAATAAAAATAAAAATGAAAGTTGCATAAAATTAAAAATGGAAGTTCAATCCAGAAACCACTATACCTTAACGATCTATTTGGAAATTAAATAAAAAAGGAAGTTTAATAGAAAAGTAAATTGAATAAAAATAGAAGTAGGATATAAATACAAATGAACGTTGCATAAAATTAAAAATGGAAGTTCAATCCAAAAACAACTATACCTTAACGATCTATTTGGAAATTAAATAAAAAAAGGAAGTTGAGCAGAAAAGAAATTTGAATAAAAAAGGAAGTTAAATAAAAATAAAAATAGAAGTTGTAGAAAACTAAAAAAGGTAGTTCAATCCAGAAACCATATACCTTAACGATCTATTTGGAAATTAAATAAAAAATGAAGTTTAATAGAAAAGTAAATTGATTAAAAATGGTAGTAGAATATAAATAAAAATGAAAGTTGCATAAAATTAAAAATGGAAGTTCAATCCAGAAAACACTATACCTTAGCTATCTATTTGGAAATTAAATAAAAAAGGAAGTTTAATAGGAAAGTAAATTGAATTAAAATGGAAGTTGAATAAAAATAAAAATGAAAGTTGCATAAAATTAAAAATGGAAGTTCAATTCGAAAACCACTATACCTTAACGATCTGTTTGGAAATTAAATAAAGAAGGAAGTTGGGTAGAAAAGAAACTTGAATAAAAAAGGAAGTTAAATAAAAATAAAAATGGAAGTTGCAGAAAATTAAAAATGGATGTTCATTACAGAAACCACTATACCTTAACGATCTATTTGGAAATTAAATAAAAAAAGAAGTTTAATAGAAAAGTAAATTGAATAAAAATGGTAGTTGAATAAAAATAAAAATGAAAGTTGTATAAAATTAAAAATGGAAGTTCAATCCAAAAACCACTATACCTTAACGATCTATTTGGAAATTAAATAAAAAAGGAAATTGAGTAGAAAAAGAAATTTGAATAAAAGAGGAAGTTAAATAAAATTAAAAATGGAAGTTGCAGAAAATTAAAAATGGAAGTTCATTCCAGAAACCACTATACCTTAACGATCTATTTGGAAATTAAATAAAAAAGGAAGTTTAATAGAAAAGTAAATTGAATAAAAATGGAAGTAGGATATAAATATAAATGAAAGTTGCATAAAATTAAAAATGAAGTTCAATCCAGAAACCACTATACCTTAGTGATCTTCTTGGAAATTAAATAAAAAAGGAAGTTTAATAGGAAAGTAAATTGAATAAAAATGGAAGTTGAATAAAAATAAAAATGAAAGTTGCATAAAACTAAAATTGGAAGTTCAATCCAGAAACCACTATACCTTAACGATCTATTTGGAAATTAAATAAAAAAGGAAGTTTAATAGGATAGTAAATTGAATTAAAATGGAAGTAGAATAAAAATAAAAATGAAAGTTGCATAAAATTAAAAATGGAAGTTCAATCCAGAAACAACTATACCTTAACGATCTACTTGGAAATTAAATAAAAAATGAAGTTTAATAGGAAAGTAAATTGAATTAAAATGGAAGTAGAAAAAAAATAATAATGAAAGTTGCATAAAATTAAAAATGGAAGTTCAATCCAGAAAACACTATACCTTAACGATCTATTTGGAAATTAAATAAAAAAGGAAGTTTAACAGAAAAGTAAATTGAATAAAAATGGAAGTTGAATAAAAATAAAAATGAAAGTTCAATAAAATTAAAAATGGAAGTTCAATCCGAAAACCACTGTACCTTAACGATCTATTTGGAAATTAAATAAAAAAGGAAGCTGAGTGGAAAAGAAACATGAATAAAAAATGAAGTTAAATAAAAATAAAAATGGAAGTTCATTCCAGAAACCACTAAACCTTAATGATCTATTTGGAAATTAAATAAAAAAGGAAGTTTAATAGGAAAGTTAATTGAATTAAAATGGAAGTAGAATAAAAATAAAAATGAAAGTTGCATAAAACTAAAATTGGAAGTTCAATCCAGAAACCACTATACCTTAACGATCTATTTGGAAATTAAATAAAAAATGAAGTTTAATAGAAAAGTAAATCGAATAAATATGGAAATTGAATAAAAATAAAAATGAAAGTTGCAGAAAATTAAATGTGGAAGTTAAATCCAGAAACCACTATACCTTAACGATCTATTTGCAAATTAAATAAAAAAGGAAGTTTTATTGAAAAGTAAATTGAATAAAAATGGAAGTTGACTAAAAATAAAAATGAAAGTCGCACAAAATTGAAAATGGAAGTTCAATCCAAAAACCACTATACCTTAACGAGCTATTTGAAAATTAAATAAAAAAGGAAGTTTAATAGAAAAGTAAATTGAATAAAAATGGTAGTTGAATAAAAATAAAAATGAAAGTTGTATAAAATTAAAAATGGAAGTTCAATCCAAAAAGCACTATACCTTAACGATCTATTTGGAAATTAAATAAAAAAGGAAGTTGAGTAGAAATGAAATTTGAATAAAAAAGGAAGTTAAATAAAAATAAAAATGGAAGTTGCAGAAAATTAAAAAAGGTAGTTCAATCCAGAAACCATATACCTTAACGATCTATTTGGAAATTAAATAAAAAATGAAGTTTAATAGAAAAGTAAATTGATTAAAAATGGAAGTAGAATATAAATAAAAATGAAAGTTGCATAAAATTAAAAATGGAAGTTCAATCCAGAAACCACTATACCTTAGCGATCTATTTGGAAATTAAATAAAAAAGGAAGTTTAATAGGAAAGTAAATTGAATTAAAATGGAAGTTGAACAAAAATAAAAATGAAAGTTGTATAAAATTAAAAATGGAAGTTCAATTCAAAAACCAATATACCATAACGATCTATTTGGAAATTAAATAAAAAAGGAAGTTGAATAGAAAAGAAACTTGAATAAAAAAGGAAGTTAAATAAAAATAAAAATGAAAGTTGCAGAAAATTAAAAATGGATGTTCATTCCAGAAACCACTATACCTTAACGATCTATTTGGAAATTAAATAAAAAAGGAAGTTTAACAGGAAAGTAAATTGAATTAAAATGGAAGTTGAACAAAAATAAAAATGAAAGTTGCATAAAATTAAAAATGGTAGTTCAATCCAGAAACCACTATACCTTAACGATCTATTTGGAAATTAAATAAAAAAGGAAGTTTAATAGAAAAGTAAATTGAATAAAAATGGAAGTAGGATATAAATAAAAATGAAAGTTGCATAAAATTAAAAATGGAAGTTCAATCCAGAAACCACTATACCTTAGTGATCTTCTTGGAAATTAAATAAAAAAGGAAGTTTAATAGGAAAGTAAATTGAATAAAAATGGAAGTTGAATAAAAATAAAAATAAAAGTTGCATAAAACTAAAATTGGAAGTTCAATCCAGAAACCACTATACCTTAACGATCTATTTGGAAATTAAATAAAAAAGGAAGTTTAACAGGAAAGTAAATTGAATTAAAATGGAAGTTGAACAAAAATAAAAATGAAAGTTGCATAAAATTAAAAATGGAAGTTCAATCCAGAAACCACTATACTTTAGTGATCTTTTTGGAAATTAAATAAAAAAGGAAGTTTAATAGGAAAGTAAATTGAATAAATATGGAAGTTGAATAAAAATAAAAATGAAAGTTGCATAAAATTAAAAATGGAAGTTCAATCCAGAAACCACTATACCTTAACGATCTATTTGGAAATTAAATAAAAAAGGAAGTTTAATAGAAAAGTAAATTGAATGAAAATAGAAGTAGGATATAAATACAAATGAAAGTTGCATAAAATTAAAAATGGAAGTTCAATCCAAAAATCACTATACCTTAACGATCTATTTGGAAATTAAATAAAAAAAGGAAGTTGAGCAGAAAAGAAATTTGAATAAAAAAGGAAGTTAAATAAAAATAAAAATAGAAGTTGTAGAAAATTAAAAAAGGTAGTTCAATCCAGAAACCATATACCTTAACGATCTATTTGCAAATTAAATAAAAAATGAAGTTTAATAGAAAAGTAAATTGATTAAAAATGGTAGTAGAATATAAATAAAAATGAAAGTTGCATGAAATTAAAAATGGAAGTTCAATCCAGAAACCACTATACCTTAGCTATTTATTTGGAAATTAAATAAAAAAGGAAGTTTAATAGGAAAGTAAATTGAATTAAAATGGAAGTTGAATAAAAATAAAAATGAAAGTTGCATAAAATTAAAAATGGAAGTTCAACTCAAAAACCACTATACGTTAACGATCTATTTGGAAATTAAATAAAAAATGAAGTTTAATAGAAAAGTAAATTGATTAAAAATGGTAGTAGAATATAAATAAAAATGGAAGTTGCAGAAAATTAAAAATGGATGTTCATTCCAGAAACCACTATACCTTAACGATCTATTTGGAAATTAAATAAAAAAAGAAGTTTAATAGAAAAGTAAATTGAATAAAACTGGTAGTTGAATAAAAATAAAAATGAAAGTTGTATAAAATTAAAAATGGAAGTTCAATCCAAAAACCACTATACCTTAACGATCTATTTGGAAAGTAAATAAAAAAGGAAATTGAGTAGAAAAAGAAATTTGAATAAAAGAAGAAGTTAAATAAAATTAAAAATGGAAGTTGCAGAAAATTAAAAATGGAAGTTCATTCCAGAAATCACTATACCTTAACGATCTATTTGGAAATTAAATAAAAAAGGAAGTTTAATAGAAAAGTAAATTGAATAAAAATGGAAGTAGGATATAAATAAAAATGAAAGTTGCATAAAATTAAAAATGGAAGTTCAATCCAGAAACCACTATACCTTAGTGATCTTCTTGGAAATGAAATAAAAAAGGAAGTTTAATAGGAAAGTAAATTGAATAAAAATGGAAGTTGAATAAAAATAAAAATGAAAGTTGCATAAAACTAAAATTGGAAGTTCAATCCAGAAACCACTATACCTTAACGATCTATTTGGAAATTAAATAAAAAAGGAAGTTTAATAGGATAGTAAATTGAATTAAAATGGAAGTAGAATAAAAATAAAAATGAAAGTTGCATAAAATTAAAAATGGAAGTTCTATCCAGAAACAACTATACCTTAACGATCTACTTGGAAATTAAATAAAAAATGAAGTTTAATAGGAAAGTAAATTGAATTAAAATGGAAGTAGAATAAAAATAATAATGAAAGTTGCATAAAATTAAAAATGGAAGTTCAATCCAGAAAACACTATACCTTAACGATCTATTTGGAAATTAAATAAAAGAGGAAGTTTAACAGAAAAGTAAATTGAATAAAAATGGAAGTTGAATAAAAATAAAAATGAAAGTTGCATAAAATTAAAAATGGAAGTTCAATCCGAAAACCACTGTACCTTAACGATCTATTTGGAAATTAAATAAAAAAGGAAGTTGAGTGGAAAAGAAACATGAATAAAAAATGAAGTTAAATAAAAATAAAAATGGAAGTTCATTCCAGAAACCACTAAACCTTAATGATCTATTTGGAAATTAAATAAAAATGGAAGTTTAATAGGAAAGTTAATTGAATTAAAATGGAAGTAGAATAAAAATAAAAATGAAAGTTGCATAAAAATAAAATTGGAAGTTCAATCCAGAAGCCACTATACCTTAACGATCTATTTGGAAATTAAAAAAAAATGAAGTTTAATAGAAAAGTAAATCGAATAAATATGGAAGTTGAATAAAAATAAAAATGAAAGTTGCAGAAAATTAAATGTGGAAGTTAAATCCAGAAACCACTATACCTTAACGATCTATTTGGAAATTAAATAAAAAAGGAAGTTTTATAGAAAAGTAAATTGAATAAAAATGGAAGTTGACTAAAAATAAAAATGAAAGTCGCATAAAATTAAAAATGGATTTCAATCCAAAAACCACTATACCTTAACGATCTATTTGGAAATTAAATAAAAAAAGGAAGTTGAGCCGAAAAGAAATTTGAATAAAAAAGGAAGTTAAATAAAAATAAAAATAGAAGTTGTAGAAAATTAAAAAAGGTAGTTCAATCCAGAAACCATATACCTTAACGATCTATTTGGAAATTAAATAAAAAATGAAGTTTAATAGAAAAGTAAATTGATTAAAAATGGTAGTAGAATATAAATAAAAATGAAACTTGCATAAAATTAAAAATAGAAGTTCAATCCAGAAACCACTATACCTTAGCTATCTATTTGGAAATTAAATAAAAAAGGAAGTTTAATAGGAAACTAAATTGAATTAAAATGGAAGTTGAATAAAAATAAAAATGAAAGTTGAATAAAATTAAAAATGGAAGTTCAATTCAAAAACCACTATACCTTAACGATCTATTTGGAAATTAAATAAAAAAGGAAGTTGGGTAGAAAAGAAACTTGAATAAAAAAGGAAGTTAAATAAAAATAAAAATGGAAGTTGCAGAAAATTAAAAATGGATGTTCATTCCAGAAACCACTATACCTTAACGATCTATTTGGAAATTAAATAAAAAAGGAAGTTTAATATACAAGTAAATTGAATAAAAATGCAAGTTGAATAAAAATAACACTGAAAGTTGCATAAAATTAAAAATGGAAGTTCAATCCAAAAACCACTATACCTTAACGATCTTTTTGGAAATTCAATAAAAAAGGAAGTTGAATAGAAAAGAAACTTGAATAAAAAAGGAAGTTAAAAAAAAATAAAAATGGAAGTCGCAGAAAATTAAAAATGGAAGTTCATTCCAGAAACCGCTACACCTTAACGAGCTACTTGGAAATTAAATAAAAAAGGAAATTTAATAGAAAAGAAAATTGAATAAAAATGGAAGTAGAATATAAATAAAAATGAAAGTTGGATAAAATTAAAAATGGAAGTTCAATCCAGAAACCACTGTACCTTAGTGATCTATTTGGAAATTAAATAAAAAAAAGGAAGTTTAATAGGAAAGTTAATTAAATTAAAATGGAAGTAGAATAAAAATAAAAATGAAAGTTGCATAAAACTAAAATTGGAAGTTCAATCCAGAAACCACTATACCTTAACGATCTATTTGGAAATTAAATAAAAAATGAAGTTTAATAGAAAAGTAAATTGAATAAATATGGAAGTTGAATAAAAATAAAAATGAAAGTTGCAGAAAATTAAATGTGGAAGTTAAATCCAGAAACCACTATACCTTAACGATCTATTTGGAAATTAAATAAAAAAGGAAGTTTAATAGAAAAGTAAATTGAATAAAAATGGAAGTTGACTAAAAATAAAAATGAAAGTCGCATAAAATTGAAAATGGAATTTCAATCCAAAAACCACTATACCTTAACGATCTATTTGGAAATTAAATAAAAAAGGAAGTTTAATAGAAAAGTAAATTGAATAAAAATGGTAGTTGAATAAAAATAAAAATGAAAGTTGTATAAAATTAAAAATGGATGTTCAATCCAAAAACTACTATACCTTAACGATCTATTTGGAAATTAAATAAAAAAGGAAGTTGTGTAGAAATGAAATTTGAATAAAAATGGAAGTTAAATAAAAATAAAAATGGAAGTTGCAGAAAATTAAAAAAGGTAGTTCAAACCAGAAACCATATACCTTAACGATCAATTTGGAAATTAAATAGAAAATGAAGTTTAATAGAAAAGTAAATTGATTAAAAATGGAAGTAGAATATAAATAAAAATGAAAGTTGCATTAAATTAAAAAAGGAAGTTCAATCCAGAAACCACTATACCTTAGCGATCTATTTGGAAATTAAATAAAAAAGGAAGTTTAATAGGAAAGTAAATTGAATTAAAATGGAAGTTGAACAAAAATAAAAATGAATGTTGCATAAAATTAAAAATGGAAGTTCAATTCAAAAACCAATATACCATAACGTTCTATTTGGAAATTAAATAAAAAAGGAAGTTGAGTAGAAAAAAAACTTGAATAAAAAAGGAAGTTAAATAAAAATAAAAATGGAAGTTGCAGAAAATGAAAAATGGATGTTCATTCCAGAAACCACTATACCTTAACGATCTATTTGGAAATTAAATTAAAAAGGAAGTTTAACAGGAAAGTAAATTGAATTAAAATGGAAGTTGAACTAAAATAAAAATGAAAGTTGCATAAAATTAAAAATGGAAGTTCAATCCAGAAACCACTATACCTTAACGATCTATTTGGAAATTAAATAAAAAAGGTAGTTTAATAGAAAAGTAAATTGAATAAAAATGGAAGTAGGACATAAATAAAAATGGAAGTTCAATCCAGAAACCACTATACCTTAGTGATCTTCTTGGAAATTAAATAAAAAAGGAAGTTTAATAGGAAAGTAAATTGAATAAAAATGGAAGTTGAATAAAAATAAAAATAAAAGTTGCATAAAACTAAAAGTGGAAGTTCCATTTAGAAACCACTATACCTTAACGATCTATTTGGAAATTAAATAAAAAAAGGAAGTTTAATAGAAAAGTAAATTGAATAAAAATGAAAGTTGCATAAAATTAAAAATGGAAGTTCAATCCAGAAACCACTATACCTTAGTGACCTTTTTGGAAATTAAATAAAAAAGGAAGTTTAATAGGAAAGTAAATTGAATAAAAATGGAAGTTGAATAAAAATAAAATTGAAAGTTGCATAAAATTAAAAATGGAAGTTCAATCCAGAAACCACTATACCTTAACGATCTATTTGGAAATTAAATAAAAAAGGAAGTTTAATAGAAAAGTAAATTGAATAAAAATGGAAGTAGGATATAAATAAAAATGAAAGCTGCATAAAATTAAAAATGGAAGTTCAATCCAAAAACCACTATACCTTAACGATCTATTTGGAAATTAAATAAAAAAGAAAGTTGAGTAGAAAAGAAATTTGAATAAAAAAGGAAGTTAAATAAAAATAAAAATGGAAGTTGCAGAAAATTAAAAAAGGGAGTTCAATCCAGAAACCATATACCTTAACGATCTATTTGGAAATTAAATAAAAAATGAAATTTAATAGAAAATTAAATTGATTAAAAATGGAAGTAGAATATAAATAAAAATGGGAGTTGCAGAAAATTAAAAATGGCAGTTCAATCCAGAAACCACAATACCTTAGCGATCTATTTGGAAATTAAATAAAAAAGGAAGTTTAATAGGAAAGTAAATTGAATTAAAATGGAAGTTGAACAAAAATAAAAATGAAAGTTGCATAAAATTAAAAATGGAAGTTCAATTCAAAAACCAATATACCATAACGATCTATTTGGAAATTAAATGAAAAAAGAAGTTGAGTAGAAAAGAAACTTGAATAAAAAAGGAAGTTAAATAAAAATAAAAATGGAAGTTGCAGAAAATTAAAAATAGATGTTCATTCCAGAAACCACTATACCTTAACGATCTATTTGGAAATTACATAAAAAAGGAAGTTTAACAGGAAAGTAAATTGAATTAAAATGGAAGTTGAACAAAAATAAAAATGAAAGTTGCATAAAATTAAAAATGGTAGTTCAATCCAGAAACCACTATACCTTAACGATCTATTTGGAAATTAGATAAAAAAGGAAGTTTAATAGAAAAGAAAATTGAATAAAAATGGAAGTAGGATATAAATAAAAATGAAAGTTGCATAAAATTAAAAATGGAAGTTCAATCCAGAAACCACTATACCTTAGTGATCTTCTTGGAAATTAAATAAAAAAGGAAGTTTAATAGGAAAGTAAATTGAATAAAAATGGAAGTTGAATAAAAATAAAAATAATAGTTGCATAAAACTAAAATTGGAAGTTAAATCCAGAAACCACTATACCTTAACGATCTGTTTGGAAATTAAATAAAAAAGAAAGTTTAATAGAAAAGTAAATTGAATAAAAATGGAAGTAGGATATAAATAAAAATGAAAGTTGCATAAAATTAAAAATGGAAGTTCAATCCAGAAACCACTATCTCTTAGTGATCTTTTTGGAAATTAAATAAAAAAGGAAGTTTAATAGGAAAGTAAATTGAATAAAAATGGAAGTTGAATAAAAATAAAAATAAAAATGAAAGTTGCATAAAATTAAAAATGGAAGTTCAATCCAGAAACCACTATACCTTAAAGATCTATTTGGAAATTAAATAAAAAAGGAAGTTTAATAGAAAAGTAAATTGAATAAAAATAGAAGTAGGATATAAATACAAATGAAAGTTGCATAAAATTAAAAATGGAAGTTCAATCCAAAAACCACTAAACCTTAACGATCTATTTGGAAATTAAATAAAAAAGGAAGTTGAGCAGAAAAGAAATTTGAATAAAAAAGGAAGTTAAATAAAAATAAAAATGGAAGTTGCAGAAAATTAAAAATGGAAGTTCATTCCAGAAACCGCTACACCTTAACGAGCTATTTTGAAATTAAATAAAAAAGGAAATTTAATAGAAAAGTAAATTGAATAAAAATGGAAGTAGAATATAAATAAAAATGAAAGTTGGATAAAATTAAAAATGGAAGTTCAATCCAGAAACCACTGTACCTTAGTGATCTATTTGGAAATTAAATAAAAAAAGGAAGTTTAATAGGAAAGTTAATTGAATTAAAATGGAAGTAGAATAAAAATAAAAATGAAAGTTGCATAAAACTAAAATTGGAAGTTCAATCCAGAAACCACTATACCTTAACGACCTATTTGGAAATTAAGTGAAAAAGGAAAGTTTAATAGAAAAGTAAATTGAATAAATATGGAAGTTGAATAAAAATAAAAATGAAAGTTGTTGAAAATTAAATATGGAAGTTAAATCTGGAAACCACTTTACCTTAACGATCTATTTGGAAATTAAATAAAAAAGGAAGTTTAATAGAAAAGTAAATTGAATAAAAATGGAAGTTGAATAAAAATAAAAATGAAAGTTGCATAAAATTAAAAATGGAAGTTCAATCCAACAACCACTATACCTTAACGATCTATTTGGAAATTAAATAAATAAGGAAGTTGAGTAGAAATGAAACTTGAATAAAAAAAGGAAGTTAAATAAAATAAAAAATGGAAGTTCATTCCAAAAACCACTATACCTTAACGATCTATTTGGAAATTAAATAAAAAAGGATGTTTAATAGAAAAGTCAATTGAATAAAAATGGAAGTAGAATATAAATAAAAATGAAAGTTGCATAAAATTAAAAATGGAAGTTCAATCCAGAAACCACTATACCTTAGCGATCTATTTGGAAATTAAATAAAAAATGAAGTTTAATAGGGAAGTAAATTGAATTAAAATGGAAGTAGAACAAAAATAAAAATGAAAGTTGCATAAAATTAAAACTGGAAGTTGAATCCAGATACCATTATACTTTAACGTTCTATTTGGAAATTAAATAAAAAAGGAAGTTTAACAGAAAATTAAATTGAATAAAAATGGAAGTTGAAAAAAAATAAAAATGAAAGTTGCTTAAAATTAAAAATGGAAGTTCAATCCAAAAACCACTATACCTTAACGATCTATTTGGAAATCAAATAAAAAAGGAAGTTGAGTAGAAAAGAATCTTGAATAAAAAAAGAAGTTAAACAAAAATAAAAATGGAAGTTGCAGAAAACTAAAAATGGAAGTTCATTCCGGAAACCACTATACCTTCACGACCTATTTGGAAATTAAATAAAAAAGGAAGTTTAATAGAATAGTAAATTGAATAAAAATGAAAGTTGAAAAAAAATAAATTGAAAGTTGCATAAAATTTAAAACGGAAGTTCAATCCAAAAACCACTATACCTTAACGATCTATTTGGAAATTAAATAAAAAAAGGAAGTTGAGTAGAAAAGAAACTTGAATAAAAAAGGAAGTTAAACAAAAATAAAAATGGAAGTTGCAAAAAATTAAAAATGGAAGTTCATTCCAGAAACCACTATACCTTAACGATCTATTTGGAAATTAAATAAAAAAGGAAGTTTAATAGAAAAGTAAATTGAATAAAAATGGAAGTTGAATAAAAATAAAAATGAAAGTTGCATAAAATTAAAAATGAAAGTTCAATCCAAAAACCACTATACCTTAACGATCTATTTGGAAATTAAAGAAAAAAGGAAGTTGAGTAGAAAAGAATCTAGAGTAAAAAAGGAAGCTAAATAAAAATAAAAATGGAAGTTGCAGAAAATTAAAAATGGTAGTTCAATCCAGAAACCACTATACCTTAACGATTTATTTGGAAATTAAATAAAAAATGAAGTTGAATAGTAAAGTAAATTGATTAAAAATGGAAGTAGAATATAAATAAAAATGAAAGTTGCATAAAATTAAAAATGGAAGTTCAATCCAGAAACCACTATACCTTAGCGATCTATTTGGAAATTAAATAAAAAAAGAAGTTTAACAGGGAAGTAAATTGAATTAAAATGGAAGTTGAGAAAAAATAAAAATGAAAGTTGCATAAAATTAAAAATGGAAGTTCAATCCAGAAACCACTATACCTTAACGATCTTTTTGGAAATTAAATAAAAAAGGAAGTTTAATAGGAAAGTAAATTGAATAAAAATGGATGTTGAATAAAAATAAAAATGAAAGTTGCATAAAACTAAAATTGGAAGTTCAATCCAGAAACCACTATACCTTAACGATCTATTTGGAAATTAAAAAAAAAAAGGAAGTTTAATAGGATAGTAAATTGAAGTAAAATGGAAGTGGAATAAAAATAAAAATGAAAGTTGCATAAAATTAAAAATGGAAGTTCAATCCAGAAACAACTATACCTTAATGATCTACTTGGAAATTAAATAAAAAATGAAGTTTAATAGGAAAGTAAATTGAATTAAAATGGAAGTAGAATAAAAATAAAAATGAAAGTTGCATAAAATTAAAAATGGAAGTTCAATCCAGAAACCACTATACCTTAACGATCTATTTGGAAAGTAAATAAAAAAGGAAGTTTAACAGAAAAGTAAATTGAATAAAAATGGAAGTTGAATAAAAATAAAAATGAAAGTTGCATAAAATTAAAAATGGAAGTTTAATCCGAAAACCACAATACCTTAACGATATATTTGGAAATTAAATAAAAAAGGAACCTGAGTGGAAAAGAAACATGAATAAAAAAGGAAGTTAAATAAAAATAAAAATGGAAGTTGCAGAAAATTAAAAATGGAAGTTCATTCCAGAAACCACTATACCTTAACGATCTATTTGGAAATTAAATAAAAAAGGAAGTTTAATAGGAAAGTAAATTGAATTAAAATGGAAGTAGAATAAAAATAAAAATGAAAGTTGCATAAAATTAAAAATGGAAGTTCAATCCAGAAACCACTATACCTTAACTATCTATTTGGAAATTAAATAAAAAAGGAAGTTTAACAGAAAAGTAAATTGAATAAAAATGGAAGTTGAATAAAAATAAAAATGAAAGTTGCATAAAATTAAAAATGGAAGTTTAATCCGAAAACCACTATACCTTAACGATATATTTGGAAATTAAATAAAAAAGGAAGTTAAATAAAAATAAAAATGGAAGTTGCAGAAAATTAAAAATGGAAGTTCATTCCAGAAACCACTATACTTTAACGATCTATTTGGAAATTAAATAAATTAGGAAATTTAATAGAAAAGTAAATTGAATAAAAATGAAAGTTGAATAAAAATAAAAATGAAAGTTGCTTAAAATTAAAATTGGAAGTTCAATCCAAAAACCACTATACCTTAACGATCTATTTGGAAATCAAATAAAAAAGGAAGTTGAGTAGAAAAGAATCTTGAATAAAAAAAGAAGTTAAACAAAAATAAAAATGGAAGTTGCAGAAAATTAAAAATGGAAGTTCATTCCGGAAACCACTATACCTTAACGACCTATTTGGAAATTATATAAAAAAGGAAGTTTAATAGAATAGTAAATTGAAAGTTGCATAAAATTAAAAACGGAAGTTCAATCCAAAAACCACTATACCTTAACGACCTATTTGGAAATTAAATAAAAAAAGGAAGTTGAGTAGAAAAGAAACTTGAATAAAAAAGGAAGTTAAACAAAAATAAAAATGGAAGTTGCAAAAAATTAAAAATGGAAGTTCATTCCAGAAACCACTATACCTTAACGATCTATTTGGAAATTAAATAAAAAAAAAATTTAATAGAAAAGTAAATTGAATAAAAATGGAAGTAGAATATAAATAAAAATGAAAGTTGCACAAAATTAAAAATGGAAGTTCAATCCAGAAACCACAATACCTTAGCGGTCTATTTGGAAATTAAACAAAAAAGGAAGTTTAATAGAAAAGTAAATTGAATAAAAATGGAAGTTGAATAAAAATAAAAGTAAAAGTTGCATAAAATTTAAAATGAAAGTTCAATCCTAAAACCCCTATACCTTAACGATCTATTTGGAAATTAAAGAAAAAAAGAAGTTGAGTAGAAAAGAATCTAGAGTAAAAAAGGAAGCTAAATGAAAATAAAAATGTTGTTGTCATTGTATACCTTAACGATCCCATTTGATTATTGTATCCGGACTTAGGTTCCGTAGATTCCGTCATTGTATAATTGTTGTTGTCATTCATTATTTTCTTATTTTGAGTCATGGGTTGTGTTGGGAAGATTTGGAGCAGGTTGGTTGAGCTTAGGAACCAAGTTTAGTTGCCCAGATTTTGGCTTATCCGCTCGAGCGGAGGTTTGGACGCTCGAGCGGGGAATACACCCATCCAGTATCTCCTGTGTAGTGTTGGCCGCTCGAGCGGGGGATTGGACGCTCGAGCGGGAAGTCGTGAGTGACGCTCGAGCGGGGAGTTGGGCGCTCGAGCGGGGACCTGTCTGCAAAAACTTCTGGGAGTGTGCATTCGCCGCTCGAGCGGGGGTTTCCACGCTCGAGCGGGGCGACTGGTATAAAAACCCGAGATCCGACTTTCTGGATCATTTTTCATCTCCTTTTTGATTTTAAAACCCTAGAACCGTCTTCTCCCTCTCCCTACACACCTTCTCTCTTAGGTTTGATCTACTTAGAGTGTATTTCTACCCTTAGTCCTTTGTTAAAAAGATAGAGTGAGTCGAGGGCTTCCATTTAATCTGAACGTTTGGTGGTTTGGAGCACTTTGGAATTTGGGTCTTCATCTTCATCTTATCCATTCGAGTTCTTCACTTCAAGGTAGGGATTTCCTACTCCATTCTATAAGTTTTGTTCTAAGTTTTGGTATTTTGATATGTTGGGGATACTTTGGTAATTTTGGGAAAAACCCTAGTTCTTTTAATAAATTAATTTGTATAATTAATTTAAGAAAAATGGGGAATTTGGTTAAATTCATGAAATTGAGGAATTCATTGATTAAATGGTGTAGTTGGATAATATAAATCACTCGCCTATTGAGTTGTTGATATATTTATTTCCAGTTTAGAAATAACTGTTTTGGGCTATCGGTGGAGGATAGTCGTGATTGTTGTAGACATTGCATGTGGATTAGGAATAACTGAAACTAATCACATTGGTTAAGTCATTAATTTTGACTATTGAATTAATACAGAAAATACGTGTATTGATTGAGCATTGCATTTGCATATTGTGTGGGAGGAGATAGGGGATGTACTCCACGGTTTAGGGGAAGATAGGGGATGGACCTCTAAACCGGATTTTTGTTTGGGAGGAGATAGGGGATGGACTCCATTAGCACCATTTGTATGTGTGCTTATTATATTGAAGTGTTTTTACATGATTATTGATACAGCACTAAAATGTGTATCAAATGGGAAGTATGAAGTGTTTTGATATGAGCATGAGTCTCATTTGTTTTGTTGATATTGGAAGTAATGTGAATATGATATGTAATTCACTGTTGTAAGTTTGGCCAGGTTCTGAGCCATAGTGATAATAATGGAAAGTGAAATGTGTCTTAAACATTAGTGTCATGAGACTGTTTAATGATAAAACTTGATTTCTTTTGGTTAACCATCTATTGAATGCTATAGCTTTATTCAATGCTTATATCTGGTTTAGTATGTTTCTACTGGGCTGTGGCTCACCCTTTATGGGAACATCATTTTTAGGTTCAGGTGATAAGCTACCTCCACGGACTTAGCCTGGAAGGATTTGATGTTTGGGATCTTGAAGACTTGTCTTTAGTTATATGTTTTATTTTGTTATTATTGAGATTTCATGTAAACATTCAAGCCTAGGGCTTAACTTGTAAATGAGTTAGTACTCATCCTTTTTGTGTCCAAGTGTTAGCTTGGAAAAATGTAAGCCCTTAGGGCATTTATTTTGATGTTGCAGGATGTTACATGTGATGTCTTTCAATAAGAATACTCTGATGAATAACTCAAATGATTCGTTTTCTCTTATAAATGCATGTTAATGTTATGGTTATTATGGGTTTATTTTGAGGGCGTGACAACTTGGTATCAGAGCGTACCGGGTTCGAATACTTTGGGTACGTGGGAAGTGATTAGTATCACAATGGGTTCGTCTCGCTTGATAGAGACTTAGATGTACTGTTATGTGCTTATATGATAGCATGTTTATGTGATTATGTGGGTATGGAACGTAGTTTCTAGGATGTTAATTGGACCTTTGAGTTTCTAGTAGTCTTGTTGGAAAGGCACTTGATCAATGCTATTTCCAACCGGAACTATAGTAACGCTTCGGGACTATTATTATCCAGGAATGAAATTCGTAGGTGCTTATGTGGTTATGTGCTTACGTGGAATGAATTATTTTTGTCCAATGCATTAGGACGCGAGTGTTTAGTTTCGGCACATTTATTAATGTGCTAACGTCTTTGTTTGTTTCCTTTATTAGGATGTCAGGGCGAGGACGAGGACGCGGTAGGCGTGGTAGGCCGGGTAGGCAGGAGGTACCGGTACCAGAGGAGATTCCGGCAGTTCATGAGGGAATTGGCCAGGCCAATATGGCCGAGCCAGTAGGCCAGCAGGCTATGGGCGCTTTAGCCCGAGAGATAGCAGGGGCATTCAGGGAGTCAGTAGGCATTCTTAGGGCTGAGAATTAAGCCCAGGTTGTTGTTGCGGATGCAGGACCTTCCTTTCTGAAGAGGGAGTTCTTCCGGTCTAATCCGGATGAATTTGTGGGTGATCCTAAAGAGCCGCTTAAGGCAGACGAATGGCTCGAACAGACAACGAAGACGTTTGAGATGCTTGGCATCGAAGACGAGGGGTTGAAGGTGACATTGGCATCATTCCAGTTGAAGGGGAATGCGGGTCAGTGGTGGAAGTTCACTAAGGGGCGTATAGGAGGTACATGGGAGGCTTTTGTGAATGCTTTCCAGGAGAAGTTCTTATCTCCAGCAGTTAGGGAGAAACTGAGAGACCAGTTCTGCCAGCTTAAGCAGTCGAGTTCTTCAGTGGCCGAGTTTGAGGCTGCATTTACTAGTTTATCCAGGTTTGCACCTGAATTGGTGGCGTCTGAGGAACGCCGTTGTATTGAGTTTGAGAGGAAGTTGAGGCGTGGCCTCAAGCTGAGAGTTGGGGGAACTATGATTCGGGATTATGGGCGTTTGGTTGATGCTGCAGCCCACATGGAAATCATGATGCAGGAGGAGGAGGAAGGACAGAAGGGCTCCAAGAGGAGTCAGGATGGTCAGAGTGATGGTAGGAGACAGAAGGGTTTTAATCCCCAACAATCTCAGAGTAGCTTTTCTAGATCGACTTTTCCTGTGCCGAGTGCTAGTTCGGGGAAAGGCAGTCAAGGAGACATTACCTGCTTCAAGTGTGGCCAGCTGGGCCACAAGTCTCCAGTTTGTCCTCAGAGGGGAGGAGTGCAGAGAGCAGCATCATCTTCGGCTAGATCTCAGAGCCAGAGTCAGGGTAGAGGCCAGCCACTCTCGTGTTATCAGTGTGGTCAGCCAAGGCATATGAAGAGGTATTGCCCGCAGTTGGGTAGCACACCTGGTGCATCTGGTTTGAGGCAGATTCAGGGTCAACAGCCAGCTCAGTCGGGTCAGGCCTCGAGGGCCAATCAGGGGGCTTCATCATCTCAGTCGGTGCAACAATCTTATGCTCCTAGGGGTGAGCAGGTTGATCAGAGGTCATCTGGGCGCGTGTATGCTGTTACCGCGCAGGATCTTGTACCGGCTCCATCTGTTGTGAGAGGTACTTTCTTGTTTTGCAACTCGGTTGCTAATGTTTTGATTGATACGGGTGCATCTCATTCCTTTGTGTCTGCTGCATTTGCATCTGTTTTGGAGTTGGAGTTAGCACAGTTAGCATCTCCTATTTGTGTAGTGTCGCCTCTTGGGGGTGAATTGATTTTGAAACACGGTGTCAGGGGTTGTGATATAGAGGTTGATTACCATAGAATCCCATTTTCCTTTGTAGTTATGCCTATGAGAGGTTTCGATGTTATTTTGGGTATGGACTGGTTATCGTCATACCGGGCAGTTATTGATTGCTACCGCCAGAGAGTCACTTGTTGTACCGTGAATGGTGAGTGTTTTCATTTTCTGGGGGATCGTGTTGGTAGTGTTTTTCCACCGGGATATGTTCCGCGAGGACGGAGTGAGCTTAGTGGTCTACTTGCTAACCTTTCGATTAGTGAGGACGGTGAGACTCAGATTGTGTTGCCAAGGGTGGTGTGTGAGTACTCGGACGTTTTTCCCGAGGATCTTGTTGGTTTGCCACCGCATCAAGAGATTGAATTCTCTATTGACTTAGTGCCCGGCACGGCGCCGATTTCTATGGCACCCTATCGTTTTGCCCCAGCTGAGTTAGTGGAGTTGAAGATCCAACTCCAGGAGTTGCTAGATAAAGGCTTTATACGTCCTAGTGTTTCGCCTTGGGGAGCACCGGCCCTCTTTGTTAAAAAGAAAGGTGGTGCTTTGAGACTTTGTATAGATTACCGGAAATTGAATCGAGCTACGGTTAAGAATAAGTACCCTATGCCCCGTATAGATGATCTGTTCGATCAGTTGAAAGGTTCCCGTTGTTTCTCGAAGATAGACTTGAGATCAGGTTATCATCAGTTGAGAGTCAGGGAGGAGGATATTCCAAAGACGGCATTCCGTACGCGGTATGGCCACTATGAGTTTTTGGTGATGCCATTTGGGCTTACCAATGCACCGGCAGTATTTATGGATTTGATGAACTGGATATTCTGGGAATTTCTAGATCGTTTTGTAGTCGTCTTCGTGGACGACATCCTTATCTATTCACCTTCAGAGGAAGAGCACGAAGAACATTTGAGGGTGGTGCTTGATTTACTTAGAGCCCATCAGCTTTATGCTAAGTTTGGGAAGTGTGAGTTCTGGCTAGAGGAGGTGAAATTCTTAGGCCATGTAGTTTCTAGGGAAGGGGTGTCTGTTGATACATCCAAGACAGAGGCAGTGCAAGATTGGGTACAGCCTAAGAGTGTGTTTGAGATCCGCAGTTTTCTGGGATTAGCTGGGTATTATCGCCGGTTTGTAAGAGATTTCTCCAGATTAGCTTCGCCTTTGACTAGATTGACTCGGAAGGGAGTCAAATTTGCTTGGAGTGAGACTTGTGAAAAGTCGTTCCAGGAGTTGAAAGTTAGACTGACCACTGCTCCAGTCTTGATTATTCCGGAGAGAGGGTTGGGTTATGCAGTCTATTGTGACGCCTCACGAGAGGGTCTTGGTTGTGTGTTGATGCAAGAGGGGAAAGTGGTTGCCTATGGCTCACGTCAGTTAAAAGTTCACGAGAAGAATTACCCTACGCATGATTTAGAGTTAGCAGCTGCGATATTTGCCTTGAAGATTTGGAGACATTATCTTTACGGTGAGAGGTTCGAGGTATTCTCGGATCATAAGAGTCTGAAATATCTGTTCACACAGAAAGACTTGAACTTGAGGCAGAGGAGGTGGATAGAATTTATTGAGGATTATGACTTTGAATTGCATTATCATCCGGGAAAGGCCAATGTGGTGGCCGACGCCCTTAGCAGGAAACCTGTTGGTGACATAGCTAGTATAGCCATCCGAGAGTGGGAGATGTTAGGTGCACTTGGAGAGTTTGATTTGCTTCTGGGCGAATCCGTTGAGGCTGCGGCCTTGTTTTCTGTTGTTGCGCAACCTACACTTGTGACTCGAGTGTTAGAGGCTCAGAGGGGCGACCTTGAGGTAGAATCCCTCCGTGAGAAGATTTCTGGTGGGAAGGTTGAGAAAGGTTTGACGGTGTATCCCGACCTGAGTATGAGATACCGAGACCGTCTGTTTGTGCCGGAGTCTCATCGAGAGGAGGTACTCCGAGAGTTTCATCATTCACGCCTTGCGGTGCATCCGGGAGGTACTAAGATGTATCGGGATTTGGGTCGCCAGTTTTGGTGGCGGGGTATGAAGAGAGATGTGGCAGCTTTCGTATCTAAGTGCCTTACTTGTCAGCAAGTGAAGGCCGAACATCAGAGGCCAGCGGGTTTGTTGCAACCTTTGCCTATTGCCGAGTGGAAGTGGGAGCATGTCACTATGGACTTCGTTGTAGGTCTTCCGAGGACTCAGCGGGGCAGTGATGCTATTTGGGTGGTTGTAGACCGGTTGACTAAGTCGGCGCACTTCATTCCTATGCGCGTTAGAGATTCAGTAGATCATCTTGCCGACTTGTATATTCGGGACATAGTGAGGTTACACGGGGTTCCAGTGACGATCGTCTCCGATAGGGACCCTCGTTTTACTGCCAGATTATGGCAGAGCTTGCAGAGCGCCTTAGGTACTAAGTTGACCTTTAGCACAGCTTATCATCCTCAGACTGATGGGCAGTCCGAGCGTACTATTCAGATCCTTGAAGATATGCTTCGGGGTTGTGTTCTTGACTTTAGCGGGTCGTGGGAGAGGCACTTGCCATTAGTGGAGTTTGCCTACAACAACAGCTCCCAGTCTAGTATCGGTATGGCACCGTTTGAGGCCTTATACGGCCGACCGTGTAGGTCTCCTGTTTGTTGGGCCGAGGTGGGTGATGCACCTCTGTTGGGTCCGGAGTTAGTAAGGGAAACGACGGAGAAGGTTGAGCTTATCCGTAAGAGGCTTGTTACAGCCCAGAGTCGTCAAAAATCTTATGCCGACCGTAGGAGGAGACCTTTGGTGTTTGAGGTGAGTGATCATGTCTTTTTGAAGATATCACCAAGACGGGGATTGATGAGGTTTGGGAAGAGCGGGAAGTTATCCCCTCGATTCATTGGTCCTTTTGAAATCCTTGAGAGGATTGGCGAGGCTGCCTATCGTCTAGCTTTGCCGCCGCAGTTGTCCGGAGTACATGACGTGTTTCATGTGAGTATGCTTCGGAAGTATGAGCCGGATCCATCACATGTGTTGGATTGGACCGATTTAGTGGTTGATGAGGATGTTTCGTATGAGGAGAGACCGGTTCGGGTCTTGGATAGGCGGGATCAAGTTTTGCGAGGCAAAACCATCCCTTTGGTCAAAGTTTTGTGGAAACATCACGGAGTGGAGGAAGCCACTTGGGAACGTGAGTTGGAAGTCCGCGAAAAATACCCGGACATGTTTGTCGATTTATAATCTAGTATTTAGATTTTGTAATATTGTCAAACTTTAAAGCTTTTTATATGTGTCTTAAGTTGTAAAACATTGAGTATGTTTTGATAAATGGGTGTATCTTGAAACTTGCTTCATTGTAGAAGTTTAGAGTAACATGGCATCTATTGAGTACATCGTTGAATATGTTGTTTATATCATGCGATTGAATATGATATGGGAATTGTTAACATTAAAAGGAATAATCCATAATAATGATACAGGATGAAATATATGTTGTTATTGTGAGATACCCTTTGATAAAGAGATGAAGTGACCAGTATTGGGTCAAGATGTTTATTGTTGTTATACAATATCTTTGAGAATTGAGAAAAACTTGTTTTTATTTACAAACTTATGCTTAATTTCGGGGACGAAATTCTTTTAAGGGGGGGAGGTTATAGCGACCCCGGTCTTTTCCCATTTGATTATTGTATCCGGACTTAGGTTCCGTAGATTCCGTCATTGTATAATTGTTGTTGTCATTCATTATTTTCTTATTTTGAGTCATGGGTTGTGTTGGGAAGATTTGGAGCAGGTTGGTTGAGCTTAGGAACCAAGTTTAGTTGCCCAGATTTTGGCTTATCCGCTCGAGCGGAGGTTTGGACGCTCGAGCGGGGAATACACCCATCCAGTATCTCCTGTGTAGTGTTGGCCGCTCGAGCGGGGGATTGGACGCTCGAGCGGGAAGTCGTGAGTGACGCTCGAGCGGGGAGTTGGGCGCTCGAGCGGGGACCTGTCTGCAAAAACTTCTGGGAGTGTGCATTCGCCGCTCGAGCGGGGGTTTCCACGCTCGAGCGGGGCGACTGGTATAAAAACCCGAGATCCGACTTTCTGGATCATTTTTCATCTCCTTTTTGATTTTAAAACCCTAGAACCGTCTTCTCCCTCTCCCTACACACCTTCTCTCTTAGGTTTGATCTACTTAGAGTGTATTTCTACCCTTAGTCCTTTGTTAAAAAGATAGAGTGAGTCGAGGGCTTCCATTTAATCTGAACGTTTGGTGGTTTGGAGCACTTTGGAATTTGGGTCTTCATCTTCATCTTATCCATTCGAGTTCTTCACTTCAAGGTAGGGATTTCCTACTCCATTCTATAAGTTTTGTTCTAAGTTTTGGTATTTTGATATGTTGGGGATACTTTGGTAATTTTGGGAAAAACCCTAGTTCTTTTAATAAATTAATTTGTATAATTAATTTAAGAAAAATGGGGAATTTGGTTAAATTCATGAAATTGAGGAATTCATTGATTAAATGGTGTAGTTGGATAATATAAATCACTCGCCTATTGAGTTGTTGATATATTTATTTCCAGTTTAGAAATAACTGTTTTGGGCTATCGGTGGAGGATAGTCGTGATTGTTGTAGACATTGCATGTGGATTAGGAATAACTGAAACTAATCACATTGGTTAAGTCATTAATTTTGACTATTGAATTAATACAGAAAATACGTGTATTGATTGAGCATTGCATTTGCATATTGTGTGGGAGGAGATAGGGGATGTACTCCACGGTTTAGGGGAAGATAGGGGATGGACCTCTAAACCGGATTTTTGTTTGGGAGGAGATAGGGGATGGACTCCATTAGCACCATTTGTATGTGTGCTTATTATATTGAAGTGTTTTTACATGATTATTGATACAGCACTAAAATGTGTATCAAATGGGAAGTATGAAGTGTTTTGATATGAGCATGAGTCTCATTTGTTTTGTTGATATTGGAAGTAATGTGAATATGATATGTAATTCACTGTTGTAAGTTTGGCCAGGTTCTGAGCCATAGTGATAATAATGGAAAGTGAAATGTGTCTTAAACATTAGTGTCATGAGACTGTTTAATGATAAAACTTGATTTCTTTTGGTTAACCATCTATTGAATGCTATAGCTTTATTCAATGCTTATATCTGGTTTAGTATGTTTCTACTGGGCTGTGGCTCACCCTTTATGGGAACATCATTTTTAGGTTCAGGTGATAAGCTACCTCCACGGACTTAGCCTGGAAGGATTTGATGTTTGGGATCTTGAAGACTTGTCTTTAGTTATATGTTTTATTTTGTTATTATTGAGATTTCATGTAAACATTCAAGCCTAGGGCTTAACTTGTAAATGAGTTAGTACTCATCCTTTTTGTGTCCAAGTGTTAGCTTGGAAAAATGTAAGCCCTTAGGGCATTTATTTTGATGTTGCAGGATGTTACATGTGATGTCTTTCAATAAGAATACTCTGATGAATAACTCAAATGATTCGTTTTCTCTTATAAATGCATGTTAATGTTATGGTTATTATGGGTTTATTTTGAGGGCGTGACAACTTGGTATCAGAGCGTACCGGGTTCGAATACTTTGGGTACGTGGGAAGTGATTAGTATCACAATGGGTTCGTCTCGCTTGATAGAGACTTAGATGTACTGTTATGTGCTTATATGATAGCATGTTTATGTGATTATGTGGGTATGGAACGTAGTTTCTAGGATGTTAATTGGACCTTTGAGTTTCTAGTAGTCTTGTTGGAAAGGCACTTGATCAATGCTATTTCCAACCGGAACTATAGTAACGCTTCGGGACTATTATTATCCAGGAATGAAATTCGTAGGTGCTTATGTGGTTATGTGCTTACGTGGAATGAATTATTTTTGTCCAATGCATTAGGACGCGAGTGTTTAGTTTCGGCACATTTATTAATGTGCTAACGTCTTTGTTTGTTTCCTTTATTAGGATGTCAGGGCGAGGACGAGGACGCGGTAGGCGTGGTAGGCCGGGTAGGCAGGAGGTACCGGTACCAGAGGAGATTCCGGCAGTTCATGAGGGAATTGGCCAGGCCAATATGGCCGAGCCAGTAGGCCAGCAGGCTATGGGCGCTTTAGCCCGAGAGATAGCAGGGGCATTCAGGGAGTCAGTAGGCATTCTTAGGGCTGAGAATTAAGCCCAGGTTGTTGTTGCGGATGCAGGACCTTCCTTTCTGAAGAGGGAGTTCTTCCGGTCTAATCCGGATGAATTTGTGGGTGATCCTAAAGAGCCGCTTAAGGCAGACGAATGGCTCGAACAGACAACGAAGACGTTTGAGATGCTTGGCATCGAAGACGAGGGGTTGAAGGTGACATTGGCATCATTCCAGTTGAAGGGGGATGCGGGTCAGTGGTGGAAGTTCACTAAGGGGCGTATAGGAGGTACATGGGAGGCTTTTGTGAATGCTTTCCAGGAGAAGTTCTTATCTCCAGCAGTTAGGGAGAAACTGAGAGACCAGTTCTGCCAGCTTAAGCAGTCGAGTTCTTCAGTGGCCGAGTTTGAGGCTGCATTTACTAGTTTATCCAGGTTTGCACCTGAATTGGTGGCGTCTGAGGAACGCCGTTGTATTGAGTTTGAGAGGAAGTTGAGGCGTGGCCTCAAGCTGAGAGTTGGGGGAACTATGATTCGGGATTATGGGCGTTTGGTTGATGCTGCAGCCCACATGGAAATCATGATGCAGGAGGAGGAGGAAGGACAGAAGGGCTCCAAGAGGAGTCAGGATGGTCAGAGTGATGGTAGGAGACAGAAGGGTTTTAATCCCCAACAATCTCAGAGTAGCTTTTCTAGATCGACTTTTCCTGTGCCGAGTGCTAGTTCGGGGAAAGGCAGTCAAGGAGACATTACCTGCTTCAAGTGTGGCCAGCTGGGCCACAAGTCTCCAGTTTGTCCTCAGAGGGGAGGAGTGCAGAGAGCAGCATCATCTTCGGCTAGATCTCAGAGCCAGAGTCAGGGTAGAGGCCAGCCACTCTCGTGTTATCAGTGTGGTCAGCCAAGGCATATGAAGAGGTATTGCCCGCAGTTGGGTAGCACACCTGGTGCATCTGGTTTGAGGCAGATTCAGGGTCAACAGCCAGCTCAGTCGGGTCAGGCCTCGAGGGCCAATCAGGGGGCTTCATCATCTCAGTCGGTGCAACAATCTTATGCTCCTAGGGGTGAGCAGGTTGATCAGAGGTCATCTGGGCGCGTGTATGCTGTTACCGCGCAGGATCTTGTACCGGCTCCATCTGTTGTGAGAGGTACTTTCTTGTTTTGCAACTCGGTTGCTAATGTTTTGATTGATACGGGTGCATCTCATTCCTTTGTGTCTGCTGCATTTGCATCTGTTTTGGAGTTGGAGTTAGCACAGTTAGCATCTCCTATTTGTGTAGTGTCGCCTCTTGGGGGTGAATTGATTTTGAAACACGGTGTCAGGGGTTGTGATATAGAGGTTGATTACCATAGAATCCCATTTTCCTTTGTAGTTATGCCTATGAGAGGTTTCGATGTTATTTTGGGTATGGACTGGTTATCGTCATACCGGGCAGTTATTGATTGCTACCGCCAGAGAGTCACTTGTTGTACCGTGAATGGTGAGTGTTTTCATTTTCTGGGGGATCGTGTTGGTAGTGTTTTTCCACCGGGATATGTTCCGCGAGGACGGAGTGAGCTTAGTGGTCTACTTGCTAACCTTTCGATTAGTGAGGACGGTGAGACTCAGATTGTGTTGCCAAGGGTGGTGTGTGAGTACTCGGACGTTTTTCCCGAGGATCTTGTTGGTTTGCCACCGCATCAAGAGATTGAATTCTCTATTGACTTAGTGCCCGGCACGGCGCCGATTTCTATGGCACCCTATCGTTTTGCCCCAGCTGAGTTAGTGGAGTTGAAGATCCAACTCCAGGAGTTGCTAGATAAAGGCTTTATACGTCCTAGTGTTTCGCCTTGGGGAGCACCGGCCCTCTTTGTTAAAAAGAAAGGTGGTGCTTTGAGACTTTGTATAGATTACCGGAAATTGAATCGAGCTACGGTTAAGAATAAGTACCCTATGCCCCGTATAGATGATCTGTTCGATCAGTTGAAAGGTTCCCGTTGTTTCTCGAAGATAGACTTGAGATCAGGTTATCATCAGTTGAGAGTCAGGGAGGAGGATATTCCAAAGACGGCATTCCGTACGCGGTATGGCCACTATGAGTTTTTGGTGATGCCATTTGGGCTTACCAATGCACCGGCAGTATTTATGGATTTGATGAACCGGATATTCTGGGAATTTCTAGATCGTTTTGTAGTCGTCTTCGTGGACGACATCCTTATCTATTCACCTTCAGAGGAAGAGCACGAAGAACATTTGAGGGTGGTGCTTGATTTACTTAGAGCCCATCAGCTTTATGCTAAGTTTGGGAAGTGTGAGTTCTGGCTAGAGGAGGTGAAATTCTTAGGCCATGTAGTTTCTAGGGAAGGGGTGTCTGTTGATACATCCAAGACAGAGGCAGTGCAAGATTGGGTACAGCCTAAGAGTGTGTTTGAGATCCGCAGTTTTCTGGGATTAGCTGGGTATTATCGCCGGTTTGTAAGAGATTTCTCCAGATTAGCTTCGCCTTTGACTAGATTGACTCGGAAGGGAGTCAAATTTGCTTGGAGTGAGACTTGTGAAAAGTCGTTCCAGGAGTTGAAAGTTAGACTGACCACTGCTCCAGTCTTGATTATTCCGGAGAGAGGGTTGGGTTATGCAGTCTATTGTGACGCCTCACGAGAGGGTCTTGGTTGTGTGTTGATGCAAGAGGGGAAAGTGGTTGCCTATGGCTCACGTCAGTTAAAAGTTCACGAGAAGAATTACCCTACGCATGATTTAGAGTTAGCAGCTGCGATATTTGCCTTGAAGATTTGGAGACATTATCTTTACGGTGAGAGGTTCGAGGTATTCTCGGATCATAAGAGTCTGAAATATCTGTTCACACAGAAAGACTTGAACTTGAGGCAGAGGAGGTGGATAGAATTTATTGAGGATTATGACTTTGAATTGCATTATCATCCGGGAAAGGCCAATGTGGTGGCCGACGCCCTTAGCAGGAAACCTGTTGGTGACATAGCTAGTATAGCCATCCGAGAGTGGGAGATGTTAGGTGCACTTGGAGAGTTTGATTTGCTTCTGGGCGAATCCGTTGAGGCTGCGGCCTTGTTTTCTGTTGTTGCGCAACCTACACTTGTGACTCGAGTGTTAGAGGCTCAGAGGGGCGACCTTGAGGTAGAATCCCTCCGTGAGAAGATTTCTGGTGGGAAGGTTGAGAAAGGTTTGACGGTGTATCCCGACCTGAGTATGAGATACCGAGACCGTCTGTTTGTGCCGGAGTCTCATCGAGAGGAGGTACTCCGAGAGTTTCATCATTCACGCCTTGCGGTGCATCCGGGAGGTACTAAGATGTATCGGGATTTGGGTCGCCAGTTTTGGTGGCGGGGTATGAAGAGAGATGTGGCAGCTTTCGTATCTAAGTGCCTTACTTGTCAGCAAGTGAAGGCCGAACATCAGAGGCCAGCGGGTTTGTTGCAACCTTTGCCTATTGCCGAGTGGAAGTGGGAGCATGTCACTATGGACTTCGTTGTAGGTCTTCCGAGGACTCAGCGGGGCAGTGATGCTATTTGGGTGGTTGTAGACCGGTTGACTAAGTCGGCGCACTTCATTCCTATGCGCGTTAGAGATTCAGTAGATCATCTTGCCGACTTGTATATTCGGGACATAGTGAGGTTACACGGGGTTCCAGTGACGATCGTCTCCGATAGGGACCCTCGTTTTACTGCCAGATTATGGCAGAGCTTGCAGAGCGCCTTAGGTACTAAGTTGACCTTTAGCACAGCTTATCATCCTCAGACTGATGGGCAGTCCGAGCGTACTATTCAGATCCTTGAAGATATGCTTCGGGGTTGTGTTCTTGACTTTAGCGGGTCGTGGGAGAGGCACTTGCCATTAGTGGAGTTTGCCTACAACAACAGCTCCCAGTCTAGTATCGGTATGGCACCGTTTGAGGCCTTATACGGCCGACCGTGTAGGTCTCCTGTTTGTTGGGCCGAGGTGGGTGATGCACCTCTGTTGGGTCCGGAGTTAGTAAGGGAAACGACGGAGAAGGTTGAGCTTATCCGTAAGAGGCTTGTTACAGCCCAGAGTCGTCAAAAATCTTATGCCGACCGTAGGAGGAGACCTTTGGTGTTTGAGGTGAGTGATCATGTCTTTTTGAAGATATCACCAAGACGGGGATTGATGAGGTTTGGGAAGAGCGGGAAGTTATCCCCTCGATTCATTGGTCCTTTTGAAATCCTTGAGAGGATTGGCGAGGCTGCCTATCGTCTAGCTTTGCCGCCGCAGTTGTCCGGAGTACATGACGTGTTTCATGTGAGTATGCTTCGGAAGTATGAGCCGGATCCATCACATGTGTTGGATTGGACCGATTTAGTGGTTGATGAGGATGTTTCGTATGAGGAGAGACCGGTTCGGGTCTTGGATAGGCGGGATCAAGTTTTGCGAGGCAAAACCATCCCTTTGGTCAAAGTTTTGTGGAAACATCACGGAGTGGAGGAAGCCACTTGGGAACGTGAGTTGGAAGTCCGCGAAAAATACCCGGACATGTTTGTCGATTTATAATCTAGTATTTAGATTTTGTAATATTGTCAAACTTTAAAGCTTTTTATATGTGTCTTAAGTTGTAAAACATTGAGTATGTTTTGATAAATGGGTGTATCTTGAAACTTGCTTCATTGTAGAAGTTTAGAGTAACATGGCATCTATTGAGTACATCGTTGAATATGTTGTTTATATCATGCGATTGAATATGATATGGGAATTGTTAACATTAAAAGGAATAATCCATAATAATGATACAGGATGAAATATATGTTGTTATTGTGAGATACCCTTTGATAAAGAGATGAAGTGACCAGTATTGGGTCAAGATGTTTATTGTTGTTATACAATATCTTTGAGAATTGAGAAAAACTTGTTTTTATTTACAAACTTATGCTTAATTTCGGGGACGAAATTCTTTTAAGGGGGGGAGGTTATAGCGACCCCGGTCTTTTCCCATTTGATTATTGTATCCGGACTTAGGTTCCGTAGATTCCGTCATTGTATAATTGTTGTTGTCATTCATTATTTTCTTATTTTGAGTCATGGGTTGTGTTGGGAAGATTTGGAGCAGGTTGGTTGAGCTTAGGAACCAAGTTTAGTTGCCCAGATTTTGGCTTATCCGCTCGAGCGGAGGTTTGGACGCTCGAGCGGGGAATACACCCATCCAGTATCTCCTGTGTAGTGTTGGCCGCTCGAGCGGGGGATTGGACGCTCGAGCGGGAAGTCGTGAGTGACGCTCGAGCGGGGAGTTGGGCGCTCGAGCGGGGACCTGTCTGCAAAAACTTCTGGGAGTGTGCATTCGCCGCTCGAGCGGGGGTTTCCACGCTCGAGCGGGGCGACTGGTATAAAAACCCGAGATCCGACTTTCTGGATCATTTTTCATCTCCTTTTTGATTTTAAAACCCTAGAACCGTCTTCTCCCTCTCCCTACACACCTTCTCTCTTAGGTTTGATCTACTTAGAGTGTATTTCTACCCTTAGTCCTTTGTTAAAAAGATAGAGTGAGTCGAGGGCTTCCATTTAATCTGAACGTTTGGTGGTTTGGAGCACTTTGGAATTTGGGTCTTCATCTTCATCTTATCCATTCGAGTTCTTCACTTCAAGGTAGGGATTTCCTACTCCATTCTATAAGTTTTGTTCTAAGTTTTGGTATTTTGATATGTTGGGGATACTTTGGTAATTTTGGGAAAAACCCTAGTTCTTTTAATAAATTAATTTGTATAATTAATTTAAGAAAAATGGGGAATTTGGTTAAATTCATGAAATTGAGGAATTCATTGATTAAATGGTGTAGTTGGATAATATAAATCACTCGCCTATTGAGTTGTTGATATATTTATTTCCAGTTTAGAAATAACTGTTTTGGGCTATCGGTGGAGGATAGTCGTGATTGTTGTAGACATTGCATGTGGATTAGGAATAACTGAAACTAATCACATTGGTTAAGTCATTAATTTTGACTATTGAATTAATACAGAAAATACGTGTATTGATTGAGCATTGCATTTGCATATTGTGTGGGAGGAGATAGGGGATGTACTCCACGGTTTAGGGGAAGATAGGGGATGGACCTCTAAACCGGATTTTTGTTTGGGAGGAGATAGGGGATGGACTCCATTAGCACCATTTGTATGTGTGCTTATTATATTGAAGTGTTTTTACATGATTATTGATACAGCACTAAAATGTGTATCAAATGGGAAGTATGAAGTGTTTTGATATGAGCATGAGTCTCATTTGTTTTGTTGATATTGGAAGTAATGTGAATATGATATGTAATTCACTGTTGTAAGTTTGGCCAGGTTCTGAGCCATAGTGATAATAATGGAAAGTGAAATGTGTCTTAAACATTAGTGTCATGAGACTGTTTAATGATAAAACTTGATTTCTTTTGGTTAACCATCTATTGAATGCTATAGCTTTATTCAATGCTTATATCTGGTTTAGTATGTTTCTACTGGGCTGTGGCTCACCCTTTATGGGAACATCATTTTTAGGTTCAGGTGATAAGCTACCTCCACGGACTTAGCCTGGAAGGATTTGATGTTTGGGATCTTGAAGACTTGTCTTTAGTTATATGTTTTATTTTGTTATTATTGAGATTTCATGTAAACATTCAAGCCTAGGGCTTAACTTGTAAATGAGTTAGTACTCATCCTTTTTGTGTCCAAGTGTTAGCTTGGAAAAATGTAAGCCCTTAGGGCATTTATTTTGATGTTGCAGGATGTTACATGTGATGTCTTTCAATAAGAATACTCTGATGAATAACTCAAATGATTCGTTTTCTCTTATAAATGCATGTTAATGTTATGGTTATTATGGGTTTATTTTGAGGGCGTGACAACTTGGTATCAGAGCGTACCGGGTTCGAATACTTTGGGTACGTGGGAAGTGATTAGTATCACAATGGGTTCGTCTCGCTTGATAGAGACTTAGATGTACTGTTATGTGCTTATATGATAGCATGTTTATGTGATTATGTGGGTATGGAACGTAGTTTCTAGGATGTTAATTGGACCTTTGAGTTTCTAGTAGTCTTGTTGGAAAGGCACTTGATCAATGCTATTTCCAACCGGAACTATAGTAACGCTTCGGGACTATTATTATCCAGGAATGAAATTCGTAGGTGCTTATGTGGTTATGTGCTTACGTGGAATGAATTATTTTTGTCCAATGCATTAGGACGCGAGTGTTTAGTTTCGGCACATTTATTAATGTGCTAACGTCTTTGTTTGTTTCCTTTATTAGGATGTCAGGGCGAGGACGAGGACGCGGTAGGCGTGGTAGGCCGGGTAGGCAGGAGGTACCGGTACCAGAGGAGATTCCGGCAGTTCATGAGGGAATTGGCCAGGCCAATATGGCCGAGCCAGTAGGCCAGCAGGCTATGGGCGCTTTAGCCCGAGAGATAGCAGGGGCATTCAGGGAGTCAGTAGGCATTCTTAGGGCTGAGAATTAAGCCCAGGTTGTTGTTGCGGATGCAGGACCTTCCTTTCTGAAGAGGGAGTTCTTCCGGTCTAATCCGGATGAATTTGTGGGTGATCCTAAAGAGCCGCTTAAGGCAGACGAATGGCTCGAACAGACAACGAAGACGTTTGAGATGCTTGGCATCGAAGACGAGGGGTTGAAGGTGACATTGGCATCATTCCAGTTGAAGGGGGATGCGGGTCAGTGGTGGAAGTTCACTAAGGGGCGTATAGGAGGTACATGGGAGGCTTTTGTGAATGCTTTCCAGGAGAAGTTCTTATCTCCAGCAGTTAGGGAGAAACTGAGAGACCAGTTCTGCCAGCTTAAGCAGTCGAGTTCTTCAGTGGCCGAGTTTGAGGCTGCATTTACTAGTTTATCCAGGTTTGCACCTGAATTGGTGGCGTCTGAGGAACGCCGTTGTATTGAGTTTGAGAGGAAGTTGAGGCGTGGCCTCAAGCTGAGAGTTGGGGGAACTATGATTCGGGATTATGGGCGTTTGGTTGATGCTGCAGCCCACATGGAAATCATGATGCAGGAGGAGGAGGAAGGACAGAAGGGCTCCAAGAGGAGTCAGGATGGTCAGAGTGATGGTAGGAGACAGAAGGGTTTTAATCCCCAACAATCTCAGAGTAGCTTTTCTAGATCGACTTTTCCTGTGCCGAGTGCTAGTTCGGGGAAAGGCAGTCAAGGAGACATTACCTGCTTCAAGTGTGGCCAGCTGGGCCACAAGTCTCCAGTTTGTCCTCAGAGGGGAGGAGTGCAGAGAGCAGCATCATCTTCGGCTAGATCTCAGAGCCAGAGTCAGGGTAGAGGCCAGCCACTCTCGTGTTATCAGTGTGGTCAGCCAAGGCATATGAAGAGGTATTGCCCGCAGTTGGGTAGCACACCTGGTGCATCTGGTTTGAGGCAGATTCAGGGTCAACAGCCAGCTCAGTCGGGTCAGGCCTCGAGGGCCAATCAGGGGGCTTCATCATCTCAGTCGGTGCAACAATCTTATGCTCCTAGGGGTGAGCAGGTTGATCAGAGGTCATCTGGGCGCGTGTATGCTGTTACCGCGCAGGATCTTGTACCGGCTCCATCTGTTGTGAGAGGTACTTTCTTGTTTTGCAACTCGGTTGCTAATGTTTTGATTGATACGGGTGCATCTCATTCCTTTGTGTCTGCTGCATTTGCATCTGTTTTGGAGTTGGAGTTAGCACAGTTAGCATCTCCTATTTGTGTAGTGTCGCCTCTTGGGGGTGAATTGATTTTGAAACACGGTGTCAGGGGTTGTGATATAGAGGTTGATTACCATAGAATCCCATTTTCCTTTGTAGTTATGCCTATGAGAGGTTTCGATGTTATTTTGGGTATGGACTGGTTATCGTCATACCGGGCAGTTATTGATTGCTACCGCCAGAGAGTCACTTGTTGTACCGTGAATGGTGAGTGTTTTCATTTTCTGGGGGATCGTGTTGGTAGTGTTTTTCCACCGGGATATGTTCCGCGAGGACGGAGTGAGCTTAGTGGTCTACTTGCTAACCTTTCGATTAGTGAGGACGGTGAGACTCAGATTGTGTTGCCAAGGGTGGTGTGTGAGTACTCGGACGTTTTTCCCGAGGATCTTGTTGGTTTGCCACCGCATCAAGAGATTGAATTCTCTATTGACTTAGTGCCCGGCACGGCGCCGATTTCTATGGCACCCTATCGTTTTGCCCCAGCTGAGTTAGTGGAGTTGAAGATCCAACTCCAGGAGTTGCTAGATAAAGGCTTTATACGTCCTAGTGTTTCGCCTTGGGGAGCACCGGCCCTCTTTGTTAAAAAGAAAGGTGGTGCTTTGAGACTTTGTATAGATTACCGGAAATTGAATCGAGCTACGGTTAAGAATAAGTACCCTATGCCCCGTATAGATGATCTGTTCGATCAGTTGAAAGGTTCCCGTTGTTTCTCGAAGATAGACTTGAGATCAGGTTATCATCAGTTGAGAGTCAGGGAGGAGGATATTCCAAAGACGGCATTCCGTACGCGGTATGGCCACTATGAGTTTTTGGTGATGCCATTTGGGCTTACCAATGCACCGGCAGTATTTATGGATTTGATGAACCGGATATTCTGGGAATTTCTAGATCGTTTTGTAGTCGTCTTCGTGGACGACATCCTTATCTATTCACCTTCAGAGGAAGAGCACGAAGAACATTTGAGGGTGGTGCTTGATTTACTTAGAGCCCATCAGCTTTATGCTAAGTTTGGGAAGTGTGAGTTCTGGCTAGAGGAGGTGAAATTCTTAGGCCATGTAGTTTCTAGGGAAGGGGTGTCTGTTGATACATCCAAGACAGAGGCAGTGCAAGATTGGGTACAGCCTAAGAGTGTGTTTGAGATCCGCAGTTTTCTGGGATTAGCTGGGTATTATCGCCGGTTTGTAAGAGATTTCTCCAGATTAGCTTCGCCTTTGACTAGATTGACTCGGAAGGGAGTCAAATTTGCTTGGAGTGAGACTTGTGAAAAGTCGTTCCAGGAGTTGAAAGTTAGACTGACCACTGCTCCAGTCTTGATTATTCCGGAGAGAGGGTTGGGTTATGCAGTCTATTGTGACGCCTCACGAGAGGGTCTTGGTTGTGTGTTGATGCAAGAGGGGAAAGTGGTTGCCTATGGCTCACGTCAGTTAAAAGTTCACGAGAAGAATTACCCTACGCATGATTTAGAGTTAGCAGCTGCGATATTTGCCTTGAAGATTTGGAGACATTATCTTTACGGTGAGAGGTTCGAGGTATTCTCGGATCATAAGAGTCTGAAATATCTGTTCACACAGAAAGACTTGAACTTGAGGCAGAGGAGGTGGATAGAATTTATTGAGGATTATGACTTTGAATTGCATTATCATCCGGGAAAGGCCAATGTGGTGGCCGACGCCCTTAGCAGGAAACCTGTTGGTGACATAGCTAGTATAGCCATCCGAGAGTGGGAGATGTTAGGTGCACTTGGAGAGTTTGATTTGCTTCTGGGCGAATCCGTTGAGGCTGCGGCCTTGTTTTCTGTTGTTGCGCAACCTACACTTGTGACTCGAGTGTTAGAGGCTCAGAGGGGCGACCTTGAGGTAGAATCCCTCCGTGAGAAGATTTCTGGTGGGAAGGTTGAGAAAGGTTTGACGGTGTATCCCGACCTGAGTATGAGATACCGAGACCGTCTGTTTGTGCCGGAGTCTCATCGAGAGGAGGTACTCCGAGAGTTTCATCATTCACGCCTTGCGGTGCATCCGGGAGGTACTAAGATGTATCGGGATTTGGGTCGCCAGTTTTGGTGGCGGGGTATGAAGAGAGATGTGGCAGCTTTCGTATCTAAGTGCCTTACTTGTCAGCAAGTGAAGGCCGAACATCAGAGGCCAGCGGGTTTGTTGCAACCTTTGCCTATTGCCGAGTGGAAGTGGGAGCATGTCACTATGGACTTCGTTGTAGGTCTTCCGAGGACTCAGCGGGGCAGTGATGCTATTTGGGTGGTTGTAGACCGGTTGACTAAGTCGGCGCACTTCATTCCTATGCGCGTTAGAGATTCAGTAGATCATCTTGCCGACTTGTATATTCGGGACATAGTGAGGTTACACGGGGTTCCAGTGACGATCGTCTCCGATAGGGACCCTCGTTTTACTGCCAGATTATGGCAGAGCTTGCAGAGCGCCTTAGGTACTAAGTTGACCTTTAGCACAGCTTATCATCCTCAGACTGATGGGCAGTCCGAGCGTACTATTCAGATCCTTGAAGATATGCTTCGGGGTTGTGTTCTTGACTTTAGCGGGTCGTGGGAGAGGCACTTGCCATTAGTGGAGTTTGCCTACAACAACAGCTCCCAGTCTAGTATCGGTATGGCACCGTTTGAGGCCTTATACGGCCGACCGTGTAGGTCTCCTGTTTGTTGGGCCGAGGTGGGTGATGCACCTCTGTTGGGTCCGGAGTTAGTAAGGGAAACGACGGAGAAGGTTGAGCTTATCCGTAAGAGGCTTGTTACAGCCCAGAGTCGTCAAAAATCTTATGCCGACCGTAGGAGGAGACCTTTGGTGTTTGAGGTGAGTGATCATGTCTTTTTGAAGATATCACCAAGACGGGGATTGATGAGGTTTGGGAAGAGCGGGAAGTTATCCCCTCGATTCATTGGTCCTTTTGAAATCCTTGAGAGGATTGGCGAGGCTGCCTATCGTCTAGCTTTGCCGCCGCAGTTGTCCGGAGTACATGACGTGTTTCATGTGAGTATGCTTCGGAAGTATGAGCCGGATCCATCACATGTGTTGGATTGGACCGATTTAGTGGTTGATGAGGATGTTTCGTATGAGGAGAGACCGGTTCGGGTCTTGGATAGGCGGGATCAAGTTTTGCGAGGCAAAACCATCCCTTTGGTCAAAGTTTTGTGGAAACATCACGGAGTGGAGGAAGCCACTTGGGAACGTGAGTTGGAAGTCCGCGAAAAATACCCGGACATGTTTGTCGATTTATAATCTAGTATTTAGATTTTGTAATATTGTCAAACTTTAAAGCTTTTTATATGTGTCTTAAGTTGTAAAACATTGAGTATGTTTTGATAAATGGGTGTATCTTGAAACTTGCTTCATTGTAGAAGTTTAGAGTAACATGGCATCTATTGAGTACATCGTTGAATATGTTGTTTATATCATGCGATTGAATATGATATGGGAATTGTTAACATTAAAAGGAATAATCCATAATAATGATACAGGATGAAATATATGTTGTTATTGTGAGATACCCTTTGATAAAGAGATGAAGTGACCAGTATTGGGTCAAGATGTTTATTGTTGTTATACAATATCTTTGAGAATTGAGAAAAACTTGTTTTTATTTACAAACTTATGCTTAATTTCGGGGACGAAATTCTTTTAAGGGGGGGAGGTTATAGCGACCCCGGTCTTTTCCCATTTGATTATTGTATCCGGACTTAGGTTCCGTAGATTCCGTCATTGTATAATTGTTGTTGTCATTCATTATTTTCTTATTTTGAGTCATGGGTTGTGTTGGGAAGATTTGGAGCAGGTTGGTTGAGCTTAGGAACCAAGTTTAGTTGCCCAGATTTTGGCTTATCCGCTCGAGCGGAGGTTTGGACGCTCGAGCGGGGAATACACCCATCCAGTATCTCCTGTGTAGTGTTGGCCGCTCGAGCGGGGGATTGGACGCTCGAGCGGGAAGTCGTGAGTGACGCTCGAGCGGGGAGTTGGGCGCTCGAGCGGGGACCTGTCTGCAAAAACTTCTGGGAGTGTGCATTCGCCGCTCGAGCGGGGGTTTCCACGCTCGAGCGGGGCGACTGGTATAAAAACCCGAGATCCGACTTTCTAGATCATTTTTCATCTCCTTTTTGATTTTAAAACCCTAGAACCGTCTTCTCCCTCTCCCTACACACCTTCTCTCTTAGGTTTGATCTACTTAGAGTGTATTTCTACCCTTAGTCCTTTGTTAAAAAGATAGAGTGAGTCGAGGGCTTCCATTTAATCTGAACGTTTGGTGGTTTGGAGCACTTTGGAATTTGGGTCTTCATCTTCATCTTATCCATTCGAGTTCTTCACTTCAAGGTAGGGATTTCCTACTCCATTCTATAAGTTTTGTTCTAAGTTTTGGTATTTTGATATGTTGGGGATACTTTGGTAATTTTGGGAAAAACCCTAGTTCTTTTAATAAATTAATTTATATAATTAATTTAAGAAAAATGGGGAATTTGGTTAAATTCATGAAATTGAGGAATTCATTGATTAAATGGTGTAGTTGGATAATATAAATCACTCGCCTATTGAGTTGTTGATATATTTATTTCCAGTTTAGAAATAACTGTTTTGGGCTATCGGTGGAGGATAGTCGTGATTGTTGTAGACATTGCATGTGGATTAGGAATAACTGAAACTAATCACATTGGTTAAGTCATTAATTTTGACTATTGAATTAATACAGAAAATACGTGTATTGATTGAGCATTGCATTTGCATATTGTGTGGGAGGAGATAGGGGATGTACTCCACGGTTTAGGGGAAGATAGGGGATGGACCTCTAAACCGGATTTTTGTTTGGGAGGAGATAGGGGATGGACTCCATTAGCACCATTTGTATGTGTGCTTATTATATTGAAGTGTTTTTACATGATTATTGATACAGCACTAAAATGTGTATCAAATGGGAAGTATGAAGTGTTTTGATATGAGCATGAGTCTCATTTGTTTTGTTGATATTGGAAGTAATGTGAATATGATATGTAATTCACTGTTGTAAGTTTGGCCAGGTTCTGAGCCATAGTGATAATAATGGAAAGTGAAATGTGTCTTAAACATTAGTGTCATGAGACTGTTTAATGATAAAACTTGATTTCTTTTGGTTAACCATCTATTGAATGCTATAGCTTTATTCAATGCTTATATCTGGTTTAGTATGTTTCTACTGGGCTGTGGCTCACCCTTTATGGGAACATCATTTTCAGGTTCAGGTGATAAGCTACCTCCACGGACTTAGCCTGGAAGGATTTGATGTTTGGGATCTTGAAGACTTGTCTTTAGTTATATGTTTTATTTTGTTATTATTGAGATTTCATGTAAACATTCAAGCCTAGGGCTTAACTTGTAAATGAGTTAGTACTCATCCTTTTTGTGTCCAAGTGTTAGCTTGGAAAAATGTAAGCCCTTAGGGCATTTATTTTGATGTTGCAGGATGTTACATGTGATGTCTTTCAATAAAAATACTCTGATGAAT
Source organism: Camellia sinensis (assembly GCF_055761805.1). NCBI lineage: Eukaryota > Viridiplantae > Streptophyta > Magnoliopsida > Ericales > Theaceae > Camellia > Camellia sinensis. The sequence continues at coordinate 42,136,238 of NW_028128987.1, read as the reverse complement.
AACTCAAATGATTCGTTTTCTCTTATAAATGCATGTTAATGTTATGGTTATTATGGGTTTATTTTGAGGGCGTGACAAAAGTTGAATAATTAAAATTGTAAGTTCAATTCAAAAACCACTATACATTAACGATCTATTTGGAAATTACATAAAAAAGGAAGTTTAATAGAAATGTAAATTGAATAAAAATGGAAGTTGAATAAAAATAAAAATGAAAGTCGCATAAAATTAAAAATGGAAGTTCAATCCAAAAACCACTATACCTTAACGATCTATTTGGAAATTAAATAGAAAAGGAAATTTAATAGAAAAGTAAATTGAATAAAAATGGTAGTTGAATAAAAATAAAAATGAAAGTTGTATAAAATTAAAAATGGAAGTTCAATCCAAAAACCACTATATCTTAACGATCTATTTGGAAATTAAATAAAAAAAGAAATTGAGTAGAAAAAGAACTTTGAATTAAAAAGGAAGTTAAATAAAAATAAAAATGGAAGTTGCAGATAATTAAAAACGGAAGTTCATTCCAGAAACCACTATACCTTAACGATCTATTTGGAAATTGAATAAAAAAGGAAGTTTAATAGAAATGTAAATTGAATAAAAATGGAAGTAGGATATAAATATAAATGAAAGTTGCATAAAATTAAAAATGGAAGTTCAATCCAGAAACCACTATATCTTAACGATCTATTTGGAAATTAAATAAAAAAGGAAGTTTAATAGGAAAGTAAATTGAATAAAAATGGATGTTGAATAAAAATAAAAATGGAAGTTGCATAAAACTAAAATTGGAAGTCCAATCCAGAAATCACTACACCTTAACGATCTATTTGGAAATTAAATAAAAAAGGAAGTTTAATAGGATAGTAAATTGAATTGAAATGGAAGTAGAATAAAAATAAAAATGAAAGTTGCATAAAATTAAAAATGGAAGTTCAATCCAGAAACAACTATACCTTAATGATCTACTTGGAAATTAAACAAAAAATGAAGTTTAATAGGAAAGTAAATTCAATTAAAATGGAAGTAGAATAAAAATAAAAATGAAAGTTGCATAAAATTAGAAATGGAAGTTCAATCCAGAAACCACTATACCTTAACGATCTATTTGGAAATTAAATAAAAAAGCAAGTTTAATAGAAAAGTAAATTGAATAAAAATGGAAGTTGACTAAAAATAAAAATGAAAGTCGCATAAAATTGAAAATGGAAGTTCAATCCAAAAACCACGATACCTTAACGATCTATTTGGAAATGAAATAAAAAAGGAAGTTTAATAGAAAAGTAAATTGAATAAAAACGGTAGTTGAATAAAAATAAAAATGAAAGTTGTATAAAATTAAAAATGGAAGTTCAATCCAAAAACCACTATACCTTAACGATCTATTTGGAAATTAAATAAAAAAGGAAGTTGAGTAGAAAAGAAATTTGAATAAAAAAGGAAGTTAAATAAAAATAAAAATGGAAGTTGCAGAAAATTAAAAAAGGTAGTTCAATCCAGAAACCATATACCTTAACGATCTATTTGGAAATTAAATAAAAAATGAAGTTTAATAGAAAAGTAAATTGATTAAAAATGGAAGTAGAATAAAAATAAAAATGAAAGTTGCATAAAATTAAAAATGGAAGTTCAATCCAAAAACCACTATACCTTAACGATCTATTTGGAAATTAAATAAAAAAGGAAGTTTAATAGGAAAGTAAATTGAATAAAAATGGAAGTTGAATAAAAATAAAAATAAAAGTTGCATAAAACTAAAATTGGAAGTTCAATCCAGAAACCACTATACCTTAGTGATCTTCTTGGAAATTAAATAAAAAAGGAAGTTTTATAGGAAAGTAAATTGAATAAAAATGGAAGTTGAATAAAAATAAAAATAAAAGTTGCATAATACTAAAATTGGAAGTTCAATCCAGAAACCACTATACCTTAACGATCTATTTGGAAATTAAATAAAAAAAGAAGTTTAATAGAAAAGTAAATTGATTAAAAATTGAATCAAATAAAAATAAAAATGAAAGTTGCATAAAATTAAAAATGGAAGTTCTATCCAGAAACCACTATACCTTAACGATATACTTGGAAATTAAATAAAAAAGGAAGTTTAACAGGAAAGTAAATTGAATTAAAGTGGAAGTAGAATAAAAATAAAAATGAAAGTTGAATAATTAAAATTGTAAGTTCAATTCAAAAACCACTATACCTTAACGATCTATTTGGGAATTAAATAAAAAAGGAAGTTTAATAGAAAAGTAAATTGAATAAAAATGGAAGTTGAATAAAAAAAAAAATGAAAGTCGCATAAAATTAAAAATGGAAGTTCAATCCAAAAACCACTATACCTTAACGATCTATTTGGAAATTAATTAAAAAAAGAAGTTTCATAGAAAAATAAATTCAATAAAAATGGTAGTTGAATAAAAATAAAAATGAAAGTCGCATAAAATTGAAAATGGAAGTTCAATCCAAAAAGCACTATACCTTAACGATCTATTTGGAAATTAAATAAAAAAGGAAATTTAGTAGAAAAAGAACTTTGAATTAAAAAGGAAGTTAAATAAAAATAAAAATGGAAGTTGCAAAAAATTAAAAATGGAAGTTCATTCCAAAAACCACTATACCTTAACGATCTATTTGGAAATTAAATAAAAAAGGAAGTTTAATAGAAAAGTAAATTGAATAAAAATGGAAGTAGGATATAAATATAAATGAAAGTTGCATAAAATTAAAAATGGAAGTTCAATCCAGAAACCACTATACCTTAACGATCTATTTAGAAATTAAATAAAAAAGGAAGTTTAATAGGAAAGTAAATTGAATAAAAATGTAAGTTGAATAAAAATAAAAATAAAAGTTGCATAAAACTAAAATTGGAAATTCCATCCAGAAACCACTATACCTTAGTGATCTTCTTGGAAATTAAATAAAAAAGGAAGTTTAATAGGAAAGTAAATTGAATAAAAATGGAAGTTGAATAAAAATAAAAATAAAAGTTGCATAAAACTAAAATTGGAAGTTCAATCCAGAAACCACTATACCTTAGTGACCTTTTTGGAAATTAAATAAAAAAGGAAGTTTAATAGGAAAGTAAATTGAATAAAAATGGAAGTTGAATAAAAATAAAAATGAAAGTTGCATAAAATTAAAAATGGAAGTTCAATCCAGAAACCACTATACCTTAACGATCTATTTGGAAATTAAATAAAAAAGGAAGTTTAATAGAAAAGTAAATTGAATAAAAATGGAAGTAGGATATAAATAAAAATGAAAGTTGCATAAAATTAAAAATGGAAGTTCAATCCAAAAACCACTATACCTTAACGATCTATTTGGAAATTAAATAAAAAAGAAAGTTTAATAGAAAAGTAAATTGAATAAAAATGGAAGTTGAATAAAAATAAAAATGAAAGTCGCATAAAATTAAAAATGGAAGTTCAATCCAATAACCACTATACCTTAACGATCTATTTGGAAATTAAATAAAAAAAGAAGTTTAATAGAAAAGTAAATTGAATAAAAATGGTAGTTGAATAAAAATAAAAATGAAAGTTGTGTAAAATTAAAAATGGAAGTTCAATCCAAAAACCACTATACCTTAACGATCTATTTGGAAATTAAATAAAAAAGGAAATTGAGTAGAAAAAGAAATTTGAATAAAAAAGGAAGTTAAATAAAAATAAAAATGGAAGTTGCAGAAAATTAAAAATGGAAGTTCATTCCAGAAACCACTATACCTTAACGATCTATTTGGAAATTAAATAAAAAAGGAAGTTTAATAGAAAAGTAAATTGAATAAAAATGGAAGTAGGATATAAATATAAATGAAAGTTGCATAAAATTAAAAATGAAGTTCAATCCAGAAACCACTATACCTTAGTGATCTATTTGGAAATTAAATAAAAAAGAAGTTTAATAGGAAAGTAAATTGAATAAAAATGGATGTTGAATAAAAATAAAAATGAAAGTTGCATAAAACTAAAATTGGAATTTCAATCCAGAAACCACTATACCTTAACGATCTATTTGGAAATTAAATAAAAAAGGAAGTTTAATAGGATAGTTAATTGAATTAAAATTGAAGTAGAATAAAAATAAAAAAGAAAGTTGCATAAAATGAAAAATGGAAGTTCAATCCAGAAACAACTATACCTTAACGATCTACTTGGAAATTAAATAAAAAATGAAGTTTAATAGGAAAGTAAATTGAATTAAAATGGAAGTAGAATAAAAATAATAATGAAAGTTGCATAAAATTAAAAATGGAAGTTCAATCCAAAAACCACTATACCTTAACGATCTATTGGAAATTAAATAAAAAAGGAAGTTTAACAGAAAAGTAAATTGAATAAAAATGGAAGTTGAATAAAAATAAAAATGAAAGTTGCATAAGATTAAAAAAGGAAGTTCAATCCGAAAACCACTGTACCTTAACGATCTATTTGGAAATTAAATAAAAAAGGAAGCTGAGTGGAAAAGAAACATGAACAAAAAATGAAGTTAAATAAAAATAAAAATGGAAGTTCATTCCAGAAACCACTAAACCTTAATGATCTATTTGAAAATTAAATAAAAAAGGAAGTTTAATAGGAAAGTTAATTGAATTAAAATGGAAGTAGAATAAAAATAAAAATGAAAGTTGCATAAAACTAAAATTGGAAGTTCAATCCAGAAACCACTATACCTTAACGATCTATTTGGAAATTAAATAAAAAATGAAGTTTAATAGAAAAGTAAATCGAATAAATATGGAAGTTGAATAAAAATAAAAATGAAAGTTGCAGAAAATTAAATGTGGAAGTTAAATCCAGAAACCACTATACCTTAACGATCTATTTGGAAATTAAATAAAAAAGGAAGTTTTATAAAAAATTAAATTGAATAAAAATGGAATTTGACTAAAAATAAAAATGAAAGTCGCATAAAATAGAAAATGGAAGTTCAATCCAAAAACCACTATACCTTAACGATCAATTTGGAAATTAAATAAAAAAGGAACTTTAACAGAAAAGTAAATTGAATAAAAATGGTAGTTGAATAAAAATAAAAATGAAAGTTGTATAAAATTAAAAATGGAAGTTCAATCCAAAAACCACTATACCTTAACGATCTATTTGGAAATTAAATAAAAAAGGAAGTTGAGTAGAAATGAAATTTGAATAAAAAAGGAAGTTAAATAAAAATAAAAATGGAAGTTGCAGAAAATTAAAAAAGGAAGTTCAATCCAGAAACCATATACCTTAACGATCTATTTGGAAATTAAATAAAAAATGAAGTTTAATAGAAAAGTAAATTGATTAAAAATGGAAGTATAATATAAATAAAAATGAAAGTTGCATAAAATTAAAAATGGAAGTTCAATTCAGAAACCACTATACCTTAGCGATCTATTTGGAAATTAAATAAAAAAGGAAGTTTAATAGGAAAGTAAATTGAATTAAAATGGAAGTTGAACAAAAATAAAAATGAAAGTTGTATAAAATTAAAAATGGAAGTTCAATTCAAAAACCAATATACCATAATGATCTATTTGGAAATTAAATAAAAAAGGAAGTTGAATAGAAAAGAAACTTGAATAAAAAAGGAAGTTAAATAAAAATAAAAATGAAAGTTGCAGAAAATTAAAAATGGATGTTCATTCCAGAAACCACTATACCTTAACGATCTATTTGGAAATTAAATAAAAAAGGAAGTTTAACAAGAAAGTAAATTGAATTAAAATGGAAGTTGAACAAAAATAAAAATGAAAGTTGCATAAAATTAAAAATGGTAGTTCAATCCAGAAACCACTATACCTTAACGATCTATTTGGAAATTAAATAAAAAAGGAAATTTAATAGAAAAGTAAATTGAATAAAAATGGAAGTAGGATATAAATAAAAATGAAAGTTGCATAAAATTAAAAATGGAAGTTCAATCCAGAAACCACTATACCTTAGTGATCTTCTTGGAAATTAAATAAAAAAGGAAGTTTAATAGGAAAGTAAATTGAATAAAAATGGAAGTTGAATAAAAATAAAAATAAAAGTTGCAGAAAACTAAAATTGGAAGTTCAATCCAGAAACCACTATACCTTAACGATCTGTTTGGAAATTAAATAAAAAAGAAAGTTTAATAGAAAAGTAAATTGAATAAAAATGGAAGTAGGATATAAATAAAAATGAAAGTTGCATAAAATTAGAAATGGAAGTTCAATCCAGAAACCACTATACCTTAACGATCTATTTGGAAATTAAATAAAAAAGCAAGTTTAATAGAAAAGTAAATTGAATAAAAATGGAAGTTGACTAAAAATAAAAATGAAAGTCGCATAAAATTGAAAATGGAAGTTCAATCCAAAAACCACGATACCTTAACGATCTATTTGGAAATGAAATAAAAAAGGAAGTTTAATAGAAAAGTAAATTGAATAAAAACGGTAGTTGAATAAAAATAAAAATGAAAGTTGTATAAAATTAAAAATGGAAGTTCAATCCAAAAACCACTATACCTTAACGATCTATTTGGAAATTAAATAAAAAAGGAAGTTGAGTAGAAAAGAAATTTGAATAAAAAAGGAAGTTAAATAAAAATAAAAATGGAAGTTGCAGAAAATTAAAAAAGGTAGTTCAATCCAGAAACCATATACCTTAACGATCTATTTGGAAATTAAATAAAAAATGAAGTTTAATAGAAAAGTAAATTGATTAAAAATGGTAGTAGAATATAAACAAAAATGAAAGTTGCATAAAATTAAAAATGGAAGTTCAATCCAGAAACTACTATACCTTAGCTATCTATTGGGAAATTAAATAAAAAAGGAAGTTTAATAGGAAAGTAAATTGAATTAAAATGGAAGTTGAATAAAAATAAAAATGAAAGTTGCATAAAATTAAAAATGGAAGTTCAATTCAAAAACCACTATACCTTAACGATCTATTTGGAAATTAAATAAAAAAGGAAGTTGGGTAGAAAAGAAACTTGAATAAAAAAGGAAGTTAAATAAAAATAAAAATGGAAGTTGCAAAAAATTAAAAATGGATGTTCATTCCAGAAACCACTATACCTTAACGATCTATTTGGAAATTAAATAAAAAAGGAAGTTTAATTTACAAGTAAATTGAATAAAAATGCAAGTTGAATAAAAATAAAAGTGAAAGTTGCATAAAATTAAAAATGGAAGTTCAATCCAAAAACCACTATACCTTAACGATCTTTTTTGAAATTCAATAAAAAAGGAAGTTGAGTAGAAAAGAAACTTGAATAAAAAAGGAAGTTAAATAAAAATAAAAATGGAAGTTGCAGAAAATTAAATATGGAAGTTCATTCCAGAAACCGGTACACCTTAACGAGCTACTTGGAAATTAAATAAAAAAAGAAATTTAATAGAAAAGTAAATTGAATAAAAATTGAAGTAGAATATAAATAAAAATGAAAGTTGGATAAAATTAAAAAAGGAAGTTCAATCCAGAAACCACTGTCCCTTAGTGATCTATTTGGAAATTAAATAAAAAAAGGAAGTTTAATAGGAAAGTTAATTGAATTAAAATGGAAGTAGAATAAAAATAAAAATGAAAGTTGCATAAAACTAAAATTGGAAGTTCAATCCAGAAACCACTATACCTTAACGATCTGTTTGGAAATTAAATAAAAAATGAAGTTTAATAGAAAAGTAAATTGAATAAATATGGAAGTTGAATAAAAATAAAAATGAAAGTTGCAGAAAATTAAATGTGGAAGTTAAATCCAGAAACCACTATCCCTTAACGATCTATTTGGAAATTAAATAAAAAAAGAAGTTTAATAGAAAAGTAAATTGAATAAAAATGGAAGTTGACTAAAAATAAAAATGAAAGTCGCATCAAATTGAAAATGGAAGTTCAATCCAAAAACCACTATACCTTAACGACCTATTTGGAAATTAAATAAAAAAGGAAGTTTAATAGAAAAGTAAATTGAATAAAAATGGTAGTTGAATAAAAATAAAAATGAAAGTTGTATAAAATTAAAAATGGAAGTTCAATCCAAAAACCACTATACCTTAACGATCTATTTGGAAATTAAATAAAAAAGGAAGTTGAGTAGAAATGAAATTTGAATAAAAATGGAAGTCAAATAAAAATAAAAATGGAAGTTGCAGAAAATTAAAAAAGGTAGTTCAAACCAGAAACCATATACCTTAACGATCAATTTGGAAATTAAATAAAAAATGAAGTTTAATAGACAAGTAAATTGATTAAAAATGGAAGTAGAATATAAATAAAAATGAAAGTTGCATAAAATTAAAAATGGAAGTTCAATCCAGAAACCACTATACCTTAGCGATCTATTTGGAAATTAAATAAAAAAGGAAGTTTAATAGGAAAGTAAATTGAATTAAAATGGAAGTTGAAAAAAAAAAAATGAAAGTTGCATAAAATTAAAAATGGAAGTTCAATTCAAAAACCAATATACCATAACGTTCTATTTGGAAATTAAATAAAAAAGGAAGTTGAGTAGCAAAGAAACTTGAATAAAAAAGGAAGTTAAATAAAAATAAAAATGGAAGTTGCAGAAAATGAAAAATGGATGTTCATTCCAGAAACCACTATACCTTAACGATCTATTTGGAAATTAAATAAAAAAGGAAGTTTAACAGGAAAGTAAATTGAATTAAAATGGAAGTTGAACAAAAATAAAAATGAAAGTTGCATAAAATTAAAAATGGAAGTTCAATCAAAAAACCACTATACCTTAACGATCTATTTGGAAATTAAATAAAAAAGGTAGTTTAATAGAAAAGTAAATTGAATAAAAATGGAAGTAGGACATAAATAAAAATGAAAGTTGCATAAAATTAAAAATGGAAGTTCAATCCAGAAACCACTATACCTTAGTGATCTTCTTGGAAATTAAATAAAAAAGGAAGTTTAATAGGAAAGTAAATTGAATAAAAATGGAAGTTGAATAAAAATAAAAATAAAAGTTGCATAAAACTAAAATTGGAAGTTCCATTTAGAAACCCCTATACCTTAACGATCTATTTGGAAAATAAATAAAAAAAGGAAGTTTAATAGAAAAGTAAATTGAATAAAAATGGAAGTAGGATATAAATAAAAATGAAAGTTGCATAAAATTAAAAATGGAAGTTCAATCCAGAAACCACTATACCTTAGTGACCTTTTTGGAAATTAAATAAAAAAGGAAGTTTAATAGGAAAGTAAATTGAATAAAAATGGAAGTTGAATAAAAATAAAAATGAAAGTTGCATAAAATTAAAAATGAAAGTTCAATCCAGAAACCACTATACCTTAACGATCTATTTGGAAATTAAATAAAAAAGGAAGTTTAATAGAAAAGTAAATTGAATAAAAATGGAAGTAGGATATAAATAAAAATGAAAGTTGCATAAAATTAAAAATGGAAGTTCAATCCAAAAACCACTATACCTTAACGATCTATTTGGAAATTAAATAAAAAAGAAAGTTTAATAGAAAAGTAAATTGAATAAAAATGGAAGTTGAATAAAAATAAAAATGAAAGTCGCATAAAATTAAAAATGGAAGTTCAATCCAATAACCGCTATATCTTAACGATCTATTTAGAAATTAAATAAAAAAAGAAGTTTAATAGAAAAGTAAATTGAATAAAAATGGTAGTTGAATAAAAATAAAAATGAAAGTTGTATAAAATTAAAAATGGAAGTTCAATCCAAAAACCACTATACCTTAACGATCTATTTGGAAATTAAATAAAAAAGGAAATTGAGTAGAAAAAGAAATTTGAATAAAAAAAGAAGTTAAACAAAAATAAAAATGGAAGTTGCAGAAAATTAAAAATGGAAGTTCATTCCAGAAACCACTATACCTTAACGATCTATTTGGAAATTAAATAAAAAAGGAAGTTTAATAGAAAAGTAAATTGAATAAAAATGGAAGTAGGATATAAATATAAATGAAAGTTGCATAAAATTAAAAATGAAGTTCAATCCAGAAACCACTATACCTTAGTGATCTATTTGGAAATTAAATAAAAAAGGAAGTTCAATAGGAAAGTAAATTGAATAAAAATGGATGTTGAATAAAAATAAAAAATGAAAGTTGCATAAAACTAAAATTGGAAGTTCAATCCAGAAACCACTATACCTTAACGATCTATTTGGAAATTAAATAAAAAAGGAAGTTTAATAGGATAGTAAATTGAATTAAAATGGAAGTAAAATAAAAATAAAAATGAAAGTTGCATAAAATTAAAAATGGAAGTTCAATCCAGAAACAACTATACCTTAACGATCTACTTGGAAATTAAATAAAAAATGAAGTTTAATAGGAAAGTAAATTGAATTAAAATGGAAGTAGAATAAAAATAATAATGAAAGTTGCATAAAATTAAAAATGGAAGTTCAATCCAGAAAACACTATACCTTAACGATCTATTTGGAAATTAAATAAAAAAGGAAGTTCAACAGAAAAGTAAATTGAATAAAAATGGAAGTTGAATAAAAATAAAAATGAAAGTTGCATAAAATTAAAAATGGAAGTTCAATCCGAAAACCACTGTACCTTAACGATCTATTTGGAAATTAAATAAAAAAGGAAGCTGAGTGGAAAAGAAACATGAATAAAAAATGAAGTTAAATAAAAATAAAAATGGAAGTTCATTCCAGAAACCACTAAACCTTAATGATCTATTTGGAAATTAAATAAAAAAGGAAGTTTAATAGGAAAGTTAATTGAATTAAAATGGAAGTAGAATAAAAATAAAAATGAAAGTTGCATAAAACTAAAATTGGAAGTTCAATCCAGAAACCACTATACCTTAACGATCTATTTGGAAATTAAATAAAAAAAGGAAGTTTTATTGAAAAGTAAATTGAATAAAAATGGAAGTTGACTAAAAATAAAAATGAAAGTTGCACAAAATTGAAAATGGAAGTTCAATCCAAAAACCACTATACCTTAACGATCTATTTGGAAATTAAATAAAAAAGGAAGTTTAATAGAAAAGTAAATTGAATAAAAATGGTAGTTGAATAAAAATAAAAATGAAAGTTGTATAAAATTAAAAATGGAAGTTCAATCCAAAAACCACTATAACTTAACGATCTATTTGGAAATTAAATAAAAAAGGAAGTTGAGTAGAAATGAAATTTGAATAAAAAAGGAAGTTAAATAAAAATAAAAATGGAAGTTGCAGAAAATTAAAAAAGGTAGTTCAATCCAGAAACCATATACCTTAACGATCTATTTGGAAATTAAATAAAAAATTAAGTTTAATAGAAAAGTAAATTGATTAAAAATGGAAGTAGAATATAAATAAAAATGAAAGTTGCATAAAATTAAAAACGGAAGTTCAATCCAGAAACCACTATACCTTAGCGATCTATTTGGAAATTAAATAAAAAAGGAAGTTTAATAGGAAAGTAAATTGAATTAAAATGGAAGTTGAACAAAAATAAAAATGAAAGGTTTATAAAATTAAAAAAGGAAGTTCAATTCAAAAACCAATATACCATAACGATCTATTTGGAAATTAAATAAAAAAGGAAGTTGAATAGAAAAGAAACTTGAATAAAAAAGGAAGTTAAATAAAAATAAAAATGAAAGTTGCAGAAAATTAAAAATGGATGTTCATTCCAGAAACCACTATACCTTAACGATCTATTTGGAAATTAAATAAAAAAGGAAGTTTAACAGGAAAGTAAATTGAATTAAAATGGAAGTTGAACAAAAATAAAAATGAAAGTTGCATAAAATTAAAAATGGTAGTTCAATCCAGAAACCACTATACCTTAACGATCTATTTGGAAATTAAATAAAAAAGGAAGTTTAATAGAAAAGTAAATTGAATAAAAATGGAAGTAGGATATAAATAAAAATGAAAGTTGCATAAAATTAAAAATGGAAGTTCAATCCAGAAACCACTATACCTTAGTGATCTTCTTGGAAATTAAATAAAAAAGGAAGTTTAATAGGAAAGTAAATTGAATAAAAATGGAAGTTGAATAAAAATAAAAATAAAAGTTGCATAAAACTAAAATTGGAAGTTCAATCCAGAAACCACTATACCTTAACGATCTGTTAGGAAATTAAATAAAAAAGAAAGTTTAATAGAAAAGTAAATTGAATAAAAATGGAACTAGGATATAAATAAAAATGAAAGTTGCATAAAATTAAAAATGGAAGTTCAATCCAAAAACCACTATACCTTAACGATCTATTTGGAAATTAAATAAAAAAAGGAAGTTGAGCAGAAAAGAAATTTGAATAAAAAAGGAAGTTAAATAAAAATAAAAATAGAAGTTGTAGAAAACTAAAAAAGGTAGTTCAATCCAGAAACCATATACCTTAACGATCTATTTGGAAATTAAATAAAAAATGAAGTTTAATAGAAAAGTAAATTGATTAAAAATGGTAGTAGAATATAAATAAAAATGAAAGTTGCATAAAATTAAAAATGGAAGTTCAATCCAGAAAACACTATACCTTAGCTATCTATTTGGAAATTAAATAAAAAAGGAAGTTTAATAGGAAAGTAAATTGAATTAAAATGGAAGTTGAATAAAAATAAAAATGAAAGTTGCATAAAATTAAAAATGGAAGTTCAATTCAAAAACCACTATACCTTAACGATCTATATGGAAATTAAATAAAGAAGGAAGTTGGGCAGAAAAGAAACTTGAATAAAAAAGGAAGTTAAATAAAAATAAAAATGGAAGTTGCAGAAAATTAAAAATGGATGTTCATTCCAGAAACCACTATACCTTAACGATCTATTTGGAAATTAAATAAAAAAAGAAGTTTAATAGAAAAGTAAATTGAATAAAAATGGTAGTTGAATAAAAATAAAAATGAAAGTTGTATAAAATTAAAAATGGAAGTTCAATCCAAAAACCACTATACCTTAACGATCTATTTGAAAATTAAATAAAAAAGGAAATTGAGTAGAAAAAGAAATTTGAATAAAAGAGGAAGTTAAATAAAATTAAAAATGGAAGTTGCAGAAAATTAAAAATGGAAGTTCATTCCAGAAACCACTATACCTTAACGATCTATTTGGAAATTAAATAAAAAAGGAAGTTTAATAGAAAAGTAAATTGAATAAAAATGGAAGTAGGATATAAATATAAATGAAAGTTGCATAAAATTAAAAATGAAGTTCAATCCAGAAACCACTATACCTTAGTGATCTTCTTGGAAATTAAATAAAAAAGGAAGTTTAATAGGAAAGTAAATTGAATAAAAATGGAAGTTGAATAAAAATAAAAATGAAAGTTGCATAAAACTAAAATTGGAAGTTCAATCCAGAAACCACTATACCTTAACGATCTATTTGGAAATTAAATAAAAAAGGAAGTTTAATAGGATAGTAAATTGAATTAAAATGGAAGTAGAATAAAAATAAAAATGAAAGTTGCATAAAATTAAAAATGGAAGTTCAATCCAGAAACAACTATACCTTAACGATCTACTTGGAAATTAAATAAAAAATGAAGTTTAATAGGAAAGTAAATTGAATTAAAATGGAAGTAGAAAAAAAATAATAATGAAAGTTGCATAAAATTAAAAATGGAAGTTCAATCCAGAAAACACTATACCTTAACGATCTATTTGGAAATTAAATAAAAAAGGAAGTTTAACAGAAAAGTAAATTGAATAAAAATGGAAGTTGAATAAAAATAAAAATGAAAGTTCAATAAAATTAAAAATGGAAGTTCAATCCGAAAACCACTGTACCTTAACGATCTATTTGGAAATTAAATAAAAAAGGAAGCTGAGTGGAAAAGAAACATGAATAAAAAATGAAGTTAAATAAAAATAAAAATGGAAGTTCATTCCAGAAACCACTAAACCTTAATGATCTATTTGGAAATTAAATAAAAAAGGAAGTTTAATAGGAAAGTTAATTGAATTAAAATGGAAGTAGAATAAAAATAAAAATGAAAGTTGCATAAAACTAAAATTGGAAGTTCAATCCAGAAACCACTATACCTTAACGATCTATTTGGAAATTAAATAAAAAATGAAGTTTAATAGAAAAGTAAATCGAATAAATATGGAAATTGAATAAAAATAAAAATGAAAGTTGCAGAAAATTAAATGTGGAAGTTAAATCCAGAAACCACTATACCTTAACGATCTATTTGGAAATTAAATAAAAAAGGAAGTTTTATTGAAAAGTAAATTGAATAAAAATGGAAGTTGACTAAAAATAAAAATGAAAGTCGCACAAAATTGAAAATGGAAGTTCAATCCAAAAACCACTATACCTTAACGAGCTATTTGGAAATTAAATAAAAAAGGAAGTTTAATAGAAAAGTAAATTTAATAAAAATGGTAGTTGAATAAAAATAAAAATGAAAGTTGTATAAAATTAAAAATGGAAGTTCAATCCAAAAAGCACTATACCTTAACGATCTATTTGGAAATTAAATAAAAAAGGAAGTTGAGTAGAAATGAAATTTGAATAAAAAAGGAAGTTAAATAAAAATAAAAATGGAAGTTGCAGAAAATTAAAAAAGGTAGTTCAATCCAGAAACCATATACCTTAACGATCTATTTGGAAATTAAATAAAAAATGAAGTTTAATAGAAAAGTAAATTGATTAAAAATGGAAGTAGAATATAAATAAAAATGAAAGTTGCATAAAATTAAAAATGGAAGTTCAATCCAGAAACCACTATACCTTAGCGATCTATTTGGAAATTAAATAAAAAAGGAAGTTTAATAGGAAAGTAAATTGAATTAAAATGGAAGTTGAACAAAAATAAAAATGAAAGTTGTATAAAATTAAAAATGGAAGTTCAATTCAAAAACCAATGTACCATAACGATCTATTTGGAAATTAAATAAAAAAGGAAGTTGAATAGAAAAGAAACTTGAATAAAAAAGGAAGTTAAATAAAAATAAAAATGAAAGTTGCAGAAAATTAAAAATGGATGTTCATTCCAGAAACCACTATACCTTAACGATCTATTTGGAAATTAAATAAAAAAGGAAGTTTAACAGGAAAGTAAATTGAATTAAAATGGAAGTTGAACAAAAATAAAAATGAAAGTTGCATAAAATTAAAAATGGTAGTTCAATCCAGAAACCACTATACCTTAACGATCTATTTGGAAATTAAATAAAAAAGGAAGTTTAATAGAAAAGTAAATTGAATAAAAATGGAAGTAGGATATAAATAAAAATGAAAGTTGCATAAAATTAAAAATGGAAGTTCAATCCAGAAACCACTATACCTTAGTGATCTTCTTGGAAATTAAATAAAAAAGGAAGTTTAATAGGAAAGTAAATTGAATAAAAATGGAAGTTGAATAAAAATAAAAATAAAAGTTGCATAAAACTAAAATTGGAAGTTCAATCCAGAAACCACTATACCTTAACGATCTATTTGGAAATTAAATAAAAAAGGAAGTTTAACAGGAAAGTAAATTGAATTAAAATGGAAGTTGAACAAAAATAAAAATGAAAGTTGCATAAAATTAAAAATGGAAGTTCAATCCAGAAACCACTATACTTTAGTGATCTTTTTGGAAATTAAATAAAAAAGGAAGTTTAATAGGAAAGTAAATTGAATAAAAATGGAAGTTGAATAAAAATAAAAATGAAAGTTGCATAAAATTAAAAATGGAAGTTCAATCCAGAAACCACTATACCTTAACGATCTATTTGGAAATTAAATAAAAAAGGAAGTTTAATAGAAAAGTAAATTGAATAAAAATAGAAGTAGGATATAAATACAAATGAAAGTTGCATAAAATTAAAAATGGAAGTTCAATCCCAAAATCAATATACCTTAACGATCTATTTGGAAATTAAATAAAAAAAGGAAGTTGAGCAGAAAAGAAATTTGAATAAAAAAGGAAGTTAAATAAAAATAAAAATAGAAGTTGTAGAAAATTAAAAAAGGTAGTTCAATCCAGAAACCATATACCTTAACGATCTATTTGGAAATTAAATAAAAAATGAAGTTTAATAGAAAAGTAAATTGATTAAAAATGGTAGTAGAATATAAATAAAAATGAAAGTTGCATAAAATTAAAAATGGAAGTTCAATCCAGAAACCACTATACCTTAGCTATCTATTTGGAAATTAAATAAAAAAGGAAGTTTAATAGGAAAGTAAATTGAATTAAAATGGAAGTTGAATAAAAATAAAAATGAAAGTTGCATATAATTAAAAACGGAAGTTCAATTCAAAAACCACTATACCTTAACGATTTATTTGAAAATTAAATAAAAAATGAAGTTTAATAGAAAAGTAAATTGATTAAAAATGGTAGTAGAATATAAATAAAAATGGAAGTTGCAGAAAATTAAAAATGGATGTTCATTCCAGAAACCACTATACCTTAACGATCTATTTGGAAATTAAATAAAAAAAGAAGTTTAATAGAAAAGTAAATTGAATAAAAATGGTAGTTGAATAAAAATAAAAATGAAAGTTGTATAAAATTAAAAATGGAAGTTCAATCCAAAAACCACTATACCTTAACGATCTATTTGGAAAGTAAATAAAAAAGGAAATTGAGTAGAAAAAGAAATTTGAATAAAGGAGGAAGTTAAATAAAATTAAAAATGGAAGTTGCAGAAAATTAAAAATGGAAGTTCATTCCAGAAACCACTATACCTTAACGATCTATTTGGAAATTAAATAAAAAAGGAAGTTTAATAGAAAAGTAAATTGAATAAAAATGGAAGTTGGATATAAATAAAAATGAAAGTTGCATAAAATTAAAAATGGAAGTTCAATCCAGAAACCACTATACCTTAGTGATCTTCTTGGAAATGAAATAAAAAAGGAAGTTTAATAGGAATGTAAATTGAATAAAAATGGAAGTTGAATAAAAATAAAAATGAAAGTTGCATAAAACTAAAATTGGAAGTTCAATCCAGAAACCACTATACCTTAACGATCTATTTGGAAATTAAATAAAAAAGGAAGTTTAATAGGATAGTAAATTGAATTAAAATGGAAGTAGAATAAAAATAAAAATGAAAGTTGCATAAAATTAAAAATGGAAGTTCAATCCAGAAACAACTATACCTTAACGATCTACTTGGAAATTAAATAAAAAATGAAGTTTAATAGGAAAGTAAATTGAATTAAAATGGAAGTAGAATAAAAATAATAATGAAAGTTGCATAAAATTAAAAATGGAAGTTCAATCCAGAAAACACTATACCTTAACGATCTATTTGGAAATTAAATAAAAGAGGAAGTTTAACAGAAAAGTAAATTGAATAAAAATGGAAGTTGAATAAAAATAAAAATGAAAGTTGCATAAAATTAAAAATGGAGGTTCAATCCGAAAACCACTGTACCTTAACGATCTATTTGGAAATTAAATAAAAAAGGAAGTTGAGTGGAAAAGAAACATGAATAAAAAATGAAGTTAAATAAAAATAAAAATGGAAGTTCATTCCAGAAACCACTAAACCTTAATGATCTATTTGGAAATTAAATAAAAATGGAAGTTTAATAGGAAAGTTAATTGAATTAAAATGGAAGTAGAATAAAAATAAAAATGAAAGTTGCATAAAACTAAAATTGGAAGTTCAATCCAGAAACCACTATACCTTAACGATCTATTTGGAAATTAAAAAAAAATGAAGTTTAATAGAAAAGTAAATCAAATAAATATGGAAGTTGAATAAAAATAAAAATGAAAGTTGCAGAAAATTAAATGTGGAAGTTAAATCCAGAAACCACTATACCTTAACGATCTATTTGGAAATTAAATAAAAAAGGAAGTTTTATAGAAAAGTAAATTGAATAAAAATTGAAGTTGACTAAAAATAAAAATGAAAGTCGCATAAAATTGAAAATGGATTTCAATCCAAAAACCACTATACCTTAACGATCTATTTGAAAATTAAATAAAAAAAGGAAGTTGAGCAGAAAAGAAATTTGAATAAAAAAGGAAGTTAAATAAAAATAAAAATAGAAGTTGTAGAAAATTAAAAAAGGTAGTTCAATCCAGAAACCATATACCTTAACGATCTATTTGGAAATTAAATAAAAAATGAAGTTTAATAGAAAAGTAAATTGATTAAAAATGGTAGTAGAATATAAATAAAAATGAAACTTGCATAAAATTAAAAATAGAAGTTCAATCCAGAAACCACTATACCTTAGCTAACTATTTGGAAATTAAATAAAAAAGGAAGTTTAATAGGAAAGTAAATTGAATTAAAATGGAAGTTGAATAAAAATAAAAATGAAAGTTGAATAAAATTAAAAATGGAAGTTCAATTCAAAAACCACTATACCTTAACGATCTATTTGGAAATTAAATAAAAAAGGAAGTTGGGTAGAAAAGAAACTTGAATAAAAAAGGAAGTTAAATAAAAATAAAAATGGAAGTTGCAGAAAATTGAAAATGGATGTTCATTCCAGAAACCACTATACCTTAACGATCTATTTGGAAATTAAATAAAAAAGGAAGTTTAATATACAAGTAAATTGAATAAAAATGCAAGTTGAATAAAAATAACAGTGAAAGTTGCATAAAATTAAAAATGGAAGTTCAATCCAAAAACCACTATACCTTAACGATCTTTTTGGAAATTCAATAAAAAAGGAAGTTGAGTAGAAAAGAAACTTGAATAAAAAAGGAAGTTAAATAAAAATAAAAATGGAAGTCGCAGAAAATTAAAAATGGAAGTTCATTCCAGAAACCGCTACACCTTAACGAGCTACTTGGAAATTAAATAAAAAAGGAAATTTAATAGAAAAGAAAATTGAATAAAAATGGAAGTAGAATATAAATAAAAATGAAAGTTGGATAAAATTAAAAATGGAAGTTCAATCCAGAAACCACTGTACCTTAGTGATCTATTTGGAAATTAAATAAAAAAAGGAAGTTTAATCGGAAAGTTAATTAAATTAAAATGGAAGTAGAATAAAAATAAAAATGAAAGTTGCATAAAACTAAAATTGGAAGTTCAATCCAGAAACCACTATACCTTAACGATCTGTTTGGAAATTAAATAAAAAATGAAGTTTGATAGAAAAGTAAATTGAATAAATATGGAAGTTGAATAAAAATAAAAATGAAAGTTGCAGAAAATTAAATGTGGAAGTTAAATCCAGAAACCACTATACCTTAACGATCTATTTGGAAATTAAATAAAAAAGGAAGTTTACCAGAAAAGTAAATTGAATAAAAATGGAAGTTGACTAAAAATAAAAATGAAAGTCGCATAAAATTGAAAATGGAATTTCAATCCAAAAACCACTATACCTTAACGATCTATTTGGAAATTAAATAAAAAAGGAAGTTTAATAGAAAAGTAAATTGAATAAAAATGGTAGTTGAATAAAAATAAAAATGAAAGTTGTATAAAATTAAAAATGGATGTTCAATCCAAAAACTACTATACCTTAACGATCTATTTGGAAATTAAATAAAAAAGGAAGTTGTGTAGAAATGAAATTTGAATAAAAAAGGAAGTTAAATAAAAATAAAAATGGAAGTTGCAGAAAATTAAAAAAGGTAGTTCAAACCAGAAACCATATACCTTAACGATCAATTTGGAAATTAAATAAAAAATGAAGTTTAATAGAAAAGTAAATTGATTAAAAATGGAAGTAGAATATAAATAAAAATGAAAGTTGCATTAAATTAAAAAAGGAAGTTCAATCCAGAAACCACTATACCTTAGCGATCTATTTGGAAATTAAATAAAAAAGGAAGTTTAATAGGAAAGTAAATTGAATTAAAATGGAAGTTGAACAAAAATAAAAATGAATGTTGCATAAAATTAAAAATGGAAGTTCAATTCAAAAACCAATATACCATAACGTTCTATTTGGAAATTAAATAAAAAAGGAAGTTGAGTAGAAAAAAAACTTGAATAAAAAAGGAAGTTAAATAAAAATAAAAATGGAAGTTGCAGAAAATGAAAAATGGATGTTCATTCCAGAAACCACTATACCTTAACGATCTATTTGGAAATTAAATAAAAAAGGAAGTTTAACAGGAAAGTAAATTGAATTAAAATGGAAGTTGAACTAAAATAAAAATGAAAGTTGCATAAAATTAAAAATGGAAGTTCAATCCAGAAACCACTATACCTTAACGATCTATTTGGAAATTAAATAAAAAAGGTAGTTTAATAGAAAAGTAAATTGAATAAAAATGGAAGTAGGACATAAATAAAAATGGAAGTTCAATCCAGAAACCACTATACCTTAGTGATCTTCTTGGAAATTAAATAAAAAAGGAAGTTTAATAGGAAAGTAAATTGAATAAAAATGGAAGTTGAATAAAAATAAAAATAAAAGTTGCATAAAACTAAAAGTGGAAGTTCCATTTAGAAACCACTATACCTGAACGATCTATTTGGAAATTAAATAAAAAAAGGAAGTTTAATAGAAAAGTAAATTGAATAAAAATGAAAGTTGCATAAAATTAAAAATGGAAGTTCAATCGAGAAACCACTATACCTTAGTGACCTTTTTGGAAATTAAATAAAAAAGGAAGTTTAATAGGAAAGTAAATTGAATAAAAATGGAAGTTGAATAAAAATAAAAATGAAAGTTGCATAAAATTAAAAATGGAAGTTCAATCCAGAAACCACTATACCTTAACGATCTATTTGGAAATTAAATAAAAAAGGAAGTTTAATAGAAAAGTAAATTGAATAAAAATGGAAGTAGGATATAAATAAAAATGAAAGTTGCATAAAATTAAAAATGGAAGTTCAATCCAAAAACCACTATACCTTAACGATCTATTTGGAAATTAAATAAAAAAGAAAGTTGAGTAGAAAAGAAATTTGAATAAAAAAGGAAGTTAAATAAAAATAAAAATGGAAGTTGCAGAAAATTAAAAAAGGGAGTTCAATCCAGAAACCATATACCTTAACGATCTATTTGGAAATTAAATAAAAAATGAAATTTAATAGAAAATTAAATTGATTAAAAATGGAAGTAGAATATAAATAAAAATGGGAGTTGCAGAAAATTAAAAATGGCAGTTCAATCCAGAAACCACAATACCTTAGCGATCTATTTGGAAATTAAATAAAAAAGGAAGTTTAATAGGAAAGTAAATTGAATTAAAATGGAAGTTGAACAAAAATAAAAATGAAAGTTGCATAAAATTAAAAATGGAAGTTCAATTCAAAAACCAATATACCATAACGATCTATTTGGAAATTAAATGAAAAAAGAAGTTGAGTAGAAAAGAAACTTGAATAAAAAAGGAAGTTAAATAAAAATAAAAATGGAAGTTGCAGAAAATTAAAAATAGATGTTCATTCCAGAAACCACTATACCTTAACGATCTATTTGGAAATTACATAAAAAAGGAAGTTTAACAGGAAAGTAAATTGAATTAAAATGGAAGTTGAACAAAAATAAAAATGAAAGTTGCACAAAATTAAAAATGGTAGTTCAATCCAGAAACCACTATACCTTAACGATCTATTTGGAAATTAGATAAAAAAGGAAGTTTAATAGAAAAGAAAATTGAATAAAAATGGAAGTAGGATATAAATAAAAATGAAAGTTGCATAAAATTAAAAATAGAAGTTCAATCCAGAAACCACTATACCTTAGTGATCTTCTTGGAAATTAAATAAAAAAGGAAGTTTAATAGGAAAGTAAATTGAATAAAAATGGAAGTTGAATAAAAATAAAAATAATAGTTGCATAAAACTAAAATTGGAAGTTCAATCCAGAAACCACTATACCTTAACGATCTGTTTGGAAATTAAATAAAAAAGAAAGTTTAATAGAAAAGTAAATTGAATAAAAATGGAAGTAGGATATAAATAAAAATGAAAGTTGCATAAAATTAAAAATGGAAGTTCAATCCAGAAACCACTATCTCTTAGTGATCTTTTTGGAAATTAAATAAAAAAGGAAGTTTAATAGGAAAGTAAATTGAATAAAAATGGAAGTTGAATAAAAATAAAAATGAAAGTTGCATAAAATTAAAAATGGAAGTTCAATCCAGAAACCACTATACCTTAAAGATCTATTTGGAAATTAAATAAAAAAGGAAGTTTAATAGAAAAGTAAATTGAATAAAAATAGAAGTAGGATATAAATACAAATGAAAGTTGCATAAAATTAAAAATGGAAGTTCAATCCAAAAACCACTAAACCTTAACGATCTATTTGGAAATTAAATAAAAAAGGAAGTTGAGCAGAAAAGAAATTTGAATAAAAAAGGAAGTTAAATAAAAATAAAAATGGAAGTTGCAGAAAATTAAAAATGGAAGTTCATTCCAGAAACCGCTACACCTTAACGAGCTATTTGGAAATTAAATAAAAAAGGAAATTTAATAGAAAAGTAAATTGAATAAAAATGGAAGTAGAATATAAATAAAAATGAAAGTTGGATAAAATTAAAAATAGAAGTTCAATCCAGAAACCACTGTACCTTAGTGATCTATTTGGAAATTAAATAAAAAAAGGAAGTTTAATAGGAAAGTTAATTGAATTAAAATGGAAGTAGAATAAAAATAAAAATGAAAGTTGCATAAAACTAAAATTGGAAGTTCAATCCAGAAACCACTATACCTTAACGACCTATTTGGAAATTAAGTGAAAAAGGAAAGTTTAATAGAAAAGTAAATTGAATAAATATGGAAGTTGAATAAAAATAAAAATGAAAGTTGTTGAAAATTAAATATGGAAGTTAAATCTGGAAACCACTTTACCTTAACGATCTATTTGGAAATTAAATAAAAAAGGAAGTTTAATAGAAAAGTAAATTGAATAAAAATGAAAGTTGAATAAAAATAAAAATGAAAGTTGCATAAAATTAAAAATGGAAGTTCAATCCAACAACCACTATACCTTAACGATCTATTTGGAAATTAAATAAATAAGGAAGTTGAGTAGAAATGAAACTTGAATAAAAAAAGGAAGTTAAATAAAATAAAAAATGGAAGTTCATTCCAAAAACCACTATACCTTAACGATCTATTTGGAAATTAAATAAAAAAGGATGTTTAATAGAAAAGTAAATTGAATAAAAATGGAAGTAGAATATAAATAAAAATGAAAGTTGCATAAAATTAAAAATGGAAGTTCAATCCAGAAACCACTATACCTTAGCGATCTATTTGGAAATTAAATAAAAAATGAAGTTTAATAGGGAAGTAAATTGAATTAAAATGGAAGTAGAACAAAAATAAAAATGAAAGTTGCATAAAATTAAAACTGGAAGTTGAATCCAGATACCATTATACTTTAACGTTCTATTTGGAAATTAAATAAAAAAGGAAGTTTAACAGAAAATTAAATTGAATAAAAATGGAAGTTGAATAAAAATAAAAATGAAAGTTGCTTAAAATTAAAAATGGAAGTTCAATCCAAAAACCACTATACCTTAACGATCTATTTGGAAATCAAATAAAAAAGGAAGTTGAGTAGAAAAGAATCTTGAATAAAAAAAGAAGTTAAACAAAAATAAAAATGGAAGTTGCAGAAAACTAAAAATGGAAGTTCATTCCGGAAACCACTATACCTTCACGACCTATTTGGAAATTAAATAAAAAAGGAAGTTTAATAGAATAGTAAATTGAATAAAAATGAAAGTTGAAAAAAAATAAATTGAAAGTTGCATAAAATTTAAAACGGAAGTTCAATCCAAAAACCACTATACCTTAACGATCTATTTGGAAATTAAATAAAAAAAGGAAGTTGAGTAGAAAAGAAACTTGAATAAAAAAGGAAGTTAAACAAAAATAAAAATGGAAGTTGCAAAAAATTAAAAATGGAAGTTCATTCCAGAAACCACTATACCTTAACGATCTATTTGGAAATTAAATAAAAAAGGAAGTTTAATAGAAAAGTAAATTGAGTAAAAATGGAAGTTGAATAAAAATAAAAATGAAAGTTGCATAAAATTAAAAATGAAAGTTCAATCCAAAAACCACTATACCTTAACGATCTATTTGGAAATTAAAGAAAAAAGGAAGTTGAGTAGAAAAGAATCTAGAGTAAAAAAGGAAGCTAAATAAAAATAAAAATGGAAGTTGCAGAAAATTAAAAATGGTAGTTCAATCCAGAAACCACTATACCTTAACGATTTATTTGGAAATTAAATAAAAAATGAAGTTGAATAGTAAAGTAAATTGATTAAAAATGGAAGTAGAATATAAATAAAAATGAAAGTTGCATAAAATTAAAAATGGAAGTTCAATCCAGAAACCACTATATCTTAGCGATCTATTTGGAAATTAAATAAAAAAAGAAGTTTAACAGGGAAGTAAATTGAATTAAAATGGAAGTTGAGAAAAAATAAAAATGAAAGTTGCATAAAATTAAAAATGGAAGTTCAATCCAGAAACCACTATACCTTAACGATCTATTTGGAAATTAAATAAAAAAGGAAGTTTAATAGAAAAGTAAATTGAATAAAAATGGAAGTAGGATATAAATAAAAATGAAAGTTGCATAAAATTAAAAATGGAAGTTCAATCCAGAAACCACTATACCATAGTGATCTTCTTGGAAATTAAATAAAAAAGGAAGTTTAATAGGAAAGTAAATCGAATAAAAATGGAAGTTGAATAAAAATGAAAATAAAAGTTGCATAAAACTAAAATTGGAAGTTCAATCCAGAAACCACTATACCTTAACGATCTATTTGGAAATTAAATAAAAAAGGAAGTTTAATAGAAATGTAAATTGATTAAAAATTGAAGTAAAATAAAAATAAAAATGGAAGTTCTATCCAGAAACCACTATACCTTAATGATCTACTTGGAAATTAAATAAAAAATGAAGTTTAATAGGAAAGTAAATTGAATTAAAATGGAAGTAGAATAAAAATAAAAATGAAAGTTGGATAATTAAAATTGTAAGTTCAATTCAAAAACCACTATACATTAACGATCTATTTGGAAATTAAATAAAAAAGGAAGTTTAATAGAAAAGTAAATTGAATAAAAATGGAAGTTGAATAAAAATAAAAATGAAAGTCGCATAAAATTAAAAATGGATGTTCAATCCAAAAACCACTATACCTTAACGATCTATTTGGAAATTAAATAAAAAAGGAAATTTAATAGAAAAGTAAATTGAATAAAAATGGTAGTTGAATAAAAATAAAAATGAAAGTTGTATAAAATTAAAAATGGAAGTTCAATCCAAAAACCACTATACCTTAACGATCTATTTGGAAATTAAATAAAAAAAGAAATTGAGTAGAAAAAGAACTTTGAATTAAAAAGGAAGTTAAATAAAAATAAAAATGGAAGTTGCAGAAAATTAAAAATGGAAGTTCATTCCAGAAACCACTATACCTTAACGATCTATTTGGAAATTAAATAAAAAAGGAAGTTTAATAGAAAAGTAAATTGAATAAAAATGGAAGTAGGATATAAATATAAATGAAAGTTGCATAAAATTAAAAATGGAAGTTCAATCCAGAAACCGCTATACCTTAGTTATCTATTTGGAAATTAAATAAAAAAAGAAGTTTAATAGGAAAGTAAATTGAATAAAAATGGATGTTGAATAAAAATAAAAATGGAAGTTGCATAAAACTAAAATTGGAAGTTCAATCCAGAAATCACTATACCTTAACGATCTATTTGGAAATTAAATAAAAAAGGAAGTTTAATAGGATAGTTAATTGAATTGAATTGGAAGTAGAATAAAAATAAAAATGAAAGTTGCATAAAATTAAAAATGGAAGTTCAATCCAGAAACAACTATACCATAATGATCTACTTGGAAATTAAATAAAAAATGAAGTTTAATAGGAAAGTAAATTGAATTAAAATGGAAGTAGAATAAAAATAAAAATGAAAGTTGCATAAAATTAAAAATGGAAGTTCAATCCAGAAACCACTATACCTTAACGATCTATTTGAAAATTAAATAAAAAAGGAAGTTTAACAGAAAAGTAAATTGAATAAAAATGGAAGTTGAATAAAAATAAAAATGAAAGTTGCATAAAATTAAAAATGGAAGTTCAATACGAAAACCACTATACCTTAACGATCTATTTGGAAATTAAATAAAATAGGAAGTTGAGTGGAAAAGAAACATGAATAAAAAAAGAAGTTAAATAAAAATAAAAATGGAAGTTGCAGAAAATTAAAAATGGAAGTTCTTTCCAGAAACCACTAAACCTTAATGATCTATTTGGAAATTAAATAAAAAAGGAAGTTTAATAGGAAAGTTAATTGAATTAAAATGGAAGTAAAATAAAAATAAAAATGAAATTTGCATAAAACTAAAATTGGAAGTTCAATCCAGAAACCACTATGCCTTAACGATCTATTTGGAAATTAAATAAAAAAGGAAGTTTAATAGAAAAATAAATTTAATAAATATGAAAGTTGATTAAAAATAAAAATGAAAGTTGCAGAAAATTAAATGTGGAAGTTAAATCTAGAAACCACTTTACCTTAACGATCTATTTGGAAATTAAATAAAAAAGGAAGTTTAATAGAAAAGTAAATTGAATAAAAATGAAAGTTGAATAAAAATAAAAATGAAAGTCGCATAAAATTGAAAATGGAAGTTCAATCCAAAAACAACTATACCTTAACGATCTATTTGGAAATTAAATAAAAAAGGAAGTTTAATAGAAAAGTAAATTAAATAAAAATGGTAGTTGAATAAAAATAAAAATGAAAGTTGTATAAAATTAAAAATGGAAGTTCAATCCAAAAACCATATACCTTAACTGTAACAACCCTCACCTTACTTTTGTCATACTTGCATACATTCCTGCATGATCTTGCCTTGTTACGTTAATTGAAAGGATTTGCTTGTCTTGTTTTGTTTGCATTGCTTGCGTGGTTTTGTTCCTTGTTCGGTGTGTGTGTGTGTGTGGCCGAGGTCATCTTGAGCTTAACTCGCCCTTGAACCTTTGTACTTAGAACTGTTTTGAGATCTTGGTCAACCCCCACCTTCACCTCGGGCATTTATTGCCGAGATGTCTTGTACTTAGTGAACCTTGTCCGCAGGCAGGTATGGCCTAGGCCGAGATGTGGCACACCCCGACCAAGGTGTGGCACAGCTTAGTCAAGCGTCGTCCTCCCTAGCCGATGTTTTGTTATCCTGTTGCCGGATCCTTGATTTGAGCCGATGTCATTTCTTGCCGATGTGTCTTACCCAGCTTGCTGCATACGCTTTGTCAAAGACTTGTCTTATCAATCAATCACCTTTTTGAGTTGAGCCAACCCGGTAGCGCCACGTGTCCGAGCTTGTTGTTAAGGCAGCCGGCAGGCCTAGAAACAAATCATTTTTGGTTTCCAATCTTTGTTTTAGAGAGAGAAGCTCTAGAGAGGAGGAAGAGAAGTTCTTGAGTGAGAGCAAGTCTTCCAAGCTTGATCTTCGTGGTTTGACCCGTTGGATTCGAGTTTTGAGGTTAGAATCTTGATCTACTTTGATTGTTACTGTTATTGATCTAGCTGCATTGCATGATCGGATCTGTTGTGCATGTCATGCACCGATTTGAAGTTGGTTTTGAAAAGAGAAAAATGGTTTTCCTGTGTTCTTGAGGAGAGCCTCGTTTTGATCCAAAAGTTTGAAACAAGAATCATGTTTTTGTGTTTGTTTTTACATGACTTTCTTGTGTGGGTACCCAGGTCCATGTTTTGAACTCTTGGCATGAAATCTCAGATTTTGTAACAAGTTTTGATCTTGCATTCATCTTTCTCATGGTCTTGTTCATCATGTTCTTCATATTCTTCAAAGGGAAAACCCAGGGTTTTTCCCGACTTTGTTTGATGAGGCTTTCGGAACCACACCTCGGCAAGGAGATGTGGGACCTCGGCAAGGGCCTAGTTGGTACCCAGTGTGTTTACATGAGACGGGAGCAGTGTTTAAACTCCCAGCATGTTTTGCTTTGTCATTGATTTGGATCTGGTGAGAATGCCGAGATCATTTGCTTGCATGTAAAGCTTGTTTTGAGAATGCGATTTGCCATGTGATTGTAGGTCCTTGATATTTGCTTTGAGCCTATACCTGAAGAACTAGGTGAGTGGTATTTCTAATAAAGCTATGTTACACTTGTTTTGACAAATCTTGCTTTGTTTTGTTTTGACGAAAGTATTTGCTAAGCATGAATAAATAGCCTGTTTTGATGTATCGAGTATAAGCCTTGTTTTGATGATTATCCTTGGAAAGTCCCTTGTGCTGGAGGACTCTAAACTTTCGCAGTACTAAGTAAAAAAAAAAAAAAAAAAAAGGATACGGTCCTTGTTAAATCGGGCTACGGGCCTAAGTAACACAAGTCCCTTGTGCTGGAGGACTATAAACTTTCGCAGTACCATTGATGATGAATACGGTTCATCCCTTGTTTTGCCGATGTCAGTAAGCATCTCTCGACACTTGTGATCTTTGAATGATGAATACGGTTCATCCCTTGTTTTGCTGATGTCAGTAAGCATCTCTCGACACTTGTGATCTTTGAATGATGAATACGGTTCATCCCTTGTTTTGCTGATGTCAGTAAGCATCTCTCGACACTTGTGATCTTTGACAGATGAATACGGTTCATCCCATGTCTTGGTAAAGTTTGATGTGTTCGTTTTAAGGACTTCGGCTATATTCATGCAAAACCTTTATTTCTAGTACCATTCACTGAGTATTTGTACTCACCCCTCTCTATATATATGTAGGTGATGAGCAGGACGGCGGCGACGCCTAGACTGTTTGAAAGCTTGTTTTCGATTCGTGCTTATGTCCGCTTTGTTTTGTATTTACGTCGGCGATGCCTTTCATTGCATGTCGGCAAATCTTGAAAATCATGCTTCTTGACTTGTATTTATTGTATTTTGTATATGTCGGCTCGAGAAGCCTTTTGATCAAGATGTAACACATATTTTTCTTGTTGTATTCAAATTGTAAGACGAATGACATTGCATTTGATCTATGCACAGCTCTTATGGACCACTTGTATATTTGATTATTTACTTCCGCCTTTGTGAGCCCCTATATCCATACTCTGATTGCGTTAAATTTTTGAAAGTTGGCCTTCGGTAATTACGGATTACTGGCCATCACGGCACCAAACTACTAGGGGCGGTTTGGGGTCGTGACATTAACGATCTATTTGGAAATTAAATAAAAAAGGAAGTTGAGTAGAAAAGAAATTTGAATAAAAAAGGAAGTTAAATAAAAATAAAAATGGAATTTGTAGAAAATTAAAAAAGGTAGTTCAATCCAGAAACCATATACCTTAACGATCTATTTGGAAATTAAATAAAAAATGAAGTTTAATAGAAAAGGAAATTGATTAAAAATGGAAGTAGAATATAAATAAAAATGAAAGTTGCATAAAATTAAAAATGGAAGTTCAATCCAGAAACCACTATACCTTAGCGATCTATTTGGAAATTAAATAAAAAAGGTAGTTTAATAGGAAAGTAAATTGAATTAAAATGGAAGTTGAACAAAAATAAAAATGAAAGTTGCATAAAATTAAAAATGGAAGTTCAATTCAAAAACCACTATACCTTAACGATCTATTTGGAAATTAAATAAAAAAGGAAGTTTAATAAACAAGTAAATTGAATAAAAATGCAAGTTGAATAAAAATAAAAGTGAAAGTTGCATAAAATTAAAAATGGAAGTTCAATCCAAAAACCACTATACCTTAACGATCTTTTTGGAAATTAAATAAAAAAGGAAGTTGAGTAGAAAAGAAACTTGAATAAAAAAGGAAGTTAAATAAAAATAAAAATGGAAGTTGCAGAAAATTAAAAATGGAAGTTCATTCCAAAAACCGCTATACCTTAAGGATCTATTTGGAAATTAAATAAAAAAGGAAGTTTAATTGAAAAGTAAATTGAATAAAAATGGAAGTAGAATATAAATAAAAGTGAAAGTTGCATAAAATTAAAAATGGAAGTTCAATCCAGAAACCACTGTACCTTAGTGATCTATTTGGAAATTAAATAAAAAAAGGAAGTTTAATAGGAAAGTTAATTGAATTAAAATGGAAGTAGAATAAAAATAAAAATGAAAGTTGCATAAAACTAAAATTGGAAGTTCAATCCAGAAACCACTATACCTTAACGATCTATTTCGAAATTAAATAAAAAATGAAGTTTAATAGAAAAGTAAATTGAATAAATATGGAAGTTGAAAAAAAATAAAAATGAAAGTTGCAGAAAATTAAATGTGGAAGTTAAATCCAGAAACCACTATACCTTAACGATCTATTTGGAAATTAAATAAAAAAGGAAGTTGAGTAGAAAAGAAACTAGAATAAAAAAGGAAGTTAAATAAAAATAAAAATGGAAGTTGCAGAAAATTAAAAATGGAAGTTCATTCCAGAAACCTCTATACCTTAACGATCTATTTGGAAATTAAATAAAAAAGGAAGTTTAATAGAAAAGTAAATTGAATAAATATGGAAGTTGAATATAAATAAAAGTGAAAGTTGCATAAAATTAAAAATGGAAGTTCAATCCAGAAACCACTATACCTTAACGATCTATTTGGAAATTAAATAAAAAAGAAAGTTTAATAGAAAAGTAAATTGAATAAAAATGGAAATAGGATATAAATAAAAATGAAAGTTGCATAAAATTAAAAATGGAAGTTCAATCCAGAAACCACTATACCTTAGTGACCTTCTTGGAAATTAAATAAAAAAGGAAGTTCAATAGGAAAGTAAATTGAATAAAAATGGAAGTTGAATAAAAATAAAAATAAAAGTTGCATAAAACTAAAATTGGAAGTTCAATCCAGAAACCACTATACCTTAACGATCTATTTGGAAATTAAATAAAAAAAGAAGTTTAATAGAAATGTAAATTGATTAAAAATTCAAGCAAAATAAAAATAAAAATGAAAGTTGCATGAAATTAAAAATGGAAGTTCAATCCAGAAACCACTATACCTTAACGATGTATTTGGAAATTAAATAAAAAATGAAGTTTAATAAGAAAGTAAATTGAATTAAAATGGAAATAGAATAAAAATACAAATGGAAGTTGTAGAAAATTAAAAATAGAAGTTCATTCCAGAAACCACTATACCTTAACGATCTATTTGGAAATTCAATAAAAAAGGAAATTTAGAAGAAAAGTAAATTGAATAAAAATAGAAGTAGAATATAAATAAAAATGAAAGTTGCATTAAATTAAAAATGGAAGTTCAATCCAGAAACCACTATACCTTAGCGACCTATTTGGAAATTGAATAAAAAAGGAAGTTTAATAGGAAAGTAAATTGAATTAAAATGGAAGGAGAATAAAAATAAAAATGAAAGTTGCATAAAATTAAAACTGAAAGTTCAATCCAGAAACCACTATACCTTAACGATCTATTTGGAAATTAAATAAAAAAAGAAGTTTAATAGGATAGTAAATTGAATTAAAATGGAAGTAGAATAAAAACAAAAATGAAAGTTGCATAAAATTAAAAAATGGAAGTTCAATCCAGAAACAACTATACCTTAACGATCTACTTGGAAATTAAATAAAAAATGAAGTTCCATAGGAAAGAAAATTGAATTAAAATGGAAGTAGAATAAAAATAAAAATGAAAGTTGCATAAAATTAAAAATGGAAGTTCAATCCAGAAACCACTATACATTAACGATCTATTTGGAAATTAAATAAAAAAGGAAGTTTAATAGAAAAGTAAATTAAATAAAAATGGAAGTTGAATAAAAATAAAAATGAAAGTTGCATAAAATTAAAAATGGAAGTTCAATCCGAAAACCACTATACCTTAACAATCGATTTGGAAATTAAATAAAAAAGGAAGTTGAGTGGAAAAGAAACTTGAATAAAAAAGGAAGTTAAATAAAAATAAAAATAGAAGTTGCAGAAAATTAAAAATGGAAGTTCATTCCAGAAACCACCAAACCTTAATGATCTATTTGGAAATTAAATAAAAAAGGAAGTTTAATAGGAAAGTTAATTGAATTAAAATGGAAGTAGAATAAAAATAAAAATGAAAGTTGCATAAAACTAAAATTGGAAGTTCAATCCAAAAACCACTATACCTTAACGATCTATTTGAAAATTAAATAAAAAAGGAAGTTTAATAGAAAAATAAATTGAATAAATATGGAAGTTGAATAAAAATAAAAATGAAAATTGCAGAAAATTAAATGTGGAAGTTAAATCCAGAAACCACTTTACCTTAACGATCTATTTGGAAATTAAATAAAAAAGGAAGTTTAATAGAAAAGTAAATTGAAGAAAAATGGAATTTGAATAAAAATAAAAATGAAAGTCGCATAAAATTGAAAATGGAAGTTCAATTCAAAAACCACTATACGTTAACGATCTATTTGGCAATTAAATAAAAAAAGAAGTTTAATGGAAAAGTAAATTGAATAAAAATGGTAGTTGAATAAAAATAAAAATGAAAGTTATATAAAATTAAAAATGGAAGTTCAATCCAAAACCACTATACCTTAACAATCTATTAGGAAATTAACTAAAAAAGGAAGTTGAGTAGAAAAGTAAATTGATTAAAAATGGAAGTAGAATATAAATAAAAATGAAAGTCACATAAAATTAAAAATGGAAGTTCAATCTAGAAACCACAATACCTTAGCGATCTATTTGGAAATTAAATAAAAAAGGAAGTTTAACAGGAAAGTAAATTGAATTAAAATGGAAGTTGAACAAAAATAAAAATGAAAGTTGCATAAAATTAAAAATGGAAGTTCAATTCAAAAACCACTATACCTTAACGATCTATTTGGAAATTAAATAAAAAAGGAAGTTGAGTAGAAAAGAAACTTGAAAAAAAAAAGGAAGTTAAATAAAAATAAAAATGGAAGTTGCAGAAAATTAAAAATGGATGTTCATTCCAGAAACCACTATGCCTTAACGTTCTATTTGGAAATTAAATAAAAAAGGAAGTTTAATAGACAAGTAAATTGAATAAAAATGGAAGTTGAATAAAAATAAAAGTGAAAGTAGCATAAAATTAAAAATGGAAGTTCAATCCAAAAACCACTATACCTTAACGATCTATTTGGAAATTAAATAAAAAAGGAAGTTGAGTAGAAAAGAAACTTGAAAAAAAAAAGGAAGTTAAATAAAAATAAAAATGGAAGTTGCAGAAAATTAAAAATGGATGTTCATTCCAGAAACCACTATACCTTAACGACCTATTTGGAAATTAAATAAAAAAGGAAGTTTAATAGACAAGTAAATTGAATAAAAATGGAAGTTGAATAAAAATAAAAGTGAAAGTTGCATAAAATTAAAAATGGAAGTTCAATCCGAAAACCACTATACCTTAACGATCTTTTTGGAAATTAAATAAAAAAGGAAGTTGAGTAGAAAAGAAACTTGAATAAAAAAGGAAGTTAAATAAAAATAAAAATGGAAGTTGCAGAAAATTAAAAATGGAAGTTCATTCCAGAAACCACTATACCTTAACGATCTATTTGGAAATTAAATAAAAAAGGAAGTTTAATAGAAAAGTAAATTGAAAAAAAATGGAAGTAGAATATAAATAAAAATGAAAGTTGCATAAAATTAAAAATGGAAGTTCAATCCAGAAACCACTATACCTTAGTGATCTATTTGGAAATTAAATAAAAAAAGGAAGTTTAATAGGAAAGTTAATTGAATTAAAATGGAAGTAGAATAAAAATAAGAATGAAAGTTGCATAAAACTAAAATTGGAAGTTCAATCCAGAAACCACTATAGCATAACGATCTATTTGGAAATTAAGCAAAAAAGGAAGTTTAATAGAAGAGTAAATTGAATAAATATGGAAGTTGAATAAAAATAAAAATGAAAATTGCAGAAAATTAAATATGGAAGTTCAATACAGAAACCACTTTACCTTAACGATCTATTTGGAAATTAAATAAAAAAGGAAGTTTAATAGAAAAGTAAATTGAATAAAAATGGATGTTGAATAAAAATAAAAATGAAAGTTGCATAAAATTAAAAATGGAAGTTCAATCCAAAAACCACTATACCTTAACGATCTATTTGGAAATTAAATAAAAAAGGAAGTTGAGTAGAAATGAAACTTGAATAAAAAAGGAAGTTAAATAAAAATACAAGTGGACGTTGCAGAAAATTAAAATTGGAAGTTCATTCCAGAAACCACTATACCTTAACGATCTATTTGGAAATTAAATAAAAAAGGAAGTTTAATAGAAAAGTAAATTGAATAAAAATGGAAGTAGAATATAAATAAAAATGAAAGTTGCATAAGATTAAAAATGGAAGTTCAATCCAGAAACCACTATACCTTAGCGATCTATTTGGAAATTAAATAAAAAAGGAAGTTTAATAGGAAAGTAAATTGAATTAAAATGGAAGTAGAAGAAAAATAAATATGAAAGTTGCAAAAAATTAAAACTGGAAGTTCAATCCAGAAACCACTATACCTTAACGATCCATTTGGAAATTAAATAAAAAAGGAAATTTAACTGAAAAGTAAATTTAATAAAAATGGAAGTTGAATAAAAATAAAAATGAAAGTTGCAGAAAATTAAATATGGAAGTTCAACCCAGAAACCACTTTACCTTAACGATCTATTTGGAAATTAAATAAAAAAGGAAGTTTAATAAAAAAGTAAATTGAATAAAAATGGAAGTTGAATAAAAATAAATATGAAAGTTGCATAAAATTAAAAATGGAAGTTCAATCCAAAAACCACTATACATTAACGATATATTTGGAAGTTAAATAAAAAACGAAGTTCATTAGAAAAGAATCTTAAATAAAAAAAGAAGTTAAATAAAAATAAAAATGGAAGTTGCAGAAAAATAAAAATGGAAGTTCATTCCAGAAACCACTATACCTTAACAATCTATTTGGAAATTAAATAAAAAAGGAAGTTTAATAGAATAGTAAATTGAAAAAAAAAATGCAAGTTGAATAAAAATAAATTGAAAGTTGCATAAAATTAAAAACGGAAGATCAATCCAAAAACCACTATACCTTAACGATCTATTTGGAAATTAAATAAAAAAGGAAGTTTAATAGAAAAGTAAATTGAATAAAAATGGTAGTTGAATAAAAATAAAAATGAAAGTTGTATAAAATTAAAAATGAAAATTCAATCTGGAAACCACTATACCTTAGTGATCTATTTGGAAATTAAATAAAAAATGAAGTTTAATAGGAAAATAAATTGAATAAAAATGGAAGTTGAATAAAAATAAAAATGAAAGTTACATAAAACTAAAATTGGAGTTCAATCCAGAAACCACTATACCTTAACGATCTATTTGGAAATTAAATAAAAAAGGAAGTTTAATAGAAAAGTAAATTGATTAAAAATTGAAGTAAAATTAAAATAAAAATAAAAATAAAAATAAAAATGAAAGTTGCATAAAATTAAAAATGGAAGTTCAATCCAGAAACCACTGTACCTTAACGATCTACTTGGAAATTAAATAAAAATGGAAGTTTAATAGCAAAGTAAATTGAGTTAAAGTGGAAGTAGAATAAAAATAAAAAGGAAAGTTGCATAAATTTAAAAATGGAAGTTCAATCCAGAAACCACTATACCATAACGACCTATTTGGACATTAAATAAAAAAGGAAGTTTAATAGAAAAGTAAATTGAATAAAAATGGAAGTTAAATAAAAATAAAAATGAAAGTTGCATAAAATTAAATATGGAAGTTCAATCGAAAAACCGCTATACCTTAACGATCTATTTGGAAATTAAATAAAAAAGGAAGTTGAGTAGAAAACAAACTTGAATAACAAAGTAAGTTAAATAAAAATAAAAATGGAAGTTGCAGAAAATTAAAAATGGAAGTTCATTCCTGAAACCGCTATACCTTAATGATCTATTTGGAAATTAAATAAAAAAGGAAGTTTAATAGAAAAGTAAATTGATTAAAAATGGAAGTAGAAAAAAAATAAAAATGAAAGTTGCATAAAATTAAAAATGGAAGTTCTATCCAGAAACCACTATACCTTAACGATCTATTTGGAAATTAAATAAAAAAGGAAGTTTAATAGAAAAGTAAATTGAATAAAAATGGAAGTAGAATATAAATAAAAATGAAATTTGCACAAAATTAAAAATGGAAATTCAATCCAGAAACCAATATACCTTAGTGATCTATTTGGAAATTAAATAAAAAAAGGAAGTTTAATAGGAAAGTTAATTGAATTAAAATGGAAGCAGAATAAAAATAAAAATAAAAGTTGCGTACAACTAAAATTGGAAGTACAATCCAGAAAACACTATACCTTAACGATCTATTTGGAAATTAAGTAAAAAAGGAAGTTTAATAGAAAATCAAATTGAATAAATATGGAAGTTGAATAAAAATAAAAATGAAAGTTGCAGAAAATTAAATATGGAAGTTAAATCCAGAAACCACTTTACCTTAACGATCTATTTGGAAATTAAATAAAAATGGAAGTTCAGCTCCAGGAATTGCTAGATAAGGGCTTTGTTCGCCCTAGCGTTTCGCCGTGGGGAGCACCGGCCCTCTTTGTTAAAAAGAAAGATGGTGCCTTGAGACTGTGTATAGACTACCGGAAGTTGAATCGGGCTACGGTTAAGAATAAGTATCCTATGCCCCGTATAGATGATTTGTTTGATCAGTTGAAGGGTTCCCGTTGTTTCTCTAAGATAGACTTGAGATCGGGTTACCATCAGTTGAGGGTCAGGGAGGAAGATATTCCTAAGACGGCATTCCGTACGCGGTATGGCCATTATGAGTTTTTGGTGATGCCATTCGGGCTTACCAATGCACCGGCAGTCTTTATGGACTTGATGAACCGGATTTTCCGGGAGTTCTTAGACCGATTTGTGGTTGTCTTCGTGGACGACATTCTTATCTATTCGCCTACTGAGGAGGAGCACGAGGCACACTTGAGAGTGGTGCTTGAGTTACTTAGAGCCCATAGGCTGTATGCCAAGTTTGGGAAGTGTGAGTTCTGGCTGGGGGAAGTCAAGTTCTTAGGCCA
Source organism: Camellia sinensis (assembly GCF_055761805.1). Classification (NCBI taxonomy): domain Eukaryota; kingdom Viridiplantae; phylum Streptophyta; class Magnoliopsida; order Ericales; family Theaceae; genus Camellia; species Camellia sinensis. Next base: position 42,099,412 of record NW_028128987.1, on the reverse strand, counting down.
CGTGGTATCTGGGGAAGGGGTGTCTGTTGATACATCCAAGGTTGAGGCAGTGCAAGATTGGGCACAGCCTAAGAGTGTGTTTGAGATCCGCAGTTTTCTGGGATTAGCTGGGTATTACCGTCGGTTTGTGAAAGATTTTTCCAGGTTAGCGTCACCGTTGACTAGACTGACTCGGAAGGGAGTCAAGTTTGTGTGGAATGAGACTTGTGAAAAGTCGTTCCAAGAGCTGAAAGTTAGATTGACCACCGCTCCGGTGTTGATTATTCCGGAGAGAAGGTTGGGTTATGCGGTATATTGTGATGCCTCACGAGAGGGTTTGGGTTGTGTGTTGATGCAAGAGGGGAAAGTGGTAGCTTATGGCTCACGTCAGTTGAAAATACACGAGAAGAATTACCCCACACATGACCTAGAGTTAGCAGCTGTGATCTTTGCCTTGAAAATCTGGAGGCACTACCTTTATGGTGAGAGGTTCGAGGTATTCTCGGATCATAAGAGTTTGAAATATCTGTTTACACAGAGAGACTTGAATTTGAGGCAGAGGAGATGGATGGAGTTCATCGAGGATTATGATTTTGAGTTGCATTATCATCCGGGAAAGGCCAATGTTGTGGCCGATGCCCTTAGTAGGAAAACCATTAGTGATGTAGCGTGTATAGCCATCCGGGAATGGGAGATGTTGGGAGCACTTGGTGAGTTTGATTTGCTACTGGGCGAATCTGTCGAGGCTGCGGCCTTGTTTTCTGTTGTTGCGCAGCCTACACTTGTGATTAGAGTGTTAGAGGCACAGAGAGGTGACCTTGAGGTAGAATCCCTCCGAGAGAAGATCTCCAGTGGGAAAGTTGAGAAGGGTTTGACGGTGTATCCCGACCTGAGTGTGAGATACCGAAACCGTTTGTTTGTACCGGAGTCTTGCCGAGAGGAAGTACTCCGAGAGTTTCACCATTCGTGCCTTGCGGTGCATCCGGGAGGTACTAAGATGTATCAGGATTTGGGTCGCCAGTTTTGGTGGCGGGGTATGAAGAGAGATGTGGCTGTTTTCGTATCGAAGTGCCTTACTTGCCAGCAAGTGAAGGCCGAGCATCAGAGGTCAGCGGGTTTGTTGCAACCCTTGCCTATTGCCGAGTGGAAATGGGAGCATGTCACTATGGACTTCGTTATAGGTCTTCCGAGGACTCAGCGGGGTAGTGATGCTATTTGGGTGGTTGTAGACCGGTTGACTAAGTCGGCGCACTTTATCCCTATGCGCGTGAGAGATTCGGTAGATCATCTTGCCGATTTGTATATTCGGGACGTAGTGAGATTGCACGGGGTCCCAGTGACGATCGTCTCAGATAGAGATCCTCGTTTTACTGCTAGGTTGTGGCAGAGTTTGCAGAGTGCCTTGGGCACTAAGTTGACCTTTAGTACGGCTTATCATCCTCAGACTGACGGGCAGTCCGAGCGTACTATTCAGATCCTCGAGGATATGCTTCGGGGTTGTGTCCTGGACTTCAGTGGGACGTGGGAGAGGCACTTGCCATTGGTAGAGTTTGCCTACAACAACAGTTTTCAGTCTAGCATCGGTATGGCACCGTTTGAGGCCTTGTATGGCCGACCGTGTAGGTCTCCAGTTTGTTGGGCCGAGGTAGGTGATGCACCTTTGTTGGGTCCGGAGTTGGTTAGGGAGACGACGGAGAAAGTTGAGCTTATCCGTAGGAGGCTTGTTACAGCCCAGAGTCGACAAAAGAGTTATGCCGACCGTAGGAGGAGGCCTTTGGCGTTTGAGGTAGGTGATCATGTCTTTCTGAAGATATCACCTAGGCGAGGCTTGATGAGGTTTGGGAAGAGTGGGAAGTTATCCCCTCGGTTTATTGGTCCTTTTGAGATCCTTGAGAGGATTGGTGAGGTTGCTTATCGGTTAGCCTTACCGCCGCAGTTGTCCGGAGTACATGACGTGTTTCATGTGAGTATGCTTCGGAAGTATGAGCCAGATCCATCACATGTGTTGGATTGGACCGATTTAGAGGTAGATGAGGATGCCTCGTATGAGGAGAGACCGGTTCGGGTCTTGGATAGGCGGGATCAGGTCCTGCGTGGCAAGACCATTCCTTTGGTGAAAGTCTTGTGGAAACATCACGGAGTGGAGGAAGCCACTTGGGAACGTGAGTTGGAAGTCCGAGAGAAATATCCGGACTTGTTTGTTGATATGTAATTTTGTATTTAAATTTTACATTTTGTTGAACTTAAGAGCTTTTATATATGTCTTAAGTTGTGAAACATTGAAAGTGTTTTGGTTATTGGAAGTATGTTTTGGAACTTGCCTCATATGGAAGTTGAATGTAACATTATAGGTGTTTAGTATATTGTTGACATTGGAAAGTTAGTGCATAATGTTGATGCATGTTAATAATACATATGTTGTTTACATATTGTGATATGTCTCTTGTTAAAGGGATGGGATGACCGGTAATGGGTCGAATTGTTGAATGTTAAATTGTAACATTGTTCAAAATGGAGGAAAACCTGTTTTTGAAAACTTGTGCTTAATTTCGGGGGCGAAATTCTTTAAGGGGGGGAGGTTATAGCGATCCCGGGTTTACCCTTGTTGTACAGTGATCCGGACATGTGTCCGTGAATGTTGGTAGTTGTTTATTTCCTAGTTTGCATCCTCTTTACTTTATATTTTGAGTTATGGGATGTGTTGGGCAGGTTTGTTACAGGTTGGTTGTGCTTGGGAGCCTAGTGTTGCTGCCCAGATTTTTGGTCCTTCGCTCGAGCGAGGAGTTTGTCGCTCGAGCGAGAGTAGTGTTGCCCCGGTTCTGGACCTGAGAGTTGTAGTTTCTGGCTCGAGCGAGCTTTTCGTGGCTCGAGCGGTCTGGGTTTTTCTTCGCTCGATCGAGAACTTCTTGGCTCGAGCGAGAGTTTTCTGTGTCTGGTCGCTCGAGCGACCAATCCTTCGCTCGAGCGAGCGTGTTTTATATCAGCGGACAGCAGCGTCTAAAACATCACTTTTTCACCTCTTTTCTTTGAGCAAAACCTAAATCCGAGCCTCTCTCACTCTAAACTTACACTCTCTCTAAGATTTCATCTCCCTAGAGTGTGAATCTAGCCTAGGGCCTTTGTTAAAAAGATAGAGGGTGTTGAGAGCTTCGATTTAATCTGAAAAAGTTTGGATTTGGAGCAAGTTGATCTTCGGGCCTTCATCTCCTTTTTGGCTTAAACTTCAAGGTAGGGATATCCTACTCCTCTCTATGGGTTTTGTCTTTAAATTTTGGTATTTTGAGATGTTGGGCTTGGTTTGGTAATTTTGTAAAAGTTTGGGGCTTTTGTGTAATTTTACAAAAGTTGGGGTTTTATTCATAATAAACCTAGATGCATGTTTGGCATAGGAAAATGGAATGATTGTTGAATCATTGATGAAAATGGAACCTAAGGGTTGAAATGTTAATTATGGGAATTGACCTAATTACATTGTTTAATTAATTGGGATAATTAATTGAGAAGAATGAGGAATGAAATGTTGATTTGATATCCATTGTGCGTTTATTTTCTGTTTAGAAATAACTGCTTTGGGCTATCGGTGGAGGATAGTCGTGATTGTTGTAGACAATGCATGATGATTAGGTAAACTGAAACTAATCAATGAAATGTGTCATGGAACTTGACGGTTAATTGAATACATTAATTGTATGTATTGTGTGATTGTATATAGAACCAATGTGTTTATATACGTTATGTGTAGAGGAGGAGATAGGGGATGTACTCCGCGGTTTAGGGGAAGATAGGGGATGTACCTCTAAACCGGATAGGTATTTGGAGGAGATAGGGGATGTACTCCGTAGACAGAGCTCATATGCTTGTCTAGAGAAGTGAAGATAGAGCTCATATGCTTATCTTTGTGAAGTGTGGATACAGCTTGTATGCTTATCTGTGGATATTGTTGATATACATATCTGTTGTAGAATGTGGATACAGCTTGTATGCTTATCTGTGGATATTGTTGATATACATATCTGTTGTAGAATGTGGATACAGCTTTTATGCTTATCTGAATGTGAGATATAGTTTTTATACATATCTGTTGAAATGATGATAGAGCTGACATGCTTATCTGTTGAAAAAGGGAAAATGAAAGGTAACTTAGACTCATAAGTTGTAAGACATAAATATGAAATTTATGTGATTGTATCAGTGTTGACCAACTATCAATTGCTAATGTTTTAGTCATTGTCCATGGTTGGTTTAGTGTATTTCTACTGGGCTGTGGCTCACCCTATATGGGAACATCATTTTCAGGTACAGGAAGCATGCCACCTCCAAGGACATAGCTGGGAGGCTAGAGGCGGACATGTTCTGTTGTTTTACTTTTGATGTATTACATGTAACTTCAAGCCAAGGGCTTAATGTGTATCGAGTTAGTACTCTTTGTTGTAACCAAGTGTTAACTTGGAAAGCTGTAAGCCCGTAGGGCATTTTGTTATGATGTTAGCATGTAATACTTATGTAATGGAATTCTAATGAATGATAGAAGGTGCTTAGTTTATCTATCAACGCTTGTCTTATTTGTTGGGTTTAATGTTATTATTTTGAGGGCGTTACAACTTGGTATCAGAGCGTACCGGGTTCGAATACTTTGGGTACGTGGGAAGTGATTAGTATCACAATGGGTTTGTCTCGCTTGATAGAGACTTAGATGCAGTATCACATGCTATGTGCTTACTTGATAACATGCTTATGTGACTATGTGGGTATGGGATTTAATTTCTGGGATGTTGATTGGATCCTTGAGTTTCTGGAAGTCTTGTTGGAAAAGCACTTGATCAATGCTGTTTCTAACCGGAACTCTAGTAACGTCTTGGGACTATCATTATCCGGAAATGAAATTCGTAAGTGCTTATGTGTTTATGTGCTTATGTGGAGTGAATTACACTTGTCCATGCATTAGGACGTGAGTGTTTAGTTTCGGCACACCTATGAATGTGCTAACGTTCTGTGTTACCTTTATTAGGATGTCAGGACGAGGAAGAGGTGCTAGGCGTGGTAGACCTGCGAGGCAGGAAGTACCGTCACAGGGTGAGATTCCGGCAGAGCAGGAGGGAGTGGGGCAGGCCAATGTGGCCGAACCAGTGGGTCAGCAGGCTATGGGTGCCTTGGCCAGAGAGATAGCAGGAGCTTTGGGTATTCTTAAGGCTGAGAATCAGGCAGCTGAGGCAGGGCCTTCCTTCTTGAAGAGGGAGTTCTTTCGGTGTAATCCGGACGAGTTTATCGGGGATCCTAAAGAGCCGCTTAAGGCAGATGAATGGCTCGAACAGACAACGAAGACGTTTGAGATGCTTGGCATCGAGGACGGAGCGCTGAAAGTGACCTTGGCATCCTTCCAGCTGAAGGGAGATGCGGGTCAATGGTGGAAATACGAGAAGGCTCGTGTTGGTGGGACTTGGGAGGCATTTGTGAATGCTTTTCAGGAGAGGTTTTTGTCTGCAGTAGCTAGGGAGAAGCTGAGGGATCAGTTTAGCCGGCTTAATCAGCAGGGCTTGTCAGTGGCCGAGTTTGAGGCTACCTTTACCAGTCTGTCCAGGTTCGCACCTGAACTGGTGGCGTCTGAGGAACGCCGTTGCTATGAGTTTGAGCGGAAGTTGAGGCGGGGCCTCAAGTTGAGAGTTGGTGGGTCCTATATCCGGGAGTATAGACACCTAGTGGATGCTGCAGCTCATATGGAGCTTATGATGCAGGAGGAGGATGAGGGGCAGAGAGGCTCCAAGAGGAGCCAGGATAGTCAGAGTGATGGCAGGAGACAGAGGGGTTCTAACCCTCAGCAGTCGCAGGGTGGTGTTGCTAGATCGACCTTCCCAGTGCCGAGTGTAGGCTCAGGGAGAGGTGGTCAGGGGGAATTCACTTGTTACAAGTGTGGCCAGTTGGGTCACAAGGTTTCTGTTTGCCCGCAGAAGGGTGGAGGTCAGAAAGCTGCTTCTTCATCAGCTAGACCGCAGAGTCAGAGTTTGGGCAGGGGGCAGCTCTTGACTTGTTATCAGTGTGGACAACCTGGGCACATGAAGAGGTTTTGCCCACAGTTGTGTGCCACTTCGGGAGCGTCTGGTTCTAGGCAGACGCAGGGTTTTCAGCCAGCTCAGTCTGTGCAGGCCTCGAGGGCCAATCCGGGAGTTTCGTCATCCCAGTCTGTGCAGCAGTCTTTTGCTCCGAGAGGTGAGCAGGTAGACCAGGGGCCTACGGGGCGCGTGTATGCTGTTACCGCGCAGGATTTAGTACCGGCTCCATCGGTGGTGAGAGGTACTTTTCTGTTTTGCAACTCGGTTGCTAGTGTGTTGATAGACACGGGTGCATCTCATTCTTTTGTATCTGCTGCATTTGCATCTGTTTTGGAATTGGAGTTAGCACAGTTAGCATCTCCTATTTGTGTGGTATCGCCTTTGGGCGGTGAGTTGATCCTGAAACAGGGTGTTAGAGGATGTGATATAGAGGTCGCCGACTATAGGCTTCCTTTTCCGTTTGTTGTCATGCCCATGAAGGGCTTTGATGTTATTTTGGGTATGGACTGGTTATCGTCATACCGGGCTGTTATTGATTGCTACCGCCAGAGGGTCACGTTATGTACCTTGAGCGGGGAGTGGTTCCATTTCTTGGGAGACCGGGTTGGTAGTGTTTTGCCACCGGGGTATGATTCGCGAGGGCGAAGTGAGCTTAGTGGTCTACTTGCTAGCCTTGAGAGTAGCGAGTGTGTTGAGACTCAGAGTGTGCTGCCAAGGGTGGTTTGTGAGTATTCGGATGTCTTTCCCGAAGATCTTGTTAGTTTGCCACCTCACCGAGAGATAGAGTTCTCTATTGATTTAGTGCCTGGTACGGCGCCGATTTCTATGGCACCTTACCGTTTTGCTCCGGCAGAGTTGGTTGAGTTGAAAGTTCAGCTCCAGGAATTGCTAGATAAGGGCTTTGTTCGCCCTAGCGTTTCGCCGTGGGGAGCACCGGCCCTCTTTGTTAAAAAGAAAGATGGTGCCTTGAGACTGTGTATAGACTACCGGAAGTTGAATCGGGCTACGGTTAAGAATAAGTATCCTATGCCCCGTATAGATGATTTGTTTGATCAGTTGAAGGGTTCCCGTTGTTTCTCTAAGATAGACTTGAGATCGGGTTACCATCAGTTGAGGGTCAGGGAGGAAGATATTCCTAAGACGGCATTCCGTACGCGGTATGGCCATTATGAGTTTTTGGTGATGCCATTCGGGCTTACCAATGCACCGGCAGTCTTTATGGACTTGATGAACCGGATTTTCCGGGAGTTCTTAGACCGATTTGTGGTTGTCTTCGTGGACGACATTCTTATCTATTCGCCTACTGAGGAGGAGCACGAGGCACACTTGAGAGTGGTGCTTGAGTTACTTAGAGCCCATAGGCTGTATGCCAAGTTTGGGAAGTGTGAGTTCTGGCTGGGGGAAGTCAAGTTCTTAGGCCACGTGGTATCTGGGGAAGGGGTGTCTGTTGATACATCCAAGGTTGAGGCAGTGCAAGATTGGGCACAGCCTAAGAGTGTGTTTGAGATCCGCAGTTTTCTGGGATTAGCTGGGTATTACCGTCGGTTTGTGAAAGATTTTTCCAGGTTAGCGTCACCGTTGACTAGACTGACTCGGAAGGGAGTCAAGTTTGTGTGGAATGAGACTTGTGAAAAGTCGTTCCAAGAGCTGAAAGTTAGATTGACCACCGCTCCGGTGTTGATTATTCCGGAGAGAAGGTTGGGTTATGCGGTATATTGTGATGCCTCACGAGAGGGTTTGGGTTGTGTGTTGATGCAAGAGGGGAAAGTGGTAGCTTATGGCTCACGTCAGTTGAAAATACACGAGAAGAATTACCCCACACATGACCTAGAGTTAGCAGCTGTGATCTTTGCCTTGAAAATCTGGAGGCACTACCTTTATGGTGAGAGGTTCGAGGTATTCTCGGATCATAAGAGTTTGAAATATCTGTTTACACAGAGAGACTTGAATTTGAGGCAGAGGAGATGGATGGAGTTCATCGAGGATTATGATTTTGAGTTGCATTATCATCCGGGAAAGGCCAATGTTGTGGCCGATGCCCTTAGTAGGAAAACCATTAGTGATGTAGCGTGTATAGCCATCCGGGAATGGGAGATGTTGGGAGCACTTGGTGAGTTTGATTTGCTACTGGGCGAATCTGTCGAGGCTGCGGCCTTGTTTTCTGTTGTTGCGCAGCCTACACTTGTGATTAGAGTGTTAGAGGCACAGAGAGGTGACCTTGAGGTAGAATCCCTCCGAGAGAAGATCTCCAGTGGGAAAGTTGAGAAGGGTTTGACGGTGTATCCCGACCTGAGTGTGAGATACCGAAACCGTTTGTTTGTACCGGAGTCTTGCCGAGAGGAAGTACTCCGAGAGTTTCACCATTCGTGCCTTGCGGTGCATCCGGGAGGTACTAAGATGTATCAGGATTTGGGTCGCCAGTTTTGGTGGCGGGGTATGAAGAGAGATGTGGCTGTTTTCGTATCGAAGTGCCTTACTTGCCAGCAAGTGAAGGCCGAGCATCAGAGGTCAGCGGGTTTGTTGCAACCCTTGCCTATTGCCGAGTGGAAATGGGAGCATGTCACTATGGACTTCGTTATAGGTCTTCCGAGGACTCAGCGGGGTAGTGATGCTATTTGGGTGGTTGTAGACCGGTTGACTAAGTCGGCGCACTTTATCCCTATGCGCGTGAGAGATTCGGTAGATCATCTTGCCGATTTGTATATTCGGGACGTAGTGAGATTGCACGGGGTCCCAGTGACGATCGTCTCAGATAGAGATCCTCGTTTTACTGCTAGGTTGTGGCAGAGTTTGCAGAGTGCCTTGGGCACTAAGTTGACCTTTAGTACGGCTTATCATCCTCAGACTGACGGGCAGTCCGAGCGTACTATTCAGATCCTCGAGGATATGCTTCGGGGTTGTGTCCTGGACTTCAGTGGGACGTGGGAGAGGCACTTGCCATTGGTAGAGTTTGCCTACAACAACAGTTTTCAGTCTAGCATCGGTATGGCACCGTTTGAGGCCTTGTATGGCCGACCGTGTAGGTCTCCAGTTTGTTGGGCCGAGGTAGGTGATGCACCTTTGTTGGGTCCGGAGTTGGTTAGGGAGACGACGGAGAAAGTTGAGCTTATCCGTAGGAGGCTTGTTACAGCCCAGAGTCGACAAAAGAGTTATGCCGACCGTAGGAGGAGGCCTTTGGCGTTTGAGGTAGGTGATCATGTCTTTCTGAAGATATCACCTAGGCGAGGCTTGATGAGGTTTGGGAAGAGTGGGAAGTTATCCCCTCGGTTTATTGGTCCTTTTGAGATCCTTGAGAGGATTGGTGAGGTTGCTTATCGGTTAGCCTTACCGCCGCAGTTGTCCGGAGTACATGACGTGTTTCATGTGAGTATGCTTCGGAAGTATGAGCCAGATCCATCACATGTGTTGGATTGGACCGATTTAGAGGTAGATGAGGATGCCTCGTATGAGGAGAGACCGGTTCGGGTCTTGGATAGGCGGGATCAGGTCCTGCGTGGCAAGACCATTCCTTTGGTGAAAGTCTTGTGGAAACATCACGGAGTGGAGGAAGCCACTTGGGAACGTGAGTTGGAAGTCCGAGAGAAATATCCGGACTTGTTTGTTGATATGTAATTTTGTATTTAAATTTTACATTTTGTTGAACTTAAGAGCTTTTATATATGTCTTAAGTTGTGAAACATTGAAAGTGTTTTGGTTATTGGAAGTATGTTTTGGAACTTGCCTCATATGGAAGTTGAATGTAACATTATAGGTGTTTAGTATATTGTTGACATTGGAAAGTTAGTGCATAATGTTGATGCATGTTAATAATACATATGTTGTTTACATATTGTGATATGTCTCTTGTTAAAGGGATGGGATGACCGGTAATGGGTCGAATTGTTGAATGTTAAATTGTAACATTGTTCAAAATGGAGGAAAACCTGTTTTTGAAAACTTGTGCTTAATTTCGGGGGCGAAATTCTTTAAGGGGGGGAGGTTATAGCGATCCCGGGTTTACCCTTGTTGTACAGTGATCCGGACATGTGTCCGTGAATGTTGGTAGTTGTTTATTTCCTAGTTTGCATCCTCTTTACTTTATATTTTGAGTTATGGGATGTGTTGGGCAGGTTTGTTACAGGTTGGTTGTGCTTGGGAGCCTAGTGTTGCTGCCCAGATTTTTGGTCGTTCGCTCGAGCGAGGAGTTTGTCGCTCGAGCGAGAGTAGTGTTGCCCCGGTTCTGGACCTGAGAGTTGTAGTTTCTGGCTCGAGCGAGCTTTTCGTGGCTCGAGCGGTCTGGGTTTTTCTTCGCTCGATCGAGAACTTCTTGGCTCGAGCGAGAGTTTTCTGTGTCTGGTCGCTCGAGCGACCAATCCTTCGCTCGAGCGAGCGTGTTTTATATCAGCGGACAGCAGCGTCTAAAACATCACTTTTTCACCTCTTTTCTTTGAGCAAAACCTAAATCCGAGCCTCTCTCACTCTAAACTTACACTCTCTCTAAGATTTCATCTCCCTAGAGTGTGAATCTAGCCTAGGGCCTTTGTTAAAAAGATAGAGGGTGTTGAGAGCTTCGATTTAATCTGAAAAAGTTTGGATTTGGAGCAAGTTGATCTTCGGGCCTTCATCTCCTTTTTGGCTTAAACTTCAAGGTAGGGATATCCTACTCCTCTCTATGGGTTTTGTCTTTAAATTTTGGTATTTTGAGATGTTGGGCTTGGTTTGGTAATTTTGTAAAAGTTTGGGGCTTTTGTGTAATTTTACAAAAGTTGGGGTTTTATTCATAATAAACCTAGATGCATGTTTGGCATAGGAAAATGGAATGATTGTTGAATCATTGATGAAAATGGAACCTAAGGGTTGAAATGTTAATTATGGGAATTGACCTAATTACATTGTTTAATTAATTGGGATAATTAATTGAGAAGAATGAGGAATGAAATGTTGATTTGATATCCATTGTGCGTTTATTTTCTGTTTAGAAATAACTGCTTTGGGCTATCGGTGGAGGATAGTCGTGATTGTTGTAGACAATGCATGATGATTAGGTAAACTGAAACTAATCAATGAAATGTGTCATGGAACTTGACGGTTAATTGAATACATTAATTGTATGTATTGTGTGATTGTATATAGAACCAATGTGTTTATATACGTTATGTGTAGAGGAGGAGATAGGGGATGTACTCCGCGGTTTAGGGGAAGATAGGGGATGTACCTCTAAACCGGATAGGTATTTGGAGGAGATAGGGGATGTACTCCGTAGACAGAGCTCATATGCTTGTCTAGAGAAGTGAAGATAGAGCTCATATGCTTATCTTTGTGAAGTGTGGATACAGCTTGTATGCTTATCTGTGGATATTGTTGATATACATATCTGTTGTAGAATGTGGATACAGCTTGTATGCTTATCTGTGGATATTGTTGATATACATATCTGTTGTAGAATGTGGATACAGCTTTTATGCTTATCTGAATGTGAGATATAGTTTTTATACATATCTGTTGAAATGATGATAGAGCTGACATGCTTATCTGTTGAAAAAGGGAAAATGAAAGGTAACTTAGACTCATAAGTTGTAAGACATAAATATGAAATTTATGTGATTGTATCAGTGTTGACCAACTATCAATTGCTAATGTTTTAGTCATTGTCCATGGTTGGTTTAGTGTATTTCTACTGGGCTGTGGCTCACCCTATATGGGAACATCATTTTCAGGTACAGGAAGCATGCCACCTCCAAGGACATAGCTGGGAGGCTAGAGGCGGACATGTTCTGTTGTTTTACTTTTGATGTATTACATGTAACTTCAAGCCAAGGGCTTAATGTGTATCGAGTTAGTACTCTTTGTTGTAACCAAGTGTTAACTTGGAAAGCTGTAAGCCCGTAGGGCATTTTGTTATGATGTTAGCATGTAATACTTATGTAATGGAATTCTAATGAATGATAGAAGGTGCTTAGTTTATCTATCAACGCTTGTCTTATTTGTTGGGTTTAATGTTATTATTTTGAGGGCGTTACAACTTGGTATCAGAGCGTACCGGGTTCGAATACTTTGGGTACGTGGGAAGTGATTAGTATCACAATGGGTTTGTCTCGCTTGATAGAGACTTAGATGCAGTATCACATGCTATGTGCTTACTTGATAACATGCTTATGTGACTATGTGGGTATGGGATTTAATTTCTGGGATGTTGATTGGATCCTTGAGTTTCTGGAAGTCTTGTTGGAAAAGCACTTGATCAATGCTGTTTCTAACCGGAACTCTAGTAACGTCTTGGGACTATCATTATCCGGAAATGAAATTCGTAAGTGCTTATGTGTTTATGTGCTTATGTGGAGTGAATTACACTTGTCCATGCATTAGGACGTGAGTGTTTAGTTTCGGCACACCTATGAATGTGCTAACGTTCTGTGTTACCTTTATTAGGATGTCAGGACGAGGAAGAGGTGCTAGGCGTGGTAGACCTGCGAGGCAGGAAGTACCGTCACAGGGTGAGATTCCGGCAGAGCAGGAGGGAGTGGGGCAGGCCAATGTGGCCGAACCAGTGGGTCAGCAGGCTATGGGTGCCTTGGCCAGAGAGATAGCAGGAGCTTTGGGTATTCTTAAGGCTGAGAATCAGGCAGCTGAGGCAGGGCCTTCCTTCTTGAAGAGGGAGTTCTTTCGGTGTAATCCGGACGAGTTTATCGGGGATCCTAAAGAGCCGCTTAAGGCAGATGAATGGCTCGAACAGACAACGAAGACGTTTGAGATGCTTGGCATCGAGGACGGAGCGCTGAAAGTGACCTTGGCATCCTTCCAGCTGAAGGGAGATGCGGGTCAATGGTGGAAATACGAGAAGGCTCGTGTTGGTGGGACTTGGGAGGCATTTGTGAATGCTTTTCAGGAGAGGTTTTTGTCTGCAGTAGCTAGGGAGAAGCTGAGGGATCAGTTTAGCCGGCTTAATCAGCAGGGCTTGTCAGTGGCCGAGTTTGAGGCTACCTTTACCAGTCTGTCCAGGTTCGCACCTGAACTGGTGGCGTCTGAGGAACGCCGTTGCTATGAGTTTGAGCGGAAGTTGAGGCGGGGCCTCAAGTTGAGAGTTGGTGGGTCCTATATCCGGGAGTATAGACACCTAGTGGATGCTGCAGCTCATATGGAGCTTATGATGCAGGAGGAGGATGAGGGGCAGAGAGGCTCCAAGAGGAGCCAGGATAGTCAGAGTGATGGCAGGAGACAGAGGGGTTCTAACCCTCAGCAGTCGCAGGGTGGTGTTGCTAGATCGACCTTCCCAGTGCCGAGTGTAGGCTCAGGGAGAGGTGGTCAGGGGGAATTCACTTGTTACAAGTGTGGCCAGTTGGGTCACAAGGTTTCTGTTTGCCCGCAGAAGGGTGGAGGTCAGAAAGCTGCTTCTTCATCAGCTAGACCGCAGAGTCAGAGTTTGGGCAGGGGGCAGCTCTTGACTTGTTATCAGTGTGGACAACCTGGGCACATGAAGAGGTTTTACCCACAGTTGTGTGCCACTTCGGGAGCGTCTGGTTCTAGGCAGACGCAGGGTTTTCAGCCAGCTCAGTCTGTGCAGGCCTCGAGGGCCAATCCGGGAGTTTCGTCATCCCAGTCTGTGCAGCAGTCTTTTGCTCCGAGAGGTGAGCAGGTAGACCAGGGGCCTACGGGGCGCGTGTATGCTGTTACCGCGCAGGATTTAGTACCGGCTCCATCGGTGGTGAGAGGTACTTTTCTGTTTTGCAACTCGGTTGCTAGTGTGTTGATAGACACGGGTGCATCTCATTCTTTTGTATCTGCTGCATTTGCATCTGTTTTGGAATTGGAGTTAGCACAGTTAGCATCTCCTATTTGTGTGGTATCGCCTTTGGGCGGTGAGTTGATCCTGAAACAGGGTGTTAGAGGATGTGATATAGAGGTCGCCGACTATAGGCTTCCTTTTCCGTTTGTTGTCATGCCCATGAAGGGCTTTGATGTTATTTTGGGTATGGACTGGTTATCGTCATACCGGGCTGTTATTGATTGCTACCGCCAGAGGGTCACGTTATGTACCTTGAGCGGGGAGTGGTTCCATTTCTTGGGAGACCGGGTTGGTAGTGTTTTGCCACCGGGGTATGATTCGCGAGGGCGAAGTGAGCTTAGTGGTCTACTTGCTAGCCTTGAGAGTAGCGAGTGTGTTGAGACTCAGAGTGTGCTGCCAAGGGTGGTTTGTGAGTATTCGGATGTCTTTCCCGAAGATCTTGTTAGTTTGCCACCTCACCGAGAGATAGAGTTCTCTATTGATTTAGTGCCTGGTACGGCGCCGATTTCTATGGCACCTTACCGTTTTGCTCCGGCAGAGTTGGTTGAGTTGAAAGTTCAGCTCCAGGAATTGCTAGATAAGGGCTTTGTTCGCCCTAGCGTTTCGCCGTGGGGAGCACCGGCCCTCTTTGTTAAAAAGAAAGATGGTGCCTTGAGACTGTGTATAGACTACCGGAAGTTGAATCGGGCTACGGTTAAGAATAAGTATCCTATGCCCCGTATAGATGATTTGTTTGATCAGTTGAAGGGTTCCCGTTGTTTCTCTAAGATAGACTTGAGATCGGGTTACCATCAGTTGAGGGTCAGGGAGGAAGATATTCCTAAGACGGCATTCCGTACGCGGTATGGCCATTATGAGTTTTTGGTGATGCCATTCGGGCTTACCAATGCACCGGCAGTCTTTATGGACTTGATGAACCGGATTTTCCGGGAGTTCTTAGACCGATTTGTGGTTGTCTTCGTGGACGACATTCTTATCTATTCGCCTACTGAGGAGGAGCACGAGGCACACTTGAGAGTGGTGCTTGAGTTACTTAGAGCCCATAGGCTGTATGCCAAGTTTGGGAAGTGTGAGTTCTGGCTGGGGGAAGTCAAGTTCTTAGGCCACGTGGTATCTGGGGAAGGGGTGTCTGTTGATACATCCAAGGTTGAGGCAGTGCAAGATTGGGCACAGCCTAAGAGTGTGTTTGAGATCCGCAGTTTTCTGGGATTAGCTGGGTATTACCGTCGGTTTGTGAAAGATTTTTCCAGGTTAGCGTCACCGTTGACTAGACTGACTCGGAAGGGAGTCAAGTTTGTGTGGAATGAGACTTGTGAAAAGTCGTTCCAAGAGCTGAAAGTTAGATTGACCACCGCTCCGGTGTTGATTATTCCGGAGAGAAGGTTGGGTTATGCGGTATATTGTGATGCCTCACGAGAGGGTTTGGGTTGTGTGTTGATGCAAGAGGGGAAAGTGGTAGCTTATGGCTCACGTCAGTTGAAAATACACGAGAAGAATTACCCCACACATGACCTAGAGTTAGCAGCTGTGATCTTTGCCTTGAAAATCTGGAGGCACTACCTTTATGGTGAGAGGTTCGAGGTATTCTCGGATCATAAGAGTTTGAAATATCTGTTTACACAGAGAGACTTGAATTTGAGGCAGAGGAGATGGATGGAGTTCATCGAGGATTATGATTTTGAGTTGCATTATCATCCGGGAAAGGCCAATGTTGTGGCCGATGCCCTTAGTAGGAAAACCATTAGTGATGTAGCGTGTATAGCCATCCGGGAATGGGAGATGTTGGGAGCACTTGGTGAGTTTGATTTGCTACTGGGCGAATCTGTCGAGGCTGCGGCCTTGTTTTCTGTTGTTGCGCAGCCTACACTTGTGATTAGAGTGTTAGAGGCACAGAGAGGTGACCTTGAGGTAGAATCCCTCCGAGAGAAGATCTCCAGTGGGAAAGTTGAGAAGGGTTTGACGGTGTATCCCGACCTGAGTGTGAGATACCGAAACCGTTTGTTTGTACCGGAGTCTTGCCGAGAGGAAGTACTCCGAGAGTTTCACCATTCGTGCCTTGCGGTGCATCCGGGAGGTACTAAGATGTATCAGGATTTGGGTCGCCAGTTTTGGTGGCGGGGTATGAAGAGAGATGTGGCTGTTTTCGTATCGAAGTGCCTTACTTGCCAGCAAGTGAAGGCCGAGCATCAGAGGTCAGCGGGTTTGTTGCAACCCTTGCCTATTGCCGAGTGGAAATGGGAGCATGTCACTATGGACTTCGTTATAGGTCTTCCGAGGACTCAGCGGGGTAGTGATGCTATTTGGGTGGTTGTAGACCGGTTGACTAAGTCGGCGCACTTTATCCCTATGCGCGTGAGAGATTCGGTAGATCATCTTGCCGATTTGTATATTCGGGACGTAGTGAGATTGCACGGGGTCCCAGTGACGATCGTCTCAGATAGAGATCCTCGTTTTACTGCTAGGTTGTGGCAGAGTTTGCAGAGTGCCTTGGGCACTAAGTTGACCTTTAGTACGGCTTATCATCCTCAGACTGACGGGCAGTCCGAGCGTACTATTCAGATCCTCGAGGATATGCTTCGGGGTTGTGTCCTGGACTTCAGTGGGACGTGGGAGAGGCACTTGCCATTGGTAGAGTTTGCCTACAACAACAGTTTTCAGTCTAGCATCGGTATGGCACCGTTTGAGGCCTTGTATGGCCGACCGTGTAGGTCTCCAGTTTGTTGGGCCGAGGTAGGTGATGCACCTTTGTTGGGTCCGGAGTTGGTTAGGGAGACGACGGAGAAAGTTGAGCTTATCCGTAGGAGGCTTGTTACAGCCCAGAGTCGACAAAAGAGTTATGCCGACCGTAGGAGGAGGCCTTTGGCGTTTGAGGTAGGTGATCATGTCTTTCTGAAGATATCACCTAGGCGAGGCTTGATGAGGTTTGGGAAGAGTGGGAAGTTATCCCCTCGGTTTATTGGTCCTTTTGAGATCCTTGAGAGGATTGGTGAGGTTGCTTATCGGTTAGCCTTACCGCCGCAGTTGTCCGGAGTACATGACGTGTTTCATGTGAGTATGCTTCGGAAGTATGAGCCAGATCCATCACATGTGTTGGATTGGACCGATTTAGAGGTAGATGAGGATGCCTCGTATGAGGAGAGACCGGTTCGGGTCTTGGATAGGCGGGATCAGGTCCTGCGTGGCAAGACCATTCCTTTGGTGAAAGTCTTGTGGAAACATCACGGAGTGGAGGAAGCCACTTGGGAACGTGAGTTGGAAGTCCGAGAGAAATATCCGGACTTGTTTGTTGATATGTAATTTTGTATTTAAATTTTACATTTTGTTGAACTTAAGAGCTTTTATATATGTCTTAAGTTGTGAAACATTGAAAGTGTTTTGGTTATTGGAAGTATGTTTTGGAACTTGCCTCATATGGAAGTTGAATGTAACATTATAGGTGTTTAGTATATTGTTGACATTGGAAAGTTAGTGCATAATGTTGATGCATGTTAATAATACATATGTTGTTTACATATTGTGATATGTCTCTTGTTAAAGGGATGGGATGACCGGTAATGGGTCGAATTGTTGAATGTTAAATTGTAACATTGTTCAAAATGGAGGAAAACCTGTTTTTGAAAACTTGTGCTTAATTTCGGGGGCGAAATTCTTTAAGGGGGGGAGGTTATAGCGATCCCGGGTTTACCCTTGTTGTACAGTGATCCGGACATGTGTCCGTGAATGTTGGTAGTTGTTTATTTCCTAGTTTGCATCCTCTTTACTTTATATTTTGAGTTATGGGATGTGTTGGGCAGGTTTGTTACAGGTTGGTTGTGCTTGGGAGCCTAGTGTTGCTGCCCAGATTTTTGGTCCTTCGCTCGAGCGAGGAGTTTGTCGCTCGAGCGAGAGTAGTGTTGCCCCGGTTCTGGACCTGAGAGTTGTAGTTTCTGGCTCGAGCGAGCTTTTCGTGGCTCGAGCGGTCTGGGTTTTTCTTCGCTCGATCGAGAACTTCTTGGCTCGAGCGAGAGTTTTCTGTGTCTGGTCGCTCGAGCGACCAATCCTTCGCTCGAGCGAGCGTGTTTTATATCAGCGGACAGCAGCGTCTAAAACATCACTTTTTCACCTCTTTTCTTTGAGCAAAACCTAAATCCGAGCCTCTCTCACTCTAAACTTACACTCTCTCTAAGATTTCATCTCCCTAGAGTGTGAATCTAGCCTAGGGCCTTTGTTAAAAAGATAGAGGGTGTTGAGAGCTTCGATTTAATCTGAAAAAGTTTGGATTTGGAGCAAGTTGATCTTCGGGCCTTCATCTCCTTTTTGGCTTAAACTTCAAGGTAGGGATATCCTACTCCTCTCTATGGGTTTTGTCTTTAAATTTTGGTATTTTGAGATGTTGGGCTTGGTTTGGTAATTTTGTAAAAGTTTGGGGCTTTTGTGTAATTTTACAAAAGTTGGGGTTTTATTCATAATAAACCTAGATGCATGTTTGGCATAGGAAAATGGAATGATTGTTGAATCATTGATGAAAATGGAACCTAAGGGTTGAAATGTTAATTATGGGAATTGACCTAATTACATTGTTTAATTAATTGGGATAATTAATTGAGAAGAATGAGGAATGAAATGTTGATTTGATATCCATTGTGCGTTTATTTTCTGTTTAGAAATAACTGCTTTGGGCTATCGGTGGAGGATAGTCGTGATTGTTGTAGACAATGCATGATGATTAGGTAAACTGAAACTAATCAATGAAATGTGTCATGGAACTTGACGGTTAATTGAATACATTAATTGTATGTATTGTGTGATTGTATATAGAACCAATGTGTTTATATACGTTATGTGTAGAGGAGGAGATAGGGGATGTACTCCGCGGTTTAGGGGAAGATAGGGGATGTACCTCTAAACCGGATAGGTATTTGGAGGAGATAGGGGATGTACTCCGTAGACAGAGCTCATATGCTTGTCTAGAGAAGTGAAGATAGAGCTCATATGCTTATCTTTGTGAAGTGTGGATACAGCTTGTATGCTTATCTGTGGATATTGTTGATATACATATCTGTTGTAGAATGTGGATACAGCTTGTATGCTTATCTGTGGATATTGTTGATATACATATCTGTTGTAGAATGTGGATACAGCTTTTATGCTTATCTGAATGTGAGATATAGTTTTTATACATATCTGTTGAAATGATGATAGAGCTGACATGCTTATCTGTTGAAAAAGGGAAAATGAAAGGTAACTTAGACTCATAAGTTGTAAGACATAAATATGAAATTTATGTGATTGTATCAGTGTTGACCAACTATCAATTGCTAATGTTTTAGTCATTGTCCATGGTTGGTTTAGTGTATTTCTACTGGGCTGTGGCTCACCCTATATGGGAACATCATTTTCAGGTACAGGAAGCATGCCACCTCCAAGGACATAGCTGGGAGGCTAGAGGCGGACATGTTCTGTTGTTTTACTTTTGATGTATTACATGTAACTTCAAGCCAAGGGCTTAATGTGTATCGAGTTAGTACTCTTTGTTGTAACCAAGTGTTAACTTGGAAAGCTGTAAGCCCGTAGGGCATTTTGTTATGATGTTAGCATGTAATACTTATGTAATGGAATTCTAATGAATGATAGAAGGTGCTTAGTTTATCTATCAACGCTTGTCTTATTTGTTGGGTTTAATGTTATTATTTTGAGGGCGTTACAACTTGGTATCAGAGCGTACCGGGTTCGAATACTTTGGGTACGTGGGAAGTGATTAGTATCACAATGGGTTTGTCTCGCTTGATAGAGACTTAGATGCAGTATCACATGCTATGTGCTTACTTGATAACATGCTTATGTGACTATGTGGGTATGGGATTTAATTTCTGGGATGTTGATTGGATCCTTGAGTTTCTGGAAGTCTTGTTGGAAAAGCACTTGATCAATGCTGTTTCTAACCGGAACTCTAGTAACGTCTTGGGACTATCATTATCCGGAAATGAAATTCGTAAGTGCTTATGTGTTTATGTGCTTATGTGGAGTGAATTACACTTGTCCATGCATTAGGACGTGAGTGTTTAGTTTCGGCACACCTATGAATGTGCTAACGTTCTGTGTTACCTTTATTAGGATGTCAGGACGAGGAAGAGGTGCTAGGCGTGGTAGACCTGCGAGGCAGGAAGTACCGTCACAGGGTGAGATTCCGGCAGAGCAGGAGGGAGTGGGGCAGGCCAATGTGGCCGAACCAGTGGGTCAGCAGGCTATGGGTGCCTTGGCCAGAGAGATAGCAGGAGCTTTGGGTATTCTTAAGGCTGAGAATCAGGCAGCTGAGGCAGGGCCTTCCTTCTTGAATTAAAATGGAAATTAAAAAAAAAAAGAAGTTTAATAGGAAGGTAAATTGAATTAAAATGGAAGTAGAATAAAAATAAAAATGAAAGTTGCATAAAATTAAAACTGGTAGTTCAATCCAGAAACCACTATACCTTAACGATCTATTTGGAAATTAAATAAAAAAGGAAGTTTAACCGAAAAGTAAATTGAATAAAAATGGAAGTTGAATAAAAATAAAAATGAAAGTTGCAGAAAATTAAATATGGAAGTTCAGTCCAGAAACCACTTTACCTTAACAATCTATTTGGAAATTAAATAAAAAAGGAAGTTTAATAGAAAAGTAAATTCAATAAAAATGGAAGTTGAATAAAAATAAAACTAAAAGTTGCATAAAATTAAAAATGGAAGTTCAATTCAAAAACCACTATACCATGGAAATTAAATAAAAAAGGAAGCTGAGTAGAAAAGAAACTTGAATAAAAAAGAAAGTTAAATAAAAATAAAAATGGAAGTTGCAGAAAATTAAAAATGGAAGTTCATTCCAAAAACAATTATACCTTAACGATCTATTTGGAAATTAAATAAAAAAGGAAGTTTAATAGAAAAGTAAATTGAATAAAAATGGAAGTTGAATAAAAATAAAAGTGATAGTTGCATAAAATTAAAAATGGAAGTTCAATCCAAAAACCACTATACCTTAACGATCTATTTGGAAATTAAATAAAAAAGGAAGTTGAGTAGAAAAGAAACTTGAATAAAAAAGAAAGTTAAATAAAAATAAAAATGGAAGTTGCAGAAAATTAAAAATGGAAGTTCATTCCAAAAACCACTATACCTTAACGATCTATTTGGAAATTAAATAAAAAAGGAAATTTAATAGAAAAGTAAATTGAATAAAGATGGAAGTAGAATATAAATGAAAATGAAAGTTGCATAAAATTAAAAATGGAAGTTCAATCCAGAAACCACTATACCTTAACGATCCATTTGGAAATTAAATAAAAAAGAAAGTTTAATAGAAATGTAAATTGAATAAATATGGAAGTTGAATAAAAAAAAAATGAAAGTTGTAGAAAATTAAATATGGAAGTTAAATCCAGAAACCACTTTATCTTAACGATCTATTTGGAAATTAAATAAAAAAGGAAGTTTAATAGAAAAGTAAAGTGAATAAAGATGGAAGTTGAATAAAAATAAAAATGAAAGTTGCATAAAATTAAAAATAGAAGTTCAATCCAAAAACCACTATACCTTAACGATCTATTTGGTAATTAAATTAAAAAGGAAGTTGAGTAGAAATGAAACTTGAATAAAAAAGGAAGTTAAATAAAAATAAAAATGGAAGTTGCAGAAAATTAAAAATGGAAGTTCAATCCAAAAACCACTATACCTTAACGATCTATTTGGAAATTAAATAAAAAAGGAAGTTTAATAGAAGAGTAAATTGAATAAAAAAGGAAGTAGAATATAAATAAAAATGAAAGTCGCATAAAATTAAAAACGGAAGTTCAATCCAGAAACCACTATACCTTAGCGATCTATTTGGAAATTAAAAAAAAAAGGAAGTTTAACAGGAAAGTAAATGGAATTAAAATGGAAGTAGAATAAAAATCAAAATGAAAGTTGCATAAAATTAAAACTGGAAGTTCAATCCAGAAACCACTATACCTTAACGATCTATTTGGAAATTAAATAAAAAAGGAAGTTTAACCGAAAAGTAAATTGAATAAAAATGGAAGTTGAATAAAAATAAAAATGAAAGTTGCAGAAAATTAAATACGGAAGTTCAGTCCAGAAACCACTTTACCTTAACGATCTGTTTGGAAATTAAATAAAAAAGGAAGTTTAATAGAAAAGTAAATTCAATAAAAATGGAAGTTGAATAAAAATAAAACTAAAAGTTGCATAAAATTAAAAATGGAAGTTCAATTCAAAAACCACTATACCATACCGATCTATTTGGAAATTAAATAAAAAAGGAAGTTGAGTAGAGAAGAAACTTGAATAAAAAAAGAAGTTAAATAAAAATAAAAATGGAAGTTGCAGAAAATTAAAAATGGAAGTTCATTCCAAAAACAACTATACCTTAACGATCTATTTGGAAATTAAATAAAAAAAGAAGTTTAATAGAAAAGTAAATTGAATAAAAATGGAAGTTGAATAAAAATAGAAGTGATAGTTGCATAAAATTAAAAATGGAAGTTCAATCCAAAAACCACTATACCTTAACGATCTATTTGGAAATTAAATAAAAAAGGAAGTTGAGTAGAAAAGAAACTTGAATAAAAAAGAAAGTTAAATAAAATTAAAAATGGAAGTTGCAGAAAATTAAAAATGGAAGTTCATTCCAAAAACCACTATACCTTAACGATCTATTTGGAAATTAAATAAAAAAGGAAATTTAATAGAAAAGTAAATTGAATAAAAATGGAAGTAGAATATAAATGAAAATGAAAGTTGCATAAAATTAAAAATGGAAGTTCAATCCAGAAACCACTATACCTCAACGATCCACTTGGAAATTAAATAAAAAAGAAAGTTTAATAGAAAAGTAAATTGAATAAATATGGAAGTTGAATAAAAAAAAAAATGAAAGTTGTAGAAAATTAAATAGGGAAGTTAAATCCGGAAACCACTTTATCTTAACGATCTATTTGGAAATTAAATAAAAAAGGAAATTTAATAGAAAAGTAAAGTGAATAAAAATGGAAGTTGAATAAAAATAAAAATGAAAGTTGCATAAAATTAAAAATGGAAGTTCAATCCAAAAACCACTATACCTTAACGATCTATTTGGAAATTAAATAAAAAAGGAAATTGAGTAGAAATGAAACTTGAATAAAAAAGGAAGTTAAATAAAAATAAAAATGGAAGTTGCAGAAAATTAAAAATGGAAGTTCAATCCAGAAACCACTATACCTTAACGATCTATTTGGAAATTAAATAAAAAAGGAAGTAGAATATAAATAAAAATAAAAGTTGCATAAAATTAAAAACGGAAGTTCAATCCAGAAACCACTATACCTTAGCGATCTATTTGGAAATTAAAAAAAAAAGGAAGTTTAATAGGAAAGTAAATTGAATTAAAATGGAAGTAGAATAAAAATAAAAATGAAAGTTGCATAAAATTAAAACTGGAAGTTCAATCCAGAAACCACTATACCTTAACGATCTATTTGGAAATTAAATAAAAAAGGAAGTTTAACCGAAAAGTAAATTGAATAAAAATGGAAGTTGAATAAAAATATAAATGAAAGTTGCAGAAAATTAAATATGGAAGTTCAGTCCAGAAACCACTTTACCTTAACGATCTATTTGGAAATTAACTAAAAAAGGAAGTTTAATAGAAAAGTAAATTCAATAAAAATGGAAGTTGAATAAAAATAAAACTAAAAGTTGCATAAAATTAAAAATGGAAGTTCAATTCAAAAACCACTATACCATACCGATCTATTTGGAAATTAAATAAAAATGGAAGTTGAGTAGAAAAGAAACTTGAATAAAAAATGAAGTTAAATAAAAATAAAAATAGAAGTTGCAGAAAATTAAAAATGGAAGTTCATTCCAAAAACAACTATACCTTAACGATCTATTTGGAAATTAAATAAAAAAGGAAGTCTAATAGAAAAGTAAATTGAATAAAAATGAAAGTTGAATAAAAATAAAAGTGATAGTTGCATAAAATTATAAATGGAAGTTCAATCCAAAAACCACTATACCTTAACGATCTATTTGGAAATTAAATAAAAAAGGAAGTTGAGTAGAAATGAAACTTGAATAAAAAAGGAAGTTAAATAAAAAAAAATTTGGAACTTACAGAAAATTAAAAATGGAAGTTCATTCAAAAAACCACCATACCTTGACGATCTATTTATAAATTAAATAAAAAATGAAGTTTAATAGAAACGTAAATTGAACAAAAATAAAAGTAGAATAAAAATTGTAACGCCCTCAAAATTAACCCATCTATGTATATATCAATGACATGCATTAATTAAAGAAAACAATTTATCAATTCATTCATCAGAGTATTACCAAATGAAGACATTACATATAACATCAAATTAAATGCCCTACAGGCTTACATCTTTCCAAGCCAACACTTGGATACAAAAATAGGAGTTATAACTCAATACAAGAAAAGCCCTAGGCTTGAATGTTTACATGTACTAATAAATAAAGACAATTAACTCAGATAGTCCTCTACAAAATCCAGAAGCCAAACCCTCCCAAGCTAAGTCCTTGGAGGTAGCTTATCACCTGAACCTGAAAATGATGTTCCCATAAAGGGTGACCCACAGCCCAGTAGAAATATACTAAACCAAATATAAGCATTGAATAAAGCAATAGCATTCAATAGATGGTTAACCAGGATAATCAATTACTTCATTTTACAGTCTCATGACACTTCTAAGATACGTTTTACTTTCCAACTTTATCAACATGGCTCTGAACCTGGCCCAACTTACAACAGTGAATTATATATATATCATATTCACATTCTTCCAATATCAACAAACAATTGAGACTCAAGCTCAAATCAAACACTTCATACTTCCTGATTGATACATATTTTAGTGCTGTATCAACAAAACACTTCAATATAATAAGCACACATAAAAGTGATGCTAATGGAGTCCATCCCCTATCTCCTCCCAAACAAAATCCGGTTTAGAGGTCCATCCCCTATCTTCCCCTAAACCGTGGAGTACATCCCCTATCTCCTCCCACACACAAAATCAATGTATGCAAATGCAATGCTCAATCAATACACGTATCTTCTGTATCAATGCAATAGTCAAAATTAATGACTTAACCAATGTGATTAGTTTCAATTATTCCTAATCCACATGCAATGTCTACAACAATCACGACTATCCTCCACCGATAGCCCAAAACAGTTATTTCTAGACTGGAAATAAATATATCAACAATTCACTGGGCGAGTGATTTACATTATCCAACTATACCAATTAAGCAATAAATTTCCCAAATTCATGAATTTAACCAAATTCCCCCAATCCCCTTAAATTAATTATACAAATTAATTAATTTAAACAACTAGGGTTTTCCCAAAATTATCAAAGTAACCCCAACTTATCAAAATACTAAAACTTAGAACAAAACTTATAAAATGGAGTAGGAAATCCCTACCTCGAAGAAAATAACCCGAATGGAGAAGACAAAGATGAATACCCAAATTCCAATGTGCTCCAAATCACCAAAAGTTCAGATTAGATGGAAGCCCTCGACTCACTCTATCTTTTAAATAAAGGATCTAAGGTAGAAACTCATTCCAAGTAGATCAAACCTAAGAGAGAAGGTGAGTAGAGAAAGAGAAAAGTCGGTTCTAAGGTTTTTCAGATCAAAAGGGAGATGAAAAATGATCCAGAAAGTCGGATCTCGGGTTTATATACCAGTCGGCCCGCTCGAGGGTGTAAAACCCCGCTCGAGCACCACTCACAGACTCCCGCTCGAGCGGCCAAACTCCCGCTCGAGCGTCGAATGCGCACTCCCAGAAGTTTTACAGAACCAGGTCTCCACTCGAGCTTCCAACTCCCCGCTCGAGCGTAACTCACACAACCCCGCTCGAGCGGACAATCCCACGCTCGAGCGCCCAACACTGCACAGGAAATACTGGATGGGTGAAATTCCCGCTCGAGCGCCAAAACCCCTGCTCGAGCGTACAGGTCAAAAACTGGGCAACTAGTTTTGACTTCTAAACTCAACCAACCTATAACAAACCTGCCCAACACATCCCAAAACACAAAAACCAAGACATTAAAGGCCAACAACAACCATTACATAATGACAGGATCCACGGAACCTAAGTCTGGATACAATAATCTAAAGGGAAAAGACCGGGGTCGCTATAAAAATAAAAATGAAAGTTCCATAAAATTAAAAGTGGAAGTTCAATCCAGAAACCACTATACATTAACGATCTATTTGGAAATTAAATAGAAAAGAAAGTTTAATAGAAAAGTAAATTGAATAAAAATGGAAGTAGAATAAAAATAAAAAGGAATGTTGCATAAAATTAAAAGTGGAAGTTCAATCCAGAAACCACTATACCTTAGCGATCTATTTGGAAATTAAATGAAAAAGGAAGTTTAATAGAAATGTAAATTCAATAAAAATGGAAGTTAAAGAAAAATAAAAATGAAAGTTGCATAAAATTAAAAATGGAAGTTCAATCCAGAAACCACTGTACCTTAACGATCTACTTGGAAATTAAATAAAAAATGAAGTTTAGTAGGAAAGTAAATTGAATTAAAATGGAAGTAGAATAAAAATAAAAATGAAAGTTCAATCCAGAAACCACTATACCTTAACGATCTATTTGGAAATTAAATAAAAAAGGAAGTTTAATAGAAAAGTAAATTGAATAAAAATGGAAGTTGAATAAAAATAAAAATGAAAGTTGCATAAAATTAAAAATGGAAGTTCAATCCAAAAACCACTATACCTCAACGACCTATTTGGAAATTAAATAAAAAAGGAAGTTGAGTAGAAAAGAAACTTGAATAAAAAAGTAAGTTAAATAAAAATAAAAATGGAAGTTGTAGAAAATTAAAAATGGAAGTTCATTCCAGAAACCACTATACCTTAACGATCTATTTGGAAATTAAATAAAAAATGAACTTTAATAGAAAAGTAAATTGATTAAAAATGGAAGTTCTATCCAGAAACCACTATACCTTAATGATCTACTTGGAAATTAAATAAAAATGGAAGTTTAAAAGGAAAGTAAATTGAATTAAAATGGAAGTAGAATAAAAATAAAAATGAAAGTTGCATAAAATTAAAAATGGAAGTTCTATCCAGAAACCACTATACCTTAAGCAATGAATAAAGCAATAGTATTCAACAGATGGTTAACCAAGATAATCAATTACTTCATTTTACAGTCTCATGACACTATTGTCTAAGACACGTTTTACTTTCCAACTTTATCAATATGGCTCAGAACCTAGCCACACTTACAACAGCGAATTATATATATATCATATTCACATTCTTCCAATGTCAACAAACAATGAGACTCAAGCTCAAATCAAAACACTTCATACTTCCAGATTGATACACATTTTAGTGCTGTATCAATAAAAACACTTCTATATAAATAAGCACACATAAAAGTGATGCTAATGGAGTCCATCCCCTATCTCCTCCCAAACAAAATCCGGTTTAGAGGTCCATCCTCTATCTTCCCCTAAACCGTGGAGTACATCCCCTATCTCCTCCCACACAAAACAATGTATGTAAACACATAACACATACAACACTCAATCAATACATATAATGTCTGTATTAATTCAACAGTCAAAATTGATGACTTAATCAATGTGATTAGTTTCAGTTATACCTAATTCACATGCATTGTCTACAACAATCACGACTATCCTCCACCGATAGCCCAAAACAGATATTTCTAGACTTGGAAATAAATATAGCAACTATTCAATAGGTGAGTGATTTTAAATATCCAACTACACCATTTAATCAATAAATTCCCCAATTTCATGAATTTAACCCAATTCCCTTAAATTAATTATACAAACTAATTAATTAATACAACTAGGATTTTTCTCAAAACTTTCAAAGTAACCCCCAACATATTAAAATACCAAAACTTAGAACAAAACTTATAAAATGGAGTAGGAAATCCCTACCTCGAAGAAATAGCCCCAAAAGAGAAGATGGAGATGAATACCCAAATTCCAATGTGCTCCAAATCACTAAATGTTCAGATTAAATGGAAGCCCTCGACCCACTCTATCTTTTTAACAAAGAACTTAGGGTGGAAATACACTCTAAGTAGATCAAACCTAAGAGAGAAGGTGTGTAGGGAGAGGGAGAAGACGGTTCTAGGGTTTTAAAATCAAAAAGGAGATGAAAAATCATCCAGAAAGTCGGATCTCGGATTTTTATACCAGTCGCCCCGCTCGAGCGTGTAAACCCCCGCTCGAGCGCCACTCACAGACTCCCGCTCGAGCGTCCAAACTCCCGCTCAAGCGGCTAATGCACACTCCCAGAAGTTTTTGCAGACAGGTCCTCGCTCGAGCGCCCAACTCCCCGCTCGAGCGTCACTCACGACTTTCCGCTCGAGCGTCACTCACGACTTTCCGCTCGAGCGTCCAAATCCCCCGCTCGAGCGGCCAACAATACACAGGACATACTGGATGGGTGTATTCCCCGCTCGAGCGCCCAAACCCCCGCTCGAGCGGACAAGCCAAAATCTGGGCAACTAGACTTGGTTCCTAAGCTCAACCAACCTGCTCCAAATCTTCCCAACACAACCCAAGACTCAAAATAAGAAAATGATGAATGACAACAACAATTACAAAATGACGAAATCTACGGAACCTAAGTCCGGATACAATAATCAAATGGGAAAAGACCGGGGTCGCTATAAGGGGCCTACAGGGTGCGTGTATGCTGTTACCGCGCAGGATCTAGTACCGGCTCCATCAGTAGTGAGAGGTACTTTTCTGTTTTGCAACTCGGTTGCTAGTGTGTTGATTGACACGGGTGCATCCCATTCTTTTGTATCTGCTGCATTTGCATCTGTTTTGGAATTGGAGTCGGCACAGTTAGCATCTCCTATTTGTGTGGTATCGCCTATTGGTGGTGAGTTGATCTTGAAACAAGGTGTTAGAGGTTGTGATATAGAGGTCGCCGACCATAGGCTTCCTTTTCCTTTTGTTGTCATGCCCATGAAGGGTTTTGATGTTATTTTGGGTATGGACTGGCTATCATCATACCGGGCTATTATCGATTGCTACCGCCAGAGGGTCACGTTATGTACCTTGAGCGGGGAGTGGTTCCATTTCTTGGGAGACCGGGTTAGTAGTGTTTTGCCACCGGGGTATGATTCACGAGGGCGGAGTGAGCTTAGTGGTCTACTTGCTAGCTTTGAGAGTGGTGAGTGTGGTGAGACCCAGCTTATGTTGCCGAGGGTGGTTTGTGAGTATTCGGATGTCTTTCCTGAGGACCTTGTCAGTTTGCCACCTCACCGAGAGATAGCGTTCTCTATTGATCTAGTGCCCGGCACGGCGCCGATTTCTATGGCACCTTACCGTTTTGCTCCAGCAAAGTTGGTTGAGTTGAAAGTTCAGCTCCAGGAATTGCTAGATAAGGGCTTTGTTCACCCTAGTGTTTCGCCGTGGGGAGCACCGGCCCTCTTTGCTAAAAAGAAAGATGGTGCCTTGAGATTGTGTATAGACTACCGGAAGTTGAATCGGGCTACGGTCAAGAATAAGTACCCTATCCCCGTATAGATGATCTGTTTGACCAGTTAAAGGGTTCCCGTTGTTTCTCTAAGATAGACTTGAGATCGGGTTACCACCAGTTGAGGGTCAGGGAGGAGAATATTCCTAAGACGGCATTCCGTACGCGGTATGGCCATTATGAGTTTTTGGTGATGCCATTCGGGCTTACCAATGCACCAGCAGTCTTTATGGACTTGATGAACCGGATCTTCCGGGAATTCTTAGACCGTTTTGTAGTCGTTTTCGTGGACGACATCCTGATTTACTCACCTTCAGAGGAAGAGCATGAGAAACACTTGAGAGTGGTGCTTGAGTTGCTTAGAGCCCATAGGTTGTATGCCAAGTTTGGGAAGTGTGAGTTCTAGCTAAGGGAAGTCAAATTCTTAGGCCACGTGGTATCCGGGGAAGGGGTGTCCGTTGATGCATCCAAGGTTGAGGCAGTGCAAGATTGGGCACAACCTAAGAGTGTGTTTGAGATCCGCAATTTTCTGGGATTAGCTGGGTATTACCGTCGGTTTGTGAAGGATTTCTCCAGGCTAGCTTCGCCGTTGACTAGATTGACGCGGAAAGGGGTCAAGTTTGTGTGGAGTGAGACTTGCGAAAGGTCGTTCCAAGAGTTGAAGGTTAGATTGACCACTGCTCCGGTCTTGATTATTCTGAAGAGAGGGTTGGGTTATGCAGTCTGTTGTGATGCCTCACGAGAGGGTTTGGGTTGTGTGTTGATGCAAGAGGGGAAAGTAGTTGCCTATAGCTCACGTCAGTTGAAAATACACGAGAAGAACTACCCTACACACGACTTAGAGTTAGCAGCAGTGATCTTCGCCTTGAAGATTTGGAGGCACTACCTTTATGGTGAGAGGTTCGAGGTGTTCTCGGACCACAAGAGTTTGAAGTATCTGTTTACACAGAGAGATTTGAATTTGAGGCAGAGGAGATGGATGGAGTTCATTGAGGACTATGATTTTGAGTTGCACTATCATCCGAGAAAGGCCAATGTTGTGGCCGATGCCCTTAGTAGGAAATCCATTAATGATATAGCCTGTATTGCCATCCGGGAATGGGAGATGTTGGGTGCACTTGGCGAGTTTGATTTGCATCTTGGCGAACTTGTTGAGGCTGCGGCCTTGTTTTCTGTTGTTGCACAGCCTACACTTGTGACTAGAGTGTTAGAGGCACAGAGAGGTGACCTTGAGGTAGAGTCCTTCCGAGAAAAGATCTCCAGTGGAAAAGTTGAGAAGGGTTTGACAGTGTATCCCGACCAGAGTGTGAGATACCGAGACCGTTTGTTTGTGCCGGAGTCTTGGCGAGAGGAAGTACTTCGAGAGTTCCATCATTCACGCCTTGCGGTGCATCCGGGAGGCACTAAGATGTATCGGGATTTGGGTCGCCAGTTTTGGTGGCGGGGTATGAAGAGAGATGTGGCAGTTTTCATGTCTAAGTGCCTTACTTGCCAGCAAGTGAAGGCCGAGCATCAGAGGCCAGCGGGTTTGTTGCAACCCTTGCCTATTGCTGAGTGGAAGTGGAAGCATGTCACTATGGACTTCGTTGTAGGTCTTTCGAGGACTCAGCGGGGTAGTGATGCTATTTGGGTGGTTGTAGACCGGTTGACTAAGTCAGCGCACTTCATTCCCATGCGCGTGAGAGATTCGGTAGATCATCTCGCCGACTTGTATATTCGGGACATAGTGAGATTGCACGGGGTCCCAGTGACGATCGTCTCAGATAGAGATCCTTGTTTTACTGCTAGGTTGTAGCAGAGTTTGCAGAGTGCCTTGGGCACCAAGTTGACCTTTAGTACGGCTTATCACCCTCAGACTGACGGGCAGTCCGAGCGTACTATTCAGATCTTTGAGGATATGCTTCGAGGTTGTGTCCTTGATTTTAGTGGGACGTGGAAGAGGCACTTGCCATTGGTAGAGTTTGCCTACAACAACAGTTTTCAGTCTAGCATCGGTATGGCACCGTTTGAGGCCTTGTATGGCCGACCGTGTAGGTCTCCAGTGTGTTGGGCCGAGGTGGGTGATGCACCTTTGTTGGGTCCGGAGTTGGTTAGAGAGATGACGGAGAAAGTTGAGCTTATCCGTAGGAGGTTTGTTACAGCCCAGAGTCGCCAAAAGAGTTATGCCGACCGTAGGAGGAGGCCTTTGGCGTTCGAGGTAGGTGATCATGTCTTCTTGAAAATATCACCTAGGCGAGGTTTGATGAGATTTGGCAAGAGTGGGAAGTTATCCCCTCGGTTTATTGGTCCTTTTGAGATCCTTGAGAGGATTGACGAGGTTGCCTATCGTTTAGCCTTGCCGCCGCAGTTGTCCGGAGTGCATGACGTGTTTCATGTGAGTATGCTTCGGAAGTATGAGCCGGATCCATCGCATGTGTTAGATTGGACCGACTTAGAGGTAGATGAGGATGCCTCGTATGAGGAGAGACCGGTTCGGGTCTTGGATAGGCGGGATCAAGTCCTGCGTGGCAAGACCATCCCTTTGGTAAAGGTTTTGTGGAAACATCACGGAGTGGAGGAAGCCACTTGGGAATGTGAGTTAGAGGTCCGCGAGAAATATCTGGACTTGTTTATTGATAAGTAATCTTGTATTTAAATTTTGCAATGTAGTTGGACTTAAGAGCTTTATATATGTCTTGAGTTGTAAAACATTGGTAATGTTTGGTTTAATGGGAGTATGTTGTAGAACTTACCTTGATATGGGAGTTGATTATGATATTGCATATGTTGGCTATATTGTAGAATTGGAGTTGTATCATGTATATTGATTATGATATGAACTGTGAACCATGTATGTTGGAAATGGTTGGAAATGGAAGAAAAATTGCATGTTGATAATGCACTTATAATATATGTTGTGAAATGCCTCTTGAAAAGAGATGGAATTGACCGGCAATGGGTCGAAATGCTTAATATTATGTCGTAATATTGTTGAGAATAGAGAAAACCTGTTTTTGAAAAACTTGTGTTTAATTACGGGGACAAAATTCTTTAAGGGGGGGAGGTTATAGCGATCCCGGTTGTCCCTTTACTGTTCTGTTGTATTCCGGACTCGGTTCCGTGAAGTTGGTAGTGGTATCTATCTTGTTGTTGTCCTTTAATTCCACTTGATTGAGTTTTAGGATGTTTTGAGCAGGGTTGTTACAGGTTGGTTAGGCCTTGGTTTCAATTCCTTGTTGTTCAGTTTTTAGGCGATCCGCTCGAGCGGGTCTTCTTGCGCTCGAGTGGGGATTGCACACCTCCAGTATTTCGTGTTCCTGCAAAACTTCCGCAGATGTGATTTTTACGCTCGAGCGGGTTTGTTTACGCTCGAGCGGGTTTGTTGGCGCTTGAGCGGGTAGTACTTTCTGGGTATAAGTTCTGGGAGAGGGAAATCTACACTCGAGCGGACTGGTTTTCGTGCTCGAGCGGAAGTGCTTTATTCTTGTGTCTTGGCGCTCGAACGGGCCTTATTGCGCTCAAGCGTGTCCAGATTTTTGTTCTTGGCGCTCGAGCGTTGTGTTCTCCGCTCGAGCGGGTCATGCGTATATGAGTTATCCACTGGGTGATTTTAAATCACTTTTTACTTTCCTTTCTCTCTCCTACTTTTTTTAAAACCCATTTTGAGAGCTCCTCTCTCTAAAACCTTGACTTCTCTCTAGGTATTGATCTAGTAGGAGTGATTTCCTCACCTTTAGCCTTTACAAAAAAGTTGTTGATCGTCAAGGGCTATCTTTTGATCCGAGAAATTCGTGGGTTGGAGCATTTTCGTCTTCTTCACCTTCTTGGTTGGGAGTCATCTTTTGAGGTAGGGATATCCTACTCCTCTTTATGAGTTTTGTCTTTAAATTTTGGCATTTCGATATATTGGGAGTTGTTGGGTAATTTTGAGAGAGTTCGAGCCTTTGTGTAATTTTACAAAAGTTGGGGTTTTAAATATATAAAACCTAAATGCATGTTTGGCATGAAGGGATGAAATTAATGTTGAGACATTAACGAAAATGAAACCGTGAAGGGTTGAAATGTTAATTATGGAAAATGCCCTAATTACATTGATTGATTAATTTGTATAATTAATTGTTGGAAATGAGGGATTGAATTGAGATTGTGGAAATTGGAAAGGAAAGGGGTTAAAGGGTGTAGTTGGATCATTTATCGCTCACCTAATTGAAATGTCGATCTAATATCCATTTTTGTGCATTTATTTTCTGTTTAGAAATAACTGCTTTGGGCTATCGGTGGAGGATAGTCTTGATTGTTGTAGACAATGCATGATGATTAGGCAAACTAAAACTAATCGATTGAATGTGTCATAGAGTATGACGGTGGATAGAATACATTAATTTTATGTATTGATTGATTGTGTATAGAACCCTTGTGTTTATATGCACTGTGTGTAGAGGAGGAGATGGGGGATGTACTCCGCGGTTTAGAGGAAGATGGGGGATGTACTTCTAAACCAGATAGTGTTGGGAGGAGATGGGGGATGAACTCCGTAGATACAGCTCATATGCTTGTCTAGAGAAGTGAAGATACAACTCATAGGCTTATCTTTGAGAAGTGTAGATACAGCTCATATGCTTGTCTAGTGAAGTGTGGATACAGCTAATATGCTTATTTGTTGATGCGTAATATGTTTATCTGTTGATGTGTTGATATAGCTAATATGCTTATCTATTAAATAAAAACGGAGAATGAAAAGTGACATAGACTCGTATGTTATGAAATTGTGACGTGATATATGTTGATGTATCAGTGTTGGCCATCTATCAATTGCTAATCTTTCAGTCATTGTTCATAGTTGGTTTAGTATATCTCTGCTGGGCTATGGCTCACCCTATATGGGAACATCATTTTCAGGTACAGGTAGCATGCCACCTCCAAGGACATAGCTTGGGAGGCTAGAGGCGGACACACTTTTGTTGTCTTATTTCTTTTGATGTATTCCATGTAAATTCAAGCCAAGGGCTTTATATGTAATTGAGTTAGTACTCTCTTTTGTAACCAAGTGTTAACTTGGAAAGCAGTAAGCCCGTAGGGCATTTGCTTTTGTTGTTAACATGTAATACTTTTGTAATGAAGTACTATGATGAATTGAAGAATGTGGATTTTTGTATATAAATGTATGTCTATATTGATGGGTTTATTGCTATTTATTTGAGGGCGTTACAAATAGAAAAGTAAATTGAATAAAAATGGAAGTTTAATAAAAATAAAAATGAAAGTTGCACAAAATTAAAAATGAAAGTTCAATCCAAAAACCACTATACCTTAACGATCTATTTGGAAATTAAATAAAAAAGGAAGTTGAGTAGAAAAGAAACTTGAATAAAAAAGGAAGTTAAATAAAAATAAAAATGGAAGTCGCAGAAAATTAAAAATGGAAGTTCATTCCAGAAAACACTATACCTTAACGATCTATTTGGAAATTAAATAAAAAAGAAAGTTTAATAGAAAAGCAAATTGAATAAAAATGGAAGTAGAATATAAATAAAAATGAAAGCTGCATAAAATTAAAAATGGATGTTCAATCCAGAAACCACTATACCTTAGCGATCTATTTGGAAACTACATAAAAAATGAAGTTTAATAGGAAAGTAAATTGAATTAAAATGGAAGTAGAATAAAAATAAAAATGAAACTTGCATAAAATTAAAAATGGAAGTTCAATGCAGAAACCACTACACCTTAACGATCTATTTGGAAATTAAATAAAAAAGGAAGTTTAATAGAAAAGTAAATTGAATAAAAATGGAAGTTGAATAAAAATAAAAATGGAAGTTGCAGAAAATTAAATATGGGAGTTCAATCCAAAAACCACTATACCTTAACGATCTATTTGGAAATTAAATAAAAAAGGAAGTTGAGTAGAAAAGAAACTTGAATAGAAAAGGAAGTTAAATAAAAATAAAATTGAAAGTTCATTCAAGAAACCACTATACCTTAACGACCTATATGGAAATTAAATAAAAAAGGAAGTTTAATAGAAAAGTAAATTGACTAAAAATGGAAGTAAAATAAAAATAAAAATGAAAGTTGCAGAAAATTAAATATGGAAGTTCAATCCAGAAACCACTTTACCTTAACGATCTATTTGGAAATTAAATAAAAAAGTAAGTTTAATAGAAAAGTAAATTTAATAAAAATGGAAGTTGAATAAAAATAAAAAAGAAACTTGCATAAAATTAAAAATGGAAGTTCAATCCAGAAACCACTATACCTTTAACGATCTATTTGGAAATTAAATAAAAAAAGAAGTTTAATAGGAAAGTAAATTGAATTAAAATGGAAGTAGAATAAAAATAAAAATGAAAGTTGCATAAAATTAAAAATGGAAGTTCAATCCCGAAACCACTATACCTTAACGATCTATTTCGAAATTAAATAAAAAAGGAAGTTTAATAGAAAAGTAAATTGAATAAAAATGAAAGTTGAATAAAAATAAAAATGAAAGTTGCATAAAATTAAAAATGGAAGTTCAATCCAAAAACAACTATACCTTAACGATCTATTTTTAAATTAAATAAAAAAGGAAGTTGAGTAGAAAAGAAACTAGAATAAAAAAGGAAGTTAAAAAAAAATAAAAATGGAAGTTGTAGAAAATTAAAAATGGAAGTTCATTCCAGAAACCACTATACTTTAACGATCTATTTGGAAATTAAATAAAAAAGGTAGTTTAATAGAAAAGTAAATTGAATAAAAATGGAAGTAGAATATAAATAAAAATGAAAATTGCATAAAATTAAAAATGGAAGTTAAATCTAGAAACCACTATACCATAACGATCTATTTGAAAATTAAATAAAAAAGGAAGTTTAATAGAAAAGTAAATTGAATAAAAATGGAAGTTGAATAAAAATAAAAATGAAAGTTGTGGAAAATTAAATATGGAAGTTCAATCCAGAAACCACTTTACCTTAACGAACTATTTGGAAATTAAATAAAAAAGGAAGTTTAATAGAAAAGTAAATTGAATAAAAATGGAAGTTGAATAAAATAAAAATGAAAGTTACATAAAATTAAAAATGGAAGTTCAATCTAAAAACCACTATACATTAACGATTTATTTGGAAATTAAATAAAAAAGGAAGTTGAGTGGAAAAGAAACTAGAGCAGAAAAGGAAGTTAAATAAAAATAAAATTGGAAGTTCATTCAAGAGACCACTATACCTTAACGATCTATATGGAAATTAAATAAAAAATGAAGTTTAATAGAAAGCAAATTGACTTAAAATGGAATTAGAATAAAAATAAAAATGAAAGCTGCATAAAATTAAAAATGGAAGTTCAATCCAGAAACCACTACACCTTAACGATCTATTTGGAAATTAAATAAAAAATAAAGTTTAAAAGAAAAGTAAATTGAATAAAAATGGAAGTTGAATAAAAATAAAATTGAAAGTTGCATAAAATTAAAAATGGAAGTTCAATCCAAAAACCACTATACCTTAACGATCTATTTGGAAATTAAATAAAAAAGGAAGTTGAGTAGAAAAGAAACTTGAATAAAAAAGAAAGTTAAATAAAAATAAAACTGGAAGTTGCAGAAAATTAAAAATGGAAGTTCATTCAAGAAACCACTATACCTTAACGATCTATTTGGAAATTAAATAAAAAAGGATGTTTAATAGAAAAGTCAATTGAATAAAAATGGAAGTAGAATAAAAATAAAAATGAAAGTTGCATAAAATAAAAAGTGAATGTTCAATCTTGAAACCACTATGCCTTAACGATCTGTTTGCAAATTAAATAAAAAAGGTAGTTTAATAGAAAAATAAATTGAATAAAAATGGAAGTTGAATAAAAATAAAAATGAAAGTTGCAGAAAATTAAATATGGAAATTCAATCCAGAAACCACTATACCTTAACGATTTATTTGGAAATTAAATAAAAAAGGAAGTTTAATAGAAAAGTAAATTGAATAAAAATGGAAGTTGAATAAAAATAAAAATGAAAGTTGCATAAAATTAAAAATGGAAGTTCAATCCAAAAACCGCTATACCTTAACAATCTATTTGGAAATTAAATAAAAAAGGAAGTTGAGTAGAAAAGAAACTTGAATAAAAAAGCAAGTTAAATAAAAATAAAAATGAAAGTTGCAGAAAATTAAAAATGGAAGTTCATTCCAGAAACCACTATACCTTAACGATCTATTTGGAAATTAAATAAAAAAGGAAGTTTATTTGAAAAGTAAATTGAATAAAAATGGAAGTAGAATATAAATAAAAATGAAAGTTGCATAAAATTAAAAATGGATGTTCAATCTTGAAACCACTATACCTTAGCGATCTATTTGGAAATTAAAGAAAAAAAGGAAGCTTAATAGGAAAGTAAATTGAATTAAAACGGAAGTAGAATAAAAATAAAAATGAAAGTTGCAGAAAATTAAATATGGAAGTTCAATCCAGAAACCATTATACCATAGCGATCTATTTGGAAATTAAATAAAAAAGGAAGTTTAATAGGAAAGTAAATTGAATTAAAATGGAAGTAGAATAAAAATAAAAATGAAAGTTGCATAAAATTAAAAATGGATGTTCAATCCAGAAACCACTATACCTTAACGATCTATTTGGAAATTAAATAAAAAAAGAAGTTTAATAGAAAAGTAAATTGAATAAAAATGGAAGTTGAATAAAAATAAAAATGAAAGTTGCAGAAAATTAAATATGGAAGTTCAATCCAGAAACCACATTGCCTTAACGATCTATTTGGAAATTAAATAAAAAAGGAAGTTTAATAGAAAAGTAAATTGAATAAAAGTGGAAGTTGAATAAAAATAAAAACGAAAGTTACATAAAATTAAAAATGGAAGTTCAATCCAAAAACCACTATACCTTAACAATCTATTTGGAAATTAAATAAAAAAGGAAGTTGAGTAGAAAAGAAACTTGAATGAAAAAGGAAGTTAAATAAAAATAAAAAAGGAAGTTGCGGAAAATTAAAAATGGAAGTTCATTCCAAAAACCACTATACCTTAACGATCCATTTGGAAATTAAATAAAAAAGGAAGTTTAATAGAAATGTAAATTGATTAAAAATGGAAGTAGAATAAAAATAAAAATGAAAGTTGAATAAAATTAAAAATGGAAGTTCAATCCAGAAACCACTATACTTTAACAATCTATTTAGAAATTAAATAAAAAAGGAAGTTTAATAGGAAAGTAAATTGAATTAAAATGGAAGTAGAATAAAAATAAAATTGAAAGTTGCATAAAATTAAAAATGAAAGTTCAATCCAGAAACCACTATACCTTAACGATCTATTTGGAAATTAAATAAAAAAAGAAGTTTAATAGAAAAGTAAATTGAATAAAAATGGAAGTTGAATAAAAATAAAAATGAAACTTGCATAAAATTAAAAATGGAAGTTCAATCCAGAAACCACTATACCTTAACGATCTATTTGGAAATTAAATAAAAAAGGAAGTTTAATAGGAAAGTAAATTGAATTAAAATGGAAGTAGAATAAAAATAAAAATGAATGTTGCATAAAATTAAAAATGGAAGTTCAATCCAGAAACCACTATACCTTAACGATCTATTTGGAAATTAAATAAAAAAGGAAATGTAATAGAAAAGTAAGTTGATCAAAAATGAAAGTTGAATAAAAATAAAAATGAAAGTTGCATAAAATTAAAAATGGAAGTTCAATCGAAAAACCACTATACCTTAACGATCTATGTGGAAATTAAATAAAAAAGGCAGTTGAGTAGAAAAGAAACGTGAATAAAAAAGGAATTTAAATAAAAATAAAAATGGTAGTTGCAGAACATTAAAAATGGAAGTTCATTCCCGAAACCACTATACTTTAACGATCTATTTGGAAATTAAATAAAAAAAGAAGTTTAATGAAAAAGTA
Source organism: Camellia sinensis (assembly GCF_055761805.1). Lineage (NCBI taxonomy): Eukaryota > Viridiplantae > Streptophyta > Magnoliopsida > Ericales > Theaceae > Camellia > Camellia sinensis. The sequence goes on along the minus strand of NW_028128987.1, from coordinate 42,060,215 downwards.
AATTGAATAAAAATGGAAGTAGAATATAAATAAAAATGAAAGTTGCATAAAATAAAAAATGGAAGTTCAATCCACAAATGTCACGACCCCAAACCGCCCCTAGTAGTTAGGTGCCGTGATGGCCAGTAATCCGAGATTACCGAAGGCCAACCTTTCAAAAGTTTAACACAATCGGAGTATAACAAACAGGGCTCACAAATGCGGAAGTAATAAATCAAAATACAAGTGATCCGTAAGAGCAGTGCATAAGTCCAATGAACTGGCATACATCTTTACAACTTGAATACAACAAAACAAAATACGTATTACATCTTGATCAAAAGGCTTCTTGAGCCGACATATACAAAATGACAGTGAATACAAGCCAAGAAGCATGATTTTCAAGATTCGCCGACATAAAAGAAATGACATCGCCGACGTGAATACAAACAAAGCCGACAAAATCATGGATCCAAAACAAGCTTTCAAAAACACATTCTAGGCGTCACCGACGTCCTGCTCATCACCTACATATATATAGAGAGGGTGAGCTTGGATACTCAGTGAATGGTACTAGTAATAAAGGTTTTGCATGAATATAGCCGAAGTCTTTCAAAACAAAACACGCCAAAACCATACGAAGGGATGGCACGCCAAAACCGAGGTTCCACACCTAGGGATGGCAATTTAAAACCGGCCCGATGGGGACCCGACCCCCCGATCCCGAATTGAGCGGGTTTTTCCCGAAAAATACCCCCGACGGGGCGGGGATGGTGATTAAAAATCAATCCCCGAACAGATTCGGACCGGGGACGGGGATCAGTGTTCCAGTCCCATACCCGGCCCGGCCCCGTCCCCGATCCCCGGCCCGGTTTTATCCCCGATGTTAAATTACAATTTCACCCTTATATATATATATATAAACCAGGTCAGTTACAGACATTTCTGTATGCCCGTGTCCTCTATCTCTCATTGGCTACTCTCTCTCTCTCAGATCCACCACCGCCGAGCCTCGCACCACCACCGCCGACCACTGCCAAGCCTCACACCACCACTGCCGAGCCTCGCACCACCACCGCCGAGCCTCGCACCACCACCGCCGACCACTGCCGAGCCTCGCAACTCTCATCCACTCCCTCTCTCGACGAGCCTCGACACCACAAACAGATGAGATCTTTTTTTTCTTTTTTTTTTCAAATCTGTTTTAGACAGATCTGATTCACAATTTTTTTTTTTAGATCTGTCTCAGATGAGTTGTATTTTCTAATGATGTTGTTGAAGTTGTATTTTCTGATTGTTGATGTTGTATTTTTGGATGATGTTGTATTTTCTGATTGATGAGTTGCATTTTCTGAATTTTTTTTTTTTTTTTAGCCGGGGAATGCTCGGGGTCGGGGAAACCCGATCCCCGTTGGGGGCGGGGGTGGGGGCAGTGATAGGTTCCCCGTCGGGGATCGGGGCCGGGGCCGGGGGGAAATTCTACCATCGGGGATCGGGGACGGGGAGTGCGATCCCCGGCCCCGCCCCGCCCCGTTGCCATTCCTATCCACACCTCCTTGCCGAGGTGTGGTCCCGATGGCCACATTCAAAAGCAAGGTCGGGAAAACCTGGGTTTCCCTTTGAAGAATATGAAGAACAGCATGAACATGATCATGAAGAAGATGAATGCAAAGATCACAACTCGTTACAAAAATCTGAGATTTCATGCCATGAGTTCAAAACATGGACCTGGGTACCCATACAAGAAGGTCATGCAAGAACAAACACAAAAACATGGTTTTAGTTCCAAACTTTCGGATCGAAACGAGACTTTTCTTCAAGAACACATGAATACTGTCTTTCTCTTCCAAAACCAACTTCAAATCGATGCATGACATGCAAAACAGATCCGATCATGCAATGCAGCTAGATGTTCAATAAGAACAACAAGAGTAGATTAAGATTCTAACCTCAAAACTCGAATCCAACGGTTCAAACCTCGAAGAATAAGCTTGGAAGATCTATTCTCACTCAAGAACTTCTCCTCCTTTCTCTAGAGCTTCTCTCTCTAAAGGCAAAGATTTGAGACAAAAATGATTTGTTTCTAGGTCTGCCGGCTGTCTTAACAATTAGCTCGGACACGTGGCGCTACTGGGTTGGTTCAACTCAAAAGGTGATTTATTGATAAGACAAGTCTATGACAAAGCGTATGCAGCAAGCTAAGGCAAGACACATCGGCAAGTAATGACATCGGCTAAAGTCAAAGCTTCGGCAACAGGGTAACAAAGACATCGGCTAGGGAGGACGACACTTGACTAAGCTGTGCCACACCTTGGCCGGGGTATGCCACACCTCGGTCTCGTCCATACCTGCCCAAGGACAAGGATCACTAAGTGCAAAACATCTCGACAAACATGCCCGGGTGAAGATGGGGGTCGACCAAGTGGTTTCAAAACAGTTCTAAGCGCAAAGGTTCAGAGGTGAACTAAGCTCAAGATGACCTCGGCTACACTCCAAGCAAGGAACAAAAACCATGCAAGCAATACTAAAACAAAGCAAGACAAGGCAAAACTTGCAAAACAACAAAACAAGACAAGATCATGCATGGATGTATGCAAGTATGACAAGAGCAAGGTGAGGGTTGCTACAAAAAAGCACTATACCTTAACGATCTATTTGGAAATTAAATAAAAAAGGAAGTTTAATAGAAATGTAAATTGATTGAAAATGGAAGTAGAATAAAAATAAAAATGAAAGTAGAATAAAATTAAAAATGGAAGTTCAATCCAGAAACCACTATACCTTAACGATCTACTTGGAAATTAAATAAAAAAGGAAGTTTAAAAGGAAAGTAAATTGAATTAAAATGGAAGTAGAATAAAAATAAAAATGAATGTTGCATAAAATTAAAAATGGAAGTTCAATCCAGAAACCACTATACCTTAACGATCTATTTGGAAATTAAATAAAAAAGGAAGTTTAATAGAAAAGTAAATTGAATAAAAATGGAAGTTGAATAAAAATAAAAATGAAAGTTGCATAAAATTAAAAATGGAAGTTCAATCCAGAAACCACTATACCTTAACGATCTATTTGGAAATTAAATAAAAAAGGAAGTTTAATAGGAAAGTAAATTGAATTAAAATGGAAGTAGAATAAAAATAAAAATGAAAGTTGAATAAAATTAAAAATGGAAGTTCAATCCAGAAACCACTATACCTTAACGTTCTATTTGGAAATTAAATAAAAAAGGAAGTTTAATAGAAAAGTAAATTAAATAAAAATGGAAGTTGAATAAAAATAAAAATGAAAGTTGCAAAAAATTAAAAATGGAAGTTCAATCCAAAAATCGCTATACCTTAACAATCTATTTGGAAATTAAATAAAAAATGAAGTTGAGTAGAAAAGAAACTTGAATAAAAAAGGGAGTTAAATAAAAATAAAAATGGAAGTTCATTCCAGAAATCACTATACCTTAACGATCTATTTGGAAATTAAATAAAAAAGAAAGTTTAATTGAAAAGTAAATTGAATAAAAATGGAAGTAGAATATAAATAAAAATGAAAATTGCATAAAATTAAAAATGGATGTTCAATCCAGAAACCACTATACCTTAACGATCTATTTGGAAATTAAAAAAAAAGGAAGTTTAATAGGAAAGTGAATTGAATTAAAATGGAAGTTGAATAAAAATAAAAATGAAAGTTGCTGAAAATTAAATATGGAAGTTCAACCCAGAAACCACTTTACCTTAACGATCTATTTGGAAATTAAACAAAAAAGGAAGTTTAATAGAAAAGTAAATTGAATAAAAATGGAAGTTGAATAAAAATAAAAACGAAAGTTGCATAGAATTAAAAATGGAAGTTCAATCCAAAAACCACTATACCTTAACGATCTATTTGGAAATTAAATAAAAAAGGAAGTTGAGTAGAAAAGAAACTTGAAAGAAAAAAGAAGTTAAATAAAAATAAAAATGGAAGTTGCAGAAAATTAAAAATGGAAGTTCATTCCAGAAACCACTATACCTTAACGATCTATTTGGAAATTAAATAAAAAAGGAAGTTTAATAGAAATGTAAATTGATTGAAAATGGAAGTATAATAAAAATAAAAATGAAAGTTGAATAAAATTAAAAATGGAAGTTCAATCCAGAAACCACTATACCTTAACGATCTACTTGGAAATTAAATAAAAAAGGAAGTTTAATAGAAAAGTAAATTGAATTAAAATGAAAGTAGAATAAAAATAAAATTGAAAGTTGCATAAAATTAAAAATGGAAGTTCAATCCAGAAACCACTATACCTTAACGATCTATTTGGAAATTAAATAAAAAAGGAAGTTTAATAGAAAAGTAAATTGAATAAAAATGGAAGTTGAATAAAAATAAAAATGAAAGTTGCATAAAATTAAAAATGGAAGTACAATCCAAAAACCACTATACCTTAACGATTTATTTGGAAATTAAATAAAACAGGAAGTTGAGTAGAAAAGAAACTTGAATAAAAAAGGAAGTTAAATAAAAATAAAAATGGAAGTTGCAGAAAATTAAAAACGGAAGTTCATTCCAGAAACCACCATACCTTAACGATCTAATTGGAAATTAAATAAAAAAGGAAGTTGAGTAGAAAAGAAACTTGAATAAAAAAGGAAGTTAAATAAAAATAAAAAGGGAAGTTGCAGAACATTAAAAATGGAAGTTCATTCCAGAAACCACTATACTTTAACGATCTATTTGGAAGTTAAATAAAAAAGAAAGTTTAATAAAAAATTAAATTGAATAAAAATGGAAGTAGAATACAAATAAAAATGAAAGTTGCATAAAATAAAAAATGGAAGTTCAATCCAGAAACCACTATACCTTAACAATCTATTTGGAAATTAAATAAAAAAAGAAGTTTAATAGAAAAGTAAATTGAATTAAAATAGAAGTTGAATAAAAATAAAAATGAAAGTTGTGGGAAATTAAATATGGAAGTTCAATCCAGAAACCATTATACCTTAACGATCTATTTGGAAATTAAATAAAAAAGGAAGTCGAATAGAAAAGTAAATTGAATAAAAATGGAAGTTGAATAAAAATAAAAATGGAAGTAGAAGAAAAAAAAAATATGGAAGTTCAATCCAAAAACCTCTACACCTTAACGATCTATTTGGAAATTAAATAAAAAAGGAAGTTGAGTAGAAAAGAAACTTGAATAGAAAAGAAAGTTAAATAAAAATAAAATTGGAAGTTCATTCAAGAAACCACTACACCTTAACGACCTATATGGAAATTAAATAAAAAAGGAAGTTTAATAGAAAAGTAAATTGACAAAAAATGGAATTAGAATAAAAATAAAAATGAAAGTTGCATAAAATTAAAAATGGAAGTTCAATCCAGAAACCATTACACCTTAACGATCTATTTGGAAATTAAATAAAAAAGGAAGTTTAATAGAAAAGTAAATTGAATAAAAATGGAAGTTGAATAAAAATAAAAACGAAAATTGCATAGAATTAAAAATGGAAGTTCAATCCAAAAACCACTATACCTTAACGATCTATTTGGAAATTAAATAAAAAATGAAGTTGAGTAGAAAAGAAACTTGAAAGAAAAAAGAAGTTAAATAAAAATGAAAATGGAAGTTGCAGAAAATTAAAAATGGAAGTACATTCCAGAAACCACTATACCTTAACGATCTATTTGGAAATTAAATAAAAAAGGAAGTTTAATAGAAATGTAAATTGATTGAAAATGTAAGTAGAATAAAAATAAAAATGAAAGTTGAATAAAATTAAAAATGGAAGTTCAATCCAGAAACCACTATACCTTAACGATCTACTTGGAAATTAAATAAAAAGGGAAGTTTAATAGAAAAGTAAATTAAATAAAAATGGAAGTTGAATAAAAATAAAAATGGAAGTTGTATAAAATTAAAAATGGAAGTTCAATCCAAAAACCACTATACCTTAACGATCTATTTGGAAATTAAATAAAAAAGGAAGTTGAGTAGAAAACAAACTTGAATAAAAAAGGAAGTTAAATAAAAATAAAATTGGAAGTTGCAGAAAATTAAAAATGAAAGTTCACTCAAGAAACCACTATACCTTAACGATCTATTTGGAAATTAAATAAAAAAGGATGTCTAGTAGAAAAGTAAATTGAATAAAAATTGAAGTAGAATAAAAATGAAAATGAAAGTTGCATAAAATAAAAAGTGGATGTTCAATCCAAAAACCACTATACCTTAACGATCTGTTTGCAAATTAAATAAAAAAGGAAGTTTAATAGAAAAGAAAATTGAATAAAAATGGAAGTTGAATAAAAATAAAATTGAAAGTTGCATAAAATTAAATATGGAAATTCAATCCAGAAACCACTATACCTTAACGATCTATTTGGAAATTAAATAAAAAAGGAAGTTTAATTGAAAAGTAAATTGAATAAAAATGGAAGTTGAATAAAAATAAAAATGAAAGTTGCATAAAATTAAAAATGGAAGTTCAATCCAAAAACCACTATACCTTAACGATTTATTTGGAAACTAAATAAAAAAGGAAGTTGAGTAGAAAAGAAACTTGAATAAAAAAGGAAGTTAAATAAAAATAAAAATGGAAATTGCAGAAAATTAAAAATGGAAGTTTATTCCCGAAACCACTATACCTTAACGATCTATTTGGAAATTAAATAAAAAAAGAAGTTGAGTAGAAAAGAAAATTGAATAACAAAGGAAGTTAAATAAAAATAAAAATAGAAGTTGCAGAACATTAAAAATGGAAGTTCATTCCAGAAACCACTATACTTTAACGATCTATTTGGAAATTAAATAAAAAAGGAAGTTTAATAAAAAAATTAAATTGAATAAAAATGGAATTAGAATATAAATAAAAATGAACGTTGCATAAAATAAAAAATGGAAGTTCAACCCAGAAACCAATATACCTTAACGATCTATTTGGAAATTAAATAAAAAAGGAAGTTTAATAGAAAAGTAAATTGAATTAAAATGGAAGTTGAATAAAAATAAAAATGAAAGTTGCGGGAAATTAAATATGGAAGTTCAATCCAGAAACCACTTTACCTTAACGATCTGTTTGGAAATTAAATAAAAAAAGGATGTCTAATAGAAAAGTATATTGAATAAAAATGGAAGTTGTATAAAATAAAAATGAAAGTTGCATAAAATTAAAAATGGAAGTTCAATCCAAAAACCACTATACCTTAACGATCTATTTGGAAATTAAGTAGAAAAGGAAGTTGAGTACAAAAGAAAGTTGAATAGAAAAGAAAGTTAAATAAAAATAAAATTGGAAGTTCATTCAAGAAACCACTATACCTTAACGACCTATATGGAAATTAAATAAAAAAAGAAGTTAATAGAAAAGTAAATTGACTAAAAATGGAATTACAATAAAAATAAAAATGAAAGTTGCATAAAATTAAAAATGGAAGTTCAATCCAGAAACGACGACACCTTAACGATCTATTTGGAAATTAAATAAAAAAGGAAGTTTAAAAGAAAAGTAAATTGAATAAAAATGGAAGTTGAATAAAAATAAAAATGAAAGTTGCATAAAATTAAAAATGGAAGTTCAATCCCAAAACGACTATACCTTAACGATCCATTTGGAAATTAAATAAAAAAGGAAGTTGGGTAGAAAACAAACTTGAATAAAAAAGGAAGTTAAATAAAAATAAAACTGGACGTTGCAAAAAATTAAAAATGGAAGTTCACTCAAGAAACCACTATACCTTAACGATATATTTGGAAATTAAATAAAAAAGGATGTTTAATAATAAAGTAATTGAATAAAAATTGAAGTAGAATAAAAATGAAAATGAAAGTTGCATAAAATAAAAAGTGGATGTTCAATCCAGAAACCACTATACCTTAACGATTTGTTTGCAAATTAAATAAAAAAAGGAAGTTTAATAGAAAAGAAAATTGAATAAAAATGGAAGTTGAATAAAAATAAAAATGCAGGTTGCATAAAATTAAATATGGAAATTCAATCCAGAAACCACTATACGTTAACGACCTATTTGGAAATTAAATAAAAAAGGAAGTTTAATAGAAAAGTAAATTGAATAAAAATGGAAGTTGAATAAAAATAAAAATGAAAGTTGCATAAAATTAAAAATGGAAGTTCAATCCAAAAACCACTATACCTTAACGATTTATTTGGAAATTAATTAAAAAAGGAAGTTGAGTAGAAAAGAAACTTGAATAAAAAAGGAAGTTAAATAAAAATAAAAATGGAAGTTGCAGAAAATTAAAAATGGAAGTTCATTCCAGAAACCACTATAACTTAACGATCTATTTGGAAATTAAATAAAAAAGGAAGTTTAGTAGAAAAGAAAATTGAATAAAAAAGGAAGTTAAACAAAAATAAAAATGGAAGTTGCAGAACATTAAAAATGGAAGTTCGTTCCAGAAACCACAATACTTTAACGATCTATTTGGAAATTAAATAAAAAGGGAAGTTTAATAAAAAATTAAATTGAATAAAAATGGAAGTAGAATATAAATAAAAATGAAAGTTGCATAAAATAAAAAATGGAAGTTCAATCCAGAAACCACTATACCTTAACGATCTATTCGGAAATTAAATAAAAAAAGAAGTTTAATAGAAAAGTAAATTGAATTAAAATTGAAGTTGAATAAAAATAAAAATGAAAGTTGCGGGAAATTAAATATGGAAGTTCAATCCAGAGACCACTTTACCTTAACGATCTGTTTGGAAATTAAATAAAAAAAGGAAGTTTAATAGAAAAGTATATTGAATAAAAATAGAAGTTGTATAAAATAAAAATGAAAGTTTCATAAAATTAAAAAAGGAAGTTCAATCCAAAAACCACTATACCTTAAGGATCTATTTGGTAATTAAATAAAAAAGGAAGTTGAGTACAAAAGAAAGTTGAATAGAAAAGAAAGTTAAATAAAAATAAAATTAGAAGTTCATTCAAGAAACCACTATACCTTAACGACCTATATGGAAATTAAATTAAAAAGGAAGTTTAATAGAAAAGTAAATTGACTAAAAATGGAATTAGAATAAAAATAAAAATGAAAGTTGCAAAAAATTAAAAATGGAAGTTCAATCTAGAAACCACTACACCTTAACGATCTATTTGGAAATTAAATAAAAAAGGAAGTTTAAAAGAAAAGTAAATTGAATAAAAATGGAAGTTGAATAAAAATAAAAATGAAAGTTGCATAAAATTAAAAATGGAAGTTCAATCCAAAAACCACTATACCTTAACGATCTATTTGGAAATTAAATAAAAAAGGAAGTTGAGTAGAAAACAAACTTGAATAAAAAAGGAAGTTAAGTAAAAATAAAACTGGAAGTTGCAAAAAATTAAAAATGGAAGTTCACTCAAGAAAGCACTATACCTTAACGATCGATTTGGAAATTAACTAAAAAAGGATGTTTAATAGAAAAGTAAATTGAATAAAAATTGAAGTTGAATAAAAATGAAAATGAAAGTTGCGGGAAATTAAATATGGAAGTTCAATCCAGAAACCACTTTACCTTAACGATCTGTTTGAAAATTAAATAAAAAATGGATGTTTAATAGAAAAGTATATTCAATAAAAATGGAAGTTGTATAAAATAAAAATGAAAGTTGCATAAAATTAAAAATGGAAGTTCAATCCAAAAACCACTATACCTTAACGATCTATTTGGAAATTAAATAAAAAAGGAAGTTGAGTAGAAAACAAACTTGAATAAAAAAGGAAGTTAAGTAAAAATAAAACTGGAAGTTGCAAAAAATTAAGAATGGAAGTTCACTCAAGAAAGCACAATACCTTAACGATCGATTTGGAAATTAACTAAAAAAGGATGTTTAATAGAAAAGTAAATTGAATAAAAATTGAAGTTGAATAAAAATGAAAATGAAAGTTGCGGGAAATTAAATATGGAAGTTCAATCCAGAAATCACTTTACCTTAACGATCTGTTTGGAAATTAAATAAAAAATGGATGTTTAATAGAAAAGTATATTCAATAAAAATGGAAGTTGTATAAAATAAAAATGAAAGTTGCATAAAATTAAAAATGGAAGTTCAATCCAAAAACCACTATACCTTAACGATCTATTTGGAAAATAAATAAAAAAGGAAGTTGAGTACAAAAGAAAGTTGAATAGAAAAGAAAGTTAAATAAAAATAAAATTGGAAGTTCATTCAAGAAACTACTATACCTTAACGACCTATATGGAAATTAAATAAAAAAGGATGTTCACTAGAAAAGTAAATTGACTAAAAATGGAATTAGAATAAAAATAAAAATGAAAGTTGCATAAAATTAAAAATGGAAGTTCAATCCAGAAACCACTACACCTTAACGATCTATTTGGAAATTAAATAAAAAAGGAAGTTTAAAAGAAAAGTAAATTGAATAAAAATGGAAGTTGAATAAAAATAAAAATGAAAGTTGCATAAAATTAAAAATGGAAGTTCAAACCAAAAACCACTATACCTTAACGATCTATTTGGAAATTAAATAAAAAAGGAATTTAAGTAGAAAACAAACTTGAATAAAAAAGGAAGTTAAATAAAAATAAAACTGGAAGTTGCAAAAAATTAAGAATGAAAGTTCACTCAAGAAACCACTATACCTTAACGATCTATTTGGAAATTAAATAAAAAAGGATGTTTAATAGAAAAGTAAATTGAATAAAAATGAAAATGAAAGTTGCATAAAATAAAAAGTGGATGCTTAATCCAGAAACTACTATACCTTAACGATCTGTTTGCAAATTAAATAAAAAAGGATGTTTAATAGAAAAGAAAATTGAATAAAAATGGAAGTTGAATAAAAATAAAAATGAAATTTGCATAAAATTAAATATGGAAATTCAATCCAGAAACAACTATACTTTAACGACCTATTTGGAAATTAAATAAAAAAAGAAGTTTAATAGAAAAGTAAATTGAATAAAAATGGAAGTTGAATAAAAATAAAAATGAAAGTTGCATAAAATTAAAAATGAAAGTTCAATCCAAAAACCACCATACCTTAACGATTTATTTGGAAATTAAATAAAAAAGGAAGTTGAGTAGAAAAGAAACTTGAATAAAAAAGGTAGCTAAATAAATAAAAAAAATCGAAGTTGCAGAAAATTAAAAATGGAAGTTCATTCCAGAAACCATTATACCTTAACGATCTATTTGGAAATTAAATAAAAAAGGAAGTTGAGTAGAAAAGAAATTTGAATAAAAAAGGAAGTTAAATAAACATAAAAATGGAAGTTGCAGAACATTAAAAATGGAAGTTCATTCCAGAAACCACTATACTTTAGTGATCTATTTGGAAATTAAATAAAAAAGGAAGTTTAATAAAAAAATTAAATTGAATAAAAATGGAAGTAGATTATAAATAAAAATAAAAGTTGCATAAAATAAAAAATGGAAGTTCAATTCAGAAACCACAATACCTTAACGACCTATTTGGAAATTAAATAAAAAAGGAAGTTTAATAGAAAAGTAAATTGAATTAAAATGGAAGTTGAATAAAAATAAAAATGAAAGTTGCGGGAAATTAAATATGGAAGTTCAATCCAGAAACCATTATACCTTAACGATCTATTTGGAAATTAAATAAAAAAGGAAGTTGAATAGAAAAGTAAATTGAATAAAAATAGAAGTTGAATAAAAATAAAAATGGACGTAGAAGAAAACTAAATATGGAAGTTCAATCCAAAAACCACTACACCTTAACGATCTATTTGAAAAATAAATAAAAAAGAAAGTTGAGTAGAAAAGAAACTTGAATAGAAAAGAAAGTTAAATAAAAATAAAATTGGAAGTTTATTCAAGAAACCACTATACCTTAACGACCTATATGGAAATTAAATAAAAAAGGAAGTTTAATAGAAAAGTAAATTGAATAAAAATGGAATTAGAATAAAAATAAAAATGAAAGTTGCATAAAATTAAAAATGGAAGTTCAATCCAGAAACCACTACACCTTAACGATCAATTTGGAAATTAAATTAAAAAGGAAGTTTAAAAGAAAAGTAAATTGAATAAAAATGGAAGTTGAATAAAAATAAAAATGAAAGTTGCACAAAATTAAAAATGGAAGTTCAATCCAAAAACCACTATACCTTAACGATCTATTTAGAAATTAAATAAAAAAGGAAGTTGAGTAGAAAACAAACTTGAATAAAAAAGGAAGTTAAATAAAAATAAAACTGGAAGTTGCAAAAAATTAAAAATGGAAGTTCACTCAAGAAACCACTATACCTTAACGATCTATTTGGAAATTAAATAAAAAAGGATGTTTAATAGAAAAGCAAATTGAATAAAAATTGAAGTAGAATAAAAATGAAAATGAAAGTTGCATAAAATAAAAAGTGGATGCTCAATCCAGAAACCACTATACCTTAACGATCTGTTTGCAAATTAAATAAAAAAGGAAGTTTAATAGAAAAGAAAATTGAATAAAAATGGAAGTTGAATAAAAATAAAAATGAAAGTTGCATAAAATTAAATATGGAAATTCAATCCAGAAACCACTATACCTTAACGACCTATTTGGAAATTAAATAAAAAATGAAGTTTAATAGAAAAGTAAATTGAATAAAAATGGAAGTTGAATAAAAATAAAAATGAAAGTTGCATAAAATTAAAAATGGAAGTTCAATCCAAAAACCACTATACCTTAACGATTTATTTGGAAATTAAATAAAAAAGGAAGTTGAGTAGAAAAGAAACTTGATTAAAAATGGAAGTTAAATAAAAATAAAAATGGAAGTTGCAGAAAATTAAAAATGGAAGTTCATTCCAAAAACCACTATACCTTAACGATATATTTGGAAATTAAATAAAAAAGGAAGTTGAGTAGAAAAGAAACTTGAATAAAAAAGGAAGTTAAATAAAAATAAAAATAGAAGTTGCAGAACATTAAAAATGGAAGTTCATTCCAGAAACCACTATACTTTAACGATCTATTTGGAAATTAAATAAAAAAGGAAGTTTAATAAAAAAAATTAAATTGAATAAAAATGGAAGTAGAATATAAATAAAAATGAAAGTTGCATAAAATAAAAAATGGAAGTTCAATCCAGAAACCACTATACCTTAACGATCTATTTGGAAATTAAATAAAAAAGGAAGTTTAATAGAAAAGTAAATTGAATTAAAATGGAAGTTGAATAAAAATAAAAATGAAAGTTGCGGGAAATTAAATAGGGAAGTTCAATCCAGAAACCACTTTACCTTAACGATCTATTTGGAAATTAAATAAAAAAAGGATGTCTAATAGAAAAGTATATTGAATAAAAATGGAAGTTGTATAAAATAAAAATGAAAGTTGCATAAAATTAAAAATGGAAGTTCAATCCAAAAACCACTATACCTTAACGATCTATTTGGAAATTAAATAGAAAAGGAAGTTGAGTACAAAAGAAAGTTGAATAGAAAAGAAAGTTAAATAAAAATAAAATTGGAAGTTCATTCAAGAAACCACTATACCTTAACGACCTATATGGAAATTAAATAAAAAAGGAAGTTAATAGAAAAGTAAATTGACTAAAAATGGAATTAGAATAAAAATAAAAATGAAAGTTGCATAAAATTAAAAATGGAAGTTCTATCCAGAAACCACTACTCCTTAACGATCTATTTGGAAATTAAATAAAAAAGGAAGTTTAAAAGAAAAGTAAATTGAATAAAAATGGAAGTTGAATAAAAATAAAAATGAAAGTTGCATAAAATTAAAAATGGAAGTTCAATCCAAAAACCACTATACCTTAACGAGCCATTTGGAAATTAAATAAAAAAAGAAGTTGAGTAGAAAACAAACTTGAATAAAAAAGGAAGTTAAATAAAAATAAAACTGGAAGTTGCAAAAAATTAAAAATGGAAGTTCACTCAAGAAACCACTATACCTTAACGATATATTTGGAAATTAAATAAAAAAGGATGTTTAATAGAAAAGTAAATTGAATAAAAATTGAAGTAGAATAAAAATGAAAATGAAAATTGCATAAAATAAAAAGTGGATGTTCAATCCAGAAACCACTATACCTTAACGATTTGTTTGCAAATTAAATAAAAAAGGAAGTTTAATAGAAAAGAAAATTGAATAAAAATGGAAGTTGAATAAAAATAAAAATGCAAGTTGCATAAAATTAAATATGGAAATTCAATCCAGAAACCACTATACGTTAACGACCTATTTGGAAATTAAATAAAAAAGGAAGTTTAATAGAAAAGTAAATTGAATAAAAATGGAAGTTGAATAAAAATAAAAATGAAAGTTGCATAAAATTAAAAATGGAAGTTCAATCCAAAAACCACTATACCTTAACGATTTATTTGGAAATTAATTAAAAAAGGAAGTTGAGTAGAAAAGAAACTAGAATAAAAAAGGAAGTTAAATAAAAATAAAAATGGAAGTTGCAGAAAATTAAAAATGGAAGTTCATTCCAGAAACCACTATAACTTAACGATCTATTTGGAAATTAAATAAAAAAGGAAGTTTAGTAGAAAAGAAAATTGAATAAAAAAGGAAGTTAAACAAAAATAAAAATGGAAGTTGCAGAACATTAAAAATGGAAGTTCGTTCCAGAAACCAGTATACTTTAACGATCTATTTGGAAATTAAATAAAAAAGGAAGTTTAATAAAAAATTAAATTGAATAAAAATGGAAGTAGAATATAAATAAAAATGAAAGTTGCATAAAATAAAAAATGGAAGTTCAATCCAGAAACCACTATACCTTAACGATCTATTTGGAAATTAAATAAAAAAGGAAGTTTAATAGAAAAGTAAATTGAATTAAAATGGAAGTTGAATAAAAATAAAAATGAAAGTTGCGGGAAATTAAATATGGAAGTTCAATCCAGAGACCACTTTACCTTAACGATCTGTTTGGAAATTAAATAAAAAAAGGAAGTTTAATAGAAAAGTATATTGAATAAAAATGGAAGTTGTATAAAATAAAAATGAAAGTTGCATAAAATTAAAAGTGGAAGTGCAATCCAAAAACCACTATACCTTAACGATCTATTTGGTAATTAAATAAAAAAGGAAGTTGAGTACAAAAGAAAGTTGAATAGAAAAGAAAGTGAAATAAAAATAAAATTAGAAGTTCATTCAAGAAACCACTATACCTTAACGACCTATATGGATATTAAATTAAAAAGGAAGTTCACTAGAAAAGTAAATTGACTAAAAATGGAATTAGAATAAAAATAAAAATGTAAGTTGCAAAAAATTAAAAATGGAAGTTCAATCCAGAAACCACTACACCTTAACGATCTATTTGGAAATTAAATAAAAAAGGAAGTTGAATAAAAATAAAAATGAAAGTTGCATAAAATTAAAAATGGAAGTTCAATCCAAAAACCACTATACCTTAACGATCTATTTGGAAATTAAATAAAAAAGGAAGTTGCGTAGAAAACAAACTTGAATAAAAAAGGAAGTTAAGTAAAAATAAAACTGGAAGTTGCAAAAAATTAAAAATGGAAGTTCACTCAAGAAAGCACTATACCTTAACGATCGATTTGGAAATTAACTAAAAAAGGATGTTTAATAGAAAAGGAAATTGAATAAAAATTGAAGTAGAATAAAAATGAAAATGAAAGTTGCGGGAAATTAAATATGGAAGTTCAATCCAGAAACCACTTTACCTTAACGATCTGTTTGGAAATTAAATAAAAAAAGGATGTTTAATAGAAAAGTATATTCAATAAAAATGGAAGTTGTATAAAATAAAAATGAAAGTTGCATAAAATTAAAAATGGAAGTTCAATCCAAAAACCACTATACCTTAACGATCTATTTGGAAAATAAATAAAAAAGGAAGTTGAGTACAAAAGAAAGTTGAATAGAAAAGAAAGTTAAATAAAAATAAAATTGGAAGTTCATTCAAGAAACTACTATACCTTAACGACCTATATGGAAATTAAATAAAAAAGGAAGTTCACTAGAAAAGTAATGTAACGCCCTCAAAATAATAACATTAAACCCAACAAATAAGACATGCGTTGACGTATAAACAAATCCACCTTCTATTATTCATTAGCGTCTCATTACATAAGTATTACATGTTAACATCATAACAAAATGCCCTACGGGCTTACAGCTTTCCAAGTTAACACTTGGTTACAACAAAGAGTACTAACTCGATACACATTAAGCCCTTGGCTTGAAGTTACATGTAATACATCAAAAGTAAAACAACAAAACATGTCCGCCTCTAGCCTCCCAGCTATGTCCTTGGAGGTGGCATGCTTCCTGTACCTGAAAATGATATTCCCATATAGGGTGAGCCACAGCCCAGTAGAAATACACTAAACCAACCATGGACAATGACTAAAACATTAGCAATTGATAGCTGGTCAACACTGATACAATCACATAAATTACATATTTATGTCAACGACTTACAAGTCCCATTTACTTTTCATTTTCCCTTTTTCAACAGATAAGCATTCTAGCTCTATCATCATTTCCACAGATATGTATAAAAACTATATCTCACATTCAGATAAGCATAAAAGCTGTATCCACATTCTCAACAGATATGTATATCAACAATATCCACAGATAAGCATACAAGCTGTATCCACATTCTACAACAGATATGTATATCAACAATATCCACAGATAAGCATACAAGCTGTATCCACACTTCACAAAGATAAGCATATGAGCTCTATCTTCACTTCTCTAGACAAGCATATGAGCTCTGTCTACGGAGTTCATCCCCTATCTCCTCCCAATACCTATCCGGTTTAGAGGTACATCCCCTATCTTCCCCTAAACCGCGGAGTACATCCTCTATCTCCTCCTCTACACATAACGTATATAAACACATTGGCTCTATATACAATCACACAATACACACAATTAATGTATTCTATCAACCGTCAAGTTCCATGACACATTCCATTGATTAGTTTCCGTTTACCTAATCATCATGCATTGTCTACAACAATCTCGACTATCCTCCACCGATAGCCCAAGCAGTTATTTCTAAAACAGAAAATAAATGCACAAATGGATATTTAATCAACATTTCATTTCCTCAT
Source organism: Camellia sinensis (assembly GCF_055761805.1). Classification (NCBI taxonomy): domain Eukaryota; kingdom Viridiplantae; phylum Streptophyta; class Magnoliopsida; order Ericales; family Theaceae; genus Camellia; species Camellia sinensis. The sequence goes on along the minus strand of NW_028128987.1, from coordinate 42,043,217 downwards.
TTCTCACCAATTAATTATCTCAATTAATTAAACAATGTAATTAGGCCATTTTCCATAATTACTATTTCAACCCTTAGGTCCCATCTTCATCAATGATTCAACAATCATTCCATTTTTTTCTATGCCAAACATGCATCTAGGTTTATTATGAATAAAACCCCAACTTTTGTAAAATTACACAAAAGCCCCAAACTTTCACAAAATTACCAAACCAAGCCCAACATCTCAAAATACCAAAATTTAAAGACAAAACCCATAGAGAGGAGTAGGTTATCCCTACCTCAAATTCGGAGTCCCAAAGGAGAAGACGACAAAACCCAACGTGCTCCAAAACCCGAGATTTTCAGATTAAAATGAAGCCCTCGACGATCAACAACTTTTTTGTAAAGGCCAAAGGTGAGTAAATCACTCCTACTAGATCAAAACCTAGAGAGAAGGTAGAGTCTAGAGTGAGAGGCTCAACAATGGTGATTTTGGAAAAGTAAGAGAGAGAAGAGAAAGTGAAAAAGTGATTTAAAGAGTCACAAATTCGGGACTTTAACCCAGGTCTCCGCTCGAGCGTAAAACACCCCGCTCGAGCGGCCACTCACAGACTTCCGCTCGAGCGGCCAACCTCCCGCTCGAGCGCCAAATGCACTCGCCCAGCACTTTTGCAGAACCAGGCCTCCGCTCGAGCTCCCAACCCTACGCTCGAGCGGCACTCAGACAAACTCCGCTCGAGCGGCCAATAACACGCTCGAGCGTACAACGCTGCACAGGAAAATACTGAATGGGTGTAATCTACGCTCGAGCGCCAACACCTCCGCTCGAGCGTACAGGCCAAAAATCTGGGCAACTAGTTTTGGTTTCTAAACTCAACCAATCTGAAACAAATCCGCCCAACACATCCTATAACTCAAATACGAAGTAAAAAGGATGTAAACAAAACAATAAACAACTACTAACATCCACGGACACATGTTCGGATCACGGTATAACAAGGGTAAACCCGGGATCGCTATAACCTCCCCCCCTTAAAGAATTTCGTCCCCGAAATTAAGCACAAGTTTCAAAAACAAGTTTTTCTCCATTGTAAACAATGTTACGCTTTAACATTCAACAATCCGACCCATTTCCGGTCATCCCATCCCTTTAACAAGAGACATATCACAATATGTAAACAACATAGGCATTATCAACATGCATCAACATTATGCACTATCTTTCCAATTTCAACAATATATTCAACACATATAGTGTCACATTCAACTTCCATATGAGGCAAGTTCCAAACATACTTCCAATAATCAAAACATTTTCAATGTTTTACAACCTAAGACATATATAAAAGCTCTTAAGTTCAATAACATGCAAACTTTAAATACAAGATCACATATCACCAAACAAGTCCGGATATTTCTCTCGGACTTCCAACTCACGTTCCCAAGTGGCTTCCTCCACTCCGTGATGTTTCCACAAGACTTTCACCAAAGGAATGGTCTTACCACGCAGGACCTGATCCCGCCTATCCAAGACCCGAACCGGTCTCTCCTCATACGAGGCATCCTCATCTACCTCTAAATCGCTCCAATCCAGCACATGTGATGGATCTGGCTCATACTTCCGAAGCATACTCACATGAAACACGTCATGCACTCCAGACAACTGCGGTGGTAAGGCTAACCGATATGCAACCTCGCCAATCCTCTCAAGGATCTCAAAAGGACCAATAAACCGAGGGGATAACTTCCCACTCTTCCCAAACCTCATCAGACCTCGCCTAGGTGATATCTTCAGAAAGACATGGTCACCTACCTCAAACGCCAAAGGTCTCCTCCTACAGTCGGCATAACTCTTTTGTCGACTCTGGGCTGTAACGAGCCTCCTACGGATAAGCTCAACTTTCTCCGTCGTCTCCCTAACCAACTCCGGACCCAACAAAGGTGCATCGCCCACCTCGGCCCAACAAACTGGAGACCTACACGGTCGGCCATACAAGGCCTCAAACGGTGCCATACCGATGCTAGACTGAAAACTGTTGTGGTAGGCAAACTCTACCAATGGCAAGTGCCTCTCCCACGTCCCACTGAAATCCAAGACACAACCCCGAAGCATATCCTCGAGGATCTGAATAGTACGCTCGGACTGCCCGTCAGTCTGAGGATGATAAGCTGTACTAAAGGTCAACTTAGTGCCCAAGGCACTCTGCAAACTCTGCCACAACCTAGCAGTAAAACGAGGATCTCTATCTGAGACGATCGTCACTGGGACCCCATGCAATCTCACTACGTCCCGAATATACAAATCGGCAAGATGATCTACCGAATCTCTCACGCGCATAGGAATAAAGTGCGCCGACTTAGTCAACCGGTCTACAACCACCCAAATAGCATCACTACCCCGCTGAGTCCTCGGAAGACCTACAACGAAGTCCATAGTGACATGCTCCCACTTCCACTCGGCAATAGGCAAGGGTTGCAACAAACCCGCTGGCCTCTGATGCTCGGCCTTCACTTGCTGGCAAGTAAGGCACTTCGATACGAAAACAGCCACATCTCTCTTCATACCCCGCCACCAAAACTGGCGACCCAAATCCTGATACATCTTAGTACCTCCCGGATGCACCGCAAGGCGCGAATGGTGAAACTCTCGGAGTACTTCCTCACGGCAAGACTCCGGTACAAACAAACGGTTTCGGTATCTCACACTCAGGTCGGGATACACCGTCAAACCCTTCTCAACTTTCCCACTAGAGATCTTCTCTCGGAGAAATTCTACCTCAAGGTCACCTCTCTGTGCCTCTAACACTCTAATCACAAGTGTAGGTTGCGCAACAACAGAAAACAAGGCCGCAGCCTCGACAGATTCGCCCAGTAGCAAATCAAACTCGCCAAGTGCTCCCAACATCTCCCATTCCCGGATGGCTATACAAGCTACATCACTAATGGTTTTCCTACTAAGGGCATCGGCCACAACATTGGCCTTTCCCGGATGATAATGCAACTCAAAATCATAATCCTCGATGAACTCCATCCATCTCCTCTGCCTCAAATTCAAGTCTTTCTGTGTAAACAGATACTTCAAACTCTTATGATCCGAGAATACCTCGAACCTCTCACCATAAAGGTAGTGCCTCCAGACTTTCAAGGCAAAGATCACAGCTGCTAACTCTAGGTCGTGTGTGGGGTAATTCTTCTCGTGTATTTTCAACTGACGTGAGCCATAAGCTACCACTTTTCCCTCTTGCATCAACACACAACCCAAACCCTCTCGTGAAGCATCACAATAAACCGCATAACCCAACCCTCTCTCCGGAATAATCAACACCGGAGCGGTGGTCAATCTAACTTTCAGCTCTTGGAACGACTTTTCACAAGTCTCACTCCACACAAACTTGACTCCCTTCCGAGTCAGTCTAGTCAACGGTGACGCTAACCTGGAGAAATCTTTCACAAACCGACGATAATACCCAGCCAATCCCAGAAAACTGCGGATCTCAAACACACTCTTAGGCTGTGCCCAATCTTGCACTGCCTCAACCTTGGATGTATCAACAGACACCCCTTCCCCGGATACCACGTGGCCTAAGAATTTGACTTCCCTCAGCCAGAACTCACACTTCCCAAACTTGGCATACAGCCTATGGGCTCTAAGTAACTCAAGCACCACTCTCAAGTGTGCCTCGTGCTCCTCCTCAGAAGACGAATAGATAAGGATATCGTCCACGAAAACAACCACAAATCGGTCTAAGAACTCCCGGAAAATCCGGTTCATCAAGTCCATAAAGACTGCCGGTGCATTGGTAAGCCCAAATGGCATCACCAAAAACTCGTAATGGCCATACCGCGTACGGAATGCCGTCTTAGGAATATCTTCCTCCCTGACCCTTAACTGATAGTAACCCGATCTCAAGTCTATCTTAGAGAAACAACGGGAACCCTTCAACTGGTCAAACAAATCATCTATACGGGGCATAGGGTACTTATTTTTAACCGTAGCCCGATTCAACTTCCGGTAGTCTATACACAATCTCAAGGCACCATCTTTCTTTTTAACAAAGAGGGCCGGTGCTCCCCACGGTGAAACACTAGGGCGAACAAAGCCCTTATCGAGCAATTCCTGGAGCTGAACTTTCAACTCAACCAACTCTGCCGGAGCAAAACGGTAAGGTGCCATAGAAATCGGCGCCGTACCCGGCACTAAATCAATAGAGAATTCTATCTCTCGGTGAGGTGGCAAACTAACAAGTTCTTCGGGAAAAACATCCGAATACTCACAAACCACCCTCGGCAACACAATCTGAGTCTCAACACACTCGCTACTCTCAAAGCTAGCAAGTAAACCACTAAGCTCACTTCGCCCTCGCGAATCAAACCCCGGTGGCAAAATACTACCAACCCGGTCTCCCAAGAAATGGAACCACTCCCCGCTCAAGGTACACAATGTAACCCTCTGGCGGTAGCAATCAATAACAGCCCGGTATGACGATAACCAGTCCATACCCAAAATAACATCAAAACCCTTCATGGGCATGACAACAAACGGAAAAGGAAGCCTATAATCGGCGACCTCAATATCACATCCTCTAACACCCTGTTTCAGGATCAACTCACCGCCCAAAGGCGATACCACACAAATAGGAGATGCTAACTGTGCTAACTCCAATTCCAAAACAGATGCAAATGCAGCAGATACAAAAGAATGAGATGCACCCGTGTCTATCAACACATTAGCAACTGAGTTGCAAAACAGAAAAGTACCTCTCACCACTGATGGAGCCGGTACTAAATCCTGCGCGGTAACAGCATACACGCGCCCCGTAGGCCCCTGGTCTACCTGCTCACCTCTCGGAGCAAAAGACTGCTGCACAGACTGGGATGATGAAACTCCCGGATTGGCCCTCGAGGCCTGCACAGACTGAGCTGGCTGAAAACCCTGCGTCTGCCTAGAACCAGACGCTCCCGAAGTGGCACTCAACTGTGGGCAAAACCTCTTCATGTGCCCAGGTTGTCCACACTGATAACAAGTCAAGAGCTGCCCCCTGCCCAAACTCTGACTCTGCGGTCTAGCTGAAGAAGAAGCAGCTTTCTGACCTCCACCCTTCTGCGGGCAAACAGATACCTTGTGACCCAGCTGGCCACACTTGTAACAGGTGAAATCCCCCTGACCACCTCTCCCGGAGCCAACACTCGGCACTGGGAAGGTCGATCTAGCAACACCACCCTGCGACTGCTGAGGGTTAGAACCCCTCTGCCTCCTACCATCACCCTGACTATCCTGACTCCTCTTGGAGCCTCTCTGCCCCTCATCCTCCTCCTGCATCATAAGCTCCATATGAGCTGCAGCGTCCACTAGGTGTCTATACTCTCGAATATAAGACCCACCAATTCTCAACTTGAGGCCCCGCCTCAACTTCCGCTCAAACTCATAGCAACGGCGTTCCTCAGACGCCACCAGTTCAGGTGCAAACCTAGACAGACTGGTAAAAGTAGCCTCAAACTCGGCCACTGACAAGCCCTGCTGATTAAGCCGGCTAAACTGATCCCTCAGCTTCTCTCTAGCTACTGCAGACAAAAACCTCTCCTGAAAAGCATTCACAAATGCCTCCCAAGTCCCACCAACACGAGCCTTCTCGTATTTCCACCATTGACCCGCATCTCCCTTCAGCTGGAAGGATGCCAAGGTCACTTTCAGTGCTCCGTCCTCGATGCCAAGCATCTCAAACGTCTTCGTTGTCTGTTCGAGCCATTCATCTGCCTTAAGCGGCTCTTTAGGATCCCCGATAAACTCGTCCGGATTACACCGAAAGAACTCCCTCTTCAAGAAGGAAGGCCCTGCCTCAACTGCCTGATTCTCAGCCCTAAGAATACCCAAAGCTCCTGCTAACTCTCTGGCCAAGGCACCCATAGCCTGCTGACCTACTGGCTCGGCCACAGTGGCCTGACCAACTCCCTCCTGTACTGCCGGAATCTCACCCGGTAACGGTACTTCTTGCCTCGCAGGTCTACCACGCCTAGCTCTTCTTCCTCGTCCTGACATCCTAATAAGGGCAACACAGAACATTAGCACATTCACGAATGTGCCGAAACTAAACACTCACGTCCTAATGCATGGACAACTGTAATTCACTCCACATAAGCACATAAACACATAAGCACTTACGAATTTCATTTCCGGATAATGATAGTCCCGAGGCGTTACTAGAGTTCCGGTTAGAAACAGCATTGATCAAGTGCTTTTCCAACAAGACTGCCAGAAACTCAAGGATCCAATCAACATCCCAGAAATTAAATCCCATACCCACATAGTCACATAAGCATGCTATCAATTAAGCACATAGCATATGGTACTACATCTACGTCTCTATCAAGCGAGACAAACCCATTGTGATACTAATCACTTCCCACGTACCCAAAGTATTCGAACCTGGTACGCTCTGATACCAAGTTGTAACGCCCTCAAAATAATAACATTAAACCCAACAAATAAGACATGCGTTGACGTATAAACAAATCCACCTTCTATTATTCATTAGCGTCTCATTACATAAGTATTACATGTTAACATCATAACAAAATGCCCTACGGGCTTACAGCTTTCCAAGTTAACACTTGGTTACAACAAAGAGTACTAACTCGATACACATTAAGCCCTTGGCTTGAAGTTACATGTAATACATCAAAAGTAAAACAACAAAACATGTCCGCCTCTAGCCTCCCAGCTATGTCCTTGGAGGTGGCATGCTTCCTGTACCTGAAAATGATATTCCCATATAGGGTGAGCCACAGCCCAGTAGAAATACACTAAACCAACCATGGACAATGACTAAAACATTAGCAATTGATAGCTGGTCAACACTGATACAATCACATAAATTACATATTTATGTCAACGACTTACAAGTCCCATTTACTTTTCATTTTCCCTTTTTCAACAGATAAGCATTCTAGCTCTATCATCATTTCCACAGATATGTATAAAAACTATATCTCACATTCAGATAAGCATAAAAGCTATATCCACATTCTCAACAGATATGTATATCAACAATATCCACAGATAAGCATACAAGCTGTATCCACATTCTACAACAGATATGTATATCAACAATATCCACAGATAAGCATACAAGCTGTATCCACACTTCACAAAGATAAGCATATGAGCTCTATCTTCACTTCTCTAGACAAGCATATGAGCTCTGTCTACGGAGTTCATCCCCTCTCTCCTCCCAATACCTATCCGGTTTAGAGGTACATCCCCTATCTTCCCCTAAACCGCGGAGTACATCCCCTATCTCCTCCTCTACACATAACGTATATAAACACATTGGTTCTATATACAATCACACAATACACACAATTAATGTATTCTATCAACCGTCAAGTTCCATGACACATTCCATTGATTAGTTTCCGTTTACCTAATCATCATGCATTGTCTACAACAATCTCGACTATCCTCCACCGATAGCCCAAGCAGTTATTTCTAAAACAGAAAATAAATGCACAAATGGATATTTAATCAACATTTCATTTCCTCATTTCTCACCAATTAATTATCTCAATTAATTAAACAATGTAATTAGGCCATTTTCCATAATTACTATTTCAACCCTTAGGTCCCATCTTCATCAATGATTCAACAATCATTCCATTTTTTTCTATGCCAAACATGCATCTAGGTTTATTATGAATAAAACCCCAACTTTTGTAAAATTACACAAAAGCCCCAAACTTTCACAAAATTACCAAACCAAGCCCAACATCTCAAAATACCAAAATTTAAAGACAAAACCCATAGAGAGGAGTAGGTTATCCCTACCTCAAATTCGGAGTCCCAAAGGAGAAGACGACAAAACCCAACGTGCTCCAAAACCCGAGATTTTCAGATTAAAATGAAGCCCTCGACGATCAACAACTTTTTTGTAAAGGCCAAAGGTGAGTAAATCACTCCTACTAGATCAAAACCTAGAGAGAAGGTAGAGTCTAGAGTGAGAGGCTCAACAATGGTGATTTTGGAAAAGTAAGAGAGAGAAGAGAAAGTGAAAAAGTGATTTAAAGAGTCACAAATTCAGGACTTTAACCCAGGTCTCCGCTCGAGCGTAAAACACCCCGCTCGAGCGGCCACTCACAGACTTCCGCTCGAGCGGCCAACCTCCCGCTCGAGCGCCAAATGCACTCGCCCAGCACTTTTGCAGAACCAGGCCTCCGCTCGAGCTCCCAACCCTACGCTCGAGCGGCACTCAGATAAACCCCGCTCGAGCGGCCAATAACACGCTCGAGCGTACAACGCTGCACAGGAAAATACTGAATGGGTGTAATCTACGCTCGAGCGCCAACACCTCCGCTCGAGCGTACAGGCCAAAAATCTGGACAACTAGTTTTGGTTTCTAAACTCAACCAACCTGAAACAAATCTGCCCAACACATCCTATAACTCAAATACGAAGTAAAAAGGATGTAAACAAAACAATAAACAACTACTAACATCCACGGACACATGTTCGGATCACGGTATAACAAGGGTAAACCCGGGATCGCTATAAGTAAATTGACTAAAAATGGAATTAGAATAAAAATAAAAATGAAAGTTGCATAAAATTAAAAATGGAAGTTCAATCCAGAAACCACTACACCTTAACGATCTATTTGGAAATTAAATGAAAAAGGAAGTTTAAAAGAAAAGTAAATTGAATAAAAATGGAAGTTGAATAAAAATAAAAATGAAAGTTGCATAAAATTAAAAATGGAAGTTCAATCCAAAAACCACTATACCTTAACGATCTATTTGGAAATTAAATAAAAAAGGAAGTTGAGTAGAAAACAAACTTGAATAAAAAAGGAAGTTAAATAAAAATAAAACTGGAAGTTGCAAAAAATTAAAAATGGAAGTTCACTCAAGAAACCACTATACCTTAACGATCTATTTGGAAATTAAATAAAAAAGGATGTTTAATAGAAAAGTAAATTGAATAAAAATGAAAATGAAAGTTGCATAAAATAAAAAGTGGATGTTCAATCCAGAAACTACTATACCTTAACGATCTGTTTGCAAATTAAATAAAAAAGGAAGTTTAATAGAAAAGAAAATTGAATAAAAATAAAAATGAAAGTTGCATAAAATTAAATATGGAAATTCAATCCAGAAACAACTATACTTTAACGATCTATTTGGAAATTAAATAAAACAAGAAGTTTAATAGAAAAGTAAATTGAATAAAAATGGAAGTTGAATAAAAATAAAAATGAAAGTTGCATAAAATTAAAAATGAAAGTTCAATCCAAAAACCATCATACCTTAACGATTTATTTGGAAATTAAATAAAAAAGGAAGTTGAGTAGAAAAGAAACTTGAATAAAAAAGGTAGCTAAATAAAAAAAAAAATGGAAGTTCATTCCAGAAACCACTATACCTTAACGATTTATTTGGAAATTAAATAAAAAAGGAAGTTGAGTAGAAAAGAAACTTGAATAAAAAAGGAAGTTAAATAAACATAAAAATGGAAGTTGCAGAACATTAAAAATGGAAGTTCAATCCAGAAACCACTATACTTTAACGATCTATTTGGAAATTAAATAAAAAAGGAAGTTTAATAAAAAATTAAATTGAATAAAAATGGAAGTAGATTATAAATAAAAATAAAAGTTGCATAAAATAAAAAATGGAAGTTCAATTCAGAAACCACTATACCTTAACGACCTATTTGGAAATTAAATAAAAAAGGAAGTTTAATAGAAAAGTAAATTGAATTAAAATGGAAGTTGAATAAAAATAAAAATGAAAGTTGCGGGAAATTAAATATGGAAGTTCAATCCAGAAACCATTATACCTTAACGATCTATTTGGAAATTAAATAAAAAAGGAAGTTGAATAGAAAAGTAAATTGAATAAAAATAGAAGTTGAATAAAAATAAAAATGGAAGTAGAAGAAAACTAAATATGGAAGTTCAATCCAAAAACCACTACACCTTAACGATCTATTTGAAAAATAAATAAAAAAGGAAGTTGAGTAGAAAAGAAACTTGAATAGAAAAGAAAGTTAAATAAAAATAAAATTGGAAGTTTATTCAAGAAACCACTATACCTTAACGACCTATATGGAAATTAAATAAAAAAGGAAGTTTAATAGAAAAGTAAATTGAATAAAAATGGAATTAGAATAAAAATAAAAATGAAAGTTGCATAAAATTAAAAATGGAAGTTCAATCCAGAAACCACTACACCTTAACGATCTATTTGGAAATTAAATAAAAAAGGAAGTTTAAAAGAAAAGTAAATTGAATAAAAATGGAAGTTGAATAAAAATAAAAATGAAAGTTGCATAAAATTAAAAATGGAAGTTCAATTCAAAAACCACTATACCTTAACGATCTATTGGGAAATTAAATAAAAAAGGAAGTTGAGTAGAAAACAAACTTGAATAAAAAAGGAAGTTAAATAAAAATAAAACTGGAAGTTGCAAAAAATTAAAAATCGAAGTTCACTCAAGAAACCACTATACCTTAACGATCTATTTGGTAATTAAATAAAAAAGGATGTTTAATAGAAAATTAAAATGAATAAAAATTGAAGTAGAATAAAAATGAAAATGAAAGTTGCATAAAATAAAAAGTGGATGCTCAATCCAGAAACCACTATACCTTAACGATCTGTTTGCAAATTAAATAAAAAAGGAAGTTTAATACAAAAGAAAATTGAATAAAAATGGAAGTTGAATAAAAATAAAAATGAAAGCTGCATAAAATTAAATATGGAAATTCAATCCAGAAACCACTATACCTTAACGACCTATTTGGAAATTAAATAAAAAAGGAAGTTTAATAGAAAAGTAAATTGAATAAAAATGGAAGTTGAATAAAAAGAAAAATGAAAGTTGCATAAAATTAAAAATGGAAGTTCAAACCAAAAACCACTATACCTTAACGATTTATTTGGAAATTAAATAAAAAAGGAAGTTGAGTAGAAAAGAAACTTGAATAAAAATGGAAGTTAAATAAAAATAAAAATAGAAGTTGCAGAAAATTAAAAATGTAAGTTCATTCCAGAAACCACTATACCTTAACGATCTATTTGGAAATTAAATAAAAAAGGAAGTTTAGTAGAAAAGAAAATTGAATAAAAAAGGAAGTTAAACAAAAATAAAAATGGAAGTTGCAAAACATTAAAAATGGAATTTCATTTCAGAAACCACTATACTTTAACAATCTATTTGGAAATTAAATAAAAAAGGAAGTTTAATAAAAAATTAAATTGAATAAAAATGGAAGTAGAATATAAATACAAATGAAAGTTGCATAAAATAAAAAATGGAAGTTCAATCCAGAAACCACTATACCTTAACGATCTATTTGGAAATTAAATAAAAAAGGAAGTTTAATAGAAAAGTAAATTGAATTAAAATGGAAGTTGAATAAAAATAAAAATGAAAGTTGCGGGAAATTAAATATGGAAGTTCAATCCAGAAACCACTTTACCTTAACGATCTGTTTGGAAATTAAATAAAAAAAGGATGTTTAATAGAAAAGTATATTGAATAAAAATGGAAGTTGTATAAAATAAAAATGAAAGTTGCATAAAATTAAAAATGGAAGTTCAATCCAAAAACCACTATCCCTTAACGATCTATTTGGAGATTAAATAAAAAAGGAAGTTGAGTACAAAAGAAAGTTGAAAAGAAAAGAAAGTTAAATAAAAATAAAATTGGAAGTTCATTCAAGAAACCACTATACCTTAACGACCTATATGGAAATTAAATAAAAAAGGAAGTTTAATAGAAAAGTAAATTGACTAAAAATGGAATTAGAATAAAAATAAAAATGAAAGTTGTAAAAAATTAAAAATGGAAGTTCAATCTAGAAGCCACTACACCTTAACGATCTATTTGGAAATTAAATAAAAATGGAAGTTTAAAAGAAAAGTAAATTGAATAAAAATGGAAGTTGAATAAAAATAAAAATGAAAGTTGCATAAAATTAAAAATGGAAGTTCAATCCAAAAACCACTATACCTTAACGATCTATTTGGAAATTAAATAAAATAGGAAGTTGAGTAGAAAACAAACTTGAATAAAAAAGGATGTTAAATAAAAATAAAACTAGAAGTTGCAAAAAATTAAAAATGGAAGTTCACTCAAGAAACCACTATACCTTAACGATCTATTTGGAAATTAAATAAAAAAGGATGTTTAATAGAAAAGTAAATTGAATAAAAATTGAAGTAGAATAAAAATGGAAATGAAAGTTGCATAAAATAAAAAGTGGATGTTCAATCCAGAAACCACTATACCTTAACGATCTGTTTGCAAATTAAATAAAAAAGGAAGTTTAATAGAAAAGAAAACTGAATAAAAATGGAAGTTGAATAAAAATAAAAATGAAAGTTGCATAAAATTAAATATGGAAATTCAATCCAGAAACAACTATACTTTAAAGATCTATTTTGAAATTAAATAAAAAAGGAAGTTTAATAGAAAAGTAAATTGAATAAAAATGGAAGTTGAATAAAAATAAAAATGAAAGTTGCATAAAATTTAAAATGGATGTTCAATCCAAAAACCACTATACCATAACGATTTATTTGGAAATTAAATAAAAAAGGAAGTTGAGTAGAAAAGAAACTTGAATAAAAAAGGAAGCTAAATAAAAATAAAAATGGAAGTTGCAGAAAATTAAAAATGGAAGTTCATTCCAGAAACCACTATACCTTAACGATCTATTTGGAAATTAAATAAAAAAGGAAGTTGAGTAGAAAAGAAACTTGAATAAAAAAGGAAGTTAAATAAAAATAAAAATGGAAGTTGCAGAACATTAAAAATGGAAGTTCATTCCAGAAATCACTATACTTTAACGATCTATTTGGAAATTAAATAAAAAAGGAAGTTTAATAAAAAATTAAATTGAATAAAAATGGAAGTAGAATATAAATAAAAATAAAAGTTGCATAAAATAAAAAATGGAAGTTCAATTCAAAAACCACTATACCTTAACGACCAATTTGGAAATTAAATAAAAAAGGAAGTTTAATAGAAAAGTAAATTGAATTAAAATGGAAGTTGAATAAAAATAAAAATGAAAGTTGCGGGAAATTAAATATGGAAGTTCAATCCAGAAACCACTTTACCTTAACGATCTGTTTGGAAATTAAATAAAAAAAGGATGTTTAATAGAAAAGTATATTGAATAAAAATGGAAGTTGTATAAATTAAAAATGAAAGTTGCATAAAATTAAAAATGGAAGTTCAATCCAAAAACCACTATACCTTAACGATCTATTTGGAAATTAAATAAAAAAGGAAGTTGAGTACAAAAGAAAGTTGAATTGAAAAGAAAGTTAAATAAAAATAAAATTGGAAGTTTATTCAAGAAACCACTATACCTTAACGACCTATATGGAAATTAAATAAAAAAGGAAGTTTAATAGAAAAGTAAATTGACTAAAAATGGAATTAGAATAAAAATAAAAATGAAAGTTGCAAAAAATTAAAAATAGAAGTTCAATCCAGAAGCCACTACACCTTAACGATGTATTTGGAAATTAAATAAAAATGGCAGTTTAAAAGAAAAGTAAATTGAATAAAAATGGAAGTTGAATAAAAATAAAAATGAAAGTTGCATAAAATTAAAACTGGAAGTTCAATCCAAAAACCACTATACCTTAACGATCTATTTGGAAATTAAATAAAATAGGAAGTTGAGTAGAAAACAAACTTGAATAAAAAAGGAAGTTAAATAAAAATAAAACTGGAAGTTGCAAAAAATTAAAAATGGAAGTTCACTCAAGAAACCACTATACCTTAACGATTTATTTGGAAATTAAATAAAAAAGGATGTTTAATAGAAAAGTAAATTGAATAAAAATTGAAGTAGAATAAAAATGAAAATGAAGGTTGCATAAATTAAAAAGTGGATGTTCAATCCAGAAACCACTATACCTTAACGATCTGTTTGCAAATTAAATAAAAAAGGAAGTTTAATAGAAAAGAAAATTGAATAAAAATGGAAGTTGAATAAAAATAAAAAGGAAAGTTGCATAAAGTTAAATATGGAAATTCAATCCAGAAACAACTATACTTTAACGATCTATTTGGAAATAAAATAAAAAAGGAAGTTTAATAGAAAAGTAAATTGAATAAAAATGGAAGTTGAATAAAAATAAAAATGAAAGTTGCATAAAATTAAAAATGGAAGTTCAATCCAAAAACCACTATACCTTAACGATTTATTTGGAAATTAAATAAAAAAGGAAGTTGAGTAGAAAAGAAACTTGAATAAAAAAGGAAGCTAAATAAAAATAAAAATGGAAGTTGCAGAAAATTAAAAATGGAAGTTCATTCCAGAAACCACTATAACTTAACGATCTATTTGGAAATTAAATAAAAACGGAAGTTGAGTAGAAAAGAAACTTGAATAAAAAAGGAAGTTAAATAAAAATAAAAATGGAAGTTGCAGAACATTAAAAATGGAAGTTCATTCCAGAAACCACTATACTTTAACGATCTATTTGGAAATTAAATAAAAAAGGAAGTTTAATAAAAAATTAAATTGAATAAAAATGGAAGTAGAATATAAATAAAAATAAAAGTTGCATAAAATAAAAAATGGAAGTTCAATTCAGAAACCACTATACCTTAACGACCAATTTGGAAATTAAATAAAAAAGGAAGTTTAACAGAAAAGTAAATTGAATTAAAATGGAAGTTGAATAAAAATAAAAATGAAAGTTGCGGGAAATTAAATATGGAAGTTCAATCCAGAAACCACTTTACCTTAACGATCTGTTTGGAAATTAAATAAAAAAAGGATGTTTAATAGAAAAGTATATTGAATAAAAATGGAAGTTGTATAAAATAAAAATGAAAGTTGCATAAAATTAAAAATGGAAGTTCAATCCAAAAACCACTATACCTTAACGATCTATTTGGAAATTAAATAAAAAAGGAATTTGAGTACAAAAGAAAGTTGAATAGAAAAGAAAGTTAAATAAAAATAAAATTGGAAGTTCATTCAAGAAACCACTATACCTTAACGACCTATATGGAAATTAAATAAAAAAGGAAGCTTAATAGAAAAGTAAATTGACTAAAAATGGAATTAGAATAAAAATAAAAACGAAAGTTGCAAAAAATTAAAAATGGAAGTTCAATCCAGAAGCCACTACACCTTAACGATGTATTTGGAAATTAAATAAAAATGGAAGTTTGAAAGAAAAGTAAATTGAATAAAAATGGAAGTTGAATAAAAATAAAAATGAAAGTTGCATAAAATTAAAAATGGAAGTTCAATCCAAAAACCACTATACCTTAACGATCTATTTGGAAATTAAATAAAACAGGAAGTTGAGTAGAAAACAAACTTGAATAAAAAAGGAAGTTAAATAAAAATAAAACTGGAAGTTGCAAAAAATTAAAAATGGAAGTTCACTCAAGAAACCACTATACCTTAACGATCTATTTGGAAATTAAATAAAAAAGGATGTTTAATAGAAAAGTAAATTGAATAAAAATTGAAGTAGAATAAAAATGATAATGAAAGTTGCATAAAATAAAAAGTGGATGTTCAATCCAGAAACCACTATACCTTAACGATCTGTTTGCAAATTAAATAAAAAAGGAAGTTTAATAGAAAAGAAAACTGAATAAAAATGGAAGTTGAATAAAAATAAAATGGAAAGTTGCATAAAATTAAATATGGAAATTCAATCCAGAAACAACTGTATTTTAACGATCTATTTGGAAATAAAATAAAAAAGGAAGTTTAATAGAAAAGTAAATTGAATAAAAATGGAAGTTGAATAAAAATAAAAATGAAAGTTGCATAAAATTAAAAATGGAAGTTCAATCCAAAAACCACTATACCTTAACGATTTATTTGGAAATTAAAGAAAAAATGAAGTTGAGTAGAAAAGAAACTTGAATAAAAAAGGAAGCTAAATAAAAATAAAAATGGAAGTTGCAGAAAATTAAAAATGGAAGTTCATTCCAGAAACCACTATACCTTAACGATCTATTTGGAAATTAAATAAAAAAGGAAGTTGAGTAGAAAAGAAACTTGAATAAAAAAGGAAGTTAAATAAAAATAAAAATGGAAGTTGCAGAACATTAAAAATGGAAGTTCATTCCAGAAACCACTATACTTTAACGATATATTTGGATATTAAATAAAAAAGGAAGTTTAATAAAAAATTACATTGAATAAAAATGGAAGTAGAGTATAAAAAAAAATAAAAGTTGCATAAAATGAAAAATGGAAGTTCAATTCAGAAACCACTATACCTTAACGACCTATTTGGAAATTAAATAAAAAAGGAAGTTTAATAGAAAAGTAAATTGAATTAAAATGGAAGTTGAATAAAAATAAAAATGAAAGTTGCGGGAAATTAAATATGGAAGTTCAATCCAGAAACCATTATACCTTAACGATCTATTTGGAAATTAAATAAAAAAAGAAGTTGAATAGAAAAGTAAATTGAATAAAAATGGAAGTTGAATAAAAATAAAAATGGAAGTAGAAGAAAACTAAATATGGAAGTTCAATCCAAAAACCACTACACCTTAACGATCTATTTGGAAATTAAATAAAAAAGAAAGTTGAGTAGAAAAGAAATTTGAATAGAAAAGAAAGTCAAATAAAAATAAAATTGGAAGTTCACTCAAGAAACCATTATACTTTAACGACCTATATGGAAATTGAATAAAAAAGGAAGTTTAATAGAAAAGTAAATTGACTAAAAATGGAATTAGAATAAAAATAAAAATGAAAGTTGCATAAAATTAAAAATGGTAGTTCAATCCAGAAACCACTACACCTTAATGATCTATTTGGAAATTAAATAAAAAAGGAAGTTTAAAAGAAAAGTAAATTAAATAAAAATGGAAGTTGCGTAAAATTAAAAATGGAAGTTCAATCCAAAAACCACTATACCTTAACGATCTATTTGGAAATTAAATAAAAAAAGAAGTTGAGTAGAAAACAAACTTGAATAAAAAAGGAAGTTAAATAAAAATAAAATAGGAAGTTGCAAAAAATTAAAAATGGAAGTTCACTCAAGAAACCACAATACCTTAACGATCTATTTGGAAATTAAATAAAAAAGGATGTTTAACAGAAAAGTAAAGTGAATAAAAATTGAAGTAGAATAAAAATGAAAATGAAAGTTGCATAAAATAAAAAGTGGATGGTCAATCCAGAAACAACTATACCTTAACGATCTGTTTGCAAATTAAATAAAAAAGGAAGTTTAATAGAAAGGAAAATTGAATAAAAATGGAAGTTGAATAAAAATAAAAATGAAAGTTGCATAAAATTAAATATGGAAATTCAATCCAGAAACCACTATACCTTAACGATCTATTTGGAAATTAAATAAAAAAGGAAGTTTAATAGAAAAGTAAATTGAATAAAAATGGAAGTTGAATAAAAATAAAAATGAAAGTTGCATAAAATTAAAAATGGAAGTTCAATCCAAAAACAACTATACCTTAACGATTTATTTGGAAATTAAATAAAAAAGGACGTTGAGTAGAAAAGAAACTTGAATAAAAAAGGAAGTTAAATAAAAATAAAAATGGAAGTTGCAGAACATTGAAAATGGAAGTTCATTCCAGAGACCACTATACTTTAACGATCTATTTGGAAATTAAATAAAAATGGAAGTTTAATAAAAAATTAATTTGAATAAAAATGGAAGTCGAATATAAATAAAAATGAAAGTTGCAGAAAATAAAAAATGGAAGTTCAATCCAGAAACCACTATACCTTAACGATCTATTTGGAAATTAAATAAAAAAGGAAGTTTAATAGAAAAGTAAATTGAAAAAAAATAGAAGTTGAATAAAAATAAAAATGAAAGTTGCGGGAAATTGAATATGGAAGTTCAATCCAGAAACCACTTTACCTAAACGATCTGTTTGGAAATTAAATAAAAAAGGAAGTTTAATAGAAAAGTATATTGAATAAAATTGGAAGTTGTATAAAATAAAAATGAAAGTTGCATAAAATTAAAAATGGAAGTTCAATCCAAAAACCACTATACCTTAACGATCTATTTGGAAATTAAATAAAAAAGGAAGTTGAGTACAAAAGAAAGTGGAATAGAAAAGAAAGTTAAATAAAAATAAAATTGGAAGTTCATTCAGGAAACAACTATACCTTAACGACCTATATGGAAATTAAATAAAAAAGGATGTTTAATAGAAAAGTAAATTGACTAAAAATGGAATTAGAATAAAAATAAAAATGAAAGTTGCATAAAATTAAAAATGGAAGTTCAATCCAGAAACCACTACACCTTAACGATCTATTTGGAAATTAAATAAAAAAGGAAGTTTAAAAGAAAAGTAAATTGAAAAAAAAATAGAAGTTGAATAAAAATAAAAATGAAAGTTGCATAAAATTAAAAATGGAAGTTCAATCCAAAAACCACTATACCTTAACGATCTATTTGGAAATTAAATAAAAAAGGAAGTTGAGTAGAAAACAAACTTGAATAAAAAAGGAAGTTAAATAAAAATAAAACTGGAAGTTGCAGAAAATTAAAAATGGAAGTTCACTCAAGAAACCACTATACCTTAACGATCTATTTGGAAATTAAATAAAAAAGGATGTTTAATAGAAAAGTAAATTGAATAAAAATTGAAGTAGAATAAAAATGAAAATGAAAGTTGCATAAAATAAAAAGTGGATGTTCAATCCAGAAACCACTATACCTTAACGATCTGTTTGCAAATTAAATAAAAAAGGAAGTTTAATAGGAAAGAAAATTAAATAAAAATGGAAGTTGAATAAAAATAAAAATGAAAGTTGCATAAAATTAAAAATGGAAGTTCAATCCAAAAGCCACTATACCTTAACGATTTATTTGGAAATTAAATAAAAAAGGAAGTTGAGTAGAAAAGAAACTTGAATAAAAAAGGAAGTTAAATAAAAATAAAAATGGATGTTGCAGAAAATTAAAAAAGGAAGTTCATTCCAGAAACCACTATACCTTAACGATCTATTTCGAAATTAAATAAAAAAGGAAGGTTAATAGAAAAGTAAATTGCATAAAAATGGAAGTAGAATATAAATAAAAATGAAAGTTGCATAAAATTAAAAATGGATGTTCAATCCAGAAACCACTATACCTTAGCGATCTATTTGGAAATTAAATAAAAAAGGAAGTTTAATAGGAAAGCAAATTGAATTACAATGGAAGTAGAATAAAAATAAAAATGAAAGTTGCATAAAATTAAAAATGGAAGTTCAATCCAGAAACCATTATACCTTAACGATCTATTTGGAAATTAAATAAAACAGAAAGTTTAATAGAAAAGTAAATTGAATAAAAATGGAAGTTGAATAAAAATAAAAATGGAAGTTACGGAAAATTAAATATGGAAGTTCAATCCAAAATCCATTATACCTTAACGATCTATTTGAAAATTAAATAAAAATGGAAGTTGAGTAGAAAAGAAACTGGAATAGAAAAGAAAATTAAATAAAAATAAAATTGGAAATCATTCAAGAAACCACTATACCTTAACGATCTATATGGAAATTAAATAAAAAAGGAAGTTTAATAGAATAGTAAATTGACTAAAAATGGAAGGTGAATAAAAATAAAAATGAAAGTTGCACAAAATTAAAAATGGAAGTTCAATCCAGAAACCACTACACCTTAACGATCCATTTGGAAATTAAATAAAAAAGGAAGTTTAAAAGAAAAGTAAATTGAATAAAAATAGAAGTTGAATAAAAATAAAAATGAAATTTGTATAAAATTAAAAATGGAAGTTCAATCCAAAAACCACTATACCTTAACGATCTCTTTGGAAATTAAATAAAAAAGGAAGTTCAGTAGAAAAGAAACTTGAATAAAAAAGGAAGTTAAATAAAAATAAAAATGGAAGTTGCAGAAAATTAAAAATGGAATTTCATTCAAGAAACCACTATACCTTAACGACCTATTTGGAAATTAAATAAAAAAAGATGTTTAATAGAAAAGTAAATTGAATAAAAATTGAAGTAGAATAAAAATAAAAAGGAAAGTTGCACAAAATTAAAAATGGATGTTCAATCCAGAAACCACTATACCTTAGCGATCTATTTGGAAATTAAATAAAAAAGGAAGTTTAATAGGCAAGTAAATTGAATTACAATGGAAGTAGAATAAAAATAAAAATGAAAGTTGCATAAAAATAAAATTGGAAATCATTCAAGAAACCACTATACCTTAACGATCTATTTGGAAATTAAATAAAAAAGGAAGTTTAATAGGAAAGTAAATTGAATTAAAATGGAAGTAGAATAAAAATAAAAATGAAAGTTGCATAAAACTAAAAATGAAAGTTGCATAAAACTAAAAATGGAAGTTCAACCCAGAAACCACTATACCTTAACGATCTATGTGGAAATTAAATAAAAAAGGAAGTTTAATAGAAAAGTAAATTGAATAAAAATGAAAGTTGAATAAAAATAAAAATGAAAGTTGCATAAAATTAAAAATGGAAGTTCAATCCAAAAACCACTCTACCTTAACGATCTATTTGGAAATTAAATAAAAAAGGAAGTTGAGTAGAAAAGAAACTTGAATGAAAAAGGAAGTTAAATAAAAATAAAAATGAAAGTTGCAGAAAATTAAATATGGAAGTTCAATACAGAAACCACTATACCTTAACTTTCTATTTGGAAATTAAATAAAAAATGAAGTTTAATAGAAAAGTAAATTGAATAAAAATGGAAGTTGAATAAAAATAAAAATGAAAGTTGCAGAAAATTAAACATGGAAGTTCAATCCAGAAACCACTATACCTTAACGATTTACTTGGAAATTAAATAAAATATGAAGTTTAGTAGAAAAGTAAATTGAATAAAAATGGAAGTTGAATAAAAATAGAAATGAAAGTAGCATAAAATTAAAGATGAAAGTTCAATCCAAAAACCACTATACCTTAACGATCTATTTGGAAATTAAATAAAATAGGAAGTTGTGCAGAAAAGAAACTTGAATAAAAAAGGAAGTTAAATAAAAATAATAATGGAAGTTGCAGAAAATTAAAAATGGAAGTTCATTCAAGAAACCACTATACCTTAACGATCTATTTGGAAATTAAATAAAAAAGGAAGTTTAATAGGAAAGTAAATTGAATTAAAATGGAAGTAGAATAAAAATAAAAATGAAAGTTGCATAAAATTAAAAATGGAAGTTCAATCCCGAAACCACTATACCTTAACGATCTATTTCGAAATTAAATAAAAAAAGGAAGTTTAATAGAAAAGTAAATTGAATAAAAATGGAAGTTGAATAAACATAAAAATAAAAGTTGCAAAAAATTAAATATGGAAGTTCAATCCAGAAACCACTTTACCTTGACGATCTATTTGAAAATTAAATAAAAAAGAAAGTTTAATAGGAAAGTAAATTGAATAAAAATGGAAGTTGAATAAAATAAAAATGAAAGTTGCATAAAATTAAAAATGGAAGTTCAATCCGAAAACCACTATACCTTAACGATCAATTTGGAAATTAAATAAAAATGGAAGTTGAGTAGAAAAGAAACTTGAATAGAAAAGGAAGTTAAATAAAAATAAAATTGGAAGTTCAATCAAGAAACCACTATACCTTAAAGATCTATATGGAAATTAAATAAAAAAGGTAGTTTAATAGAAAAGTAAATTGACTAAAAATGGAAGTAGAATAAAAATAAAAATGAAAGTTGCATAAAATTAAATAGGGAAGTTCAATCCAGAAACCACTATACCTTAACGATCTATTTGGAAATTAAATAAAAAAGGAAGTTTAATAGAAAAGTAAATTGAATAATAATGGAAGTTGAATAAAAATAAAAATGAAAGTTGCATAAAATTAAATATGGAAGTTCATTCCAGAAACCACTATACCTTAACGATCTATTTGGAAGTAAATAAAAAAGGAAGTTTAATAGGAAAGTAAATTGAATAAAAATGGAAGTTGAATAAAAGAAAAATGAAAGTTGCAGAAAATTAAATATGGAAGTTCAATCCAGAAACCACTATACGTTCACGATCTACTTGGAAATTACATAAAAATGGAAGTTGAGTAGAAAAGAAACTTGAATAGAAAACGATGTTAAATAAAAATAAAATTGGAAGTTCATTCAAGAAACCACTATACCTTAAAGATCTATATGGAAATTAAATAAAAAAGGTTGCTTAATAGAAAAGTAAATTGACTAAAAATGGAAGTAGAATAAAAATAGAAATGAAAGTTGCATAAAATTAAATAGGGAAGTTCAATCCAGAAACCACTACACCTTAACGATCTATTTGGAAATTAAATAAAAGAGGAAGTTTAATCGAAAAGTAAATTGAATAAAAATGGAAGTTTATTAAAAATAAAAATGAAACTTGGATAAAATTAAAAATGGAAGTTCAATCCAGAAACCACTATACCTTAACGATCTATTTCGAAATTAAATAAAAAAGGAAGTTTAATAGGAAACTAAATTGAATTAAAATGGAAGTAGAATAAAAATAAAAATGAAAGTTGCATAAAATTGAAAATGGAAGTTCAATCCTGAAATTGCTGTACCTTAACGATCTATTTGGAAATTAAATAAAAAAGGAAGTTTAATAGGAAAGTAAATTGAATAAAAAAGGAAGTAGAATATAAATAAAAATGAAAGTTGCATAAAATTAAAAATGGATGTTCAATCCAGAAACCACTCTACCTTAGCGATCTATTTGGAAATTAAATAAAAAAGGAAGTTTAATAGGAAAGTAAATTGAATTACAATGGAAATAGAATAAAAATAAAAATGAAAGTTGCATAAAATTAAAAATGGAAGTTCAATCCAGAAACCATTATACCTTAACGATCTATTTGGAAATTAAATAAAAAAGGAAGTTGAATAGAAAAGTAAATTGAATAAAAATGGAAGTTGAATAAAAATAAAAATGGAAGTAGAAGAAAATTAAATATGGAAGTTCAATCCAAAAACCACTACACCTTAACGATCTATTCGGAAATTAAATAAAAAAGGAAGTTGAGTAGAAAAGAAACTTGAACAGAACAGGAAGTTAAATAAAAATAAAATTGGAAGTTCATTCAAGAAACCACTATACCTTAACGATCTATATAGAAACTAAATAGAAAAGGTAGTTTAATAGAATAGTAAATTGACTAAAAACGGAAGTAGAATAAAAATAAAAATGAAAGTTGCATAAAAATAAATAGGGAAGTTCAATCCAAAAACCACTATACCTTAACGATCTATTTGGAAATTAAATAAAAAAGGAAGTTTAATAGAAAAGGAAATTGAATAATAATGGAAGTTGAATAAAAATAAAAATGAAAGTTGCAGAAAATTAAATATGGATGTTCAATCCAGAAACCACTATACCTTAACGATCTATTTGGAAATAAATAAAAAAGGAAGTTTAATAGGAAAGTAAATTGAATAAAAATGGAAGTTGAATAAAATAAAAATGAAAGTTGCTGAAAATTAAATACGGAAGTTCAATCCAGAAACCACTATACGTTAACGATCTACTTGGAAATTAAATAAAAATGGAAGTTGAGTAGAAAAGAAACTTGAATAGAAAAGGAAGTTAAATAAAAATAAAATTGGAAGTTCATTCAAGAAACCACTATACTTTAAAGATCTATATGGAAATTAAATAAAACAGGTAGTTTAATAGAAAAGTAAATTGGCTAAAAATGAAATTAGAATAAAAATAAAAATGAAAGTTGCATAAAATTAAATAGGGAAGTTCAATCCAGAAACCACTACACCTTAACGATCTATTTGGAAATTAAATAAAAAAGGAAGTTTTATCGAAAAGTAAATTGAATAAAAATGGAAGTCGAATAAAAATAAAAATGAAACCTGGATAAAATTAAAAATGGAAGTTCAATCCAGAAACCACTATACATTAAACAAAAAAGGAAGTTTAATAGGAAACTAAATTGAATTAAAATGGAAGTAGAATAAAAATAAAAATGAAAGTTGCATAAAATTAAAAATGGAAGTTCAATCCAGAAATCGCTATACCTTAACGATCTATTTGGAAATTAAATAAAAAAGGAAGTTTAATAGAAAAGTAAATTGAATAAAAATGGAAGTAGAATATAAATAAAAATGAAAGTTGCATAAAATTAAAAATGGATGTTCAATCCAGAAACCACTCTACCTTAGCGATCTATTTGGAAATTAAATAGAAAAGGAAGTTTAATAGGAAAGTAAATTGAATTACAATGGAAGTAGAATAAAAATAAAAATGAAAGTGGCATAAAATTAAAAATGGAAATTCAATCCAGAAACCATTATACCTTAACGATCTATTTGGAAATTAAATAAAAAAGGAAGTTGAATAAAAATAAAAATGGAAGTAGAAGAAAATTAAATATGGAAGTTCAATCCAAAAACCACTACACCTTAACGATCTATTTGGAAATTAAATAAAAAAGGAAGTTGAGTAAAAAAGAAACTTGAACAGAAAAGGAAGTTAAATAAAAATAAAATTGGAAGTTCATTCAAGAAACCACTATACCTTAACGATCTATATGGAAATTAAATAGAAAAGGTAGTTTAATAGAATAGTAAATTGACTAAAAATGGAAGTAGAACAAAAATAAAAATGAAAGTTGCATAAAATTAAAAATGGAAGTTCAATCCAGAAACCACTACACCTTAACGATCTATTTGGAAATTAAATAAAAAAGGAAGTTTAATAGAAAAGTAAATTGACTAAAAATGGAAGTAGAATAAAAATGAAAATGAAAGTTGCATAAAATTAAAAAGGGAAGTTTAATCCAGAAACCACTACACCTTAACAATCTATTTGGAAATTAAATAAAAAAGGAAGTTTAATAGAAAAGTAAATTGAATAAAAATGGAAGTTGAATAAAAATAAAAATGAAAGTTGCATAAAATTAAAAATAGAAGTTCAATCCAGAAACCACTATACCTTAACGATCTATTTGGAAATTAAATAAAAAAGGTAGT
This sequence comes from Camellia sinensis, assembly GCF_055761805.1. Lineage (NCBI taxonomy): Eukaryota > Viridiplantae > Streptophyta > Magnoliopsida > Ericales > Theaceae > Camellia > Camellia sinensis. Next base: position 42,018,275 of record NW_028128987.1, on the reverse strand, counting down.
TTAATTGGAAAGTAAATTGAATTAAAATGGAAGTAGAATAAAAATAAAAATGAAAGTTGCATAAAATTAAAAATGGAAGTTCAATCCAGAAACCACTATACCGTAATGATCTATTTGGAAATTAAATAAAAAAGGAAGTTTAATAGAAAAGTAAATTGAATAAAAATAGAAGTAGAATATAAATATAAATGAAAGTTGCATAAAATTGAAAATGGATGTTCAATCCAGAAATCACTATACCTTAGCAATCTATTTGGAAATTAAATAAAAAAGGTAGTTTAATAGGAAAGTAATTGAATTACAATGGAAGTAGAATAAAAATAAAAATGAAAGTTGCATAAAATGAAAAATGGAAGTTCAATCCCGAAACCATTATACCTTAACGATCTATTTGGAAATTAAATAAAAAAGGAAGTTTAATAGAAAAGTAAATTGAACAAAAATGGAAGTTGAATAAAAATAAAAATGGAAGTTGAAGAAAATTAAATATGGAAGTTCAATCCAAAAACCACTATACCTTAACGATCTATTTGAAAATTAAATAAAAAAAGAAGTTGAGTAGAAAAGAAACTTGAATAGAAAAGGAAGTTAAATAAAAATAAAATTGGAAGTTCATTCAAGAAACCACTATACCTTAACGATCTATATGGAAATTAAATAAAAAAGAAAGTTTAATAGAATAGTAAATTGACTAAAAATGGAAGTAGAATAAAAATAAAAATGAAAGTGTCTTAATATTAAAAAGGGAAGTTCAATCCAGAAACCACTACACCTTAACGATCTATTTGGAAATTAAGTAAAAAAGGAAGTATAATAGAAAAATAAATTGAATAAAAGTGAAGTTGAATAAAAATAAAAATGAAAGTTGCATAAAATTAAAAATGGAAGTTCAATCCAGAAACCACTATACCTTAATGATCGATTTGGAAATTAAATAACAAAAGGAAGTTTAACAGAAAAGTAAATTGAATTAAAATGGAAGTAGAATATAAATTAAAATGAAAGTTGCATAAAATTAAAAATGGATGTTCGATCCAGAAACCACTATACCTTAGCGATCTATTTGGAAATTAAATAAAAAAGGAAGTTTAATAGGAAAGTAAATTGAATTACAATGGAAGTAGAATAAAAATAAAAATGAAAGTTGCATAAAATTAAAATGGAAGTTCAATCCAGAAACCATTATACCTTAACGATCTCTTTGGAATTTAAATAAAAAAGGAAGTTGAATAGAAAAGTAAATTGAATAAAAATGGAAGTTGAATAAAAATAAAAATGGAAGTGGATGAAAATTAAATATGGAAGTTCAATCCAAAAACAACTACACCTTAACGATCTATTTGGAAATTAAATAAAAAAGGAAGTTGAGTAGAAAAGAAACTTGAACAAAAAAGGAAGTTAAATAAAAATAAAATTGGAAGTTCATTCTAGAAACCACTATACCTTAACGATCTATATGGAAATTAAATAGAAAAGGTAGTTTAATAGAATAGTAAATTGACTAAAAATGGAAGTAGAATAAAAATAAAAATGAAAGTTGCATAAAATTAAAAATGGAAGTTGAATCCAGAAACCACTACACCTTAACGATCTATTTGGAAATTAAATAAAAAAGAAAGTTTAATGGAAAAGTAAATTGACTAAAAAAGGAAGTTGAATAAAAATAAAAATGAAAGTGGCGTAAAATTAAAAATGGAAATTCAATCCAGAAACCACTATACCTTAACGATCTATTTCGAAATTAAATAAAAAAAGGAAGTTTAATTGGAAAGTAAATTGAATTAAAATGTAAGTAGAATAAAAATAAAAATGAAAGTTGCATAAAATTAAAAATGGAAGTTCAATCCAGAAACCACTATACCTTAACGATCTATTGGGAAATTAAATAAAAAAGGATGTTTAATAGAAAAGTAAATTGAATAAAAATGGAAGTAGAATATAAGTATAAATGAAAGTTGCATAAAATTAAAAATGGATGTTCAATCCAGAAACCACTATACCTTAGCGATCTATTTGGAAATTAAATAAAAAAGGAAGTTTAATAGGAAAGTAATTGAATTACAATGGAAGTAGAATAAAAACAAAAATGAAAGTTGCATAAAATTAAAAATGGAAATTCAATCCAAAAACCATTATACCTTAACGATCTATTTGGAAATTAAATAAAAAAGGAAGTTTAATAGAAAAGTAAATTGAATAAAAATGGAAGTTGAATAAAAATAAAAATGGAAGTTGAAGAAAATTAAATATGGAAGTTCAATCCAAAAATCACTATTCCTTAACGATCTATTTGGAAATTAAATAAAAAAGGAAGTTGAGTAGAAAAGAAACTTGAATAGAAAAGGAAGTTAAATAAAAATAAAATTGGAAGTTCATTCAAGAAACCACTATACCTTAACGATCTATATGGAAATTAATTAAAAAATGAATTTTAATAGAATAGTAAATTGACTAAAAGTGGAAGTAGAATAAAAATAAAAATGAAAGTTGCATAAAATTAAAAAGGGAAGTTCAATCCAGAAACCGCTACACCTTAACGATCTATTTGGAAATTAAATAAAAAAGGAAGTTTAATAGAAAAGTAAATTGCGTCAAAATGAAATTGAATAAAAATATAAATGAAACTTGCATAAAATTAAAAATGGAAGTTCAATCCAGAAACCACTATACCTTAACAATCTATTTGGAAATTAAATAAAAAAGGAAGTTTAATAGGAAAGTAAATTGAATTAAAATGGAAGTAAAATGAAAATAAAAATGAAAGTTGCATAAAATTAAAAATGGAAGTTCAATCCAGAAACCACTATACCTTAACGATCTATTTGGAAATTAAATAAAAAAGGAAGTTTAACAGAAAAGTAAATTGAATTAAAATGGAAGTAGAATATAAATTAAAATGACAGTTGCATAAAATTAAAAATGGATGTTCAATCCAGAAACCATTATACCTTAGCGATCTATTTGGAAATTAAATAAAAAAGGAAGTTTAATAGGAAAGTAAATTGAATTACAATGGAAGTAGAATAAAAATAAAAATGAAAGTTGCATAAAATTAAAAATGGAAGTTCAATCCAGAAACCATTATACCTTAACGATCGATTTGGAAATTAAATAAAAAAAGAAGTTTAATAGAAAAGTAAATTGAATAAAAATAGTAGTTGAATAAAAATAAAAATGGAAATTGAAGAAAATTAAATATGGTAGTTCAATCCAAAAACCACTATACCTTAACGATCTATTTGAAAATTAAATAAAAAAGGAAGTTGAGTAGAAAAGAAACTTGAATAGAAAAGGAAGTTAAATAAAATTAAAATTGGAAGTTCATTCAAGAAACCACTATACCTTAACGATCTATATGGAAATTAAATGAAAAAAGAAGTTTAATAGAATAGTAAATTGACTAAAAATGGAAGTAGAATAAAAATAAAAATGAAAGTTCCATAAAATTAAAAAGGGAAGTTCAATCCAGAAACCACTACACCTTAACGATCTATTTGGAAATTAAATAAAAAAGGAAGTTTAATAGAAAAGTAAATTGCATAAAAATGAAATTGAATAAAAATATAAATGAAACTTGCATAAAATTAAAAATGGAAGTTCAATCCAAAAACCACTATACCTTAACGATCTATTTGGAAATTAAATAAAAAAGGAAGTTTAATAGGAAAGTAAATTGAATTAAAATGGAAGTAGAATGAAAATAAAAATGAAAGTTGCATAAAATTAAAAATGGAAGTTCAATCCAGAAACCACTATACCTTAACGATCTATTTGGAAATTAAATAAAAAAGGAAGTTTAACAGAAAAGTAAATTGAATTAAAATGGAAGTAGAATATAAATTAAAATGAAAGTTGCATAAAATTAAAAATGGATGTTTAATCCGGAAACCACTATACCTTAGCGATCTATTTGGAAATTAAATAAAAAAGGAAGTTTAATAGGAAAGTAAATTGAATTACAATGGAAGTAGAATAAAAATAAAAATGAAAGTTGCATAAAATTAAAAATGGAAGTTCAATCCCGAAACCATTATACCTTAACGATATATTTGGAAATTAAATAAAAAAAGAAGTTTAATAGAAAAGTAAATTGAATAAAAATGGAAGTTGAATAAAAATAAAAATGGTAGTTGAAGAAAATTAAATATGGAAGTTCAATCCAAAAACCACTATACCTTAACGATCTATTTGGAAATTAAATAAAAAAGGAAGTTGAGTAGAAAAGAAACTTGAATAGAAAAGGAAGTTAAATAAAAATAAAATTGGATGTTCATTCAAGAAACCACTATACCTTATCGATCTATATGGAAATTAAATAAAAAAGGAATTTTAATAGAATAGTAAATTGACTAAAAATGGAAGTAGAATAAAAATAAAAATAAAAGTTTGCATAAAATTAAAAATGGAAGTTCAATCCAGAAACCATTACACCTTAACGATCTATTTGGAAATTAAATAAAAAAAGGAAGTTTAATAGAATAGTAAATTGACTAAAAATGGAAGTAGAATAAAAATAAAAATGAAAGTTTGCATAAAATTAAAAATGGAAGTTCAATCCAGAAACCACTACACCTTAACGATCTATTTGGAAATTAAATAAAAAAGGAAGTTTAAAAGAAAAGTAAATTGAATAAAAATGAAAGTTGAATAAAAATAAAAATGAAATTTGCATAAAATTAAAAATGGAAGTTCAATCCAAAAACCACTATACCTTAACGATCTATTTGAAAATTAAATAAAAAAGGAAGTTGAGTAGAAAAGAAACTTGAATAGAAAAGGAAGTTAAATAAAAATAAAATTGGATGTTCATTCAAGAAACCACTATACCTTATCGATCTATATGGAAATTAAATAAAAAAGGAATTTTAATAGAATAGTAAATTGACTAAAAATGGAAGTAGAATAAAAATAAAAATAAAAGTTTGCATAAAATTAAAAATGGAAGTTCAATCCAGAAACCATTACACCTTAACGATCTATTTGGAAATTAAATAAAAAAAGGAAGTTTAATAGAATAGTAAATTGACTAAAAATGGAAGTAGAATAAAAATAAAAATGAAAGTTTGCATAAAATTAAAAATGGAAGTTCAATCCAGAAACCACTACACCTTAACGATCTATTTGGAAATTAAATAAAAAAGGAAGTTTAAAAGAAAAGTAAATTGAATAAAAATGAAAGTTGAATAAAAATAAAAATGAAAGTTGCATAAAATAAAAAGTGGATGTTCAATCCAGAAACCACTATACCTTAACGATCTGTTTGCAAATTAAATAAAAAAGGAAGTTTAATAGAAAAGAAAACTGAATAAAAATGGAAGTTGAATAAAAATAAAATGGAAAGTTGCATAAAATTAAATATGGAAATTCAATCCAGAAACAACTGTATTTTAACGATCTATTTGGAAATAAAATAAAAAAGGAAGTTTAATAGAAAAGTAAATTGAATAAAAATGGAAGTTGAATAAAAATAAAAATGAAAGTTGCATAAAATTAAAAATGGAAGTTCAATCCAAAAACCACTATACCTTAACGATTTATTTGGAAATTAAAGAAAAAATGAAGTTGAGTAGAAAAGAAACTTGAATAAAAAAGGAAGCTAAATAAAAATAAAAATGGAAGTTGCAGAAAATTAAAAATGGAAGTTCATTCCAGAAACCACTATACCTTAACGATCTATTTGGAAATTAAATAAAAAAGGAAGTTGAGTAGAAAAGAAACTTGAATAAAAAAGGAAGTTAAATAAAAATAAAAATGGAAGTTGCAGAACATTAAAAATGGAAGTTCATTCCAGAAACCACTATACTTTAACGATATATTTGGATATTAAATAAAAAAGGAAGTTTAATAAAAAATTACATTGAATAAAAATGGAAGTAGAGTATAAAAAAAAATAAAAGTTGCATAAAATGAAAAATGGAAGTTCAATTCAGAAACCACTATACCTTAACGACCTATTTGGAAATTAAATAAAAAAGGAAGTTTAATAGAAAAGTAAATTGAATTAAAATGGAAGTTGAATAAAAATAAAAATGAAAGTTGCGGGAAATTAAATATGGAAGTTCAATCCAGAAACCATTATACCTTAACGATCTATTTGGAAATTAAATAAAAAAAGAAGTTGAATAGAAAAGTAAATTGAATAAAAATGGAAGTTGAATAAAAATAAAAATGGAAGTAGAAGAAAACTAAATATGGAAGTTCAATCCAAAAACCACTACACCTTAACGATCTATTTGGAAATTAAATAAAAAAGAAAGTTGAGTAGAAAAGAAATTTGAATAGAAAAGAAAGTCAAATAAAAATAAAATTGGAAGTTCACTCAAGAAACCATTATACTTTAACGACCTATATGGAAATTGAATAAAAAAGGAAGTTTAATAGAAAAGTAAATTGACTAAAAATGGAATTAGAATAAAAATAAAAATGAAAGTTGCATAAAATTAAAAATGGTAGTTCAATCCAGAAACCACTACACCTTAATGATCTATTTGGAAATTAAATAAAAAAGGAAGTTTAAAAGAAAAGTAAATTAAATAAAAATGGAAGTTGCGTAAAATTAAAAATGGAAGTTCAATCCAAAAACCACTATACCTTAACGATCTATTTGGAAATTAAATAAAAAAAGAAGTTGAGTAGAAAACAAACTTGAATAAAAAAGGAAGTTAAATAAAAATAAAATAGGAAGTTGCAAAAAATTAAAAATGGAAGTTCACTCAAGAAACCACAATACCTTAACGATCTATTTGGAAATTAAATAAAAAAGGATGTTTAACAGAAAAGTAAAGTGAATAAAAATTGAAGTAGAATAAAAATGAAAATGAAAGTTGCATAAAATAAAAAGTGGATGGTCAATCCAGAAACAACTATACCTTAACGATCTGTTTGCAAATTAAATAAAAAAGGAAGTTTAATAGAAAGGAAAATTGAATAAAAATGGAAGTTGAATAAAAATAAAAATGAAAGTTGCATAAAATTAAATATGGAAATTCAATCCAGAAACCACTATACCTTAACGATCTATTTGGAAATTAAATAAAAAAGGAAGTTTAATAGAAAAGTAAATTGAATAAAAATGGAAGTTGAATAAAAATAAAAATGAAAGTTGCATAAAATTAAAAATGGAAGTTCAATCCAAAAACAACTATACCTTAACGATTTATTTGGAAATTAAATAAAAAAGGACGTTGAGTAGAAAAGAAACTTGAATAAAAAAGGAAGTTAAATAAAAATAAAAATGGAAGTTGCAGAACATTGAAAATGGAAGTTCATTCCAGAGACCACTATACTTTAACGATCTATTTGGAAATTAAATAAAAATGGAAGTTTAATAAAAAATTAATTTGAATAAAAATGGAAGTCGAATATAAATAAAAATGAAAGTTGCAGAAAATAAAAAATGGAAGTTCAATCCAGAAACCACTATACCTTAACGATCTATTTGGAAATTAAATAAAAAAGGAAGTTTAATAGAAAAGTAAATTGAAAAAAAATAGAAGTTGAATAAAAATAAAAATGAAAGTTGCGGGAAATTGAATATGGAAGTTCAATCCAGAAACCACTTTACCTAAACGATCTGTTTGGAAATTAAATAAAAAAGGAAGTTTAATAGAAAAGTATATTGAATAAAATTGGAAGTTGTATAAAATAAAAATGAAAGTTGCATAAAATTAAAAATGGAAGTTCAATCCAAAAACCACTATACCTTAACGATCTATTTGGAAATTAAATAAAAAAGGAAGTTGAGTACAAAAGAAAGTGGAATAGAAAAGAAAGTTAAATAAAAATAAAATTGGAAGTTCATTCAGGAAACAACTATACCTTAACGACCTATATGGAAATTAAATAAAAAAGGATGTTTAATAGAAAAGTAAATTGACTAAAAATGGAATTAGAATAAAAATAAAAATGAAAGTTGCATAAAATTAAAAATGGAAGTTCAATCCAGAAACCACTACACCTTAACGATCTATTTGGAAATTAAATAAAAAAGGAAGTTTAAAAGAAAAGTAAATTGAAAAAAAATAGAAGTTGAATAAAAATAAAAATGAAAGTTGCATAAAATTAAAAATGGAAGTTCAATCCAAAAACCACTATACCTTAACGATCTATTTGGAAATTAAATAAAAAAGGAAGTTGAGTAGAAAACAAACTTGAATAAAAAAGGAAGTTAAATAAAAATAAAACTGGAAGTTGCAGAAAATTAAAAATGGAAGTTCACTCAAGAAACCACTATACCTTAACGATCTATTTGGAAATTAAATAAAAAAGGATGTTTAATAGAAAAGTAAATTGAATAAAAATTGAAGTAGAATAAAAATGAAAATGAAAGTTGCATAAAATAAAAAGTGGATGTTCAATCCAGAAACCACTATACCTTAACGATCTGTTTGCAAATTAAATAAAAAAGGAAGTTTAATAGGAAAGAAAATTAAATAAAAATGGAAGTTGAATAAAAATAAAAATGAAAGTTGCATAAAATTAAAAATGGAAGTTCAATCCAAAAGCCACTATACCTTAACGATTTATTTGGAAATTAAATAAAAAAGGAAGTTGAGTAGAAAAGAAACTTGAATAAAAAAGGAAGTTAAATAAAAATAAAAATGGATGTTGCAGAAAATTAAAAAAGGAAGTTCATTCCAGAAACCACTATACCTTAACGATCTATTTCGAAATTAAATAAAAAAGGAAGGTTAATAGAAAAGTAAATTGCATAAAAATGGAAGTAGAATATAAATAAAAATGAAAGTTGCATAAAATTAAAAATGGATGTTCAATCCAGAAACCACTATACCTTAGCGATCTATTTGGAAATTAAATAAAAAAGGAAGTTTAATAGGAAAGCAAATTGAATTACAATGGAAGTAGAATAAAAATAAAAATGAAAGTTGCATAAAATTAAAAATGGAAGTTCAATCCAGAAACCATTATACCTTAACGATCTATTTGGAAATTAAATAAAACAGAAAGTTTAATAGAAAAGTAAATTGAATAAAAATGGAAGTTGAATAAAAATAAAAATGGAAGTTACGGAAAATTAAATATGGAAGTTCAATCCAAAATCCATTATACCTTAACGATCTATTTGAAAATTAAATAAAAATGGAAGTTGAGTAGAAAAGAAACTGGAATAGAAAAGAAAATTAAATAAAAATAAAATTGGAAATCATTCAAGAAACCACTATACCTTAACGATCTATATGGAAATTAAATAAAAAAGGAAGTTTAATAGAATAGTAAATTGACTAAAAATGGAAGGTGAATAAAAATAAAAATGAAAGTTGCACAAAATTAAAAATGGAAGTTCAATCCAGAAACCACTACACCTTAACGATCCATTTGGAAATTAAATAAAAAAGGAAGTTTAAAAGAAAAGTAAATTGAATAAAAATAGAAGTTGAATAAAAATAAAAATGAAATTTGTATAAAATTAAAAATGGAAGTTCAATCCAAAAACCACTATACCTTAACGATCTCTTTGGAAATTAAATAAAAAAGGAAGTTCAGTAGAAAAGAAACTTGAATAAAAAAGGAAGTTAAATAAAAATAAAAATGGAAGTTGCAGAAAATTAAAAATGGAATTTCATTCAAGAAACCACTATACCTTAACGACCTATTTGGAAATTAAATAAAAAAAGATGTTTAATAGAAAAGTAAATTGAATAAAAATTGAAGTAGAATAAAAATAAAAAGGAAAGTTGCACAAAATTAAAAATGGATGTTCAATCCAGAAACCACTATACCTTAGCGATCTATTTGGAAATTAAATAAAAAAGGAAGTTTAATAGGCAAGTAAATTGAATTACAATGGAAGTAGAATAAAAATAAAAATGAAAGTTGCATAAAAATAAAATTGGAAATCATTCAAGAAACCACTATACCTTAACGATCTATTTGGAAATTAAATAAAAAAGGAAGTTTAATAGGAAAGTAAATTGAATTAAAATGGAAGTAGAATAAAAATAAAAATGAAAGTTGCATAAAACTAAAAATGAAAGTTGCATAAAACTAAAAATGGAAGTTCAACCCAGAAACCACTATACCTTAACGATCTATGTGGAAATTAAATAAAAAAGGAAGTTTAATAGAAAAGTAAATTGAATAAAAATGAAAGTTGAATAAAAATAAAAATGAAAGTTGCATAAAATTAAAAATGGAAGTTCAATCCAAAAACCACTCTACCTTAACGATCTATTTGGAAATTAAATAAAAAAGGAAGTTGAGTAGAAAAGAAACTTGAATGAAAAAGGAAGTTAAATAAAAATAAAAATGAAAGTTGCAGAAAATTAAATATGGAAGTTCAATACAGAAACCACTATACCTTAACTTTCTATTTGGAAATTAAATAAAAAATGAAGTTTAATAGAAAAGTAAATTGAATAAAAATGGAAGTTGAATAAAAATAAAAATGAAAGTTGCAGAAAATTAAACATGGAAGTTCAATCCAGAAACCACTATACCTTAACGATTTACTTGGAAATTAAATAAAATATGAAGTTTAGTAGAAAAGTAAATTGAATAAAAATGGAAGTTGAATAAAAATAGAAATGAAAGTAGCATAAAATTAAAGATGAAAGTTCAATCCAAAAACCACTATACCTTAACGATCTATTTGGAAATTAAATAAAATAGGAAGTTGTGCAGAAAAGAAACTTGAATAAAAAAGGAAGTTAAATAAAAATAATAATGGAAGTTGCAGAAAATTAAAAATGGAAGTTCATTCAAGAAACCACTATACCTTAACGATCTATTTGGAAATTAAATAAAAAAGGAAGTTTAATAGGAAAGTAAATTGAATTAAAATGGAAGTAGAATAAAAATAAAAATGAAAGTTGCATAAAATTAAAAATGGAAGTTCAATCCCGAAACCACTATACCTTAACGATCTATTTCGAAATTAAATAAAAAAAGGAAGTTTAATAGAAAAGTAAATTGAATAAAAATGGAAGTTGAATAAACATAAAAATAAAAGTTGCAAAAAATTAAATATGGAAGTTCAATCCAGAAACCACTTTACCTTGACGATCTATTTGAAAATTAAATAAAAAAGAAAGTTTAATAGGAAAGTAAATTGAATAAAAATGGAAGTTGAATAAAATAAAAATGAAAGTTGCATAAAATTAAAAATGGAAGTTCAATCCGAAAACCACTATACCTTAACGATCAATTTGGAAATTAAATAAAAATGGAAGTTGAGTAGAAAAGAAACTTGAATAGAAAAGGAAGTTAAATAAAAATAAAATTGGAAGTTCAATCAAGAAACCACTATACCTTAAAGATCTATATGGAAATTAAATAAAAAAGGTAGTTTAATAGAAAAGTAAATTGACTAAAAATGGAAGTAGAATAAAAATAAAAATGAAAGTTGCATAAAATTAAATAGGGAAGTTCAATCCAGAAACCACTATACCTTAACGATCTATTTGGAAATTAAATAAAAAAGGAAGTTTAATAGAAAAGTAAATTGAATAATAATGGAAGTTGAATAAAAATAAAAATGAAAGTTGCATAAAATTAAATATGGAAGTTCATTCCAGAAACCACTATACCTTAACGATCTATTTGGAAGTAAATAAAAAAGGAAGTTTAATAGGAAAGTAAATTGAATAAAAATGGAAGTTGAATAAAAGAAAAATGAAAGTTGCAGAAAATTAAATATGGAAGTTCAATCCAGAAACCACTATACGTTCACGATCTACTTGGAAATTACATAAAAATGGAAGTTGAGTAGAAAAGAAACTTGAATAGAAAACGATGTTAAATAAAAATAAAATTGGAAGTTCATTCAAGAAACCACTATACCTTAAAGATCTATATGGAAATTAAATAAAAAAGGTTGCTTAATAGAAAAGTAAATTGACTAAAAATGGAAGTAGAATAAAAATAGAAATGAAAGTTGCATAAAATTAAATAGGGAAGTTCAATCCAGAAACCACTACACCTTAACGATCTATTTGGAAATTAAATAAAAGAGGAAGTTTAATCGAAAAGTAAATTGAATAAAAATGGAAGTTTATTAAAAATAAAAATGAAACTTGGATAAAATTAAAAATGGAAGTTCAATCCAGAAACCACTATACCTTAACGATCTATTTCGAAATTAAATAAAAAAGGAAGTTTAATAGGAAACTAAATTGAATTAAAATGGAAGTAGAATAAAAATAAAAATGAAAGTTGCATAAAATTGAAAATGGAAGTTCAATCCTGAAATTGCTGTACCTTAACGATCTATTTGGAAATTAAATAAAAAAGGAAGTTTAATAGGAAAGTAAATTGAATAAAAAAGGAAGTAGAATATAAATAAAAATGAAAGTTGCATAAAATTAAAAATGGATGTTCAATCCAGAAACCACTCTACCTTAGCGATCTATTTGGAAATTAAATAAAAAAGGAAGTTTAATAGGAAAGTAAATTGAATTACAATGGAAATAGAATAAAAATAAAAATGAAAGTTGCATAAAATTAAAAATGGAAGTTCAATCCAGAAACCATTATACCTTAACGATCTATTTGGAAATTAAATAAAAAAGGAAGTTGAATAGAAAAGTAAATTGAATAAAAATGGAAGTTGAATAAAAATAAAAATGGAAGTAGAAGAAAATTAAATATGGAAGTTCAATCCAAAAACCACTACACCTTAACGATCTATTCGGAAATTAAATAAAAAAGGAAGTTGAGTAGAAAAGAAACTTGAACAGAACAGGAAGTTAAATAAAAATAAAATTGGAAGTTCATTCAAGAAACCACTATACCTTAACGATCTATATGGAAACTAAATAGAAAAGGTAGTTTAATAGAATAGTAAATTGACTAAAAACGGAAGTAGAATAAAAATAAAAATGAAAGTTGCATAAAAATAAATAGGGAAGTTCAATCCAAAAACCACTATACCTTAACGATCTATTTGGAAATTAAATAAAAAAGGAAGTTTAATAGAAAAGGAAATTGAATAATAATGGAAGTTGAATAAAAATAAAAATGAAAGTTGCAGAAAATTAAATATGGATGTTCAATCCAGAAACCACTATACCTTAACGATCTATTTGGAAATAAATAAAAAAGGAAGTTTAATAGGAAAGTAAATTGAATAAAAATGGAAGTTGAATAAAATAAAAATGAAAGTTGCTGAAAATTAAATACGGAAGTTCAATCCAGAAACCACTATACGTTAACGATCTACTTGGAAATTAAATAAAAATGGAAGTTGAGTAGAAAAGAAACTTGAATAGAAAAGGAAGTTAAATAAAAATAAAATTGGAAGTTCATTCAAGAAACCACTATACTTTAAAGATCTATATGGAAATTAAATAAAACAGGTAGTTTAATAGAAAAGTAAATTGGCTAAAAATGAAATTAGAATAAAAATAAAAATGAAAGTTGCATAAAATTAAATAGGGAAGTTCAATCCAGAAACCACTACACCTTAACGATCTATTTGGAAATTAAATAAAAAAGGAAGTTTTATCGAAAAGTAAATTGAATAAAAATGGAAGTCGAATAAAAATAAAAATGAAACCTGGATAAAATTAAAAATGGAAGTTCAATCCAGAAACCACTATACATTAAACAAAAAAGGAAGTTTAATAGGAAACTAAATTGAATTAAAATGGAAGTAGAATAAAAATAAAAATGAAAGTTGCATAAAATTAAAAATGGAAGTTCAATCCAGAAATCGCTATACCTTAACGATCTATTTGGAAATTAAATAAAAAAGGAAGTTTAATAGAAAAGTAAATTGAATAAAAATGGAAGTAGAATATAAATAAAAATGAAAGTTGCATAAAATTAAAAATGGATGTTCAATCCAGAAACCACTCTACCTTAGCGATCTATTTGGAAATTAAATAGAAAAGGAAGTTTAATAGGAAAGTAAATTGAATTACAATGGAAGTAGAATAAAAATAAAAATGAAAGTGGCATAAAATTAAAAATGGAAGTTCAATCCAGAAACCATTATACCTTAACGATCTATTTGGAAATTAAATAAAAAAGGAAGTTGAATAAAAATAAAAATGGAAGTAGAAGAAAATTAAATATGGAAGTTCAATCCAAAAACCACTACACCTTAACGATCTATTTGGAAATTAAATAAAAAAGGAAGTTGAGTAAAAAAGAAACTTGAACAGAAAAGGAAGTTAAATAAAAATAAAATTGGAAGTTCATTCAAGAAACCACTATACCTTAACGATCTATATGGAAATTAAATAGAAAAGGTAGTTTAATAGAATAGTAAATTGACTAAAAATGGAAGTAGAACAAAAATAAAAATGAAAGTTGCATAAAATTAAAAATGGAAGTTCAATCCAGAAACCACTACACCTTAACGATCTATTTGGAAATTAAATAAAAAAGGAAGTTTAATAGAAAAGTAAATTGACTAAAAATGGAAGTAGAATAAAAATGAAAATGAAAGTTGCATAAAATTAAAAAGGGAAGTTTAATCCAGAAACCACTACACCTTAACAATCTATTTGGAAATTAAATAAAAAAGGAAGTTTAATAGAAAAGTAAATTGAATAAAAATGGAAGTTGAATAAAAATAAAAATGAAAGTTGCATAAAATTAAAAATAGAAGTTCAATCCAGAAACCACTATACCTTAACGATCTATTTGGAAATTAAATAAAAAAGGTAGTTTAATTGGAAAGTAAATTGAATTAAAATGGAAGTAGAATAAAAATAAAAATGAAAGTTGCATAAAATTAAAAATGGAAGTTCAATCCAGAAACCACTATACCGTAATGATCTATTTGGAAATTAAATAAAAAAGGAAGTTTAATAGAAAAGTAAATTGAATAAAAATAGAAGTAGAATATAAATATAAATGAAAGTTGCATAAAATTGAAAATGGATGTTCAATCCAGAAATCACTATACCTTAGCAATCTATTTGGAAATTAAATAAAAAAGGTAGTTTAATAGGAAAGTAATTGAATTACAATGGAAGTAGAATAAAAATAAAAATGAAAGTTGCATAAAATGAAAAATGGAAGTTCAATCCCGAAACCATTATACCTTAACGATCTATTTGGAAATTAAATAAAAAAGGAAGTTTAATAGAAAAGTAAATTGAACAAAAATGGAAGTTGAATAAAAATAAAAATGGAAGTTGAAGAAAATTAAATATGGAAGTTCAATCCAAAAACCACTATACCTTAACGATCTATTTGAAAATTAAATAAAAAAAGAAGTTGAGTAGAAAAGAAACTTGAATAGAAAAGGAAGTTAAATAAAAATAAAATTGGAAGTTCATTCAAGAAACCACTATACCTTAACGATCTATATGGAAATTAAATAAAAAAGAAAGTTTAATAGAATAGTAAATTGACTAAAAATGGAAGTAGAATAAAAATAAAAATGAAAGTGTCTTAATATTAAAAAGGGAAGTTCAATCCAGAAACCACTACACCTTAACGATCTATTTGGAAATTAAGTAAAAAAGGAAGTATAATAGAAAAATAAATTGAATAAAAGTGAAGTTGAATAAAAATAAAAATGAAAGTTGCATAAAATTAAAAATGGAAGTTCAATCCAGAAACCACTATACCTTAATGATCGATTTGGAAATTAAATAACAAAAGGAAGTTTAACAGAAAAGTAAATTGAATTAAAATGGAAGTAGAATATAAATTAAAATGAAAGTTGCATAAAATTAAAAATGGATGTTCGATCCAGAAACCACTATACCTTAGCGATCTATTTGGAAATTAAATAAAAAAGGAAGTTTAATAGGAAAGTAAATTGAATTACAATGGAAGTAGAATAAAAATAAAAATGAAAGTTGCATAAAATTAAAATGGAAGTTCAATCCAGAAACCATTATACCTTAACGATCTCTTTGGAATTTAAATAAAAAAGGAAGTTGAATAGAAAAGTAAATTGAATAAAAATGGAAGTTGAATAAAAATAAAAATGGAAGTGGATGAAAATTAAATATGGAAGTTCAATCCAAAAACAACTACACCTTAACGATCTATTTGGAAATTAAATAAAAAAGGAAGTTGAGTAGAAAAGAAACTTGAACAAAAAAGGAAGTTAAATAAAAATAAAATTGGAAGTTCATTCTAGAAACCACTATACCTTAACGATCTATATGGAAATTAAATAGAAAAGGTAGTTTAATAGAATAGTAAATTGACTAAAAATGGAAGTAGAATAAAAATAAAAATGAAAGTTGCATAAAATTAAAAATGGAAGTTGAATCCAGAAACCACTACACCTTAACGATCTATTTGGAAATTAAATAAAAAAGAAAGTTTAATGGAAAAGTAAATTGACTAAAAAAGGAAGTTGAATAAAAATAAAAATGAAAGTGGCGTAAAATTAAAAATGGAAATTCAATCCAGAAACCACTATACCTTAACGATCTATTTCGAAATTAAATAAAAAAAGGAAGTTTAATTGGAAAGTAAATTGAATTAAAATGTAAGTAGAATAAAAATAAAAATGAAAGTTGCATAAAATTAAAAATGGAAGTTCAATCCAGAAACCACTATACCTTAACGATCTATTGGGAAATTAAATAAAAAAGGATGTTTAATAGAAAAGTAAATTGAATAAAAATGGAAGTAGAATATAAGTATAAATGAAAGTTGCATAAAATTAAAAATGGATGTTCAATCCAGAAACCACTATACCTTAGCGATCTATTTGGAAATTAAATAAAAAAGGAAGTTTAATAGGAAAGTAATTGAATTACAATGGAAGTAGAATAAAAACAAAAATGAAAGTTGCATAAAATTAAAAATGGAAATTCAATCCAAAAACCATTATACCTTAACGATCTATTTGGAAATTAAATAAAAAAGGAAGTTGAATAAAAATAAAAATGGAAGTTGAAGAAAATTAAATATGGAAGTTCAATCCAAAAATCACTATTCCTTAACGATCTATTTGGAAATTAAATAAAAAAAGGAAGTTGAGTAGAAAAGAAACTTGAATAGAAAAGGAAGTTAAATAAAAATAAAATTGGAAGTTCATTCAAGAAACCACTATACCTTAACGATCTATATGGAAATTAATTAAAAAATGAATTTTAATAGAATAGTAAATTGACTAAAAGTGGAAGTAGAATAAAAATAAAAATGAAAGTTGCATAAAATTAAAAAGGGAAGTTCAATCCAGAAACCGCTACACCTTAACGATCTATTTGGAAATTAAATAAAAAAGGAAGTTTAATAGAAAAGTAAATTGCGTCAAAATGAAATTGAATAAAAATATAAATGAAACTTGCATAAAATTAAAAATGGAAGTTCAATCCAGAAACCACTATACCTTAACAATCTATTTGGAAATTAAATAAAAAAGGAAGTTTAATAGGAAAGTAAATTGAATTAAAATGGAAGTAAAATGAAAATAAAAATGAAAGTTGCATAAAATTAAAAATGGAAGTTCAATCCAGAAACCACTATACCTTAACGATCTATTTGGAAATTAAATAAAAAAGGAAGTTTAACAGAAAAGTAAATTGAATTAAAATGGAAGTAGAATATAAATTAAAATGACAGTTGCATAAAATTAAAAATGGATGTTCAATCCAGAAACCATTATACCTTAGCGATCTATTTGGAAATTAAATAAAAAAGGAAGTTTAATAGGAAAGTAAATTGAATTACAATGGAAGTAGAATAAAAATAAAAATGAAAGTTGCATAAAATTAAAAATGGAAGTTCAATCCAGAAACCATTATACCTTAACGATCGATTTGGAAATTAAATAAAAAAAGAAGTTTAATAGAAAAGTAAATTGAATAAAAATAGTAGTTGAATAAAAATAAAAATGGAAATTGAAGAAAATTAAATATGGTAGTTCAATCCAAAAACCACTATACCTTAACGATCTATTTGAAAATTAAATAAAAAAGGAAGTTGAGTAGAAAAGAAACTTGAATAGAAAAGGAAGTTAAATAAAATTAAAATTGGAAGTTCATTCAAGAAACCACTATACCTTAACGATCTATATGGAAATTAAATGAAAAAAGAAGTTTAATAGAATAGTAAATTGACTAAAAATGGAAGTAGAATAAAAATAAAAATGAAAGTTCCATAAAATTAAAAAGGGAAGTTCAATCCAGAAACCACTACACCTTAACGATCTATTTGGAAATTAAATAAAAAAGGAAGTTTAATAGAAAAGTAAATTGCATAAAAATGAAATTGAATAAAAATATAAATGAAACTTGCATAAAATTAAAAATGGAAGTTCAATCCAAAAACCACTATACCTTAACGATCTATTTGGAAATTAAATAAAAAAGGAAGTTTAATAGGAAAGTAAATTGAATTAAAATGGAAGTAGAATGAAAATAAAAATGAAAGTTGCATAAAATTAAAAATGGAAGTTCAATCCAGAAACCACTATACCTTAACGATCTATTTGGAAATTAAATAAAAAAGGAAGTTTAACAGAAAAGTAAATTGAATTAAAATGGAAGTAGAATATAAATTAAAATGAAAGTTGCATAAAATTAAAAATGGATGTTCAATCCGGAAACCACTATACCTTAGCGATCTATTTGGAAATTAAATAAAAAAGGAAGTTTAATAGGAAAGTAAATTGAATTACAATGGAAGTAGAATAAAAATAAAAATGAAAGTTGCATAAAATTAAAAATGGAAGTTCAATCCCGAAACCATTATACCTTAACGATATATTTGGAAATTAAATAAAAAAAGAAGTTTAATAGAAAAGTAAATTGAATAAAAATGGAAGTTGAATAAAAATAAAAATGGTAGTTGAAGAAAATTAAATATGGAAGTTCAATCCAAAAACCACTATACCTTAACGATCTATTTGGAAATTAAATAAAAAAGGAAGTTGAGTAGAATAGAAACTTGAATAGAAAAGGAAGTTAAATAAAAATAAAATTGGATGTTCATTCAAGAAACCACTATACCTTATCGATCTATATGGAAATTAAATAAAAAAGGAATTTTAATAGAATAGTAAATTGACTAAAAATGGAAGTAGAATAAAAATAAAAATAAAAGTTTGCATAAAATTAAAAATGGAAGTTCAATCCAGAAACCATTACACCTTAACGATCTATTTGGAAATTAAATAAAAAAAGGAAGTTTAATAGAATAGTAAATTGACTAAAAATGGAAGTAGAATAAAAATAAAAATGAAAGTTTGCATAAAATTAAAAATGGAAGTTCAATCCAGAAACCACTACACCTTAACGATCTATTTGGAAATTAAATAAAAAAGGAAGTTTAAAAGAAAAGTAAATTGAATAAAAATGAAAGTTGAATAAAAATAAAAATGAAATTTGCATAAAATTAAAAATGGAAGTTCAATCCAAAAACCACTATACCTTAACGATCTATTTGGAAATTAAATAAAAAAGGAAGTTGAGTAGAAAAGAAACTTGAATAAAAAAGGAAGTTAAATAAAAATAAAACTGGAAGTTGCAGAAAATTAAAAATGGAAGTTCATTCAAGAAACCACTATACCTTAACGATCTATTTGGAAATTAAATAAAAAAGGATGTTTAATAGAAAAGTAAATTGAATAAAAATGGAAGTAGAATAAAAATAATAAGGGAAGTTGCACAAAATTAAAAGTGGAAGTTCAATCCAGAAACCACTATACTGTAACGATTTATTTGGAAATTAAATAAAAAAAGAAGTTTAATAGAAAAGAAAAATGAATAAAAATGGAAGTAGAATAAAAATTAAAATGATAGTTGCAGAAAATTAAAAATGGCAGTTCATTCAAGAAAGCACTATACCTTAACGATCTATTTGGAAATTAAATAAAAAAGGAAGTTTAATAGAAAAGTAAGTTGAATAAAAGTGGAAGTTGAATAAAAATGAAAATGAAACTTGCATAAAATTAAAAATGGAAGTTCAATTCAGAAACCACTATACCTTAACGATCTATTTGGAAATTAAATAAAAAAGGAAGTTTAATAGGAAAGTAAATTGAATTAAAATGGAAGTAGAATAAAAATAAAAATGAAAGTTGCACAAAATTAAAAATGGAAGTTCAACCCAGAAACCACTATACCTTAACGATCTATTTGGAAATTAAATAAAAAAGGAAGTTTAATAGAAAAGTAAATTGAATAAAAATTAAAGTTGCATAAAATTAAATATAGCGATCACAGTTGTCCCTTTACTATTCTGTTGTATTCCGGACTCGGTTCCTAGAAGTTGGTAGTGGTATCTATCTTCTTGCCGTCCTTTAATTCCAGTTGATTGAGTTTTTGGATGTTTTGAGCAGGGTTGTTTCAGGTTGGTTAGGCCTTGGTTTCAATTCCTTGTTGTTCAGTTTTTAGGCGATCCGCTCGAGCGGCCCTTCTTGCGCTCGAGCGGGGATTGCACACCTCCAGTAATTCGTGTTCCTGCAAAACTTCTGCATATGTGATTTTTATGCTCGAGCAGGTTTGTTTACGCTTGAGCGGAGGCGCTCGAGCGGGTGTGGTGGCACTCGAGCGTGTAGTACCTTCTGGGTATAAGTTCTGGGAGGAGGAAATTTACGCTCGAGCGGACTGGTTTTCGCACTCGAGCGGAAGTGCTTTATTTTTGTGTCTTGGTGCTCGAGCAGGCCTTATTCCGCTTGAGCGTGTCCAGATTTTCGTTCTTGGCGCTCGAGCGTTGTGTTCTCCACTCGAGCGGGTCATACGTATATGAGTTATCCGCTGGGTGATTTTAAATCACTTTTTGCTTTTCTTTCTCTCTCCTACTTTTTCTAAAAACCATTTTTGAGAGCCTCTCTCTCTAGAAACTCCCTTCTCTCTAGGGTTTGATCTAGTTAGAGTGTCCTCCTTCTCTTCGGCCTTTGTAAAAGTTGTATTGATCGTCGAGGGCGTCGTTTTGATCCGAGAAACTTGGTCTTTGGAGCACTTTGGTTTCGGTCTCTTCTCCATCCGAGCTCTAACTTCGAGGTAGGGATAACCTACTCCTCACTATGAGCTTTGTCTTTAAATTTTAGTATTTTGAGATGTTAGGGTTGGTTTGATAATTTTGTGAAAGTTTGGGGCTTTGTGTAAATTTATAAAAAAATTGGGGTTTTGGCTATGTAAAACCTAGATGTATGTTTGCCATGGAAAAGTGAAATTAATGTTGAAACATTAATGAAAATGGAACCTAAGGGTTGTAATGTTAATTATGGAAAATGCCCTAATTACATTGGTTAATTAATTTGTAGAATTAATTATGAGAAATGAGGAATTGATTTGGAAAGGCATGGGGAAAAAGGGTGTAGTTGGATTAATTATCGCTCACCTAATTGAAATGTTGATTACACATCCATTGTTGCATTTATTTTCTGTATAGAAATAACTGCTTTGGGCTATCGGTGGAGGATAGTCTTGATTGTTGTAGACAATGCATGATGATTAGGCAAACGAGAACTAATCACTGGAATGTGTCATTGAGTATGACTGTTGAAAGAATACATTAAATTTATGTGTTGTGTGATGATGTGTATAATTATTGTTTATATGCATTGTGTTGTGTTGGAGGAGATAGGGGATGTACTCCACAGTTTAGGGGAAGATAGGGGATGGACCTCTAAACCGGATGTTGTTGGGAGGAGATAGGGGATGGACTCCATAAATAGAGCTCATATGCTTATCTATTAATGTGTTGACAGAGCTCATATGCTTGTCATTGGAAGTGTGATAGTGCTCTTATGCATATCTATAGAAGTGATGATATAGCTTGTATGCTTATCTGTTGATGTGTAATATAGCTAGTATGCTTATCTATTTCGAAATGGGAAAGTGCTTGATATGAGTTATTGCCTCATGTGAGTTGTTTGGCCAGGTTCTGAGCCATGGTTGTAAATTGAGAGTTTAAAGGAATTGGAAAATGAATTGTAATATGGACTTGTATGTCATGAAACCGTAAAGTGTGATAAGGGAAAGTATCAGTGTTGGCCATCTATCAACTGCTAATTTTTTTAGTCATTGTTCATATTTGGTTTAGTGTATGTCTACTGGGCTGTGGCTCACCCTATATGGGAATATCATTTTCAGGTACAGGTAGCATGCCACCTCCAAGGACGTAGCTTGGGAGGCTAGAGGCGAGCGGACTTTTTGTTGTTTTATTTCTTTAATGTATTACATGTATATTCAAGCTAAGGGCTTAATGTGTAAATGAGTTGGTACTCTTTTGTTGTAACCAAGTGTTAACTTGGAAAGCTGTAAGCCTTTAGGGCATTTTATTTTGTTGTTAACATGTAATACTTTTGGTAATGAAACTCTGATGAATAGAAGAAAGTGGAACTTTTATATATCAATGCATGTCTCTATTGATGGGTTTAATGTTATTATTTTGAGGGCGTTACAACTTGGTATCAGAGCGTACCGGGTTCTAATACTTTGGGTACGTGGGAAGTGATTAGTATCACAATTGGGTTTGTCTCGCTTGATAGAGACTTAGATGTAGTGTCATATGCTATGTGCTAAATTGATAACATGCTTATGTGTTTATATGGGTATGGGATTTAATTTCTAGGATGTTGATTGGATCCTTGGGTTTCTGGGAGTCTTGTTGGAAAGGCACTTGATCAATGCCGTTTCTAACCGGAACTCTAGCAACGCCTCGGGACTATCATTATCCGGAAAGGAAATTCGTAAGTGCTTATGTGTTTATGTGCTTACGTGGAGTGAATTACAGTTGTCCATACATTAGGACATGAGTGTTTAGTTTGGGCACATTTGTGAATGTGCTAATGTTCTGTATTACCTTTATTAGGATGTCAGGACGAGGAAGAGGTGCTAGGCGTGGTAGGCTTGCGAGGCAGGAAGTGCCGTTACCGGAGGAGGTTCCGGCAGTGCAGGAGGGAGTTGGTCAGGCCAATGTGGCCGAGCCAGCGGGTCAGCAAGCTGTGAGTGCCTTGACCTAAGAGTTAGCAGGAGCTTTGGGTATTCTCGGAGCAGGGAATCAGTCAGCTGAGGCAGGGCCTTCTTTCTTGAAGAGGGAGTTCTTCCGGTCTACTCCGAACGAGTTTGTTGGAGACCCTAAGGAACCACTGAAGGCTGACGAGTGGTTAGAACAGATGAGTAAGACATTCGAGATGCTTGGCATCAAGGACGGAGCATTGAAAGTGACCTTGGCATCTTTCCAACTGAAGGGAGATGCGGGTCAATGGTGGAAATACGAGAAGGCTCGTGTTGGTGGTACATGGGAGGCGTTTGTGAATGCTTTCCAGGAGAGGTTCTTATCTGCAGTTGCTAGGGAGAAGCTGAGGGATCAGTTTAGCTGGCTTAATCAACAGGGTATGTCCGTGGCAGAGTTTGAGGCCACTTTTACTAGTTTGTCCAGGTTTACACCTGAGTTGGTGGCGTCCGAAGAACGCCGTTGCTGTGAGTTTGAGCGGAAGTTGTGGCGGGGCCTCAAGTTGAGGGTTGGTGGGTCTTACATCCGAGAGTATAGACATTTAGTGGATGCTGCAGCTCATATGGAACTCATGATGCAGGAGGAAGACGAGGAGAAGCATAGAGGCTCCAAGCGGGGCCAGGAGGGTCAGGGTGATGGCAGGAGACAGAGGGGCTATAACCCTCAGCAGTCTCAGGGTGGAGTTGTTAGATCGACCTTTCCGGTGCCGAGTGCAGGCTCGGGGAGAGGCAGTCAGGGAGGCTTGACTTGTTTTGCATGTGGCCAGCTGGGTCACAAGTCTTCGGTTTGCCTGCAGAAGGGCGGAGGTCAGAGAGCTGCTTCTTCTTCAGCTAGACCCCAGAGTCAGAGTTTGGGCAGGGGGCAGCCCTTATCTTGTTATCAGTGTGGGCAGCCTGGGCACCTGAAGAGGTATTGCCCGCAGTTGAGTGCTACTTCAGGAGCGTCTGGTTCTAGACAGACGCAGAGTTATCAGCCAGCTCAGTCTGTGCAGGCCTCGAGGGCCAATCCGGGAGCTTCGTCATCCCAGTCAGTGCAGCAGTCGTATGCTCCGAGGGGTGAGCAGGTGGATCAGGGGCCTACGGGGTGCGTGTATGATGTTACCGTGCAGGATCTAGTACCGGCTCCATCAGTAGTGAGAGGTACTTTTCTGTTTTGCAACTCGGTTGCTAATGTGTTGATTGACACGGGTGCATCTCATTCTTTTGTATCTGCTGCATTTGCATCTGTTTTGGAATTGGAGTTGGCACAGTTAGCATCTCCTATTTGTGTGGTATCGCCTATTGGTGGTGAGTTGGTCTTGAAACAAGGTGTTAGAGGTTGTGATATAGAGGTCGCCGACCATAGGCTTCCTTTTCCTTTTGTGGTCATGCCCATGAAGGGTTTTGATGTTATTTTGGGTATGGACTGGCTATCGTCGTACCGGGCTGTTATCGATTGCTACCGCCAGAGGGTCACGTTATGCACCCTGAGCAAGGAGTGGTTCCATTTCTTGGGAGACCGGGTTGGTAGTGTTTTGCCACCAGGGTATGATTCGTGAGGGCGGAGTGAGCTTAGTGGTCTACTTGCTAGCTTTGAGAGTGGTGAGGGTGATGAGACCCAGCTTGTGTTGTCGAGGGTGGTCTGTGAGTATGCGGATGTCTTTCCCGAGGACCTTGCTAGTTTGCCACCTCACCGAGAGATAGAGTTCTCTATTGATCTAGTGCCCGGCACGGCGCTGATTTCTATGGCACCTTATCGTTTTGCTCCAGCAGAGTTGGTTGAGTTGAAAGTTCAGCTCCAGGAATTGCTAGATAAGGGTTTTGTTCGCCCTAGTGTTTCGCCATGGGGAGCACCAGCCCTCTTTGTTAAAAAGAAGGATGGTGCCTTGAGATTGTGTATCGACTACCGGAAGTTGAATCGGGCTACTGTCAAGAATAAGTACCCTATGCCCCGTATAGATGATCTGTTTGACCAGTTGCAGGGTTCCCGTTGTTTCTCTAAGATAGACTTAAGATCGGGTTACCACCAGTTGAGGGTCAAGGAAGAGGATATTCCTAAGACGGCATTCCGTATGCGGTATGGCCATTATGAGTTTCTGGTGATGCCATTTGGGCTTACCAATGCACCGGCAGTCTTTATGGACTTGATGAACCGGATCTTCCAGGAATTCTTGGATTGATTTGTAGTCGTCTTCGTGGACGACATTCTTATTTACTCACCTTCAGAGGAGGAGCACGAGGAACACTTGAGAGTGGTGCTTGAGTTGCTTAGAGCCCATAGGCTGTATGCCAAGTTTTGGAAGTATGAGTTCTGGCTGAGGGAAGTCAAATTCTTAGGCCACGTGGTATCCGGGAAAGGGGTGTCCG
Organism: Camellia sinensis; assembly: GCF_055761805.1. Taxonomy (NCBI): domain Eukaryota; kingdom Viridiplantae; phylum Streptophyta; class Magnoliopsida; order Ericales; family Theaceae; genus Camellia; species Camellia sinensis. Next base: position 41,993,085 of record NW_028128987.1, on the reverse strand, counting down.
TTGATGCATCCAAGGTTGAGGCAGTGCAAGATTGGGCACAGCCTAAGAGTGTGTTTGAGATCCGCAGTTTTCTGGGATTAGCTGGGTATTACCGTCAGTTTGTTAAAGATTTCTCCAGGCTAGCTTCGCCGTTGACTAGATTGACTCGGAAGGGAGTCAAATTTGTGTGGAGTGAGACTTGTGAACAGTCGTTCCAAGAGTTGAAGGTTAGATTGACCACCGCTCCGGTCTTGATTATTCCGGAGAGTGGGTTGGGTTATGCGGTTTATTGCGATGCCTCACGAGAGGGTTTGGGTTGTGTGTTGATGCAAGAGGGGAAAGTGGTAGCTTATGGCTCACGTCAGTTGAAAATTCACGAGAAGAATTACCCTACACACGACCTAGAGTTAGCAGCAGTGATCTTTGCCTTGAAAATTTGGAGGCACTACCTTTATAGTGAGAGGTTCGAGGTGTTCTCGGACCACAAGAGTTTGAAGTATCTGTTTACACAGAGAGACTTGAATTTGAGGCAGAGGAGATGGATGGAGTTCATTGAGGACTATGATTTTGAGTTGCACTATCACCCGGGGAAGGCCAATGTTGTAGCCGATGCCCTTAGTAGGAAATCCTTTAGTGATGTAGCTTGTATAGCCATCCGGGAATGGGGAATGTTGGGTGCACTTGTCGAGTTTGATTTGCATTTGGGCGAATCTGTTGAGGCTGCGACCTTGTTTTCTGTTGTTGCGCAGCCTACACTTATGACTAGAGTGTTAGAGGCACAGAGAGGTGACCTTGAGGTAGAGTCCCTCTGAAAGAAGATCTCCAGTGGGAAGGCTGAGAAGGGTTTGACGGTGTATCCCGACCTGAGTGTGAGATACCGAGACCGTTTGTTTGTGTCGGAGTCTTGCCGAGAGGAAGTACTCCGAGAGTTCCATCATTCACGCCTTGCGGTGCATCCTGGAGGCACTAAGATGTATCGGGATTTGGGTCGCCAGTTTTGGTGGCGGGGTATGAAGAGAGATGTGGCAGTTTTCGTGTCTAAGTGCCTTACTTGCCAGCAAGTGAAGGCCGAGCATCAGAGGCCAGCGGGTTTGTTGCAACCCTTGCCTATTGCCGAGTGGAAGTGGGAGCATGTCACTATGGACTTCGTTGTAGGTCTTCCGAGGACTCAGCGGGGTAGTGATGCTATTTGGGTGGTTGTAGACCGGTTGACTAAGTCGACGCACTTCATTCCTATACGCGTGAGAGATTCGGTAGACCATCTTGCCGACTTGTATATTCGGGACATAGTGAGATTGCACAGGGTCCCAATGACGATCGTCTCAGATAGAGATCCTCGTTTTACTGCTAGGTTGTGGCAGAGTTTGCAGAGTGCCTTGGGCACTAAATTGACCTTTAGTACAACTTATTATCCTCAAACTGACGGGCAGTCCGAGCGTACTATTCAGATCCTTGAGGATATGCTTCGGGGTTGTGTCCTTGACTTTAGTGGGACGTGGGAAAGGCACTTACCGTTGGTGGAGTTTGCCTACAACAATAGTTTTCAGTCTAGCATCAATATGGCACTGTTTGAGGCCTTGTATGGCCGACCGTGTAGGTCTCCGGTTTGTTGGGTCGAGGTGGGTGACGCACCTTTGTTGGGTCCGGAGTTGGTTAGAGAGACGACGGAGAAAGTTGAGCTTATCCGTAGGAGGCTTGTTACAACCCAGAGTCGTCAGAAATCTTATGCTGACCGTAGGAGGAGGCCTTTGGTGTTTGAGATAGGTGATCATGTTATTCTGAAGATATCACCTAGACGGGGGTTGATGAGGTTTGGGAAGAGTGGGAAGTTATCCCCTCGATTTATTGGACCTTTTGAGATCCTTGAGAGGATTGGCGAAGTTGCTTATCGTTTAGCGTTGCCACCACAGTTGTCCGGAGTTCATGACGTGTTTCATGTGAGTATGCTTCGGAAGTATGAGCCAGATCCGTCCCATGTATTAGATTGGACCGGCTTAGAGATAGATGATGATGCCTCATATGAGGAGAGACCGGTTCGGGTCTTGGATAGGCGGGATCAAGTCCTGCGTGGCAAGACCATCCCTTTGGTTAAGGTTTTGTGGAAACATCACGGAGTGGAGGAAGCCACTTGGGAACGTGAGTTGGAGGTCCGCAAGAAATATCCGGACTTGTTTATTGATGAATAATCTTACATTTAAATTTTGTAATGTTGTTGAACTTAAGAGCTTTATATATGTCTTAAGTTGTAAAATATTGGTAATGTTTTGGTTTAATGGAAATATGTTGTAGAACTTACCTTGATATGGGAGTTGATTATGATATTGCATATGTTGGCTATATTGTAGAATTGGAGTTGTATCATGTATATTGATTATGATATGAACTGTGAACCATGTATGTTGGAAATGGAAGAAAATTGCATGTTGATAATGCACTTGTGATATATGTTGTGAAATGCCTCTTGAAAAGAGATGGGATCGACCAGTAATGGGTCGGGTTGTTTAATATTATGTTGCAATATTGTTGAAAATGGAGAAAACCTATTTTTGAAAAACTTGAGTTTAATTTCGGGGACGAAATTCTTTAAGGGGGGAGGTTATAGCGATCCCGGTTGTCCCTTTACTGTTCTGTTGTATTCCGGACTCGGTTCCGAGAAGTTGGTAGTGGTATCTATCTTGTTGCCGTCCTTTAATTCCACTTGATTGAGTTTTAGGATGTTTTGAGCAGGGTTGTTACAGGTTGGTTAGGCCTTGGTTTCAATTCCGTGTTGTTCAGTTTTTAGGCGATCCGCTCGAGCGGGGATTGCACACCTCCAGTAATTTGTGTTCCTGCAAAACTTCTGCAGATGTGATTTTTACGCTCGAGCGGGTTTGTTTACGCTCAAGTGGAGGCGGTCGAGCGGGTAGTACCTTTTGGGTATAAGTTCTGGGAGGAGGAAATTTACGCTCGAGCGGATTGGTTTTCGCGCTTGAGCGGAAGTGCTTTATTCTTGTGTCTTGGCGCTCGAGCGGGCCTTATTGCGCTCGAGCGTGTCCAGATTTTCGTTCTTGGCGCTCGAGCGTTGTGTTCTCCGCTCGAGCGGGTCATACGTATATGAGTTATCCGCTAGGTGATTTTAAATCACTTTTTGCTTTTCTTTCTCTCTCCTACTTTTTCTAAAAACCATTTTTGAGAGCCTCTCTCTCTAGAAACTCCCTTCTCTCTAGGGTTTGATCTAGTTAGAGTGTCCTCCTTCTCTTCGGCCTTTGTAAAAGTTATGTTGATCGTCGAGGGCGTCGTTTTGATCCGAGAATCTTGGTCTTTGGAGCACTTTGGTTTTGGTCTCTTCTCCATCCGAGCTCTAACTTCGAGGTAGGGATAACCTACTCCTCACTATGAGCTCTGTCTTTAAATTTTAGTATTTTGAGATGTTGGGGTTGGTTTGATAATTTTGTGAAAGTTTGGGGCTTTGTGTAAATTTATAAAAAATTGGGGTTTTAGCTATGTAAAACCTAGATGTATGTTTGCCATGGAAAAGTGAAATGAATGTTGAAACATTAATGAAAATGGAACCTAAGGGTTGTAATGTTAATTATGGAAAATGCCCTAATTACATTGGTTAATTAATTTGTAGAATTAATTATGAGAAATGAGGAATTGATTTGGAAAGGCATGGGAAAAAAGGGTGTAGTTGGATTAATTATCGCTCACCTAATTGAAATGTTGATTACACATCCATTGTTGCATTTATTTTCTGTATAGAAATAACTGCTTTGGGCTATCGGTGGAGGGTAGTCTTGATTGTTGTAGACAATGCATGATGATTAGGCAAACGGGAACTAATCACTGGAATGTGTCATTGAGTATGACTGTTGAAAGAATACATTAAATTTATGTGTTGTGTGATGATGTGTATAATTATTGTTTATATGCATTGTGTTGTGTTGGAGGAGATATGGGATGTACTCCACGGTTTAGGGGAAGATAGGGGATGGACCTCTAAACCGGATGTTGTTGGGAGGAGATAGGGGATGGACTCCATAGATAGAGCTCATATGCTTATCTATTAATGTGTTGACAGAGCTCATATGCTTGTCATTGGAAGTGTGATAGTGCTCTTATGCATATCTATGGAAGTGATGATATAGCTTGTATGCGTATTTGTTGATGTGTGATATAGCTAGTATGCTTATCTATTTCAAAATGGGAAAGTGCTTGATATGAGTTATTGCCTCATGTGAGTTGTTTGGCCAGGTTCTGAGCCATGGTTGTAAATTGAGAGTTTAAAGGAATTAGAAAATGAATTGTAATATGGACTTGTATGTCATGAAATCGTAAAGTGTGATAAGGGAAAGTATCAGTGTTGGCCATCTATCAACTGCTAATTTTTTTAGTCATTGTTCATATTTGGTTTAGTGTATGTCTACTGGGCTGTGGCTCACCCTATATGGGAATATCATTTTCAGGTACAGGTAGCATGCCACCTCCAAGGACGTAGCTTGGGAGGCTAGAGGCGAGCGGACTTTTTGTTGTTTTATTTCTTTAATGTATTACATGTATATTCAAGCCAAGGGCTTAATGTGTAAATGAGTTGGTACTCTTTTGTGGTAACCAAGTGTTAACTTGGAAAGCTGTAAGCCTTTAGGGCATTTGATTTTGTTGTTAACATGTAATACTTTTGGTAATGAAACTCTGATGAATAGAAGAAAGTGAAACTTTTATATATCAATGCATGTCTCTATTGATGGGTTTAATGTTATTATTTTGAGGGCGTTACATTAAAAATGGAAGTTCAATCCAAAAATCACTATACCTTAATGATCTATTTGGAAATTAAATAAAAAAGGAAGTTGAGTAGAAAAGAAACTTGAATGAAAAAGGAAGTTAAATAAAAATAAAAATGAAAGTTGCAGAAAATTAAATATGGAAGTTCAATACAGAAACCACTATACCCTAACGATCTATTTGGAAATTAAATAAAAAATTAAGTTTAATAGAAAAGTAAATTGAATAAAAACGGAAGTTGAATAAAAATAAAAATGAAAGTTGCAGAAAATTAAACATGGAAGTTCAATGCAGAAACCACTATACCTTAACGATCTACTTGGAAATTAAATAAAAAATGAAGTTTAGTAGAAAAGTAAATTGAATAAAAATGGAAGTTGAATAAAAATAAAAATGAGAGTCGCATAAAATTAAAGATGGAAGTTCAATCCAAAAACCACTACACCTTAACGATCTATTTGGAAATTAAATAAAAAAGGAAGTTGAGTAGAAAAGAAACTTGAATGAAAAAGGAAGTTAAGTAAAAACAATAATGGAAGTTGCAGAAAATTACAAATGGAAGTTCATTCAAGAAACCACTATACCTTAACGATCTATTTGGAAATTAAATAAAAAAGGAAGTTTAATAGGAAAGTAAATTGAACTAAAATGGAAGTAGAATAAAAATAAAAATGAAAGTTGCATAAAATTAAAAATGGAAGTTCAATCCAGAAACCGCTATACCTTAACGATCTATTTGGAAATTAAATAAAAAAGGAAGTTTAATAGAAATAAAAATGAAAGTTGGAGAAATTAAATATGGAAGTTCAATCCAGAAACCACTTTACCTTAACGATCTAGTTGGAAATTAAATAAAAAAGGAAGTTTAATAGGAAAGTAAATTGGATAAAAATGGAAGTTGAATAAAATAAAAATGAAAGTTGCATAAAATTAAAAATGGAAGTTCAATCCAAAAACCACTATACCTTAACGATCAATTAGGAAATTAAATAAAAATGGAAGTTAAGTAGAAAAGAAAGTGGAATAGAAAAAGGAAGTTAAATAAAAATAAAATTGGAAGTTCATTCAAGAAACCACTATACCTTAACGATCTATATGGAAATTAAATAAAAAGGAAAGTTTAATAGAAAAGTAAATTGACTAAAAATGGAAGTAGAATAAAAATAAAAATGAAAGTTGCATAAAATTAAAAAGAGAAGTTCAATCCAGAAACCACTACACCTTAACGATCTATTCGGAAATTAAATAAGAAAGGAAGTTTAATAGAAAAGTAAATTGAATAAAAATGGAAGTTGAATAAAAATAAAAATGAAACTTGCATAAAATTAAAAATGGAAGTTCAATCCAGAAACCACTATACCTTAACGATCTATTTGGAAATTAAATAAAAAAGGAAGTTTAATAGGAAAATAAATTGAATTAAAATGGAAGTAGAATAAAAATAAAAATGAAAGTTGCATAAAATTAAAAATGGAAGTTCAATCCAGAAACCACTATACCTTAACGATCTATTTGGAAATTAAATAAAAAAAGAAGTTTAATAGAAAAGTAAATTGAATAAAAATGGAAGTAGAATATAAATAAAAATGAAAGTTGCATAAAATTAAAAATGGATGTTCAATCCAGAAACCACTATACATTAGTGATCTATTTGGAAATTAAATAAAAAAGGAAGTTTAATAGGAAAGTAAATTGAATTACAATGGAAGTAGAATAAAAATAAAAATGAAAGTTGCATAAAATTAAAAATGGAAGTTCAATCCAGAAACCGTTATACCGTAACGATCAATTTGGAAATTAAATAAAAAAGGAAGTTTAATAGAAAAGTAAATTGAATAAAAATGGAAGTTGAATAAAAATAAAAATGGAAGTTGAAGAAAATTAAATGTGGAAGTTCAATCCAAAAACCACTATACCTTAACGATCTATTTGGAAATTAAATAAAAAAGGAAGTTGAGTAGAAAAGAAACTTGAATAGAAAAGGAAGTTAAATAAAAATAAAATTGGAAGTTCATTCAAGAAATCACTATACCTTAACGATCTATATGGAAATTAAATAAAAAAAGGAAGTTTAATAGAATAGTAAATTGACTAAAAATGGAAGTAGAATAAAAATAAAAATGAGAGTTGCATAAAATTAAAAAAGGAAGTTCAATCCAGAAACCACTACACCTTAACGATCTATTTGGAAATTAAATAAAAAAGGAAGTTTAAAAGAAAAGTAAATTGAATAAAAATGGAAGTAGAATAAAAATAAAAATGAAATTTGCATAAAATTAAAAATGGAAGTTCAATCCAAAAACCACTATACCTTAACGATCTATTTGGAAATTAAATAAAAAAGGAAGCTGAGTAGAAAAGGAACTTGAATAAAAAATGAAGCTAAATAAAAATAAAACTGGAAGTTGCAGAAAATTAAAAATGGAAGTTCATTTAAGAAGCCACTATACCATAACGATCTATTTGAAAATTAAATAAAAAAGGAAGTTTAATAAAAATAAAAATGAAACTTTCATAAAATTAAAAATGGAAGTTCAATCCAGAAACCACAATACCTTAACGATCTATTTGGAAATTCAATAAAAAAGGAAGTTTAATAGGAAAGTAAATTGAATTAAAATGGAAGTAGAATAAAAATAAAAATGAAAGTAGAATAAAAATAAAAATGAAAGTTACATAAAATTAAAAATGAAAGTTCAATCCAGAAACCACTATACCTTAACGATCTATTTGGAAATTAAATAAAAAAGGAAGTTTAATAGAAAAGTAAATTGAATAAAAATGAAAGTTGAACAAAAATAAAAATGAAAGTTGCATAAAATTAAAAATGGAAGTTCAATCCAAAAACCACTATACCTTAACTATATATTTGGAAATTAAATAAAAAAGGAAGTGGAGTAGAAAAGAAACTTGAATGAAAAAGTAAGTTAAATAAAAATAAAAATGAAATTTCCAGAAAATTAAATAATGAAGTTCAATACAGAAACCACTATACCTTAACGATCTATTTGGAAATAAAATAAAAAATGAAGTTTAATAGAAAAGTAAATTTAATAAAAATGGAAGTTGAATAAAATTAAAAATGAAAGTTGCAGAAAATTAAACATGGAAGTTCAATCCAGAAACCACTATACTTTAACGATCTACTTGGAAATTAAATAAAAAATGAAGTTTAGTAGAAAAGTAAATTGAATAAAAATGGAAGTTGAATAAAAATAAAATTGAAAGCCACATAAAATTAAAGATGGAAGTTCAATCCAAAAACCACTATACCTTAACGATCTATTTGGAAATTAAATAAAAAAGGAAGTTGAGTAGAAAAGAAACTTGAATGAAAAAGGAAGTTAAATAAAAATAAAAATGGAAGTTGCAGAAAATTAAAAATGGAAGTTCATTCAAGAAGCCACTATACCTTAACGATCTATTCGGAAATTAAATAAAAAAGGAAGTTTAATAGGAAAGTAAATTGAATTAAAAGGGAAGTAGAATAAAAATAAAAACGAAAGTTGCATAAAATTAAAAATGGAAGTTCAATCCAGAAACCACTATACCTTAACGATCTATTTGGAAATTAAATAAAAAAAGAAGTTTAATGGAAAAGTAAATTGAATAAAAATGGAAGTTGAATAAAAATAAAAATGAAGGTTGCAGAAAATTAAATATGGAAGTTCAATCCAGAAACCAATTTACCTTAACGATCTATTTGGAAATTAAATAAAAAAGGAAGTTTAATAGGAAAGTAAACTGAATAAAAATGGAAGTTGAATAAAATAAAAATGAAAGTTGCATAAAATTAAAAATGGAAGTTCAATCCAAAAACCAATATACCTTACCGATCAATTTGGACATTAAATAAAAATGGAAGTTGAGTAGAAAAGAAACTTGAATAGAAAAGTAAGTTAAATAAAAATAATTTGGAGGTTCATTCATGAAACCACTATACCTTAACGATCTATATGGAAATTAAATAAAAAAAGAAGTTTAATACGAAAGTAAATTGAATTAAAATGGAAGTAGAATAAAAATAAAAATGAAAGTTGCATAAAATTAGAAATGGAAGTTCAATCAAGAAACGACTATACCTTAACGATGTATTTGGAAATTAAATAAAAAAGGAAGTTTAATAGAAAAGTAAATTGAAGAAAATTGAAAGTTGAATAAAAAAAAAATGAAAGTTGCATAAAATTAAAAATGGAAGTTCAATCCAAAAACCACTATACCTTAACAATCTATTTGGAAATTAAATAAAAAAGGAAGTTGAGTAGAAAAAAACTTGAATAAAAAAGGAAGTTAAATAAAAATAAAAATGGAAGTTGCAGAAAATTAAAAATGGAAGTTCATTTCCGAAACCACTATACCTTAACGATCTATTTGGAAATTAAATAAAAAAGGAAGTTTAATAGAAAAGTAAATTGAATAAAAATGGAAGTGGAATGAAAATAAAAATGAAAGTTACAGAAAATTAAATATGGAAGTTCAATCCAGAAACCACTATACCATAACGATCTATTTGGAAATTAAATAAAAAAGGAAGTTTAATAGAAAAGTAAATTGAATGAAAATGGATGTAGAATATAAATAAAAATGAAAGTTGCATAAAATTAAAAATGGAAGTTCAATCCAGACACCACTACACCTTAACGACCTATTTGGAAATTAAATAAAAAAGGTAGTTTAAAAGAAAAGTAAATTGAATAAAAATGGAAGTTGAATAAAAATAAAAATGAAAGTCGCATAAAATTAAAAATGGAAGTTCAATACAAAAACCACTATACCATAACGATCTATTTGGAAATTTAATAAAAAAGGAAGTTGAGTAGAAAAGAAACTTGAATAAAAAAGGAAGTTAAATAAAAATAAAACTGGACGTTGCAGAAAATTAAAAATGGATGTTCATTCAAGAAACCACTATACCTTAACGATCTATTTGGAAATTAAATAAAAAAGAATGTTTAATAGAAAAGTAAATTGAATAAAAATTGAAATAGAATAAAAATAAAAAGAAAAGTTGCACAAAATTAAAAGTGGAAGTTCAATCCAGAAACCACTATACCTTAACGATCTATTTGGAAATTAAATAAAAAAGGAAGTTTAATAGAAAAGAAAAAGGAATAAAAGTGGAAGTAGAATTAAAAAAAAAATGGTAGTTGCAGAAAATTAAAAATGGCAGTTCATTCAAGAAAGCACTATACCTTAACGATCTATTTGGAAATTAAATAAAAAAGGAAGTTTAATAGAAAGGTAAATTGAATAAAAATGGAAGTTGAATAAAAATAAAAATGAAACTTGCATAAAATTAAAAATGGAAGTTGAATCCAGAAACCACTATACCTTAACGATCTATTTGGAAATTAAATAAAAAAGAAAGTTTAATAGAAAAGTAAATTGAATTAAAATGGAAGTAGAATAAAAATAAAAATGAAAGTTACATGAAATTAAAAATGGAAGTTCAATCCAGAAACCACTATACCTTAACTATCTATTTGGAAATTCCATAAAAAAAGAAGTTTAATAGAAAAGTAAATTGAATAAAAATTGAAGTTGAATAAAAATAAAAATGAAAGTTGCATAAAATTAAAAATGGAAGTTCAACCAAGAAACGACTATACCTTAACGATCTATTTGGAAATTAAATAAAAAAGGAAGTTTAATAGAAAAGTAAATTGAAGAAAATTGAAAGTTGAATAAAAACAAAAATGAAAGTTGCATAAAATTAAAAATGGAAGTTCAATCGAAAAACCACTATACCTTAACGATCTATTTGGAAATTAAATAAAAAAGGAAGTTGAGTAGAAAAAAACTTGAATAAAAAAGGAAGTTGCAGAAAATTAAAAATGGAAGTTCATTTCCAAAACCACTATACCTTAACGATCTATTTGGAAATTAAATAAAAAAGGAAGTTTAATAGAAAAGTAAATTGAATGAAAATGGATGTAGAATATAAATAAAAATGAAAGTTGCATAAAATTAAAAATGGAAGTTCAATCCAGAAACCATTACACCTTAACGATCTATTTGGAAATTAAATAAAAAAGGTAGTTTAAAAGAAAAGTAAATTGAATAAAAATGGAAGTTGAATAAAAATAAAAGTGAAAGTCGCACAAAATTGAAAATGGAAGTTCAATACAAAAACCACTATACCATAACGATCTATTTGGAAATTTAATAAAAAAGGAAGTTGAGTAGAAAAGAAACTTGAATAAAAAAGGAAGTTAAATAAAAATAAAACTGGAAGTTGCAGAAAATTAAAAATGGATGTTCATTCAAGAAACCACTATACCTTAACAATCTATTGGAAATTAAATAAAAAAGGATGTTTAACGGAAAAGTAAATTGACTAAAAATTGAAGTAGAATAAAAATAAAAAGAAAAGTTGAACAAAATTAAAAGTGGAAGTTCAATCCAGAAACCACTATACCTTAACGATCTATTTGAAAATTAAATAAAAAAGGAAGTTTAATAGAAAAGAAAAAGGAATAAAAGTGAAAGTAGAATAAAAAAAAATGGTAGTTGCAAAAAATTAAAAATGGCAGTTCATTCAAGAAAGCACTATACCTTAACGATCTATTTGGAAATTAAATAAAAAAGGAAGTTTAATAGAAAAGTAAATTGAATAAAAATGGAAGTTGAATAAAAATAAAAATGAAACTTGCATAAAATTAAAAATGGAAGTTGAATCCAGAAACCACTATACCTTAACGATCTATTTGGAAATTAAATAAAAAAGAAAGTTTAATAGAAAAGTAAATTGAATTAAAATGGAAGTAGAATAAAAATAAAAATGAAAGTTACATGAAATTAAAAATGGAAGTTCAATCCAGAAACCACTATACCTTAACGATATATTTGGAAATTCAATAAAAAAGGAAGTTTAATAGAAAAGTAAATTGAATAAAAATTGAAGTTGAATAAAAATAAAAATGAAAGTTGTATAAAATTAAAAATTGAAGTTCAATTCAAAAACCACTATACCTTGACGATCTATTTGGAAATTAAATAAAAAAGGAAGTTGAGTAGAAAAGAAACTTGAATGAAAAGGGAAGTTAAATAAAAATAAAAATGAAAGTTCCAGAAAATTAAATATGGAAGTTCAATACAGAAACCATTATACCTTAACGATCTATTTGGAAATTAAATAAAAAATGAAGTCCAATAGAAAAATAAATTGAATAAAAATGGAAGTTGAATAAAATTAAAAATGAAAATTGCAGAAAATTAAACATGGAAGTTCAATTCAGAAACCACTATACCTTAACGATCTACTTGGAAATTAAAAAAAAAATGAAGTTTATTAGAAAAGTAAATTGAATAAAAATGGAAGTTGAATAAAAATAAAAATGAAAGTCGCATAAAATTAAAGATGGAAGTTCCATCCAAAAACCACTATACCTTAACGATCTATTTGGAAATTAAATAAAAAAGGAAGTTGGGTAGAAAAGAAACTTGAATGAAAAAGAAAGTTAAATAAAAATAATAATGGAAGTTGCAGAAAATTAAAAATGGAAGTTCATTCAAGAAACCACTATACCTTAACGATCTATTTGGAAATTAAATAAAAAAGCAAGTTTAATAGGAAAGTAAATTGAATTAAAATGGAAGTAGAATAAAAATAAAAATGAAAGTTGCATAAAATTAAAAATGGTAGTTCAATTCAGAAACCACTTTACCTTAACGATCTATTTGGAAATTTAATAAAAAAGGAAGTTTAATAGAAAAGTAAATTGAATAAAAACGGAAGTTGAATAAAAATAAAAATGAAAGTTGCAGAAAATTAGAAATGGAAGTTCAATCCAGAAACCACTATACTTAACGATCTATTTGGAAATTAAATAAAAAAGGAAGTTTAATAGGAAAATAAATTGAATTAAAATGGAAGTAGAATAAAAATAAAAATGAAAGTTGCATAAAATTAAAAATGGAAGTTTAATCCAGAAACCACTATACTTTAACGATCTATTTGGAAATTAAATAAAAAAGGAAGTTTAATAGAAAAGTAAATTGAATAAAAATGGAAGTAGAATATAAATAAAAATGAAAGTTGCATAAAATTAAAAATGGATGTTCAATCCAGAAAACACTATACCTTAGCGATCTATTTGGAAATTAAATAAAAAAGGAAGTTTAATAGGAAAGTAAATTGAATTACAATGGAAGTAGAATAGAAATAAAAACGAAAGTTGCATAAAATTAAAAATGGAAGTTCAATCCAGAAACCATTATACCTTAACGATCTATTTGGAAATTAAATAAAAAAGGAAGTTTAATAGAAAAGTAAATTGAATAAAAATGGAAATGAATTAAAATAAAAATGGAAGTTGAAGAAAATTAAATATGGAAGTTCAATCCAAAAACCACTATACCTTAACGATCTATTTGGAAATTAAATAAAAAAGGAAGTTGAGTAGAAAAGAAACTTGAATAGAAAAAGAAGTCAAATAAAAATAAAATTGGAAGTTCATTCAAGAAACCACTATACCTTAACGATCTATATGGAAATTAAATAAAAAAGGAAGTTTAATAGAATAGTAAATTTACTAAAAATGGAAGTAGAATAAAAATAAAAATGAAAGTTGCATAAAATTAAAAATGGAAGTTCAATCCAGAAACCACTATACCTTAACGATCTATTTGGAAATTAAATAAAAAAGAAAGTTTAAAAGAAAAGTAAATTGAATAAAAATGGAAGTTGAATAAAAATAAAAATTAAATTTGCATAAAATTAAAAATGGAAGTTCAATCCAAAAACCACTATACCTTAACGATGTATTTGGAAATTAAATAAAAAAGGAAGTTGAGTAGAAAAGAAACTTGAATAGAAAAGGAAGTTAAATAAAAATAAAATTGGAAGTTCATTCAAGAAACCACTATACCTTAACGATCTATATGGAAATTAAATAAAAAAGGAAGTTTAATAGAATAGTAAATTGACTAAAAATGGAAATAGAATAAAAATAAAAATGAAAGTTGCATAAAATTAAAAATGGAAGTTCAATCCAGAAACCACTACACCTTAACGATCTATTTGGAAATTAAATAAAAAAGAAAGTTTAAAAGAAGAGTAAATTGAATAAAAATGGAAGTTGAATAAAAATAAAAATTAAATTTGCATAAATTTAAAAATGGAAGTTCAATCCAAAAACACTATACCTTAACGATCTATTTGGAAATTAAATAAAAAAGGAAGCTGACTAGAAAAGGAACTTGAATAAAAAATGAAGTTAAATAAAAATAAAACTGGAAGTTGCAGAAAATTAAAAATGGAAGTTCATTCAAGAAACCACTATACCATAACGATCTATTTGGAAATTAAATAAAAGAGGACGTTTAATAGAAAAGTAAATTGAATAAAAATGGAAGTAGAATAAAAATAAAAAGAGAAGTTGCACAAAATTAAAAGTGGAAGTTCAATCCAGAAACCACTATACCTTAACGATCTATTTGGAAATTAAATAAAAAAGGAAGTTTAATAGAAAAGAAAAATGAATAAAAATGGAAGTAGAATAAAAATAAAAATGGTTGTTGCAGAAAATTAAAAATGGCAGTTCATTCAAGAAAAACTATACCTTAACGATCTATTTGGAAATTAAATAAAAAAGGAAGTTTAATAGAAAAGTAAATTGAATAAAAATGGAAGTTGAATAAAAATAAAAATGGAACTTGCATAAAATTAAAAATGGAAGTTCAATCCAGAAACCACTATACCTTAACGATCTATTTGGAAATTCAATAAAAAAGGAAGTTTAATAGGAAAGTAAATTGAATTAAAATGGAAGTAGAATAAAAATAAAAATGAAAGTTGCATAAAATTAAAAATGGAAGTTCAATCCAAAAACCACTATACCTTAACGATCTATTTGAAAATTAAATAAAAAAGGAAGTGGAGTAGAAAAGAAACTTGAATGAAAAAGGAAGTTAAATAAAAATAAAAATAAAAGTTCCAGAAAATTAAATATGGAAGTTCAATACAGGAAACACTATACCTTAACGATCTATTTGGGAATTAAATAAAAAATGAAGTTTAATAGAAAAATAAATTGAATAAAAATGCAGGTTGAATAAAATTAAAAATGAAAGTTGCAGAAAATTAAACATGGAAGTTCAATCCAGAAACCACTATACCTTGACGATCTACTTGGAAATTAAATAAAAAATGAAGTTTATTGAAAAGTAAATTGAATAAAAATGGAAGTTGAATAAAAAAAAAATTGAAAGTCGCAGAAAATTAAATATGGAAGTTCAATCCAAAAACCACTATACCTTAACGATCTATTTGGAAATTAAATAAAAAAGGAAGTTGAGTAGAAAAGAAACTTGAATGAAAAAGGAAGTTAAATAAAAATAATAATGGAAGTTGCAGAAAATTAAAAATGGAAGTTCATTCCAGAAACCACTATACCTTAACGATCTATTTGGAATTTAAATAAAAAAGGAAGTTTAATAGGAAAGTAAATTGAATTAAAAGGGATGTAGAATAAAAATAAAAATGAAAGTTGCATAAAATTAAAAATGGAAGTTCAATCCAGAAACCACTATACCTTAACGACCTATTTGGAAATTAAATAAAAAAAGAAGTTTAATAGAAAGAAAAATGAATAAAAGTGGAAGTAGAATAAAAAAAAATGGTAGTTGCAGAAAATTAAAAATGGCAGTTCATTCAAGAAAGCACTATACCTTAACGATCTATTTGGAAATTAAATAAAAAAGGAAGTTTAATAGAAAAGTAAATTGAATAAAAATGGAAGTTGAATAAAAATAAAAATGAAACTTGCATAAAATTAAAAATGAAAGTTGAATCCAGAAACCACTATACCTTAACGATCTATTTGGAAATTAAATAAACAAAGAAGTTTAATGGAAAAGTAAATTGAATAAAAATGGAAGTTGAATAAAAATAAAAATGAAGGTTGTAGAAAATTAAATATGGAAGTTCAATCCAGAAACCAATTTACCTTAACGATCTATTTGGAAATTAAATAAAAAAGGAAGTTTAATAGGAAAGTAAACTGAATAAAAATGGAAGTTGAATAAAATAAAAATGGAAGTTGCATAAAATTAAAAATGGAAGTTCAATCCAAAAACCAATATACCTTACCGATCAATTTGGACATTAATTAAAAATGGAAGTTGAGTAGGAAAGAAACTTGAATAGAAAAGTAAGTTAAATAAAAATAAAATTGGAAGTTCATTCATGAAACCACTATACCTTAACGATCTATATGGAAATTAAATGAAAAAGGAAGTTTAATAGGAAAGTAAATTGAACTAAAATGGAAGAAGAATAAAAATAAAAATGAAAGTTGCATAAAATTAAAAATGGAAGTTCAATCAAGAAACGACTATACCTTAACGATCTATTTGGAAATTAAATAAAAAAGGAAGTTTAATAGAAAAGTAAATTGAAGAAAATTGAAAGTTGAATAAAAACAAAAATGAAAGTTGCATAAAATTAAAAATGGAAGTTCAATCCAAAAACCACTATACCTTAACGATCTATTTGGAAATTAAATAAAAAAGGAAGTTGAGTAGAAAAAAACTTGAATAAAAAAGGAAGTTAAATAAAAATAAAAATGGAAGTTGCAGAAAATTAAAAATGGAAGTTCATTTCCGAAACCGCTATACCTTAACGATCTATTTGGAAATTAAATAAAAAAGGAAGTTTAATAGAAAATTAAATTGAATAAAAATGGAAGTGGAATAAAAATAAAAATGAAAGTTGCAGAAAATTAAATATGGAAGTTCAATCCAGAAACCACTACACCATAACGATCTATTTGGAAATTAAATAAAAAAGGAAGTTTAATAGAAAAGTAAATTGAATGAAAATGCATGTAGAATATAAATAAAAATGAAAGTTGCATAAAATTAAAAATGGAAGTTCCGTCCAGAAACCACTACACCTTAACGATCTATTTGGAAATTAAATAAAAAAGGTAGTTTAAAAGAAAAGTAAATTGAATAAAAATGGAAGTTGAATAAAAATAAAAATGAAAGTCGCATAAAATTAAAAATGGAAGTTCAATACAAAAACCACTATACCATAACGATCTATTTGGAAATTTAATAAAAAAGGAAGCTGAGTAGAAAAGAAACTTGAATGAAAAAGGAAGTTAAATAAAAATAATAATGGAAGTTGCAGAAAATTAAAAATGGAAGTTCATTCAAGAAACCACTATACCTTAACGATCTATTTGGAATTTAAATAAAAAAGGAAGTTTAATAGGAAAGTAAATTGAATTAAAAGGGATGTAGAATAAAAATAAAAATGAAAGTTGCATAAAATTAAAAATGGAAGTTCAATCCAGAAACCACTATACCTTAACGACCTATTTGGAAATTAAATAAAAAAAGAAGTTTAATAGAAAAGAAAAATGAATAAAAGTGGAAGTAGAATAAAAAAAATGGTAGTTGCAGAAAATTAAAAATGGCAGTTCATTCAACAAAGCACTATACCTTAACGATCTATTTGGAAATTAAATAAAAAAGAAAGTTTAATAGAAAAGTAAATTGAATTAAAATGGAAGTAGAATAAAAATAAAAATGAAAGTTACATGAAATTAAAAATGGAAGTTCAATCCAGAAACCACTATACCTTAACGATCTATTTGGAAATTCAATAAAAAGGGAAGTTTAATAGAAAAGTAAATTGAATAAAAATTGAAGTTGAATAAAAATAAAAATGAAAGTTGTATAAAATTAAAAATTGAAGTTCAATCCAAAAACCACAATACCTTGACGATCTATTTGGAAATTAAATAAAAAAGGAAGTTGAGTAGAAAAGAAACTTGAATGAAAAGGGAAGTTAAATAAAAATAAAAATGAAAGTTCCAGAAAATTAAATATGGAAGTTCAATACAGAAACCATTATACCTTAACGATCTATTTGGAAATTAAATAAAAAATGAAGTTTAATAGAAAAATAAATTGAATAAAAATGGAAGTTGAATAAAATTAAAAATGAAAGTTGCAGAAAATTAAACATGGAAGTTCAATTCAGAAACCACTATACCTTAACGATCTACTTGGAAATTAAATAAAAAATGAAGTTTATTAGAAAAGTAAATTGAATAAAAATGAAAGTCGAATAAAAATAAAAATGAAAGTCGCATAAAATTAAAGATGGAAGTTCCATCCAAAAACCACTATACCTTAACGATCTATTTGGAAATTAAATAAAAAAGGAAGTTGGGTAGAAAAGAAACTTGAATGAAAAAGAAAGTTAAATAAAAATAATAATGGAAGTTGCAGAAAATTAAAAATGGAAGTTCATTCAAGAAACCACTACACCTTAACGATCTATTTGGAAATTAAATAAAAAAGCAAGTTTAATAGGAAAGTAAATTGAATTAAAATGGAAGTAGAATAAAAATAAAAATGAAAGTTGCATAAAATTAAAAATGGAAGTTCAATTCAGAAACCACTTTACCTTAACGATCTATTTGGAAATTTAATAAAAAAGGAAGTTTAATAGAAAAGTAAATTGAATAAAAATGGAAGTTGAATAAAAATAAAAATGAAAGTTGCAGAAAATTAGAAATGGAAGTTCAATCCAGAAACCACTATACCTTAACGATCTATTTGGAAATTAAATAAAAAAGGAAGTTTAATACGAAAATAAATTGAATTAAAATGGAAGTAGAATAAAAATAAAAATGAAAGTTGCATAAAATTAAAAATGGAAGTTCAATCCAGAAACCACTATACCTTAACGATCTATTTGGAAATTAAATAAAAAAGGAAGTTTAATAGAAAAGTAAATTGAATAAAAATGGAAGTAGAATATAAATAAAAATGAAAGTCGCATAAAATTGAAAATGGATGTTCAATCCAGAAAACACTATACCTTAGCGATCTATTTGGAAATTAAATAAAAAAGGAAGTTTAATACGAAAGTAAATTGAATTACAATGGAAGTAGAATAAAAATAAAAATGAAAGTTGCATAAAATTAAAAATGGAAGTTCAATCCAGAAACCATTATACCTTAACGATCTATTTGGAAATTAAATAAAAAAGGAAGTTTAATAGAAAAGTAAATTGAATAAAAATGGAAGTTGAAGAAAATTAAATATGGAAGTTTAATCCAAAAACCACTATACCTTAACGATCTATTTGGAAATTAAATAAAAAAGGAAGTTGAGTAGAAAAGAAACTTGAATAGAAAAGGAAGTTAAATAAAAATAAAATTGGAAGTTCATTCAAGAAACCACTATACCTTAACGATCTATATGGAAATTAAATAAAAAATGAAGTTTAATAGAATAGTAAATTGACTAAAAATGGAAGTAGAATAAAAATAAAAATGAAAGTTGCATAAAATTAAAAAAGGAAGTTCAATCCAGAAACCACTACACCTTAACGATCTATTTTGAAATTAAATAAAAAAGAAAGTTTAAAAGAAAAGTAAATTGAATAAAAATGGAAGTTGAATAAAAATAAAAATTAAATTTGCATAAAATTAAAAATGGAAGTTCAATCCAAAAACCACTATACCTTAACGATCTATTTGGAAATTAAATAAAAAAGGAAGCTGAGTAGAAAAGGAACTTGAATAAAAAATGAAGTTAAATAAAAATAAAACTGGAAGTTGCAGAAAATTAAAATTGGAAGTTCATTCAAGAAACCACTATACCATAACGATCTATTTGGAAATTATATAAAAGAGGACGTTTAATAGAAAAGTAAATTGAATAAAAATGGAAGTAGAATAAAAATAAAAAGAGAAGTTGCACAAAATTAAAAGTGGAAGTTCAATCCAGAAACCACTATACCTTAACGATCTATTTGGAAATTAAATAAAAAAGAAGTTTAATAGAAAAGAAAAATGAATAAAAATGGAAGTAGAATAAAAATAAAAATTGCAGTTTATTCAAGAAAACACTATACCTTAACGATCTATTTGGAAATTAAATAAAAAAGGAAGTTTAATAGAAAAGTAAATTGAATAAAAATGGAAGTTGAATAAAAATAAAAATGGAACTTGCATAAAATTAAAAATGGAAGTTCAATCCAGAAACCACTATACCTTAACGATCTATTTGGAAATTCAATAAAAAAAGGAAGTTTAATAGGAAAGTAAATTGAATTAAAATGGAAGTAGAATAAAAATAAAAATGAAATTTGCATAAAATTAAAAATGAAAGTTCAATCCAAAAACCACTATACCTTAACGATCTATTTGAAAATTAAATAAAAAAGGAAGTGGAGTAGAAAAGAAACTTGAATGAAAAAGGAAGTTATATAAAATTAAAAATGAAAGTTCCAGAAAATTAAATATGGAAGTTCAATACAGAAAACACTATACCTTAACGATCTATTTGGGAATTAAATAAAAAATGAAGTTTAATAGAAAAGTAAATTGAATAAAAATGGAAGTTGAATAAAATTAAAAATGAAAGTTGCAGAAAATTAAACATGGAAGTTCAATCCAGAAACCACTATACCTTAACGATCTACTTGGAAATTAAATAAAAAATAAAGTTTAGTAGAAAAGTAAATTGAATAAAAATGGAAGTTGAATAAAAACAAAATTGAATGTCGCATAAAATTAAATATGGAAGTTCAATCCAAAAACCACTATACCTTAACGATCTATTTGGAAATTAAACAAAAACGGAAGCTGAGTAGAAAAGAAACTTGAATGAAAAACGAACTTAAATAAAAATAATAATGGAAGTTGCAGAAAATTAAAAATGGAAGTTCATTCAAGAAACCACTATACCTTAACGATCTATTTGGAAATTAAATAAAAAAGAATGTTTAATAGAAAAGTAAATTGAATAAAAATTGAAATAGAATAAAAATAAAAAGAAAAGTTGCACAAAATTAAAAGTGGAAGTTCAATCCAGAAACCACTATACCTTAACGACCTATTTGGAAATTAAATAAAAAAAGAAGTTTAATAGAAAAGAAAAATGAATAAAAGTGGAAGTAGAATAAAAAAAAAATGGTAGTTGCAGAAAATTAAAAATGGCAGTTCATTCAAGAAAGCACTATACCTTAACGATCTATTTGGAAATTAAATAAAAAAGGAAGTTTAATAGAAAAGTAAATTGAATAAAAATGGAAGTTGAATAAAAATAAAAATGAAACTTGCATAAAATTAAAAATGGAAGTTGAATCCGGAAACCACTATACCTTAACGATCTATTAGGAAATTAAATAAAAAAGGAAGTTTAATAGAAAAGTAAATTGAATTAAAATGGAAGTAGAATAAAAATAAAAATGAAAGTTACATGAAATTAAAAATGGAAGTTCAATCCAGAAAGCACTATACCTTAACGATCTATTTGGAAATTAAATAAAAAAGGAAGTTTAATAGAAAAGTAAATTGAATAAAAATTGAAGTTGAATAAAAATAAAAATGAGAGTTGCATAAAATTAAAAATGGAAGTTCAATCCAAAAACCACTATACCTTAACGATCTATTTGGAAATTAAATAAAAAAGGAAGTTGAGTAGAAAAGAAACTTGAATGAAAAAGGAAGTTAAATAAAAATAAAAATGAAAGCTCCAGAAAATTAAATATGGAAGTTCAATACAGAAACCACTATACCTTAACGATCTATTTGGAAATTAAATAAAAAATGAAGTTTAATAGAAAAATAAATTGAATAAAAATGGAAGTTGAATAAAATTAAAAATGAAAGTTGCAGAAAATTAAACATGGAAGTTCAATTCAGAAACCACTATACCTTAACGATATACTTGGAAATTAAATAAAAAATGAAGTTTAGTAGAAAGTAAATTGAATAAAAATGGAAGTTGAATAAAAATAAAAATGAAAGTTGCATAAAATTAAAGATGGAAGTTCCATCCAAAAACCACTATACCTTAACGATCTATTTGGAAATTAAATAAAAAAGGAAGTTGAGTAGAAAAGAAACTTGAATAAAAAAGAAAGTTAAATAAAAATAATAATGGAAGTTGCAGAAAATTAAAAATGGAAGTTCATTCAAGAAACCACTATACCTTAACGATCTATTTGGAAATTAAATAAAAAAACAAGTTTAATAGGAAAGTAAATTGAATTAAAATGGAAGTAGAATAAAAATAAAAATGAAAGTTGCATAAAATTAAAAATGGAAGTTCAATCCAGAAACCAATATGCCTTAACGATCTATTTGGAAATTAAATAAAAAATGAAGTTTAATAGAAAAGTAAATTGAATAAAAATGGAAGTTGAATAAAAATAAAAATGAAAGTTGCAGAAAATTAAATATGGAAGTTCAATCCAGAAACCACTTTACCTTAACGATCTATTTGGAAATTAAATAAAAAAGGAAGTTTAATAGGAAAGTAAATTGAATAAAAATGGAAGTTGAATAAAATAAAAATGAAAGTTGCATAAAACTCAAAATGGAAGTTCAATGAAAAAACCACTATACCTTAACGATCAATTTGGAAATTAAATAAAAATGGAAGTTGAGTAGAAAAGAAACTTGAATAGAAAAGGAAGTTAAATAAAAATAAAATTGGAAGTTCATTCAAGAAACCACTATACCTTAACGATCTATATGGAAATTAAATAAAAAAAGGAAGTTTAATAGAAAAGTAAATTGACTAAAAATGGAAGTAGAATAAAAATAAAAATGAAAGTTGCATAAAATTAAAAAGGGAAGTTCAATCCAGAAACCATTACACCTTAACGATCTATTTGGAAATTAAATAAGAAAGGAAGTTTAATAGAAAAGTAAATTGAATAAAAATGGAAGTTGAATAAAAATAAAAATAAAACTTGCATAAAATTAAAAATGGAAGTTCAATCTAGAAACCAATATACCTTAACGATCTATTTGGAAATTAAATAAAAACGGAAGTTTAATAGGAAAGTAAATTGAATTAAAATGGAAGTAGAATAAAAATAAAAAGGAAAGTTGCATAAAATTAAAAATGGAAGTTCAATCCGGAAACCATTATACCTTAACGATCTATTTGGAAATTAAATAAAAAAGGAAGTTTAATAGAAAAGTAAATTGAATAAAAATGAAAGTTGAATAAAAATAAAAATGAAAGTTGCATAAAATTAAAAATTGAAGTTCAATCCAAAAACTATAGCGATCCCGGTTTTTCCTTTTCGTGCTTAACATTAATCCGGATTCGGTTTCGTAAGGGTGCTGTTGTCTTATCCTCTTTCTATCCCTCACTCTTTGTGTTCGAGCTTTGGGTTGTGTTGGGCAAGTTGGGAATAAGTTGGTTGCGTTTTAAAACGTAAAGTCTTTGCCCAGTTTTTGGTCTTTTCGCTCGAGCGGCGATTTTGACGCTCGAGCGGGACTCTGCTGTTGCTTGTCCGCTCGAGCGGGGGTGTTGGCGCTCGAGCGGGGAAATCACCCATCCAGTATTTCGTCTGCAGTGGTATACGCTCGAGCAGGGGATTGGACGCTCGAGCGGGAGTATGTTTCTGGCGCTCGAACGGGGACTTTGACGCTCGAGCGGGCATCATGTCTGTAAAAGTTTTGGGAGCGTGCATCCGCCACTCGAGCGGGGGATTGGACGCTCGAGTGGGGATGTTGCCGCTCGAGCGGGGCGACTTTTATATATAGCCGAGATCCGACCTTTTTGTTCACTTTTCAACATCTTTTCTCTCTCTTACTTTTCCAAAAAGGTATTTTGAGTGCTCCTCTCACTAAAACCCTAACTTCTCTCTTAGGATTGATCTAGTAGGAGTTGTTTTCTCACCTTGGGCCTTTACAAAAGTTGTGTTGATCGTCGAGGGCTATCTTTTAATCTGAAAATTTTAGGATTTGGAGCATTTCCGTTTCTTCATCTTCTTCATTGCGTCCCATCATTCGAGGTAGGGATATCCTACTCCTCTTTATGAGCTTTGTCTTTGAATTTTAGCATTTTGATATGTTGGGGGTTGTTGGATAATTTTGAGAAAGTTTGGGCCTTTGTGTAATTTTACAAGAGTTGGGGTTTTAAATATATAAACCTATATGCATGTTAGGCATAGAGAAATGAGATTAATGTTGGGACATTGATGGAAATGGAACATTAGGGTTGTTTGTGAATTATGGTAATTTGCCCTAATTGGTTTAATCAATTAATGCATATAATTAATTGAAGAAAGCGAGGAATTGAATTGAAAATGTTGAAATTCGGAATGTATGGGATTAAAGAGTG
Organism: Camellia sinensis; assembly: GCF_055761805.1. Classification (NCBI taxonomy): domain Eukaryota; kingdom Viridiplantae; phylum Streptophyta; class Magnoliopsida; order Ericales; family Theaceae; genus Camellia; species Camellia sinensis. Next base: position 41,969,225 of record NW_028128987.1, on the reverse strand, counting down.
TAGACGCATCTTTTATTGCTCATCTAGTTGTAATGTTGATATATTATCCAGTTGTGCATTTATTTCCTGCTTAGAAATAATTGCTTTGGGCTACCGGTGGAGGGTAGTAATGATTGTTGTAGACAATGCATGTTGATTAGGCAAACTAAAACTAATCATTTGGTTGTGTCATAGAGTATGACGGTTGATAGAATACATTAACTTTATGTATTGAGTGATTGTGTATATAACCAATGTGTTTATATGCATTATGTGTAGACGGTTGATAGAATACATTAACTTTATGTATTGATCGATGTGTATATGATTCTGTGTTTATATGCATTGCTTGTATAGAGGAGGAGATGGGGGATGTACCTCTAAACCGGATAGGATTGGGAGGAGATTGGGGATGAACTCCGTAGAGACAGCTCATATGCTTGTCTAGAGAAATGAAGATACAGCTCATATGCTTATCTTTGTGAAGTATAGATATAGCTCATAAGCTTGTCTAGTGAAGTATAGATATAGCTCATATGCTTATCTAGTGAAGTGTAGATATAGCTCATATGCTTGTCTAGTGAAGTGTAGATATAGCTCATATGCTTATCTGTTGTAATGTAGATATAGCTCATATGCTTATCTGTTGTAGTGTTGATATAGCTCATATGCTTATCTGTTGTAGTATTGATATAGCTCATATGCTTATCTGTGGTAATATTGATATAGCTCATATGCTTATCTGTTGTAATAGTGATACAGCTCATAAGCTTATCTATTGCAAAGTTTGTTGATTTGATATAGCACCAAAATGTATATCATCATCGTTTGTGAAGTATGAAAGTAGTTTATGTGTTATTGATACAACACCAAAATGTGTATCCACCGTGAATTTTGAAAATGTTCTAGTGATAAACTATAATCTCATCCAAATGTTTTGGCCAGAGTACTGAGCCCTGTTTTCAAACCCAAAGTTGAACAAGAAATGAAAAGTGAATTGTAACGTAGACTTGGTTGTCATGGAATTGAAATAAGATGTAAATGGAAGTGTAAGTATCGACCATCTATCAGTTGCTAATCTTCTAGGCATTGTTTATAGTTGGTTTAGTATATCTCTGCTGGGCTGTGGCTCACCCTATATGGGAAAATCATTTCAGGTACAGGTAGCATGCCACCTCCAAGGACATAGCTTGGGAGGCTAGAGGCGGACAGACTTTTGTTCTCTTATCTCCTTTTGACATATTACATGTAAATTCAAGCCCAGGGCTTAATGTGTAACCGAGTCAATACTCTCTTTTATAACCAAGTGTTAACTTGGAAAGCTGTAAGCCCGTAGGGCATTTACCTTTGTTGTTAACGTGTAATACTTTTGCAATGAAGTACTCTGATGAATTGAGGAAATGTGGATCTTTTGTATATAAATGTATGTTTATATTGATGGGTTTAATGTTATTATTTTGAGGGCGTTACGAAAACCACTATACCATAACGATCTATTTGGAAATTAAATAAAAAACGAAGTTGAGTAGAAAAGAAACTTGAATAAAAAAGGAAGTTAAATAAAAATAAAAATGGAAGTTGCAGAAAATTAAAAATGGAAGTTCATTTCAAAAACCACTATACCTTAACAATCTATTTGGAAAATAAATAAAAAAGGAAGTTTAATAGAAAAGTAAATTGAATAAAAATGGAAGTTCAATAAAAATAAAAATGAAAGTTGCAGAAAATTAAATATGGAAGCTCAATCCAGAAACCACTATACCTTAACGATCTATTTGGAAATTAAATAAAAAAAGGAAGTTTAATAAAAAAGTAAATTGAATAAAAATGGAAGTAAAATATAAATAAAAATGAAAGTTGCATAAAATTAAAAATGGAAGTTCAATCTCGAAACCACTACACCTTAACGATCAATTTGGAAATTAAATAAAAAAGGAAGTTTAAAAGAAAAGTAAATTGAATAAAAATGGAAGTTGAATAAAAATAAAAATGAAATTTGCATAAAATTAAAAATGGAAGTTCAATCCAAAAACCACTATACCTTAACGATCTATTTGGAAATTAAATAAAAAAGGAAGTTGAGTAGAAAAGAAACTTGAATAAAAAAGGCAGTTAAATAAAAATAAAACTAGAAGTTGCAGAAAATTAAAAATGGAAGTTCATTCCAAAAACCACTATACCTTAACGATCTATTTGGAAATTAAATAAAAAGGGATGTTTAATAGAAAAGTAAATTGAATAAAAATGGAAGTAGAATAAAAATAAAAAGAAAAGTAGCACAAAATTAAAAGTGGAAGTTCAATCCAGAAACCACTATACCTTAACGATCTATTTGGAAATTAAAAAAAAAAGGAAGTTTAATAGAAAAGAAAAATGAATAAAAATGGAAGTAGAATAAAAATAAAAATGGTAGTTACAGAAAATTAAAAATGGTAGTTCATTCAAGAAAGCACTATACCTTAATGATCTATTTGGAAATTAAATAAAAAAAGAAGTTTAATAGAAAAGTAAATTGAATAAAAATGGAAGTTGAATAAAAATAAAAATGAAACTTGCATAAAATTAAAAATGGAAGTTGAATCCAGAAACCACAATAACTTAACGATCTATCTGGAAATTAAATAAAAAAGGAAGTTTAACAGAAAAGTAAATTGAATAAAAATGGAAGTTGAATAAAAATAAAAATGAAACTTGCATAAAATTAAAAATGGAAGTTGAATCCAGAAACCACAATACCTTAACGATCAATTTGGAAATTAAATAAAAAAGGAAGTTCAATAGGAAAGTAAATTGAATTAAAATGGAAGTAGAACAAAAATAAAAATGAAAGTTACATAAAATTACAAATGGAAGTTCAATCCAGAAACCACTATACCTTAACGATCTATTTGGAAATTAAATAAAAAAGGAAGTTTAACAGAAAAGTAAATTGAATAAAAATGAAAGTTGAATAAAAATAAAAATGAAAGTTGCATAAAATTAAAAATGGAAGTTCAATCTAAAAACCACTATACCTTAACGATCTATTTGGAAATTAAATAAAAAAGGAAGTTGAGTAGAAAAGAAACTTGAATGAAAAAGGAAGTTAAATAAAAATAAAAATTAAAGTTCCAGAAAGTTAAATATGGAAGTTCAATACAGAAACCACTATACCTTAACGATTTATTTGGAAATTAAATAAATAATAAAGTTTAATAGAAAAGTAAATTGAATAAAAATGGAAGTTGAATAAAATTAAAAATGTAAGTTGTAGAAAATTAAACATGGAAGTTCAATCCAGAAACCACTATACCTTAACGATCTACTTGGAAACTAAATAAAAAATGAAGTTTAGTAGAAAAGTAAATTGAATAAAAATAAAAATGAAAGTTGCATAAAATTAAAGATGGAAGTTCTATCCAAAAACCACTATACCTTAACGATCTAATTGGAAATTAAATAAAAAAGGAAGTTGAGTAGAAAAGAAACTTGAATGAAAAAGAAAGTTAAATAAAAATAATGATGGAAGTTCATTCAAGAAACCACTATACCTTAACGATCTATTTGGAAATTAAATAAAAAAGGAAGTTTAATAAAAAAGTAAATTGAATTAAAATGGAAGTAGAATAAAAATAAAAATGAAAGTTGCATAAAATTAAAAATGGAAGTTCAATCCAGAAACCACTATACCTTAACGATCTATTTGGAAATTAAATAAAAAAAGAAGTTTAATAGAAAAGTAAATTGAATAAAATGGAAGTTGAATCAAAATAAAAATGAAAGTTGCAGAAAATTAAATATGGAAGTTCAATCCAGAAACCACTTTAGCTTAACGATCTATTTGGAAATTAAATAAAAAAGGAAGTTTAATAGGAAAGTAAATTGAATAAAAATGGAAGTTGAATAAAATAAAAATGAAAGTGGCATAAAATTAAAAATGGAAGTTCAATCCAAAAACCACTATACCTTAACGATCAATTTGGAAATTAAGTAAAAATGGAAGTTGAGTAGAAAAGAAACTTGAATAGAAAAGGAAGTTAAATAAAAATAAAATTGGAAGTTCATTCAAGAAACCACTATACCTTAACGATCTGTATGGGAATTAAATAAAAAAGAAAGTTTAATAGAAAAGTAAATTGACTAAAAATGGAAGTAGAATAAAAATAAAAATGAAAGTTGCATAAAATTAAAATGGGAAGTTCAATCCAGAAACCACTACACCTTAACGATCTATTTGGAAATTAAAGAAAAAAGGAAGTTTAATAGAAAAGTAAATTGAATAAAAATGGAAATTGAATAAAAATAAAAATGAAACGTGCATAAAATCAAAAATGGAAGTTCAATCCAGAAACAACCATACCTTAACGATCTATTTGGAAATTAAATAAAAAAGCAAGTTTAGTAGGAAAGTAAATTGAATTAAAATAGAAGTAGAATAAAAATAAAAATAAAAGTTGCGTAAAATTAAAAACGAAAGTTCAATCCAGAAACCACAATACCTTAACGATCTATTTGGAAATTAAATAAAAAAGGAAGTTTAATAGAAAAGTAAATTGAATAAAAATGAAAGTTGAATAAAAATAAAAATGAAAGTTGCATAAAGTTAAAAATGGATGTTCAATCCAAAAACCACTATACCTTAACGATCTATTTGGAAATTAAATAAAAAAAGGAAGTGGAGTAGAAAAGAAACTTGAATGAAAAAGGAAGTTAAATAAAAATAAAAATGAAAGTTCCAGAAAATTAAATATGGAAGTTCAATACAGAAACCACTATACCTTAACGATCTATTTGGAAATTAAATAAAAAATGAAGTTTAATAGAAAAGTAAATTGAATAAAAATGGAAGTTGAATAAAATTAAAAATGAAAGTTGCAGAAAATTAAACATGGAAGTTCAATCCAGAAACCACTATACCTTAACGATCTACTTAGAAATTAAATAAAAAATGAAGTTTAGTAGAAAAGTAAATTGAATAAAAATGGAAGTTGAATAAAAATAAAAATGAAAGTCGCATAAAATTAAAGAAGGAAGTTCAATCCAAAAACCACTATACCTTAACGATCTATTTGGAAATTAAATAAAAAAGGAAGTTGAGTAGAAAAGAAACTTGAATGAAAAAGGAAGTTAAATAAAAATAAAAATTAAAGTTCCAGGAAGTTAAATATGGAAGTTCAATACAGAAACCACTATACCTTAACGATTTATTTGGAAATTAAATAAATAATAAAGTTTAATAGAAAAGTAAATTGAATAAAAATGGAAGTTGAATAAAATTAAAAATGTAAGTTGTAGAAAATTAAACATGGAAGTTCAATCCAGAAACCACTATACCTTAACGATCTACTTGGAAACTAAATAAAAAATGAAGTTTAGTAGAAAAGTAAATTGAATAAAAATAGAAGTTGAATAAAAATAAAAATGAAACTTGCATAAAATTAAAAATGGAAGTTGAATCCAGAAACCACAATACCTTAACGATCAATTTGGAAATTAAATAAAAAAGGAAGTTCAATAGGAAAGTAAATTGAATTAAAATGGAAGTAGAACAAAAATAAAAATGAAAGTTACATAAAATTACAAATGGAAGTTCAATCCAGAAACCACTATACCTTAACGATCTATTTGGAAATTAAATAAAAAAGGAAGTTTAACAGAAAAGTAAATTGAATAAAAATGAAAGTTGAATAAAAATAAAAATGAAAGTTGCATAAAATTAAAAATGGAAGTTCAATCTAAAAACCACTATACCTTAACGATCTATTTGGAAATTAAATAAAAAAGGAAGTTGAGTAGAAAAGAAACTTGAATGAAAAAGGAAGTTAAATAAAAATAAAAATTAAAGTTCCAGAAAGTTAAATATGGAAGTTCAATACAGAAACCACTATACCTTAACGATTTATTTGGAAATTAAATAAATAATAAAGTTTAATAGAAAAGTAAATTGAATAAAAATGGAAGTTGAATAAAATTAAAAATGTAAGTTGTAGAAAATTAAACATGGAAGTTCAATCCAGAAACCACTATACCTTAACGATCTACTTGGAAACTAAATAAAAAATGAAGTTTAGTAGAAAAGTAAATTGAATAAAAATAAAAATGAAAGTTGCATAAAATTAAAGATGGAAGTTCTATCCAAAAACCACTATACCTTAACGATCTAATTGGAAATTAAATAAAAAAGGAAGTTGAGTAGAAAAGAAACTTGAATGAAAAAGAAAGTTAAATAAAAATAATGATGGAAGTTCATTCAAGAAACCACTATACCTTAACGATCTATTTGGAAATTAAATAAAAAAGGAAGTTTAATAAAAAAGTAAATTGAATTAAAATGGAAGTAGAATAAAAATAAAAATGAAAGTTGCATAAAATTAAAAATGGAAGTTCAATCCAGAAACCACTATACCTTAACGATCTATTTGGAAATTAAATAAAAAAAGAAGTTTAATAGAAAAGTAAATTGAATAAAATGGAAGTTGAATCAAAATAAAAATGAAAGTTGCAGAAAATTAAATATGGAAGTTCAATCCAGAAACCACTTTAGCTTAACGATCTATTTGGAAATTAAATAAAAAAGGAAGTTTAATAGGAAAGTAAATTGAATAAAAATGGAAGTTGAATAAAATAAAAATGAAAGTGGCATAAAATTAAAAATGGAAGTTCAATCCAAAAACCACTATACCTTAACGATCAATTTGGAAATTAAGTAAAAATGGAAGTTGAGTAGAAAAGAAACTTGAATAGAAAAGGAAGTTAAATAAAAATAAAATTGGAAGTTCATTCAAGAAACCACTATACCTTAACGATCTGTATGGGAATTAAATAAAAAAGAAAGTTTAATAGAAAAGTAAATTGACTAAAAATGGAAGTAGAATAAAAATAAAAATGAAAGTTGCATAAAATTAAAATGGGAAGTTCAATCCAGAAACCACTACACCTTAACGATCTATTTGGAAATTAAAGAAAAAAGGAAGTTTAATAGAAAAGTAAATTGAATAAAAATGGAAATTGAATAAAAATAAAAATGAAACGTGCATAAAATCAAAAATGGAAGTTCAATCCAGAAACAACCATACCTTAACGATCTATTTGGAAATTAAATAAAAAAGCAAGTTTAGTAGGAAAGTAAATTGAATTAAAATAGAAGTAGAATAAAAATAAAAATAAAAGTTGCGTAAAATTAAAAACGAAAGTTCAATCCAGAAACCACAATACCTTAACGATCTATTTGGAAATTAAATAAAAAAGGAAGTTTAATAGAAAAGTAAATTGAATAAAAATGAAAGTTGAATAAAAATAAAAATGAAAGTTGCATAAAGTTAAAAATGGATGTTCAATCCAAAAACCACTATACCTTAACGATCTATTTGGAAATTAAATAAAAAAAGGAAGTGGAGTAGAAAAGAAACTTGAATGAAAAAGGAAGTTAAATAAAAATAAAAATGAAAGTTCCAGAAAATTAAATATGGAAGTTCAATACAGAAACCACTATACCTTAACGATCTATTTGGAAATTAAATAAAAAATGAAGTTTAATAGAAAAGTAAATTGAATAAAAATGGAAGTTGAATAAAATTAAAAATGAAAGTTGCAGAAAATTAAACATGGAAGTTTAATCCAGAAACCACTATACCTTAACGATCTACTTAGAAATTAAATAAAAAATGAAGTTTAGTAGAAAAGTAAATTGAATAAAAATGGAAGTTGAATAAAAATAAAAATGAAAGTCGCATAAAATTAAAGAAGGAAGTTCAATCCAAAAACCACTATACCTTAACGATCTATTTGGAAATTAAATAAAAAAGGAAGTTGAGTAGAAAAGAAACTTGAATGAAAAAGGAAGTTAAATAAAAATAAAAATTAAAGTTCCAGGAAGTTAAATATGGAAGTTCAATACAGAAACCACTATACCTTAACGATTTATTTGGAAATTAAATAAATAATAAAGTTTAATAGAAAAGTAAATTGAATAAAAATGGAAGTTGAATAAAATTAAAAATGTAAGTTGTAGAAAATTAAACATGGAAGTTCAATCCAGAAACCACTATACCTTAACGATCTACTTGGAAACTAAATAAAAAATGAAGTTTAGTAGAAAAGTAAATTGAATAAAAATGGAAGTTGAATAAAAATAAAAATGAAAGTTGCATAAAATTAAAGATGGAAGTTCTATCCAAAAACCACTATACCTTAACGATCTATTTGGAAATTAAATAAAAAAGCAAGTTTAGTAGGAAAGTAAATTGAATTAAAATAGAAGTAGAATAAAAATAAAAATGAAAGTTGCGTAAAATTAAAAACGAAAGTTCAATCCAGAAACCACAATACCTTAACGATCTATTTGGAAATTAAATAAAAAAGGAAGTTTAATAGAAAAGTAAATTGAATAAAAATGAAAGTTGAATAAAAATAAAAATGAAAGTTGCATAAAATTAAAAATGGAAGTTCAATCTAAAAACCACTATACCTTAACGATCTATTTGGAAATTAAATAAAAAAGGAAGTTGAGTAGAAAAGAAACTTGAATGAAAAAGGAAGTTAAATAAAAATAAAAATTAAAGTTCCAGAAAGTTAAATATGGAAGTTCAATACAGAAACCCCTATACCTTGACGATTTATTTGGAAATTAAATAAATAATAAAGTTTAATAGAAAAGTAAATTGAATAAAAATGGAAGTTGAATAAAATTAAAAATGTAAGTTGTAGAAAATTAAACATGGAAGTTCAATCCAGAAACCACTATACCTTAACGATCTACTTGGAAACTAAATAAAAAATGAAGTTTAGTAGAAAAGTAAATTGAATAAAAATGGAAGTTGAATAAAAATAAAAATGAAAGTTGCATAAAATTAAAGATGGAAGTTCTATCCAAAAACCACTATACCTTAACGATCTAATTGGAAATTAAATAAAAAAGGAAGTTGAGTAGAAAAGAAACTTGAATGAAAAAGAAAGTTGAACAAAAAAAATGATGGAAGTTCATTCAAAAAACCACTATACCTTAACGATCTATTTGGAAATTAAATAAAAAAGGAAGTTTAATAAAAAAGTAAATTGAATTAAAATTGAAGAAGAATAAAAATAAAAATGAAAGTTGCATAAAATTAAAAATGGAAGTTCAATCCAGAAACCACTATACCTTAACGATCTATTTGGAAATTAAATTAAAAAAGAAGTTTAATAGAAAAGTAAATTGAATAAAATGGAAGTTGAATCAAAATAAAAATGAAAGTTGCAGAAAATTAAATATGGAAGTTCAATCCAGAAACCACTTTAGCTTAACGATCTATTTGGAAATTAAATAAAAAAGGAAGTTTAATAGGAAAGTAAATTGAATAAAAATGGAAGTTGAATAAAATAAAAATGAAAGTGGCATAAAATTAAAAATGGAAGTTCAATCCAAAAACCACTATACCTTAACGATCAATTTGGAAATTAAGTAAAAATGGAGGTTGAGTAGAAAAAAACTTGAATAGAAAAGGAAGTTAAATAAAAATAAAATTGGAAGTTCATTCAAGAAACCACTATACCTTAACGATCTGTATGGGAATTAAATAAAAAAGAAAGTTTAATAGAAAAGTAAATTGACTAAAAATGGAAGTAGAATAAAAATAAAAATGAAAGTTGCATAAAATTAAAAAGAGAAGTTCAATCCAGAAACCACTACACCTTAACAATCTATTTGGAAATTAAAGAAAAAAGGAAGTTTAATAGAAAAGTAAATTGAATAAAAATAGAAGTTGAATAAAAATAAAAATGAAACTTGCATAAAATCAAAAATGGAAGTTCAATCCAGAAACAACCATACCTTAACGACCTATTTGGAAATTAAATAAAAAAGCAAGTTTAGTAGGAAAGTAAATTGAATTAAAATTGAAGTAGAATAAAAATAAAAATGAAAGTTGCGTAAAATTAAAAACGAAAGTTCAATCCAGAAACCACAATACCTTAACGATCTATTTGGAAATTAAATAAAAAAGGAAGTTTAATAGAAAAGTAAATTGAATAAAAATGAAAGTTGAATAAAAATAAAAATGAAAGTTGCATAAAATTAAAAATGGAAGTTCAATCTAAAAACCACTATACCTTAACGATCAATTTGGAAATTAAATAAAAATGAAAGTTGAGTAGAAAAGAAACTTGAATGAAAAAGGAAGTTATATAAAAATAAAAATTAAAGTTCCAGAAAGTTAAATATGGAAGTTCAATACAGAAACCACTATACCTTAACGATTTATTTGGAAATTAAATAAATAATAAAGTTTAATAGAAAAGTAAATTGAATAAAAATGGAAGTTGACTAAAATTAAAAATGTAAGTTGTAGAAAATTAAACATGGAAGTTCAATCCAGAAACCACTATACCTTAACGATCTACTTGGAAACTAAATAAAAAATGAAGTTTAGTAGAAAAGTAAATTGAATAAAAATGGAAGTTGAATAAAAATAAAAATGAAAGTTGCATAAAATTAAAGATGGAAGTTCTATCCAAAAACCACTATACCTTAACGATCTAATTGGAAATTAAATAAAAAAGGAAGTTGAGTAGAAAAGAAACTTGAATGAAAAAGAAAGTTAAACAAAAATAATGATGGAAGTTCATTCAAGAAACCACTATACCTTAACGATCTATTTGGAAATTAAATAAAAAAGCAAGTTTAGTAGGAAAGTAAATTGAATTAAAATAGAAGTAGAATAAAAATAAAAATGAAAGTTGCGTAAAATTAAAAATGGAAGTTCAATCCAGAAACCACTATACCTTAACGATATATTCGGAAATTAAATAAAAAAGGAAGTTTAATAGAAAAGTAAATTGAATAAAAATGAAAGTTGAATAATAATAAAAATGAAAGTTGCATAAAATTAAAAATGGATGTTCAATCCAAAAAGCACTATCCCTTAACGATCTATTTGGAAATTAAATAAAAAAAGGAAGTCGAGTAGAAAAGAAACTTGAATGAAAAAGGAAGTTAAATAAAAATAACAATGAAAGTTCCAGAAAATTAAATATGGAAGTTCAATACAGAAACCACTATACCTTAACGATCTATTTGGAAATTAAATAAAAAATGAAGTTTAATAGAAAAGTAAATTGAATAAAAATGGAAGTTGAATAAAATTAAAAATGAAAGTTGCAGAAAATTAAACATGGAAGTTCAATCCAGAAACCACTATACCTTAACGATCTACTTGGAAATTAAATAAAAAATGAAGTTTAGTAGAAAAGTAAATTGAATAAAAATGGAAGTTGAATAAAAATAAAAATGAAAGTCGCATAAAATTAAAGAAGGAAGTTCAATCCAAAAACCACTATACCTTAACGATCTATTTGAAAATTAAATAAAAAAGGAAGTTGAGTAGAAAAGAAACTTGAATGAAAAAGGGAGTTAAATAAAAATAATAATCGAAGTTGCAGAAAATTAAAAATGGAAGTTCATTCAAGAAACCACTATACCTTATCGATCTATTTGGAAACTAAATAAAAAAGAAAGTTTAATTGGAAAGTAAATTGAATTAAAAGGGAAGTAGAATAAAAATAAAAATGAAAGCTGCATAAAATTGAAAATGGAAGTTGAATCCAGAAACCACTATACCTTAACGATCTATTTGGAAATTAAATAAAAAAAGAAGTTTAATAGAAAAGTAAATTGAATAAAAATGGAAGTTCAATAAAAATAAAAATGAAGGTTGCAGAAAATTAAATATGGAAGTTCAATCCAGAAACCACTTTACCTTAACGATCTATTTGGAAATTAAATAAAAAAGGAAGTTTAATAGGAAAGTAAATTGAATAAAAATGGAAGTTGAATAAAATAAAAATGAAAGTTGCATAAAATTAAAAATGGAAGTTCAATCCAAAAACCACTATACCTTAACGATCAATTTGGACATTAAATAAAAATGGAAGTTGAGTAGAAAAGAAACTTGAATAGAAAAGGAAGTCAAATAAAAAAAAAAAATTGGAAGTTCATTCATGAAACCACTATACCTTAACGATCTATATGGAAATTAAATAAAAAAGGAAGTTTAATAGGAAAGTAAATTGAATTAAAATGGAAGTAGAATAAAAATAAAAATGAAAGTTGCATAAAATTAAAAATGGAAGTTCAATACAGAAACCACTATACCTTAACGATCTATTTGGAAATTAAATAAAAAAGGAAGTTTAACAGAAAAGTAAATTGAATAACGTTGAAAGTTGAATAAAAATAACAATGAAAGTTGCATAAAATTAAAAATGGAAGTTCAATCTAAAAACCACTATACCTTAACGATCTATTTGGAAATTAAATAAAAAAGCAAGTCGAGTAGAAAAGAAACTTGAATAAAAAAGGAAGTTAAATAAAAATAAAAATGGAAGTTGCAGAAAATTAAAAATGGAAGTTCATTTCAGAAACCACTAGACCTTAACGATCTATTTGGAAATTAAATAAAAAAGGAAGTTTAATAGAAAAGTAAATTGAATAAAATTGAAAGTTGAATAAAAATAAAAATGAAAATGAAAGTTGCATAAAATTAAAAATGGAAGTTCAATCTAAAAACCACTATACCTTAACGATCTATTTGGAAATTAAATGAAAAAGGAAAGTTAATAGAAATGTAAATTGAATAAAAATGGAAGTTGAATAAAAATAAAAATGAAAGTTGCAGAAAATTAAATATGGAAGTTCAATCCAGAAATCACTATACCTTAACGATCTATTTGGAAATTAAATAAAAATGGACGTTTAATAGAAAAGTAAATTGTATAGAAATGGAAGTAGAATAAAAATAAAAAGGAAAGTCGCACAAAATTAAAAGTGGTAGTTCAATCCAGAAACCAATATACCTTAACGATCTATTTGGAAATTAAATAAAAAAGGAAGTTTAATAGAAAAGAAAAATGATTAAAAATAGAAGTAGAATAAAAATAAAAATGGTAGTTGCAGAAAATTAAAAATGGCAGTTCATTCAAGAAAGCACTATACCTTAACGATCTATTTGGAAATTAAATAACAAAGGAAGTTTATTAGAAAAGTAAATTGAATAAAAATGGAAGTTCAATAAAAATAAAAATGAAACTCGCATAAAATTAAAAATGGAAGTTCAATCCAGAAACCACTATACCTTAACGATCTATTTGGAAATTAAATAAAAAAGGAAGTTTAATAGGAAAGTAAATTGAATTAAAATGGAAGTAGAATAAAAATATAAATGAAAGTTGCAAAAAATTAAAAATGGAAGTTCAATCCAGAAACCACTATACCTTAACGATCTATTTGGAAATTAAATAAAAAAGGAAGTTTAACAGATAAGTAAATTGAATAAAATTGAAAGTTGAATAAAAATAAAAATGAAAGTTGCATAAAATTAAAAATGGATGTTCAATCCAAAAACCACTATACCTTAACGATCTATTTGGAAATTAAATAAAAAAAGGAAGTGGAGTAGAAAAGAAACTTGAATGAAAAAGGAAGTTAAATAAAAATAAAAATGAAAGTTCCAGAAAATTAAATTTGGAAGTTCAATAGAAAAGTAAATTGAATAAAAATGGAAGTTGAATAAAATTAAAAATGAAAGTTGCAGAAAATTAAACATGGAAGTTCAATCCAGAAACCACTATACCTTAACGATCTACTTGGAAATTAAATAAAAAATTGAGTTTAGTAGAAAAGTAAATTGAATAAAAATGGAAGTTGAATAAAAATAAAAATGAAAGTCGCATAAAATTAAAGAAGGAAGTTCAATCCAAAAACCACTATACCTTAACGATCTATTTGGAAATTAAATAAAAAAGGAAGTTGAGTAGAAAAGAAACTTGAATGAAAAAGGGAGTTAAATAAAAATAATAATGGAAGTTGCAGAAAATTAAAAATGGAAGTTCATTCAAGAAACCACTATACCGTATCGATCTATTTGGAAATTAAATAAAAAAGGAAGTTTAATAGGAAAGTAAATTGAATTAAAAGGCAAGTAGAATAAAAATAAAAATGAAAGCTGCATAAAATTGAAAATGGAAGTTCAATCCAGAAACCACTATACCTTAACGATCTATTTGGAAATTAAATAAAAAAAGAAGTTTAATAGAAAAGTAAATTGAATAAAAATGGAAGTTGAATAAAAATAAAAATGAAGGTTGCAGAAAATTAAATATGGAAGTTCAATCCAGAAACCACTTTACCTTAACGATCTATTTGGAAATTAAATAAAAAAGGAAGTTTAATAGGAAAGTAAATTGAATAAAAATGAAAGTTGAGTAAAATAAAAATGAAAGTTGCATAAAATTAAAAATGGAAGTTCAATCCAAAAACCACTATACCTTAACGATCAATTTGGACATTAAATTAAAATGGAAGTTGAGTAGAAAAGAAACTTGAATAGAAAAGGAAGTCAAATAAAAAAAAAATTGGAAGTTCATTCATGAAACCACTATACCTTAACGATCTATATGGAAATTAAATAAAAAAGGAAGTTTAATAGGAAAGTAAATTGAATTAAAATGGAAGTAGAATAAAAATAAAAATGAAAGTTGCATAAAATTAAAAATGGAAGTTCAATCCAGAAACCACAATACCTTAACGATTTATTTGGAAATTAAATAAAAAAGGAAGTTTTATAGAAAAGTAAATTGAATAATATTGAAAGTTGAATAAAAATAACAATGAAAGTTGCATAAAATTAAAAGTGGAAGCTCAATCTAAAAACCACTATACCTTAACGATCTATTTGGAAATTAAATAAAAAAGGAAGTCGAGTAGAAAAGAAACTTGAATAAAAAAGGAAGTTAAATAAAAATAAAAATGGAAGTTGCAAAAAATTAAAAATGGAAGTTCATTTCAAAAACCACTAGACCTTAACGATCTATTTGGAAATTAAATAAAAAAGGAAGGTCAATAGAAAAGTAAATTGAATAAAAATGGAAGTTGAATAAAAATAAAAATGAAAGTTGCACAAAATTAAATATGGAAGTTCAATCCAGAAATCACTATACCTTAACGATCTATTTGGAAATTAAATAAAAAAGGAAGTTTAATAGAAAAGTAAATTGAATATAATTGGAAGTAGAATATAAATAAAAATGGAAGTTCAATACAGAAACCACTACACCTTAACGATCTATTTGGAAATTAAATAAAAAAGGAAGTTTAAAAGAAAAGTAAATTGAATAAAAATGGAAGTAGAATAAAAATAAAAAGGAAAGTTGCACAAAATTAAAAGTGGTAGTTCAATCCAGAAACCACTATACCTTAACGATCTATTTGGAAATTAAATAAAAAAGGAAGTTTAATAGAAAAGAAAAATGAATAAAAATAGAAGTAGAATAAAAATAAAAATGGTAGTTGCAGAAAATTAAAAATGGCAGTTCATTCAAGAAAGCACTATACCTTAACGATCTATTTGGAAATTAAATAACAAAGGAAGTTTATTAGAAAAGTAAATTGAATAAAAATGGAAGTTCAATAAAAATAAAAATGAAACTTGCATAAAATTAAAAATGGAAGTTCAATCCAGAAACCACTATACCTTAACGATCTATTTGGAAATTAAATAAAAAAGGAAGTTTAACAGAAAAGTAAATTGAATAAAATTGAAAGTTGAATAAAAATAAAAATGAAAGTTGCATAAAATTAAAAATGGATGTTCAATCCAAAAACCACTATACCTTAACGATCTATTTGGAAATTAAATAAAAAAAGGAAGTGGAGTAGAAAAGAAACTTGAATGAAAAAGGAAGTTAAATAAAAATAAAAATGAAAGTTCCAGAAAATTAAATATGGAAGTTCAATACAGAAACCACTATACCTTAACGATCTATTTGGAAATTAAATAAAAAATGAAGTTTAATAGAAAAGTAAATTGAATAAAAATGGAAGTTGAATAAAATTAAAAATGAAAGTTGCAGAAAATTAAACATGGAAGTTCAATACAGAAACCACTATACCTTAACGATCTACTTGGAAATTAAATAAAAAATGAAGTTTAGTAGAAAAGTAAATTGAATAAAAATGGAAGTTGAATAAAAATAAAAATGAAAGTCGCATAAAATTAAAGAAGGAAGTTCAATCCAAAAACCACTATACCTTAACGATCTATTTGGAAATTAAATAAAAAAGGAAGTTGAGTAGAAAAGAAACTTCAATGAAAAAGGGAGTTAAATAAAAATAATAATGGAAGTTGCAGAAAATTAAAAATGGAAGTTCATTCAAGAAACCACTATACCTTATCGATCTATTTGGAAATTAAATAAAAAAGGAAGTTTAATAGGAAAGTAAATTGAATTAAAAGGCAAGTAGAATAAAAATAAAAATGAAAGCTGCATAAAATTGAAAATGGAAGTTCAATCCAGAAACCACTATACCTTAACGATCTATTTGGAAATGAAATAAAAAAAGAAGTTTAATAGAAAAGTAAATTGAATAAAAATGGAAGTTGCATAAAAATAAAAATGAAGGTTGCAGAAAATTAAATATGGAAGTTCAATCCAGAAACCACTTTACCTTAACGATCTATTTGGAAATTAAATAAAAAAGGAAGTTTAATAGGAAAGTAAATTGAATAAAAATGGAAGTTGAATAAAATAAAAATGAAAGTTGCATAAAATTAAAAATGGAAGTTCAATCCAAAAACCACTATACCTTAACGATCAATTTGGACATTAAATAAAAATGGAAGTTGAGTAGAAAAGAAACTTGAATAGAAAAGGATGTCAAATAAAAAAAAAATTGGAAGTTCATTCATGAAACCACTATACCTTAACGATCTATATGGAAATTAAATAAAAAAAGAAGTTTAATAGGAAAGTAAATTGAATTAAAATGGAAGTAGAATAAAAATAAAAATGAAAGTTGAATAAAATTAAAAATGGAAGTTCAATCCAGACACCACTATACCTTAACGATCTATTTGGAAATTAAATAAAAAAGGAAGTTTAATAGAAAAGTAAATTGAATAATATTGAAAGTTGAATAAAAATAACAATGAAAGTTGCATAAAATTAAAAATGGAAGTTCAATCTAAAAACCACTATACCTTAACGATCTATTTGGAAATTAAATAAAAAAGGAAGTTAAATAAAAATAAAAATGGAAGTTCATTTCAGAAACCACTAGACCTTAACGATCTATTTGGAAATTAAATAAAAAAGGAAGGTCAATAGAAAAGTAAATTGAATAAAAATGGAAGTTGAATAAAAATAAAAATGAAAGTTGCAGAAAATTAAATATGGAAGTTCAATCCAGAAATCAATATACCTTAATGATCTATTTGGAAATTAAATAAAAAAGGAAGTTTAATAGAAAAGTAAATTGAATATAATTGGAAGTAGAATATAAATAAAAATGAAAGTTGCATAAAATTAAAAATGGAAGTTCAATACAGAAACCACTACACCTTAACGATCTATTTGGAAATTAAATAAAAAAGGAAGTTTAAAAGAAAAGTAAATTGAATAAAAATGGAGGTAGAATAAAAATAAAAAGGAAAGTTGCACCAAATTAAAAGTGGTAGTTCAATCCAGAAACCACTATACCTTAACGATCTATTTGGAAATTAAATAAAAAAGGAAGTTTAATAGAAAAGAAAAATGAATAAAAATAGAAGTAGAATAAAAATAAAAATGGTAGTTGCAGAAAATTAAAAATGGCAGTTCATTAAAGAAAGCACTATACCTTAACGATCTATTTTGAAATTAAATAACAAAGGAAGTTTATTAGAAAAGTAAATTGAATAAAAATGAAGTTCAATAAAAATAAAAATGAAACTTGCATAAAATTAAAAATGGAAGTTCAATCCAGAAACCACAATACATTAACGATCTATTTGGAAATTAAATAAAAAAGGAAGTTTAATAGGAAAGTAAATTGAATTGAAATGGAAGTAGAATAAAAATAAAAATGAAAGTTGCATAAAATTAAAAATGGAAGTTCAATCCAGAAACCACTATACCTTAACGATCTATTTGGAAATTAAATAAAAAAGGAAGTTTAATAGGAAAATAAATTTAATTAAAATGGAAGTAGAATAAAAATAAAAATGAAAGTTGCATAAAATTAAAAATGGAAGTTAATCCAGAAACCACTATACCTTAACGATCTATTTGGAAATTAAATAAAAAAGGAAGTTTAATAGGAAAGTAAATTGAATTAAAATGGAAGTAGAATAAAAATAAAAATGAAAGTTGCATAAAATTAAAAATGGAAGTTCAATCCAGAAACCACTATACCTTAACGATCTATTTGGAAATTAAATAAAAAAGGAAGTTTAATAGGAAAGTAAATTGAATAAAAATGGAAATAGAATAAAAATAAAAAGGAAAGTTGCACAAAATTAAAAGTGGTAGTTCAATCCAGAAACCACTATACCTTAACGATCTATTTGGAAATTAAATAAAAAAATGAAGTTTAATAGAAAAGAAAAATGAATAAAAATAGAAGTAGAATAAAAATTAAAATGGTGGTTGCAGAAAATTAAAAATGGCAGTTCATTCAAGAAAGCACTATACCTTAACGATCTATTTGGAAATTAAATAACAAAGGAAGCTTATTAGAAAAGTAAATTGAATAAAAATGGAAGTTGAATAAAAATAAAATTGAAACTTGCATAAAATTAAAAATAGAAGTTCAGTCCAGAAACCACTATACCTTAACGATCTATTTGGAAATTAAATAAAAAAGGAAGTTTTATAGGAAAGTAAATTGAATTAAAATGGAAGTAGAATAAAAATAAAAATGAAAGTTGCATAAAATTAAAAATGGAAGTTCAATCCAGAAACCACTATGCCTTAACGATCTATTTGGAAATTAAATAAAAAAGGAAGTTCAATAGAAAAGTAAATTGAATAAAAATGAAAGTTGAATAAAAATAAAAATGAAAGTTGCATAGAATTAAAAATGGAAGTTCAATTAAAAAACCACTATACCTTAACGATCTATTTGGAAATTAAATAATAAAGGAAGTTGAGTAGCAAAGAAACTTGAATGAAAAAGGAAGTTAAATAAAAATAAAAATGAAAGTTCCAGAAAATTAAATATGGAAGTTCAATACAGAAACCATTATACCTTAACGATCTATTTAGAAATTAAATAAAAAATGAAGTTTAATAGAAAAGTAAATTGAATAAAAATGGAAGTTGAATAAAAATAAAAATGAAAGTTGCAGAAAATTAAACACGGAAGTTCAATCCAGAAACCACTATACCTTAACGATCTACTAGGAAATTAAATAAAAAATGAAGTTTAGTAGAAAAGTAAGTTGAATAAAAATGGAAGTTGAATAAAAATAAAAATGAAAGTCGCATAAAATTAAAGTGGGAAGTTAAATCCAAAAACCACTATACCTTAACGATCTATTTGGAAATTAAACAAAAAAGGAAGTCAAATAAAAATAATAATGGAAGTTGCAGAAAATTAAAAATGGAAGTTCATTCAAGAAACCACTATACCTTAACGATCTATTTGGAAATTAAATAAAAAAAGAAATTTAATAGGAAAGTAAATTGAATTAAAATGGAAGTAGAATAGAAATAAAAAAGAAAGTTGCATAAAATTAAAAATGGAAGTTCAATCCAGAAACCACTATACCTTAACGATCTATTTGGAAATTAAATAAAAAAGCAAGTTTAATAGAAAAGTAAATTGAATAAAAATGGAAGTTGAATAAAAATAAAAATGAAAGTTGCAGAAAATTAAATATGAAAGTTCAATCCAGAAACCACTTTACCTTAACGATCTATTTGGAAATTAAATTAAAAAAGAAGTTTTATAGGAAAGTAAATTGAATAAAAATGGAAGTTGAATAAAATAAAAATGAAAGTTCCATAAAATTAAAAATAGAAGTTCAATCCAAAAACCACTATACCTTAACGATCTATTTGGAAATTAAATAAAAAAGGAAGTTTAATAGGAAAGTAAATTGAATAAAAATGGAAGTTGAATAAAATAAAAATGAATGTTGCATAAAATTAAAAATGGAAGTTCAATCAAAAAATCACTATACCTTAACGATCAATTTGGACATTAAATAAAAATGGAAGTTGAGTAGAAAAGAAACATGAATAGAAAACGAAGTCAAATAAAAATAAAATTGGAAGTTCATTCATGAAACAACTATACCTTAACGATCTATATGGAAATTAAATAAAAAAGGAAGTTTAATAGGAAAGTAAATTGAATTAAAATGGAAGTATAATAAAAATAAAAATGAAAGTTGCATAAAATTAAAAATGGAAGTTCAATCCAGAAACCACTATACCTTAACGATCTATTTGGAAATTAAAGAAAAAAGAAAGTTTAATAGAAAAGTAAATTCAATAAAATTGAAAGTTGAATAAAAATAAAAATGAAAGTTGCATAAAATTAAAAATGCAAGTTCAATCTAAAAACCACTATACCTTAACGATCTATTTGGAAATTAAATAAAAAAGGAAAGTTAATAGAAAAGTAAATTGAATAAAAATGGAAGTTGAATAAAAATAAAAATGAAAGTTGCAGAAAATTAAATATGGAAGTTCAATCCAGAAATCACTATACCTTAACGATCTATTTGGAAATTAAATAAAAAAGGAAGTTTAATAGAAAAGTAAATTGAATAGAAATGGAAGTAGAATAAAATAAAAAGGAAAGTTGCACAAAATTAAAAGTGGTAGTTCAATCCAGAAACCAATATACCTTAACGATCTATTTGGAAATTAAATAAAAAAGGAAGTTTAATAGAAAAGAAAAATGAATAAAAATAGAAGTAGAGTAAAAATAAAAATGGCAGTTCATTCAAGAAAGCACTATACCTTAACGATCTATTTGGAAATTAAATAACAAAGGAAGTTTATTAGAAAAGTAAATTGAATAAAAATGGAAGTTCAATAAAAATAAAAATGAAACTCGCATAAAATTAAAAATGGAAGTTCAATCCAGAAACCACTATACCTTAACGATCTATTTGGAAATTAAATAAAAAATGATGTTTAATAGGAAAGTAAATTGAATTAAAATGGAAGTAGAATAAAAATAAAAATGAAATTTGCATAAAATTAAAAATGGAAGTTCAATCCAGAAACCACTATACCTTAACGATCTATTTGGAAATTAAATAAAAAAGGAAGCTTAACAGAAAAGTAAATTGAATAAAATTGAAAGTTGAATAAAAATAAAAATGAAAGTTGCATAAAATTAAAAATGGATGTTCAATCCAAAAACCACTATACCTTAACGATCTATTTGGAAATTAAATAAAAAAAGGAAGTGGAGTATAAAAGAAACTTAAATGAAAAAGGAAGTTAAATAAAAATAAAAACGAAAGTTCCAGAAAATTAAATATGGAAGTTCAATACAGAAACCACTATACCTTCACGATCTATTTGGAAATTAAATAAAAAATGAAGTTTAATAGAAAAGTAAATTGAATAAAAATGGAAGTTGAATAAAATTAAAAATGAAAGTTGCAGAAAATTAAACATGGAAGTTCAATCCAGAAACCACTATACCATAACGATCTACTTGGAAATTAAATAAAAAATGAAGTTTAGTAGAAAAGTAAATTGAATAAAAATGGAAGTTGAATAAAAATAAAAATGAAAGTCGCATAAAATTAAAGAAGGAAGTTCAATCCAAAAACCACTATACCTTAACGATCTATTTGGAAATTAAATAAAAAAGGAAGTTGAGTAGAAAAGAAACTTGAATGAAAAAGGGAGTTAAATAAAAATAATAATGGAAGTTCATTCAAGAAACCACTATACCTTATCGATCTATTTGGAAATTAAATAAAAAAGGAAGTTTAATAGGAAAGTAAATTGAATTAAAAGGCAAGTAGAATAAAAATAAAAATGAAAGCTGCATAAAATTGAAAATGGAAGTGCAATCCAGAAACCACTATACCTTAACGATCTATTTGGAAATTAAATAAAAAAGGAAGTTTAATAGGAAAGTAAATTGAATTAAAATGGAAGTAGGATAAAAATAAAAATGAAAGTTGCATAAATTTAAAAATGGAAGTTCAATCCAAAAACCACTATACCTTAACGATCTATTTGGAAATTAAATAGAAAATGAAGTTTAATAGAAAAGTAAATTGAATAAAAATCGAAGTTGAATAAAAATAAAAACGAAAGTTGCAGAAAGTTAAACACGGAAGTTCAATCCAGAAACCACTATACCTTAACGATCTACTTGAAAATTAAATAAAAAATGAAGTTTAGTAGAAAAGTAAATTGAATAAAAATGGAAGTTGAATAAAAATAAAAATGAAAGTCGCATAAAATTAAAGTTGCAAGTTAAATCCAAAAACCAAAATACCTTAACGATCTATTTGGAAATTAAATAAAAAAGGAAGTTGAGTAGAAAAGAAACTTGAATAAAAAAGGAAGTTAAATAAAAATAATAATGGAAGTTGCAGAAAATTAAAAATGGAAGTTCATTCAAGAAACCACTATACCTTAACGATCTATTTGGAAATTAAATAAAAAAGGAAGTTTAATAGGAAAGTAAATTGAATTAAAATTGAAGTAGAATAGAAATAAAAATGAAAGTTGCATAAAATTAATAATGGAAGTTCAATCCAGAAACCACTATACCTTAACGATCTATTTGGAAATTAAATAAAAAAGGAAGTTTAATAGAAAAGTAAATTTAATAAAAATGAAAGTTGAATAAAAATAAAAATGAAAGTTGTAGAAAATTAAATATGGAAGTTCAATCCAGAAACCACTTTACCTTAACGATCTATTTGGAAATTAAATTAAAAAGGAAGTTTTATAGGAAAGTAAATTGAATAAAATAAAAATGAAAGTTACATAAAATTAAAAATGGAAGTTCAATCCAAAAACCACTATACCTTAACGATCAATTTGGAAATTTAAGAAAAATAGAAGTTGAGTAGAAAAGAAACTTGAATAGAAAAGGAAGTTAAATAAAAATAAGATTGGAAGTTCATTCAAGAAACCACTATATCTTAACGATCTATATGGAAATTAAATAAAAAATGAAGTTTAATGGAAAAGTAAATTGAGTAAAAATGGAAGTAGGATAAAAATAAAAATGAAAGTTGCATAAAATTAAAAAGGGAAGTTCAATCCAGAAACCACTACACCTTAACGATCTATTTGGAAATTAAATAAAAAAAGAAGTTTAATAGAAAAGTAAATTGAATAAAAATAGAAGTTGATTAAAAATAAAAATGAAACTTGCACAAAATTAAAAATGAAAGTTCAATCCAGAAACCACTATACCTTAACGATCTATTTGGAAATTACATAAAAAAGGAAGTTTAATAGGAAAGTAAATTGAATTAAAATGGAAGTAGAATGAAAATAAAAATGAAAGTTACATAAAATTAAAAATGGAAGTTCAATCCAGAAACCACTATACCTTAACGATCTATTTCGAAATTAAATAAAAAAGGAAGTTTAATAGAAAAGTTAATTGAATAAAAATGAAAGTTGAATAAAAATAAAAATGAAAGCTGCATAAAATTAAAAATGGAAGTTCAATTCAAAAATCACTATACCTTAACGATCTATTTGGAAATTAAATAAAAAAGGAAGTTGAGTAGAAAAGAAACTTGAATGAAAAAGGAACTTAAATAAAAATAAAAATGAAAGTTCCAGAAAATTAAATATTGAAGTTCAATACAGAAACCACTATACCTTGACGATCTACTTGGAAATTAAATAAAAAATGAAGTTTAGTAGAAAAGTAAATTGAATAAAAATTGAAGTTCAATAAAAATAAAAATGAAAGTCGCATAAAATTAAAGATGGAAGTTCATTCCAAAAACCACTATACCTTAACGATCTATTCGGAAATTAAATAAAAAAGGAAGTTGAGTAGAAAAGAAACTTGAATGAAAAAGGAAGTTAAATAAAAATAATAATGGAAGTTGCAGAAAATTGAAAATGGAAGTTGATTCAAGAAACCACTATACCATAACGATCTATTTGGAAATTAAATAAAAAAGGAAGTTTAATAGGAAAGTAAATTGAATTAAAATGGAAGTAGAATAAAAATAAAAATAAAAATGAAAGTTGCACAAAATTACAAATGCAAATTCAATCCAGAAACCACT
The DNA here is from genome assembly GCF_055761805.1 of Camellia sinensis. Taxonomy (NCBI): domain Eukaryota; kingdom Viridiplantae; phylum Streptophyta; class Magnoliopsida; order Ericales; family Theaceae; genus Camellia; species Camellia sinensis. The sequence goes on along the minus strand of NW_028128987.1, from coordinate 41,945,232 downwards.
ATACCTTAACGATCTATTTGGAAATTAAATAAAAAAGGAAGTTTAATAGAAAAGTAAATTGAATAAAAATGGAAGTTGAATAAAAATAAAAATGAAAGTTGCAGAAAATTAAATATGGAAGTTCAATCCAGAAACCACTTTACCTTAACGATCTATTTGGAAATTAAATTAAAAAGGAAGTTCTATAGGAAAGTAATTTGAATAAAAATGGAAGTTGAATAAAATAAAAATGAAAGTTACATAAAATTAAAAATGGAAGTTGAGTAGAAAAGAAACTTGAATAGAAAAGGAAGTTAAATAAAAATAAGATTGGAAGTTCATTCAAGAAACCACTATACCTAAACGATCAATATGGAAATTAAATAAAAAAGGAAGTTTAATATAAAAGTAAATTGACTAAAAATGGAAGTAGAATAAAAATAAAAATGAAAGTTGCATAAAATTAAAAAGGGAAGTTCAATCCAGAAACCACTACACCTTAACGATCTATTTGGAAATTAAATAAAAAAAAGAAGTTTAATAGAAAAGTAAATTGAATAAAAATGGAAGTTGATTAAAAACAAAAATGAAACTTGCATACAATGAAAATTGAAAGTTCAATCCAGAAACCACTATACCTTAACGATATATTTGGAAATAAAATAAAAAAGGAAGTTTAATAGGAAAGTAAATTGAGTTAAAATGGAAGTAGAATAAAAATAAAAATGAAAGTTGCATAAAATTAAAAATGGAAGTTCAATCCAGAAACCACTATACCTTAACGATCTATTTCGAAATTAAATAAAAAAAGGAAGTTTAACAGAAAAGTTAATTGAATAAAAATGAAAGTTGAATAAAAATAAAAATGAAAGTTGCATAAAATTAAAAACGGAAGTTCAATCCAAAAATCACTATACCTTAACGATCTATTTGGAAATTAAATAAAAAAGGAAGTTGAGTAGAAAAGAAACTTGAATGAAAAAGGAACTTAAATAAAAATAAAAATGAAAGTTCCAGAAAATTAAATATTGAAGTTCAATACAGAAACCACTATACCTTGACGATCTACTTGGAAATTAAATAAAAAATGAAGTTTAGTAGAAAAGTAAATTGAATAAAAATTGAAGTTCAATAAAAATAAAAATGAAAGTCGCATAAAATTAAAGATGGAAGTTCATTCCAAAAACCACTATACCTTAACGATCTATTTGGAAATTAAATAAAAAAGGAAGTTGAGTAGAAAAGAAACTTGAATGAAAAAGGAAGTTAAATAAAAATAATAATGGAAGTTGCAGAAAATTAAAAATGGAAGTTCATTCAAGAAATCACTATACCTTAACGATCTATTTGGAAATTAAATAAAAAAAGAAGTTTAATAGGAAAGTAAATTGAATTAAAATGGAAGTAGAATAAAAATAAAAATAAAAATGAAAGTTGCACAAAATTACAAATGCAAATTCAATCTAGAAACCACTATACCTTAACGATCTATTTGGAAATTAAATAAAAAAGGAAGTTTAATAGAAAAGTAAATTGAATAAAAATGGAAGTTGAATAAAAATAAAAATGAAAGTCGCAGAAAATTAAATATGGAAGTTCAATCCAGAAACCACTTTACCTTAACGATCTATTTGGAAATTAAATTAAAAAGGAAGTTCTATAGGAAAGTAATTTGAATAAAAATGGAAGTTGAATAAAATAAAAATGAAAGTTACATAAAATTAAAAATGGAAGTTCAATCCAAAAACCACTATACCTTCACGATCAATTTGGAAATTAAATAAAAATGGAAGTTGAGTAGAAAAGAAACTTGAATAGAAAAGGAAGTTAAATAAAAATAAGATTGGAAGTTCATTCAAGAAACCACTATACCTTAACGATCAATATGGAAATTAAATAAAAAAGGAAGTTCAATATAAAAGTAAATTGACTAAAAATGGAAGTAGAATAAAAATAAAAATGAAAGTTGCATAAAATTAAAAAGGGAAGTTCAATCAAGAAACCACTACACCTTAACGATCTATTTGGAAATTAAATAAAAAAAAGAAGTTTAATAGAAAAGTAAATTGAATAACAATGGAAGTTGATTAAAAACAAAAATGAAACTTGCATACAATGAAAAATGAAAGTTCAATCCAGAAACCAGTATACCTTAACGATCTATTTGGAAATTAAATAAAAAAGGAAGTTTAATAGGAAAGTAAATTGAGTTAAAATGGAAGTAGAATAAAAATAAAAATGAAAGTTGCATAAAATTAAAAATGGAAGTTCAATCCAGAAACCACTATACCTTAACGATCTATTTCGAAATTAAATAAAAAAAGGAAGTTTAACAGAAAAGTTAATTGAATAAAAATGAAAGTTGAATAAAAATAAAAATGAAAGTTGCATAAAATTAAAAATGGAAGTTCAATCCAAAAATCACTATACCTTAACGATCTATTTCGAAATTAAATAAAAAAGGAAGTTGAGTAGAAAAGAAACTTGAATGAAAAAGGAACTTAAATAAAAATAAAAATGAAAGTTCCAGAAAATTAAATATTGAAGTGCAATACAGAAACCACTATACCTTAACGATCTACTTGGAAATTAAATAAAAAATGAAGTTTAGTAGAAAAGTAAATTGAATAAAAATTGAAGTTCAATAAAAATAAAAATAAAAGTCGCATAAAATTAAAGAAGGAAGTTCATTCCAAAAACCACTATAGCTTAACGATCTATTTGGAAATTAAATAAAAAAGGAAGTTGAGTAGAAAAGAAACTTGAATGAAAAAGGAAGTTAAATAAAAATAATAATGGAAGTTGCAGAAAATTAAAAATGGAAGTTCATTCAAGAAACCACTATACCTTAACGATCTATTTGGAAATTAAATAAAAAAAGGAAGTTTAATAGGAAAGTAAATTGAATTAAAATGGAAGTAGAATAAAAATAAAAATAAAAATGAAAGTTGCACAAAATTACAAATGCAAATTCAATCCAGAAACCACTATACCTTAACGATCTATTTGGAAATTAAATAAAAAAGGAAGTTTAATAGAAAAATAAATTGAATAAAAATGGAAGTTGAATAAAAATAAAAATGAAAGTTGTAGAAAATTAAATATGGAAGTTCAATCCAGAAACCACTTTACCTTAACGATCTATTTGGAAATTAAATTAAAAAGGAAGTTCTATAGGAAAGTAATTTGAATAAAAATGGAAGTTGAATAAAATAAAAATGAAAGTTACATAAAATTAAAAATGGAAGTTCAATCCAAAAACCACTATACCTTAACGATCAATTTGGAAATTAAATAAAAATGGAAGTTGAGTAGAAAAGAAACTTGAATAGAAAAGGAAGTTAAATAAAAATAAGATTGGAAGTTCATTCAAGAAACCACTATAACTTAACGATCTATATGGAAATTAAATAAAAAAGCAAGTTTAATATAAAAGTAAATTGACTAAAAATGGAAGTAGAATAAAAATAAAAATGAAAGTTGCATAAAATTAAAAATGGAAGTTCAATCCAGAAACCACTACACCTTAACGATCTATTTGGAAATTAAATAAAAAAAGAAGTTTAATAGAAAAGCAAATTGAATAAAAATGAAAGTTGATTAAAAATAAAAATGAAACTTGCATACAATGAAAAATGAAAGTTCAATCCAGAAAGCACTATACCTTAAAGATCTATTTGGAAATTAAATAAAAAAGGAAGTTTAATAGGAAAGTAAATTGAATTAAAATGGAAGTAGAATAAAAATAAAAATGAAAGTTGCATAAAATTAAAAATGGAAGTTCAATCCAGAAACCACTATACCTTAACGATCTATTTCGAAATTAAATAAAAAGGAAGTTTAATAGAAAAGTTAATTGAATAAAAATGAAAGTTGAATAAAAATAAAAATGAAAGTTGCATAAAATTAAAAATGGAAGTTCAATCCAAAAATCACTATACCTTAACCATCTATTTGGAACTTAAATAAAAAAGGAAGTTGAGTAGAAAAGAAACTTGAATGAAAAATGAAGTTAAATAAAAATAAAAATGAAAGTTCCAGAAAATTAAATATTGAAGTTCAATACAGAAACCACTATACCTTGACGATCTACTTGGAAATTAAATAAAAAATGAAATTTAGTAGAAAAGTAAATTGAATAAAAATTGAAGTTCAATAAAAATAAAAATGAAAGTCGCATAAAATTAAAGATGGAAGTTCATTCCAAAAACCACTATACCTTAACGATCTATTTGGAATTTAAATAAAAAAGGAAGTTGAGTAGAAATGAAACATGAATTAAAAAGGAAGTTAAATAAAAATAATAATGGAAGTTGCAGAAAATTAAAAATGGAAGTTCATTCAAGAAACCACTATACCTTAACGATCTATTTGGAAATTAAATAAAAAAGGAAGTTTAATAGGAAAGTAAATTGAATTAAAATGGAAGTAGAATAAAATTAAAAATAAAAATGAAAGTTGCACAAAATTACAAATGCAAATTCAATCTAGAAACCACTATACCTTAACGATCTATTTGGAAATTAAATAAAAAAGGAAGTTTAATAGAAAAATAAATTGAATAAAAATGGAAGTTGAATAAAAATAAAAATGAAAGTTGTAGAAAATTAAATATGGAAGTTTAATCCAGAAACCACTTTACCTTAACGATCTATTTGGAAATTAAATTAAAAAGGAAGTTCTATAGGAAAGTAATTTGAATAAAAATGTAAGTTGAATAAAATAAAAATGAAAGTTACATAAAATTAAAAATGGAAGTTCAATCCAAAAACCACTATACCTTAACGATCAATTTGGAAATTAAATAAAAATGGAAGTTGAGTAGAAAAGAAACTTGAATAGAAAAGGAAGTTAAATAAAAATAAGATTGGAAGTTCATTCAAGAAACCACTATAACTTAACGATATATATGGAAATTAAATAAAAAAAGCAAGTTTAATATAAAAGTAAATTGACTAAAAATGGAAGTAGAATAAAAATAAAAATGAAAGTTGCATAAAATTAAAAATGGAAGTTCAATCCAGAAACCACTACACCTTAACGATCTATTTGGAAATTAAATAAAAAAAGAAGTTTAATAGAAAAGTAAATTGAATAAAAATGGAAGTTGATTAAAAATAAAAATAAAACTTGCATACAATGAAAAATTAAAGTTCAATCCAGAAACCGCTATACCTTAACGATCTATTTGGAAATTAAATAAAAAAGGAAGTTTAATAAGAAAGTAAATTGAATTAAAATGGAAGTAGAATAAAAATAAAAATGAAAGTTGCATAAAATTAAAAAGGGAAGTTCAATCCAGAAACCACTATACCTTAACGATCTATTTCGAAATTAAATAAAAAAGGAAGTTTAATAGAAAAGTTAATTGAATAAATATGAAAGTTGAATAAAAATAAAAATGAAAGTTGCATAAAATTAGAAATGGAAGTTCAATCCAAAAATCACTATACCTTAACGATCTATTTGGAAATTAAATAAAAAAGGAAGTTGAGTAGAAAAGAAACTTGAATGAAAAAGGAACTTAAATAAAAATAAAAATGAAAGTTCCAGAAAATTAAATATTGAAGTTCAATACAGAAACCACTATACCTTGACGATCTACTTGGAAATTAAATAAAAAATGAAGTTTAGTAGAAAGGTAAATTGAATAAAAATTGAAGTTCAATAAAAATAAAAATGAAAGTCGCATAAAATTAAAGATGGAAGTTCATTCCAAAAACCACTATACCTTAACGATCTATTCGGAATTTAAATAAAAAAGGAAGTTGAGTAGAAATGAAACTTGAATTAAAAAGGAAGTTAAATAAAAATAATAATGGAAGTTCCAGAAAATTAAAAATGGAAGTTCATTCAAGAAACCACTATACCATAACGATCTATTTGGAAATTAAATAAAAAAGGAAGTTTAATAGGAAAGTAAATTGAATTAAAATGGAAGTAGAATAAAAATAAAAATAAAAATGAAAGTTGCACAAAATTACAAATGCAAATTCAATCCAGAAACCACTATACCTTAACGATCTATTTTGAAATTAAATAAAAAAGGAAGTTTAATAGAAAAGTAAATTGAATAAAGATGGAAGTTGAATAAAAATAAAAATGAAAGTTGCAGAAAATTAAATATGGAAGTTCAATCCAGAAACCACTTTACCTTAACGATCTATTTGGAAATTAAATTAAAAAGGAAGTTCTATAGGAAAGTAATTTGAATAAAAATGGAAGTTGAATAAAATAAAAATGAAAGTTACATAAAATTAAAAATGGAAGTTCAATCCAAAAACCACTATACCGTCACGATCAATTTGGAAATTAAATAAAAATGGAAGTTGAGTAGAAAAGAAACTTGAATAGAAAAGGAAGTTAAATAAAAAAAAGATTGGAAGTTCATTCAAGAAACCACTATACCATAACGATCAATATGGAAATTAAATAAAAAAGGAGTTTAATATAAAAGTAAATTGACTAAAAATGGAACTAGAATAAAAATAAAAATGAAAGTTGCATAAAATTAAAAAGGGAAGTTCAATCCAGAAACCACTACACCTTAACGATCTATTTGGAAATTAAATAAAAAAAGAAGTTTAATAGAAAAGTAAATTGAATAAAAATGGAAGTTGATTAAAAATAAAAATGAAACTTGCATACAATGAAAAATGAAAGTTCAATCCAGAAACCACTATACCTTAACGATCTATTTGGAAATTAAATAAAAAAGGAAGTTTAATAGGAAAGTAAATTAAATTAAAATGGAAGTAGAATGAAAATAAAAATGAAAGTTGCATAAAATTAAAAATGGAAGTTCAATCCAAAAACCACTATACCTTAACGATCTATTTCGAAATTAAATAAAAAAGGAAGTTTAATAGAAAAGTTAATTGAATAAAAATGAAAGTTGAATAAAAATAAAAATGAAAGTTGCATAAAATTAAAAATGGAAGTTCAATCCAAAAATCACTATACCTTAACCATCTATTTGGAAATTAAATAAAAAAGGAAGTTGAGTAGAAAAGAAACTTGAATGAAAAAGGAAGTTAAATAAAAATAAAAATGAAAGTTCCAGAAAATTAAATATTGAAGTTCAATACAGAAACCACTATACCTTGACGATCTACTTGGAAATTAAATAAAAAATGAAGTTTAGTAGAAAAGTAAATTCAATAAAAATTGAAGTTCAATAAAAATAAAAATGAAAGTCGCATAAAATTAAAGATGGAAGTTCATTCCAAAAACCATTATACCTTAACGATCTATTTGGAATTTAAATAAAAAAGGAAGTTGAGTAGAAATGAAACTTGAATTAAAAAGGAAGTTAAATAAAAATAATAATGGAAGTTGCAGAAAATTAAAAATGGAAGTTCATTCAAGAAACCACTATACCTTAACGATCTATTTGGAAATTAAATAAAAAAGGAAGTTTAATAGGAAAGTAAATTGAATTAAAATGGAAGTAGAATAAAAATAAAAATAAAAATGAAAGTTGCACAAAATTACAAATGCAAATTCAATCCAGAAACCACTATACCTTAACGATCTATTTGGAAATTAAATAAAAAATAAAGTTTAATAGAAAAGTAAATTGAATAAAAACGGAAGTCGAATAAAAATAAAAATGAAAGTTGCAGAAAATTAAATATGGAAGTTCAATCCAGAAACCACTTTACCTTAACGATCTATTTGGAAATTAAATTAAAAAGGAAGTTCTATAGGAAAGTAATTTGAATAAAAATGGAAGTTGAATAAAATAAAAATGAAAGTTACATAAAATTAAAAATGGAAGTTCAATCCAAAAACCACTATACCTTAACGATCAATTTGGAAATTAAATAAAAATGGAAGTTGAGTACAAAAGAAACTTGAATAGAAAAGGAAGTTAAATAAAAATAAGATTGGAAGTTCATTCAAGAAACCACTATACCTTAACGATCAATATGGAAATTAAATAAAAAAGGAAGTTTTATAGAAAAGTAAATTGACTAAAAATGGAAGTAGAATAAAAATAAAAATGAAAGTTGCATAAAATTAAAAATGGAAGTTCAATCCAGAAACCACTACACCTTAACGATCTATTTGGAAATTAAATAAAAAAAGAAGTTTAATAGAAAAGTAAATTGAATAAAAATGGAAGTTGATTAAAAATAAAAATGAAACTTCCATACAATGAAAAATGAAAGTTCGATCCAGAAACCACTATACCTTAACGATCTATTTGGAAATTAAATAAAAAAGGAAGTTTAATAGGAAATTAAATTGAATTAAAATGGAAGTAGAATAAAAATAAAAATGAAAGTTACATAAAATTAAAAATGGAAGTTCAATCCAGAAACCACTATACCTTAACGATCTATTTCGAAATTAAATAAAAAAGGAAGTTTAATAGAAAAGTTAATTGAATAAAAATGAAAGTTGAAAAAAAATAAAAATGAAAGTTGCATAAAATTAAAAATAGAAGTTCAATCCAAAAATCACTATACCTTAACGATCTATTTCGAAATTAAATAAAAAATGAAGTTGAGTAGAAAAGAAACTTGAATGAAAAAGGAACTTAAATAAAAATAAAAATGAAAGTTCCAGAAAATTAAATATTGAAGTTCAATACAGAAACCACTATACCTTGACGATGTACTTGGAAATTAAATAAAAAATGAAGTTTAGTAGAAAAGTAAATTGAATAAAAATTGAAGTTCAATAAAAATAAAAATGAAAGTCGCATAAAATTAAAGATGGAAGTTCATTCCAAAAACCACTATACCTTAACGATCTATTTGGAATTTAAATAAAAAAGGAAGTTGAGTAGAAATGAAACTTGAATTAAAAAGGAAGTTAAATAAAAATAATAATGGAAGTTGCAGAAAATTAAAAATGGAAGTTCATTCAAGAAACCACTATACCTTAACGATCTATTTGGAAATTAAATAGAAAAAGAAGTTTAATAGGAAAGTAAATTGAATTAAAATGGAAGTAAAATAAAAATAAAAATAAAAATGAAAGTTGCACAAAATTACAAATGCAAATTCAATCCAGAAACCACTATACCTTAACGATCTATTTGGAAATTAAATAAAAAATGAAGTTTAATAGAAAAGTAAATTGAATAAAAATGGAAATTGAATAAAAATAAAAATGAAAGTTGCAGAAAATTAAATATGGAAGTTCAATCCAGAAACCACTTTACCTTAACGAACTATTTGGATATTAAATTAAAAAGGAAGTTCTATAGGAAAGTAATTTGAATAAAAATGGATGTTGAATAAAATAAAAATGAAAGTTACATAAAATTAAAAATGGAAGTTCAATCCAAAAGCCACTATACCTTAACGATCAATTTGGAAATTAAATAAAAATGGAAGTTAAGTAGAAAAGAAACTTGAATAGAAAAGGAAGTTAAATAAAAATAAGATTGGAAGTTCATTCAAGAAACCACTATACCTTAACGATCTATATGGAAATTAAATAAAAAAGGAAGTTTAATATAAAAGTAAATTGACTAAAAATGGAAGTAGAATAAAAATAAAAATGAAAGTTGCATAAAATTAAAAAGGGAAGTTCAATCCAGAAACCACTACACCTTAACGATCTATTTGGAAATTAAATAAAAAAAGAAGTTTAATAGAAAAGTAAATTGAATAAAAATGGAAGTTGATTAAAAATAAAAATGAAACTTGCATACAATGAAAAATGAAAGTTCAATCCAGAAACCACTATACCTTAACGATCTATTTGGAAATTAAATAAAAAAGGAAGTTTAATAGGAAAGTAAATTGAGTTAAAATGGAAGTAGAATAAAAATAAAAATGAAAGTTGCATAAAATTAAAAATGGAAGTTCAATCCAGAAACCACTATACCTTAACGATCTATTTCGAAATTAAATAAAAAAGGAAGTTTAATAGAAAAGTTAATTGAATAAAAAAGAAAGTTGAATAAAAATAAAAATGAAAGTTGCATAAAATTAAAAATGGAAGTTCAATCCAAAAATCACTATACCTTAACCATCTATTTGGAAATTAAATAAAAAAGGAAGTTGAGTAGAAAAGAAACTTGAATGAAAAAGGAACTTAAATAAAAATAAAAATGAAAGTTCCAGAAAATTAAATATTGAAGTTCAATACAGAAACCACTATACCTTAACGATCTACTTGGAAATTAAACAAAAAATGAAGTTTAGCAGAAAAGTAAATTGAATAAAAATTGAAGTTCAATAAAAATAAAAATGAAAGTCGCATAAAATTAAAGATGGAAGTTCAATCCAAAAACCACTATACCTTAATGATCTATTTGGAAATTAAATAAAAAAGGAAGTTGAGTAGAAAAGAAACTTGAATGAAAAAGGAAGTTAAATAAAAATAATAATGGAAGTTGCAGAAAATTAAAAATGGAAGTTCATTCAAGAAACCACTATACCTTAACGATCTATTTGGAAATTAAATAAAAAAGGAAGTTTAATAGGAAAGTAAATTGAATTAAAATGGAAGTAGAATAAAAATAAAAATAAAAATGAAAGTTGCACAAAATTACAAATGCAAATTCAATCCAGAAACCACTATACCTTAACGATCTATTTTGAAATTAAATAAAAAAGGAAGTTTAATAGAAAAGTAAATTGAATAAAAATGGAAGTTGAATAAAAATAAAAATGAAAGTTGCAGAAAATTAAATATGGAAGTTCAATCCAGAAACCACTTTACCTTAACGATCTATTTGGAAATTAAATTAAAAAGGAAGTTCTATAGGAAAGTAATTTGAATAAAAATGGAAGTTGAATAAAATAAAAATGAAAGTTACATAAAATTAAAAATGGAAGTTCAATCCAAAAACCACTATACCTTAACGATCAATTTGGAAATTAAATAAAAATGGAAGTTGAGTAGAAAAGAAACTTGAATAGAAAAGGAAGTTAAATAAAAAAAAGATTGGATGTTCATTCAAGAAACCACTATACCATAACGATCAATATGGAAATTAAATAAAAAAGGAGTTTAATATAAAAGTAAATTGACTAAAAATGGAACTAGAATGAAAATAAAAATGAAAGTTGCATAAAATTAAAAAGGGAAGTTCAATCCAGAAACCACTACACCTTAACGATCTATTTGGAAATTAAATAAAAAAAGAAGTTTAATAGAAAAGTAAATTGAATAAAAATGGAAGTTGATTAAAAATAAAAATGAAACTTGCATACAATGAAAAATGCAAGTTCAATCCAGAAACCACTATACCTTAACGATCTATTTGGAAATTAAATAAAAAAGGAAGTTTAATAGGAAAGTAAATTGAATTAAAATGGAAGTAGAATAAAAATAAAAATAAAAATGAAAGTTGCACAAAATTACAAATGCAAATTCAATCCAGAAACCACTATACCTTAACGATCTATTTTGAAATTAAATAAAAAAGGAAGTTTAATAGAAAAGTAAATTGAATAAAAATGGAAGTTGAATAAAAATAAAAATGAAAGTTGCAGAAAATTAAATATGGAAGTTCAATCCAGAAACCACTTTACCTTAACGATCTATTTGGAAATTAAATTAAAAAGGAAGTTCTATAGGAAAGTAATTTGAATAAAAATGGAAGTTGAATAAAATAAAAATGAAAGTTACATAAAATTAAAAATGGAAGTTCAATCCAAAAACCACTATACCTTAACGATCAATTTGGAAATTAAATAAAAATGGAAGTTGAGTAGAAAAGAAACTTGAATAGAAAAGGAAGTTAAATAAAAAAAAGATTGGATGTTCATTCAAGAAACCACTATACCATAACGATCAATATGGAAATTAAATAAAAAAGGAGTTTAATATAAAAGTAAATTGACTAAAAATGGAACTAGAATGAAAATAAAAATGAAAGTTGCATAAAATTAAAAAGGGAAGTTCAATCCAGAAACCACTACACCTTAACGATCTATTTGGAAATTAAATAAAAAAAGAAGTTTAATAGAAAAGTAAATTGAATAAAAATGGAAGTTGATTAAAAATAAAAATGAAACTTGCATACAATGAAAAATGCAAGTTCAATCCAGAAACCACTATACCTTAACGATCTATTTGGAAATTAAATAAAAAAGGAAGTTTAATAGGAAAGTAAATTGAATTAAAATGGAAGTAGAATAAAAATAAAAATGAAAGTTGCATAAAATTAAAAATGGAAGTTCAATCCAAAAACCACTATACCTTAACGATCTATTTCGAAATTAAATAAAAAAGGAAGTTTAATAGAAAAGTTAATTGAATAAAAATGAAAGTTGAATAAAAATAAAAATGAAAGTTGCATAAAATTAAAAATGGAAGTTCAATCCAAAAATCACTATACCTTAACGATTTATTTGGAAATTAAATAAAAAAGGAAGTTGAGTAGAAAAGAAACTTGAATAAAAAAGGAAGTTAAATAAAAATAAAAATGAAAGTTCCAGAAAATTAAATATTGAAGTTCAATATAGAAACCACTATACCTTAACGATCCACTTGAAAATTAAATAAAAAATGAAGTTTAGTAGAAAAGTAAATTGAATAAAAATTGAAGTTCAATAAAAATAAAAATGAAAGTCGCATAAAATTAAAGATGGAAGTTTATTCCAAAAACGACTATACCTTAACGATCAATTTGGAATTTAAATAAAAAAAGAAGTTGAGTAGAAATGAAACTTGAATTAAAAAGGAAGTTAAATAAAAATAATAATGGAAGTTGCAGAAAATTAAAAATGGAAGTTCATTCAAGAAACCACTATACCTTAACGATCTATTTGGAAATTAAATAAAAAAGGAAGTTTAATAGGAAAGTAAATTGAATTAAAATGGAAGTAGAATAAAAATAAAAATAAAAATGAAAGTTGCACAAAATTACAAATGCAAATTCAATCCAGAAACCACTATACCTTAACGATCTATTTGGAAATTAAATAAAAAAGGAAGTTTAATAGAAAAGTAAATTGAATAAAAATGGAAGTTGAATAAAAATAAAAATGAAAGTTGTAGAAAATTAAATATGGAAGTTCAATCCAGAAACCACTTTACCTTAACGATCTATTTGGAAATTAAATTAAAAAGGAAGTTCTATAGGAAAGTAATTTGAATAAAAATGGAAGTTGAATAAAATAAAAATGAAAGTTACTTAAAATTAAAAATGGAAGTTCAATCCAAAAACCACTATACCTTAACGATCAATTTGGAAATTAAATAAAAATGGAAGTTGAGTAGCAAAGAAACTTGAATAGAAAAGGAAGTTAAATAAAAATAAGATTGGAAGTTCTTTCAAGAAACCACTATACCTTAACGATCAATATGGAAATTAAATAAAAAATGAAGTTTAATATAAAAGTAAATTGACTAAAAATGGAAGTTGAATAAAAATAAAAATGAAAGTTGCAGAAAATTAAATATGGAAGTTCAATCCAGAAACCACTTTACCTTAACGATCTATTTGGAAATTAAATTAAAAAGGAAGTTCTATAGGAAAGTAATTTGAATAAAAATGGAAGTTGAATAAAATAAAAATGAAAGTTACATAAAATTAAAAATGGAAGTTCAATCCAAAAACCACTATACCTTAACGATCAATTTGGAAATTAAATAAAAATGGAAGTTGAGTAGAAAAGAAACTTGAATAGAAAAGGAAGTTAAATAAAAATAAGATTGGAAGTTCATTCAAGAAACCACTATACCTTAACGATCCATATGGAAATTAAATAAAAAAGGAAGTTTAATATAAAATTAAATTGACTAAAAATGGAAGTAGAATAAAAATAAAAATGAAAGTTGCATAAAATTAAAAAGGGAAGTTCAATCCAGAAACCACTACACCTTAACGATCTATTTGGAAATTAAATAAAAAAAGAAGTTTAATAGAAAAGTAAATTGAATAAAAATGGAAGTTGATTAAAAATAAAAATGATACTTGCATACAATGAAAAATGCAAGTTCAATCCAGAAACCACTATACCTTAACGATGTATTTGGAAGTTAAATAAAAAAGGAAGTTTAATAGGAAAGTAAATTGAATTAAAATGGAAGTAGAATAAAAATAAAAATGAAAGTTGCATAAAATTAAAAATGGAAGTTCAATCCAGAAACCACTATACCTTAACGATCTATTTCGAAATTAAATAAAAAAGGAAGTTTAATAGAAAAGTTAATTGAATAAAAAAGAAAGTTGAATAAAAATAAAAATGAAAGTTGCATAAAATTAAAAATGGAAGTTCAATCCAAAAATCACTATACCTTAACGATCTATTTGGAAATTAAATAAAAAAGGAAGTTGAGTAGAAAAGAAACTTGAATGAAAAAGGAAGTTAAATAAAAATAAAAATGAAAGTTGCAGAAAATTAAATATCGAAGTTCAATACAGAAACCACTATACCTTAACGATCTACTTGGAAATTAAATAAAAAATGAAGTTTAGTAGAAAAGTAAATTGAATAAAAATTGAAGTTCAATAAAAATAAAAATGAAACTCGCATAAAATTAAAGGTGGAAGTTAATTCTAAAAACCACTATACCTTAACGATCTATTTGGAATTAAAATAAAAAAGGAAGTTGAGTAGAAATGAAACTTGAATGAAAAATGAAGTTAAATAAAAATAATAATGGAAGTTGCAGAAAATTAAAAATGGAAGTTCATTCAAGAAACCACTATACCTTAACGATCTATTTGGAAATTAAGTAAAAAAGGAAGTTTAATAGGAAAGTAAATTGAATTAAAATGGAAGTAGAATAAAAATAAAAATAAAAATGAAAGTTGCACAAAATTTCAAATGCAAATTCAATCCAGAAACCACTATACCTTAACGATCTATTTGGAAATTAAATAAAAAAGGAAGTTTAATAGAAAAGTAAATTGAATAAAAATGGAAGTTGAATAAAAATAAAAATGAAAGTTGCAGAAAATTAAATATGGAAGTTCAATCCAGAAACCACTTTACCTTAACGATCTATTTGGAAATTAAATTAAAAAGGAAGTTCTATAGGAAAGTAATTTGAATAAAAATGGAAGTTGAATAAAATAAAAATGAAAGTTACATAAAATTAAAAATGGAAGTTCAATCCAAAAACCACTATATCTTAACGATCAATTTGGAAATTAAATAAAAATGGAAGTTGAGTAGAAAAGAAACTTGAATAGAAAAGGAAGTTAAATAAAAATAAGATTGGAAGTTCATTCAAGAAACCACTATACCTTAACGATCTATATGGAAATTAAATAACAAATGAAGTTTAATATAAAAGTAAATTGACTAAAAATGGAAGTAGAATAAAAATAAAAATGAAAGTTGCATAAAATTAAAAAGGGAAGTTCAATCCAGAAACCACTGCACCTTAACGATCTATTTGGAAATTAAATAAAAAAAGAAGTTTAATAGAAAAGTAAATTGAATAAAAATGGAAGTTGATTAAAAATAAAAATGAAACTTGCATACAATGAAAAATGCAAGTTCAATCCAGAAACCACTATACCTTAACGATCTATTTGGAAATTAAATAAAAAAGGAAGTTTAATAGGAAATTAAATTGAATTAAAATGGAAGTAGAATAAAAATAAAAATGAAAGTTGCATAAAATTAAAAATGGAAGTTCAATCCAGAAACCACTATACCTTAACGATCTATTTCGAAATTAAATAAAAAAGGAAGTTTAATAGAAAAGTTAATTGAATAAAAATGAAAGTTGAATAAAAATAAAAATGAAAGTTGGATAAAATTTAAAAATTGAAGTTCAATCCAAAAATCATTATACCTTAACGATCTATTTGGAAATTAAATAAAAAAGGAAGTTGAGTAGAAAAGAAACTTGAATGAAAAAGGAAGTTAAATAAAAATAAAAATGAAAGTTCCAGAAAATTAAATATTGCAGTTCAATGCAGAAACCACTATACCTTAACGATCCAATTGGAAATTAAATAAAAAATGAAGTTTAGATGAAACGTAAATTGAATAAAAATTGAAGTTGAATAAAAATAAAAATGAAAGTCGCATAAAATTAAAAATGGAAGTTCATTCCAAAAACCACTATACCTTAACGATCTATTTGGAAATTAAATAAAAAAGGAAGTTGAGTAGAAAAGAAACTTGAATGAAAAAGGAAGTTAAATAAAAATAATAATGGAAGTTGCAGAAAATTAAAAATGGAAGGTCATTCAAGAAACCACTATACCTTAACGATCTATTTGGAAATTAAATAAAAAAGGAAGTTTAATAGGAAAGTAAATTGAATTAAAATGGAAGTAGAATAAAAATAAAAATAAAAATGAAAGTTGCATAAAATTACAAATGCAAATTCAATCCAGAAACCACTATACCTTAACGATCTATTTGGAAATTAAATAAAAAAGGAAGTTTAATAGAAAAGTAAATTGAATAAAAATGGAAGTTGAATAAAAATAAAAATGAAAGTTGCAGAAAATTAAATATGCAAGTTCAATCCAGAGACCACTTTACCTTAACGATCTATTTGGAAATTAAATTAAAAAGGAAGTTTAATAGGAAAGTAAATTGAATAAAAACAGAAGTTGAATAAAATAAAAATGAAAGTTGCATAAAATTAAAAATGGAAGTTCAATCCAAAAACCACTACACCTTAACGATCAATTTGGAAATTTAATAAAAATGGAAGTTGAGTAGAAGAGAAACTTGAATAGAAAAGGAAGTTAAAAAAAAATAAAATTGGAAGTTCATTAAAAAACCACTATACCTTAACGATCCATATGGAAATTAAATAGAAGAGGATGTTTAAAAGAAAAGTAAATTGACTAAAAATGGAATTAGAATAAAAATAAAAATGAAAGTTGCATTAAATTAAAAAGGGAAGTTCAATCCAGAAACCACTACACCTTAACGATTAATTTGGAAATTAAATAAGAAAGGAGGTTTAATAGAAAAGTAAATTGAATAAAAATGGAAGTTGAATAAAAATAAAAATGAAACTTGCATAAAATTAAAAATGGAAGTTCAATCCAGAAACCACTATACCTTAACGATCTATTTGAAAATTAAATAAAAAATGAAGTTTAATCGGAAAGTAAATTGAATTAAAATGGAAGTAGAATAAAAATAAAAATGAAAGTTGCATAAAATTAAAAATGGAAGTTCAATCCAAAAACCACTATACCTTAACGATCTATTTGGAAATTAAATAAAAAAGGAAGTTTAATTGAAATGTAAACTGAATAAAAATGAAAGTTGAATAAAAATAAAAATGAAAGTTGCATAAAATTAAAAATGGTAGTTCAATCCAAAAACCACTATACCATAACGATCTATTTGGAAATTAAATAAAAAAGGAAGTTGAGTAGAAAAGAAACTTGAATAAAAAAGTAAGCTAAATAAAAATAAAAATGAAAGTTGCAGAAAATTAAAAATGGAATTTAATTTCCGAAACCACTATACCTTAACGATCTATTAAGAAATTATATAAAAAAGGAAGTTTAATAGAAAAGTAAATTGAATAAAAATGGAAGTTGAATAAAAATAAAAATGAAAGTTGTAGAAAATTAAATATGGAAGTTCAATCCAGAAACCACTATACCGTAACGATCTATTTCGAAATTAAATAAAAAAGGAAGTTTAATAGAAAAGTAAATTGAATAAAAATGGAAGTAGAATATAAATAAAAATGAAAGTCGCATAAAATTAAAGTTGGAAGTTAAATCCAAAAACCACTATACCTTAACGATCTATTTGGAAATTAAATAAAAAACGAAGTCGAGTAGAAAAGAAACTTCAATAAAAAAGGAAGTTAAATAAAAATAACAATGGAAGTTGCAGAAAATTAAAAATGGAAGTTTATTCAAGAAACCACTATACCTGAACGATCTATTTGGAAATTAAATAAAAAAGGAAGTTTAATAGGAAAGTAAATTGAATTAAAATGGAAGTAGAATAGAAATAAAAATGAAAGTTCCATAAAATTAAAAATGGAAGTTCAATCCAGAAACCACTATACCTTAACGATCTATTTGAAAATTAAATAAAAAATGATGTTTAATAGAAAAGAAAATTGAATAAAAATGGAAGTAGAATAAAAATAAAAATGAAAGTTGCAAAAAATTAAAAATGGCAGTTCATTCAAGAAAGCAATATACCTTAATGATTTATTTGGAAATTAAATAAAAAAAGGAAGTTTAATAGAAAAATAAATTGATTAAAAGTGGAAGTTGAATAAAAATAAAAAGGAAAGTTGCATAAAATTAAAAGTGGAAGTTCTACCCAGAAACCACTATACCTTAACTATCTATTTGGAAATTAAATAAAAGAGGAAGTTTAATAGAAAAGTAAATTGAATAAAAATGGAAGTAGAATATAAACAAAAACTGAAGTTGCAGAAAATTAAAAATGGAAGTTCATTCAAGAAAGCACTATACCTTAACGATCTATTTGGAAATTAAATAAAAAAGGAAGTTTAATAGAATAGTAAATTGACTAAAAATGGAAGAAGAATAAAATTAAAACTGAAAGTTGTATAAAATTAAAAATGGAAGTTCAATCCAGAAACCACTACACCTTAACGATCTATTTCGAAATTAAAAAAAAAAAAGGAAGTTTAATAGAAAAGTAAATTGAATTAAAACGGAAGTAGAATAAAAATAAAAATGAAAGTTGCAAAAAATTAAATATGGAAGTTCAATCCAGAAACCACTATACCTTAGCGATCTATTTGGAAATTAAATAAAAAGGGAAGTTTAATAGGAAAGTAAATTGAATTAAAATGGAAGTAGAACAAAAATAAAAATGAAAGTTGCATAAAATTAAAAATGGATGTTCAATCCAGAAACCACTATACCTTAACGATTTATTTGGAAATTAAATAAAAAAGGAAGTTTAAAAGAAAAGTAAATTGAATAAAAATGGAAGTTGAATAAAAATAAAAATGAAAGTTGCAGAAAATTAAATATGGAAGTTCAATCCAGAAACCACTATACCTTAACGATCTATTTGGAAATTAAATAAAAAAGGAAGTTTAATAGAAAAATAAATTGAATAAAAATGGAAGTTGAATAAAAATAAAAACGAAAGTTGTATAAAATTAAAAATGGAAGTTCAATCCAAAAACCACTATACCTTAGCGATCTATTTGGAAATTAAATAAAAAAGGAAGTTGAGTAGAAAAGAAACTTGAATGAAAAAGGAAGTTAAATAAAAATAAAAATGGAAATTGCAGAAAACTAAAAATTGAAGTTCATTCAAGAAACCACTATACCTTAACGATCTATTTGGAAATTAAATAAAAAAGGAAGTTTAATAGAAAAGTAAATTGAATAAAAATGGAAGTTGAATAATAATAAAAATGAAACTTGCATAAAATTAAAAATGGAAGTTCAATCCAGAAACCACTATACCTTAACGATCTATTTGGAAATTAAATAAAAAAGGAAGTTTAATATAAAAGTAAATTGAATAAAAATAAAAATGAAAGTTGCATAAAATTAAAAATGGAAGTTCAATCCAAAAACCACTATACCTTAACGACCTATTTTGAAATTAAATAAAAAAGGAAGTTGAGTAGAAAAGAAACTTGAATAAAAAAGGAAGTTAAATAAAAATAAAAATGGAAGTTGCAGAAAATTAAAAATGGAAGTTTATTCCAGAAACAACTATACTTTAACGATCTATTTGGAAATTAAATAAAAAAGAAAGTTTAATAAAAAAGTAAATTGAATAAGAATGGAAGTAGAATATAAATAAAAATGAAAGTTGCGTAAAATAAAAAATGGAAGTTCCAACCAGAAACCACTATACCTTAACGATCTATTTGGAAATTAAATAAAAAAGGAAGTTTAATAGAAAAGTAAATTGAATAAAAATGGAAGTTGAATAAAAATAAAAATGGAAGTTGCGGGAAATTAAATATGAAAGTTCAATCCAGAAACCACTTTACCTTAACGATCTGTTTGGAAATTAAATAAAAAAGGAAGTTTAATAGAAAAGTAAATTGAATAAAAATGGAAGTTGAATAAAATAAAAATGAAAGTTCAATGCAAAAACCACTATACATTAACAATCTATTTGGAAATTAAATAAAAAAGGAATTGAGAAGAAAAGAAACTTGAATAGAAAATGAAGTTAAATAAAAATAAAATTGGAAGTTCATTCAAGAAACCACTATACCTTAACGATCTATATGGAAATTAAATAAAAAAGGAAGTTTAATAGAAAAGTAAATTGACTAAAAATGGAATTAGAGTAAAAATAAAAATGAAAGTTGCATAAAATTTAAAATGGAAATTCAATCCAGAAACCACTACACCTTAACGATCTATTTGGAAATTATATAAAAAAGTAAGTTTAAAAGAAAATTAAATTGAATAAAAATGGAAGTTGAATAAAAATAAAAATGATAGTTGCAAAAAATTAAAAATGGAAGTTCAATCAAAAAACCACTATACCTTAACGATCTATTTGGAAATGAAATAAAAAAGGAAGTTTAGTAGAAAAAAACTTGAACAAAAAAGGAAGTTAAATAAAAATAAAACTGGAAGTTGCAGAAAATTAAAAATGGAAGTTCGTTCAAGAAACCACTATACCTTTACGATCTATTTGGAAATTAAATAAAAAAGGATGTTTAATAGAAAAGTAAATTGAATAAAAATGGAAGTAGAATAAAAATGAAAATGAAAGTTGCACAAAATTAAAAGTGGAAGTTCAATCCAGAAACCGCTATACCTTAACGATCTGTTTGCAAATTAAACAAAAAAGGAAGTTTAATAGAAAAGAAAATTGAATAAAAATGGAAGTTGAATAAAAATAAAAATGAAAGTTGCCGAAAATTAAATATGGAAATTCAATCCAGAAACCACTATACCTTAACAATCTTTTTGAAAATTAAATAAAAAAGGAAGTTTAATAGAAAAGTAAATTTAATAAAAATGGAAGTTCAATAAAAATAAAAATGAAAGTTGCATAAAATTAAAAATGGAAGTTCAATCCAAAAACCACTATACCATAACGATTTATTTGGAAATTAAATAAAAAAGGAAGTTGAGTAGAAAAGAAACTTGAATAAAAAAAGGAAGTTAAATAAAAATAAAACTGGAAGTTACAGAAAATTAAAATGGAAGTTCATTCCAGAAACCACTATACCTTAGCGATCTATTTGGAAATTAAATAAAAAAGAAAGTTTAATAGAAAAGTAAATTGAATAAAAATGGAAGTAGAATATAAATACAAATGAAAGTTGCATAAAATTAAAAATGGATGTTCAATCCAGAAACCACTATACCTTAGTGATCTATTTGGAAATTAAATAAAAAATGAAATTTAATAGGAAAGTAAATTGAATTACAATGGAAGTAGAATAAAAATAAAAATGAAAGTTGCATAAAACTAAAAATGGAAGTTCAATCCAGAAACCATTATACCTTAATGATCTATTTGGAAATTAAATAAAAAAGGAATTTTAATAGAAAAGTAAATTGAATAAAAATGGAAATTGAATAAAAATAAAAATGGAAGTTGAAGAAAATTAAATATGGAAGTTCAATCCAAAAACCACTATACCTTAACGATCAATTTGGAAATTGAATAAAAATGGAAGTTGAGTAGAAAAGAAACTTGAATAGAAAAGGAAGTTAAATAAAAATAAAATTGAAGTTCATTCAAGAAACCACTATACCTTAACAATCTATATGGAAATTAAATAAAAAAGGAAGTTTAATAGTAAAGTAAATTGGCTAAAAATGGAAGTAGAATAAAAATAAAAATGAAAGTTGCATAAAATTAAAAAGGAAAGTTCAATTCAGAAACCACTACACCTTAACCATCTATTTGGAAATTAAATAAAAAAGGAAGTTTAATAGAAAAGTAAATTGAATAAAAATGGAAGTTGAATAAAAATAAAAATGAAACTTGCATAAAATTAAAAATGGAAGTTCAATCCAGAAACCACTATACCTTAACGATCTATTTGGAAATTAAATAAAAAAGGAAGTTTAATAGGAAAGTAAATTGAATTAAAATGGAAGTAAAATAAAAATAAAAATGAAAGTTGCATAAAATTAAAAAGGGAAGTTCAATCCAGAAACCACTATACCTTAACGATCTATTTGGAAATTAAATAAAAAAGGAAGTTTAAAAGAAAAGTGAATTGAATAAAAATGAAAGTTGAATAAAAATAAAAATGAAAGTTGCATAAAATTAAAAATGGAAGTTCAATCCAAAAACCACTATACCTTAACGATCTATTTGGAAATTAAATAAAAAAGGAAGTTAAGTAGAAAAGAAATTTGAATAAAAAAGGAAGTTAAACAAAAATAAAAATGGAAGTTGCAGAAAATTAAAAATGAAAGTTCATTTCAGAAACCACTATACCTTAACTATAGCGATCTCGGGTCTGTCCCTTTTATGTTCAGTGTTCCGGTCTTAGGTTCCGTGGAGTTGGTGGTTGTAGGTCCTGTTGTCATCCTTTAAATCCCGAATGTCTGAGTTTCAGGATGTGTTGGGCGTATTTTGAACAGGCTGGTTGAGCCGTAGTCCCTTTCCCTTGTTGCCCAGAGTTTTGGTGGTACGCTCGAGCGGGTACCTTTATGCTCGAGCGGAGGTGGATTTTTGGTTGTACGCTCTAGCGAACCATATCACGCTCGAGCGGAGTTTTCACACTTCCAGTATCAGTGCCTCTGCAAAACTTCTGCAGATGTGTTTTTCACGCTCGAGCGGGTTTCCTTACGCTCGAGCGGGTCTGTTGGCGCTCGAGCGGGGCGTTCATTGTCTGCGAAAGTTCTGAGAGGGGGTAATCTACGCTCAAGCGAACTGGTTTTCGCGCTCGAGCGGATACTTTTTGTTCTTGTGTCTTGGCGCTCGAGCGGGCCTTATTGCGCTCGAGCGGGTCCAGTTTTTGTGCTTGACGCTCGAGCGTTCTATTCTCCGCTCGAGCGGATCATGCGTATATCAGTTGGCAGCTGGGCATTCTTGCATCACTTTTCAACATCCTTTTCTCTCTCTTACTTTTTCGAAAAAGCCATTCAAGAGCTTCTCTCACTAAAACTCAACTTCTCTCTTAGGATTGATCTAGTTAGATTGTTCTCCTACCCTTTAGCCTTTACAAAAGTTGTGTTGATCGTCGAGGGCTACGTTTTGATCCGAGCATATTGAGTTTTGGAGCACTTTGGGTTTCATTATCTTCTCCCTTTGAGCTCCGAATTTGAGGTAGGGATATCCTACTCCATCTTATGAGCTTTGTCTTTGAATTTTGGCATTTTGATATGTTTGGGGTCGTTGGGTAATTTTGAGAAAATTTGGGTCTTTGTGTAATTTTTACAAAGTTGGGGTTTCATTTACTATTACCTATATGCATGTTGGGCATAGAGAATGAGATAAATGTTGGATTGTTGATGGGAATGAAACCTCAGGTTGTTTTGTTAATTATGGGAAATGCCCTAATTGTATTGTTAAATTAATTTGTGAAATAAATGTGAGAAATGAGAAATGGAATTGAAAATGTGGGAATTGGGGATGTATGGGATTAAAGGGTGTAGTTGGATTATTCATCACTCACCAAATTGAAATGTCAATATTTTACCTATTTGGCACATTTAATTTCTGTTTAGAAATAACTGCTTTGGGCTATCGGTGGAGGATAGTTGTGATTGTTGTAGACAATGCAAGATGATTAGGCAAACTTAAACTAATCAATTAAGTGTGCCATTGAATATAGCGATTGGAATAATACATTAACTTTATGTATTGATTGATTGTATATGATAACTGTTTATATACATTGTTTGTGTGGGAGGAGAAAGGGGCTGTACTCCACGGTTTATTGGAAGAAAGGGGCTGAACCTCTAAACCAAACGGTTTATTGGAAGAAAGGGGCTGGACCTCTAAACCAGAAGGTTTATTGGAAGAAAGGGGCTGGACCTCTAAACCGGAAGTTGTGTTATGCAGATACAGCTCATATGCTTATCTAATGAAGTGCAGATACAGCTAATATGCTTATTTGTTGATGTATTGGTACAGCTTATATGATTATCTACTGATGTATTGATATAGCTAATATGCTTATCTATTGCGAAATGTAAATGCTTAATATGAGTGTCTATCTCATATCGATTGTTTGACCAGGTTATGAGTCATGGTTATATGAATTGAGAATTGGATAAGAAACGGAAGGTGAAACTGTAACACGGTATAAATTGGGATATAAGTGTGGACCACCAATTGAACGCTGTTATCTTAGTCATTGTTTATAGTTGGTTTAGTGTATTTCTACTGGGTTGTGGCTCACCCTATATGGGACATCATTTTCAGGTACAGGAAGCATGCCACTTCCAAGGGCGTAGTTTGGGAGGGAAGAGGCAGACAGACTGCTTTTGTTGTTTTGCCTTCTTTGATGTATTATATGTAAATTTCAAGCCAAGGACTTAAGATGTATTGAGTTAGTACCCTTCTCTTTTTTGTAACCAAGTGTTAACTTGGAAAGCTGTAAGCCCGTAGGGCAATTTGTTGTTAGTAGTAATGTAATATTTCTGTAAAAGCTACTCTGATTAAGAGAAAGATATTTATTTCTCGTACATCATTGCATGTCTAAAGTGATGGGTTTTATGTATTTTTTTTTTAGGGCGTGACAGAACATCCATTTTTAATTTTATGCAACTTTCATTTTTATTTTTATTCTACTTCCATTTTAATTCAATTTACTTTCCTATTAAACTTCCTTTTTTATTTAATTTCCAAGTAGATCGTTAAGGTATAGTGGTTTCTGGATTGAACTTCCATTTTTAATTTTATGCAACTTTCATTTTTATTTATATTCTACTTCCATTTTTATTCAATTTACTTTTCTATTAAACTTCCTTTTTTATTTAATTTCCAAATAGATCGTTAAGATATAGTGGTTTCTGGAATGAACTTCCATTTTCATTTTCTACAACTTCCACTTTTATTTTTATTTAACTTCCTTTTTTATTCAAGATTCTTTTCTACTCAACTTCCTTTTTTATTTAATTTCCAAATAGATCGTTAAGGTATAGTGGTTTTTGGATTGAACTTCCATTTTTAATTTTATGCAACTTTCATTTTTATTTTTATTCAACTTCCATTTTTATTCAATTTACTTTTCTATTAAACTTCCTTTTTTATTTAATTTCCAAATAGATCGTTAAGGTAAAGTGGTTTCTGGATTGAACTTCCATATTTAATTTTCTACAACTTTCATTTTTATTTTTATTCAACTTCCATTTTTATTCAATTTACTTTTCTGTTAAACTTCCTTTTTTATTTAATTTCCAAATAGATCGTTAAGGTATAGTGGTATCTGGATTGAACTTCCAGTTTTAATTTTATGCAACTTTCATTTTTATTCTACTTCCATTTCAATTCAATTTACTTTCCTATTAAACTTCCTTTTTTATTTAATTTCCAACTAGATCGCTAATGTATAGTGGTTTCTGGATTGAACTTCCATTTTTAATTTTATGCAACTTTCATTTTTATTTATATTCTATTTCCATTTTTATTCAATTTACTTTTCTATTAAAATTCTTTTTTTATTTAATTTCCAAATAGATCGTTAAGGTATAGTGGTTTCTGGAATGAACTTCCATTTTTAATTTTCTGCAACTTCCATTTTTATTTTTATTTAACTTCCTTTTTTATTCAAGTTTCTTTTCTACTCAACTTCATTTTTTATTCAATTTCCAAATAGATCGTTAAGGTATAGTGGTTTTTGGATTGAACTTCCATTTTTAATTTTATGCAACTTTCATTTTTATTTTTATTCAACTACCATTTTTATTCAATTTACTTTTCTATTAAATTTCATTTTTTATTTAATTTCCAAACATATCGTTAAGTTATAGTGGTTTTTGGATTGAACTTCCATTTTTAATTTTATGCGACGTTCATTTTTATTTTTATTCAACTTCCATTTTTATTCAATTTACTTTTCTATTTAACTTCATTTTTTATTTAATTTCCAAATAGATCGTTAAGGTAAAGTGGTTTTTCATTTAACTTCCATATTTAATTTTCTGCAACTTTCATTTTTATTTTTATTCAACTTCCATTTTTATTCAATTTACTTTTATGTTAAACTTCCTTTTTTATTTAATTTCCAAATAGATCGTTAAGGTATACTGGTATCTAGATTGAACTTCCAGTTTTATTTTTATGCAACTTTCATTTTTATTTTTATTCTACTTCCATTTTAATTCAATTTACTTTCCTATTAAACTTCCTTTTTTATTTAATTTCCAACTAGATCGCTAAGGTATAGTGGTTTCTGGATTGAACTTCCATTTTTAATTTTATGCAACTTTCATTTTTATTTATATTCTACTTCCATTTTTATTCAATTTACTTTTCTATTAAACTTCCTTTCTTATTTAATTTCCAAATAGATCGTTAAGGTATAGTGGTTTCTGTAATCAACTTCCATTTTTAATTTTCTGCAACTTTCATTTTTATTTTTATTTAACTTCCTTTTTTATTCAAGTTTCTTTTCTACTCAACTTCCTTTTTTATTAAATTTCCAAATAGATCGTTAAGGTATATTGGTTTTTGGATTGAACTTCCGTTTTTAATTTTATGCAACTTTCATTTTTATTTTTATTCAACTTCCATTTTTATTCAATTTACTTTTCTATTAAACTTCATTTTTTATTTAATTTCCGAATATATCGTGATGGTATAGTGGGTTCTGGATTGAACTTTCATTTTTTATTTTATGCAACTTTCATTTTCATTTTTATTCTACTTCCATTTTAATTCAATTTACTTTCCTATTAAACTTCATTTTTTATTTAATTTCCATGTAGATCGTTAAGGTATAGTGGTTTCTGGATTGAACTTCTATTTTTAATTTTATGCAACTTTCATTTTTATTTTTATTTTACTTCAATTTTTAATCGATTTACTTTTCTATTAAACTTCCTTTTTTATTTAATTTCCAAATAGATCGTTAAGGTATAGTGGTTTCTGGATTGAACTTCCAATTTCAGTTTTATGCAACTTTCATTTTTATTTTTAATCAACTTCTATTTTATTCAATTTACTTTCGTATTAAACTTCCTTTTTTATTTAATTTCCAAATAGATCACTAAGGTATAGTGGTTTCTGGATTGAACTTACATTTTTAATTTTATGCAACTTTCATTTTTATTTATATTCTATTTCCATTTTTATTCAATTTACTTTTCTATTAAACTTCTTTTTTTATTTAATTTCCAAATAGATCGTTAAGGTATAGTGGTTTCTGGAATGAACTTCCATTTTTAATTTTCTTCAACTTCCATTTTTATTTTTATTTAACTTCCTTTTTTATTTAAGTTTCTTTTCTACTCAACTTCCTTTTTTTATTTAATTTTGAAATAGATCGTTAAGGTATAGTGGTTTTTGGATTGAACTTCCGTTTTTAATGTTATGCAACTTTCAATTTATTTTTATTCAACTTCCATTTTTATTCAATTTACTATTGTATTAAACTTCCTTTTTTATTTAATTTCCAAATAGATCGTTAAGGTATAGTGGTTTCTGGAATGAACTTCCATTTTTAATTTTCTGCAACTTCCATTTTTTTTTTATTTAACTTCCTTTTTTATTCCAGATTCATTTCTACTCAACTTCCTTTTTTATTTAATTTCCAAATAGATCGTTAAGGTATAGTGGTTTTTGGGTTGAACTTCCATTTTTAATTTTATGCAAATTTCATTTTTATTTTTATTCAACTTCCATTTTTATTCAATTTACTTTTCTATTAAACTTCCTTTTTATTTAATTTCCAAATAGATCGTTATGGTAAAGTGGTTTTTGGATTGAACTTCCATTTTTAATTTTCTGCAACTTTCATTTTTATTTTTATTCAACTTCCATTTTTATTCAATTTACTTTTCTGTTAAACTTCCTTTTTTATTTAATTTCCAAATAGATCGTTAAGGTATAGTGGTTTCTGGATTGAACTTCCAGTTTTAATTTTATGCAACTTTCATTTTTATTTTTATTCTACTTCCATTTTAATTCAATTTACTTTCCTATTAAACTTCCTTTTTTATTTAATTTCCAAATAGATCGCTAAGGTATAGTGGTTTCTGGATTGAACTTCCATTTTTAATTTTATGCAACTTTCATTTTTATTTATATTCTACTTCCATTTTTATTCAATTTACTTTTCTATTAAACTTCTTTTTTTATTTAATTTCCAAATAGATCGTTAAGGCATAGTGGTTTCTGGATTGAACTTCCATTTTTAATTTTCTTCAACTTCCATTTTTATTTTCATTTAACTTCCTTTTTTATTCAAGTTTCTTTTCTACTCAACTTCCTTTTTTATTTAATTTCCAAATAGATAGTTAAGGTATAGTGGATTTTGGATTGAACTTTCATTTTTAATTGTATGCAACTTTCATTTTTATTTTTATTCAACTACCAATTTTATTCAATTTACTTTTCTATTAAACTTCATTTTTTATTTAATTTCCAAATAGATCGTTAAGGTATAGTGGTTTCTGGAATGAACTTTCATTTTTAATTTTCTGCAACTTCCATTTTTATTTTTATTTAACTTCCTTTTTTATTCAAGTTTCTTTTCTGCTCAACTTCCTTTTTTATTTAATTTCCAAATAGATCGTTAAGGTATAGTGGTTTTTGGATTGAACTTCCATTTTTAATTTTATACAACTTTCATTTTCATTTTTATTCAACTACCATTTTTATTCAATTTACTTTTCTATTAAACTTCATTTTTTATTTAATTTCCAAATAGATCGTTATGGTATAGTGGTTTCTGGATTGAACTTCCAATTTTAGATTTATGCTACATTCATTTTTATTTTTATTCTACTTCCATTTTAATTCAATTAACTTTCCTATTAAACTTCATTTTTTATTTAATTTTCAAATAGATCATTAAGGTATAGTGGTTTCTGGAATGAACTTCCATTTTTAATTTTCTGCAACTTCCATTTTTATTTTTATTTAACTTCCTTTTTTATTCAAGTATCTTTTCTACTCAACTTCCTTTTTTGTTTAATTTCCAAATAGATCGTTATGGTATAGTGGTTTTTGGATTGAACTTTCACTTTTAATTTTATGCAACTTTCATTTTTATTTTTATTAAACTTCCATTTTTATTCAATTTACTTTTCTATTAAACTTCCTTTTTTATTTAATTTCCAAATAGATTGTTACGGTATAGTGGTTTCTGGATTGAACTTCCATTTTTAATTTTATGCAACTTTCATTTTTATTTTTATTCTACTTCCATTTTAATTCAATTTACTTTACTATTAAACTTCATTTTTTATTTAATTTCCATGTAGATCGTTAAGGTATAGTGGTTTCTGGATTGAACTTCTATTTTTAATTTAATGCAACTTTCATTTTTATTTTTATTTTACTTCAATTTTTAATCAATTTACTTTTCTATTAAACTTCCTTTTTATTTAATTTCCAAATAGATCGTTAAGGTATAGTGGTTTCTGGATTGAACTTCCAATTTTAGTTTTATGCAACTTTCATTTTTATTTTTATTCAACTTCCATTTTTATTCAATTTACTTTCGTATTAAACTTCCTTTTTTATTTAATTTCCAAATAGATCACTAAGGTATAGTGGTCTCTGGATTGAACTTACATTTTTAATTTTATGCAACTTTCATTTTTATTTATATTCTATTTCCATTTTTATTTAATTTACTTTTCTATTAAACTTCCTTTTTTATTTAATTTCCAAATAGATCGTTAAGGTATAGTGGTTTCTGGATTGAACTTCCATTTTTAATTTTCTGCAACTTCCATTTTTATTTTTATTTAACTTCCTTTTTTATTCCAGAGTCATTTCTACTCAACTTCATTTTTTATTTAATTTCCAAATAGATCGTTAAGGTATAGTGGTTTTTGGGTTGAGCTTCCATTTTTAATTTTATGCAAATTTATTTTTATTTTTATTCAACTTCCATTTTTATTCAATTTACTTTTCTATTAAACTTCCTTTTTATTTAATTTCCAAATAGATCGTTAAGGTAAAGTGGTTTCTGGATTGAACTTCCATTTTTAATTTTCGGCAACTTTCATTTTTATTTTTATTCAACTTCCATTTTTATTCAATTTACTTTTCTGTTAAACTTCCTTTTTTATTTAATTTCCAAATAGATCGTTAAGGTATAGTGGTTTCTGGATTGAACTTCCAGTTTTAATTTTATGCAACTTTCATTTTTATTTTTATTCTACTTCCATTTTAATTCAATTTACTTTCCTATTGAACTTCCTTTTTTATTTAATTTCCAAATAGATCGCTAAGGTATAGTGGTTTCTGGATTGAACTTCCATTTTTAATTTTATGCAACTTTCATTTTTATTTATATTCTACTTCCATTTTTATTCAATTTACTTTTCTATTGAACTTCCTTTTTTATTTAATTTCCAAATAGATCGTTAATGTATAGTGGTTTCTGGAATGAACTTCCATTTTTAATTTTCTTCAACTTCCATTTTTATTTTTATTTAACTTCCTTTTTTATTCAAGTTTCTTTTCTACTCAACTTCCTTTTTTATTTAATTTCCAAATAGATCGTTAAGGTATAGTGGATTTTGGATTGAACTTTCATTTTTATTTTTATTCAACTACCATTTATATTCAATTTACTTTTCTATTAAACTTCTTTTTTTATTTAATTTCCAAATAGATCGTTAAGGTATAGTGGTATTTGGATTGAACTTCCATTTTTAATTTTATGCGAATTTCATTTTTTTTTTATTCAACTTCCATTTTTATTCAATTTACTTTTCTATTAAACTTCCTTTTTTATTTAATTTCCAAATAGATCGTTAAAGTATAGTGGTTTCTGGAATGAACTTCCACTTTTAATTTTCTGCAACTTCCATTTTTATTTTTATTTAACTTCCTTTTTTATTCAAGTTTCTTTTCTACTCAACTTTCTTTTTTATTTAATTTCCAAATAGATCGTTAAGGTATAGTGGTTTTTGAATTGAACTTCCATTTTTAATTTTATGCAACTTTCATTTTTATTTTTATTCAACTTCCATTTCAATTCAATTTACTTTCCTATTAAACTTTTTTTTTTATTTAATTTCCAAATAGATCGCTAAGGTATAGTTGTTTCTGGATTGAACTTCGATTTTTAATTTTATGCAACTTTCATTTTTATTTTTATTCAACTTCCATTTTTATTCAATTTACTTTTCTATTAAACTTCCTTTTTTATTTAATTTCCAAATAGATCGTTAAGGTATAGTGGTTTCTGGAATGAACTTCCATTTTTAATTTTCGGCAACTTCCATTTTTATTTTTATTTAACTTGCTTTTTTATTCTAGATTCTTTTCTACTCAACTTCCTTTTTTATTTAATTTCCAAATAGATCGTTAAGGTATAGTGGTTTCTGGAATGAACTTCCACTTTTAGTTTTATGCAACTTTCATTTTTATTTTTATTATACTTCCATTTTAATTCAATTTACTTTCCTATTAAACTTCTTTTTTTATTTAATTTCCAAGTAGATCGTTAAGGTATAGTGGTTTCTGGATAGAACTTCCACTTTTAATTTTATGCAACTTTCATTTTTATTTTTATTCTACTTCCATTTTTAATCAATTTACTTTTCTATTAAACTTCCTTTTTTATTTAATTTCCAAATAGATCATTAAGGTATAGTTGTTTCTGGAATGAACTTCCATTTTTAATTTTCTGCAACTTCCATTTTTATTTTTATTTAACTTATTTTTTTATTCAAGTTTCTTTTGTACTCAACTTCCTTTTTTATTTAATTTCTAAATAGATCGTGAAGGTATAGTGGTTTTTGGATTGGACTTCCTTTTTTAATTTTATGCAACTTTCATTTTTGTTTTTATTCAACTTCCATTTTTATTCAATTTACTTTTCTATTAAACTTCCTTTTTTATTTAATTTCCAAATAGATCGTTAAGGTATAGTGGTTTCTGGATTGAACTTCCATTTTTAATTTTATGCAACTTTCATTTTTATTTTTATTCTACTTCCATTTTAATTCAATTTACTATCCTGTTAAACTTCCTTTTTTATTTAATTTCCAAGTAGATCGTTAAGGTATAGTGGTTTCTGGATTGAACTTCCATTTTTGATTTTATGCAACTTTCATTTTTATTTTTATTTTACTTCAATTTTTAATCAATTTACTTTTCTATTAAACTTCCTTTTTTATTTAATTTCCAAATAGATCGTTATGGTATAGTGGTTTCTGGAATGAACTTCCATTTTTAATTTTCTGCAACTTCCATTTTTATTTTTATTTAACTTGCTTTTTTATTCTAGATTCTTTTCTACTCAACTTCCTTTTTTATTTAATTTCCAAATAGGTCGTTAAGGTATAGTGGTTTTTGGATTGAACTTCCATTTTTAATTTTATACAACTTTCATTTTTATTTTTATTCAACTTCCATATTTATTCAATTTACTTTTCTATTAAACTTCCTTTTTTATTTAATTTCCAAATAGATCGCTAAGGTATAGTGGTTTCTAGATTGAACTTTCATTTTTAATGTCATGCCCTCAAAATATTACATAAACCCATCATTTTAGACTTGCCATGATGTACGAGAAATAAATATCTTTCTATTAATCAGAGTAGTTCTTACAGAAATATTACAAGCTACTTAACCAACAAATGCCCTACGGGCTTACTGCTTTCCAAGTTAACACTTGGTCACAAAAAAGAGAAGAGTACTAACTTAATACATGTTAAGCCCTTGGCTTGAATTTACATATAATACATCAAAGAAAGCAAAACAACAAAGGCAGTCTGTCTGCCTCTTGCTTCCCAAACTACGCCCTTGGGAGTGGCATGCTTCCTGTACCTGAAAATGGTGTCCCATATAGGGTGAGCCACAGCCCAGTAGAAATACACTAAACCAACTATAAACAATGACTAAGATAATAGCGTTCAATGGGTGGTCCGCACTTATATTCCAATTTATACTATAGCGATCCCGGTATTCCCTGTTATTGTTTAACTGTAATCCGGACTTGGTTCCGTAGATTTGTTGTTGTCTTATCCTCTTTTCTATCCCTTACTCTTTATCTTAGAGTTTTGGGTTGTGTTGGACTTGTTGGGAATAAGTTGGTGATGTTTTAAAACTTAGAATCTTTGCCCAGTTTTTTTTTGGCCTCTCCGCTCGAATGGGGGTTTCGGCGCTCGAGCGGGAAAATCACCTTCCCTGTACTTCCTCTGTAGTGTTGGACGCTCGAGCGGGAGTTTGAGTGTGACGCTCGAGCGGGGAGTTGGACGCTCGAGCAGGGACTTGTTCTGCAAAACTTCTGGATGGTGGTGTCCGCCGCTCGAGCGGGGGGTTTTGGCGCTCGAGCGGGAATCTGTGAGTGACGCTCGAGCGGGGAGTTCGACGCTCGAGCAGGTCGACCTGTATAACACACCGAGATTCAGCTTTTTGAATCACTTTTTGATTTCCTTTCTCTCTCTTACTTTTCTGAAAAAGCCATTGGAGAGCACCTCACTCTAAAACCTAACGTCTCTCTTAGGATTGATCTAGCTAGAGTGTTTTCCTCACCTTGGGCCTTTGCAAGAAGTGTGTTGATCGTCGAGGGCTTCGTTGTGATCCAAGAAATTTGGGATTTGGAGCACTTTGATTTCGGGTCATCTTCTCCTTTTGAGTTCTCCATTTGAGGTAGGGATTCTCCTTGTTCTTTTTCAATACTCCGTCTATAGATAGACATGTGGTAATTTTTATATTGCATGAAAATTGTACCATGTTGGATTTGTTTGAAAATCATGAAATAAACCTAGGGTTGGTTGTGTGGAGAATGGTTTTGGCTTCATTGATTGTTGTCTTGGCTAATTAGAATATAAATTAGCATGTTGTAGTTAAATGAAGAAAAGCCCTAAATTATATTTTGGTTGGGTAAATTAAAATAGGGGTTTGTTGACCATTGTGTGTAAATCTCTTTTGTCAAAATGAGTGTGGTAAGGGTGTTAATGCCTAAGGGATTATCCATGGCTTTTATAGCGATCCCGGATTTACCCTTGTTGTACAGTGATCCGGACATGTGTCCGTGAATGTTGGTAGTTGATTATTATCTTGTTTACATCCTTTTTACTTCATATTTGAGTTATAGGATGTGCTGGGCAGGTTTGTTACAGGTTGGTTGAGTTTAGAAACCAACACTAGTTGCCCAGATTTTTGCCTGTCCGCTCGAGCGGGGGTTTTGGCGCTCGAGCGGGAATTGCACCCATCCAGTATTTTCTGTGCAGTGTTGGACGCTCGAGCGTGGAGTTGGCCGCTCAAGCAGGGTTGTGTGAGTGCCGCTCGAGCGGGGAGTTGGAAGCTCGAGCATAGACCTGGTTCTGTAAAAGTTCTGGGAGTGTGTATCCGCCGCTCGAGCGGGATTGTTGACGCTCGAGCGGGAGTCTGTGAGTGACGCTCGAGCGGGGTGTTTGACGCTCGAGCGGGTCGACTGGGTTTAAGTTCCGTGTTTTGACTTTTCAAATCACTTTTTCACTTTCTCTTCTCTCTCCTACTTTTTCAAAAAACACCATTGTTGAGCCTCTCACTCTAGAACTCTACCTTCTCTCTAGGTTTTGATCTAGTAGGAGTGATTTGCTCACCTTTGGCCTTTACAAAAAAGTTGTTGATCGTCGAGGGCTACATTTTAATCTGAAAATCTCGGGTTTTGGAGCACGTTGGGTTTTGTCGTCTTCTCCTTTGGGGCTCCAAATTTGAGGTAGGGATATCCTACTCCTCTTTATGGATTTTGTCTTTAAATTTTGGTATTTTGAGATGTTGGGGTTGGTTTGGTAATTTTGTGAAAGTTTGGGGCTTTTGTGTTATTTTACAAAAGTTGGGGTTTTATTTATAATAAACCTAGATGCATGTTTGGTATAGAGGAATGGAATTAATGTTGAATCATTGATGAAAATGGGACCTAAGGGTTGAAATGGTAATTATGGAAATGACCTAATTACACTATTTGATTAATTGGGATAATTAATTGTGAGAAATGAGGAAATGAAATGGAATTGTCGAGATTGGGAATGTATGGGGTTAAAGGGTGTAGTTGAATTATTTATCACACACCGAATTGAAATGTTGATTGAATATCCATTTGTGCATTTATTTTCTGTTTAGAAATAACTGCTTTGGGCTATCGGTGGAGGATAGTCGTGATTGCTGTAGACAATGCATGATGATTAGGCAAACGGAAACTAATCAATGGAATGTGTCATGGAAATTGACGGTTGATAGAATACATTAACTGTATGTATTGAGTGATTGTATATAGAACCAATGTGTTTGTATATGTTATGTGTAGAGGAGGAGATGGGGGATGTACTCCGCGGTTTAGGGGAAGATGGGGGATGTACCTCTAAACCGGATAGTATTGGGAGAAGATAGGGGATGAACTCCGTAGATACAGCTCATATGCTTGTCTAGAGAAGTGAAGATAGAGCTCATATGCTTATCTTTGTGAAGTGTGGATACAGCTCATATGCTTATCTTTGTGAAGTGTGGATACAGCTTATATGCTTATCTGTGAATGTGGGATATTGTTGTTATACATATCTGTTGGGAATGTGGATGTAGCTTATATGCTTATCTGTGAATGTGGGATATAGTTTTTATACATATCTGTTGAAATGATGATAGAGCTAGCATGCTTATCTGTTGAAAAAGGGAAAATGAAAAGTAACTTGGACTCATAAGTCGTATGACATAAATATGTGATTTATGTGAATGTATCAGCGTTGGCCATCTATCAATTGCTAATCTTTTAGTCATTGTTCATGGTTGGTTTAGTGTATTTCTACTGGGCTGTGGCTCACCCTATATGGGAATATCATTTTCAGGTACATGTAGCATGCCACCTCCAAGGACATAGCTTGGGAGGCTAGAGGCGGACATACTTTTTGTCGTTTTATTTTTGGTGTATTACATGTAAATTCAAGCCAAGGGCTTAATGTGTAAATGAGTTAGTACTCTTTTGTTGTAACCAAGTGTTAACTTGGAAAGCTGTAAGCCCGTAGGGCATTTTGCTTTTGTTGTTAACATGTAATACTTTTGTAATGAAACTCTGATGAATAGAAGAATGTGGTTATTTCATATGTCAATGAATGCCTTATTTGATGGGTTTAATGTCATTATTTTGAGGGCGTTACAGCTTTGGAGTTGATTTTATGGAAACAAGATTAGTGGAGTTGGTTTTTGTGATAACAAAAAGGGAATGGAATCATTTTTGTGAAAATGGGGGAAGTGTTTTCGAAATAAGTTTGAGAATTGGATTGTTGTGTCTTGAGTGTTGAACACACATGTAGAAGTTGTTTCTTTAACTACCATGTTAATATTGTTGTTTGGTTTGTGATTCATGAAATTTGAGTCTTTTAATAGATGTACTAACTATATGCATCTAGAGGTTTTGTCCTTGGTCATCGGTGGAGGATGACACGGTTGTGTAGAATTGTCAGGTTTGCATTTTGCCATTGATTAATTGAACATCGTATGTGATGAAGTGCTAGATACATTATATATATGTATATTTGCTTGGAAGGAGATGGTCATGTGTTCTTATGCTTTAACACATTGCTGGTGTCTTGATAGTTTATGTATATGCATTATACATGTTGGTTATGCCTTGATGTGCTGTGATTGTTGGTGTTGTGCCCCGCGCTGAGAATCAAAGGTATCATACCCTTCCAGTTAGCGCCTGGAGAACTGACTGCGCTAATAATCGAAGGTACCATACCCCTCCAGCTAGCGCCTGGTAAACTGGCTTGCTGCGCTAATAATCGAAGGTACCATACCCCTCCAGCTAGTGCCTGGTAAACTGGCTTGTTGTTAATGTTGTTGAGTGGGGTGTATTGTTGGCTTACTACGCACATAGCTAGTAGAGCGAAATGGGATGGTTGTTGTTTCGTTGTAACTGAAAATATCATGGATTTGATTGGTTACAGTTCGGAGGACCGAGTTACTCCATTGGTTGATTGTATACATGTTGGTGGGTTGTAAATTTATATTTTTACAAGGATATGCATGTATAGTTATGATAGTAGTGGAAACGAACCAAAATGTCATTTTTGTCTTTTGGAAAGAGTGGAAGAGAACGAATGTTTTTAAGATAAACATGTTTGAAAAGGTACATCTGAGTATGTATAGGAAATGGAAGAGGGTATCGGGCTTAGTGAGATTACTTCCTAAGTATTTGTTAATGTTATGAAAGATTGGGAATGGGGGTTAATGAAAGGAAAAAGGAAAGGCAAACCACTTGTAGCGTTGAATGAAACGGTTGTTTTCGAGAAAAGTTCATATATATATATATATATATATATTTTGTATAAACTGTCACATTACTATTCTAGTATGAGAATGAGTGTTCATGATCATAGCTATCTGTAAGTTGTTATTGTTGAGGATCATGTTGAGTTCCCTACTGGACTATATGTTCATCCCACGTTGTTGAATCTTTTTCAGGTATTAAGCAGGTTGAGCTGCAAGTTTGGGATCTACTTGTTTACTGGCCACGGGGCCTCAGTTATGTTGGCGGAATGCCATTGTTGTAAAAGGGTTACACCCTTCTTCTTGTACTTTAAGTGATGTAAGCCCAAGGGCAATTTATTATGTATGTTCATGTAATATTTACTTTGCATACGAATGAGAGTATTGTTAATCACTTCTACGGATTGAATGTATAAGTTTATTTCCGCATGTTATCCTTGAAATTGAATTAAGTTAATGAATTTGGTAATGACTTCGAGTAATAAAAAGTGGGGCGTGACATATACTGTGTTACAGTTTAACGACAATCATGCCCATATTACATTCACTTTCCGTTTCTTAACCAATTCTCAATTCATAACTATGACTCAAAGCCTGGTCAAACAACCTATACGAGACAAACACTCATATTAAGCATTTACATTTCGCAATAGGTAAGCATACTAGCTATGTCAATACATCAACAGGTAACCATACAAGCTATATCAATACATCAACAAATAAGCATATTAGCTGTATCTGCACTTCAATAGATAAGCATATGAGCTGTATCTGCACTTCAATTTACGGTTTAGAGGTCCAACCCCTTTCTTCCAATAAACCTTCTGGTTTAGAGGTCCAGCCCCTTTCTTCCAATAAACCGTCCAGTTTAGAGGTCCAACCCCTTTCCTCCAATAAACCGTGGAGTACAGCCCCTTTCTCCCCCCACACAAACAATGTATACAAACAGTTATCATATACAACCAATCAATACATAAAGTTAATGTATTATTTCAATCGCTATATTCAATAGTACACTTAATCGATTAGTTTTAATGTACCTAATCATCATGCATTGTCTACAACAATCAAAACTATCCTCCACCGATAGCTCCAGGCAATTGTTTCTAAACAGAGAATA
Organism: Camellia sinensis; assembly: GCF_055761805.1. NCBI lineage: Eukaryota > Viridiplantae > Streptophyta > Magnoliopsida > Ericales > Theaceae > Camellia > Camellia sinensis. The sequence goes on along the minus strand of NW_028128987.1, from coordinate 41,906,946 downwards.
AATGCACCAAATAGATAAAATATTGACATTTCAATTTTTGTGAGTGATAGTTAACCCAACTGCACCCTTTAATCCCATACATTCCCAATTCCAACATTTTCAATTCCATTTCTCATTTCTCACATTTATTTCACAAATTGATTTAACAATGCAATTAGGGCATTCCCATAATTAACAAAACAACCCTAAGGTTTCATTTCTATCAACAATCCAACATTCATCTCATTTCTCTAAGCCCAACATGCATATAGGTAATAATAAATAAAACCCCAACTTTGTAAAATTACACAAAGACCCAAACTTCCTCAAAATTACCCAACGACTCCAAACATATCAAAATGCCAAAATTCAAAGACAAAGTTCATAAGATGGGGTAGGATATCCCTACCTCGAAGTTAGAGCTCAAATGGAAAGTGCTCCAAACTCCAAATTTTTCGGATCAAGATGTAGCCCTCAATGATCAACACACTTCTTACAAAGGCTCAAGGTGAGGAAAACACTCCTACTAGATCAAACCCTAGAGAGAAGTTAGGTTTTAGAGTGAGGAGCTCTCAAAAATCAGTTTTGGTAAAGTAAGAGAGAGAAAGGAAATGTAAAAAGTGATTTAAAATAGCCTAGCTACCAACTGATATACGACTCTCCCGCTCGAGCGGAGAACACAATGCTCGAGCATCAAGGACAAAAAGCTAGGTACGCTCGAGCGCAAGAAGGCCCGCTCGAGCGCGAAAACCCGTCCGCTCGAGCGTAGATTTTCCCCTCCCAGAACTTACACCAAAAAGTACTACTCGCTCGAGTGCCAGACTACCCGCTCGAGCACTACCGCTCGAGCGTAAAGGAATCCGCTCGAGCGTAGAAAACACATCTGCAGAAGTTTTGCAGAAGCACGAAATACTGGACGTTTGTAAACCCCACTCGAGCGCAAGAAGACCCGCTCGAGCGGACCATTCAAAAACTGGACAACAACAACGGGAGCTAAAGTTCTACCAACCTATAACAACCAAGCCCAACACATTCTAAAACTCAAATAAAAGAGTTTAAAGGTTGACAACATGATAGGTACAACTACCAACTCCACGGAACCGCGACCGGAAAACAACAGAACAGTAAAGGGATAACCGGGATCGCTATATTTAATTTTATGCAACTTTCATTTTTATTTATATTCTACTTCCATTTTTATGCAATTTACTTTTCTATTAAACTTCCTTTTTTATTTAATTTCCAAATAGATCGTTAAGGTATAGTGGTTTCTGGAATGAACTTCCATTTTTAATTTTCTGCAACTTCCATTTTTATGTTTATTTAACTGCCATTTTTATTCAAGTTTCTTTTCTACTCAACTTCCTTTTTTATTTAATTTCCAAATAGATCGTCAAGGTATAGTGGTTTTTGGATTGAACTTCAATTTTTAATTTTATACAACTTTCATTTTTATTTTTATTCAACTTCCATTTTTATTCTATTTACTTTTCTATTAAACTTCCTTTTTTATTTAATTTCCAAATAGATCGTTAAGGTATAGTGGTTTCTGGAATGAACTTCCATTTTTATTTTTATTTAACTTCCTTTTTTATTCAAGTATCTTTTCTACTCAACTTCCTTTTTTATTCAGTTTCCAAATAGATCGTTAAGGTATAGTGGTTTTGGATTGAACTTCCATTTTTAATTTTATGCAACTTTCACTTTTATTTTTATTCAACTTCCATTTTCATTCAATTTACTTTTCTATTAAACTTCCTTTTTTATTTAATTTCCAAATAGATCGTTAAGGTACAGTGGTTTCTGGAATGAACTTCCATTTTTAATTTTCTGCAACTTCCATTTTTATTTTTATTTAACTTCCTTTTTTATTCAAGTTTTTTTTCTACACAACTTCCTTTTTTATTTAATTTCCAAATAGATCGTTAAGGTATAGTGGTTTTTGAATTGAACTTTCATTTTTAATTTTATGCAACTTTAATTTTTATTTTCATTCAACTTCCATTTTAATTCAATTTACATTCCTATTAAACTTTCTTTTTTATTAATTTCCAAATAGATCGTTAAGGTATAGTGGTTTTTGGATTGAACTTCCATTTTTAATTTTATGCGACTTTCATTTTTATTTTTATTCAACTTCCATTTTTATTCAATTTACTTTTCTATTAAACTTTCTTTTTTATTTAATTTCCAAATAGATCGTTAAGGTATAGTGGTTTCTGGAATGAACTTCCATTTTTAATTTTCTGCAACTTCCATTTTTATTTTTATTTAACTTCCTTTTTTATTCAAGTTTCTTTTCTACTCAACTTCCTTTTTTATTTAATTTCCAAATAGATCGTCAAAGTATAGTGATTTTTGAATTGAACTTCCATTTTTAATTTTATGCAACTTTCATTTTTATTTTTATTCAACTACCATTTTTATTTAATTTACTTTCCTATTAAACTTCCTTTTTTATTTAATTTCCAAATAGATCGCTAAGGTATAGTGGTTTCTGCAATGAACTTCCATTTTTAATTTTATGCAACTTTCATTTTTATTTATATTCTACTTCCATTTTTAATCAGTTTACTTTTCTATTAAACTTCATTATTTGTTTAATTTCCGAGTAGATCGTTAAGGTATAGTGGTTTTTGGATTGAACTTCCATTTTTAATTTTATGCAACTTTCATTTTTATTTTTCTTTAACTTCCATTTTTCTTCAATTTACTTTTCGATTAAACTTCCTTTTTTATTTAATTTCCAAATAGATCGTTAAGGTACAGTGGTTTCTGGATTGAACTTCCACTTTTAATTTTATGCAACTTTCCTTTCTATTTTTATTCTACTTCCATTTTTATTCAATTTACTTTTCTATTAAACTTCTTTTTTTATTTAATTTCCAAATAGATCGTTAAGGTATAGTGGTTTCTGGATTGAACTTCCACTTTTAATTTTATGCAACTTTAATTTTTGTTTTTATTCCACTTCCATTTTTGTTCAATTTACGTTTCTATTGATCTTCCTTTTTTTATTTAATTTCTAAATAGATCGTTAAGGTATAGTGGTTTCTTGAATGAACTTCCACTTTTAATTTTCTGCAACTTCCAATTTTATTTTTATTTAACTTCCTTTTCTATTCAGGTTTCTTTTCTACTCAACTTCCTTTTTTATTTAATATCCAAATAGATCGTTAAGGTATAGTGGTTTTTGAATTGAACTTCCATTTTTAATTTTATGCAACTTTCATTTTTATTTTATTCAACTTCCATTTTTATTCAATTTACTTTTCTATTAAACTTCCTTTTTTATTTAATTTCCAAATAGATCGTTAAGGTAAAGTGGTTTCTGGAATGAACTTCCATTTTTAATTCTCTGCAACTTCCATTTTTATTTTTATTTAACTTCCTTTTTTATTCATGTTTCTTTTCTACTCAACTTCCTTTTTTATTCAAGTTTCTTTTCTACTCAACTTCCTTTTTTATTTAATTTCCAAATAGATCGTTAAGGTATAGTGGTTTTTGGATTGAACTTCCATTTTTAATTTTATGCGACTTTCATTTTTATTTTTATTCAACTTCCATTTTTATTCAATTTACTTTTCTATTAAACTTCCTTTTTTATTTAATTTCCAAATAGATCGTTAAGGTATAGTGGTTTCTGGAATGAACTTCCATTTTTAATTTTCTGCAACTTCCATTTTTATTTTTATTTAACTTCCTTTTTATTCAAGTTTCTTTTCTACTCAACTTCCTTTTTTATTTAATTTCCAAATAGATCGTCAAGGTATAGTGGTTTTTGAATTGAACTTCCATTTTTAATTTTATGCAACTTTCATTTTTATTTTTATTCAACTACCATTTTTATTTAATTTACTTTCCTATTAAACTTCCTTTTTTATTTAATTTCCAAATAGAACGTTAAGGTATAAAGGTTTCTGGATTGAACTTCCATTTTTAATTTTATGCAACTTTCATTTTTATTTATATTCTACTTCCATTTTTAATCAATTTACTTTTCTATTAAACTTCATTATTTGTTTAATTTCCGAGTAGATCGTTAAGGTATAGTGGTTTTTGGATTGAACTTCCATTTTTAATTTTATACAACTTTGATTTTTATTTTTATTTAACTTCCATTTTTGTTCAATTTACTTTTCGATTAAACTTCTTTTTTTATTTAATTTCCAAATAGATCGTTAAGGTATAGTGGTTTCTGGATTGAACTTCCACTTTTAATTTTATGCAACTTTCCTTTGTATTTTTATTCTACTTCCATTTTTATTCAATTTACTTTTCTGTTAAACTTCTTTTTTTATTTAATTTCCAAATAGATCGTTAAGGTATAGTGGTTTCTGGATTGAACTTCCACTTTTAATTTTATGCAACTTTAATTTTTATTTTTATTCCACTTCCATTTTTGTTCAATTTACGTTTCTATTGAATTTCTTTTTTTTATTTAATTTCTAAATAGATCGTTAAGGTATAGTGGTTTCTTGAATGAACTTCCATTTTTAATTTTCTGCAACTTCCAATTTTATTTTTATTTAACTTCCTTTTCTATTCAGGTTTCTTTTCTACTCAACTTCCTTTTTTATTTAATTTCCAAATAGATCGTTAACGTATAGCGGTTTTTGGATTGAACTTCCATTTTTAATTTTATACAACTTTCATTTTTATTTTATTCAACTTCCATTTTTATTCAATTTACTTTTTTATTAGACTTCCTTTTTTATTTAATTTCCAAATAGATCGTTAAGGTAAAGTGGTTTCTGGAATGAACTTCCATTTTTAATTCTCTGCAACTTCCATTTTTATTTTTATTTAACTTCCTTTTTTATTCAAGTTTCTTTTCTACTCAACTTCCTTTTTTATTTAATTTCCAAATAGGTCGTTAAGGTATAGTGGTTTTTGGATTGAACTTCTATTTTTAATTTTATGCGACTTTCATTTTTATTTTTATTCAACTTCCATTTTTATTCAATTTACTTTTCTATTAAAATTCCTTTTTTATTTAATTTCCAAATAGATCGTTAAGGTATAGTGGTTTCTGGAATGAACTTCAATTTTTAATTTTCTGCAACTTCCATTTTTATTTTTATTTAACTTCCTTTTTTATTCAAGTTTCTTTTCTACTCAACTTCCTTTTTTATTTAATTTCCAAATAGATCGTCAAGGTATAGTGGTTTTTGAATTGAACTTCCATTTTTAATTTTATGCAACTTTCATTTTTATTTTTATTCAACTACCATTTTTATTTAATTTACTTTCCTATTAAACTTCCTTTTTTATTTAATTTCCAAATAGATCGTTAAAGTATAGTGGTTTCTGGATTGAACTTCCATTTTTAATTTTATGCAACTTTCATTTTTATTTATATTCTACTTCCATTTTTAATCAATTTACTTTTCTATTAAACTTCATTATTTGTTTAATTTCCGAGTAGATCGTTAAGGTATAGTGGTTTTTGGATTGAACTTCCATTTTTAATTTTATGCAAATTTTATTTTTATTTTTATTTAACTTCCATTTTTGTTCAATTTACTTTTCGATTAAACTTCCTTTTTTATTTAATTTCCAAATAGATCGTTAAGGTATAGTGGTTTCTGAATTGAACTTCCACTTTTAATTTTATGCGACTTTCCTTTCTATTTTTATTCTACTTCCATTTTTATTCAATTTACTTTTCTGTTAAACTTCTTTTTTTATTTAATTTCCAAATAGATCGTTAAGGTATAGTGGTTTCTGGATTGAACTTCCACTTTTAATTTTATGCAACTTTAATTTTTATTTTTATTCCACTTCCATTTTTGTTCAATTTACGTTTCTATTGAACTTCCTTTTTTTATTTAATTTCTAAATAGATCGTTAAGGTATAGTGGTTTCTTGAATGAACTTCCATTTTTAATTTTCTGCAACTTCCAATTTTATTTTTATTTAACTTCCTTTTCTATTCAGGTTTCTTTTCTACTCAACTTCCTTTTTTATTTAATTTCCAAATAGATCGTTAAGGTATAGTGGTTTTTGGATTGAACTTCCATTTTTAATTTTATGCAATTTTCATTTTTATTTTATTCAACTTCCACTTTTATTCAATTTACTTTTCTATTAAACTTCCTTTTTTATTAAATTTCCAAATAGATCGTTAAGGTAAAGTGGTTTCCGGAATGAACTTCCATTTTTATTCTTATTTAACTTCCTTTTTTATTCAAGTTTCTTTTCTACACAACTTCCTTTTTTATTTAATTTCCAAATAGATCGTTAAGGTATAGTGGTTTTTGGATTGAACTTCCATTTTTAATTTTATGCGACTTTCATTTTTATTTTTATTCAACTTCCAATTTTATTCAATTTACTTTTCTATTAAACTTCCTTTTTTATTTAATTTCCAAATAGATCGTTAAGGTATATTGGTTTCTGGAATGAACTTCCATTTTTAATTTTCTGCAACTTCCATTTTTATTTTTATTTAACTTCCTTTCTTATTCAAGTTTGTTTTCTACTCAACTTTCTTTTTTATTTAATTTCCAAATAGATCGTTAAGGTATAGTGGTTTTTGAATTGAATTTCCATTTTTAATTTTATGCAACTTTCATTTTTATTTTTATTCAACTACCATTTTTATTTAATTTACTTTTCTATAAAACTTCCTTTTTTATTTAATTTCCAAATAGATCGCTAAGGTAGTGGTTTCTGGATTGAACTTCCATTTTTAATTTTATGCAACTTTCATTTCTATTTATATTCTACTTCCATTTTTATTCAATTTACTTTTCTATAAAACTTTCTTTTTTATTTAATTTCCAAATAGATCGTTAAGGTATATTGGTTTCTGGAATGAACTTCCATTTTTAATTTTCTGCAACTTCCATTTTTATTTTTATTTAACTTCCTTTTTTATTCAAGTTTCTTTTCTACTCAACTTCCTTTTTTATTTAATTTCCAAATAGATCGTTAAGGTATAGTGGTTTTTGGATTGAACTTCCATTTTTAATTTTATGCGACTTTCATTTTTATTTTTATTCAACTTCCATATTTATTCAATTTACTTTTCTATAAAACTTCCTTTTTTATTTAATTTCCAAATAGATCGTTAAGGCAAAGTGGTGTCTGGATTTAACTGCCACATCTAATTTTCTGCAACTTTCATTTTTATTTTTATTCAACTTCCATGTTTATTCAATTTACTTTTCTATTAAACTTCCTTTTCTATTTAATTTCCAAATAGATCGTTAAGGTGTAGTGGTTTCTGGATTGAACTTCCAATTTTAGTTTTATGCAACTTTCCTTTTTATTTTTATTCTACTTCCATTTTAATTCAATTAACTTTCCAATTAAACTTCCTTTTTTATTTAATTTCCAAATAGATCATTAAGGTATAGTTGTTTCTGGATTGAACTTCCATTTTTAATTTTCTGCAACTTCCATTTTTATTTTTATTCAACTTCCTTTTTTATTCAAGTTTCTTTTTTACTCAACTTCCTTTTTTCTTTAATTTCCAAATAGATCGTTAAGGTATAGTGGTTTTTGGATTGAACTTCCATTTTTAATTTTATTCAAATTCCATTTTTATTCAATTTACTTTTCTATTAAACTTCCTTTTTATTTAATTTGCAAATAGATCGTTAAGGTATAGTGGTTTCTGGATTGAACTTCCATTTTTAATTTTATGCAACTTTAATTTTTATTTTTATTCAACTACCATTTTTATTCGATTTACTTTTCTATTAAACTTCCTTTTTTATTTAATTTCCAAATAGATCGTTAAGGTATACTGGTTTTTGGATTGAACTTCCATTTTTAATTTTATGCGACTTTCATTTTATTTTTATTCAACTTCCATTTTTATTCAATTTACTTTTCTATTAAACATCCTTTTTTATTTAATTTCCAAATAGATCGTTAAGGTAAAGTGGTTTCTTGATTTAACTTCCATATTTAATTTTCTGCAACTTTCATTTTTATTTTTATTCAACTTCCATATTTATTTAATTTACTTTTCTATTAAACTTCCTTTTTTATTTAATTTCCAAATAGATCTTTAAGGTATAGTGGTTTCTGGATTGAACTTCCAATTTTAGTTTTATGCAACATTCATTTTTATTTTTATTCTACTTCCATTTTAATTCAATTAACTTTCCTATTAAACTTCTTTTTTTATTTAATTTCCAAATAAATCTGTAACGCCCTCAAAATAACAACATTAAACCCATCAGATAAGACATGTATTTACATATAAACTAACCACATTCTTTTATTCATTAGAGTTCCATTACATAAGCATTACATGTTAACATCAAAACAAAATGCCCTACGGGCTTACAGCTTTCCAAGTTAACACTTGGTTACAACAAGAGAGTACTAACTCGTTTACACATTAAGCCCATGGCTTGAAGTTACATGTAATACATCAAAAGTAAAACGACAAAAGTATGTCCGCCTCTAGCCTCCCAAGCTATGTCCTTGGAGGTGGCATGCTACCTGTACCCGAAAATGATATTCCCATATAAGGTGAGCCACAGCCCAGTAGAAATACACTAAACCAATCATGGACAATGACTAAAATATTAGCAATTGATAGATGGCTAACACTGATACATTCACATTTTATGTCATACGACTTAAGAGTCCAAGTTACTTTTCATTTTCCCTTTTTCAACAGATAAGCATGTCAGCTCTATCATCATTTCAACAGATAAGTATAAAAACTATATCCCACATTTACAGATAAGCATATAAGCTCTATCCACATTCTCAACAGATATGTATAACAACAATATCCCACATTCACAGATAAGCATATAAGCTGTATCCACACTTTACCAAGATAAGCATATAAGCTCTATCTTTACTTCTCTTAGACAAGCATATGAGCTGTATCTACGGAGTTCATCCCCTATCTTCTCCCAACACTATCCGGTTTAGAGGTACATCCCCTATCTTCCCCTAAACCGCGGAGTACATCCCCCATCTCCTCCTCTACACATAACGTATACAAACACATTGGTTCTATATACCATCATTCAATACATACAGTTAATGTATTCTATCAACAGTCAGATTCCATGACACATTCCATTGATTAGTTTCTGTTTGCCTAATCATCATGCATTGTCTACAACAATCACGACTATCCTCCACCGATAGCCCAAAGCAGTTATTTCTAAACAGAAAATAAATGCACAAATGGATATTCAATCAACATTTCATTTTCTCATTTATCCTAATTAATTATCCCAAATTAATTAAACAATGTAATTAGGCCATTTTCCATAATTACCATTTCAACCCTTAGGTCCCATTTTCATCAATGATTCAATATTAATTCCATTTCTCAATGCCAAACATGCATTTAGGTTTATTATGAATAAAACCCCAACTTTTGTAAAATTACACAAAAGCCCCAAACTTTCACAAAATTACCAAACCAAGCCCAACATCTCAAAATACCAAAATTTAAAGACAAAACCCATAGAGAGGAGTAGGATATCCCTACCTTGAAGTTTTAGCCAAAAAGGAGATGAAGACTCGAAGATCAACGTGCTCCAAATCCAAACTTTTTCAGATTAAATCGAAGCTTTCAACGCCCTCTATCTTTTTAACAAAGGCCCTAGGCTAGATTCACACCCTAGGGAGATCAAATCTTAGAGAGAGTGTAAGTTTAGAGTGAGAGGGTCTCGGATCAAGGGTTAGAAAGAAAAAAGAAATGAAAAAGTGAAGCTTAAAACTGCTACTGTCCGCTGATATAAAACACGCTCGCTCGAGCGAAGCCTTCATCGCTCGAGCGACCAGACACAGAAACTCTCGCTCGAGCCAAGAAGTTCTCGATCGAGCGAAGAAAAACCCAGACCGCTCGAGCGAAGGAAGCTCGCTCGAGCCAAGAATGGAAACTCTCAGGTCCAGAACCAGACACGAACTCAACTCTCGCTCGAGCGACCACTCCTCGCTCGAGCGAAGGTCCAAAAATCTGGGCAGCAACACTAGGCTCCCAAACACAACCAACCTGTAACAAACCTGCCCAACACATCCTATAACTCAATATACAAAGTAAAAGGATGCAAACGAGATAATAAACAACTACCAACATCCACGGACACATGCCCGGATCACTGTACAACAAGGGTAAAACCCGGGATCGCTATAACCCCCCCCCCCTTAAAGAATTTCGCCCCCGAAATTAAGCACAAGTTTTCAAAAACAGGTTTTCCTTCATTTTAGACAATGTTACAATTCTAACATTTAACAATTCGACCCATTACCGGTCATCCCATCCCTTTAACAAGAGACATTTCACAATATGTAAACAACATATGTACTTTCAACATGCATCAATCATTATGCACTATCTTTCCAATTTCAACAATATATTTAACACATGTAATGTTACATTCAACTTCCATATGAGGCAAGTTCCAAAACATACTTCCAATAAATCAAAACATTTTTAATGTTTCACAACTTAAGACATATATAAAAGCTCTTAAGTTCAATAATAGTTCATAATCTAAATACAAGATTACATATCAATAAACAAGTCCGGATATTTCTCTCGGACTTCCAACTCACGTTCCCAAGTGGCTTCCTCCACTCCGTGATGTTTCCACAAGACTTTCACCAAAGGAATGGTCTTGCCACGCAGGACCTGATCCCGCCTATCCAAGACCCGAACCGGTCTCTCCTCATACGAGGCATTCTCATCTACCTCTAAATCGGTCCAATCCAACACATGTAATGGATCTGGTTCGTACTTCCGAAGCATACTTACATGAAACACATCATGCACTCCGGACAACTGCGGTGGTAAGGCTAATCAATAAGCAACCTCGCCAATCCTCTCAAGGATCTCAAAAGGACCAATAAACCGAGGGGATAACTTCCCACTCTTCCCAAACCTCATCAGACCTCGCCTAGGTGATATCTTCAGAAAGACATGATCACCTACCTCAAACGCCAAAGGCCTCCTCCTACGGTCGGCATAACTCTTTTGACGACTCTGGGCTATAACGAGCCTCCTACGGATAAGCTCAACTTTCTCCGTCGTCTCCCTAACCAACTCCGGACCCAACAAAGGTGCATCACCCACCTCGGCCCAACAAACTGGAGACCTACACGGTCGGCCATACAAGGCCTCAAACGGTGCCATACCGATGCTAGACTGAAAACTGTTGTTGTAGGCAAACTCTACCAAGGGCAAGTGCCTCTCCCACGTCCCACTAAAGTCTAGGACACAACCCCGAAGCATATCCTCGAGGATCTGAATAGTACGCTCGGACTGCCCGTCAGTCTGAGGATGGTAAGCCGTACTAAAGGTCAACTTAGTGCCCAAGGCACTCTGCAAACTCTGCCACAACCTAGCAGTAAAACGAGGATCTCTATCTGAGACGATCGTCACTGGGACCCCGTGCAATCTCACTACGTCCCGAATATACAAGTCGGCAAGATGATCTACCGAATCTTTCACACGCATAGGAATAAAGTGCGCCGACTTAGTCAACCGGTCTACAACCACCCAAATAGCATCACTACCCCGCTGAGTCCTCGGAAGACCTACAACGAAGTCCATAGTGATATGCTCCCACTTCCACTCGGCAATAGGCAAGGGTTGCAACAAACCCGCTGGCCTCTGATGCTCGGCCTTCACTTGCTGGCAAGTAAGGCACTTCGATACGAAAACAGCCACATCTCTCTTCATGCCCCGCCACCAAAACTGGTGACTCAAATCCTGATACATCTTAGTACCTCCCGGATGCACCGCAAGGCGCGAATGGTGAAACTCTCGGAGTACTTCCTCTCGGCAAGACTCCGGTACAAACAAACGGTCTCGGTATCTCACACTCAGGTCGGGATACACCGTCAAACCCTTCTCACCCTTCCCACTGGAGATCTTCTCTCGGAGGGATTCTACCTCTAGGTCACCTCCCTGTGCCTCTAACACTCGTGTCACCAGTGTAGGCTGCGCAACAACAGAAAACAAGGCCGCAGCCTCAACAGATTCGCCTAGTAGCAAATCAAACTCACCAAGTGCTCCCAACATCTCCCATTCCCGGATGGCTATACTAGCTACATCACGAATGGACTTCCTACTAAGGGCATCGGCCACAACATTGGCCTTTCCCGGATGATAATGCAACTCAAAATCATAATCCTCGATGAACTCCATCCATCTCCTCTGCCTCAGATTCAAGTCTCTCTGTGTAAACAGATACTTCAAACTCTTGTGGTCCGAGAATACCTCGAACTTCTCACCATAAAGGTAGTGCCTCCAGATTTTCAAGGCAAAGATCACAGCTGCTAACTCTAAGTCGTGTGTAGGGTAATTCTTCTCGTGTATTTTCAACTGACATGAGCCATAAGCTACCACTTTCCCCTCTTGCATCAACACACAACCCAAACCCTCTCGTGAGGCATCACAATAAACTGCATAACCCAACCCTCTCTCCGGAATAATCAACACCGGAGCGGTGGTCAATCTAACTTTCAGCTCTTGGAACGACTTTTCACAAGTCTCATTCCACACAAACTTGACTCCCTTCCGAGTCAGTCTAGTCAACGATGACGCTAACCTGGAGAAATCTTTCACAAACCGACGGTAATACCCAGCTAATCCCAGAAAACTGCGGATCTCAAACACACTCTTAGGCTGTGCCCAATCTTGCACTGCCTCAACCTTGGATGTATCAACAGACACCCCTTCTCCGGATACCACGTGGCCTAAGAATTTGACTTCCCTCAGCCAGAACTCACACTTCCCAAACTTGGCATACAGCCTATGGGCTCTAAGTAACTCAAGCACCACTCTCAAGTGTGCCTCATGCTCCTCCTCAGAAGATGAATAGATAAGGATGTCGTCCACAAAGACGACCACAAACCGATCCAAGAATTCCCGGAAAATCCAGTTCATCAAGTCCATAAAGACTGCTGGTGCATTGGTAAGCCCGAATGGCATCACCAAAAACTCGTAATGGCCATACCGCGTACGGAATGCCGTCTTAGGAATATCCTCCTCCCTGACCCTCAACTGGTGGTAACCCGATCTCAAGTCTATCTTAGAGAAACAACGGGAACCCTTCAACTGGTCAAACAAATCATCTATACGGGGCATAGGGTACTTATTCTTAACCGTAGCCCGATTCAACTTCCGGTAGTCAATACACAATCTCAAGGCACCATCTTTCTTTTTAACAAAGAGGGTCGGTGCTCCCCACGGCGAAACACTAGGGCGAACAAAGCCCTTATCTAGCAATTCCTGGAGCTGAACTTTCAACTCAACCAACTCTGCTGGAGCAAAACGGTAAGGTGCCATAGAAATCGGCGCCGTGCCGGGCACTAGATCAATAGAGAACTCTATCTCTCGGTGAGGTGGCAAACTAACAAGATCTTCGGGAAAAACATCCGAATACTCACAAACCACCCTCGGCAACACAATCTGGGTCTCGCTATACTCACCACTCTCAAAGCTAGCAAGTAGACCACTAAGCTCACTTCGCCCTCGCGAATCATACCCCGGTGGCAAAACACTACCAACCCGGTCTCCCAAGAAATGGAACCACTCCCCGCTCAAGGTACATAACGTGACCCTCTGGCGGTAGCAATCGATAACAGCCCGGTATGACGATAGCCAGTCCATACCCAAAATAACATCAAAACCCTTCATGGGCATGACAACAAACGGAAAAGGAAGCCTATAGTCGGCGACCTCTATATCACAGCCTCTAACACCCTGTTTCAGAATCAACTCACCACCCAAAGGCGATACCACACAAATAGGAGATGCTAACTGTGCTAACTCCAATTCCAAAACAGATGCAAATGCAGCAGATACAAAAGAATGAGATGCACCCGTGTCTATCAACACATTAGCAACCGAGTTGCAAAACAGAAAAGTACCTCTCACTACCGATGGAGCCGGTACTAAATCCTGCGCGGTAACAGCATACACGCGCCCCGTAGGCCCCTGGTCTACCTGCTCACCTCTCGGAGCAAAATACTGCTGCACAGACTGGGATGACGAAGCTCCCGGATTGGCCCTCGAGGCCTGCGCAGACTGAGCTGGCTGAAAACGCTGCGTCTGCCTAGAACCAGACGCTCCCGAAGTGGCACTCAACTGCGGGCAAAACCTCTTCAGGTGCCCAGGCTGTCCACACTGATAACAAGACAAGGGCTGCCCCCTGCCCAAACTCTGACTCTGCGGTCTAGCTGAAGAAGAAGCAGCTTTCTGACCCCCACCCTTCTGCGGGCAAACAGAAACCTTGTGACCCAGCTGGCCACACTTATAACAAGTAAACTCTCCCTGATTGCCTCTCCCCGAGCCTGCACTCGGCACTGGAAAGGTCGATCTAGAGACTGCACCCTGAGACTGCTGAGGGTTATAACCCTTCTGTCTCCTGCCATCACTCTGACTATCCTGACTCCTCTTGGAGCCCCTCTGCTCTTCCTCCTCTTCCTGCATCATAATTTCCATATGAGCAGCAGCATCTACCAAGTGCCTATACTCTCGGATATAAGACCCACCAACTCTCAGCTTGAGGCCCCGCCTCAACTTCCGCTCAAACTCATAGCAACGGCGTTCCTCAGACGCCACCAGTTCCGGTGCAAACCTGGACAGACTGGTAAAAGTAGCCTCAAACTCGGCCACTGACAAGCCCTGCTGTTTAAGCCGGCTAAACTGGTCCCTCAGCTTCTCCCTAGCCGCTACAAACAAAAATCTCTCCTGAAAAGCATTCAGAAACGCCTCCCAAGTACCACCAACACGAGCCTTCTCGTACTTCCACCATTGACCCGCATCTCCCTTCAGCTGGAAGGATGCCAAGGTCACTTTCAGTGCTCCGTCCTCGATGCCAAGCATCTCGAACGTCTTACTCATTTGCTCTAGCCACTCATCAGCCTTCAGTGGCTCCTTCGGATCCCCGACAAACTCATCCGGATTAGACCGGAAAAACTCCCTCTTCAAGAAAGAAGGTCCTGTCTCAGCTGCCTGATTCCCAGCTCTAAGAATACCCAAAGCTCTTGCTATCTCTCTGGCCAAGGCACCCATAGCCTGCTGACCCACTGGCTCGGCCACATTGGCCTGCCCAACTCCCTCCTACACTGCCGGATCCTCCTCCGGTAACGGTATTTCTTGCCTCGCAGGTCTACCACGCCTAGCTCCTCTTCCTCGTCCTGACATCCTAAAAAGGCAACACAGAACGTTAGCACATTCATAAATGTGTCGAAACTAAACACTCACGTCCTAATGCATGGACAACTGTAATTCACTCCACATAAGCACATAAACACATAAGCACTTACGAATTTCATTTCCGGATAATGATAGTCCTGAGGCGTTACTAGAGTTCCGGTTAGAAACAGCATTGATCAAGTGCTTTTCCAACAAGACTCCCAGAAACTCAAGGATCCAATCAACATCCTAGAAATTAAATCCCATACCCACATAGCCACATAAGCATGTTATCACTTAAGCACATAGCATATGATACTACACCTAAGTCTCTATCAAGCGAGATGAACCCATTGTGATCCTAATCACTTCCCACGTACCCAAAGTATTCAAACCCGGTACGCTCTGATACCAAGTTGTAACGCCCTCAAAATAACAACATTAAACCCATCAGATAAGACATGTATTTACATATAAATTAACCACATTCTTTTATTCATTAGAGTTCCATTACATAAGCATTACATGTTAACATCAAAACAAAATGCCCTACGGGCTTACAGCTTTCCAAGTTAACACTTGGTTACAACAAGAGAGTACTAACTCGTTTACACATTAAGCCCACGGCTTGAAGTTACATGTAATACATCAAAAGTAAAACGACAAAAGTATGTCCGCCTCTAGCCTCCCAAGCTATGTCCTTGGAGGTGGCATGCTACCTGTACCTGAAAATGATATTCCCATATAGGGTGAGCCACAGCCCATTAGAAATACACTAAACCAACCATGGACAATGACTAAAATATTAGCAATTGATAGATGGCTAACACTGATACATTCACATTTTATGTCATACGACTTAAGAGTCCAAGTTACTTTTCATTTTCCCTTTTTCAACAGATAAGCATGTCAGCTCTATCATCATTTCAACAGATAAGTATAAAAACTATATCCCACATTTACAGATAAGCATATAAGCTCTATCCACATTCTCAACAGATATGTATAATGACATGGATAGGCCCACAAGGCACACGGCCCACGGTAAACCACCCCGAACCCATTGCTTGGGGCCAATGGCACAACTCGGTTGACAAAGCCCAGAACAGCTGGAGGCCACCTAGACATGAAGGGCCAACGGCATTTAGGCACACGGCAGGTGGGACACGGGCCACATCAGCAGACAAAGATCTGCAGAGTTATTATCACAACACATCACCATTAATGCAACCCATCACAGCATTTATTACAACAGCACTTCCCGCCGGAACAGAGCCTCCATCACCCTAAACAAGATGAGCTATGGCACAGGCTTTCGGCGGAAAAAGCACGTCACAAGAGACAGGAAAAATGATGACAAAAGGATATAAGCAAGGATAAGAGGAAAAAAAGAAGGTTAAGTTGCTCTCTCTCTCTTGATCTCTGGATATACAGTTTTTTCATACTCTGCTCTTCTAATTCTTGCACCGGAGGGTTCACTGGGGGACTACCCCGTTCCCCCCCTGAACTTGCTTGCAGGTCATCTGACGGAGTCTCCTTTTTGAGCCGGAGCCTGGAGAACCTGGGCCGGTCCGACCCATCCACCCGGGAATCGATACCTCTTCAGTTGGCGCCGTCTGTGGGAACATACTGGTTTATTCGCGCGGTAGTTGTGTTCACTACCGCCGGAGCCCTCCCTTCTCACTATCACCTCTCCTTTTTGCCCATCTAGGTGTATGGTCACGACTAGGTCCATGGCTTCTCACCACAACGCCTCCGGCCACCAAACAGACCCCTCCCACCCAATCAATCCACCACAATACATCATCGAGCTCACCAACAGCATTAACCGCATGGCCGAGCAAAACCAGGCCCTGATCAATGCGTTACTCCAAAGAAACCCCCCCGTTCCACCTCCAAACGTTCCACCCAACCAAGGAACAGCCCCAGGCCATCTCGCTCCACAGCCCCCTCCACCTAACCCAGAAGGTTCGCAGCACCTTCCTCCCCAACATGAAAACATACCACCTCCACGCCCGCCGGTTGCAGTACTGACCCCTGAGGGGGAAGCTAGCAGCGTCCAGCCTCCATTGGCCGACCATGGCGACACCACCCCCCTCTGGGACGCTGAAATCCGAGCTATGAAACTCCAACTACAAGGGGTCATGCAGAACATCCAGCACAAGCCCTCGGCCACCGCCAACTCACCTTTTGTTGCCTCCATCCGCGACAAACCACTGCCTGCCAAATTCAAGATGCCTACCATTGACTCCTTCGATGGCACGACGGACCCAGTCGACCATCTGGAAACCTACCGCACCCTCATGGTCCTCCATGCCTTTCCTGATGAGATCATGTGCCGAGCTTTTCCAGTGACACTAAAGGGATCAGCTCGGCTGTGGTTTAGCCAGCTACCGGCGGAATCCGTCTCCGCCTTTCAACACCTCAGTGACTCCTTCCTGAGCCATTTTATTGGAGCCCAGCGTCAGAGGCGCCCGGCCACCCAGCTCCTCAACATTCGTCAGACTGAGGGGGAGTCGCTCCGCAGCTTTGTCACCCGTTTCAATACCGAAGCCCTTCAAGTAGCGGAAAATGACGACAAGGTCATCCTCACCGCCTTTATGGCCGGCCTGCGGCCGTCTGACTTCCTCTTCTCCCTCTCCAAAAACCCCCCAACCACCATGGCAACCCTACTGTCCAAAGCTCAGAAATACATGAATGCTGAAGATTCCCTGGCCGCTCGACAAGAGCCGACCCCTAAAAATCCGACTCCCAGAGAGAAGAGGAAAGACTCCGAGCCCAGAACCGCCCAGTATAATGACCACCCCCCCCGAACTGACCGATCGATTCCGACCCGACCGCCCGGTCGGTTCGAGCGGTACACCCCTCTCAACTCCCCTATGGATCACGTCCTAAACCAGATCCAGCGGGACTACCCCCTCAAATGGCCCCTACCGTCCCGAAACCCTTCCACCCGGAAAGATCAGTCCAAATACTGCCGTTTCCACCAAGACCATGGCCATACCACCGACGAGTGCATTAACCTCAAAGACCAGATCGAGACCTTCATCCGCCAGGGCCGTCTCAGCCGATTCACAGACCCCCGTCCCCCACAGCGACAAAGAACTGACCATCCCAGGAACAATCGCCGACGCACACCGCCCCGCAATCCAGCCCCACCAAACGAAGGCCACGATCGCCCCCCACCACAGCCTCGACCCCCGGGCAATCCCCCCCCACCAGTCGGCGAAATTAGAGTCATTTCAGGAGGCCTTGCTTGCGGGGGGCCATCCCGCTCCGCCCAGAAGGCAGAACTCAGAAAAATCAGACAAGGCTCAGACAAAGCAGTAATGACGGTGGACCGACCTCCCAAACAGTCAAAACAATGGATCGAACCCATCACCTTCACTGATACCGACTGTGCCGGAGTTCGTTACCCACACGATGACCCCCTTGTCATTTCCGCCATCCTCTCCAACTACAAAGTCAGACGAGTCCTCATAGACAACGGTAGCTCTTCGGACATCATCTTCCTCAATTGCTTCCGCCAACTCAAGGTTGGGGAAGAGAGCCTGTCCCCTCTCCAAACCCCTCTGGTCGGCTTCACCGGAGACCGAGTGACCTCCATCGGCTCCATCGATCTGTCTATCACCATCGGTGAGCACCCGCGGCAGACCACTAAGCTGCTCACCTTCCTCGTGGTCGACTGCCCCTCCGCTTACAACATCATCCTTGGCCGCACAGCCCTAAATACCTTCCAAGCCATCACTTCCACATACCATCTGGCCATGAAATTTTCCACCGACCTCGGCGTCGGAACCGTCAAAGGCGAACAAACCACAGCCAGGGAGTGTTATGTCGCCTCACTCAAAGAAGTCAAGCTAAAAGAGGCCATGATCAGAACCGCCAATCCAATCAGAACCGCCAAGATCGGCAGCCAATTACCCGCTCAAGCCAAGGCCGACCTTACTGCCCTCTTAACCGAGCACAGAGATGTATTCGCCTGGACTCATTCTGACATGCCAGGCATCGACCCCTCCTTCATAACCCATCGCCTTAGCATCGAACCCCATTTTCGACCCCACCGCCAGAAGCAGCGCATCTTCCATCCGGAGCGCAACACCCTTATAGCCGCCGAAGTTAACAAACTCCTCGAGGCCCAATTCATCAGAAATGTGGACTATCCTAGGTGGTTGTCCAATGTGGTCCTCGTCCGAAAACACAATGGCAAATGGCGGCTCTGTGTCGACTACTCGGACTTGAACCGAGCATGTCCTAAAGACAGTTACCCCCTCCCTCGCATAGATCTGTTGGTCGACACCACCGCCGGTCATCAAATGCTCAGCTTCATGGATGCCTTCTCTGGGTACAACCAAATCCTAATGCACACATCCGACCAGGAGGACACATCATTTATTACCGACCGCGGTACTTACCATTACCGGGTAATGCCGTTCGGATTGAAGAATGCTGGGGCCACTTATCAGCGGCTGGTTAACACCATTTTCCATCACCAAATAGGCCGGAATATGGAAGTCTACGTCGACGACATGCTAGTCAAAAGCAAATACTCCTCCGACCACCTCACTGATTTACGAGAAACCTTCACCACCCTGCGTAAGTACCAGATGAAGCTCAACCCAGAGAAGTGCGCGTTCGGCGTAGGATCTGGCAAATTTTTGGGCTTTATGGTCAGCCAACGCGGCATCGAAGCTAACCCTGAGAAGATCAAAGCCTTGGTCGAGATGCAGTCACCTCGGACGGTCAAAGAAGTTCAGAGGCTCACCGGCCAAGTGGCGGCTCTTAACCGCTTCATATCCCGCGCGACAGATAAGTGCTTGCCTTTCTTCAAAGTCCTTCGGCAGACCTTTGAATGGACAACTGAGTCCGAAGAGGCCTTCCAACAGTTAAAGCAATGCATGGCTAACCCCCCCCTTCTCTCTCAAGCAATCACGGGTGAGCCTCTCTTTCTCTACCTAGCAGTATCAGAAACCGCAGTCAGTGCGGCTCTCCTCCGAGAAGATGGCTCAGTCCAACGACCGGTCTATTACATTAGCCGAGCTCTCAGGGGCGCGGAGCAGAACTACCCCTTGCTGGAAAAACTATCCCTGGCCTTGGTCATTGCCTCTAGACGACTCCGCCCATACTTCCAAGCCCACTCCATAGTGGTCCTCACCGACCAGCCCCTGAAGAAGGTCATGCAGCAACCGGAACTCTCAGGCAGATTGATGCAGTGGTCAGTAGAACTCAGCCAGTTTGACATCTCTTACCGCCCTCGGACAGCAATCAAAGGGCAAGCTATAACTGATTTCATCATGGAATTCACTAAACCGACCCCGACCACCACACCCCCGCCCTTACCAACTCTAACAGAGCCAGAAGATCCTCATTCCTGGACTCTCAATGTTGATGGGTCGTCCCGAAGAGAAGGAAGCGGTGCCGGCATCATCCTCACCTCTCCTGAAGGCGGTCACTTCAAATGTGCCCTCCGTTTCCTGTTTGAAGCAAGCAACAATGAAGCCGAATATGAGGCATTAATAGCAGGACTCCGCCTCGCCAAGGACATAGGGGTCAGCCACCTCCGAGTCTTCAGCGACTCCCAACTCGTCGTCGGTCAAATGACGGGGGACTTTGACGCCAAGGACGATACGATGCGAGCCTACAGAGACCTGGCACTCCCTCTTGCTCGCCTCTTCAATACCTTCCACATCAGACATATTCCTCGGGCAGACAACTCCAAAGCAGACGAAATGGCTCAGTTGGCTTCAGCTGACCATCCTACTCTCAGCCATGACGTCCGCATAGAATACCTACACCACCCGGCCGTTTCACCGAGTCTACAAGCTATACAACACATTCATAATGAACCTATCCCATGGGCATCCGACATCCTCCTATTCCTGACCACAGGAGCACTCCCAGAGGACCAGCAGCAGGCTTCCAAAGTCCGATCCCGAGCGTCCAATTACGTCATTATCGACGACATATTGTACAAACGCGGTTTCTCCCGGCCATACCTACGCTGCCTCAATCCAGCGCAAGCAACTTACGTAATGCAGGAAATCCATGAGGGGATTTGTGGCAATCACTCAGGAGGCAGGTCCCTTGCCCAGAAGGTACTCCGTACTGGGTATTTTTGGCCAACACTCAGTCAGGATACGACTGATTTCGTGCTCAAATGCGACAAATGCCAACGCTTCGCCAACATCCCTCATGCTCCTCCTACAGAGTTAATCACACTCTGCAGTCCTTATCCGTTTGCCAAATGGGGGATTGACCTGGTCGGTCCCCTTCCCACCGGTCGAGGTCAGACCAAATTCGCAATCGTTGCCATCGATTACTTCACCAAGTGGGTCGAAGCTGAACCCCTTGCCACAATCACCAAGCGGAACACAACCAGGTTTATCTGGCAATCGATCATTTGCCGATTTGGCATCCCTCAAGCCATCATCTCTGACAATGGCAAACAATTCGATAACGCGAAGTACAGAAAATTTTGTGCAGATCTCCAGATCCAACCGTGCTTCTCCTCCCTCGGTCACCCCCAGGCAAACGGCCAAGTTGAAGTCACCAACCGTTCCCTTCTCAAAATCATCAAAACCAAGCTCGAAGCTGCTAAATGCCTTTGGGCCGAGGAACTGCCCAATGTACTCTGGGCTTACCGAACCACTGCTCGCACCCCCACCGGCGAAACCCCTTTTCGCTTAACATATGGCGCTGAGGCGGTTATCCCGGTAGAGGTCGGCCTCCCCACTCCTAGGGTTTTACACCCGGATCTGGCCTCAGCCGAAGAGCTCCATCGAACACACCTCGATCTAATCAAAGAGCTCAGAGAAACCGCTGCTGTCAGATTGGCTTCTTACCAGCAGAAAATGAGAACACACTACAACCGCCGAGTCCGACCTCGAGAATTCTCTGTGGGGGATCTTGTCTTACGAGAAGTGACTCTCGCCACAAAGAATCCAGCCGAGGGCAAACTGGCAGCCAAATGGGAGGGCCCCTACATCGTCAAAGCCCGACCACGACCAGGCACTTACCGACTCCAAGACATGGAAGGCCGAGACCTGCCCCATCCCTGGAATGCAGAACATCTGAAGCATCTACACTGTCATAATTCAAATGTTTGCATGACGATCCCATAACATTGCCACCGACAGCAACTCAAAACTTCACAACCTCGGCCAGCCTCAGCACTTCAAAGCCTCGGCCAGACCGAGCACTCAAAGCCTCGGCCAGACCGAGCACTCAAAGCCTCGGCCAGTCCGAGCATTTCAAAGCCTCGGCCAGACCGAGCACTCAAAGCCTCACAGCCTCGGCCAGACCGAGCACTCAAAGCCTCGGCCAGACCGAGCACTTCAAAGCCTCGGCCAGACCGAGCACTTCAAAGCCTCGGCCAGACCGAGCACTCAAAGCCTCGGCCAGACCGAGCACTCAAAGCCTCGGCCAGTCCGAGCACTCAAAGCCTCGGCCAGACCGAGCACTCAAAGCCTCGGCCAGTCCGAGCACTTCAAAGCCTCGGCCAGACCGAGCACTCAAAGCCTCGGCCAGACCGAGCACTCAAAGCCTCGGCCAGACCGAGCACTCAAAGCCTCGGCCAGACCGAGCACGTCAAAGCCTCGACCAGTCCGAGCACTTCAAAGCCTCGGCCAGACCGAGCACTTCAAAGCCCCAGCTAGACTGAACACTCGACCGACCACTCCAAAACCAAACAAGGCTACATTTTTTCACACTTGTCACATTTTTAAACTTCCCCATAACACTTACTTACTCTTACCTTCATGTTTACACTCTCACTCGTCCGTTTTGAAACCTCCTCATAACACTTACATTTTTCACATTCACTTTCAAATTTACACTTAACTGTCTAGCTACTACTTGTAACTTACCCTTTACCCTCATTTGTGGACTTTTACTGCACAAAATTTCTTACTCCTTTTTACTGCACAAGGTTTTTATTCACTTTTGCTGCACAAACAGTCAGCTGCCAACAGACACAAAATAACATTCGTACACAAATTCATCTTAACCAAACTCTTCACGTATTTATTCATTCACTCATAGAATTACAATGTATAAAAAAAAATAAAAAAAAAAAAAAAAAAAAAAAAAAACAATGCACAAAAATTACAATGTATACACTTAACCAAACCCCACAGAACACGCCCAGCTCTTCTTCTCCTTGGCTACTCTTCCTCGCTGGATGCTAGATCCTCTTCTTCAACGCCTTCGTCCAGGGGGGTCTGGGCCACATCATCTTCGCCTATTGTCACACTACTCAGGTCCAAGTCTGGAAACAGCTCCTCAGCTCTACGCTTGAACATTTTCCAACCGCTGTCCCAGTACTCGGCCATTTCATGCTTATAGAAGTCGGACTGCTGGAAGCTTTCAATCACCTCTGATTCTGTCCTACCTCCAGCAGTCTTCCTTGACGGGCCCACCCCCCCAGGCTCTTGACCAGCCAGACTCCTGGCGACAGCAGCATCCACCTCCATTTGAAATTCGGAGGACCCTTTATACTGCTCCACTGCTGCGACGCATAGATCAGGGTAGGCCGCCTTTTCAGACGCCGCCTTCGCCCTCTCCTCGTCCAGCTCCCTTTGCAGAGCCACCCTTCCAGCAGCTGCCGTCGCCCTCTCCTCTTCCATCCCCTTCCTCAGACCCTCTAGCTCCGCCGCCATCTTCACCTTCTCCATCTCCCATTCCCTCAGAAGCCTCCCCTTGTCCTCCTCTGCTCTGGTGCGCTCCTCCCCCAGCTCCTTCAGCAGGTCTCCAACTCTGGAGTCCGCTTCATCCTTCTGCCTGACCAGCTCTTCATTGCTGGTCATAGCCTCCTCGTGCCTCTCGACCGCCACCGCGCAGGCCTTCTCGGACTCTTCCAATTTTTTCTGCTCACCAGCCAGTTGGAACTCCAGCGACACAACCTTACGGCGTGTGTCCTCCAGTTCCAACTTGACTGCTGGCAGGTCGGCATAGGCAGTCTCCCAGTCGGCACTGTCCTTCCTCAACTTGGCCAGCTGGGCCCTGACCTCCTCAGCCTTCAACTTGGCGGCCCCAGCTTTCCTGAGAAGAGCCCCCGCTAAGGTAGTCACCTCCATTTGGGCGGAGCATAACCCCCTCAGCAGGTCGGCCTCACTATACCCAGATGCCGCGCGCAGAGCTCCTTCGTCCACAATCTTCACCAGGCGGTCGGCTCCCGCCCTGGCTGGGCCTTCTTCTCCCTCCATCCTCCCAGCTACCGCGCGCGCATGATACATAGCCGTGGCCACACGAACCCCCCCTTCCTGGGGGTCGGGCCTCCTCTGAACCTGTTCCCTCCCGCTCGGCGCCGCCTCCCCCACCCCAGCCTCCGCTTGTACTGGTGGACCCACCTCCACAACCTCCACCGTTGGGATGATCTCCACTTCCTCTGGGGCGTCCTTTGCCGCAGGGACCTCTGCATCCGTTGGGGCCACCTTCGCCCTCTTGGCCCCAGACTCCTCTGCAGCCTCCTCTGGGGCCCCCCTCTTCTTCTTCTCCTTCTTTTTCTTCATGACCGTCACAACCCCTCTGGCCTTTTCCTTTACAGGGTCTACAGGCGGCGGAAGCGGCTCAAAGCTGCCCAAGTCTTTTTCCCCCAAAGGCCTAGGGCGCGGTCGGATCCTCTCCCGCGAGAGCGGTTCAGCCGGTCGGTCCCTCTGCGCCTCTATCAACTTCGCAGCCTTGGCCATAATGGCTCGATCCTCCATCTCCTGTGCTCTTCTCCTCTCTTCCAACTCCCCCCGGTCGAGGTCTCCACCTTTCGGCTGCGGTCCCAGCCCCGCCTCAAACAGTGCAGACGGCTGGACAAGATCATCCCATCTGGCTTTCTCTCTCTCTCTCCACTCCCTCACTTTCTTCACCCTCTCTTCCGCCACCACCCCCAGCCTAGACTCCATCGACCGATTTGGCACCTTCCAGATGGTGCGCACCCCCATCCCCCCATTAACTGACACGAAAAACCACCGTGGCCGCCACCCCTTGATCGACGTAGGCAGCCCCGCCACCAACCCCCTGCCCATCACCGCCTGTAGGGTGACCCACGTTTCTTGCTGCCCCGACGCTTTGTAACATGAGAAGAACTCGTCGATCGTCATGGCCTCTCCTCCATTCGCCTTAGGCCACGCACTCGCACAAGCCATCAGAATCTTCCACGCATTGGGCATCAACTGCCCCGGCGCTACCTCCAGGCGATTTAGCACATCAACCACCACTTGAGGCAATGGCAGCCTCAGCCCCCCTTTCAGCGCCTCCTCGTACAGGGAAAACTCCCCTGGCTTCACCATAGACGGCCTTTCCTCTGGCGTCGGCAACCGTAAATCCACCTCCGCCGGAATCTGGTATCGCTCCCTAATCGCCTCCAAATCCGCCACCGTGAGCGTGGATCTGTCCGCCTTAGTGTGCCACTGCCCCGACTCCACCTGGATTAATGGCTTTGGGGCCAATATCAAGTCCGATGCCTCTGCCCTGTACTGCGCTGCTAACTCCTCCCCATCATCGTCCCCCAACGGGTCTACCCTCACGTTAACTACTCCTTCTTGTGCCATTTCTAGGGCTTGCTCACAAAACACTCCTGACGCAACCACAAGAAAGTTGAGAGAATGCTACACAGATATGTCGCACGCCGTGAAAGAGTTAGATATTTTGAGTTCTTGTCCCACGGTAGGTAAAACGCATTATACCTAAAACCTACGGTTTTGCCCGTATTCCACGGATCCACATTAATTTTCACCCGTTTCAAAACCTTTCAAATCAACCGCCAAAACCGCCTTTTCAAAACCCCCCGTGACCTATCGCTTCATTTCCTGCCCCAACGCTTCATCTTCCCCCACGACACTGCCACGTGTGTGGCCACGATGCACTGTCCCCTCCCCTTACCCTGTCTTTTCCATTTTCACATCAGCACATTTTAGAACCCCACGCCGCCCTGGTCGGCACACCTCACGGTCGACCCCTGCCGCTCGGCCACCCTCGTGGTCGGCCCACCTCACGGCCGACCTCTCCCGCTCGGTCACCCTCATGATCGGCACGTCCCACGGCCGACCTCTCCCGCTCGGCCACCCTCGTGGTCGGCCCACCTCACGGCCGACCCCTCCCGCTCGGCTACCCTCATGATCGGCACGTCTCACGGCCGACCTCTCCCGCTCGGTCACCCTCATGATCGGCACGTCCCACGGCCGACCTCTCCCGCTCGGTCACCCTCGTGGTCGCCCCGCCTCACGGTCGACCCCTCCCGCTCGGCCACCCTCGTGGTCGGCCCGCCTCACGGTCGACCCCTCCCGCTCGGCTCTCCTCGCAGTCGGCACACCTTCCAGTCGGCCTCTCCACTCGTTTCACACTTCTCTCCCTTCTTACTATTCCCTTCGTTGGTCTAAAGCTGCACTCGGAAATGGGGGACTACTGACATGGATAGGCCCACAAGGCACACGGCCCACGGTAAACCACCCCGAACCCATTGCTTGGGGCCAATGGCACAACCCGGTTGACAAAGCCCAGAACAGCTGGAGGCCACCTAGACATGAAGGGCCAACGGCATTTAGGCACACGGCAGGTGGGACACGGGCCACATCAGCAGACAAAGATCTGCAGAGTTATTATCACAACACATCACCATTAATGCAACCCATCACAGCATTTATTACAACAGCACTTCCCGCCGGAACAGAGCCTCCATCACCCTAAACAAGATGAGCTATGGCACAGGCTTTCGGCGGAAAAAGCACGTCACAAGAGACAGGAAAAATGATGACAAAAGGATATAAGCAAGGATAAGAGGAAAAAAAGAAGGTTAAGTTGCTCTCTCTCTCTTGATCTCTGGATATACAGTTTTTTCATACTCTGCTCTTCTAATTCTTGCACCGGAGGGTTCACTGGGGGACTACCCCGTTCCCCCCCTGAACTTGCTTGCAAGTCATCTGACGGAGTCTCCTTTTTGAGCCGGAGCCTGGAGAACCTGGGCCGGTCCGACCCATCCACCCGGGAATCGATACCTCTTCATATAACAACAATATCCCACATTCACAGATAAGCATATAAGTTGTATCCACACTTTACCAAGATAAGCATATAAGCTCTATCTTTACTTCTCTTAGACAAGCATATGAGCTGTATCTACGGAGTTCATCCCCTATCTTCTCCCAACACTATCCGGTTTAGAGGTACATCCCCTATCTTCCCCTAAACCGCGGAGTACATCCCCCATCTCCTCCTCTACACATAACGTATACAAACACATTGGTTCTATATACCATCATTCAATACATACAGTTAATGTATTCTATCAACAGTCAGATTCCATGACACATTCCATTGATTAGTTTCTGTTTGCCTAATCATCATGCATTGTCTACAACAATCACGACTATCCTCCACCGATAGCCCAAAGCAGTAATTTCTAAACAGAAAATAAATGCACAAATGGATATTCAATCAACATTTCATTTCCTCATTTATCCCAATTAATTATCCCAAATTAATTAAACAATGTAATTAGGCCATTTTCCATAATTACCATTTCAACCCTTAGGTCCCATTTTCATCAATGATTCAATATTAATTCCATTTCTCAATGCCAAACATGCATTTAGGTTTATTATGAATAAAACCCCAACTTTTGTAAAATTACACAAAAGCCCCAAACTTTCACAAAATTACCAAACCAAGCCCAACATTTCAAAATACCAAAATTTAAAGACAAAACCCATAGAGAGGAGTAGGATATCCCTACCTTGAAGTTTTAGCCAAAAAGGAGATGAAGACTCGAAGATCAACGTGCTCCAAATCCAAACTTTTTCAGATTAAATCGAAGCTCTCAACGCCCTCTATCTTTTTAACAAAGGCCCTAGGCTAGATTCACACCCTAGGGAGATCAAATCTTAGAGAGAGTGTAAGTTTAGAGTGAGAGGGTCTCGGATCAAGGGTTAGAAAGAAAAAAGAAATGAAAAAGTGAAGCTCAAAACTGCTACTGTCCGCTGATATAAAACACGCTCGCTCGAGCGAAGCCTTCGTCGCTCGAGCGACCAGACACAGAAACTCTCGCTCGAGCCAAGAAGTTCTCGATCGAGCGAAGAAAAACCCAGACCGCTCGAGCGAAGGAAGCTCGCTCGAGCCAAGAATGGCAACTCTCAGGTCCAGAACCAGGCACGAACTCAACTCTCGCTCGAGCGACCACTCCTCGCTCGAGCGAAGGTCCAAAAATCTGGGCAGCAACACTAGGCTCCCAAACACAACCAACCTGTAACAAACCTGCCCAACACATCTGTAGACGTCCCCGAACGCCCCGGGAGGATGGGCTCCCGTTCTGTTCATTTGGGGTCACTACAGCTCGGACTCTCAAATTGTCGCGGTTCTTAATCTGAACCAAAGAGTCCAAATCTGGCAAATCGTTTTGAGAAACAGATTTTGAAAAAGTAGTGCCAAACATGGACTGCTTTGCCAGATACAGAGTCGCCACCTAAATATTTTATTTTGGGAAATTTAGGAAACCCTGACTCGTTTGCCTAAGGCCACGTGTCCGTCATCACCAAAGTTGCCTCGGCTCGGGAACTTGGGTACGATTGGGGAAGGTCACTTCGTGAGCACCCCCGCTCGCCCGGTCATAGACCGGCCTCTACTAACCATGATATCTATTTTTGAAAACATTGTGAGTTCTTATTCCGGTTATTAGCCTAGGTTACTATGTGATGCTTACAGCATATAAGTATAGACCGGATCGCTCGAATTGGAACAAAACATTTCATGTTTGTTTTGGAAGATGGTTTGCTACTCGCAAGTAGGCTTAAAATACAGATTTTGCCACCCTCAGGTGGGCTTAGAAAAGATGGTTTTGCCACTATCTAGTGGGCTTAAAACAAACAGTTGATGATTTATTCCAATCCAGATAACCCAACCTTCACCCACAGGTATCCAGGCAGTTATATCACATAAGCAAATAGCCTCATGGTAAGCATGCTATTCATGGCAGTCACTCACACGCATGCAAGGATGCTAAAGCATAAAGCTCACCGGGTACTCCAAGCCAAAAAAGAGACTATATTAGAAATCATGCATGATCCTAAGTATATAGAAATGCCTAATGCAACACATGCAAAAATGCAAACTATAGCAGGCTCGGCTATTCTAAACATGGCATATGGAATGCGGCAACTAAACATGTATTCAATTTGGAATTGAAAGTACTATGCAATTAGTATGATGCGCCGAGCCCGGTGCATGCAATACAAATGAATGATGCAAACATGCTATCATACTGTATGCTAATCGAAATATGCCCTAATCTAACCATCATAAGCTGGTAAATAAAAGGGAGAAAGACGTGGGGTTGGAAGACATACAACACACTCACGCACACTTATTACAGTTGTGCCCTCGTGCAGAGGGTCTGAATAATACAGTCCCGAATAAAAGAATATTACAGTCTTAAATATTACAGTCCGAATAATATACAAATTCTTAATTAATTAACAAATTAACTAAGAAAGCAAATAAAACTGGCGTGCAAGCCAGGGACTGCCTTGCTTCTGATGGATGATGCATGTCCGGGTTGCCTTGCGCGGAAATCCACCAGAATGCCCCAATTAGCCTCTGTTTAGCAGTTATTCTTGGAAAGCGTGCCAGACTCTGAAAAGTTGCTGATTCTTCATTTGCTGCAACAGAGAGCAGGAAAGGGGCATAACAATGTATTTTCACAAATATATGCATGCCTCGATCCTCGTGCCACCAATCACGCATACCGAAGCATGATGGTCGAGGAGTCGAAATGCACAACTCAATATAAAATGAATGCACATGAAACTACAGTTAAAACCTAACTCCATCATGGATAATCCGGAGTGTCGGTGACTGGGGAATTGAGACACATTCCATCACTCGGAGTACGAAATGTACCTCGTTTCCTGTGCCCAGGCTAACTCCTATTCCGAACACGATGCAATATGCATGATATGCATGAAATGCAACTAAGATACAGCCTAGCATGCACAATGCTATGAAAATGAGATGCCTCGAAATACGTGCACACGGGCTCGCAAACCGAGAAAATGCATGAATGCGATCTAAGATACAACCTAGTATGCACTATGCTATGAAAATGAGATGCCTCGAAATACGTGCACACGGGCTCGCAAACCGAGGCAATGACAGAATGCAATGCAAGTGACTAAAATGGCATGAAAAAGGTAACATGGACTTATACTAACATGAGAGAGCCTCAGTCACACTCATATAAGAAGCTGGTTGATGAAAATGAAGTGCCTCGAAATGCGTGCACACGGGCACGCAAACCGAGGCAATGGCATACGCGATGCAATATGGCAGAAATGGCATACAAAATGCAACATGGACTTATACTAACATGAGAGAGCCTCAGCCGCACTCACATAAGAGGCCGATGAATGAAAATGAAGTGCCTCGAAATGCGTGCACACGGACACGCAAACCGAGGCGATGATAGAATGCGATGCAATGACATGAAAACATGATATGGGCTTATACCAACATGAGTGAGCCTCAGCCACACTCACATAGGATGCCGGCGGATGAAAAATGAATTGTCTCGAAATGCGTGCACTCGGGCACGCAAACCGAGGCAATGGCATACGCAATGCAATGGCATGGAAATGGCATATAGAATGCAACATGGACTTATACTAACATGAGAGAGCCTCAGCCGCACTCACATAAGAGGTCGATGAATGAAAATGAAGTGCCTCGAAATGCGTGCACACGGGTACGCAAACCGAGGCAATGATAGAATGCGATGCAATGACATGAAAACATGATATGGGCTTATACCAACATGAGTGAGCCTCAGCCACACTCACATAGGATGCCGGCGGATGAAAAATGAATTGCCTCGAAATGCGTGCACTCGGGCACGCAAACCGAGGCAATGGCATACGCAATGCAATGGCATGGAAATGGCATATAGAATGCAACATGGACTTATACTAACATGAGAGAGCCTCAGCCGCACTCACATAAGAGGCCGATGAATGAAAATGAAGTGCCTCGAAATGCGTGCACACGGGCACGCAAACCGAGGCAATGGCATACGCGATGCAATATGGCAGAAATGGCATACAAAATGCAACATGGACTTATACTAACATGAGAGAGCCTCAGCCGCACTCACATAAGAGGCCGATGAATGAAAATGAA
This sequence comes from Camellia sinensis, assembly GCF_055761805.1. Classification (NCBI taxonomy): domain Eukaryota; kingdom Viridiplantae; phylum Streptophyta; class Magnoliopsida; order Ericales; family Theaceae; genus Camellia; species Camellia sinensis. The sequence goes on along the minus strand of NW_028128987.1, from coordinate 41,875,676 downwards.
GTGCCTCGAAATGCGTGCACACGGGCACGCAAACCGAGGTGATGATAGAATGCGATGCAATGACATGAAAACATGATATGGGCTTATACCAACATGAGTGAGCCTCAGCCACACTCACATAGGATGCCGGCGGATGAAAAATGAATTGCCTCGAAATGCGTGCACTCGGGTACGCAAACCGAGGCAATGGCATATGCAATGCAATGGCATGGAAATGAAAAGCAATCATTCTAATAGAATTTCAGCACTAAAATATGGGGGAAAACAGTCCCGAAATGAGGCGAAATGACATGAAATGCATGGAATAGTCCCGAAATGCGAATTTAGGCACCCGAAATGGCCTATAGCTATGCCAAACATGCACAACATGGACATGCAATGCAAAGACAGAAGCTAGACAGTCCCAAAATAAGCACTTTTCCAGTTTATAGCACGGCCAAACAGCAAGTATAGATATGGCAAAAATGGCATGCAAGAATAGGGGCCAAAAGATGGATAATGAAGCAAGTGATATAAGCAAAATCCAAACTGAAAAATTTCCTTCTACAACATTGAAGAGGGACCAAAAATATGAATATTTACAGAACTGTAAAATGGCCAAAACAGTATATAAATATGATAGAAATGTGATGTAAAATGAGGCTCAAAAGTGGCTACAACATGAAGTATGCAAAATAATCACCAAACAGCCAAAGACCCTTAATCAAACATGTAGAATGGGCCAAAATAGGACTATCTCTAGGCCTGCAAAATGGCCAAAAACAAAAGCATGGTAGGCTAACTAAACATGCAAGAAAACGAACCGAAAGTGAGATATAACATGAAGTGACTTATGGAGGTCCCAAACCATGAAAGACCCTAAACAAAACATGAATAATGGACTAAAATAAACACTTTTTCAGAACTGTAAAATGGCCAAAACCGTATACAAATATGATAGAAATGTGATGCAAAATGAGGCTTAAAAGTGGCTATAACATGAGGTATGCAAAATATTCACCAAACAGCCAAAGACCCTTAATAAAACATGAATTATAGGTCAAAATAAGACTATCTCTAGGCCTGTAAAATGGCCAAAAACAAAAGCATGGTAGGCTAACTAAACATGCAAGAAAACGGACCAAAAGTGAGATATAACATGAAGTGGCTTATAGAGGTCCCAAACCATGAAAGACCCTAAACAAAACATGAAGAATGGACTAAAATAGACACTTTTTCAGAACTGTAAAATGGCCAAAACCGTATACAAATATGATAGAAATGTGATGCAAAATGAGGCTCAAAAGTGGCTATAACATGAGGTATGCAAAATATTCACCAAACAGCCAAAGACCCTTAATAAAACATGAAGTATAGGTCAAAATAAGACTATCTCTAGGCCTGTAAAATGGCCAAAAACAAAAGAATGGTAGGCTAACTAAACATGCAAGAAAACGGACCAAAAGTGAGATATAACATGAAGTGGCTTATAGAGGTCCCAAACCATGAAAGACCCTAAACAAAACATGAAGAATGGACTAAAATAGACACTTTTTCAGAACTGTAAAATGGCCAAAAACAAAAGCAAGGTAGGCTGCCATTGCATGCAAGAATGGGGAAGAAAAGAGGAGTATAAAGGTAGGTACAACATGGAAGTCCCAAATGGTGTTGAGCCCTTCTTCAATGTTGAAGAGGGGCTCAAAATAAGCCTAATATTAGTTTACAACATGCTCGAAAATAAATTGCTCATGGGCCAAAAATAGCATGCAAAACTATGACATACAAGAGGATCAATGAAGCAAGTGTATCATGGAGGGCTCAAACAGGGTTGAGCCCTTAATGAAAAGTGAAGATGAGCTCAAAATAGGGCCCTTTTCAGTTAGGGCCGGAGATTGAAACAAAAGGCAAGTGAGGCTTACAAATGGATCAAGAAAAAGGGTCAAAGTGAAGAAAAGGTTACTCACCCTTGAAGACTCAAACTTTTGTTGCTTCTTGGATGGATTTGCAGCTTCTTTTGCCTTTGAAAAACCTTCCTTGTTGCTGGAAATGTGCTAGTGGTGGTAGAGCTTGGTGGTGTAGAAGGAATGGTGCTTAAGGACTTAGGGTTTTTCAAAGAATTGAGAAGGATGAAGATGGAGTTGTGTATGGAGGTTTGAAGGAGAATTTTTCTAACCCTCAAAACCAGCAATGGCAGCTGGTTATAAGGACCAAAAGGAGGGTGTAAAGGTGGGGCAAGAAGGAGGCAAGCTTTCCCCACAAAATATCCCCCGGATTGGGATATTTTCTGGGGGAAAAAGCTGGACAGCTGTAAAGTACACAGAGAGAGGAGCATGGCCGGCCATTTACTTTTGGTGAAGGTGGCCGGCTGGCCACACCCCCTAGCCGGCCGGCTAGGGGTCAAAAAGGTCAATCACAATTAGTGGCCGGCCACCACACACTGGTGGTCTCCCAGGTCTCCTCTTCACAACCCTGTGGTTCGAATTTGGCAATTCTAGAACAGGAGAGAGAATAAGCCAATTTTAGGAGGGGTTCAAAATGGTCAAATTGAATTAATGGCCGGCCACCACATTTTAGGGTCCTCCCATATGTGTACAACACAAATATGTGGTTCAAAGTTCGAGAAAAAGGGTCCAAGGGGTTCAACATTAGCCTGGAAGGAGGGGTCAAAAGGGTCAAGTAACATTAATGGCCGGCCACCAACTTTTAGGGTCCTCTCATGTGTGTACATCACAAATATGTGGTTCAAAGTTCGAGAAAATGGGCCCAAGGTGTTCAACATTAGCCCGGAAGTGCGAAAAACGGGCGCCAGAGGGCGTCGGAGGATGTATAACTGGTTGCTGCAATAATTGCTGGCCTCTGACCCTTCAGTGACCTCCCCGGTGATAAAACAGAGGTACCTGCCAAAAATGAACGAATATCGTCGCAAAACGAATGCTCGGGGACCAAAACGCGCAGTTCGAGGTCCCGAAAATGGGCTGTTAAGCACCGAAAGTGGCATTCGGCCACGAAGTGGGTTTCCCAGACCCCAGTGTCCCTCAAAAGGGAGAAAATAGGAAGTATGCCAAAAACCGGAGCAATAGGAGATGGTTAAGCGGTCCCGAACCGAGGCACACGGCCTGACGGCTCCGAAAACCGGAAACCGGACTCCGAAATGGGAAAAATGGCCTATGGCCACCAAATGTAGCCTACGGACATTGAGAGATGGTCTACGGGACCTCTCCCTTCCCTCAGGAAAAGAAACAGAGAAAACCGAGTCTGGTTCGCAAACCGAGACAAGGCACAGAAGAGGGTTCGAAAGTCCGGAGGTAGGGTTCACGGCCGCGACTCTGAAACTTCTGAACGAGCACAATATGCAGCGTCACCGAGCGCTCAATCGGCGATGTCTAAGTCTTAAGGTCGGTCAAAAATGGGGTGTCTACAGTTGCCCCTCTTTGACAGAACTCAGAAGTCATAACAATGACGGGAGTGAGTGTCAAAGCCCAGAGACGACCCATTTTTGACAAGGCTGAAGACTTAGACAAACATACAAAATAGACAAAGATGTGCCCGCAGGCATGCCCGCAGGCAGGGGCAAAATGCAAAATGATATGCAAGAAGATTTTGAAGATTGGACTTATACGCCACGCGAAGCCGGTTTTGAAAGTTGGACTTATACGCTACGCGAAGCCGGTTATCACTCATGATCATGCAAAGAGAGCTGTAATGAAGCAATTATGCGAAATAAATGCAACATTTTAAGCGAATGCTAGGCAAGCAAGTAAACTCGAGCCAAACTACACCTCGTGCAGAAAGGATGTAAGAAAATTATGGAATTCTCACTGCAAAAGCAGTGTGCATGTGTGATAGATACACAGAGCGAACACGTGTGATTGATACACAAAAAGGTGAGCACAAAGTGTGATAGATGCACTAAGTGAACAAGTATGATAGATACCCAAAGCGGGAGTGTGTGATTGATACATAGAGCGAACGCGTGTGATTGATACACAAAGTAGGCATAGTATGAGCGTGCGTGATTGATACACAAAAAGGTGAGCACAAAGTGTGATAGATGCACTTAGTGAACAAGTATGATGGATATACTAAAAGGGAACACAAAGTGTGATAGATGCACTTAGTGAACAGAGTATGATGGATATACTAAAAATTAACACAAAGTGTGATAGATGCACTTAGTGAACAGAGTATGATTGATATACTGAAAATGAACACAAAGTGTGATAGATGCACTATGTGAACAGAGTATGATTGATATACTGAAAATTAACACAAAGTGTGATAGATGCACTATGTGAACAGAGTATGATTGATATACTGAAAATTAACACAAAGTGTGATAGATGCACTTAGTGAACAGAGTATGATTGATATACTGAAAATTAACACAAAGTGTGATAGATGCACTATGTGAACAGAGTATGATTGATATACTGAAAAGCGAACACAAAGTGTGATAGATGCACTTAGTGAACAGAGTATGATTGATATACTGAAAATTAACACCAAGTGTGATAGATGCACTTAGTGAACAGAGTATGATTGATATACTGAAAAGCGAACACAAAGTCCTAACACGTTTCTCGTGAAAGGTGCGAAGGTGGTGTAACCAGCAGGCATACCTAACCGTATTTCATACGGAGAGAGGGAAGGTTTTAACCGGGGGGAATAACAATGGTGTAACCAACAGGCGTATCTCAACGTATTTCGTACGGAGAGAGGGAAGGTTTTAACCGAGGAGAATAACAATGGTGTAACCAACAGGCGTATCTCAACGTATTTCATACGGAGAGAGGGAAGGTTTTAACCGAGGAGAATAACAATGGTGTAAAGAGTATGATTGATATACTAAATGAATGAAGTGTGATTGATACACTAAATGAATGATCTCAAACGGAACTTCTTTGAATGAACCGTACATACAATAACGTGTATGAATGAGAAAGAAACTTGATAGGTACAATGCAATATAATGCATGATGCTTAAGAAAAGCAATAAATGGACAAAACAGCACTTTAGAAAGCACCTTATGAGATGAGTGGCGGTGAACCGCTCTGCTCCGATGGGGATCTTCCCCTGTGCTCTTCGAACACTTACCTTCATCTTACAGTACAAAGGCTCTGAAATACTGACAAGGGTTCTTCACGTAGAACACTTTGGATATTGTCTTTCTTCCTGATCACATTCACAACTTTCCCTATTCTCCAACGGGGTGACAGACTAGGTTGGTTCAGTATCCAGAATTGAGGTGCATACACGCTATCTCAACCTATGGGGCTTCCACACAGATTTTAAGCCGAGGACACGCCTCTGGGTATTTAAACCAGACTTTAGTCCCGGAAATCCCGAACCTTTGTGTTCTAGGCATCAGCCATTCGAACTCTAGTTTCCACCGTCGCAGTTGGTCTCCTAGGAACTCATTGTGAACACAGCCAAGATGTCTCTGGCGGGGAATGGTACTCAGGGAGAGCACTTATGATTACCATTCTGGCTTGAAGCAGACTTGATCTTGAGCTTGAGGTAGAGGCACACTCATACTTCGGAGTATTTGGCAAGACTTGAAGAGGTACACACGGAATGTAGTCTCGGAACTTACCGAAGTTGAAACAAACTCAGATGCCCGACATTTCCTCTTTTGCTATTGCTTTGTAGTCTGGAACCCATATAGCTTCAAATAGGTCCTAGTTTTACTGTTCTCGCATGACCTGGGTTGAACCCTGCAGTTTTATGAAAGAACGAATCTTGTTTTTGCACAGATGTGGAGAACGGCATGGCACTTGGAGCGCAAAACGATTTTATTCTTGAATTGATAAATGAGCTCTTGACCGAGTATCGAGCCTACGACTGAACACAACAAGACAACTCAACACGGAAATAAAAGGTCCACAACCTAAACACATCGAGTAACACTCGAAACGACTCAAAGCAAGAATCGAGACAAACAAAACAAAAAGACACGACACTCAGACATGCACAGGGAGCCTGTTTCACCGGGTAGTGTTTCCCACCCTTTCTCATTTGTGGTTCTCACATCACTCGGCCCTCAAGCTCTGTTTTTCTGAAGAAGCCCTCTTCTCACTTTTCCTCTCATCGCACATCTCTCTATTCTTCATTCTCTCATTTTTCATCCCTCCCTTGGGTGGTTGATGGATAGACAGCAAATTGTGGGCTCGTGCCCCTAGCACTCAGCTAGATTCTTCTTTTCCTACGCGCAGCTAGTGAATTCCTCTCTCAGAGGGGTTGTGCCGCAACAAGATGTGTAGCAAATCTGCAGCTAACATTGGTTGAGGATACTCTGTTGGGGAGTTTGGACGCGATCAGGTGTGTCCAGACAAGAGAGTGGAATATCTTGATCCATTCCGGTTCGTGCTTCACACTTGGCTTGATACCTCGTTGCTTGGAGGATGAGAGAGCTTTCAGCCCTTTGTTGTTAACTTCAATTGTGCCCTATTCTGGCGAATATGGTGCCCTTCTTGGCAAGTATGTTGACAACGGGAAAGACAGGAAGCCTGACTCAACTGTGCCCCTTAGTTCATCATTTTGACCATTTTTTGTTTGTTTTAGTTTTCTCCTAAAAAAAAATTTGACCAAAACGAGAGTTAGATTAACGTGCTTGTTCAATTTTCTGATTTAAAATCATGCAAGTCAGGCTGTGGGCACTAAAAATTTTCTTCTTTTGGGTCCAAGAAATGGTCCAGTTTTGAAAATGGAATACTTTTCGAAAAGGTTAGTCAACCTCAGTAAAAATTCTCAAAAACTATTTTTGCAAATGACCACTGCTTCACGAGTAGGGAACCTACTCTTGAGATGCACAACCTCGGATTCGAAGGAAGATTGCCCCTTGCTTGAGGGGAACTGCATGGCAGCGGAAAGTTGCCCCTTGTTTGAACGGCACCGCGGCACATTGAATGGCAACGGAAAGTTGCCCCTTGTTTGAACGGCGCCACGGCGCATTGAATGGCAACGAAAAGTTGCCCCTTGTCTGAATGGCACCATAGTGTATTGGATGGCACCGGAGTGTATTGTAATCAGTCCTCAGAGCGATGATTGCAACCGAACTCTCGGATATAGAGAAGGCAAAGATTATCAGAACCATTGCATGGACATGATCGAATTTGAAGTGTTTTAGGGCTGGACTTCAGAATGAAGTTGCCTACGTATCCCAAAGATGGGAATCAAGCCTTACGTAGTTCGGGGTTAAGGTACACTCGGGTATTTAACCTCTCCTTTTTAGGCTCTAACTTTTGCCAAGGCGCCCGATGCGGGTTTTCGACCTTGCGAGCTTTGTTTTTCTTTTCTTTTCAATTCTTTTCATTTCTTTTCTTTTTATTTCTTTTCATTTCATTTCCTTTTTTTTTATTTTCTTTTTTTTGTTCTTTTCTTTGGTTCTTTTATTCTTTTCTCTTTTTTGTTCTTTTTCTTCTTTTCTTGCTCTAACTTTTGCCTGGGCCGCCCTTCCGGGTTTTCGACCCAGCGAGCTTTGTTCTTCTTTTTTCAATTTTTGTATCTTTTCATTTCTTTTCCTTTTTTCTTTTTTGCTTTTGTTTGTTTTTTTTGTATCTTCTTTTTTGTTCTCTTTTTTTCTTTTTGTATATTTTTTTTGCTTCTTCTTTTTTGTATTTTTCTCTTGCTCTAACTTTTGCCTGGGCCGCCCTTCCGGGTTTTCGGCCCAGCGAGCCTCTCAAGGGTAAAAGTGTAACAAGTCCATGTCAAATGGTTTTGAGATCCTGAAGTCATCTGAATCCAGGAGAATGGCTGCTGTTCTAGCTTCGTAAGCTTCTTCTGATCTTCTGATCTTCCTGATCCGACCTTGGTGCCTCTTGTTCGAGGGCTGCTTTGAATCCGGCCACGCAGGCCTCACATCGTAGTTGATCGTTAAACCTTTTGAATTCAAGTTCAAGGTTTGAAAGCGAAGGGGTTGAGTCTCGAGGCTGAGAGCGATCCAAGGCTGCACAATCTCAAGAGTGATTCCACACAGGTCTTCGCAAGACTGCGCAAAACATTTTGCTTTTGAAAATTTTTAAGAAAGCGACAAATCGCTCGCGCTGAAGGTAGTGTGAAACCAGTCTGGATCAAGCCAGGGTCCTTCTCAGTACTCACGCTAACAAGCATGATTTCATTCATTAAGGGCTTAGCATGCCTCTCTTTCTTTCAAATGATCAAAGTTTTGCAAATCCCGAGGAATTCCTCCCTCTTCGTTTTCGCCACAGTGTTCAAAAAGTTTTGAAAAAAACTCAGGTCATTATAATGACTTCAAGGCATAGAAAAGACGGGCGAAGAGCACTGTCATTTCATTCAAACTTTCTGGCACAATTGGTACAAAGCAGAAGCAAGCACAAAGCATGAAAAACCACTGCTGTTTCATTCAAATCTGTTGGTACAACTGGCTCTAAGACAGAAACAGACTCACAAGGAAGCGAAAAGACAAACGCAAAACAAAATGGTGATGCCCGAGGTAACACCCCCGGGATCGCCCGACCTCCTATACAACAGGACTGACTCGATATAACAAGACAGACCCAAAACAAAAAGAGACTGACTTAAAACAAAAAGACAGACTCAAAACAGAACAACAAAACTGACCCAATACCCAAGTCAGAGAGCACAAAAACTGGTATTTACACATTGCTCAGAACAGTGCGTGCCATTCCCACGTCTGAAGTTAATCGAGCGCCGCCCGCAGGTGGTTCAATATCTGATCAGATCACATTATCCCCCCACAAATTCACTAATCAAGTGCCGACAGACTTTGCGAGACCTGGTGCAGGGATGACCCCGTTGTCAAACAGATCTTGTACATCATGGCGCAGACGAAAGCAACTGTCGGTGTCATGACCGGTTTGTTGATGGTAGGCACAGTATTTAGTCTGATCATGCTTTGCAGGGATAGGATCAGGTAAAGGCCGTTGTTCCAATGGCTTCAGATGTCCTTTTTGGATTAAGGCCTCTAGAGCTTTTGACAGAGGCATATAGAGCGGGGTGAAAACCCTCTTGACTCGGGGTGGGTATTTGGTTCCTTGTGAGCTACTTCCGGACGCACCGGTGAATGGGGTAGCTGTTTTTGATACGGTGGTAGCCACCATGCCCACCTCAGAAGATCTTGCTGCTGCATCACCACTGGTGGTCGCATTCGAACTGCGGGAAAACGCCCTCCTAGGTTGCTCCTTCTCCTGGTCAAACAGACCTTGCCTCATTGCATCTTCGATTTGTACCCCCATATCGTATAAATCTGAGAAAGTGGGAAAGGGGATTACAATCATTCTCTGCATTAGCTTAGGCTGGAGATTGCGCACAATCATCCGAATTTGATCCTTATCAGTAGGCCTTGGAGTCATCATCGAGGCCTTCGCCCTCCACCGGGTCACGAATTCTGAGAAGCTCTCCTTCGGCTCCTGCCTCATTGTCTCAAGATCACGGGTCGTAATCTCGATTTGGGTATTATATGAATATTGTGCGACGAAGGCCTCGGCCATCTCCTCCCAGCTTTGTTTCACTGAATCCTCAAATTTGGCATACCAGGTGACTGCAATACCCGACAGGGTCCGGCCAAAAATGGAGAGCTTCTGTAATCTTGTCAAGCACATCGGGCGCAAAACATCTGAAAACAAGCTCAAGTGGACCATGGGATCTCCTGACCCGTCAAAACGGTCGATGTGAGGCATCTTGAACCTGTCCGGCAGAGTTACAGCTGCGTCGGTGTATCCATCCTCAATGCCCGGGATGGACTTTACCCCCTGGGATTTCTTGAACAACTTTTCCAGTTTGCTCAACTTCAACGCTGTGGGGTCGACCTCGAACTCGGAGGGAGAGTCCGGTAGATTGGTAGGTGTTTTGGATAGTTGAGGTAAAATTGGGGGCGGAGCCGGCCCGCCTGGAATGTCCGTATCATCCTGGACGTTTGGCATCTCCCCAGGTGCTGGAGCTCCTGTTGGGGGAGGAACTTGTTGCGAAGTGGACGCATCGCTTTGCTGTTGCAGCTTGGTGATGAGCTCGGCTTGCTGAGCCATGATCACAGCCTGCTGTTTGGCAAATTCCGCCTGACGGGCAGCGTCCTGCTGCATAAGTTTCATACTTTCTTGCATCTGGCGCATCATGGCCTCTATCCCTGACGTATTCTGCTGATCCATCTGACTGATTGGTATCTATCCCTTGCCTCTGGCGGAGGAACACTGATTGCCCTTGAACTGAATCTCTGACCTAGCAAAGTCTATCAGCACAAGTTCGATGAACCTCGGGGGATATCGGAGCCTTCTGAAGCTGTGGTTCCCAGACTACCCCTAGCAAAAGAGAAAACAGACAGCATCTCAGCCTGATTTCATCTGAACAGATACGAGCATAGTTGAATGAGTGTGCCCTCTACTAAATTCCGCCCCAAAATTCGGCCTCAAAATCTGAGTCTGATACCCACGGGTAAAGCTGACTCCCAAACACTGATAGTAATGCCCGCAGGCTTGATGCCCAAATTCGTAAACTGGTGCCCGCAGGCCTGATGCCCAAACTCATACATTGATACATGCATTCCTGTAGAGACGCACTCTAAAGCACATAGCAGATAAGTGAGAGCCAAAACACCCCTATGTTGGGGTAGGGTTTCCCTGTCCTATTTTGTCAGGAACTAGGGTTTCACTACGCACGCAGCGGTTTCAAACAACCTATAAACGGGTAAGCAACCTGTCCTAGTTTGGAATGGTCACTATGGATCCGAATATGCACTAGGTCGAATGGTCAAAGAGGGTGCCCCGGTAAAACCGGGGTTTGTGTTCCCATACTGGCAGAGCCCACAACCGGTCAGCCTTATGGTCATGCCTTGACAAGACAAGCCTCCGGCAAACCGTTCAGGAATAGCAGATGGCAAACACGGTGTCCTAGGCGCACCAATGCAAATGCAATGCAAAGAATCACACAAGTGTAGTCAAAAACAGATATCATGAGTTCGAGTCAAGTTCTCTAAATCCCCAGCAGAGTCGCCAGAAACTGTAGACGTCCCCGAACGCCCCGGGAGGATGGGCTCCCGTTCTGTTCATTTGGGGTCACTACAGCTCGGACTCTCAAATTGTCGCGGTTCTTAATCTGAACCAAAGAGTCCAAATCTGGCAAATCGTTTTGAGAAACAGATTTTGAAAAAGTAGTGCCAAACATGGACTGCTTTGCCAGATATAGAGTCGCCACCTAAATATTTTATTTTGGGAAATTTAGGAAACCCTGACTCGTTTGCCTAAGGCCACATGTCCGTCATCACCAAAGTTGCCTCGGCTCGGGAACTTGGGTACGATTGGGGAAGGTCACTTCGTGAGCACCCCCGCTCGCCCGGTCATAGACCGGCCTCTACTAACCATGATATCTATTTTTGAAAACATTGTGAGTTCTTATTCCGGTTATTAGCCTAGGTTACTATGTGATGCTTACAGCATATAAGTATAGACCGGATCGCTCGAATTGGAACAAAACATTTCATGTTTGTTTTGGAAGATGGTTTGCTACTCGCAAGTAGGCTTAAAATGCAGATTTTGCCACCCTCAGGTGGGCTTAGAAAAGATGGTTTTGCCACTATCTAGTAGGCTTAAAACAAATAGTTGATGATTTATTCCAATCCAGATAACCCAACCTTCACCCACAGGCATCCAGGCAGTTATATCACATAAGCAAATAGCCTCATGGTAAGCATGCTATTCATGGCAGTCACTCACACGCATGCAAGGATGCTAAAGCATAAAGCTCACCGGGTACTCCAAGCCAAAAAAGAGACTATATTAGAAATCATGCATGATCCTAAGTATATAGAAATGCCTAATGCAACACATGCAAAAATGCAAACTATAGCAGGCTCGGCTATTCTAAACATGGCATATGGAATGCGGCAACTAAACATGTATTCAATTTGGAATTGAAAGTACTATGCAATTAGTATGATGCGCCGAGCCCGGTGCATGTAATACAAATGAATGATGCAAACATGCTATCATACTGTATGCTAATCGAAATATGCCCTAATCTAACCATCATAAGTTGGTAAATAAAAGGGAGAAAGACGTGGGGTTGGAAGACATACAACACACTCACGCACACTTATTACAGTTGTGCCCTCGTGCAGAGGGTCTGAATAATACAGTCCCGAATAAAAGAATATTACAGTCTTAAATATTACAGTCCGAATAATATACAAATTCTTAATTAATTAACAAATTAACTAAGAAAGCAAATAAAACTGGCGTGCAAGCCAGGGACTGCCTTGCTTCTGATGGATGATGCATGTCCGGGTTGCCTTGCGCGGAAATCCACCGGAATGCCCCAATTAGCCTCTGTTTAGCAGTTATTCTTGGAAAGCGTGCCAGACTCCGAAAAGTTGCTGATTCTTCATTTGCTGCAACAGAGAGCAGGAAAGGGGCATAACAATGTATTTTCACAAATATATGCATGCCTCGATCCTCGTGCCACCAATCACGCATACCGAAGCATGATGGCCGAGGAGTCGAAATGCACAACTCAATATAAAATGAATGCACATGAAACTACAGCTAAAACCTAACTCCATCATGGATAATCCGGAGTGTCGGTGACTGGGGAATTGAGACACATTCCATCACTCGGAGTACGAAATGTACCTCGTTTCCCGTGCCCGGGCTAACTCCTATTCCGAACACGATGCAATATGCATGATATGCATGAAATGCAACTAAGATACAGCCTAGCATGCACAATGCTATGAAAATGAGATGCCTCGAAATACGTGCACACGGGCTCGCAAACCGAGAAAATGCATGAATGCGATCTAAGATACAACCTAGTATGCACTATGCTATGAAAATGAGATGCCTCGAAATACGTGCACACGGGCTCGCAAACCGAGGCAATGACAGAATGCAATGCAAGTGACTAAAATGGCATGAAAAAGGTAACATGGACTTATATTAACATGAGAGAGCCTCAGCCACACTCATATAAGAAGCTGGTTGATGAAAATGAAGTGCCTCGAAATGCGTGCACACGGGCACGCAAACTGAGGCAATGGCATACGCGATGCAATATGGCAGAAATGGCATACAAAATGCAACATGGACTTATACTAACATGAGAGAGCCTCAGCCGCACTCACATAAGAGGCCGATGAATGAAAATGAAGTGCCTCGAAATGCGTGCACACGGGCACGCAAACCGAGGCGATGATAGAATGCGATGCAATGACATGAAAACATGATATGGGCTTATACCAACATGAGTGAGCCTCAGCCACACTCACATAGGATGCCGGCGGATGAAAAATGAATTGTCTCGAAATGCGTGCACTCGGGCACGCAAACCGAGGCAATGGCATACGCAATGCAATGGCATGGAAATGGCATATAGAATGCAACATGGACTTATACTAACATGAGAGAGCCTCAGCCGCACTCACATAAGAGGCCGATGAATGAAAATGAAGTGCCTCGAAATACGTGCACACGGGCACGCAAACCGAGGCGATGATAGAATGCGATGCAATGACATGAAAACATGATATGGGCTTATACCAACATGAGTGAGCCTCAGCCACACTCACATAGGATGCCGGCAGATGAAAAATGAATTGCCTCGAAATGCGTGCACTCGGGCACGCAAACCGAGACAATGGCATACGCAATGCAATGGCATGGAAATGGCATATAGAATGCAACATGGACTTATACTAACATGAGAGAGCCTCAGCCGCACTCACATAAGAGGCCGATGAATGAAAATGAAGTGCCTCGAAATGCGTGCACACAGGCACGCAAACCGAGGCAATGGCATACGCGATGCAATATGGCAGAAATGGCATACAAAATGCAACATGGACTTATACTAACATGAGAGAGCCTCAGCCGCACTCACATAAGAGGCCGATGAATGAAAATGAAGTGCCTCGAAATGCGTGCACACGGGCACGCAAACCGAGGCGATGATAGAATGCGATGCAATGACATGAAAACATGATATGGGCTTATACCAACATGAGTGAGCCTCAACCACACTCACATAGGATGCCAGCGGATGAAAAATGAATTGCCTCGAAATGCGTGCACTCGGGCACGCAAACCGAGGCAATGGCATATGCAATGCAATGGCATGGAAATGAAAATCAATCATTCTAATAGAATTTCAGCACTAAAATATGGGGGAAAACAGTCCCGAAATGAGGCGAAATGACATGAAATGCATGGAATAGTCCCGAAATGCGAATTTAGGCACCCGAAATGGCCTATAGCTATGCCAAACATGCACAACATGGACATGCAATGCAAAGACAGAAGCTAGACAGTCCCAAAATAAGCACTTTTCCAGTTTATATCACGGCCAAACAGCAAGTATAGATATGGCAAAAATGGCATGCAAGAATAGGGGCCAAAAGATGGATAATGAAGCAAGTGATATAAGCAAAATCCAAACTGAAAATTTTCCTTCTACAACATTGAAGAGGGACCAAAAATATGAATATTTGCAGAACTGTAAAATGGCCAAAACAGTATATAAATATGATAGAAATGTGATGCAAAATGAGGCTCAAAAGTGGCTACAACATGAAGTATGCAAAATAATCACCAAACAGCCAAAGACCCTTAATCAAACATGTATAATGGGCCAAAATAGGACTATCTATAGGCCTGTAAAATGGCCAAAAACAAAAGCATGGTAGGCTAACTAAACATGCAAGAAAACGAACCGAAAGTGAGATATAACATGAAGTGACTTATGGAGGTCCCAAACCATGAAACACCCTAAACAAAACATGAAGAATGGACTAAAATAAACACTTTTTCAGAACTGTAACATGGCCAAAACCGTATACAAATATGATAGAAATGTGATGCAAAATGAGGCTCAAAAGTGGCTATAACATGAGGTATGCAAAATATTCACCAAAAAGCCAAAGACCCTTAATAAAACATGAAGTATAGGTCAAAATAAGACTATCTCTATGCCTGTAAAATGGCCAAAAACAAAATCATGGTAGGCTAACTAAACATGCAAGAAAACGGACCAAAAGTGAGATATAACATGAAGTGGCTTATAGAGGTCCCAAACCATGAAAGACCCTAAACAAAACATGAAGAATGGACTAAAATAGACACTTATTCAGAACTGTAAAATGGCCAAAACCGTATACAAATATGATAGAAATGTGATGCAAAATGAGGCTCAAAAGTGGCTATAACATGAGGTATGCAAAATATTCACCAAACAGCCAAAGACCCTTAATAAAACATGAAGTATAGGTCAAAATAAGACTATCTCTAGGCCTGTAAAATGGCCAAAAACAAAAGAATGGTAGGCTAACTAAACATGCAAGAAAACGGACCAAAAGTGAGATATAACATGAAGTGGCTTATAGAGGTCCCAAACCATGAAAGACCCTAAACAAAACATGAAGAATGGACTAAAATAGACACTTTTTCAGAACTGTAAAATGGCCAAAAACAAAAGCAAGGTAGGCTGCCATTGCATGCAAGAATGGGGAAGAAAAGAGGAGTATAAAGGTAGGTACAACATAGAAGTCCCAAATGGTGTTGAGCCCTTCTTCAATGTTGAATAGGGGCTCAAAATAAGCCTAATATCAGTTTACAACATGCTCGAAAATAAATTGCTCATGGGCCAAAAATAGCATGCAAAACTATGACATACAAGAGGATCAATGAAGCAAGTGTATCATGGAGGGCTCAAACAGGGTTGAGCCCTTAATGAAAATTGAATATGAGCTCAAAATAGGGCCCTTTTCAGTTAGGGCCGGAGCTTGAAACAAAAGGCATGTGAGGCTTACAAATGGATCAAGAAAAAGGGTCAAAGTGAAGAAAAGGTTACTCACCCTTGAAGACTCAAACTTTTGTTGCTTCTTGGATGGATTTGCAGCTTCTTTTGCCTTTGAGAAACCTTCCTTGTTGCTGAAAATGAGGTAGTGGTGGTAGAGCTTGGTGGTGTAGAAGGAATGGTGCTTAAGGACTTAGGGTTTTTCAAAGAATTGAGAAGGATGAAGATAGAGTTGTGTATGGAGGTTTGAAGGAGAATTTTTCTAACCCTCAAAACCAACAATGGCAGCTGGTTATAAGGACCAAAAGGAGGGTGTAAAGGTGGGGCAAGAAGGAGGCAAGCTTTCCCCACAAAATATCCCCCGGATTGGGATATTTTCTGGGGGAAAAAGCTGGACAGCTGTAAAGTACACAGAGAGAGGAGCATGGCCGGCCATTTACTTTTGGTGAAGGTGGCCGGCCGGCCACACCCCCTAGCCGGCCGGCTAGGGGTCAAAAAGGTCAATCACAATTAGTGGCCGGCCACCACACACTAGTGGTCTCCCAGGTCTCCTCTTCACAACCCTGTGGTTCGAATTTGGCAATTCTAGAACAGGAGAGAGAACAAGCCAATTTTAGGAGGGGTTCAAAAGGGTCAAATTGAATTAATGGCCGGCCACCACTTTTTAGGGTCCTCCCATATGTGTACAACACAAATATGTGGTTCAAAGTTCGAGAAAAAGGGTCCAAGGGGTTCAACATTAGCCCGGAAGGAGGGGGTCAAAAGGGTCAAGTAACATTAATGGCCGGCCACCAAATTTTAGGGTCCTCTCATGTGTGTACATCACAAATATGTGGTTCAAAGTTCGAGAAAATGGGCCCAAGGTGTTCAACATTAGCCCGGAAGTGCGAAAAACGGGCGCCGGAGGGCGTCGGAGGATGTATAACTGGTTGCTGCAACAATTGCTGGCCTCCGACCCTTCAGTGACCTCCCCGGTGATAAAACAAAGGTACCTGCCAAAAATGAACGAAAACCGTCGCAAAACGAATGCTCGGGGACCAAAACGCGCAGTTCGAGGTCCCGAAAATGGGCTGTTAAGCACTGAAAGTGGCATTCGGCCACGAAGTGGGTTTCCCAGACCCCAGTGTCCCTCAAAAGGGAGAAAATAGGAAGTATGCCAAAAATCGGAGCAATAGGAGATGGTTAAGCAGTCCCGAACCGAGGCACACGGCCTGACGGCTCCGAAAACTGGAAACCGGACTCCGAAATGGGAAAAATGGCCTATGGCCACCAAATGTAGCCTACGGACATTGAGAGATGGTCTACGGAACCTCTCCCTTCCCTCAGGAAAAGAAACAGAGAAAACCGAGTCTGGTTCGCAAACCGAGACAAGGCACAGAAAAGGGTTCGGAAGTCCGGAGGTAGGGCTCACGGCCGCGACTCTGAAACTTCTGAACGAGCACAATATGCAGCATCACCGAGCGCTCAATCGGCGATGTCTAAGTCTTAAGGTCGGTCAAAAATGGGGTGTCTACAACATCCTATAACTCAATATACAAAGTAAAAGGATGCAAACGAGATAATAAACAACTACCAACATCCACGGACACATGCCCGGATCACTGTACAACAAGGGTAAAACCCGGGATCGCTATAAAATCGTTCAGGTATAGTGGTTTTTGGATTGAACTTCCATTTTTAATTTTATGCAACTTTCATTTTTATTTTTATTCAACTTCCATTTTTATTCAATTTACTTTTCTATTAAACTTCCTTTTTTATTTAATTTCCAAATAGATCGTTAAGGTATAGTGGTTTCTGGATTCAACTTCCATATTTAATTTTCTGCAACTTTCATTTTTATTTTTATTCAACTTCCATTTTTATTCAATTTACTTTTCTATTAAACTTCCTTTTTTATTTAATTTCCAAATAGATCGTTAAGGTATAGTGGTTTCTAGAATGAACTTCCATTTTTAATTTTCTACAACCTCCATTTTTATTTTTATTCTACTTCCATTTTAATTCAATTTACTTTCCTATTAAACTTCCTTTTTTATTTAATTTCCTAGTAGATCGTTAAGGTATAGTGGTTTCTAGATAGAACTTCCACATTTAATTTTATGCAACTTTCATTTTTATTTTTATTCTACTTCCATTTTTAATCAAGTTTCATTTCTACTGAACTTCCTTTTTTTTTAATTTCCAAATAGATCATTAAGGTATAGTGGTTTCTGCAATGAACTTCCATTTTTAATTTTCTGCAATTTCCATTTTTATTTTTATTTAACTTACTTTTTATTCAAGTTTCTTTTCTACTCAACTTCATTTTTTATTTAATTTCCAAATAGATCGTTAAGGTATAGTGGTTTTTGGATTGAACTTCCATTTTTAATTTTATGCAACTTTCATTTTTATTTTTATTCAATTTACTTTTCTATTAAACTTCCTTTTTTATTTAATTTCCAAATAGATCGTTAACGTATAGTGGTTTCTGGATTGAACTTCCATTTTTAATTTTATGCAACTTTCATTTTTATTTTTATTCTACTTCCATTTTAATTCAATTTACTATCCTATTAAACTTCGTTTTTTATTTAATTTCCAAGTAGATCGTTAAGGTATAGTGGTTTTTGAATTGAACTTCCATTTTTAATTTTATGCAACTTTCATTTTTATTTTTATTTTACTTCAATTTTTAATCAATTTACTTTTCTATTAAACTTCCTTTTTTATTTAATTTCCAAATAGATCGTTAACGTATAGTGGTTTCTAGAATGAACTTCCATTTTTAATTTTCTACAACCTCCATTTTTATTTTTATTTAACTTCCTTTTTTATTCTAGATTCTTTCCGACTCAACTTCCTTTTTTATTTAATTTCCAAATAGATCGTTAAGGTATAGTGGTTTATGGATTGAACTTCCATTTTTAATTTTATGCAACTTTCATTTTTATTTTTATTCAACTTCCATTTTTATTCAATTTACTTTTCTATTAAACTTCCTTTTTTATTTAATTTCCAAATAGATCGTTAAGGTATAGTGGTTTCTAGAATGAACTTCCATTTTTAATTTTCTGCAACTTCCATTTTTATTTTTATTTAACTTCCTTTTTTATTCAAGTTTCTTTTCTACTCAACTTCCTTTTTTATTTAATTTCCAAATTGATCGTTAAGGCATAGTGGTTTTTGGATTGAACTTCCACTTTTAATTTTATACAACTTTCATTTTTATTTTTATTCAACTACCATTTTTATTTAATTTACTTTTCTATTAAACTTCCTTTTTTATTTAATTTCTAAATAGATCGTTAAGGTAAAGTGGTGTCTGGATTTAACTTCCACATTTAATTTTCTGCAACTTTTATTTTTATTTTTATTCAACGTCCACATTTATTCAATTTACTTTTCTATTAAACATCGTTTTTTATTTAATTTCCCAATAGATCGTTAAGGTATAGTGGTTTCTGGATTGAACTTCCAATTTTAGTTTTATGCAACTTTCATTTTAATTTTTATTCTACTTCCATTTTAATTCAATTAACTTTCCTATTAAACTTCCTTTTTTATTTAATTTCCAAATAGATCATTAAGGTATAGTGCTTTCTGGAATGAACTTCCATTTTTAATTTTCTGCAACTTCCATTTTTATTTTTATTTAACTTCCTTTTCTATTTAAGTTTCTTTTCCACTCAACTTCATTTTTTATTTAATTTCCAAATAGATCGTTAAGGTATAGTGGTTTTTGGATTGAACTTCCATTTTTAATTTTATGCAACTTTCTTTTTTATTTTTATTCAACTTCCATTTTTATTCAATTTACTTTTCTGTTAAACTTCCTTTTTTATTTAATTTCCAAATAAATCGTTAAGGTAGAGTGGTTTCTGGATTGAACTTCCATTTTTAATTTTATGCAACTTTCATTTTTATTTTTATTCTACTTCCATTTTAATTCAATTTACTTTCCTATTAAACTTCATTTTTTATTTAATTTCCAAGTAGATCGTTAAGGTATAGTGGTTTCTGGATTGAACTTCCATTTTTAATTTTATGCAACTTTCATTTTTATTTTTATTCCACTTCAATTTTTAATGAATTTACTTTTCTATTAAACTTCCTTTTTTATTTAATTTCCAAATAGAACGTTAAGGTATAGTGGTTTCTGGATTGAACTTCCAATTTTAGTTTTATGCGACTTTCATTTTTATTTTTATTCAACTTCCATTTTTATTAAATTTATTTTCCTATTAAACTTTATTTTTTATTTAATTCCCAAATAGATCATTAAGGTATAGTGGTTTCTGGATTGAACTTCCATTTTTAATTTTATGCAACTTTCATTTTTTTTTTTATATTCTACTTCCATTTTTATTCAATTTACTTTTCTATTAAACTTACTTTTTCATTTAATTTCCAAATAGATCGTTAAGGTATAGTGGTTTCTGGAATGAACTTCAATTTTTAATTTTTTGCAACTTTCATTTTTATTTTTATTCAACTTCCATTTTAATTCAATTTACATTTCTATTAAACTTCCTTTTTTATTTAATTTCCAAATAGATCGTTAAGGTATAGTGGTTTCTGGATTCAACTTCCATATTTAATTTTCTGCAACTTTCATTTTTATTTTTATTCAACTTCCATTTTTATTCAATTTACTTTTCAATTAAACTTCCTTTTTTATTTAATTTCCAAATAGATCGCTAAGGTATAGTGGTTTCTGGATTGAACTTCCATTTTTAATTTTATGCAACTTTCATTTTTATTTTTATTCAACTTCCATTTTTATTCAATTTACTTTTCTATTAAACTTCCTTTTTTATTTAATTTCCAAATAGATCATTAAGGTATAGTGGTTTCTGGATTCAACTTCCATATTTAATTTTCTGCAACTTTCATTTTTATTTTTATTCAACTTCCATTTTTATTCAATTTACTTTTCTATTAAACTTCCTTTTTTATTTAATTTCCAAATAGATCGTTAAGGTATAGTGGTTTCTGGATTGAACTTCCAATTTTAGTTTTATGCGACTTTCATTTTTATTTTTATTCAACTTCCATTTTTATTCCATTTACTTTCCTACTAAACTTCCTTTTTTATTTAATTTCCAAATAGATCGTTAAGGTATAGCGGTTTTTGGATTGAACTTCCATTTTTAATTTGATGCAACTTTCAGTTTTATGTTTATTCAACTTCCATTTTAATTCAATTTACTTTTCTACTAAACTTCCTTTTTTATTTAATTTCCAAATAGATCGTTAAGGTATAGTGGTTTCTGGATTCAACTTCCATATTTAATTTTCTGCAACTTTCATTTTTATTTTTATTCAACTTCCATTTTTATTCAATTTACTTTTCTATTAAACTTCCTTTTTTATTTAATTTCCAAATAGATCGCTAAGGTATAGTGGTTTCTGGATAGAACTTCCATTTTTAATTTTATGCAACTTTCATTTTTATTTTTATTCTACTTCCATTTTTAATCAATTTACTTTTCTATTAAACTTCCTTTTTTATTTAATTTCAAAATAGATAATTAAGGCATAGTGGTTTCTGGAATGTACTTCCATTTTTAATTTTCTGCAACTTTCATTTTTATTTTTATTTAACTTACTTTTTTATTCAAGTTTCTTTTCTACTCAACTTCCTTTTTTATTTAATTTCCAAATAGATCGTTAAGGTATAGTGGTTTTTGGATTGAACTTCCATTTTTAATTTTATGCAACTTTCATTTTTATTTTTATTCAACTTCCATTTTTAATTAATTTACTTTTCTACTAAACTTCCTTTTTTATTTAATTTCCAAATAGCTCGTCAAGGTATAGTGGTTTCTGGATTGAACTTCCAATTTTAGTTTTATGCAACTTTCATTTTTAATTTTATTCTACGGCCATTTTAATTCAATTAACTTTCCTATGAAACTTCCTTTTTTATTTAATTTCCAAGTAGATCGTTAAGGTATAGTGGTTTCTGGATTGAACTTCCATTTTTAATTTTATGCAACTTTCATTTTTATTTTTATTTTACTTCAATTTTTAATCAATTTACTTTTCTATTAAACTTCCATTTTTATTTAATTTCCAAATAGATCGTTAAGGTATAGTGGTTTCTGGAATGAATTTTCATTTTTAATTTTATGCAACTTTCATTTTTATTTTTATTTTACTTCAATTTTTAATCAATTTACTTTTCTATTAAACTTCCATTTTTATTTAATTTCCAAATAGATCGTTAAGGTATAGTGGTTTCTGGAATGAACTTTCATTTTTAATTTTATGCAACTTTCATTTTTATTTTTATTTTACTTCAATTTTTAATCAATTTACTTTTCTATTAAACTTCCTTTTTTATTTAATTTCCAAATAGATCGTTAAGGTATAGTTGTTTCTGGATTGAACTTCCAATTTTAGTTTTATGCGACTTTCATTTTTATTTTTATTCAACTTCCATTTTTATTCCATTTACTTTCCTATTAAACTTCCTTTTTTATTTAATTTCCAAATAGATCACTATGGTATAATGGTTTTTGGATTGAACTTGCATTTTTAATTTTATGCAACATTCATTTTTATTTATATTCTTCTTCTATTTTTATTCAATTTACTTTTCTAATAAACTTCCTTTTTTATTTAATTTCCAAATAGATCGTTAAGGTATAGTGGTTTCTGAAATGAACTTCTATTTTTAATTTTTTGCAACTTCCATTTTTATTTTTATTTTACTTCCTTTTTTATTCAAGATTCTTTTCTACTCAACTTCCTTTTTTATTTAATTTCCAAATAGATGATTAAGGTATAGTGGTTTTTGGATTGAACTTCCATTTTTAATTTTATGCAACTTTCATTTTTATTTTTATTCAACTTCCATTTTTATTCAATTTACTTTTCAATTAAACTTCCTTTTTTATTTAATTTCCAAATAGATCGTTAAGGAATAGTGGTTTTTGGATTGAACTTCCATTTTTAATTTTATGCAACTTTTATTTTTATTTTTATTCTACTTCCATTTTTATTCAATTTACTTTTCTATTAAACTTCCTTTTTTTTATTGAATTTCCAAATAGATCACTCAGGTAAAGTGGTTTCTGGATTTAACTTCCATTTTTAATTTTATGCAACTTTCATTTTTATTTGTATTCTACTTTCATTTTTATTCAATTTACTTCTCTATTAAACTTTCTTTTTTATTTAATTTCCAAATAAATAGTTAAGGTATAGTGGTTTTTGGATTGAACATCAATTTTTAATTTTATGTAACTTTCATTTTTATTCAATTTACTTTTCTAGTAAACTTCTTTTTTATTTAATTTCCAAATAGATCGTTACGGTATAGGGGTTTCTGGATAGAACTTCCATTTTTAATTTTTTGCAACTTTCATTTTTATTTTTATTCTACTTCCATTTTTAATCAATTTACTTTTCTATTAAACTTCCTTTTTTATTTAATTTCAAAATAGATAATTAAGGCATAGTGGTTTCTGGAATGAACTTCCATTTTTAATTTTCTGCAACTTTCATTTTTATTTTTATTTAACTTACTTTTTTATTCAAGTTTCATTTCTACTCAACTTCCTTTTTTATTTAATTTCCAAATAGATCGTTAAGGTATAGTGGTTTTTGGATTGAACTTCCATTTTTAATTTTATGCAACTTTCATTTTTATTTTTATTCAACTTCCATTTTTATTTAATTTACTTTTCTACTAAACTTCCTTTTTTATTTAATTTCCAAATAGCTCGTCAAGGTATAGTGGTTTCTGGATTGAACTTCCAATTTTAGTTTTATTCAACTTTCATTTTTAATTTTATTCTACTTCCATTTTAATTCAATTAACTTTCCTATGAAACTTCCTTTTTTATTTAATTTCCAAGTAGATCGTTAAGGTATAGTGGTTTCTGGATTGAACTTCCATTTTTAATTTTATGCAACTTTCATTTTTATTTTTATTTTACTTCAATTTTTAATCAATTTACTTTTCTGTTAAACTTCCTTTTTTATTTAATTTCCAAATAGATCGTTAAGGTATAGTGGTTTCTGGATTGAACTTCCAATTTTAGTTTTATGCGACTTTCATTTTTATTTTTATTCAACTTCCATTTTTATTCCATTTACTTTCCTATTAAACTTCCTTTTTTATTTAATTTCCAAATAGATCACTATGGTATAATGGTTTTTGGATTGAACTTCCATTTTTAATTTTATGCAACATTCATTTTTATTTATATTCTACTTCTATTTTTATTCAATTTACTTTTCTAATAAACTTCCTTTTTTATTTAATTTCCAAATAGATCGTTAAGGTATAGCGGTTTCTGGAATGAACTTCTATTTTTAATTTTTTGCAACTTCCATTTTTATTTTTATTTTACTTCTTTTTTTATTCAAGATTCTTTTCTACTCAACTTCCTTTTTTATTTAATTTCCAAATAGATCATTAAGGTATAGTGGTTTTTGGATTGAACTTCCATTTTTAATTTTATGCAACTTTCATTTTTATTTTTATTCAACTTCCATTTTTATTCAATTTACTTTTCAATTAAACTTCCTTTTTTATTTAATTTCCAAATAGATCGTTAAGGAATAGTAGTTTTTGGATTGAACTTCCATTTTTAATTTTATGCAACTTTTATTTTTATTTTTATTCTACTTCCATTTTTATTCAATTTACTTTTCTATTAAACTTCCTTTTTTTTATTGAATTTCCAAATAGATCACTCAGGTAAAGTGGTTTCTGGATTTAACTTCCATTTTTAATTTTATGCAACTTTCATTTTTATTTGTATTCTACTTTCATTTTTATTCAATTTACTTTTCTATTAAACTTCCTTTTTTTATTTAATTTCCAAATAAATAGTTAAGGTATAGTGGTTTTTGGATTGAACATCCATTTTTAATTTTATGCAACTTTCATTTTTATTCAATTTACTTTTCTAGTAAACTTCCTTTTTTATTTAATTTCCAAGTAGATCGTTACGGTATAGTGGTTTCTGGATAGAACTTCCATTTTTAATTTTATGCAACTTTCATTTTTATTTTTATTCTACTTCCATTTTTAATCAATTTACTTTTCTATTAAACTTCCTTTTTTATTTAATTTCAAAATAGATAATTAAGGCATAGTGGTTTCTGGAATGAACTTCCATTTTTAATTTTCTGCAACTTTCATTTTTATTTTTATTTAACTTACTTTTTTATTCAAGTTTCTTTTCTACTCAACTTCCTTTTTTATTTAATTTCCAAATAGATCGTTAAGGTATAGTGGTTTTTGGATTGAACTTCCATTTTTAATTTTATGCAACTTTCATTTTTATTTTTATTCAACTTCCATTTTTATTTAATTTACTTTTCTACTAAACTTCCTTTTTTATTTAATTTCCAAATAGCTCGTCAAGGTATAGTGGTTTCTGGATTGAACTTCCAATTTTAGTTTTATGCAACTTTCATTTTTAATTTTATTCTACGGCCATTTTAATTCAATTAACTTTCCTATGAAACTTCCTTTTTTATTTAATTTCCAAGTAGATCGTTAAGGTATAGTGGTTTCTGGATTGAACTTCCATTTTTAATTTTATGCAACTTTCATTTTTATTTTTATTTTACTTCAATTTTTAATCAATTTACTTTTCTATTAAACTTCCATTTTTATTTAATTTCCAAATAGATCGTTAAGGTATAGTGGTTTCTGGAATGAATTTTCATTTTTAATTTTATGCAACTTTCATTTTTATTTTTATTTTACTTCAATTTTTAATCAATTTACTTTTCTATTAAACTTCCATTTTTATTTAATTTCCAAATAGATCGTTAAGGTATAGTGGTTTCTGGAATGAACTTTCATTTTTAATTTTATGCAACTTTCATTTTTATTTTTATTTTACTTCAATTTTTAATAAATTTACTTTTCTATTAAACTTCCTTTTTTATTTAATTTCCAAATAGATCGTTAAGGTATAGTGGTTTCTAGATTGAACTTCCAATTTTAGTTTTATGCGACTTTCATTTTTATTTTTATTCAACTTCCATTTTTATTCCATTTACTTTCCTATTAAACTTCCTTTTTTATTTAATTTCCAAATAGATCACTATGGTATAATGGTTTTTGGATTGAACTTGCATTTTTAATTTTATGCAACATTCATTTTTATTTATATTCTACTTCTATTTTTATTCAATTTACTTTTCTAATAAACTTCCTTTTTTATTTAATTTCCAAATAGATCGTTAAGGTATAGTGGTTTCTGAAATGAACTTCTATTTTTAATTTTTTGCAACTTCCATTTTTATTTTTATTTTACTTCCTTTTTTATTCAAGATTCTTTTCTACTCAACTTCCTTTTTTATTTAATTTCCAAATAGATGATTAAGGTATAGTGGTTTTTGGATTGAACTTCCATTTTTAATTTTATGCAACTTTCATTTTTATTTTTATTCAACTTCCATTTTTATTCAATTTACTTTTCAATTAAACTTCCTTTTTTATTTAATTTCCAAATAGATCGTTAAGGAATAGTGGTTTTTGGATTGAACTTCCATTTTTAATTTTATGCAACTTTTATTTTTATTTTTATTTTTATTCTACTTCCATTTTTATTCAATTTACTTTTCTATTAAACTTCCTTTTTTTTATTGAATTTCCAAATAGATCACTCAGGTAAAGTGGTTTCTGGATTTAACTTCCATTTTTAATTTTATGCAACTTTCATTTTTATTTGTATTCTACTTTCATTTTTATTCAATTTACTTTTCTATTAAACTTCCTTTTTTATTTAATTTCCAAATAAATAGTTAAGGTATAGTGGTTTTTGGATTGAACATTCATTTTTAATTTTATGCAACTTTCATTTTTATTCAATTTACTTTTCTAGTAAATTTCCTTTTTTATTTAATTTCCAAGTAGATCGTTACGGTATAGTGGTTTCTGGATAGAACTTCCATTTTTAATTTTATGCAACTTTCATTTTTATTTTTATTCTACTTCCATTTTTAATCAATTTACTTTTCTATTAAACTTCCTTTTTTATTTAATTTCAAAATAGATAATTAAGGCATAGTGGTTTCTGGAATGAACTTCCATTTTTAATTTTCTACAACTTTCATTTTTATTTTTATTTAACTTACTTTTTTATTCAAGTTTCTTTTCTACTCAACTTCCTTTTTTATTTAATTTCCAAATAGATCGTTAAGGTATAGTGGTTTTTGGATTGAACTTCCATTTTTAATTTTATGCAACTTTCATTTTTATTTTTATTCAACTTCCATTTTTATTTAATTTACTTTTCTACTAAACTTCCTTTTTTATTTAATTTCCAAATAGCTCGTCAAGGTATAGTGGTTTCTGGATTGAACTTCCAATTATAGTTTTATGCAACTTTCATTTTTAATTTTATTCTACTTCCATTTTAATTCAATTAACTTTCCTATGAAACTTCCTTTTTTATTTAATTTCCAAGTAGATCGTTAAGGTATAGTGGTTTCTGGATTGAACTTCCATTTTTAATTTTATGCAACTTTCATTTTTATTTTTATTTTACTTCAATTTTTAATCAATTTACTTTTCTATTAAACTTCCATTTTTATTTAATTTCCAAATAGATCGTTAAGGTATAGTGGTTTCTGGATTGAACTTTCATTTTTAATTTTATGCAAATTTCATTTTAATTTTTATTTTACTTCAATTTTTAATCAATTTACTTTTCTATTAAACTTCCATTTTATTTAATTTCCAAATAGATCGTTAAGGTATAGTGGTTTCTGGAATGAACTTCCATTTTTAATTTTCTGCAACTTCCATTTTTATTTTTATTTAACTTCCTTTTTTATTCAAGTTTCTTTTCTACTCAACTTCCTTTTTTATTTAATTTCCAAATAGATCGTTAAGGTATAATGGTTTTTGGATTGAACTTCCATTTTTAATTTTATACAACTTTCGTTTTTATTTTTATTCAACTACCATTTTTATTTAATTTACTTTTCATTTAAACTTCCTTTTTTATTTAATTTCCAAATAGATCGTTAAGGTATAGTGGTTTCTGGATTGAACTTCCATCTTTAATTTTATGCAACTTTCATTTCTATTTATATTCTACTTCCATTTTTATTCAATTTACTTTTCTATTAAACTTCCTTTTTTATTTAATTTCCAAATAGATCGTTAAGGTATAGTGGTTTCTGGAATGAACTTCCCTTTTTAATTTTCTTCAGCTTCCATTTTTATTTTTATTTAACTTCCTTTTTTATTCAAGTTTCTTTTCTACTCAACTTCCTTTTTTATTTCATTTCCAAATAGATCGTTAAGGTATAGTGGTTTTTGGATTGAACATCCATTTTTAATTTTATACAACTTTCATTTTTATTTTTATTCAACTACCATTTTTATTTAATTTACTTTTCTATTAAACTTCTTTTTTTATTAAATTTCCAAATAGATCGTTAAGGTATCGTGGTTTTTGGATTGAACTTCCATTTTTAATTTTATGCGACTTTCATTTTTATTTTTATTCAACTTCCATTTTTATTCAATTTACTTTTCTATTAAACTTCCTTTTTTATTTAATTTTCAAATAGATCGTTAAGGTAAAGTGGTGTCTGGATTTAACTTCCACATTTAATTTTCTGCAACTTTCATTTTTATTTTTATTCAACTTCTATATTTATTCAGTTTACTTTTCTATTAAACTTCGTTTTTTATTTAATTTTCAAATAGGTCGTTAAGGTATAGTGGTTTCTTGATTGAACTTCCAATTTTAGTTTTATGCAACTTTCATTTTTATTTTTATTCTACTTCCATTTTAATTCAATTAACTTTCCTATTAAACTTCCTTTTTTATTTAATTTCCAAATAGATCATTAACGTATAGTGGTTTCTGGAATGAACTTCCATATTTAATTTTCTGCAACTTCCATTTTTATTTTTATTTAACTCACTTTTTTATTCAAGTTTCTTTTCTACTCAACTTCCTTTTTTATTTAATTTCCAAATAGATCGTTAAGGTATAGTGGATTTTGGATTGAACTTCCATTTTTAATTTTATGCAACTTTCATTTTTATTTTTATTCAACTTCCATTTTTATTCAATTTACTTTTCTATAAAACTTCCTTTTTTGTTTAATTTCCAAATAGATCGTTCAGATATAGTGGTTTCTGGTTTGAACTTCCATTTTTAATTTTATGCAACTTTCATTTTTATTTTTATGCTACTTCCATTTTAATTCAATTTACTTTCCTATTAAACTTCCTTTTTTATTTAATTTCCAAATAGATCATTAAGGTATAGTGGTTTCTGGATTGAACTTCCATTTTTAATTTTATGCAACTTTCATTTTTATTTTTATTTTACTTCAATTTTTCATCAATTTACTTTTCTATTGCAACTTCTATTTTTATTTTTATTTAACTTCCTTTTTTATTCAAGATTCTTTTCTACTCAACTTCCTTTTTTATTTAATTTCCAAATAGATCGTTAAGGTATAGTTGTTTTTGGATTGAACTTCCATTTTTAATTTGATGCAACTTTCGTTTTTATGTTTCTTCAACTTCCATTTTTTTTCAATTTACTTTTCTATTAAACATCCTTTTTTATTTAATTTCCAAATAGATCGTTAAGGTATAATGGTTTTTTGGATTGAACTTCCATTTTTAATTTTATACAACTTTCGTTTTTATTTTTATTCAACTACCATTTTTATTTAATTTACTATTCATTTAAACTTCCTTTTTTATTTAATTTCCAAATAGATCGCTAAGGTATAGTGGTTTCTGGATTGAACTTCCATTTTTAATTTTATGCAACTTTCATTTTTATTTATATTCTACTTCCATTTTTATTCAATTTACTTTTCTATTAAACTTCCTTTTTTATTTAATTTCCAAATAGATCGTTAAGGTATAGTGGTTTCTGGAATGAACTTCCCTTTTTAATTTTCTGCAACTTCCATTTTTATATTTATTTAACTTCCTTTTTTATTCAAGTTTTTTTCTACACAACTTCCTTTTTTATTTCATTTCCAAATAGATCGTTAAGTTATAGTGGTTTTTGGATTGAATTTCCATTTTTAATTTTACACAACTTTCATTTTTATTTTTATTCAACTACCATTTTTATTTAATTTACTTTTCTATTGAACTTCCTTTTTTATTTAATTTCCAAATAGATCGTTAAGGTATCGTGGTTTTTGGATTGAACTTCCATTTTTAATTTTATGCGACTTTCATTTTTATTTTTATTGAACTTCCATTTTTATTCAATTTACTTTTCTATTAAACTTCATTTTTTATTTAATTTCCAAATAGATCGTTAAGGTAAAGTGGTGTCTGGATTTAACTTCCACATTTAATTTTCTGCAACATTCATTTTTATTTTTATGCAACTTCTATATTTATTCAGTTTACTTTTCTATTAAACTTCGTTTTTTATTTAATTTTCAAATAGATCGTTAAGGTATAGTGGTTTCTTGATTGAACTTCCAATTTCAGTTTTATGCAACTTTCATTTTTATTTTTATTCTACTTCCTTTTTTATTCAAGATTCTTTTCTACTCAACTTCCTTTTTTATTTAATTTCCAAATAGATCGTTAAGGTATAGTGGTTTTTGAATTGAACTTCCATTTTTAATTTGATGCCACTTTCATTTTTATTTTTGCTTAACTCACTTTTTTATTCACGTTTCTTTTCTACTCAACTTCCTTTTTTATTTAATTTCCAAATAGATCGTTAAGGTATAGTGGTTTTTGGATTGAACTTCCATTTTTAATTTTATGCAACTTTAATTTTTATTTTTATTCAACTTCCATTTTAATTCAATTTACTTTTCTATTAAACTTCATTTTTTATTTAAATTCCAAATAGATCGTTAAGGTATAGTGGTTTCTGGATTCAACTTCCATATTTAATTTTCTACAACTTTCATTTTTATTTTTATTCAACTTCCATTTTTATTCAATTTACTTTTCTATTAAACTTCCTTTTTTATTTAATTTCCAAATAGATCGTTAAGGTATAGTGGTTTCTGGATTGAACTTCCATTTTTAATTTTATGTAACTTCCATTTTTATTTTTATTCTACCTCCATTTTAATTCAATTTACTTTCCTATTAGACTTCCATTTTTATTTAATCTCCAAGTAGATCGTTAAGGTATAGTGGTTTCTGGATAGAACTTTCATTTTTAATTTTATGCAACTTTCATTTTTATTTTTATTTTTCTTCCATTTTTAATCAAGTTTCTTTTCTAGTCAACATCCTTTTTTATTTAATTTCCAAACAGATCATTAAGGTATAGTGGTTTCTGGAATGAACTTCCATTTTTATTTTTATTTACTTACTTTTTTTTCAAGTTTCTTTTCTACTCAATTTCCTTTTTTATTTAATTTCCAAATAGATCGTTAAGTTATAGTGGTTTTTGGATTGAACTTCCATTTTTAATTTGATGTAACTTTCATTTTTATTTTTATTCAACTTCCATTTTTATTCAATTTACTTTTCTATTAAACTTCCTTTTTTATTTAATTTCCAAATAGATCGTTAAGGTATAGTGGTTTCCGGATTGAACTTCCATTTTTAATTTTATGCAACGTTCATTTTTATTTTTATTCTACTTCCATTTTAATTCAATTTACAATCCTATTAAACTTCCTTTTTATTTAATTTCCAAGTAGATCGTTAAGGTATAGTGGTTTCTGGATTGCACTTCCATTTTTAATTTTATGCAACTTTCATTTTTATTATTATTTTACTTCAATTTTTAATCAATTTACTTTTCTATTGCAACTTCCATTTTTATTTTTATTTAACTTCCTTTTTTATTCAAGATTCTTTTCTACTCAACTTCCTTTTTTATTTAATTTTCAAATAGATCGTTAAGGTATAGTGGTTTTTGGATTGAACTTCCATTTTTAATTTGATGCAACTTTCTGTTTTATGTTTATTCAACTTCCATTTCTTTTCAATTTACTTTCCTATTAAACTTCCTTTTTTATTTAATTTCCAAATAGATCATTAAGGTATAGTGGTTTTTGGATTGAACTTCCATTTTTAATTTTATGCAACTTTCATTTTTATTTTTATTCAACTTCCATTTTAATTCAATTTACTTTTCTATTAAACTTCCTTTTTTATTTAATTTCCAAATAGATCGTTAAGGTATAGTGGTTTCTGGATTCAACTTCCATATTTAATTTTCTGCAACTTTCATTTTTATTTTTATTCAACTTCCATTTTTATTCAATTTACTTTTCTATTAAACTTTCTTTTTTATTTATTTTCCAATTCGATCGCTAAGGTATAGTGGTTTCTGGATTGAACTTCCATTTTTAATTTTATGCGACTTTCATTTTTATTTTTATTTTACTTCAATTTTTAATCAATTTACTTTTCTATTGCAACTTCGATTTTTATTTTTATTTAACTTCTTTTTTATTCAAGATTCTTTTCTACTCAACTTCCTTTTTTATTTAATTTCCAAATAGATCGTTAAGGTATAGTGGTTTTTGGATTGAACTTCCATTTTTAATTTGATGCAACTTTCATTTTTATGTTTATTCAACTTCCATTTTTTTTCAATTTACTTTTCTATTGAACTTCCTTTTTTATTTAAATTCAAATAGATCGTTAAGATATAGTGGTTTTTGGATTGAACTTCCATTTTTAATTTTGTGCAACTTTAATTTTTATTTTTATTCAACTTCCATTTTAATTCAATTTACTTTTCTGTTAAACTTCCCTTTTTATTTAATTTCCAAATAGATCGTTAAGTTATAGTGGTTTCTGGACTCAACTTCCATATTTAATTTTCTACAACTTTCATTTTTGTTTTTATTCAACTTCCATTTTTATTCAATTTACTTTTCTATTAAACTTCCTTTTTTATTTAATTTCCAAATAGATCGTTAAGGTATAGTGGTTTCTGGATTGAACTTCCATTTTTAATTTTATGCAACTTCCATTTTTATTTTTATTCTACCTCCATTTTAATTCAATTTACTTTCCTATTAGACTTCCATTTTTATTTAATCTCCAAATAGATCGTTAAGGTATAGTGGTTTCTGGATAGAACTTCCATTTTTAATTTTATGCAACTTTCATTTTTATTTTTATTTTTCTTCCATTTTTAATCAAGTTTCTTTTCTACTCAACGTCCTTTTTTATTTAATTTCCAAACAGATCATTAAGGTATAGTGGTTTCTGGAATGAACTTCCATTTTTAGTTTTTTGCAACTTCCATTTTTATTTTTATTTAACTTACTTTTTTATTCAAGTTTCTTTTCTACTCAATTTCATTTTTTATTTAATTTCCAAATAGATCGTTAAGGTATAGTGGTTTTTGGATTGAACTTCCATTTTTAATTTGATGCAACTTTCATTTTTATTTTCATTCAACTTCCATTTTTATACAATTTAGTTTTCTATTAAACTTCCTTTTGATATTTAATTTCCAAATAGATCGTTAAGGTATAGTGGTTTCCGGATTGAACTTCCATTTTTAATTTTATGCAACTTTCATTTTTATTTTTATTCTACTTCCATTTTTATTCAATTTACTATCCTATTAAACTTCCTTTTTATTTAATTTTCAAGTAGATTGTTAAGGTATAGTGGTTTCTGGATTGCACTTCCATTTTTAATTTTATGCAACTTTCATTTTTATTTTTATTTTACATCAATTTTTAATCAATTTACTTTTCTGTTGCAACTTCCATTTCTATTTTTATTTAACTTCCTTTTTTATTCAAGATTCTTTTCTACTCAACTTCCTTTTTTATTTAATTTCCAAATAGATCGTTAAGGTATAGTGGTTTTTGGATTGAACTTCCATTTTTAATTTGATGCAACTTTCAGTTTTATGTTTATTCAACTTCCAGTTTTTTTTCAATTTACTTTTCTATTAAACTTCGTTTTTTATTTAATTTCCAAATAGATCATTAAGGTATAGTGGTTTTTGGATTGAATTTCCATTTTTCATTTTATGCAACTTTTATTTTTATTTTTATTCAACTTTCACTTTAATTCAATTTACTTTTCTATTAAACTTCCTTTTCTATTTAATTTCCAAATAGATCGTTAAGGTATAGTGGTTTCTGGATTCAACTTTCATATTTAATTTTCTGCAACTTTCATTTTTATTTTTATTCAACTTCCATTTTTATTCAATTTACTTTTCTATTAAACTTCCTTTTTTATTTAATTTCCAAATAGATCGCTAAGGTATAGTGGTTTTTGGATTGAACTTCCATTTTTAATTTTATGCAACTTTCATTTTTATTTTTATTCTACCTCCATTTTAATTCAATTTACTTTCCAATTAGACTTCCATTTTTATTTAATCTCCAAGTAGATCGTTAAGGTATAGTGGTTTCTGGATAGAACTTCCATTTTTAATTTTATGCAACTTTCGTTTTTATTTTTATTCTTCTTCCATTTTTAATCAAGTTTCTTTTTTACTCAACTTCCATTTTTATTTAATTTCCAAACAGATCATTAAGGTATAGTGGTTTCTGGAATGAACTTTCATTTTTAATTTTCTGCAACTTCCAGTTTTATTTTTATTTAACTTACTTTTTTATTCAAGTTTCTTTTCTACTCAATTTCTTTTTTTATTTAATTTCCAAATAGATCGTTAAGGTATAGTGGTTTTTGGATTGAACTTCCATTTTTAATTTGATGCAACCTTCATTTTTGTTTTTATTCAACTTCCATTTTTATTAAATTTACTTTTCTATTAAACTTTCTTTTTTATTTAATTTCCAAATAGATCGTTAAGGTATAGTGGTTTCCGGATTGAACTTCCATTTTTAATTTTATGCAACTTTCATTTTTATTTTTATTCTACTTCCATTTTAATTCAATTTACTATCCTATTAAACTTTCTTTTTTATTTAATTTCCAAGTAGATCGTTAAGGTATAGTGATTTCTGGATTGAACTTCCATTTTTAATTTTATGCAACTTTCATTTTTATTTTTATTTTACTTCAATTTTTAATCAATTTACTTTTCTATTGCAACTTTCATTTTTATTTTTATTTAACTTCCTTTTTTTTTCAAGATTCTTTTCTAGTCAACTTCCTTTTTTATTTAATTTCCAAATAGATCGTTAAGGTATAGTGGTTTTTGGATTGAACTTCCATTTTTAATTTGATGCAACTTTCATTTTTATTTTTATTCAACTTCCATTTTTTTTCAATTTACTTTTCTACTAAACTTCCTTTTTTATTTAATTTCCAAATAGATCGTTAAGGTATAGTGGTTTTTGGATTGAACTTCCATTTTTAGTTTTATGCAACTTTAATTTTTCTTTTTATTCAACTTCCATTTTAATTCAAATTACTTTTCTATTAAACTTCCTTTTTTATTTAATTTCCAAATAGATCGTTAAGGTATAGTGGTTTTTGGATTCAACTTCCATATTTAATTTTCTGCAACTTTCATTTTTATTTTTATTCAACTTCCATTTTTATTCAATTTACTTTTCTATTAAACTTCCTTTTTTATTTAATTTCCAAATAGATCGCTAAGGTATAGTGGTTTCTGGATTGAACTTCCATTTTTAATTTTATGCAACTTTCATTTTTATTTTTATTCTACTTCCATTTTAATTCAATTTACTATCCTATTAAACTTCCTTTTTTATTTAATTTCCAAGTAGATCGTTAAGGTATAGTGGTTTCTGGATAGAACTTCCATTTTTAATTTTATGCAACTTTCATTTTTATTTTTATTTTACTTCAATTTTTAATCAATTTACTTTTCTCTTAAACTTCCTTTTTTATTTAATTTCTAAATAGATCGTTAAGGTATAGTGGTTTCTGGATTGAACTTCGAATTTTAGTTTTATGCAACTTTAATTTTTATTTTTATTCAACTTCCATTTTTATTCAATTTACTTTCTTGTTAAACTTCTTTTTTTATCTAATTTCCAAATAGATCGTTAAGGTATAGTGGTTTCTGGATTGAACTTCCATTTTTAATTTTATGCAACTTTCATTTTTATTTATATTCTACTTCCATTTTTATTCAATTTACTTTTTTATTAAACTTCCTTTTTTATTTAATTTCCAAATAGATCGTTAAGGTATAGTGGTTTATGGAATGAACTTCCATTTTTAATTTTCTGCAACTTCCATTTTTATTTTTATTTAACTTCCTTTTTTATTTAATTTCCAAATAGATCGTTAAGGTATAGTGGTTTTTGGATTGAACTTCCATTTTTAATTTTTTGCAACTTTCATTTTTATTTTTATTCAACTTCCATTTTTATTCAATTTACTTTTCGATTAAACTTTTTTTTTTATTTAATTTCCAAATAGATCGTTAAGGTATAGTGGTTTTTGGATTGAACTTCCATTTTTAATTTTATGCGACTTTCATTTTTATTTTTCTTCAACTTCCATTTTTATTCAATTTACTTTTCTATTAAACTTTCCTTTTTTATTTAATTTCCAAATAGATCGTTAAGGTAAAGTGGTGTCTTGATTTAACTTCCATATTTAATTTTCTCCAACTTTCATTTTTATTTTTATTCAACTTCCATATTTATTCAATTTACTTTTCTATTAAACTTCCTTTTTTATTTAATTTCCAAATAGGTAGTTAATGTATAGTGGTTTCTGGATTGAACTTCCAATTTTAGTTTTGTGCCACTTTAGTTTTTATTTTTATTCTACTTCCATTTTAATTCAATTTACTTTTCTATTAAACTTCCTTTTTTATTTAATTTCCAAAGAGATCGTTAAGGTAAAGTGGTGTCTTGATTTAACTTCCATATTTAATTTTCTGCAACTTTCATTTTTATTTTTATTCAACTTCCATTTTAATTCAATTTACTTTCCTATTAAACTTCCTTTTTTATTTAATTTCCAAGTAGATCGTTAAGGTATAGTGGTTTCTGGATAGAACTTCCATTTTTAATTTTATGGAACTTTCATTTTTATTTTTATTCTACTTCCATTTTTAATCAATTTACTTTTCTATTAAACTTCCTTTTTTATTTAATTTGCAAATAGCTCGTCAAGGTATAGTGGTTTCTGGATTGAACTTCCAATTTTAGTTTTATGCAACTTTCATTTTTAATTTTATTCTACTTCCATTTTAATTCAATTAACTTTCCTATTAAACTTCCCTTTTTATTTAATTTCAAAATAGAACATTAAGGTATAGTGGTTTTTGGATTGAACTTCCATTTTTAATTTTATACAACTTTCGTTTTTATTTTTATTCAACTACCATTTTTATTTAATTTAGTTTTCTTTTAAACTTCCTTTTTTATTTAATTTCCAAATAGATCGCTAAGGTATAGTGGTTTCTGGATTGAACTTCCATTTTAATTTTATGCAACTTTCATTTTTATTTATATTCTACTTCCATTTTTATTCAATTTACTTTTCTATTAAACTTCCTTTTTTATTTAATTTCCAAATAGATCGTTAAGCTATAGTGGTTTCTGGAATGAACTTCCATTTTTATTTTTCTGCAACTTCCATTTTTATTTTTATTTAACTTCCTTTTTTATTCAAGTTTCTTTTCTACTCAACTTCCTTTTTTATTTAATTTCCAAATAGATCGTTAAAGTATAGTGGTTTTTGGATTGAACTTCCATTTTTAATTTTGTACAACTTTCATTTTTATTTCTATTCAACTACCATTTTTATTTAATTTACTTTTCTATTAAACTTCCTTTTTTATTTAACTTCCAAATAGATCGTTAAGGTATCGTCGTTTTTGGATTGAACTTCCATTTTTAATTTTATGCGACTTTCATTTTTATTTTTATTCAACTTCCATTTTTATTCAATTTACTTTTCTATTAAACATCCTTTTTTATTTAATTTTCAAATAGATCGTTAAGGTAAAGTGGTGTCTGGATTTAACTTCCACATTTAATTTTCTGCAACTTTCATTTTTATTTGTATTCAACTTCTATATTTATTCAATTTACTTTTCTAATAAACTTCGTTTTTTATTTAATTTTCAAATAGATCGTTAAGGTATAGTGGTTTCTGGATTGAATTTCCAATTTTAGTTTTATGCAACTTTAATTTTTATTTTTATTCTACTTCCATTTTAATTCAATTAACTTTCCTATTAAACTTCCTTTTTTATTTAATTTTCAAATAGATCATTAAGGTATAGTGGTTTCTGCAATGAACTTCCATATTTAATTTTCCGCAACTTCCATTTTTATTTTTATTTAACTCACTTTTTTATTCAAGTTTCATTTCTACTCAACTTCCTTTTTTATTTAATTTCCAAATAGATCGTTAAGGTATAGTGGTTTTTGGATTGAACTTCCATTTTTAATTTTATGCAATTTTCATTTTTATTTTTATGCAACTTCCATTTTTATTCAATTTACTTTTCTATTAAACTTCCTTTTTTATTTAATTTCCAAATATATCGTTCAGATATAGTGGTTTCTGGATTGAACTTCCATTTTTAATTTTATGCAACTTTCATTTTTATATTTCTTCTACTTCCATTTTAATTCAATTTACTTTCCTATTAAACTTCATTTTTTATTTAATTTCCAAGTAGATCGTTAAGGTATAGTGGTTTCTGGATTGAACTTCCATTTTTAATTTTATGCAACTTTCATTTTTATTTTTATTTTTTACTTCAATTTTTAATCAATTTACTTTTCTATTAAACTTCTTTTTTTATTTAATTTCCAAATAGATCGTTAAGGTATAGTGGTTTCTGGATTGAACTTCCAATTTTAGTTTTATGCGACTTTCATTTTTATTTTTATTCAACTTCCAATTTTATTCCATTTACTTTCCTATTAAACTTCCTTTTTTATTTAATTTCCAAATAGATCACTATGGTATAATGGTTTTTGGATTGAACTTCCATTTTTAATTTCATGCAACTTTCATTTTTATTTATATTCTACTTCTATTTTTATTCAATTTACTTTTCTATTAAACTTCCTTTTTTATTTAATTTCCAAATAGATCGTTAAGGAATAGTGGTTTCTGGAATGAACTTCTATTTTTAATTTTTTGCAACTTCCATTTTTATTTTTATTTTACTTCCTTTTTTATTCAAGATTCTTTTCTACTCAACTTCCTTTTTTATTTAATTTCCAAATAGATCGTTAAGGTATAGTGGTTTTTGGATTGAACTTCCATTTTTAATTTTATGCAACTTTCATTTTTATTTTTATTCGACTTCCATTTTTATTCAATTTACTTTTCTAATAAACTTCCATTTTTAATTTTATGCAACTTTCATTTTTATTTTTATTCAACTTCCATTTTTATTCAATTTACTTTTCTATTAAACTTCCTTTTTTATTTAATTTCCAAATAGATTGTTAAGGAATATTGGTTTTTGGATTGAACTTCCATTTTTAATTTTATGCAACTTTTATTTTTATTTTTATTCTACTTCCATTTTTATTCAATTTAGTTTTCTATTAAACTTCCTTTTTTTATTTAATTTCCAAATAGATCACTAAGGTAAAGTGGTTTCTGGATTTGACTTCCATTTTTAATTTTATGCAACATTCATTTTTATTTGTATTCTTCTTCCATTTTTATTCAATTTACTTTTCTATTAAACTTCCTTTTTTATTTAATTTATAAATAAATAGTTAAGGTATAGTGGTTTTTGGATTGAACTTCCATTTTTAATTTTATGCAACTTTTATTTTTATACAATTTACTTTTCTAGTAAACTTCCTTTTTTATTTCATTTCCAAGTAGATCGTTATGGTATAGTGGTTTCTGGATAGAACTTCCATTTTTAATTTTATGCAACTTTCATTTCTATTTTTATTCTACTTCCATTTTTAATCAATTTACTTTTCTATTGAACTTCCTTTTTTATTTAATTTCAAAATAGATAATTAAGGCATAGTGGTTTCTGGAGTGAACTTCCATTTTTAATTTTCTGCAACTTCCATTTTTTTTTATTTAACTTACTTTTTTATTCAAGTTTCTTTTCTACTCAACTTCCTTTTTTATTTAATTTCCAAATAGATCGTTAAGGTATAGTGGTTTTTGGATTGAACTTCCATTTTTAATTTTATGCAACTTTCATTTTTATTTTTATTCAACTTCCATTTTTATTCAATTTACTTTTCTACTAAACTTCCTTTTTTATTTAATTTCCAAATAGCTCGTCAAGGTATAGTGGTTTCTGAATTGAACTTCCAATTTTAGTTTTATGCAACTTTCATTTTTAATTTTATTCTACTTCCATTTTAATTCAATTAACTTTCCTATTAAACGTCCTTTTTTATTTAATTTCCAAGTAGATCGTTAAGGTATAGTCGTTTCTGAATTGAACTTCCATTTTTAATTTTATGCAACTGTCATTTTTATTTTTATTTTACTTCAATTTTTAATCAATTTACTTTTCTATTAAACTTCCATTTTCATTTAATTTCCAAATAGATCGTTAAGGTATAGTGGTTTCTGGAATGAACTTCCATTTTGAATTTTATGCAAATTTCATTTTTATTTTTATTTTACTTAAATTTTTAATCAATTTACTTTTCTATTAAACTTCCATTATTATTTAATTTCCAAATATATCGTTAAGATATAGTGGTTTCTGGAATGAACTTCCATTTTTAATTTTCTGCAACTTCCATTTTTATTTTTATTTAACTTCCTTTTTTATTCAAGTTTCTTTTGTACTCAACTTCCTTTTTTAGTTAATTTCCTAATAGATCGTTAAGGTATCATGGTTTTTGGATTGAACTTCCATTTGTAATTTTATACAACTTTCGTTTTTATTTTTATTCAACTACCATTTTTATTTAATTTACTTTTCATTTAAACTTCCTTTTTTATTTAATTTCCAAATAGATCTCTAAGGTATAGTGGTTTCTGGATTGAACTTCCATTTTTAATTTTATGCAACTTTCATTTTTATTTATATTCTAGTTCCATTTTTATTCAATTTACTTTTCTATTAAACTTCCTTTTTTATTTAATTTCCAAATAGATCGTTAAGGCATAGTGGTTTCTGGAATGAACTTCCCTTTTTAATTTTCTGCAACTTCCATTTTTATTTTTATTTACCTTCCTTTTTTATTCAAGTTTCTTTTCTACTCAACTTCCTTTTTTATTTAATTTCCAAATAGATCGTTAAGGTATAGTGGTTTTTGGATTGAACTTCCATTTTTAATTTTATACAACTTTCATTTTTATTTTTATTCAACTACCATTTTTATTTAATTTACTTTTCTATTAAACTTCCTTTTTTATTTAATTTCCAAATAGATCGTTCAGATATAGTGGTTTCTGGATTGAACTTCCATTTTTAATTTTATGCGACTTTCATTTTTATATTTCTTCTACTTCCATTTTAATTCAATTTACTTTCTTATTAAACTTCATTTTTTATTTAATTTCCAAGTAGATCGTTAAGGTATAGTGGTTTCTGGATTGAACTTCCATTTTTAATTTTATGCAACTTTCTTTTGTATTTTAATTTTACTTCAATTTTTAATCAATTTACTTTTCTATTAAACTTCCTTTTTTATTTAATTTTCAAATAGATCGTTAAGGTAGAGTGGTTTCTGGATTGAACTTCCAATTTTAGTTTTATGCGACTTTCATTTTTATTTTTATTCAACTTCCATTTTTATTCCATTTACTTTCCTATTAAACTTCCTTTTTTATTTAATTTCCAAATAGATCACTATGGTATAATGGTTTTTGGATTGAACTTCCATTTTTAATTTTATGCAACTTTCATTTTTATTTATATTCTACTTCTATTTTTATTCAATTTACTTTTCTATTAAACTTCCTTTTTTATTTAATTTCCAAATAGGTCGTTAAGGTATAGTGGTTTCTGGAATGAACTTCTATTTTTAATTTTTTGCAACTTCCCTTTTTATTTTTATTTTACTTGCTTTTTTATTCAAGATTCTTTTCTACTGCACTTCCTTTTTTTATTTAATTTCCAAATAGATCGTTAAGGTATAGTGGTTTTTGGATTGAACTTCCATTTTTAATTCTATACAACTTTTATTTTTATTTTTATTGTACTTCCATTTTTATTCAATTTTCTTTTCTATTAAACTTCCTTTTTTTATTTAATATCCAAATAGATCAGTAAGGTAAAGTGTTTCTGGATTTAACTTCCATTTTTAATTTTATGCAACTTTCATTTTTATTTGTATTCTACTTTCATTTTTATTCAATTTATTTTTCTATTAAACTTTCTTTTTTATTTAATTTTCCAAACAGATCGTTAGGGTATAGTGGTTTCTGGATTCAACTTCCAATTTTAGTTTTTTGCAACTTTCATTTTTATTTTTATTCTACTTCCATTTTAATTCAATTAACTTTCCTATTAAACTTCCTTTTTTATTTAATTTCCAAATAAATCGTTAAGGTATAGTGGTTTTTGGATTGAACTTCCATTTTTAATTTTATGCAACTTTCATTTTTATTCAATTTACTTTTCTATTAAACTTCCCTTTTTATTTAATTTCCAAGTAGATCGTTAAGGTATAGTGGTCTCTGGATAAAACTTCCATTTTTAATTTTATGCAACTTTCATTTTTATTTTTATTCTACTTCCATTTTTAATCAATTTACTTTTCTATTAAACTTCCTTTTTATTCAATTTCAAAATAGATAATTAAGGTATAGTGGTTTCTGGAATGAACTTCCATTTTTAATTTTCTGCAACTTCCATTTTTATTTTTATTTAACTTTCTTTTTTATTCCAGTTTCTTTTCCACTCAACTTCCTTTTTTATTTAATTTCCAAATAGATCGTTAAGGTATAGTGGTTTTTGGATTGAACTTCCATTTTTAATTTTATGCAACTTTCATTTTTATTTTTATTCAACTTCCATTTTTATTCAATTTAATTTTCTATTAAACTTCCTTTTTATTTAATTTCCAAATAGATCGTTAAGGTATAGTGGTTTCGGCATTGAACTTCCAGTTTTAATTTTATGCAACTTTCTTTTTTATTTTTATTCGACTTCCATTTTTATTCAATTTACATTTCTATTAAACTTCCTTTTTCATTTAATTTCCAAATAGATTATTAAGGTAAAGTGGTTTCTGGATTGAACTTCCATATTTAATTTTCTGCAACTTTCATTTTTATTTTTATTCAACTTCCATTTTTATTCAATTTAATTTTCTGTTAAACTTGCTTTTTTATTTAATTTCCAAATAGATCGTTATGGTATAGTGGTTTCTGGATTGAACTTCCAGTTTTAATTTTATGCAACTTTCAATTTTATTTTTATTTTACTTCAATTTTAATTCAATTTACTTTCCTATTAAACTTCCATTTTTCTTTAATTTCCAAATAGATCGCTAACGTATAGTGGTTTCTAGATTGAACTTTCATTTTCAATTTTATGCAACATTTATTTTTATTTTTATTCTACTTCCATTTTTATTCAATTTACTTTTCTATTAAACTTCCTTTTTTATTTAATTTCCAAATAGATCGTTAAGGTATAGTGGTTTCTGGATTCAACTTCCATATTTAATTTTATGCAACTTTCATTTTTATTTTTATTCAACTTCCATTTTTATTCAATTTACTTTTCTATTAAACTTCCTTTTTTATTTAATTTCCAAATAGATCGTTAAGGTATTGTGGTTTCAGGATTGAACTTCCATTTTTAATTTTATGCAACTTTCATTTTTATTTTTATTCTACTTCCATTTTAATTCAATTTAAATTCTTATTAAACTTCCTTTTTTATTTAATTTCCAAGTTGATCGTTAAGGTATAGTGGTTTCTGGATAGAACTTCCGTTTTTAATCAATTTACTTTTCCATTATACTTCCTTTTCTATTTAATTTGCAAATAGATTATTAAGGTATAGTGGTTTCTGGAATTAACTTCCATTTTTAAGTTTCTGCAACTTCTATTTTTATTTTTATTTGACTTACTTTTTTATTCAAGTTTGTTTTCTACTCAACTTCCTTTTTTATTTAATTTCCAAATAGGTCGTTAAGGTATAGCGGTTTCTGGATTAAACTTCCATTTTTAATTTTATGCAACTTTCATTTTTATTTTTATTTTACTTCAATTTTTAATCAATTTACTTTTCTATTAAACTTCCTTTTTTATTTAATTTCCAAATAGATCATTAAGGTATAGTGGTTTCTGGATTGAACTTCCAATTTTAGTTTTATGCAACTTTCATTTTTATTTTTATTCAACTTCCATTTTTATTCAATTTACTTTCCTATTAAACTTCCTTTTTTATTTAATTTCCAAATAGATCACTACGGTATAGTGGTTTCTGGATTGAACTTCCATTTTTAATTTTATGCAACTTTAATTTTTATTTATATTCTACTTCCATTTTTATTCAATTTACATTTCTATTAAACTTCCTTTTTTATTTAATTTCCAAATAGATCGTTAAGGTATTGTGGTTTCGGGAATGAACTTCCATTTTTAATTTTCTGCAACTTCCATTTTTATTTTTATTTAACTTCCTTTTTTATTCAAGTTTCTTTTCTACTCAACTTCCTTTTTTTATTTAATTTCCAAATAGATCGTTAAGGTATAGTGGTTTTTGGATTGAACTTCCGTTTTTAATTTTATGCAACTTTCAATTTATTTTTATTCAACTTCCATTTTTATTCAATTTACTATTCCATTAAACTTCCTTTTTTATTTAATTTCCAAATAGATCGTTAAGGTATAGTGGTTTCTGGATTGAACTTCCATTTTTAATTTTCTGCAACTTCCATTTTTATTTTTATTTAACTTCTTTTTTTATTCAAGATTCTTTTCTACTCAACTTCCTTTTTTATATAATTTCCAAATAGATCGTGAAGGTATAGTGGTTTCTGGATTGAACTTCCATTTTTAATTTTATGCAACTTTCATTTTTATTTTTATTTAACTCCTTTTTTATTTAATTTCCAAATAGATCACTAAGGTATAGTGGTTTTCGGATTGAACTTCCATTTTTAATTTTATGCAACTTTCATTTTTATTTATATTCTACTTCCATTTTTATTTAATTTACTTTTT
Organism: Camellia sinensis; assembly: GCF_055761805.1. Classification (NCBI taxonomy): domain Eukaryota; kingdom Viridiplantae; phylum Streptophyta; class Magnoliopsida; order Ericales; family Theaceae; genus Camellia; species Camellia sinensis. Next base: position 41,830,986 of record NW_028128987.1, on the reverse strand, counting down.
TGTTAAACTTCCTTTTTTATTTAATTTCCAAATAGATCGTTAAGGTATAGTGGTTTCTGGAATGAACTTCCATTTTTAATTTTCTGCAACTTCCATTTTTATTTTTATTTAACTTCCTTTTTTATTCAAGTTTCTTTTCTTCTCAACTTCCTTTTTTATTAAATTTCCAAAAAGATCATTAAGGTATAGTGGTTTTTGGATTGAACTTCCATTTTTAAGTTTATACAACTTTCACTTTTATTTTTATTCAACTTCCATTTTTATTCAATTTAATTTTCTATTAAATTTCCTTTTTTATTTAATTTCCAAATAGATCATTAAGGTATAGTGGTTTCCGAAATGAACTTCCATTTTTAATTTTCTGCAAGTTCCATTTTTATTTTTATTTAACTTCCTTTTTTATTCAAGTTTCTTTTCTACTCAACTTCCTTTTTTATTTAATTTCCGAATAGATCGTTCAGGTATAGTGGTTTTTGAATTGAACTTCCATTTTTAATTATATGCAACTTTCATTTTTATTTTTATTCAAATTCCATTTTAATTCAATTTACTTTCCTGTTAAACTTCCTTTTTTATTTAATTTCCAAATAGATCGCTAAGGTGTAGTGGTTTCTGGATTGAACTTCCATTTTTAATTTTATGAAACTTTCATTTTTATTTATATTCTACTTCCATTTTTAATCAATTTACTTATCTATTAAACTTCCTTTTTTATTTAATTTCAAATAGATCGTTAAGGTATAGTGGTTTTTGGATTGAACTTCCATTTTTAATTTTCTGCAACTTCCATTTTTATTTTTATTTAACTTCCTTTCTTATTCAAATTTCTTTTCTACTTAACTTCTTTTTTCTTTAATTTCCAAATAGATCGTTAAGGTATAGTGGTTTTTTCATTGAACTTCCATTTTTAAGTTTATACAACTTTCACTTTTATTTTTATTCAACTTCCATTTTTATTATATTTAATTTTCTATTAAACTTCATTTTTTATTTAATTTCCAAATAGATCGTTAAGGTATAGTGGTTTCTGAAATGAACTTCCATTTTTAATTTTCTGCAACTTCCATTTTTATTTTTATTTAACTTCCTTTTTTATTCAAGTTTGTTTTCTACTCAACTTCCTTTTTTATTTAATTTCCGAATAGATCGTTCAGGTATAGTGGTTTTTGAATTGAACTTCCATTTTTAATTATATGCAACTTTCATTTTTATTTTTATTCAAATTCCATTTTAATTCAATTTACTTTCCTGTTAAACTTCCTTTTTTATTTAATTTCCAAATAGATCGCTAAGGTGTAGTGGTTTCTGGATTGAACTTCCATTTTTAATTTTATGAAACTTTCATTTTTATTTATATTCTACTTCCATTTTTAATCAATTTACTTTTCTATTAAACTTCCTTTTTTATTTAATTTCCAAATAGATCGTTAAGGTATAGTGGTTTCTGGATTGAACTTCCATTTTTATTTTTATTTAACTTCCTTTCTTATTCAAATTTCATTTGTACTCAACTTCCTTTTTTATTTAATTTCCAAATAGATCGTTAAGGTATAGTGGTTTTTGCATTGAACTTCCATTTTTAATTTTATACAACTTTCATTTTTATTTTTATTCAACTTCCATTTTTATTCAATTTACTTTCCTATTAAACTTCCTTTTTTATTCAATTTCCAAATAGATCGTTAAGGTAAATTGGTTTCTGGATTTAACTTCCACATTTAATTTTCTGCAACTTTCATTTTTATTTTTATTCAATTTCCATATTTATTCAATTTACTTTTCTATTAAACTTCCTTTTTTATTTAATTTCCAAATAGATCGTTAAGGTACAGTGGTTTCTGGATTGAACTTCCAATTTTAGTTTTATGCAACTTTCATTTTTATTTTTATTCTACTTCCATTTTAATTCAATTAACTTTCCTATTAAACTTCCTTTTTTATTTAATTTCCAAATAGATCGCTAAGGTGTAGTGGTTTCTGGATTGAACTTCCATTTTTAATTTTATGAAACTTTCATTTTTATTTATATTCTACTTCCATTTTTAATCAATTTACTTTTCTATTAAACTTCCTTTTTTATTTAATTTCCAAATAGATCTTTAAGGTATAGTGGTTTCTGGATTGAACTTCCATTTTTAATTTTCTGCAACTTCCATTTTTATTTTTATTTAACTTCCTTTCTTATTCAAATTTCTTTTCTACTCAACTTCCTTTTTTATTTAATTTCCAAATAGATCGTTAAGGTATAGTGGTTTTTGCATTGAACTTCCATTTTTAATTTTATACAACTTTCATTTTTATTTTCATTCAACTTCCATTTTTATTCAATTTACTTTCCTATTAAACTTCCTTTTTTATTTAATTTCCAAATAGATCGTTAAGGTAAATTGGTTTCTGGATTTAACTTCCACATTTAATTTTCTGCAACTTTCATTTTTATTTTTATTCAATTTCCATATTTATTCAATTTACTTTTCTATTAAACTTCCTTTTTTATTTAATTTCCAAATAGATCGTTAAGGTACAGTGGTTTCTGGATTGAACTTCCAATTTTAGTTTTATGCAACTTTCATTTTTATTTTTATTCTACTTCCATTTTAATTCAATTAACTTTCCAATTAAACTTCCTTTTTTATTTAATTTCCAAATAGATCATTAAGGTATAGTGGTTTCTGGAATGAACTTCCATTTTTATTTTTATTTAACTTCCTTTTTTATTCAAGTTTCCTTTCCACTCAACTTCCTTTTTTATTTCATTTCCAAATAGATCGTTAAGGTATAGTGGTTTTTGGATTGAACTTCCATTTTTAATTTTATGCAACTTTCATTTTTATTTTTATTCAACTTCCATTTTTATTCAATTTACTTTTCTATTAAACTTCCTTTTCTATTTAATTTTCAAATAGATCGTTAAGGTATAGTGGTTTCTGGATTGAACTTCCATTTTTAATTTTATGCAACTTTCATTTTTATTTTTATTCAACTTCCATTTTTATTCAATTTACTTTTCTATTGAACTTCCTTTTTTATTTAATTTCCAAATAGATTGTTAAGATAAAGTGGTTTCTGGATTGAACTTCCATATTTAATTTTCTGCAACTTTCATTTTTATTTTTATTCAACTTCCATTTTTATTCAATTTACTTTTCTGTTAAACTTCATTTTTTATTTAATTTCCTAATAGATCGTTAGGGTATAGTGGTTTCTGGATTGAACTTCCAGTTTTAATTTTATGCAACTTTCATTTTTATTTTTATTCTACTTCCATTTTAATTCAATTTACTTTCCTATTAAACTTCCTTTTTTATTTAATTTCCAAAGAGATCGCTAAGGTATAGTGGTTTCTGAATTGAACTTCCATTTTTAATTTTATGCAACTTTCATTTTTATTTATATTCTACTTCCATTTTTAATCAATTTACTTTTGTATTAAACTTCATTTTTTATTTAATTTCCAAATAGATCGTTAAGGTATAGTGGTTTCTGGAATGAACTTCCATTTTTAATTTTCTGCAACTTCCACTTGTATTTTTATTTAACTTCCTTTTTTATTCAAGTTTCATTTCTACTCAACTTCCTTTTTTATTTAATTTACAAATAGATCGTTAAGGTATAGTGGTTTTTGGATTGAACTTCCATTTTTAATTTTATGCAACTTTCATTTTTATTTTTATTCAACTTCCATTTTTATTCAATTTACTTTTCTATTAAACTTCCTTTTTTATTTAATTTTCAAATAGATCGTTAAGGTATAGTGGTTTCTGGATTGAACTTCCATTTTTAATTTTATGCAACTTTAATTTTTATTTTTATTCAACTTCCATTTTTATTCAATTTACTTTTCTATTGAACTTCCTTTTTTATTTAATTTCCAAATAGATTGTTAAGATAAAGTGGTTTCTGGATTGAACTTCCATATTTAATTTTCTGCAACTTTCATTTTTATTTTTATTCAACTTCCATTTTTATTCAATTTACTTTTCTGTTAAACTTCATTTTTTATTTAATTTCCTAATAGATCGTTAGGGTATAGTGGTTTCTGGATTGAACTTCCAGTTTTAATTTTATGCAACTTTAATTTTTATTTTTATTCTACTTCCATTTTAATTCAATTTACTTTCCTATTAAACTTCCTTTTTTATTTAATTTCCAAATTGATCGCTAAGGTATAGTGGTTTCTGAATTGAACTTCCATTTTTAATTTTATGCAACTTTCATTTTTATTTATATTCTACTTCCATTTTTAATCAATTTACTTTTGTATTAAACTTCATTTTTTATTTAATTTCCAAATAGATCGTTAAGGTATAGTGGTTTCTGGAATGAACTTCCATTTTTAATTTTCTGCAACTTGCACTTGTATTTTTATTTAACTTCCTTTTTTATTCAAGTTTCATTTCTACTCAACTTCCTTTTTTATTTAATTTACAAATAGATCGTTAAGGTATAGTGGTTTTTGGATTGAACTTCCGTTTTTAATTTTATGCAACTTTCATTTTTATTTTTATTCAACTTCCATTTTTATTCAATTTACTTTTCTATTGAACTTCCTTTTTTATTTAATTTCCAAATAGATCGTTAAGGTATAGTTGTTTTTGGATTGAACTTCCATTTTTAATTTTATGCCACTTTCATTTTCATTTTTATTCTACTTCCATCTTTATTCAATTTACTATTCTATTAAACTTCATTTTTTATTTAATTTCCAAATAGATCGTTAAGGTATAGTGGTTTCTGGAATGAACTTCAATTTTTAATTTTCTGCAACTTCCATTTGTATTTTTATTCAACTTCCATTTTTATTCAATTTACTTTTCTATTAAACTTCCTTTTTTATTTAATTTCCAAATAGATTGTTAAGGTAAAGTGGTTTCTGGATTGAACTTCCATATTTAATTATCTGCAACTTTCATTTTTATTTTTATTCAACTTCCATTTTTATTCAATTTACTTTTTTGTTAAACTTCCTTTTTTATTTAATTTCCTAATAGATCGTTAGGGTATAGTGGTTTCTGGATTGAACTTCCAGTTTTAATTTTATGCAACTTTCATTTTTATTTTTATTCTACTTCCATTTTAATTCAATTTACTTTCCTATTAAACTTCCTTTTTTATTTAATTTCCAAATAGATCGCTAAGGTATAGTGGTTTCTGGATTGAATTCCATTTTTAATTTTATGCAACTTTCATTTTTATTTATATTCTGCTTCCATTTTTATTCAATTTACTTTTCTATTAAACTTCATTTTTTATTTTATTTCCAAACAGATCGTTAAGGTATAGTGGTTTCTGGAATGAACTTCCCTTTTTAATTTTCTGCAACTTCCATTTGTATTTTTATTTAACTTCCTTTTTTATTCAAGTTTCATTTCTACTCAACTTCCTTTTTTATTTAATTTCCAAATAGATCGTTAAGGTATAGTGGTTTTTGGATTGAACTTCCATTTTTAATTTTATGCAACTTTCATTTCATTTTTATTCTACTTCCATTTTAATTCATTTTACTTTCTTATTAAACTTCCTTTTTTATTTAATTTCCAAATAGATCGCTAAGGTATAGTGGTTTCTGGATTGAACTTCCATTTTTAATTTTATGCAACTTTCATTTTTATTTATATTCTACTTACATTTTTATTCAATTTACTTTTCTATTAAACTTCCTTTTTTATTTAATTTCCAAATAGATCGTTAAGGTATAGTGGTTTCTGGAATGAACTTCCATTTTTAATTTTCCACAACTTCCATTTGTATTTTTATTTAACTTCCTTTTTTTTTCAAGTTTCATTTCTACTAAACTTCCTTTTTTATTTAATTTCCCAATAGATCGTTAAGGTATAGTGGTTTTTGGATTGAACTTCCATTTTTAATTTTATGCAACTTTCATTTTTCTTCAATTTACTTTTCTATTAAACTTCCTTTTTTATTTAATTTCAAAATTGATCGTTAAGGTATAGTGGTTTCTGGATTCAACTTTCATATTTAATTTTCTGCAATTTTAATTTTTTTTATTCGACTTCCATTTTTATTCAATTTACTTTTCTATTAAAGTTCCTTTTTTATTTAATTTCCAAATAGATCGTTATGGTATAGTGGTTTCCGGATTGAACTTCCAATTTAGTTTTATGCAACTTTCATTTTTATTTTTATTCTACTTCCATTTTAATTCAATTTACTTTCCTGTTAAACTTCCTTTTTTATTTAATTTCCAAATAGATCATTAAGGTATAGTGGTTTCTGGAATGAACTTCCATTTTTATTTTTATTTAACTTCCTTTTTTATTCAAGTTTATTTTCTACTCAACTTCCTTTTTTATGTAATTTCCAAATAGATCGTTAAGGTATAGTGGTTTTTGGATTGAACATCCATTTTTAATATTATGCAACTTTCATTTTTATTTTTATTCAACTTCCATTTTTATTCAATTTACTTTTCTATTAAACTTCCTTTTTTATTTAATTTCCAAATAGATCGTTAAGGTATAGTGGTTTCTGGATTGAACTTCCAGTTTTAATTTTATGCAACTTTCATTTTTATTTTTATTCTACTTCCATTTTAATTCAATTTACTTTCCTATTAAACTTCCTTTTTTATTTAATTTCCAAAGAGATCGCTAAGGTATAGTGGTTTCTGAATTGAACTTCCATTTTTAATTTTATGCAACTTTCATTTTTATTTATATTCTACTTCCATTTTTAATCAATTTACTTTTGTATTAAACTTCATTTTTTATTTAATTTCCAAATAGATCGTTAAGGTATAGTGGTTTCTGGAATGAACTTCCATTTTTAATTTTCTGCAACTTGCACTTGTATTTTTATTTAACTTCCTTTTTTATTCAAGTTTCATTTCTACTCAACTTCCTTTTTTATTTAATTTACAAATAGATCGTTAAGGTATAGTGGTTTTTGGATTGAACTTCCGTTTTTAATTTTATGCAACTTTCATTTTTATTTTTATTCAACTTCCATTTTTATTCAATTAACTTTTCTATTAAACTTCCTTTTTTATTTAATTTCCAAATAGATCGTTAAGGTATAGAGGTTTTTGGATTGAACTTCCATTTTTAATTTTATGCAACTTTCATTTTTATTTTTATTCAACTTCCATTTTTATTCAATTTACTTTCCTATTAAACTTCCTTTTTTATTTAATTTCCAAACAGATCGTTAAGGTAAAGTGGTTTCTGGATTGAACTTCCATATTTAATTTTCTGCAACTTTCATTTTTATTTTTATTCAACTTCCTTTTTTATTCAATTTACTTTTCTGTTAAACTTTCTTTTTTATTTAATTTTCAAATAGATCGTTAAGGTATAGTGGTTTCTGGATTGAACTTCCAGTTTTAATTTTACGCAACTTTCAATTTAATTTTTATTTTACTTCCATTTTAATTCAATTTACTTTCCTATTAAACTTCCTTTTCTCTTTAATTTCCAAATAGATCGCTAAGGTATAGTGGTTTCTAGATTGGACTTTCTTTTTTAATTTTATGCAACATTCATTTTTATTTATATTCTTCTTCCATTTTTATTCAATTTACTTTTCTATTAAACTTCCTTTTTTATTTAATTTCCAAATAGATCGTTATGGTATAGTGGTTTCTGGATTGAACTTCCATTTTTAATTTTATGCAACTTTCATTTTTATTTTTATTCTACTTCCATTTTAATTCAATTTATTTTCCAATGAAACTTCATTTTTTACTTAATTTCCACGTAGATCGTTAAGGTAAAGTGGTTTCTGGATTGAACTTCCATTTTTAATTTTATGCAACTTTCATTTTTATTTTTATTTTACTCCAATTTTTAATCAATTTACTTTTCTATTAAACTACCTTTTTTATTTAATTTCCAAATAGATCGTTAAGGTATAGTGGTTTCTAAATTGAACTTCCAATTTTAATTTTATGCAACTTTCATTTTTATTTTTATTCAACTTCCATTTTTATTCAATTTACTTTCCTATTAAACTTCATTTTTTATTTAATTTCCAAATAGATCACTAAGGTATAGTGGTTTCTGGATTGAAGTTCCATTTTCAATTTTATGCAACTTTCATTTTTATTTATATTCTACTTTCATTTTTATTCAATTTAATTTTCTATTAAACTTCCTTTTTTATTTAATTTCCAAATAGATCGTTGAGGTATAGTGGTTTCTGGAATGAACTTCCATTTTTAATTTTATGCAACTTCCATTTTTATTTTTATTTAACTTCTTTTTTATTCAAGTTTCTTTTCTACTCAACTTCCTTTTTTTATTTAATTTCCAAATCGATCGTTAAGGAATAGTGGTTTTTGGATTGAACTTCCGTTTTTAATTTTATGCAACTTTCAATTTATATTTATTCAACTTCCATTTTTATTCAATTTACTATTCTATTAAACATCCTTTTTTATTTAATTTCCAAATATATCGTTAAGGTATAGTGGTTTCTGGAATGAACTTCCATTTTTAATTTTCTGCAACTTCCATTTTTATTTTTATTTAACTTCTTTTTTTTATTCAAGATTCTTTTCCACACAAGTTCCTTTTTTATTTAATTTCCAAATAGATTGTTAAGGTATAGTGGTTTTTGGATTGAACTTCCATTTTTAATTTTATGCAACTTTCATTTTTATTTTTATTCAAGTTCCATTTTTATTCAATTTACTTTCCTATTAAACTTCCTTTTGTATTTAATTTCCAAATAGATCGCTAAGGTATAGTGGTTTCCGGACTGAACTTCCGTTTTTAATTTTCCGCAACTTCCATTTTTATTTTTATTTAACTTCTTCTTTTATTCAAGATTCTTTTCTACTCAACTTCCTTTTTTATTTAATTTCCAAATAGATCGTTAAGGTATAGTGGTTTCTGGAATGAACTTCCATTTTTAATTTTTTGCAACTACCATTTGTATTTCAATTTAACTTTCTTTTTTATTCAAGTTTCATTTCTACACAACTTCCTTTTTTATTTAATTTCCAAATAGGTCGTTAAGGTATAGTGGTTTTTGGATTGAACTTCCATTTTTAATTTTATGCAACTTTGATTTTTATTTTTATTTTACATCCATTTTAATTCAATTTACTTTCCTGTTAAGCTTCATTTTTTATTTAATTTCCAAATAGATCGCTAAGGTATAGTGGTTTCTGGATTGAACTTCCATTTTTAATTTTATACAACTTTCATTTTTATTTATATTCTACTTCCATTTTTATTCAATTTACTTTTCTATTAAACTTTCTTTTTTATTTAATTTCCAAATAGATCGTTAAGGCATAGTGGTTTCTGGAATGAACTTCCTTTTTTAATTTTCTGCAATTTCCATTTGTATTTTTATTTAACTTCCTTTTTTATTCAAGTTTCATTTCTACTCAACTTCCTTTTTTATTTAATTTCCAAATAAAACGTTAAGGTATAGTGGTTTTTGGATTGAACTTCCATTTTTAATTTTATGCAACTTTCATTTTTATTTTTATTCAACTTCCATTTTTATTCAATTTACTTTTCAATTAAACTTTCTTTTTTATTTAATTTCCAACTGGATCGTTAAGGTAAAGTGGCTTCTTGATTTAACTTCCATATTTAATTTTCTGCAACTTTTATTTTTATTTTTATTCAACTTGCATATTTATTCAATTTACTTTTCTATTAAACTACCTTTTTTACTTAATTTCCAAATAGATCGTTAAGGTATAGTGGTTTCTGGATTGAACTTCCAATTTTAGTTTTATGCAACTTTCATTTTTATTTTTGTTCTACTTCCATTTTAATTCAATTAACTTTCCTATTAAACTTCCTTTTTTTATTTAATTTCCAAATAGATCACTCAGGTATAGTGGTTTTCGGATTGAACTTCCATTTTTAATTTCATGCAACTTTCATTTTTATTTATATTCTACTTCCATTTTTATTTAATTTCCAAATAGATCGTTAAGGTATAGTGGTTTCTGGAATGAACTTCCATTTTTAATTTTCTGCAACTTCCATTTTTATTTTTATTTAACTTCCTTTTTTATTCAAGTTTCTTTTCTACTCAACTTCCTTTTTTATTTAATTTCCAAAAAGATCGTTAAGGTATAGTGGTTTTTGGATTGAACTTCCATTTTTAATTTTATGCAACTTTCACTTTTATTTTTATTCAACTTCCATTTTTATTCAATTTACTTTTCTATTAAACTTCCTTTTTTATTTAATTTCCAAATAGATCATTAAGGTATAGTGGTTTCTGGAATGAACTTCCTTTTTTAATTTTCTGCAACTTCCATTTTTATTTTTATTTAACTTCCTTTTTTATTCAAGTTTCTTTTCTACTCAACTTCCTTTTTTATTTAATTTCCGAATAGATCGTTCAGGCAGAGTGGTTTTTGAATTGAACTTCCATTTTTAATTTTATGCAACTTTCATTTTTATTTTTATTCAACTTCCATTTTAATTCAATTTACTTTCCTGTTGAACTTCCTTTTTCATTTAATTTCCTAATAGATCGCTAAGGTATAGTGGTTTCTGGATTGAACTTCCATGTTTAATTTTATGCAACTTTCATTTTTATTTATATTCTACTTCCATTTTTAATCAATTTACTTTTCTATTAAACTTCCTTTTTTATTTAATTTCCAAATAGATCGTTAAGGTATAGTGGTTTCTGGATTGAACTTCCATTTTTAATTTTCTGCAACTTCCATTTTTATTTTTATTTAACTTCCTTTTTTATTCAAGTTTCTTTTCTACTCAACTTCCTTTTTTATTTAATTTCCAAAAAGATCGTTAAGGTATAGTGGTTTTTGGATTGAACTTCCATTTTCAAGTTTATACAACTTTCACTTTTATTCAACTTCCATTTTTATTCAATTTACTTTTCTATTAAACTTCCTTTTTTATTTAATTTCCAAATAGATCGTTAAGGTATAGTGGTTTCTGGAATGAACTTCCATTTTAATTTTCTGCAACTTTCTTTTTTATTTTTATTTAACTTCCTTTTTTATTCAAGTTTCTTTTCTACTCAACTTCCTTTTTTATTTAATTTCCGAATAGATCGTTCAGGCATAGTGGTTTTTGAATTGAACTTCCATTTTTAATTTTATGCAACTTTCATTTTTATTTATATTCTACTTCCATTTTTAATCAATTTACTTTTCTATTTAATTTCCAAATAGATCGTTCAGGTATAGTGGTTTCTGGATTTAACTTCCATTTTTAATTTTCTGCAACTTCCATTTTTATTTTTATTTAACTTCCTTTTTTATTCAAATTTCTTTTCAACTCAACTTCCTTTTTTATTTAATTTCCAAATAGATCGTTAAGGTATAGTGGTTTTTGCATTGAACTTCCATTTTTAATTTTATACAACTTTCATTTTTATTTTTATTCAACTTCCATTCTTATTCAATTTACTTTTATATTAAACTTCCTTTTTTATTTAATTTCCAAATAGATCGTTAAGGTAAATTGGTTTCTGGATTTAACTTCCACATTTAATTTTCTGCAACTTTCATTTTTATTTTTATTCAACTTCCATATTTATTCAATTTACTTTTCTATTAAACTTCCTTTTTTATTTAATTTCCAAATAGATCGTTAAGGTATAGTGGTTTTTAGATTGAACTTCCAATTTTAGTTTTATGCAACTTTCATTTTTATTTTTATTCAACTTCCATTTTTATTCAATTTACTTTCCTATTAAACTTCCATTTTTATTTAATTTCCAAGTAGATCGTTAAGGTATAGTGGTTTCTGGATTGAACTTCCATTTTTAATTTTCTGCAACTTCCATTTTTATTTTTATTTAACTTCCTTTTTTATTCAAGTTTCTTTTCTACTCAACTTCCTTTTTCATTTAATTTCCAAATAGATCGTTAAGATATAATGGTTTTTGGATTGAACTTTCATTTTTAATTTTATACAACTTTCGTTTTTATTTTTATTCAACTACCATTTTTATTTAATTTACTTTTCATTTAAACTTCCTTTTTTATTTAATTTCGAAATAGATCGCTAAGGTATAGTGGTTTCTGGATTGAACTTCCATTTTTAATTTTATGCAACTTTCATTTTTATTTATATTCTACTTCCATTTTTATTCAATTTTCTTTTCTATTAAACTTCCTTTTTTATTTAATTTCCAAATAGATCGTTAAAGTATAGTGGTTTCTGGAATGAACTTCCATTTTTAATTTTCTGCAACTTCCATTTTTATTTTTATTTAACTTCCTTTTTTATTCAAGTTTCTTTTCTACTCAACTTCCTTTTTTATTCAATTTCCAAATAGATCGTTAAGGTATAGTGGTTTTTGGATTGAACTTCCATTTTTAATTTTATACAACTTTCATTTTTATTTTTATTCAACTACCATTTTTATTTAATTTACTTTTCTATTAAACTTCCTTTTTTATTTAATTTCCAAATAGATCGTTAAGGTATCGTGGTTTTTGGATTGAACTTCCATTTTTAATTTTACGTGACTTTCATTTTTATTTTTATTCAACATCCATTTTTATTCAATTTACTTTTCTATTAAAATTCCTTTTTTATTTAATTTCCAAATAGGTCGTTATGGTAAAGTGGTGTCTGGATTTAACTTCCACATTTAATTTTCGGCAACTTTCATTTTTATTTTTATTCAACTTCTATATTTATTCTATTTACTTTTCTATTAAACTTCATTTTTTATTTAATTTTCAAATAGATCGTTAAGGTATCGTGGTTTCTGGATTGAACTTCCAATTTTAGTTTTATGCAACTTTCATTTTTATTTTTATTCTACTTCCATTTTAATTCAATTATCTTTCCTATTAAACTTCCTTTTTTATTTAATTTCCAAATAAATCGTTATGGTATAGTGGTTTTGGATTGAAATTCCATTTTTAATTTTATGCAACTGTCATTTTTATTCAATTTACTTTTCTATTAAACTTCGTTTTTTATTTAATTTCCAAATAGATCGTTAAGGTATAGTGGTTTCCGGATTCAACTTCTATATTTAATTTTCTGCAACTTTCATTTTTATTTTTATTCGACTTCCTTTTTTTTTTAATTTCCAAATAGATCGTTACGTTATAGTGGTTTCCGGATTGAACTACCAATTTAGTTTAATGCAACTTTCATTTTTATTTTTATTCTACTTCCATTTTAATTCAATTTACTTTCCTGTTAAACTTCCTTTTTTATTTAATTTTCAAATAGAGCATTAAGGTATAGTGGTTTCTGGAATGAACTTCCATTTTTATTTTTATTTAACTTCCTTTTTTATTCAAGTTTCTTTTCTACTCAACTTCCTTTTTTATTTAATTTCCAAACAGATCGTTAAGGTATAGTGGTTTTTGGATTGAATATCCATTTTTAATTTTATGCAACTTTCATTTTTATTTTTGTTCAACCTCCATTTTTATTGAATTTACTTTTCTATTAAACTTCCTTTTTTATTTAATTTCGAAATAGATCGTTAAAGTATAGTGGTTTTTGGATTGAACTTCCATTTTTAATTTTATGCAACTTTCATTTTTATTTTTATTCTACTTCCATTTTAATTCAATTTACTTTCCTATTAAACTTCTTTTTTATTTAATTTCCAAATAGATCGCTAAGGTATAGTGGTTTCTGGATTGAACTTACATTTTCAATTTTATGCGACTCTCATTTTTATTTTTATTCAACTTCCATTTTTATTCTATTTACTTTCCAATTAAACTTTCTTTTTTATTTAATTTCCAAATGGATCGTTAAGGTAAAGTGGCTTCTGGATTTAACTTCCATATTTAATTTTCTGCAACTTTTATTTTTATTTTTATTCAACTTGCATATTTGTTCAATTTAATTTTCTATTAAACTTCCTTTTTTTACTTAATTTGCAAATAGATCGTTAAGGTATAGTGGTTTCTGGATTGAACTTCCAATTTTAGTTTTATGCAACTTTCATTTTTATTTTTGTTCTACTTCCATTTTAATTCAATTAACTTTCCTATTAAACTTCCTTTTTTTATTTAATTTCCAAATAGATCACTAAGGTATAGTGGTTTTCGGATTGAACTTCCATTTTTAATTTTATGCAACTTTCATTTTTATTTATATTCTACTTCCATTTTTATTTAATTTCAAAGTAGATCGTTAAGGCATAGTGGTTGCTGGAATGAACTTCCATTTTTAATTTTCTGCAACTTCCATTTTTATTTTTATTTAACTTCCTTTTTTATTCAAGTTTCATTTCTACTCAACTTCCTTTTTTATTTAATTTCCAAAGAAATCGTTAAGGTATAGTGGTTTTTGGATTGATCTTCCATTTTTAATTTTATGCAACTTTCATTTTTATTTTTATTCTACTTCCATTTTTATTCAATTTACTTTTCTATTAAACTTCCTTTTTTATTTAATTTCCAAATAGATCATTAAGGTATAGTGGTTTCTGGATTCAACTTCCATATTTAATTTTATGCAACTTTCATTTTTATTTTTATTCAACTTCCATTTTTATTCAATTTACTTTTCTATTAAACTTCCTTTATTATTTAATTTCCAAATAGATCGTTAAGGTATAGTGGTTTCAGGATTGAACTTCAATTTTTAATTTTATGCAACTTTCATTTTTATTTGTATTCTACTTCCATTTTAATTCAATTTACATTCCAATTAAACTTCAATTTTTATTTAATTTCCAAGTAGATCGTTAAGGTATAGTGGCTTCTGGATAGAACTTCCATTTTTAATCAATTTACTTTTCTATTATACTTCCTTTTCTATTTAATTTCCAAATAGATCGTTAAGGTATAGTGGTTTCTGGAATGAACTTCCATTTTCAATTTTCTGCAACTTCCATTTTTATTTTTATTTAACTTACTTTTTTATTCAAGTTTCTTTTCTACTCAACTTCCTTTTTTATTTAATTTCCAAATAGGTCGTTAAGGTACAGGGGTTTTCGGATTGAACTTCCATTTTTAATTTTATGCAACTTTCATTTTTATTTTTATTAAACTTCCATTTTTGTTAAATTTACATTTCTATTAAACTTCCTTTTTTATTTAATTTCCAAATGGATCGTTAAGGTATAGTGGTTTCTGGATTGAACTTCCAGTTTTAATTTTATGCAACTTTCAATTTTATTTTTATTTTACTTCAATTTAATTCAATTTACTTTCCTATTAAACTTCCTTTTTTCTTTAATTTCCAAATAGATCGCTAAGGTATCATGGTTTCTAGATTGAACTTCCTTTTTTAATGTTATGCAACATTCATTTTTATTTATATACTTCTTCCATTTTTATTCAATTTACTTTTCTATTAAACATCCTTTTTTATTTAATTTCCAAATAGATCGTTAAGGTATAGTGGTTTCTGGAATGAACTTCCATTTTTAATTTTCTGCAACTTCCATTTTTATTTTTATTTAACTTCCTTTTTTATTCAAGTTTCATTTCTACTCAACTTCCTTTTTTATTTAATTTCCAAATAAATCGTTAAGGTATAGTGGTTTTTGGATTGAACTTCCATTTTTAATTTTGTGCAACTTTCATTTTTATTTTTATTCTACTTCCATTTTTATTCAATTTACTTTTCTATTAAACTTCCTTTTTTATTTAATTTCCAAATAGATCGTTAAGATATAGTGGTTTCTGGATTCAACTTCCATATTTAATTTTATGCAACTTTCATTTTTATTTTTATTCAACTTCCATTTTTATTCAATTTACTTTTCTATTAAACTTCCATTTTTATTTAATTTCCAAATAGATCGTTAAGGTATAGTGGTTTCAGGATTGAACTTCAATTTTTAAATTTATGCAACTTTCATTTTTATTTTTATTCTACTTCCATTTTAATTCAATTTACATTCCTATTAAACTTCCATTTTTATTTAATTTCCAAGTAGATCGTTAAGGTATAGTGGTTTCTGGATAGAACTTCCATTTTTAATCAATTTACTTTTCTATTATACTTCCTTTTCTATTTAATTTCCAAATAGATCATTAAGGTATAGTGGTTTCTGGAATGAACTTCCATTTTTAATTTTCTGCAACTTCCATTTTTATTTTTCTTTAACTTAGTTTTTTATTCAAGTTTCTTTTCTACTCAACGCCCTTTTTTATTTAATTTCCAAATATGTCGTTAAGGTATAGTGATTTTTGGATTGAACTTCCATTTTTAATTTTATGCAACTTTCATTTTTATTTTTATTCAACTTCCATTTTTATTCAATTTACTTTTCTATTAAATTCCTTTTTTATTTAATTTCGAAATAGATCGTTAAGGTATAGTGGTTTCTGGATTGAACTTCCATTTTTAATTTTATGCAACTTTCATTTTTATTTTTATTCTACTTCCATTTTAATTCAATTTACTTTCCTATTAAACTTCATTTTTAATTAATTTCCAAGTAGATCGGTAAGGTATAGTGGTTTTTGGATTGAACTTCCATTTTTAATTTTATGCAACTTTCATTTTTATTTTTATTTTACTTCAATTTTTAATCAATTTACTTTTCTATTAAACTTCCTTTTTTATTTAATTTCCAAATAGATCGTTAAGGTATAGTGGGTTCTGGATTGAACTTCCAATTTTAGTTTTATGCAACTTTCATTTTTATTTTTATTCAACTTCCATTTTTATTCAATTTACTTTCCTATTAAACTTCCTTTTTTATTTAATTTCCAAATAGATCACTAAGGTATAGTGGTTTCTGGATTGAACTTCCATTTTTAATTTTATGCAACTTTCATTTTTATTTATATTCTACTTCCATTTTTATTCAATTTACTTTTCTATTAAACTTCCTTTTTTCTTTAATTTCCAAATAGATCGTTAAGGTATTGTGGTTTCTGGAATGAACTTCCATTTTTAATTTTCTGCAACTTCCATTTTTATTTTTATTTAATTTCCTTTTTTATTCAAGTTTGTTTTCTACTCAACTTCCTTTTTTTATTTAATTTCCAAATAGATCGTTAAGGTATAGTGGTTTTTGGATTGAACTTCTGTTTTTAATTTTATGCAACTTTCAATTTATTTTTATTCAACTACCATTTTTATTCAATTTACTATTCTATTAAACTTCCTTTTTTATTTAATTTCCAAATAGATCGTTAAGGTATAGTGGTTTCTGGATTGAACTTCCATTTTTAATTTTCTGCAACTTCCATTTTTATTTTTATTTAACTTCATTTTTTATTCAAGATTCTTTTCTACTCGACTTCCTTTTTTATTTGATTTCCAAATAGATCGTTAAGGTACAGTGGTTTCTGGATTGAACTTCCATTTTTAATTTTATGCAACTTTCATTTTTATTTTTATTCAATTTCCATTTTAATTCAATTTACTTTCCTGTTAAACTTCCTTTTTTATTTAATTTCCAAATAGATCGCTAAGGTATAGTGGTTTCTGGATTGAACTTCCATTTTTAATTTTATGCCACTTTCTTTTTTATTTATATTCTACTTCCATTTTTAATCAATTTACTTTTCTATTGAACTTCCTTTTTTATTGAATTTCCAAATAGATCGTTAAGGTATAGTGGTTTCTGGATTGAACTTCCATTTTTAATTTTCTGCAACTTCCATTTTGATTTTTATTTAACTTCCTTTTTTATTCAAATTTCTTTTCTACACAACTTCCTTTTTTATTTAATTTCCAAATACATCGTTAAGGTATAGTGGTTTTTGCATTGAACTTCCATTTTTAATTTTATACAACTTTCATTTTTATTTTTATTCTACTTCCATTTTAATTCAATTAACTTTCCTATTAAACTTCCTTTTTTATTTAATTTCCAAATAGATCATTAAGGTACAGTGGTTTCTGGAATGAACTTCCATTTTTAATTTTCTGCAACTTCCATTTTTATTTTTATTTAACTTCCTTTTTTATTCAAGTTTCTTTTCCACTCAACTTCGTTTTTTATTTAATTTCCAAATAGATCGTTAAGGTATAGTGGTTTTTGGATTGAACTTCCATTTTTAATTTTATGCAACTTTCATTTTTATTTTTATTCAACTTCCATTTTTATTCAATTTACTTTTCTATTAAACTTCCTTTTTTATTTAATTTCCAAATAGATCGTTAAGGTATAGTGGTTTCTGGATTGAACTTCCATTTTTAATTTTATGCAACTTTCATTTTTATTTTTATTCAGCTTCCATTTTTATTCAATTTACTTTTCTATTAAACTTCCTTTTTTATTTAATTTCCAAATAGATTGTTAAGGTAAAGTGGTTTCTGGATTGAACTTCCATATTTCATTTTCTGCAACTTTCATTTTTATTTTTACTCAACTTCCATTTTTATTCAATTTACTTTTCTGTTAAACTTCCTTTTTTATTTAATTTCCTAATAGATCGTTAGGGTATAGTGGTTTCTGGATTGAACTTCCAGTTTTAATTTTATGCAACTTTCATTTTTATTTTTATTCTACTTCCATTTTAATTCAATTTACTTTCCTTCTTAACTTCCTTTTTTATTTAATTTCCAAATAGATCGTTAAGGTATAGTGGTTTCTGGATTGAACTTCCATTTTTAATTTTATGCAACTTTCATTTTTATTTATATTCTACTTCCATTTTTATTCAATTTACTTTTCTATTAAACTTCCTTTTTTATTTAATTTCCAAACAGATCGTTAAGGTATAGTGGTTTCTGGAATGAACTTCCATTTTTAATTTTCTGCAACTTCCATTTGTATTTTTATTTAACTTCCTTTTTTATTGAAGTTTTATTTCTACTCAACTTCCTTTTTTATTTAATTTCCAAATAGATCGTTAAGGTATAGTGGTTTTTGGATGGAACTTCCGTTTTTAATTTTATGCAACTTTCATTTTTATTTTTATTCTACTTCCATTTTAATTCAATTTACTTTCCTATTAAAGTTCCTTTTTTATTTAATTTCCAAATAGATCGCTAAGGTATAGTGGTTTCTGGATTGAACTTCCATTTTTAATTTTGTAACGCCCGCAAAATAATAACATTAAACCCATCAAATAAGGCATTCATTGACATATGAAATAACCACATTCTTCTATTCATCAGAGTTTCATTACAAAAGTATTACATGTTAACAACAAAAGCAAAATGCCCTACGGGCTTACAGCTTTCCAAGTTAACTCTTGGTTACAACAAAAGAGTACTAAGTCATTTACACATTAAGCCCTTGGCTTGAATTTACATGTAATACATCAAAAATAAAACGACAAAAGTATGTCCCCCTCTAGCCTCCCAAGCTATGTCCTTGGAGGTGGCATGCTACCTGTACCTGAAAATGATATTCCCATATAGGGTGAGCCACAGCCCAGTAGAAATACACTAAACCAACCATGAACAATGACTAAAAGATTAGCAATTGATAGATGGCCAACACTGATACATTCACATAAATCACATATTTATGTCTTACGACTTATGAGTCCAAGTTACTTTTCATTTTCCCTTTTTCAACAGATAAGCATGCTAGCTTTATCATCATTTCAACAGATATGTATAAAAACTATATCCCACATTCACAGATAAGCATATAAGCTACATCCACATTTCCAACAGATATGTATAACAACAATATCCCACATTCACAGATAAGCATATAAGCTGTATCCACATTCCCAACAGATATGTATAACAACAATATCCCACATTCACAGATAAGCATATAAGCTGTATCCACATTCCCAACAGATATGTATAACAACAATATCTCACATTCATAGATAAGCATATAAGCTGTATCCACACTTCACAAAGATAAGCATATGAGCTCTATCTTCACTTCTCTAGACAAGCATATGAGCTGTATCTACGGAGTTCATCCCCTAGCTTCTCCCAATACTATCCGGTTTAGAGGTACATCCCCCATCTTCCCCTAAACCGCGGAGTACATCCCCCATCTCCTCCTCTACACATAACGTATACAAACACATTGGTTTTATATACAATCACCCAATACATACAGTTAATGTATTCTATCAACCGTCAAATTCCATGACACATTCTATTGATTAGTTTCTATTTGCCTAATCATCATGCATTGTCTACAACAATCACGACTATCCTCCACCGATAGCCCAAAGCAGTTATCTCTAAACAGAAAATAAATGCACAATGGATATTCAATCAACATTTCATTTCGGTGAGTGATAATTAATTCAACTACACCCTTTAACCCCATACATTCCCAATCTCGACAACTTCAATTCATTTCCTCATTTCTCACAATTAATTATCCCAATTAATCAAACAATGTAATTAGGTCATTTCCATAATTACCATTTCAACCCTTAGGTCCCATTTTCATCAATGATTCAACATTAATTCCATTCCTCTATACCAAACATGCATCTAGGTTTATTATAAATAAAATCCCAACTTTTGTAAAATAACACAAAAGCCCCAAACTTTCACAAAATTACCAAACCAACCCCAACATCTCAAAATACCAAAATTTAAAGACAAAATCCATAGAGAGGAGTAGGATATCCCTACCTCAAATTCGGAGCCCCAAAGGAGAAGATGACAAAACCCAACGTGCTCCAAAACCCGAGATTTTCAGATTAAAATGTAGCCCTCGACGATCAACAACTTTTTTGTAAAGGCCAAAGGTGAGAAAATCACTCCTACTAGATCAAAACCTAGAGAGAAGGTAGAGTTCTAGAGTGAGAGGCTCAACAATGGTGATTTTGGAAAAGTAGGAGAGAGAAGAGAAAGTGAAAAAGTGATTTGAAAAGTCAAAACACGAAACTTAAACCCAGTCGCCCCGCTCGAGCGTCAAACACCCCGCTCGAGCGTCACTCACAGACTCCCGCTCGAGCGTCAACAATCCCGCTCGAGCGGCGGATACACACTCCCAGAACTTTTACAGAACCAGGTCTCCGCTCGAGCTTCCAACTCCCCGCTCGAGCGACACTCACACAACCCCGCTCAAGCGGCCAACTCCACGCTCGAGCGTCCAACACTGCACAGAAAATACTGGATGGGTGCAATTCCCGCTCGAGCGCCAGAACTCCCGCTCAAGCGGACAGGTCAAAATCTGGGCAACTAGTTTTGGTTTCTAAACTCAACCAACCTGTAACAAACCTGCCCAACACATCCCATAACTCAACTACAAAGTAAAAAAAGATGTAAACAAAATAATAATCAACTACCAACCTCTACGGACACATGTCCGGATCACTGTACAACAAGGGTAAATCCAGGATCGCTATAAATTTTATGCAACTTTCATTTTTATTTATATTCTACTTCCATTTTTATTCAATTTACTTTTCTATTAAACTTCCGTTTTTATTTAATTTCCAAATAGATCGTTAAGGTATAGTGGTTTCTGGAATGAACTTCCATTTTTAATTTTCTGCAACTTCCATTTGTATTTTTATTTAACTTCCTTTTTTATTCAAGTTTCATTTCTACTCAACTTCCTTTTTTATTTAATTTCCAAATAGATCGTTAAGGTATAGTGGTTTTTGGATTGAACGTCCATTTTTAATTTTATGCAACTTTCATTTTTATTTTTATTCAACTTCCATTTTTATTCAATTTATTTTTCTATTAAACTTCCTTTGTTATTTAATTTCCAAATAGATCGTTAAGGTAAAGTGGTTTCTGGATTTAACTTCCATATTTAATTTTCTGCAACTTTAATTTTTATTTTTATTCAACTTCCATATTTATTCAATTTACTTTTCTATTAAACTTCCTTTTTTACTTAATTTCCAAATAGATCGTTAAGGTATAGTGGTTTCTGGATTGAACTTCCAATTTCAGTTTTATGCAACTTTCATTTTTATTTTTATTCTACTTCCATTTTAATTCAATTAACTTTCCTATTAAACTTCCTTTTTTTATTTAATTTCCAAATAGATCACTAAAGTATAGTGGTTTCTAGATTGAACTTCCATTTTTAAATTTATGCAACTTTCATTTTTATTTATATTCTACTTCCATTTTTATTCAATTTACTTTTCTATTAAACTTCCTTTTTTATTTAATTTCCAAATAGATCGTTAAGGTATAGTGGTTTCTGGAATGAACTTCCATTTTTAATTTTCCGCAACTTCCATTTTTATTTTTATTTAACTTCCTTTTTTATTCAATTTTCTTTTCTACTCAACTTCCTTTTTTATTTAATTTCCAAAAAGATCGTTAAGGTATAGTGGTTTTTGGATTGAACTTTCATTTTTAATTTTATGCAACTTTCACTTTTATTTTTATTCAACTTCCATTTTTATTCAATTTACCTTTCTATTAGACTTCCTTTTTATTTTATTTCCAAATAGATCGTTAAGGGATAGTGGTTTCTGGAATGAACTTCCATTTTTAATTTTCTGCAACTTCCATTTTTATTTTTATTTAACTTCCTTTTTTATTCAAGTTTCTTTTCTACTCAACTTTCTTTTTTATTTAATTTCCAAATAGATCGTTAAGGTATAGTGGTTTTTGGATTGAACTTCCATTTTTAATTTTATGCAACTTTCATTTTTATTTTTATTCAACTTCCATTTTTATTCAATTTACTTTTCTACTAAACTTCCTTTTTTTATTTAATTTCCAAATAGATCGTTAAGGTATAGTGGTTTCTGGATTGAACTTCCATTTCCAATTTTATGCAACTTTCATTTTTATTTTTATTCTACTTCCATTTTAATTCAATTTACTTTCCTATTAAACTTCATTTTTTATTTAATTTCCAAGTAGATCGTTAAGGTATAGTGGTTTCTGGATTGAACTTCCATTTTGAATTTTATGCAACTTTCATTTTTATTTTTATTCTACTTCCATTTTAATTCAATTTACAATCCTATTAAACTTCCTTTTTTATTTAATTTCCAAATAGATCGTTAAGGTATAGTGGTTTCTGGATTGAACTTCCAAATTTAGTTTTATGCAACTTTCATTTTTATTTTTATTCAGCTTCCATTGTTATTCAATTTACTTTCCTATTAAACTTCCTTTTTTATTTAATTTCCAAATAGATCACTAAGGTATAGTGGTTTCTGGATTGAACTTCCATTTTTAATTTTGTGCAACTTTCATTTTTATTTATATCCTACTTCCATTTTTATTCAATTTACTTTTCTATTAAACTTCCTTTTTTATTTAACTTCCAAATAGATCGTTAAGGTATAGTGGTTTCTGGAATGAACTTCAATTTTTAATTTTCTGCAAGTTTCATTTTTATTTTTATTTAACTTCCTTTTTTATTCAAATTTCTTTTCTACTCAACTTCCTTTTTTATTTAATTTCCAAATAGATCGTTAAGGTATAGTGGTTTTTGGATTGAACTTCCATTTTTAATTTTATACAACTTTCATTTTTATTTTTATTCTACTTCCGTTTTAATTCAATTAACTTTCCTATTAAACTTCCTTTTTTATTTAATTTCCAAACGGATCGCTATGGTATAGTGGTTTCTGGATTGAACTTCCATTTTTAATTTTATGCAACTTTCATTTTTATTCAATTTACTTTTCTATTAAACTTCCTTTTTTATTTAATTTCCAAATAGATCGTTAAGGTATAGTTGTTTCTGGAATGAACTTCCATTTTTAATTTTCTGCAACTTCCATTTGTATTTTTATTTAACTTCCTTTTTTATTCAAGTTTCATTTCTACTCAACTTCCTTTTTTATTTAATTTCCAAATAGATCGTTAAGGTATAGTGGTTTTTGGATTGAACGTCCATTTTTAATTTTATGCCACTTTCATTTTTATTTTTATTCAACTTCCATTTTTATTCAATTTATTTTTCTATTAAACTTCCTTTTTTTATTTAATTTCCAAATAGATCGTTAAGGTAAAGTGGTTTCTGGATTTAACATCCATATTTAATTTTCTGCAACTTTAATTTTTATTTTTATTCAACTTCCATATTTATTCAATTTACTTTTCTATTAAACTTCCCTTTTTACTTAATTTCGAAATAGATCGTTAAGGTATAGTGGTTTCTGGATTGAACTTCCAATTTCAGTTTTATGCAACTTTCATTTTTATTTTTATTCTACTTCCATTTTAATTCAATTAACTTTCCTATTAAACTTCCTTTTTTTATTTATTTTCCAAATAGATCACTAAGGTATAGTGGTTTCTAGATTGAACTTCCATTTTTAAATTTATGCAACTTTCATTTTTATTTATATTCTACTTCCATTTTTATTCAATTTACTTTTCTATTAAACTTCCTTTTTTTATTTAATTTCCAAATAGATCGTTAAGGTATAGTGGTTTCTGGAATGAACTTCCATTTTTAATTTTCTGCAACTTCCATTTTTATTTTTATTTAACTTCCTTTTTTATTCAATTTTCTTTTCTACTCAACTTCCTTTTTTATTTAATTACCAAAAAGATCGTTAAGGTATAGTGGTTTTTGGATTGAACTTCCATTTTTAATTTTATGCAACTTTCACTTTTATTTTTATTCAACTTCCATTTTTATTCAATTTACTTTTCTATTAGACTTCCTTTTTATTTTATTTCCAAATAGATCGTTAAGGGATAGTGGTTTCTGGAATGAACTTCCATTTTTAATTTTCTGCAACTCCCATTTTTATTTTTATTTAACTTCCTTTTTTATTCAAGTTTCTTTTCTACTCAACTTCCTTTTTTATTTAATTTCCAAATAGATCGTTAAGGTATATTGGTTTTTGAATTGAATTTCCATTTTTAATTTTATGCAACTTTCATTTTTATTTTTACTCAACTTCCATTTTAATTCAATTTACTTTCCTGTTAAACTTCCTTTTTTATTTAATTTCCAAATAGATCGCTACGGTATAGTGGTTTCTGGATTGAACTTCCATTTTTAATTTTATGCAACTTTCATTTTTATTTATATTCTACTCCCATTTTTAATCAATATTCTTTTCTATTAAACTTCCTTTTTTATTTAATTTCCAAATAGATCGTTAAGGTATAGTGGTTTCTGGATTGAACTTCCATTTTTAATTTTTTGCAACTTCCATTTTTATTTTTACTTAACTTCCTTTTTCATTCAAATTTCTTTTCTACTCAACTTCCTTTTTTATTTAATTTCCAAATAGATCGTTAAGATATAGTGGTTTTTGCATTGAACTTCCATTTTTTAATTTTATACAACTTTCATTTTTATTTTTATTCAACTTCCATTTTTATTCAATTTACTTTTCTATTAAACTTCCTTTTTTATTTAATGTCCAAATAGATCGTTAAGGTAAAGTGGTTTCTGGATTTAACTTCCACATTTAATTTTCTGCAACTTTCATTTTTATTTTTATTCAACTTCCATATTTATTCAATTTACTTTTCTATTAAACTTCCTTTTTTATTTAATTTCCAAATAGATCGTTAAGGTATAGTGGTTTCTGGATTGAACTTCCAATTTTAGTTTTATGCAACTTCCATTTTTATTTTTATTCTACTTCCATTTTAATTCAATTAACTTTCCTATTAAACTTCCTTTTTTATTTAATTTCCAAATAGATCATTAAGGTATAGTGGTTTCTGGAATGAACTTCCATTTTTAATTTTCTGCAACTTCCATTTTTATTTTTATTTAACTTCCTTTTTTATTCAAGTTTCTTTTCCACTCAACTTCCTTTTTTATTTAATTTCCAAATAGATCGTTAAGGTATAGTGGTATAGCGATCCCGACTTTCCCTTTCGTGTTTAACTATAATCCGGATTCGATTTCGTAAGGGTGCCGTTGTCTTATCCTCTTTCCATCCCTTCCTCTTTGTGTTCGAGCTTTGGGTCGTGTTGGGCAAGTTGGGAATAAGTTGGTTGTGTTTTAAATCATAAAATCTTCGCCCAGTTTTTGGTCTCTCCGCTCGAGCTGCGCTTTTGACGCTCGAGCGGGACTCTGTTGTTGCTTGTCCGCTCGAGCAGGGTTGTTGGCGCTCAAGCGGGGAAATCACCCATCCAGTATTTCATCTGCAAAGGTAGATGCTCGAGCGGGGTATTGGCCGCTCGAGCGGGAACCATGTCGGTAAAAGTTCTGGGAGCGTGCATCTGCCGCTCGAGCAGGGAATTGGACGCTCGAGCGGGGATCTGTGAGTGATGCTCGAGCGGGGAGTTTGGCGCTCGAGCGAGGCGACTTTTATATAAAGCCGAGATCCGACTTTTTTGTTCACTTTTCAACATCCTTTCTCTCTCTTACTTTTCCAAAAAGCTATTTTGAGAGTTCCTCTCACTAAAACCCTAACTTCTCTCTTAGGATTGATCTAGTAGGAGTTGTTTTCTCACCTTGGGCCTTTACAAAAGTTGTGTTGATCGTCGAGGGCTATCTTTTAATCTGAAAATTTCAAGATTTGGAGCATTTCCGTTTCTTCACCTCCTTCGTTGGGTCCCATTATTTGAGGTAGGGATAACCTACTCCATGTTATGAGCTTTGTCTTTGAATTTTAGCATTTTGATGCGTTGGGGGTTTGTTGGGGAATTTTGAAAAAGTTTGGGACCTTTGTGTAATTTTATAAAAGTTGGGATTTAAAATATATAAACCTATATGCATGTTAAGCATAGAGAAATGAGATTTATGTTGGGACATTGATGGAAATGGAACCTTAGGGTTGTTTTGTGAATTATGGTAGTTTATCCTAATTGGTTTAATTAATTAATGCATATTATTAATTGAAGAAAACGAGGAGTTGGATTGAGAATGTTGATATATTATCTATTTGTACATTTATTTCCTGCTTAGAAATAATTGCTTTGGGCTACCGGTGGAGGGTAGTGTTGATTGTTGTAGACAATGTATGATGATTAGGCAAACTAAAACTAATCAATTGGATGTGTCATAGAGTATGACGGTTGATAGAATACATTAACTTTATGTATCTGTGGATTGTGCATGTGACCAATGTGTTTATATGCATTATGTGTAGACGGTTGATAGAATACATTAATTTTATATATTGATTGATTGCGTATGTGATTCTGTGTTTGTATGCATTACTTGTGTATGGGAGGAGATGGGGGATGTACTCCACGATTTAGGGGAAGATGGGGGATGTACCTCTAAACCGGTTAATGGTTTAGGGGAAGATGGGGGATGTACCTCTAAACCGGTTATTGATTAAGGGGAGATAGGGGATGAACCCGGGGATGCAGCTCATATGCTCTCCCATCAAAGTGTTGATACAACTCATATGCTTATCTATTGAAAAGTTGTTTGATTTGATATAGCACTAAAATGTATGTCATCATCGTTTGTGAAGTATGGAAGTAGTTCATGTGCTATTGATACAACACCAAAATGTGTATCCACCTTGAATTTCGAAAATGTTCTAGTGATGAACTATAATCCCATCAAATGTTTTGGCCAGAGTATTGAACCTTGTTTTCAAACCCAAAGTTGAATAAGAAATGGAAGGTGAATTGTAACCTAGACTTAACCATCATGGAATTGTAATAAAATGTAAATGGAAGTGTCAGTGTTGACCATCTATCAGTTGCTAATTTCTTAGTCATTGTTCATAGTTGGTTTAGTATATTTCTACTGGGCTGTGGCTCACCCTATATGGGAACATCATTTTCAGATACAGGTAGCATGCCACCTCCAAGGACATAGCTTGGGAGGCTAGAGACGGACAGACTTTTGTTGTCTTATTTCCTTTTGGATGTATTACGTGTAAATTCAAGCCAAGGGCTTAATGTGTAATTGAGTTAGTACTCTCTTTTGTAACCAAGTGTTAACTTGGAAAGCTGTAAGCCCGTAGGGCATTTGCTTTTGTTGTTAAAATGTAATACTTTTGCAATGAAATACTCTGATTAATTGAAGAATGTGGATCTTTTATATATAAATATAGGTTTATATTGTTGGGTTTAATGTCATTATTTTGAGGGAGTGACAACTTGGTATCAGAGCGTACCGGGTTCGAATACTTTGGGTACGTGGGAAGTGATTAGTATCACAATGGGTTTGTCTCGCTTGTTAAAGACTTAGACGTAATGTTATGTACTTATGTGATAACATGTTTATGTGATTATTTGGGTATGGAATGTAGTTTCTTGGATGTTGATTGGATCCTTGGGTTTCTGGGAGTCCTGTTGGAAAGGCACTTGATCAATGCTGTTTCTGACCGGAACTCTAGTAATGCCTCGGGACTATCATTATCTGGAAATGAAATTCGTAAGTGCTTATGTGTTTATGTGCTTACGTGGAGTGAATTACAGTTGTCCATGTGTTAGGACGTGAGTGTTTAGCTTCGGCACATGTATGAGTGTGCTAACGTGTCTCTGTTACTTTACTAGGATGCCTAGGCGAGGAAGTTGCGATTTCCCTCCTTCCGCTCAGGAAGAGTTGCGGAAACAGTTTGTGGAGTTACGCCAAGGTACTACACCTTTGGTGCGGTTTGAAAGATGGTTTGCTAACCTGTCGAGGTTTGCTCCAGAATTGGTGGAGACGAAGGACTTGCGTTGTTACGAGTTTGAGAGTAAGCTGGTGACGACATCCGTGATAGGATTGCGGGGTCTTGGCATAGAAGATATAGGGCGCTTGTTGAGGCGGCCGCCCATGTAGAGGCTGCGGTGCTAGCAATGGGGCAGAGTGGGGAGGAAGCCATCTCGGCGACTCCTGTGACTCAGGGTGTTGGTAGGCCTTTTAAGAGGCAGAGGGTTTTAAACCCGCAACAGGGAGGTCGGGCTAGAACTACCCTTCCAGTGTTGGATTTGGGTTCGGGAGAAAGTAAGCAGAGGGGCATCATTTGTTTCAGATGTGGTCTGCTGGGCCACAAGGTTTCGGTTTGCCCACAGAAGAAGGGGGCAGGGTTACCAGTTCAACCAGTAGTTGTACCACCAGGATCATCTAACCAGCCGGGTTTTGGACCGATCAAATGCTCAGTGGGGAGGTAGTTGTTGGGGTCTTCATCAGCCCAGATTCTGAACCAATCTCGTGCTCAGGCACCACCTACCTGTTGGGTGTGTAATCAGCCGGGTCATATTCGACGTTTTTGTACTCAGCCGGGGGCTTCTTTAGGGGTTTTGCAACCTAGCCAGGCTCAGTTTCATTCGACTAGGCAGGAACAGTACCGTTTTGGGGGACTAGCAGGCCAGACTGTGAGGGCCTCAGTAGAGTCGAGTTCCCAAGCCCCAGTTGGGAAAGTTTGTAGTTGTTCCAGGTGTGGACAGAGGGGGCACGCCAGTAGTTCTTGTCCGTGGCTTGTGATCTCGTAGGTTATCTTATGTTCGACTAGGCAGGAACAGTACCGTTTTGGGGGACTAGCAGGCCAGACTTTGAGGGCCTCAGTAGAGTCGAGTTCCCAAGCCCCAGTTGGGAAAGTTTGTAGTTGTTCCAGGTGTGGACAGAGGGGGCACGCCAGTAGTTCTTGTCCGTGGCTTGTGATCTCGTAGGTTATCTTATGTTCGACTAGGCAGGAACAGTACCGTTTTGGGGGACTAGCAGGCCAGACTTTGAGGGCCTCAGTAGAGTCGAGTTCCCAAGCCCCAGTTGGGAAAGTTTGTAGTTGTTCCAGGTGTGGACAGAGGGGGCACGCCAGTAGTTCTTGTCCGTGGCTTGTGATCTCGTAGGTTATCTTATGTTTGGGGGTGACCAGCTTCGGCGGTCCAGCAAAGGACGGTAGTGGTGGTAATACCGATGGGTTGGTCTCGTTTTGGCTAATCCGTTTCGTAATCGGTGAATTGTCGTTTTGTAATCATTGGGTTCTGTTGTGTAACCAATGTGTTTTGGGAATGTTGAAATATCTAAACTGTTTGTCTATCTATATACATATGCTTGTTTTGTTAATCTCCTTGGATTGGGTGGATTGGAACATGTTGTAAGCTCTAAAGTTTTATTAATATGATAAGTTGCTGTAAGACCATAAAATCTTTGATAATAATGCATTCTTATGCGTGTGATTTAGTTTTGGGAAAAAAGAGGGCTGATGAACCATGTTTTCAAATTCAAAAGGATTACTGAGGGATGTGTAGCTTAATCAGAATTACAAGGGGGTGAGAACTGTTATACTTGCCGGGTGTCTGAAATTTCATTAGTGTTATCTGATTGATTTTATACGTGTGAAAGTGATGTTAGTCTACTGTCGCGGGAACCCCTCGAGGGGATGTGAAGTGTGCAAGTAATACTAGGTGTTGTATGTATTTAACATGGTGCTTTGCGAGGACATAGTGCATAACCTCATTAGGAATAGACTTGTACCTTCGTGGTAGGTAACGCTGCCGAATTGGCATATGTACTGGTTGGTTGTTTCGATTGAGGGAGTGTTAGCCCCTACGTGAGGGTATGGTTGTTGGCATCGGGGAGTGATGTATTGTAAGCAGTTGGTGCTATATCTCAGGTAGTAGTATATGGGTATTTCCTAAGTTTTTGGGCTTCTTTATTATGATCAAATGTGATAGGTTTGTACCTTAACACTGGTTAGGTCGGGAGATGCTATAGTAAGGGTTGATTGGGTGTACAGCCCGTAGTTAGGGTGTGATCCGTGGATGGAGTCACAGTGGTGTGGTGTTTGCAGATAGAGATGTGGGTTAATAGTGAGGAGGGCGAGGACCTTTACTCTGCTGGATAGTTAGGATGGTGAGTCCTTGAAAGCCTAGTCGACGACATGCGACAGTGTCGGGGTTGGTTCATGATGGTTGCCTAGCGGTAGTTTTGACTAGTGGTTTAGCACGGAGGCTGGGTCTCTGGAGGGTACTCTCGGGATGGGTGACAAGTAAGACGTGGAGGTTTGATGTGATGGTTAGATGTGATGGTTGCGAGAGTTGCGTGGTATTGGCAAGGTTATGTGAGAATGTTCGAGAGAATGTGAGATTTGTATCTCGGGTTAGTGGAAATGGTACCTGTATGTTGGTTCATGTTTTGGGTCTTGCCAGTTAGTGAGTCCGTGGTGACCCCATCGGTTGTATAGGGGTAGTGTTCGTAATGTGATTGGTTATCAATTGTTGGGTTTGGGTTGTGAGTGGATGCCGGTAGCATTCTTTGAAGGAAGAATAGTTCGTGTTCTAGAGTAATGAGTATAGCGTTGGTCAAAGTGGTCCTTCGTGTTGGGTTGTCGTGATTCAGTCAAGGAAGTGAGCAGGCTTGCTAGATAGTCATGGTGAGGGACGGTGATTTCCTTAGACGCAGTGTTGATGTGGTTCAATTTTAGGAGATCTGGTGAGATTCCAAAATTTGTGGTTTGTGTAGGGAACTCCGTGTTTGGGGTTAGTGGTTTGAGTGGCACATCAGTGTGTGGATTACTGGGTGTAGAGTTTATTGAGTTGATTAGACGACTTGCCGGTATCTGGTTTTGGGTTGGCATTGGTCACCTTGAGTTTTAGTCTTGTTTGTTGTAGACTTTGTATGTTGATTAGGGAAAAACTGAAACTAATCGAACATGTTTTGTCGTTGAAGCTGACAGTTTATTTAATTTCCAAATAGATCGGTAAGGTATAGTGGTTTCTGGAATGAACTTCCATTTTTAATTTTCTGCAACTTCCATTTTTATTTTCATTTAACTTCCTTTTTTATTCAAGTTTCTTTTCTACTCAACTTCCTTTTTTATTTAATTTCCAAATAGATCGTTAAGGTATAGTGGTTTTTGGATTGAACTTCCATTTTTAATTTTATGCAACTTTCATTTTTATTTTTATTCAACTTCCTTTTTATGCAATTTTCATTTCTACTCAACTTCCTTTGTTATTTATTTCCAAATAGATCGTTAAGGTATAGTGGTTTCTGGATTGAACTTCCATATTTAATTTTATGCAACTTTCATTTTTATTTTTATTCAACTTCCATTATTATTCAATTTACTTTTCTATTAAACTTCCTTTTTTATTTAATTTCCAAATAAATCGTTAAGGTATAGTGGTTTCTGGATTGAACCTCCATTTTTAATTTTATGCAACTTTCATTTTTATTTTTATTCTACTTCCATTTTAATTCAATTTACTTTCCTATTAAACTTCCTTTTTTATTTAATTTCCAAGTAGATTGTTAAGGTATAGTGGTTTCTGGATTGAACTTCCGCTTTTAATTTTCCGCAACTTTCATTTTTATTTTTATTTTACTTCCATTTTTATTCAATTTACTTTTCTATTAAACTTCATTTTTTATTTAATTTCCAAATAGATCGTTAAGGTATAGTGGTCTCTGGAATGAACTTCCACTTTCAATTTTCTGCAACTTCCATTTTTATTTTTATTCAACTTCCATTTTTATTCAATTTACTTTTCAATTAAACTTCCTTTTTTATTTAATTTCCAAATAAATCGTTAAGGTATAGTGGTTTCTGGATTGAACTTCCATTTTTAATTTTATGCAACTTTCCTTTTTATTTTTATTCTACTTCCATTTTTATTCAATTTACATTTCTATTAAACATCTTTTTTTATTTAATTTCCAAATAGATCGTAAAGGTATAGTGGTTTCTGGAATGAACTTCCATTTTTAATTTTCTGCAACTTCCATTTTTATTTTTATTCAACTTCCATTTTTATTCAATTTACTTTTCTATTAAACTTCCTTTTTTATTTAATTCGCACACAGATCGTTAAGGTATAGTGGTTTCTGGATTGAACTTCCACTTTTTATTTTATGCAACTTTCCTTTTTATTTTTATTCTACTTCCATTTTTATTCAATTTACTTTTCTATTAAACATCTTTTTTTATTTAATTTCCAAATAGATTGTTAAGGTATAGTGGTTTCTTGAATGAACTTTCATTTTTAATTTTCTGCAACTTCCATTTTTATTTTTATTTAACTTCCTTTTTTATTCAAGTTTCTTTTCTACTCAACTTCCTTTTTTATTTAATTTCCAAATAGATCGTTAAGGTATAGTGGTTTTTGGATTGAACTTCCATTTTTAATTTTATGCAACTTTCATTTTTATTTTTATTCAACTTCCATTTTATGCAATTTACTTTTCTATTAAATTTCCTTTTTTATTTAATTTCCAAATAGATCGTTAAGGTATAGTGGTTTCTGGATTGAACTTCCATATTTAATTTTATGCAACTTTCATTTTTATTTTTATTCAACTTCCATTTTTATACAATTTACTTTTCTATTAAACTTCCTTTTTTATTTAATTTCCAAATAGATCGTTAAGGTATAGTGGTTTCTGGATTGAACTTCCATTTTTAATTTTATGCAACTTTCATTTTTATTTTTATTCTACTTCCATTTTAATTCAATTTACTTTCCTATTAAACTTCCTTTTTTATTTAATTTCCATTTAGATCGTTAACGTATAGTGGTTTCTGGATTGAACTTCCATTTTTAATTTTATGCAACTTTCATTTTTATTTTTATTTTACTTCTATTTTTAATCAATTTACTTTTCTATTAAACTTCCTTTTTTATTTAATTTCCAAATAGATCGTTAAGGTATAGTGGTTTTTGAATTGAACTTCCATTTTTAATTTTATGCAACTTCCATTTTTATTTTTATTCAACTTCCATTTTATGCAATTTACTTTTCTATTAAACTTCCTTTTTTATTTAATTTCCAAATAGATCGTTAAGGTATAGTGGTTTCTGGATTGAACTTCCATATTTAATTTTATGCAACTTTCATTTTTATTTTTATTCAACTTCCATTTTTATACAATTTACTTTTCTATTAAACTTCCTTTTTTATTTAATTTCCAAATAGATCGTTAAGGTATAGTGGTTTCTGGATTGAACTTCCATTTTTAATTTTATGCAACTTTCATTTTTATTTTTATTCTACTTCCATTTTAATTCAATTTACTTTCCTATTAAACTTCCTTTTTTATTTAATTTCCATTTAGATCGTTAACGTATAGTGGTTTCTGGATTGAACTTCCATTTTTAATTTTATGCAACTTTCATTTTTATTTTTATTTTACTTCTATTTTTAATCAATTTACTTTTCTATTAAACTTCCTTTTTTATTTAATTTCTAAATAGATCGTTAAGGTATAGTGGTTTCTGGAATGAACTTCCATTTTTAATTTTCTGCAACTTCCATTTTTATTTTTATTTAACATCCTTTTTTATTCAAAATTCTTTTCTACACAACTTCCTTTTTTATTTAATTTCTAATTAGATCGTTAAGGTATAGTGGTTTCTGGATTAAACTTCCATTTTTAATTTTATGCAACTTTCATTTTTATTTTTATTCAACTTCCATTTTTATTCAATTTACTTTTCTATTAAACTTCCTTTTTTATTTAATTTCCAAATAGATTGTTAAGGTAATGTGGTTTCTGGATTGAACTTCCATATTTAATTTTCTGCAACTTTCATTTTTATTTTTATTTAACTTCCATTTTTATTCAATTTACTTTTCTGTTAAACTTCTTTTTTTATTTAATTTCCAAATAGATCGTTAAGTTATAGTGGTTTCTGGATTGAACTTCCATTTTTAATTTTATGCAACTTTCATTTTTATTTTTATTCTACTTCCATTTTAATTCAATTTACTTTCCCATTAAACTTCCTTTTTTATTTAATTTCCAAATAGATCGCTAAGGTATAGTGGTTTCTGGATTGAACTTCCATTTTTAATTTTATGCAACTTTCATTTTTATTTATATTCTACTTCCATTTTTATTCAATTTACTTTTCTATTAAACTTCCTTTTTTATTTAATTTCCAAATAGATCGTTTAGGTATAGTGGTTTCTAGAATGAACTTCCATTTTAATTTCCGTAACTTCCATTTTTATTTTTATTTAACTTCCTTTTTTAGTCAACTTTCATTTTACTCAACTTCCTTTTTTATTTAATTTCCAAATAGATCGTTTGTAACGCCCTCAAAATAATAACAATAAACCCATCAAATAACACATTCATTAACATATGAAATAACCACTTTCTTCCATTCATCAATGTTTCACTACAAAACGTATTACATGTTAACAATAAAAGCAAAATGCCCTACGGGCTTACAGCTTTCCAAGTTAACACTTGGTTACAACAAAGAGTACTAACTCATACACATTAAGCCCTTGGCTTATATTTACATGTAATACATCAAAAGTAAAACGACATCATTATGTCCGCCTCAAGCCTCCCAAGCTATGTCCTTGGAGGTGGCATGCTTCCTGCACCTGAAAATGATATCCCCATATAGGGTGAGCCACAGCCCAGTAGAAATATACTAAACCAACCATGAACAATGACTAAATCATTAGCAATTGATAGATGGCCAACACTGATACATTCACATATTTATGTCATACGACTTATGAGTCCAAGTTTCCTTTCATTTTCCCTTTTTCAACAGATAGGCATATAAGCACTACCCACACTCTCAACAGATACGTATAATAACAATATCCACATTCTCAGATAAGCAAATAAGCTATATCCATATTCTACAACAGATATGTATAATCACAATATCCACAGATAAGCATATAAGCTATATCCACACTTCACAAAGATAAGCATATGAGCTCTATCTTCACTTCTCTAGACAAGCATATGAGCTGTATCTACGGAGTTCATCCCCTATCTTCTCCCAACACTATCCGGTTTAGAGGTACATCCCCTATCTTCCCCTAAACCGCGGAGTACATCCCCCATCTCCTCCTCTACACATAACGTATACAAACTCAATGGTTCTATATACAATCACTCAATACATACAGTTAATGTATTCTATCAACTGTCAAGTTCCATGACACATTTCATTGATTAGTTTCAGTTTGCCTAATCAACATGCATTGTCTACAACAATCACGACTATCCTCCACCGATAGCCCAAAGCAATTATTTCTAAACAGAAAATAAATGCACAATGGATATTCAATCAACATTTCATTTTCCTCTTTCTTCACAATTAATTATCCCAATTAATTATACAATGTAATTAGGCCAATTCCCATAATTAACATTTCAACCCTTAGGTCCCATTTTCATCAATGATTTAACATTCATTCCATTTCTCTAAGCCAAACATGCCTCTAGGTTTATTATGAGTAAAACCCCAACTTTTGTAAAATTGCACAAAAGCCCCAAACTTTTACCAAATTACGAAACCAACCCCAACATCTCAAAATACCAAAATTTAAAGACAAAATTCATAGAGAGGAGTAGGATATCCCTACCTCAAACCCGGAGCCCCAAAGGAGATGAAGACCAAAACCAAAATGCTCCAAACCTCGAAATTTTCAGATCAAAAGGAAGCTCTCGACGATCAACACAACTTTTGTGAAGACAAAAGGTGAGTAAACGATCCTTACTAGATCAAATCTAAGAGAGAAGGGCCGATTTAGAGTGAGAAGCTCTGAAAATGGCTTTTTGGAAAAGTAAGAGAGAGAAGAGAAAGCAAAAAGTGATTTGAAAAGGCACAAATTCGGGACTTTAACCCAGTCTCCCGCTCGAGCGTAAAACACCCCGCTCGAGCGGCCACTCACAGACTTACGCTCGAGCGGCCAACCTCCCGCTCGAGCGCAGAATGCACTCGCTCAGCACTTTTGCAGAACCAGACCTCCGCTCGAGCTCCCAACCCTACGCTCGAGCGTACAACACTGCACAACAAATACTGGATGGGTGTATTCCCCGCTCGAGCGCCAACACCTCCGCTCGAGCGGACAGGCCAAAAATCTGGGCAACTAGTTTTGGTTCCTAAACTCAACCAACCTGAAACAAACCCACCCAACACATCCCATAACTCAAATATGAAGAAAAAGGAATGTAAACACGATGATAACCAACTACCAACATCCACGGACACATGTCCGGATCACTGTACAACAAGGGTAAACCCGGGATCGCTATATCGTTAAGGTATATGGTTTTTGGATTGAACTTCCATTTTTAATTTTATGCAACTTTCATTTTTATTTTTATTCAATTTACTTTCCTATTAAACTTCCTTTTTTATTTTATTTCCAAATAGATCGTTAAGGTATAGTGTTTTTGGATTTAACTTCCATTTTTAATTTTACGCAACTTTCATTTTTATTTTTATTCAACTTCCATTTTTATTCAATTTACTTTTCTATTAAACTTCGATTTTTATTTGATTTCCAAATAGATTGTTAAGGTATAGTGGTTTCGGGATTGAACTTCCGCTTTTAAATTTCTGCAACTTTCCTTTTTCTTTTTATTCAACTTCCATTTTTATTCAATTTACTTTTCTATTAAACTTCATTTTTTATTTAATTTCCAAATAGATCGTTAAGGTATAGTGGTTTTGGGATTGAACTTCCATATTTAATTTTATACAAGTTTCATTGTTATTTTTATTCAACTTCCATTTTAATTCAATTTACTTTCCTATTAAACTTGCTTTTTTATTTAGTTTCCAAATAGATCATTAAGGTATAATGGTTTCGGGATTGAACTTCCGCTTTTAATTTTCTACAACTTTCCTTTTTATTTTTATTCTACTTCCATTTCAATTCAATTAACTTTCCTATTAAACTTCCTTTTTTATTTAATTTCCAAGTAGATGGTTAAGGTATAGTGGTTTCTGGATTGAACTTCTATTTTTAATTTTATGCAACTTTCATTTTTATTTTTATTTTACATCCATTTTTAATCAATTTACTTTACTATTAAACTTCCTTTTTTATTTAATTTCCAAATAGATCGTTAAGATATAGTGGTTTCTGGATTGAACTTCCATTTTTAATTTTCTGCAACTTTCATTTTTATATTTATTCAACTTCCATTTTAATTCAATTTACTTTCCTATTAAAATTGCTTTTTTATTTAATTTCCAAATAAATCGCTAAGGTATAGTGGTTTCTGGATTGAACTTCCATTTTTAATTTTATGCAACTTTCATTTTTATTTATATTCTACTTCTATTTTTATTCAATTTACTTTTCGATTAAACTTCCTTTTTTATTTAATTTCCAAATAGATTGTTAAGGTATCGTGGTTTCTGGAATGAACTTCCATTTTTAATTTTCTGCAACTTCCATTTTTATTTTTATTTAACTTCCTTTTTTATTTAATTTCCAAATAGATCGTTAACGTATAGTGGTTTTTGGATTGAACTTCCATTTTTAATTTTATGC
This sequence comes from Camellia sinensis, assembly GCF_055761805.1. NCBI lineage: Eukaryota > Viridiplantae > Streptophyta > Magnoliopsida > Ericales > Theaceae > Camellia > Camellia sinensis. The sequence goes on along the minus strand of NW_028128987.1, from coordinate 41,793,132 downwards.
AACTTTCATTTTTATTTTTATTCAACTTCCATTTTTGTTCAATTTACTTTCCTATTAAACTTCCTTTTTTTTTTAATTTCCAAATAGATCGTTAAGGTATAGTGGTTTTTGGATTGAACTTCCATTTTTTAATTTATGCAACTTTCATTATTATTTTTATTCAACTTCCATTTTTATTCAATTTACTTTTCTATTAAACTTCCTTTCTTATTTGATTTCCAAATAGATCGTTAAGGTATAGTGGTTTCGGTATTGAACTGCCGCTTTTAATTTTCCGCAACTTTCTTTTTTATTTTTATTCAACTTTCGTTTTTATTCAATTTACTTTTCTGTTAAACTTCCATTTGTATTTAATTTCCAAATAGATCGTTAAGATATAGTGGTTTCTGGATTGAACTTACATTTTTAATTCTATGCAACTTTCATTTTTATTTTTATTCTACTTCCATTTTAATTCAATTTACTTTCCTATTAAACTTCTTTTTTTATTTAATTTCCAAGTAGATCGTTAAGGTATAGTTGTTTCTGGATTGAACTTCCATTTTTTATTTTATGCAACTTTCATTTTTATTTTTATTTTAATTCCATTTTTAATCAATTGACTTTTCTATTAAACTTCTTTTTTTATTTAATTTCCAAATAGATCGTTAAGGTATAGCGGTTTCTGGAATGAACTTCCATTTTTAATTTTCTGCAACTTTCATTTTTATTTTTGTTCAACTTCCATTTTTATTCAATTTACTTTTCTATTAAACTTCCTTTTTTATATAATTTGCACACCGATCGTTAAGGTATAGTGGTTTCTGGATTGAACTTCCACTTTTTATTTTATGCAACTTTCCTTTTTATTTATATTCTACTTCCATTTTTGTACAATTTACTTTTCTATTAAACATCTTTTTTTATTTAATTTTCAAATAGACTGTTAAGGTATAGTGGTTTCTTGAATGAACTTTCATTTTTAATTTTCTGCAACTTCCATTTTTATTTTTATTTAACTTCCTTTTTTATTCAAGTTTCTCTGCTACCCAACATCCTTTTTTATTTAATTTCCAAATAGAACGTTAAGGTATAGTGGTTTTTGGATTGAACTTCCATTTTTAATTTTATGCAACTTTCATTTTTATTTTTATTCAACTTCCATTTCATGCAATTTACTTTTGTATTAAACTACCTTTTTTATTTAATTTCCAAATAGATCGTTAAGGTATAGTGGTTTCTGGATTGAACTTCCATATTTAATTTTATGCAACTTTCATTTTTATTTTTATTCAACTTCCTTCTTTATTTAATTTCCAAATAGATCGTTAAGGTATAGTGGTTTCTGGATTGAACTTGCATTTTTAATTTTATGCAACTTTCATTTTTAGTTTTATTCTACTTCCATTTTAATTCAATTTACTTTCCTATTAAACTTCATTTGTTATTTAATTTCCAAATAGATCGCTAAGGTATAGTGGTTTCTGGATTGAACTTCCATTTTTAATTTTATGCAACTTTCATTTTTATTTATATTCTACTTCCATTTTTGTTCAATTTACTTTTCTATTAAACTTCCTTTTTTATTTAATTTCCAAATAGATCGTTATGGTATAGTGGTTTCTGGAATGAACTTCCATTTTTAATTTTCTGCAACTTCCATTTTTATTTTTATTTAACTTCCTTTTTTATTCAAGATTCTTTCCTACTCAACTTCCTTTTTTATTTAATTTCCAATTAGATCGTTAAGGTATAGTGGTTTTTGGATTGAACTTCCATTTTTAATTTTATGCAACTTTCATTTTTATTTTTATTCAACTTCCATTTTTATTCAATTTACTTTTCTATTAAACTTCTTTTTTTATTTAATTTCCAAATAGATCGTTAAGGTAAAGTGGTTTCTGGATTGAACTTCCATATTTAATTTTCTGTAACTTTCATTTTTATTTTTATTCAACTTTCATTTTTATTCAATTTACTTTTCTGTTAAACTTCATTTTTTATTTAATTTCCAAATAGATCGTTAAGATATAGTGGTTTCTGGATTGAACTTCCATTTTTAATTTTATGCAACTTTCATTTTTATTTTTATTTTACTTCGATTTTAATTCAATTTACTTTCCTATTAAACTTCATTTTTTATTTAATTTCCAAATAGATCGCTAAGGTATAGTGGTTTCTGGATTGAACTTCCATTTTTAATTTTATGCAACTTTCATTTTTATTTTTATTCTACTTCCATTTTTATTGAATTTACTTTTCTATTAAACTTCCCTTTTTATTTAATTTCCAAATAGATCGTTAAGGTATAGTGGTTTCTGGAATGAACTTCCATTTTTAATTTTCTGCAACTTTCATTTTTATTTTTATTTAACTTCCTTTTTTATTCAAGTTTCATTTCTACTCAACTTCATTTTTTATTTAATTTCCAAATAGATCGTTAAGGTATAGTGGTTTTTGGATTGAACTTCCATTTTTAATTTTATGCAACTTTCATTTTTATTTTTATTGAACTTCCATTTTTGTTCAATTTACTTTCCTATTAAACATCCTTTTTTATTTAATTTCCAAATAGATCGTTAAGGTATTGTGGTTTCTGGATTGAACTTCCATTTTTAATTTTCTGCAACTTCCATTTTTATTTTTATTCAACTTCCATTTTTATTCAATTTACTTTTCTATTAAAGTACCTTTTTTATTTGATTTCCAAATAGATCGTTAAGGTATAGTGGTTTCGGGATTGAACTTCTGCTTTTAATTTTCTGCAACTTTCCTTTTTATTTTTATCCAACTTCCATTTTTATTCAATTTACTTTTCTATTAAACTTCATTTTTTATTTAATTTCCAAATAGATCGTTAAGGTATAGTGGTTTCGGGATTGAACTTCCGCTTTTAATTTTCTGCAACTTTCATTTTTATTTTTATTCAACTTCCATTTTTATTCAATTTACTTTTCTGTTAAACTTCCTTTTTTATTTAATTTCCAAATAGATCGTTAAGGTATAGTGGTTTCTGGATTGAACTTCCAAATTTAATTTTCTGCAACTTTCATTTTTATTTTTATTTAACTTCCATTTTTATTCAATTTACTTTTCTATTAAAATTCCTTTTTTATTTAATTTCCAAATAGATCGCTAAGGTATAGTGGTTTCTGGATTGAAGTTCCATTTTTAATTTTATGCAACTTTCATTTTTATTTTTATTCTACTTCCATTTTTATTCAATTTACTTTCCTATTAAACTTCCTTTTTTTATTTAATTTCCAAGTAGATCGTTAAGGTATAGTGTAACGCCCTCAAAATAATAACATTAAACTCATCAAATAAGACATTCATTGACATATGAAATAACCACATTCTTCTATTCATCAGAGTTTCATTACAAAAGTATTACAAGTTAACAACAAAAGCAAAATGCCCTACGGGCTTACAGCTTTCGAAGTTAACACTTGGTTACAACAAAGGAGTACTAACTCATTTACACATTAAGCCCTTGGCTTGAATTTACATGTAATACATCAAAAATAAAACGACAAAAGTATGTCCGCCTCTAGCCTCCCAAGCTATGTCCTTGGAGGTGGCATGTTACCTGTACCTGAAAATGATATTCCCATATAGGGTGAGCCACAGCCCAGTAGAAACACACTAAACCAACCATGAACAATGACTAAAAGATTAGCAATTGATAGACAGCCAACACTGATACATTCACATAAATCACATATTTATGTCATACGACTTATGAGTCCAAGTTACTTTCCTTTTCCCTTTTTCAACAGATAAGCATGTTAGCTCTATCATCATTTCAACAGATATGTATGAAAACTATATCCCACATTCACAGATAAGCATATAAGCTATATCCACATTCTCAACAGATATGTATAACGACAATATCCCACATTCACAGATAAGCATATAAGCTGTATCCACATTCTGAAGATAAGCATATGAGCTCTATCTTCACTTCTCTAGACAAGCATATGAGCTGTATCTACGGAGTTCATCCCCTATCTTCTCCCAACACTATCTGGTTTAAAGGTACATCCCCTATCTTCCCCTAAACTGCGGAGTACATCCCCCATCTCCTCCTCTACACATTACGTATAAAAACACATTGGTTCTATATACAATCATTCAATACATATAGTTAATGTATTCAATACAATTTCATTTCATTTCCTCATTTCTCACAATTAATTATCCCAATTAATCAAATAATGTAATTAGGTCATTTTCCATAATTACCATTTCAACCCTTAGGTTCCATTTTCATCAATGATTCAACATCAATTCCATTCCTCTATACCAAACATGCATCTAGGTTTATTATAAATAAAACCCCAACCTTTGTGAAATAACACAAAAGCCCCAAACTTTCACAAAATTACCAAACCAACCCAAACATCTCAAAATACCAAAATTTAAAGACAAAATCCATAGAGAGGAGTAGGATATCCCTACCTCAAATCCGAAGCTCCAAGGGAGAAGATGACAAAACCCAACGTGCTCCAAGTCCCGAAATTTTCATATTAAAATGTAGCCCTCGACGATCAACAACCTTTTTGTAAAGGCCAAAGGTGAGCAAATCACTCATACTAGATCAAAACCTAGAGAGAAGGTAGAGTTCTAGAGTGAGAGGCTCAACAATGGTGTTTTTGGAAAAGTAGGAGAGAGAAGAGAAAGTGAAAAAGTGATTTGGAAAGTCAAAACACGGAACTTAAACCCAGTCGACCCGCTCGAGCGTCAAACACCCCGCTCGAGCGTCACTCACAGACTCCCGCTCGAGCGTCAACAATCCCGCTCGAGCGGCGGATACACACTCCCAGAACTTTTACAGAACCAGGTCTCCGCTCGAGCTTCCAACTCCCCGCTCGAGCGTCACTCACACAACTCCGCTCGAGCGGCCAATCCCACGCTCGAGCGTGCAACACTGCACAGAAAATACTGGATGGGTGCAATTCCCGCTCGAGCGCCAAAACCCCCGCTCGAGCGGACAGGTCAAAATCTGGGCAACTAGTTTTGGTTTCTAAACTCAACCAACCTATAACAAACCTGCCCAACACATCCCATAACTCAACTACGAAGTAAAAAGGATGTAAACAAAATAATAACCAACTACTAACATCCACGGACACATGTCCGGATCACTGTACAACAAGGGTAAATCCGGGATCGCTATAACCTCCCCCCTTAAAGAATTTCGTCCCCGAAATTAAGCACAAGTTTTCAAAAATAGGTTTTCCTCCATTTTAAACAATGTTACATTTTAACATTCAACAATCCGACCCATTACCAGTCACCCCCTCCCTTTAACAAGAGGCATTTCACAATATGTAAACAACATATGTACCTTCAACATGCATCAACATTACGCATTTCCTTTCCAATTTTAACAACATATTCAACATATATAATGTTACATTCAACTTCCATATGAGGCAAGTTCCAAAACATACTTCCAATAAACCAAAAATTTTCAATGTTTCACAACTTAAGACATATATAAAAGTTCTTAAGTTCAATAATAGTTCAAAATTTAAATACAAGATTACATATCAACAAACAAGTCCGGATATTTCTCGCGGACTTCCAACTCATGTTCCCAAGTGGCTTCCTCCACTCCGTGATGTTTCCACAAGACTTTCACCAAAGGAATGGTCTTGCCACGCAGGACCTGTTCCCGCCTATCCAAGACCCGAACCGGTCTCTCCTCATACGAGGCATCCTCATCTACCTCTAAATCGGTCCAATCCAATACATGTGATGGATCTGGCTCATACTTCCGAAGCATACTCACATGAAACACGTCATGCACTCCGGACAACTGCGGCGGTAAGGCTAACTGATAAGCAACCTCGCCAATCCTCTCAAGGATCTCAAAAGGACCAATAAACCGAGGGGATAACTTCCCACTCTTCCCAAACCTCATCAAACCTCGCCTAGGTGATATCTTCAGAAAGACATGATCACCTACCTCAAACGCCAAAGGCCTCCTCCTACGGTCAGCATAAGATTTCTGACGACTCTGGGCTGTAACAAGCCTCCTACGGATAAGCTCAACTTTCTCCGTCGTCTCCCTAACCAACTCCGGACCCAACAAAGGTGCATCACCCACCTCGGCCCAACACACTGGAGACCTACACGGTCGGCCATACAAGGCCTCAAATGGTGCCATACCGATGCTAGACTGAAAACTGTTGTTGTAGGCAAACTCTACCAAAGGTAAGTGCCTCTCCCATGTCCCACTGAAGTCCAAGACATAACCCCGAAGCATATCCTCGAGGATCTGAATAGTACGCTCGGACTGCCCGTCAGTCTGAGGATGATAAGCCGTACTAAAGGTCAACTTAGTGCCCAAGGCACTCTGCAAACCCTGCCACAACCTGGCAGTAAAACGAGGATCTCTATCTGAGACGATCGTCACTGGGACCCCGTGCAATCTCACTATGTCCCGAATATACAAGTCGGCAAGATGATCTACCGAATCTCTCACGCGCATAGGAATGAAGTGCGCCGACTTAGTCAACCGGTCTACAACCACCCCAATAGCATTACTACCCCGCTGAGTCCTCGGAAGACCTACAACGAAGTCCATAATGACATGCTCCCACTTCCACTCGGCAATAGGCAAGGTTTGCAACAAACCCGCTGGCCTCTGATGCTCGGCCTTCACTTGCTGGCAAGTAAGGCACTTCGATACGAAAACAGCCACATCTCTCTTCATACCCCGCCACCAAAACTGGCGACCCAAATCCTGATACATCTTAGTACCTCCCGGATGCACCGCAAGACGTGAATGGTGAAACTCTCGGAGTACTTCCTCTCGGCAAGACTCCGGCACAAACAAACGGTCTCGGTATCTCACACTCAGGTCGGGATACACCGTCAAACCCTTCTCAACCTTCCCAGAGGAGATCTTCTCTCGGAGGGATTCTACCTCAAGGTCACCTCTCTGTGCCTCTAACACTCGTGTCACAAGTGTAGGCTGCGCAACAACAGAAAACAAGGCCGCAGCCTCAACGGATTCGCCCAGTAGCAAATCAAACTCGCCAAGTGCTCCCAACATCTCCCATTCCCGGATGGCTATACTAGCTACATCACTAATGGATTTCCTACTAAGGGCATCGGCCACAACATTGGCCTTTCCCGGATGATAGTGCAACTCAAAATCATAGTCCTCAATGAACTCCATCCATCTCCTCTGTCTCAAATTCAAGTCTCTCTGTGTAAACAGATACTTCAAACTCTTGTGGTCCGAGAACACCTCGAACTTCTCACCATAAAGGTAGTGCCTCCAGATTTTCAAGGCAAAGATCACAGCCACTAACTCTAGGTCGTGTGTAGGGTAATTCTTCTCGTGTATTTTCAACTGACGTGAGCCATAAGCTACCACTTTCCCCTCTTGCATCAACACACAACCCAAACCCTCTCGTGAGGCATCACAATAAACCGCATAACCCAACCCTCTCTCCGAAATAATCAACACCGGAGCAGCGGTCAATCTAACTTTCAACTCTTGGAACGACTTTTCACAAGTCTCACTCCACACGAACTTGACTCCCTTCCGAGTTAGTCTAGTCAACGGTGACGCTAACCTGGAGAAATCTTTCACGAACCGGCGGTAATACCCAGCTAATCCCAGAAAACTGCGGATCTCAAATACACTCTTAGGCTGTGCCCAATCTTGCACTGCCTCTACCTTGGATGTATCAACAGACACCCATTCCCTGGATACCACGTGGCCTAGGAATTTGACTTCTCCTAGCCAGAACTCACATTTCTCAAACTTGGCATACAGCCTATGGGCTCTAAGCAACTCAAGCACCACTCTCAAGTGTTCCTCGTGCTCCTCCTCCGAAGACGAATAGACAAGAATGTCGTCCACAAAAATGACTACGAATCGGTCCAAGAATTCCCGGAAGATCCAGTTCATCAAGTCCATAAAGACTGCCGGTGCATTGGTAAGCCCAAATGGCATCACCAGAAACTCATAATGGCCATACCGCGTACGAAATGCCGTCTTAGGAATATCCTCCTCCCTGACCCTCAACTGGTGGTAACCCGATCTCAAGTCTATCTTAGAGAAACAACGTGAACCCTTCAACTGGTCAAACAAATCATCTATACGGGGCATAGGGTACTTATTCTTGACCGTAGCCCGATTCAACTTCCGGTAGTCTATACACAATCTCAAGGCACCATCTTTCTTCTTAGCAAAGAGGGCCGGTGCTCCCCATGGTGAAACACTAGGGCGAACAAAACCCTTATCTAGCAATTCCTGGAGCTGAACTTTCAACTCAACCAACTCTGCTGGAGCAAAACGATAAGGTGCCATAGAAATCGGCGCCGTGCCGGGCACCAAATCAATAGAGAACTCTATCTCTCGGTGAGGTGGCAAACTAACAAGATCTTCGGGAAAGACATCCGAATACTCACAAACCACCCTCGGCAACACAAGCTGGGTCTCACCACTCTCACCACTCTCAAAACTGGCAAGTAGACTACTAAGCTCACTTCGCCCTCGCGAATCATACCCCGGTGGCAAAACACTACCAACCCGGTCTCCCAAGAAATGGAACCACTCCCCGCTCAAGGTACATAACGTGACCCTCTGGCGGTAGCAATCGATAACAGCCCGGTATGACGATAGCCAGTCCATACCCAAAATAACATCAAAACCCTTCATGGGCATGACAACAAACGGAAAAGGAAGCCTATAGTCGGCAACCTCTATATCACAACCTCTAACACCCTGTTTCAGAATCAACTCACCACCAAGAGGTGACACTACACAAAGAGGAGATGCTAACTGTGCTAACTCCAATTCCAAAACAGATGCAAATGCAGCAGATACAAAAGAATGAGATGCACCCGTGTCTATCAACACATTAGCAACCGAGTTGCAAAACAGAAAAGTACCTCTCACCACCGATGGAGCTGGTACTAAATCCTGCGCGGTAACAGCATACACGCGCCCTGTAGGCCCCTGGTCTACCTGCTCACCTCTAGGAGCAAAAGACTGCTGCACAGACTGGGACGACGAAGCCCCCAGATTGGCTCTCGAGGCCTGCACAGACTGAGCTGGCTGAAAACTCTGCGTCTGCCTGGAACCAGACGCTCCCGAAGTGGCACTCAACTGCGGGCAAAACCTCTTCAGGTGCCTAGGCTGTCCACACTGATAACAAGACAAGGGCTGCCCCCTGCCCAAACTCTGACTCTGCGGTCTAGCTGAAGAAGAAGCAGCTCTCTGACCCCCACCCTTCTGCGGGCAAACAGAAACCTTGTGACCCAACTGGCCACACTTGTAACAAGCAAACTCCCCCTGATTGCCTCTCCCCGAGCCTGCACTTGGCACTGGAAAGGTCGATCTAGAAACTGCTCCCTGAGACTGCTGAGGGTTATAACCCCTCTGCCTCCTGCCATCGCCCTGGCCATCTTGGCCCCTCTTGGAGCCCCTCTGCTCTTCCTCCTCTTCCTGCATCATAATTTCCATATGAGCAGCAGCATCTACCAAGTGCCTATACTCTCGGATGTAAGACCCACCAACTCTCAACTTGAGGCCCCGCCTCAACTTCCGCTCAAACTCATAGCAACGACGTTCCTCGGACGCCACCAGTTCAGGTGCAAACCTGGACAGACTGGTAAAAGTAGCCTCAAACTCGGCCACTGACAAGCCCTGCTGTTTAAGCCGGCTAAACTGATCCCTCAGCTTCTCCCTAGCTGCTGCAGACAAAAACCTCTCATGAAAAGCATTTACAAACGCCTCCCAAGTACCACCGACACGAGCCTTCTCGTATTTCCACCATTGACCCGCATCTCCCTTCAGCTGGAAGGATGCCAAGGTCACTTTCAGTGCTCCGTCCTCGATGCCAAGCATCTCGAACGTCTTACTCATTTGCTCTAGCCACTCATCAGCCTTCAGTGGCTCCTTTGGATCCCCGATAAACTCATCCGGGTTAGACCGGAAAAACTCCCTCTTCAAGAAAGAAGGCCCTGCCTCAGCTGCCTGGTTCCCAGCTCTAAGAATACCCAAAGCTCCTGCTATCTCTCTGGCCAAGGCACCCATGGCCTGCTGACCCACTGGCTCGGCCACATTGGCCTGACCAACTCCCGCCTGTACTGCCGGAACCTCCTCCGGTAATGGTACTTCCTGCCTTGCAGGTCTACCACGCCTAGCACCTCTTCCTCGTCCTGACATCCTAATAAAGGTAATACAGAACGTTAGCACATTCATAAATGTGCCGAAACTAAACACTCGCGTCCTAATGCATGGACAACTGTAATTCACTCCACGTAAGCACATAAACACATAAGCACTTACGAATTTCGTTTCCGGATAATGATAGTCCTGAGGCGTCACTAGAGTTTCGGTTAGAAACAGCATTGATCAAGTGCTTTTCCAACAAGACTCCCAGCAACCCAAGGATCCAATCAACATCCTAGAAACTAAATCCCATACCCACATAGTCACATAAGCATGTTATCAATTAGGCACATAGCATATAACACTACATCTAAGTCTCTATCAAGCGAGACAAACCCATTGACATATGAAATAAGTTGTAGCGCCCTCAAAATAATAACATTAAACTCATCAAATAAGACATTCATTGACATATGAAATAACCACATTCTTCTATTCATCAGAGTTTCATTACAAAAGTATTACATGTTAACAACAAAAGCAAAATGCCCTACGGGCTTACAGCTTTCGAAGTTAACACTTGGTTACAACAAAGGAGTACTAACTCATTTACACATTAAGCCCTTGGCTTGAATTTACATGTAATACATCAAAAATAAAAACGACAAAAGTATGTCCGCCTCTAGCCTCCCAAGCTATGTCCTTGGAGGTGGCATGTTACCTGTACCTGAAAATGATATTCCCATATAGGGTGAGCCACAGCCCAGTAGAAACACACTAAACCAACCATGAACAATGACTAAAAGATTAGCAATTGATAGACGGCCAACACTGATACATTCACATAAATCACATATTTATGTCATACGACTTATGAGTCCAAGTTACTTTCCTTTTCCCTTTTTCAACAGATAAGCATGTTAGCTCTATCATCATTTCAACAGATATGTATGAAAACTATATCCCACATTCACAGATAAGCATATAAGCTATATCCACATTCTCAACAGATATGTATAACGACAATATCCCACATTCACAGATAAGCATATAAGCTGTATCCACATTCTCAAGATAAGCATATGAGCTCTATCTTCACTTCTCTAGACAAGCATATGAGTTGTATCTACGGAGTTCATCCCCTATCTTCTCCCAACACTATCCGGTTTAAAGGTACATCCCCTATCTTCCCCTAAACCGCGGAGTACATCCCCCATCTCCTCCTCTACACATAACGTATACAAACACATTGGTTCTATATACAATCATTCAATACATATAGTTAATGTATTCTATCAATCGTCAAATTTCATGACACATTCCATTGATTAGTTTTCGTTTGCCTAATCATCATGCCTTGTCTACAACAATCACGACTATCCTCCACCGATAGCCCAAAGTAGTTATCTCTATACAGAAAATAAATGCACAATGGATATTCAATCAACATTTCAATTCGGTGAGTGATAAACAATTCAACTACACCCTTTAACCCCATACATTCCCAATCTCGACAATTTCATTTCATTTCCTCATTTCTCACAATTAATTATCCCAATTAATCAAATAATGTAATTAGGTCATTTTCCATAATTACCATTTCAACCCTTAGGTTCCATTTTCATCAATGATTCAACATCAATTCCATTCCTCTATACCAAACATGCATCTAGGTTTATTATAAATAAAACCCCAACCTTTGTGAAATAACACAAAAGCCCCAAACTTTCACAAAATTACCAAACCAACCCCAACATCTCAAAATACCAAAATTTAAAGACAAAATCCATAGAGAGGAGTAAGATATCCCTACCTCAAATCCGAAGCTCCAAGGGAGAAGATGACAAAACCCAACGTGCTCCAAATCCCGAAATTTTCAGATTAAAATGTAGCCCTCGACGATCAACAACCTTTTTGTAAAGGCCAAAGGTGAGCAAATCACTCCTACTAGATCAAAACCTAGAGAGAAGGTAGAGTTCTAGAGTGAGAGGCTCAACAATGGTGTTTTTGGAAAAGTATGAGAGAGAAGAGAAAGTGAAAAAGTGATTTGGAAAGTCAAAACACGGAACTTAAACCCAATCGACCCGCTCGAGCGTCAAACACCCCGCTCGAGCGTCACTCACAGACTCCCGCTCGAGCGTCAACAATCCCGCTCGAGCGGCGGATACACACTCCCAGAACTTTTACAGAACCAGGTCTCCGCTCGAGCTTCCAACTCCCCGCACGAGCGTCACTCACACAACTCCGCTCGAGCGGCCAATCCTACGCTCGAGCGTGCAACACTGCACAGAAAATACTGGATGGGTGCAATTCCCGCTCGAGCGCCAAAACCCCCGCTCGAGCGGACAGGTCAAAATCTGGGCAACTAGTTTTGGTTTCTAAACTCAACCAACTTGTAACAAACTTGCCCAACACATCCCATAACTCAACTACGAAGTAAAAAGGATGTAAACAAAATAATAACCAACTACAAACATCCACGGACACATGTCCGGATCACTGTACAACAAAGGTAAATTCGGGATCGCTATATATAGTGGTTTCTGGAATGAACTTCCATTTTTAATTTTCTGCAACTTCCATTTTTATTTTTATTTAACTTCCTTTTTTATTCAAGTTTCATTTCTACTCAGCTTCCTTTTTTATTTAATTTCCAAATAGATCGTTAAGGTATATTGGTTTTTGCATTGAACTTCTATTTTTAATTTTATGCAACTTTCATTTTTATTTTTATTCAACTTCCATTTTATGCAATTTACTTTTCTATTAAACTTCTTTTTTTATTTGATTTCCAAATAGATCGTTAAGGTATAGTGCTTTCTGGATTGAACTTCCATATTTAATTTTATGCAACTTTCATTTTTATTTTTATTCAACTTCCATTTTTATCCAATTTACTTTTCTGTTAAACTTCCTTTTTTATTTAATTTCCAAATAGATCGTTAAGGTATAATGGTTTCTGGATTGAACTTCCATTTTTAATTTTATGCAACTTTCATTTTTATTTTTATTCTACTTCCATTTTAATTCAATTTACTTTCCTATTAAACTTCATTTGTTATTTAATTTCCAAATAGATCGTTAGGGTATACTAGTTTCTGGATTGAACTTCCGTTTTTAATTTTATGCAACTTTCATTTTTATTTATATTCTACTTCCATTTTTGTTCAATTTACTTTTCTATTAAACTTCCTTTTTTATTTAATTTCCAAATAGATCGTTAAGGTATAGTGGTTTCTGGAATGAACTTCCATTTTTAATTTTCTGCAACTTCCATTTTTATTTTTATTTAACTTCCTTTTTTATTCAAGATTCTTTTCTACTTAACTTCCTTTTTTATTTAGTTTCCAATTAGATCGTTAAGGTATAGTGGTTTTTGGATTGAACTTCCATTTTTAATTTTATGCAACTTTCATTTTTATTTTTATTCAACTTCCATTTTTATTCAATTTACTTTTCTATTAAACTTCTTTTTTTATTTAATTTCCAAATAGATCGTTAAGGTAAAGTGGTTTCCCGATTGAACTTCCATATTTAATTTTCTACAACTTTCATTTTTATTTTTATTCAACTTCCATTTTTATTCAATTTACTTTTCTGTTAAACTTCCTTTTTTATTTAATTTCCAAATAGATCGTTAAGGTATAGTGGTTTCTGGATTGAACTTCCATTTTTAATTTTATGCAACTTTCATTTTTATTTTTATTCTACTTCTATTTTAATTCAATTTACTTTCCTATTAAACTTCATTTTTTATTTAATTTCCAAATAGATCGCTAAGGTATAGTGGTTTCTGGATTGAACTTCCATTTTTAATTTTATGCAACTTTCATTTTTATTTTTATTCTACTTCCATTTTTATTTAATTTACTTTTCTATTAAAATTCCCTTTTTATTTAATTTCCAAATAGATCGTTAAGGTATAGTGGTTTCTGGAATGAACTTCCATTTTTAATTTTCTGTAACATCCATTTTCATTTTTGTTTAACTTCCTTTTTTATTCAAGTTTCATTTCTACTCAACTTCCTTTTTTATTTAATTTCCAAATAGATCGTTAAGGTATAGTGGATTTTGGATTGAACTTCCATTTTTAATTTTATGCAACTTTCATTTTTATTTTTATTGAACTTCCATTTTTGTTCAATTTACTTTCCTATTAAACATCCTTTTTTATTTAATTTACAAATAGATCGTTAAGGTATAGTGGTTTCTGGATTGAACTTCCATATTTAATTTTCTGCAACTTCCATTTTTATTTTTATTCAACTTCCATTTTTATTCAATTTACTTTTCTATTAAAGTACCTTTTTTATTTGATTTCCAAATAGATCGTTAAGGTATAGTGGTTTCGGGATTGAACTTCCGCTTTTAATTTTCTGCAACTTTCCTTTTTATTTTTATCCATTTCCAATTTTATTCAATTTACTTTTCTATTAAACTTCCTTTTTTATTTAATTTCCAAATAGATCGTTAAGGTATAGTGGTTTCGGGATTGAACTTCCGCTTTTAAGTTTCTACAACTTCAATTTTTATTTTTATTCAACTTCCATTTTTATTCAATTTACTTTTCTGTTAAACTTCCTTTTTTATTTAATTTCCAAATAGATCGTTAAGGTATAGTAGTTTCTGGATTGAATTTCCATTTTTAATTTTATGCAACTTTCATTTTTATTTTTATTCTACTTCCATTTTAATTGAATTTACTTTCCTATTAAACTACATTTGTTATTTAATTTCCAAATAGATCGCTAGGGTATAGTGGTTTCTGGATTGAACTTCCATTTTTAATTTTATGCAACTTTCATTTTTATTTATATTCTACTTCCATTTTTGTTCAATTTACTTTTCTATTAAACTTCTTTTTTTATTTAATTTCCAAATAGATCGTTAAGGTATAGTGGTTTCTGGATTGAACTTCCATTTTTAATTTTATGCAACTTTCATTTTTATTTTTATTCTACTTCCATTTTAATTCAATTTACTTTCCTATTAAACTTCATTTGATATTTAATTTCCAAATAGATCGTTAGGGTATACTAGTTTCTGGATTGAACTTCCATTTTTAATTTTATGCAACTTTCATTTTTATTTTTATTCAACTTCCATTTTTATTCAATTTACTTTCCTATTAAACTTCTTTTTTTATTTAATTTCCAAATAGATCGTTAAGGTAAAGTGGTTTCCCGATTGAACTTCCATATTTAATTTTCTGCAACTTTCATTTTTATTTTTATTCAACTTCCATTTTTATTCAATTTACTTTTCTGTTAAACTTCTTTTTTTTATTTAATTTCCAAATAGATCGTTAAGGTATAGTGGTTTCTGGATTGAACTTCCATTTTTAATTTTATGCAACTTTCATTTTTATTTTTATTCTACTTCCATTTTAATTCAATTTACTTTCCTATTAAACTTCCTTTTTTATTTAATTTCCAAATAGATCGCTAAGGTATAGTGGTTTCTGGATTGAACTTCCATTTTTAATTTTATGAAACTTTCATTTTTATTTTTATTTTACTTCCATTTTTATTTAATTTAATTTTCTATTAAACTTCCCTTTTTATTTAATTTCCAAATAGATCGTTAAGGTATAGTGGTTTCTGGAATGAACTTCCATTTTTAATTTTCTGCAACTTCCATTTTCATTTTTATTTAACTTCCTTTTTTATTCAAGTTTCATTTCTACTCAACTTCCTTTTTTATTTGATTTCCAAATAGATCGTTAAGGTATAGTGGTTTTTGGATTGAACTTCCATTTTTAATTTTATGGAACTTTCATTTTTATTTTTATTGAACTTCCATTTTTGTTCAATTTACTTTCCTATTAAACATCTTTTTTTATTTAATTTCCAAATAGATCGTTAAGATAAAGTGGTTTCCCGATTGAACTTCCATATTTAATTTTCTGCAACTTTCATTTTTATTTTTATTCAACTTCCATTTTTATTCAATTTACTTTTCTATTAAAGTACCTTTTTTATTTGATTTCCAAATAGATCGTTAAGGTATAGTGGTTTCGGGATTGAACTTCCGCTTTTAATTTTCTGCAACTTTCCTTTTTTTTTTTATCCATGTCCAATTTTATTCAATTTACTTTTCTATTAAACTTCCTTTTTTATTTAATTTCCAAATAGATCGTTAAGGTATAGTGGTTTCGGGATTGAACTTCCGCTTTTAATTTTCTGCAATTTCATTTTTATTTTTATTCAACTTCCATTTTTATTCAATTTACTATTCTGTTAAACTTCCTTTTTTATTTAATTTCCAAATAGATCGTTAAGGTATAGTGGTTTCTAGATTGAACTTCCAAATTTAATTTTCTGTAACTTTCATTTTTATTTTTATTCAACTTCCATTTTTATTCAATTTACTTTTCTATTAAACTTCCTTTTTTATTTAATTTCCAAATAGATCGCTAAGGTATAGTGGTTTCTGGATTGAACTTCCATTTTTAATTTTATGCAACTTTCATTTTTATTTTTATTCTACTTCCATTTTAATTCAATTTACTTTCCTATTAAACTTCATTTGTTATTTAATTTCCAAATAGATCGTTAGGGTATACTAGTTTCTGGATTGAACTTCCATTTTTAATTTTATGCAAATTTCATTTTTATTTTTATTCAACTTCCATTTTTATTCAATTTACTTTCCTATTAAACATCTTTTTTTATTTAATTTCCAAATAGATCGTTAAGATAAAGTGGTTTCCCGATTGAACTTCCATATTTAATTTTCTGCAACTTTCATTTTTATTTTTATTCAACTTCCATTTTTATTCAATTTACTTTTCTGTTAAACTTCCTTTTTTATTTAATTTCCAAATAGATCGTCAAGGTATAGTGGTTTCTGGATTGAACTTCCAAATTTAATTTTCTGCAACTTTCATTTTTATTTTTATTCAACTTCCATTTTTATTCAATTTACTTTTCTATTAAACTTCCTTTTTTATTTAATTTCCAAATAGATCGCTAAGGTATAGTGGTTTCTGGATTGAACTTCCATTTTTAATTTTATGCAACTTTCATTTTTATTTTTATTCTACTTCCATTTTAATTCAATTTACTTTCCTATTAAACTTCATTTGTTATTTAATTTCCAAATAGATCGTTAGGGTATACTAGTTTTTGGATTGAACTTCCATTTTTAATTTTATACAACTTTCATTTTTATTTTTATTCAACTTCCATTTTATGCTATTTACTTTTCTATTAAACTTCGTTTTTTTATTTTATTTCCAAATAGATCGTTAAGGTATAGTGGTTTCTGGATTGAACTTTCATATTTAATTTTATGCAACTTTCATTTTTATTTTTATTCAACTTCCATTTTTATTCAATTTACTTTTCTGTTAAACTTTCTTTTTTTTTTAATTTCCAAATAGATCGTTAAGGTATAGTGGTTTCTGGATTGAACTTCCATTTTTAATTTTATGCAACTTTCCTTTTTATTTTTATTCTACTTCCATTTTAATTGAATTTACTTTCCTATTAAACTTCATTTGTTATTTAATTTCCAAATAGATCGCTAGGGTATAGTGGTTTCTGGATTGAACTTCCATTTTTAATTTTATGCAACTTTCATTTTTATTTTTATTCAACTTCCATTTTACGCAATTTCCTTTTCTATTAAACTTCTTTTTTTATTTGATTTCCAAATAGATCGTTAAGGTATAGTACTTTCTGGATTGAACTTTCAGATTTAATTTTATGCAACTTTCATTTTTATTTTTATTCAACTTCCATTTTTTTTCAATTTACTTTTCTGTTAAACTTCCTTTTTTATTTAATTTCCAAATAGATCGTTAAGGTATAGTGGTTTCTGGATTGAACTTCCATTTTTAATTTTATGCAACTTTCATTTTTATTTTTATTCTACTTCCATTTTAATTCAATTTACTTTTCTATTAAACTTCATTTGTTATTTAATTTCCAAATAGATCGCTAGGGTATAGTGGTTTCTGGACTGAACTTTCATTTTTAATTTTATGCAACTTTCATTTTTATTTATATTCTACTTCCATTTTTGTTCAATTTACTTTTCTATTAAACTTCCTTTTTTATTTAATTTCCAAATAGATCGTTAAGGTATAGTGGTTTCTGGAATGAACTTCCGTTTTTAATTTTCTGCAACTTCCATTTTTATTTTTATTTAACTTCCTTTTTTATTCAAGATTCTTTTCCACTCAACTTCCTTTTTTATTTAATTTCCAATTAGATCGTTAAGGTATAGTGGTTTTTGGATTGAACTTCCATTTTTAATTTTATGCAACTTTCATTTTTATTTTTATTGAACTTCCATTTTTGTTTAATTTACTTTCCTATTAAACATCATTTTTTATTTAATTTCAAAATAGTTCGTTAAAGTATAATTGTTTCTGGATTGAACTTCCATATTTAATTTTCTGCAACTTCCATTTTTATTTTTATTCAACTTCCATTTTTATTCAATTTACTTTTCTATTAAAGTACCTTTTTTATTTGATTTCCAAATAGATCGTTAAGGTATAGTGGTTTCGGGATTGAACTTCCGCTTTTAATTTTCTGCAACTTTCCTTTTTATTTTTATCCATTTCCAATTTTATTCAATTTACTTTTCTATTAAACTTCATTTTTTATTCAATTTCCAAATAGATCGTTAAGGTATAGTGGTTTCGGGATTGAACTTCCGCTTTTAATTTTCTGCAACTTTCATTTTTATTTTTATTCAACTTCCATTTTTATTCAATTTACTTTTCTGTTAAACATCCTTTTTTATTTAATTTCTAAATAGATCGTTAAGGTATAGTGGTTTCTGGATTGAACTTCCAAATTTTATTTTCTGCAACTTTCATTTTTATTTTTATTCAACTTCCATTTTTATTCAATTTACTTTTCTATGAAACTTCCTTTTTTATTTAATTTCCAAATAGATCGTTAAGGTATAGTGGTTTCTGGATTGAACTTCCATTTTTAATTTTATGCAACTTTCATTTTTATTTTTATTCTACTTCCATTTTAATTCAATTTACTTTCCTATTAAACTTCCTTTTTTATTTAATTTCCAAATAGATCGCTAAGGTATAGTGGTTTCTGGATTGAACTTCCATTTTTAATTTTATGAAACTTTCATTTTTATTTTTATTTTACTTCCATTTTTATTTAATTTAATTTTCTATTAAACTTCCCTTTTTATTTAATTTCCAAATAGATCGTTAAGGTATAGTGGTTTCTGGAATGAACTTCCATTTTTAATTTTCTGCAACTTCCATTTTCATTTTTATTTAACTTCCTTTTTTATTCAAGTTTCATTTCTACTCAACTTCCTTTTTTATTTGATTTCCAAATAGATCGTTAAGGTATAGTGGTTTTTGGATTGAACTTCCATTTTTAATTTTATGGAACTTTCATTTTTATTTTTATTGAACTTCCATTTTTGTTCAATTTACTTTCCTATTAAACATCTTTTTTTATTTAATTTCCAAATAGATCGTTAAGATAAAGTGGTTTCCCGATTGAACTTCCATATTTAATTTTCTGCAACTTTCATTTTTATTTTTATTCAACTTCCATTTTTATTCAATTTACTTTTCTATTAAAGTACCTTTTTTATTTGATTTCCAAATAGATCGTTAAGGTATAGTGGTTTCGGGATTGAACTTCCGCTTTTAATTTTCTGCAACTTTCCTTTTTTTTTTTATCCATGTCCAATTTTATTCAATTTACTTTTCTATTAAACTTCCTTTTTTATTTAATTTCCAAATAGATCGTTAAGGTATAGTGGTTTCGGGATTGAACTTCCGCTTTTAATTTTCTGCAATTTCATTTTTATTTTTATTCAACTTCCATTTTTATTCAATTTACTATTCTGTTAAACTTCCTTTTTTATTTAATTTCCAAATAGATCGTTAAGGTATAGTGGTTTCTAGATTGAACTTCCAAATTTAATTTTCTGTAACTTTCATTTTTATTTTTATTCAACTTCCATTTTTATTCAATTTACTTTTCTATTAAACTTCCTTTTTTATTTAATTTCCAAATAGATCGCTAAGGTATAGTGGTTTCTGGATTGAACTTCCATTTTTAATTTTATGCAACTTTCATTTTCATTTTTATTCTACTTCCATTTTAATTCAATTTACTTTCCTATTAAACTTCATTTGTTATTTAATTTCCAAATAGATCGTTAGGGTATACTAGTTTCTGGATTGAACTTCCATTTTTAATTTTATGCAAATTTCATTTTTATTTTTATTCAACTTCCATTTTTATTCAATTTACTTTCCTATTAAACATCTTTTTTTATTTAATTTCCAAATAGATCGTTAAGATAAAGTGGTTTCCCGATTGAACTTCCATATTTAATTTTCTGCAACTTTCATTTTTATTTTTATTCAACTTCCATTTTTATTCAATTTACTTTTCTGTTGAACTTCCTTTTTTATTTAATTTCCAAATAGATCGTCAAGGTATAGTGGTTTCTGGATTGAACTTCCAAATTTAATTTTCTGCAACTTTCATTTTTATTTTTATTCAACTTCCATTTTTATTCAATTTACTTTTCTATTAAACTTCCTTTTTTATTTAATTTCCAAATAGATCGCTAAGGTATAGTGGTTTCTGGATTGAACTTCCATTTTTAATTTTATGCAACTTTCATTTTTATTTTTATTCTACTTCCATTTTAATTCAATTTACTTTCCTATTAAACTTCATTTGTTATTTAATTTCCAAATAGATCGTTAGGGTATACTAGTTTTTGGATTGAACTTCCATTTTTAATTTTATACAACTTTCATTTTTATTTTTATTCAACTTCCATTTTATGCTATTTACTTTTCTATTAAACTTCGTTTTTTTATTTTATTTCCAAATAGATCGTTAAGGTATAGTGGTTTCTGGATTGAACTTTCATATTTAATTTTATGCAACTTTCATTTTTATTTTTATTCAACTTCCATTTTTATTCAATTTACTTTTCTGTTAAACTTTCTTTTTTTTTTAATTTCCAAATAGATCGTTAAGGTATAGTGGTTTCTGGATTGAACTTCCATTTTTAATTTTATGCAACTTTCCTTTTTATTTTTATTCTACTTCCATTTTAATTGAATTTACTTTCCTATTAAACTTCATTTGTTATTTAATTTCCAAATAGATCGCTAGGGTATAGTGGTTTCTGGATTGAACTTCCATTTTTAATTTTATGCAACTTTCATTTTTATTTTTATTCAACTTCCATTTTACGCAATTTCCTTTTCTATTAAACTTCTTTTTTTATTTGATTTCCAAATAGATCGTTAAGGTATAGTACTTTCTGGATTGAACTTTCATATTTAATTTTATGCAACTTTCATTTTTATTTTTATTCAACTTCCATTTTTTTTCAATTTACTTTTCTGTTAAACTTCCTTTTTTATTTAATTTCCAAATAGATCGTTAAGGTATAGTGGTTTCTGGATTGAACTTCCATTTTTAATTTTATGCAACTTTCATTTTTATTTTTATTCTACTTCCATTTTAATTCAATTTACTTTTCTATTAAACTTCATTTGTTATTTAATTTCCAAATAGATCGCTAGGGTATAGTGGTTTCTGGACTGAACTTTCATTTTTAATTTTATGCAACTTTCATTTTTATTTATATTCTACTTCCATTTTTGTTCAATTTACTTTTCTATTAAACTTCCTTTTTTATTTAATTTCCAAATAGATCGTTAAGGTATAGTGGTTTCTGGAATGAACTTCCGTTTTTAATTTTCTGCAACTTCCATTTTTATTTTTATTTAACTTCCTTTTTTATTCAAGATTCTTTTCCACTCAACTTCCTTTTTTATTTAATTTCCAATTAGATCGTTAAGGTATAGTGGTTTTTGGATTGAACTTCCATTTTTAATTTTATGCAACTTTCATTTTTATTTTTATTGAACTTCCATTTTTGTTTAATTTACTTTCCTATTAAACATCATTTTTTATTTAATTTCAAAATAGTTCGTTAAAGTATAATTGTTTCTGGATTGAACTTCCATATTTTATTTTCTGCAACTTCCATTTTTATTTTTATTCAACTTCCATTTTTATTCAATTTACTTTTCTATTAAAGTACCTTTTTTATTTGATTTCCAAATAGATCGTTAAGGTATAGTGGTTTCGGGATTGAACTTCCGCTTTTAATTTTCTGCAACTTTCCTTTTTATTTTTATCCATTTCCAATTTTATTCAATTTACTTTTCTATTAAACTTCATTTTTTATTCAATTTCCAAATAGATCGTTAAGGTATAGTGGTTTCGGGATTGAACTTCCGCTTTTAATTTCCTGCAACTTTCATTTTTATTTTTATTCAACTTCCATTTTTATTCAATTTACTTTTCTGTTAAACATCCTTTTTTATTTAATTTCTAAATAGATCGTTAAGGTATAGTGGTTTCTGGATTGAACTTCCAAATTTTATTTTCTGCAACTTTCATTTTTATTTTTATTCAACTTCCATTTTTATTCAATTTACTTTTCTATGAAACTTCCTTTTTTATTTAATTTCCAAATAGATCGTTAAGGTATAGTGGTTTCTGGATTGAACTTCCATTTTTAATTATATGCAACTTTCATTTTTATTTTTATTCTACTTCCATTTTAATTCAATTTACTTTCCTATTAAACTTCCTTTTTTATTTAATTTCCAAATAGATCGCTAAGGTATAGTGGTTTCTGGATTGAACTTCCATTTTTAATTTTATGAAACTTTCATTTTTATTTTTATTTTACTTCCATTTTTATTTAATTTAATTTTCTATTAAACTTCCCTTTTTATTTAATTTCCAAATAGATCGTTAAGGTATAGTGGTTTCTGGAATGAACTTCCATTTTTAATTTTCTGCAACTTCCATTTTCATTTTTATTTAACTTCCTTTTTTATTCAAGTTTCATTTCTACTCAACTTCCTTTTTTATTTGATTTCCAAATAGATCGTTAAGGTATAGTGGTTTTTGGATTGAACTTCCATTTTTAATTTTATGGAACTTTCATTTTTATTTTTATTGAACTTCCATTTTTGTTCAATTTACTTTCCTATTAAACATCTTTTTTTATTTAATTTCCAAATAGATCGTTAAGATAAAGTGGTTTCCCGATTGAACTTCCATATTTAATTTTCTGCAACTTTCATTTTTATTTTTATTCAACTTCCATTTTTATTCAATTTACTTTTCTATTAAAGTACCTTTTTTATTTGATTTCCAAATAGATCGTTAAGGTATAGTGGTTTCGGGATTGAACTTCCGCTTTTAATTTTCTGCAACTTTCCTTTTTTTTTTTATCCATGTCCAATTTTATTCAATTTACTTTTCTATTAAACTTCCTTTTTTATTTAATTTCCAAATAGATCGTTAAGGTATAGTGGTTTCGGGATTGAACTTCCGCTTTTAATTTTCTGCAATTTCATTTTTATTTTTATTCAACTTCCATTTTTATTCAATTTACTATTCTGTTAAACTTCCTTTTTTATTTAATTTCCAAATAGATCGTTAAGGTATAGTGGTTTCTAGATTGAACTTCCAAATTTAATTTTCTGTAACTTTCATTTTTATTTTTATTCAACTTCCATTTTTATTCAATTTACTTTTCTATTAAACTTCCTTTTTTATTTAATTTCCAAATAGATCGCTAAGGTATAGTGGTTTCTGGATTGAACTTCCATTTTTAATTTTATGCAACTTTCATTTTTATTTTTATTCTACTTCCATTTTAATTCAATTTACTTTCCTATTAAACTTCATTTGTTATTTAATTTCCAAATAGATCGTTAGGGTATACTAGTTTCTGGATTGAACTTCCATTTTTAATTTTATGCAAATTTCATTTTTATTTTTATTCAACTTCCATTTTTATTCAATTTACTTTCCTATTAAACATCTTTTTTTATTTAATTTCCAAATAGATCGTTAAGATAAAGTGGTTTCCCGATTGAACTTCCATATTTAATTTTCTGCAACTTTCATTTTTATTTTTATTCAACTTCCATTTTTATTCAATTTACTTTTCTGTTAAACTTCCTTTTTTATTTAATTTCCAAATAGATCGTCAAGGTATAGTGGTTTCTGGATTGAACTTCCAAATTTAATTTTCTGCAACTTTCATTTTTATTTTTATTCAACTTCCATTTTTATTCAATTTACTTTTCTATTAAACTTCCTTTTTTATTTAATTTCCAAATAGATCGCTAAGGTATAGTGGTTTCTGGATTGAACTTCCATTTTTAATTTTATGCAACTTTCATTTTTATTTTTATTCTACTTCCATTTTAATTCAATTTACTTTCCTATTAAACTTCATTTGTTATTTAATTTCCAAATAGATCGTTAGGGTATACTAGTTTTTGGATTGAACTTCCATTTTTAATTTTATACAACTTTCATTTTTATTTTTATTCAACTTCCATTTTATGCTATTTACTTTTCTATTAAACTTCGTTTTTTTATTTTATTTCCAAATAGATCGTTAAGGTATAGTGGTTTCTGGATTGAACTTTCATATTTAATTTTATGCAACTTTCATTTTTATTTTTATTCAACTTCCATTTTTATTCAATTTACTTTTCTGTTAAACTTTCTTTTTTATTTAATTTCCAAATAGATCGTTAAGGTATAGTGGTTTCTGGATTGAACTTCCATTTTTAATTTTATGCAACTTTCCTTTTTATTTTTATTCTACTTCCATTTTAATTGAATTTACTTTCCTATTAAACTTCATTTGTTATTTAATTTCCAAATAGATCGCTAGGGTATAGTGGTTTCTGGATTGAACTTCCATTTTTAATTTTATGCAACTTTCATTTTTATTTTTATTCAACTTCCATTTTACGCAATTTCCTTTTCTATTAAACTTCTTTTTTTATTTGATTTCCAAATAGATCGTTAAGGTATAGTACTTTCTGGATTGAACTTTCATATTTAATTTTATGCAACTTTCATTTTTATTTTTATTCAACTTCCATTTTTTTTCAATTTACTTTTCTGTTAAACTTCCTTTTTTATTTAATTTCCAAATAGATCGTTAAGGTATAGTGGTTTCTGGATTGAACTTCCATTTTTAATTTTATGCAACTTTCATTTTTATTTTTATTCTACTTCCATTTTAATTCAATTTACTTTTCTATTAAACTTCATTTGTTATTTAATTTCCAAATAGATCGCTAGGGTATAGTGGTTTCTGGACTGAACTTTCATTTTTAATTTTATGCAACTTTCATTTTTATTTATATTCTACTTCCATTTTTGTTCAATTTACTTTTCTATTAAACTTCCTTTTTTATTTAATTTCCAAATAGATCGTTAAGGTATAGTGGTTTCTGGAATGAACTTCCGTTTTTAATTTTCTGCAACTTCCATTTTTATTTTTATTTAACTTCCTTTTTTATTCAAGATTCTTTTCCACTCAACTTCCTTTTTTATTTAATTTCCAATTAGATCGTTAAGGTATAGTGGTTTTTGGATTGAACTTCCATTTTTAATTTTATGCAACTTTCATTTTTATTTTTATTGAACTTCCATTTTTGTTTAATTTACTTTCCTATTAAACATCATTTTTTATTTAATTTCAAAATAGTTCGTTAAAGTATAATTGTTTCTGGATTGAACTTCCATATTTAATTTTCTGCAACTTCCATTTTTATTTTTATTCAACTTCCATTTTTATTCAATTTACTTTTCTATTAAAGTACCTTTTTTATTTGATTTCCAAATAGATCGTTAAGGTATAGTGGTTTCGGGATTGAACTTCCGCTTTTAATTTTCTGCAACTTTCCTTTTTATTTTTATCCATTTCCAATTTTATTCAATTTACTTTTCTATTAAACTTCATTTTTTATTCAATTTCCAAATAGATCGTTAAGGTATAGTGGTTTCGGGATTGAACTTCCGCTTTTAATTTTCTGCAACTTTCATTTTTATTTTCATTCAACTTCCATTTTTATTCAATTTACTTTTCTGTTAAACATCCTTTTTTATTTAATTTCTAAATAGATCGTTAAGGTATAGTGGTTTCTGGATTGAACTTCCAAATTTTATTTTCTGCAACTTTCATTTTTATTTTTATTCAACTTCCATTTTTATTCAATTTACTTTTCTATGAAACTTCCTTTTTTATTTAATTTCCAAATACATCGCTAAGGTATAGTGGTTTCTGGATTGAACATCCATTTTTAATTTTATGCAACTTTCATTTTTATTTTTATTCTACTTCCATTTTTATTCAATTTACTTTCCTATAAAACTTCCTTTTTAATTTAATTTCCAAGTAGATCGTTAAGGTGTAGTGGTTTCTGGAATGAACTTCCATTTTTAATTTTCTGCAACTTCCATTTTTATTTTTATTTAACTTCCTTTTTTATTCAAGTTTCATTTCTACTCAGCATCCTTTTTTATTTAATTTCTAAATAGATCGTTAAGGAACAGTGGTTTTTGCATTGAACTTCCATTTTTAATTTTATGCAACTTTCATTTTTATTTTTATTCAACTTCCATTTTTATTCAATTTACTTTTCTATTAAACTTCCTTTTTTATTTAATTTCCAAATAGATCGCTAAGGTATAGTGGTTTCTGGATTGAACTTCCATTTTTAATTTTATGCAACTTTCATTTTTATTTTTATTCTACTTCCATTTTAATTCAATTTACTTTCCTATTAAACTTCATTTGTTATTTAATTTCCAAATAGATCGTTAGGGTATACTAGTTTCTGGATTGAACTTCCATTTTTAATTTTATGCCACTTTCATTTTTATTTTTATTCAACTTCCATTTTTATTCAATTTACTTTCCTATTAAACATCTTTTTTTATTTAATTTCCAAATAGATCGTTAAGGTAAAGTGGTTTCCCGATTGAACTTCCATTTTAATTTTCTGCAACTTTCATTTTTATTTTTATTCAACTTCCATTTTTATTCAATTTACTTTTCTGTTAAACTTCCTTTTTTATTTAATTTCCAAATAGATCGTTAAGGTATAGTGGTTTCTGGATTGAACTTCCATTTTTAATTTTCTGCAACTTTCATTTTTATTTTTATTCAACTTCCATTTTTATTCAATTTACTTTTCTATTAAACTTCCTTTTTTATTTAATTTCCAAATAGATCGCTAAGGTATAGTGGTTTCTGGATTGAACTTCCATTTTTAATTTTATGCAACTTTCATTTTTATATTTATTCTACTTCCATTTTAATTCAATTTACTTTCCTATTAAACTTCATTTGTTATTTAATTTCCAAATAGATCGTTAGGGTATACTAGTTTTTGGATTGAACTTCCATTTTTAATTTTATGCAACTTTCATTTTTATTTTTATTCAACTTCCATTTTTATTCAATTTACTTTTCTGTTAAACTTTCTTTTTTATTTAATTTCCAAATAGATCGTTAAGGTATAGTGGTTTCTGGATTGAACTTCTATTTTTAATTTTATGCAACTTTCCTTTTTATTTTTATTCTACTTCCATTTTAATTCAATTTACTTTCCTATTAAACTTCATTTGTTATTTAATTTCCAAATAGATCGCTAGGGTATAGTGGTTTCTGGATTGAACTTCCATTTTTAATTTTATGCAACTTTCATTTTTATTTTTTTTCAACTTCCATTTTATGCAATTTCCTTTTCTATTAAACTTCTTTTTTTATTTGATTTCCAAATAGATCGTTAAGGTATAGTACTTTCTGGATTGAACTTTCATATTTAATTTTATGCAACTTTCATTTTTATTTTTATTCAACTTCCATTTTTTTTCAATTTACTTTTCTGTTAAACTTCCTTTTTTATTTAATTTCCAAATAGATCGTTAAGGTATAGTGGTTTCTGGATTGAACTTCCATTTTTAATTTTATGCAACTTTCATTTTTATTTTTATTCTACTTCCATTTTAATTCAATTTACTTTTCTATTAAACTTCATTTGTTATTTAATTTCCAAATAGATCGCTAGGGTATAGTGGTTTCTGGATTGAACTTTCATTTTTAATTTTATGCAACTTTCATTTTTATTTATATTCTACTTCCATTTTTGTTCAATTTACTTTTCTATTAAACTTCCTTTTTTATTTACTTTCCAAATAGATCGTTAAGGTATAGTGGTTTCTGGAATGAACTTCCGTTTTTAATTTTCTGCAACTTCCATTTTTATTTTTATTTAACTTCCTTTTTTATTCAAGATTCTTTTCCACTCAACTTCCTTTTTTATTTAATTTCCAATTAGATT
This sequence comes from Camellia sinensis, assembly GCF_055761805.1. Taxonomy (NCBI): domain Eukaryota; kingdom Viridiplantae; phylum Streptophyta; class Magnoliopsida; order Ericales; family Theaceae; genus Camellia; species Camellia sinensis. Next base: position 41,764,789 of record NW_028128987.1, on the reverse strand, counting down.
GTTAAGGTATAGTGGTTTTTGGATTAAACTTCCATCTTTAATTTTATGCAACTTTCATTTTTATTTTTATTGAACTTCCATTTTTGTTTAATTTACTTTCCTATTAAACATCATTTTCTATTTAATTTCAAAATTGTTCGTTAAAGTATAATTGTTTCTGGATTGAACTTCCATATTTAATTTTCTGCAACTTCCATTTTTATTTTTATTCAACTTCCATTTTTATTCAATTTACTTTTCTATTAAAGTACCTTTTTTATTTGACTTCCAAATAGATCGTTAAGGTATAGTGGTTTCGGGATTGAACTTCCGCTTTTTATTTTCTGCAACTTTCCTTTTTATTTTTATCCATTTCCAATTTTATTCAATTTACTTTTCTATTAAACTTCCTTTTTTATTTAATTTCCAAATAGATCGTTAAGGTATAGTGGTTTCGGGATTGAACTTCCGCTTTTAATTTTCTGCAACTTTCATTTTTATTTTTATTCAACTTCCATTTTTATTCAATTTACTTTTCTGTTAAACATCCTTTTTTATTTAATTTCTAAATAGATCGTTAAGGTATAGTGGTTTCTGGATTGAACTTCCAAATTTAATTTTCTGCAACTTTCATTTTTATTTTTATTCAACTTCCATTTTTATTCAATTTACTTTTCTATTAAACTTCATTTTTTATTTAATTTCCAATTACATCGCTAAGGTATAGTGGTTTCTGGATTGAACTTCCATTTTTAATTTTATGCAACTTTCATTTTTATTTTTATTCTACTTCCTTTTTTATTTAATTTCCAAGTAGATCGTTAAGGTGTAGTGGTTTCTGGAATGAACTTCCATTTTTAATTTTCTGCAACTTCCATTTTTATTTTTATTTAACTTCCTTTTTTATTCAAGTTTCATTTCTACTCAGCATCCTTTTTTATTTAATTTCTAAATAGATCGTTAAGGAACAGTGGTTTTTGCATTGAACTTCCATTTTTAATTTTATGCAACTTTCATTTTTATTTTTATTCAACTTCCATTTTTATTCAATTTACTTTTCTATTAAACTTCCTTTTTTATTTAATTTCCAAATAGATCGCTAAGGTATAGTGGTTTCTGGATTGAACTTCCATTTTTAATTTTATGCAACTTTCATTTTTATTTTTATTCTACTTCCATTTTTATTCAATTTACTTTCCTATAAAACTTCCTTTTTTATTTAATTTCCAAGTAGATCGTTAAGGTATAGTGGTTTCTGGAATGAACTTCCATTTTTAATTTTCTGCAACTTCCATTTTTATTTTTATTTAACTTCCTTTTTTATTCAAGTTTCATTTCTACTCAGCATCCTTTTTTATTTAATTTCCAAATAGATCGTTAAGGTATAGTGGTTTTGCATTGAACTTCCATTTTTAATTTTATGCAACTTTCATTTTTATTTTTATTCAACTTCCATTTTATGCAATTTACTTTTCTATTAAACTTCTTTTTTTATTTGATTTCCAAATAGATCGTAAAGGTATAGTGCTTTCTGGATTGAACTTTCATATTTAATTTTATGCAACTTTCATTTTTATTTTTATTCAACTTCCATTTTTATTCAATTTACTTTTCTGTTAAACTTCCTTTTTTATTTAATTTCCAAATAGATCGTTAAGGTATAGTGGTTTTGGATTGAACTTCCATTTTTAATTTTATGCAACTTTCATTTTTATTTTTATTCTACTTCCATTTTAATTCAGTTTACTTTCCTATTAAACTTCATTTATTATTTAATTTCCAAATAGATCGCTAGGATATAGTGGTTTCTGGATTGAACTTCCATTTCTAATTTTATGCAACTTTCATTTTTATTTATATTCTACTTCCATTTTTGTTCAATTTACTTTTCTATTAAACTTCCTTTTTTATTTAATTTCCAAATAGATCGTTAAGGTATAGTAGTTTCTGGATTGAACTTCCATTTTTAATTTACTGCAACTTTCATTTTTATTTTTATTTAACTTCCCTTTTTATTGAAGATTCTTTTCTACTCAACTTCCTTTTTTATTTAATTTCCAATTAGATCGTTAAGGTATAGTGGTTTTTGGATTGAACTTCCATTTTTAATTTTATGCAACTTTCATTTTTATTTTTATTCAACTTCCATTTTTATTCAATTTACTTTTCTATTAAACATCTTTTTTTATTTAATTTCCAAATAGATCGTTAAGGTAAAGTGGTTTCTCGATTGAACTTCCATATTTAATTTTTTGCAGCTTTCATTTTTATTTTTTTTAAACTTCCATTTTTATTCAATTTACTTTTCTGTTAAACTTCCATTTTTATTTAATTTCCAAATAGATCGTTAAGGTATAGTGGTTTCTGGATTGAACTTCCAAATTTAATTTTCTACAACTTTCATTTTTATTTTTATTCAACTTCCATTTTTATTCAATTTACTTTTCTATTAAACTTCCTTTTTTATTTAATTTCCAAATAGATCGCTAAGGTATAGTGGTTTCGGGATTGAACTTCCATTTTTAATTTTCTGCAACTTTCATTTTTATTTTTATTCTACTTCCATTTTTATTCAATTTACTTTCCTATTAAACTTCCTTTTTTATTTAATTTCCAAGTAGATCGTTAAGGTATAGTGGTTTTTGGAATGAACTTCCATTTTTAATTTTCTGCAACTTCCATTTTTATTTTTATTTAATTTCCTTTTTTATTCAAGTTTCATTTCTACTCAGCTTCCTTTTTTATTTAATTTCCAAATAGATCGTTAAGGTATAGTGGTTTTTGCATTGAACTTCCATTTTTAATTTTATGCAACTTTCATTTTTATTTTTATTCAACTTCCATTTTATGCAATTTACTTTTCTATTAAACTACTTTTTTTTATTTGATTTCCAAATAGATCGTTAAGGTATAGTGGTTTCTGGATTGAACTTCCATATTTAATTTTATGCAACTTTCATTTTTATTTTTATTCAACTTCCATTTTTATTCAATCTACTTTTCTGTTAAACTTCCTTCTTTATTTAATTTCCAAATAAATCGTTAAGGTATAGTGGTTTCTGGATTGAACTTCCATTTTTAATTTTATGCAACTTTCATTTTTTTTTTATTCTACTTCCATTTTAATTCAATTTACTTTCCTATTAAACTTCATTTGTCATTTAATTTCCAAATAGATCGCTAAGGTATTGTGGTTTTTGGATTGAACTTCCATTTTTAATTTTATGCAACTTTCATTTTTATTTATATTCTACTTCCATTTTTATTCAATTTACTTTTCTATTAAACTTCCTTTTTTATTTAATTTCCAAATAGATCGTTATGGTATCGCGGTTTCTGAAATGAACTTTCATTTTTAATTTTCTGCAACTTCCATTTTTATTTTTATTTAACTTCCTTTTTTATTCAAGTTTCATTTCTACTAAACTTCTTTTTTTATTTAATTTCCAAATAGATCGTTAAGGTATAGTGGTTTTCGGATTGAACTTCCATTTTTAATTTTATGCAACTTTCATTTTTATTTTTATTCAACTTCCATTTTTGTTCATTTTACTTTCCTATTAAACTTCCTTTTTTATTTAATTTCCAAATAGATCGTTAAGGTATAGTGGTTTTTGGATTGAACTACAATTTTTAATTTTATGCAACTTTCATTTTTATTTTTATTCAACTTCCATTTTTATTGAATTTACTTTATTATTAAACTTCCTTTTTTATTTGATTTCCAAATAGGTCGTTAAGGTATAGTGGTTTCGGGATTGAACTTCCATATTTAATTTTCTGCAACTTCCATTTTTATTTTTATTCAACTTCCATTTTTATTCAATTTACTTTTCTATTAAAGTACCTTTTTTATTTGATTTCCAAATAGATCGTTAAGGTATAGTGGTTTCGGGATTGAACTTCCGCTTTTAATTTTCTGTAACTTTCCTTTTTATTTTTATCCATTTCCAATTTTATTTAATTTCCAAATAGATCATTAAGGTATAGTGGTTTCGGGATTGAACTTCCGCTTTTAATTTTCTGTAACTTTCATTTTTATTTTTATTCAACTGCCATTTTTATTCAATTTACATTTCTGTTAAACTTCTTTCTTTATTTAATTTCCAAATAGATCGTTAAGGTATAGTGGTTTCTGGATTGAACTTGCATTTTTAATTTTATGCAACTTTCATTTTTATATTTATTCTACTTCAATATTAATTCAATTTACTTTCCTATTAAATTTCATTTGTTATTTAATTTCCAAATAGATCGCTAAGGTATAGTGGTTTCTGGATTGAACTTCCGTTTTTAATTTTATGCAACTTTCATTTTTATTTATATTGTACTTCCATTTTTATTCAATTTACATTTCTATTAAACTTCCTTTTTTATTTAATTTCCAAATAGATCGTTAAGGTATAGTGGTTTCTGGAATAAACTTCCATTTTTAATTTTCTGCAACTTCGATTTTTATTTTTATTTAACTTCCTTTTTTATTCATGATTCTTTTCTACTCAACTTCCTTTTTTATTTAATTTCCAATTAGATCGTTAAGGTATAGTGGTTTTTGGATTGAACTTCCATTTTTAATTTTATGCAACTTTCATTTTTATTTTTATTCAACTTCCATTTTTATTCAATTTAGTTTTCTATTAAACTTTCTTTTTTATTTAATTTCCAAATAGATCGTTAAGGTAAAGTGGTTTCTGGATTGAACTTCCATTTTTAATTTTCTGCAACTTCCATTTTTATTTTTATTTAATTTCCTTTTTTATTCAAGTTTCATTTCTACTCAGCTTCCTTTTTTATTTAATTTCCAAATAGATCGTTAAGGTATAGTGGTTTTTGCATTGAACTTCCATTTTTAATTTTATGCAACTTTCATTTTTATTTTTATTCAACTTCCATTTTATGCAATTTACTTTTCTATTAAACTACTTTTTTTTATTTGATTTCCAAATAGATCGTTAAGGTATAGTGGTTTCTGGATTGAACTTCCATATTTAATTTTATGCAACTTTCATTTTTATTTTTATTCAATTTCCATTTTTATTCAATCTACTTTTCTGTTAAACTTCCTTCTTTATTTAATTTCCAAATAAATCGTTAAGGTATAGTGGTTTCTGGATTGAACTTCCATTTTTAATTTTATGCAACTTTCATTTTTTTTTTATTCTACTTCCATTTTAATTCAATTTACTTTCCTATTAAACTTCATTTGTCATTTAATTTCCAAATAGATCGCTAAGGTATTGTGGTTTTTGGATTGAACTTCCATTTTTAATTTTATGCAACTTTCATTTTTATTTATATTCTACTTCCATTTTTATTCAATTTACTTTTCTATTAAACTTCCTTTTTTATTTAATTTCCAAATAGATCGTTATGGTATCGCGGTTTCTGAAATGAACTTTCATTTTTAATTTTCTGCAACTTCCATTTTTATTTTTATTTAACTTCCTTTTTTATTCAAGTTTCATTTCTACTAAACTTCTTTTTTTATTTAATTTCCAAATAGATCGTTAAGGTATAGTGGTTTTCGGATTGAACTTCCATTTTTAATTTTATGCAACTTTCATTTTTATTTTTATTCAACTTCCATTTTTGTTCATTTTACTTTCCTATTAAACTTCCTTTTTTATTTAATTTCCAAATAGATCGTTAAGGTATAGTGGTTTTTGGATTGAACTACAATTTTTAATTTTATGCAACTTTCATTTTTATTTTTATTCAACTTCCATTTTTATTGAATTTACTTTATTATTAAACTTCCTTTTTTATTTGATTTCCAAATAGGTCGTTAAGGTATAGTGGTTTCGGGATTGAACTTCCATATTTAATTTTCTGCAACTTCCATTTTTATTTTTATTCAACTTCCATTTTTATTCAATTTACTTTTCTATTAAAGTACCTTTTTTATTTGATTTCCAAATAGATCGTTAAGGTATAGTGGTTTCGGGATTGAACTTCCGCTTTTAATTTTCTGCAACTTTCCTTTTTATTTTTATCCATTTCCAATTTTATTTAATTTCCAAATAGATCGTTAAGGTATAGTGGTTTCGGGATTGAACTTCCGCTTTTAATTTTCTGTAACTTTCATTTTTATTTTTATTCAACTGCCATTTTTATTCAATTTACATTTCTGTTAAACTTCTTTCTTTATTTAATTTCCAAATAGATCGTTAAGGTATAGTGGTTTCTGGATTGAACTTGCATTTTTAATTTTATGCAACTTTCATTTTTATATTTATTCTACTTCAATATTAATTCAATTTACTTTCCTATTAAATTTCATTTGTTATTTAATTTCCAAATAGATCGCTAAGGTATAGTGGTTTCTGGATTGAACTTCCGTTTTTAATTTTATGCAACTTTCATTTTTATTTATATTGTACTTCCATTTTTATTCAATTTACATTTCTATTAAACTTCCTTTTTTATTTAATTTCCAAATAGATCGTTAAGGTATAGTGGTTTCTGGAATAAACTTCCATTTTTAATTTTCTGCAACTTCGATTTTTATTTTTATTTAACTTCCTTTTTTATTCATGATTCTTTTCTACTCAACTTCCTTTTTTATTTAATTTCCAATTAGATCGTTAAGGTATAGTGGTTTTTGGATTGAACTTCCATTTTTAATTTTATGCAACTTTCATTTTTATTTTTATTCAACTTCCATTTTTATTCAATTTAGTTTTCTATTAAACTTTCTTTTTTATTTAATTTCCAAATAGATCGTTAAGGTAAAGTGGTTTCTGGATTGAACTTCCATTTTTAATTTTCTGCAACTTCCATTTTTATTTTTATTTAATTTCCTTTTTTATTCAAGTTTCATTTCTACTCAGCTTCCTTTTTTATTTAATTTCCAAATAGATCGTTAAGGTATAGTGGTTTTTGCATTGAACTTCCATTTTTAATTTTATGCAACTTTCATTTTTATTTTTATTCAACTTCCATTTTATGCAATTTACTTTTCTATTAAACTACTTTTTTTTATTTGATTTCCAAATAGATCGTTAAGGTATAGTGGTTTCTGGATTGAACTTCCATATTTAATTTTATGCAACTTTCATTTTTATTTTTATTCAATTTCCATTTTTATTCAATCTACTTTTCTGTTAAACTTCCTTCTTTATTTAATTTCCAAATAAATCGTTAAGGTATAGTGGTTTCTGGATTGAACTTCCATTTTTAATTTTATGCAACTTTCATTTTTTTTTTATTCTACTTCCATTTTAATTCAATTTACTTTCCTATTAAACTTCATTTGTCATTTAATTTCCAAATAGATCGCTAAGGTATTGTGGTTTTTGGATTGAACTTCCATTTTTAATTTTATGCAACTTTCATTTTTATTTATATTCTACTTCCATTTTTATTCAATTTACTTTTCTATTAAACTTCCTTTTTTATTTAATTTCCAAATAGATCGTTATGGTATCGCGGTTTCTGAAATGAACTTTCATTTTTAATTTTCTGCAACTTCCATTTTTATTTTTATTTAACTTCCTTTTTTATTCAAGTTTCATTTCTACTAAACTTCTTTTTTTATTTAATTTCCAAATAGATCGTTAAGGTATAGTGGTTTTCGGATTGAACTTCCATTTTTAATTTTATGCAACTTTCATTTTTATTTTTATTCAACTTCCATTTTTGTTCATTTTACTTTCCTATTAAACTTCCTTTTTTATTTAATTTCCAAATAGATCGTTAAGGTATAGTGGTTTTTGGATTGAACTACAATTTTTAATTTTATGCAACTTTCATTTTTATTTTTATTCAACTTCCATTTTTATTGAATTTACTTTATTATTAAACTTCCTTTTTTATTTGATTTCCAAATAGGTCGTTAAGGTATAGTGGTTTCGGGATTGAACTTCCATATTTAATTTTCTGCAACTTCCATTTTTATTTTTATTCAACTTCCATTTTTATTCAATTTACTTTTCTATTAAAGTACCTTTTTTATTTGATTTCCAAATAGATCGTTAAGGTATAGTGGTTTCGGGATTGAACTTCCGCTTTTAATTTTCTGCAACTTTCCTTTTTATTTTTATCCATTTCCAATTTTATTTAATTTCCAAATAGATCGTTAAGGTATAGTGGTTTCGGGATTGAACTTCCGCTTTTAATTTTCTGTAACTTTCATTTTTATTTTTATTCAACTGCCATTTTTATTCAATTTACATTTCTGTTAAACTTCTTTCTTTATTTAATTTCCAAATAGATCGTTAAGGTATAGTGGTTTCTGGATTGAACTTGCATTTTTAATTTTATGCAACTTTCATTTTTATATTTATTCTACTTCAATATTAATTCAATTTACTTTCCTATTAAATTTCATTTGTTATTTAATTTCCAAATAGATCGCTAAGGTATAGTGGTTTCTGGATTGAACTTCCGTTTTTAATTTTATGCAACTTTCATTTTTATTTATATTGTACTTCCATTTTTATTCAATTTACATTTCTATTAAACTTCCTTTTTTATTTAATTTCCAAATAGATCGTTAAGGTATAGTGGTTTCTGGAATAAACTTCCATTTTTAATTTTCTGCAACTTCGATTTTTATTTTTATTTAACTTCCTTTTTTATTCATGATTCTTTTCTACTCAACTTCCTTTTTTATTTAATTTCCAATTAGATCGTTAAGGTATAGTGGTTTTTGGATTGAACTTCCATTTTTAATTTTATGCAACTTTCATTTTTATTTTTATTCAACTTCCATTTTTATTCAATTTAGTTTTCTATTAAACTTTCTTTTTTATTTAATTTCCAAATAGATCGTTAAGGTAAAGTGGTTTCTGGATTGAACTTCCATATTTAATTTTCTGGAACTTTCATTTTTATTTTTATTCAACTTCCATTTTTATTCAATTTACTGTTCATTTAAACTTCCTTTTTTATTTAATTTCCAAATAGATCGTTAAGGTATAGTGGTTTCTGCATTGAACTTCCATTTTTAATTTTATGCAACTTTCATTTTTATTTTTATTCTACTTCCATTTTAATTCAATTTACTTTCCTATTAAACTTTTTTTTTATTTTATTTCCAAATAGATCGCTAAGGTATAGTGGTTTCTGGATTGAACTTCCATTTTTAATTTTATGCAACTTTCATTTTTATTTATATTCTACTTCCATTTTTATTCAATTTACTTTTCTATTAAACTTCCCTTTTTATTTAATTTCCAAATAGATCGTTAAGGTATAGTGGTTTCTGGATTGAACTTCCATTTTTAATTTTCTTCAACTTCCATTTTCATTTTTATTTAACTTCCTTTTTTATTCAAGTTTCATTTCTACTCAACTTCCTTTTTTATTTAATTTCCAAAAAGATCGTTAAGGTATAGTGGTTTTTGGATTGAACTTCCATTTTTAATTTTATGCAACTTTCATTTTTATTTTTATTCAACTTCCATTTTTGTTCAATTTACTTTCCTATTAAACTTCCCTTTTTATTTAATTTCCAAATAGATCGTTAAGGTATAGTGGTTTCTGGATTGAACTTCCATTTTTAATTTTCTGCAGCTTCCATTTTTATTTTTATTCAACTTCCATCTTTATTCAATTTACTTTTCTAATAAACTACCTTTTTTTATTTGATTTCCAAATAGATCGTTAAGGTATAGTGGTTTCGGGATTGAACTTCCGCTTTTAATTTTCTGTAACTTTCCTTTTTATTTTTATCCAACTTCCATTTTTATTCAATTTGCTTTTCTATTAAACTTCCTTTTTTATTTAATTTCCAAATAGATCGTTAAGGTATAGTGGTTTCGGGATTGAACTTCCGCTTTTAATTTTCTGCAACTTTCATTTTTATTTTTATTCAACTTCCATTTTTATTCAATTTACTTTTCTGTTAAACTTCCTTTTTTTATTTAATTTCCAAATAGGTCGTTAATGTATAGTGGTTTCTGGATTGAACTTCCAAATTTAATTTTCTGCAACTTTCATTTTTATATTTGTTCAACTTCCATTTTTATTCAATTTACTTTTCTATTATACTTCTTTTTTTATTTGATTTCCAAATAGATCGTTAAGGTATAGTGGTTTTGGGATTGAACTTCCGCTTTAATTTTCTGCAACTTTCCTTTTTATTTTTATCCAACTTCCATTTTTATTCAATTTGCTTTTCTATTAAACTTTATTTTTTATTTAATTTCCAAATAGATCATTAAGGTATAATGGTTTCGGGATTGAACTTCCGCTTTTAATTTTCTGCAACTTTCATTTTTATTTTTATTCAACTTCCATTTTTATTCAATTTACTTTTCTGTTAAACTTCCTTTTTTTATTTAATTTCCAAATAGGTCGTTAAGGTATAGTGGTTTCTGGATTGAACTTCCAAATTTAATTTTCTGCGACTTTCATTTTTATATTTGTTCTACTTCCATTTTTATTCAATTTACTTTTCTATTAAACTTCTTTTTTAATTTAATTTCCAAATAGATCGTTAAGGTATAGTTGTTTCTGGATTGAACTTCCAATTTTAATTTTACGCAACTTTCCTTTTTATTTTTATTCAACTTCCATTTTTATTCATTTTACTTTCCTATTAGACATCCTTTTTTATTTAATTTCCAAATAGATCGTGAAGGTATAATGGTTTCTTGAATGAACTTCCATTTTTACATTTCTGCAACTTCTAGTTTTATTTTTATTTGACTTCATTTTTTATTCAAGTTTCTTTTCTACTCAACTTCCTTTTTTATTTAATTTCCAAATAGATCGTTAAGGTATAGTGGTTTTTGGATTGAGCTTCCGTTTTTAATTTTATGCAACTTTCATTTTTATTTTTATTCAACTTCCATTTTATGCAATTTACTTTCCTGTTAAACTTCCTTTTTTATTTAATTTCAAGTAGATCGTTAAGGTATAGTGGTTTCTGGATTGAACTTCCATATTTAATTTTATGCAACTTTGGTTTTTATTTTTATTCAACTTCCATTTTTATTCAATTTACTTTTCTGTTAAACTTCCTTTTTTATTTAATTTCTAAATAGATCGTTAAGGTATAGTGGTTTCTGGATTGAACTTCCATTTTTAATTTTATGCAACTTTCACTTTTATTTTTATTCTACTTCCATTTTAATTCAATTTACTTTCCTATTAAACTTCCTTTTTTATTTAATTTCCAAATAGATTGTTAAGGTAAAATGGTTTCTGGTTTGAACTTCCATATTTAATTTTCTACAACTTTCATTTTTATTTTTATTCAACTTCCATTTTCATTCAATTTACTTTTCTGTTAAACTTCCTTTTTTATTTAATTTCCAATTAGATCGTTAAGGTATAGTGGTTTTTGGATTGAACTTCCATTTTTAATTTTATGCAACTTTCATTTTTATTTTTATTCAACTTCCATTTTTATTCAATTTACTTTTCTATTAAACTTCCTTTTTTATTTAATTTCCAAATAGATCGTTAAGGTAAAGTGGTTTCTAGATTGAACTTCTATATTTAATTTTCTCCAACTTTCATTTTTATTTTTATTCAACTTCCATTTTCAATCAATTTACTTTTCTGTTAAATTTCCTTTTTTATTTAATTTCCAAATAGATTGTTAAGGTACAGTGGTTTCTGGTTTGAACTTCCATTTTTAATTTTATGGAACTTTCATTTTTATTTCTATTCTACTTGCATTTTTATTCAATTTACTTTCCAATTAAACTTCTTTTTTTATTTAATTTCCAAGTAGATCGTTAAGGTATAGTGGTCTCTGTAATGAACTTCCAGTTTTAATTTTCTGCAACTTCCATTTTTATTTTTATTTAACTTCCTTTTTTATTCAAGTTTCATTTCTACTCAACTTCCTTTTTTATTTAATTTCCAAATAGATCGTTAAGGTATAGTGGTTTTTGGATTGAACTTCCGTTTTTAATTTTATGCAACTTTCATTTTTATTTTTATTCAACTTCCATTTTATGCAATTTACTTTTCTATTAAACTTCCTTTTTTATTTAATTTCCAAATAGATCGTTAAGGTATAGTGGTTTTTGGATTGAACTTCCATATTTAATTTTATGCAACTTTCATTTTTATTTTTATTCAACATCCATTTTTATTCAATTTACATTTCTGTTAAACTTCCTTCTATATTTAATTTCCAAATAGATCGTTAAGGTATAGTGGTTTCTGGATTGAACTTGCATTTTTAATTTTATGCAACTTTCATTTTTATTTTTATTCTACTTCCATTTTAATTGAATTTACTTTCCTATTAAACTTCATTTGTTATTTAATTTCCAAATGGATCGCTGAGGTATAGTGGTTTCTCGATTGAACTTCCATTTTTAATTTTATGCAACTTTCATTTTTATTTATATTCTACTTCCATTTTTATTCAATTTGCTTTTCTATTAAACTTCCTTTTTTATTTTATTTCCAAATAGATCGTTAAGGTATAGTGGTTTCTGGAATGAACTTCCATTTTTAATTTTCTGCAACTTCCATTTTTATTTTTATTTAACTTCCTTTTTTATTCAATTTTCTTTTCTACTCAACTTCCTTTTTTATTTAATTTCCAATTAGATCGGTAAGGTATAGTGGTTTTTGGATTTAACTTCCATTTTTAATTTTATGCAACTTTCATTTTTATTTTTATTCAACTTCCATTTTCATTCAATTTACTTTTCTGTTAAACTTCCTTTTTTATTTGATTTCCAAATAGATCGTTAAGGTATAGTGGTTTCTAGATTGAACTTTTATTTTTAATTTTATGCAACTTTCATTTTTATTTTTATTCTACTTCCAATTAATTCAATTTACTTTCCTATTAAACTTCCTTTTTTATTTAATTTCCAAATAGATCGCTAAGGTATAGTGGTTTCTGGATTGAACTTCCATTTTTAATTTTATGCAACTTTCATTTTTATTTATATTCTACTTCCATTTTTATTCAATTTACTTTTCTATTAAACTTCCCTTTTTATTTAATTTCGAAATAGATCGTTAAGGTACAGTGGTTTCTGGAATGAACTTCCATTTTTAATTTTCTGCAACTTCCAGTTTCATTTTTATTTAACTTCCTTTTTTATTTAATTTCCAAATAGATCGTTAAGGTATAGTGGTTTTTGGATTGAACTTCCATTTTTAATTTTATGCAACTTTCATTTTTATTTTTATTCAACTTCCATTTTTGTTCAATTTACTTTCCTATTAAACTTCCTTTTTTATTTAATTTCCAAATACATCGTTAAGGTATAGTGGTTTCTGGATTGAACTTCCATTTTTAATTTTATGCAACTTCCATTTTTATTTTTATTCAACTTCCATTTTTATTCAATTTACTTTTCTATTAAACTACCTTGTGTATTTAATTTCCAAATAGATCGTTATGGTATAGTGGTTTCGGGATTGAACTTCCATTTTTAATTTTCTGCAACTTTCATTCTTGTTCTACTTCCATTTTTATTCAATTTACTTTTCCATTAAACTTCTTTTTTTATTTGATTTGCAAACAGATCATTGAGGTATAGTGGTTTCTGGATTGAACTTCCACTTTTTATTTTATGCAACTTTCCTTTTTATTTTAATTCAACTTCCATTTTTATTCAATTTACATTTCTATTAAACTTCCTTTTTTATTTAATTTCCGAATAGATCGTTAAGGTATAGTGGTTTCTGGACTGAACATCCATATTTGATTTTCTGCATCTTCCATTTTTATTTTTATTCAACTTCCATTTTTATTCAATTTACTTCTCTACTAAACTTCCTTTTTTATTTAATTTCCAAATAGATCGTTAAAGTATTGTGGTTTTGGATTGAACTTTCACTTTTAATTTTATGCAACTTTCATTTTTATTTTTATTCTACTTCCATTTTATGCAATTTACTTTTCTATTAAACTTCCTATTTTATTTAATTTCCAAATAGATCGTTAAGGTATAGTGGTTTCTGGATTGAACTTCCATATTTAATTTTCTGCAACTTTCATTTTTATTTTTATTCTACTTCCATTTTAATTCAATTTACTTTTCTATTAAACTTCCTTTTTTATTTAATTTCCAAACAGTTTGTTAAAATATAGTGTTTTCTAGATTGAACTTTCATATTTAATTTTCTGCGACTTCCATTTTTATTTTTATTCCACTTCCATTTTTATTTAATTTACTTTTCTATTAAACTTCCTTTTTTATTTAATATCCAAATAGATCGTTAAGGTATAGTGGTTTCTGGATTGAACTTCCATATTTAATTATCTGCAACTTTCATTTTCATTCTTATTCTACTTTCATTTTCATTCTTATTCTACTTCCATTTTTATTCAATTACTTTTCCATTAAACTTCCTTTTTTTTTTTAATTTGCAAACAGATCGTTAAGGTACAGTGGTTTCTGGATTGAACTTCCAATTTTTATTTTATGCAACTTTCCTTTTTATTTTTATTCAACTTCCATTTTTATTCAATTTACTTTCCTATTAGACATCCTTTTTTTATTTAATTTCCAAATAGATCGTGAAGGTATAGTGGTTTCTTGAATGAACTTCCATTTTTACATTTCTGCAACTTCTAGTTTTATTTTTATTTGACTTCATTTTTTATTCAAGTTTCTTTTCTACTCAACTTCCTTTTTTATTTAATTTCCAAATAGATCGTTAAGGTATAGTGGTTTCTGGATTGAACTTCCATATTTAATTTTCTGCAACTTCCGTTTTTATTTTTATTCAACTTCCATTTTTATTCATTTTAATTTTCTATTAAACTTCCTTTTTTATTTAATTTCCAAATAGATCGTTAAGGTACAGTGGTTTCTGGATTGAACTTCCATATTTAATTTTCTTCAACTTCCATTTTTATATTTATTCAACTTTCATTTTTATTCAATTTACTTTTCTATTAAACTTCCTTTTTAATTTAATTTCCAAATAGATCGTTAAAGTATAGTGGTTTTTGGATTGAACTTCAAATTTTAATTTTATGCAACTTTCATTTTTATTTTTATTCTACTTCCATTTTATGCAATTTACTTTTCTATTAAACTTCCTTTTTTATTTAATTTCGAAATAGATCGTTAAGGCATAATGGTTTCTGGATTGAACTTCCATATTTAATTTTATGCAACTTTCATTTTTATTTTTATTCAACTTCTATTTTTATTCAATTTACTTTTCTATTAAACTTCCTTTTTTATTTAATTTCCAAATAAATCGTTACGGTATAGTGGTTTCTGGATTGAACTTCCACTTTTTATTTTATGCAGCTTTTCTTTTTATTTTTATTCAACTTCCATTTTTATTCAATTTACTTTTGTATTAGACATCCTTTTTTATTTAATTTCCAAATAGATCGTTAGGGTATAGTGGTTTCTTGAATGAACTTCCATTTTTACATTTCTGCAACTTCTAGTTTTATTTTTATTTGACTTCCTTTTTTATTCAAATTTCTTTTCTACTCAACTTCCTTTTTTATTTAATTTCCAAATAGATCGTTAAGGTATAGTGGTTTTTGGATTTAACTTCCATTTTTAATTTTATGCAACTTTTATTTTTATTTTTATTCAACTTCCATTTTATGCTATTTACTTTTCTACTCAACTTCCTTTTTTATTTAATTTCCAAATAGATCGTTAAGGTATAGTGGTTTCTGGATTGAACTTCCATATTTAATTTTCTGCAACTTCCGTTTTTATTTTTATTCAACTTCCATTTTTATTCAATTTAATTTTCTATTAAACTTCCTTTTTTATTTAATTTCCAAATAGATCGTTAAGGTACAGTGGTTGCTGGATTGAACTACCATATTTAATTTTCTTCAACTTCCATTTTTATATTTATTCAACTTTCATTTTTATTCAATTTACTTTTCTATTAAACTTCCTTTTTAATTTAATTTCCAAATAGATCGTTAAAGTATAGTGGTTTTTGGATTGAACTTCAAATTTTAATTTTATGCAACTTTCATTTTTATTTTTATTCTACTTCCATTTTATGCAATTTACTTTTCTATTAAACTTCCTTTTTTATTTAATTTCGAAATAGATCGTTAAGGCATAATGGTTTCTGGATTGAACTTCCATATTTAATTTTATGCAACTTTCATTTTTATTTTTATTCAACTTCTATTTTTATTCAATTTACTTTTCTATTAAACTTCCTTTTTTTATTTAATTTCCAAATAAATCGTTATGGTATAGTGGTTTCTGGATTGAACTTCCACTTTTTATTTTACGCAACTTTTCTTTTTATTTTTATTCAACTTCCATTTTTATTCAATTTACTTTTGTATTAGACATCCTTTTTTATTTAATTTCCAAATAGATCGTTAGGGTATAGTGGTTTCTTGAATGAACTTCCATTTTTACATTTCTGCAACTTCTAGTTTTATTTTTATTTGACTTCCTTTTTTATTCAAATTTCTTTTCTACTCAACTTCCTTTTTTATTTAATTTCTAAATAGATCGTTAAGGTATAGTGGTTTTTGGATTTAACTTCCATTTTTCATTTTATGCAACTTTCATTTTTATTTTTATTCAACTTCCATTTTATGCTATTTACTTTTCTATTAAACTTCCTTTTTTATTTAATTTCCAAATAGATCGTTAAGTTATAGTGGTTTCTGGACTGAACTTCCATATTTAATTTTCTGGAACTTTCATTTTTATTTTTATTCAACTTCTATTTTTATTCAATTTACTTTTCTGTTAAACTTCCTTTTTTATTTAATTTCCAAACAGATCGTTAAGGTATAGTGGTTTCTAGAATGAACTTCCATTTTTAATTTTCAGCAACTTCCATTTTTATTTTTATTTAACTTCCTTTTTTATTCAAGTTTCTTTTCTACTCCATTTCCTTTTTCATTTTATTTTCAAATAGATAGTTAAGGTATAGTGGTTTTTGGATTGAACTTCCGTATTTAATTTTCTGCAACTTTCATTTTTATTTTTATTCTACTTCCATTTTTATGCAATTTACTTTTCTATTAAACTTCCTTTTTTATTTAATTTCCAACTAGATCGTTAAGGTATATAGTGGTTTCTGCATTGAACTTCCATATTTAATTTTCTGCAACTTCCATTTTTATTTTTATTCAACTTCCATTTTTATTCAATTTACTTTTCTATTAAACTTCCTTTTTTATTTAATTTCCAACTAGATCGTTAAGGTATAGTGGTTTTTGGGTTGAACTTCCACTTTTAATTTTATGCAACTTTCATTTTTATTTTTATTCAACTTCCATTTTTATTCAACTTCCATTTTTATTCAATTTACCTTTCTATTTAACTTCCTTTTTTATTTAATTTCCAAATAGATCGTTAAGGTATAGTGGTTTCGGGATTGAACTTCCGCATTTAATTTTCTGCAACTTTCCTTTTTATTTTTATTCAACTTCCATTTTTATTCAATTTATTTTTCTATTAAACTTCCTTCTTTATTTAATTTCCAAATAGATCGTTAAGGTATAGTGGTTTCGGGATTAATTTCCGCTTTTAATTTTCTGCAACTTTCCTTATTATTTTTATTCAACTTCCATTTTTATTCAATTTAGTTTTCTATTAAACTTCCTTTTTTATTTAATTTCTAAACAAATCGTTAAGGTATAGTGGTTTCTGGATTGAACTTCCATATTTAATTTTCCGCAACTTCCATTTTTATTTTTATTCAACTTCCATTTTTATTCAATTTACTTTTCTATTAAACTTCCTTTTTTATTTAATTTCCAAATAGATCGTTAAAGTATGGTGGTTTTTGGATTGAACTTCCACTTTTAATTTTTTCCAACTTTCATTTTTATTTTTATTCTACTTCCATTTTTATTCAATTTATTTTTCGATTAAACTTCCTTTTTTATTTAATTTCCAAATAGATCGTTAAGGTATAATGGTTTCTGGAATGAACTTCCATTTTTAATTTTCTGCAACTTCCATTTTTATTTTTATTTGACTTCCTTTTTTATTCAATTTTCTTTTCTACTCAACTTCCTTTTTTATTTAATTTCCAAATAGATCGTTAACGTATAGTGGTTTTTGGATTGAACTTCCATTTTTAATTTTATGCAACTTCCATTTTTATTTTTATTCAACTTCCATTTTTATTCAATTTACTTTTCTATTAAACTTCCTTTTTTATTTAATTTCCAAATAGATCGTTAAGGTATAGTGGTTTTTGGATTGAACTTCTATTTTTAATTTTATGCAACTTTCATTTTTTTTTTTCTTCAACTTCCATTTTTATTCAGTTTACTTTTCTTTTAAACTTCCTTTTTTATTTAATTTCCAAATAGATCGTTAAGGTATAGTGGTTTCTGGATTGAAGTTCCATATTTAATTTTCTGCAACTTTCATTTTTATTTTTATTCAACTTCCATTTTATGGAATTTACTTTTCTATTAAACTTCCTTTTTTTATTTTATTTCCAAATAGATTGTTAAGGTAGAGTGGTTTCTGGATTGAACTTCCATATTTAATTTTCTGCAACTTTCATTTTTATTTTTATTCTGCTTCCATTTTAATTCAATTTACTTTTCTATTAAACATCATTTTTTATTTAATTTCCAAATATATCGTTAAGGTATAGTGGTTTCTGGATTGAACTTCCATATTTAATTTTCTGCAACTTTCATTTTTATTTTTATTCAACTTCCATTTTTATTTAATTTACTTTTCTATTAAACTTCCTTTTTTCTTTAATTTCCAAATAGATCGTTAAGGTATAGTGGTTTCTGGATTGAACTTCCATTTTTAATTTTCTGCAACTTTCATTTTTATTTTTATTCTACTTCCATTTTTATTCAATTTACTTTTCCATTAAACTTTCTTTTTTATTTAATTTGCAAACAGATCATTAAGGTATAGTGGTTTCTGGATTTAACTTCCATATTTAATTTTCTGCAACTTCCATTTTTATTCAATTTACTTTCTATTAAACTTCATTTTTTATTTAATTTCCAAATAGATCGTTAAGGTATAGTGGTTTCTGGATTGAACTTCCATATTTAATTTTCTGCAACTTCCATTTTTATATTTATTCAACTTCCATTTTTATTCAATTTACTTTTCTATTAAACTTCCTTTTGAATTTAATTTCTAAATAGATCGTTAAAGTATAGTGGTTTTTGGATTGAACTTCCAATTTTAATTTTATGCAACTTTCATTTTTATTTTTATTTTACTTCCATTTTATGCAATTTACTTTTCTATTAAACTTTCTTTTTTATTTAATTTCCAAATAGATCGTTAAGGTATAGTGGTTTCTGGATTGAACTTCCATATTTAATTTTCTGCAACTTTCATTTTTATTTTTATTCTACTTCCATTTTAATTCAATTTACTTTTCTATTAAACATCCTTTTTTATTTAATTTCCAAATAGATCGTTAAAATATAGTGTTTTCTGGATTGAACTTCCATATTTAATTTTCTGCGACTTCCATTTTTATTTTTATTCAACTTCCATTTTTATTCAATTTACTTTTCTATTAAACTTCCTTTTTTATTTAATTTCCAAATAGATCATTAAGGTATAGTGGTTTCTGGATTGACTTCCATATTTAATTTTCTACAACTTCCATTTTTATTTTTATTCAACTTCCATTTTTATTCAATTTACTTTTCTATTAAACTTCCTTTTTTATTTAATTTCCAAATAGATCGTTAAGGTATAGTGGTTTCTGGATTGAACTTACATATTTAATTTTCTGCAACTTTCATTTTTATTTTTATTCAACTTCCATTTTATGCAATTTACTTTTCTATTAAACTTCCTTTTTTATTTAATTTCCAAATAGATTGTTAAGGTATAGTGGTTTCTGGATTGAACTTCCATGTTTAATTTTCTGCAACTTTCATTTTTATTTTTATTCTACTTCATTTTAATTCAATTTACTTTTCTATTAAACTTCCTTTTTTATTTAATTTCCAAATAGATCATTAAGGTATAGTGGTTTCTGGATTGAACTTCCATATTTAATTTTCTGCAACTTCCATTTTTATTTTTATTCAACTTCCATTTTTATTCAATTTACTTTTCTATTAAACTTCATTTTTTATTTAATTTCCAAATAGATCGTTAAGGTATAGTGGTTTCTGGATTGAACTTCCATATTTAATTTTCTGCAACTTCCATTTTTATATTTATTCAACTTCCATTTTTATTCAATTTACTTTTCTATTAAACTTCCTTTTTAATTTAATTTCTAAGTAGATCGTTAAAGTATAGTGGTTTTTGGATTGAACTTCCAATTTTAATTTTATGCAACTTTCGTTTTTATTTTTATTCTACTTCCATTTTATGCAATTTACTTTTCTATTAAACTTCCTTTTTTATTTAATTTCCAAATAGATCGTTAAGGTATAGTGGTTTCTGGATTGAACTTCCATATTTAATTTTCTGCAACTTCCATTTTTATTTTTATTCAACTTCCATTTTTATTCCATTTACTTTTCTATTAAACTTCATTTTTTATTTAATTTCCAAATAGATCGTTAAGGTATAGTGGTTTCTGGATTGAACTTCCATATTTAATTTTCTGCAACTTCCATTTTTATATTTATTCAACTTCCATTTTTATTCAATTTACTTTTCTATTAAACTTCCTTTTTAATTTAATTTCTAAATAGATCGTTAAAGTATAGTGGTTTTTGGATTGAACTTCCAATTTTAATTTTATGCAACTTTCATTTTTATTTTTATTCTACTTCCATTTTATGCAATTTACTTTTCTATTAAACTTCCTTTTTTATTTAATTTCCAAATAGATCATTAAGGTATATGGGTTTCTGGATTGAACTTCCATATTTGATTTTATGCAACTTTCATTTTTATTTTTATTCAACTTCCATTTTTATTCAATTTACTTTTCTATTAAACTTCCTTTTTTATTTAATTTCCAAATAGATCATTAAGGTATAGTGGTTTTGTCACGCCCCCAAACCGCTCCTAGTAGTTTGGTGCCGTGATGGCCGGTAATCCGAGATTACCGAAGGCCAACTTTCAAAAGTTTAACACAATCAGGGTGTAATAAACGGGGCTCACAAATGCGGAAGCAATAAATCAAAATACAAGTGGTCCAGAAGAGCAGTGCATAAGTCCAATGAAATGGCATACATCTTTACAACTTTAATACAACAAAGAAAAATACATATTACATCTTGATCAAAAGGCTTCTCGAGCCGACATATACAAAATGACAATGAATACAAGCCAAGAAGCATGATTTTCAAGATTCGCCGACATAAAAGAAATGACATCGCCGACGTGAATATAAACAAAGCCGACAAAATCATGGATCCAAAACAGGCTTTCAAAAACACATTCTAGGCGTCGCCGACGTCCTGCTCATCACCTACATATATATAGAGAGGGTGAGCTTGGATACTCAGTGAATGGTACTAGTAATAAAGGTTTTACATGAATATAGCCGAAGTCTTTCAAAACAAAAACATGCCAAAACCATACGAATATTAGCCGAGATCCTTTCGAAGCAAAACACATCAAAACTTTATCAAAACAAGAGATGAATCGTATTCATCTATCAAGTCTTACAAGTCTCAAGGGATGTCCACTGGCATCGGCAAAACACAAATCAAGCTTTCCGAACAAACAAGTCTACGCGGTAAACCGTCAGTGGCGAAACAAGGACTGCAAGATCCGTAATCGATTAGCCAAAGGTACTGCGAAAGTTTATAGTCCTCCAGCACAAGGGACTTGTGTTACTTAAGCCCGTAGCTCTTTTTAACACGATGGTCATGTGTTACTTAGGCCCGTAGCCCGTTTTAACACGATAGTCTTTCCAAGAAAGGACCGTATCCTTTTATACTTAGTGCTGCGAAAGTTTAGAGTCCTCCAGCACAAGGGACTTTTATACTTGGTACTGCGAAAGTTTAGAGTCCTCCAGTACAAGGGACTTTTCAAGAATGACATCAAAACAAAGCTTATACTTGATACATCAAAACTGAGCTATTCATTCATGCTTAACAAATACTTTCATCAAAACAAAGCAAAACAAGATTTATCAAAACAGTATAACATAGCTTTATTAAAAATACCACTCACATAGATCTCCTCGGGTGTAGGCTCAAAGCAAAGATCAAGGGCCTACAATCACATGGCAATCACATTCTCAAAACAAGCTTTATATGCATGCAAATGATCCCGGCACTCTCACCAGATCCAAGTCAATGACAAAGCAAAACATGCTGGGAGTTTAAACACTGCTACCGTCTCATGAAAACACACTAGGTACCAACTAGGTCTTTGCCGAGGTACCACACCTCCTTGCCGAGGTGTGGTCCCGATGGCCTCATTCAAAAGCAAAGTCGGGAAAACCTGGGCATCCCTTTGAAGAACATGGAGAACATGATGAACATGATCATGAGGAAGATGAACGCAAGATCATAACTTGTTACAAAAATCTGAGAGTTCATGCCATGAGTTCAAAACATGGACCTGGGTACCCATACAAGAAGGTCATGCAAGAACAAACACAAAAACATGGTTTTTGCTCCAAACTTTCTTATCAAAATGAGACTTTCTTCAAGAACATGTGAATACTATCTTTCTCTTTCGAAACCAACTTCAGATCGATGCATGACATGCAAAATAGATTCGATCATGCAATGCAGCTAGGTGATCAATAAGAACAACAAGAGTAGGTTAAGATTCTAACCTCAAAACTCGAATCCAACGGTTCAAACCTTAAAGATCAAGCTTGGAAGATCTATTCTCACTCAAGAACTTCTCCTCCTTTCTCTAGAGCTTCTCTCTCTAAAGGCAAAGATTTGTGACAAAATGATTTGTTTCTAGGTCTGCCGGCTGTCTTAACAATCAGCTCGGACACGTGGCGGTACCGGGTTGGTTCAACTCAAAAGGTGATTGATCGATAAGACAAGTCTATGACAAAGCGTATGCAGCAAGCTAAGGCAAGACACATCAGCAAGTAATGACATCGGCTAAAGTTAAAGCTTCGGCAACAGAGTAACAAAGACATCGGCTAGGGAGGACGACACTTGACTAAGCTGTGCCACACCTTGGCCGGGGTGTGCCACACCTCGGTCTAGGCCATACCTACCCAAGGACAAGGATCACTAAGTGCAAAACATCTCGGCAACATGCCCGGGTGAAGATGGGGGTCGACCAAGTGGTTCCAAAACAGTTCTAAGTACAAAGGTTTAGAGGTGAACTAAGCTCAAGATGACCTCGGCTACACACCAAGTAAGGAACAAAATCATGCAAGCAACACTTAAACAAAACAAGGCAAGGCAAAACTTGCAAATCAACATAACAAGACAAGATCATGCATGAATGTATGCAAGTATGACAAGGGTAAGGTGAGGGTTGCTACAGCCTACCCCGCTTAAAGAAGTTTGGTCCCCAAACTTAATTTACCTTGCTCTATAAACAACTCCGGATAACGGATCCTCACATCCTCTTCCTTTTCCCACGTGGCTTCTGTGCCATAATGCTCATTCCATTCGACCTTTACCATTGGTATCGATTTGTTTCTCAACTGCCTCACTTGCCTGTCAATGATCCTCATTGGTTTCTCCTCGTAGCCCAAATCCTCATTAACCGAAATCCCAGAATGATCGATTATATGTAGTGGATCGCGGATATACTTCCTCAACATCGAAACATGAAACACATTGTGGACTTGGCTTAAATCTGGCGGCAAAGCAAGTCTGTAGGCAACGGGGTTAATTCTCTCAAGAATTTCAAACTGTCCAGTATATCGGGGTGCTAATTTACCTTTCTTTCCAAATCTTGAAACTCCTGTCATCGGCGAGATTTTCAAAAATACATGATCCCCAACCTCGAATTCTAGCTCCCTCCTCCTCTGGTCGGCATAACTCTTCTGTCGACTCTACGCGGTTCTAATCCTCTGCTGAATGAGCTTAATCTTTCCGGTCATTCCCTGAACTAACTCGGGGCCAATCAAAGCTATATCTCCCACCTCGGTCCAACATATCGGCGACCTGCACTCCCTTCCATACAAAGCTTCGTACGACGCCATTCTAATGCTGGCTTGATAACTGTTGTTGTATGTGAATTCTACTAATGGCAGATGCGATTCCCAACTTCCCTTGAAATCCAGTACGCACATTCTGAGCATGTCCTCAAGTGTCTGAATGGTTCTTTCCGTTTGCCCATCAGTCTGGGGGTGAAAAGCTGTGCTAAACCTCAACTCAGTCCCCAAGGCCCCTTGCAGGCTCTGCCAAAATCTAGAAACGAATTTCGAATCTCGGTCTGATACAATGGATACCGGCACACCATGAAGTCTAATAATCTCATTCATATACAGTTTGGCAAGTCGGTCGGCATTGAACGTAGTTTTAGCTGGCAAGAAGTGTGCTGACTTAGTTAACCTGTCAACGATAACCCAAATTGAATCCATACCTCTTTGCGTCCTCGGCAAACCCACCACAAAATCCATGGAGATGTGTTCCTATTTCCACTCAGGAATTGACAAGGGTTGTAGCAGTCCTGCTGGTCTTTGGTGTTCTGCCTTCACTTGCTGACAACATAGACACTGCAATACGAACTCAGCTATTTCTCTCTTCATATTTGGCCACCAGAAGGTCCGCTTCACATCTTGATACATCTTGGTGCTTCCTGGATGGACGGCAAATTTGGAGTTGTGGGCTTCTTGCAAAATCTTCCTTTTCAACTCTGGGATGTCGGCCACACATAACCTTCCTTCAAACTTGAGCACTTGATTTTCGATGGTATACCCTGATCTCGGCTTTGTGACAATCTCCTCAGCTACTTTCTTGAAGAATTTATCCTCCATCTGTCTTGTCTTTACCTCATCAACAATAGTCGGCTCCACTGCTATCATGGTCAAACATGCCAAATTTCCATCTGACTTCCTGCTCAAAGTGTCGGCCACGCTGTTAGCTTTACCTGGGTGGTATTGAATTTGCATATCATAGTCTTTCAACAACTCAAGCCACCTTCTCTGTCTCAAATTCAATTCTTTCTGAGTGAACAGGTACTTTAAACTCTTATGATCTGTAAAAATCTAACAAGAAGCTCCATACAAATAGTGACGCCAAATCTTCAAAGCAAATACCACGGCCGCTAATTCTAAATCATGGGTAGGATAGTTCTTCTCATGGGGTTTCAACTGACGAGATGCATAAGCTATAACTTTACCCCCTTGCATTAACACACAACCCAAGCCCTTATGTGAAGCATCGCTATAGATATGAAACTCTTCGTTACCTGATGGAAGTACGAGTACTGGTGCTATAACTAACCTTGTCTTCAGTTCCTGGAAAGCTGACTCCCGATCTTTAGTCCATTCATACAGTGTTCCCTTCTTAGTCAATTGCGTCAATGGAATTGCAATCCTTGAGAAATCCTTCACAAACTTCCTGTAATAACCTGCCAAACCCAGAAAACTACGAATCTCGGACACATTAGTCGGCCTCGGCCAATTTACTACGGCCTCAATTTTGCTAGGATCAACCGAGATACCCTCTTCATTAATCATATGACCCAAGAATGAGATAGTAGGAAGCCAAAACTCACACTTGTTAAATTTAGCATATAATTTTCGGTCTCTCAAAATCTGTAATGTAAGTCTCAAATGATTTTCATGTTCGGCTTTACTCTTGAAATAGATCAATATATCATCAATGAAGACAACTACAAACTCATCTAAATATGGCTTTAAGACTCTGTTCATTAAATCCATAAATGCGGCAGGGGCATTGGTCACTCCAAAAGGCATTATTAAAAACTCGTAGTGGCCATATCTTGTCCGAAAAGCAGTCTTCTCAACATCTTCGGCTTTAACCTTAAGCCGGGGGTAACCCGACCTAAGGTCAATCTTAGAAAAGACTCGTGCTCCTTGTAATTGGTCAAGCAAATCATCAATCCTAGGTAATGGGTACTTGTTCTTAATGGTGACCTTATTAAGTTCTCTGTAATCGATACAAAGACGGAGTGTGCCATCCTTTTTCTTAACAAATAAAACAGGTGCCCCCCATGGTGAAGTGCTCGGCCTAATAAATCCCTTATCCAACAATTCTTGTAATTGCAGTTTCAATTCCCTAAGTTCAGCTGGGGCCATCCTGTAGGGTGTTTTGGAGATCGGCTGTGTTCCCGACATGATGTCAACAGTAAACTCTATTTCTCTATCGGCTAAGTGGCCAGGCAATTCGTTTGGGAAGACGTCGTATAGCGATCCCGGGTTTACCCTTGTTGTACAGTGATCCGGACATGTGTCCGTGGATGTTGGTAGTTGTTTATTATCGTGTTTACATTCCTTTTACTTCATATTTGAGTTATAGGATGTGTTGGGCTGGTTTGTTACAGGTTGGTTGTGTTTGGGAGCCAAGTGTTGCTGCCCAGAATTTTGGGTCTTCGCTCGAGCGAGGAGTGGTCGCTCGAGCGAGAGTTGAATTCGTGTCTGGTTCTGGACCTGAGAGTTGCCTTTCTTGGCTCGAGCGAGCTTCCTTCGCTCGAGTGGTCTGGGTTTTTCTTCGCTCGATCGAGAACTTCTTGGCTCGAGCAAGAGTTTTCTGTGTCTGGTCGCTCGAGCGACGAAGGCTTCGCTCGAGCGAGCGTGTTTTATATCAGCGGACAGTAGCGATTTTGAACTTAACATTTTCACTTCTTTTTCTTCCAAAACCTAAATCCGAGACTCTCTCTCTCTACACTTGCTCTCTCTCTAAGATTTGATCTCCCTAGGGTGTGAATCTAGCCTAGGGCCTTTGTTAAAAAGATAGAGGGCGTTAAGAGCTTCGATTTAATCTGAAAAAGTTTGGATTTGGAGCAAGTTGATCTTCGAGTCTTCATATCCTTTTTGGCTTAAACTTTGAGGTAGGGATATCCTACTCCTCTCTATGGGTTTTGTCTTTAAATTTTGGTATTTTGAGATGTTGGGGTTGGTTTGGTAATTTTGTGAAAGTTTGGGGCTTTTGTGTAATTTTACAAAAGTTGGGGTTTTATTCATAATAAACCTGAATGCATGTTTGGCATAGAGAAATGGAATTAATGTTGAGTCATTGATGAAAATGGGACCTAAGGGTTGTAATGGTAATTATGGAAACTGGCCTAATTACATTGTATAATTAATTGGGATAATTAATTGTGAGAAATGAGGAAAAGAAATGTTGATTGAATATCCATTTGTGCATTTATTTTCTGTTTAGAAATAACTGCTTTGGGCTATCGGTGGAGGATAGTCGTGATTGTTGTAGACAATGCATGATGATTAGGCAAACTGAAACTAATCAATGGAATGGGTCATGGAATTTGACGGTTGATTGAATACATTAATTGTATGTATTGAAGAATTGTATATAGAACCAATGTGTTTGTATACGTTATGTGTAGAGGAGGAGATAGGGGATGTACTCCGCGATTTAGGGGAAGATAGGGGATGTACCTCTAAACCGGATAGTGTTAGGAGAAGATAGGGGATGAACTCCGTAGATACAGCTCATATGCTTGTCTAGAGAAGTGAAGATTGAGCTCATATGCTTATCTTGTGAAATGTGGATATAGCTTTTATGCTTATCTGAATGTGGGATATTGTTGTTATACATATCTGTTGAGAATGTGGATATAGCTTACATGCTTATCTGAATGTGGGATATAGTTTTTATACATATCTGTCGAAACGATGATAGAGCTGACATGCATATCTGTTGAAAAAGGGAAAATGAAAAGTAACTTGGACTCTTAAGTCGTATGACATAAATATGTGATTTATGTGAATGTATCAGGGTTAGCCATCTATCAATTGCTAATGTTTTAGTCATTGTCCATGGTTGGTTTAGTGTATTTCTACTGGGCTGTGGCTCACCCTATATGGGAATATCATTTTCAGGTACAGGTAGCATGCCACCTCCAAGGACATAGCTTGGGAGGCTAGCAGCGGACATACTTTTGTCGTTTTACTTTTGGTGTATTACATGTAACTTCAAGCCAAGGGCTTAATGTGTAACGAGTTAGTACCCTTTGTTGTAACCAAGTGTTAACTTGGAAAGCTGTAAGCCCATAGGGCATTTTGTTTTGATGTTAACATGTAATACTTATGTAATGAATCTCTAATGAATAAAAGAATGTGGTTAGTTTATATGTCAATGCATGTCTTGTTAGATGGGTTTAATGTTATTATTTTGAGGGCGTTACACGTCGGGGAATTCACTAACAACTGGGATGTCGGCTAAATTAACATTTCCATTCTGATCACCCAGTACACTACACAAGTAGCCTCGACACCTTTCTGAATTAACTTATAGGCCTTAATGGACGAAATCAAGTAAGGTGGGGGCACTATCCCTTTACCCTGAAAAGTAACCTCGGCTAGGTTTGGGGGTCTCAGTGTGACACTTTTCGAAACACAGTTAATAGATGCATGATTTGCGACTAACCAATCCATTCCCAGTATAACATCAAAATGAGTTATGTCCAGAGGCATTAAATCTACTAACAATTCAACATTCTCAATCACAACAACACATGCTCTATAAATGGATACAACAATCATAGATCTCCCGGATGGGGTAGACACAGATAACACATAATCAAGGGGCTCTAGTTCTCTATTAATTTTCTCGGCAAACTTAGCAGATACAAACAAATGCGTAGAACCCGAATCAATCAACACATAGGCATTTTGGGAGCAAATTAGGAGTATACCTGACACCACTGTCTCAGCATTCTGAGTGTCCCCTGGTACTAGCGCAAACACTCTGCCCTGTCTCATCTGCCCTTTTCCAACATTACCCTTCTGGACGGAACTCGAGGTATTCTCACCTTTCTTGTTGCTATCAACCTTTGTCTTAGGGCAATCTTTCACATAATGACCCATTTCGCCACATTCATAACAAGCTCCGGACGTCCGACGACAGACCCCGAAATGTTGCTTCCCACAATCCGAACACGTCGGTTTAGCATTACCTTCCTGCCTTAGGTTACCAGTACTGCCCATGTTCGTCTTCCTCTTGCTGCCCAGCGGTGCTCGGCGATTGTCATAGTTCTATCTCTTTCGCTGGTTCTCCCCCGAGCTTTGGTATCGATTCAGGTTAGCTTCGGCTAAAATGGCTTTGTCCAACACTTCGGCGTAGGTCGGCATATTATGCAAGTTAACCCGGTCTTGAATCGGTCCGCGAAGCCCACTCTCGAACTTTCTAGCCTTCATATATTCATCGTTGGCCATGTGAGGTGCAAACCTCGCCAATTCAGTAAAAGCGCAGTCGTATTCCGCCACTGTTCGGTTGCCTTGCGTCAAAGTCTGAAATTCGGTAGCCTTACGGTTTCGAACACTTAGGGGAAAGTGTTTGTTGTAGAACAACTCTAAGAATCGGGTCTAGGTCAGATCTAGATTGCTTTCTCGAACCATCATCCACCATCTGCGAGCGTCATCATCTAAGGTGAATGCTGCCAACGTCACCTTCTGAGCGTCGGTGCTAGGAAAGATCTCGAACAATTTTTCCATTTCCAATACCCACGCCTCAGCCTTCATTGGCTCTATACCCCTAGAGAATCTCGGTGGTTTCATTTTCTTGAACTCCCTGATCAAAGCTATTGTGCCATCCCCATATAAGGCTGGCTGCGGAGGAACTTGCGGCACTGGAGGAGGTGGAGGCGGGACTACATTTCAGCCGTTGGTCTGCTCGGCCTGAGTCGATGTAGCACTAGCGTGCTGCTGTCTTGTTTGCCTCAACTCGCGGGCCAAACCTTCAACTAAACTTTCCAGTCTGTCCAATCTGTCTTCGGGCTGATCCCGAGCAATTGGAGGTCTACCTCTCCTCATGATGCTATGAGCATGCAAAGTGTGACTTTAAAACAAATAAGCGAATAACCACGTAGGCAAGTAACAAATAGGTATGTCAAGACAATGCACACCTCGTTCAAATAGCAAGCACCATGATGTAATCCTAACATCTTTCTAAGGGAAATCCTATGCTCTTTAGGACCTAAAGTGTGTGAATAACGTATACTGAGGAACTTGTGCTCTGATACCATTCTGTCACGCCCCCAAACCGCCCCTAGTAGTTTGGTGCCGTGATGACCAGTAATCCGAGATTACCGAAGGCCAACTTTCAAAAGTTTAACACAATCAGAGTATAATAAACGGGGCTCACAAATGCGGAAGCAATAAATCAAAATACAAGTGGTCCAGAAGAGCAGTGCATAAGTCCAATAAAATGGCATACATCTTTACAACTTGAATACAACAAAGCAAAATACGTATTACATCTTGATCAAAAGGCTTCTCGAGCCGACATATACAAAATGACAATGAATACAAGCCAAGAAGCATGATTTTCAAGATTCGCCGACATAAAAGAAATGACATCGCCGACGTGAATATAAACAAAGCCGACAAAATCATGGATCCAAAACAGGCTTTCAAAAACACATTCTAGGCGTCGCCGACGTCCTGCTCATCACCTACATATATATAGAGAGGGTGAGCTTGGATACTCAGTGAATGGTACTAGTAATAAAGGTTTTGCATGAATATAGCCGAAGTCTTTCAAAACAAAAACATGCCAAAACCATATGAATATTAGCCGAGATCCTTTTGAAGCAAAACACATCAAAACTTTATCAAAACAAGAGATGAACCATATTCATCTATCAAGTCTTACAAGTCTCAAGGGATGCCCACTAGCATCGGCAAAACACAAATCAAGCTTTCCGAACAAACAAGTCCACGCGGTAAACCGTCAGTGGCGAAACAAGGACTGCACGATCCGTAATCGATTAGCCAAAGGTACTGCAAAAGTTTATAGTCCTCCAGCACAAGGGACTTGTGTTACTTAAGCCCATAGCTCTTTTTAACACGATGGTCATGTGTTACTTAGGCCCGTAGCCCGTTTTAACACGATAGTCTTTCCAAGAAAGGACCGTATCCTTTTATACTTAGTGCTGCGAAAGTTTAGAGTCCTCCAGCACAAGTGTAACGCCCTCGAAATAATAACATTAAACCCATCAAATAAAACATTCATTGACATACGAAATATCCACATTCTTCTATTCATCAGAGTTTCATTACAAAAGTATTACATGTTAACAACTACCTGAAAATGATATTCCCATATAGGGTGAGCCACAGCCCAGTAGAAATACACTAAACCAACCATGAACAATGACTAAAAGATTAGCAATTGATAGATGGCCAACACTGATACATCCACATAAATCACATTTTATGTCATACGGCTTATGAGTCCATGTTACTTTTCATTTTCCCTTTTTTCAACAGATAAGCATATTAGCTCTATCATCATCTCAACAGATAAGTATAAAAACTATATCCCACATTCACAGATAAGCATATAAGCTATATCCACACTTCACAAAGATAAGCATATTAGCTCTATCTTCACTTCTCTAGACAAGCATATGAGCTGTATCTACGGAGTTCATCCCCTATCTTCTCCCAATACTATCCGGTTTAGAGGTACATCCCCCATCTTCCCCTAAACCGCGGAGTACATCCCCCATCTCCTCTTCTACACATAGCGTATACAAACACATTGGTTCTATATACAATCACTCAATACATACAGTTAATGTATTCTATCAACCATCAAATTCCATGACACATTCCATTGATTAGTTTTCATTTGCCTAATCATCATGAATTGTCTACAACAATCACGACTATCCTCCACCGATAGTCCAATGCAGTTATTTCTAAACAGAAAATAAATGCACAAATGGATATTCAATCAACACTTCAAGTCGGTGAGTGATAAATAATTCAACTACACCCTTTAACCCCATGCATTCCCAACCTCAACAATTCCATTTCATTTCCTCATTTCTCACAATTAATTATCCCAATTAATCAAACAATGTAATTAGGTCATTTTTCATAATTAACATTACAACCCTTAGGTCCCATTTTCATCGATGATTCAACATTTATTCCATTTCTCTATGCCAAATATGCATCTAGGTTTATTATAAATAAAACTCCAACTTTTGTAAAATAACACAAAAGCCCCAAACTTTCACAAAATTACCAAACCAACCCCAACATCTCAAAATACTAAAATTTAAAGAGAAAATCCATAGAGAGGAGTAGGATATCCCTACCTCAAATCCGGAGCCCCAAGGGAGAAGATGACAAAACCCAACGTGCTCCAAATCCCGAAATTTTCAGATTAAAACGTAGCCCTCGACGATCAACAACTTTTTTGTAAAGGCCAAAGATGAGCAAATCACTCTTACTAGATCAAAACCTAGAGAGAAGGTAGAGTTCTAGAGTGAAAGGCTCAACAATGGTGTTTTTTTGGAAAAGTAGGAGAGAGAAGAGAAAGTGAAAAAGTGATTTGAAAAGTCAAAACTCGGAACTTAAACCCAGTCGCCCCGCTCGAGCGTCAAACTCCCCGCTCGAGCGTCACTCACAGACTCCCGCTCGAGCGTCAACCATCCTGCTCGAGCGGCGGATGCACACTCCCAGAACTTTTTACAGAACTAGGTCTCCGCTCGAGCGTCAACTCTCCCGCTTGAGCGTCACACACAGAACCCCGGTCAAGCGGCCAATCCCACGCTCGAGCTTCCAACACTGCACAGGAAATACTGGATGGGTGCAATTCCCGCTCGAGCGCCAAAACCCCCGCTCGAGCGGACTGGTCAAAATCTGGGCAACTAGTTTTGGTTTCTAAACTCAACCAACCTGTAACAAACCTGCCCAACACATCCTATAACTCAAATACGAAGTAAAAAGGATGTAAACAAGATAATAATCAACTACCAACATCCACGGACACATGTCCGGATCACTGTACAACAAGGGTAAATCCGGGATCGCTATAACTTTCCCCCTTTAAAGAATTTCGTCCCCGAAATTAAACACAAGTTTTCAAAAAAACAGGTTTTCCTCCATTTTAAACAATGTTACATTTCAACGTTCAACAATTCGACCCATTACCGGTCATCCCATCCCTTTAACAAGAGGCATTTCACAATATGTAAACAACATATGTACTTTCAACATGCATCAACATTACGCATTTCCTTTCCAATTTCAACAATACATTCAACATATATAATGTTACATTCAACTTCCATATGAGGCAAGTTCCAAAACATACTTCCAATAAACCAAACATTTTCAATGTTTCACAACTTAAGACGTATATAAAGGCTCTTAAGTTCAACACTAGTTCAAAATTTAAATACAAGATTACATATCAACAAACAAGTCCGGATATTTCTCACGGACTTCCAACTCACGTTCCCAAGTGGCTTCCTCCACTCCGTGATGTTTCCACAAGACTTTCACCAAAGGAATGGTCTTGCCACGCAAGACCTGATCCCGCCTATCCAAGACCCGAACCGGTCTCTCCTCATACGAGGCATCCTCACCTACCTCTAAATCGGTCCAATCCAATACATGTGATGGATCTGGGTCATACTTCCGAAGCATACTAACATGAAAGACGTCATGAACTCCGGACAACTGCGGCGGTAAAGCTAACTGATAAGCAACCTCGCCAATCCTCTCAAGGATCTCAAAAGGGCCAATAAACCGAGGGGATAACTTCCCACTCTTCCCAAACCTCATCAAGCCTCGCCTAGGTGATATTTTCAAGAAAACATGATCACCTACCTCAAACACCAAAGGCCTCCTCCTACGGTCATCATAAGATTTCTGACGACTCTAGGCTGTAACAAGCCTCCTATGGATAAGTTCAACTTTCTCCGTCGTCTCCCTAACCACCTCCGGACCCAACAAAGGTGTATCACCCACCTCGGCCCAACAAACTGGAGACCTACACGGTCGGCCATACAAGGCCTCAAACGGTGCCAAACCAATGCTAGACTGAAAACTGTTGTTGTAGGCAAACTCTACCAAGGGTAAGTGCCTCTCCCACGTCCCACTAAAGTCAAGGACACAACCTCGAAGCATATCCTCAAGGATCTGAATAGTACGCACGGACTGTCTGTCAGTCTGAGGATGATAAGCCGTACTAAAGGTCAACTTAGTACCCAAGGCACTCTGCAAACTCTGCCACAACCTAGCAGTAAAACGAGGATCTCTATCTGAGACGATCGTCACTGGGACCCCGTGCAATCTCACTATGTCCCGAACATACAAGTCGGCAAGATGATCTACCGAATCTCTCACGCGCATAGGAATAAAGTGCGCCGACTTAGTCAACTAGTCTACAACCACCCAAATGGCGTCACTACCCCGCTGAGTCCTCGGAAGACCTACAAGGAAGTCCATAGTGACATGCTCCCACTTTCACTCGGCAATAGGCAAGGGTTGCAACAAACCCGCTGGCCTCTGATGCTCGGCCTTCACTTGCTGGCAAGTAAGGCACTTCGATACAAAAACAGCCACATCTCTCTTCATACCCTGCCACCAAAACTGGCGACTCAAATCCTGATACATCTTAGTGCCTCCCGGATGCACCGCAAGACGTGAATGGTGAAACTCTCGGAGTACTTCCTCTCGGCAAGACTCCGGCACAAACAAACGGTCTCGGTATCTCACACTCAGGTCGGGATACACCGTCAAACCCTTCTCAACCTTCTCACCTGAGATTTTCTCTCGGAGGGATTCTACCTCAAGGTCACCTCTCTGTGCCTCTAACACTCTAGTCATAAGTGTAGGTTGCGCGACAACGAAAAACAAGGCCGCAGTCTCAACAGATTCGCCCAATAGCAAATCAAACTCGCCAAGAGCTCCGAACATCTCCCATTCTCGGATGGCAATACAAGCTACATCACTAATGGATTTCCTACTTAGGGCGTCGGCCACAACACTGGCCTTTCCTGGGTAATAATACAACTCAAAGTCGTAGTCCTCAATGAACTCCATCCATCTCCTCTACCTCAAATTCAAGTCTCTCTGTGTAAACAGATACTTCAAACTCTTGTGGTCCGAGAACACCTCGAACTTCTCACCATAAAGGTAGTGCCTCCAAATCTGCAAGGCAAAGATCACTGCTGCTAACTCTAGGTCGTGTGTGGGGTAATTCTTCTCGTGTATTTTCAACTGACGTAAGCCATAAGCTACCACTTTCCCCTCTTGCATCAACACACAACCTAAACCCTCTCGCGAGGCATCACAATACACCGCATAACCCAACTCCCTCTCCGGAATAATCAAAACCGGAACGGTGGTCAATCTACCCTTCAGCTCTTGGAACGACTTTTCACAAGTCTCATTCCACACAAACTTGACCCCTTTCCGCGTCAATCTAGTCAACGGTGACGCTAACCTGGAGAAATCTTTTACAAACCGACGGTAATACCCAGCTAATCTCAGAAAACTGCGGATCTCAAACACACTCTTAGGCTGTGCCCAATCTTGCACTGCCTCTACCTTGGATGTATCAACAGACACTCCTTTCCCGGATACCACGTGACCTAAGAATTTCATCTCTTCTAGCCAGAACTCACACTTCCCAAACTTGGCATATAGCCTATGGGCTCTAAGCAACTCAAGCACCACTCTCAAGTGTTCCTTGTGCTCCTCCTCTGAAGGTGAATAGATAAGAATGTCGTCCACAAAAACGACCACAAATCGATCTAAGAATTCCCGGAAGATCCGGTTCATCAAGTCCATAAAGACTGCCGGTGCGTTGGTAAGCCCAAATGGCATCACCAGAAACTCATAATGGCTATACCGCGTTCGGAATGCCGTCTTAGGAATATCCTCCTCCCTGACCCTCAACTGGTGGTAACCTGATCTCAAGTCTATCTTAGAGAAACAACGGGAACCCTTCAACTAGTCAAACAAATCATCTATACGGGGCATAGGGTACTTATTCTTAACCGTAGCCCGATTCAACTTCCGGTAGTCAATACACAATCTCAAGGCGCCATCTTTCTTTTTAGCAAAGACGGCCGGTGCTCCCCACGGCGAAACACTAGGGCGAACAAAGCCCTTATCTAGCAATTCCTGGAGCTGAACTTTCAACTCAACCAACTCTGCTGGAGCAAAACGGTAAGGCGCCATAGAAATCGGCGCCGTGCCGGGCACTAAATCAATGGAGAACTCAATCTCCCGATGAGGTGGAAAACTAACGAGATCCTCGGGAAAGACGTCCGAGTACTCACAAACTACCCTCGGCAAAACAACCTGGGTTTCATCACACTCACCACTCTCAAAGCTAGCAAATAGACCACTAAGCTCACTTCGCCCTCGCGAATCATACCCCGGTAGCAAAACGCTACCAACCCGGTCTCCCAAGAAATGGAACCACTCCCCGCTCAAGGTACATAACGTGACCCTCTGGCGGTAGCAATCAATAACAGCCCAGTATGACGATAGCCAGTCCATACCCAAAATAACATCAAAGCCCTTCATGGGCATGACAACAAACGGAAAAGGAAGCCTATGGTCGGCGACCTCTATGTCACAACCTCTAACACCCTGTTTCAAAATCAACTCACCACCAATAGGCGATACCACACAAATAGGAGATGCTAACTGCGCTAACTCCAATTCCAAAACAGATGCAAATGTAGCAGATACAAAAAAATGAGATGCACCCGTGTCAATCAACACACTAGCAACCGAGTTGCAAAACAGAAAAGTACCTCTCACTACTGATGGAGCCGGTACTAAATCCTACGCGGTAACAGCATATACGCGCCCTGTAGGCCCCTGATCTACTTGCTCACCCCTTGGAGCAAAAGACTGCTGCATAGACTGGGATGACGAAGCTCCCGGATTGGCCCTCGAGGCCTGCACAGACTGAGCTGGCTGAAAACTCTGCGTTTGCCTGGAACCAGACGCTCCCGAAGTGGCACTCAACTGTGGGTAAAATCTCTTCAAGTGCCCAGGCTGTCCACACTGATAACAAGACAAGGGCTGCCCCCTGCCCAAACTCTGACTCTGCGGTCTAGCTAAAGAAGAAGCAGCTCTCTGACCCCCACCCTTCTGCAGGCAAACTGAAACCTTGTGACCCAGCTGGCCACACTTGTAACAAGCAAACTCCCCCTGATTGCCTCTCCCCGAGCCTGCACTCGGTACTGGGAAGGTCGATCTAGAAACTGCACCCTGTGGCTGCTGAGGGTTATAACCCCTCTGTCTCCTGCCATCACCCTGACCATCCTGGCCCCTCTTGGAGCCCCTCTGCTCTTCCTCCTCTTCCTGCATCATAATTTCCATATGAGTGGCAGCATCTACCAGGTGTCTATACTCTCGGATGTAAGACCCACCAACTCTCAACTTGAGGCCCCGCCTCAACTTCCGCTCAAAATCATAGCAACGGCGTTCCTCGGACGCCACCAGTTCAGGTGCAAACCTGGACAGACTGGTAAAAGTAGCCTCAAACTCGGCCACTGACAAGCCCTGCTGTTTAAGCCGGCTAAACTGATCTCTCAGCTTCTCCCTAGCTGCTGCAGACAAAAACCTCTCTTGAAAAGCATTTACAAACGCCTCCCATGTACCCCCAACACGAGCCTTCTCGTACTTCCACCATTGACCCGCATCTCCCTTCAGCTGGAAGGATGCCAAGGTCACTTTCAGTGCTCCGTCCTCGATGCCAAGCATCTCGAACGTCTTACTCATTTGCTCTAGCCACTCATCAGCCTTCAGCGGCTCCTTCGGATCCCCGATAAACTCATCCGGATTAGACCGAAAAAACTCCCTCTTCAAGAAAGAAGGCCCTGCCTCAGCTACCTGATTCCCAGCCCTGAGAATACCAAAAGCCCCTACTATCTCTCGTGCCAAGGCACTCATAGCCTGTTGACCCGCTGGCTCGGCCACGTTGGCCTGACCAACTCCCTCCTGTACTGCCGAAACCTCCTCCGGTAACGGTACTTCCTGCCTCGCAGGCCTACCACGCCTAGCACCTCTTCCTCGTCCTGACATCCTAATAAAGGTAATACAGAATGTTAGCACATTCACAATGTGCCAAAACTAAACACTCACGTCCTAATGCACGGACAACAGTAATTCACTCCACGTAAGCACATAAACACATAAGCACTTACGAATTTCATTTCCAGATAATGATAGTGCCGAGGCGTTACTAGAGTTCCGGATAGAAACAGCATTGATCAAGTGCTTTTCCAACAAGATTCCCCGAAACCCAAGGGTCCAATCAACATCCTAGAAATTAAATCCCATACCCACATAAACACGTAAGCATGTTATCAATTCAAACACATAGCATGTGACACTACATCTAAGTCTCTACCAAGCGAGACAAACCCATTGTGATACTAATCACTTCCCACGTACCCAAAGTATTCGAACCCGGTATGATCTGATACCAAGTTGTAACGCCCTCGAAATAATAACATTAAACCCATCAAATAAAACATTCATTGACATACGAAATATCCACATTCTTTTATTCATCAGAGTTTCATTACAAAAGTATTACATGTTAACAACAAAAGCAAAATGCCCTACGGGCTTACAGCTTTCCAAGTTAACACTTGGTTACAACAAAAGAGTGCTAACTCATCTACACATTAAGCCCTCGGCTTGAATATACATTTAATGCATTAAAAAGGAACTTAAACAACAAAAATCTGCTCACCTCTAGCCTCCCAAGCTATGATCTTGGAGGTGGCATGCTACCTGTACCTGAAAATGATATTCCCATATAGGGTGAGCCACAGCCCAGTAGAAATACACTAAACCAACCATGAACAATGACTAAAAGATTAGCAATTGATAGATGGCCAACACTGATACATCCACATAAATCACATTTTATGTTATACGGCTTATGAGTCCAAGTTACCTTTCATTTTCCCTTTTTTCAACAGATAAGCATATTAGCTCTATCATCATCTCAACAGATAAATATAAAAACTATATCCCACATTCACAGATAAGCATATAAGCTATATCCACACTTCACAAAGATAAGCATATTAGCTCTATCTTCACTTCTCTAGACAAGTATATGAGCTGTATCTACGGAGTTCATCCCCTATCTTCTCCCAATACTATCCGGTTTAGAGGTACATCCCCCATCTTCTCCTAAACCGCGGAGTACATCCCCCATCTCCTCCTCTACACATAGCGTATACAAACACATTGGTTCTATATACAATCACTCAATACATACAGTTAATGTATTTTATCAACCGTCAAATTCCATGACACATTCCATTGATTAGTTTTCATTTGCCTAATCATCATGAATTGTCTACAACAATCACGACTATCCTCCACCGATAGTCCAATGCAGTTATTTCTAAACAGAAAATAAATGCACAAATGGATATTCAATCAACACTTCAAGTCGGTGAGTGATAAATAATTCAACTACACCCTTTAACCCCATGCATTCCCAACCTCAACAATTCCATTTCATTTCCTCATTTCTCACAATTAATTATCCCAATTAATCAAACAATGTAATTAGGTCATTTTCCATAATTAACATTACAACCCTTAGGTCCCATTTTCATCGATGATTCAACATTTATTCCATTTCTCTATGCCAAATATGCATCTAGGTTTATTATAAATAAAACCCCAACTTTTGTAAAATAACACAAAAGCCCCAAACTTTCACAAAATTACCAAACCAACCCCAACATCTCAAAATACTAAAATTTAAAGACAAAATCCATAGAGAGGAGTAGGATATCCCTACCTCAAATCTGGAGCCCCAAGGGAGAAGATGA
The DNA here is from genome assembly GCF_055761805.1 of Camellia sinensis. Taxonomy (NCBI): domain Eukaryota; kingdom Viridiplantae; phylum Streptophyta; class Magnoliopsida; order Ericales; family Theaceae; genus Camellia; species Camellia sinensis. The sequence goes on along the minus strand of NW_028128987.1, from coordinate 41,725,292 downwards.
CAAAACCCAACGTGCTCCAAATCCCGAAATTTTCAGATTAAAACGTAGCCCTCGACGATCAACAACTTTTTTGTAAAGGCCAAAGATAAGCAAATCACTCTTACTAGATCAAAACCTAGAGAGAAGGTAGAGTTCTAGAGTGAAAGGCTCAACAATGGTGTTTTTTTGGAAAAGCAGGAGAGAGAAGAGAAAGTGAAAAAGTGATTTGAAAAGTCAAAACTCGGAACTTAAACCCAGTCGCCCCGCTCGAGCGTCAAACTCCCCGCTCGAGCGTCACTCACAGACTCCCGCTCGAGCGTCAACCATCCTGCTCGAGCGGCGGATGCACACTCCCAGAACTTTTTACAGAACTAGGTCTCCGCTCGAGCGTCAACTCTCCCGCTCGAGCGTCACACACAGAACCCCGCTCAAGCGGCCAATCCCACGCTCGAGCTTCCAACACTGCACAGGAAATACTGGACGGGTGCAATTCCCGCTCGAGCGCCAAAACCCCCGCTCGAGCGGACTGGTCAAAATCTGGGCAACTAGTTTTGGTTTCTAAACTCAACCAACCTGTAACAAACCTGCCCAACACATCCTATAACTCAAATATGAAGTAAAAAGGATGTAAACAAGATAATAATCAACTACCAACATCCACGGACACATGTCCGGATCACTGTACAACAAGGGTAAATCCGGGATCGCTATAACAAGGGACTTTTATACTTGGTACTGCGAAAGTTTAGAGTCCTCCAGTACAAGGGACTTTTCAAGAATGACATCAAAACAAAGCTTATACTTGATACATCAAAACAGAGCTATTCATTCATGCTTAACAAATACTTTCGTCAAAACAAAGCAAAACAAGATTTATCAAAACAGTATAACATAGCTTTATTAAAAATACCACTCACATAGATCTCCTCGGGTGTAGGCTCAAAGCAAAGATCAAGGACCTACAATCACATGGCAATCACATTCTCAAAACAAGCTTTATATGCATGCAAATGATCCCGGCACTGTCACCAGATCCAAGTCAATGACAAAGCAAAACATGTTAGGAGTTTAAACACTACTACCGTCTCATGAAAACACACTGGGTACCAACCAGGTCTTTGCCGAGGTCCCACACCTCCTTGCCGAGGTGTGATCCCAATGGCCTCATTCAAAAGCAAAGTCGGGAAAACCTGGGCTTCCCTTTGAAGAACATGGAGAACATGATGAACATGATCATGAGGAAGATGAATGCAAGATCATAACTTGTTACAAAAATCTGAGATTTCATGCCATGAGTTCAAAACATGGACCTGGGTACCCATACAAGAAGGTCATGCAAGAACAAACACAAAAACATGGTTTTTGCTCCAAACTTTCGGATCAAAATGAGACTTTCTTCAAGAACATGTGAATACTATCTTTCTCTTTCGAAACCAACTTCAGATCGATGCATGACATGCAAAACAGATTCGATCATGCAATGCAGCTAGGTGATCAATAAGAACAACAAGAGTAGGTTAAGATTCTAACCTCAAAACTCGAATCCAACGGTTCAAACCTTAAAGATCAAGCTTGGAAGATCTATTCTCACTCAAGAACTTCTCCTCCTTTCTCTAGAGCTTCTCTCTCTAAAGGCAAAGATTTGTGACAAAATGATTTGTTTCTAGGTCTGCCGGCTGTCTTAACAATCAGCTCGGACACGTGGCGCTACCGGGTTGGTTCAACTCAAAAGGTGATTGATCGATAAGACAAGTCTATGACAAAGCGTATGCAGCAAGCTAAGGCCAGACACATCGGCAAGTAATGACATCGGCTAAAGTTAAAGCTTCGGCAACAGAGTAACAAAGACATCGGCTAGGGAGGACGACACTTGACTAAGCTGTGCCACACCTTGGCCGGGGTGTGCCACACCTCGGTCTAGGCCATACCTGCCCAAGGACAAGGATCACTAAGTGCAAAACATCTCGGCAACATGCCCGGGTGAAGATGGGGGTCGACCAAGTGGTTCCAAAATAGTTCTAAGTACAAAGGTTCAGAGGTGAACTAAGCTCAAGATGACCTCGGCTACACACCATGTCACGACCCCAAACCGCCCCTAGTAGTTTGGTGCCGTGATGGCCAGTAATCCGAGATTACCGAAGGCCAACTTCAAAAAATTTTAACACAATCAGAGTATAACAAACGGGGCTCACAAATGCGGAAGCAATAAATCAATATACAAGTGGTCCATAAGAGCAGTGCATAAGTCAAATGAAATGGTATACATCTTTACAACTTGAATACAACAAAGCAAAATATGTATTACATCCTGATCAAAAGGCTTCTCGAGCCGACATATACAAAATGACAGTGAATACAAGCCAAGAAGCATGATTTTCAAGATTCACCGACATAAAAGAAACGACATTGCCGACGTGAATACAAACAAAGCCGACAAAATCATGGATCCAAAACAAGCTTTCAAAAATACATTCTAGGCGTCACCGACGTCCTGCTCATCACCTACATATATATAGAGAGGGTGAGCTTGGATACTCAGTGAATGGTACTAGTAATAAAGGTTTTGCATGAATATAGCCGAAGTCTTTCAAAACAAAACATGCCAAAACCATGCGAATATTAGCCGAGACCTTTCAAAGAAAAACACATCAAAACTTTATCAAAACAAGAGATGAACCGTGTTCATATATCAAGTCTTACAAGTCTCAAGGGATGCTCACTGGCATCGGCAAAACACAACCCAAGCTTTCCGAACAAACGAGTCACGCGGTAAACCGTCAGTGGCAAAACAAGGACTGCACGATCCGTAATCGATTAGTCAAAGGTACTACGAAAGTTTATAGTCCTCCAGCATAAGGGACTTGTGTTACTTAAGCCCGTAGCTCTTTTTAACACGATGGTCTTGTGCCCGTAGCCCGTTTTGACACAATAGTCTTCCCAAGAAAGGACCGTATCCTTTTATACTTAGTGCTGCGAAAGTTTAGAGTCCTCCAGCACAAGGGACTTTTATACTTGGTACTGCGAAAGTTTAGAGTCCTCCAGTACAAGGGACTTTTCAAGAATGACATCGAAATAAGACTTATACTTGATACATCAAACAGAGCTATTCATTCATGCTTAACAAATACTTTCGTCAAAACAAAGCAAAGCAAGATTTATCAAAACAGTATAACATAGCTTTATTAAAATACCACTCACATAGATCTCCTCGGGTGTAGGCTCAAAGCAAGGATCAAGGACCTACAATCACATGGCAATCACATTCTCAAGACAAGCTTTATATGCATGCAGATGATCCCGGCATTCTCACCAGATCCAAGTCAATAACAAAGCAAAACATGCTGGGAGTTTAAACACTGCTCCCGTCTCATGAAAACACACTAGGTACCAACCAGGTCTTTGCCGAGGTCCTACACCTCCTTGCCGAGGTGTGGTCCGATGGTCTCATTCAAAAACAAAGTCGGGAAAACCTGGGTTCCCCTTTGAAGAACATGATGAATATGATCATGAAAAAGATGAATGCAAGATCATAACTTGCTACAAAAATCAGAGATTTCATGCCATGAGTTCAAAACATGGACCTGGGTACCCATACAAGAAGATCATGCAAGAACAAACACAAAACGTGGTTCTTGTTCCAAACTTTCGGATCAAAACGAGACTTTTCTTCAAGAACACATGAATACCATCTTTCTCTCCCCAAACCAACTTCAAATCGATGCATGATATGCAAAACAAATTCGATCATGCAATGCAGCTAGATGATCCAAAAGAACAACAAGAGTAGGTTAAGATTCTAACCTCAAAACTCGAATCCAACGGTTCAAACCTCGAAGATCAAGCTTGGAAGATCTATTCTCACTCATGAACTCCTCCTCTTTTCTCTAGAGCTTCTCCCTTTAAAGGCAAAGATTTGAGACAAAATGATTTGTTTCTAGGTCTGCCGGCTGTCTTAACAATCAGCTCGGACACGTGGCGCTACTGGGTTGGTTCAACTCAAAAGGTGATTGATTGATAAGACAAGTCTATGACAAAGCGTATGCAGCAAGCTAAGGCCAGACACATCGGCAAGTAATGACATCGGCTATAGCTAAAGCTTCGGAAACAGGGCAACAAAGACATCGGTTAAGGAGGACGACACTTGACTAAGTTGTGCCACACCTTGGCCGGGGTGTGCCACACCTCGGTCTAGGCCATACCTGCCCAAGGACAAGGATCACTAAGTGCAAAACATCTCGGCAAACATGCCCGAGGTGAAGATGGGGGCCGACCAAGTGGTTCCAAAACAATTCTAAGTACAAAGGTTCAGAGGTGAACTAGGCTCAAGATGACCTCGGCTACACACCAAGCAAGGAACAAAATCATGCAAGCAATACTTAAACAAAACAAGGCAAGGGAAAACTTGCAAAACAACATAACAAGACAAGATCACGCATGAATGTATGCAAGTATGACAAGAGTAAGGTGAGGGTTGCTACACACCAAGTAGGGAACAAAATCATGCACGCAACACTTAAAAAAAACAAGGCAAGGCAAAACTTGTAAATCAACATAACAAGACAAGATTATGCATGAATGTATGCAAGTATGACAAGGGTAAGGTGAGGGTTGCTACAGGTTTCTGGATTGAACTTCCACTTTTTATTTTATGCAACTTTCCATTTTATTTTTATTTTACTTCCATTTTTATTCAATTTACTTTTCTATTAGACATCCTTTTTTATTTAATTTCCAAATAAATCGTTAAGGTATAGTGGTTTCTTGAATGAACTTCCATTTTTACATTTCTGCAACTTCTAGTTTTATTTTTATTTGACTTCCTTTTTTATTCAATTTACTTTTCTATTAAACTTCCTTTTTTATTTAATTTCCAAATAGATTGTTAAGGTATAGTGGTTTCTGGATTGAACTTCTATATTTAATTTTCTGCAGCTTTCATTTTTATTTTTATTCTACTTCCATTTTAATTCAATTTACTTTTCTATTAAACTTCATTTTTTATTTAATTTCCAAATAGATCGTTAAGGTATAGTGGTTTATGGATTGAACTTCCATATTTAATTTTCTGCAACTTCCATTTTTATTTTTATTCAACTTCCATTTTTATTTAATTTACTTTTCTATTAAACTTCCTTTTTTATTTAATTTCCAAATAGATCGTTAAGGTATAGTGGTTTCTGGATTGAACTTCCATTTTTAATTTTCTGCAACTTTCATTTTTATTTTTATTCTTCTTCCATTTTTATTCAATTTACTTTTCCATTAAACTTCCTTTTTTACTTAATTTGCAAACAGATCGTTAAGGTATAGTGGTTTCTGGATTGAACTTCCACTTTTTATTTTATGCAACTTTCCTTTTTATTTTTATTCAACTTCCATTTTTATTCAATTTACTTTTCTATTAAACTTCATTTTTTATTTAATTTCCAAATAGATCGTTAAGGTATAGTGGTTTCTGGATTGAACTTCCATATTTAATTTTGTGCAACTTCTATTTTTATTTTTATTCAACTTCCATTTTTATTCAATCTACTTTTCTATTAAACTTCCTTTTTTATTTAATTTCCAAATAGATCGTTAAAGTATAGAGGTTTTTGGAATGAACTTCCACTTTTAATTTTATGCAACCTTCATTTTTATTTTTATTCTGCTTCCATTTTATGCAATTTACTTTTCTATTAAACTTCCTTTTTTATTTAATTTCCAAATAGATCGTTAAGGTATAGTGGTTTCTGAATTGAACTTCCATATTTAAATTTCTGCAACTTTCATTTTTATTTTTATTCTACTTACATTTTAATTCAATTTACTTTTCTATTAAACTTTATTTTTTATTTAATTTCCAAAAAGATCGTTAAAACATAGTGTTTTCTGGATTGAACTTCCATATTTAATTTTCTGCAACTTCCATTTTTATTTAATTTACTTTTCTTTTAAACTACCTTTTTTATTTAATTTCCAAATAGATCGTTAAGGTATAGTGGTTTCTGGATTGAACTTCCATATTTAATTTTCTGCAACTTTCATTTTCATTTTTATTCTACTTCCATCTTTATTCAATTTACTTTTCCATTAAACTTCCTTTTTTATTTAATTTGCCAATAGATCGTTAAGGTATAGTGGTTTCCAGATTGAACTTCCACTTTTTATTTTATGCAACTTTCCTTTTTATTTTTATTCAACTTCCATTTTTATTCAATTTACTTTTCTATTAGACATCCTTTTTTATTTAATTTCCAAACAGATCGTTATGGTATAGTGGTTTCTTGAATGAACTTCCATTTTTACATTTCTGTAACTTCTAATTTTATTTTTAATTGACTTCCTTTTTCATTCAAGTTTCTTTTCTACTCAACTTCCTTTTTTATTTAATTTCCAAATAGATCGTTAAAGTATAGTGGTTTCTGGATTGAACTTCCATATTTAATTTTCTGCAACTTCCATTTTTATTTTTATTCAACTTCCATTTTTATTCAATTTACTTTTCTATTAAACTTCCTTTTTTATTTAATTTCCAAATAGATCGTTAAGGTATAGTGGTTTCTGGATTGAACTTCCATATTTAATTTTCTGCAACATCCATTTTTATATTTATTCAACTTCCATTTTTATTCAATTTACTTTTCTATTAAACATCCTTTTTTATTTAATTTCCAATTAAATCGTTAATGTATAGTGGTTTATTCAACGAACTTCCATTTTTACATTTCTGCAACTTCCAGTTTTATTTTTAATTAACTTCTTTTTTTATTCAAGTTTCTTTTCTACTCAACTTCCTTTTTTATTTAATTTCCAAATAGATCGTTAAGGTATAGTGGTTTTTGGATTAAACTGCCATTTTTAATTTTATGCAACTTTCATTTTTATTTTTATTCAACTTCCATTTTTATTCGATTTACTTTTCTAGTAAACTTCTTTTTTTATTTAATTTCCGAGTAGATCGTTAAGCTATAATGGTTTTTGGATTGAACTTCCATTTATAATTTTACGCAACTTTATTTTTTATTTTTATTCTACTTCCATTTTTGTTCAATTTACTTTTCTGTTAAACTTCCTTTTTTATTTAATTTCCAAATAGATCTTTAAGGTATAGTGGTTTCGGGATTAAACTTCCGCTTTTAATTTTCTGCAACTTTCCTTTTTATTTTTATTCAACTTCCATTTTTATTCAATTTACTTTTCTGTTAAACTTCCTTTTTTTATTTAATTTCCAAATAGATCGTTAAGGTATAGTGGTTTCTGGATTGAAGTTCCATATTTAATTTTCTGCAACTTTCATTTTTATTTTTATTCAAATTCCATTTTCATTCAATTTACTTTTCTATTAAACTTTCTTTTTATTTAATTTCCAAATAGGTCGTTAAGGTATAGTGGTTTCTGGATTGAACTTCCATTTTTAATTTTATGCAACCTTCATTTTTATTTTTATTCTACTTCCATTTTAATTCAATTTACTTTTCTATTAAACTTCATTTTTTATTTAATTTTCAAATAGATCGTTAAGGTATAGTGGTTTCTGGATTGAACTTCCATATTTAATTTTCTGCAACTTCCATTTTTATTCAATTTACTTTTCTATTAAACTTCCTTTTTTATTTAATTTCCAAACAGATCACTAAAGTATAGTGATTTTTGGATTGAACTTCCATTTTTAATTTTATGCAACTTTCATTTTTATTTTTATTCTTCTTCCATATTATGCAATTTACTTTTCTATTAAACTTCCTTTTTTATTTAATTTCCAAATAGATCGTTAAGCTATTGTGGTTTCTGGATTGATCTTCCATATTTAATTTTCTGCAACTTTCATTTTTATTTTTATTCAACTTCCATTTTTATTCAATTTACTTTTCTATGAAACTTGCTCTTTTATTTAATTTGCAAACAGATCGTTAAGGTATAGTGGTTTCTGGATTGAACTTCCACTTTTTATTTTATGCAACTTTCCTTTTTATTTTTATTCAACTTCCATTTTTATTCAATTTACTTTTCTATTAAACATCCTTTTTTATTTAATTTCCAAATAAATCATTAAGGTATAGTGGTTTCTTCAATGAACTTCCATTTTTACATTTCTGCAACTTCCAGTTTTATTTTTATTTTACTTCTTTTTTTATTCAAGTTTTTTTTCTACTCAACTTCCTTTTATATTTAATTTCCAAATAGATCGTTAAGGTATAGTGGTTTTTGGATTAAACTGCCATTTTTAATTTTATGCAACTTTCATTTTTATTTTTATACAACTTCCATTTTTATTCAATTTACTTTCCTATTAAACTTCATTTTTTATTTAATTTCCGAGTAGATCGTTAAGGTATAGTGGTTTTTGGATTGAACTTCCATTTTTAATTTTATGCAACTTTCTTTTTTGTTTTTATTCTACTTCCATTTTTGTTCAATTTACTTTTCTATTAAACTTCTTTTTTTATTTAATTTCCAAATAGATCGTTGAGGTATAGTGGTTTCGTGATTGAACTTCCGTTTTTAATTTTCTGCAACTCTCCTTTTTATTTTTATTCAACTTCCATTTTTATTCAATTTACTTTTCTATTAAACTTCATTTTTTTATTTAATTTCCAAATAGATCGTTAAGGTATAGTGGTTTCTGGATTGAAGTTCCATATTTAATTTTCTGCAACTTTCATTTTTATTTTTATTCAAATTCCATTTTTATTCAATTTACTTTTCTATTAAACTTTCTTTTTATTTAATTTCCAAATAGGTCGTTAAGGTATAGTGGTTTCTGGATTGAACTTCCATTTTTAATTTTATGCAACCTTCATTTTTATTTTTATTATACTTCCATTTTAATTCAATTTACTTTTCTATTAAACTTCCTTTTTTATTTAATTTCCAAATAGATCGTTAAGGTGTAGTGGTTTCTGGATTGAACTTCCATATTTAATTTTCTGCAACTTCCATTTTTATTTTTATTCAACTTCCATTTTTATTCAATTTACTTTTCTATTAAAATTCCTTTTTTATTTAATTTCCAAATATATCGTTAAAGTATAGTGGTTTTTTGATTGAACTTCCATTTTTAATTTTATGCAACTTTCATTTTTATTTTTATTCTACTTCCATTTTATGCAATTTACTTTTCTATTAAACTTCCTTTTTTCTTTAATTTCCAAATAGGTCGTTAGGGTATAGTGGTTTCGGGATTGAACTTCCATATTTAATTTTCTGCAACTTTCATTTTTATTTTTATTTTCATTCAACTTCTATTTTTATGCAATTTACTTTTCTATTAAACTTCCTTTTTTATTTAATTTGCAAATAGGTCGTTAAGGTATAGTGGTTTCGGTATTGAACTTCCATCTTTAATTTTTTGCAACTTTCATTTTTATTTTTATTCAACTCCCATTTTTATTCAATTTACTTTTCTATTAAACTTCCTTTTTTTATTTAATTTCCAAATTGATCGTTAAGGTATAGTGGTTTTAGGATTAAACTTCTATATTTAATTTTCTGCAACTTCCATTTTTATTTTTATTCAACTTCAATTTTTATTCAATTTACTTTTCAATTAAACTTCCTTTTCTATTTAATTTCCAAATAGATCGTTAAAGTATAGTGGTTTTTGGATTGAACTTCCATTTTTAATTTTATGCAACTTTCATTTTTATTTTTATTCTACTTCCATTTTATGCAATTTATTTTTCTATTAAACTTCCTTTTTTATTTAATTTCCAAATAGATCGTTAAGGTATAGTGGTTTAGGGATTGAACTTTCATATTTAATTTTCTGCAACTTCCATTTTTATTTTTATTCAACTTCCATTTTTATTCAATATATTTTTCTATTAAACTTCCATTTTTAATTTTCTTCAACTTCCGTTTTTATTTTTATTCAACTTCCATTTTTATTCAATTTACTTTTCTATTAAACTTCCTTTTTTGTTTAATTTCCAAATAGATCGTTAAAGTATAGTGATTTTTGGATTGAACTTCCATTTTTAATTTTATGCAACTTTCATTTTTATTTTTATTCTACTTCCATTTTATGCAATTTATTTTTCTATTAAACTTCTTTTTTTATTTAATTTCCAAATAGATCGTTAAGGTACAGTGGTTTCTGGATTGAACTTTCATATTTAATTTTCTGCAACTTTCATTTTTATTTTTATTCAACTTCTATTTTTACACAATTTACTTTTCTATTAAACTTCCTTTTTTATTTAATTTCCAAATAGATCATTAAGGTATAGTGGTTTCTGGATTGAATTCCATATTTAATTTTCTGCAACTTTCATTTTTATTTTTATTCAACTTCCATATTTATTCAATTTACTTTTCTATTAAACTTCCTTTTTTATTTAATTTCCAAATAGATCGTTAAGGTATAGTTGTTTCTGGATTGAACTTCCATTTTTAATTTTATGCAACTTTCATTTTTATTTTCATTCTACTTCCATTTTAATTCAATTTACTTTCCTATGAAACTTCCTTTTTTATTTAATTTCCAAGTAGATCGTTATGGTATAATGGTTTCTGGACAAAACTTCCATTTTTAATTTTAGGCAACTTTCATTTTTATTTTTAGTCTACTTCCATTTTTAATCAATTTACTTTTCTATTAAACTTACTTTTTTATTTAATTTCCAAATAGATCGTTAAGTTATAGTGGTTTCTAGATTGAACTTCCATTTTTAATTTTCTGCAACTTCTATTTCTATTTTTATTCAACTTCCTTTTTTATTCAAGTTTCTTTTCTACTAACCTTCCTTTTTTATTTAATTTCCAAATAGATTGTTAAGGTATAGTGGTTTTTGGATTGAACTTCCATTTTTAATTTTATGCAACTTTCATTTTTATTTTTATTCAATTTACTTTTCTATTAAACTTCCTTTTTTATTTAATTTTCAAATAGATCGTTAAAGTATAGTGTTTCTTGGATTGAACTTCCATTTTTAATTTTAGGGAACTTTCATTTTTATTTTTATTCAACTTCCATTTTTATTCAATTTACTTTTATGTTATCTTCCTTTTTTATTTAATTTCCAAATAGATCGTTAAGGTATAGTGGTTTCCGGATGGAACTTCCATATTTAATTTTCTGCAACTTACATTTTTATTTTTGTTCAACTTCCATTTTATTCAATTTACTTTTCTATTAAACTTCCTTTTTTATTTAATTTCCAAATAGATCGTTAAAGTATAGTGGTTTTTGGATTGAACTTCCATTTTTAATTTTATGCAACTTTCATTTTTATTTTTATTCTACTTCCATTTTATGCAATTTACTTTTCTATTAAACTTCCTTTTTTATTTAATTTCCAAATAGATCGTTAAGGTATAGTGGTTTCTGCATTGAACCTCCATATTTAATTTTCTGCAAATTTCATTTTTATTTTTATTCAACTTCCATTTTTATTCAATTTACTTTTCTATGAAACTTCCTCTTTTTTTTAATTTGCAAACAGATCGTTGAGGTATTGTGATTTCTGGATTGAACTTCCACTTTTTATTTTATGCAACTTTCCTTTTTATTTTTATTCAACTTCCATTTTTATGCAATTTACTTTTCTATTAAACTTCCTTTTTTATTTAATTTCCAAATACATCGTTAAGGTATAGTGGTTTCTGGATTGAACTTCCATTTTTAATTTTATGCAACTTTCATTTTTATTTTTATTCTACTTCCATTTTAATTCAATTTACTTTCCTATGAAACTTCCTTTTTTATTTAATTTCCATGTAGATCGTTATGGTATAGTGGTTTCTGGATAGAACTTCCATTTTTAATTTTTGGCAACTTTCATTTTTATTTTTATTCTACTTCCATTTTTAATCAATTTACTTTTCTATTAGACTTCCTTTTTTATTTAATTTCCAAATAGATCGTTAAGGTATAGTGGTTTCTGGATTGAACTTCCATTTTTAATTTTCTGCAACTTCTATTTTTATTTTTATTCAACTTCCTTTTTCATTCAAGTTTCTTTTCTACTGAACTTCCTTTTTTATTTAATTTCCAAATAGATCGTTAAGGTATAGTGGTTTTTTGATTGAACTTCCATTTTTAATTTTATACAACTTTCATTTTTATTTTTATTCGACTTCCATTTTTATTCAATTTACTTGTCTATTAAACTTCCTCTTTTATTTAATTTCCAAATAGATCGTTAAGGTATAGTGTTTTTTGAATTCAACTTCCATTTTTAATTTTATGCAACTTTCATTTTTATTTTTATTCAACTTCCATTTTTATTCAATTTACTTTTCTATTAAACTTCCTTTTTTATTTAATTTCCAAATAGATCGTTAAGGTATAGTGGTTTGTGGATTGAACTTCCATATTTAATTTTCTGCAACTTACATTTTTATTTTTATTCAACTTCCATTTTTATTCAATATACTTTTCTATTAAACTTCCTTTTTTATTTAATTTCCGAATAGATCGTTAAAGTATAGTGGTTTTTGGATTGAACTTCCATTTTTAAATTTATGCAACTTTTATTTTTATTCTACTTCCATTTTATGCAATTTACTTTTCTATTAAACTTCCTTTTTTATTTAATTTCCAAATATATCGTTAAGGTAGAGTTGTTTCTGGATTGAACTTCCATATTTAATTTTCTGCGAATTTCATTTTTATTTTTATTCAACTTCCATTTTTATTCAATTTACTTTTCTATGAAACTTCCTCTTTTATTTAATTTGCAAACAGATCGTTAAGGTATAGTGATTTCTGGATTGAACTTCCACTTTTTATTTTATGCAACTTTCCTTTTTATTTTTATTCAACTTCCATTTTTGTTCAATTTACTTTTCTATTAAACATCCTTTTTTTATTTCATTTCCAAATAAATCGTTAAGGTATAGTGGTTTCTTTAATGAACTTCCATTTTTACATTTCTGCAACTTCCAGTTTTATTTTTATTTTACTTTTTTTTTTATTCAAGTTTCTTTTCTACTCAACTTCCTTTTTTATTTAATTTCCAAATAGAACATTAAGGTATAGTGGTTTTTGGATTAAACTGCCATTTTTAATTTTATGCAACTTTCATTTTTATTTTTATACAACTTCCATTTTTATTCGATTTACTTTTCTCTTAAACTTCATTTTTTATTTAATTTCCGAGTAGATCGTTAAGGTATAGTGGTTTTTGGATTGAACTTCCATTTTTAATTTTATGCAACTTTCTTTTTTATTTTTATTCTACTTCCATTTTTGTTCAATTAATTTTCTATTAAACTTCCTTTTTTATTTAATTTCCAAATAGATCGTTGAGGTATAGTGGTTTCGGGATTGAACTTCCGATTTTAGTTTTCTGCAACTTTCCTTTTTATTTTTATTCAACTTCCATTTTTATTCAATTTACTTTTCTATTAAACTTCCTTTTTTATTTAATTTCCAAATAGATCGTTAAGGTATAGTGGTTTCTGGATTGAACTTCCATATTTAATTTTCTGCAACTTTTAGTTTTATTTTTATTCAAATTCCATTTTTATTCAATTTACTATTCTATTAACCTTTCTTTTTTATTTAATTTCCAAATAGATCGTTAAGGTGTAGTGGTTTCTGGATTGAACTTCCATTTTTAATTTTATGCAACCTTCATTTTTATTTTTATTCTACTTCCATTTTAATTCAATTTACTTTCTATTAAACTACCTTTTTTATTTAATTTCCTAATAGATCGTTAAGGTATACTAGTTTCTGGATTGAACTTCCATATTTAATTTTCTGCAACTTTCATTTTTATTTCTATTCAACTTCCATTTTTATTCAATTTACTTTTCTATTAAACTTCCTTTTTTATTTAATTTCCAAATAGATCGTTAAAATATAGTCGTTTTTGGATTGAACTTCCATTTTTAATTTTATACAACTTTCATTTTTATTTTTTTTTTCTACTTCCATTTTATGCAATTTACTTTTCTATTAAATTTCTTTTTTTATTTAATTTCCAAATAGATCATTAAGGTATAGTGGTTTCGGGATTAAACTTCCATATTTAATTTTCTGCAACTTTCATTTTTATTTTTATTCAACTTCCATTTTTATGCAATTTACTTTTCTATTAAACTTCCTTTTTTATTTAATTTCCAAATAGATCGTTAAGGTATAGTGGTTTCTGGATTGAACTACCATATTTAATTTTCTGCAACTTGCATTTTAATTTTTATTCAACTTCCAATTTTATTCAATTTACTTTTCTATTAAACTTCCTTTTTTATTTAATTTCCAAATAGATCGTTAAAGTATAGTGGTTTTTGGATTGATATCCACTTTTAATTTTATGCAACTTTCATTTTTATTTTTATTCTACTTCCATTTTATGGAATTTACTTTTCTATTAAACTTCATTTTTTATTTAATTTCCAAACAGATCGTTGAGGTATTGTGGTTTCTGGATTGAACTTTCACTTTTTATTTTATGCAACTTTCCTTTTTATTTTTATTCAACTTCCATTTTTATTCAATTTACTTTTCTATTAAACTTGCTTTTTTATTTAATTTCCAAATACATCGTTAAGGTATAGTGGTTTCTGGATTGAACTTCCATTTTTAATTTTATGCAACTTTCATTTTTATTTTCTATCTACTTCCATTTTAATTCAATTTACTTTCCTATGAAACTTCCTTTTTTATTTAATTTCCATGTAGATCGTTATGGTATAGTGGTTTCTGGACAGAACTTCCATTTTTAATTTTTGGCAACTTTCATTTTTATTTTTATTCTACTTCCATTTTTAATCAATTTACTTTTCTATTAAACTTCCTTTTTTATTTAATTTCCAAATAGATCGTTACGGTATAGTGGTTTCTGGATTGAACTTCCATTTTTAATTTTCTGCAACTTCTATTTTTATTTTTATTCAACTTCCTTTTTTATTCAAGTTTCTTTTCTACTCAACTTCCTTTTTTATTTAATTTCCAAATAGATCGTTAAGGTATAGTGGTTTTTGGATTGAACTTCCATTTTTAATTTTATGCAACTTTCATTTTTATTTTTATTCAACTTCCATTTTTATTCAATTTACTTTTCCATTAAACTTCCTTTTTTATTTAATTTCCAAATAGATCGTTAAGGTATAGTGTTTTTTGGATTGAACTTCCATTTTTAATTTTATGCAACTTTCATTTTTATTTTATTCAACTTCCATTTTTATTCAATTTACTTTTCTATTAAACTTCTTTTTTTATTTAATTTCCAAATAGATCGTTAAGGTATAGTGGTTTCTGGATTGAACTTCCATATTTAATTTTCTGCAACTTACATTTTTATTTTTATTCAACTTCCATTTTTATTCAATTTACTTTTCTATTAAACTTCCTTTTTTATTTCATTTCCAAATAGATCGTTAAAGTATAGTGGTTTTTGGATTGAACTTCCATTTTTAATTTTATGCAACTTTCATTTTTATTTCTAGTCAACTTCCATTTTATGCAATTTACTTTTCTATTGAACTTCCTTTTTTATTTAATTTCCAAATAGATCATTAAGGTATAGTGGTTTCTGGATTGAACTTCCATATTTAATTTTCTGCAAATTTCATTTTTATTTTTATTCAATTTACTTTTCTATGAAACTTCCCCCTCTATTTAATTTACAAACAGATCGTTACGGTATAGTGGTTTCTGGATTGAACTTGCACTTTTTATTTTATGCAACTTTCCTTTTTATTTTTATTCAACTTCCATTTTAATTCAATTTACTTTTCTGTTAAACATCTTTTTTTTTTTAATTTCCAAATAAATCGTTAAGGTATAGTGGTTTCTTCAATGAACTTCCATTTTTACATTTATACAACTTTATTTTTATTCTACTTCCTTTTTTATTCAAGTTTCTTTTCTACTCAACTTCCTTTTTTATTTAATTTCCAAATTGATCGTTAAGGTATAGTGGTTTTTGGATTAAACTGCCATTTTTAATTTTATCCAACTTTCATTTTTATTTTTATACAACTTCCATTTTTATTCGATTTACTTTTCTATTAAACTTCATTTTTTATTTAATTTCTGAGTAGATCGTTAAGGTATAGTGGTTTTTGGATTGAACTTTCATATTTAATTTTCTGCAACTTTCATTTTTATTTTTATTCTACTTCCATTTTTGTTCAATTTATTTTTCTGTTAAACTTTCTTTTTTATTCTATTTCCAAATAGATCGTTAAGGTATAGTGGTTTCTGGATTGAACTTCCATTTTTTATTTTATGCAACCTTCATTTTTATTTTTATTCTACTTCCATTTTAACTCAATTTACTTTTCTATTAAACTTCTTTTTTTTTTTAATTTCCAAATAGATCTTTAAGGTATAGTGGTTTCTGGATTGAACTTCCATATTTAATTTTCTGCAACTTCCATTTTTATTTTTATTCAACTTCCATTTTTATTCAATTTACTTTTCTGTTAAACTTCCTTTTTTATTTAAGGTATAGTCGTTTTTGGATTGAACTTCAATTTTTTATTTTATGCAACTTTCTTTTTTATTTTTATTCTACTTCCATTTTATGCAATTTATTTTTCTATTAAACATCTTTTTTTATTTAATTTCCAAATAGATCGTTAAGATATAGTGGTTTCGGGATTGAACTTCCGTATTTAATTTTCTGCAACTTTCATTTTTATTTTTATTCAACTTCCATTTTTATGCAATTTACTTTTCTATTAAACTTCCTTTTTTATTTAATTTCCAAATAGATCGTTAAGGTATAGTGGTTTTTGGATTGAACTTCCATATTTAATTTTCTGCAACTTCCATTTTTATTTTTATTCAACTTCCATTTTTATTCAATTTACTTTTCTGTTAAACTTCATTTTTTATTTAATTTCCAAGTAGATCGTTAAGATATAGTGGTTTTTGGATTGGTATCCATTTTTAATTTTTTGCCACTTTCATTTTTATTTTTGTTCTACTTCCATTTTATGCAATTTACTTTTCCATAAAACTTCCTTTTTTATTTAATTTCCAAATAGATCGTTAAGCTATAGTGGTTTCGGGATTGAACTTCCATATTTAATTTTCTACAACTTTCATTTTTATTTTTCTTCAACTTCCATTTTTATTCAATTTATTTTCTATTAAACTTCTTTTTTTATTTAATTTCCAAATAGATCGTTAAAATATAGTGGTTTCGGGATTAAACTTCCGCTTTTAATTTTTTGCAGCTTTCCTTTTTATTTTTATTCAACTTCCATTTTTATTCAATTTACTTTTCTATTAAACTTCCTTTTTTATTTAATTTCCAAATAGATCGTTAAGATATAGTTGTTTCTGGATTGAACTTCCATTTTTAATTTGATGCAACCTTCATTTTTATTTTTATTCCACTTCCATTTTAATTCAATTTACTTTTCTATTAAACTTCCTTTGTTATTTAATTTCCAAATAGATCGTTAAGGCATAGTGGTTTCTGGATTGAACTTCCATATTTAATTTTCAGCAACTTCCATTTTTATTCAATTTACTTTTCTATTAAAATTCCTTTTTTATTTAATTTCCAAATAGATCGTTAAAGTATAGTGATTTTTTAATTGAACTTCCATTTTTAATTTTATGCAACTTTCATTTTTATTTTTATTCTACTTCCTATTTATGCAATTTACTTTTCTATTAAACTTCCTTTTTTATTTAATTTCCAAATAGATCGTTAAGCTATAGTGGTTTCGGGATTGAACTTCCATATTTAATTTTCTGCAACTTTCATTTTTATTTTTCTTCAACTTCCATTTTTATTCAATTTACTTTTCTATTAAACTTCTTTTTTTATTTAATTTCCAAATGGATCGTTAAGGTATAGTGGTTTCGGGTTTAAACTTCCGCTTTTAATTTTCTGCAACTTTCCTTTTTATTTTTATTCAACTTCCATTTTTATTCAATTTACTTTTCTATTAAACTTCCTTTTTTATTTAATTTGGAAATAGATCGTTAAGGTATAGTGGTTTCTGGATTGAACTTCCATATTTAATTTTCTGCAACATTCATTTTTATTTTTATTCAAATTCCATATTTTTTCAATTTACTTTTCTATTAAACTTTCTTTTTTATTTAATTTCCAAATAGATCGTTAAGGTATAGTGGTTTCTGGATTGAACTTCCATTTTTAATTTTATGCGACCTTCATTTTTATTTTTATTCTACTTCCATTTTAATTCAATTTACTTTTTTACTAAACTTCCTTTGTTATTTGATTTCTAAATAGATCGTTAAGGTATAGTGGTTTCTGGATTGAACTTCCATATTTAATTTTCTGCAACTTCCATTTTTATTTTTATTCAACTTCCATTTTTATTCAATTTACTTTTCTATTAAAATTCCTTTTTTATTTAATTTCCAAATAGATCGTTAAAGTATAGTGGTTTTTGGATTGAACTTCCATTTTTAATTTTACGCAACTTTCATTTTTATTTTTATTCTACTTCCATTTTATGCAATTTACTTTTCTATTAAACTTCCTTTTTTATTTAATTTCCAAATAGATCGTTAGGGTATAGTGGTTTCGGGATTGAACTTCCATATTTAATTTTCTGCAACTTTCATTTTTATTTTTATTTTTATTCAACTTCCATTTTTAAGCAATTTACTTTTCTATTATACTTCATTTTCTATTTAATTTCCAAATAGATCGTTAAGGTATAGTGGTTTCGGGATTGAACTTCCATATTTAATTTTCTGCAACTTCCATTTTTATTCAATTTACTTTTCTATTAAACTTCCTTTTTTTATTTAATTTCTAAATAGATCGTTAAGGTATAGTGGTTTCTGGATTAAACTTCTATATTTAATTTTTTGCAACTTCCATTTTTATTTTTATTCAACTTCATTTTTATTCAATTTACTTTTCAATTAAACTTCCTTTTCTATTTAATTTCCAAATAGATCGGTAAAGTATAGTGGCTTTTGGATTGAACTTCCATTTTTAATTTTATGCCACTTTCATTTTTATTTTTATTCTACTTCCATTTTATGCAATTTACTTTTCTTTTAAACTTCCTTTTTTATTTAATTTCCAAATAGATCGTTAAGGTATAGTGGTTTAGGGATTGAACTTTCATATTTAATTTTCTGCCACTTCCATTTTTATTTTTATTCAACTTCCATTTTTATTCAATTTACTTTTCTATTAAACTTCCTTTTTTATTTAATTTCCAAGTAGATCGTTAAAGTATAGTGATTTTTGGATTGAACTTCCATTTTTAATTTTATGCAACTTTCATTTTTATTTTTATTCTACTTCCATTTTATGCAATTTATTTTTTTCTATTAAACTTCCTTTTTTATTTAATTTCCAAATAGATCGTTAAGGTATAGTGGTTTCTGGATTGAACTTCCATATTTAATTTTCTGCAACTTTCCTTTTTATTTTTATTCAATTTCTATTTTTATACAATTTACTTTTCTATTAAACTTCCTTTTTTATTTAATTTTCAAATAGATTATTAAGGTATAGTGGTTTCTGGATTGAACTTCCATATTTAATTTTCTGCAACTTTCATTTTTATTTTTATTCAACTTCCATATTTATTCAATTTACTTTTCTATTAAACTTCCTTTTTTATTTAATTTCCAAATAAATCGTTAAGGTATAGTGGTTTCTGGATTGAACTTCCATTTTTAATTTTATGCAACTTTCATTTTTATTTTTATTCTACTTCCATTTTAATTCAATTTACTTTCCTATGAAACTTCCTTTTTTATTTAATTTCCAAGTAGATCGTTATGGTACAGTGGTTTCTGGACAAAACTTCCATTTTTAATTTTAGGCAACTTTCATTTTTATTTTTATTCTACTTCAATTTTTAATCCATTTACTTTTCTATTAAACTTGCTTTTTTATTTAATTTCCAAATAGATCGTTAAGGTATAGTGGTTTCTGAATTGAACTTCCATTTTTAATTTTCTGCAACTTCTATTTTTATTTTTATTCAACTTCCTTTTTTATTCAAGTTTCTTTTCTACAAAACTTCCTTTTTTATTTAATTTCCAAATAGATCGTTAAGGTATAGTGGTTTTTGGATTAAACTTCCATTTTTAATTTTGTGCAACTTTCATTTTTATTTTTATTCAACTTCCATTTTTATTCAATTTACTTTTCTATTAAACTTCCTTTTTTTATTTAATTTCCAAATAGATCGTTAAAGTATAGTGTTTTTTGGATTGAACTTCCATTTTTAATTTTATACAACTTTCATTTTTATTTTTATTCAGCTTCCATTTTTATTCAATTTACTTTTCTGTTAAACTTCCTCTTTTATTTAATTTCCAAATAGATCGTTAAGGTATAGTGGTTTCCGGATGGAACTTCCATATTTAATTTTCTGCAACTTACATTTTTATTTTTATTCAACTTCCATTTTTATTCAATTTACTTTTGTATTAAACTTCCTTTTTTATTTAATTTCCAAATAGATCGTTAAAGTACAGTGGTTTTTGGATTGAACTTCCATTTTTTATTTTATGCAACTTTCATTTTTATTTTTATTCTACTTCCATTTTATGCAATTTACTTTTCTATTGAACTTCCTTTTTTATTTAATTTCCAAATAAATCGTTAAGGTATAGTGGTTTCTGGATTGAACTTCCATATTTAATTTTCTGCAAATTTCATTTTTATTTTTATTGAACTTCCATGTTTATTCAATTTACTTTTCTATGAAACTTCCTCTTTTATTTAATTTGCAAACAGATCGTTATGGTATAGTGGTTTCTGGATTGAACTTCCACTTTTTATTTTATGCAACTTTCCTTTTTATTTTTATTCAACTTCCATTTTTATTCAATTTACTTTTCTATTAAACATCCTTTTTTATTTAATTTCCAAATAAATCGTTAAGGTATAGTGGTTTCTGGATTGAACTTGCATTTTTAATTTTATGCAACTTTCATTTTTATTTTTATTCTACTTCCATTTTAGTTCAATTTACTTTCCTATGAAACTTCCTTTTTTATTTAATTTCCATGTAGATCGTTATGGTATAGTGGTTTCTGGATAGAACTTCCATTTTTAATTTTAGGCAACTTTCATTTTTATTTTTATTCCACTTCCATTTCTAATCAATTTACTTTTCTATTAAACTTCCTTTTTTATTTAATTTCCAAATAGATCGTTGTGGTATAGTGGTTTCTGGATTGAACTTCCATTTTTAATTTTCTGCAACTTCCTTTTTTATTCAAGATTCTTTTCTACTCAACATCCTTTTTTATTTAATTTCGAAATAGATCGTTAAGGTATAATGATTTTTGGATTGAACTTCCATTTTTAATTTTATTCAACTTTCATTTTTATTTTTATTCAACTTCCATTTTTATTCAATTTACTTTTCTATTAAACTTCCTTTTTTATTTAATTTCCAAATAGATCGTTAAGGTAAAGTGGTTTCTGGATTGAACTTCCATATTTAATTTTCTGCAACTTTCATTTTTATTTTTATTCAACTTCCATTTTTATTCAATTTCCTTTTCTATTAAACTTCCTTTTTTATTTAATTTCCAAATAGATCGTTAAGGTATAGTGGTTTCTGGATTGAACTTCCATTTTTAATTTTATGCAACTTTCATTTTTATTTTTATTCTACTTCCATTTTAATTCAATTTACTTTCCTATTAAACTTCCTTTTTTATTTATTTTCCAAATAGATCGCTAAAGTATAGTGGTTTCTGGATTAAACTTCCATTTTTAATTTTATGCAACTTTCATTTTTATTTATATTCTACATCCATTTTTATTCAATTTACTTTTCTATTAAACTTCCTTTTTTATTTAATTTCCAAATAGATCGTTAATGTCACGACCCCAAATCGCCCCTAGTAGTCTGGTGCCGTGATGGCCAGTAATCCGAGATTACCGAAGGCCAACTATCAAAGGTTCAACACAATCAGAGTATAATAAACAGGGCTCACAAATGCGGAAGTAATAAATCAAAATGCAAGTGGTCCATAAGAGCAGTGCATAAGTCCAATGAAATGGCATTCATCTTTACAACTTGAATACAACAAAGCAAAATACGTATTACATTTTGATCAAAAGGCTTCTCGAGCCGACATATACAAAATGACAATGAATACAAGCCAAGAAGCATA
Organism: Camellia sinensis; assembly: GCF_055761805.1. Taxonomy (NCBI): domain Eukaryota; kingdom Viridiplantae; phylum Streptophyta; class Magnoliopsida; order Ericales; family Theaceae; genus Camellia; species Camellia sinensis. Next base: position 41,703,280 of record NW_028128987.1, on the reverse strand, counting down.
ATTTTCAAGAATTGCCGACATAGAAATGACATCGCCGACGTTAATACAAAACAAGCGGACAAAAACCATGAATCCAAACAAGCTTTCAAAAACACATCTAGGCGTCACCGACGTCCTGCTCATCACCTACATATATATAGAGAGGGTGAGCTTGGATACTCAGTGAATGGTACTAGTAATAAAGGTTTTGCATGAATATAGCCGAAGTCTTTCAAAAACAAAACATGCCAAAACCATGCGAGTATTAGCCGAGATCTTTTCAAAGCAAAACACACCAAAATTTTATCAAAACAAGGGATGAACCGTATTCATCTATCAAGTCTTACAAGTCTCAAGGGATGCTCACTGGCATCGGCAAAACTCAAATCAAGCTTTCCGAACAAACAAGTCCACACGGTAAAATGTCAGTGGCAAAACAAGGATTGCACGATCCGTAATCGGTTAGCCAAAGTCCTCCAGCACAAGGGACTTGTGTTACTTAAGCCCGTAGCTCTTTTTAACACGATGGTCTTGTGTTACTTAGGCCCGTAGCCCGTTTTAACACGATAGTCCTGTGTTACTTAGGCCCGTATCCCGCTTTAACACGATAGTCTTTCCAAGAAAGGACCGTATCCTTTTATACTTAGTGCTGCGAAAGTTTATAGTCCTCCAGCACAAGGGACTTTTATACTTGGTACTGCAAAAGTTTAGAGTCCTCCAGTACAAGGGAATTTTCAAGAATGACATCAAAACAAAGCTTTTACTTGATACATCAAAACAGAGCTATTCATTCATGCTTAACAAATACTTTCGTCAAAACGAAGCAAAGCAAGTTTTATCAAAGTAGTATAACATAGCTTTATTAAAAATACCACTCACCTAGATCTCCTCGGGTGTAGGCTCAAAGCAAAGATCAAGGACCTACAATCACATGGCAATCACATTCTCAAGACAAGCTTTATATACATGCAAATGATCCCGGCATTCTCACCAGATCCAAGTCAATAACAAAGCAAAACATGCTGGGAGTTTAAACACTGCTCCCGTCTCATGAAAACACACTGGGTACCAACCAAGTCTTTGCCGAGGTCCTACGCCTCCTTGCCGAGGTGTGGTCCTGATGGCCTTATTCAAAAACAAAGTCGGGAAAACCTGGGTTTCCCTTTGAAGAATATGAAGAACAACATGAACATGATCATGAAGAAGATGAATGCAAGGATCATAACTTGTTACGAAAATCTGAGATTTCATGCCATGAGTTCAAAACATGGACCTGGGTACCCATACAAGAAGATCATGCAAGAACAAACACGAAAACATGGTTCTGGTTCCAAACTTTAAGATCAAAATGAGATTGTTCTTTAAGAACGCATGAATACTCTTTTTCTCTTCCAAAACCAACTTCAAATCGATGCATGACATGCAAAACAGATTCTATCATGCAATGCAGCTAGATGATTAATAAGAACAACAAGAGTATGTTAAGATTCTAACCTCAAAACTCGAATCCAACGGTTTAAACCTCGAAGATCAAGCTTGGAAGATCTATTCTCTCTCAAGAACTTCCCCTCCTTTCTCTAGAGCTTATCTCTCTAAAGGCAAAGATTTGAGACAAAAATGATTTGTTTCTAGGTCTGCCGGCTGTCTTAACAATCAGCTCGGACACATGGCGCTATCGGGTTGGTTCAACTCAAAAGGTGATTGATTGATTAGACAAGTCTATGACAAGGCGTATGTAGCAAGCTAAAGCAAGACACTTCGGCAAGTAATGACATCGGCTAAAGTCAAAGCTTCGGCAACAGAGCAACAAAGACATCGGCAAGGGAGGACGACACTTGACTAAGCTGTGCCACACCTTGGCCGGGATGTGCCACACCTCGGTCTAGGCCATACCTGCCCAAGGGCAAGGATCACTAAGTGTAAAACATCTCGGCAACAAGCCCGGAGTGAAGATGGGGGGGTCGACCAAGGTTCCAAAACAAATTCTAAGTACCAAGGTTCAGAGGTGAACTAAGCTCAAGATGACCTTGGCTACACTCCAAGCAAGGAACAAAATCATGCAAGCAATACTTAAACAAAACAAGAGAAGGCAAAACTTGCAAAACTACATAACAAGACAAGATCATGCATGAATGTATGCAAGTATGACAAGAGTAAGGTGAGGGTTGCTACAGTCCACCCCCCTTAAAGAAGTTTGGTCCCCAAACTTAAATTACCTTGCTCTATAAACAATTTCGGATAACGGATTCTCACGTCCTCTTCCTTTTCCCACGTGGCTTCTGTGCCATAATGCTCCTTCCATTCGACCTTTACCATTGGTATTGATTTGTTTCTCAACTGCCTCACTTGCCTGTCAATAATCCTCATTGGTTTCTCCTCGTAGCCCAAATCCTCATTAACCGTAACCCCAGAATGATCAATTATATGTAGTGGATCTCGGATGTACTTCCTCAACATCGAAACATGAAACACATTGTGGACTTGGCTTAAATCTGGCGGCAAGGCAAGTCTGTAGGCAACGGGGTTAATTCTCTCAAGAATTTCAAACGGCCCAATATATCGGGGTGCTAACTTACCTTTCTTCCCAAATCTGGAAACTCCTTTCATTGGTGAAACTTTCAGGAATACATGATCCCCAACTTCGAATCCTAACTCATTCCTTCTCTGGTCGGCGTAGCTCTTTTGTCGGCTCTGGGCAGTTTTAATCCTCTGTTGGATAAGTTTAATCTTCTCTGTTGTTACTTGAATCAATTCGGGACCAAGCAGAGCTCTGTCTCCAATTTCGGTCCAACATATCGGCGACCTACACTTTCTTCCGTACAAAGCTTCATACGGTGCCATGCCAATGCTAGCTTGATAACTGTTGTTGTAAACGAATTCCACTAAGGGCAAGTGCATTCCCCAACTTCCTAGGAAGTCCAATACACAAAGTCTAAGCATATCTTCAAGTATCTGAATTGTCCTCTTTGTCTGACCATCCGTCTGGGGATGAAAAGCTGTACTAAATCTCAGCTCGGCTCCAAAAGCCCTCTGTAGGCTCTGCCAAAATCTGGAAACAAATTTAGGATCTCGGTCTGACACAATTGACATCGGCACTCCATGAAGTCTAACAATCTCGTTCAAATATAACAAGGCAAGTTGATCGGCGTTGAAGGTAGTCTTAACAGGTAAAAAGTGCGCCGACTTAGTTAATCTATCAACAACAACCCAAATCGTATCCATACCTTTCGGTGTCTTCGGCAAACCAATCACGAAATCCATGGAGATGTGTTCCCATTTCCACTCAGGAATCGGCAAAGGTTGAAGAAGTCCTGCTGGTCTTTGATGTTCTGCTTTCATTTGTTGACAATGCAAACACTGGGACACAAATTCGGCTATTTCTCTTTTCATATTTGGCCACCAAAACGTCTGTTTCACATCCTGATACATCTTAGTGTTCCCTGGATGGACAGCAAACTTGGAACCGTGAGCTTCCTGCAAAATTCTCCTTTTCAACTCTGGGATGTCGGCCACACATAACCTTCCTTCAAACTCAAGCACTTGATTTTCGATGGTATACCCTGATCTCGGCTTTGTGACAATCTCCTCGGCTACATTCTTGAAGAATTTATCCTCCATCTGTCTTATCTTTACCTCACCAACAATAGTCGGCTCCACTGCTATCATGATCAAGCACGCCAAATTTCCATCTGACTTCCTGCTCAAAGCGTCGGCTACACTGTCAGCTTTACCTGGGTGATATTGAATTTGCATATCATAGTCTTTCAACAACTCAAGCCACCTTCTCTGTCTCAAATTCAATTCCTTCTAAGTGAATAGGTACTTTAAACTCTTATGATCTGTGAAAACCTGACAAGAAGCTCCATACAAATAGTGACGCCAAATCTTTAAAGCAAATACGACGGCTGCTAACTCCAAATCAGGGGTAGGATAGTTCTTCTCATGGGGTTTCAACTGACAAGATGCATAAGCTATAACCTTACCCCGTTGCATTAACACACAACCCAAGCCCCTATGTGAAGCATCGCTGTAGATATGAAATTCTTCGTTACCTGATGGAAGGACGAGTACTGGTGCTGTGACTAACCTCGTCTTCAGTTCCTGGAAAGCTGACTCCCGATCCTTAGTCCATTCATACAGTGTCCCCTTCTTAGTCAATTGCGTCAATGGAATTGCAATCCTTGAGAAATCCTTCACAAACTTCCGGTAATAACCTGCCAAACCCAGAAAACTACGAATATCGGACACATTAGTCGGCCTCGGCCAATTTACTACGGCCTCAATTTTGCTAGGATCAACCGAGATACCCTCTTCATTAATCACATGACCCAAGAATGAGATAGTAGGAAGCCAAAATTCACACTTGTTAAACTTAGCATACAATTTCTGGTCTCTCAAAATTTGTAAGGCAAGTCTCAAATGATTTTCATGTTCAGCTTTACTCTTGGAATAGATCAATATATCATCAATGAAGACAACTACAAACTCATCTAAATATGGCTTGAAGACTCTGTTCATTAAATCCATAAATGCAGCAGGGGCATTGGTCACCCCAAAAGGCATTACTAAGAACTCGTAGTGGCCATATCTTGTCCGAAAGGCAATCTTCTCAACATCTTCGGCTTTAACTTTAAGTTGGTGGTAACCAGACCTAAGGTCAATCTTAGAAAAGACCCGTGCTCCTTGTAATTGATCCAGCAAATCATCAATCCTAGGTAATGGGTATTTGTTCTTAATGGTGACCTTATTAAGTTCTCTGTAATCGATACAAAGGCGGAGTGTGCCATCCTTTTTCTTAACAAATAAAACAGGTGCTCCCCATGGTGAAGTGCTCGGCCTAATAAATCCCTTATCCAATAATTCTTGTAATTGTAGTTTCATTTCCTTAAGTTCAGCTGGGGCCATCCTGTAGGGTGTTTTGGAGATCGGCTGTGTTCCCGACATGATGTCAACAGTAAACTCTATTTCTCTATCGGCTAAGTGGCCAGGCAATTCATTTGGGAAGACGTCGGGGAATTCACTAACAACTGGGATGTCGGCTAGATTAACATTTCCATTCTGACCGCCCAGTATACTGCACAAGTAGCCTCGACACCCTTTTTGAATTAACTTATAGGCCTTAATAAACAAAATCAAGTAAGGTGGGGGCACTATCCCTTTACCCTGGAAAATAACCTCGGCTAGGTTCGGGGGTCTCAGAGTGACACTTTTCGAAACACAATTAATAGATGCATGATTCGCGACTAACCAATCCATTCCCAGTATAACGTCAAAATGAGTTATGTCCAGAGGCATTAAATCTACTAACAATTCAACATTCTCAATCACAACAACACATGCTCTATAAATGGATACAACAATCATAGATCTCCCAGATGGAGTAGACACAGATAATACATAATCAAGGGGTTCTAGTTCCCTATTAATCTTCTCGGTAAACTTAGCAGATATAAACGAATGCGTAGAACCCGAATCAATCAACACATAGGCATTTTGGGAGCAAATTAGGAGCATACCTGACACCACTGTCTCAGCATTCTGAGTGTCTCCTGGTACTAGCGCAAATACGCTGCCCTATCTCATCTGTCCTTTTCCAACATTACCCTTCTGGGCGGAACCCGAGGTACTCTCACCTTTCTTGTTGTTATCAGCTTTGGTCTTAGGGCAATCTTTCACATAATGACCCACTTCGCCACATTCATAACAAGCTCCAGACATCCGTCGACAGACCCCGAAATGTTGCTTCCCACAATCCGAACATGTCGGCTTAGCACTACTTTCTCGCCATAGGTTACCAGCACTGCCCATGTTCATCTTCTTCTTGGTGCCTTGCTGTGCTCGGCGATTGTCATAGTTCTGTCTCTTCCGCTGGTTCTCCCCCGAGCTCTGGTATCAATTCAGGTTAGCTTCGGCCTGAATGGCTTTGTCCAACACTTCGGCGTAAGTCGGCATATTGTGCAAGTTAACCCGGTCTTGAATCGGTCCGCGGAGCCCACTCTCGAACTTCCTGGCCTTCATGTATTCATCGTTGACCATATGAGGTGCAAACCTCGCCAATTCAGTAAAAGCGCGGTCATATTCCGCCACTGTTCGATTGCCTTGCGTCGAAGTCTAAAATTCGGTAGCCTTGCGGTTTCGAACACTAAGGGGAAAATGTTTGTTGTAGAACAACTGTAAGAATCGAGTCCAGGTCAGATCTGGATTGCTTTCTTGAACCATCATCCATCATCTGCGAGCGTCATCATCTAAGGTGAATGCTGCCAACGTTACCTCCTGAGCGTCGGTGCTAGGAAAGATCTCGAACAACTTTTCCATTTCCAAAACCCACGCCTCAGCCTTCATTGGCTCTATACCCCCAGAGAATCTCGGTGGTTTCATTTTCTTGAACTCCCTGATCAAAGCTATTGTGCCATCCCCATATAAGGCTGGCTGCGGAGGAACTTGCGACACTGGAGAAGGTGGAGGCAGAACTACATTTCGGCTGTTGGTCTGCTTGGCCTGAGTCGACGTAGCACTAGCGTACTGCTGTCTTGTTTGCCTCAACTCGCGGGCCAAACCTTTAACTAATCTTTCCAGTCTGTCCAATCTGTCTTCGGCCTGATCCCGACCAACTGGAGGCCTACCTCTCCTCATGATACTATGAGCATGCAAAGTGTGACTTTTAAACAAATAAGTAAATAACCACGTAGGCAAGTAACAAACAGGTACGTCAAGACAATGCACACCTCATTCAAATAGCAAGCACCATGATGCAATCCTAACATCTTTCTAAGGGAAATCCTATGCTCATTAGGACTCAAAGCATGTGAATAACGTATACCGAGGAACTTGTGCTCTGATACCATTCTGTCACGACCCCAAACCGCCCCTAGTAGTCTGGTGCCGTGATGGCCTGTAATCCGAGATTACCGAAGGCCAACTATCAAAGGTTTAACACAATCAGAGTATAATAAACGGGGCTCACAAATGCGGAAACAATAAATCAAAATGCAAGTGGTCCATAAGAGCAGTGCATAAGTCCAATGAAATGGCATACATCTTTACAACTTGAATACAACAAAGCAAAATACGTATTACATTTTGATCAAAAGGCTTCTCGAGCCGACATATACAAAATGACAATGAATACAAGCCAAGAAGCATAATTTTCAAGAATTGCTAACATAGAAATGACATCGCCGACGTTAATACAAAACAAGCCGACAAAAACCATGGATCCAAACAAGCTTTCAAAAACACATCTAGGCGTCGCCGACGTCCTTCTCATCACCTACATATATATAGAGAGGGTGAGCTTGGATACTTAGTGAATGGTACTAGTAATAAAGGTTTTGCATGAATATAGCCGAAGTCTTTCAAAAACAAAACATGCCAAAACCATGCGAGTATTAGCCGAGATCTTTTCAAAGCAAAACACACCAAAACTTTATCAAAACAAGGGATGAACCATATTCATCTATCAAGTTTTACAAGTCTCAAGGGATGCTCACTGGCATCGGCAAAACTCAAATCAAGCTTTCCGAACAAACAAGTCCACGCGGTAAACCATCAGTGGCAAAACAAGGACTGCACGATCCGTAATCAGTTAGCCAAAGGTACTGCGAAAGCTTATAGTCCTCCAGCACAAGGGACTTGTGTTACTTAAGCCCGTAGCTCTTTTTAACACGATGATCTTGTGTTACTTAGGCCCGTAGCCCGTTTCAACACGATAGTCCTGTGTTACTTAGGCCCGTAGCCCGCTTTAACACGATAGTCTTTCCAAGAAAGGACCGTATCCTTTTATACTTAGTGCTGCGAAAGTTTATAGTCCTCCAGCACAAGGGACTTTTATACTTGGTACTGCAAAAGTTTAGAGTCCTCCAGTACAAGGGACTTTTCAAGAATGACATCAAAACAAAGCTTTTACTTGATACATCAAAACAGAGCTATTCATTCATGCTTAACAAATACTTTCGTCAAAACGAAGCAAAGCAAGTTTTATCAAAGTAGTATAACATAGCTTTATTAAAAATACCACTCACCTAGATCTCCTCGGGTGTAGGCTCAAAGCAAAGATCAAGGACCTACAATCACATGGCAATCACATTCTCAAGACAAGCTTTATATACATGCAAATGATCTCGGCATTCTCACCAGATCCAAGTCAATAACAAAGCAAAACATGCTGGGAGTTTAAACACTGCTCCCGTCTCATGAAAACACACTGGGTACCAACCAAGTCTTTGCCGAGGTCCTACGCCTCCTTGCCGAGGTGTGGTCCTGATGGCCTTATTCAAAAACAAAGTCGGGAAAACCTGGGTTTCCCTTTGAAGAATATGAAGAACAGCATGAACATGATCATGAAGAAGATGAATGCAAGGATCATAACTTGTTACGAAAATCTGAGATTTCATGCCATGAGTTCAAAACATGGACCTGGGTACCCATACAAGAAGATCATGCAAGAACAAACACGAAAACATGGTTCTGGTTCCAAACTTTCAGATCAAAACGAGATTGTTCTTTTAGAACGCATGAATACTCTTTTTCTCTTCCAAAACCAACTTCAAATCGATGCATGACATGCAAAACAGATTCTATCATGCAATGCAGCTAGATGATTAATAAGAACAACAAGAGTAGGTTAAGATTCTAACCTCAAAACTCGAATCCAACAGTTTAAACCTCGAAGATCAAGCTTGGAAGATCTATTCTCTCTCAAGAACTTCCCCTCCTTTCTCTAGAGCTTCTCTCTCTAAAGACAAAGATGTGAGACAAAAATGATTTGTTTCTAGGTCTGCCGGCTGTCTTAACAATCAGCACGGACACGTGGCGCTATCGGGTTGGTTCAACTCAAAAGGTGATTGATTGATTAGACAAGTCTATGACAAAGCGTATGCAGCAAGCTAAAGCAAGACACTTCGGCAAGTAATGACATCGGCAAGGGAGGACGACACTTGACTAAGCTGTGCCACACCTTGGCCGGGATGTGCCACACCTCGGTCTAGGCCATACCTCCCCAAGGGCAAGGATCACTAAGTGTAAAACATCTCGGCAACAAGCCCGGAGTGAAGATGGGGGGCTCGACCAAGGTTCCAAAACAAATTCTAAGTACCAAGGCTCAGAGGTGAACTAAGCTCAAGATGACCTTGGCTACACTCCAAGCAAGGAACAAAATCATGCAAGCAATACTTAAACAAAACAAGACAAGGCAAAACTTCCAAAACTACATAACAAGACAAGATCATGCATGAATGTATGCAAGCATGACAAGAGTAAGGTGAGGGTTGCTACATTAACGATCTATTTGGAAATTAAATAAAAAAGGAAGTTTAATAGAAAAGTAAATTGAATAAAAATGGAAGTTGAATAAAAATAAAAATGAAAGTTGCATAAAATTAAAAATGGAAGTTCAATCCAAAACCACGATACCTTAACGATCTATTTGGAAATTAAATAAAAAAGGAAGTTGAGTAGAAAAGAAACTTGAATAAAAAAGGAAGTTAAATAAAAATAAAAATGGAAGTTGCAGAAAATTAAAAATAGAAGTTCATTCCAGAAACCAGTATACCTTAACTATAGCGACCCCGGTCTTTTCCCATTTGATTATTGTATCCGGACTTAGGTTCTGTAGATTCCGTCATTGTATAATTGTTGTTGTCATTCATCATTTTCTTATTTTGAGTCTTGGGTTGTGTTGGGAAGATTTGGAGCAGGTTGGTTGAGCTTAGGAACCAAGTCTAGTTGCCCAGATTTTGGCTTGTCCGCTCGAGCGGGGGTTTAGGCGCTCGAGCGGGGAATACACCCATCCAGTATGTCCTGTGTATTGTTGGCCGCTCGAGCGGGGGATTGGACGCTCGAGCGGAAAGTCGTGAGTGACGCTCGAACGGGGAGTTGGGCGCTCGAGCGGGGACCTGTCTGCAAAAACTTCTGGGAGTGTGCATTCGCCGCTCGAGCGGGAGTTTGGCCGCTCGAGCGGGAGTCTGTGAGTGGAGCTCGAGCGGGGGTTTCCACGCTCGAGCGGGGCGACTGGTATAAAAAATCCGAGATCCGACTTTCTGGATGATTTTTCATCTCCTTTTTTATTTTAAAACCCTAGAACCGTCTTCTCCCTCTCCCTACACACCTTCTCTCTTAGGTTTGATCTACTTAGAGTGTATTTCTACCCTAAGTTCTTTGTTAAAAAGATAGAGTGGGTCGAGGGCTTCCATTTAATCTGAACATTCAGTGATTTGGAGCACATTGGAATTTGGGTATTCATCTCCATCTTCTCTTTTGGGGCTATTTTTTCGAGGTAGGGATTTCCTACTCCATTTTATAAGTTTTGTTCTAAGTTTTGGTATTTTAATATGTTGGGGTTACTTTGATAATTTTGAGAAAAACCCTAGTTGTATTAATTAATTAATTTGTATAATTAATTTAAGGGAATTGGGTTAAATTCATGGAATTGGGGAATTTATTGATTAAATGGTGTAGTTGGATATTTTAAATCACTCACCCATTGAATAGTTGATATATTTATTTCCAAGTCTAGAAATATCTGTTTTGGGCTATCGGTGGAGGATAGTCGTGATTGTTGTAGACAATGCATGTGGATTAGGTATAACTGAAACTAATCACATTGATTAAGACATCAATTTTGACTGTTGAATTAATACAGACATTATGTGTATTGATTGAGTGTTGTATGTGTTATGTGTTTACATACATTGTTTTGTGTGGGAGGAGATAGGGGATGTACTCCACGGTTTAGGGGAAGATAGGGGATGGACCTCTAAACCGGATTTTGTTTGGGAGGAGATAGGGGATGGACTCCATTAGCATCACTTTTACGTGTGCTTATTTATATAGAAGTGTTTTTATTGATACAGCACTAAAATGTGTATCAATCTGGAAGTATGAAGTGTTTTGATTTGAGCTTGAGTCTCATTGTTTGTTGACATTGGAAGAATGTGAATATGATATATATATAATTCACTGTTGTAAGTTTGGCCAGGTTCTGAGCCATATTGATAAAGTTGGAAAGTAAAACGTGTCTTAGACAATAGTGTCATGAGACTGTAAAATAAAGTAATTGATTATCTTGGTTAACCATCTGTTGAATACTATTGCTTTATTCATTGCTTATATGTGGTTTAGTATATTTCTACTGGGCTGTGGCTCACCCTTTATGGGAACATCATTTTCAGGTCCAGGTGATAAGCTACCTCCAAGGACATAGCTTGGAAGGACTTGGATTTTGAAGATCATTTTCAGTTATTTGCTTTTATTTGTTAGTACATGTAAACACACAAGCCTAGGGCTTTATTTGTATTTGAGCTAGAACTCATACTTTTGTGTCCAAGTGTTGGCTTGGAAAGATGTAAGCCTGTAGGGCATTTAATTTGATGTTACATGTAATGCTTTGTTTAGTAAGACTCTGATGAATATTGTAATGAACTGTTTCTTTCTTTAACATTGCATGTTGATGTTATATATATTTAATGGGTTTATTTTTCGAGGGCGTTACAATTACAATATTCATCATAGTCTTACTAAACAAAGCATTACATGTAACATCAAATTAAATGCCCTACAGGCTTACATCTTTCCAAGCCAACACTTGGACACAAAAGTATGAGTTCTAGCTCAAATACAAATAAAGCCCTAGGCTTGTGTGTTTACATGTACTAACAAATAAAAGCAAATAACTGAAAATGATCTTCAAAATCCAAGTCCTTCCAAGCTATGTCCTTGGAGGTAGCTTATCACCTGGACCTGAAAATGATGTTCCCATAAAGGGTGAGCCACAGCCCAGTAGAAATATACTAAACCACATATAAGCAATGAATAAAGCAATAGTATTCAACAGATGGTTAACCAAGATAATCAATTACTTTATTTTACAGTCTCATGACACTATTGTCTAAGACACGTTTTACTTTCCAACTTTATCAATATGGCTCAGAACCTGGCCAAACTTACAACAGTGAATTATATATATATCATATTCACATTCTTCCAATGTCAACAAACAATGAGACTCAAGCTCAAATCAAAACACTTCATACTTCCAGATTGATACACATTTTAGTGCTGTATCAATAAAAACACTTCTATATAAATAAGCACACGTAAAAGTGATGCTAATGGAGTCCATCCCCTATCTCCTCCCAAACAAAATCCGGTTTAGAGGTCCATCCCCTATCTTCCCCTAAACCGTGGAGTACATCCCCGATCTCCTCCCACACAAAACAATGTATGTAAACACATAACACATACAACACTCAATCAATACACATAATGTCTGTATTAATTCAACAATCAAAATTGATGTCTTAATCAATGTGATTAGTTTCAGTTATACCTAATCCACATGCATTGTCTACAACAATCACGACTATCCTCCACCGATAGCCCAAAACAGATATTTCTAGACTTGGAAATAAATATATCAACTATTCAATGGGTGAGTGATTTAAAATATCCAACTACACCATTTAATCAATAAATTCCCCAATTCCATGAATTTAACCCAATTCCCTTAAATTAATTATACAAATTAATTAATTAATACAACTAGGGTTTTTCTCAAAATTATCAAAGTAACCCCAACATATTAAAATATCAAAACTTAGAACAAAACTTATAAAATGGAGTAGGAAATCCCTACCTTGACGAAAAGAACTCGAATGGAGAAGATGATGAAAACCAAAGTGCTCCAAATCCAAGATTGTTCAGATTAAACGGAAGCCCTCGACCCACTCTATCTTTTTAACAAAGGACTTAGGGTAGAAATACACTCTAAGTAGATCAAACCTAAGAGAGAAGGTGTGTAGGGAGAGGGAGAAGACGGTTCTAGGGTTTTAAAATCAAAAAAGAGATGAAAAATCATCCAGAAAGTCGGATCTCGGATTTTTATACCAGTCGCCCCGCTCGAGCGTGGAAACCCCCGCTCGAGCGCCACTCACAGACTCCCGCTCGAGCGGCCAAACTCCCGCTCGAGCGGCGAATGCACACTCCCAGAAGTTTTTGCAGACAGGTCCCTGCTCGAGCGCCCAACTCCCCGTTCGAGCGTCACTCACGACTTTCCGCTCGAGCGTCAATCCCCCGCTCGAGCGGCCAACAATACACAGGACATACTGGATGGGTGTATTCCCCGCTCGAGCGCCCAAACTCCCGCTCGAGCGGACAAGCCAAAATCTGGGCAACTAGACTTGGTTCCTAAGCTCAACCAACCTGCTCCAAATCTTCCCAACACAACCCAAGACTCAAAATAAGAAAATGATGAATGACAACAACAATTATACAATGACGGAATCTACAGAACCTAAGTCCGGATACAATAATCAAATGGGAAAAGACTGGGGTCGCTATAGTAATGAACTGTTTCTTTCTTTAACATTGCATGTTGATGTTATATATATTTAATGGGTTTATTTTTCGAGGGCGCTACATTAACGATTAATTTGGAAATTAAATAAAAAAGGACGTTTAATGGAAAAGTAAATTGAATAAAAATGGAAGTTAAATAAAAATAAAAATGGAAGTTCAATCCAGAAACCACTATACCTTAACGATCTATTTAGAAATTAAATAAAAAAGGAAGTTTAATGGAAAAGGAAATTGAATAAAAATGGAAGTTGAATAAAAATAAAAATGAAAGTTGCAGAACATTAAATATGGAAGTTCAATCCAGAAACTACTTTACCTTAACGATCTATTTGGAAATTAAATAAAAAAGGAAGTTTAATAGAAAAGTAAATTGAATAAAAATGGAAGTTGAATAAAAATAAAAATGAAAGTTACATAAAATTAAAAATGGAAGTTCAATCCAAAAACCACTATACCTTAACGATCTATTTGGAAATTAAATAAAAAAGGAAGTCGAGTAGAAAAGAATCTTGAATAAAAAAAGATGTTAAATAAAAATAAAAATGGAAGTTGCAGAAAATTAAAAATGGAAGTTCATTCCAGAAACCACTATACCTTAACGATCTATTTGGAAATTAAATAAAAAAGGAAGTTTAATAGAAAAGTAAATTGATTAAAAATGGAAGTAAAATAAAAATAAAAATGAAAGTTGCATAAAATTAAAAATGGAAGTTCAATCCAGAAACCAATATGCCTTAACGATCTACTTGGAAATTAAATAAAAAATGAAGTTTAATAGGAAAGTAAATTGAATTAAAATGGAAGTAGAATAAAAATAAAAATGAAAGTTGCATAAAATAAAAAATGGAAGTTCAATCCAGAAACCACTATACCTTAACGATCTATTTGGAAATTAAATTAAAAAGGAGGTTTAATAGAAAAGTAAACTGAATAAAAATAGAAGTTGAATAAAAATAAAAATGAAAGTTGCAGAAAATTAAATATGGAAGTTCAATCCATAAACCACTATACCTTAACGATCTATTTGGAAATTAAATAAAAAAGGAAGTTTAATAGAAAAGTAAATTGAATAAAAATGGAAGTTGAATAATAATAAAAATGACAGTTGCATAAAATTAAAAATGGAAGTTCAATCCAAAAACCACTATACCTTAACGATCAATTTGGAAATTAAATAAAAAAGGAAGTTGAATAGAAAAGTAAATTGAATAAAAATGGAAGTTCAATAAAAATAAAAATGAAAGTTGCATAAAATTAAAAATGGAAGTTCAATCCAAAAACCACTATACCTTAACGATCTATTTGCAAATTAAATAAAAAAGAAAGTTGAGTGGAAAAGAAACTTGAATAAAAAAAGAAGTTCAATAAAAATAAAAATGAAAGTTGTAGAAAATTAAATATGGAAGTTCAATACAGAAACCACTATACCTTAACGATCTATTTGGAAATTAAATAAAAAAGGAAGTTTAATAGAAAAGTAAATTGAATAAAAATGGAAGTTAAATCAAAATAAAAACGAAAGTTGCAGAAAATTAAATGTGGAAGTTCAATCCAGAAAGCACTTTACCTTAACGATATATTTGGAAATTAAATAAAAAAAAAGTTTAATAGAAAAGTAAATTGAATAAAAATGGAAGTAGAATAAAAATAAAAATGAAAGTTGCATAAAATTAAAAATGGAAGTTCAATCCAGAAACCAATATACCTTAACGATCTACTTGGAAATTAAATAAAAAATGAAGTTTAATAGGAAAGTAAATTGAATTAAAATGGAAGTAGAATAAAAATAAAAATGAAAGTTGCATAAAATAAAAGATGGAAGTTCAATCCAGAAACCACTATACCTTAACGATCTATTTGGAAATTAAATTAAAAAGGAGGTTTAATAGAAAAGTAAACTGAATAAAATAGAAGTTGAATAAAAATAAAAATGAAAGTTGCAGAAAATTAAATATGGAAGTTCAATCCAGAAACCACTATACCTTAACGATCTATTTGGAAATTAAATAAAAAAGGAAGTTTAATAGAAAAGTAAATTGAATAAAAATGGAAGTTGAATAATAATAAAAATGACAGTTGCATAAAATTAAAAATGGAACTTCAATCCAAAAACCACTATACCTTAACGATCAATTTGGAAATTAAATAAAAAAGGAAGTTTAATAGAAAAGTAAATTGAATAAAAATGAAAGTTGCATAAAATTAAAAATGGAAGTTCAATCCAAAAACCACTATACCTTAACGATCTATTTGCAAATTAAATAAAAAAGAAAGTTGAGTGGAAAAGAAACTTGAATAAAAAAAGAAGTTCAATAAAAATAAAAATGAAAGTTGTAGAAAATTAAATATGGAAGTTCAATCCAGAAACCACTATACCTTAACGATCTATTTGGAAATTAAATAAAAAAGGAAGTTTAACAGAAAAGTAAATCGAATAAAAATGGAAGTTAAATCAAAATAAAAACGAAAGTTGCAGAAAATTAAATGTGGAAGTTCAATCCAGAAAGCACTTTACCTTAACGATATATTTGGAAATTAAATAAAAAAAAAGTTTAATAGAAAAGTAAATTGAATAAAAATGGAAGTAGAATAAAAATAAAAATGAAAGTTGCATAAAATTAAAAATGGAAGTTCAATCCAGAAACCAATATACCTTAACGATCTACTTGGAAATTAAATAAAAAATGAAGTTTAATAGGAAAGTAAATTGAATTAAAATGGAAGTAGAATAAAAATAAAAATGAAAGTTGCATAAAATAAAAAATGGAAGTTCAATCCAGAAACCACTATACCTTAACGATCTATTTGGAAATTAAATTAAAAAGGAGGTTTAATAGAAAAGTAAACGGAATGAAATAGAAGTTGAATAAAAATAAAAATGAAAGTTGCAGAAAATTAAATATGGAAGTTCAATCCAGAAACCACTATACCTTAACGATCTATTTGGAAATTAAATAAAAAAGGTAGTTTAATAGAAAAGTAAATTGAATAAAAATGGAAGTTGAATAATAATAAAAATGACAGTTGCATAAAATTAAAAATGGAACTTCAATCCAAAAACCACTATACCTTAACGATCAATTTGGAAATTAAATAAAAAAGGAAGTTTAATAGAAAAGTAAATTGAATAAAAATGAAAGTTGAATAAAAATAAAAATGAAAGTTGCATAAAATTAAAAATGGAAGTTCAATCCAAAAACCACTATACCTTAACGATCTATTTGCAAATTAAATAAAAAAGAAAGTTGAGTGGAAAAGAAACTTGAATAAAAAAAGAAGTTCAATAAAAATAAAAATGAAAGTTGTAGAAAATTAAATATGGAAGTTCAATCCAGAAACCACTATACCTTAACGATCTATTTGGAAATTAAGTAAAAAAAAGTTTAACAGAAATGTAAATTGAATAAAAATGGAAGTTAAATCAAAATAAAAACGAAAGTTGCAGAAAATTAAATGTGGAAGTTCAATCCAGAAAGCACTTTACCTTAACGATATATTTGGAAATTAAATAAAAAAAAAGTTTAATAGAAAAGTAAATTGAATAAAAATGGAAGTAGAATAAAAATAAAAATGAAAGTTGCATAAAATTAAAAATGGAAGTTCAATCCAGAAACCAATATACCTTAACGATCTACTTGGAAATTAAATAAAAAATGAAGTTTAATAAGAAAGTAAATTGAATTAAAATGGAAGTAGAATAAAAATAAAATTGAAAGTTGCATAAAATAAAAAATGGAAGTTCAATCCAGAAACCACTATACCTTAACGATCTATTTGGAAATTAAATTAAAAAGGAGGTTTAATAGAAAAGTAAACTGAATAAAATAGAAGTTGAATAAAAATAAAAATGAAAGTTGCAGAAAATTAAATATGGAAGTTCAATCCAGAAACCACTATACCTTAACGATCTATTTGGAAATTAAATAAAAAAGGAAGTTTAATAGAAAAGTAAATTGAATAAAAATGGAAGTTGAATAATAATAAAAATGACAGTTGCATAAAATTAAAAATGGAACTTCAATCCAAAAACCACTATACCTTAACGATCAATTTGGAAATTAAATAAAAAAGGAAGTTTAATAGAAAAGTAAATTGAATAAAAATGAAAGTTGAATAAAAATAAAAATGAAAGTTGCATAAAATTAAAAATGGAAGTTCAATCCAAAAACCACTATACCTTAACGATCTATTTGCAAATTAAATAAGAAAGAAAGTTGAGTGGAAAAGAAACTTGAATAAAAAAAGAAGTTCAATAAAAATAAAAATGAAAGTTGTAGAAAATTAAATATGGAAGTTCAATCCAGAAACCACTATACCTTAACGATCTATTTGGAAATTAAATAAAAAAGGAAGTTTAACAGAAAAGTAAATTGAATAAAAATGGAAGTGAAATCAAAATAAAAACGAAAGTTGCCGAAAATTAAATGTGGAAGTTCAATCCAGAAAGCACTTTACCTTAACGATATATTTGGAAATTAAATAAAAAAAAAGTTTAATAGAAAAGTAAATTGAATAAAAATGGAAGTAGAATAAAAATAAAAATGAAAGTTGCATAAAATTAAAAATGGAAGTTCAATCCAGAAACCAATATACCTTAACGATCTACTTGGAAATTAAATAAAAAATGAAGTTTAATAGGAAAGTAAATTGAATTAAAATGGAAGTAGAATAAAAATAAAAATGAAAGTTGCATAAAATAAAAAATGGAAGTTCAATCCAGAAACCACTATACCTTAACGATCTATTTGGAAATTAAATTAAAAAGGAGGTTTAATAGAAAAGTAAACTGAATAAAATAGAAGTTGAATGAAAATAAAAATGAAAGTTGCAGAAAATTAAATATGGAAGTTCAATCCAGAAACCACTATACCTTAACGATCTATTTGGAAATTAAATAAAAAAGGAAGTTTAATAGAAAAGTAAATTGAATAAAAATGGAAGTTGAATAATAATAAAAATGACAGTTGCATAAAATTAAAAATGGAACTTCAATCCAAAAACCACTATACCTTAACGATCAATTTGGAAATTAAATAAAAAAGGAAGTTTAATAGCAAAGTAAATTGAATAAAAATGGAAGTTGAATAAAAATAAAAATGAAAGTTGCATAAAATTAAAAATGGAAGTTCAATCCAAAAACCACTGTACCTTAACGATCTATTTGCAAATTAAATAAAAAAGAAAGTTGAGTGGAAAAGAAACTTGAATAAAAAAAGAAGTTCAATAAAAATAAATATGAAAGTTGTAGAAAATTAAATATGGAAGTTCAATCCAGAAACCACTATACCTTAACGATCTATTTGGAAATTAAATAAAAAAGGAAGTTTAACAGAAAAGTAAATTGAATAAAAATGGAAGTTAAATCAAAATAAAAACGAAAGTTGTAGAAAATTAAATGTGGAAGTTCAATCCAGAAAGCGCTTTACCTTAACGATATATTTGGAAATTAAATAAAAAAAAAGTTTAATAGAAAAGTAAATTGAATAAAAATGGAAGTAGAATAAAAATAAAAATGAAAGTTGCATAAAATTAAAAATGGAAGTTCAATCCAGAAACCAATATACCTTAACGATCTACTTGGAAATTAAATAAAAAATGAAGTTTAATAGGAAAGTAAATTGAATTAAAATGGAAGTAGAATAAAAATAAAAATGAAAGTTGCATAAAATAAAAAATGGAAGTTCAATCCAAAAACCACTATACCTTAACGATCTATTTGGAAATTAAATTAAAAAGGAGGTTTAATAGAAAAATAAACTGAATAAAATTGAAGTTGAATAAAAATAAAAATGAAAGTTGCAGAAAATTAAATATGGAAGTTCAATCCAGAAACCACTATACCTTAACGATCTATTTGGAAATTAAATAAAAAAGGAAGTTTAATAGAAAAGTAAATTGAATAAAAATGGAAGTTGAATAATAATAAAAATGACAGTTGCATAAAATTAAAAATGGAACTTCAATCCAAAAACCACTATACCTTAACGTTCAATTTGGAAATTAAATAAAAAAGGAAGTTTAATAGAAAAGTAAATTGAATAAAAATGAAAGTTGAATAAAAATAAAAATGAAATTGCATAAAATTAAAAATGAAAGTTCAATCCAGAAACCACTATACCGTAACGATCTACTTGGAAATTAAATAAAAAAGGAAGTTTAATAGGAAAGTAAATTGAATTAAAAGGGAAGTAGAATAAAAATTAAAATGAAAGTTGCATAAAATTAAAAATGGAAGTTCAATCCAGAAACCACTATACCTTAACGATCTATTTGGAAATTAAATAAAAAAGCAAGTTTAATAGAAAAGTAAACTGAATAAAAATGGTAGTTGAATAAAAATAAAAATGAAAGTTGCAGAAAATTAAATCTGGAAGTTCAATCCAGAAACCACTATACCTTAACGATCTATTTGGAAATTAAATAAAAAAGGAAGTTTAACAGAAAAGTAATTGAATAAAAATGGAAGTTGAATCAAAATAAAAATGAAAGTTGCAGAAAATTAAATATGGAAGTTCAATCCAGAAACCACTTTTGCTGAACGACCTATTTGGAAATAAAATAAAAAAAGAAGTTAATAGAAAAGTAAATTGATTAAAAATGGAAGTAGAATAAAAATAAAAATTGAAGTTGCATAAAATTAAAAATGGAAGTCCTATCTAGAAACCACTATACCTTAACGATCTACTTGGAAATTAAATAAAAAAGGAAGTTTAATAGGAAAGTAAATTGAATTAAAAGGGAAGTAGAATAAAAATAAAAATGAAAGTTGCATAAAATTAAAAATGGAAGTTCAATCCAGAAACCACTAAACCTTAACGATCTATTTGGAAATTAAATAAAAAAGGAAGTTTAATAGAAAAATAAATTGATTGAAAAAGGAAGTAAAATAAAAATAAAAATGAAAGTTGCATAAAATTAAAAAAGGAAGTTCAATCCAGAAACCATTATACCTTAACGATCAACTTGGAAATTAAATAAAAAAGGAAGTTTAATAGGAAAATAAATTTTATTAAAATGGATGTAGAATAAAAATAAAATTGAAAGTTGCATAAAATTAAAAATGGAAGTTCAATCCAGAAACCATTATACCTTAACGATCTATTTGGAAATTAAATAAAAAAGGAAGTTTAATAGAAAAGTAAACTGAATAAAAATAGAAGTTGAATAAAAATAAAAATGAAAGTTGCAGAAAATTAAATATGGAAGTTCAATCTAGAAACCACTTTACCTTAACGATCTATTTGGAAATTAAATAAAAAAGGTAGTTTAATAGAAAAGTAAATTGAATAAAAATGGAAGTTGAATAAAAATAAAAATGAAAGTTGTATAAAATTAAAAATGGAAGTTCAATCGAAAAACCACTATACCTTAGCGATCTATTTGGAAATTAAATAAAAAAGGAAGTTTAATAGAAAAGTAAATTGAATAAAAATGAAGTTGAATAAAAATAAAAATGAAAGTTGCAGAAAATTAAAAATGGAAGTTCATTCCAGAAACCACTATACCTTAACGATCAATTTGGAAATTAAATAAAAAAGAAAGTTTAATAGAAAAGTAAATTGATTAAAAATGGAAGTAAAATAAAAATAAAAATGAAAGTTGCATAAAATTAAAAATGAAAGTTCAATCCAGAAACCACTATACCGTAATGATTTACTTGGAAATTAAATAAAAAAGGAAGTTTAATAGGAAAGTAAATTGAATTAAAATGGAAGTAGAATAAAAATAAAAATGAAAGTTGCATAAAATTAAATATGGAAGTTCAATCTAGAAACCACTATACCTTAACGATCTATTTGGAAATTAAATAAAAAAGGAAGTTTAATAGAAAAGTAAATTGATTGAAAATGGAATTAAAATAAAAATAAAAATGAAAGTTGCATAAAATTAAAAATGGAAGTTCAATCCAGAAACCACTATACCTTAACGATCTACTTGGAAATTAAATAAAAAAGGAAATTTAATACGAAAGTAAATTGAATTAAAATGGAAGTTGAATAATAATAAAAATGACAGTTGCATAAAATTAAAAATGGAACTTCAATCCAAAAACCACTATACCTTAACGATCAATTTGGAAATTAAATAAAAAAGGAAGTTTAATAGAAAAGTAAATTGAATAAAAATGAAAGTTGAATAAAAATAAAAATGAAAGTTGCATAAAATTAAAAATGGAAGTTCAATCCAAAAACCACTATACCTTAACGATCTATTTGCAAATTAAATAAAAAAGAAAGTTGAGTGGAAAAGAAACTTCAATAAAAAAAGAAGTTCAATAAAAATAAAAATGAAAGTTGTAGAAAATTAAATATGGAAGTTCAAACCAGAAACCACTATACCTTAACGATCTATTTGGAAATTAAATAAAAAAGGAAGTTTAACAGAAAAGTAAATTGAATAAAAATG
Source organism: Camellia sinensis (assembly GCF_055761805.1). Taxonomy (NCBI): domain Eukaryota; kingdom Viridiplantae; phylum Streptophyta; class Magnoliopsida; order Ericales; family Theaceae; genus Camellia; species Camellia sinensis. Next base: position 41,681,542 of record NW_028128987.1, on the reverse strand, counting down.
GAAGTTAAATCAAAATAAAAACGAAAGTTGCAGAAAATTAAATGTGGAAGTTCAATCCAGAAAGCACTTTACCTTAACGATATATTTGGAAATTAAATAAAAAAAAAGTTTAATAGAAAAGTAAATTGAATAAAAATGGATGTAGAATAAAAATAAAAATGAAAGTTGCATAAAATTAAAAATGGAAGTTCAATCCAGAAACCAACATACCTTAACGATCTACTTGGAAATTAAATAAAAAATGAAGTTTAATAGGAAAGTAAATTGAATTGAAATGGAAGTAGAATAAAAATAAAAATGAAAGTTGCATAAAATAAAAAATGGAAGTTCAATCCAGAAACCACTATACCTTAACGATCTATTTGGAAATTAAATTAAAAAGGAGGTTTAATAGAAAAGTAAACTGAATAAAATAGAAGTTGAATAAAAATAAAAATGAAAGTTGCAGAAAATTAAATATGGAAGTTCAATCCAGAAACCACTATACCTTAACGATCTATTTGGAAATTAAATAAAAAAGGTAGTTTAATAGAAAAGTAAATTGAATAAAAATGGAAGTTGAATAATAATAAAAATGACAGTTGCATAAAATTAAAAATGGAACTTCAATCCAAAAACCACTATACCTTAACGATCAATTTGGAAATTAAATAAAAAAGGAAGTTTAATAGAAAAGTAAATTGAATAAAAATGAAAATTGAATAAAAATAAAAATGAAAGTTGCATAAAATTAAAAATGGAAGTTCAATCCAAAAACCACTATACCTTAACGATCTATTTGCAAATTAAATAAAAAAGAAAGTTGAGTGGAAAAGAAACTTGAATAAAAAAAGAAGTTCAATAAAAATAAAAATGAAAGTTGTAGAAAATTAAATATGGAAGTTCAATCCAGAAACCACTATACCTTAACGATCTATTTGGAAATTAAATAAAAAAGGAAGTTTAACAGAAAAGTAAATTGAATAAAAATGGAAGTTGCAGAAAATTAAATGTGGAAGTTCAATCCAGAAAGCACTTTACCTTAACGATATATTTGGAAATTAAATAAAAAAAAAGTTTAATAGAAAAGTAAATTGAATAAAAATGGAAGTAGAATATAAATAAAAATGAAAGTTGCATAAAATTAAAAATGGAAGTTCAATCCATAAACCACTATACCTTAGCGATATATTTGGAAATTAAATAAAAAAGGAAGTTTAACAGAAAAGTAAATTGAATAAAAATGGAAGTTGAATAAAAATAAAAATGAAAGTTGCAGAAAATTAAATATGGAAGTTCAATCCAGAAACCACTTTACCTTAACGATCTATTTGCAAATTACATAAAAAAAGAAGTTTAATAGAAAAGTAAATTGAATAAAAATGGAAGTCGAAAAAAAATATAAATGAAAGTTGTATAAAATTAAAAATGGAAGTTCACTCCAAAAACCACAATACCTTAACGATCTATTTAGAAATTAAACAAAAAAGGAAGTTTGCTAGAAAAGTAAATTGAATAAAAATGGAAGTCGAATAAAAATAAAAATGAAAGTTGCAGAAAATTAAAAATGGAAGTTCATTCCAGAAACCACTATACCTTAACGATCTATTTGGAAATTAAATAAAAAAGAAAGTTTAATAGAAAAGTAAATTGATTAAAAATGGAAGTAAAATAAAAATAAAAATGAAAGTTGCATAAAATTAAAAATGGAAGTTCAATCCAGAAACCACTATACCGTAACGACCTACTTGGAAATTAAATAAAAAAGGAAGTTTAATAGGAAAGTAAATTGAATTAAAAGGGAAGTTGAATAATAATAAAAATGACAGTTGCATAAAATTAAAAATGGAACTTCAATCCAAAAACCACTATACCTTAACGATCAATTTGGAAATTAAATAAAAAAGGAAGTTTAATAGGAAAGTAAATTGAATAAAAATGAAAGTTGAATAAAAATAAAAATGAAAGTTGCATAAAATTAAAAATGGAAGTTCAATCCAAAAACCACTATACCTTAACGATCTATTTGCAAATTAAATAAAAAAGAAAGTTGAGTGGAAAAGAAACTTGAATAAAAAAAGAAGTTCAATAAAAATAAAAATGAAAGTTGTAGAAAATTAAATATGGAAGTTCAATCCAGAAACCACTATACCTTAACGATCTATTTGGAAATTAAATAAAAAAGGAAGTTTAACAGAAAAGTAAATTGAATAAAAATGGAAGTTAAATCAAAATAAAAACGAAAGTTGCGGAAAATTAAATGTGGAAGTTCAATCCAGAAAGCACTTTACCTTAACGATATATTTGGAAATTAAATAAAAAAAAAGTTTAATAGAAAAGTAAATTGAATAAAAATGGAAGTAGAATAAAAATAAAAATGAAAGTTGCATAAAATTAAAAATGGAAGTTCAATCCAGAAACCAATATACCTTAACGATCTACTTGGAAATTAAATAAAAAATGAAGTTTAATAGGAAAGTAAATTGAATTAAAATGGAAGTAGAATAAAAATAAAAATGAAAGTTGCATAAAATAAAAAATGGAAGTTCAATCCAGAAACCACTATACCTTAACGATCTATTTGGAAATTAAATTAAAAAGGAGGTTTAATAGAAAAGTAAACTGAATAAAATAGAAGTTGAATAAAAATAAAAATGAAAGTTGCAGAAAATTAAATATGGAAGTTCAATCCAGAAACCACTATACCTTAACGATCTATTTGGAAATTAAATAAAAAAGGTAGTTTAATAGAAAAGTAAATTGAATAAAAATGGAAGTTGAATAATAATAAAAATGACAGTTGCATAAAATTAAAAATGGAACTTCAATCCAAAAACCACTATACCTTAACGATCAATTTGGAAATTAAATAAAAAAGGAAGTTTAATAGAAAAGTAAATTGAATAAAAATGAAAATTGAATAAAAATAAAAATGAAAGTTGCATAAAATTAAAAATGGAAGTTCAATCCAAAAACCACTATACCTTAACGATCTATTTGCAAATTAAATAAAAAAGAAAGTTGAGTGGAAAAGAAACTTCAATAAAAAAAGAAGTTCAATAAAAATAAAAATGAAAGTTGTAGAAAATTAAATATGGAAGTTCAATCCAGAAACCACTATACCTTAACGATCTATTTGGAAATTAAATAAAAAAGGAAGTTTAACAGAAAAGTAAATTGAATAAAAATGGAAGTTAAATCAAAATAAAAACGAAAGTTGCAGAAAATTAAATGTGGAAGTTCAATCCAGAAAGCACTTTACCTTAACGATATATTTGGAAATTAAATAAAAAAAAAGTTTAATAGAAAAGTAAATTGAATAAAAATGGAAGTAGAATAAAAATAAAAATGAAAGTTGCATAAAATTAAAAATGGAAGTTCAATCCAGAAACCAATATACCTTAACGATCTACTTGGAAATTAAATAAAAAATGAAGTTTAATAGGAAAGTAAATTGAATTAAAATGGAAGTAGAATAAAAATAAAAATGAAAGTTGCATAAAATAAAAAATGGAAGTTCAATCCAGAAACCACTATACCTTAACGATCTATTTGGAAATTAAATTAAAAAGGAGGTTTAATAGAAAAGTAAACTGAATAAAATAGAAGTTGAATAAAAATAAAAATGAAAGTTGCAGAAAATTAAATATGGAAGTTCAATCCAGAAACCACTATACCTTAACGATCTATTTGGAAATTAAATAAAAAAGGAAGTTTAATAGAAAAGTAAATTGAATAAAAATGGAAGTTGAATAATAATAAAAATGACAGTTGCATAAAATTAAAAATGGAACTTCAATCCAAAAACCACTATACCTTAACGATCAATTTGGAAATTAAATAAAAAAGGAAGTTTAATAGAAAAGTAAATTGAATAAAAATGAAAATTGAATAAAAATAAAAATGAAAGTTGCATAAAATTAAAAATGGAAGTTCAATCCAAAAACCACTATACCTTAACGATCTATTTGCAAATTAAAAAAAAAAGAAAGTTGTGTGGAAAAGAAACTTGAATAAAAAAAGAAGTTCAATAAAAATAAAAATGAAAGTTGTAGAAAATTAAATATGGAAGTTCAATCCAGAAACCACTATACCTTAACGATCTATTTGGAAATTAAATAAAAAAGGAAGTTTAACAGAAAAGTAAATTGAATAAAAATGGAAGTTAAATCAAAATAAAAACGAAAGTTGCAGAAAATTAAATGTGGAAGTTCAATCCAGAAAGCACTTTACCTTAACGATATATTTGGAAATTAAATAAAAAAAAAGTTTAATAGAAAAGTAAATTGAATGAAAATGGAAGTAGAATATAAATAAAAATGAAAGTTGCATAAAATTAAAAATGGAAGTTCAATCCAAAAACCACTATACCTTAGCGATATATTTGGAAATTAAATAAAAAAGGAAGTTTAACAGAAAAGTAAATTGAATAAAAATGGAAGTTGAATAAAAATAAAAATGAAAGTTGCAGAAAATTAAATATGGAAGTTCAATCCAGAAACCACTTTACCTTAACGATCTATTTGCAAATTAAATAAAAAAAGAAGTTTAATAGAAAAGTAAATTGAATAAAAATGGAAGTCGAATAAAAATATAAATGAAAGTTGTATAAAATTAAAAATGGAAGTTCAATCCAAAAACCACAATACCTTAACGATCTATTTAGAAATTAAACAAAAAAGGAAGTTTGCTAGAAAAGTAAATTGAATAAAAATGGAAGTCGAATAAAAATAAAAATGAAAGTTGCAGAAAATTAAAAATGGAAGTTCATTCCAGAAACCACTATATCTTAACGATCTATTTGGAAATTAAATAAAAAAGAAAGTTTAATAGAAAAGTAAATTGATTAAAAATGGAAGTAAAATAAAAATAAAAATGAAAGTTGCATAAAATTAAAAATGGAAGTTCAATCCAGAAACCACTATACCGTAACGACCTACTTGGAAATTAAATAAAAAAGGAAGTTTAATAGGAAAGTAAATTGAATTAAAAGGGAAGTAGAATAAAAATTAAAATGAAAGTTGCATAAAATTAAAAATGGAAGTTCAATCCAGAAACCACTATACCTTAACGATCTATTTGGAAATTAAGTAAAAAAGGAAGTTTAATAGAAAAGTAAACTGAATAAAAATGGTAGTTGAATAAAAATAAAAATGAAAGTTGCAGAAAATTAAATCTGGAAGTCCAATCCAGAAACCACTATACCTTAACGATCTATTCGGAAATTAAATAAAAAAGGAAGTTTAACAGAAAAGTAATTGAATAAAAATGGAAGTTGAATCAAAATAAAAATGAAAGTTGCAGAAAATTCAATATGGAAGTTCAATCTAGAAACCACTTTTGCTGAACGATCTACTTGGAAATTAAATCAAAAAAGAAGTTAATAGAAAAGTAAATTGATTAAAAATGGAAGTAGAATAAAAATAAAAATGGAAGTTGCATAAAATTAAAAATGGAAGTCCTATCCAGAAACCACTATACCTTAACGATCTACTTGGAAATTAAATAAAAAATGAAGTTTAATAGGAAAGCAAATTGAATTAAAATGGAAGTAGAATAAAAATAAAAATGAAAGTTGCATAAAATTAAAAATGGTAGTTCAATCCAGAAACCACTATACCTTAACGATCTATTTGGAAATTAAATAAAAAATGAAGTTTAATAGAAAAGTAAATTGATTAAAAAAGGAAGTAAAATAAAAATAAAAATGAAAGTTGCATAAAATTAAAAATGGAAGTTCAATCCAGAAACCACTATACCTTAACGATCTACTTGGAAATTAAATAAAAAAGGAAGTTTAATAGGAAAATAAATTTCATTAAAATGGAAGTAGAATAAAAATAAAATTGAAAGTTACATAAAATTAAAAATGGAAGTTCAATCCAGAAACCATTATACCTTAACGATCTATTTGGAAATTAAATAAAAAAGGAAGTTTAATAGAAAAGTAAACTGAATAAAAATAGAAGTTGAATAAAAATAAAAATGAAAGTTGCAGAAAATTAAATATGGAAGTTCAATCTAGAAACAACTTTACCTTAACGATCTATTTGAAAATTAAATAAAAAAGGAAGTTTACTAGAAAAGTAAATTGAATAAAAATGGAAGTTGAATAAAAATAAAAATGAAAGTTGCAGAAAATTAAAATGGAAGTTCATTCCAGAAACCACTATACCTTAACGATCTATTTGGAAATTAAATAAAAAAGAAAGTTTAATAGAAAAGTAAATTGATTAAAAATGGAAGTAAAATAAAAATAAAAATGAAAGTTGCATAAAATTAAAAATGGAAGTTCAATCCAGAAACCACTATACCGTAACGATCTACTTGGAAATTAAATAAAAAAAGAAGTTTAATAGTAAAGTAAATTGAATTAAAATGGAAGTAGAATAAAAATAAAAATGAAAGTTGCATAAAATTAAATATGGAAGTTCAATCCAGAAACCACTATACCTTAACGATCTATTTGGAAATTAAATAAAAAAGGAAGTTTAATAGAAAAGTAAATTGATTGAAAATGGAATTAAAATAAAAATAAAAATGAAAGTTGCATAAAATTAAAAATGGAAGTTCAATCCAGAAACCACTATACCTTAACGGTCTACTTGGAAATTAAATAAAAAAGGAAGTTTAATAGGAAAGTCAATTGAATTAAAATGGAAGTAGAATAAAAATAAAAATGAAAGTTGCATAAAATAAAAAATGGAAGTTCAATCCAGAAACCACTATACCTTAACGATCTATTTGGAAATTAAATAAAAAAGGAAGTTTAATAGAAAAGTAAACTGAATAAAAATAGAAATTGAATAAAAATAAAAATGAAAGTTGCAGAAAATTAAATATGGAAGTTTAATCCAGAAACCACTATACCTTAACGATCTATTTGGAAATTAAATAAAAAAGGAAGTTTAATAGAAAAGTAAATTGAACAAAAATGGAAGTTCATTAAAAATAAAAATGAATGTTGCATAAAATTAAAAATGGAAGTTCAATCCAGAAACCACTATTCCTTAACGATCTATTTGGAAATTAAATAAAAGAGGAAGTTTAATAGAAAAGTAAACTGAATAAAAATAGAAGTTGAATAAAAATAAAAATGAAAGTTGCAGAAAATTAAATATGGAAGTTCAATCCAGAAACCACTATACCTTAATGATCTATTTGGAAATTAAATAAAAAGGAATTTTAATAGAAAAGTAAATTGAATAAAAATGGAAATTGAATAAAAATAAAAATGACAGTTGCATAAAATTAAAAATGGAAGTTCAATCCAAAAACCACTATACCTTAACGATCTATTTGGAAATTAAATAAAAAAGGAAGTTTAATAGAAAAGTAAATTGAATAAAAATGGATGTTCATTAAAAATAAAAATGAAAGTTGCATAAAATTAAAAATGGAAGTTCAATTTAAAAACCACTATACCTTAACGATCTACTTGGAAATTAAATAAAAAAGGAAGTTGAGTAGAAAAGAAACCTGAATAAAAAAGGAAGTTAAATAAAAATAAAAATGGAAGTTGCAGAAAATTAAAAATGGAAGTTCATTCCAGAAACCAATATACCTTAATGATCTATTTGGAAATTAAATAAAAAAGGAAGTTTAATAGAAAATTAAATTAATTAAAAATGGAAGTAGAATAAAAATAAAAATGGAAGTTGCATAAAATTAGAAATGGAAGTTCTATCCAGAAACCACTTTACCTTAACGATCTATTTGGAAATTAAATAAAAAAGGAAGTTTAATAGGAAAGTAAATTGAATTAAAATGGAAGTAGAATAAAAATAAAAATGAAAGTTGCATAAAATAAAAAATGGAAGTTCAATCCAGAAACCACTATACCTTAACGATCTATTTGGAAATTAAATAAAAAAGGAAGTTTAATAGAAAAGTAAACTGAATACAAATAGAAATTGAATAAAAATAAAAATGAAAGTTGCAGAAAATTAAATATGGAAGTTTAATCCAGAAACCACTATACCTTAACGATCTATTTGGAAATTAAATAAAAAAGGAAGTTTAATAGAAAAGTAAATTGAATAAAAATGGAAGTTCATTAAAAATAAAAATGAATGTTGCATAAAATTAAAAATGGAAGTTCAATCCAAAAACCACTATACCTTAACGATCTACTTGGAAATTAAACAAAAAAGGTAGTTGAGTAGAAAAGAAACTTGAATAAAAAAAGAAGTTAAATAGAAATAAAAATGGACGTTACAGAAAATTAAAAATGGACGTTCGTTCCAGAAACCACTATACATTAATGACCTATTTGGAAATTAAATAAAAAAGGAAGTTAACAGAAAAGTAAATTGATAAAAAATGGAAGTAGAATAAAAATAAAAATGGAAGTTGCATAAAATTAAAAATGGAATTTCTATCCAGGAACCACTATACCTTAACGATCTACTTGGAAATTAAATAAAAAAGGAAGTTTAATAGGAAAGTAAATTGAATTAAAATGGAAGCAGAATAAAAATAAAAATGAAAGTTGCATAAAATTAAAAATGGAAGTTCAATCCAGAAACCACTATTCCTTAACGATCTATTTGGAAATTAAATAAAAGAGGAAGTTTAATAGAAAAGTAAACTGAATAAAAATAGAAGTTGAATAAAAATAAAAATGAAAGTTGCAGAAAATTAAATATGGAAGTTCAATCCAGAAACCACTATACCTTAACGATCTATTTGGAAATTAAATAAAAAAGGAATTTTAATAGAAAAGTAAATTGAATAAAAATGAAAGTTGAATAAAAATAAAAATGACAGTTGCATAAAATTAAAAATGGAAGTTCAATCCAAAAACCACTATACCTTAACGATCTATTTGGAAATTAAATAAAAAAGGAAGTTTAGTAGAAAAGTAAATTGAATAAAAATGGATGTTCATTAAAAATAAAAATGAAAGTTGCATAAAATTAAAAATGGAAGTTCAATTTAAAAACCACTATACCTTAACGATCTACTTGGAAATTAAATAAAAAAGGAAGTTGAGTAGAAAAGAAACCTGAATAAAAAAGGAAGTTAAATAAAAATAAAAATGGAAGTTGCAGAAAATTAAAAATGGAAGTTCATTCCAGAAACCAATATACCTTAATGATCTATTTGGAAATTAAAAAAAAAAGGAAGTTTAACAGAAAATTAAATTAATTAAAAATGGAAGTAGAATAAAAATAAAAATGGAAGTTGCATAAAATTAGAAATGGAAGTTCTATCCAGAAACCAGTTTACCTTAACGATCTATTTGGAAATTAAATAAAAAAGGAAGTTTAATAGGAAAGTAAATTGAATTAAAATGGAAGTAGAATATAAATAAAAATGAAAGTTACATAAAATTAAAAATGGAACTTCAATCTAGAAACGATTATACCGTAACGATCTATTTGGAAATTAAATAAAAAAGGAAGTTTAATAGAAAAGTAAATTGAATAAAAATGGAAGTTGAATAAAAATAAAAATGGAAGTTCCAGAAAATTAAATTTGGAAGTTCAATCCAGAAACCACTGTATCTTAACGATCTATTTGGAAATTAAATAAAAAAGGAAGTTTAATAGAAAAGTAAATTGAATAAAATTAGAAGTTGAATAAAAATAAAAATGAAAGTTGCACAAAACTAAAAATGGAAGTTCAATTCAAAAACTACTATACTTTAACGATCTATATGGAAATTAAATAAAAAAGGAAGTTGAGTAGAAAAGAAACTTGAATAAAAAAGGACGTTAAATAAAAATAAAAATGGAAGTTGCAGAAAATTAAAAATGGAAGTTCATTCCAGAAACCACTATACCTTGACGATCTATTTGGAAATTAAATAAAAAAAGAAGTTTAATAGAAAAGTAAATTGAATAAAAATGGAAGTTGAATAAAAATAAAAGTGAAAGTTGCATAAAATTAAAAATGGAAGTTCAATCCAAAAACCACTATACCTTAACGATCTACTTGGAAATTAAATAAAAAAGGAAGTTAAGTAGAAAAGAAACTTGAATAAAAAAGGAAGTTAAATAAAAATAAAAATGGAAGTTGCTAAAAATTAAAAATAGAAGTTCAATCCAAAAACCACTATACCTTAACAATCTACTTGGAAATTAAATAAAAAAGGAAGTTTAATAGGAAAGTAAATTGAATTAAAATGGAAGTAGAATAAAAATAAAAATGAAAGTTGCATAAAATTAAAAATGAAAGTTCAATCCAGAAACCACTATACCTTAATGATCTATTTGGAAATTAAATAAAAAGGGAAGTTTAATAGAAAAGTAAACTGAATAAAAATAGAAGTTGAATAAAAATAAAAATGAAAGTTGCAGAAAATTAAATATGGAAGTTCAATCTAGAAACCACTATCCCTTAACGATCTATTTGGAAATTAAATAAAAAAGGAAGTTTAATAGAAAAGTAAATTGAATAAAAATGGAATTGAATAAAAATAAAAATGACAGTTGCATAATATTAAAAATGGAAGTTCAATCCAAAAACCATTATACCTTAACGATCTATTTGGAAATTAAATAAAAAAGGAAGTTTAATAGAAAAGTAAATTGAATAAAAATGGAAGTTCATTAAAAATAAAAATGAAAGTTGCATAAAATTAAAAATGGAAGTTCAATCCAAAAACCACTATACCTTAACGATCTACTTGGAAATTAAATAAAAAAGGAAGTTGAGTAGAAAAGAAACTTGAATAAAAAAAGAAGTTAAATAAAAATAAAAATGGAAGTTACAGAAAATTAAAAATGGACGTTCGTTCCAGAAACCACTATACCTTAATGATCAATTTGGAAATTAAATAAAAAAGGAAGTTAATAGAAAAGTAAATTGATTAAAAATGGAAGTAGAATAAAAATAAAAATGGAAGTTGCATAAAATTGAAAATGGAAGTTCTATCCAGAAACCACTATACCTTAACGATCTACTTGGAAATTAAATAAAAAAGGAAGTTTAATAGAAAAGTAAATTGAATAAAAATGGAAGTTCATTAAAAATAAAAATGAAAGTTGCATAAAATTAAAAATGGAAGTTCAATCCAAAAACCACTATACCTTAACGATCTACTTGGAAATTACATAAAAAAGGAAGTTGAGTAGAAAAGAAACTTGAATAAAAATGGAATTTAAATAAAAAAAAATGAAAGTTGCAGAAAATTAAATACTGAAGTTCAATCCCGAAACCACTATACCTTAATGATCTATTTGGAAATTAAATAAAAAATGATGTTTAATCGAATAGTAAATTGCATAAAATGGAGGTAGAATAAAAATAAAATAAAAGTTGCATAAAATTAAAAATGAAAGTTCAATCCAAAAATAACTATACTTTAACGATCTATTCGGAAATTAAATAAAAAAGGAAGTTTAATAGAAAAGTAAATTGAAAAAAAATGGAAGTTGAATAAAAATAAAAATGAAAGTTTCAGAAAATTAAAAATGGAAGTTCATTCCAGAAACCACTATACCTTAACGATCAATTTGGAAATTAAATAAAAAAGGAAGTTTAATAGAAAAGTATACTGAATAAAAATAGAAGTTGAATAAAAATAAAAATCACAGTTGCATAAAATTAAAAAAGGAAGTTCAATCCAAAAACCACTATACCTTAACGATCTACTTGGAAATTAAATAAAAAAGGATGTTTAATAGAAAAGTAAATTGAATAAAAATGGAAGTTCATTAAAAATAAAAATGAAAGTTGCATAAAATTAAAAATGAAAGTTCAATCCAAAAACCACTATACCTTAACGATCTATTTGGAAATTAAATAAAAAAGAAAGTTTAATAGAAATGAAAATGGAATAAAAATGGAAGTTGAATAAAAATAAAAATGACAATTGCATAAAATTAAAAATGGAAGTTCAATCCAAAAACCACTATACCTTAACGATCTATTTGGAAATTGAATAAAAAAGGATGTTTAACAGAAAAGTAAATTGAATACAAATGGAAGTTCATTGAAAATAAAAATGAAATTTGCATAAAATTAAAAATGCAAGTTCAATCCAAAAACCACTATACCTTAACGATCTATTTGGAAATTAAATAAAAAAGAAAGTTGAGTAGAAAAGAAACTTGAATAAAAAAAAAGTTAAATAAAAATAAAAATGGAAGTTACAGAAAATTAAAAATGGACGTTCGTTCCAGAAACCACTATACCTTAATGATCTATTTGGAAATTAAATAAAAAAAGAAGTTAATAGAAAGTAAATTGATTAAAAATGGAAGTAGAATAAAAATAAAAATGGAAGTTGCGTACCATTGAAAATGGAAGTTCTATCCAGAAACCACTATACCTTAACGATCTACTTGGAAATTAAATAAAAAATGAAGTTTAATAGAAAAGTAAATTGAATAAAAATGGAAGTTCATTAAAAATAAAAATGAAAGTTGCATAAAATTAAAAATATAAGTTCAAACCAAAAACCACTATACCTTAACGATCTACTTGGAAATTAAATAAAAAACGAAGTTGAGTAGAAAAGAAACTTGAATAAAAATTGAATTTAAATAAAAAAAAAAATGAAAGTTGCAGAAAATTAAATACTGAAGTTCAATCCCGAAACCACTATACCTTAACGATCTATTTGGAAATTAAAAAAAAAATGAAGTTTAATCGAATAGTAAATTGCATAAAATGGAGGTAGAATAAAAATAAAAATGAAAGTTGCATAAAATTAAAAATGGAAGTTCAATCCAAAAATAACTATACTTTAACAATCTATTTGGAAATTAAATAAAAAAGGAAGTTTAATAGAAAAGTAAATTGAAAAAAAATGGAAGTTGAATAAAAATAAAAATGAAAGTTTCAGAAAATTAAAAATGGAAGTTCATTCCAGAAACCACTATAACTTAACGATCAATTTGGAAATTAAATAAAAAAGGAAGTTTAATAGAAAAGTATACTGAATAAAAATAGAAGTTGAATAAAAATAAAAATGACAGTTGCATAAAATTAAAAAAGGAAGTTCAATCCAAAAACCACTATACCTTAACGATCTACTTGGAAATTAAATAAAAAAGGATGTTTAATAGAAAAGTAAATTGAATAAAAATGGAAGTTCATTAAAAATAAAAATGAAAGTTGCATAAAATTAAAAATGAAAGTTCAATCCAAAAACCACTATACCTTAACGATCTACTTGGAAATTAAATAAAAAAGAAAGTTGAGTAGAAAAGAAACTTGAATAAAAAAAGAAGTTAAATAAAAATAAAAATGGAAGTTACCGAAAATTAAAAATGGACGTTCGTTCCAGAAACAACTATACCTTAATGATCTATTTGGAAATTAAATAAAAAAGGAAGTTAACAGAAAAGTAAATTGATTAAAAATGGAAGTAGAATAAAAATAAAAATGGAAGTTGCATAAAATTAAAAATGGAAGTTCTATCCAGAAACCACTATACCTTAACGATCTACTTGGAAATTAAATAAAAAAGCAAGTTTAATAGAAAAGTAAATTGAATAAAAATGGAAGTTCATTAAAAATAAAAATGAAAGTCGCATAAAATTAAAAATGGAAGTTCAATCCAAAAACCACTATGCCTTAACGATCTACTTGGAAATTAAATAAAAAAGGAAGTTGAGTAGAAAAGAAACTTGAATAAAAATGGAAGTTAAATAAAAATAAAAATGAAAGTTGCAGAAAATTAAATACTGAAGTTCAATCCCGAAACCACTATACCTTAACGATCTATTTGGAAATTAAATAAAAAATGGAGTTTAATAGAATAGTAAATTGCATAAAATGGAGGTAGAATAAAAATAAAAATGAAAGTTGCAAAAAATTAAAAATGGAAGTTCAATCCAAAAATAACTATAGTTTAACGATCTATTTGGAAATTAAATAAAAAAGGAAGTTTAATAGAAAAGTAAATTGAATAAAAATGGAAGTTGAATAAAAATAAAAATGAAAGTTGCAGAAAATTAAAAATGGAAGTTCATTCCAGAAACCACTATACCTTAACGATCTATTTGGAAATTAAATAAAAAAGAAAGTTTAATAGAAAAGTAAATTGATTAAAGATGGGAGTAAAATAAAAATAAAAATGAAAGTTGCATAAAATTAAAAATGGAAGTTCGAAAAGAAAACAATATACCTTAACGATCTATTTGCAAATTAAATAAAAAAGGAAGATTAATAGAAAAGTAAACTGAATAAAAATAGAAGTTGAATAAAAATAAAAATGAAAGTTGCAGAAAATTAAATATGGAAGTTCAATTCAGAAACCACTATACCTTAACGATCTATTTGGAAATTAAATAAAAAAGGAAGTTTAATAGAAAAGTAAATTGAATAAAAATGGAAGTTGAATAAAAATAAAAATGACAGTTGCATAAAATTAAAAATGAAAGTTCAATCCAAAAACCACTATACCTTAACGATCTATTTGGTAATTAAATAAAAAAGGAAGTTTAATAGAAAAGTAAATTGAATAAAAATGGAAGTTGAATAAAAATAAAAATGACAGTTGCATAAAATTAAAAATGAAAGTTCAATCCAAAAACCACTATACCTTAACGATCTATTTGGTAATTAAATAAAAAAGGAAGTTTAATAGAAAAGTATACTGAATAAAAGTAGAAGTTGAATAAAAATAAAAATGAAAATTGCAGAAAATTAAATATGGAAGTTCAATCCAAAAACCAATATACCTTAACGATCTGTTTGGAAATTAAGTAAAAAAGAAGTTTAATAGAAAAGTGAATTGAATAAAAATGGAAGTTGAATAAAAATAAAAATGACAGTTGCATAAAATTAAAAAAGGAAGTTCAATCCAAAAACCACTATACCTTAACGATCTATTTGGAAATTAAATAAAAAAGGATGTTTAATAGAAAAGTAAATTGAATAAAAATGGAAGTTCATTAAAAATAAAAATTAAAGTTGCATAAAATTAAAAATGGAAGTTCAATCCAAAAACCACTATACCTTAACGATCTACTTGGAAATTAAATAAAAAAGAAAGTTGAGTAGAAAAGAAACTTGAATAAAAAAAGAAGTTAAATAAAAATAAAAATGGAAGTTACAGAAAATTAAAAATGAACGTTCGTTCCAGATACCACTATACCTTAATGATCTATTTGGAAATTAAATAAAAATGGAAGTTAATAGAAAAGTAAATTGATTAAAAATGGAAGTAGAATAAAAATAAAAATGGAAGTTGCATAAAATTAAAAATGGAAGTTCTATCCAGAAACCATTATACCTTAACGATCTACTTGGAAATTAAATAAAAAAGGAAGTTTAATAGAAAATTAAATTGAATAAAAATGGAAGTTCATTAAAAATAAAAATGAAAGTTGCATAAAATTAAAAATGGAAGTTCAACCCAAAAACCACTATGCCTTAACGATCTACTTGGAAATTAAATAAAAAAGGAAGTTGAGTAGAAAAGAAACTTGAATAAAAATGGAAGTTAAATAAAAATAAAAATGAAA
Organism: Camellia sinensis; assembly: GCF_055761805.1. NCBI lineage: Eukaryota > Viridiplantae > Streptophyta > Magnoliopsida > Ericales > Theaceae > Camellia > Camellia sinensis. The sequence continues at coordinate 41,666,138 of NW_028128987.1, read as the reverse complement.
GATGCAGAAAATTAAATACTGAAGTTCAATCCCGAAACCACTATACCTTAACGATCTATTTGGAAATTAAATAAAAAATGAAGTTGAGTAGAAAAGAAAATTGAATAAAAATGGAAGTCGAATAAAAATAAAAATGAAAGTTGCATAAAATTAAAAATGGAAGTTCAATTCCAAAACCACTATACCTTAACGATCTATTTGGAAATTAAATAAAAAAGGAAGTTGAGTAGAAAAGAAACGTCAATAAAAATGGAAGTTAAATAAAAATAAAAATGGAAGTTGCAGAAAATTAAAAATGGAAGTTCATTCCAGAAACCAATATACCTTAATGATCTATTTGGAAATTAAATAAAAAAGGAAGTTTAATAGAAAAGTAAATTGAATAAAAATGGAAGTTGAATAAAAATAAAAATGAAAGTTGCAGAAAATTAAAAATGGAAGTTCATGCCAGAAACCACTATACCTTAACGATCTATTTGGAAATTAAATAAAAAAGAAAGTTTAATAGAAAAGTAAATTGATTAAAAATGGAAGTAAAAAAGAAATAAAAATGAAAGTTGCATAAAATTAAAAATGGAAGTTCAATCTAGAAACCACTATACCTTAACGATCTATTTGCAAATAAAATAAAAAAGGAAGATTAATAGAAAAGTAAACTGAATAAAAATAGAAGTTGAATAAAAATAAAAATGAAAGTTGCAGAAAATTAAATATGGAAGTTCAATCCAGAAACCACTATACCTTAACGATCTATTTGGAAATTAAATAAAAAAGGAAGTTGAATAGAAAAGAAATTGAATAAAAATGGAAGTTGAATAAAAATAAAAATGAAAGTTGCATAAAATTAAAAATGGAAGTTCAATCCAAAAACCACTATACCTTAACGATCTATTTGGAAATTAAATAAAAAAGAAAGTTTAATAGAAAAGTAAATTGAATAAAATTAGAAGTTGAATAAAAATAAAAATGAAAGTTTCATAAAACTAAAAATGGAAGTTCAATTCAAAAACCACTATACTTTAACGATCTATTTGGAAATTAAATAAAAAAGGAAGTTGAGTAGAAAAGAAACTGGAATAAAAAAGGACGTTAAATAAAAATAAAAATGGAAGTTGCAGAAAATTAAAAATGGAAGTTCATTCCAGAAACCACTATACCTTATCGATCTAATTGGAAATTAAATAAAAAAGGAAGTTTAATAGAAAAGTAAATTGAATAAAAATGGAAGTTGAATAAAAATAAAAACGAAAGTTGCATAAAATTAAAAATGGAAGTTCAATCCAAAAATCACTATAACTTAACGATCTATTTGGAAATTAAATAAAAAAGGAAGTTGAGTAGAAAAGAAACTTAAATAAAAAAGGAAGTTAAATAAAAATTAAAATGGATGTTGCAGAAAATTAAAAATGGAAGTTAATTCCAGAAACAAATATACCTTAATGATCTACTTGGAAATTAAATAAAAAATGAAGTTTAATAGAAAAGTAAATTGAATAAAAATGGAAGTTGAATAAAAATAAAAATCAAAGTTGCAGAAAATTAAAAATGGAAGTTCATTCCAGAAACCACTATACCTTAACGATCTATTTGGAAATTAAATAAAAAAGAAAGTTTAATAGAAAGTAAATTGATTAAAAATGGAAGTAAAATAAAAATAAAAATGAAAGTTGCATAAAATTAAAAATGAAAGTTCAATCCAGAAACCACTATACCTTAACGATCTACTTGGAAATTAAATAAAAAAAGAAGTTTAATAGGAAAGTAAATTGAATTAAAATGGAAGTAGAATAAAAATAAAAATGAAAGTAGCATAAAATTAAAAATGGAAGTTCAATCCAAAAACCACTATACCTTAACGATCTATTTGGAAATTAAATAAAAAAGGAAGTTTAATAGAAAAGTTAATTGAATAAAAATGGAAGTTCATTAAAAATAAAAATGAAAGTTGCATAAAATTAAAAGTGGAAGTTCAATCCAAAAACCACTATACCTTAACGATCTACTTGGAAATTAAATAAAAAAGAAAGTTGAGTAGAAAAGAAACTTGAATAAAAAAAGAAGTTAAATAAAAATAAAAATGGAAGTTACAGAAAATTAAAAATGGACGTTCGTTCCAGAAACCACTATACCTTAATGATCTATTTGGAAATTAAATAAAAAAAGGAAGTTAATAGAAAAGTAAATTGATTAAAAATGGAAGTAGAATAAAAATAAAAATGGAAGTTGCATATAATTAAAAATGGAAGTTCTATCCAGAAACCACTATACCTTAACGATCTACTTGGAAATTAAATAAAAAAGGAAGTTTAATAGAAAAGTTAATTGAATAAAAATGGAAGTTCATTAAAAATAAAAATGAAAGTTGCATAAAATTAAAAGTGGAAGTTCAATCCAAAAACCACTATACCTTAACGATCTACTTGGAAATTAAATAAAAAAGAAAGTTGAGTAGAAAAGAAACTTGAATAAAAAAAGAAGTTAAATAAAAATAAAAATGGAAGTTACAGAAAATTAAAAATGGACGTTCGTTCCAGAAACCACTATACCTTAATGATCTATTTGGAAATTAAATAAAAAAAGGAAGTTAATAGAAAAGCAAATTGATTAAAAATGGAAGTAGAATAAAAATAAAAATGGAAGTTGCATAAAATTAAAAATGGAAGTTCTATCCAGAAACCACTATACCTTAACGATCTACTTGGAAATTAAATAAAAAAGGAAGTTTAATAGAAAAGTAAATTGAATAAAAATGGAAGTTCATTAAAAATAAAAATTAAAGTTGCATAAAATTAAAAATGGAAGTTCAATCCAAAAACCACTATGCCTTAACGATCTACTTGGAAATTAAATAAAAAAGGAATTTGAGTAGAAAAGAAACTTGAATAAAAAAAGAAGTTAAATAAAAATAAAAATGGAAGTTACAGAAAATTAAAAATGGACGTTCGTTCCAGAAACCACTATACCTTAATGATCTATTTGGAAATTAAATAAAAAAAGGAAGTTAATAGAAAAGTAAATTGATTAAAAATGGAAGTAGAATAAAAATAAAAATGGAAGTTGCATAAAATTAAAAATGGAAGTTCTATCCAGAAACCACTATACCTTAACGATCTACTTGGAAATTAAATAAAAAAGGAAGTTTAATAGAAAAGTAAATTGAATAAAAATGGAAGTTCATTAAAAATAAAAATTAAAGTTGCATAAAATTAAAAATGGAAGTTCAATCCAAAAACCACTATGCCTTAACGATCTACTTGGAAATTAAATAAAAAAGGAAGTTGAGTAGAAAAAAAACTTGAATAAATATGGAAGTTAAATAAAAATAAAAATGAAAGTTGCAGAAAATTAAATACTGAAGTTCAATCCCGAAACCACTATACCTTAACGATCTATTTGAAAATTAAATAAAAAATGAAGTTTAATAGAATAGTAAATTGCATAAAATGGAGGTAGAATAAAAATAAAAATGAAAGTTGCATAAAATTAAAAATGGAAGTTCAATCCAAAAATAACTATACTTTAACGATCTATTTGAAAATTAAATAAAAAAGGAAGTTTAATAGAAAAGTAAATTGAATAAAAATGGAAGTTGAATAAAAATAAAAATGAAAGTTGCAGAAAATTAAAAATGGAAGTTCATTCCAGAAACCACTATACCTTAACGATCTATTTGGAAATTAAATAAAAAGAAAGTTTAATAGAAAAGTAAATTGATTAAAAATGGAAGTAAAATAAAAATAAAAATGAAAATTGCATAAAATAAAAAATGGAAGTTCAATCCAGAAACCACTTTACCTTAACGATCTATTTGCAAATTAAATAAAAAAGGAAGATTAATAGAAAAGCAAACTGAATAAAAATAGAAGTTAAATAAAAATAAAAATGAAAGTTGCAGAAAATTAAATACGGAAGTTCAATCCATAAACCACTATACCTTAACGATCTATTTGGAAATTAAATAAAAAAGGAAGTTTAGTAGAAAAGTAAATTGAATAAAAATGGAAGTTGAATAAAAATAAAAATGACAGTTGCATAAAATTAAAAATGGAAGTTCCATCCAAAAACCACTATACCTTAACGATCTATTTGGAAATTAAATAAAAAAGGAAGTTTAATAGAAAAGTATACTGAATAAAAATAGAAGTTGAATAAAAATAAAAATGATAGTTGTCGAAAATTAAATATGGAAGTTCAATCCAAAAACCACTATACCTTAACGATCTATTTGGAAATTAAATAAAAAAGGAAGTTTAATAGAAAAGTAAATTGAATAAAAATGGAAGTTGAATAAAAATAAAAATGGCAGTTGCATAAAATTAAAAAAGGAAGTTCAATCCAAAAACCACTATACCTTAACGATCTATTTCGAAATTAAATAAAAAAGGATGTTTAATAGAAAAGTAAATTGAATAAAAATGGAAGTTCATTAAAAATAAAAATGAAAGTTGCATAAAATTAAAAATGGAAGTTATAGAAAATTAAAAATGGACATTCGTTCCAGAAACCACTATACCTTAATGATCTATTTGGAAATTAAATAAAAAAGGAAGTTAATAGAAAAGTAAATTGATTAAATATGGAAGTAGAATAAAAATAAAAATAGAAGTTGCATAAAATTAAAAATGAAGTTCTATCCAGAAACCACTATACCTTAACGATCTACTTGGAAATTAAATAAAAAGGAAGTTTAATAGAAATGTAAATTGAATAAAAATGGAAGTTCATTAAAAATAAAAATGAAAGTCGCATAAAATTAAAAATGAAAGTTCAATCCAAAAACCACTATGCCTTAACGATCTACTTGGAAATTAAATAAAAAAGGAAGTTGAGTAGAAAAGAAACTTGAATAAAAATGGAAGTTAAATAAAAATAAAAATTAAAGTTGCAGAAAATTAAATAATGAAGTTCAATCCCGAAACCACTATACCTTAACGATCTATTTGGAAATTAAATAAAAAATGAAGTTTAATAGAATAGTAAATTGCATAAAATGGAGGTAGAATAAAAATAACAATGAAAGTTGCATAAAATTAAAAATAGAAGTTCAATCCAAAAATAACTATACTTTAACGATCTATTTGGAAATTAAATAAAAAAGGAAGTTTAATAGAAAAGTAAATTGAATAAAAATGGAAGTTGAATAAAAATAAAAATGAAAGTTGCAGAAAATTAAAAATGGAAGTTCATTCTAGAAACTACTATACCTTAACGATCTATTTGGAAATTAAATAAAAAAGAAAGTTTAATAGAAAAGTAAATTGATTAAAAATGGAAGTAAAATAAAAATTAAAATGACAGTTGCATAAAAATAAAAATGGAAGTTCAATCCAAAAACCACTATACCTTAACGATCTATTTAGAAATTAAATAAAAAAGGAAGTTTAATAGAAAAGTATACTGAATAAAAATAGAAGTTGAATAAAAATAAAAATGAAAGTTGCAGAAAATTAAATATGGAAGTTCAATCCAAAAACCACTATACCTTAACGATCTATTTGGAAATTAAATAAAAAAGGAAGTTTAATAGAAAAGTAAATTGAATAAAAATGGAAGTTGAATAAAAATAAAAATGACAGTTGCACAAAATTAAAAATGGAAGTTCAATCCAAAAACCACTATACCTTAACGATCTATTTGGAAATGAAATAAAAAAGGAAGTTTAATAGAAAAGTATACTGAATAAAAATAGAAGTTGAATAAAAATAAAAATGAAAGTTGCAGAAAATTAAATATGGAAGTTCAATCCAAAAACCGCTATACCTTAACGATCTATTTGGAAATTAAATAAAAAAGGAAGTTTAATAGAAAAGTAAAGTGAATAAAAATGGAAGTTGAATAAAAATAAAAATAAAAGTTGCATAAAATTAAAAAAAGGAAGTTCAATCCAAAAACCACTATACGTTAACGATCTATTTGGAAATTAAATAAAAAAAGGATGTTTAATAGAAAAGTAAATTGAATAAAAATGGAAGTTCATTAAAAATAAAAATGAAAGTTGCATAAAATTAAAAATGAAAGTTCAATCCAAAAACCACTTTACCTTAACGATCTATTTGCAAATTAAATAAAAAAGGAAGATTAATAGAAAAGTAAACTGAATAAAAATAGAAGTTAAATAAAAATAAAAAAGAAAGTTGCAGAAAATTAAATATGGAAGTTCAATCCAGAAACCAATATACCTTAACGATCTATTTGGAAATTAAATAAAAAAGGAAGTTTAATAGAAAAGTAAATTGAATAAAAATGGAAGTTGAATAAAAATAAAAATGACAGTTGCAAAATATTAAAAATGGATGTTCAATCCAAAAACCACTATACCTTAACGATCTATTTGGAAATTAAATAAAAAAGGAAGTTTAATAGAAAAGTATACTGAATAAAAATAGAAGTTGAATAAAAATAAAAATGAAAGTTGCAGAAAATTAAATATGGAAGTTCAATCCAAAAACCACTATACCTTAACGATCTATTTGGAAATTAAATAAAAAAGGAAGTTTAATAGAAAAGTAAATTGAATAAAAATGGAAGTTGAATAAAAATAAAAATGACAATTGCATAAAATTAAAAAAGGAAGTTGAATCCAAAAACCACTATACCTTAACGATCTATTTGAAAACTAAATAAAAAAGGATGTTTAATAGAAAAGTAAATTAAATAAAAATGGAAGTTCATTAAAAATAAAAATGAAAGTTGCATAAAATTAAAAATGGAAGTTCAATCCAAAAACCACTATACCTTAACAATCTACTTGGAAATTAAATAAAAAAGAAAGTTGAGTAGAAAAGAAACTTGAATAAAAAAAGAAGTTAAATAAAAATAAAAATGGAAGTTACAGAAAATTAAAAATGGACGTTCGTTCCAGAAACCACTATACCTTAATGATCTATTTGGAAATTAAATAAAAAATGAAGATAATAGAAAAGTAAATTGATTAAAAATGGAAGTAGAATAAAAATAAAAATGGAAGTTGCATAAAATTAAAAATGGAAGTTCTATCCAGAAACCACTATACCTTAACGATCTACTTGGAAATTAAATAAAAAAGGAAGTTTAATAGAAAAGTAAATTGAATAAAAATGGAAGTTCATTAAAAATAAAAATGAAAGTTGCATAAAATTAAAAATGGAAGTTCAATCAAAAAACCACTATGCCTTAACGATCTACTTGGAAATTAAATAAAAAAGGAAGTTGAGTAGAAAAGAAACTTGAATAAAAATGGAAGTTAAATAAAAATAAAAATGAAAGTTGCAGAAAATTAAATACTGAAGTTCAATCCCGAAACCACTATACCTTAACGATCTATTTGGAAATTAAATAAAAAATGAAGTTGAGTAGAAAACAAAATTGAATAAAAATAGAAGTCGAATAAAAATAAAAATGAAAGTTGCATAAAATTAAAAATGGAAGTTCAATTCAAAAACCACTATACCTTAACGATCTATTTGGAAATTAAATAAAAAAGGAAGTTGAGTGGAAAAGAAACGTGAATAAAATTGGAAGTTAAATAAAAATAAAAATGGAAGTTGCAGAAAATTAAAAATGGAAGTTCATTCCAGAAACCAATATACCTTAATGATCTATTTGGAAATTAAATAAAAAAGGAACTTTAATAGAAAAGTAAATTGAATAAAAATGGAAGTTGAATAAAAATTAAAATGAAAGTTGCAGAAAATTAAAAATGGAAGTTCATGCCAGAAACCACTATACCTTTACGATCTATTTGGAAATTAAATAAAAAAGAAAGTTTAATAGAAAAGTAAATTGATTAAAAATGGAAGTAAAATAAAAATAAAAATGAAAGTTGCAAAAAATTAAAAATGGAAGTTCAATCTAGAAACCACTATACCTTAACGATCTATTTGCAAATTAAATAAAAAAGGAAGATTAATAGAAAAGTAAACTGAATAAAAATAGAAGTTGAATAAAAATAAAAATGAAAGTTGCAGAAAATTAAATATGGAAGTTCAATCCAGAAACCACTATACCTTAACGATCTTTTGGAAATTAAATAAAAAAGGAAGTTTAATAGAAAAGTAAATTGAATAAAAATGGAAGTTGAATAAAAATAAAAATGAAAGTTGCATAAAATTAAAAATGGAAGTTCAATCCAAAAACCAATATACCTTAACGATCTATTTGGAAATTAAATAAAAAAAGAAAGTTTAATAGAAAAGTAAATTGAATAAAATTAGAAGTTGAATAAAAATAAAAATGAAAGTTTCATAAAACTAAAAATGGAAGTTTAATTCAAAAACCACTATACTTTAACGATCTATTTGGAAATTAAATAAAAAAGGAAGTTGAGTAGAAAAGAAACTGGAATAAAAAAGGACGTTAAATAAAAATAAAAATGGAAGTTGCAGAAAATTAAAAATGGAAGTTCATTCCAGAAACCACTATACCTTATCGATCTAATTGGAAATTAAATAAAAAAGGAAGTTTAATAGAAAAGTAAATTGAATAAAAATGGAAGTTGAATAAAAATAAAAATGAAAGTTGCATAAAATTAAAAATGGAAGTTCAATCCAAAAATCACTATAACTTAACGATCTATTTGGAAATTAAATAAAAAAGGAAGTTGAGTAGAAAAGAAACTTAAATAAAAAAGGAAGTTAAAAAAAAATAAAAATGGAAGTTGCAGAAAATTAAAAATGGAAGTTCATTCCAGAAACCAATATACATTAATGATCTACTTGGAAATTAAATAAAAAAGGAAGTTTAACAGAAAAGTAAACTGAATAAAAATGGATGTTGAATAAAAATAAAAATGAAAGTTGCATAAAATTAAAAATGGAAGTTCATTCCAGAAACCACTATACCTTAACGATCTACTTGGAAATTAAATAAAAAAGGAAGTTTAATAGAAAAGTAAATTGAATAAAAATGGAAGTTGAATAAAAATAAAAATGACAGTTGCATAAAATTAAAAATGGAAGTTCAATCCAAAAACCACTATACCTTAACGATCTATTTGGAAATTAAATAAAAAAGGAAGTTTAATAGAAAAGTATACTGAATAAAAATAGAAGTTGAATAAAAATAAAAATGAAAGTTGCAGAAAATTAAATATGGAAGTTCAATCCAAAAACCACTATACCGTAACGATCTATTTGGAAATTAAATAAAAAAGGAAGTTTAATAGAAAAGTAAATTGAATAAAAATGGAAGTTGAATAAAAATAAAAATCACAGTTGCATAAAATTAAAAAAGGAAGCTCAATCCAAAAACCACTATACCTTAACGATCTATTTGGAAATTAAATAAAAAAGGATGTTTAATAGAAAAGTAAATTGAATAAAAATGGAAGTTCATTGAAAATAAAAATGAAAGTTGCATAAAATTAAAAATGGAAGTTCAATCCAAAAACCACAATACCTTAACGATCTACTTGGAAATTAAATAAAAAAGAAAGTTGAGTAGAAAAGAAACTTGAATAAAAAAAGAAGTTAAATAAAAATAAAAATGGAAGTTACAGAAAATTAAAAATGAACGTTCGTTCCAGAAACCACTATAACTTAATGATATATTTGGAAATTAAATAAAAAAGGAAGTTAATAGAAAAGTAAATTGATTAAAAATGGAAGTAGAATAAAAATAAAAATGGAAGTTGCATAAAATTAAAAATGGAAGTTCTATCCAGAAACCACTATACCTTAACGATCTACTTGGAAATTAAATAAAAAAGGAAGTTTAATAGAAAAGTAAATTGAATAAAAACGGAAGTTCATTAAAAATCAAAATGAAAGTTGCATAAAATTAAAAATGGAAGTTCAATCCAAAAACCACTATGCCTTAACGATCTACTTGGAAATTAAATAAAAAAGGAAGTTGAGTAGAAAAGAAACTTGAATAAAAATGGAAGTTAAATAAAAATAAAAATAAAAGTTGCAGAAAATTAAATACTGAAGTTCAATCCCGAAACCACTATACCTTAACGATCTATTTGGAAATTAAATAAAAAATGAAATTTAATAGAATAGTAAATTGAATAAAAATGGAAGTCGAATAAAAATAAAAATGAAAGTTGCATAAAATTAAAAATGGATGTTCAATTCAAAAACCACTATACCTTAACGATCTATTTGGAAATTAAATAAAAAAGGAAGTTGAGTAGAAAAGAAACGTGAATAAAAAAGGAAGTTAAAGAAAAATAAAAATGGAAGTTGCAGATAATTAAAAATGGAAGTTCATTGCAGAAACCAATATACCTTAATGATCTATTTGGAAATTAAATAAAAAAGGAAGTTTAATAGAAAAGTAAATTGAATAAAAATGGAAGTTGAATAAAAATAAAAATGAAAGTTGCAGAAAATTAAAAATGGAAGTTCATTCCAGAAACCACTATACCTTAAGGATCTATTTGGAAATTATATAAAAAAGAAAGTTTAATAGAAAAGTAAATTAATTAAAAATGGAAGTAAAATAAAAATAAAAATGAAAGTTCAATCTAGAAACCACTATACCTTAACGATCTATTTGCAAATAAAATAAAAAAGGAAGATTAATAGAAAAGTAAACTGAATAAAAATAGAAGTTGAATAAAAATAAAAATGAAAGTTGCAGAAAATTAAATATGGAAGTTCAATCCAGAAACCACTATACCTTAACGATCTATTTGGAAATTAAATAAAAAAGGAAGTTTAATATAAAAGTAAATTGAATAAAAATAAAAATGAAAGTTGCATAAAATTAAAAATGGAAGTTCAATCCAAAAACCACTATACCTTAACGATCTATTTGGAAATTAAATAAAAAAGGAAGTTTAATAGAAAAGTAAATTGAATAAAAATGGAAGTTGAATAAAAATAAAAATCACAGTTGCATAAAATTAAAAAAGGAAGTTCAATCCAAAAACCACTATACCTTGACGATCTATTTGGAAATTAAATAAAAAAGGATGTTTAATAGAAGAGTAAATTGAATAAAAATGGAAGTTCATTGAAAATAAAAATGAAAGTTGCATAAAATTAAAAATGGAAGTTCAATCCAAAAACCACTATACCTTAACGATCTACTTGGAAATTAAATAAAAAAGAAAGTTGAGTAGAAAAAAACTTGAATAAGAAAAGAAGTTAAATAAAAATAAAAATGGAAGTTACAGAAAATTAAAAATGAACGTTCGTTCCAGAAACCACTATAACTTAATGATATATTTGGAAATTAAATAAAAAAGGAAGTTAATAGAAAAGTAAATTGATTAAAAATGGAATTAGAATAAAAATAAAAATGGAAGTTGCATAAAATTAAAAATGGAAGTTCTATCCAGAAACCACTATACCTTAACGATCTACTTGGAAATTAAATAAAAAAGGAAGTTTAATAGAAAAGTAAATTGAATAAAAACGGAAGTTCATTAAAAATAAAAATGAAAGTTGCATAAAATTAAAAATGGAAGTTCAATCCAAAAACCACTATGCCTTAACGATCTACTTGGAAATTAAATAAAAAAGGAAGTTGAGTAGAAAAGAAACTTGAATAAAAATGGAAGTTAAATAAAAATAAAAATAAAAGTTGCAGAAAATTAAATATGGAAGTTCAATCCAGAAACCAATATACCTTTACGATCTATTTGGAAATTAAATAAAAAAGGAAGTTTAATAGAAAAGTAAATTGAATAAAAATGGAAGTTGAATAAAAATAAAAATGACAGTTGCAAAATATTAAAAATGGATGTTCAATCCAAAAACCACTATACCTTAACGATCTATTTGGAAATTAAATAAAAAAGGTAGTTTAATAGAAAAGTATACTGAATAAAAATAGAAGTTGAATAAAAATAAAAATGAAAGTTGCAGAAAATTAAATATGGAAGTTCAATCCAAAAACCACTATACCTTAACGATCTATTTGGAAATTAAATAAAAAAGGAAGTTTAATAGAAAAGTAAATTGAATAAAAATGGAAGTTGAATAAAATTAAAAATGACAGTTGCATAAAATTAAAAAAGGAAGTTGAATCCAAAAACCACTATACCTTAACGATCTATTTGAAAACTAAATAAAAAAGGAAGTTTAATAGAAAAGTAAATTAAATAAAAATGGAAGTTCATTAAAAATAAAAATGAAAGTTGCATAAAATTAAAAATGGAAGTTCAATCCAAAAACCACTATACCTTAACAATCTACTTGGAAATTAAATAAAAAAGAAAGTCGAGTAGAAAAGAAACTTGAATAAAAAAGGAAGTTAAATAAAAATAAAAATGGAAGTTACAGAAAATTAAAAATGGACGTTCGTTCCAGAAACCACTATACCTTAATGATCTATTTGGAAATTAAATAAAAAATGGAGATAATAGAAAAGTAAATTGATTAAAAATGGAAGTAGAATAAAAATAAAAATGGAAGTTGCATAAAATTAAAAATGGAAGTTCTATCCAGAAACCACTATACCTTAACGATCTACTTGGAAATTAAATAAAAAAGCAAGTTTAATAGAAAAGTAAATTGAATAAAAATGGAAGTTCATTAAAAATAAAAATGAAAGTCGCATAAAATTAAAAATGGAAGTTCAATCCAAAAACCACATTGCCTTAACGATCTACTTGGAAATTAAATAAAAAAGGAAGTTGAGTAGAAAAGAAACTTGAATAAAAATGGAAGTTAAATAAAAATAAAAATGAAAGTTGCAGAAAATTAAATACTGAAGTTCAATCCCGAAACCACTATACCTTAACGATCTATTTGGAAATTAAATAAAAAATAAAGTTTAATAGAATAGTAAATTGCATAAAATGGAGGTAGAATAAAAATAAAAATGAAAGTTGCATAAAATTAAAAATGGAAGTTCAATCCAAAAATAACTATACTTTAACGATCTATTTGGAAATTAAATAAAAAAGGAAGTTTAATAGAAAAGTAAATTGTATAAAAATGGAAGTTGAATAAAAATAAAAATGAAAGTTGCAGAAAATTAAAAATGGAAGTTCATTCCAGAAACCACTATACCTTAACGATCTATTTGGAAATTAAATAAAAAAGAAAGTTTAATAGAAAAGTAAATTGATTAAAAATGGAAGTAAAATAAAAATTAAAATGACAGTTGCATAAAATTAAAAATGGAAGTTCAATCCAAAAACCACTATACCTTAACGATCTATTTGGAAATTAAATAAAAAAGGAAGTTTAATAGAAAAGTATTCTGAATAAAAATAGAAGTTGAATAAAAATAAAAATGAAAGTTGCAGAAAATTAAATATGGAAGTTCAATCCAAACACCACTATACCTTAACGATCTATTTGGAAATTAAATAAAAAAGGAAGTTTAATAGAAAAGTAAATTGAATAAAAATGGAAGTTGAATAAAAATAAAAATGATAGTTGCATAAAATTAAAAAAGGAAGTTCAATCCAAAAACCACTATACCTTAACGATCTATTTGGAAATTAAATAAAAAAGGATGTTTAATAGAAAATTAAATTGAATAAAAATGGAAGTTCATTAAAAATAAAAATGAAAGTTGCATAAAATTAAAAATGGAAGTTCAATCCAAAAACCACTATACCTTAACGATCTACTTGGAAATCAAATAAAAAAGAAAGTTGTGTAGAAAAGAAACTTGAATAAAAAAAGAAGTTAAATAAAAATAAAAATGGAAGTTACAGAAAATTAAAAATGAACGTTCGTTCCAGAAACCACTATACCTTAATGATCTATTTGGAAATTAAATAAAAAAGGAAGTTAATAGAAAAGTAAATTGATTAAAAATGGAAGTAGAATAAAATTAAAAATGGAAGTTCTATCCAGAAACCACTATACCTTAACGATCTACTTGGAAATTAAATAAAAAAGGAAGTTTAATAGAAAAGTAAATTGAATAAAAATGGAAGTTCATTAAAAATAAAAATGAAAGTTGCATAAATTTAAAAATGGAAGTTCAATCCAAAAACCACTATGCCTTAACGATCTATTTGGAAATTAAATAAAAAAGGAAGTTTAATAGAAAAGTAAATTGAATAAAAATGGAAGTTGAATAAAAATAAAAATGACAGTTGCAAAATATTAAAAATGGATGTTCAATCCAAAAACCACTATACCTTAACGATCTATTTGGAAATTAAATAAAAAAGGAAGTTTAATAGAAAAGTATACTGAATAAAAATAGAAGTTGAATAAAAATAAAAATGAAAGTTGCAGAAAATTAAATATGGAAGTTCAATCCAAAAACCACTATACCTTAACGATCTATTTGGAAATTAAATAAAAAAGGAAGTTTAATAGAAAAGTAAATTGAATAAAAATGGAAGTTGAATAAAAATAAAAATGATAGTTGCATAAAATTAAAAAAGGAAGTTCAATCCAAAAACCACTATACCTTAACGATCTATTTGGAAATTAAATAAAAAAGGATGTTTAATAGAAAATAAAATTGAATAAAAATGGAAGTTCATTAAAAATAAAAATGAAAGTTGCATAAAATTAAAAATGGAAGTTCAATCCAAAAACCACTATACCTTAACGATCTACTTGGAAATTAAATAAAAAAGAAAGTTGAGTAGAAAAGAAACTTGAATAAAAAAAGAAGTTAAATAAAAATAAAAATGGAAGTTACAGAAAATTAAAAATGAACGTTCGTTCCAGAAACCACTATACCTTAATGATCTATTTGGAAATTAAATAAAAAAGGAAGTTAATAGAAAAGTAAATTGATTAAAAATGGAAGTAGAATAAAAATAAAAATGGAAGTTGCATAAAATTAAAAATGGAAGTTCTATCCAGAAACCACTATACCTTAACGATCTACTTGGAAATTAAATAAAAAAGGAAGTTCATTAAAAATTAAAATGAAAGTTGCATAAAATTAAAAATGGAAGTTCAATCCAAAAACCACTATGCCTTAACGATCTACTTGGAAATTAAATAAAAAAGGAAGTTGAGTAGAAAAGAAACTTGAATAAAAATGGAAGTTAAATAAAAATAAAAATGAAAGTTGCAGAAAATTAAATACTGAAGTTCAATCCCGAAACCACTATACCTTAACGATCTATTTGGAAATTAAATAAAAAATGAAGTTGAGTAGAAAACAAAATTGAATAAAAATAGAAGTCGAATAAAAATAAAAATGAAATTTGCATAAAATTAAAAATGGAAGTTCAATTCAAAAACCACTATACCTTAACGATCTATTTGGAAATTAAATAAAAAAGGAAGTTGAGTGGAAAAGAAACGTGAATAAAATTGGAAGTTAAATAAAAATAAAAATGGAAGTTGCAGAAAATTAAAAATGGAAGTTCATTCCAGAAACCAATATACCTTAATGATCTATTTGGAAATTAAATAAAAAATGAAGTTTAATAGAAAAGAAAATTGAATAAAAATGGAAGTTGAATAAAAATAAAAATGAAAGTTGCAGAAAATTAAAAATGGAAGTTCATGCCAGAAACCACTATACCTTTACGATCTATTTGGAAATTAAATAAAAAAGAAAGTTTAATAGAAAAGTAAATTGATTAAAAATGGAAGTAAAATAAAAATAAAAATGAAAGTTGCATAAAATTAAAAATGGAAGTTCAATCTAGAAACCACTATACCTTAACGATCTATTTGCAAATTAAATAAAAAAGGAAGATTAATAGAAAAGTAAACTGAATAAAAATAGAAGTTGAATAAAAATAAAAATGAAAGTTGCAGAAAATTAAATATGGAAGTTCAATCCAGAAACCACTATACCTTAACGATCTATTTGGAAATTAAATAAAAAAGGAAGTTTAATAGAATAGTAAATTGAATAAAAATGGAAGTTGAATAAAAATAAAAATGAAAGTTGCATAAAATTAAAAATGGAAGTTCAATCCAAAAACCACTATACCTTAACGATCTATTTGGAAATTAAATAAAAAAGAAAGTTTAATAGAAAAGTAAATTGAATAAAATTAGAAGTTGAATAAAAATAAAAATGAAAGTTTCATAAAACTAAAAATGGAAGTTCAATTCAAAAACCACTATACTTTAACGATCTATTTGGAAATTAAATAAAAAAGGAAGTTGAGTAGAAAAGAAACTGGAATAAAAAAGGACGTTAAATAAAAATAAAAATGGAAGTTGCAGAAAATTAAAAATGGAAGTTCATTCCAGAAACCACTATACCTTATCGATCTAATTGGAAATTAAATAAAAAAGGAAGTTTATTAGAAAAGTAAATTGAATAAAAATGGAAGTTGAATAAAAATAAAAATGAAAGTTGCATAAAATTAAAAATGGAAGTTCAATCCAAAAATCACTATAACTTAACGATCTATTTGGAAATTAAATAAAAAAGGAAGCTGAGTAGAAAAGAAACTTAAATAAAAAAGGAAGTTAAAAAAAAATAAAAACGGAAGTTGCAGAAAATTAAAAATGGAAGTTCATTCCAGAAACCAATATACCTTAATGATCTACTTGGAAATTAAATAAAAAAGGAAGTTTAACAGAAAAGTAAATTGAATAAAAATGGATGTTGAATAAAAATAAAAATGAAAGTTGCAGAAAATTAAAAATGGAAGTTCATTCCAGAAACCACTATACCTTAACGATCTACTTGGAAATTAAATAAAAAAAGAAGTTTAATAGGAAAGTAAATTGAATTAAAATGGAAGTAGAATAAAAATAAAAATGAAAGTTGCATAAAATTAAAAATGGAAGTTCAATCCAGAAACCACTATACCTTAACGATCTATTTGGAAATTAAATAAAAAAGGAAGTTTAATAGAAAAGTAAATTGAATAAAAATGGAAGTTGAATAAAAATAAAAATGACAGTTGCATAAAATTAAAAATGGAAGTTCAATCCAAAAACCACTAAACCTTAACGATCTATTTGGAAATTAAATAAAAAAGGAAGTTTAATAGAAAAGTATACTGAATAAAAATAGAAGTTGAATAAAAATAAAAATGAAAGTTACAGAAAATTAAATGTGGAAGTTCAATCCAAAAACCACTATACCGTAACGATCTATTTGGAAATTAAATAAAAAAGGAAGTTTAATAGAAAAGTAAATTGAATAAAAATGGAAGTTGAATAAAAATAAAAATGATAGTTGCATAAAATTAAAAAAGGAAGTTCAATCCAAAAACCACTATACCTTAACGATCTATTTGGAAATTAAATAAAAAAGGATGTTTAATAGAAAAGTTAATTGAATAAAAATGGAAGTTCATTGAAAATAAAAATGAAAGTTGCATAAAATTAAAAATGGAAGTTCAATCCAAAAACCACTATACCTTAACGATCTACTTGGAAATTAAATAAAAAAGAAAGTTGAGTAGAAAAGAAACTTGAATAAAAAAAGAAGTTAAATAAAAATAAAAATGGAAGTTACAGAAAATTAAAAATGAACGCTCGTTCCAGAAACCACTATAACTTAATGATATATTTGGAAATTAAATAAAAAAGGAAGTTAATAGAAAAGTAAATTGATTAAAAATGGAAGTAGAATAAAAATAAAAATGGAAGTTGCATAAAATTAAAAATGAAAGTTCTATCCAGAAACCACTATACCTTAACGATCTACTTGGAAATTAAATAAAAAAGGAAGTTTAATAGAAAAGTAAATTGAATAAAAACGGAAGTTCATTAAAAATAAAAATGAAAGTTGCATAAAATTAAAAATGGAAGTTCAATCCAAAAACCACTATGCCTTAACGATCTACTTGGAAATTAAATAAAAAAGGAAGTTGAGTAGAAAAGAAACTTGAATAAAAATGGAAGTTAAATAAAAATAAAAATAAAAGTTGCAGAAAATTAAATACTGAAGTTCAATCCCGAAACCACTATACCTTAACGATCTATTTGGAAATTAAATAAAAAATGAAATTTAATAGAATAGTAAATTGAATAAAAATGGAAGTCGAATAAAAATAAAAATGAAAGTTGCATAAAATTAAAAATGGAAGTTCAATTCAAAAACCACTATACCTTAACGATCTATTTGGAAATTAAATAAAAAAGGAAGTTGAGTAGAAAAGAAACGTGAATAAAAAAGGAAGTTAAATAAAAATAAAAATGGAAGTTGCAGATAATTAAAAATGGAAGTTCATTCCAGAAACCAATATACCTTAATGATCTATTTGGAAATTAAATAAAAAAGGAAGTTTAATAGAAAAGTAAACTGAATAAAAATGGAAGTTGAATAAAAATAAAAATGAAAGTTGCAAAAAATTAAAAATGGAAGTTCATTCCAGAAACCAGTATACCTTAAGGATCTATTTGGAAATTATATAAAAAAAAAAGTTTAATAGAAAAGTAAATTAATTAAAAATGGAAGTAAAATAAAAATAAAAATGAAAGTTGCATAAAATTAAAAATGGAAGTTCAATCTAGAAACCACTATACCTTAACGATCTATTTGCAAATAAAATAAAAAAGGAAGATTAATAGAAAAGTAAACTGAATAAAAATAGAAGTTGAATAAAAATAAAAATGAAAGTTGCAGAAAATTAAATATGGAAGTTCAATCCAGAAACCACTATACCTTAACGATCTATTTGGAAATTAAATAAAAAAGGAAGTTTAATATAAAAGTAAATTGAATAAAAATGGAAGTTGAATAAAAATAAAAATGAAAGTTGCATAAAATTAAAAATGGAAGTTCAATCCAAAAACCACTATACCTTAACGATCTATTTGGAAATTAAATAAAAAAGAAAGTTTAATAGAAAAGTAAATTGAATAAAATTAGAAGTTGAATAAAAATGAAAATGAAAGTTTCATAAAACTAAAAATGGAAGTTCAATTCAAAAACCATTATACTTTAACGATCTATTTGCAAATGAAATAAAAAAGGAAGTTGAGTAGAAAAGAAACTGGAATAAAAAAGGACGTTAAATAAAAATAAAAATGGAAGTTGCAGAAAATTAAAAATGGAAGTTCATTCAGAAACCACTATACCTTATCGATCTAATTGGAAATTAAATAAAAAAAGAAGTTTAATAGAAAAGTAAATTGAATAAAAATGGAAGTAGAATATAAATAAAAATGACAGTTGCATAAAATTAAAAATGGAAGTTCAATCCAAAAACCACTATACCTTAACGATCTATTTGGAAATTAAATAAAAAAGGAAGTTTAATAGAAAAGTAAATTGATTAAAAATGGAAGTAAAATAAAAATAAAAATGAAAGTTGCATAAAATTAAAAATGGAAGTTCAATCTAGAAACCACTATACCTTAACGATTTACTTGGAAATTAAATAAAATAGAAGTTTAATAGGCAAGTAAATTGAATTAAAATGGAAGTAGAATAAAAATAAAAATGAAAGTTGCATAAAATTAAAAATGGAAGTTCAATCCAGAAACCACTATACCTTAACGATCTATTTGGAAATTAAATTAAAAAGGAAGTTTAATAGAAAAGTAAACTGAATAAAAATAGAAGTTGAATAAAAATAAAAATGAAAGTTGCAGAAAATTAAATATGGAAGTTCAATCCAGAAACCACTATACCTTAACGATCTATTTGGAAATTAAATAAAAAAGGAAGTTTAATAGAAAAGTAAATTGAAAAAAAATAAAAATGAAAGTTGCATAAAATTAAAAATGGAAGTTCAATCCAGAAACCACTATACCTTAACGATCTATTTGGAAATTAAATAAAAAAGGAAGTTTAATAGAAAAGTAAACTGAATAAAAATAGAAGTTGAATAAAAATAAAAATGAAAGTTGCAGAAAATTAAATATGGAAGTTCAATCCAAAAACCACTATACCTTAACGATCTATTTGGAAATTAAATAAAAAAGGAAGTTTAATAGAAAAGTAAATTGAAAAAAAATAAAAATGAAAGTTGCATAAAATTAAAAATGGAAGTTCAATCCAGAAACCACTATACCTTAACGATCTATTTGGAAATTAAATAAAAAAGGATGTTTAATAGAAAAGTAAATTGAATAAAAATGGAAGTTCATTAAAAATAAAAATGAAAGTTGCATAAAATTAAAAATGGAAGTTCAATCCAAAAACCACTATACCTTAACGATCTACTTGGAAATTAAATAAAAAAGAAAGTTGAGTAGAAAAGAAACTTGAATAAAAAAAGAAGTTAAATAAAAATAAAAATGGAAGTTACAGAAAATTAAAAATGGACGTTCGTTCCAGAAACCACTATACCTTAAGGATCTATTTGGAAATTAAATAAAAAAGGAAGTTAATAGAAAAGTAAATTGATTAAAAATGGAAGTAGAATAAAAATAAAAATGGAAGTTGCATAAAATTAAAATTGGAAGTTCTATCCAGAAACCACTATACCTTAACGATCTATTTGGAAATTAGATAAAAAAGGAAGTTTAATAGAAAAGTAAATTGAATAAAAATGGAAGTTCATTAAAAATAAAAATAAAAATGAAAGTTGTATAAAATTAAAAATGGAAGTTCATTCCAAAAACCACTATGCCTTAACGATCTACTTGGAAATGAAATAAAAAAGGAAGTTGAGTAGAAAAGAAACTTGAATAAAAATGGAAGTTAAATAAAAATAAAAATGAAAGTTGCAGAAAATTAAATACTGAAGTTCAATCCCGAAACCACTATACCTTAACGATCTATTTGGAAATTAAATAAAAAATGAAGTTTAATGGAATAGTAAATTGCATAAAATGGAGGTAGAATAAAAATAAAAATGAAAGTTGCATAAAATTAAAAATGGAAGTTCAATCCAAAAATAACTATACTTTAACGATCTATTTGGAAATTAAATAAAAAAGGAAGTTTAATAGAAAAGTAAATTGAATAAAAATGGAAGTTGAATAAAAATGAAAGTTGCAGAAAATTAAAAATGGAAGTTCATTCCAGAAACCACTATACCTTAACGATCTATTTGGAAATTAAATAAAAAAGAAAGTTTAATAGAAAAGTAAATTGATTAACAATGGAAGTAAAATAAAAATAAAAATGAAAGTTGCATAAAATTAAAAATGGAAGTTCAATCCAGAAACCACTATACCGTAACGATCTACTTGGAAATTAAATAAAAAAGGAAGTTTAATAGGAAAGTAAATTGAATTAAAATGGAAGTAGAATAAAAATAAAAATGAAAGTTGCATAAAATTAAAAATGGAAGTTCAATCCAGAAACCACTATACCTTTACGATCTATTTGGAAATTAAATAAAAAAGGAAGTTTAATAGAAAAGTAAACTGAATAAAAATCGAAGTTGAATAAAAATAAAAATGAAAGTTGCAGAAAATTAAATCTTGAAGTTCAATCCACAAACCACTATACCTTAACGATCTACTTGGAAATTAAATAAAAAAGGAAGTTGAGTAGAAAAGAAACTTGAATAAAAAAAGAAGTTAAATAAAAATAAAAATGGAAGTTACAGAAAATTAAAAATGGATGTTCGTTCCAGAAACCACCATACCTTAATGATCTATTTGGAAATTAAATAAGAAAGGAAGTTTATAGAAATGTAAATTGATTAAAAATGGAAGTAGAATAAAAATAAAAATGGAAGTTGCATAAAATTAAAAATGGAAGTTGGTAGGTTTTATTCTTGGCAACCCCGTTTGACAAAACTCCTTTCAGTTGTATTTTTTTCGCACTTTTATTTCAGTGAGGCTATGAGTGTTTAGATGCGAATCCAACCCGAATTGTGCTTTTCAGAGAAGGTACTACCTATGTTGTCAAATCCGGAGACAAAACATTGTGTTGATTCAATTGTAATTTTTTGTGTTTTTGTTCTGTCCGCTCGAGCGGAGCCTTGTGAGCTCGAGCGTAGATTAGCAGGTCTCAGTATTTTGTCAGGACAAGCAAAAAATACTGGTGGGTGTGATTTTACGCTCGAGCGGATTCTCCTACGCTCGAGCGCATCTCAGTTTGTTCGCACGCAGTTTTTGGTCAGTCCGCTCGAGCGGGCTGTGTTGAGCTCGAGCGGACCGCGCGATCCCAGATTTCCAAGATTTGATTAAGGAGTTGGTTTTCTTCTGAATCTAGGATTACTTTTGGTTCTCTATAAATACTTGGTTTTCTCCCAAAACTAAGGAATGGATGGGACTTCTCCAGATCTTATTTTTTGGATCTTAAGGTTTATATCTGGAGAGATTTTGCTAGTTTTCTTTGATGTTTTTATTGAGTTTTCAACTCATGATTTAAAGAGAGTACATCAAAGGTTTGTTTGTTATACACAAAAGAGAGAGTTATTCTTCAGTTGTGGATTCTGAAGAATTCGAGCCTGAAGCTTTGGTGGAATCCAGAGTGGCTCATCAGAAAGACAATTCCGTGGTGAAGATGGGGTTGGAAGAGGCACATAAAGGTTGGTTCAATTAGGCGTTGTGGATTCGCTAGGTAATTGAGAGTATACCTGTGTAATTCCTTTAAATCTTCTTCGTGGATTGTTCTTGTGGCTGTTGCCCGTGGTTTTTTTATCACAGTTGGAGGTGTCCAATTGTGGTTTTTTCCACGTAAAATCGTTGTGTCTCTTTGTCTTGATTGTTTGATTGTTTGATTGGAATTGTTATATTCTGCTTAAAATTGTTACATAATCATAAATCAACATCTAGAGGATTTCTAGATTTTTCAGAAGTTCTATCCAGAAACCACTATACCTTAACGATCTACTTGGAAATTAAATAAAAAAGGAAGTAGAATAAAAATAAAAATGAAAGTTCCATAAAATTAAAAATGGAAGTTCAATCCAGAAACCACTATACCTTAACGATCTACTTGGAAATTAAATAAAAAAGGAAGTTTAATAGAAAAGTAAACTGAATAAAAATGGAAGTTGAATAAAAATAAAAATGAAAGTTGCAGAAAATTAAATATAGAAGTTAAATCCAGAAACCACTATACCTTAACGATCTATTTGGAAATTAAATAAAAAAGGAAGTTTAATAGAAAAGTAAATTGAATAAAAATGGAAGTTGAATAAAAACAAAAATGATAGTTGCATAAAATTAAAAATGGAAGTTCAATCCAAAAACCACTATACCTTAACGATCTATTTGGAAATTAAATAAAAAAGGAAGTTCAATAGAAAAGTAATGGAATAAAAATGGAAGTTGAAGAAAAATAAAAATGAAAGTTGCATAAAATTAAAAATGGAAGTTCAATTCAAAAACCACTATACCTTAACGACCGATTTGGAAATTAAATAAAAAAGGAAGTTGAGTAGAAAAGAAACGTGAATAAAAAAGGAAGTTAAATAAAAATAAAAATGGAAGTTGCAGAAAATTAAAAATGGAAGTTCATTCCAGAAACCAATATACCTTAATGATCTATTTGGAAATTAAATAAAAAAGGAAGTTTAATAGAAAAGTAAATTAATTAAAAATGGAAGTAGAATAAAAATAAAAATTGAAGTTGCATAAAATTAGAAATGGAAGTTCTATCCAGAAACCACTATACCTTAACGATCTATTTGGAAATTAAATAAAAAAGGAAGTTTAATAGGAAAGTAAATTGAATTAAAATGGAAGTAGAATAAAAATAAAAATGAAAGTTACATAAAATTAAAAATGGAAGTTCAATCTAGAAACCACTATACCTTAACGATCTATTTTGAAATTAAATAAAAAAGGAAGTTTAATAGAAAAGTAAATTGAATAAAAATGGAAGTTGAATAAAAATAGAAATGGAAGTTGCAGAAAATTAAATATGGAAGTTCAATCCAGAAACCACTATACCTTAACGATCTATTTGGAAATTAAATAAAAAATGAAGTTTAATAGAATAGTAAATTGAATAAAAATGGAAGTCGAATAAAAATAAAAATGAAAGTTGCATAAAATTAAAAATGGAAGTTCAATTCAAAAACCACTATACCTTAACGATCTATTTGGAAATTAAATAAAAAAGGAAGTTGAGTAGAAAAGAAACTTGAATAAAAAAAGAAGTTAAATAAAAATAAAAATGGAAGTTGCAGAAATTTAAAAATGGAAGTTCATTCCAGAAACCACTATACCTTAACGATCTATTTGGAAATTAAATAAAAAAGGAAGTTTAATAGAAAAGTAAATGGAATAAAAATGGAAGTAGAGTATAAATAAAAATGACAGTTGCATAAAATTAAAAATGGAAGTTCAATCCAAAAACCACTATACCTTAACGATCTATTTGGAAATTAAATAAAAAAGGAAGTTGAGTAGAAAAGACATTTGAATAAAAAGGGAAGTTAAACAAAAATAATAATGGAAGTTGTAGAAAATTAAAAATGGAAGTTCATTCAAGAAACCACTATACCTTAACGATCTTTTTGGAAATTAAATAAAAAAGGAAGTTCAATAAGAAATTAAATTGAATTAAAATGGAAGTAGAATAAAAATAAAAGTGAAAGTTGCATAAAATTAAAAATGGAAGTTCAATCCAGAAACCACTATACCTTAACGATCTACTTGGAAATTAAATAAAAAAGGAAGTTTAATAGAAAAGTAAACTGAATAAAAATGGAAGTTGAATAAAAATAAAAATGAAAGTTGCAGAAAATTAAATATGGAAGTTAAATCCAGAAACCACTATACCTTAACGATCTATTTGGAAATTAAATAAAAAAGGAAGTTTAATAGAAAAGTAAATTGAATAAAAATGGAAGTTGAATAAAAATAAAAATGATAGTTGCATAAAATTAAAAATGGAAGTTCAATCCAAAAACCACTATACCTTAACGATCTATTTGGAAATTAAATAAAAAAGGAAGTTTAATAGAAAAGTAAATTGAATAAAAATGGCAGTTGAAAAAAAATAAAAATGAAAGTTGCATAAAATTAAAATTGGAAGTTCAATTCAAAAACCACTATACCTTAACGACCGATTTGGAAATTAAATAAAAAAGGAAGTTGAGTAGAAAAGAAACGTGAATAAAAAAGGAAGTTAAATAAAAATAAAAATGGAAATTGCAGAAAATTAAAAATAGAAGTTCATTCCAGAAACCAATATACCTTAATGATCTATTTGGAAATTAAATAAAAAAGGAAGTTTAATAGAAAAGTAAATTAATTAAAAATGGAAGTAGAATAAAAATAAAAATTGAAGTTGCACAAAATTAGAAATGGAAGTTCTATCCAGAAACCACTATACCTTAATGATCTATTTGGAAATTAAATAAAAAAGGAAGTTTAATAGGAAAGTAAATTGAATTAAAATGGAAGTAGAATAAAAATAAAAATGAAAGTTACATAAAATTAAAAATGGTAGTTCAATCTAGAAACCACAATACCTTAACGATCTATTTTGAAATTAAATAAAAATGGAAGTTGAATAAAAATAAAAATGGAAGTTGCAGAAAATTAAATATGGAAGTTCAATCCAGAAACCACTATACCTTAACTATCTATTTGGAAATTAAATAAAAAAGGAAGTTTAATAGAAAAGTAATTGAATAAAAATGGAAGTTGAATAAAAATAAAAATGAAAGTTGCATAAAATTAAAAATGGAAGTTCAATCCAAAAACCACTATACCTTAACGATCTATTTGGAAATTAAATAAAAAAGGAAGTTTAATAGAAAAGTAAATTGAATAAAATTAGAAGTTGAAAAAAAATAAAAATGAAAGTTGCATAAAACTAAAAATGGAAGTTCAATTCAAAAACCACTATACTTTAACGATCTATTTGGAAATTAAATAAAAAAGGAAGTTGAGTAGAAAAGAAACTGGAATAAAAAAGGACGTTAAATAAAAATAAAAATGGAAGTTGCAGAAAATTAAAAATGGAAGTTCATTCTAGAAACCACTATACCTTAACGATCTATTTGGAAATTAAATAAAAAAAGAAGTTTAATAGAAAAGTAAGTTGAATAAAAATGGAAGTTGAATAAAAATAAAAATGAAGGTTGCATAAAATAAAAAATGGAAGTTCAATCCAAAAATCATTATACCTTAACGATCTATTTGGAAATTAAATAAAAAAGGAAGTTGAGTAGAAAAGAAATTTGAATAAAAAAGGAAGTTAAATAAAAATAAAAATGGAAGTTGCAGAAAATTAAAAATGGAAGTTCATTCCAGAAACCACTATACCTTAACGATCTATTTGGAAATTAAATAAAAAAGGAAGTTTAATAGAAAAGTAAATTGAATAAAAACGGAAGTAGAATATAAATTAAAATGATAGTTACATAAAATTAAAAATGGAAGTTCAATCCAAAAACCACTATACCTTAACGATCTATTTGGAAATTAAAAAAAAAGGAAGTTGAGTAGAGAAGACATTTGAATAAAAAGGGAAGTTAAACAAAAATAATAATGGAAGTTGTAGAAAATTAAAAATGGAAGTTCATTCAAGAAACCACAGTACCTTAACAATCTATTTGGAAATTAAAGAAAAAAGGAAGTTCAGTAGGAAATTAAATTGAATTAAAATGGAAGCAGAATAAAAATAAAAGTGAAAGTTGCATAAAATTAAAAATGGAAGTTCAATCCAGAAACCACTATACCTTAACGATCTATTTGGAAATTAAATAAAAAAGGAAGTTTAATAGAAAAGTAAATTGAATAAAAATGGAAGTTGAATAAAAATAAAAATGAAAGTTGCATGAAATTAAAAATGGAAGTTCAATTCAAAAACCACTATACCTTAACGATCTATTTGAAAATTAAATAAAAAAGGAAGTTGAGTAGAAAAGAAACGTGAATAAAAAAGGAAGTTCAATAAAATTAAAAATGGAAGTTGCAGAAAATTAAAAATGGAAGTTCATTCCAGAAACCACTATACCTTAACGATCTATTTGGAAATTAAATAAAAAAAGAAATTTAATAGCAAAGTAAATTGAATAAAAATGGAAGTTGAATAAAAATAAAAATGAAAGTTGCATAAAATTAAAAATGGAAGTTCAATCCAAAAATCACTATACCTTAACGATCTATTTGGAAATTAAATAAAAAAGGAAGTTTAATAGAAAAGTAAACTGAATAAAAATGGAAGTTGAATAAAAATAAAAATGAAAGTTGCATAAAATTAAAAATGGAAGTTCAATCCAAAAACCACTATACCTTAACGATCAATTTGGAAATTAAATAAAAAAGGAAGTTTAATAGAAAAGTAAATTGAATAAAATTAGAAGTTGAATAAAAATAAAAATGAAAGTTGCATAAAATTAAAAATGGAAGTTCAATTCAAAAACCACTATACTTTAACGATTTATTTGGAAATTAAATAAAAAAGGAAGTTGAGTAGAAAAGAAACTGGAATAAAAAAGGACGTTAAATAAAAATAAAAATGGAAGTTTCAGAAAATTAAAAATAGAAGTTCATTCCAGAAACCACTATACCTTAACGATCTTTTTGGAAATTAAATAAAAAAAGAAGTTTAATAGAAAAGTAAATTGAATAAAAATGGAAGTTGAATAAAAATAAAAATGAAAGTTGCATAAAATTAAAAATGGAAGTTCAATCCAAAAATCACTATACCTTAACGATCTATTTGGAAATTACATAAAAAAGGAAGTTGAGTAGAAAAGAAACTGGAATAAAAAAGGAAGTTAAATAAAAATAAAAATGGAAGTTGCAGAAAATTAAAAATGGAAGTTCAATCCAGAAACCACTATACCTTAACGATCTATTTGGAAATTAAATAAAAAAGGAAGTTTAATAGAAAAGTAAATTGAATAAAAATGGAAGTTGAATAAAAATAAAAATGAAAGTTGCATAAAATTAAAAATGGAAGTTCAATTCAAAAACCACTATACCTTAACGATCTATTTGGAAATTAAATAAAAAAGGAAGTTGAGTAGAAAAGAAACGTGAATAAAAAAGGAAGTTCAATAAAATTAAAAATGGAAGTTGCAGAAAATTAAAAATGGATGTTCATTCCAGAAACCACTATACCTTAACGATCTATTTGGAAATTAAATAAAAAAGGAAGTTTAATAGAAAAGTAAATTGAACAAAAATGGAAGTTGAATAAAAATAAAAATGAAAGTTGCATAAAATTAAAAATGGAAGTTCAATCCAAAAATCACTATACCTTAACGATCTATTTGGAAATTACATAAAAAATGAAGTTTAGTAGAAAAGAAACTTGAATAAAAAAGGAAGTTAAATAAAAATAAAAATGGAAGTTGCAGAAAATTAAAAATGGAAGTTCATTCCAGAAACCACTATACCTTAACGATCTATTTGGAAATTAAATAAAAAAGGAAGTTTAATAGAAAAGTAAATTGAATAAAAATGGAAGTAGAATATAAATAAAAATGACAGTTGCATAAAATTAAAAATGGAAGTTCAATCCAAAAACCACTATACCTTAACGATCTATTTGGAAATTAAATAAAAAAGGAAGTTTAATAGAAAAGTAAATTGATTAAAAATGGAAGTAAAATAAAAATAAAAATGAAAGTTGCATAAAATTAAAAATGGAAGTTCAATCCAGAAACCACTATACCCTAACGATCTACTTGGAAATTAAATAAAAAAAGAGGTTTAATAGGAAAGTAAATTGAATTAAAATGGAAGTAGAATAAAATTAAAAATGAAAGTTGCATAAAATTAAAAATGGAAGTTCAATCCAGAAACCACTATACCTTAACGATCTATTTGAAAATTAAATAAAAAAGGAAGTTTAATAGAAAAGTAAATTGATTAAAAATGGAAGTAAAATAAAAATAAAAATGAAAGTTGCATAAAATTAAAAATGGAAGTTCAATCCAGAAACCACTATACCTTAACGATCTACTTGGAAATTAAATAAAAAAAGAAGTTTAATAGGAAAGTAAATTGAATTTAAATGGAAGTTGAATAAAAATAAAAATGAAAGTTGCATAAAATTAAAAATGGACGTTCAATCCAGAAACCACTATACCTTAACGATCTATTTGGAAATTAAATAAAAAAGGAAGTTTAATAGAAAAGTAAACTGAATAAAAATAGAAGTTGAATAAAAATAAAAATGAAAGTTGCAGAAAATTAAATATGAAAGTTCAATCCAGAAACCACTATACCTTAACGATCTACTTGGAAATTAAATAAAAAAGGAAGTTTAATAGAAAAGTAAATTGAATAAAACTGGAAGTTGAATAAAAATAAAAATGAAAGTTGCATAAAATTAAAAATGGAAGTTCAATCCAGAAACCACTATACCTTAACGATCTATTTGGAAATTAAATAAAAAATGAAGTTTAATAGAAAAGTAAACTGAAAAAAAATAGAAGTTGAATAAAAATAAAAATGAAAGTTGCAGAAAATTAAATATGGAAGTTCAATCCAAAAACCACTATACCTGAACGATCTATTTGGAAATTAAATAAAAAAGGAAGTTTAATAGAAAAGTAAATTGAATAAAAATGGAAGTTGAATAAAAATAAAAATGACAGTTGCATAAAATTAAAAATGGAAGTTCAATCCAAAAACCACTATACCTTAACGATCTATTTGGAAATTAAATAAAAAAGGATGTTTAATAGAAAAGTAAATTGAATAAAAATGGAAGTTCATTAAAAATAAAAATGAAAGTTGCTTAAAATTAAAAATGGAAGTTCAATCCAAAAACCATTATACCTTAACGATCTACTTGGAAATTAAATAAAAAAGAAAGTTGAGTAGAAAAGAAACTTGAATAAAAAAAGAAGTTAAATAAAAATAAAAATGGAAGTTACAGAAAATTAAAAATGGACGTTCGTTCCAAAAACCACTATACCTTAATGATCTATTTGGAAATTAAATAAAAAAAGAAGTTAATAAAAAGTAAATTGATTAAAAATGGAAGTTGAATAAAAATAAAAATGAAAGTTGCATAAAATTAAAAATGGAAGTTCAATCCAAAAATCACTATACCTAAACGATCTATTTGGAAATTAAATAAAAAAGGAAGTTGAGTAGAAAAGAAACTTGAATAAAAAAAGAAGTTAAATAAAAATAAAAATGGAAGTTGCAGAAAATTAAAAATGAAAGTTCATTCCAGAAACCACTATACCTTAACGATCTATTTGGAAATTAAATAAAAAAGGAAATTTAATAGAAAAGTAAATGGAATAAAAATGGAAGTAGAATATAAATAAAAATGACAGTTGCATAAAATTAAAACTGGAAGTTCAATCCAAAAACCACTATACCTTAACGATCTATTTGGAAATTAAATAAAAAAGGAAGTTTAATAGAAAAGTAAATTGATTAAAAATGGAAGTAAAATAAAAATAAAAATGAAAGTTGCATAAAATTAAAAATGGAAGTTCAATCCAGAAACCACTATACCTTAATGATCTACTTGGAAATTAAATAAAAAAAGAAGTTTAATAGGAAAGTAAATTGAATTAAAATGGAAGTAGAATAAAAATAAAAATGAAAGTTGCATAAAATTAAAAATGGAAGTTCAATCCAGAAACCACTATACCTTAACGATCTATTTGGAAATTAAATAAAAAAGGAAGTTTAATAGAAAAGTAAACTGAATAAAAATAGAAGTTGAATAAAAATAAAAATGAAAGTTGCAGAAAATTAAATATGGAAGTTCAATCTAGAAACCACTATACCTTAACGATCTATTTGGAAATTAAATAAAAAAGGAAGTTTAATAGAAAAGTAAATTGAATAAAAATGGAAGTTGAATAAAAATAAAAATGAAAGTTGCATAAAATTAAAAATGGAAGTTCAATCCAGAAACCACTATACCTTAACGATCTATTTGGAAATTAAATAAAAAAGGAAGTTTAATAGAAAAGTAAACTGAATAAAAATAGAAGTTGAATAAAAATAAAAATGAAAGTTGCAGAAAATTAAATCTGGAAGTTCAATCCAGAAACCACTATACCTTAACGATCTATTTGGAAATTAAATAAAAAAGGAAGTTTAACAGAAAAGTAATTGAATAAAAATGGAAGTTGAATAAAAATAAAAATGAAAGTTGCAGAAAATTAAATATGGAAGTTCAATCCAGAAACCACTTTAGCTGAACGATCTATTTGGAAATTAAATAAAAAAAGAAGTTAATAGAAAAGTAAATTGATTAAAAATGGAAGTAGAATAAAAATAAAAATGGAAGTTTCATAAAATTAAAAATGGAAGTTCTATCCAGAAACCACTATACCTTAACGATCTACTTAGAAATTAAATAAAAAAGGAAGTTCAATAGGAAAGTAAATTGAATTAAAATGGAAGTAGAATGAAAATAAAAATAAAAGTTGCATAAAATTAAATATGGAAGTTCAATCCAGAAACCACTGTCACGCCCTCAAAATTAACCCATTATATATATCATTGACATGCATTATTTAAAGAAAACACTTTAATAATTCATTATTCATCAGAGTCTTACTAAACAAAAGCATTACATGTAACATCAAATTAAATGCCCTACAGGTTTACATCTTTCCAAGCCAACACTTGGACACAGAAGTATGAGTTCTAACTCAATTACAAATAAAGCCCTAGGCTTGAGTGTTTACATGTACTAACAAATAAAAGCAAACATCTGAAAATAGTCTTCAGAATCCAAGTCCTTCCAAGCTAAGTCCTTGGAGGTAGCTTATCACCTGAACCTGAAAATGATGTTCCCATAAAGGGTGAGCCACAGCCCAGTAGAAATATACTAAACCACATATAAGCAATGAATAAAGCAATAGCATTCAACAGATGGTTAACCAAGATAATCAATTATTTCATTTTTCAGTCTCATGTCACTATTGTCTATGACATGTTTTACTTTCCAACTTTATCAATATGGCTCAGAACCTGGCCAAACTTACAACAGTGGATTATATATATCATATTCACATTCTTCCAATATCAACAAACAAGTGAGACTCAAGCTCAAATCAAAACACTTCATACTTCCAGATTGATACACATTTTAGTGCTGTATCAATAAAACACTTCTATATAAATAAGCACACATAAAAGTGATGCTAATGGAGTCCATCCCCTATCTCCTCCCAAACAAAATACGGTTTAGAGGTCCATCCCCTATCTTCCCCTAAACCGTGGAGTACATCCCCTATCTCCTCCCACACAAAACAATGTATGTAAACACATAACATATACAACACACAATCTATACACATAATGTCTGTATTAATTTAACAGTCAAAATTGATGACTTAATCAATGATTAGTTTCAGTTATCCCTAATCCACATGCAGTGTCTACAACAATCACAGCTATCCTCCACCGATAGCCCAAAACAGTTATTTCTAGACTTGGAAATAAACATATCAACAATTCAATAGGCGAGTGATTTAAATTATCCAACTACACCATTTAATCAATAATTTCCCCAATTCCCTTAAATTAATTATACAATTTAATTAATTAATACAACTATGGTTTTTCCCAAAATGATCAAAGTAACCTCAACATATCAACATACCAAAACTTAGAACAAAACTTATAAAATGGAGTAGGAAATCCCTACCTCGAAGAAATAGCCCCAAAAGAGAAGATGGAGATGAAGACCCAAACTCCAAAGTGCTCCAAACTACCAACAATTCAGATTAAAACGAAGCCCTCGACTCACACACTCTTTTTAATGAAGGATCTAGGGTAGAAACACACCCTAAGTGGATCAAATCTAAGAGAGAAGGTGAGTAGGGTGAGAGAGAAGTCGGACCTAGGGTTTGGAATCAAAAGAATATCAAAAAGACTGATCAAAACCCGCTGCTGCGTATATAAACTGAACAGGCTCGCTCGAGCGAAGACTTGGTCGCTCGAGCGACAAGACACAGAAAAGATACGCTCGAGCCAAGGAAGCCTTGCTCGAGCCAACAACCCAGAAGCTCGCTCGAGCGAAGGAAATCTCGCTCGATCGAAGAACTCAAACCCTCAGGTCTGTAACCAGACACACGCTCGAGCGAAGGAACTCTTGCTCGAGCGAAGAACAAACTAGCTTGCTCGAGCGAAGAAAATCTCGCTCGAGCCAAAAACCACTGCCATCAGGTCTTACTACAAAACGCACTCCTCGCTCGAGCGAATAAAACCTGGCTCGAGCGACGGACCAAAACAAAGAGCTCGATCGAGCGAAGAACTTCTCGCTCGAGCGAAGGGTCAAAATTCTGGGCAGCAACCCTTTGCTCCCAAACTCAACCAACCTGCTACAAACCTGCCCAATGCATCCTATAACTCCAAATGAGAAAATAAGGGACAACAACAACAATTATACAATGACAGAATCTACGGAACCTAAGTCCGGATACAATAATCAAATGGGAAAAGACCGGGGTCGCTATAACCTCCCCCCCTTAAAAGAATTTCGTCCCCGAAATTAAGCATAAGTTTTTTTGAAAACAGGTTGTTTTTTTTTTTTTTTTTTCATATGACAATTCAATAGTAAACAACTTGACCAAAACTGGTCATTTCATCTCTTATCAAAAAGCATCTCATAATGTGTATATAAAACAACATATATTTCAGCCTGCATCACTATTATGCATTATTCCTTCCAATGTTAGCAATTCCCATATCATATTCAATTGCATGATATATACAACACATTCAACAATGTAATCAACATATGCAATGTTACTCTAAACTTCTAAAATGAAGCAAGTTTCAAGATACACCCATTTACCAAAACAAACTCAATGTTTTACAACTTAAGACATATATAAAGCTCTTAAGTTCAACAATATAACAGAATCTAATTATAAAATTACAAATCAACAAACATGTCCGGATATTTCTCGCGGACTTCCAATTCACGTTCCCAAGTGGCTTCCTCCATTCCGTGATGTTTCCACAAAACTTTGACCAAAGGGATGGTTTTGCCCCGCAAAACTTGATCCCGCCTATCCAAGACTCGAATCGGTCTCTCCTCATATGAGACATCCTCATCAACCACTAAATCGGTCCAATCCAACACATGTGATGGATCCGGCTCATACTTCCGAAGCATACTCACATGAAACACGTCATGTACTCCGGACAACTGCGGTGGCAAAGCTAAACGATAAGCAGCCTCGCCAATCCTCTCAAGGATCTCAAACGGACCAATGAACCGTGGGGACAACTTCCCGCTCTTCCCAAACCTCATCAAACCCCGCCTAGGTGATATCTTCAGAAAGACACGATCACCCAACTCAAACACCAAAGGTCTCCTCCTACGGTCTGCATAAGATTTCTGACGACTCTGTGCTGTAACAAGCCTCTTACGGATAAGCTCAACTTTCTCCATCGTTTCCCTCACCAACTCCGGACCCAACAGAGGTGCATCACCCACCTCGGCCCAACAAACAGGAGATCTACACGGTCGGCCATACAAGGCCTCAAATGGTGCCATACCGATACTAGACTGGAAACTGTTGTTGTAGGCAAACTCCACCAATGGCAAGTGCCTCTCCCATGACCCACTAAAGTCTAGAACACAACCCCGAAGCATATCCTCAAGGATCTGAATAGTACGCTCGGACTGCCCGTCAGTCTGAGGATGATAAGCCGTGCTAAAGGTCAACTTAGTGCCTAAGGCACTCTGCAAACTCTGCCACAACCTGGCAGTAAAATGAGGATCTCTATCTGAGACGATCGTCACTGGAACCCCGTGTAACCTCACTATGTCCCGAATATATAAATCGGCCAGATGATCGACTGAATCTCTAACACGCATAGGAATAAAATGCGCCGACTTAGTCAGCCGGTCCACAACTACCCAAATGGCATCACTACCCCGTTGAGTCCTCGGAAGACCCACAACGAAGTCCATAGTAACATGTTCCCACTTCCACTCGGCAATAGGCAAGGGTTGCAACAAACCCGCCGGCCTCTGATGTTCGGCCTTCACTTGCTGACAAGTAAGGCACTTAGATACAAAAGCTGCCACATCTCTCTTCATACCCCGCCACCAGAACTGGCGACCCAAATCCCGATACATCTTAGTGCCTCCCGGATGCACCGCAAGGCGTGAATGATGGAACTCTCGGAGTACCTCCTCTCGGCAAGACTCCGGCACAAACAAATGGTCTCTGTATCTCACACTCAGGTCGGAATACACCGTCAAACCCTTCTCAACCTTCCCACCAGAAATCTTCTCACGAAGAGATTCTACCTCAAGGTCACCCCTCTGAGCCTCTAACACTCGAGTCACAAGTGTCGGTTGTGCAACAACAGAAAACAAGGCCGCAGCCTCAACGGATTCGCCTAGAAGTAAGTCAAACTCCCCAAGTGTACCCAACATCTCCCATTCTCGGATGGCTATACTAGCTATGTCACCAATAGGTTTTCTGCTAAGGGCATCGGCCACCACATTGGCCTTTCCCGGATGATAATGCAACTCAAAGTCATAATCCTCTATGAACTCCATCCACCTCCTCTGCCTCAAGTTCAAGTCTTTTTATGTAAACAAATATTTCAGACTCTTATGATCCGAGAATAACTCAAATCTCTCACCATAAAGATAATGCCTCCAAATCTTCAAGGCAAATATCACAGCTGCTAACTCCAGATCATGCGTAGGGTAATTCTGCTTGTGAATTTTCAACTGACGTGAGCCATAGGCAACTACTTTCCCTTCTTGCATTAATACACAACCCAGACCCTCTCGTGAGGCGTCACAATAGACTGCATAACCCAACCCTCTCTCTGGAATAATCAATACTGGAGCGGTGGTCAGTCTAACTTTCAACTCCTGAAACGACTTTTCCCAAGTCTCACTCCATACAAATTTGACTCCCTTCCGAGTCAATCTAGTCAAAGGCGAAGCTAATCTGGAGAAATCTTTCACAAACCGGCGATAATACCCAGCTAACCCCAGAAAACTGCGGCTCTCAAACACACTCTTAGGCTGTGCCCAATCTTGCACTGCCTCAGTCTTGGATGTATCAACAGACACTCCTTCCCCAGAAACTACATGGCCTAAGAACTTGACCCCTTCTAGCCAGAACTCACACTTCCCAAACTTAGCATAAAGCTTATGGGCTCTAAGTAACTCAAGCACCACTCTCAAGTGTTCATTGTGCTTCTCCTCAGAAGGTGAATAGATAAGGATGTCGTCCACGAATACGACTACAAAACGATCTAAAAATTCCCGGAATATCCGGTTCATCAAATCCATAAAAACTGCCGGTGCATTGGTGAGCCCAAATGGCATCACCAGAAACTCATAGTGGCCATACCGCGTACGGAATGCCGTTTTCGGAATATCCTCCTCCCTGACTCTTAACTGATGATAACCCGATCTCAAGTCTATCTTTGAGAAACAACAGGAACCCTTCAACTGATCGAACAGATCATCTATACGAGGCATAGGGTACTTATTCTTAACCGTAGCCCGATTCAACTTCTGGTAATCTATACAAAGTCTCAAAGCACCACCTTTCTTTTTAACAAAGAGGGCCGGTGCTCCCCACAGCGAAACACTAGGACGTATAAAACCCTTGTCGAGTAACTCCTGGAGCTGAATCTTCAACTCAACTAACTCGGCTGGGGCAAAACGATAAGGTGCCATAGAAATCGGCGCCGTGCCGGGCACTAGGTCAATAGAGAATTCAATCTCTCGATGCGGTGGCAAACCAACAAGATCCTCGGGAAAGACATCCGAATACTCACAAACCACCCTTGGCAACACAATCTGAGTCTCATCATCCTCACTAATCGAAAGGTTAGCAAGTAGACCACTAAGTTCACTTCGTCCTCGCGGAACATACCCCGGTGGCAACACATTACCAACCCGGTCCCCCAGAAAATGAAAATACTCTCCGCTCACGGTACAACAAGTGACCCTCTGGCGGTAGCAATCAATAACAGCCCGGTATGACGATAACCAGTCCATACCCAAAATAACATCAAAACCCCTCATAGGCATAACTACAAAGGAAAATGGGATTCTATGATAATCAACCTCTATATCACAACCCCTAACACCTTGTTTCAAGATCAATTCACCCCCAAGAGGTGACACTACACAAATAGGAGATGCTAACTGTGCTAACTCCAACTCCAAAATAGATGCAAATGCAGCAGACACAAAGGAATGAGATGCACCCGTATCAATCAAAACATTAGCAACCGAGTTGCAAAACAAGAAGGTACCTCTCACAACTGATGGTGCCGGCACAAGATCCTGCGCGGTAACAGCATACACGCGCCCAGACGTCCTCTGATCAACCTGCTCACCCCAAGGAGCATAAGACTGCTGCACCGACTGGGACGATGAAGCCCCCTGATTGGCCCTCGAGGCCTGACCCGACTGAGCTGGCTGCTGACCCTGAATCTGCCTCAAACCAGATGCACCAGGTGTGCCACCCAACTGCGGGCAATAGCTCTTCATATGCCCTGGCTGACCACACTGATAACACGAGAGTGGCTGGCCTCTACCCTGACTCTGGCTCTGATATCGAGCCGTAGATGATGCTGCTCTCTGCACTCCTCCCCTTTGAGGACAAACTGGAGACTTGTGACCCAACTGGCCACACTTGAAACAGGTAATGTCTCCCTGACTACTTTTCCCCGAGCTAGCACTCGGCACAGGAAAAGTCGATCTAGAAAAGCTACCCTGAGACTGCTGAGGATTAAAACCCTTCTGTCTCCTACCATCACTCTGACCATCCTGACTCCTCTTGGAGCCCTTCTGTCCTTCCTCCTCCTCCTGCATCATGATTTCCATGTGGGCTGCAGCATCAACCATACGCCCATAATCCCGAATCATAGTTCCCCCAACTCTCAGCTTGAGGCCACGTCTCAACTTCTTTTCAAACTCAATACAACGGCGTTCCTCAGACACCACCAACTCAGGTGCGAACCTGGACAAGCTAGTAAATGCAGCCTCAAACTCGGCTACTGAAGAACTCGACTGCTTAAGCTGACAAAACTGGTCTCTCAGCTTCTCCCTGACTGCTGGAGATAAGAACTTCTCCTGGAAAGCATTCACAAATGCCTTCCACGTACCTCCAACACGAGCCTTAGTGAATTTCCACCACTGACCCACATCCCCCTTCAGCTGGAAAGATGCCAAGGTCACTTTCAACCCCTCGTCTTCGATGCCAAGCATCTCAAACGTCTTCGTTGTCTGTTCGAGCCATTCATCTGCCTTAAGCGGCTCTTTAGGATCACCCACAAATTCATCCGGATTAGACCGGAAGAACTCCCTTCTCAGAAAGGAAGGTCCTGCATCTGCAGCAACATCCCGAGCTTGGTTCTCAGCTCTGAGAATGCCTACTGACTCCCTGAATGCCCCTGCTATCTCTCGGGCTAGAGCGCCCATAGCCTGCTGGCCTACTGGCTCGGCCACATTGGCCTGGCCAATTCCCTCCTGAACTGTCGGAAGCTCCTCTGGCACAGGCACCTCCTGCCTACCCGGCCTACCATGCCTACCGCGTCCTCGCCCTCGTCCTGACATCCTAATAAAGGAAACAAAAAAAAACGTTAGCACATTAATAAATGTGCCGAAGCTAAACACTCGCGTCCTAATGCATTGGACAACAATAATTCATTCCACGTAAGCACATAATCACATAAGCACCTACGAATTTCATTCCCGGATAATGATAGTCCCAATGCATTATTATAGTTCTGGTTGGAAGCAGCAGTGATCAAGTGCCTTTCCAACAAGACTACAAGAAACTCAAAGGTCCAATCAACATCCCAGAAACTACATTCCATACCCACATAATCACATAAACATGTTATCACATAAGCATATAACATTACACTATGTCTCTATCAAAC
The DNA here is from genome assembly GCF_055761805.1 of Camellia sinensis. NCBI lineage: Eukaryota > Viridiplantae > Streptophyta > Magnoliopsida > Ericales > Theaceae > Camellia > Camellia sinensis. Next base: position 41,627,664 of record NW_028128987.1, on the reverse strand, counting down.
GAGACGAACCCATTGTGATACTAATCACTTCCCACGTACCCAAAGTATTCAAACCCGGTACGCTCTGATACCAAGTTGTCACGCCCTCAAAATTAACCCATTATATATATCATTGACATGCATTATTTAAAGAAAACACTTTAATAATTCATTATTCATCAGAGTCTTACTAAACAAAAGCATTACATGTAACATCAAATTAAATGCCCTACAGGCTTACATCTTTCCAAGCCAACACTTGGACACAAAAGTATGAGTTCTAACTCAATTACAAATAAAGCCCTAGGCTTGAGTGTTTACATGTACTAACAAATAAAAGCAAACATCTGAAAATAGTCTTCAGAATCCAAGTCCTTCCAAGCTAAGTCCTTGGAGGTAGCTTATCACCTGAACCTGAAAATGATGTTCCCATAAAGGGTGAGCCACAGCCCAGTAGAAATATACTAAACCACATATAAGCAATGAATAAAGCAATAGCATTCAACAGATGGTTAACCAAGATAATCAATTATTTCATTTTTCAGTCTCATGTCACTATTGTCTATGACATGTTTTACTTTCCAACTTTATCAATATGGCTCAGAACCTGGCCAAACTTACAACAGTGGATTATATATATCATATTCACATTCTTCTAATATCAACAAACAAGTGAGACTCAAGCTCAAATCAAAACACTTCATACTTCCAGATTGATACACATTTTAGTGCTGTATCAATAAAACACTTCTATATAAATAAGCACACATAAAAGTGATGCTAATGGAGTCCATCCCCTATCTCCTCCCAAACAAAATACGGTTTAGAGGTCCATCCCCTATCTTCCCCTAAACCGTGGAGTACATCCCCTATCTCCTCCCACACAAAACAATGTATGTAAACACATAACATATACAACACACAATCTATACACATAATGTCTGTATTAATTTAACAGTCAAAATTGATGACTTAATCAATGATTAGTTTCAGTTATCCCTAATCCACATGCAGTGTCTACAACAATCACAGCTATCCTCCACCGATAGCCCAAAACAGTTATTTCTAGACTTGGAAATAAACATATCAACAATTCAATAGGCGAGTGATTTAAATTATCCAACTACACCATTTAATCAATAATTTTCCCAATTCCCTTAAATTAATTATACAATTTAATTAATTAATACAACTATGGTTTTTCCCAAAATGATCAAAGTAACCTCAACATATCAACATACCAAAACTTAGAACAAAACTTAAAAATGGAGTAGGAAATCCCTACCTCGAAGAAATAGCCCCAAAAGAGAAGATGGAGATGAAGACCCAAACTCCAAAGTGCTCCAAACTACCAACAATTCAGATTAAAACGAAGCCCTCGATTCACACATTCTTTTTAATGAAGGATCTAGGGTAGAAACACACCCTAAGTGGATCAGATCTAAGAGATAAGGTGAGTAGGGTGAGAGAGAAGTCGGACCTAGGGTTTGGAATCAAAAGAATATCAAAAAGACTGATCAAAAGCCGCTACTGCGTATATAAACTGAACAGGCTCGCTCGAGCGAAGACTTGGTCGCTCGAGCGACAAGACACAGAAAAGATACACTCGAGCCAAGGAAGCCTTGCTCGAGCCAACAACCCAGAAGCTCGCTCGAGCGAAGGAAATCTCGCTCGATCGAAGAACTCAAACCCTCAGGTCTGTAACCAGACACACGCTCGAGCGAAGGAACTCTTGCTCGAGCGAAGAACAAACTAGCTTGCTCGAGCGAAGAAAATCTCGCTCGAGCCAAAAACCACTGCCATCAGGTCTTACTACAAAACGCACTCCTCGCTCGAGCGAATAAAACCTGGCTTGAGTGACGGACCAAAACAAAGAGCTCGATCGAGCGAAGAACTTCTCGCTCGAGCGAAGGGTCAAAATTCTGGGCAGCAACCCTTTGCTCCCAAACTCAACCAACCTGCTACAAACCTGCCCAATGCATCCTATAACTCCAAATGAGAAAATAAGGGACAACAACAACAATTATACAATGACAGAATCTACGGAACCTAAGTCCGGATACAATAATCAAATGGGAAAAGACCGGGGTCGCTATAACCACTATACCTTAACGATCTATTTGGAAATTAAATAAAAAAGGAGGTGTAACGCCCTCAAAAAAAAATAACATTAAACCCATTTAAAAAGACATGCATTGACATATAAACTAACCACATTTTTTTTTTTATTCATTAGAGATTCATTACATAAGTATTACATGTTAACATCAAAACAAAATGCCCTATGGGCTTACAGCTTTCCAAGTTAACACTTGGTTACAACAAAGAGTACTAACTCGTTACACATTAAGCCATTGGCTTGAAGTTACATGTAATACATCAAAAACAAAACGACAAAGCTATGTCCGCCTCTAGCCTCCCAAGCTATGTCCTTGGAGGTGGCATGCTACCTGTACCTGAAAATGATATTCCCATATAGGGTGAGCCACAGCCCAGTAGAAATACACTAAACCAACCATGGACAATGACTAAAACATTAGCAATTGATAGATGGCTAACACTGATACATTCACATAAATCACATATTATGTCATACGACTTAAGAGTCCAAGTTACTTTTCATTTTCCCTTTTTCAACAGATAAGCATGTCAGCTCTGTCATTATTTCAACAGATAAGTATAAAAACTATATCCCATATTCAGATAAGCATATAAGCTATATCCACATTCTCAACAGATATGTATAACAACAGTATCCCACATTCAGATAAGCATATAAGCTATATCCACATTTCACAAGATAAGCATATGAGCTCTATCTTCACTTCTCTAGACAAGCATATGAGCTGTATCTACGGAGTTCATCCCCTATCTTCTCCCAACACTATCCGGTTTAGAGGTACATCCCCTATCTTCCCCTAAACCGCGGAGTACATCCCCTATCTCCTCCTTTACACATAACGTATACAAACACATTGGTTCTATATACAATCCTTCAATACATACAATTAATGTATTCAATCAACCGTCAAATTCCATGACACATTCCATTGATTAGTTTCAGTTTGCCTAATCATCATGAATTGTCTACAACAATCACGACTATCCTCCACCGATAGCCCAAAGCAGTTATTTCTAAACAGAAAATAAATGCACAAATGGATATTCAATCAACATTTCATTTCTTCATTTCTACCAATTAATTATCCCAATTAATCAACAATGTAATTAGGCCAGTTTCCATAATTACCATTACAACCCTTAGGTCCCATTTTCATCAATGATTCAACATTAATTCCATTTCTCTATGCCAAACATGCATTTAGGTTTATTATAAATAAAACCCCAACTTTTGTAAAATTACACAAAAGCCCCAAACTTTCACAAAATTACCAAACCAACCCCAACATCTCAAAATATCAAAATTTAAAGACAAAACCCATAGAGAGGAGTAGGATATCCCTACCTCAAATTCGGAGCCCCAAAGGAGAAGATGACAAAACCCAACGTGCTCCAAAACTCGAGATTTTCAGATTAAAATGTAGCCCTCGACGATCAACAACTTTTTTGTAAAGGCCAAAAGTGAGCAAATCACTCCTACTAGATCAAAACCTAGAGAGAAGGTAGAGTCTAGAGTGAGGGGCCCAACAATGGTGATTTTGGAAAAGTAGGAGAGAGAAGAGAAAGTGAAAAAGTGACTTGAAAAGTCACAACTTCGAGACTTAAACCCAGTCTCCCGCTCGAGCGTAAAACACCCCGCTCGAGCGTCACTCACAGACTTACGCTCGAGCGTCCAAGATCCCGCTCGAGCGCCGAATGCACTCTCCCAGCACTTTTACAGAACCACGCCTCCGCTCGAGCGTCCAACTCCCTGCTCGAGTGGCACTCACACAACCCCGCTCGAGCGGCCAACTCCACGCTCGAGCGTCCAACACTGCACAGGAAATACTGGATGGATGTATTCCCCGCTCGAGCGCCCAAACCCCCGCTCGAGCGTACAGGCCAAAATCTGGGCAACTAGTTTTGGTTTCAAAACTCAACAACCTGTAACAAACCCGCCCAACACATCCTGCAACTTAAATACAAAGTAAAAAGGACGTAAACAAAATAATAATCAACTACCAACATCCACGGACACATGTCCGGATCACTGTACAACAAGGGTAAACCCGGGATCGCTATAACCCCCCCTTAAAGAATTTCGCCCCCGAAATTAAGCACAAGTTTTCAAAAACAGGTTTTCCTCCATTTTAAACAATGTTACAGCTTAACATTCAACAATTCGACCCATTACCGGTCATCCCATCCCTTTAACAAGAGACATTTCACAATATGTAAACAACATATGTACTTCCAACATGCATCAACATTATGCACTACCTTTCCAATTTCAACAATATATTCAACATATATAATGTTACAGTCAACTTCCATATGAGGTAAGTTCCAAAACATACTTCCAATAACCAAAACATTTTCAATGTTTCACAACTTAAGACATATACGAAAGCTCTTAAGTTCAACAATAGTTCAAAATCTAAATACAAGATTGTATATCAACAAACAAGTCCGGATATTTTTCGCGGACTTCCAACTCACGTTCCCAAGTGGCTTCCTCCACTCCGTGATGTTTCCACAAGACTTTCACCAAAGGAATGGTCTTGCCACGCAGGACCTGATCCCGCTTATCCAAGACCCAAACCGGTCTCTCCTCATACGAGGCATCCCCATCTACCTCTAAATCAGTCCAATCCAACACATGTGATGGATCTGGCTCATACTTCCGAAGCATACTCACATGAAACACGTCATGCACTCCGGACAACTGCGGCGGTAAGGCTAATCGATAAGCAACCTCGCCAATCCTCTCAAGGATCTCAAAAGGACCAATAAACCGAGGGGATAACTTCCCACTCTTCCCAAACCTCATCAAACCTCGCCTAGGTGATATCTTCAGAAAGACATGATCACCTACCTCAAACGTCAAAGGTCTCCTCCTACGGTCAGCATAAGATTTCTGACGACTCTGGGCTGTAACAAGCCTCCTACGGATAAGCTCAACTTTCTCCGTCGTCTCCCTAACCAACTCCGGACCCAACAAAGGTGCATCACCCACCTCGGCCCAACAAACTGGAGACCTACACGGTCGGCCATACAAGGCCTCAAACGGTGCCATACCGATGCTAGACTGAAAACTGTTGTTGTAGGCAAACTCTACCAATGGCAAGTGCCTCTCCCACGTCCCACTGAAGTCCAGGACACAACCCCGAAGCATATCCTCGAGGATCTGAATAGTACACTCGGACTGCCCGTCAGTCTGAGGATGATAGGCCGTACTAAAGGTCAACTTAGTACCCAAGGCACTCTGCAAACTCTGCCACAACCTGGCGGTAAAACGAGGATCTCTATCTGAGACGATCGTCACTGGGACCCCGTGTAATCTCACTACGTCCCGAATATACAAGTCGGCAAGATGATCTACCGAATCTCTCACGCGCATAGGAATAAAGTGCGCTGACTTTGTCAACCGGTCTACAACCACCCAAATAGCATCACAACCCCGCTGAGTCCTCGGAAGACCCACAACGAAGTCCATAGTGACATGCTCCCACTTCCACTCGGCAATAGGCAAAGGTTGCAGCAAACCCGCTGGCCTCTGATGCTCGGCCTTCACTTGCTGGCAAGTAAGGCACTTCGATACGAAAACAGCCACATCTCTTTTCATACCCCGCCACCAAAACTGGCGACCCAAATCCTGATACATCTTAGTACCTCCTGGATGCACCGCAAGGCCCGAATGGTGAAACTCTCGGAGTACTTCCTCTCGGCAAGACTCTGGTACAAACAAACGGTCTCGGTATCTCACACTCAGGTCGGGATACACCGTCAAACCCTTCTCAACCTTCCCACTGGAGATCTTCTCTCGGAGGGATTCTACCTCAAGGTCACCTCTCTGTGCCTTTAACACTCTAGTCACAAGCGTGGGCTGCGCAACAACAGAAAACAAGGCCGCAGCCTCAACAGATTCGCCCAGTAACAAATCAAACTCGCCAAGTGCCCCCAACATCTCCCATTCCCGGATGGCTATACAAGCTACATCACGAATGGACTTCCTACTAAGGGCATCGGCCACCACATTGGCCTTTCCCGGATGATAATGCAACTCAAAATCATAATCCTCGATGAACTCCATCCATCTCCTCTGCCTCAGATTCAAGTCTCTCTGTGTAAACAGATACTTCAAACTCTTGTGGTCCGAGAACACCTCGAACTTCTCACCATAAAGGTAGTGCCTCCAGATTTTCAAGGCAAAGATCACAGCTGCTAACTCTAGGTCGTGTGTAGGGTAATTCTTCTCGTGTATTTTCAACTGACGTGAGCCATAAGCTACCACTTTCCCCTCTTGCATCAACACACAACCCAAACCCTCTCGTGAGGCATCACAATAAACCGCATAACCCAACCCTCTCTCCGGAATAATCAACACCGGAGCGGTGGTCAATCTAACTTTCAGCTCTTGGAACGACTTTTCACAAGTCTCACTCCACACAAATTTGACTCCCTTCTGAGTCAGTCTAGTCAACGGTGACGCTAACCTGGAGAAATCTTTCACAAATCGACGATAATACCCCGCTAATCCCAGAACACTGCGGATCTCAAACACACTCTTAGGCTGTGCCCAATCTTGCACTGCCTCAACCTTGGATGTATCAACAGACACCCCTTCCCCGGATACCACGTGGCCTAAGAATTTAACTTCCCTCAGCCAGAACTCACACTTCCCAAACTTGGCATACAGCCTATGGGCTCTAAGTAACTCAAGCACCACTCTCAAGTGTTCATCGTGCTCCTCCTCAGAAGACGAATAAATAAGAATGTCGTCCACGAAGACAACCACAAATCGGTCTAAGAACTCCCGAAAAATCCAGTTCATCAAGTCCATAAAGACTGCCGGTGCATTGGTAAGCCCGAATGGCATCACCAGAAACTCGTAATGGCCATACCGCGCACGGAATGCCGTCTTAGGAACATCCTCCTCCCTGACCCTCAACTGGTGGTAACCCGATCTCAAGTCTATCTTAGAGAAACAACGGGAACCCTTCAACTGGTCAAATAGGTCATCTATACGGGGCATAGGGTACTTATTCTTAACCGTAGCCCGATTCAACTTCCGGTAGTCTATACACAATCTCAAGGCACCATCTTTCTTTTTAACAAAGAGAGCCGGCGCTCCCCACGGCGAAACACTAGGGCGAACAAAGCCCTTATCTAGCAATTCCTGGAGCTGAACTTTCAACTCAACCAACTCTGCTAGAGCAAAATAGTAAGGTGCCATAGAAATCGGCACCGTGCTGGGCACTAGATCAATAGAGAACTCTATCTCTCGGTGAGGTGGCAAACTAACAAGATCTTCGGGAAAGACATCCGAATACTCACAAACCACCCTCGGTAATACAACCTGGGTCTCATCACACTCACCACTCTCAAGGCTAGCCAGTAGACCACTAAGTTCACTTCGCCCTCGCGAATCATACCCCGGTGGCAAAACACTACCAACCCGGTCTCCCAAGAAATGGAACCACTCCCCGCTCAAGGTACATAACGTGACCCTCTGGCGGTAGCAATCAATAACAGCCCGGTATGACGATAGCCAGTCCATACCCAAAATAACATCAAAACCCTTCATGGGCATGACAACAAATGGAAAAGGAAGCCTATAGTCGGCGACCTCTATATCACAACCTCTAACACCCTGTTTCAGAATTAACTCACCACCAAGAGGTGACACTACACAAATAGGAGATGCTAACTGTGCTAACTCCAATTCCAAAACAGATGCAAATGCAGCAGATACAAAAGAATGAGATGCACCCGTGTCTATCAACACATTAGCAACCGAGTTGCAAAACAGAAAAGTACCTCTCACTACCGATGGAGCTGGTACCAAATCCTGCGCGGTAACAGCATACACGCGCCCCGTAGGCCCCTGGTCTACCTGCTCACCTCTCGGAGTGAAAGACTGCTGCACAGACTGGGATGACAAAACTCCCGGATTGGCCCTCGAGGCCTGCACAGACTGAGCTGGCTGAAAACCCTGCGTCTGCCTAGAACCAGACGCTCCCGAAGTGGCACTCAACTGCGGGCAAAACCTCTTCAGGTGCCCAGGCTGTCCACACTGATAACAAGTCAAGGGCTGCCCCCTGCCCAAACTCTGACTCTGCGGTCTAGCTGAAGAAGCAGCTTTCTGACCCCCACCCTTCTGCGGGCAAACTGAAACCTTGTGACCCAGCTGGCCACACTTGTAACAAGTAAACTCTCCCTGACTGTCTCTCCCCGAGCCTGCACTCGTCACTGGAAAGGTCGATCTAGAGACTGCACCCTGAGACTGCTGAGGGTTATAACCCCTCTGCCTCCTGCCATCACTCTGACTATCCTGGCTCCTCTTGGAGCCCCTCTGTTCTTCCTCCTCTTCTTGCATCATAATCTCCATATGAGCAGCGGCATCTACCAGGTGTCTATACTCTCGGATATAAGACCCACCAACTCTCAACTTGAGGCCCCGCCTCAACTTCCGCTCAAACTCATAGCAACGACGTTCCTCAGATGCCACCAGTTCAGGTGCAAACCTGGACAGATTGGTAAAAGTAGCCTCAAACTCGGCCACTAACAAGCCCTGCTGTTTAAGCCGGCTAAACTGATCCCTCAGCTTTTCCCTAGCTGCTGCAGACAAAAACCTCTCCTGAAAAGCATTCACAAACGCCTCCCAAGTACCACCAACACGAGCCTTCTCGTACTTCCACCATTGACCCGCATCTCCCTTCAACTGGAAGGATGCTAAGGTCACTTTCAGTGCTCCGTCCTCGATGCCAAGCATCTCGAACGTCTTACTCATTTGCTCTAGCCACTCATCAGCCTTCAGTGGCTCCTTCGGATCCCCGACAAATTCATCCGGATTAGACCGGAAAAACTCCCTCTTCAAGAAGGAAGGCCTTGCCTCAGCTGCCTGATTCTCAGTTCTAAGAATACCCAAAGCTCCTGCTATCTCTCTGGCCAAGGCACCCATAGCCTGCTGACCCACTGGCTCGGCCACATTGGCCTGCCCAACTCCCTCCTGCACTGCCGGAACTTCACCCGGTAACGGTACTTCCTGCCTCACAGGTCTACCACGCCTAGCTCCTCTTCCTCGTCCTGACATCCTAATAAAGGCAACACAGAACGTTAGCACATTCATAAATGTGCCGAAACTAAACACTCACGTCCTAATGCATGGACAACTATAATTCACTCCACATAAACACATAAACACATAAGCACTTACGAATTTCATTCCCGGATAATGATAGTCCCGAGGCGTTACTAGAGTTCCGGTTAGAAATAGCATTGATCAAGTGCTTTTCCAACAAGACTCCCAGAAACTCAAGGATCCAATCAACATCCTAGAAATTAAATCCCATACCCACATAGTCACATAAGCATGTTATCAATTAGGCACATAGCATATGATACTACATTTAAGTCTCTATCAAGCGAGACAAACCCATTGTGATACTAATCACTTCCCACGTACCCAAAGTATTCGAACCCGGTACGCTCTGATACCAAGTTGTAACGCCCTCAAAAAAAAATAACATTAAACCCATCTAAAAGACATGCATTGACATATAAACTAACCACATTTTTTTTTTATTCATTAGAGATTCATTACATAAGTATTACATGTTAACATCAAAACAAAATGCCCTATGGGCTTACAGCTTTCCAAGTTAACACTTGGTTACAACAAAGAGTACTAACTCGTTACACATTAAGCCATTGGCTTGAAGTTACATGTAATACATCAAAAACAAAACGACAAAGCTATGTCCGCCTCTAGCCTCCCAAGCTATGTCCTTGGAGGTGGCATGCTACCTGTACCTGAAAATGATATTCCCATATAGGGTGAGCCACAGCCCAGTAGAAATACACTAAACCAACCATGGACAATGACTAAAACATTAGCAATTGATAGATGGCTAACACTGATACATTCACATGAATCACATATTATGTCATACGACTTAAGAGTCCAAGTTACTTTTCATTTTCCCTTTTTCAACAGATAAGCATGTCAGCTCTGTCATTATTTCAACAGATAAGTATAAAAACTATATCCCATATTCAGATAAGCATATAAGCTATATCCACATTCTCAACAGATATGTATAACAACAGTATCCCACATTCAGATAAGCATATAAGCTATATCCACATTTCACAAGATAAGCATATGAGCTCTATCTTCACTTCTCTAGACAAGCATATGAGCTGTATCTACGGAGTTCATCCCCTATCTTCTCCCAACACTATCCGGTTTAGAGGTACATCCCCTATCTTCCCCTAAACCGCGGAGTACATCCCCTATCTCCTCCTCTACACATAACGTATACAAACACATTGGTTCTATATACAATCCTTCAATACATACAATTAATGTATTCAATCAACCGTCAAATTCCATGACACATTCCATTGATTAGTTTCAGTTTGCCTAATCATCATGCATTGTCTACAACAATCACGACTATCCTCCACCGATAGCCCAAAGCAGTTATTTCTAAACAGAAAATAAATGCACAAATGGATATTCAATCAACATTTCATTTCTTCATTTCTACCAATTAATTATCCCAATTAATCAACAATGTAATTAGGCCAGTTTCCATAATTACCATTACAACCCTTAGGTCCCATTTTCATCAATGATTTAACATTAATTTCATTTCTCTATGCCAAACATGCATTTAGGTTTATTATAAATAAAACCCCAACTTTTGTAAAATTACACAAAAGCCCCAAACATTCACAAAATTACCAAACCAACCCCAACATCTCAAAATACCAAAATTTAAAGACAAAACCCATAGAGAGGAGTAGGATATCCCTACCTCAAATTTGGAGCCCCAAAGGAGAAGATGACAAAACCCAACGTGCTCCAAAACTCGAGATTTTCAGATTAAAATGTAGCCCTCGACGATCAACAACTTTTTTGTAAAGGCCAAAAGTGAGCAAATCACTCCTACTAGATCAAAACCTAGAGAGAAGGTAGAGTCTAGAGTGAGGGGCCCAACAATGGTGATTTTGGAAAAGTAGGAGAGAGAAGAGAAAGTGAAAAAGTGACTTGAAAAGTCACAACTTCGAGACTTAAACCCAGTCTCCCGCTCGAGCGTAAAACACCCCGCTCGAGCGTCACTCACAGACTTATGCTCGAGCGTCCAAGATCCCGCTCGAGCGCCAAATGCACTCTCCCAGCACTTTTACAGAACCACGCCTCCGCTCGAGCGTCCAACTCCCCGCTCGAGCGTCCAACACTGCACAGGAAATACTGGATGGATGTATTCCCCGCTCGAGCGCCCAAACCCCCGCTCGAGCGTACAGGCCAAAATCTGGGCAACTAGTTTTGGTTTCAAAACTCAACCAACCTGTAACAAACCCGCTCAACACATCCTGCAACTTAAATACAAAGTAAAAAGGACGTAAACAAAATAATAATCAACTACCAACATCCACGGACACATGTCCGGATCACTGTACAACAAGGGTAAACCCGGGATCGCTATAGGAGGTTTAATAGAAAAGTAAATTGATTAAAAATGGAAGTAAAATAAAAATAAAAATGAAAGTTGCATAAAATTAAAAATGGAAGTTCAATCCAGAAACCACTATACCTTAACGATCTACTTGGAAATTAAATAAAAAAGGAAGTTTAATAGGAAAGTAAATTGAATTAAAATGGAAGTAGAATAAAAATAAAAATGAAATGTGCATAAAATTAAAAATGGAAGTTCAATCCAGAAACCACTATACCTTAACGATCTATTTGGAAATTAAATAAAAAAGGAAGTTTAATAGAAAAGTAAACTGAATAAAAATAGAAGTTGAATAAAAATAAAAATGAAAGTTGCAGAAAATTAAATATGGAAGTTCAATCCAAAAACCACTATACCTTAACGATCTATTTGGAAATTAAATAAAAAAGGAAGTTTAATAGAAAAGTAAATTGAATAAAAATGGAAGTTCATTAAAAATAAAAATGAATGTTGCATAAAATTAAAAATGGAAGTTCAATCCAAAAACCACTATACCTTAACGATCTACTTGGAAATTAAATAAAAAAGGAAGTTGAGTAGAAAAGAAACTTGAATAAAAAAAGAAGTTAAATAAAAATAAAAATGGACGTTACAGAAAATTAAAAATGGACGTTCGTTCCAGAAACCACTATACCTTAATGATCTATTTGGAAATTAAATAAAAAAGGAAGTTAATAGAAAAGCAAATTGATAAAAAATGGAAGTAGAATAAAAATAAAAATGGAAGTTGCATAAAATTAAAAACGGAAGTTCTATCTAGAAACCACTATACCTTAACGATCTACTTGGAAATTAAATAAAAACGGAAGTTTAATAAGAAAGTAAATTGAATTAAAATGGAAGAAGAATAAAAATAAAAATGAAAGTTGCATAAAATTAAAAATGGAAGTTCAATCTAGAAACCACTATACCTTAACGATCTATTTGGAAATTAAATAAAAAAGGAAGTTTAATAGAAAAGTAAACTGAATAAAAATAGAAGTTGAATAAAAATAAAAATGAAAGTTGCAGAAAATTAAATATGGAAGTTCAATCCAGAAACCACTATACCTTAACGATCTATTTGGAAATTAAATAAAAAAGGAAGTTTAATAGAAAAGTAAATTGAATAAAAATGGAAGTTGAATAAAAATAAAAATGACAGTTGCATAAAATTAAAAATGGAAGTTCAATCCAAAAACCACTATACCTTAACGATCTATTTGGAAATTAAATAAAAAAGGAAGTTTAAAAGAAAAATAAATTGAATAAAAATGGAAGTTCATTAAAAATAAAAATGAAAGTTGCATAAAATTAAAAATGGAAGTTCAATTTAAAAACCACTATACCTTAACGATCTACTTGGAAATTAAATAAAAAAGGAAGTTGAGTAGAAAAGAAACCTGAATAAAAAAGGAAGTTACATAAAAATAAAAATGGAAGTTGCAGAAAATTAAAAATGGAAGTTCATTCCAGAAACCAATATACCTTAATGATCTATTTGGAAATTAAATAAAAAAGGAAGTTTAATAGAAAATTAAATTAATTAAAAATGGAAGTAGAATAAAAATAAAAATGGAAGTTGCATAAAATTAGAAATGGAAGTTCTATCCAGAAACCACTATACCTTAACGATCTATTTGGAAATTAAATAAAAAAGGAAGTTCAATAGGAAAGTAAAATGAATTAAAATGGAAGTAGAATAAAAATAAAAATGAAAGTTACATAAAATTAAAAATGGAAGTTCAATCAAGAAACCACTATACCTTAACGATCTATTTGGAAATTAAATAAAAAAGGAAGTTTAATAGAAAAGTAAATTGAATAAAAATGGAAGTTGAATAAAAATAAAAATGGAAGTTGCAGAAAATTAAATTTGGAAGTTAAATCCAGAAACCACTATACCTTAACGATCTATTTGGAAATTAAATAAAAAAGGAAGTTTAATAGAAAAGTAAATTGAATAAAAATGGAAGTTGAATAAAAATAAAAATGAAAGTTGCATAAAATTAAAAATGGAAGTTCCATCCAAAAACCACTATACCTTAACGATCTATTTGGAAATTAAATAAAAAAGGGAGTTTAATAGAAAAGTAAATTGAATAAAATTAGGAGTTGAATAAAAATAAAAATGAAAGTTGCATAAAATTAAAAATGGAAGTTCTATCCAGAAACCACCATACCTTAACGATCTACTTGGAAATTAAATAAAAAAGGAAGTTTAATAGGAAAGTAAATTGAATTAAAATGGAAGTAGAATAAAAACAAAATGAAAGTTGCATAAAATTAAAATTGAAAGTTCAATCCAGAAACCACTATACCTTAACGATCTATTTGGAAATTAAATAAAAAAGGAAGTTTAATAGAAAAGTAAACTGAATAAAAATGGAATTTGAATAAAAATAAAAATGAAAGCTGCCGAAAATTAAATATGGAAGTTAAATCCAGAAACCACTATACCTTAACGATCTATTTGGAAATTAAATAAAAAAGGAAGTTTAATAGAAAAGTAAATTGAATAAAAATGGAAGTTGAATAAAAATAAAAATGACAGTTGCATAAAATTAAAAATGGAAGTTCAATCCAAAAACCACTATACCTTAACGATCTATTTGGAAATTAAATAAAAAAGGATGTTTAACAGAAAAGTAAATTGAATAAAAATGGAAGTTCATTAAAAATAAAAATGAAAGTTGCATAAAATTAAAAATGGAAGTTCAATCCAAAAACCACTATTCCTTAACGATCTACTTGGAAATTAAATAAAAAAGAAAGTTGAGTAGAAAAGAAACTTGAATAAAAAAAGAAGTTAAATAAAAATAAAAATGGAAGTTACAGAAAATTAAAAATGGACGTTCGTTCCAGAAACCACTATACCTTAATGATCTATTTGGAAATTAAATAAAAAAGGAAGTTAATAGAAAAGTAAATTGATTAAAAATGGAAGTAGAATAAAAATAAAAATGGAAGTTGTTTAAAATTAAAAATGGATGTTCTATCCAGAAACCACTATACCTTAACGATCTACTTGGAAATTAAATAAAAAAGGAAGTTTAATAGAAAAGTAAATTGAATAAAAATGGAAGTTCATTAAAAATAAAAATGAAAGTTGCATAAAATTAAAAATGGAAGTTCAATCCAAAAACCACTATGCCTTAACGATCTACTTGGAAATTAAATAAAAAAGGAAGTTGAGTAGAAATGAAACTTGAATAAAAATGGAAGTTAAATAAAAATAAAAATGAAACTTGCAGAAAATTAAATACTGAACTTAAATTCCGAAACCACTATACCTTAACGATCTATTTGGAAATTAAATAAAAAAGGAAGATTAATAGAAAAGTAAACTGAATAAAAATAGAAGTTGAATAAAAATAAAAATGAAAGTTGCAGAAAATTAAATATGGAAGTTCAATCCAAAAACCACTATACCTTAACGCTCTATTTGGAAATTAAATAAAAAAGGAAGTTTAATAGAAACGTAAATTGAATAAAAATGGAAGTTGAATAAAAATAAAAATGACAGTTGCATAAAATTAAAAATGGAAGTTCAATCAAAAAACCACTATACCTTAACGATCTATTTGGAAATTAAATAAAAAAGGATGTTTAATAGAAAAGTAAATTGAATAAAAATGGAAGTTCATTAAAAATAAAAATGAAAGTTGCATAAAATTAAAAATGGAAGTTCAATCCAAAAACCACGATACCTTAACGATCTACTTGGAAATTAAATAAAAAAGAAAGTTGAGTAGAAAAGAAACTTGAATAAAAAAAGAAGTTAAATAAAAATAAAAATGGAAGTTACAGAAAATTAAAAATGGACGTTCGTTCCAGAAACCACTATACCTTAATGATCTATTTGGAAATTAAATAAAAAAGGAAGTTAATAGAAAAGTAAATTGATTAAAAATGGAAGTAGAATAAAAATAAAAATGGAAGTTGCATAAAATTAAAAATGGATGTTCTATCCAGAAACACTATACCTTAACGATCTACTTGGAAATTAAATAAAAAAGGAAGTTTAATAGAAAAGTAAATTGAATAAAAATGGAAGTTGATTAAAAATAAAAATGAAGTTGCATAAAATTAAAAATGGAAGTTCAATCCAAAAACCACTATGCCTTAACGATCTACTTGGAAATTAAATAAAAAAGGAAGTTGAGTAGAAATGAAACTTGAATAAAAATGGAAGTTAAATAAAAATAAAAATGAAACTTGCAGAAAATTAAATACTGAACTTAAATTCCGAAACCACTATACCTTAACGATCTATTTGGAAATTAAATAAAAAATGAAGATTAATAGAAAAGTAAACTGAATAAAAATAGAAGTTGAATAAAAATAAAAATGAAAGTTGCTGAAAATTAAATATGGAAGTTCAATCCAAAAACCATTATACCTTAACGCTCTATTTGGAAATTAAATAAAAAAGGAAGTTTAATAGAAAAGTAAATTGAATAAAAATGGAAGTTGAATAAAAATAAAAATGACAGTTGCATAAAATTAAAAATGGAAGTTCAATCCAAAAACCACTATACCTTAACGATCTATTTGGAAATTAAATAAAAAAGGATGTTTAATAGAAAAGTAAATGGAATAAAAATGGAAGTTCATTAAAAATAAAAATGAAAGTTGCATAAAATTAAAAATGGAAGTTCAATCCAAAAACCACTATACCTTAACGATCTACTGGGAAATTAAATAAAAAAGAAAGTTGAGTAGAAAAGAAACTTGAATAAAAAAAGAAGTTAAATAAAAATAAAAATGGAAGTTACAGAAAATTAAAAATGGACGTTCGTTCCAGAAACCACTATACCTTAATGATCTATTTGGAAATTAAATAAAAAAGGAAGTTAATAGAAAAGTAAATTGATTAAAAATGGAAGTAGAATAAAAATAAAAATGGAAGTTGCATAAAATTAAAAATGGATGTTCTATCCAGAAACCACTATACCTTAACGATCTACTTGGAAATTAAATAAAAAAGGAAGTTTAATAGAAAAGTAAATTGAATAAAAATGGAAGTTCATTAAAAATAAAAATGAAAGTTGCATAAAATTGAAAATGGAAGTTCAATCCAAAAACCACTATGCCTTAACGATCTACTTGGAAATTAAATAAAAAAGGAAGTTGAGTAGAAATGAAACTTGAATAAAAATGGAAGTTAAATAAAAATAAAAATGAAACTTGCAGAAAATTAAATACTGAACTTCAATTCCGAAACCACTATACCTTAACGATCTATTTGGAAATTAAATAAAAAAGGAAGATTAATAGAAAAGTAAACTGAATAAAAATAGAAGTTGAATAAAAATAAAAATGAAAGTTGCAGAAAATTAAATATGGAAGTTCAATTCAAAAACCACTATACCTTAACGCTCTATTTGGAAATTAAATAAAAAAGAAAGTTTAATAGAAAAGTAAATTTAATAAAAATGGAAGTTGAATAAAATAAAAATGACAGTTGCATAAAATTAAAAATGGAAGTTCAATCCAAAAACCACTATACCTTAACGATCTATTTGGAAATTAAATAAAAAAGGATGTTTAATAGAAAAGTAAATTGAATAAAAATGGAAGTTCATTAAAAATAAAAATGAAAGTTGCATAAAATTAAAAACGGAAGTTCAATCCAAAAACCACTATACCTTAATGATCTACTTGGAAATTAAATAAAAAAGAAAGTTGAGTAGAAAAGAAACTTGAATAAAAAAAGAAGTTAAATAAAAATAAAAATGGAAGTTACAGAAAATTAAAAATGGACGTTCGTTCCAGAAACCACTATACCTCAATGATCTATTTGGAAATTAAATAAAAAAGGAAGTTTATAGAAAAGTAAATTGATTAAAAATGGAAGTAGAATAAAAATGAAAATGGAAGTTGCATAAAATTAAAAATGGAAGTTCTATCCAGAAACCACTATACCTTAACGATCTACTTGGAAATTAAATAAGAAAGGAAGTTTAATAGAAAAGTAAATTGAATAAAAATGGAAGTTCATTAAAAATAAAAATCAAAGTTGCATAAAATTAAAAATGGAAGTTCAATCCAAAAACCACTATGCCTTAGCGATCTACTTGGAAATTAAATAAAAAAGGAAGTTGAGTTGAAAATAAACTTGAATAAAAATGGAAGTTAAATAAAATTAAAAATGAAAGTTGCAGAAAATTAAATATTGAAGTTCAATCCAGAAACCACTATACCTTAACGATCTATTTGAAAATTAAATAAAAAAAGGAAGTTTAATAGAAAAGTAAACTGAATAAAAATTGTTAGGTTTTATTTCTTGGCAATCCCGTTTGACAAAACTCCTTTGAGTTGTAATTTTATTCGCATTTTTATTTCAGTGAGGCTATGAGTTGTTAGATGCGAATCCAACCCGAATCAAGCATTTCAGAGAAGTTTGTGATGATAAAGCTTTCAAGATTGCCACTTCGCTGATTATGACGGGGATCGAGCTGCCCGGTCAGCTCGCGGGGGTCCAGGGGGCAGCGCCCCTTGGCGGGTCCGGGGCAGCGCCACGGCGGGGTTGAGGGGCAGCGCCCCCGAAGTTGCCATTCGATCATGTTTTATTTTTCCAGATTTTCCAGTTTTGGCCTGTCCGCTCGAGCGGGACATCGGGCGCTCGAGCGTGGATTGGAAGCTCTCAGCATCTCTGCAGTCGCCTGTAAAAATACTGGAAGGTGTGATTTTACGCTCGAGCGGATGCTCCTACGCTCGAGCGCATCTCAGTTTGTTCGCACGCAGTTTTTGGTCAGTCCGCTCGAGCGGGCTGTGTTGAGCTCGAGCGGAGATCGCGGGACAGATTCTATAAATTCGCGTGTTGAGTCAGATTTTAGGATAACTTCTCCAGATCTTCTTTTTGGGTTCTAGGGTTTATATCTGGGGATACTTTGGGAGTTTTCTTTGATGTTTTATTGAGTATTCAACTCATGTTCTAAAGAGAGTACATCAAAGGTTGTGTTTTGTTCTACAAAAGAGAGTGTTGTTCTTCAGTTGTGTATTCTGAAGAATTCGAGCCTGAAGCTGTGGTGGAATCCAGAGTGGCTCATCAGAAAGACAATTCCGTGGTGAAGATAGGGTTGGAAGAGGCACATAGAGGTTGGTTCAATTAGGCGTTGTGGATTCGCTAGGTAATTGAGAGTATACCTGTGTAATTCCTTTAAATCTTCTTAGTGGATTGTTCTTGTGGCTGTTGCCCGTGGTTTTTTTATCACAGTTGGAGGTGTCCAATTGTGGTTTTTTCCACGTTAAAATCGTTGTGTCTCTTTGTCTTGATTGTTTGATTGGGATTGTTATATTCTGCTTAAAATTGATACATAATCACAAATCAACATCTAGGGGATTTCTAGATTTTTCAAAAATAGACGTTGAATAAAAATAAAAATGAAAGTTGCAAAAAATTAAATATGGAAGTTCAATCCAGAAACCACTATACCTGAACGATCTATTTGGAAATTAAATAAAAAATGAAGTTAATAGAAAAGTAAATTGATTAAAAATGGAAGTAGAATAAAAATAAAAATGGAAGTTGCATAAAATTAAAAATGGATGTTCTATCCCGAAACCACTATACCTTAACGATCTACTTGGAAATTAAATAAAAAAGGAAGTTTAATAGAAAAGTAAATTGAATAAAAATGGAAGTTCGTTAAAAATAAAAATGAAAGTTGCATAAAATTAAAAATGGAAGTTCAATCCCAAAACCACTATGCCTTAACGATCTACTTGGAAATTAAATAAAAAAGGAAGTTGAGTAGAAATGAAACTTGAATAAAAATGGAAGTTAAATAAAAATAAAAATGAAACTTGCAGAAAATTAAATACTGAACTTCAATTCCGAAACCACTATACCTTAACGATCTATTTGGAAATTAAATAAAAAAGGAAGATTAATAGAAAAGTAAATTGAATAAAAATGGAAGTTCATTAAAAATAAAAATGAAAGTTGCATAAAATTAAAAATGGAAGTTCAATCCAAAAACCACTATGCCTTAACGATCTACTTGGAAATTAAATAAAAAAGGAAGTTTAATAGAAAAGTAAACTGAATAAAAATAGAAGTTGAATAAAAATAAAAATGAAAGTTGCAGAAAATTAAATATGGAAGTTCAATCTAGAAACCACTATACCTTAACGATCTATTTGGAAATTTAATAAAAAAGGAAGTTTAATAGAAAAGTAAATTGAATAAAAATGGAAGTTCGTTAAAAATAAAAATAAATGTTGCATAAAATTAAATCTGGAAGTTCAATCCAGAAACCACTATACCTTAACGATCTACTTGGAAATTAAATAAAAAAGGAAGTTGAGTAGAAAAGAAACTTGAATAAAAAAAGAAGTTAAATAAAAATAAAAATGGAAGTTACAGAAAATTAAAAATGGACGTTCGTTCCAGAAACCACTATACCTTAATGATCTATTTGGAAATTAAATAAAAAAGGAAGTTTATAGAAAAGTAAATTGATTAAAAATGGAAGTAGAATAAAAATGAAAATGGAAGTTGCATAAAATTAAAAATGGAAGTTCTATCCAGAAACCACTATACCTTAACGATCTACTTGGAAATTAAATAAGAAAGGAAGTTTAATAGAAAAGTAAATTGAATAAAAATGGAAGTTCATTCAAAATAAAAATGAAAGTTGCATAAAATTAAAAATGGAAGTTCAATCCAAAAACCACTATGCCTTAACGATCTACTTGGAAATTAAATAAAAAAGGAAATTGAGTTGAAAATAAACTTGAATAAAAATGGAAGTTAAATAAAAATAAAAATGAAAGTTGCAGAAAATTAAATATTGAAGTTCAATCCAGAAACCACTATACCTTAACGATCTATTTGGAAATTAAAAGAAAAAGGAAGTTTAATAGAAAAGTAAACTGAATAAAAATAGACGTTGAATAAAAATAAAAATGAAAGTTGCAGAAAATTAAATATGGAAGTTCAATCCAGAAACCACTATACCTTAACGATCTATTTGGAAATTAAATAAAAAGGAAGTTTAATAGAAAAGTAAATTTAATAAAAATGGAAGTTGAATAAAAATAAAAATGAAAGTTGCATAAAATTAAAAATGGAAGTTCAATCCAGAAACCACTATACCTTAACGATCTATTTGGAAATTAAATAAAAAAGGAATTTTAATAGAAAAGTAAACTGAATAAAAATAGAAGTTGAATAAAAATAAAAATGAAAGTTGCAGAAAATTAAATATGGAAGTTCAATCTAGAAACCACTATACCTTAACGATCTATTTGGAAATTTAATAAAAAAGGAAGTTTAATAGAAAAGTAAATTGAATAAAAATGGAAGTTCGTTAAAAATAAAAATAAATGTTGCATAAAATTAAATCTGGAAGTTCAATCCAGAAACCACTATACCTTAACGATCTACTTGGAAATTAAATAAAAAAGGAAGTTGAGTAGAAAAGAAACTTGAATAAAAAAAGAAGTTAAATAAAAATAAAAATGGAAGTTACAGAAAATTAAAAATGGACGTTCATTCTAGAAACCACTATACCTTAATGATCTATTTGGAAATTAAATAAAAAAGGATGTTAATAGAATAGTAAATTGATTAAAAGTGGAAGTTGCATAAAATTAAAAATGGAAGTTCTATCCAGAAACCACCATACCTTAACGATCTACTTGGAAATTAAATAAAAAAGGAAGTTTAATAGGAAAGTAAATTGAATTAAAATGGAAGTAGAATAAAAATAAAAATGAAAGTTGCATAAAATTAAAATTGAAAGTTCAATCCAGAAACCACTATACCTTAACGATCTATTTGGAAATTAAATAAAAAAGGAAGTTTAATAGAAAAGTAAACTGAATAAAAATGGAATTTGAATAAAAATAAAAATGAAAGCTGCCGAAAATTAAATATGGAAGTTAAATCCAGAAACCACTATACCTTAACGATCTATTTGGAAATTAAATAAAAAAGGAAGTTTAATAGAAAAGTAAATTGAATAAAAATGGAAGTTGAATAAAAATAAAAATGACAGTTGCATAAAATTAAATATGAAAGTTCAATCCAGAAACCACTATACCTTAACGATCTATTTGGAAATTAAATAAAAAAGGAAGTTTAATAGAAAAGTAAATTGAATAAAAATGGAAGTTCAATAAAAATAAAAATGAAAGTTGCATAAAATTAAAAATGGAAGTTCAATCCAGAAACCACTATACCTTAACGATCTATTTGGAAATTAGATAAAAAAAGGAAGTTTAATAGGAAAGTAAATTGAATTAAAATGGAAGTAGAATAAAAATAAAAATGAAAGTTGCATAAAATTAAAAATGGAAGTTCAATCCAGAAACCACTATACCTTAACGATCTATTTGGAAATTAAATAAAAAAGGAAGTTTAATAGAAAAGTAAATTGAATGAAAATGGAAGTAGAATAAAAATAAAAATTGAAGTTGCATAAAATTAGAAATGGAAGTTCTATCCAGAAACCACTATACTTTAACGATCTATTTGGAAATTAAATAAAAAATGAAGTTTAATTGGAAAGTAAATTGAATTAAAATGGAAGTAGAATAAAAATAAAAATGAAAGTTACATAAAATTGAAAATGGAAGTTCAATCTAGAAACCACTATACCTTAACGATCTATTTGGAAATTAAATAAAAAATGAAGTTTAATAGAAAAGTAAATTGAATAAAAATGGAAGTTGAATAAAAATAAAAATGGAAGTTGCCGAAAATTAAATATGGAAGTTCAATCCAGAAACCACTATACCTTAACGATCTATTTGGAAATTAAATAAAAAAGGATGTTTAATAGAAAAGTAAATTGAATAAAAATGGAAGTTCATTAAAAATAAAAATGAAAGTTGCATTGTAACGCCCTTAAAATTGTAACATTAAACCCAACAATTAAGACATGTGTTGATATATAAACTAACCACATTCTCTTATTCATTAGAGTTCCATTACATTAGTATTACATGTTAACATCAAAACAAAATGCCCTACGGGCTTACAGCTTTCCAAGTTAACACTTGGTTACAACAAAGAGTACTACTCATTTACACTTTAAGCCCTTGGCTTGTAATTACATGTAATACATCAAAAGTGAAACGACAACATTATGTCCGCCTCAAGCCTCCCAAGCTATGTCCTTGGAGGTGGCATGCTTCCTGCACCTGAAAATGATATTCCCATATAGGGTGAGCCACAGCCCAGTAGAAATACACTAAACCAACCATGGACAATGACTAAAATATTAGCAATTGATAGATGGCCAACACAGATACAATCACATAAATCACATATTTATGTCATACGACTTATGAGTCCAAGTCTCCTTTCATTTTTCCTTTTTCAACAGATAAGCATGCTAGCTCTATCATCATTTCTACAGATATGTATAAAAACTATATCCCACATTCAGATAAGCATATAAGCTATATCCACATTCTCATCAGGTATGTATAACAACAATATCCCACATTCACCGATAAGCATATAAGCTGTATCCACACATCACAAAGATAAGCATATAAGCTCTATCTTCACTTCTCTAGACAAGCATATGAGCTATATCTACGGAGTTCACCCCCTATCTTTTCCCAACACTATCCGGTTTAGAGGTACATCCCCTATCTTCCCCTAAACCGCGGAGTACATCCCCTATCTCCTCCTCTACACATAACGTATACAAACACAATGGTTCTATATACAATCACCCAATACATACAGTTAATGTATTCTATCGACCGTCAAGTTCCATGGCACATTTCATTGATTAGTTTCAGTTTGCCTAATCATCATGCATTGTCTACAACAATCACGACTATCCTCCACCGATAGCCCAAAGCAATTATTTCTAAACAGAAAATAAATGCACAAATGGATATTTAATCAACATTTCATTTCCTTATTTCTCACAATTAATTATCCCAATTAATTAAACAATGTAATTAGGCCATTTTCCATAATTACCATTTCAACCCTTAGGTCCCATTTTCATCAATGATTTAACATTCATTCCATTTCTCGATGCCAAACATGCATCTAGGTTTATTATGAATAAAACCCCAACTTTTGTAAAATTGCACAAAAGCCCCAAAATTTCACCAAATTACCAAACCAAACCCAACATCTCAAAATACCAAAATTTAAAGACAAAATCCATAGAGAGGAGTAGGATATCCCTACCTCAAACCCGGAGCCCCAAAGGAGATGAAGACCAAAACCAAAACGCTTCAAACCTCGAAATTTTCAGATCAAAAGGAAGCCCTCGACGATCAACACAACTTTCGTGAAGACAAAAGGTGAGCAAACGATCCTTACTAGATCAAATCTAAGAGAGAAGGGCCGGTTTAGAGTGAGAAGCTCTGAAAATGGCTTTTTGGAAAAGTAAGAGAGAGAAAAGATCTTGAAAAAGTGATCCAAAAGTCGGATCTCGGATTTATATAAAAGTCTCCCCGCTCGAGCGTCCAAACCCCCGCTCGAGCGTCACTCACAGATTCCCGCTCAAGCGACCAAACTCCAGCTCGAGCGCCGGATACTCACTCCCAGAACTTTTGCAGAACTAGGTCTCCGCTCGAGCGCCAACTCCCTCGCTCGAGCGTCACACACAACACTCCCGCTCGAGCGACCGATACCACGCTCGAGCGTCCAACTCTGTACAGGAAATACTGGACGGGTGTATTCCCCGCTCGAGCGCCCAAACCCCCGCTCGAGTGGACATGCCAAAATCTGGGCAACTAGTTTTGGTTTCTAAACTCAACCAACTGAAACAAACCTGCCCAACACATCCTATAACTCAAATACAGAGTAAAAAGGATGCAACCAAGATAATAGACAACTACTAACATCCACGGACACATGTCCGGATCTCAGTACAACAAGGGTAAACCCGGGATCGCTATATGCATAAAATTAAAAATGGAAGTTCAATCCAAAAACCACTATACCTTAATGATCTACTTGGAAATTAAATAAAAAAGAAAGTTGAGTAGAAAAGAAACTTGAATAAAAAAAGAAGTTAAATAAAAATAAAAATGGAAATTACAGAAAATTAAAAATGGACGTTCGTTCCAAAAACCACAATACCTTAATGATCTGTTTGGAAATTAAATAAAAAAGGAAGTTTATAGAAAAGTAAATTGATTAAAAATGGAAGTAGAATAAAAAAGAAAATGGAAGTTGCATAAAATTAAAAATGGAAGTTCTATCCAGAAACCACTATACCTTAACGATCTACTTGGAAATTAAATAAAAAAGGAAGTTTAATAGAAAAGTAAATTGAATAAAAATGGAAATTCATTAAAAATAAAAATGAAAGTTGCATAAAATTAAAAATGGAAGTTCAATCCAAAAACCACTATGCCTTAACGATCTACTTGGAAATTAAATAAAAAAGGAAGTTGAGTAGAAAAGAAACTTGAATAAAAATGGAAGTTAAATAAAAATAAAAATGAAAGTTGCAGAAATTTGAACATTGAAGTTCAATCCAGAAACCACTATACCTTAACGATCTATTTGGAAATTAAATAAAAATGGAAGTTGAATAAAAATAAAAATGGAAGTTGCAGAAAATTAAATATGGCAGTTCAATCCAGAAACCACTATACCTTAACGATCTATTTGGAAATTAAATAAAAAAGGAAGTTTAATAGAAAAGTAAATTGAATAAAAATGGAAGTTAAGTAAAAATAAAAATGAAAGTTGTATAAAATTAAAAATGGAAGTTCAATCCAGAAACCACTATACCTTAACGATCTATTTGGAAATCAAATAAAAAAAGGAAGTTTAATAGAAAAGTAAATTGAATAAAAATGGAAGTTGAATAAAAATAAAAATGAAAGTTGCATAAAATTAAAAATGGAAGTTCAATCCAGAAACCACTATACCTTAACGATCTATTTGGAAATTAAAAGAAAAAGGAAGTTTAATAGAAAAGTAAACTGAATAAAAATAGACGTTGAATAAAAATATAAATGAAAGTTGCAGAAAATTAAATATGGAAGTTCAATCCAGAAACCACTATACCTTAACGATCTATTTGGAAATTAAATAAAAAGGAAGTTTAATAGAAAAGTAAATCGAATAAAAATGGAAGTTGAATAAAAATAAAAATGAAAGTTGCATAAAATTAAAAATGGAAGTTCAATCCAGAAACCACTATACCTTAACGATCTATTTGGAAATTAAATAAAAAAGGAAGTTTAATAGAAAAGTAAACTGAATAAAAAAAGAAGTTGAATAAAAATAAAAATGAAAGTTGCAGAAAATTAAATATGGAAGTTCAATCCAGAAACCACTATACCTTAACGATCTATTTGGAAATTTAATAAAAAAGGAAGTTTAATAGAAAAGTAAATTGAATAAAAATGGAAGTTCGTTAAAAATAAAAATAAATGTTGCATAAAATTAAATCTGGAAGTTCAATCCAGAAACCACTATACCTTAACGATCTACTTGGAAATTAAATAAAAAAGGAAGTTGAGTAGAAAAGAAACTTGAATAAAAAAAGAAGTTAAATAAAAATAAAAATGGAAGTTACAGAAAATTAAAAATGGACGTTCATTCTAGAAACCACTATACCTTAATGATCTATTTGGAAATTAAATAAAAAAGGAAGTTAATAGAAAAGTAAATTGATTAAAAATGGAAGTAGAATAAAAATAAAAATGGAAGTTGCATAAAATTAAAAATGGAAGTTCTATCCAGAAACCACCATACCTTAACGATCTACTTGGAAATTAAATAAAAAAGGAAGTTTAATAGGAAAGTAAACTGAATTAAAATGGAAGTAGAATAAAAATAAAAATGAAAGTTGCATAAAACTAAAATTGAAAGTTCAAATATAGAAACCACTATACCTTAACGATCTATTTGGAAATTAAATAAAAAAGGAAGTTTAATAGAAAAGTAAACTGAATAAAAATGGAATTTGCATAAAAATGAAAATGAAAGCTGCCGAAAATTAAATATGGAAGTTAAATCCAGAAACCACTATACCTTAACGATCTATTTGGAAATTAAATAAAAAAGTAAGTTTAATAGAAAAGTAAATTGAATAAAAATGGAAGTTGAATAAAAATAAAAATGACAGTTGCATAAAATTAAATATGGAAGTTCAATCCAGAAACCACTATACCTTAACGATCTATTTGGAAATTAAATAAAAAAGGAAGTTTAATAGAAAAGTAAATTGAATAAAAATGGAAGTTCAATAAAAATAAAAATGAAAGTTGCATAAAATTAAAAATGGAAGTTCAATCCAGAAACCACTATACCTTAACGATCTATTTGGAAATTAGATAAAAAAGGAAGTTTAATAGGAAAGTAAATTGAATTAAAATGGAAGTAGAATAAAAATAAAAATGAAAGTTGCATAAAATTAAAAATGGAAGTTCAATCCAGAAACCACTATACCTTAACGATCTATTTGGAAATTAAATAAAAAAGGAAGTTTAATAGAAAAGTAAATTGAATGAAAATGGAAGTAGAATAAAAATAAAAATTGAAGTTGCATAAAATTAGAAATGGAAGTTCTATCCAGAAACCACTATACTTTAACGATCTATTTGGAAATTAAATGAAAAATGATGTTTAATTGGAAAGTAAATTGAATTAAAATGGAAGTAGAATAAAAATAAAAATGAAAGTTACATAAAATTGAAAATGGAAGTTCAATCTAGAAACCACTATACCTTAACGATCTATTTGGAAATTAAATAAAAAATGAAGTTTAATAGAAAAGTAAATTGAATAAAAATGGAAGTTGAATAAAAATAAAAATGGAAGTTGCAGAAAATTAAATATGGAAGTTCAATCCAGAAACCACTATACCTTAACGATCTATTTGGAAATTAAATAAAAAAGGATGTTTAATAGAAAAGTAAATTGAATAAAAATGGAAGTTCATTAAAAATAAAAATGAAAGTTGCATAAAATTAAAAATGGAAGTTCAATCCAAAAACCACTATACCTTAATGATCTACTTGGAAATTAAATAAAAAAGAAAGTTGAGTAGAAAAGAAACTTGAATAAAAAGAGAAGTTAAATAAAAATAAAAATGGAAGTTACAGAAAATTAAAAATGGACGTTCGTTCCAGAAACCACAATACCTTAATGATCTGTTTGGAAATTAAAGAAAAAAGGTAGTTTATAGAAAAGTAAATTGATTAAAAATGGAAGTAGAATAAAAAAGAAAATGGAAGTTGCATAAAATTAAAAATGGAAGTTCTATCCAGAAACCACTATACCTTAACGATCTACTTGGAAATTAAATAAAAAAGGAAGTTTAATAGAAAAGTAAATTGAATAAAAATGGAAGTTCATTAAAAATAAAAATTCAATCCAAAAACCACTATGCCTTAACGATCTACTTGGAAATTAAATAAAAAAGGAAGTTGAGTAGAAAAGAAACTTGAATAAAAATGGAAGTTAAATAAAAATTAAAATGAAAGTTGCAGAAAATTGAATATTGAAGTTCAATCCAGAAAGCACTATACCTTAACGATCTATTTGGAAATTAAATAAAAAAGGAAGTTTAATAGAAAAGTAAATTGAATAAAAATGGAAGTTGAATAAAATTAAAAATGGAAGTTGCAGAAAATTAAATATGGAAGTTCAATCCAGAAACCACTATACCTTAACGATCTATTTGGAAATTAAATAAAAAAGGAAGTTTAATAGAAAAGTAAATTGAATAAAAATGGAAGTTGAATAAAAATAAAAATGAAAGTGGCATAAAATTAAAATTGGAAGTTTAATCCAAAAACCACTATACCTTAACGATCTATTTGGAAATTAAATAAAAAAGGAAGTTGAGTAGAAAAGAAACTTGAATAAAAAAGGAAGTTAAATAAAAATAAAAATGGAAGTTGCAGAAAATTAAAAATGGAAGTTCAATCTAGAAACCACTATACCCTAACGATCTACTTGGAAATTAAATAAAAAAAGACGTTTAATAGGAAAGTAAATTGAATTAAAATGGAAGTAGAATAAAAATAAAAATGAAAGTTGCATAAAATTAAAAATGGAAGTTCAATGCAGAAACCACTATACCTTAACGATCTATTTGGAAATTAGATAAAAAAGGAAGTTTAATGGAAAAGTAAACTGAATAAAAATAGAAGTTGAATAAAAATAAAAATGAAAGTTGCAGAAAATTAAATATGGAAGTTCAATCCAGAAACCACTATACCTTAACGATCTATTTGGAAATTAAATAAAAAAAGAAGTTTAATAGAAAAGTAAATTGAATGAAAATGGAAGTTGAATAAAAATAAAAATGAAAATTGCATAAAATTAAAAATGGAATTTCAATCCAGAAACCACTATACCTTAACGATCTATTTGGAAATTAAATAAAAAAGGAAGTTTAATAGAAAAGTAAACTGAATAAAAATAGAAGTTGAATAAAAATAAAAATGAAAGTTGTAGAAAATTAAATATGGAAGTTCAATCCAAAAACCACTATACCTTAACGTTCTATTTGGAAATTAAATAAAAAAGGAAGTTTAATAGAAAAGTAAATTGAATAAAAATGGAAGTTGAATAAAAATAAAAATGGCAGTTGCATAAAATTAAAAATGGAAGTTCAATCCAAAAACCACTATACCTTAACGATCTATTTGGAAATTAAATAAAAAAGGAAGTTTAAAAGAAAAGTAAATTGAATAAAAATGGAAGTTCATTAAAATTAAAAATGGAAGTTCAATCCAAAAAGCACTATACCTTAACGATCTACTTGCAAATTGAATAAAAAAGAAAGTTGAGTAGAAAAGAAACTTGAATAAAAAAAGAAGTTAAATAAAAATAAAAATGGAAGTTACAGAAAATTAAAAATGGACGTTCGTTCCAGAAACAACTATACCTTAATGATCTATTTCAAAATTAAATAAAAAAGGAAGTTAATAGAAAAGTAAATTGATTAAAAATGGAAGTAGAATAAAAATAAAAATGGAAGTTGCATAAAATTAAAAATGAAAGTTCTATCCAGAAACCACTATACCTTAACGATCTACTTGGAAATTAAATAAAAAAGGAAGTTTAATAGAAAAGTAAATTGAATAAAAATGGAAGTTCATTAAAAATAAAAATGGAAGTTCAATCCAAAAACCACTATACCATAACGCTCTATTTGGAAATTAAATAAAAAAGGAAGTTTAATAGAAAAGTAAATTGAATAAAAATGGAAGTCGAATAAAAATAAAAATGGAAGTTCAATCCAAAAACCACTATACCTTAACGACCTATTTGGAAATTAAATAAAAAAAGGATGTTTAATAGAAAAGTAAATTGAATAAAAATGGAAGTTCATTAAAAATAAAAATGAAAGTTGCATAAAATTAAAAATGGAAGTTCAATGCAGAAACCACTATACCTTAACGATCTATTTGGAAATTAGATAAAAAAGGAAGTTTAATAGAAAAGTAAACTGAATAAAAATAGAAGTTGAATAAAAATAAAAATGAAAGTTGCAGAAAATTAAATATGGAAGTTCAATCCAGAAACCACTATACCTTAACGATCTATTTGGAAATTAAATAAAAAAAGAAGTTTAATAGAAAAGTAAATTGAATGAAAATGGAAGTTGAATAAAAATAAAAATGAAAGTTGCATAAAATTAAAAATGGAATTTCAATCCAGAAACCACTATACCTTAACGATCTATTTGGAAATTAAATAAAAAAGGAAGTTTAATAGAAAGGTAAACTGAATAAAAATAGAAGTTGAATAAAAATAAAAATGAAAGTTGTAGAAAATTAAATATGGAAGTTCAATCCAAAAACCACTATACCTTAACGTTCTATTTGGAAATTAAATAAAAAAGGAAGTTTAATAGAAAAGTAAATTGAATAAAAATGGAAGTTGAATAAAAATAAAAATGACAGTTGCATAAAATTAAAAATGGAAGTTCAATCCAAAAACCACTATACCTTAACGATCTATTTGGAAATTAAATAAAAAAGGAAGTTTAATAGAAAAGTAAATTGAATAAAAATGGAAGTTCATTAAAATTAAAAATGGAAGTTCAATCCAAAAAGCACTATACCTTAACGATCTACTTGCAAATTAAATAAAAAAGAAAGTTGAGTAGAAAAGAAACATGAATAAAAAAAGAAATTAAATAAAAATAAAAATGGAAGTTACAGAAAATTAAAAATGGACGTTCGTTCCAGAAACAACTATACCTTAATGATCTATTTCAAAATTAAATAAAAAAGGAAGTTAATAGAAAAGTAAATTGATTAAAAATGGAAGTAGAATAAAAATAAAAATGGAAGTTGCATAAAATTAAAAATGGAAGTTCTATCCAGAAACCACTATACCTTAACGATCTACTTGGAAATTAAATAAAAAAGGAAGTTTAATAGAAAAGTAAATTGAATAAAAATGGAAGTTCATTAAAAATAAAAATGGAAGTTCAATCCAAAAACCACTATACCATAACGCTCTATTTTGAAATTAAATAAAAAAGGAAGTTTAATAGAAAAGTAAATTGAATAAAAATGGAAGTCGAATAAAAATAAAAATGACAGTTGCATAAAATTAAAAATGGAAGTTCAATCCAAAAACCACTATACCTTAACGACCTATTTGGAAATTAAATAAAAAAAGGATGTTTAATAGAAAAGTAAATTGAATAAAAATGGAAGTTCATTAAAAATAAAAATGAAAGTTGCATAAAATTAAAAATGGAAGTTCAATGCAGAAACCACTATACCTTAACGATCTATTTGGAAATTAGATAAAAAAGGAAGTTTAATAGAAAAGTAAACTGAATAAAAATAGAAGTTGAATAAAAATAAAAATGAAAGTTGCAGAAAATTAAATATGGAAGTTCAATCCAGAAACCACTATACCTTAACGATCTATTTGAAAATTAAATAAAAAAAGAAGTTTAATAGAAAAGTAAATTGAATGAAAATGGAAGTTGAATAAAAATAAAAATGAAAGTTGCATAAAATTAAAAATGGAATTTCAATCCAGAAACCACTATACCTTAACGATCTATTTGGAAATTAAATAAAAAAGGAAGTTTAATAGAAAAGTAAACTGAATAAAAATAGAAGTTGAATAAAAATAAAAATGAAAGTTGTAGAAAATTAAATATGGAAGTTCAATCCAAAAACCACTATACCTTAACGTTCTATTTGGAAATTAAATAAAAAAGGAAGTTTAATAGAAAAGTAAATTGAATAAAAATGCAAGTTGAATAAAAATAAAAATGACAGTTGCATAAAATTAAAAATGGAAGTTCAATCCAAAAACCACTATACCTTAACGATCTATTTGGAAATTAAATAAAAAAGGAAGTTTAATAGAAAAGTAAATTGAATAAAAATGGAAGTTCATTAAAATTAAAAATGGAAGTTCAATCCAAAAAGCACTATACCTTAACGATCTACTTGCAAATTAAATAAAAAAGAAAGTTGAGTAGAAAAGAAACTTGAATAAAAAAAGAAGTTAAATAAAAATAAAAATGGAAGTTACAGAAAATTAAAAATGGACGTTCGTTCCAGAAACAACTATACCTTAATGATCTATTTCAAAATTAAATAAAAAAGGAAGTTAATAGAAAAGTAAATTGATTAAAAATGGAAGTAGAATAAAAATAAAAATGGAAGTTGCATAAAATTAAAAATGGAAGTTCTATCCAGAAACCACTATACCTTAACGATCTACTTGGAAATTAAATAAAAAAGGAAGTTTAATAGAAAAGTAAATTGAATAAAAATGGAAGTTCATTAAAAATAAAAATGGAAGTTCAATCCAAAAACCACTATACCATAACGCTCTATTTGGAAATTAAATAAAAAAGGAAGTTTAATAGAAAAGTAAATTGAATAAAAATGGAAGTCGAATAAAAATAAAAATGACAGTTGCATAAAATTAAAAATGGAAGTTCAATCCAAAAACCACTATACCTTAACGACCTATTTGGAAATTAAATAAAAAAAGGATGTTTAATAGAAAAGTAAATTGAATAAAAATGGAAGTTCATTAAAAATAAAAATGAAAGTTGCATAAAATTAAAAATGGAAGTTCAATGCAGAAACCACTATACCTTAACGATCTATTTGGAAATTAGATAAAAAAGGAAGTTTAATAGAAAAGTAAACTGAATAAAAATAGAAGTTGAATAAAAATAAAAATGAAAGTTGCAGAAAATTAAATATGGAAGTTCAATCCAGAAACCACTATACCTTAACGATCTATTTGGAAATTAAATAAAAAAAGAAGTTTAATAGAAAAGTAAATTGAATGAAAATGGAAGTTGAATAAAAATAAAAATGAAAGTTGCATAAAATTAAAAATGGAATTTCAATCCAGAAACCACTATACCTTAACGATCTATTTGGAAATTAAATAAAAAAGGAAGTTTAATAGAAAAGTAAACTGAATAAAAATAGAAGTTGAATAAAAATAAAAATGAAAGTTGTAGAAAATTAAATATGGAAGTTCAATCCAAAAACCACTATACCTTAACGTTCTATTTGGAAATTAAATAAAAAAGGAAGTTTAATAGAAAAGTAAATTGAATAAAAATGGAAGTTGAATAAAAATAAAAATGACAGTTGCATAAAATTAAAAATGGAAGTTCAATCCAGAAACCACTATACCTTAACGATCTATTTGGAAATTAAATAAAAAAGGAAGTTTAATAGAAAAGTAAATTGAATAAAAATGGAAGTTCATTAAAATTAAAAATGGAAGTTCAATCCAAAAACCACTATACCTTAACGATCTACTTGCAAATTAAATAAAAAAGAAAGTTGAGTAGAAAAGAAACTTGAATAAAAAAAGAAGTTAAATAAAAATAAAAATGGAAGTTACAGAAAATTAAAAATGGACGTTCGTTCCAGAAACAACTATACCTTAATGATCTATTTCAAAATTAAATAAAAAAGGAAGTTAATAGAAATGTAAATTGATTAAAAATGGAAGTAGAATAAAAATAAAAATGGAAGTTGCATAAAATTAAAAATGGAAGTTCTATCCAGAAACCACTATACCTTAACGATCTACTTGGAAATTAAATAAAAAAGGAAGTTTAATAGAAAAGTAAATTGAATAAAAATGGAAGTTCATTAAAAATAAAAATGGAAGTTCAATCCAAAAACCACTATACCATAACGCTCTATTTGGAAATTAAATAAAAAAGGAAGTTTAATAGAAAAGTAAATTGAATAAAAATGGAA
The DNA here is from genome assembly GCF_055761805.1 of Camellia sinensis. Taxonomy (NCBI): domain Eukaryota; kingdom Viridiplantae; phylum Streptophyta; class Magnoliopsida; order Ericales; family Theaceae; genus Camellia; species Camellia sinensis. The sequence goes on along the minus strand of NW_028128987.1, from coordinate 41,593,897 downwards.
GTTCATTAAAATTAAAAATGGAAGTTCAATCCAAAAACCACTATACCTTAACGATCTACTTGCAAATTAAATAAAAAAGAAAGTTGAGTAGAAAAGAAACTTGAATAAAAAAAGAAGTTAAATAAAAATAAAAATGGAAGTTACAGAAAATTAAAAATGGACTTTCGTTCCAGAAACAACTATACCTTAATGATCTATTTCAAAATTAAATAAAAAAGGAAGTTAATAGAAAAGTAAATTGATTAAAAATGGAAGTAGAATAAAAATAAAAATGGAAGTTGCATAAAATTAAAAATGAAAGTTCTATCCAGAAACCACTATACCTTAACGATCTACTTGGAAATTAAATAAAAAAGGAAGTTTAATAGAAAAGTAAATTGAATAAAAATGGAAGTTCATTAAAAATAAAAATGGAAGTTCAATCCAAAAACCACTATACCATAACGCTCTATTTGGAAATTAAATAAAAAAGGAAGTTTAATAGAAAAGTAAATTGAATAAAAATGGAAGTCGAATAAAAATAAAAATGACAGTTGCATAAAATTAAAAATGGAAGTTCAATCCAAAAACCACTATACCTTAACGACCTATTTGGAAATTAAATAAAAAAAGGATGTTTAATAGAAAAGTAAATTGAATAAAAATGGAAGTTCATTAAAAATAAAAATGAAAGTTGCATAAAATTAAAAATGGAAGTTCAATGCAGAAACCACTATACCTTAACGATCTATTTGGAAATTAGATAAAAAAGGAAGTTTAATAGAAAAGTAAACTGAATAAAAATAGAAGTTGAATAAAAATAAAAATGAAAGTTGCAGAAAATTAAATATGGAAGTTCAATCCAGAAACCACTATACCTTAACGATCTATTTGGAAATTAAATAAAAAAAGAAGTTTAATAGAAAAGTAAATTGAATGAAAATGGAAGTTGAATAAAAATAAAAATGAAAGTTGCATAAAATTAAAAATGGAATTTCAATCCAGAAACCACTATACCTTAACGATCAATTTGGAAATTAAATAAAAAAGGAAGTTTAATAGAAAGGTAAACTGAATAAAAATAGAAGTTGAATAAAAATAAAAATGAAAGTTGTAGAAAATTAAATATGGAAGTTCAATCCAAAAACCACTATACCTTAACGTTCTATTTGGAAATTAAATAAAAAAGGAAGTTTAATAGAAAAGTAAATTGAATAAAAATGGAAGTTGAATAAAAATAAAAATGACAGTTGCATAAAATTAAAAATGGAAGTTCAATCCAAAAACCACTATACCTTAACGATCTATTTGGAAATTAAATAAAAAAGGAAGTTTAATAGAAAAGTAAATTGAATAAAAATGGAAGTTCATTAAAATTAAAAATGGAAGTTCAATCCAAAAAGCACTATACCTTAACGATCTACTTGCAAATTAAATAAAAAAGAAAGTTGAGTAGAAAAGAAACTTGAATAAAAAAAGAAGTTAAATAAAAATAAAAATGGAAGTTACAGAAAATTAAAAATGGACGTTCGTTCCAGAAACAACTATACCTTAATGATCTATTTCAAAATTAAATAAAAAAGGAAGTTAATAGAAAAGTAAATTGATTAAAAATGGAAGTAGAATAAAAATAAAAATGGAAGTTGCATAAAATTAAAAATGGAAGTTCTATCTAGAAAACACTATACCTTAACGATCTACTTGGAAATTAAATAAAAAAGGAAGTTTAATAGAAAAGTAAATTGAATAAAAATGGAAGTTCATTAAAAATAAAAATGGAAGTTCAATCCAAAAACCACTATACCATAACGCTCTATTTTGAAATTAAATAAAAAAGGAAGTTTAATAGAAAAGTAAATTGAATAAAAATGGAAGTCGAATAAAAATAAAAATGACAGTTGCATAAAATTAAAAATGGAAGTTCAATCCAAAAACCACTATACCTTAACGACCTATTTGGAAATTAAATAAAAAAAGGATGTTTAATAGAAAAGTAAATTGAATAAAAATGGAAGTTCATTAAAAATAAAAATGAAAGTTGCATAAAATTAAAAATGGAAGTTCAATGCAGAAACCACTATACCTTAACGATCTATTTGGAAATTAGATAAAAAAGGAAGTTTAATAGAAAAGTAAACTGAATAAAAATAGAAGTTGAATAAAAATAAAAATGAAAGTTGCAGAAAATTAAATATGGAAGTTCAATCCAGAAACCACTATACCTTAACGATCTATTTGAAAATTAAATAAAAAAAGAAGTTTAATAGAAAAGTAAATTGAATGAAAATGGAAGTTGAATAAAAATAAAAATGAAAGTTGCATAAAATTAAAAATGGAATTTCAATCCAGAAACCACTATACCTTAACGATCTATTTGGAAATTAAATAAAAAAGGAAGTTTAATAGAAAAGTAAACTGAATAAAAATAGAAGTTGAATAAAAATAAAAATGAAAGTTGTAGAAAATTAAATATGGAAGTTCAATCCAAAAACCACTATACCTTAACGTTCTATTTGGAAATTAAATAAAAAAGGAAGTTTAATAGAAAAGTAAATTGAATAAAAATGGAAGTTGAATAAAAATAAAAATGACAGTTGCATAAAATTAAAAATGGAAGTTCAATCCAAAAACCACTATACCTTAACGATCTATTTGGAAATTAAATAAAAAAGGAAGTTTAATAGAAAAGTAAATTGAATAAAAATGGAAGTTCATTAAAATTAAAAATGGAAGTTCAATCCAAAAAGCACTATACCTTAACGATCTACTTGCAAATTAAATAAAAAAGAAAGTTGAGTAGAAAAGAAACTTGAATAAAAAAAGAAGTTAAATAAAAATAAAAATGGAAGTTACAGAAAATTAAAAATGGACGTTCGTTCCAGAAACAACTATACCTTAATGATCTATTTCAAAATTAAATAAAAAAGGAAGTTAATAGAAAAGTAAATTGATTAAAAATGGAAGTAGAATAAAAATAAAAATGGAAGTTGCATAAAATTAAAAATGGAAGTTCTATCCAGAAACCACTATACCTTAACGATCTACTTGGAAATTAAATAAAAAAGGAAGTTTAATAGAAAAGTAAATTGAATAAAAATGGAAGTTCATTAAAAATAAAAATGGAAGTTCAATCCAAAAACCACTATACCATAACGCTCTATTTGGAAATTAAATAAAAAAGGAAGTTTAATAGAAAAGTAAATTGAATAAAAATGGAAGTCGAATAAAAATAAAAATGACAGTTGCATAAAATTAAAAATGGAAGTTCAATCCAAAAACCACTATACCTTAACGACCTATTTGGAAATTAAATAAAAAAAGGATGTTTAATAGAAAAGTAAATTGAATAAAAATGGAAGTTCATTAAAAATAAAAATGAAAGTTGCATAAAATTAAAAATGGAAGTTCAATGCAGAAACCACTATACCTTAACGATCTATTTGGAAATTAGATAAAAAAGGAAGTTTAATAGAAAAGTAAACTGAATAAAAATAGAAGTTGAATAAAAATAAAAATGAAAGTTGCAGAAAATTAAATATGGAAGTTCAATCCAGAAACCACTATACCTTAACGATCTATTTGAAAATTAAATAAAAAAAGAAGTTTAATAGAAAAGTAAATTGAATGAAAATGGAAGTTGAATAAAAATAAAAATGAAAGTTGCATAAAATTAAAAATGGAATTTCAATCCAGAAACCACTATACCTTAACGATCTATTTGGAAATTAAATAAAAAAGGAAGTTTAATAGAAAAGTAAACTGAATAAAAATAGAAGTTGAATAAAAATAAAAATGAAAGTTGTAGAAAATTAAATATGGAAGTTCAATCCAAAAACCACTATACCTTAACGTTCTATTTGGAAATTAAATAAAAAAGGAAGTTTAATAGAAAAGTAAATTGAATAAAAATGGAAGTTGAATAAAAATAAAAATGACAGTTGCATAAAATTAAAAATGGAAGTTCAATCCAAAAACCACTATACCTTAACGATCTATTTGGAAATTAAATAAAAAAGGAAGTTTAATAGAAAAGTAAATTGAATAAAAATGGAAGTTCATTAAAATTAAAAATGGAAGTTCAATCCAAAAAGCACTATACCTTAACGATCTACTTGCAAATTAAATAAAAAAGAAAGTTGAGTAGAAAAGAAACTTGAATAAAAAAAGAAGTTAAATAAAAATAAAAATGGAAGTTACAGAAAATTAAAAATGGACGTTCGTTCCAGAAACAACTATACCTTAATGATCTATTTCAAAATTAAATAAAAAAGGAAGTTAATAGAAAAGTAAATTGATTAAAAATGGAAGTAGAATAAAAATAAAAATGGAAGTTGCATAAAATTAAAAATGGAAGTTCTATCCAGAAACCACTATACCTTAACGATCTACTTGGAAATTAAATAAAAAAGGAAGTTTAATAGAAAAGTAAATTGAATAAAAATGGAAGTTCATTAAAAATAAAAATGGAAGTTCAATCCAAAAACCACTATACCATAACGCTCTATTTGGAAATTAAATAAAAAAGGAAGTTTAATAGAAAAGTAAATTGAATAAAAATGGAAGTCGAATAAAAATAAAAATGACAGTTGCATAAAATTAAAAATGGAAGTTCAATCCAAAAACCACTATACCTTAACGACCTATTTGGAAATTAAATAAAAAAAGGATGTTTAATAGAAAAGTAAATTGAATAAAAATGGAAGTTCATTAAAAATAAAAATGAAAGTTGCATAAAATTAAAAATGGAAGTTCAATGCAGAAACCACTATACCTTAACGATCTATTTGGAAATTAGATAAAAAAGGAAGTTTAATAGAAAAGTAAACTGAATAAAAATAGAAGTTGAATAAAAATAAAAATGAAAGTTGCAGAAAATTAAATATGGAAGTTCAATCCAGAAACCACTATACCTTAACGATCTATTTGGAAATTAAATAAAAAAAGAAGTTTAATAGAAAAGTAAATTGAATGAAAATGGAAGTTGAATAAAAATAAAAATGAAAGTTGCATAAAATTAAAAATGGAATTTCAATCCAGAAACCACTATACCTTAACGATCTATTTGGAAATTAAATAAAAAAGGAAGTTTAATAGAAAAGTAAACTGAATAAAAATAGAAGTTGAATAAAAATAAAAATGAAAGTTGTAGAAAATTAAATATGGAAGTTCAATCCAAAAACCACTATACCTTAACGTTCTATTTGGAAATTAAATAAAAAAGGAAGTTTAATAGAAAAGTAAATTGAATAAAAATGGAAGTTGAATAAAAATAAAAATGACAGTTGCATAAAATTAAAAATGGAAGTTCAATCCAGAAACCACTATACCTTAACGATCTATTTGGAAATTAAATAAAAAAGGAAGTTTAATAGAAAAGTAAATTGAATAAAAATGGAAGTTCATTAAAATTAAAAATGGAAGTTCAATCCAAAAACCACTATACCTTAACGATCTACTTGCAAATTAAATAAAAAAGAAAGTTGAGTAGAAAAGAAACTTGAATAAAAAAAGAAGTTAAATAAAAATAAAAATGGAAGTTACAGAAAATTAAAAATGGACGTTCGTTCCAGAAACAACTATACCTTAATGATCTATTTCAAAATTAAATAAAAAAGGAAGTTAATAGAAAAGTAAATTGATTAAAAATGGAAGTAGAATAAAAATAAAAATGGAAGTTGCATAAAATTAAAAATGGAAGTTCTATCCAGAAACCACTATACCTTAACGATCTACTTGGAAATTAAATAAAAAAGGAAGTTTAATAGAAAAGTAAATTGAATAAAAATGGAAGTTCATTAAAAATAAAAATGGAAGTTCAATCCAAAAACCACTATACCATAACGCTCTATTTGGAAATTAAATAAAAAAGGAAGTTTAATAGAAAAGTAAATTGAATAAAAATGGAAGTTCATTAAAATTAAAAATGGAAGTTCAATCCAAAAACCACTATACCTTAACGATCTACTTGCAAATTAAATAAAAAAGAAAGTTGAGTAGAAAAGAAACTTGAATAAAAAAAGAAGTTAAATAAAAATAAAAATGGAAGTTACAGAAAATTAAAAATGGACGTTCGTTCCAGAAACAACTATACCTTAATGATCTATTTCAAAATTAAATAAAAAAGGAAGTTAATAGAAAAGTAAATTGATTAAAAATGGAAGTAGAATAAAAATAAAAATGGAAGTTGCATAAAATTAAAAATGGAAGTTCTATCCAGAAACCACTATACCTTAACGATCTACTTGGAAATTAAATAAAAAAGGAAGTTTAATAGAAAAGTAAATTGAATAAAAATGGAAGTTCATTAAAAATAAAAATGGAAGTTCAATCCAAAAACCACTATACCATAACGCTCTATTTGGAAATTAAATAAAAAAGGAAGTTTAATAGAAAAGTAAATTGAATAAAAATGGAAGTCGAATAAAAATAAAAATGACAGTTGCATAAAATTAAAAATGGAAGTTCAATCCAAAAACCACTATACCTTAACGACCTATTTGGAAATTAAATAAAAAAAAGGATGTTTAATAGAAAAGTAAATTGAATAAAAATGGAAGTTCATTAAAAATAAAAATGAAAGTTGCATAAAATTAAAAATGGAAGTTCAATCCAAAAACCACTATACCTTAACGATCTACTTCGAAATTAAATAAAAAAAGAAGTTAAATAAAAATAAAAATGGAAGTTACAGAAAATTAAAAATGGACGTTCGTTCCAGAAACCACTATACCTTAATGATCTATTTGGAAATTAAATAAAAAAGGAAGTTTATAGAAAAGTAAATTGGTTAAAAATGGAAGTAGAATAAAAATGAAAATGGAAGTTGCATAAAATTAAAAATGGAAGTTCTATCCAAAAACCACTATACCTTAACGATCTACTTGGAAATTAAATAAAAAAGGAAGTTTAATAGAAAAGTAAATTGAATAAAAATGGAAGTTCATTAAAAATAAAAATGAAAGTTGCATAAAATTAAAAATGGAAGTTCAATCCAAAAACCACTATGCCTTAACGATCTACTTGGAAATTAAATAAAAAAGGAAGTTAAGTAGAAAAGAAACTTGAATAAAAATTGAAGTTAAATAAAAATAAAAATGAAAGTTGCAGAAAATTGAATATTGAAGTTCAATCCAGAAACCACTATACCTTAAAGATCTATTTGGAAATTAAATAAAAAAGGAAGTTTAATAGAAAAGTAAATTGAATAAAATTGGAAGTTGAATAAAAATAAAAATGAAAGTGGCAAAAAATTAAAATTGGAAGTTTAATCCAAAAACCACTATACCTTAACGATCTATTTGGAAATTAAATAAAAAAGGAAATTGAGTAGAAAAGAAACTTGAATAAAAAAGGAAGTTAAATAAAAATAAAAATGGAAGTTGCAGAAAATTAAAAATGGAAGTTCAATCCAGAAACCACTATACCCTAACGATCTACTTGGAAATTAAATAAAGAAAGAGGTTTAATAGGAAAGTAAATTGAATTAAAATGGAAGTAGAATAAAAATAAAAATGAAAGTTGCATAAAATTAAAAATGGAAGTTCAATCCAGAAACCACTATACCTTAACGATCTATTTGGAAATTAGATAAAAAAGGAAGTTTAATAGAAAAGTAAACTGAATAAAAATAGAAGTTGAATAAAAATAAAAATGAAAGTTGCAGAAAATTAAATATGGAAGTTCAATCCAGAAACCACTATACCTTAACGATCTATTTCGAAATTAAATAAAAAAGGAAGTTTAATAGAAAAGTAAATTGAATGAAAATGGAAGTTGAAAAAAAAAAAATGAAAGTTGCATAAAATTAAAAATGGAAGTTCTATCCAGAAACCACTATACCTTAACGATCTATTTGGAAATTAAATAAAAAAGGAAGTTTAATAGAAAAGTAAACTGAATAAAAATTGAAGTTGAATAAAAATAAAAATGAAAGTTGCAGAAAAATAAATATGGAAGTTCAATCCAAAAACCACTATACCTTAACGTTCTATTTGGAAATTAAATAAAAAAGGAAGTTTAATAGAAAAGTAAATTGAATAAAAATGGAAGTTGAATAAAAATAAAAATGACAGTTGCATAAAATTAAAAATGGAAGTTCAATCCAAAAACCACTATACCTTAACGATCTATTTGGAAATTAAATAAAGAAGGATGTTTAATAGAAAAGTAAATTGAATAAAAATGGAAGTTCATTAAAAATAAAATTGAAAGTTGCATAAAATTAAAAATGGAAGTTCAATCCAAAAACCACTATACCTTAACGATCTACTTGGAAATTAAATAAAAAAGAAAGTTGAGTAGAAAAGAAACTTGAATAAAAGAAGAAGTTAAATAAAAATAAAAATGAAAGTTACAGAAAATTAAAAATGGACGTTCGTTCCAGAAACAACTATACCTTAATGATCTATTTCAAAATTAAATAAAAAAGGAAGTTAATAGAAAAGTAAATTGATTAAAAATGGAAGTAGAATAAAAAAAAAAATGGAAGTTGCATTAAATTAAAAATGGAAGTTCTATCCAGAAACCACTATACCTTAACGATCTACTTGGAAATTAAATAAAAAAGGAAATTTAATAGAAAAGTAAATTGAATAAAAATGGAAGTTCATTAAAAATAAAAATGGAAGTTCAATCCAAAAACCACTATGCCTTAACGATCTACTTGGAAATTAAATAAAAACGGAAGTTGAGTAGAAATGAAACTTGAATAAAAATGGAAGTTAAATAAAAATAAAAATGAAAGTTGCAGAAAATTAAATACTGAAGTTCAATTCCGAAACGACTATACCTTAACGATCTATTTGAAAATTAAATAAAAAAGGAAGTTTAATAGAAAAGTAAAGTAAATGAAAATGGAAGTTGAATAAAAATAAAAATGAAAGTTGCATAAAATGAAAAATGGATGTTCAATCCAGAAACCACTGTACCTTAACGATCTATTTGGAAATTAAATAAAAAAGGAAGTTTAATAGAAAAGTAAACTGAATAAAAATAAAAATGAAAGTTGCAGGAAATTAAATATGGAAGTTCAATCCAAAAACCACTATACCTTAACGATCTATTTGGAAATTAAATAAAAAAGGAAGTTTAATAGAAAAGTAAATTGAATAAAAATGGAAGTTGAATAAAAATAAAAATGACAGTTGCATAAAATTAAAAATGGAAGTTCAATCCAAAAACCACTATACCTTAACGATCTATTTGGAAATTAAATAAAAAAAGGATGTTGAATAGAAAAGTAAATTGAATAAAAATGGAAGTTCATTAAAAATAAAAATGAAAGTTGCATAAAATTAAAAATGGAAGTTCAATCCAAAAACCACTATACCTTAACGATCTACTTGGAAATTAAATAAAAAAGAAAGTTGAGTAGAAAAGAAACTTGAATAAAAAAAGAAGTTAAATAAAAATGAAAATGGAAGTTACAGAAAATTAAAAATGGACGTTCGTTCCAGAAACCACTATACCATAATGATCTATTTGGAAATTAAATAAAAAAGGAAGTTTATAGAAAAGTAAATTGATTAAAAATGGAAGTAGAATAAAACTGAAAATTGATGTTGCATAAAATTAAAAATGGAAGTTCTATCCAGAAACCACTATGCCTTAACGATCTACTTGGAAATTAAATAAAAAAGGAAGTTTAATAGAAAAGTAAATTGAATAAAAATGGAAGTTCATTAAAAATAAAAATGAAAGTTGCACAAAATTAAAAATGGAAGTTCAATCCAAAAACCACTATGCCTTAACGATCTACATGGAAATTAAATAAAAAAGGAAGTTGAGTAGAAAAGAAACTTGAATAAAAATGGAAGTTAAATAAAAATAAAAATGAAAGTTGCAGAAAATTGAATATTGAAGTTCAATCCAGAAACCACTATACCTTAACGATCTACTTGAAAATTAAATAAAAAAGCAAGTTGAGTAGAAAAGAAACTTGAATAAAAATGGAAGTTAAATAAAAATAAAAATGAAAGTTGCCGAAAATTGAATATTGAGGTTCAATCCAGAAACCACTATACCTTAACGATCTATTTGGAAATTAAATAAAAAAGGAAGTTTAATAGAAAAGTAAACTGAATAAAAATTGACGTTGAATAAAAATAAAAATGAAAGTTGCAGAAAATTAAATATGGAAGTTCAATCCAGAAACCACTATACCTTACCGATCTATTTGGAAATTAAATAAAAAAGGAAGTTTATTAGAAAAGTAAATTGAACAAAATTGGAAGTTGAATAAAAATAAAATTGAAAGTTGCATAAAATTAAAAGTGGAAGTTCAATCCAGAAACCACTATACCTTAACGATCTATTTGGAAATTAAATAAAAAAGGAAGTTTAATAGAAAAGTAAAGCGAATAAAAATAGAAGTTGAATAAAAATAAAAATGAAAGTTGCAGAAAATTAAATATGGAAGTTCAATCCAAAAACCACTATACCTTAACGATCTATTTGGAAATTAAATAAAAAAGGAAGTTTAATAGAAAAGTAGATTGAATAAAATTAGATGTTGAATAAAAATAAAATGAAAGTTGCATAAAACTAAAAATGGAAGTTCAATTCAAAAGCCGCTATACTTTAACGATGTATTTGGAAATTAACTAGAAAAGGAAGTTGAGTAGAAAAGAAACTGGAATAAAAAAGGACGTTAAATAAAAATAAAAATGGAAGTTGCAGGAAATTAAAAATGGAAGTTCATTCCAGAAACCACTATACCTTAACGATCTATTTGGAAATTAAATAAAAAAAGAAGTTTAATTGAAAAGTAAATTGAATAAAAATGGAAGTTGAATAAAAATAAAAATGAAAGTTGCATAAAATTAAAAATGGAAGTTCAATCCAAAAATCACTATACCTTAACGATCTATTTGGAAATTAAATAAAAAAGGAAGTTGAGTAGAAAAGAAACTTGAATAAAAAAGGAAGTTAAATAAAAATAAAAATGGAAGTTGCAGAAAATTAAAAATGGAAGTTCATTCCAGAAACCACTATACCCTAACGATCTATTTGGAAATTAAATAAAAAAGGAAGTAGAATATAAATAAAAATGACAGTTGCATAAAATTAAAAATGAAAGTTCAATCCAAAAACCACTATACCTTAACGATCTATTTGGAAATTAAATAACAAAGGAAGTTTAATAGAAAACTAAATTGATTAAAAATGGAAGTAAAATAAAAATAAAAATGAAAGTTGCATAAAATAAAAAATGGAAGCTCAATCCAGAAACCACTATACCCTAACGATCTACTTGGAAATTAAATAAAAAAACAAGTTTAATAGGAAAGTAAATTGACTTAAAATGGAAGTAGAATAAAAATAAAAATGAAAGTTGCATAAAATTAAAAATGGAAGTTCAATCCAGAAACCACTATACCTTAACGATCTATTTGGAAATTAAATAAAAAAGGAAGTTTAATAGAAAGTAAACTGAATAAAAATAGAAGTTGAATAAAAATAAATATGAAAGTTGCAGAAAATTAAATATGGAAGTTCAATCCAGAAACCACTATACCTTAACGATCTATTTGGAAATTGAATAAAAAAGGAAGTTTAATAGAAAAGTAAACTGAACGAAATGGAAGTTGAATAAAAATAAAAATGAAAGTTGCATAAAATTAAAAATGGAAGTTCAATCCAGAAACCACTATACCTTAACGATCTATTTGGAAATTAAATAAAAAAGGAATTTTAATAGAAAAGTAACTGAATAAAAATAGAAGTTGAATAAAAATAAAAATGAAAGTTGTAGAAAATTAAATATGGAAGTTCAATCCAAAAACCACTATACCTTAACGTCCTATTTGGAAATTAAATAAAAAAGGAAGTTTAATAGAAAAGTAAATTGAATAAAATTGGAAGTTGAATAAAAATAAAATTGAAAGTTGCATAAAATTAAAAATGGAAGCTCAATCCAGAAACCACTATACCTTAACGATCTATTTGGAAATTAAGTAAAAAAAGGATGTTTAATAGAAAAGTAAATTGAATAAAAATGGAAGTTCATTAAAAATAAAAATGAAAGTTGCATAAAATTAAAAATGGAAGTTCAATCCAGAAACCACTATACCTTAACGATCTACTTGGAAATTAAATAAAAAAGAAAGTTGAGTAGAAAAGAAACTTGAATAAAAAAAGAAGTTAAATAAAAATAAAAATGGAAGTTACAGAAAATTAAAAATGGACGTTCGTTCCAGAAACCACTATACCTTAATGATCTATTTGGAAATTAAATAAAAAAGGAAGTTAATAGAAAAGTAAATTGATTAAAATGGAAGTAGAATAAAAATAAAAATGGAAGTTGCATAAAATTAAAAATGGAAGTTCTATCCAGAAACTACTATACCTTAACGATCTATTTGGAAATTAGATAAAAAAGGAAGTTTAATAGAAAAGTAAACTGAATAAAAATAGAAGTTGAATAAAAATAAAAATGAAAGTTGCAGAAAATTAAATATGGAAGTTCATTCCAGAAACCACTATACCTTAACGTTCTATTTGGAAATTAAATAAAAAAGGTAGTTTAATAGAAAAGTAAATTGAATAAAAATGGAAGTTGAATAAAAATAAAAATGAAAGTTGCATAAAATTAAAAATGGAAGTTCAATCCAGAAACCACTATACCTTAACGATCTATTTGGAAATTAAATAAAAAAGGAATTTTAATAGAAAAGTAACTGAATAAAAATAGAAGTTGAATAAAAATAAAAATGAAAGTTGTAGAAAATTAAATATGGAAGTTCAATCCAAAAACCACTATACCTTAGCGTCCTATTTGGAAATTAAATAAAAAAGGAAGTTTAATAGAAAAGTAAATTGAATAAAAATGGAAGTTGAATAAAAATAAAAATGGCAGTTGCATAAAATTAAAAATGGAAGCTCAATCCAAAAACCACTATACCTTAACGATCTATTTGGAAATTAAGTAAAAAAAGGATGTTTAATAGAAAAGTAAATTGAATAAAAATGGAAGTTCATTAAAAATAAAAATGAAAGTTGCATAAAATTAAAAATGGAAGTTCAATCCAGAAACCACTATACCTTAACGATCTACTTGGAAATTAAATAAAAAAGAAAGTTGAGTAGAAAAGAAACTTGAATAAAAAAAGAAGTTAAATAAAAATAAAAATGGAAGGTACAGAAAATTAAAAATGGACGTTCGTTCCAGAAACCACTATACCTTAATGATCTATTTGGAAATTAAATAAAAAAGGAAGTTAATAGAAAAGTAAATTGATTAAAATGGAAGTAGAATAAAAATAAAAATGGAAGTTGCATAAAATTAAAAATGGAAGTTCTATCCAGAAACTACTATACCTTAACGATCTATTTGGAAATTAGATAAAAAAGGAAGTTTAATAGAAAAGTAAACTGAATAAAAATAGAAGTTGAATAAAAATAAAAATGAAAGTTGCAGAAAATTAAATATGGAAGTTCATTCCAGAAACCACTATACCTTAACGTTCTATTTGGAAATTAAATAAAAAAGGTAGTTTAATAGAAAAGTAAATTGAATAAAAATGGAAGTTGAATAAAAATAAAAATGAAAGTTGCATAAAATTAAAAATGGAAGTTCAATCCAGAAACCACTATACCTTAACGATCTATTTGGAAATTAAATAAAAAAGGAAGTTTAATAGAAAAGTAAACTGAATAAAAATAGAAGTTGAATAAAAATAAAAATGGAAGTTGTAGAAAATTAAATATGGAAGTTCAATCCAAAAACCACTATACCTTAACGTTCTATTTGGAAATTAAATAAAAAAGGAAGTTTATTAGAAAAGTAAATTGAATAAAAATGGAAGTAAAATAAAAATAAAAATGACAGTTGCATAAAATTAAAAATGGAAGCTCAATCCAAAAACCACTATACCTTAACGATCTATTTGGAAATTAAGTAAAAAAGGATGTTTAATAGAAAAGTAAATTGAATAAAAATGGAAGTTCATTAAAAATAAAAATGAAAGTTGCATAAAATTAAAAATGGAAGTTCAATCCAAAAACCACTATACCTTAACGATCTACTTCAAAATTAAATAAAAAAGAAAGTTGAGTAGAAAAGAAACTTGAATAAAAAAAGAAGTTAAATAAAAATAAAAATGGAAGTTACAGAAAATTAAAAATGGACGTTCGTTCCAGAAACCACTATACCTTAATGATCTATTTGGAAATTAAATAAAAAAGGAAGTTAATAGAAAAGTAAATTGATTAAAAATGGAAGTAGAATAAAAATAATAATGGAAGTTGCATAAAATTAAAAATGGAAGTTCTATCCAGAAACCACTATACCTTAACGATCTACTTGGAAATTAAATAAAAAAGGAAGTTTAATAGGAAAGTAAACTGAATTAAAATGGAAGTAGAATAAAAATAAAAATGAAAGTTGCATAAAATTAAAAATGGAAGTTCAATCCAGAAACCACTATACCATAACGATCTACTTGGAAATTAAATAAAAAAGGAAGTTTAATAGAAAAGTAAATTGAATAAAAATGGAAATTGAATAAAAATAAAAACGAAAGTTGCATAAAATTAAATATGGAAGTTCAATCCAGAAACCACTATACCTTAACGATCTATTTGGAAATTAAATAAAAAAGGAAGTTTAATAGAAAAGTAAATTGAATAAAAATGGAAGTTGAATAAAAATAAAAATTATAGTTGCATAAAATTAAAAATGGAAGTTCAATCCAAAACCAATATGCCTTAACGATATACTTGGAAATTAAATAAAAAAGGAAGTTGAGTAGAAAAGAAACTTGAATAAAAATGGAAGTTAAATAAAAATAAAAATGAAAGTTGCTGAAAATTAAATACTGAAGTTCAATTCCGAAACCACTATACCTTAACGATCTATTTGCAAATTAAATAAAAAAGGAAGTTTAACAGAAAAGTAAATTGAATGAGAATGGAAGTTGAATAAAAATAAAAATGAAAGTTGCATAAAATTAAAAATGGAAGCTCAATCCAGAAACCACTATACCTTAACGATCTATTTGGAAATTAAATAAAAAGGAAGTTTAATAGAAAAGTAAACTGAATAAAAATAGAAGTTGAATAAAAATAAAAATGAAAGTTGCAGAAAATTAAATATGGAAGTTCAATCCAAAAACCACTATACCTTAACGATCTATTTGGAAATTAAATAAAAAAGGAAGTTTAATAGAAAAGGAAATTGAATAAAAATGGAAGTTGAATAAAAATAAAAGTGACAGTTGCATAAAATTAAAAATGGAAGTTCCATCCAAAAACCACTATACCTTAACGATCTATTTGGAAATTAAATAAAAAAGGATGTTTAATAGAAAAGCAAATTGAATAAAAATGGAAGTTCATTAAAAATAAAAATGAAAGTTGCATAAAATTAAAAATGGAAGTTCAATCCAAAAACCACTATACCTTAACGATCTACTTGGAAATTAAATAAAAAAGAAAGTTGAGTAGAAAAGAAACTTGAATAAAAAAAAAAGTTAAATAAAAATAAAAATGGAAGTTACAGAAAATTAAAAATGGACGTTCGTTCCAGAAACCACAATACCTTAATGATCTATTTGGAAATTAAATAAAAACGGAAGTTAATAGAAAAGTAAATTGATTAAAAATGGAAGTAGAATAAAAATAAAAATGGAAGTTGCATAAAATTAAAAATGGAAGTTCTATCCAGAAACCACTATACCTTAGTGATCTACTTGGAAATTAAATGAAAAAGGAAGTTTAATAGAAAAGTAAATTGAATAAAAATGGAAGTTCATTAAAAATAAAAATGAAAGTTGCATAAAATTAAAAATAGAAGTTCAATCCAAAAACCCCTATGCCTTAACGATCTACTTGGAAATTAAATAAAAAAGGAAGTTAAATAAAAATAAAAATGAAAGTTGCAGAAAATTAAATACTGACGTTCAATACCGAAACCACTATACCTTAACGATCTATTTGGAAATTAAATAAAAAACGAAGTTTAATAGAAAAGTAAACTGAAGAAAAATAGAAGTTGAATAAAAATAAAAATGAAAGTTGCAGAAAATTAAATATGGAAGTTCAATCCAGAAACCACTATACCTTAACGATCTATTTGGAAATTAAATAAAAAAGGATGTTTAATAGAAAAGTAAATTGAATAAAAATGGAAGTTGAATAAAAATAAAAATGAAAGTTGCATAAAATTAAAAATCTAAGTTCAATCCAGAAACCACTATACCTTAACGATCTATTTGGAAATTAAATAAAAAAGAATAGTAAATTGCATAAAATGGAGGTAGAATAAAAATAAAAATGAAAGTTGCATAAAATTAAAAATGGAAGATCAATCCAAAAATAACTATACTTTTGCGATCTATTTGGAAATTAAATAAAAAAGGAAGTTTAATAGAAAAGTAAATTGAATAAAAATGGAAGTTGAATAAAAATAAAAATGAAAGTTGCAGAAAATTAAAAATGAAAGTTCATTCCAGAAACCACTATACCTTAACGATCTATTTGGAAATTAAATAAAAAATAAAGTTTCATAGAAAAGTAAATTGATTAAAAATGGAAGTAAAATAAAACTAAAAATGAAAGTTGCATAAAATTAAAAATGGAAGTTCGATCCAGAAACCACTATACCGTAACGATCTACTTGTAAATTAAATAAAAAAGGAAGTTTAATAGGAAAGTAAATTGAATTAAAATGGAAGTAGAATAAAAATAAAAATGAAAGTTGCATAAACTTAAAAATGGAAGTTCAATCCAGAAACCACTATACCTTAACGATCTACTTGGAAATTAAATAAAAAAGAAAGTTGAGTAGAAAAGAAACTTGAATAAAAAAAGAAGTTAAATAAAAATAAAAATGGAAGGTACAGAAAATTAAAAATGGACGTTCGTTCCAGAAACCACTATACCTTAATGATCTATTTGGAAATTAAATAAAAAAGGAAGTTAATAGAAAAGTAAATTGATTAAAATGGAAGTAGAATAAAAATAAAAATGGAAGTTGCATAAAATTAAAAATGGAAGTTCTATCCAGAAACTACTATACCTTAACGATCTATTTGGAAATTAGATAAAAAAGGAAGTTTAATAGAAAAGTAAACTGAATAAAAATAGAAGTTGAATAAAAATAAAAATGAAAGTTGCAGAAAATTAAATATGGAAGTTCATTCCAGAAACCACTATACCTTAACGTTCTATTTGGAAATTAAATAAAAAAGGTAGTTTAATAGAAAAGTAAATTGAATAAAAATGGAAGTTGAATAAAAATAAAAATGAAAGTTGCATAAAATTAAAAATGGAAGTTCAATCCAGAAACCACTATACCTTAACGATCTATTTGGAAATTAAATAAAAAAGGAAGTTTAATAGAAAAGTAAACTGAATAAAAATAGAAGTTGAATAAAAATAAAAATGGAAGTTGTAGAAAATTAAATATGGAAGTTCAATCCAAAAACCACTATACCTTAACGTTCTATTTGGAAATTAAATAAAAAAGGAAGTTTATTAGAAAAGTAAATTGAATAAAAATGGAAGTAAAATAAAAATAAAAATGACAGTTGCATAAAATTAAAAATGGAAGCTCAATCCAAAAACCACTATACCTTAACGATCTATTTGGAAATTAAGTAAAAAAGGATGTTTAATAGAAAAGTAAATTGAATAAAAATGGAAGTTCATTAAAAATAAAAATGAAAGTTGCATAAAATTAAAAATGGAAGTTCAATCCAAAAACCACTATACCTTAACGATCTACTTCCAAATTAAATAAAAAAGAAAGTTGAGTAGAAAAGAAACTTGAATAAAAAAAGAAGTTAAATAAAAATAAAAATGGAAGTTACAGAAAATTAAAAATGGACGTTCGTTCCAGAAACCACTATACCTTAATGATCTATTTGGAAATTAAATAAAAAAGGAAGTTAATAGAAAAGTAAATTGATTAAAAATGGAAGTAGAATAAAAATAATAATGGAAGTTGCATAAAATTAAAAATGGAAGTTCTATCCAGAAACCACTATACCTTAACGATCTACTTGGAAATTAAATAAAAAAGGAAGTTTAATAGGAAAGTAAACTGAATTAAAATGGAAGTAGAATAAAAATAAAAATGAAAGTTGCATAAAATTAAAAATGGAAGTTCAATCCAGAAACCACTATACCATAACGATCTACTTGGAAATTAAATAAAAAAGGAAGTTTAATAGAAAAGTAAATTGAATAAAAATGGAAATTGAATAAAAATAAAAACGAAAGTTGCATAAAATTAAATATGGAAGTTCAATCCAGAAACCACTATACCTTAACGATCTATTTGGAAATTAAATAAAAAAGGAAGTTTAATAGAAAAGTAAATTGAATAAAAATGGAAGTTGAATAAAAATAAAAATTATAGTTGCATAAAATTAAAAATGGAAGTTCAATCCAAAACCAATATGCCTTAACGATATACTTGGAAATTAAATAAAAAAGGAAGTTGAGTAGAAAAGAAACTTGAATAAAAATGGAAGTTAAATAAAAATAAAAATGAAAGTTGCTGAAAATTAAATACTGAAGTTCAAATCCGAAACCACTATACCTTAACGATCTATTTGCAAATTAAATAAAAAAGGAAGTTTAACAGAAAAGTAAATTGAATGAGAATGGAAGTTGAATAAAAGTAAAAATGAAAGTTGCATAAAATTAAAAATGGAAGTTCAATCCAGAAACCACTATACCTTAACGATCTATTTGGAAATTAAATAAAAAGGAAGTTTAATAGAAAAGTAAACTGAATAAAAATAGAAGTTGAATAAAAATAAAAATGAAAGTTGCAGAAAATTAAATATGGAAGTTCAATCCAAAAACCACTATACCTTAACGATTTATTTGGAAATTAAATAAAAAAGGAAGTTTAATAGAAAAGGAAATTGAATAAAAATGGAAGTTGAATAAAAATAAAAGTGACAGTTGCATAAAATTAAAAATGGAAGTTCCATCCAAAAACCACTATACCTTAACGATCTATTTGGAAATTAAATAAAAAAGGATGTTTAATAGAAAAGCAAATTGAATAAAAATGGAAGTTCATTAAAAATAAAAATGAAAGTTGCATAAAATTAAAAATGGAAGTTCAATCCAAAAACCACTATACCTTAACGATCTACTTGGAAATTAAATAAAAAAGAAAGTTGAGTAGAAAAGAAACTTGAATAAAAAAAAAAGTTAAATAAAAATAAAAATGGAAGTTACAGAAAATTAAAAATGGACGTTCGTTCCAGAAACCACAATACCTTAATGATCTATTTGGAAATTAAATAAAAACGGAAGTTAATAGAAAAGTAAATTGATTAAAAATGGAAGTAGAATAAAAATAAAAATGGAAGTTGCATAAAATTAAAAATGGAAGTTCTATCCAGAAACCACTATACCTTAGCGATCTACTTGGAAATTAAATGAAAAAGGAAGTTTAATAGAAAAGTAAATTGAATAAAAATGGAAGTTCATTAAAAATAAAAATGAAAGTTGCATAAAATTAAAAATAGAAGTTCAATCCAAAAACCCCTATGCCTTAACGATCTACTTGGAAATTAAATGAAAAAGGAAGTTAAATAAAAATAAAAATGAAAGTTGCAGAAAATTAAATACTGACGTTCAATCCCGAAACCACTATACCTTAACGATCTATTTGGAAATTAAATAAAAAACGAAGTTTAATAGAAAAGTAAACTGAAGAAAAATAGAAGTTGAATAAAAATAAAAATGAAAGTTGCAGAAAATTAAATATGGAAGTTCAATCCAGAAACCACTATACCTTAACGATCTATTTGGAAATTAAATAAAAAAGGATGTTTAATAGAAAAGTAAATTGAATAAAAATGGAAGTTGAATAAAAATAAAAATGAAAGTTGCATAAAATTAAAAATCTAAGTTCAATCCAGAAACCACTATACCTTAACGATCTATTTGGAAATTAAATAAAAAAGAATAGTAAATTGCATAAAATGGAGGTAGAATAAAAATAAAAATGAAAGTTGCATAAAATTAAAAATGGAAGATCAATCCAAAAATAACTATACTTTTGCGATCTATTTGGAAATTAAATAAAAAAGGAAGTTTAATAGAAAAGTAAATTGAATAAAAATGGAAGTTGAATAAAAATAAAAATGAAAGTTGCAGAAAATTAAAAATGAAAGTTCATTCCAGAAACCACTATACCTTAACGATCTATTTGGAAATTAAATAAAAAATAAAGTTTCATAGAAAAGTAAATTGATTAAAAATGGAAGTAAAATAAAACTAAAAATGAAAGTTGCAAAAAATTAAAAATGGAAGTTCGATCCAGAAACCACTATACCGTAACGATCTACTTGTAAATTAAATAAAAAAGGAAGTTTAATAGGAAAGTAAATTGAATTAAAATGGAAGTAGAATAAAAATAAAAATGAAAGTTGCATAAACTTAAAAATGGAAGTTCAATCCAGAAACCACTATACCTTAACGATCTATTTGGAAATTAAATAAAAAAGGAAGTTTAATAGAAAAGTAAACTGAATAAAAATCGAAGTTAAATAAAAATAAAAATGAAAGTTGCAGAAAATTAAATCTGGAAGTTCAGTCCAGAAACCACTATACCTTAACGATCTACTTGGAAATTAAATAAAAAAGGAAGTTGAGTAGAAAAGAAACTTGAATAAAAAAAGAAGTTAAATAAAAATAAAAATGGAAGTTACAGAAAATTAAAAATGGACGTTCGTTCCAGAAACCACTATACCTTAATGATCCATTTGGAAATTAAATAAAAAAGGAAGTTAATAGAAAAGTATATTGATTAAAAATGGAAGTATAATAAAAATAAAAATGGAAGTTGCATAAAATTAAAAAAGGAAGTTCTATCCAGAAACCACTATACCTTAACGATCTACTTGGAAATTAAATAAAAAAGGTAGTTTAATAGGAAAGTAAACTGAATTAAAATAGAAGTAGAATAAAAATAAATATGAAAGTTGTATAAAATTAAAAATTAAAGTACAATCCAGAAACCACTATACCTTAACGATCTATTTGGAAATTAAATAAAAAAGGAAGTTTAATAGAAAAGTATACTGAATAAAAATAGAAGTTGAATAAAAATAAAAATGAAAGTTGCAGAAAATTAAATATGGAAGTTCAATCCAAACACCACTATACCTGAACGATCTATTTGGCAGTTAAATAAAAAAGGAAGTTGAGTAAAAAAGAAACTTGAATAAAAATGGAAGTTAAATAAAAATGAAAATGAAAATTGCAGAAAATTAAATACTGAAGTTCAATCCCGAACCCACTATACCTTAACGATCTATTTGTAAATTAAATAAAAAGTGAAGTTTAATAGAATAGTAAATTGCATAAAATGGAGGTAGAATAAAAATAAAAATGAAAGTTGCATAAAATTAAAAATAGAAGTTCAATCCAAAAATAACTATACTTTAATGATCTATTTGGAAATTAAATGAAAAAGGAAGTTTAATAGAAAAGTAAATTGAATAAAAATGGAAGTTGAATAAAAATAAAAATGAAAGTAGCAGAAAATTAAAAATGGAAGTTCATTCCAGAAACCACTATACCTTAACGATTTATTTGGAAATTAAATAAAGAAGAAAGTTTAATAGAAAAGTAAATTGATTAAAAATGGAAGTAATATAAAAATAAAAATGAAAGTTGCATAAAATTAAAAATGGAAGTTCAATCCAGAAACCACTATACCGTAACGATCTACTTGGAAATTAAATAAAAAAGGAAGTTGAGTAGAAAAGAAACTTGAATAAAGAAAGAAGTTAAATAAAAATAAAAATGGATGTTACAAAAAACTAAAAATGGACGTTCGTTCCAGAAACCACTATACCTTAATAATCTATTTGGAAATTAAATAAAAAAGGAAGTTAATAGAAAAGTAAATTGATTAAAAATGGAAGTAGAATAAAAATAAAAATGGAAGTTGCATAAAATTAAAAAAGGAAGTTCTATCCAGAAACCATTATAACTTAACGATCTCCTTGGAAAATAAATAAAAAAGGAAGTTTAATAGGAAAGTAAACTGAATTAAAATGGAAGTAGAATAAAAATAAAAATGAAAGTTGCATAAAATTAAAATTGAAAGTTCAATCCAGAAACCACTATACCATAACGATCTACTTGGAAATTAAATAAAAAAGGAAGTTTAATAGAAAAGTAAATTGAATAAAAATGGAAATTGAATAAAAATAAAAACGAAAGTTGCATAAAATTAAATATGGAAGTTCAATCCAGAAACCACTATACCTTAACGATCTATTTGGAAATTAAATAAAAAAGGAAGTTTAATAGAAAAGTAAATTGAATAAAAATGGAAGTTGAATAAAAATAAAAATGACAGTTGCATAAAATTAAAAATGGAAGTTCAATCCAAAACCAATATGCCTTAACGATATACTTGGAAATTAAATAAAAAAGGAGGTTGAGTAGAAAAGAAACTTGAATAAAAATGGAAGTTAAATAAAAATAAAAATGAAAGTTGCAGAAAATTAAACACTGAAGTTCAATCCCGAAACCACAATACCTTAACGATCTATTTGGAAATTAAATAAAAAATGAAGTTTAATAGAATAGTAAATTGCATAAAATGGAGGTAGAATAAAAATAAAAATGAAAGTTGCATAAAATTAAAAATGTAAGTTCAATCCAAAAATAACTATACTTTAACGATCTATTTGGAAATTAAATAAAAAAGGAAGTTTAATAGAAAAGTAAATTGAATAAAAATGGAAGTTGAATAAAAATAAAAATGAAAGTTGCAGAAAATTAAAAATGAAAGTTCATTCCAGAAACCACTATACCTTAACGATCTATTTGGAAATTAAATAAAAAAGAAAGTTTAATAGAAAAGTAAATTGATTAAAAATGGAAGTAAAATAAAAATAAAAATGAAAGTTGCATAAAATTAAAAATGAAAGTTCAATCCAGAAACCACTATACCGTAACGATTTACTTGGAAATTAAATAAAAAAGGAAGTTTAATAGGAAAGTAAATTGAATTAAAATGGAAGTAGAATAAAAATAAAAATGAAAGTTGCATAAAATTAAAAATGCAAGTTCAATCCAGAAACCACTATACCTTAACAATCTATTTGGAAATTAAATAAAAAAGGAAGTTTAATAGAAAAGTGAACTGAATAAAAATCGAAGTTGAATAAAAATAAAAATGAAAGTTGCCGAAAATTAAATCTGGAAGTTCAATCCAGAAACCACTATACCTTAACGATCTACTTGGAAATTAAATAAAAAAGGAAGTTGAGTAGAAAAGAAACTTGAATAAAAAAAGAAGTTAAATAAAAATAAAAATGGAAGTTACAGAAAATTAAAAATGGACGTTCGTTCCAGAAACCACTACACCTTAATGATCTATTTGGAAATTAAATAAAAAAGGAAGTTAATAGAAAAGTAAATTGATTAAAAATGGAAGTAGAATAAAAATAAAAATGGAAGTTGCATAAAATTAAAAATGGAAGTTCTATCCAGAAACCACTATACCTTAACGATCTACTTGGAAATTAAATAAAAAAGGAAATTTAATAGGAAAGTAAATTGAATTAAAATGAAAATGAAAGTTGCATAAAATTAAAAATCGAAGTTCAATCCAGAAACCACTATACCTTAACGATCTACTTAGAAATTAAATAAAAAAGGAAGTTTAATAGAAAAGTAAACTGAATAAAAATGGAAGTTCATTAAAAATAAAAATGAAAATTCAATCCAAAAACCACTATGCCTTAACGATCTACTTGGAAATTAAATAAAAAAGGAAGTTGAGTAGAAAAGAAACTTGAATAAAAATGGAAGTTAAATAAAAATAAAAATGAAAGTTGCAGAAAATTAAATACTGAAGTTCAATCCCAAAACCACTATACCTTAACGATCTATTTGGAAATTAAATAAAAAATGAAGTTTAATAGAATAGTAAATTGCATAAAATGGAGGTAGAATAAAAATAAAAATGAAAGTTGCATAGAATTAAAAATGGAAGTTCAATCCAAAAATAACTATACTTTCACGCACTATTTGGAAATTAAATAAAAAAGGAAGTTTAATAGAAAAGTAAATTGAATAAAAATTGAAGTTCAATAAAAATAAAAATGAAAGTTGCAGAAAATTAAAAATGGAAGTTCATTCCAGAAACCACTATAACTTAACGATCTATTTGGAAATTAAATAAAAAAAAAAGTTTAATAGAAAAGTAAATTGATTAAAAATGGAAGTAAAATCAAAATAAAAATGAAAGTTGCATAAAATTAGAAATGGAAGTTCAATCCAGAAACCACTATACCGTAACGATCTACTTGGAAATTAAATAAAAAAGGAAGTTTAACAGGAAAGTAAATTGAATTAAAATGGAGGTAGAATAAAAATAAAAATGAAAGTTGCATAAAATGAAAAATGGATGTTCAATCCAAAAACCACTATACCTTAACGATCTATTTTGAAATTAAATAAAAAAGGAAGTTTAATAGAAAAGTAAATTGAATAAAATTGGAAGTGGAATAAAAATAAAAATGAAAGTGGCAGAAAATGAAATCTGGAAATTCAATCCAGAAACCACTATACCTTAACGATCTACTTGGAAATTAAATAAAAAAGGAAGTTGAATAAAAAGAAAAATGGAAGTTGCATAAAATTAAAAATGGAAGTTCAATCCAAAAATCACTATAACTTAACGATCTATTTGGAAATTAAATAAAAAAGGAAGTTTAATAGAAAAGTAAATTTAATAAAATTAGAAGTTGAATAAAAATAAAAATGAAAGTTGCATAAAACTAAAAATGGAAGTTCAATTCAAAAACCATTGTACTTTAACGATCTATTTGGAAATTAAATAAAATAGGAAGTTGAGTAGAAAAGAAACTGGAATAAAAAAGGACGTTAAATAAAAATAAAAATGAAGTTGCAGAAAATTAAAAATGGAAGTTCATTCCAGAAACCACTATACCTTAACGATCTATTTGGAAATTAAATAAAAAAAGAAGTTTAAGAGAAAAGTAAATTGAATAAAAATGGAAGTGGAATAAAATTAAAAATGAAAGTTGCATAAAATTAAAAATGAAAGTTCAATCCAAAAATCACTATACCTTAACGATCTATTTGGAAATTAAATAAAAAAGGAAGTTGAGTAGAAAAGAAACTTGAATAAAAAAGGAAGTTAAATAAAAATAAAAATGGAAGTTGCAGAAAATTAAAAATGGAAGTTCATTCAAGAAACCACTATAACTTAACGATCTATTTGGAAATTAAATAAAAAAGAAAGTTTAATAGAAAAGTAAATTGATTAAAAATGGATGTAAAATAAAAATAAAAATGAAAGTTGCATAAAATTAGAAACGGAAGTTCAATCCAGAAACCACTATACCGTAACGATCTACTTGGAAATTAAATAAAAAAGGAAGTTTAATAGGAAAGTAAATTGAATTAAAATGGAAGTAGAATAAAAATAAAAATGAAAGTTGCATAAAATTAAAAATGGAAGTTCAATCCAGAAACCACTATACCTTAACGATCTATTTGGAAATTAAATAAAAAAGGAAGTTTAATAGAAAAGTAAACTGAATAAAAATAGAAATTGAATAAAAATAAAAATGAAAGTGTCAGAAAATTAAATATGGAAGTTCAATCCAGAAACCACTATACCTTAACGATCTATTTGGAAATTAAATAAAAAAGGAAGTTTAATAGAAAAGTAAATTGAATAAAAATGGAAGTAGAATATAAATAAAAATGACAGTTGCATAAAATTAAAAATGGAAGTTCAATCCAAAAACCACTGTACCTTAACGATCTATTTGGAAAGTAACTAAAAAAAGAAGTTTAACAGAAAAGTAAATTCATTAAAAATAGAAGTAAAATAAAAATAAAAATGAAAGTTGCATAAAATTAAAAATGGAAGTTCAATCCAGAAACCACTATACCTTAACGATCTACTTGGAAATTAAATAAAAAAAGAAGTTTAATAGGAAAGTAAATTGAATTATAATGGAAGTAGAATAAAAATAAAATTGAAAGTTGCATAAAATTAAAAATGGAAGTTCAATCCAGAAAGCACTATACCTTAACGATCTATTTGGAAATTAAATAAAAAAGGAAGTTTAATAGAAAAGTAAACTGAATAAAAATAGAAGTTGAATAAAAATAAAAATGAAAGTTGTTGAAAATTAAATATGGAAGTTCAATCCAAAAACCACTATACCTTAATGATCTGTTTGGAAATTAAATAAAAAAGGAAGTTTAATAGAAAAGTAAATTGAATAAAAATGGAAGTTGGATAAAAATAAAAATGAAAGTTGCATAAAATTAAAAATGGAAGTTCAATCCAGAAACCACTATACCTTAACGATCTATTTGGAAATTAAATAAAAAAGGAAGTTTAATAGAAAAGTAAACTGAATAAAAATAGAAGTTGAATAAAAATAAAAATGAAAGTTGCAGAAAATTAAATATGGAAGTTCAATCCAGAAACCACTATACCTTAACGATCTACTTGGAAATTAAATAAAAAAGGAAGTTAATAGAAAAGTATATTGATTAAAAATGGAAGTAGAATAAAAATAAAAATGGAAGTTGCATAAAATTAAAAATAGAAGTTCTATCCAGAAACCACTATACCTAAGCGATCTACTTGGAAATTAAATAAAAAAGGAAGTTTAATAGAAAAGTAAATTGAATAAAAATGGAAGTTCATTAAAAATAAAAATGATATCATTTGTCCTATAATATTTGGTATAACTACTACTATACATTTTTAGCCTCTATTGATCTAATTATTAGTTATATATGATATCTTAAAAATTCATTTCAATAATTGATTGCAATTATTAAATTGATATACGTTATATATGATATGTTTTTTAATTTTTCATGTTGTGAAGTATTAAAAATTTTGAATGATGTATAATAAGATTTATATACACAAATTAAATAAAAATATTTTATTTATATTAGAAAATACAACTAAATAGCATAATTTTTTTTTTAAATTTATTATGTTCACTTTGTAAAATCCCGTGCATCGCACGGGTGACTACTAGTTATATATATAACTAAATGTAGTTGTTAAGTCAAAAGACTCCAAAACTTGAATCCTAAATTCTCATAATTTTGAAGAAAAAAAATATTATGTAGCACTTTCTTTCACCTCATTTCCCACTCTTCAAGCCTTCTCACTCTCTCTCCCTATATAAAATATAAAATACTAAAATATTCATCCATATCCATCACCAACAATAATTTTTATCCCAAAATAATAAAATATTCATCCATATCCATCACCCACAATAATATCTATCTCACTCTCAGTCTCAATTTAAAAAAAAAAAAAAACCCACAACTCCTACAACTTCTACACACGCGTTTCTCTATTCAATTTATTCTAATCAAATTCAATCATTCTTTCATCTACCCATCTTTTATTTCTCAGAATAACTCATCTTCTCCATTGCTACATTTTGCAAGTTTGATGATCTGGAAAAATCATTACAAGGTCAATGTAATATTATTTCTTATTTTATATGTATTTTTTTGTGTTTGTTACTTTTTGTGTATATATTTCATTTTCTCAATATTTTTCAATTTATCTACACATCTTTTCATCTTCTCCATTTTTATGCTCCTATTACTATTTCTTACTTTATATGCATTTTTTCAATGTTTATTACTTTTGTATGCATATATATATATATATATTTATATTTTGCCGATATTTTTTAGTTTATCTATACACCTTTTCATCTTCTCTATTATTACATTCAGTCATTCTCTCATCTACCTATCTTTTCTCAAAATAACTCATCTTCTCGATTGTTATATTTTTCAAGTTTAATGATCTGTGAAAATCATTACAAAGTCAGTGTAATATTATTTTTTACTTTATATGTATTTTTTCAGTATTTGTTACTTTGTGTACATATATTTTTTTCTAATATTTTTCAGTTCATCTACACATCTTTTCATTTTCTCCATTTTTATGCTCCTAATATTATTTCCTACTTTATATGTATTTTTCCAATGTATTACTTTTGTGTGTATATTTTTTTTTTCTAATATTTTTCAATTCATTTACACATCTTTTCATCTTCTTCATTATTACATTTTGCATGATTTGGGCTTGCTTTTTTCTTTTCTTTTTTAATTTGTGATTTGCGTTTGTTCTTTAATTTAATCATATTTGAAACTCATCAAATCTTGAATTTAATTTTTTTTTTATTATTTTATCTCATATCTATCACACCATCACACCCATTAATGGTTTCAGGTAAACTCTCGAAATCAAGAAGATCAGCTATGCATAGAGTTAATCTCACATTCTCTCAAATGAGAGTTCTTCGAATCATCTGCAACCAATATACACCCAATTAAATACACACACACAAAAGAGCTTCAAAACCTTAAACACAATTTCTCAATTTTAAAAGTTTTAAAAATAAAAAATATATTTGGCTTAAAGTGATAGGTACATCTAACAATATTTAATTTTTAAAATTTTAAATTCTATCTAAACATATCTAATTTTAAATTTTAAATTTTTTTTTACAATATTAAAAAAAATGGTTCAAATCTATTAGTGTATTATCTAAATTTTGAATTAATCTTACTGGATTTAACATTTAAATTTTAAAATTAAATAAAAGGCCTAATTATATGATTCCAGGAATTCCAGTACTTTATTCTGAATTTTTCATTTTTTTTTAATTTGTACAAAATTTAATGCTAAGTGTTGATTTTTTTATTGGCTATCCATGATTTTATCCAAATTTCTTTTTGTAGGCTATAATGATAACAATTGACCCTAGTTGGCCACCATGCCTTCCTTAAGGCTTAGTCCCAAGAAAGTCATGGGTTCAATTCCCTTTAAAGGTTGAATTAAGGGAGTGCAAGCATTTAGGTGCTTTGCCAATGGTGGGGAGATTTTTCCTATAGGTGCTAATCTAACAATTAACAACTAACATTTGCAGATCAAAAATAAATAAATAATAATGATAACAATTGCCTAGCATTAATTTTAAAATTTTCTATCAATGTATTTTTTTTTTTTTTGAAAAAATTATCATCAAGCATGCAATTTAAAAATTAAATATATTTTATTCTATTACAACTTTATGTAAAAAGTAAATTTATTTTGCTACTATTCAAGAAAATATATATGCCTTTATTTTGATATAACAAACAAAATTAAATTATCTTTTACTCATACGTAATCTCTCATTAATATTTTATCTTTTTAAATTTTGATTATCAACAACTGAATTCCCACATTTCTCTCTTCTTTTTTTGTAGGATGTTTATTTTGGTTGAAAATTTATTTGTTTCATATATATTTTAATGAAAAATATTTTCCACTAAAATAAAAATTAATTTTCTGTAGTCAATGAAAAATATTTTTCTGCGGCCTACTTTTTTTTATTACTAAAAATCATGAACTAATTTTTTATGGTAGAGGAAAAAGAACGGCAGCAGTAGTGAAGGTGGTGGACAAGAGATGATGGTGGTGGTGGTGGTGATGGTGATGGCGAAAGAGATTAGTGGTGAAGTTGTGGTAGTGGTAGTGTAAATGGAGTGGCAGGGGTGAAAGAGAGGTAATGGTAGTAGTAATGGCAGTAGTGGCAGTGGTGGTAGTGGAGTGGTGGCGATAGTAGTAGTAATGGTAGTCGTAGAGGTGAAATGGCGACAGTATAAGTAATGGTGGTAGTGGAATGGCGTTTTGCAATAGTGGTGAAGGTCGTAAAAGAGATGGGTGGTGAGAGAGAGAGAGAGATGAGTGAGAGACAGATAGAGAAAAGAAAGAGAGAGACAGAGACAAAGACAGAGTGATGAGCGAGAGAGAGAAAAAGTGGTCGCTAAAAGTGCATTTTCTTGTAGTGGAAAGCTCAGTAAATAGAGAAGAGATGGGGGAGAGAATGAGCAATGTGAACACAATGGGGGAGAGAGACAAACAGACACATAGAGAGAAAGAGAGAGAGAGACAAAAGTGAGAGACAAACAAACAGACACAGAGAGAGAAAGAAAGAGAGAAGAGTGATAAGTGAGAGAGAGATAAAGAGAGAAAGAGATATAGAGTGAGAGAGACAGAGAGACAGAGAGAGAAATAGATAGAGAGAGACATATAGAAAAATAGAGAGAAACAAGAGATGAGAGAGACATATAGAAAGAGAGCGTAAAGAGATGAACGATAGAGAGAATAGAAAAATAGAGAGATAGAGAGAAAAGAGATAAGCGAGAGAGAGAGAGAGAGAAAAGAGAGATGAGCGAGAAAGACAAAGAGAGAAAAGAGATGAGAGAGATAGAGAGAAGAGAGATGAGCGAGAGAGAGACATAGAGAGAAGACCAAGGAGAGAGATAGAGAGAAGAAAGATGAACGAAAGACACGCAGACAGACAGACAAACAGATAGATAGACAAACAGACAGAGAAAGAAGAGTGATGAGTGAAAGAGAGAAAGAGAAGAGTGGTGGTAGTTGAATGTCATTTGCAATAGTGGTAAATGTGGTAGAGAAGATGGGTGGTGAGAGAGAGAGATGAGTAAGAGACGAATAGAGAAAAGAGATAGAGAGACAGAGTGATGAGCGAAAAAGAGACAAAGTGGTCGCTAAAAGTGCATTTTCTTGTAGTGGATCGATAAATCGATAGGGAGCTCAATAAATAAAGAAGACAGATAATTCAAAACTCTGTTCAAAACTTAATTCAAATCAATTTTTTAAATATTTTAAATATTTTAAAAATATTTTAATTTTGTAAGAGACAGATAAAGAAGAGAGATATAGTGATGAGCGAGAGAGAGAGATAGACAAAGTGGTTGCTAAAAGTGTATTTTCTTATAGTGGATCGATAAATCGAGAAGGAGCTCGATAAATAGAGAAGATGTAAGTAAGAGAGTAAGCAAGGCGAACATAGTGAAGGAGAAATAGACAAATGGACAAGTAGACACAGAGAGAGAAAGAAGAGTGATGAGTGAGAGAGAGACAAAGAGAGAGAGATAGACAGAAAAAAAGATAGAGAGAGAAAGAAAGAGAGATGGAAAGATAGAAAAAGAGAGAGAAACAAGAGATGAGCGAGAGATAGACAAAAAAAGAGAGAAATAGAACGAAAAGAGATGAGCGAGAGAGAGAGACACAGAAAAAGAGAGAGACAGAAAGAGAAGAGAAATGATAGAGAGAGATAGAAAGATAAGAGAGAGAGAGAGAGAAAAAAAAAATGAAAGAGATAAAGATAAGAGAGATGAGCGAGAGAGATAGAGAGAAGAGAGATATGCGAGAGACACAGAGAGAAAATGAGAGAGAGAGAGAGAAACAGGCAGACACAGAAAGAGAGAGAGATAGAGATAGAGAGAAATGAATGAAAAGAGATAAAGAGAAGAGAGAGAGATAGAGACAGAGAGACAGGAAGATGAAAAAATAAATGAAAAGAGAAATGTTATATCAAAAGAGTAAGACGACATTGTTTTTTTAAATTCTTTTTGCAACAGAAAAATGCCGTTGAATTTATTCAAACCATTTTGTGACTGTATATATATGAAGCTATCTCAAAACTGCAACACTATGCTAGGTTAGAGTTTTCCAAAAACTCTTTTGAGAAAATTATACTTTCTTGTTTTCCGTGTTATATTGTTTTTACTAATTTTTTTTAATATTTTAAGTATTTTTTAAAATTTTTAGACACACCTAACATAAATACACCTAAAAATTTTAAAAATTGTAAAAAAAATCTTTTAAAAATTCACTAAATACCAAAAATATAAAAAAATACAATAATTCAATACATTTTTTTTTGTATTTTTATGTATTTATTAATTTTTAAAAATATTTTTTCATAAATTTTTTATTTTTTAGATACATCTAAGTAAGGTACATCTAAAAAAAAATATTTAAATTTAAAAAATATTCACTAAAAAAAAAAAAACACGAAAGCCACTTTTTGTGACAGTAGAAAATGCCGTCTCAAAAAAGCAGAGTATTTGCGACGGCACCATTTGCCGTCTAAAAAAAGCAGAGCATTTGCGACGGCACTATTTGCCGTCTCAAAAAATAAGAGTATTTGCGACGGTATTTTCTGCCGTCGCAAATACTCTCATTTTTTGAGACGGCAAATGGTGCCGTCGCAAATACTCTGTTTTTTTGAGACGGCATTTTCTGCCGTCGCAAAAAGTGACTTTTTGAGACGGCAAGTGTGCCGTCGCAAATAGTTCTGTCTCATATACCAAGTTTTCTTGTAGTGAGTGTCTGCTATGCACCCAGCATAACAGATACTGTTGTGCTGTCGTATGGGTTTATTTCGGAATCCGTTTTGATAATCTGAACCGTTCACATTTTAGAGTATATCGAGTAGGATATACATGTAAAAAATTAAAAATGAAAGTTGCATAAAATTAAAAATGGAAGTTCAATCCAGAAACCACTATACCTTAACGATCTACTTGGAAATTAAATAAAAAAAGAAGTTTAATAGGAAAGTAAATTGAATTATAATGGAAGTAGAATAAAAATAAAATTGAAAGTTGCATAAAATTAAAAATGGAAGTTCAATCCAGAAAGCACTATACCTTAACGATCTATTTGGAAATTAAATAAAAAAGGAAGTTTAATAGAAAAGTAAACTGAATAAAAATAGAAGTTGAATAAAAATAAAAATGAAAGTTGTTGAAAATTAAATATGGAAGTTCAATCCAGAAACCACTATACCTTAATGATCTATTTGGAAATTAAATAAAAAAGGAAGTTTAATAGAAAAGTAAATTGAATAAAAATGGAAGTTGGATAAAAATAAAAATGAAAGTTGCATAAAATTAAAAATGGAAGTTCAATCCAGAAACCACTATACCTTAACGATCTATTTGGAAATTAAATAAAAAAGGAAGTTTAATAGAAAAGTAAACTGAATAAAAATAGAAGTTGAATAAAAATAAAAATGAAAGTTGCAGAAAATTAAATATGGAAGTTCAATCCAGAAACCACTATACCTTAACGATCTACTTGGAAATTAAATAAAAAAGGAAGTTAATAGAAAAGTATATTGATTAAAAATGGAAGTAGAATAAAAATAAAAATGGAAGTTGCATAAAATTAAAAATAGAAGTTCTATCCAGAAACCACTATACCTAAGCGATCTACTTGGAAATTAAATAAAAAAGGAAGTTTAATAGAAAAGTAAATTGAATAAAAATGGAAGTTCATTAAAAATAAAAATGAAAGTCGCATAAAATTAAAAATGGAAGTTCAATCCAAAAACCACTATGTCTTAACGATCTACTTGGAAATTAAATAAAAAAGGAAGTTGAGTAGAAAAGAAACTTGAATAAAAATGGAAGTTAAATAAAAATAAAAATGAAAGTTGCAGAAAATTAAATACTGAAGTTCAATCCCGAAACCACTATACCTTAACGATCTATTTGGAAATTAAATAAAAAATGAAGTTTAATAGAATAGTAAATTGCATAAAATGGAGGTAGAATAAAATAAAAATGAAAGTTGCATAAAATTAAAAATGGAAGTTCAATCCAAAAATAACTATACTTTAAGGATCTATTTGGAAATTAAATAAAAAAGGAAGTTTAATAGAAAAGTAAATTGAATAAAAATGGAAGTTGAATAAAAATAAAAATGAAAGTTGCAGAAAATTAAAAATGAAAGTTCATTCCAGAAACCACTATACCTTAACGATCTATTTGGAAATTAAATAAAAAAGAAAGTTTAATAGAAAAGTAAATTGATTAAAAATGGAAGTAAAATAAAAATAAAAATGAAAGTTGCATAAAATTAAAAATGGAAGTTCAATCCAAAAACCACTACACCGTAACGATCTACTTGGAAATTAAATAAAAAAGGAAGTTTAATAGGAAAGTAAATTGAATTAAAATGGAAGTAGAATAAAAATAAAAATGAAAGTTGCACAAAATTAAAAATGGAAGTTCAATCCAGAAACCACTATACCTTAACGATCTATTTGTAAATTAAATAAAAAAGGAAGTTTAATAGAAAAGTAAACTGAATAAAAATCGAAGTTGAATAAAAATAAAAATGAAAGTTGCAGAAAATTAAATTTGGAAGTTCAGTCCAGAAACCACTATACTTTAACGATCTACTTGGAAATTAAATAAAAAAGGAAGTTGAGTAGAAAAGAAACTTGAATAAAAAAAGAAGTTAAATAAAAATAAAAATGGAAGTTACAGAAAATTAAAAATGGACGTTCGTTCCAGAAACCACTATACCTTAATGATCTATTTGGAAATTAAATAAAAAAGGAAGTTAATAGAAAAGTAAATTGATTAAAAATGGAAATAGAAAAAAAAATAAAAATGGAAGTTGCATAAAATTAAAAATGGAAGTTCTATCCAGAAACCACTATACCTTCACGATCTACTCGGAAAGTAAATAAAAAAGGAAGTTGAATAGGAAAGTAAATTGAATTAAAATGGAAGTAGAATAAAAATAAAAATGAAAGTTGCAGAAAATTAAATATGGAAGTTCAGTCCAGAAACCACTATACCTTAACGATCTATTTGGAAATTAAATAAAAAAGGAAGTTTAATAGAAAAGTAAATTGAATAAAAATGGAAGTTGAATAAAAATAAAAATGAAAGTTGCATAAAATTAAAAATGGAAGTTTAATCTAGAAACCACTATACCTTAACGATCTATTTGGAAATTAAATAAAAAAGGAAGTTTAATAGAAAAGTAAACTGAATAAAAATAGAAGTTGAATAAAAATAAAATTGAAAGTTGCAGAAAATTAAATATGGAAGTTCAATCCAGAAACCACTATACCTTAACGATCTATTTCGAAATTAAAGAAAAAAGGAAGTTTAATAGAAAAGTAAATTGAATAAAAATGGAAGTTGAATAAAAATAAAAATGACAGTTGCATAAAATTAAAAATGGAAGTTCAATCCCAAAACCACTATACCTTAACGATCTATTTGGAAATTAAATAATAAAGGATGTTTAATAGAAAAGTAAATTGAATAAAAATGGAAGTTCATTAAAAATAAAAATGAAAGTTGCATAAAATTAAAAATGGAAGTTCAATCCAAAAACCACTATACCTTAACGATCTACTTGGAAATTAAATAAAAAAGAAAGTTGAGTAGAAAAGAAACTTGAATAAAAAAAGAAGTTAAATAAAAATAAAAATGGAAGTTACAGAAAATTAAAAATGGACGTTCGTTCCAGAAACCACTATACCTTAATGATCTATTTGGAAATTAAATAAAAAAGGAAGTTAATAGAAAAGTAAATTGATTAGAAATGGAAGTAGAATAAAAATAAAAATGGAAGTTGCATAAAATTAAAAATGGAAGTTCTATCCAGAAACCACTATACCTTAACGATCTACTTGGAAATTAAATAAAAAAGGAAGTGTAATAGAAAAGTAAATTGAATAAAAATGAAAGTTCATTAAAAATAAAAATGAAAGTCGCATAAAAATAAAAATGGAAGTTCTATCCAAAAACCACTATGCCTTAACGATCTACTTGGAAATTAAATAAAAATAAAAATGAAAGTTGCAGAAAATTAAATACTGAAGTTCAATCCCAAAAACACTATACCTTAACGATCTATTTGGAAATTAAATAAAAAATGAAGTTTAATAGAATAGTAAATTGCATAAAATGGAGGTAGAATAAAAATAAAAATGAAAGTTGCATAAAATTAAAAATGGAAGTTCAATCCAAAAATAACTATACTTTAACGATCTATTTGGAAATTAAATAAAAAAGGAAGTTTAATAGAAAAGTAAATCGAATAAAAATGGAAGTTGAATAAAAATAAAAATGAAAGTTGCAGAAATTAAAAATGGAAGTTCATTCCAGAAACCACTATACCTTAACGATCTATTTGGAAATTAAATAAAAAAGAAAGTTTAATAGAAAAGTAAATTGATTAAAAATGGAAGTAAAATAAAAATAAAAATGAAAGTTGCATAAAATTAAAAATGGAAGTTCAATCACGAAACCACTATACCTTAACTATCTATTTGGAAATTAAATAAAAAAGGAAGTTTAATAGAAAAGTAAACGGAATAAAAATCGAAGTTGAATAAAAATAAAAATGAAAGTTGCAGAAAATTAAATCTGGAAGTTCAATCCAGAAACCACTATAGCTTAACGATCTACTTGGAAATTAAATAAAAAAGGATGTTGAGTAGAAAAGAAACTTGAATAAAAAAAGAAGTTAAATAAAAATAAAAATGGAAGTTACAGAAGATTAAAAATGGACATTTGTTCAAGAAACCACTATACCTTAATGATCTATTTGGAAATTAAATAAAAAAGGAAGTTAATAGAAAAGTAAATTGATTAAAAATGGAAGTAGAATAAAAATAAAAATGAAAGTTGCATAGAATTAAAAATGGAAGTTCTATCCAGAAACCACTATACCTTAACGATCCACTTGGAAATTAAATAAAAAAGGAAGTTTAATAGGAAAGTAAATTGAATTAAAATGGAAGTAGAATAAAAATAAAAATGAAAGTTGCATAAAATTAAAAATGGAAGTTCAATCAGAAACCACTATACCTTAACGATCTACTTGGAAATTAAATAAAAAAGGAAGTTTAATAGAAAAGTAAACTGAATAAAAATGGGAGTTCATTAAAAATAAAAATGAAAGTTGCATAAAATTAAAAATGGAAGTTCAATCCAAAAACCACTTTGCCTTAACGATCTACTTGGAAATTAAATAAAAAAGGAAGTTGAGTAGAAAAGAAACTTGAATAAAAATGGAAGTTAAATAAAAATAAAAATGAAAGTTGCAGAAAATTAAATACTGAAGTTCAATCCCGAAACCACTATACCTTAACGATCTATTTGGAAATTAAATAAAAAATGAAGTTTTATAGAATAGTAAATTGCATAAAATGGAGGTAGAATAAAAATAAAAATGAAAGTTGCATAAAATTTAAAATGGAAGTTCAATCCAAAAATAACTATACTTTAACGATCTATTTGGAAATTAAATAAAAAAGGAAGTTTAATAGAAAAGTAAATTGAATAAAAATGGAAGTTGAATAAAAATAAAAATGAAAGTTGCAGAAAATTAAAAATGGAAGTTCATTCCAGTAACCACTATACCTTAACGATCTATTTGGAAATTAAATAAAAAAGAAAGTTTAATAGAAAAGTAAATTGATTAAAAATAGAAGTAAAATAAAAATAAAAATGAACGTTGCATAAAATTAAAAATGGAAGTCCAATCCAGAAACCACTATACCTTAATGATCTATTTGGAATTTAAATAAAAAAGCAAGTTTAATAGAAAAGTAAACGGAATAAAAATCGAAGTTGAATAAAAATAAAAATGAAAGTTGCAGAAAATTAAATCTGGAAGTTCAATCCAGAAACCACTATACCTTAATGATCTACTTGGAAATTAAATAAAAAAGGAAGTTGAGTAGAAAAGAACCTTGAATAAAAAGAGAAGTTAAATAAAAATAAAAATGGAAGTTACAGAAAATTAAAAATGGACATTTGTTCCAGAAACCATTATACCTTAATGATCTATTTGGAAATTAAATAAAAAAGGAAGTTAATAGAAAAGTAAATTGATTAAAAATGGATGTAGAATAAAAATAAAAATGAAAGTTGCAGAAAATTAAATATGGAAGTTCAATTCAAAAACCACTATACCTTAACGATCTATTTGGAAATTAAATAAAAAAGGAAGTTGAGTAGAAAAGAAACATGAATAAAAAAGGAAGTAAAATAAAAATAAAAATGGAAGTTGCAGAAAATTAAAAATGAAAGTTCATTCCAGAAACCACTATACCTTAACGATCTATTTGGAAATTAAATAAAAAAGAAAGTTTAATAGAAAAGTAAATTGATTAAAAATGGAAGGAAAATAAAAATAAAAATGAAAGTTGCATAAAATTAAAAATGAAAGTTCAATCCAGAAACCACTATACCTTATCGATCTACTTGGAAATTAAATAAAAAAGGAAGTTTAATAGGAAAGTAAATTGAATTAAAATGGAAGTAGAATAAAAATAAAAATGAAAGTTACATAAAATTAAAAATGGAAGTTCAATCTAGAAACCACTATACCTTAACGATCTATTTGGAAATTAAATAAAAAAGGAAGTTTAACAGAAAAGTAAATTGAATAAAAATGGAAGTTGAATAAAAATAAAAGTGGAAGTTGCAGAAAATTAAATATGGAAGTTCAATCCAGAAACCACTATACCTTAACGATCTATTTGGAAATTAAATAAAAAAGGAAGTTTAATAGAAAAGTAAATTGAATAAAAATGGAAGTTGAATAAAAATAAAAATGAAAGTTGCATAAAATTAAAAATGGAAGTTCAATCCAAAAACCACTATACCTTAACGATCTATTTGGAAATTAAATAAAAAAGGAAGTTTAATAGAAAAGTAAATTGAATAAAATTAGAAGTGGAATAAAAATAAAAATGAAAGTTGCATAAAATTAAAAATGGAAGTTCAATCCAAAAATCACTATACCTTAACGATCTATTTGGAAATTAAATAAAAAAGGAAGTTGAGTAGAAAAGAAACTTGAAGAAAAAAGGAAGTTAAATAAAAATAAAAATGGAAGTTGCAGAAAATTAAAAATGGAAGTTCATTGCAGAAACTACTATACCCTAACGATCTATTTGGAAATTAAATAAAAAAGAAAGTTTAATAGAAAAGTAAATTGAATAAAAATGGAAGTAGAATATAAATAAAAATGACAGTTGCATAAAATTAAAAATGGAAGTTCAATCCAAAAACCACTATACCTTAACGATCTATTTGGAAATTAAATAAAAAAGGAAGTTTAATAGAAAAGTAAATTGATTAAAAATAGAAGTAAAATAAAAATAAAAATGAAAGTTGCATAAAATTAAAAATGGAAGTTCAATCCAGAAACCACTATACCTTAACGATCTACTTGGAAATTAAATAACAAAAGAAGTTTAATAGGAAAGTAAATTGAATAAAAATAGAAGTTGAATAAAAATAAAAATGAAAGTTGCAGAAAATTAAATATGGAAGTTCAGTCCAGAAACCACTATACCTTAACGATCTATTTGGAAATTAAATAAAAAAGGAAGTTTAATAGAAAAGTAAATTGAATAAAAATGGAAGTTGAATAAAAATAAAAATGAAAGTTGCATAAAATTAAAAATGGAAGTTTAATCTAGAAACCACTATACCTTAACGATCTATTTTGAAATTAAATAAAAAAGGAAGTTTAATAGAAAAGTAAACTGAATAAAAATAGAAGTTGAATAAAAATAAAATTGAAAGTTGCAGAAAATTAAATATGGAAGTTCAATCCAGAAACCACTATACCTTAACGATCTATTTCGAAATTAAAGAAAAAAGGAAGTTTAATAGAAAAGTAAATTGAATAAAAATGGAAGTTGAATAAAAATAAAAATGACAGTTGCATAAAATTAAAAATGGAAGTTCAATCCCAAAACCACTATACCTTAACGATCTATTTGGAAATTAAATAATAAAGGATGTTTAATAGAAAAGTAAATTGAATAAAAATGGAAGTTCATTAAAAATAAAAATGAAAGTTGCATAAAATTAAAAATGGAAGTTCAATCCAAAAACCACTATACCTTAACGATCTACTTGGAAATTAAATAAAAAAGAAAGTTGAGTAGAAAAGAAACTTGAATAAAAAAAGAAGTTAAATAAAAATAAAAATGAAAGTTACAGAAAATTAAAAATGGACGTTCGTTCCAGAAACCACTATACCTTAATGATCTATTTGGAAATTAAATAAAAAAGGAAGTTAATAGAAAAGTAAATTGATTAGAAATGGAAGTAGAATAAAAATAAAAATGGAAGTTGCATAAAATTAAAAATGGAAGTTCTATCCAGAAACCACTATACCTTAACGATCTACTTGGAAATTAAATAAAAAAGGAAGTGTAATAGAAAAGTAAATTGAATAAAAATGGAAGTTCATTAAAAATAAAAATGAAAGTCGCATAAAATTAAAAATGGAAGTTCTATCCAAAAACCACTATGCCTTAACGATCTACTTGGAAATTAAATAAAAATAAAAATGAAAGTTGCAGAAAATTAAATACTGAAGTTCAATCCCGAAAACACTATACCTTAACGATCTATTTGGAAATTAAATAAAAAATGAAGTTTAATAGAATAGTAAATTGCATAAAATGGAGGTAGAATAAAAATAAAAATGAAAGTTGCATAAAATTAAAAATGGAAGTTCAATCCAAAAATAACTATACTTTAACGATCTATTTGGAAATTAAATAAAAAAGGAAGTTTAATAGAAAAGTAAATTGAATAAAAATGGAAGTTGAATAAAAATAAAAATGAAAGTTGCAGAAAATTAAAAATGGAAGTTCATTCCAGTAACCACTATACCTTAACGATCTATTTGGAAATTAAATAAAAAAGAAAGTTTAATAGAAAAGTAAATTGATTAAAAATGGAAGTAAAATAAAAATAAAAATGAAAGTTGCATAAAATTAAAAATGGAAGTTCAATCCAAAAACCACTATACCGTAACGATCTACTTGGAAATTAAATAAAAAAGGAAGTTTAATAGGAAAGTAAATTGAATTAAAATGGAAGTAGAATAAAAATAGAAATGAAAGTTGCATAAAATTAAAAATGGAAGTCCAATCCAGAAACCACTATGCCTTAATGATCTATTTGGAATTTAAATAAAAAAGCAAGTTTAATAGAAAAGTAAACGGAATAAAAATCGAAGTTGAATAAAAATAAAAATGAAAGTTGCAGAAAATTAAATCTGGAATTTCAATCCAGAAACCACTATACCTTAACGATCTATTTGGAAATTAAATAAAAAAGGAAGTTGAGTAGAAAAGAACCTTGAATAAAAAGAGAAGTTAATAAAAATAAAAATGGAAGTTACAGAAAATTAAAAATGGACATTTGTTCCAGAAACCATTATACCTTAATGATCTATTTGGAAATTAAATAAAAAAGGAAGTTAATAGAAAAGTAAATTGATTAAAAATGGATGTAGAATAAAAATAAAAATGAAAGTTGCAGAAAATTAAATATGGAAGTTCAATTCAAAAACCACTATACCTTAACGATCTATTTGGAAATTAAATAAAAAAGGAAGTTGAGTAGAAAAGAAACATGAATAAAAAAGGAAGTTAAATAAAAATAAAAATGGAAGTTGCAGAAAATTAAAAATGGAAGTTCATTCCAGAAACCAATATACCTCAATGATCTATTCGAAAATTAAATAAAAAAGGAAGTTCAATAGAAAAGTAAATTAATTAAAAATGGAAGTAGAATAAAAATAAAAATTGAAGTTGCATAAAATTAGAAATGCAAGTTCTATCCAGATACCACTATACCTTATCGATCTATTTGGAAATTAAATAAAAAAGGAAGTTTGATAGGAAAGTTAATTGAATTAAAATGGAAGTAGAATAAAAATAAAAATGAAAGTTACATAAAATTAAAAATGGAAGTTCAATCTAGAAACCACTATACCTTAACGATCTATTTGGAAATTAAATAAAAAAGGAAGTTTAACAGAAAAGTAAATTGAATAAAAATGGAAGTTGAATAAAAATAAAAGTGGAAGTTGCAGAAAATTAAATATGGAAGTTCAATCCAGAAACCACTATACCTTAACGATCTATTTGGAAATTAAATAAAAAAGGAAGTTTAATAGAAAAGTAAATTGAATAAAAATGGAAGTTGAATAAAAATAAAAATGAAAGTTGCATAAAATTAAAAATGGAAGTTCAATCCAAAAACCACTATACCTTAACGATCTATTTGGAAATTAAATAAAAAAGGAAGTTTAATAGAAAAGTAAATTGAATAAAATTAGAAGTGGAATAAAAATAAAAATGAAAGTTG
The DNA here is from genome assembly GCF_055761805.1 of Camellia sinensis. NCBI lineage: Eukaryota > Viridiplantae > Streptophyta > Magnoliopsida > Ericales > Theaceae > Camellia > Camellia sinensis. Next base: position 41,552,086 of record NW_028128987.1, on the reverse strand, counting down.
CATAAAATTAAAAATGGAAGTTCAATCCAAAAATCACTATACCTTAACGATCTATTTGGAAATTAAATAAAAAAGGAAGTTGAGTAGAAAAGAAACTTGAAGAAAAAAGGAAGTTAAATAAAAATAAAAATGGAAGTTGCCGAAAATTAAAAACGGAAGTTCATTGCAGAAACTACTATACCCTAACGATCTATTTGGAAATTAAATAAAAAAGAAAGTTTAATAGAAAAGTAAATTGAATAAAAATGGAAGTAGAATACAAATAAAAATGACAGTTGCATAAAATTAAAAATGGAAGTTCAATCCAAAAACCACTATACCTTAACGATCTATTTGGAAATTAAATAAAAAAGGAAGTTTAATAGAAAAGTAAATTGAATAAAAATGGAAGTTGAATAAAAATAAAAATGACAGTTGCATAAAATTAAAAATGGAAGTTCAATCCAAAAACCACTATACCTTAACGATCTATTTGGAAATTAAATAAAAAAGGATGTTTAATAGAAAAGTAAATTGAATAAAAAAGGAAGTTCATTAAAAATAAAAATGAAAGTTGCATAAAATTAAAAATGGAAGTTCAATCCAAAAACCACTATACCTTAACGAACTACTTGGAAATTAAATAAAAAAGAAAGTTGAGTGGAAAAGAAACATGAATAAAAAAAGAAGTTAAATAAAAAAAAAATGGAAGTTACAGAAAATCAAAAATGGACGTTCGTTCCAGAAACCACTATACCTTAATGATCTATTTGGAAATTAAATAAAAAAGGAAGTTAATAGAAAAGTAAATTGATTAAAAATGGAAGTTGCATAAAATTAAAAATGGAGGTTCTATCCAGAAACGACTATACCTTAACGATCTACTTGGAAATTAAATAAAAAAGAAGTTTAATAGAAAAGTAAATTGAATAAAAATGGAAGTTCATTAAAAATAAAAGTGAAAGTCGCATAAAATTAAAAATGGATGTAACGCCCTCAAATAATAACATTAAACCCAACAAATAAGACAAGCGTTGATAGATAAACTAACCACCTTCTATCATTCATTAGAATTCCATTACATAAGTATTACATGTTAATCTCATAACAAAATGCCCTACGGGCTTACAGCTTTCCAAGTTAACACTTGGTTACAACAAAGAGGTCTAACTCGTTTACACATTGAGCCCTTGGCTTGAAATTACATGTAATACATCAAAAGTAAAACGACAAAACTATGCCCGCCACTAGCCTCCCAGCTATGTCCTTGGAGGTGGCATGTTTCCTGCACCTGAAAATGATGTTTCCATATAGGGTGAGCCACAGCCCAGTAGAAATACACTAAACCAACCATGGACAATGACTAAAACATTAGCAATTGATAGTTGGTCAACACTGATACTATCACATAAATTACATATTTATGTCAACGACTTACAAGTCCCAATTACTTTTCATTTTCCCTTTTTCAACAGATAAGCATGCTAGCTCTATCATTATTTCCACAGATATGTATAAAAACTATATCTCACATTCAGATAAGCATAAAAGCTATATCCACATTCTCGACAGATATGTATATCAACAATATCCACAGATAAGCATACAAGCTGTATCCATATTCTACAACAGATATGTATATCAACAATATCCACAGATAAGCATACAAGCTGTATCCACACTTCACAAAGATAAGCATATGAGCTCTATCTTCACTTCTCTAGACAAGCATATGAGCTCTGTCTACGGAGTACATCCCCTATCTCCTCCAAATACCTATCCGGTTTAGAGGTACATCCCCTATCTCCCCCTAAACCGCGGAGTACATCCCCTATCTCCTCCTCTACACACAACATATATAAACACAATGGTTCTATATACAATCACACAATACATACAATTAATGTATTCAATTAACCGTCAAGTTCCATGACACATTTCATTGATTAGTTTCAGTTTGCCTAATCAACATACATTGTCTACAACAATCACGACTATCCTCCACCGACAGCCCAAAGCAGTTATTTCTAAACAGAAAATAAATGCACAAATGGATATTCAATCAACATTTCATTTCCTCATTTCTCACCAATTAATTATCCCAATTAATTAAACAATGTAATTAGGCCAATTCCCATAATTAACATTTCAACCCTTAGGTCCCATTTTCATCAATGATTCAACATTAATTCCATTTTCCATGCCAAACATGCATCTAGGTTTATTATGAGTAAAACCCCAACTTTTGTAAAATTGCACAAAAGCCCCAAACTTTTACAAAATTACCAAACCAAGCCCAACATCTCAAAATACCAAAATTTAAAGACAAAACCCATAGAGAGGAGTAGGTTATCCCTACCTCAAAGTTTAAGCCACAAAGGAGATGAAAACTCCAAGATCAACTTGCTCCAAATCCAAACTTTTTCAGATTAAATTGAAGCTCTCAACGCCCTCTATCTTTTTAACAAAGGCCCTAGGCTAGATGCACACTCTAGGGAGATGAAATCTTAGAGAGAGTGTAAGTTTAGAGTGAGAGAGGCTCGGATTTAGGGTTTAATCAAAGAAAAGGGGTGAAAAAGTGATGTTTTAGACGCTGCTGTCCGCTGATATAAAACACGCTCGCTCGAGCGAAGGATTGGTCGCTCGAGCGACCAGACACAGAAAACTCTCGCTCGAGCCAAGGAGTTCTCGATCGAGCGAAGAAAAACCCAGACCGCTCGAGCCACGAAAAGCTCGCTCGAGCCAGAAACTACAACTCTCAGGTCCAGAACCGGGGCAACACTACTCTCGCTCGAGCGACCACTCCTCGCTCGAGCGAAGGCCCAAAATTCTGGGCAGCAACACTTGGTTCCCAAGCACAACCAACCTGTAACAAACCTGCCCAACACAACCCAAAACTCAAAATACAAAGTAAAGAGGATGCAAACTAGGAAATAAACAACTACCAACATTCACGGACACATGTCCGGATCACTGTACAACAAGGGTAAACCCGGGATCTCTATAACCTCCCCCCCTTAAAGAATTTCGCCCCCGAAATTAAGCACAAGTTTTCAAAAACAGGTTTTCCTCCATTTTGAACAATGTTACAATTTAACATTCAACAATTCGACCCATTACCGGTCATCCCATCCCTTTAACAAGAGATATATCACAATATGTAAACAACATATGTATTTTCAACTTGCATTAACATTATGCACTATCTTTCCAATTTCAACAATATATTCAACACATATAATGTCACATTCAACTTCCATATGAGGCAAGTTCCAAACATACTTCCAATAAACCAAACATTCTCAATGTTTCACAACTTAAGACATATATAAAAGCTCTTAAGTTCAACAACATGCAGAATTTAAATACAAGATTACATATCAACAAACAAGTCCGGATATTTCTCTCGGACTTCCAACTCACGTTCCCAAGTGGCTTCCTCCACTCCGTGATGTTTCCACGAGACTTTCACCAAAGGAATGGTCTTGCCACGCAGGACCTGATCCCGCCTATCCAAGACCCGAACCGGTCTCTCCTCATACGAGGCATCCTCATCTACCTCTAAATCGCTCCAATCCAGCACATGTGATGGATCTGGTTCATACTTCCGAAGCATACTCACATGAAACACGTCATGCACTCCGGACAACTGTGGTGGTAAGGCTAACCGATAAGCAACCTCACCTATCCTCTCAAGGATCTCAAAAGGACCAATAAACCGAGGGGATAACTTCCCACTCTTTCCAAACCTCATCAGACCTCGCCTAGGTGATATCTTCAGAAAGACATGATCACCTACTTCAAACGCCAAAGGTCTCCTCCTACGGTCAGCATAAGATTTCTGCCGACTCTGGGCTGTAACAAGCCTCCTACGGATAAGCTCAACTTTCTCCGTCGTCTCCCTAACCAACTCCGGACCCAACAAAGGTGCATCACCCACCTCGGCCCAACAAACTGGAGACCTACACGGTCGGCCATACAAGGCCTCAAACGGTGCCATACCGATGCTAGACTGAAAACTGTTGTTGTAGGCAAACTCTACCAATGGCAAGTGCCTCTCCCACGTCCCACTGAAGTCCAGGACACAACCCCGAAGCATATCCTCGAGGATCTGAATAGTACGCTCGGACTGCCCGTCAGTCTGAGGATGATAAGCCGTACTAAAGGTCAACTTAGTGCCCAAGGCACTCTGCAAACTCTGCCACAACCTAGCAGTAAAACGAGGATCTCTATCTGAGACGATCGTCACTGGGACCCCGTGCAATCTCACTACGTCCCGAATATACAAGTCGGCAAGATGATCTACCGAATCCCTCACGCGCATAGGAATAAAGTGCGCCGACTTAGTCAACCGGTCTACAACCACCCAAATAGCATCACTACCCCGCTGAGTCCTCGGAAGACCCACAACGAAGTCCATAGTGACATGCTCCCATTTCCACTCGGCAATAGGCAAGGGTTGCAACAAACCCGCTGGCCTCTGATGCTCGGCCTTCACTTGCTGGCAAGTAAGGCACTTCGATACGAAAACAGCCACATCTCTTTTCATACCCCGCCACCAAAACTGGCGACCCAAATCCTGATACATCTTAGTACCTCCCGGATGCACCGCAAGGCGCGAATGGTGAAACTCTCTGAGTACTTCCTCACGGCAAGACTCCGGTACAAACAAACGGTCTCGGTATCTCACACTCAGGTCGGGATACACCGTCAAACCCTTCTCAACTTTCCCACTGGAGATCTTCTCTCGGAGGGATTCTACCTCAAGGTCACCTCTCTGTGCCTCTAACACTCTAATCACAAGTGTAGGCTGCGCAACAACAGAAAACAAGGCCGCAGCCTCGACAGATTCGCCCAGTAGCAAATCAAACTCGCCAAGTGCTCCCAACATCTCCCATTCCCGGATGGCTATACAAGCTACATCACTAATGGTCTTCCTACTAAGGGCATCGGCCACAACATTGGCCTTTCCCGGATGATAATGCAACTCAAAATCATAATCCTCGATGAATTCCATCCATCTCCTCTGCCTCAGATTCAAGTCTCTCTGTGTAAACAGATACTTCAAACTCTTATGATCCGAGAATACCTCGAACCTCCCACCATAAAGGTAGTGCCTCCAGATTTTCAAGGCAAAGATCACAGCTGCTAACTCTAGGTCATGTGTGGGGTAATTCTTCTCGTGTATTTTCAACTGACGTGAGCCATAAGCTACCACTTTCCCCTCTTGCATCAACACACAACCCAAACCCTCTCGTGAGGCATCACAATATACAGCATAACCCAACCCTCTCTCCGGAATAATCAACACCGGAGCGGTGGTCAATCTAACTTTCAGCTCTTGGAACGACTTTTCACAAGTCTCACTCCACTCAAACTTGACTCCCTTCCTAGTCAGTCTAGTCAATGGTGACGCTAACCTGGAGAAATCTTTCACAAACCGACGGTAATACCCAGCTAATCCCAGAAAACTGCGGATCTCAAACACACTCTTAGGCTGTGCCCAATCTTGCACTGCCTCAACCTTGGATGTATCAACAGACACCCCTTCCCCGGATACTACGTGGCCTAAGAATTTGACTTCCCCCAGCCAGAACTCACACTTCCCAAACTTGGCATACAGCCTATGGGCTCTACGTAACTCAAGCACCACTCTCAAGTGTGCCTCGTGCTCCTCCTCAGAAGACGAATAGATAAGAATGTCGTCCACGAAGACAACCACAAATCGGTCTAAGAACTCCCGGAAAATCCGGTTCATCAAGTCCATAAAGACTGCCGGTGCATTGGTAAGCCCGAATGGCATCACCAAAAACTCATAATGGCCATACCGCGTACGGAATGCCGTCTTAGGAACATCTTCCTCCCTGACCCTCAACTGGTGGTAACCCGATCTCAAGTCTATCTTAGAGAAACAACGGGAACCCTTCAACTGGTCAAACAAATCATCTATACGGGGCATAGGATACTTATTCTTAACCGTAGCCCGATTCAACTTCCGGTAGTCTATACACAGTCTCAAGGCACCATCTTTCTTTTTAACAAAGAGGGCTGGTGCTCCCCACGGTGAAACACTAGGGCGAACAAAACCCTTATCGAGCAATTCCTGGAGCTGAACTTTCAACTCAACCAACTCTGCCGGAGCAAAACGGTAAGGTGCCATAGAAATCGGCGCCGTACCAGGCACTAAGTCAATAGAGAACTCTATCTCTCGGTGAGGTGGCAAACTAACAAGATCTTCGGGAAAAACATCCGAATACTCACAAACCACCCTCGGTAACACAATCTGAGTCTCAACACACTCGCTACTCTCAAAGCTAGCAAGTAACCCACTAAGCTCACTTCGCCCTCGCGAATCATACCCCGGTGGCAAAACACTACCAACCCGGTCTCCCAAGAAATGGAACCACTCCCCGCTCAAGGTACACAACGTGACCCTCTGGCGGTAGCAATCAATAACAGCCCGGTATGACGATAACCAGTCCATACCCAAAATAACATCAAAACCCTTCATGGGCATGACTACAAACGGAAAAGGAAGCCTATAGTCGGCGACCTCTATATCACATCCTCTAACACCCTGTTTCAGGATCAACTCACCACCCAAAGGCGATACCACACAAATAGGAGATGCTAACTGTGCTAACTCCAATTCCAAAACAGATGCAAATGCAGCAGATACAAAAGAATGAGATGCACCCGTGTCTATCAACACACTAGCAACTGAGTTGCAAAACAGAAAAGTACCTCTCACCACCGATGGAGCCGGTACTAAATCCTGCGCGGTAACAGCATACACGCGCCCCGTAGGCCCCTGGTCTACCTGCTCACCTCTCGGAGCAAAAGACTGCTGCACAGACTGGGATGACGAAACTCCCGGATTGGCCCTCGAGGCCTGCACAGACTGAGCTGGCTGAAAACCCTGCGTCTGTCTAGAGCCAGACGCTCCCGAAGTGGCACTCAACTGTGGGCAAAACCTCTTCATGTGCCCAGGCTGTCCACACTGATAACAAGTCAAGAGCTGCCCCCTGCCCAAACTTTGACTCTGCGGTCTAGCTGAAGAAGAAGCAGCTTTCTGACCCCCACCCTTCTGCGGGCAAACAGATACCTTGTGACCCAGCTGGCCACACTTGTAACAAGTGAATTCCCCCTGACCACCTCTCCCTGAGCCTACACTCGGCACTGGGAAGGTCGATCTAGCAACACCACCCTGCGACTGCTGAGGGTTAGAACCCCTCTGTCTCCTGCCATCACTCTGACTATCTTGGCTCCTCTTGGAGCCTCTCTGCCCCTCATCCTCTTCCTGCATCATAAGCTCCATATGAGCTGCAGCATCCACCAGGTGTCTATACTCTCGGATATAGGACCCACCAACTCTCAACTTGAGGCCCCGCCTCAACTTCCGCTCAAACTCATAGCAACGGCGTTCCTCAGACGCCACCAGTTCAGGCGCAAACCTAGACAGACTGGTAAAAGTAGCCTCAAACTCGGCCACTGACAAGCCTTGCTGATTAAGCCGGCTAAACTGATCCCTCAGCTTCTCCCTAGCTACTGCAGACAGAAACCTCTCCTGAAAAGCATTCACAAATGCCTCCCAAGTCCCACCAACACGAGCCTTCTCGTACTTCCACCATTGGCCCGCATCTCCCTTCAGCTGGAAGGATGCCAAGGTCACTTTCAGCGCTCCGTCCTCGATGCCAAGCATCTCAAACGTCTTCGTTGTCTGTTCGAGCCATTCATCTGCCTTAAGCGGCTCTTTAGGATCCCCAATAAACTCGTCCGGATTACACCGAAAAAACTCCCTCTTCAAGAAGGAAGGCCCTGCCTCAGCTGCCTGATTCTCAGCCCTAAGAATACCCAAAGCTCCTGCTAACTCTCTGGCCAAGGCACCCATAGCCTGCTGACCCACTGGTTCGGCCACATTGGCCTGCCCCACTCCCTCCTGCACTGCCGGAATCTCACCCTGTAACGGTGCTTCCTGCCTCGCAGGTCTACCACGCCTAGCACCTCTTCCTCGTCCTGACATCCTAATAAAAGTAACACAGAACGTTAGCACATTCATAGGTGTGCCGAAACTAAACACTCACGTCCTAATGCATGGACAAGTGTAATTCACTCCACATAAGCACATAAACACATAAGCACTTACGAATTTCATTTCCGGATAATGATAGTCCCGAGACGTCACTAGAGTTCCGGTTAGAAACAGCATTGATCAAGTGCTTTTCCAACAAGACTCCCAGAAACTCAAGGATCCAATCAACATCCCAGAAATTAAATCCCATACCCACATAGTCACATAAGCATGTTATCAAGTAAGCACATAGCATGTGATACTACATCTAAGTCTCTATCAAGCGAGACAAACCCATTGTGATACTAATCACTTCCCACGTACCCAAAGTATTCGAACCCGGTACGCTCTGATACCAAGTTGTAACGCCCTCAAATAATAACATTAAACCCAACAAATAAGACAAGCGTTGATAGATAAACTAACCACCTTCTATCATTCATTAGAATTCCATTACATAAGTATTACATGTTAATCTCATAACAAAATGCCCTACGGGCTTACAGCTTTCCAAGTTAACACTTGGTTACAACAAAGAGGTCTAACTCGTTTACACATTGAGCCCTTGGCTTGAAATTACATGTAATACATCAAAAGTAAAACGACAAAACTATGCCCGCCACTAGCCTCCCAGCTATGTCCTTGGAGGTGGCATGTTTCCTGCACCTGAAAATGATGTTCCCATATAGGGTGAGCCACAGCCCAGTAGAAATACACTAAACCAACCATGGACAATGACTAAAACATTAGCAATTGATAGTTGGTCAACACTGATACTATCACATAAATTACATATTTATGTCAACGACTTACAAGTCCCAATTACTTTTCATTTTCCCTTTTTCAACAGATAAGCATGCTAGCTCTATCATTATTTCCACAGATATGTATAAAAACTATATCTCACATTCAGATAAGCATAAAAGCTATATCCACATTCTCGACAGATATGTATATCAACAATATCCACAGATAAGCATACAAGCTGTATCCATATTCTACAACAGATATGTATATCAACAATATCCACAGATAAGCATACAAGCTGTATCCACACTTCACAAAGATAAGCATATGAGCTCTATCTTCACTTCTCTAGACAAGCATATGAGCTCTGTCTACGGAGTACATCCCCTATCTCCTCCAAATACCTATCCGGTTTAGAGGTACATCCCCTATCTCCCCCTAAACCGCGGAGTACATCCCCTATCTCCTCCTCTACACACAACATATATAAACACAATGGTTCTATATACAATCACACAATACATACAATTAATGTATTCAATTAACCGTCAAGTTCCATGACACATTTCATTGATTAGTTTCAGTTTGCCTAATCAACATACATTGTCTACAACAATCACGACTATCCTCCACCGACAGCCCAAAGCAGTTATTTCTAAACAGAAAATAAATGCACAAATGGATATTCAATCAACATTTCATTTCCTCATTTCTCACCAATTAATTATCCCAATTAATTAAACAATGTAATTAGGCCAATTCCCATAATTAACATTTCAACCCTTAGGTCCCATTTTCATCAATGATTCAACATTAATTCCATTTTCCATGCCAAACATGCATCTAGGTTTATTATGAGTAAAACCCCAACTTTTGTAAAATTGCACAAAAGCCCCAAACTTTTACAAAATTACCAAACCAAGCCCAACATCTCAAAATACCAAAATTTAAAGACAAAACCCATAGAGAGGAGTAGGTTATCCCTACCTCAAAGTTTAAGCCACAAAGGAGATGAAAACTCCAAGATCAACTTGCTCCAAATCCAAACTTTTTCAGATTAAATTGAAGCTCTCAACGCCCTCTATCTTTTTAACAAAGGCCCTAGGCTAGATGCACACTCTAGGGAGATGAAATCTTAGAGAGAGTGTAAGTTTAGAGTGAGAGAGGCTCGGATTTAGGGTTTAATCAAAGAAAAGGGGTGAAAAAGTGATGTTTTAGACGCTGCTGTCCGCTGATATAAAACACGCTCGCTCGAGCGAAGGATTGGTCGCTCGAGCGACCAGACACAGAAAACTCTCGCTCGAGCCAAGGAGTTCTCGATCGAGCGAAGAAAAACCCAGACCGCTCGAGCCACGAAAAGCTCGCTCGAGCCAGAAACTACAACTCTCAGGTCCAGAACCGGGGCAACACTACTCTCGCTCGAGCGACCACTCCTCGCTCGAGCGAAGGCCCAAAATTCTGGGCAGCAACACTTGGTTCCCAAGCACAACCAACCTGTAACAAACCTGCCCAACACAACCCAAAACTCAAAATACAAAGTAAAGAGGATGCAAACTAGGAAATAAACAACTACCAACATTCACGGACACATGTCCGGATCACTGTACAACAAGGGTAAACCCGGGATCGCTATAATGGAAGTTCAATCCAAAAACCACTATGCCTTAACGATCTACTTGGAAATTAAATAAAAAAGGAAGTTGAGTAGAATAGAAACTTGAATAAAAAATGGAAGTTAAATAAAAATAAAAATGAAAGTTGCAGAAAATTAAATACTGAAGTTCAATCCCGAAACCACGATACCTTAACGATCTATTTGGAAATTAAATAAAAAATGAAGTTTAATAGAATAGAAAATTGCATAAAATGGAGGTAGAATAAAAATAAAAATGAAAGTTTCATGAAATTAAAAATGGAAGTTCAATCCAAAAATAACAATACTTTAACGATCTATGTGGAAATTAAATAAAAAAGGAAGTTTAATAGAAAAGTAAATTGAATGAAAATGGAAGTAGAATAAAAATAAAAATGAAAGTTGCAGAAAATTAAAAATGGAAGTTCATTCCAGAAACCACTATACCTTAACGATCTATTTTGAAATTAAATAAAAAAGAAAGTTTAATAGAAAAGTAAATTGATTAAAAATGGAAGTAAAATAAAAATAAAAATGAAAGTTGCATGAAATTAAAAATGGAAGTTCAATCCAGAAACCACTATTCCGTAACGATCTACTTGGAAATTAAATAAAAAAGGAAGTTTAATAGGAAAGTAAATTGAATTAAAATGGAAGTAGAATAAAAATAAAAATGAAAGTTGCATAAAATTAAATATGTAAGTTCAATCCAGAAACCACTATACCTTAACGATCTATTTGGAAATTAAATAAAAAAGGAAGTTTAATAGAAAAGTAAACTGAATAAAAATCGAAGTTGAATAAAAATAAAAATGAAAGTTGTAGAAAATTAAATCTGGAAGTTCAATCCAGAAACCACTATACCTTAACGACCTACTTGGAAATTAAATAAAAAAGGAAGTTGAGTAGAAAAGAAACTTGAATAAAAAAAGAAGTTAAATAAAAATAAAAATGGAAGTTACAGAAAATTAAAAATGGACGTTCGTTCCAGAAACCACTATACATTAATGATCTATTTGGAAATTAAATAAAAAACGAAGTTAATAGAAAAGTAAATTGATTAAAAATGGAAGTAGAATAAAAATAAAAATAGAAGTTGCATAAAATTAAAAATGGAAGTTCTATCCAGAAACCACTATACCTTAACGATCTACTTGGGAATTAAATAAAAAAGTAAGTTTAATAGGAAACTAAATTGAATTAAAATGGAAGTAGAATAAAAATAAAAATGAAAGTTGCATAAAATTAAAAATGGAAGTTCAATCCAGAAACCACTATACCTTAACGATCTACTTGGAAATTAAATAAAAAAGGAAGTTTAATAGAAAAGTAAACTGAATAAAAATGGGAGTTCATTAAAAATAAAAATGAAAGTTGCATAAAATTAAAAATGGAAGTTCAATCCAAAAACCACTATGCCTTAACGATCTACTTGGAAATTAAATAAAAAAGGAAGTTGAGTAGGAAAGAAACTTGAATAAAAATGGAAGTTAAATAAAAATAAAAATGAAAGTTGCAGAAAATTAAATACTGAAGTTCAATCCCGAAACAACTATACCTTAACGATCTATTTGGAAATTAAATAAAAAATGAATTTTAATAGAATGGTAAATTGCATAAAATGGAGGTAGAATAAAAATAAAAATGAAAGTTGCATAAAATTTAAAATGGAAGTTCAATCCAAAAATAACTATACTTTAACGATCTATTTGGAAATTAAATAAAAAAGGAAGTTGAATAAAAATAAAAATGAAAGTTGCAGAAAATTAAAAATGGAAGTTCATTCCAGAAACCACTATACCTTAACGATCTATTTGGAAATTAAATAAAAAAGAAAGTTTAATAGAAAAGTAAATTGATTAAAAATGGAAGTAAAATAAAAATAAAAATGAAAGTTGCATAAAATTAAAAATGGAAGTTCAATCCAGAAACCACTATACCGTAACGATCTACTTGGCAATTAAATAAAAAATGAAGTTTAATAGGAAAATAATTTGAATTAAAATGGAAGTAGAATAAAAATAAAAATGAAAGTTGCATAAAATTAAAAATGGAAGTTCAATCCATAAACCACTATACCTTAACGATCTATTTGGAAATTAAATAAAAAAGGAAGTTTAATAGAAAAGTAAACGGAATAAAAATCGAAGTTGAATAAAAATAAAAATGAAAGTCGCAGAAAATTAAATCTAGAAGTTCAATCCAGAAACCACTATACCTTAACGATCTACTTGGAAATTAAATAAAAAAGGAAGTTGAGTAGAAAAGAAACTTGAATAAAAAAAGAAGTTAAATAAAAATAAAAATGGAAGTTATAGAAAATTAAAAATGGACGTTCGTTCCAGAAACCACTATACCTTAATGATCTATTTGGAAATTAAATAAAAAAGGAAGTTAATAGAAAAGTAAATTGATTAAAAATGGAAGTAGAATAAAAATAAAAATGGAAGTTGCATAAAATTAAAAATGGAAGTTCTATCCGGAAACCACTATACCTTAACGATCTACTTGGAAATTAAATAAAAAAGGAAGTTTAATAGGAAAGTAAATTGAATTAAAATGGAAGTAGAATAAAAATAAAAATGAAAGTTACATAAAATTAAAAATGGAAGTTCAATCCAGAAACCACTATACCTTAACGATCTACTTGGAAATTAAATAAAAAAGGAAGTTTAATAGAAAAGTAAACAGAATAAAAATGGAAGTTGAATAAAAATAAAAATGAAAGTTGCAGAAAATTAAATATGGAAGTTAAATCCAGAAACCACTATACCTTAACGATCTACTTGGAAATTAAATAAAAAAGGAAGTTTAATAGAAAAGTAAACTGAATAAAAATGGAAGTTGAATAAAAATAAAAATGAAAGTTGCAGAAAATTAAATATGGAAGTTAAATCCAGAAACCACTATACCTTAACGATCTATTTGGAAATTAAATAAAAAAGGAAGTTCAATAGAAAAGTAAATTGAATAAAAATGGAATTTGAATAAAAATAAAAATGAAAGTTGCATAAAATTAAAAATGGAAGTTCAATTCAAAAACCACTATACCTTAACGATCTATTTGGAAATTAAATAAAAAAGGAAGTTGAGTAGAAAAGAAACGTGAATAAAAAAGGAAGTTAAATAAAAATAAAAATGGAAGTTGCAGAAAATTAAAAATGGAAGTTGATTCCTGAAACCAATATACCTTAATGATCTATTTGGAAATTAAATAAAAAGGAAGTTTAATAGAAAAGTAAATTAATTAAAAATGGAAGTAGAATAAAAATAAAAATTGAAGTTGCATAAAATTAGAAATGGACGTTCTATCCAGAAACCACTATACCTTAACGATCTATTTGGAAATTAAATAAAAAAGGAAGTTTAATAGGAAAGTAAATTGAATTAAAATGGAAGTAGAATAAAAATAAAAATGAAAGTAACATAAAATTAAAAATGGAAGTTCAATCTAGAAACCACTATACCTTAACGATCTATTTGGAAATTAAATAAAAAAGGAAGTTTAATAGAAAAGTAAATTGAATAAAAATGGAAGTTGCAGAAAATTAAATATGGAAGTTCAATCCAGAAACCACTATACCTTAACGATCTATTTGGAAATTAAATAAAAAAGGAAGTTTAATAGAAAAGTAAATTGAATAAAAATGGAAGTCGAATAAAAATAAAAATGAAAGTTGCATAAAATTAAAAATGGAAGTTCAATCCAAAAACCACTATACCTTAACGATATATTTGGAAATTAAATAAAAAAAGAAGTTTAATAGAAAAGCAAATTGAATAAAATTAGAAGTGGAATAAAAATAAAAATGAAAGTTGCATAAAACTAAAAATGGAAGTTCAATTCAAAAACCACTATACTTTAACAATCTATTTGGAAATTAAATAAAAAAGGAAGTCGAGTAGAAAAGAAACTGGAATAAAAAAGGACGTTAAATAAAAATAAAAATGGAAGTTGCAGAAAATTAAAAATGGAAGTTCATTTCAGAAACCACTATACCTTAACGATCTATTTGGAAATTAAATAAAAAAAGAAGTTTAATAGAAAAGTAAATTGAATAAAAATAGAAGTTGAATAAAAATAAAAATGAAAGTTGCATAAAATTAAAAATGGAAGTTCAATCCAAAAATCACTATACCTTAACGATCTATTTGGAAATTAAATAAAAAAGGAAGTTGAGTAGAAAAGAAACTTGAAGAAAAAAGGAAGTTAAATAAAAATAAAAATGGAAGTTCATTGCAGAAACCACTATACCTTAATGATTTATTTGGAAATTAAATAAAAAAGGAAGTTTAATAAAAAAGTAAATTGAATAAAAATGGAAGTAGAATATAAATAAAAATGACAGTGGCACCAAATTAAAAATGGAAGTTCAATCCAAAAACCACTATACCTTAACGATCTATTTGGAAATTAAATAAAAAAAGAAGTTTAATAGAAAAGTAAATTGATTAAAAATGGAAGTAAAATAAAAATAAAAATGAAAGTTGCATAAAATTAAAAATGGAAGTTCAATCCAGAAACCACTATACCTTAACGATCTACTTGGAAATTAAATAAAAAAAGAAGTTTAATAGGAAAGTAAATTGAATTAAAATGGAAGTAGAATAAAAATAAAAATGGAAGTTGCATAAAATTAAAAATGGAAGTTCAATCCTGAAACCACTATACCTTAACGATCTATTTGGAAATTAAATAAAAAAGGAAGTTTAATAGAAAAGTAAACTGAATAAAAATAGAAGTTGAATAAAAATAAAAATGGAAGTTGCAGAAAATTAAATATGGAAGTTCAATCCAGAAACCACTATACCTTAACGATCTATTTGGAAATTAAATAAAAAAGGAAGTTTAATAGAAAAGTAAATTGAATAAAAATGGAAGTTAAATAAAAATAAAAATGAAAGTTGCATAAAATTAAAAATGGAAGTTCAATCCAGAAACCACTATACCTTAACGATCTACTTGGAAATTAAATAAAAAAGAAAGTTGAGTGGAAAAGAAACATGAATAAAAAAAGAAGTTAAATAAAACAAAAATGGAAGTTACAGAAAATCAAAAATGGACGTTCGTTCCAGAAACCACTATACCTTAATGATCTATTTGGAAATTAAATAAAAAAGGAAGTTAATAGAAAAGTAAATTGATTAAAAATGGAAGTTGCATAAAATTAAAAATGGAGGTTCAATCCAAAAACCACTATGCCTTAACGATCTACTTGGAAATTAAATAAAAAAGGAAGTTGAGTAGAATAGAAACTTGAATAAAAAATGGAAGTTAAATAAAAATAAAAATGAAAGTTGCAGAAAATTAAATATTGAGGTTCAATCCCGAAACCACGATACCTTAACGATCTATTTGGAAATTAAATAAAAAATGAAGTTTAATAGAATAGCAAATTGCATAAAATGGAGGTAGAATAAAAATAAAAATGAAAGTTTCATGAAATTAAAAATGGAAGTTCAATCCAAAAATAACAATACTTTAACGATCTATTTGGAAATTAAATAAAAAAGGAAGTTTAATAGAAAAGTAAATTGAATGAAAATGGAAGTTGAATAAAAATAAAAATGAAAGTTGCAGAAAATTAAAAATGGAAGTTCATTCCAGAAACCACTATACCTTAACGATCTATTTTGAAATTAAATAAAAAAGAAAGTTTAATAGAAAAGTAAATTGATTAAAAATGGAAGTAAAATAAAAATAAAAATGAAAGTTGCATGAAATTAAAAATGGAAGTTCAATCCAGAAACCACTATTCCGCAACGATCTACTTGGAAATTAAATAAAAAAGGAAGTTTAATAGGAAAGTAAATTGAATTAAAATGGAAGTAGAATAAAAATAAAAATGAAAGTTGCATAAAATTAAAAATGGAAGTTCAATCCAGAAACCACTATACCTTAACGATCTATTTGGAAATTAAATAAAAAAGGAAGTTGAATAGAAAAGTAAACTGAATAAAAATCGAAGTTGAATAAAAATAAAAATGAAAGTTGTAGAAAATTAAATCTGGAAGTTCAATCCAGAAACCACTATACCTTAACGACCTACTTGGAAATTAAATAAAAAAGGAAGTTGAGTAGAAAAGAAACTTGAATAAAAAAGAAGTTAAATAAAAATAAAAATGGAAGTAACAGAAAATTAAAAATGGACGTTCGTTCCAGAAACCACTATACATTAATGATCTATTTGGAAATTAAATAAAAAAGGAAGTTAATAGAAAAGTAAATTGATTAAAAATGGAAGTAGAATAAAAATAAAAATGGAAGTTGCATAAAATTAAAAATGGAAGTTCTATCCAGAAACCACTATACCTTAACGATCTACTTGGGAATTAAATAAAAAAGTAAGTTTAATAGGAAAGTAAATTGATTTAAAATGGAAGTAGAATAAAAATAAAAATGAAAGTTGCATAAAATGAAAAATGGAAGTTCAATCCAGAAACCACTATACCTTAACGATCTACTTGGAAATTAAATAAAAAAGGAAGTTTAATAGAAAAGTAAACTGAATAAAAATGGGAGTTCATTAAAAATAAAAATGAAAGTTGCATAAAATTAAAAATGGAAGTTCAATCCAAAAACCACTATGCCTTAACGATCTACTTGGAAATTAAATAAAAAAGGAAGTTGAGTAGGAAAGAAACTTGAATAAAAATGGAAGTTAAATAAAAATAAAAATGAAAGTTGCAGAAAATTAAATACTGAAGTTCAATCCCGAAACAACTATACCTTAACGATCTATTTGGAAATTAAATAAAAAATGAATTTTAATAGAATGGTAAATTGCATAAAATGGAGGTAGAATAAAAATAAAAATGAAAGTTGCATAAAATTTAAAATGGAAGTTCAATCCAAAAATAACTATACTTTAACGATCTATTTGGAAATTAAATAAAAAAGGAAGTTGAATAAAAATAAAAATGAAAGTTGCAGAAAATTAAAAATGGAAGTTCATTCCAGAAACCACTATACCTTAACGATCTATTTGGAAATTAAATAAAAAAGAAAGTTTAATAGAAAAGTAAATTGATTAAAAATGGAAGTAAAATAAAAATAAAAATGAAAGTTGCATAAAATTAAAAATGGAAGTTCAATCCAGAAACCACTATACCGTAACGATCAACTTGGCAATTAAATAAAAAAGGAAGTTTAATAGGAAAATAATTTGAATTAAAATGGAAGTAGAATAAAAATAAAAATGAAAGTTGCATAAAATTAAAAATGGAAGTTCAATCCATAAACCACTATACCTTAACGATCTATTTGGAAATTAAATAAAAAAGGAAGTTTAATAGAAAAGTAAACGGAATAAATATCGAAGTTGAATAAAAATAAAAATGAAAGTTGCAGAAAATTTAATCTGGAAGTTCAATCCAGAAACCACTATACCTTAACGATCTACTTGGAAATTAAATAAAAAAGGAAGTTGAGTAGAAAAGAAACTTGAATAAAAAAAGAAGTTAAATAAAAATAAAAATGGAAGTTATAGAAAATTAAAAATGGACGTTCGTTCCAGAAACCACTATACCTTAATGATCTATTTGGAAATTAAATAAAAAAGGAAGTTAATAGAAAAGTAAATTGATTAAAAATGGAAGTAGAATAAAATAAAAATGGAAGTTGCATAAATTTAAAAATGGAAATTCTATCCAGAAACCACTATACCTTAACGATCTACTTGGAAATTAAATAAAAAAGGAAGTTTAATAGGAAAATAAATTGAATTAAAATGGAAGTAGAATAAAAATAAAAATGAAAGTTGCATAAAATTAAAAATGGAAGTTCAATCCAGAAACCACTATACCTTAACGATCTACTTGGAAATTAAATAAAAAAGGAAGTTTAATAGAAAAGTAAACTGAATAAAAATGGAAGTTGAATAAAAATAAAAATGAAAGTTGCAGAAAATTAAATATGGAAGTTAAATCCAGAAACCACTATACCTTAACGATCTACTTGGAAATTAAATAAAAAAGGAAGTTTAATAGAAAAGTAAACTGAATAAAAATGGAAGTTGAATAAAAATAAAAATGAAAGTTGCAGAAAATTAAATATGGAAGTTAAATCCAGAAACCACTATACCTTAACGATCTACTTGGAAATTAAATAAAAAAGGAAGTTTAATAGAAAAGTAAACTGAATAAAAATGGAAGTTGAATAAAAATAAAAATGAGAGTTGCAGAAAATTAAATATGGAAGTTAAATCCAGAAACCACTATACCTTAACGATCTATTTGGAAATTAAATAAAAAAGGATGTTTAATAGAAAAGTAAATTGAATTAAAATGGAAGTAGAATAAAAATAAAAATGACAGTTGCATAAAATTAAAAATGGAAGTTCAATACAAAAACCACTATACCTTAACGATCTATTTGGAAATTAAATAAAAAAAGGAAGTTTAATAGAAAAGTAAATTGAATAAAAATGGAAGTTGAATAAAAATAAAAATGACAGTTGCATAAAATTAAAAATGGAAGTTCAATACAAAAACCACTATACATTAACGATCTATTTGGAAATTAAATAAAAAAGGAAGTTTAATAGAAAAGTAAATTGAATAAAAATGGAAGTTGAATAAAAATAAAAATGACAGTTGCATAAAATTAAAAATGGAAGTTCAATACAAAAACCACTATACCTTAACGATCTATTTGGAAATTAAATAAAAAAGGAAGTTCAATAGAAAAGTAAATTGAATAAAAATGGAATTTGAATAAAAATAAAAATGAAAGTTGCATAAAATTAAAAATGGAAGTTCAATTCAATAACCACTATACCTTAACGATCTATTTGGAAATTAAATAAAAAAGGAAGTTGAGTAGAAAAGAAACGTGAATAAAAAAGGAAGTTAAATAAAAATAAAAATGGAAGTTGCAGAAAATTAAAAATGGAAGTTGATTCCTGAAACCAATATACCTTAATGATCTATTTGGAAATTAAATAAAAAGGAAGTTTAATAGAAAAGTAAATTAATTAAAAATGGAAGTAGAATAAAAATAAAAATTGAAGTTGCATAAAATTAGAAATGGACGTTCTATCCAGAAACCACTATACCTTAACGATCTATTTGGAAATTAAATAAAAAAGGAAGTTTAATAGGAAAGTAAATTGAATTAAAATGGAAGTAGAATAAAAATAAAAATGAAAGTAACATAAAATTAAAAATGGAAGTTCAATCTAGAAACCACTATACCTTAACGATCTATTTGGAAATTAAATAAAAAATGAAGTTTAATAGAAAAGTAAATTGAATAAAAATGAAGTTGAATAAAAATAAAAATGAAAGTTGCATAAAATTAAAAATGGAAGTTCAATTCAAAAACCACTATACCTTAACGATCTATTTGGAAATTAAATAAAAAAGGAAGTTGAGTAGAAAAGAAACGTGAATAAAAAATGAAATTAAATAAAAATAAAAATGAAAGTTGCAGAAAATTAAAAATGGAAGTTGATTCCTGAAACCAATATACCTTAATGATCTATTTGGAAATTAAATAAAAAGGAAGTTTAATAGAAAAGTAAATTAATTAAAAACGGAAGTAGAATAAAAATAAAAATTGAAGTTGCATAAAATTAGAAATGGAAGTTCTATCCAGAAACCACTATACCTTAACGATCTATTTGGAAATTAAATAAAAAAGGAAGTTTAATAGGAAAGTAAATTGAATTAAAATGGAAGTAGAATAAAAATAAAAATGAAAGTAACATAAAATTAAAAATGAAAGTTCAATCTAGAAACCACTATACCTTAACGATCTATTTGGAAATTAAATAAAAAAGGAAGTTTAATAGAAAAGTAAATTGAATAAAAATGGAAGTTGCAGAAAATTAAATATGGAAGTTCAATCCAGAAACCACTATACCTTAACGATCTATTTGGAAATTAAATAAAAAAGGAAGTTTAATAGAAAAGTAAATTGAATAAAAATGGAAGTCGAATAAAAATAAAAATGAAAGTTGCATAAAATTAAAAATGGAAGTTCAATCCAAAAACCACTATACCTTAACGATCTATTTGGAAATTAAATAAAAAGAGAAGTTTAATAGAAAAGTAAATTGAATAAAATTAGAAGTGGAATAAAAATAAAAATGAAAGTTGCATAAAACTAAAAATGGAAGTTCAATTCAAAAACCACTATACTTTAACGATCTATTTGGAAATTAAATAAAAAAGGAAGTCGAGTAGAAAAGAAACTGGAATAAAAAAGGACGTTAAATAAAAATAAAAATGGAAGTTGCAGAAAATTAAAAATGGAAGTTCATTTCAGAAACCACTATACCTTAACGATCTATTTGGAAATTAAATAAAAAAAGAAGTTTAATAGAAAAGTAAATTGAATAAAAATGGAAGTTGAATAAAAATAAAAATGAAAGTTGCATAAAATTAAAAATGGAAGTTCAATCCAAAAATCACTATACCTTAACGATCTATTTGGAAATTAAATAAAAAAGGAATTTGAGTAGAAAAGAAACTTGAAGAAAAAAGGAAGTTAAATAAAAATAAAAATGGAAGTTGCAGAAAATTAAAAATGGAAGTTCATTGCAGAAACCACTATACATTAATGATTTATTTGGAAATTAAATAAAAAAGGAAGTTTAATAGAAAAGTAAATTGAATAAAAATGGAAGTAGAATATAAATAAAAATGACAGTTGCACCAAATTAAAAATGGAAGTTCAATCCAAAAACCACTATACCTTAACGATCTATTTGGAAATTAAAGAAAAAAAGAAGTTTAATAGACAAGTAAATTGATTAAAAATGGAAGTAAAATAAAAATAAAAATGAAAGTTGCATAAAATTAAAAATGGAAGTTCAATCCCGAAACCACTATACCTTAACGATCTACTTGGAAATTAAATAAAAAAAGAAGTGTAATAGGAAAGTAAATTGAATTAAAATGGAAGTAGAATAAAAATAAAAATGGAAGTTGCATAAAATTAAAAATGGAAGTTCAATCCTGAAACCACTATACCTTAACGATCTATTTGGAAATTAAATAAAAAAGGAAGTTTAATAGAAAAGTAAACTGAATAAAAATAGAAGTTGAATAAAAATAAAAATGAAAGTTGCAGAAAATTAAATATGGAAGTTCAATCCAGAAACCACTATACCTTAACGATCTATTTGGAAATTAAATAAAAAAGGAAGTTTAATAGAAAAGTAAATTGAATAAAAATGGAAGTTAAATAAAAATAAAAATGAAAGTTGCATAAAATTAAAAATGGAAGTTCAATCCAGAAACCACTATACCTTAACGATCTATTTGGAAATTAAATAAAAAAGGAAGTTTAATAGAAAAGTAAATAAATAAAAATGGAAGTTGAATAAAAATAAAATTGAAACTTACAGAAAATTAAATATGGAAGTTCAATCCAAAAACCACTATACCTTAACGATCTATTTGGAAATTAAATAAAAAAGGAAGTTTAATAGAAAAGTATATTGAATAAAAATGGAAGTTGAATAAAAATAAAAATGAGAGTTGCATAAAATTAAAAATGGAAGTTCAATCCCAAAACCACTATACCTTAACGATCTATTTGGAAATTAAATAAAAAATGATGTTTAATAGAAAAGTAAATTGAATAAAAATGGAAGTTCATTAAAAAGAAAAATGAAAGTTGCATAAAATTAAAAATGGAAGTTCAATCCAAAAACCACTATACCTTAACGACCTACTTGGAAATTAAATAAAAAAGAAAGTTGAGTAGAAAAGAAACTTGAATAAAACAAGAAGTTCAATAAAAATAAAAATGGAAGTTACAGAAAATTAAAAATGCACGTTCGTTCCAGAAACCACTATACCTTAATGATCTATTTGGAAATTAAATAAAAAAGGAAGTTAATAGAAAAGTAGATTGATTAAAAATGGAAGTAGAATAAAAATAAAAATGGAAGTTGCATAAAATTAAAAATGGAAGTTCTATCCAGAAACAACTATACCTTAACGATCTATTTGGAAATTAAATAAAAAAGGAAGTTTAATAGAAAAGTAAATTGAATAAAAATGGAAGTTCATTAAAAATAAAAATGAAAGTTGCATAAAATTAAAAATAGAAGTTCAATCCAAAAACCACTATACCTTAACGATCTACTTGGAAATTAAATAAAAAAGGAAGTTGAGTAGAAAAGAAACTTGAATAAAATTGGAAGTTAAATAAAAATAAAAATGAAAGTTGCAGGAAATTAAATACTGAAGTTCAATCCCGAAACCACAATACCCTAACGATCTATTTTGAAATTAAATAAAAAATGAAGTTTAATAGAATAGTAAATTGCATAAAATGGAGGTAGAATAAAAATAAAAATGAAAGTTGCATAAAATTAAAAATGGAAGTTCGATCAAAAAATAACTATACTTTAACGATCTATTTGGAAATTAAATAAAAAAGGAAGTTTAATAGAAAAGTAAATTGAATAAAAATGGAAGTTGAATAAAGATACAAATGAAAGTTGCAGAAAATTAAAAATGGAAGTTCATTCCAGAAACGACTATACCTTTACGATCTATTTGGAAATTAAATAAAAAAGAAAGTTTAATTGAAAAGTAAATTGATTAAAAATGGAAGTAGAATAAAAATAAAAATGGAAGTTGCATAAAATTAAAAAGGGAAGTTCTATCCAGAAACCACTATACCTTAACGATCTACTTGGAAATTAAATAAAAAAGGAAGTTTAATAGGAAAGTAAATTGAATTAAAATGGAAGTAGAATAAAAATAAAAATGAAAGTTGCATAAAATTAAAAATGGAAGTTCAGTCCAGAAACCACTATACCTTAACGATCTATTTGGAAATTAAATAAAAAAGTAAGTTTAATAGAAAACTAAACTGAATAAAAATCGAAGTTGAATAAAAATAAAAATGAAAGTTGCAGAAAATTAAATCTGGAAGTTCAATCCAGAAACCACTATACCTTAACGATCTACTTGGAAATTAAATAAAAAAGGAAGTTGAGTAGAAAAGAAACTTGAATAAAAAAAGAAGTTAAATAAAAATAAAAATGGAAGTTACAGAAAATTAAAAATGGACGTTCGTTCCAGAAACCACTATACCTTAATGATCTATTTGGAAATTAAATAAAAAAGGAAGTTAATAGAAAAGTGAATTGATTAAAAATTGAAGTAGAATTAAAATAAAAATGGAAGTTGCATAAAATTAAAAATGGAAGTTCTATCCAGAAACCACTATACCTTAACGATCTACTTGGAAATTAAATAAAAAAGGAAGTTTAATAGGAAAGTAAATTGAATTAAAATGGAAGTTCATTAAAAATAAAAATGAAAGTTGCATAAAATTAAAAATGGAAGTTCAATCCCGAAACCACTATACCTTAACGATCTATTTGGAAATTAAATAAAAAAGGAAGTTTAATAGAAAAGTAAACTGAATAAAAATGGAAGTTGAAAAAAAATAAAAATGAAAGTTGCAGAAAATTAAATATGGAAGTTAAATCCAGAAACAACTATACCTTAACGATCTATTTGGAAATTAAATAAAAAAGGAAGTTTAATAGAAAAGTAAATTGAATAAAAATGGAAGTTGAATAAAAATAAAAATGACAGTTGCATAAAATTAAAAATGGAAGTTCAATCCAAAAACCACTATACCTTAACGATCTATTTGGAAATTAAATAAAAAAGGAAGTTTAATAAAAAAGTAAATTGAATAAAAATGGAAGTTGAATAAAAATAAAAATGAAAGTTGCATAAAATTAAAAATGGAAGTTCAATTCAAAAACCACTATACCTTAACGATCTATTTGGAAATTAAATAAAAAAGGAAGTTGAGTAGAAAAGAAACGTGAATAAAAAAGGAAGTAAAATAAAAATAAAAATGGAAGTTGCAGAAAATTAAAAATGGAAGTTCATTCCAGAAACCAATATACCTTAATGATCTATTTGGAAATTAAACAAAAAAGGAAGTTTAATTGAAAAGTAAATTAATTAAAAATGGAAGTAGAATAAAAATAAAAATTGAAGTTGCATAAAATTAGAAATGGAAGTTCTATCCAGAAACCACTATACCTTAACGATCTATTTGGAAATTAAATAAAAAAGGAAGTTTAATAGGAAAGTAAATTGAATTAAAATGGAAGTAGAATAAAAATAAAAATGAAAGTTACATAAAATTAAAAATTGAAGTTCAATCAAGAAACCACTATACCTTAACGATCTATTTGGAAATTAAATAAAAAAGGAAGTTTAATAGAAAAGTAAATTGAATAAAAATGGAAGTTGAAAAAAAATAAAAATGGAAGTTGCAGAAAATTAAATATGGAAGTTCAATCCAGAAACCACTATACCTTAACGATCTATTTGGAAATTAAATAAAAAAGGAAGTTTAATAGAAAAGTAAATTGAATAAAAATGGAAGTTGAATAAAAATAAAAATGACAGTTGCATAAAATTAAAAATGGAAGTTCAATCCAAAAACCACTATACCTTAACGATCTATTTGGAAATTAAATAAAAAATGAAGTTTAATAGAAAAGTAAATTGAATAAAAATGGAAGTTGAATAAAAATAAAAATGAAAGTTGCATAAAATTAAAAATGGAAGTTCAATTCAAAAACCACTATACCTTAACGATCTATTTGGAAATTAAATAAAAAAGGAAGTTGAGTAGAAAAGAAACGTGAATAAAAAAGGAAGTAAAATAAAAATAAAAATGGAAGTTGCAAAAAATTAAAAATGGAAGTTCATTCCAGAAACCAATATACCTTAATGATCTATTTGGAAATAAAACAAAAAAGGAAGTTTAATAGAAAAGTAAATTAATTAAAAATGGAAGTAGAATAAAAATAAAAATTGAAGTTGCATAAAATTAGAAATGGAAGTTCTATCCAGAAACCACTATACCTTAACGATCTATTTGGAAATTAAATAAAAAAGGAAGTTTAATAGGAAAGTAAATTGAATTAAAATGGAAGTAGAATAAAAATAAAAATGAAAGTTACATAAAATTAAAAATTGAAGTTCAATCTAGAAACCACTATACCTTAACGATCTATTTGGAAATTAAATAAAAAAGGAAGTTTAATAGAAAAGTAAATTGAATAAAAATGGAAGTTGAAAAAAAATAAAAATGGAAGTTGCAGAAAATTAAATATGGAAGTTCAATCCAGAAACCACTATACCTTAACGATCTATTTGGAAATTAAATAAAAAAGGAAGTTTAATAGAAAAGTAAATTGAATAAAAATGGAAGTTGAATAAAAATAAAAATGAAAGTTGCATAAATTTAAAAATGGAAGTTCAATCCAAAAACCACTATACCTTAACGATCTATATGGAAATTAAATAAAAAAGGAAGTTTAATAGAAAAGTAAATTGAATAAAATTAGAAGTTGAATAAAAATAAAAATGAAAGTTGCATAAAACTAAAAATTGAAGTTCAATTCAAAAACCACTATACTTTAACGATCTATTTGGAAATTAAATAAAAAAGGAAGTTGAGTAGAAAAGAAACTGGAATAAAAAAGGACGTTAAATAAAAATAAAAATGGAAGTTGCAGAAAATTAAAAATGGAAGTTCATTCCAGAAACCACTATACCTAAACGATCTATTTGGAAATTAAATAAAAAAAGAAGTTTAATAGAAAAATAAATAGAATAAAAATGGAAGTTGAATAAAAATAAAAATGAAAGTTGCATAAAATTAAAAATGGAAGTTCATTCCAGAAACCACTATACCTTAACGATCTATTTGGAAATTAAATAAAAAAGAAAGTTTAATAGAAAAGTAAATTGAATAAAAATGGAAGTAGAATATAAATAAAAATGACAGTTGCATAAAATTAAAAATGGAAGTTCAATCTAGAAACCACTATACCTTAACGATCTATTTGGAAATTAAATAAAAAATGAAGTTTAATAGAAAAGTAAATTGAATAAAAATGGAAGTAAAATAAAAATAAAAATGAAAGTTGCAAAAAATTAAAAATGGAAGTTCAATCCCGAAACCACTATACCTTAACGATCTACTTGGAAATTAAATAAAAAAGGAAGTTTAATAGGAAAGTAAATTGAATTAAAATGGAAGTAGAATAAAAATAAAAATGAAAGTTGCATAAAATTAAAAATGGAAGTTCAATCCAAAAACCACTATACCTTAACGATCTATTTGGAAATTAAATAAAAAAGGAAGTTTAATAGAAAAGTAAATTGAATAAAAATGGAAGTTGAATAAAAATAAAAATGAAAGTTGCATAAAATTAAAAATGGAAGTTCAATTCAAAAACCACTATACCTTAACGATCAATTTGGAAATTAAATAAAAAAGGAAGTTGAGTAGAAAAGAAACGTGAATGAAAAAAGGAAGTTAAATAAAAATAAAAATAAAAATGGAAGTTACAGAAAATTAAAAATGAAAGTTCATTCCAGAAACCAATATACCTTAATGATCTATTTGGAAATTAAATAAAAAAAGAAAGTTTACTAGAAAAGTAAATTAATTAAAAGTGGAAGTAGAAGAAAAATAAAAATGGAAGTTGCATAAAATTAGAAATGGAAGTTCTATCCAGAAACCACTATACCTTAACAATCTATTTGGAAATTTAATAAAAAAGGAAGTTTAATAGGAAAATAAATTGAATTAAAATGGAAGTAGAATAAAATTAAAAAGGAAAGTTACATAAAATTAAAATGGGAAGTTCAATCTAGAAACCACTATACCTTAACGATCTATTTGGAAATTAAATAAAAAAGGAAGTTTACTAGAAAAGTAAACTGAATAAAAATGGAAGTTGAATAAAAATAAAAATGGAAGTTGCAGAAAATTAAATATGGAAGTTCAATCCAGAAACCACAATACCTTAACGATCTATTTGGAAATTAAATAAAAAAGGAAGTTTAATAGAAAAGTAAATTGAATAAAAATGGAAGTTGAATAAAAATAAAAATGAAAGTTGCATAAAATTAAAAATAGAAGTTCAATCCAAAAACCACTATACCTTAACGATCTATTTGGAAATTAAATAAAAAAAGGAAGTTTCATAGAAAAGTAAATTGAATAAAATTTGAAGTTCAATAAAAATAAAAATGAAAGTTGCATAAAACTGAAAATGGAAGTTCAATTAAAAAACCACTATACTTTAACGATCTATTTTGAAATTAAATAAAAAAGGAAGTTGAGTAGAAAAGAAACTTGAATAAAAAAGGACGTTAAATAAAAATAAAAATGAAAGTTGCGGAAAATTAAAAATGGAAGTTCATTCCAGAAACCACTATACCTTAACGATCTATTTGGAAATTAAATAAAAAAAGAACTTTAATAGAAAAGTAAATTAAATACAAATGGAAGTTGAATAAAAATAAAAATGAAAGTTGCGTAAAATTAAAAATGGAAGTTCAATCCAAAAATCACTATACCTTAAAGATCTATTTGGAAATTAAATAAAAAAGGAAGTTGAGTAGAAAAGAAACTTGAATAAAAAAGGAAGTTAAATAAAAATAAAAATGGAAGTTGCAGAAAATTAACAAAGGAAGTTCATTCCAGAAACCACTATAGCTTAACGATCTATTTGGAAATTAAATAAAAAAGGAAGTTTAATAGAAAAGTAAATTGAATAAAAATGGAAGTAGAATATAAATAAAAATGAAAGTTGCATAAAATTAAAAATGGAAGTTCAATCCAGAAACCACTATACCTTAGCGATCTATTTGGAAATTAAATAAAAAAGAAAGTTTAATAGAAAAGTAAATTGATTAAAAATGGAAGTAAAATAAAAATAAAAATGAAAGTTGCACAAAATTAAAAATGAAAGTTAAATCCAGAAACCACTATACCTTAACGATCTACTTGGAAATTAAATAAAAAAGGATGTTTAGTAGGAAAGTAAATTGAATTAAAATGGAAGTAGAATAAAAATAAAAATGAAAGTTGCATGAAATTAAAAATGGAAGTTCAATCCAGAAACCACTATACCTTAACGATCTATTTGGAAATTAAATGAAAAAGGAAGTTTAATAAAAAAGTGAACTGAATAAAAATAGAAGTTGAATAAAAATAAAAATGAAAGTTGCAGAAAATTAAATATGGAAGTTCAATCCAGAAACCACTATACCTTAACGATCTATTTGGAAATTAAATAAAAAAGGAAGTTTAATAGAATAGTAAATTGCATAAAATGGAGGTAGAACAAAAATAAAAATAAAAGTTGCATAAAATTAAAAATGGAAGTTCAATCCAAAAATAACTATACTTTAACGATCTATTTGGAAATTAACTAAAAAAGGAAGTTTAATAGAAAAGTAAATTGAATAAAAATGGAAGGTGAATAAAAACAAAAATGAAAGTTGCAGAAAACTAAAAATGGAAGTTCATTCCAGAAACCACTATACCTTGACGATCGATTTGGAAATTAAATAAAAAAGAAAGTTTAGTAGAAAAGTAAATTGATTAAAAATGGAAGGAGAATAAAAATAAAAATGGAAGTTGCATAAAATTAAAAATGGAAGTTCTATCCAGAAACCACTATACCTTAACGATCTACTAAAAAATTAAATAAAAAATGAAGTTTAATAGGAAAGTAAATTGAATTAAAATGTAAGTAGAATAGAAATAAAAATGAAAGTTGCATAAAATTAAAAATGGAAGTTCAATCCGGAAACCACTATACCTTAACGATCTATTTGGAAATTAAAAAAAAAAAAGAAAGTTTAATAGAAAAGTAAACTGAATAAAAATGGAAGTTGAATAAAAATAAAAATGAAAGTTGCAGAAAATTAAATATGGAAGTTAAATCCAGAAACCACTATACCTTAACGATCTATTCGGAAATTAAATAAAAAAGGAACTTTAATAGAAAAGTAAAATGAATAAAAATGGACGTTGAATAAAAATAAAAATGACAGTTGCAAAAAAATAAAAATGGAAGTTCAATCCAAAAACCACTATACCTTAACGATCTATTTGGAAATTAAATAAAAAAGGAAGTTTAATAGAAAAGTAAATAGAATAAAAATGGAAGTTGAATAAAAATAAAAATCAAAATGTTGCATAAAATTAAAAATGGAAGTTCAATTCAAAAACTACTATACCTTAACGATCTATTTGGAAATTAAATAAAAAAGGAAGTTGAGTAGAAAAGAAACGTGAATAAAAAAGGAAGTTAAATAAAAATAAAAATGGAAGTTGCAGAAAATTAAAAATGGAAGTTCATTCCAGAAACCAATATACCTTAATGATCTATTTGGAAATTAAATAAAAAAGGAAGTTTAACGGAAAAGTAAATTAATTAAAAATAGAAGTAGAATAAAAATAAAAATGGAAGTTGCATAAAATTAGAAATGGAAGTTCTATCCAGAAACCACAATACCTTAACGATCTATTTGGAAATTAAATAAAAAAGGAAGTTTAATATGAAAGTAAATTGAATTAAAATGGAAGTAGAATAAAAATAAAAATGAAAGTTACATAAAATTAAAAATGGAAGTTCAATCCAGAAACCACTATACCTTAACGATCTATATGAAATTGAATAAAAAAGGAAGTTCAATAGAAAAGTAAATTGAATAAAAATGGAAGTTGAATAAAAATAAAAATAGAAGTTGCAGAAAATTAAATATGGAAGTTCAATCCAGAAACCACTATACCTTAACGATCTATTTGGATATTAAATAAAAAAGGAAGTTTAATAGAAAAGTAAATTGAATAAAAATGGAAGCTGAATAAAAATAAAAATGAAAGTTGCATAAAATTAAAAATGGAAGTTCAATCCAAAAACCACTATACCTTAACGATCTATTTGGAAATTAAATAAAAAAGGAAGTTTAATAGAAAAGTAAATTGAATAAAATTAGAAGTTGAACAAAAATAAAAATGAAAGTTGCATAAAACTAAAACTGGAAGTTCAATTCAAAAACCACTATACTTTAACGATCTATTTGGAAATTAAATAAAAAAGGAAGTTGAGTAGAAAAGAAACTTGAATAAAAAAGGATGTTAAATAAAAATAAAAATGGAAGTTGCAGAAAATTAAAAATGGAAGTTCATTCCAGAAACCACTATACCTTAACGATCTATTTGGCAATTAAATAAAAAAAGAAGTTTAATAGAAAAGTAAATTGAATAAAAATGGAAGTTGAATAAAAATGAAAATGAAAGTTGCATAAAATTAAAAATGGAAGTTCAATCCAAAAACCATTATACCTTAATGATCTATTTGGAAATTAAATAAAAAAGGAAGTTGAGTAGAAAAGAAACTTGAATAAAAAAGGAAGTTAAATAAAAATAAAAGCGGAAGTTGCAGAAAATTAAAAATGGAAGTTCATTCCAGAAACCACTATACCTTAACGATCTATTCAGAAATTAAATAAAAAAGGAAGTTTAATATAAAAGTAAATTGAATAAAAATGGAAGTAGAATATAAATAAAAATGAAAGTTGCAGAAAATTAAATATGGAAGTTAAATCCAGAAACCACTATACCTTAACGATCTATTTGGAAATTAAATAAAAAAGAAACTTTAATAGAAAAGTAAATTGAATAAAAATGGAAGTTAAATAAAAATAAAAATGACAGTTGCATAAAATTAAAAATGAAAGTTCAATCCAAAAACCACTATACCTTAACAATCTATTTGGAAATTAAATAAAAAAGGAAGTTGAATAGAAAAGTAAATAGAATAAAAATGGAAGTTGAATAAAAATAAAAATGAAAGTTGCATAAAATTAAAAATGGAAGTTCAATTCAAAAACCACTATACCTTAACGATCTATTTGGAAATTAAATAAAAAAGAAGTTGAGTAGTAAAGAAACGTGAATAAAAAAGGAAGTTAAATAAAAATAAAAATAGAAGTTGCAGAAAATTAAAAATGGAAGTTCATTCCAGAAACCAATACACCTTAATGATCTATTTGGAAATTAAATAAAAAGGTAGGTTTAATAGAAAAGTAAATTAATTAAAAATAGAAGTAGAATACAAATAAAAATGGAAGTTGCCTAAAATTAGAAATGGAAGTTCTATCCAGAAACCACTATACCTTAACGATCTATTTGGAAATTAAATAAAAAAGGAAGTTTAATAGGAAAGTAAATTGAATTAAAATGGAAGTAAAATAAAAATAAAAATGAAAGTTATAAAATTAAAAATGGAAGTTCAATCTAGAAACCACTATACCTTAACGATCTATTTGGAAATTGAATAAAAAAGGAAGTTTAATAGAAAAGTAAATTGAATAAAAATGGAAGTTGAATAAAAATAAAAATGGAAGTTGCAGAAAATTAAATATGGAAGTTCAATCCAGAAACCACTATACCTTAACGATCTATTTGGAAATTAAAAAAAAAAAGGAAGTTTAATAGAAAAGTAAATTGAATAAAAATGGAAGTTGAACAAAAATAAAAGTGAAAGTTGCATAAAATTAAAAATGGAAGTTCAATCCAAAAACCACTATACCTTAGCGATCTATTTGGAAATTAAATAAAAAGGAAGTTTAACAGAAAAGTAAATTGAATAAAATTAGAAGTTGAATAAAAATAAAAATGAAAGTTGCATAAAACTAAAAATGTAGTTCAATTCAGAAACCACTATACTTTAACGATCTATTTGGGAATTAAATAAAAAAGGAAGTTGAGTAGAAAAGAAACTTGAATAAAAAAGGACGTTAAATAAATATAAAAATGGAAGTTGTAGAAAATTAAAAATGGAAGTTCTTTCCAGAAACCACTATACCTTAACGATCTCTGTGGAAATTAAATAAAAAAAGAAGTTCAATAGAAAAGTAAATTGAATAAAAATGGAAGTTGAATAAAAATAAAAATGAAAGTTGCATAAAATTAAAAATGGAAGTTCAATCCAAAAACCACTATACCTTAACGATCTATTTGGAAATTAAACAAAAAAGGAAGTTGAGTAGAAAAGAAACTCGAATGAAAAAGGAAGTTAAAAAAAAATAAAAATGGAAGTTGCCGAAAATTAAAAATGGAAGTTCATTCCCGAAACCACTATACCTTAGTGATCTATTTGGAAATTAAATAAAAAAGGAAGTTTAATAGAAAAGTAAATTGAATAAAAATGAAAGTAGAATATAAATAAAAATGAAAGTTGCAAAAAATTAAAAATGGAAGTTCAATCCAGAAACCACTATACCTTAGTGATCTATTTGGAAATTAAATAAAAAACGAAGTTTAATAGGAAAGTAAATTGAAGTAAAATGGAAGTAGAATAAAAATAAAAATGAAAGTGGCATAAAATTAAAAATGGAAGTTCAATCCAGAAACCAATATACCTTAACGATCTATTTGAAAATTAAATAAAAATGGAAGTTTAAAAGAAAAGTAAATTGAATAAAAATGAAAGTTGAATCAAAATAAAAACGAAAGTTGCCGAAAATTAAATGTAGAAGTTCAATCCAGGAACCACTTTACCTTAATGATCTATTTGGAAATTAAATAAAAGAGGAAGTTTGATAGAAAAGTAAATTGAATAAAAATGGAAGTTAAATAAAAATAAAAATGAAAGTTGCATAAAATTAAAAATGGAAGTTCAATCCAAAAACCACTATACCTTAACGATCTATTTGGAAATTAAATAAAAAAGGAAGTTTAATAGA
This sequence comes from Camellia sinensis, assembly GCF_055761805.1. Taxonomy (NCBI): domain Eukaryota; kingdom Viridiplantae; phylum Streptophyta; class Magnoliopsida; order Ericales; family Theaceae; genus Camellia; species Camellia sinensis. Next base: position 41,519,093 of record NW_028128987.1, on the reverse strand, counting down.
AAAGTAAATTGAATAAAATTAGAAGTTGAATAAAAATAAAAATGAAAGTTGCATAAAACTAAAAATGGACGTTCAATCCAAAAATAACTATACTTTAACGATCTATTTGGAAATTAAATAAAAAAGGAAGTTTAATAGAAAAGTAAATTGAATAAAAATGGAAGTTGAATAAAAATAAAAATGAAAGTTGCATAAAATTAAAAATGGAAGTTCAATCCAAAAACCACTATACCTTAACGATCTATTTGGAAATCAAATAAAAAAGAAAGTTTAATAGAAAAGTAAATTGAGTAAAAATTGAAGTTGAATAAAAATAAAAATGAAAGTTGCATAAAACTAAAAATGGAAGTTCAATTCAAAACCACTATACTTTAACGATCTATTTGGAAATTAAATAAAAAAGGAAGTTGAGTAGAAAAGAAACTCGAATAAAAAAGGACGTTAAATAAAAATAAAAATGGAAGTTGCAGAAAATTAAAAATGGAAGTTCATTCCCGAAACCACTATTCCTTAACGATCTATTTGGAATTTAAACAAAAAAAGAAGTTTAATAGAAAAGTAAATTGAATAAAAATGGAAGTTGAATAAAAATAAAAATGAAAGTTGCATAAAATTAAAAATGGAAGTTCAATCCAAAAACCACTATACCTTAATGATCTATTTGGAAATTAAATAAAAAAGGAAGTTGAATAGAAAAGAAACGTGAATAAAAAAGGAAGTTAAGTAAAAATAAAAATAGAAGTTGCAGAAAATTAAAAATGGAAGTTCATTCCAGAAACCAATATACCTTAATGATCTATTTGGAAATTAAATAAAAAAGGAAGTTTAATAGAAAAGTAAATTAATTAAAAAATGGAAGTAGAATAGAAATAAAAATGGAAGTTGCATAAAATTTGAAATGAAAGTTCTATTTGAAAACCACTATACCTTAACGATCTATTTGGAAATTAAATAAAAAAGGAAGTTTAATAGGAAAGTAAATTGAATTAAAATGGAAGTAGAATAAAAATAAAAATGAAAGTTACATAAAATTAAAAATGGAAGTTCAATCCAGAAACCACTATACCTTAACGATCTATTTGGAAATTAAATAGAAAAGGAAGTTTAATAGAAAAGTAAATTGAATAAAAATGGAAGTTGAATAAAAATAAAAATGGAAGTTGCAGAAAATTAAATATGGAAGTTCAATCCAGAAACCACTATACCTTAACGATCTATTTGGAAATTAAATAAAAAAGGAAGTTTAATAGAAAAGTAAATTGAATAAAAATGGAAGTTGAACAAAAATAAAAATGATAGTTGCATAAAATTAAAAATGGAAGTTCAATCCAAAAACCACTATACCTTAACGATCTATTGGGAAATTAAATAAAAAAGGAAGTTTAATAGAAAAGTAAATTGAATAAAAATAGAAGTTGAATAAAAATATAAATGAAAGTTGCATAAAACTAAAAATGGAAGTTCAATTCAAAAACCACTATACTTTAACGATCTATTTGGAAATTAAATAAAAATGGAAGTTGAGTAGAAAAGAAACTTGAATAAAAAAGGACGTTAAATAAAAATAAAAATGGAAGTTGCAGAAAATTAAAAATGGAAGTTCATTCCAGAAACCACTATACCTTAACGATCTATTTGGAAATTAAATAAAAAAAGAAGTTAAATAGAAAAGTAAATTGAATAAAAATGGAAGTTGAATAAAAATAAAAATGAAAGTTGCATAAAATTAAAAATTGAAGTTCAATCCAAAAACCACTATACCTTAACGATCTATTTGGAAATTAAATAAAAAAGGAAGTTGAGTAGAAAAGAAACTTGAATGAAAAAGGAAGTTAAATAAAAATAAAAATGGAAGTTGCAAAAAATTAAAAATGGAAGTTCATTCCAGAAAGCACTATACCTTAACGATCTATTTGGAAATTAAATAAAAAAGGAAGTTTAATAGAAAAGTAAATTGAATACAAATGGAAGTAGAATATAAATAAAAACGAAAGTTGCATAAAATTAAAAATGGAAGTTCAATCCAGAAACCACTATACCTTAGCGATCTATTTGGAAATTAAATAAAAAAGGAAGTTTAATAGGAAAGTAAAGTGAATTAAAATAGAAGTAGAATAAAAATAAAAATGAAAGTTGCATAAAATTAAAAATGGAAGTTAAATCCAGAAACCATTATACCTTAACGATCTATTTGGAAATTAAATAAAAAAAGAAGTTTAAAAGAAAAGTAAATTGAATAAAAATGGAAATTGAATCAAAATAAAAACGAAAGGTGCAGAAAATTAAATGTAGAAGTTCAATCCAGAAACCACATTACCTTAACGATCTATTAGGAAATTAAATAAAAGAGGAAGTTTGATAGAAAAGTAAATTGAATAAAAATGGAAGTTAAATCTAAATAAAAATGATAGTTGCATAAAATTAAAAATGGAAGTTCAATCCAAAAACCACTATACCTTAACGATCTATTTGGAAATTAAATAAAAAAGGAAGTTTAATAGAAAAGTAAATTGAATAAAATTAGAAGTTGAATAAAAATATAAATGAAAGTTGCATTAAACTAAAAATGGAAGTTCAATCCAAAAATAACTATACTTTAACGATCTATTTGGAAATTAAATAAAAAAGGAAGTTTAATAGAAAAGTAAATTGAATAAAAATGGAAGTTGAATAAAAATAAAAATGAAAGTTGCATAAAATTAAAAATGGAAGTTCAATCGAAAAACCACTATACCTTAACGATCTATTTGGAAATTAAATATAAAAGGAAGTTGAGTAGAAAAGAAACTTGAATAAAAAAGGAAGTAAAATAAAAATAAAAATGGAAGTTGCAGAAAATTAAAAATGGAAGCTCATTCCAGAAACCACTATACCTTAACGATCTATTTGGAAATTAAATAAAAAAGGAAGTTTAATAGAAAAGTAAATTTAATAAAAATGGAAGTAGAATATAAATAAAAATGAAAGTTGCATAAAATTAAAAATGGAAGTTCAATCCAGAAACCACTATACCTTAGCGATCTATTTGGAAATTAAATAAAAAATGAAGTTTAATAGAAAAGTAAATTGAATTAAAATGGAATGAGAATAAAAATAAAAATGAAAGTTGCATAAAATTAAAAGTGGAAGTTCAATCCAGAAACCATTATACCTTAACGACCTATTTGGAAATTAAATAAAAAAGGAAGTTTAAAAGAAAAGTAAATTGAATAAAAATGGAAGTTGAATCAAAATAAAAACGAAAGTTGCAGAAAATTAAATGTGGAAGTTCAATCCAGAAACCACTTTACCTTAACGATCTATTTGCAAATTAAATAAAAAAAGGAAGTTTAGTAGAAAAGTAAATTAAATAAAAATGGAAGTTGAATAAAAATAAAAATGAAAGTTGAATAAAATTAAAAACGGAAGTTCAATCCAAAAACCACTATACCTTAACGATCTATTAGGAAATTAAATAAAAAAGGAAGTGGAGTAGAAAATAATCTTGAATAAGAAAGGAAGTGAAATAAAAATAAAAATGGAAGTTGCAGAAAATTAAAAATGCAAGTTCATTCCAGAAACCAGTATACCTTAACGATCTATTTGGAAATTAAATAAAAAAAGGAAGTTTAATAGAAAAGTAAATTGATTAAAAATGGAAGTAAAATAAAAATGAAAATGAAAGTTGCATAAAATTAAAAATGGAAGTTCTATCCAGAAACCACTATATCTTAACGATCTACTTGGAAATTAAATAAAAAAGGAAGTTTAATAAGAAAGTAAATTGAATTAAAATGGAAGTAGAATAAAAATAAAAATGAAAGTTGCATAAAATTAAAAATGGAAGTTCAATCCAGAAACCACTATACCTTAACGATCTATTTGGAAATTAAATAAAAAAGGAAGTTTAAAAGAAAAGTAAATTGAATAAAAATGGAAATTGAATCAAAATAAAAACGAAAGGTGCAGAAAATTAAATGTAGAAGTTCAATCCAGAAACCACATTACCTTAACGATCTATTAGGAAATTAAATAAAAGAGGAAGTTTGATAGAAAAGTAAATTGAATAAAAATGGAAGTTAAATCTAAATAAAAATGAAAGTTGCATAAAATTAAAAATGGAAGTTCAATCCAAAAACCACTATACCTTAACGATCTATTTGGAAATTAAATAAAAAAGGAAGTTTAATAGAAAAGTAAATTGAATAAAATTAGAAGTTGAATAAAAATATAAATGAAAGTTGCATTAAACTAAAAATGGAAGTTCAATCCAAAAATAACTATACTTTAACGATCTATTTGGAAATTAAATAAAAAAGGAAGTTTAATAGAAAAGTAAATTGAATAAAAATGGAAGTTGAATAAAAATAAAAATGAAAGTTGCATAAAATTAAAAATGGAAGTTCAATCGAAAAACCACTATACCTTAACGATCTATTTGGAAATTAAATATAAAAGGAAGTTGAGTAGAAAAGAAACTTGAATAAAAAAGGAAGTAAAATAAAAATAAAAATGGAAGTTGCAGAAAATTAAAAATGGAAGCTCATTCCAGAAACCACTATACCTTAACGATCTATTTGGAAATTAAATAAAAAAGGAAGTTTAATAGAAAAGTAAATTTAATAAAAATGGAAGTAGAATATAAATAAAAATGAAAGTTGCATAAAATTAAAAATGGAAGTTCAATCCAGAAACCACTATACCTTAGCGATCTATTTGGAAATTAAATAAAAAATGAAGTTTAATAGAAAAGTAAATTGAATTAAAATGGAATGAGAATAAAAATAAAAATGAAAGTTGCATAAAATTAAAAGTGGAAGTTCAATCCAGAAACCATTATACCTTAACGACCTATTTGGAAATTAAATAAAAAAGGAAGTTTAAAAGAAAAGTAAATTGAATAAAAATGGAAGTTGAATCAAAATAAAAACGAAAGTTGCAGAAAATTAAATGTGGAAGTTCAATCCAGAAACCACTTTACCTTAACGATCTATTTGCAAATTAAATAAAAAAAGGAAGTTTAGTAGAAAAGTAAATTAAATAAAAATGGAAGTTGAATAAAAATAAAAATGAAAGTTGAATAAAATTAAAAACGGAAGTTCAATCCAAAAACCACTATACCTTAACGATCTATTAGGAAATTAAATAAAAAAGGAAGTGGAGTAGAAAATAATCTTGAATAAGAAAGGAAGTGAAATAAAAATAAAAATGGAAGTTGCAGAAAATTAAAAATGCAAGTTCATTCCAGAAACCAGTATACCTTAACGATCTATTTGGAAATTAAATAAAAAAAGGAAGTTTAATAGAAAAGTAAATTGATTAAAAATGGAAGTAAAATAAAAATGAAAATGAAAGTTGCATAAAATTAAAAATGGAAGTTCTATCCAGAAACCACTATATCTTAACGATCTACTTGGAAATTAAATAAAAAAGGAAGTTTAATAAGAAAGTAAATTGAATTAAAATGGAAGTAGAATAAAAATAAAAATGAAAGTTGCATAAAATTAAAAATGGAAGTTCAATCCAGAAACCACTATACCTTAACGATCTATTTGGAAATTAAATAAAAAAGGAAGTTTAATAGAAAAGTAAACTGAATAAAAATGGAAGTTGAATAAAAATAAAAATGAAAGTTGCAGAAAATTAAATATGGAAGTTAAATCCGAAACGACTATACCTTAACGATCTATTTGGAAATTAAATAAAAAAGGAACTTTAATAGAAAAGTAAATTGAATAAAAATGGAAGTTGAATAAAAATAAAAATGATAGTTGTATAAAATTAAAAATGGAAGTTCAATCCAAAAACCACTATACCTTAACGATCTATTTGGAAATTAAATAAAAAAGGAAGTTTAATAGAAAAGTAAATTGAATAAAAATGGAAGTTGAATAAAAATAAAAATGAAAGCTGCATAAAATTAAAAATGGGAGTTCAATTCAAAAACCACTATACCTTAACGATCTATTTGGAAATTAAATAAAAAAGGAAGTTGAGTAGAAAAGAAACGTGAATAAAAAAGGAAGTTAAATAAAAATAAAAATAGAAGTTGCAGAAAATTAAAAATGGAAGTTCATTCCAGAAACCAATATACCTTACTGATCTATTTGGAAATTAATTAAAAAAGGAAGTTCAATAGAAAAGTAAATTAATTAAAAATGGAAGTAGAATAAAAATAAAAATGGAAGTTGCATAAAATTAGAAATGGAAGTTCTATTTGAAAACCACTATACCTTAACGATCTATTTGGAAATTAAATGAAAAAGGAAGTTTAATAAGAAAGTAAATTGAATTAAAATGGAAGTAGAACAAAAATAAAAATGAAAGTTACATAAAATTAAAAATGGAAGTTCAATCCAGAAACCACTATACCTTAACGATCTATTTGGAAAGTAAATAGAAAAGGAAGTTTAATAGAAAAGTAAATTGAATAAAAATGGAAGTTGAATAAAAATAAAAATGGAAGTTGCAGAAAATTAAATATGGTAGTTCAATCCAGAAACCACTATACCTTAACGATCTATTTGGAAATTAAATAAAAAAGGAAGTTTAATAGAAAAGTAAATTGAATAAAAATGGAAGTTGAATAAAAATAAAAATGAAAGCTGCATAAAATTAAAAATGGAAGTTCAATTCAAAAACCACTATAACTTAACGATCTATTTGGAAATTAAATAAAAAAGGAAGTTGAGTAGAAAAGAAACGTGAATAAAAAAGGATGTTAAATAAAAATAAAAATAGAAGTTGCAGAAAATTAAAAATGAAAGTTCATTCCAGAAACCAATATACCTTAATGATCTATTTGGAAATTAAATAAAAAAGGAAGTTTAATAGAAAAGTAAATTAATTAAAAATGGAAGTAGAATAAAAATAAAAATGGAAGTTGCATAAAATTAGAAATGGAAGTTCTATTAGAAAACCACTATACCTTAACGATCTATTTGGAAATTAAATAAAAAAGGAAGTTTAATAGGAAAGTAAATTGAATTAAAATGGAAGTAGAATAAAAATAAAAATGAAAGTTACATAAAATTTAAAATGGAAGTTCAATCCAGAAACCACTATAACTTAACGATCTATTTGGAAAGTAAATAGAAAAGGAAGTTTAATAGAAAAGTAAATTGAATAAAAATGGAAGTTGAATAAAAATAAAAATGAAAGTTGCAGAAAATTAAATATGGAAGTTCAATCCAGAAACCACTGTACCTTAACGATCTATTTGGAAATTAAATAAAAAAGGAAGTTTAATAGAATAGTAAATTGAATAAAAATAGAAGTTGAATAAAAATAAAAATGAAAGTTGCATAAAATTAAAAATGGAAGTTCAATCCAAAAACCACTATACCTTAATGATCTATTTGGAAATTAAATAAAAAAGGAAGTTCAATAGAAAAGTAAATTAAATAAAAATAGAAGTTGAATAAAAATAAAAATGAAAGTTGCATAAAACAAAAAATGGAAGTTCAATTCAAAAACCACTATACTTTAACGATCTATTTGGAAATTAAATAAAAAAGGAAGTTGAGTAGAAAAGAAACTTGAATAAAAAAGGACGTTAAATAAAAATAAAAATGGAAGTTGCAGAAAATTAAAAATGGAAGTTCATTCCAGAAACCACTATACCTTAACGATCTATTTGGAAATTAAATAAAAAAAGAAGTTTAATAGAAAAGTAAATTGAATAAAAATGGAAGTTGAATATAAATAAAAATGAAAGTTGCATAAAATTAAAAATGGAAGTTCAATCCAGAAACCACTATACCTTAGCGATCTATTTGGAAATTAAATAAAAAAGGAAGTTTAATAGGAAAGTAAATTGAATTAAAATGGAAGTAGAATAAAAATAAAAATGAAAGTTGCATAAAATTAAAAATGGAAGTTCAATCCAGAAACAACTATACCTTAACGATCCATTTGGAAATTAAATAAAAAAGGAAGTTTAAAAGAAAAGTAAATTGAATAAAAATGGAAGTTGAATCAAAATAAAAACGAAAGTTGCCAAAAATTAAATGTAGAAGTTCAATCCAGAAACCAGTTTACCTTAACGATCTATTTGGAAATTAAATAAAAGAGGAAGTTTGATAGAAAAGTAAATTGAATAAAAATGGAAGTTAAATAAAAATAAAAATGAAAGTTGCATAAAATTAAAAATGGAAGTTCAATCCAAAAACCACTATATCTTAACGATCTATTTGGAAATTATACAAAAAAGGAAGTGGAGTAGAAAAGAATCTTGAATAAGAAAGGAAGTGAAATAAAAATAAAAATGGAAGTTGCAGAAAATTAAAAATGGAAGTTCATTCTAGAAACCACTATACCTTAACGATCTATTTGGAAATTAAATAAAAAAGGAAGTTTAATAGAAAAGTAAATTGAATAAAAATGGAAGTAGAATATAAATAAAAATGAAAGTTGCATAAAATTAAAAATGGAAGTTCAATCCAGAAACCACTATACCTTAGCGATCTATTTGGAAATTAAATAAAAAAGGAAGTTTAATTGGAAAGTAAATTGAATTAAAATGGAAGTAGAATAAAAATAAAAATGAAAGTTGCATAAAATTAAAAATGGAAGTTCAATCCAGAAACCACTATACCTTAACGATCTATTTGGAAATTAAATAAAAAAGGAAGTTTAAAAGAAAAGTAAATTGAATAAAAATGGAAGTTGAATCAAAATAAAAACCAAAGTTGCAGAAAATTAAATGTCGAAGTTCAATCCGGAAACCACTTTACCTTAACGATCTATTTGGAAATTAAATAAAAAAAGGAAGTTTAGAAGAAAATTATATTAAATAAAAATGGAAGTTGAATAAAAATAAAAATGAAAGTTGAATAAAATTAAAAATGGAAGTTCAATCCAAAAACCATTATACCTTAACGATCTATTTGAAAATTAAATTAAAAAGGAAGTGGAGTAGAAAAGAATCTTGAATAAGAGAGGAAGTGAAATAAAAATAAAAATGGAAGTTGCAGAAAATTAAAAATGGAAGTTCATTCCAGAAACCAGTATACCTTAACGATCTATTTGGAAATTAAATAAAAAAAGGAAGTTTAATAGAAAAGTAAATTGATTAAAAATGGAAGTAAAATAAAAATGAAAATGAAAGTTGCATAAAATTAAAAATGGAAGTTCAATCCAGAAACCACTAAACCTTAACGATCTACTTGGAAATTAAATAAAAAAGGAAGTTTAATAAGAAAGTAAATTGAATTAAAATGGAAGTAGAATAAAAATAAAAATGAAAGTTGCATAACATTAAAAATGGATGTTCAATCCGGAAACCAATATACCTTAACGATCTATTTGGAAATTAAATAAAAAATGAAGTTTAATAGAAAAGTAAACTGAATAAAAATGGAGGTTGAATAAAAATAAAAATGAAAGTTGCAGAAAATTAAATATGGAAGTTCAATCCAGAAACCACTATACCTTAACGATCTATTTGAAAATTAAATAAAAAGGAAGTTTAATTGAAAAGTAAATTGAATATAAATGGAAGTTGAATAAAAATAAAAACCAAAGTTGCATAAAATTAAAAATGGAATTTCAATCCAGAAACCACTATACCTTAACGATCTATTTGGAAATTAAATAAAAAAGGAAGTTTAGCAGAAAAGTAATTGAATAAAAATGGAAGTTGAATAAAAATAAAAATGAAAGTTGCAGTTCAATCCAGAAACCACTTTACCTTAACGATCTATTTGGAAATTAAATAAAAAAGGAAGTTTAATAGAAAAGTAAATTGAATAAAAATGGAAGTTGAATAAAAATAAAAATGAAAGTTGCTTAAAATTAAAAATGGAAGTTCAATCCAAAAACCACTATACCTTAACGATCTATTTGGAAATTAAATAAAAAAGGTAGTTGAGTAGAAAAGAACCTTGAATAAAAAAGGAAGTTAAATAAAAATAAAAATGGAAGTTGCAGAAATTTAAAAATGGTAGTACATTCCAGAAACCACTATACCTTAACGATCTATTTGGAAATTAAATAAAAAAGGAAGTTTAATAGAAAAGTAAATTGATAAAAAATGGAAGTAAAATAAAAATAAAAATGAACGTTGCATAAAATTTAAAATGGAAGTTCAATCCAGAAACAACTATACCTTAACGATCTATTTGGAAATTAAATAAAAAAGGAAGTTTAATAGAAAAGTAAACTGAATAAAAATGGAAGTTGAATAAAAATAAAAATGAAAGTTGCAGAAAATTAAATATGGAAGTTCAATCCTGAAACCACTATACCTTAACGATCTATTTGGAAATTAAATAAAAAAGGTAGTTTAGTAGAAAAGTAAATTGAATAAAAATGGAAGTTGAATAAAAATAAAAATGAAAGTTGCATAAAATTAAAAATGGGAGTACAATCCAAAAACCACTATGCATTAACGATCTATTTGGAAATTAAATAAAAAAGGGAGTTTAATAGAAAAGTAAATTGAATAAAAATGGAAGTTGAATAAAAATAAAAATGAAAGTTGCATAAAATTAAAAATGGAAGTTCAATCCGAAAACCACTATACCTTAACGATCTATTTGGAAATTAAATAAAAAAGGAAGTTTAATCGAAAAGTAAATTGAATAAAAATGGAAGTTGAATAAAAATGAAAATGAAAGTTGCATAAAATTAAAAATGGAAGTTCAATCCAAAAACCACTATACCTTAACGATCTATTTGAAAATTAAATAAAAACGGAAGTTGGGTAGAAAAGAAACTTGAATAAAAAAGGAAGTTAAATAAAAATAAAAATGGAAGTTGCAGAAAATTAAAAATGGAAGTTAATTCCAGAAACCACTATACCTTAATGATCTATTTGGAAATTAAATAAAAAAGGAAGATTAATAGAAAAGTAAATTGAATAAAAATGGAAGTTGAATAAAAATAAAAATGAAAGTTGCATAAAATTAAAAATGGAAGTTCAATCTAAAAACCACTATACCTTAACGATCTATTTGGAAATTAAATAAAAAAGGAAGTTTAATCGAAAAGTAAATTGAATAAAAATTGAAGTAGAATGAAAATATAAATGAAAGTTGAATAAAATTAAAAATGGAAGTTTAATGCAGAAACCACTATACTTTATCGATCTATTTGGAAATTAAATAAAAAAGGAAGTTTAAGTGAAAAGTAAATTGAATAAAAATGGAAGTTGAATAAAACTAAAAAAAAAGGGGCAAATTACATATACCTCCCTCAAGGTTTAGCTTAATTACAGATACCCCCCTGAGGTTTCGAAAATTACATCCCGCCCCCTGAGGTTTGTATTTTCATAACAATTTGTCCCCTGAGGTTTATATTTCATAACAAATTACCCCCTAATTTCTTATGCAAATATAGCATTCAGGGGGGAATTTGTAATTTCTCAAAGCTCAGGGGGTTATTTGTAATTTAGCCAAACCTCAAGGGGGTATATGTAATTTGCCCAAATAAAAATGAAAGTTGCAGAAAATTAAATATGGAAGTTCAATCCAGAAACCACTATACCTTAACGATCTATTTGGAAATTAAATAAAAAAGGAAGTTTAATAGAAAAGTAAATTGTATAAAAATAGAAGTTGAATAAAAATAAAAATGAAAGTTGCAGAAAATTAAATATGGAAGTGTAGACGTCCCCGAACGCCCCGGGGAGGAACGAGCCCCCCCTCCCGTTCTGTTCGATATTGGGGTCACTACAGCTCAGGACTCTCAAATTGTCACGGTTCATAATCTGAACCAAAGAGTCCAAATCCGGCAAATCGTTTTGAGAAAACAGATTTTGAAAGAAGTGCCAAACATGGACTGCTTTGCCAGATACAGAGTCGCCACCTAAATATTTTATTTTGGGGGAAATTTAGGAAACCCTGACTCGTTTGCCTAAGGCCACGTGTCCGTCATCACCAAAGTTGCCTCGGCTCGGGAACTTGGGTACGATTGGGGAAGGTCACTTCGTGAGCACCCCCGCTCGCCCGATCAAAGATCGGCCTCTACTAACCATCATATCTATTTTTGAAAATATTATGTGTTCTTATTCCGGTTATTAGCCTAGATTTACTATGTGATGCGCACAGCATACAAGTATAGACTGGATCGCCTAAATTGGAACAAAACATTTCATGTTTGTTTATTTGAAAATGGTTTGATGGTGCTACCCGCAAGTAGGCTAAGACGTGGATTTGCCACCCTCTGGTGGGCTTAGAAAAACATGATTTTGCCACTATCTAGTGGGCTTAAAACATACATTTTAACGAATTGCTCCAACTCAAATAACCCAACCTTCACCCACAGGCATTCAGGCAGTTATATCACATAAGCATATAGCCTCATGGTAAGCATGCTATTCATGGCAGTCACTCACACGCATGCAAGGATGCTAAAGCATAAACACTTACCGAGTACTCCAAACCAAAACAGAAGCTAGGTTAGAAATCCATGCATGATCCTAACTATACAGAAATGCCTAATGCAACACATGCAAAAGTGCAACTATAGTAGGCTCGGCTATTCTAGACATGGCATATGAAATGCTACAGCTAACATGTATTCAACTTGGAATTTAGAAATACAATGCAGTTAGTATGATGCGCCGAGCCCGGTGCATGCAAAACAGATGAATGAATGCAAACATGCTATCATACTGTATATTAATTGAAACATGCCCTAATCTAACCATCATAAGCGGGTAAATAAAAGGGAGAAAGACGTGGGGTTGGAAGACATACATCACACACACGCACACTTATTACAGCATTGCCCTCGCACAGAGGGTCCGAATAAATAGTACAGTCCAAATATATACAAATTCCTAATTAATTTACAAATTAACTAAGAAAAATAATAAACTGGCATGCAAGCCAGGGACTGCCTTGACTCTTCTGAATGACATATGTTTGAGCTGCCTTGCGCGGAAATCCACTGAGATGCCCCAATTAGCCTCCGTTTTGCAATTATTCTTGGAAAACGCGCCAAGCCCCGGAAGACTGCTGATTCTTAATTTGCTGCAACAGAGAGCAGGAAAGGGGCATAGCAATGTATTTTCACAAATGTATGCATGCCTCGATTCTCATGCCACCAATCACGCATATCGATGCATGATGACCGAGGAGTCGATTTGCATTACTCAATATAGAATGAATGCACATGAAAACTCAACTAAAACCTAACTCCATCATGGATAATCCGGAGTGTCGGTGACTGGGAATTGAGACACGTTCCGTCACTCGGAGTACGAAACGTACCTCGTTTCCCATGCCTGGGCTAATCCCTATCCCAAGCACAATGCAATATGCATGACATGCATGAATGCAACTAATATACAACCTAGCATACACAATGCTATGAAATGGCATACACGATACACGAGACAACATCTCATACACAATGCGCTAACATACAACCTAGCATACGCAATGCTATGAAATGAAATGGCATACACAATGCAATATGGGCTTACACCAACATGAGTGGACCTCAGCCACACTCACATAGGAGGCCATGAGATGAAAATGAGACGCTCGAAATGCGTGCACACATGTACGCAAACCGAGGACCAATCCTAAGGCATGAAATGCCACTCTAACAAGACATGGCAAGGCATGGAATATGACATACAAGAATGCAAATTTCAGCGCTAAAATATGACCCAAAACAGTCCCAAATCATGGAAACATGGCTCCCGATGCATGAAATGAAACCGAAATACAAAACTAGGCCTATGCATTGGCCTATAGCTATACAAAACATGCACTATTTGAACATGGAATGTAAAGACAGAGTCAAGACAGCCTAAAAATAAGCACATTCACAGTTCTAAGCAAGGTCAAACAATAAACACAAATAGGGCAAAACTAGCATGCAAAAATAGCCCTAAATGTGAGATAAAGAAGCAAGTCACAGCTGCTGATCCCAAAAAAGAGAGGGCCCTTCAACAAAGTTGAAGAGGGGCCCAAAAAATGATATTTTCCAGTTGGTGGCCAGACCCAAAACAGTGAACAAGAATGCTCAAAATGCTATGCAAAATAAGGCCAAAAAGAGAGTTATAACACAAAGTGTAAAAAGGATGCCTCAAACAATGAAATCCCTTAATGAAACATGAAGAGGGGGTCAAAATAATGTCACTTATAGTTCAGACCAGAACCCAAAAACAGAAGCATAAGAGGCTAACAAATCATGCAAAAATGGAGCCAAAAGAGAGATATAAAGGCAAGTGGAAAATGGAAGCCTCAAACAGTGATGAGCCCTTCAACAATGTTGAAGAAGGGATCAAAATAATCTTCTTTACAGTTTATGACAGAGCTCAAAACAGTTTATACATAGGCCAAAAATACTACACAAGAAAATGGCATACAAGGGGAGTAATGAAGCAAGTGCAACAAGGAGGCTTCAAACAGTGAGAGGCCCTTAAACAAACATGAAAAATAGCTCAAAATAAGCCTAGTTCCAGTTAGGTTCGGAGCCCAAAACAGCAAGCAAGTATGGCTAATATATTGAACAAAATAAAGCACAAAAAAAGGTAATAGGGACTCACCCTTGAAGACTAGTCTTTGGCACCCTTTTGGACCACGATGCAGCACTCCTAGGCTCTGAAGAACAACCTCCAGCTGCTGGAATGGAGGATGGAAGGGTGGGGCTATGGGTTGGTGAAGAAATGGGTGCAGGACTTGAGAGTTTGGAGCTTGGAAATATAGAGAAAGAGAGATACAAGGCAAGAGGCTTGGGGGGAATTTTTGTAACCCTAATAACAGAGCTGGAGATGCTGTTATATAGACAAAAGAGGGGGAAAAGGGGGGAAAAAATGGAGGGAAAACAATCCAAGTTTCCCTCCAAAAATGCACCCCCCCGGATACACAATCTTGGGGAAAAAGAGATGCATATTTGGAATGTGCCTGCAGAAAGGAGCATGGCCGGCCGGTTATTGAGGTTACAGGTGGCCGGCCGGCTACCTCCCATGGCCGGACGGCCAAGGGTCAAAAGGTTCAATGAGAATTAGTGGCCGGCCATACCAAAAAGGTAGCCTCTCAGGTGTGCACAACACAATTATGTGGTCAAAAACTGGAGATAGTGGACCAGGAGGGAGAACAACCCACTTTTCAAAGGGGTTCAAAAGGTTCAAAAGCAATTATTGGCCGGCCACCAAATATTGGTGGCCTCCCAGATGTGTACATCACAAATATGGGGTTTAGGGTGCAAGAAAATGGCCCAAGGGTGGTCAACATTGGCTTTGAAGTGAGGAAAAACGGGCGACGGAGGGCGATGAAGGGATAAAGTTGGCTGACAGAACAATTACTGGCCTCCCACCCTTCTACGGCCTTCTTACCAATGAAACAGAGGTCCCTGCCAAAAACGAACCAAAACCGATGCAAAATGAAGGTTCGAGGGCCGAAACGCGCCGCCCGAGGCCCCGAAAATTGGCTGTTAGGCGCCGGGAGTGGTGTTCGACCACGAAGTTGGTTTCTCGAGCCACAGTGTCCCTCAAAAGGGATCAAATAAGATGTATGCCAAAAACCGGAGCAAATGAAGATGGTTAAGCGGTCCCGAACCGAGGCACACGGCCAACGGCTCCGAAAAACCGAAAACCGGACTCCAAACGGGCAAAATGGCCTACGACCACGAAACGTAGCCTATGGCCACTGAGAGATGGTCTACGAGACCTCTCCCTCCCTTCGAGAAGAGAAAACAGAGAAAACAGAGCCTGGTTCGCAAACCGAGGCAAAGCACAAAAGAGTCCGAAAGTCCAGAGGCAAGGCTCACAGCCGAGACTCTGAAATTTCTGAACGAGCACGATATGCAACATCACCAAGCGCTCAATCGGTGACGTCTGAGTCTTAAGGTCGGTCAAAAATGGGGTGTCTACAGTTGCCCCTCTTTGACAGAACTCGAAAGTCATAAGTGACGGGAGTGAATGTCAAAGCCTAGAGACGACCCATTTTTGACAAGGCCGAAGACTTAGACAAACAGGCGTGATAAACAGAGATGTGTCCGCAGGCATGCCCGCAGGCAGGGGCAAAATGCAACTGACAATGCAAGAAGCCGAAGGTAACTTAATGATCGTGCAAATGCAGCAAGCTGTAATGAAGCAAGTATTCGCAAATAGATGCAGCAGTTTTAAGCAAGAATGCAAAGCAACAACTATATTTCATGCAGTTAAGAATGCAGAGAATTATTCAATTCTCGTCGCGTCTCACACGGAGAAGATACGATACCTGCGCGATTCGTCTGGTCGCACCAGCCTCAAATGAACTGTACATACAATATCGTGCCTGCAAAAGAAACTCAATAAGCACAACATATCTAACAGCATATGTTCAATGTGATATCGAATGCAGACAATCAAGGTGTTGATAGAAAAGTGCATCGCAATGCGGGAAGAAACGCGCGTTTCGGCGAGGGCAACTCGATCGCGGACCCCGGTCCACCTCCCGGAGAGGTTACAACATGTTAAGAAGGATATACTTCACTTTCAATGAGCAAACGATGAGACATGCATCGGAAGTTGAAGCTGAAGTTCCGGCGGAGCGATTTCGCGACAGAAAGTGCACTTCTCTTGTACTTTTTCAGGTCTCGGGGACTCCAATCCTCCCCAAAATTTGCAGGGACCTTGGAGGGCATGTGGGGAACACCACCGGCCAGTTTTATTGGGAGAGGGAGGCCACCGGCTAGTTCTTGAAAAGTAAATGGCCGGCCTGCCAGAAAAAGTGGCCGGCCGGCCACTTTGCCTAATCCGGGGGCAGTTTTGTCTTTTCGGCCTCTTTTCTTTAAATACATCCATCCAAACATTTCGGGCTCACAAGTGCAGCTCCGAAATCTTCTCCTCTAGCTTCTCAAACCATTTTCTCCCTCAGATCTATGCTCTATACGCGTTTTCCAACGTCCCACGCAAGTTGTTTTCACGAAATCTTTCAGTTTTAAGCACTTTGAACCGATTAAATTTTGGTTTCGGGGCTTCTTTTCTCATTTTTGCCACTTGAGGTGAGTTTGTCTCAATATTTGGAAGATTTTCTCGGGAGTTGACTTTTGTTGACTTTTTCATTTCCCGAGAGTTGACTTTTGTTGACCTTTTCCAATTTTGGCTCATTTTTGCTCATTTTTGCCCCTTTTGCAGATTTCTTGAAATGGCGGGTCAATTTCCCCACGGTGGAGGTTCTCCAGGTGCTGGAGGCGAGCCTGACATCATGTCTTTGCCTCCGAGGGTTCGCCCCTTCATCCCCGAGAGATATGACCCACCAGTACACGTTCTCCCGCGGGCTGTTTTCTATCATTTCACCGATTTTGACGAGCGAGCACCCGGGGATCTCCTTCTGCGGGAGCCAGAGTATCATCTCTCCTATGAGGCACGAGAGGTATTTACTTCATTCTTACCTTTTCTGTAACGTATTACGAATTTTTCTTGCATTCTGCTTGCTCTCTAAACACACGGTCCAATCATTTGAATTTCCTGAACACTCAGCCCATAAATTGATTGTGAACACACGGCACACATCGGTTGAGGGTGGAACACGCAGCCCAACACACTGATTTTCTGAACACACAGCCCAAATTGATGGTGAACACGCAGCACACACAATGATTAAGATTTGAACACGCAGCCCAAATTGATGGTGAACACGCAGCACACACTGATTGAGATTTGAACACGCAGCCCAAAACATTGATTTTCTGAACACACAGCCCAAATTGAAGGTGAACACACGGTACACACTAATTGAGAGTTGAACACGCAGCCCAAACACTGATTTTCTGAACACACAACCCAAATTGAAGGTGAACACACAGCACACACTAATTGAGAGTTGAACACGCAGCCCAAAACATTGATTTTCTGAACACACAGCCCAAATTGATGGTGAACACGCAACACACACTAATTGAGGTTTGAACATGCAGCCCAAATTGATGGTGAACACGCAGCACACACTGATTGAGATTTGAACACGCAGCCCAAAACATTGATTTTCTGAACACACAGCCCAAATTGATGGTGAACACGCAGCACACACTAATTGAGATTTGAACACGCAGCCCAAACACTGATTTTCTGAACACACAGCCCAAATTGAAGGTGAACACACGGCACACACTAATTGAGAGTTGAACACGCAGCCCAAAACATTGATTTTCTGAACACATAGCCCAAATTGATGGTGAACACGCAGCACACACACTGATTGAGATTTGAACATGCAGCCCAAACACTGATTTTTTGAACACACAGCCCAAATTCAAGGTGAACACACGGCACACACTAATTGAGAGTTGAACACGCAGCCCAAAACATTGATTTTCTGAACACACAGCCCAAATTGATGGTGAACACGCAGCACACACACTGATTGAGATTTGAACACGCAGCCCAAGCACTGATTTTCTGAACACACAGCCCAAATTCAAGGTGAACACACGGCACACACTAATTGAGAGTTGAACACGCAGCCCAAAACATTGATTTTCTGAACACACAGCCCAAATTGAAGGTGAACACACGGCACACACACTGATTGAGATTTGAACACGCAGCCCAAGCACTGATTTTCTGAACACACAGCCCAAATTGAAGGTGAACACACGGCACACACACTGATTGAGATTTGAACACGCAGCCCAAGCACTGATTTTCTGAACACACAGCCCAAATTGAAGGTGAACACACGGCACACACTAATTGAGAGTTGAACACGCAGCCCAAAACATTGATTTTCTGAACACACAACCCAAATTGATGGTGAACACGCAGCACACACACTGATTGAGATTTGAACACGCAGCCCAAACACTGATTTTCTGAACACACAGCCCAAATTGAAGGTGAACACACAGCACACACTAATTGAGAGTTGAACATGCAGCCCAAAACATTGATTTTCTGAACACACAGCCCAAATTGAAGGTGAACACACAGTATACACTTACTTTACTTTGCACGCAGCCTATTCATTTTATTCGCACGCAGCTTTATTCATTTCATGCTGAAACATGTGTTCATTCTGAATGCAGGTGACTTCTCGCACCGTGCGGGGGTATGGCTCTACCGCGGCGAGAGACTGGTATGCTGAGCTCCCGGAGGCCGTTCGGGATTTGGTTAACTTGACGGGGTTTGGGCCCTTCTGTGCTGGGCTATCTCGTTGTCCTGCCAGGAGGACACTGATGGCCGCCCTGGTGGAGAGATGGTGGGACACCCCCAACTCTTTCCATTTCTCTGCCACTGGGGACATGACTATGACCCCTTTTGACTTCGCTGTATTGACCGGCCTTGATGTGGGAGGCTGGGCGATCCCATATGATGAGGACATGGGCGAGTGGGAGGCCGCTTGGATATATCTGCTGAGGGCTCGCCCGCCTATTGACAGAGCTTCGGGGAGAGTCCGATATACCTGGTTCTCTTCCCATTTCCGGCGGGTGGAGATGGAGCCCGGGACTCCTGAGGAGGCAGCACAGTATGCCCGCGGCTTTCTGATGTTCCTCTTCGGGACCACTTTGTTTGCCGATAGGGGGAATACTGTTGGGCTTTATCTGCTGAGTGCCTTGGTGGACCTGTCACAGGTCAGGCGGTATGACTGGGGTGGTGCCGGCTTGGCCACCCTTTATTGCTACATGAGCGCGACCTCACGTGGACGGGGGGACTTACTTGGCGGCTATTGGAGAGCCTGGGAGGTACTTTCTGCCCTTTTGATTTACATTTCTGCTCCTCATTACCTGCACATCGCACACACGATGCACTTTATACTCTGTATCGTGCATTTTGCCCTCAGCATTTCACATTCTGCTTTGTTTTCTACAGTTGTGGGTCTATGTATATTTCCCGACATTGGCCCCGGAGTTGATGGTAGCGGGACCTCTCATGACCCCGTACTCACTTGTGTTTGAAGGCCGGCACCGGCCAAGACCTCGAGAGTCTCTCCTTTACCTGCGACAGTATTTCGACACAGTGCGCTCATCGGAGGTACTTCAGAACTCTCAGTTCTTTCTGTTTTCATCTTTGTTTTGTCCTGTACATCTTCGATTTCTGTTTGGTTTATGCACCTGTTATCTGCAGATTACATGGTAGCCCTGGGCGCCCTTACGTGAGGGTCTCCGATTCCAGTTTGCCGGAGGGTGGGGTGCCTCTCAGTACAGGCTCCTGTTCGAAGGGCCGGTTGGTAGGGCCTTTTTTCTGGGGGAGCGTTTCTTGCGTCAGGTCTGGGGGTACACTTCTCAGGACCCTCCCTCAGCACCCCCAGTCGATATGCGGATTGCTGATGTGCTCATTTCCCGGGATGTTGTTAATGCTATGCTGGGTACTGATGCTTTGCTATATCTTGAGGAGGGGGATTACGCCACTTACCGTCACACATACCTGATGCCTCCATTGACGGGAGTTCGCACTCCGATGATGAGGCCTGTTGGTATGCCATCTTTGAGCCAGGCCCGGGCTCGGGCTGCAGACGCCCCTTCCACCAGTAGTGTTGGTACATCTAGAGGTGGGGGTGGATTGGTTCCCCCGATTCCTCCGACTTTTCCTCATCCTGGGTGGCCGGACATGCCGACTGAGCTGATGGGGTGGCAGTATGGGACTACCTCTCCGATCCCGATCCCGATAGAGCCCCCGATGCCCAGTCATCGATATGTCAGAGACCCTGACTTGCCACCGGTATGTTTTGCAGCTTTGATTCATCACTCAGATATTTGGACGTTCATTCCTTTACTGACACCCTTGCCTTTGCATCTGCAGCCCCCTGTTGAGTATATGGATCAGGTGCTCGAGATGGTAGCCTCACTTGAGGGGATGGTCTTGCGGAGGGAGGCACAGTTGTCTATCATGGGCTTCCAGGTACCCTTTCGTTTTCTGGCATTTATCATACTTCTGATGTTATGCTGATTTCTACTGCATTGATAGGCTACTTGTGTAGAGCACATCTGACACACACCCCACTTGTACACTGTGTTTACATGCACCCACTTCATGTAGTTTTTGCTTGCATCTGCATCTGATGTACATATTTGGACTGATGTATTTAATTTGAACTCTTTGTTCTCAGATGCCTCCGGTATATGCTCAGCCGCAGGCCGGGCCACCTGGGCCTTCTCGGGGAGCTGGGCCATCTGGGCCCTTTCACGGAGCTGGGCCATCCTGGCCTTTCCGAGGAGCTGGGCCATCCAGGCCTTTTCGAGGGGAGGGGTCGTCTCGCAGACGCAGAGCACATATTATGGAGGAGGAGCCTGGTGAGGATGAGGAGGAGGAGGTTGCAGACCGTCAGTCGGAGACATCTGCTGATGGAGAGGACGGCTCCGGCCTTGGTTCCGGGAGTAGAGGCGAGGCTGAGGGGGATCCCAAGGATGACGGCTCCGATTCAGATGATGGCGATGGCGACGGTGGCGGAGAGTCTATTCCACAGAAGAGGACGAAGAGGGCCTCTTATTACTGCTCTTGAGAGCACAGATGTGGCTGTTTCCTGTTTTATTTATCTTTTTGCTAGTAGTTGTAGCACATTGTACATTATTGGGCAGTTTTATTTTCTGTAAAACTTGTGCCTTAGTCTGTAAAATGTTGTAACAAGCGAGGCATGATGGGATGAAACAGTTTTTGAAAAAAGTATTGTATTTTAAACGTTTAGCATCATATCGCATCATTCTGCATCATAATGAGATTGAATGGAAATGTGTATTGTGCATTTTGCCCAGTCAGGTAGTGAACCGACGCAACAACTTAACTTTCTAAGATATAACAAAGCCTTAGCAAGTTTACAACTCAATAAACAAAGCACAATAATGTTGACAACTCAATAAATGAGACTCAAATAAAAATTGCTTAAACAAAGAGTAAGAACTCAAAAACACGAAACACGACAGCTCGACAAACAACTCGATAAGCAAAACGACAACTCGATAAACAAAACAACAACTCGATAAACAAAACAACAACTCGATGAACAAAACTTAACAAAACGAAGTGTACTTCGGACGATCTGGGCAACGGAACGCATCCGAAACAGAGGGAAATAGAGGCCTTCGACACATCCGTTGCATGGAAATGCTTGAAACTTTCCCTCGGAGGGTAAAACAGGGCCAAAGACATACATTGGAGCATGGCCGGCCACTTTTGGGAGCCGGCCGGCCAGATTTAATGCAAAGGGGGGGGCCACCGGCCAGTTTTGAAACAAGAAATGGCCGGCCTGCCAGAAAAGATGGCCGGCCAGCCACTTAGCTCAGCAACCGCCCAATTTTTGACACTTGTCCCCCTGAATAGTGTCTTTCCCTCTTTAAAAGCCTTAGCTCCGTGTTTTGATTCAATTCATCTTAGTTTTGCACAAAAATTGAGGCATTTCTCGTTGAAAATCTCACAGCTTGGATCGCTTCTCTAGATGGCTCGGAAAAGTTGAACTTTCGGGGTTTCGGCTTGAATGCACTATTTACGCTGAGCCGCACCCCGCTACATCTCCCTTTCCTCCATGCCGCGGTGAGATTTTGGAACCCAGTGACGCATGCCTTTAGCTTCGGCGGGCAAGAGGTATGTCCAACTTTTGAAGATTTTCAAGTTTTGATGGAATCTGAATGTCATGAAGAGATCTTGCCCCAGTTTCGCTTTGGCCACGCCCAGGCTTTAGGGCGGATGTGTGGACTCACCGCGCATGATGCTCGGTCTCTGATCTGTAATGGGGAGCTGGATATCCTTGGTTTGATTCATCGCTTTTCTGACGCCGGTGACCGCAGCAACCATTATTGGCAAGGTTTCCGGCAACACGCCCTTTGCTTGTGCCTGCTGTCTCACTTTCTGCTTTCCCCAGGCTTTTGCGGATGTAGCATTCGTCTGATTGAAGTTGCTCAAGACTTGAAAGAAGGTAAGAGCTGCATCGCCATGACCCTGGCCGAGACACTGATGGGCTTGGATTCTATCTATCGCCGAGAGACGCCTAGATTTGCTGGGAGTCCACTGCTGCTGCAGGTAGTGTTTCCCACCTAATCTTACATATGTATTTGCTCACATCACTCGGCCCTCAGGCTCGGTTTTTCTCACAAAAACCCTTTTCTCGCTTTTTCCTCACCGTACATCTCTCTATTCTTTATTCTCTCATTTTTCATCCCTCCCCAGGTATGGTTAATGGACAAATTGCAGGTTGTGGACTCTTGCCCAGCCTACTCAGCTCGAGGCTATTTCTTTCGACAGCGCCTAGTCAATGCCCCTGATGAAAGGTGGTGGTTTGACTGGATGTGCAATTTGTCCGCAGATCGCATTGCTTGGCATTGTCCTTGGCTCAATCTCCCGACAATGAGCTATAGCATGCCCCGGCTGATCGGGATCCAATTTATTGGTCTGACCCACTGTGTGTTCTACTTTCCGTTTCGGTTCCTGCGCCAGTTCGGTCATGATCAGATTTGCCCACCAGAGGGGATTGAGTACCCGGCTGCTTTCCCGGTCCGAGGTGCACAGCTTGCCCGATATGCCACAGCATGGAGGACTAGAGAGCTCCTGGCTCATGCTCCCACTTTCAGTTGCACTTTGTCTGACGAGTGCTTAGACTGGCTCAACGAGGAGGCACAGGTTGGGCCTAGCTTGGCGTCAGAGGCTTCGACCAGCTCTGGGAGGGGGCGCAGGGATACTTGACTTAACTATGCCCCGGATTTATTGCTTCATTAGTACTTTCAAGTTTTCTTTGTGAATGTAATAAAAAGCAACTTCGATTGTATGCAAGAGCTGGAGAACTCTGTTTTGAAATCAATGAAATTGAAGGTTGTGGTACTGAAAATTTTCCGTTTTGGTCCAAAAATGGTCTTAGTTGTAAAGAGATTAATTTGAACAAAGTCAACTTTTATTAAAACTTTTCAAAACCATTTTCGATATGGATTAGAACTGGACACGCCTAAGATCTGTCACTGAGATGCACAACCCCAGATCCCTGCAACTGGAAAGTTGCCCTTAGTTTGAAGAGTACCACAGCACTGCATGGCAACGGAAAGTTGCCCCTAGTCTGAATAGCACTGCACCGGAGATCGCGATAAATGCTGATGGATGAAGATGACTGAGATGGTCAAAATGGACAAAGTTGATCGGGAAAAATTTTATGGCTGAACTTCAGGGTGAAGTTGCCTACGTATCCCAAAGATGGGAATCAAGCCTTACGTAGTTCAGGCTTAGGTTCACTCGGGTATTTTCACTCTCCTTTTACGCTCTAACTTTTGCCAAGGTCGCCCTTTGCGGGTTTTCAACCTTGCGAGCTCAGTTTTTATATTTTCCAATTTTTTGTGCTCTAACTTTTGCCTAGGTCACCCTTTCGGGTTTTCGGCCTAGCGAGCCTCTCAGGGGTAATATTTCTTCAACTTGTCCATGTTGATCGGTTGGGAAAATTCCAGGCCATCTAGATCCATCAGAACCACAGCCCCACCTGACCAGATAGCTTTGATGATGTAGGGACCAGTCCAATTGGGTTTGAACTTGCCCCTTGGGTCGTGGATGGGAGCTCGGTTGTCCTTGAGCACCAAATCTCCTTCCTTTAGATTCCTGGACTTAACTTTCTTGTTGAAAGCCCAGGCAATTCTGCGCTGATAGCCTTGAACATGGTACAGTGCTTTCAATCTTCTCTCGTCAAAAAGCATGAGTTCCTCAAATCTGCTCTGCTGCCAATCTGCTTCGGCTATTTGACACTCAGCCAATACTCGTAATGACGGAACCTCAATCTCGATAGGTAGAACGACCTCCATCCCATAAACCAATGAATACGAAGTCGCTCCGGTAGAAGTTCTGATTGAAGTCCTGTAGCCCCACAGAGCAAATGGCAGCTTATCTGGCCAATCCCGGTAGGTTTCTACCATCTTCTGTAGTATGTGTTTGATATTCTTGTTGGCGGCCTCGATCGCTCCGTTGGTCTGCGGCCGGTATGTAGATGACTTATGAAAAGCCACGTTGTATTTCTCCAACAAGTCAATCACTTCCTTCTTGAAGTGGGAACCATTATCTAAAACGATCTCGTTCGGGACCCCATAGCGACAAATGATGTTGTTTCTGATAAACTTTGCAACGTGTGACGCCTTCAACACCGCATATGATTGGGCCTCGACCCACTTCGTGAAATAATCTATCGCAACTAGGATGAACTCATGCCATTCGACCCTTTTGAAGTGACAGCCCCGATCACATCGATTCCCCAAACTGAAAATGGCCATGGCGAAGTCATGTTGTAGAGCTTCGACGGCGGGATGTTCATGCGGTTTGCATGAATCTGACATTTGTGGCATCGCCGAACAAAACTAATACAATCCTCCTCCATGGTGGACCAGTAGTAACCCTGTCTGAGGATCTTCCGTGCTAGCATTACTCCGTTCATATACGCACCGCATTCTCCTCCATGGATGGCCTCCATCAGGCGCTTTTATTCCTCGGCTTCAACACACAGCTTGTGCATTCCCAGATGGCCTCTCTTATACAGCTTACCCCCACAGATGATGAACTGGACGGCCATTCTTCTGATTGCCCTTTTATCCTTGGCATTTACCCCTGGCGGGTATGCTTCCTTTTCCAAGAAATTCCAAATGTCATAATACTAGGGGTTTTGGTCCTGAACCTCATCTATAGCAGCAATCGACTCATAGGCTGGTGCAAATTTCTGGTCAATGACAACTGGACGCATCCGGATTCCAAACGGGATGTCTATCATGGAAGATAGAGTTGCTAAAGAATCTGCGAACCTGTTGTTCTCTCTTGGAAGATGAGCAAAGTTTAGCTTTTCAAACCGAGGGATTAGCAAGTCCAAGGTCTGGTGGTACATCATCATCTTTTCTTCTTTGACTTTCTAGTCTCCGTTTGCCTGAGATACAACAAGGTTTAAATCCCCGATGACGTCCAAACGTCTTGCCCCTAGTTCCAGAGTCGCTTCTAGGCCGACAATGCACGCTTCATATTCTGCTTCGTTGTTCGAGACTTTGAACCGGAGTTTGAAGGCTAGAGGGATACGAGAATTGTCGGGTGCTATCAGCAACACTCCTATCCCATACCCGTATTGATTCGATGCTCCGTCAAAGTACATCGTCCAATATTCGTCGTCGATATGCAAAATGGCTTCATCTGGGAATAAGTACTCGACTGCTTCACCTCCTTCGGCTGGATGATCGGCCAAGAACTCTGCCACTGCTCTTCCTTTGACTGACTTGCGTGTCACATATTTCAGATCGAATTCGGAGAGCAACAGCAGCCAACGAGCTAGCCTACCCGTAAGTGCCGGTTTCTCGAAAAGGTATTTGATGGGATCCAGTCGTGAAACCAACATTACGGAGTGAGCTAACAAGTAGTGCCGCAGCTTCCTGGTAGCCCATACCAAAGCTAAGCAAGCCTTCTCGAGCGGAGTGTAGCGGGTCTCGTAGTCCAACATCTTCTTGCTCAGATAGTAGATGGCCCTCTCCACCTTATCTTCTGATTCTTGTGCGAGCATGCAGCCCATTGTAGTCTCAGTCACCGAAAGGTACAATATCAACGGTTTCCCCGGTTCTGGTGGCGACAACACAGGCGGGTTCTGTAAATATTTCTTGATCTGTTCAAAAGCAGCTTGGCATCGGCCATCCCATTGGAATTTCTTGCCTTTCTTCAGGAGACCAAAAAGTGGTTCACAAGTCAAGGTTAATTTTAAGATAAACCGTCTTATGAATTGCACTTTACCCAGAAAGCCTCGCACCTCCTTTTCAGTCCTTGGTGGTGGCATTTCTAAGATGGCCTTGATTTTTGAAGGGTCGACCTCGATGCCCCTTTGTGTAATCAAAAATCCCAGCATTTTTCCCACTGTAACACCGAACGTACACTTCTGAGGATTTAGCCGCAACCGAAATTCTCTGATCCTTTGAAAGAACTTTTACAAGGCGGTGTAGTGGCCCTCTCTTTCCTTGGACTTGACAATCATGTCGTCCACGTATACCTTAACCTCTTTGTGGATCATGTCGTGTAATATTGTGGTCGCGGCCCGTTGATAAGTAGCTCCGGCATTCTTCAACCCAAACGGCATTACTCTGTAGCAGTATGTTCCCCATGGGGTGGTGAATGCAGTCTTTTCTCTGTCTTCTGGTGCCATTACTATCTGATTATACCCTGAGAAGCCATCCATGAATGAGAGCAAAGCATGCCCTGCTGTGAAATCCGCCAACTCGTTAATATGCGGTAAGGGAAAGTCGTCCTTCGGACTAGCTCTGTTCAAATCCCTGAAATCCACGCATACCTGGATCCTACCATCTTTCTTCAGTACTGGAACGATGTTGGCCAACCAAGTCGGGTATTCGGATACCAGCAGGAAGCCTGCATCGATCTGCTTGGTGACCTCTTCCTTAATCTTGAGAGCCCAGTCCGGGCGGATCCTTCTGAGTTTCTGCTTGACAGGTCGGGCCTCGGGGTCAAGGGGAATCCGGTGCTGTACAATCTCAGGATCGATCCCAGGCATGTCTTCGTAGGACCACGCGAAAACATCTTTGAAATCTTTTAATAAAGCGACTAAACGCTCGCGTTCCTCCGAAGACAACGTAGACCCGATCTGGACCAGCCGCGGGTCCTCCTTAGTACTAATATTCACGGTAATGATTTCATCTGTTAAGGGTTTGACAAATCTCTCCTGCTCCTGCTCAATTAAACGTTGTAAAACCGGAGGAATTTCGTCCTCGTCGTTTTCATCAAAGTTTTGAAAGTCTGAGTTTATGCAATAAATTAAGGGCACAGAAAAGTACTCAGAAACCACAGTTACTTGATTCTCATTAAGCACATCCAAATCGTCCGAGTTCTCGGTTACAACAGACTCAAATGAGAAAGAAAAAGACGACCTGGACATAACTGTGGCATCCAGGTTATCATCCCCAGGATTACCAAACTCAGACTCAGTCGAGCTGGAACCTGATTCCGACTCACAAGACTCGGCGGAATCAGATTCCGGCTCACATGTTCGTACTCACAGCACTTTCGGCCTGCATGCTCACAGCACCCTCTGTTCTTGTGCGCGCGACACTTTCGATCCCCTCATGGATTTTGGCTTTCCCGGTTCTCGCAGAACCCTGTTGTTCTACCTGCGTCAGTGCAGTTTGTTGTTCAACTTTCCCTGCATTCACAATGCTTCCGTCCTGAGCGAAATTCTTCGTACCGGTGCTCTCCGGCAATGTAACCTGACTTCCGGCCCTTCCGGCCACAGCTGATACCCTCACCCCTGCCGGGCCCTGTTCTGGTTGGGATTCTCCCACCACATCTAGTTGATCATCGAGCCATCCAGTGGCCTCTGCCGATTCCTCATAGTCAAACCAGTTGACTGCCGCATCCCATGGTTCTTGATCATCAAAAAATTGCAGGTTGGCAAAGTCCTCCTCTACAGCTGTCAGATCATCTGCCCCTTGCCCAA
This sequence comes from Camellia sinensis, assembly GCF_055761805.1. NCBI lineage: Eukaryota > Viridiplantae > Streptophyta > Magnoliopsida > Ericales > Theaceae > Camellia > Camellia sinensis. Next base: position 41,490,810 of record NW_028128987.1, on the reverse strand, counting down.
ATCCATCCCCTCGGATCACACATAGTTCTTCCTTTTCTGGCAATTCTATACCCAGCCCAATCTGGCCTGTTGACAAGATATACTCACTTGGATCATAGATTTTCCCAATAAAACTCTGCTCAATCCCAGACTCAACAATCCCCTTCTTTCCTGAAGTCTGCCCTGCCCCATCTTCGATGGTCACCACCGTCGGCTCTGGTTGGGTTGTGGAGATGTCCAACATGCACAAGAAATCAGTGCAGTCGGGAAGGAGCACCTCCGGCTTAGGTAGATGGGTAGGAGTAATATAGATGCTAGGATCGTAAGACACGACCCCAGTCTGGATAAGATTGACTCTTTTGGGAGGTGGAGTTTGGTTGTGTGTAGGGAGGGAGTTGGTTGTGACGTTGGGTTTTTCTGGTGGCAAAATCACATTTTTGTCAACAAGGTCTTGAATCTCGTGACGCAGCTTGAAACATTGGTCAGTATCATGACCGTGCTACCGGTGATATGCACAGTACTTGGCTGGGTTGTGAGAGGGAGGGAGTGGATTCGACAATGGCCTCGGCTCTAGGGGTTTTAGATGCCCCTTTCTGATCAAGACCCCTAGCGCCTTAGACAAAGGCATGTATAGTGGGGTGAAGGTTCTTTGGAAGTTCATAATAAAAATAAAAATGGAAGTTGCAAAAAATTAAAAATGGAAGTTCATTTCAGAAACCACTATACCTTAACGATCTATTTGGAAATTAAATAAAAAATGAAGTTTAATAGAAAAGTAAATTGATTAAAAATGGAAGTAAAATAAAAATAAAAATGAAATTTGCATAAAATTAAAAATAGAAGTTCAATCCAGAAATCACTAAACCTTAACGATCTGCTTGGAAATTAAATAAAAAAAGGAAGTTTAATAGGAAAGTAAATTGAATTAAAATGGAAGTAGAATAAAAATAAAAATGAAAGTTGCATAAAATTAAAAATGGAAGTTCAATCCAAAAACCACTATACTTTAACGATCTATTTGTAAATTAAATAAAAAAGGAAGTTTAATAGAAAAGTAAATTGAATAAAAATGGAAGTTGAATAAAAATAAAAATGAAAGTTGCATAAAATTAAAAATGGAAGTTCAATCCAAAAACCACTATACCTTAACGATCTACTTGGAAATTAAATAAAAAAAGGAAGTTGAGTAGAAAAGAATCCTGAATAAAAAAGGAAGTTAAATAAAAATAAAAATGGAAGTTGCAAAAAATTAAAAATGGAAGTTCATTCCAGAAACCACTATACCTTAACGATCTATTTGGAAATTAAATAAAAAATGAAGTTTAATAGAAAAGTAAATTGATTAAAAATGGAAGTAAAATAAAAATAAAAATGAAATTTGCATAAAATTAAAAATAGAAGTTCAATCCAGAAATCACTATACCTTAACGATCTGCTTGGAAATTAAATAAAAAAAGGAAGTTTAATAGGAAAGTAAATTGAATTAAAATGGAAGTAGAATAAAAATAAAAATGAAAGTTGCATAAAATTAAAAATGGAAGTTCAATCCAAAAACCACTATACTTTAACGATCTATTTGTAAATTAAATAAAAAAGGAAGTTTAATAGAAAAGTAAATTGAATAAAAATGGAAGTTGAATAAAAATAAAAATGAAAGTTGCATAAAATTAAAAATGGAAGTTCAATCCAAAAACCACTAAACCTTAACGATCTACTTGGAAATTAAATAAAAAAAGGAAGTTGAGTAGAAAAGAATCCTGAATAAAAAAGGAAGTTAAATAAAAATAAAAATGGAAGTTGCAAAAAATTAAAAATGGAAGTTCATTCCAGAAACCACTATACCTTAACGATCTATTTGGAAATTAAATAAAAAATGAAGTTTAATAGAAAAGTAAATTGATTAAAAATGGAAGTAAAATAAAAATAAAAATGAAATTTGCATAAAATTAAAAATAGAAGTGCAATCCAGAAATCACTATACCTTAACGATCTGCTTGGAAATTAAATAAGAAAAGGAAGTTTAATAGGAAAGTAAATTGAATTAAAATGGAAGTAGAATAAAAATAAAAATGAAAGTTGCATAAAATTAAAAATGGAAGTTCAATCCAAAAACCACTATACTTTAACGATCTATTTGTAAATTAAATAAAAAAGGAAGTTTAATAGAAAAGTAAATTGAATAAAAATGGAAGTTGAATAAAAATAAAAATGAAAGTTGCATAAAATTAAAAATGGAAGTTCAATCCAAAAACCACTATACCTTAATGATCTACTTGGAAATTAAATAAAAAAAGGAAGTTGAGTAGAAAAGAATCTTGAATAAAAAAGGAAGTTAAATAAAAATAAAAATGAAAGTTGCAGAAAATTAAAAATGGAAGTTCATTCCAGAAACCACTATACCTTAACGATCTATTTGGAAATTAAATAAAAAATGAAGTTTAATAGAAAAGTAAATTGATTAAAAATGGAAGTAAAATAAAAATAAAAATGAAATTTGCATAAAATTAAAAATAGAAGTTCAATCCAGAAATCACTATACCTTAACGATCTGCTTGGAAATTAAATAAAAAAAGGAAGTTTAATAGGAAAGTAAATTGAATTAAAATGGAAGTAGAATAAAAATAAAAATGAAAGTTGCATAAAATTAAAAATGGAAGTTCAATCCAAAAACTACTATACTTTAACGATCTATTTGTAAATTAAATAAAAAAGGAAGTTTAATAGAAAAGTAAATTGAATAAAAATGGAAGTTGAATAAAAATAAAAATGAAAGTTGCATAAAATTAAAAATGGAAGTTCAATCCAAAAACCACTATACCTTAACGATCTACTTGGAAATTAAATAAAAAAAGGAAGTTGAGTAGAAAAGAATCCTGAATAAAAAAGGAAGTTAAATAAAAATAAAAATGGAAGTTGCAAAAAATTAAAAATGGAAGTTCATTCCAGAAACCACTATACCTTAACGATCTATTTGGAAATTAAATAAAAAATGAAGTTTAATAGAAAAGTAAATTGATTAAAAATGGAAGTAAAATAAAAATAAAAATGAAATTTGCATAAAATTAAAAATAGAAGTGCAATCCAGAAATCACTATACCTTAACGATCTGCTTGGAAATTAAATAAAAAAAGGAAGTTTAATAGGAAAGTAAATTGAATTAAAATGGAAGTAGAATAAAAATAAAAATGAAAGTTGCATAAAATTAAAAATGGAAGTTCAATCCAAAAACCACTATACTTTAACGATCTATTTGTAAATTAAATAAAAAAGGAAGTTTAATAGAAAAGTAAATTAAATAAAAATGGAAGTTGAATAAAAATAAAAATGAAAGTTGCATAAAATTAAAAATGGAAGTTCAATCCAAAAACCACTATACCTTAACGATCTACTTGGAAATTAAATAAAAAAAGGAAGTTGAGTAGAAAAGAATCTTGAATAAAAAAGGAAGTTAAATAAAAATAAAAATGGAAGTTGTAGAAAATTAAAAATGGAAGTTCATTCCAGAAACCACTATACCTTAACGATCTATTTGGAAATTAAATAAAAAATGAAGTTTAATAGAAAAGTAAATTGATTAAAAATGGAAGTAAAATAAAAATAAAAATGAAATTTGCATAAAATTAAAAATAGAAGTTCAATCCAGAAATCACTATACCTTAACGATCTGCTTGGAAATTAAATAAAAAAAGGAAGTTTAATAGGAAAGTAAATTGAATTAAAATGGAAGTAGAATAAAAATAAAAATGAAAGTTGCATAAAATTAAAAATGGAAGTTCAATCCAAAAACCACTATACTTTAACGATCTATTTGTAAATTAAATAAAAAAGGAAGTTTAATAGAAAAGTAAATTGAATAAAAATGGAAGTTGAATAAAAATAAAAATGAAAGTTGCATAAAATTAAAAATGGAAGTTCAATCCAAAAACCACTATACCTTAACGATCTACTTGGAAATTAAATAAAAAAAGGAAGTTGAGTAGAAAAGAATCTTGAATAAAAAAGGAAGTTAAATAAAAATAAAAATGGAAGTTGCAGAAAATTAAAAATGAAAGTTCATTCCAGAAACCACTATACCTTAACGATCTATTTGGAAATTAAATAAAAAAATGAAGTTTAATAGAAAAGTAAATTGATTAAAAATGGAAGTAAAATAAAAATAAAAATGAAATTTGCATAAAATTAAAAATAGAAGTTCAATCCAGAAATCACTATACCTTAACGATCTGCTTGGAAATTAAATAAAAAAAGGAAGTTTAATAGGAAAGTAAATTGAATTAAAATGGAAGTAGAATAAAAATAAAAATGAAAGTTGCATAAAATTAAAAATGGAAGTTCAATCCAAAAACTACTATACTTTAACGATCTATTTGTAAATTAAATAAAAAAGGAAGTTTAATAGAAAAGTAAATTGAATAAAAATGGAAGTTGAATAAAAATAAAAATGAAAGTTGCATAAAATTAAAAATGGAAGTTCAATCCAAAAACCACTATACCTTAACGATCTACTTGGAAATTAAATAAAAAAAGGAAGTTGAGTAGAAAAGAATCCTGAATAAAAAAGGAAGTTAAATAAAAATAAAAATGGAAGTTGCAAAAAATTAAAAATGGAAGTTCATTCCAGAAACCACTATACCTTAACGATCTATTTGGAAATTAAATAAAAAATGAAGTTTAATAGAAAAGTAAATTGATTAAAAATGGAAGTAAAATAAAAATAAAAATGAAATTTGCATAAATTTAAAAATAGAAGTGCAATCCAGAAATCACTATACCTTAACGATCTGCTTGGAAATTAAATAAAAAAAGGAAGTTTAATAGGAAAGTAAATTGAATTAAAATGGAAGTAGAATAAAAATAAAAATGAAAGTTGCATAAAATTAAAAATGGAAGTTCAATCCAAAAACCACTATACTTTAACGATCTATTTGTAAATTAAATAAAAAAGGAAGTTTAATAGAAAAGTAAATTAAATAAAAATGGAAGTTGAATAAAAATAAAAATGAAAGTTGCATAAAATTAAAAATGGAAGTTCAATCCAAAAACCACTATACCTTAACGATCTACTTGGAAATTAAATAAAAAAAGGAAGTTGAGTAGAAAAGAATCTTGAATAAAAAAGGAAGTTAAATAAAAATAAAAATGGAAGTTGTAGAAAATTAAAAATGGAAGTTCATTCCAGAAACCACTATACCTTAACGATCTATTTGGAAATTAAATAAAAAATGAAGTTTAATAGAAAAGTAAATTGATTAAAAATGGAAGTAAAATAAAAATAAAAATGAAATTTGCATAAAATTAAAAATAGAAGTTCAATCCAGAAATCACTATACCTTAACGATCTGCTTGGAAATTAAATAAAAAAAGGAAGTTTAATAGGAAAGTAAATTGAATTAAAATGGAAGTAGAATAAAAATAAAAATGAAAGTTGCATAAAATTAAAAATGGAAGTTCAATCCAAAAACCACTATACTTTAACGATCTATTTGTAAATTAAATAAAAAAGGAAGTTTAATAGAAAAGTAAACTGAATAAAAATGGAAGTTGAATAAAAATAAAAATGAAAGTTGCATAAAATTAAAAATGGAAGTTCAATCCAAAAACCACTATACCTTAACGATCTACTTGGAAATTAAATAAAAAAAGGAAGTTGAGTAGAAAAGAATCTTGAATAAAAAAGGAAGTTAAATAAAAATAAAAATGGAAGTTGCAGAAAATTAAAAATGAAAGTTCATTCCAGAAACCACTATACCTTAACGATCTATTTGGAAATTAAATAAAAAAATGAAGTTTAATAGAAAAGTAAATTGATTAAAAATGGAAGTAAAATAAAAATAAAAATGAAATTTGCATAAAATTGAAAATAGAAGTTCAATCCAAAAATCACTATACCTTAACGATCTGCTTGGAAATTAAATAAAAAAAGGAAGTTTAATAGGAAAGTAAATTGAATTAAAATGGAAGTAGAATAAAAATAAAAATGAAAGTTGCATAAAATTAAAAATGGAAGTTCAATCCAAAAACCACTATACTATAATGATCTATTTGTAAATTAAATAAAAAAGGAAGTTTAATAGAAAAGTAAATTGAATAAAAATGGAAGTTGAATAAAAATAAAAATGAAAGTTGCATAAAATTAAAAATGGAAGTTCAATCCAAAAACCACTATACCTTAACGATCTACTTGGAAATTAAATAAAAAAAGGAAGTTGAGTAGAAAAGAATCTTGAATAAAAAAGGAAGTTAAATAAAAATAAAAATGGAAGTTGCAGAAAATTAAAAATGAAAGTTCATTCCAGAAACCACTATACCTTAACGATCTATTTGGAAATTAAATAAAAAATGAAGTTTAATAAAAAAGTAAATTGTTTAAAAATGGAAGTAAAATAAAAATAAAAATGAAATTTGCATAAAATTAAAAATAGAAGTTCAATCCAGAAATCACTATACCTTAACGATCTGCTTGGAAATTAAATAAAAAAAGGAAGTTTAATAGGAAAGTAAATTGAGTTAAAATGGAAGTAGAATAAAAATAAAAATGAAAGTTGCATAAAATTAAAAATGGAAGTTCAATCCAAAAACCACTATACTTTAACGATCTATTTGTAAATTAAATAAAAAAGGAAGTTTAATAGAAAAGTAAATTGAATAAAAATGGAAGTTGAATAAAAATAAAAATGAAAGTTGCATAAAATTAAAAATGGAAGTTCAATCCAAAAACCACTATACCTTAACGATCTACTTGGAAATTAAATAAAAAAAGGAAGTTGAGTAGAAAAGAATCCTGAATAAAAAAGGAAGTTAAATAAAAATAAAAATGGAAGTTGCAAAAAATTAAAAATGGAAGTTCATTCCAGAAACCACTATACATTAACGATCTATTTGGAAATTAAATAAAAAATAAAGTTTAATAGAAAAGTAAATTGATTAAAATGGAAGTAACATAAAAATACAAATGAAATTGGCATAAAATTAAAAATAGAAGTTCAATACAGAAATCACTATACCTTAACGATCTGCTTGGAAATTAAATAAAAAAAGGAAGTTTAATAGGAAAGTAAATTGAATTAAAATGGAAGTAGAATAAAAATAAAAATGAAAGTTGCATAAAATTAAAAATGGAAGTTCAATCCAAAAACCACTATACTTTAACGATCTATTTGTAAATTAAATAAAAAAGGAAGTTTAATAGAAAAGTAAACTGAATAAAAATGGAAGTTGAATAAAAATAAAAATGAAAGTTGCATAAAATTAAAAATGGAAGTTCAATCCAAAAACCACTATACCTTAACGATCTACTTGGAAATTAAATAAAAAGAGGAAGTTGAGTAGAAAAGAATCCTGAATAAAAAAGGAAGTTAAATAAAAATAAAAATGGAAGTTGCAAAAAAATAAAAATGGAAATTCATTCCAGAAACCACTATACCTTAACGATCTATTTGGAAATTAAATAAAAAATGAAGTTTAATAGAAAAGTAAATTGATTAAAAATGGAAGTAAAATAAAAATAAAAATGAAATTTGCATAAAATTAAAAATAGAAGTTCAATCCAGAAATCACTATACCTTAACGATCTGCTTGGAAATTAAATAAAAAAAGGAAGTTTAATAGGAAAGTAAATTGAATTAAAATGGAAGTAGAATAAAAATAAAAATGAAAGTTGCATAAAATTAAAAATGGAAGTTCAATCCAAAAACCACTATACTTTAACGATCTATTTGTAAATTAAATAAAAAAGGAAGTTTTATAGAAAAGAAAATTGAATAAAAATGGAAGTTGAATAAAAATAAAAATAAAAGTTGCATAAAATTAAAAATGGAAGTTCAATACAAAAACCACTATACCTTAACGATCTACTTGGAAATTAAATAAAAAAAGGAAGTTGAGTAGAAAAGAATCTTGAATAAAAAAGGAAGTTAAATACAAATAAAAATGGAAGTTCATTCCAGAAACCACTATACCTTAACGATCTATTTGGAAATTAAATAAAAAATGAAGTTTAATAGAAAAGTAAATTGATTAAAAATGGAAGTAAAATAAAAATAAAAATGAAATTTGCATAAAATTAAAAATAGAAGTTCAATCCAGAAATCCCTATACCTTAACGATCTGCTTGGAAATTAAATAAAAAAAGGAAGTTTAATAGGAAAGTAAATTGAATTAAAATGGAAGTAGAATAAAAATAAAAATGAAAGTTGCATAAAATTAAAAATTGAAGTTCAATCCAGAAACCACTATACCTTAGTGATATATTTGGAAATTAAATAAAAAAGGAAGTTTAATAGAAAAGTAAATTGAATAAAAATGGAAACAGAATATAAATAAAAAAGAAAGTTGCACAAAATTAAAAATGGAAGATCAATCCAGAAACCACTATACCTTAGCGATCTATGTGGAAATTAAATAAAAAAGGAAGTTTAATAGGAAAGTAAATTTAACTAAAATGGAAGTAGAATAAAAATAAAAATGAAAGTCGTATAAAATTAAAAATGGAAGTTCAATCCAGAAACCACTACACCTTAACGATCTATTTGGAAATTAAATAAAATAGGAAGTTTAATAGAAAAGGAAATTGAATAAAAATGGAAGTTGAATGAAAATAAAAATGAAAGTTGTAGAAAATTAAATATGGAAGTTCAATCCAAAAACCACTTTAACTTAACGATCTATTTGGAAATTAAATAAAAAAGGAAGTTTAATAGAAAAGTAAATTGAATAAAAATGGAAGTTGAATAAAAATAAAAATGAAAGTTCAATATAATTAAAAATGGAAGTTCAATTCAAAAACCACTATATCTTAACGATCTATTTGGAAATTAGATAAAAAAGGAAGTTGAGTAGAAAAGAAACTTGAATAAAAAAGGAAGTTTATAGAAAAATAAAAATGGAAGTTGCAGAAAATTAAAAATGGAAGTTCATTCCAGAAACCACTATACCTTAACGATTTATTTGGAAATTAAATAAAAAAGGAAGTTTAATAGAAAAGTAAACTGAATAAAAATGGAAGTTGAATAAAAATAAAATGAAAGTTGCATATAATTAAAAATGGAAGTTCTATCCAAAAACCACTATACCTTAACAATCAATTTGGAAATTAAATAAAAAAGAAGTTGAGTAGAAAAGAAATTTGAATATAAGAGGAAGTTAAATAAAAATAAACAAGGAAGTTTGATAGAAAAATAAATTGAATAAAAATGAAAGTTGAATATAAACAAAAATGAAACTTGCATAAAATTAAAAATGGAAGTTCAATCCAGAAACCACTATACCTTAGCGATCGATTTGGAAATTAAATAAAAAAGGAAGTTTAATAGGAAAGTAAATTGAAGTAAAATGGAAATAGAATAAAAATAAAAATGAAAGTTGCATAGAATTAAAAATGGAAGTTCAATCCAGAAACCACTATACCTTAACGATCTATTTGGAAATTAAATAAAAAAGGAAGTTCAATAGAAAAGGAAATTGAATAAAAATAAAAATGAAAGTTCCCGAAAATTAAATATGGAAGTTCAATCTAGAAACCACTTTACCTTAACGATCTATTTGGAATTTAAAGAAAAAATGAAGTTTAATAGAAAAGTAAATTGATTAAAAATGGAAGTAAAATAAAAATAAAAATGAAAGTTGCATAAAATTAAAAATGGAAGTTCAATCTAGAAACCACTATACCTTAACGATCTACTTGGAAATTAAATAAAAAAGGAAGTTTAATAGGAAAGTAAATTGAATTAAAATGGAAGTAGAATAAAAATAAAAATGAAAGTTGCATAAAATTAAAAATTGAAGTTCAATCCAGAAACCACTATACCTTACCGATCTATTTGGAAATTAAAAAAAAAAAGGAAGTTTAATAGAAAAGTAAACTGAATAAAAATGGAAGTTGAATAAAAATAAAAATGAAAGTTGCAGAAAATTAAATATGGAAGTTCAATCCAGAAACCACTATACCATTACGATCTATTTGGAAATTAAACAAAAAAGGAAGTTCAATAGAAAAGTAAATTGAATAAAAATGGAAGTTGAATAAAAATAAAAATGAAAGTTGCATAAAATTAAAAATGGAAGTTCAATCCAAAAACCACTATACCTTAATGATCTATTTGGAAATTAAATAAAAAAGGAAGTTTAATAGAAAAGCAAATTGAATAAAAATGGAAGTTGAATAAAAATAAAAATAAAAGTTGCATAAAACTAAAAATGGAAGTTCAATTCAAAAACCACTATACTTTAACGATCTATTTGGAAATTAAATAAAAAAGGAAGTTGAGTAGAAAAGAAACTTGAATAAAAAAGGAAGTTAAATAAAAATAAAAATGGAAGTTGTAGAAAATTAACAATGGAAGTTCATTCCAGAAACCACTATACCTTAACGATCTATTTGGAAATTAAATAAAAAAGGAAGTTTAATAGAAAAGTAAATTGAATAAAAATGGAAGTTGAATAAAAATAAAAATGAAAGTTGCAAAAAATTAAAAATGGAAGTTCAATCCAAAACCAGTATACCATAACGGTCTATTTGGAAATTAAATGAAAAAGGAAGTTGAGTAGAAAAGAAACTTGAATAAAAAAGGAAGTTAAATAAAAATAAAAATGGAAGTTACAGAAAATTAAAAATGGAAGTTCATTCCAGAAACCACTATACCTTAACGACCTATTTGGAAATTAAATAAAAAAGGAAGTTTAATAGAAAAGTAAATTGAATAAATTTCGAAGTAGAATATAAATAAAAATGAAAGTTGCATAAAATTAAAAATGGAAGTTCAATCCAGAAACCACTATACCTTAGCGATCTATTTGGAAATTAAATAAAAAAGGAAGTTTAATAGGAAAGCAAATTGAATTAAAATGGAAGTAGAATAAAAATAAAAATGAAAGTTGCATAAAATTAAAAATGGAAGTTCAATCCAGAAACCACTGTACCTTAACGATCTATTTGGAAATTAAATAAAAAAGGAAGTTTAATAGAAAAGTACACTGAATAAAAATAGAGGTTGAATAAAAATAAAAAAGAAAGTTGCAGAAAATTAAATATTGAAGTTCAATCCAGAAACCACTATACCTTAACGATCTATTTGGAAATTAAATAAAAAAGCAAGTTTAATAGAAAAGTAAATTGAATAAAAATGGAAGTTGAATAAAAAAAAAAATGACCGTTGTATAAAATTAAAAATGGAAGTTCAATCCAAAAACCACCATACCTTAACGATCTATTTGGAAATTAAATAAAAAAGGAAGTTTAATAGAAAAGTAAATTGAATAAAAATGGAAGTTGAAAAAATAAAAATGAAAGTTGCATAAAATTAAAAATGGAAGTTCAATCCAAAAACCACTATACCTTAACAATCTATTTGGAAATTAAATAAAAAAGGGAAGTTCGGTAGAAAAGAATCATGAATAAAATTGGAAGTTGAATAAAAATAAAAATGGAAGTTGCAGAAAATTAAAAATGGAAGTTCACTCCAGAAACAACTATACCTTAACGATCTATTTGGAAATTAAATAAAAAATAAAGTTTAATAGAAAAGTAAATTTAATAAAAATGGACGTGGAATACAAATAAAATTGAAAGTTGGACAAAATTAAAAATGGAAGTTCAATCCAGAAACCACTATACCATTACGATCTATTTGGAAATTAAATAAAAAAGGAAGTTTAATAGAAAAGTAACTTGAATAAAAATGGAAGTTGAATAAAAATAAAAATGAAAGTTGCTTAAAATTAAATATGGAAGTTCAATCCAGAAACCACTATACCTTAACGATCTATTTGGAAATTAAATAAAAAAGGAAGTTTAATAGAAAAGTAAATTGAATAAAAATGGAAGTTGAATAAAAATAAAAATAAAAGTTGCACAAAATTAAAAATGGAAGTTCAATCCAAAAACCACTATAAATTAACGATCTACTTGGAAATTAAATAAAAAAGGAAGTTGTGTAGAAAAGAATCTTGAATAAAAAAGGAAGTTAAATAAAAATAAAAATGGAAGTTGCAGAAAATTAAAAATAGAAATTCATTCCAGAAACCACTATACCTTAACGATCTATTTGGAAATTAAATAAAAAAGGAAGTTTAATAGAAAAGTAAATTGATTAAAAATGGAAGTAAAATAAAAATAAAAATGAAAGTTGCATAAAATTAAAAATGGAAGTTCAATCAAGAAAGCACCATACCCTAATGATCTACTTGGAAATTTAATAAAAATGGAAGTTTAATAGGAAAGTAAATTGAATTAAAATGGAAGTAGAATAAAAATAAAAATGAAAGTTGCATAAAATTAAAAATGGAAGTTCAATCGAGAAACCACTATACCTTACCGATCTATTTGGAAATTAAATAAAAAAGGAAGTTTAATAGAAAAGTAAACTGAATAAAAATGGAAGTTGAATAAAAATAAAAGTGAAAGTTGTAGAAAATTAAATATGGAAGTTCAATCCAGAAACCCCTATACCTTTACGATCTATTTGGAAATTAAATAAAAAAGGAAGTTCAATAGAAAAGTAAATTGAATAAAAATGGAAGTTGAATAAAAATAAAAATGAAAGTTGCGTAAAATTAAAAATGGAAGTTCAATCCGAAAACAACTATACCTTAACGATCTATTTGGAAATTAAATAAAAAAGGAAGTTTAATAGAAAAGCAAATTGAATAAAAATGGAAGTTGAATAAAAATAAAAATAAAAGTTCCATAAAACAAAAAATGGAAGTTCAATTCAAAAACCACTATACTTTAACGATCTATTTGCAAGTTAAATAAAAAAGGAAGTTGAGTAGAAAAGAAACTTGAATAAAAATGGAAGTTAAATAAAAATAAAAATGGAAGTTACAGATAATTAAAAACGGAAGTTCATTCCATAAACCACTATACCTTAACGATCTATTTGGAAATTAAATAAAAAAGGAAGTTTAATAGAAAAGTAAATTGAATAAAAATGGAAGTAGAATAAAAATAAAAATGAAAGTTGCATAAAATTAAAAATGGAAGTTCAATCCAAAACCAGTATACCATAACGGTCTATTTGGAAATTAAATGAAAAAGGAAGTTGAGTAGAAAAGAAACTTGAATAAAAAAGGAAGTTAAATAAAAATAAAAATGGAAGTTACAGAAAATTAAAAATGGAAGTTCATTCCAGAAACCACTATACCTTAACGACCTATTTGGAAATTAAATAAAAAAGGAAGTTTAATAGAAAAGTAAATTGAATAAATTTCGAAGTAGAATATAAATAAAAATGAAAGTTGCATAAAATTAAAAATGGAAGTTCAATCCAGAAACCACTATACCTTAGCGATCTATTTGGAAATTAAATAAAAAAGGAAGTTTAATAGGAAAGCAAATTGAATTAAAATGGAAGTAGAATAAAAATAAAAATGAAAGTTGCATAAAATTAAAAATGGAAGTTCAATCCAGCAACCACTGTACCTTAACGATCTATTTGGAAATTAAATAAAAAAGGAAGTTTAATAGAAAAGTACACTGAATAAAAATAGAGGTTGAATAAAAATAAAAAAGAAAGTTGCAGAAAATTAAATATTGAAGTTCAATCCAGAAACCACTATACCTTAACGATCTATTTGGAAATTAAATAAAAAAGCAAGTTTAATAGAAAAGTAAATTGAATAAAAATGGAAGTTGAATAAAAAAAAAAATGACCGTTGTATAAAATTAAAAATGGAAGTTCAATCCAAAAACCACCATACCTTAACGATCTATTTGGAAATTAAATAAAAAAGGAAGTTTAATAGAAAAGTAAATTGAATAAAAATGGAAGTTGAAAAAATAAAAATGAAAGTTGCATAAAATTAAAAATGGAAGTTCAATCCAAAAACCACTATACCTTAACAATCTATTTGGAAATTAAATAAAAAAGGGAAGTTCGGTAGAAAAGAATCATGAATAAAATTGGAAGTTGAATAAAAATAAAAATGGAAGTTGCAGAAAATTAAAAATGGAAGTTCATTCCAGAAACAACTATACCTTAGCGATCTATTTGGAAATTAAATAAAAAATAAAGTTTAATAGAAAAGTAAATTTAATAAAAATGGACGTGGAATACAAATAAAATTGAAAGTTGGACAAAATTAAAAATGGAAGTTCAATCCAGAAACCACTATACCATTACGATCTATTTGGAAATTAAATAAAAAAGGAAGTTTAATAGAAAAGTAACTTGAATAAAAATGGAAGTTGAATAAAAATAAAAATGAAAGTTGCTTAAAATTAAATATGGAAGTTCAATCCAGAAACCACTATACCTTAACGATCTATTTGGAAATTAAATAAAAAAGGAAGTTTAATAGAAAAGTAAATTGAATAAAAATGGAAGTTGAATAAAAATAAAAATAAAAGTTGCACAAAATTAAAAATGGAAGTTCAATCCAAAAACCACTATAAATTAACGATCTATTTGGAAATTAAATAAAAAAGGAAGTTGTGTAGAAAAGAATCTTGAATAAAAAAGGAAGTTAAATAAAAATAAAAATGGAAGTTGCAGAAAATTAAAAATAGAAATTCATTCCAGAAACCACTATACCTTAACGATCTATTTGGAAATTAAATAAAAAAGGAAGTTTAATAGAAAAGTAAATTGATTAAAAATGGAAGTAAAATAAAAATAAAAATGAAAGTTGCATAAAATTAAAAATGGAAGTTCAATCAAGAAAGCACCATACCCTAATGATCTACTTGGAAATTTAATAAAAATGGAAGTTTAATAGGAAAGTAAATTGAATTAAAATGGAAGTAGAATAAAAATAAAAATGAAAGTTGCATAAAATTAAAAATGGAAGTTCAATCGAGAAACCACTCTACCTTACCGATCTATTTGGAAATTAAATAAAAAAGGAAGTTTAATAGAAAAGTAAACTGAATAAAAATGGAAGTTGAATAAAAATAAAAGTGAAAGTTGTAGAAAATTAAATATGGAAGTTCAATCCAGAAACCCCTATACCTTTACGATCTATTTGGAAATTAAATAAAAAAGGAAGTTCAATAGAAAAGTAAATTGAATAAAAATGGAAGTTGAATAAAAATAAAAATGAAAGTTGCGTAAAATTAAAAATGGAAGTTCAATCCGAAAACAACTATACCTTAACGATCTATTTGGAAATTAAATAAAAAAGGAAGTTTAATAGAAAAGCAAATTGAATAAAAATGGAAGTTGAATAAAAATAAAAATAAAAGTTCCATAAAACAAAAAATGGAAGTTCAATTCAAAAACCACTATACTTTAACGATCTATTTGCAAGTTAAATAAAAAAGGAAGTTGAGTAGAAAAGAAACTTGAATAAAAATGGAAGTTAAATAAAAATAAAAATGGAAGTTACAGATAATTAAAAACGGAAGTTCATTCCAGAAACCACTATATCTTAACGATCTATTTGGAAATTAAATAAAAAAGGAAGTTTAATAGAAAAGTAAATTGAATAAAAATGGAAGTAGAATATAAATAAAAATGAAAGTTGCATCAAATTAAAAATGGAAGTTCAATCCAGAAACCACTATACCTTAGCGATCTATTTGGAAATTAAATAAAAAAGGAAGTTTAATAGGAAAGTAAATTGAATTAAAATGGAAGTAAAATAAAAAAAAAATGAAAGTTGCATAAAATTAAAAATGGAAGTTCAATCCAGAAACCACTGTACCTTAACGATCTATTTGGAAATTAAATAAAAAAAAAATTTAATAGAAAAGTAAACTGAATAAAAATGGAAGTTGAATAAAAATAAAAAAGAAAGTTGCAGAAAATTAAATATGGAAGCTCAATCCAGAAACCACTATACCTTAACGATCTATTTGGAAATTAAATAAAAAAGGAAGTTTAATAGAAAAGTAAATTGAATAAAAATGGAAGTTGAATAAAAATAAAAATGACAGTTGCATAAAATTAAAAATGGAAGTTCAATCCAAAAACCACTATACCATAACGATCTGTTTGGAAATTAAATAAAAAAGGAACTTTAATAGAAAAGTAAATTGAATAAAAATGGAAGTTGAAAAAATAAAAATGAAAGTTGCATAAAATTAAAAATGGAAGTTCAATCCAAAAACCACTATACCTTAACAATCTATTTGGAAATTAAATAAAAAAGGAAGTTTAATAGAAAAGTAAATTGAATAAAAATAGAAGTAGAATATAAATAAAAATGAAAGTTGCATAAAATTAAAAATAGAAGTTCAATCCAGAAACCACTATACCTTAACAATCTATTTGGAAATTAAATAAAAAAGGAAGTTCAGTAGAAAAGAGTCTTGAATAAAAAAGGAAGTTGAATAAAAATAAAAATGGAAGTTGCAGAAACTTAAAAATGGAAGTTCATTCCAGAAACCACTATACCGTAGCGATCTATTTGGAAATTAAATAAAAAAGGAAGTTTAATAGAAAAGTAAATTGAATAAAAATGGAAGTGGAATATAAATAAAAATGAAAGTTGGACAAAATTAAAAATGGAAGTTCAATCCAAAAACCACTATACCTTAACAATCTATTTGGAAATTAAATAAAAAAGGAAGTTCAGTAGAAAAGAGTCTTGAATAAAAAAGGAAGTTGAATAAAAATAAAAATGGAAGTTGCAGAAAATTAAAAATGGAAGTTCATTCCAGAAACCACTATACCGTAGCGATCTATTTGGAAATTAAATAAAAAAGGAAGTTTAATAGAAAAGTAAATTGAATAAAAATGGAAGTGGAATATAAATAAAAATGAAAGTTGGACAAAATTAAAAATGGAAGTTCAATCCAAAAACCACTATACCTTAACAATCTATTTGGAAATTAAATAAAAAAGGAAGTTCAGTAGAAAAGAGTCTTGAATAAAAAAGGAAGTTGAATAAAAATAAAAATGGAAGTTGCAGAAAATTAAAAATGGAAGTTCATTCCAGAAACCACTATACCGTAGCGATCTATTTGGAAATTAAATAAAAAAAGAAGTTTAATAGAAAAGTAAATTGAATAAAAATGGATGTGGAATATAAATAAAAATGAAAGTTGGACAAAATTAAAAATGGAAGTTCAATCCAGAAACCACTATACCATTACGATCTATTTGGAAATTAAATAAAAAAGGAAGTTTAATAGAAAAGTAAATTGAATAAAAATGGAAGTTGAATAAAAATAAAAATGAAAGTTGCTTAAAATTAAATATGGAAGTTCAATCCAGAAACCACTATACCTTAACGATCTATTTGGAAATTAAATAAAAAAGGAAGTTTAATAGAAATGTAAATTGAATAAAAATGGAAGTTGAATAAAAATAAAAATGAAAGTTGCACAAAATTAAAAATGGAAGTTCAATACAAAAACCACTATACATTAACGATCTATTTGGAAATTAAATAAAAAAGGATGTTGAGTAGGAAAGAATCTTGAATAAAAAAGGAAGTTAAATAAAAATAAAAATGGAAGTTGCAGAAAATTAAAAATAGAAGTTCATTCAAGAAACCACTATACCTTAACGATCTATTTGGAAATTAAATAAAAAAGGAAATTTAATAAAAAAGTAAATTGATTAAAAATGGAAGTAAAATAAAAATAAAAATGAAAGTTGCATCAAATTAAAAATGGAAGTTCAATCCAGAAACCACCATACCGTAACGATCTACTTGCAAATTTAATAAAAAAGGAAGTTTAATAGGAAAGTAAATTGAATTCAAATGGAAGTAGAATAAAAATAAAAATGAAAGTTGCATAAAATTAAAAATAGAAGTTCAATCCAGAAACCAATATACTTAACGATCTATTTGGAAATTAAATAAAAAAGGAAGTCTAATAGAAAAGTAAACTGAATAAAAATGGAAGTTGAATAAAAATAAAAATGAAAGTTGCAGAAAATTAAATATGGAAGTTCAATCCAGAAACCACTCTACCTTAACGATCTATTTGGAAATTAAATAAAAAAGGAAGTTTAATAGAAAAGTAAATTGATTAAAAATGGTCGTTGAATAAAAATAAAAATGACAGTTGTATAAAATTAAAAATGGAAGTTCAATCCAAAAACCACTATACCTTAACGATCTATTTAGAAATTAAATAAAAAAGGAAGTTTAATAGAAAAGTTAATTGAATTAAAATGGAAGTAGAATAAAAATAAAAATGAAAGTTGCATAAAATTAAAAATGGAAGTTCAATCCAAAAACCACTATACCTTAACGATCTATTTGGAAATTAAATAAAAAAGGAAGTTTAATAGAAAAGTAAATTGAATAAAAATGGAAGTTGAACAAAAATAAAAATGAACGTTGCATAAAATTAAAAACGGAAGTTCAATCCAAAAACCACAATACTTTAATGATATATTTGGAAATTAAATAAAAAAGGAAGTTGAGTAGAAAAGAAACTTGAATAAAAAAGGAAGTTAAACAATAATAAAAATAGAAGTTGCAGAAAATTAAAAATTGAAGTTCATTCCAGAAACCACTATACCTTAATGATCTGTTTGGAAATTAAATAAAAAAGGAAGTTTAATAGAAAAGTAAATTGATTAAAAATGGAAGTAGAATAAAAATAAAAATGAAAGTTGCATAAAATTAAAAATGGAAGTTCTATCCAGAAACCACTATACCTTAACGATCTACTTGGAAATTAAATAAAAAAGGAAGTTTAATAGAAAATTAAATTGAATAAAAATGTAAGTTGAATAAAAATAAACATGAAAGTTGCATAAAACTAAAAATGGAAGTTCCATTCAAAAATCACTATACTTTAACGATCTATTTGGAAATTAAATAAAAAAGGAAGTTGAGTTGAAAAGAAACTTGAATAAAAAAGGAAGTTAAATAAAAATAAAAATGGAAGTTGCAGAAAATTAAAAATGGAAGTTCATTCCAGAAACCACTATACCTTAACGATCTATTTGGAATTTAAATAAAAAAGGAAGTTTAATAGAAAAGTAAATTGATTAAAAATGGAAGTGAAATAAAAATAAAAATGAGAGTTGCATAAAATTAAAAATGGAAGTTCAATCCAAAAACCAGTATACCGTAACGGTCTATTTGGAAATTAAATGAAAAAGAAAGTTGAGTAGAAAAGAAACTTGAATAAAAAAGGAAGTTAAATAAAAATAAAAATGGAAGTTGCAGAAAATTAAAAATGGAAGTTCATTCCAGAAACCACTATACCTTAACGATCTATTTGGAAATTAAATAAAAGTGGAAGGTTAATAGAAAAGCAAATTGAATAAAAATAGAAGTTGAATAAAAATAAAAATAAAAGTTGCATAAAACTAAAAATGGAAGTTCAATTCAAAAACCAATATACTTTAGCGATCTGCTTGGAAATTAAATAAAAAAAGGAAGTTTAATAGGAAAGTAAATTGAATTAAAATGGAAGTAGAATAAAAATAAAAATGAAAGTTGCATAAAATTAAAAATGGAAGTTCAATCCCGAAACCACTATACCTTAACGATCTATTTGGAAATTAAATAAAAAAGGAAGTTTAATGGAAAAGTAAGCTGAATAAAAATGGAAGTTGAATGAAAATAAAAATGGAAGTTGCATAAAATTAAAAATGGAAGTTCAATCCAAAAACCACTATACCTTAACGATCTATTTGAAAATTAAATAAAAGTGGAAGGTTAATAGAAAAGCAAATTGAATAAAAATAGAAGTTGAATAAAAATAAAAATAAAAGTTGCATAAAACTAAAAATGGAAGTTCTATTCAAAAACCACTATACTTTAACGATCTATTTGGAAATTAAATAAAAAAGGAAGTTCAGTTGAAAAGAAACTTGAATAAAAAAGTAAGTTAAATAAAAATAAAAATGGAAGTTGCAGATAATTAAAAATGGAAGTTCATTCCAGAAACCACTATACCTTAACGATCTATTTGGAAGTTAAATAAAAAAGGAAGTTTAATAGAAAAGTAAATTGAATAAAAATGGAAGTTGAATAAAAATAAAAATGAAAGTTGCATAAAATTAAAAATGGAAGTTCAATCCAAAAACCACTATGCATTAACGATCTATTTGGAAATTAAATAAAAAAGGAAGTTGAGTAGAAAAGAATCTTGAATAAAAAACGAAGTTAAATAAAAATAAAAATGGAAGTTGCAGAAAATTAAAAATGGAAGTTCATTCCAGAAACCACTATACCTTAACGATCTATTTGGAAATTAAATAAAAAAGGAAGTTTAATAGAAAAGGAAACGAAAAAAAAATGGAAGTTGAATAAAAATAAAAATGGAAGTTGCATAAAATTAAAAATGGAAGTTCAATCCAAAAACCACTATACTTTAACGATCTATTTGGAAATTAAATAAAAAAGGAAGTCGAGTAGAAAAGAAACTTGAATAAAAAAAGATGTTAGATAAAAATAAAAATGGAAGTTGTAGAAAATTAAAAATGGAAGTTCATTCCAGAAACCACTATACCTTAACGATCTATTTGGAAATTAAATAAAAAATGAAGTTTACTAGAAAAGTAAATTGAATAAAAATGGAAGTTGAATAAAAATAAAAATGAATTTGCATAAAATTAAAAATGGAAGTTCAATCCAAAAACCAGTATACCTTAACGGTCTATTTGGAAATTAAATGAAAAAGGAAGTTGAGTAGAAAAGAAACTTGAATAAAAAAGGAAATTAAATAAAAATAAAAATGGAAGTTACAGAAAATTAAAAATGGAAGTTCATTCCAGAAACCACTGTACCTTAACGATCTATTTGGAAATTAAATAAAAAAGGAAGTTTAATGGAAAAGTAAGCTGAATAAAAATGGAAGTTGAATGAAAATAAAAATGGAAGTTGCATAAAATTAAAAATGGAAGTTCAATCCAAAAACCACTATACCTTAACGATCTATTTGGAAATTAAATAAAAAAGGAAGTTTAATAGAAAAGCAAATTGAATAGAAATAGAAGTTGAATAAAAATAAAAATAAAAGTTGCATAAAACTAAAAATGGAAATTCAATTCAAAAACCACTATACTTTAACGATCTATTTGGAAATTAAATAAAAAAGGAAGTCGAGTAGAAAAGAAACTTGAATAAAAAAAGAAGTTAGATAAAAATAAAAATGGAAGTTGTAGAAAATTGAAAATGGAAGTTCATTCCAAAAACCACTATACCTTAACGATCTATTTGGAAATTAAATAAAAAAGGAAGTTTAATAGAAAAGTAAATTGAATAAAAATGGAAGCTGAATAAAAATAAAAATGACAGTTGCATAAAATTAAAAATGGAAGTTCAATCCAAAAACCACTATACCTTAACGATCTGTTTGGAAATTAAATAAAAAATGAAGTTTAATATAAAAGTAAATTGAATAGAAATGGAAGTTGAAAAAATAAAAATGAAAGTTGCATAAAATTAAAAATGGAAGTTCAATTCAAAAACCACTATACCTTAACAATCTATTTGGAAATTAAATAAAAAAGGGAAGTTCATTAGAAAAGAATCATGAATAAAAATGGAAGTTGAATAAAAATAAAAATGAAAGTTGCAGAAAATTAAAAATGGAAGTTCATTCCAGAAACAACTGTACCTTAGCGATCTATTTGGAAATTAAATAAAAAAAGAAGTTTAATAGAAAAGTAAATTGAATAAAAATGGACGTGGAATATAAATAAAAATGAAAGTTCAATCCAGAAACCACTATACCTTTACGATCTATTTGGAAATTAAATAAAAAAGGAAGTTTAATAGAAAAGTAAATTGAATAAAAATGGAAGTTGAATGAAAATAAAAATGAAAATTGCTAAAAATTAAAAATGGAAGTTCAATCCAGAAACCACTATACCTTAACGATCTATTTGGAAATTAAATAAAAAAGGAAGTTTAATAGAAAAGTAAATTGAATAAAAATGGAAGTTGAATAAAAATAAAAATGAAAGTTGCATAAAATTAAAAATGAAGTTCAATCCAAAAACCACTATGCATTAACGATCTATTTGGAAATTAAATAAAAAAGGAAGTTGAGTAGAAAAGAATCTTGAATAAAAAACGAAGTTAAATAAAAATAAAAAAGGAAGTTGCAGAAAATTAAAAATAGAAGTTCATTCCAGAAACCACTATACCTTAACGATCTATTTGGAAATTAAATAAAAAAGGAAGTTTAATAGAAAAGTAAATTGATTAAAAATGGAAGTAAAATAAAAATAAAAATGAAAGTTGCATAAAATTAAAAATGGAAGTTCAATCCAAAAACCACTATACCTTAACGATCTATTTGGAAATTAAATAAAAAAGGAAGTCGAGTAGAAAAGAAACTTGAATAAAAAAAGATGTTAGATAAAAATAAAAATGGAAGTTGTAGAAAATTAAAAATGGAAGTTCATTCCAGAAACCACTATACCTTAACGATCTATTTGGAAATTAAATAAAAAAGGAAGTTTAATAGAAAAGTAAATTGAATAAAAATGGAAGTTGAATAAAAATAAAAATGAATTTGCATAAAATTAAAAATGGAAGTTCAATCCAAAAACCAGTATACCTTAACGGTCTATTTGGAAATTAAATGAAAAAGGAAGTGGAGTAGAAAAGAAACTTGAATAAAAAAGGAAGTTAAATAAAAATAAAAATGGAAGTTACAGAAAATTAAAAATGGAAGTTCATTCCAGAAACCACTGTACCTTAACGATCTATTTGGAAATTAAATAAAAAAGGAAGTTTAATAGAAAAGTAAACTGAATTAAAATGGAAGTTGAATAAAAATAAAAATGGAAGTTGCATAAAATTAAAAATGGAAGTTCAATCCAAAAACCACTATACCTTAACGATCTATTTGGAAATTAAATAAAAAAGGAAGTTTAATAGAAAAGCAAACTGAATAGAAATAGAAGTTGAATAAAAATAAAAATAAAAGTTGCATAAAACTAAAATTGGAAATTCAATTCAAAAACCAGTATACTTTAACGATCTATTTGGAAATTAAATAAAAAAGGAAGTCGAGTAGAAAAGAAACTTGAATAAAAAAAGAAGTTAGATAAAAATAAAAATGGAAGTTGTAGAAAATTAAAAATGGAAGTTCATTCCAAAAACCACTATACCTTAACGATCTATTTGGAAATTAAATAAAAAAGGAAGTTTAATAGAAAAGTAAATTGAATAAAAATGGAAGCTGAATAAAAATAAAAATGACAGTTGCATAAAATTAAAAATGGAAGTTCAATCCAAAAACCACTATACCTTAACGATCTGTTTGGAAATTAAATAAAAAATGAAGTTTAATATAAAAGTAAATTGAATAGAAATGGAAGTTGAAAAAATAAAAATGAAAGTTGCATAAAATTAAAAATGGAAGTTCAATCCAAAAACCACTATACCTTAACAATCTATTTGGAAATTAAATAAAAAAGGGAAGTTCATTAGAAAAGAATCATGAATAAAAATGGAAGTTGAATAAAAATAAAAATGAAAGTTGCAGAAAATTAAAAATGGAAGTTCATTCCAGAAACAACTGTACCTTAGCGATCTATTTGGAAATTAAATAAAAAAAGAAGTTTAATAGAAAAGTAAATTGAATAAAAATGGACGTGGAATATAAATAAAAATGAAAGTTGGAAAAAATTAAAAATGGAAGTTCAATCCAGAAACCACTATACCTTTACGATCTATTTGGAAATTAAATAAAAAAGGAAGTTTAATAGAAAAGTAAATTGAATAAAAATGGAAGTTGAATAAAAATAAAAATGAAAATTGCTTAAAATTAAAAATGGAAGTTCAATCCAGAAACCACTATACCTTAACGATCTATTTGGAAATTAAATAAAAAAGGAAGTTTAATAGAAAAGTAAATTGAATAAAAATGGAAGTTGAATAAAAATAAAAATGAAAGTTGCATAAAATTAAAAATGGAAGTTCAATCCAAAAACCACTATGCATTAACGATCTATTTGGAAATTAAATAAAAAAGGAAGTTGAGTAGAAAAGAATCTTGAATAAAAAACGAAGTTAAATAAAAATAAAAAAGGAAGTTGCAGAAAATTAAAAATAGAAGTTCATTCCAGAAACCACTATACCTTAACGATCTATTTGGAAATTAAATAAAAAAGGAAGTTTAATAGAAAAGTAAATTGATTAAAAATGGAAGTAAAATAAAAATAAAAATGAAAGTTGCATAAAAATAAAAATGGAAGTTCAATCCAAAAACCACTATACCTTAACGATCTATTTGGAAATTAAATAAAAAAGGAAGTCGAATAGAAAAGAAACTTGAATAAAAAAAGATGTTAGATAAAAATAAAAATGTAAGTTGTAGAAAATTAAAAATGGACGTTTATTCCAGAAACCACTATACCTTAACGATCTATTTGGAAATTAAATAAAAAATGAAGTTTAATAGAAAAGTAAATTGAATAAAAATGGAAGTTGAATAAAAATAAAAATGAATTTGCATAAAATTAAAAATGGAAGTTCAATCCAAAAACCAGTATACCTTAACGGTCTATTTGGAAATTAAATGAAAAAGGAAGTTGAGTAGAAAAGAAACTAGAATAAAAAAGGAAGTTAAATAAAAATAAAAATGGAAGTTACAGAAAATTAAAAATGGAAGTTCAATCCAAAAACCACTATACCTTAACGATCTATTTGGAAATTAAATAAAAAAGGAAGTTTAATAGAAAAGAAAATTGAATAGAAATAGAAGTTGAATAAAAATAAAAATAAAAGTTGCATAAAACTAAAAATGGAAATTCAATTCAAAAACCACTATACTTTAACGATCTATTTGGAAATTAAATAAAAAAGGAAGTCGAGTAGAAAAGAAACTTGAATAAAAAAAGAAGTTAGATAAAAATAAAAATGGAAGTTGTAGAAAATTAAAAATGGAAGTTCATTCCAAAAACCACTATACCTTAACGATCTATTTGGAAATTAAATAAAAAAGGAAGTTTAATAGAAAAGTAAATTGAATAAAAATGGAAGCTGAATAAAAATAAAAATGACAGTTGCATAAAATTAAAAATGGAAGTTCAATCCAAAAACCACTATACCTTAACGATCTGTTTGGAAATTAAATAAAAAATGAAGTTTAATATAAAAGTAAATTGAATAGAAATGGAAGTTGAAAAAATAAAAATGAAAGTTGCATAAAATTAAAAATGGAAGTTCAATCCAAAAACCACTATACCTTAACAATCTATTTGGAAATTAAATAAAAAAGGGAAGTTCATTAGAAAAGAATCATGAATAAAAATGGAAGTTGAATAAAAATAAAAATGAAAGTTGCAGAAAATTAAAAATGGAAGTTCATTCCAGAAACAACTGTACCTTAACGATCTATTTGGAAATTAAATAAAAAAAGAAGTTTAATAGAAAAGTAAATTGAATAAAAATGGACGTGGAATATAAATAAAAATGAAAGTTGGACAAAATTAAAAATGGAAGTTCAATCCAGAAACCACTATACCTTTACGATCTATTTGGAAATTAAATAAAAAAGGAAGTTTAATAGAAAAGTAAATTGAATAAAAATGGAAGTTGAATAAAAATAAAAATGAAAATTGCTTAAAATTAAAAATGGAAGTTCAATCCAGAAACCACTATACCTTAACGATCTATTTGGAAATTAAATAAAAAAGGAAGTTTAATAGAAAAGTAAATTGAATAAAAATGGAAGTTGAATAAAAATAAAAATGAAAGTTGCATAAAATAAAAATGGAAGTTCAATCCAAAAACCACTATGCATTAACGATCTATTTGGAAATTAAATAAAAAAGGAAGTTGAGTAGAAAAGAATCTTGAATAAAGAACGAAGTTAAATAAAAATAAAAAAGGAAGTTGCAGAAAATTAAAAATAGAAGTTCATTCCAGAAACCACTATACCTTAACGACCTATTTGGAATTTAAATAAAAAAGGAAGTTTAATAGAAAAGTAAATTGATTAAAAATGGAAGTAAAATAAAAATAAAAATGAAAGTTGCATAAAATTAAAAATGGAAGTTCAATCCAGAAACCACCATACCCTAACGATCTACTTGGAAGTTTAATAAAAAAGGAAGTTTAATAGGAAAGTAAATTGAATTAAAATGGAAGAGAATAAAAATAAAAATGAAAGTTGCAAAAAATTAAAAATGGAATTTCAATCCAGAAACCACTATACTTAACGATCTATTTGGAAATTAAATAAAAAAGGAAGTCTAATAGAAAAGTAAACTGAATAAAAATGGAATTTGAATAAAAATAAAAATGAAAGTTGCAGAAAATTAATTATGGAAGTTCAATTCAGAAACCACTATACCTTAACGATCTATTTGGAAATTAAATAAAAAAGGAAATTTAATAGAAAAGTAAATTGATTAAAAATGGTCGTTGAATAAAAATAAAAATGACAGTTGCATAAAATTAAAAATGGAAGTTCAATCCAAAAACCACTATACCTTAACGATCTATTTAGAAATTAAATAAAAAAGGAAGTTTAATAGAAAAGTTAATTGAATTAAAATGGAAGTAGAATAAAAATAAAAATGAAAGTTGCATAAAATTAAAAATGGAAGTTCAATCCAAAAACACTATACCTTAACGATCTATTTGAAAATTAAATAAAAAAGGAAGTTTAATAGAAAAGTAAATTGAATAAAAATGGAAGTTGAACAAAAATAAAAATGAACGTTCCATAAAATTAAAAATGGAAGTTCAATCCAAAAACCACAATACTTTAATGATATATTTGGAAATTAAATAAAAAAGGAAGTTGAGTAGAAAAGAAACTTGAATAAAAAAGGAAGTTAAACAATAATAAAAATGGAAGTTGCAGAAAATTAAAAATTGAAGTTCATTCCAGAAACCACTATACCTTAATGATCTATTTGGAAATTAAATAAAAAAGGAAGTTTAATAGAAAAGTAAATTGATTAAAAATGGAAGTAGAATAAAAATAAAAATGAAAGTTGCATAAAATTAAAAATGGAAGTTCTATCCAGAAACCACTATACCTTAACGATCTACTTGGAAATTAAATAAAAAAGAAAGTTTAAGTAAATTGTATAAAAATGTAAATTGAATAAAAATAAAAATGAAAGTTGCATAAAACTAAAAACGGAAGTTCTATTCAAAAACCATTATACTTTAACGATCTATTTGGAAATTAAATAAAAAAGAAAGTTGAGTTGAAAAGAAACTTGAATAAAAAAGGAAGTTAAATAAAAATAAAAATGGAAGTTCATTCCAGAAACCACTATACCTTAACGATCTATTTGGAATTTAAATAAAAAAGGAAGTTTAATAGAAAAGTAAATTGATTAAAAATGGACGTGGAATATAAATAAAAATGAAAGTTGGACAAAATTAAAAATGGAAGTTCAATCCAGAAACCACTATACCTTTACGATCTATTTGAAAATTAAATAAAAAAGGAAGTTTAATAGAAAAGTAAATTGAATAAAAATGGAAGTTGAATGAAAATAAAAATGGAAGTTGCATAAAATTAAAAATGGAAGTTCAATCCAAAAACCACTATACCTTAACGATCTATTTGGAAATTAAATAAAAAAGGAAGTCGAGTAGAAAAGAAACTTGAATAAAAAAAGATGTTAGATAAAAATAAAAATGGAAGTTGTAGAAAATTAAAAATGGAAGTTCATTCCAGAAACCACTATACCTTAACGATCTATTTGGAAATTAAATAAAAAAGGAAGTTTAATTGAAAAGTAAATTGAATAAAAATGGAAGTTGAATAAAAATAAAAATGGAAGTTGTAGAAAATTAAAGATGGAAGTTCTTTCCAGAAACCACTACACCTTAACGATCTATTTGGAAATTAAATGAAAAAGGAAGTTTAATAGAAAAGTAAATTGAATAAAAATGGAAGTAGAATATAAATAAAAAAGAAAGTTGCATAAAATTAAAAATGGAAGTTCAATCCAGAAACCACTATACCTTAGCGATCCATTTGGAAATTAAATAAAAAAGGAAGTTTAATAGGAAAGTAAATTGAATTAAAATGGAAGTAGAATAAAAAAAAATGAAAGTTGCATAAAATTAAAAATGGAAGTTCAATCCAGAAACCACTGTACCTTAACGATCTATTTGGAAATTAAATAAAAAAAGAAGTTTAATAGAAAAGTAAAGTGAATAACAATGGAAGTTGAACAAAAATAAAAAAGAAAGTTGCAGAAAATTAAATATGGAAATTCAATCCAGAAACCACTATACCTTAACGATCTATTTGGAAATTAAATAAAAAAGCAAGTTTAATAGAAAAGTAAATTGAATAAAAATGGAAGTTGAACAAAAATAAAAATGACAGTTGCATAAAATTAAAAATGGAAGTTCAATCCAAAAACCACTATACCTTAACGATCTTTTTGGAAATTAAATAAAAAAGGAAGTTTAATAGAAAAGTAAATTGTATAAAAATGGAAGTTGAAAAAATAAAAATGAAAGTTGCATAAAATTAAAAATTGACGTTCAATCCAAAAACCACTATACCTTAACAATCTATTTGGAAATTAAAAAAAAAAGGGAAGTTCAGTAGAAAAGAATCATGAGTAAAAATGGAAGTTGAATAAAAATAAAAATGGAAGTTGCAGAAAGTTAAAAATGGAAGTTCATTCCAGAAACAACTATACCTTAGCGATCTATTTGGAAATTAAATAAAAAAAGGAAGTTTAATAGAAAAGTAAATTGAATAAAAATTGACGTGGAATATAAATAAAAATGAAAGTTGGACAAAATTAAAAATGGAAGTTCCATCCAGAAACCACTATACCTTTACGATCTATTTGGAAATTAAATAAAAAAGGAAGTTTAATAGAAAAGTAAATTGGATAAAAATGGAAGTTGAATAAAAATAAAAATGAAAGTTGCTTAAAATTAAATATGGAAGTTCAATCCAGAAACCACTATACCTTAACGATCTATTTGGAAATTAAATAAAAAAGGAAGTTTAATAGAAAAGTAAATTGAATAAGAATGGAAGTTGAATAAAAATAAAAATGAAAGTTGCACAAAATTAAAAATGGAAGTTCAATCCAAAAACCACTATACATTAACGATCTATTTGGAAATTAAATAAAAAAGGAAGTTGAGTAGAAAAGAATCTTGAATAAAAAAGGAAGTTAAATAAAAATAAAAACGGAAGTTGCAGAAAATTAAAAATAGAAGTTCATTCCAGAAACCACTATACCTTAACGATCTATTGGGAAATTAAATAAAAAAGGAAGTTTAATAGAAAAGTAAATTGATTAAAAATGGAAGAAAAATAAAAAAAAAAATGAAAGTTGCATAAAATTTAAAATGGCGGTTCAATCCAGAAACCACTATACCTTAATGATCTACTTGGAAATTAAATAAAAAAGGAAGTTTAATAGGAATGTAAATTGAATTCAAATGGAAGTAGAATAAAAATAAAAATCAAAGTTGCATAAAATTAAAAATGGAATTTCAATCCAGAAACCACTATACTTAACGATCTATTTGGAAATTAAATAAAAAAGGAAGTCTAATAGAAAAGTAAACAGAATAAAAATGGAAGTTGAATAAAAATAAAAATGAAAGTTGCAGAAAATTAAATATGGAAGTTCAATCCAGAAACCACTATACCTTAACGATCTATTTGGAAATTAAACAAAAAAGGATGTTTAATAGAAAAGTAAATTGATTAAAAATGGTCGTTGAATAAAAATAAAAATGGCAGTTGTATAAAATTAAAAATGGAAGTTCAATCCAAAAACCACTATACCTTAACGATCTATTTAGAAATTAAATAAAGAAGGAAGTTTAATAGAAAAGTAAATTGAATTAAAATGGAAGTAGAATAAAAATAAAAATGAAAGTTGCATAAAATTAAAAATGGAAGTTCAATCCAAAAACCACTATACCTTAACGATCTATTAGGAAATTAAATAAAAAAGGAAGTTTAATAGAAAAGTAAATTGAATAAAAATGGAAGTTGAACAAAAATAAAAATGAACGTTGCATAAAATTAAAAATGGAAGTTCAATCCAAAAACCACTATACTTTAATGATATATTTGGAAATTAAATAAAAAAGGAAGTTGAGTGGAAAAGAAACTTGAATAAAAAGGAAGTTAAACAATAATAAAAATGGAAGTTGCAGAAAATTAAAAATTGAAGTTCATTCCAGAAACCACTATACCTTAATGATCTATTTGGAAATTAAATAAAAAAGGAAGTTTAATAGAAACGTAAATTGATTAAAAATGGTAGTAGAATAAAAATAAAAATGAAAGTTGCATAAAATTAAAAATGGAAGTTCTATCCAGAAACCACTATACCTTAACGATCTACTTGGAAATTAAATAAAAAAGGAAGTTTAATAGAAAAGTAAATTGAATAAAAATGTAAGTTGAATAAAAATAAAAATGAAAGTTGCATAAAACTAAAAATGGAAGTTCTATCCAGAAACCACAATACTTTAAAGATCTATTTGGAAATTAAATAAAAAAGCAAGTTTAATAGAAAAGTAAACTGAATAAAATTGGAAGTTGAATAAAAATAAAAATGGAAGTTGCAAAAAATTAAAAATGGAAGTTCAATCTAGAAACCACTATACCTTAACGATCTATTTGGAAATTAAATAAAAAAGGAAGTTTAATAGAAAAAATTGAATAAAAATGGAAGTTGAATAAAAATAAAAATGACAGTTGTATAAAATTAAAAATGGAAGTTCAATCCAAAAACCACTATACCTTAACGATCTATTTAGAAATTAAATAAAAAAGCAAGTTTAATAGAAAAGTAAACTGAATAAAATTGGAAGTTGAATAAAAATAAAAATGGAAGTTGCAAAAAATTAAAAATGGAAGTTCAATCTAGAAACCACTATACCTTAACGATCTATTTGGAAATTAAATAAAAAAGGAAGTTTAACAGAAAAAATTGAATAAAAATGGAAGTTGAATAAAAATAAAAATGAAAGTTGCATAAAACTAAAAATGGAAGTTCAATCCAAAACCAATATACCTTAACGATCTATTTGGAAATTAAATAAAAAGGGAAGTTGAGTTGAATAGAAACTTGAATAAAAAAGGAAGTTAAATAAAAATAAAAATGGAAGTTGCAGAAAATTAAAAATTGAAGTTCATTCCAGAAACCACTATACCTTAGCGATCTATTTGGAAATTAAATAAAAAAGATAGTTTAATAGAAAAGTAAATTGAATAAAAATAGAAGTAGAATATAAATAAAAATGAAAGTTGCACAAAATTAAAAATGGAAGTTCAATCTAGAAACCACTATACCTTAGCGATCTATTTGAAAATTAAATAAAAAAGGAAGTTTAAAAGGAAAGTAAATTGAATTAAAATGGAAGTAGAATAAAAATAAAAATGAAAGTTGTATAAAATTAAAAATGGAAGTTCAATCCAGAAACCACTACACCTTAACGATCTATTTGGAAATTAAATAAAAAAGGAAGTTTAATAGAAAAGGAAATTGAATAAAAACGGAAGTTGAATAAAAATAAAAATGAAAGTTGCAGAAAATTAAATATGAAAGTTCAATCCAGAAGCCACTATAACTTAACGATCTATTTGGAATTTAAACAAAAAAGGAAGTTTAGTAGAAAAGTAAATTGAATAAAAATGGAAGTTGAATAAAAATAAAAATGAAAGTTGAATATAATTAAAAATGGAAGTTCAATCCAGAAACCACTGTACCTTAACGATCTATTTGGAAATTAAATAAAAAAGCAAGTTTAATAGAAAAGTAAACTGAATAAAAATGGAAGTTGAATAAAAATAAAAATGAAAGTTGCATAAAATTAAAAATGGAAGTTCAATCCAAAAACCACTATACCTTAACGATCTGTTTGGAAATTAAATAAAAAAGGAAGTTTAATAGAAAAGTAAGTTGAATAAAAATGGAAGTTGA
The DNA here is from genome assembly GCF_055761805.1 of Camellia sinensis. NCBI lineage: Eukaryota > Viridiplantae > Streptophyta > Magnoliopsida > Ericales > Theaceae > Camellia > Camellia sinensis. The sequence continues at coordinate 41,459,071 of NW_028128987.1, read as the reverse complement.
AAAAATAAAAATGAAAGTTGCATAAAATTAAAAATGGAAGTTCAATCCAAAAACCACTATACCTTAACAATCTATTTGGAAATTAAATAAAAAAGGGTGTTCAGTAGAAAAGAATCTTGAGTAAAAAAGGAAGTTGAATAAAAATAAAATTGGAAATTGCAGAAAATTAAAAATGGAAGTTCATTCCAGAAACAACAATACCTTAGCGATCTATTTGGAAATTAAATAAAAAAGGAAGTTTAATAGAAAAGTAAATTGAATAAAAATGGACGTGGAATATAAATAAAAATGAAAGTTGGACAAAATTAAAAATGGAAGTTCAGTCCAGAAACCACTATACCTTTACGATCTATTTGGAAATTAAATAAAAAAGGAAGTTCAATAGAAAAGTAAATTGAATAAAAATGGAAGTTGAATAAAAATAAAAATGAAAGTTGCTTAAAATTAAATATGGAAGTTCAATCCAGAAACCACTATACCTTAACGATCTATTTGGAAATTAAATAAAAAAGGAAGTTTAATAGAAAAGTAAATTGAATAAAAATGGAAGTTGAATAAAAATAAAAATGAAAGTTGCACAAAATTAAAAATGGAAGTTCAATCCAAAAACCACTATACATTAACGATCTATTTGGAAATTAAATAAAAAAGGAAGTTGAGTAGAAAAGAATCTTGAATAAAAAAGGAAGTTAAATAAAAATAAAAACGGAAGTTGCAGAAAATTAAAAATAGAAGTTCATTCCAGAAACCACTATACCTTAACGATCTATTGGGAAATTAAATAAAAAAGGAAGTTTAATAGAAAAGTAAATTGATTAAAAATGGAAGAAAAATAAAAAAAAAAATGAAAGTTGCATAAAATTTAAAATGGCGGTTCAATCCAGAAACCACTATACCTTAATGATCTACTTGGAAATTAAATAAAAAAGGAAGTTTAATAGGAATGTAAATTGAATTCAAATGGAAGTAGAATAAAAATAAAAATCAAAGTTGCATAAAATTAAAAATGGAATTTCAATCCAGAAACCACTATACTTAACGATCTATTTGGAAATTAAATAAAAAAGGAAGTCTAACAGAAAAGTAAACAGAATAAAAATGGAAGTTGAATAAAAATAAAAATGAAAGTTGCAGAAAATTAAATATGGAAGTTCAATCCAGAAACCACTATACCTTAACGATCTATTTGGAAATAAAACAAAAAAGGATGTTTAATAGAAAAGTAAATTGATTAAAAATGGTCGTTGAATAAAAATAAAAATGGCACTTGTATAAAATTAAAAATTGAAGTTCAATCCAGAAACCACTACACCTTAACGATCTATTTGTAAACTAAATAAAAAAGGAAGTTTAATAGAAAAGGAAATTGTATAAAAATGGAAGTTGAATAAAAATAAAAATGAAAGTTGCAGAAAATTAAATATGGAAGTTCAATCCAGAAACCACTTTAACTTAACGATCTATTTGGAAATTAAATAAAAAAGGAAATTTAATAGAAAAGTAAATTGAATAAAAATGGAAGTTGAATAAAAATAAAAATGAAAGTTGAATATAATTAAAAATGGAAGTTCAATTCAAAAACCACTGTACCTTAACGATCTATTTGGAAATTAGATAAAAAAGGAAGTTGAGTAGAAAAGAAACTTGAATAAAAAAGGAAGTTAAAGAAAAATAAAAATGGAAGTTGCAGAAAATTAAAAATGGAAGTTCATTCCAGAAACCACTATACCTTAACGATTTATTTGGAAATTAAATAAAAAGGGAAGTTTAATAGAAAAGTAAACTGAATAAAAATGGAAGTTGAATAAAAATAAAATGAAAGTTGCATATAATTAAAAATGGAAGTTCAACCCAAAAACCACTATACCTTAACGATCAATTTGGAAATTAAATAAAAAAGGAAGTTGAGTAGAAAAGAAACTTGAATATAAGAGGAAGTTAAATAAAAAAAAAAATGGAAGTTGCAGAAAATTAAAAATGGAAGTTCATTCCAGAAACCACTATACCTTAACGATCTATTTGGAAATTAAATAAAAAAGGAAGTTTAATAGAAAAATAAATTGAATAATAATGGAAGTTGAATATAAAGTAAAATGAAAGTTGCATAAAATTAAAAATGGAAGTTCAATCCAGAAACCACTATACCTTAGCGATCTATTTGGAAATTAAATAGAAAAGGAAGTTTAATAGGAAAGTAAATTGAAGTAAAATGGAAGTAGAATAAAAATAAAAATGAAAGTTGCATAGAATTAAAAATCTAAGGTCAATCCAGAAACCACTATACCTTAACGATCTATTTGGAAATTAAATAAAAAAGGAATTTTAATAGAAAAGGAAATTGAATAAAAATAAAAATGACAGTTCCCGAAAATTAAATATGGAAGTTCAATCCAGAAACACTTTACCTCGACGATCTATTTGGAAATTAAATAAAAAAGGAAGTTTAATAGAAAAGTAAATTGATTAAAAATGGAAGTAAAATAAAAATTAAAATGAAAGTTGCATAAAATTAAAAATGGAAGTTCAATCCAGAAACCACTATACCTTAACGATCTATTTGGAAATTAAATAAAAAAAGAAGTTTAATAGGAAAGTAAATCGAATTAAATGGAAGTAGAATAAAAATAAAAATGAAAGTTGCATAAAATGAAAAATGGAAGTTCAATCCAGAAACCACTATACCTTACCGATCTATTTTGAAATTTAAAAAAAAAAAGGAAGTTTAATAGAAAAGTAAACTGAATAAAAATGGAAGTTGAATAAAAATAAAAATGAAAGTTGCAGAAAATTAAATATGGAATGTCAATCCAGAAACCACTATACCTTTACGATCTATTTGCAAATTAAAGAAAAAAGGAAGTCCAATAGAAAAGTAAATTGAATAAAAATGGAAGTTGGTTAAAAATAAAAATGAAAGTTGCATAAAACCAAAAATGGAAGTTCATTTCAAAAACCACTATATTTTAACGATCTATTTGGAAATTAAATAAAAAAGTAAGTTGAGTAGAAAAGAAACTTGAATAAAAAAGGAAGTTAAATAAAAATAAAAATGGAAGTTGTAGGAAATTAAAAATGGAAGTTCATTCCAGAAACCACTATACCTTAACGATCTATTTGGAAATTAAATAAAAAAGGAAGTTTAATATAAAAGTAAATTGAATAAAAATGGAAGTTGAATAAAAATAAAAATGAAAGTTGCATAAAATTAAAAATGGAAGTTCAATCCAAAAACCAGTATACCTTAACGGTCTATTTGGAAATTAAATGAAAAAGGAAGTTGAGTAGAAAAGAAACTTGAATAAAAAAGGAAGTTAAATAAAAATAAAAATGGAAGTTATAGAAAATTAAAAATGGAAGTTCATTCCAGAAACCACTATATCTTAACGATCTATTTGGAAATTAAATAAAAAATGTAGTTTAATAGAAAAGTAAATTGAATAAAAATAGAAGTAGAATATAAATAAAAATGAAAGTTGCATAAAATTAAAAATAGAAGTTCAATCCAGAAACCACTATACGTTAGCGATCTATTTGGAAATTAAATAAAAAAGGAAGTTTAATAGGAAAGTAAATTGAATTAAAATGGAAGTAGAATAAAAATAAAAATGAAAGTTGCATAAAATTAAAAATGGAAGTTCAATCCAGAAACCACTGTACCTTAACGATCTATTTGGAAATTAAATAAAAAAAGAAGTTTAATAGAAAAGTAAACTGAATAAAAATTGAAGTTGAATAAAAATAAAAATGAAAGTTTCAGAAAATTAAATATGGAAGTTCAATCCAGAAACCACTATACCTTAACGATCTATTTGGAAATTAAATAAAAAAGAAAGTTTAATAGAAAAGTAAATTGAATAAAAATGGAAGTTGAATAAAAATAAAAATGACAGTTGCATAAAATTAAAAATGGAAGTTCAATCCAAAAACCACTATACGTTAACCATCTATTTGGAAATTAAATAAAAAAGGAAGTTTAATAGAAAAGTAAATTGAATAAAAATGGAAGTTGAAAAAATAAAAATGAAAGTTGCATAAAATTAAAAATGGAAGTTCAATCCAAAAACCACTATACCTTAACAATCTATTTGGAAATTAAATAAAAAAGGGATGTTCATTAGAAAAGAATCATGAATAAAAATGGAAGTTGAATAAAAATAAAAATGGAAGTTGCTGCAAATTAAAAATGGAAGTTCATTCCAGAAACAACTATACCTTAGCGATCAATTTGGAAATTAAATAAAAAAGGAAGTTTAATAGAAAAGTAAATTGAATAAAAATGGACGTGGAATATAAATAAAAATGAAAGTTTGACAAAATTAAAAATGGATGTTCAATCCAGAAACCACTATACCATTACGATCTATTTGGAAATTAAATAAAAAAGAAAGTTTAATAGAAAAACAAATTGAATAAAAATGGAAGTTGAATAAAAATAAAAATGAAAGTTGCTTAAAATTAAATATGGAAGTTCAATCCAGAAACCACTATACCTTAACGATCTATTTGGAAATTAAATAAAAAAGGAAGTTTAATAGAAAAGTAAATTGAATAAAAATGGAAGTTGAAAAAATAAAAATGAAAGTTGCACAAAATTAAAAATGGAAGTTCAATCCAAAAACCACTATACATTAACGATCTTTTTGGAAATTAAATAAAAAAGGAAGTTGAGTAGAAAAGAATCTTGAATAAAAAAGGAAGTTAAATAAAAATAAAAATGGAAGTTGCAGAAAATTAAAAAAAGAAGTTCATTCCAGAAACCACTATACCTTAACGATCTATTTGGAAATTAAATAAAAAAGGAAGTTTAATAGAAAAGTAAATTGATTAAAAATGGAAGTAAAATAAAAATAAAAATGAAAGTTGCATAAAATTAAAAATGGAAGTTCAATCCAGAAACCACTATACCCTAACGATCTACTTGGAAATTAAATAAAAAAGGAAGTTTAATAGGAAAGTAAATTGAATTAAAATGGAAGTAGAATAAAAATAAAAATGAAAGTTGGATAAAATGAAAAATGGAAGTTCAATCCAGAAACCACTATACTTAACGAACTATTTGGAAACTAAATAAAAAAGGAAGTCTAATAGAAAAGTAAACTGAATAAAAATGGAAGTTGAATAAAAATAGGAATGAAAGTTGCAGAAAATTAAATATGGAAGTTCAATTCAGAAACCACTATACCTTAACGATCTATTTGGAAATTAAATAAAAAAGGAAGTTTAATAGAAAAGTAAATTGATTAAAAATGGCCGTTGAATAAAAATAAAAATGACAGTTGTATAAAATTAAAAATGGAAGTTCAATACAAAAACCACTATACCTTAACGATCTATTTAGAAATTAAATAAAAAAAGAAGTTTAATAGAAAAGTAAACTGAATTAAAATGGAAGTAGAATAAAAATAAAAATGAAAGTTGCATAAAATTAAAAATGGAAGTTCAATCCAAAAACCACTATACCTTAACGATCTATTTGGAAATTAAATAAAAAAGGAAGTTTAGTCGAAAAGTAAATTGAATAAAAATGGAAGTTGAACAAAAATAAAAATGAACGTTGCATAAAATTAAAAATGGAAGTTCAATCCAAAAACCACTATACTTTAATGATCTATTTGGAAATTAAATAAAAAAGGAAGTTGAGTAGAAAAGAAACTTGAATAAAAAAGGAAGTTAAATAATAATAAAAATGGAAGTTGCAAAAAATTAAAAATGGAAGTTCATTCCAGAAACCACTGTACCTTAATGATCTATTTGGAAATTAAATAAAAAAGGAAGTTTAATAGAAAAGTAAATTGATTAAAAATGGAAGTAGAATAAAAATAAAACTGAAAGTTGCATAAAATTAAAAATGGAAGTTCTATCCAGAAACCACTACACCTTAACGATCTACTTGGAAATTAAATAAAAAAGGAAGTTTAATAGGAAAGTAAATTGAATAAAAATGGAAGTTGAATAAAAATAAAAATGAAAGTTGCAGAAAACTAAAAATGGAAGTTCTATTCAAAAACCACCATACTTTAACGATCTATTTGGAAATTAAATAAAAAAGGAAGTTCAGTTGAAAAGAAACTTGAATAAAAAAGTAAGTTAAATAAAAATAAAAATGGAAGTTGCAGATAATTAAAAATGGAAGTTCATTCCAGAAACCACTATACCTTAACGATCTATTTGGAAGTTAAATAAAAAAGGAAGTTTAATAGAAAAGTAAATTGATTAAAAATGGAAGTAAAATATAAATAAAAATGAAAGTTGCATAAAATTAAAAATGGAAGTTCAATCCAGAAACCACTATACCTTAACGATCTGCTTGGAAATTAAATAAAAAAAGGAAGTTTAATAGGAAAGTAAATTGAATTAAAATGGAAGTAGGATAAAAATAAAAATGAAAGTTGCATAAAATTAAAAATGGAAGTTCAATCCAGAAACCACTATACCTTAATGATCTATTTGGAAATTAAATAAAAAAGGAAGTTTAATAGAAAAGTAAACTGAATAAAAATGGAAGTTGAATAAAAATAAAAATGGAAGTTGCAAAAAATTAAAAATGGAAGTTCAATCTAGAAACCACTATACCTTAACGATCTATTTGGAAATTAAATAAAAAAGAAAGTTTAATAGATAAATAAATTGAATAAAAATGAAAGTTGAATAAAAATAAACATGACTGTTGTATAAAATTAAAAATGGAAGTTCAATCCAAAAACCACTATACCTTAACGATCTATTTAGAAATTAACTAAAAAAGGAAGTTTAATAGAAAAGTAAATTGAATTAAAATGGAAGTTGAATAAAAATAAAAATGAAAGTTGCATAAAACTAAAAATGGAAGTTCAATCCAAAACCAATATACCTTAACGATCTATTTGGAAAATAAATAAAAAAGGAAGTTGAGTAGAATAGAAACTTGAATAAAAAAGGAAGTTGCAGAAAATTAAAAATGGAAGTTCATTCAGGAAACTACTATACCTTAGCGATATATTTGGAAATTAAATAAAAAAGAAAGTTTAATAGAAAAGTAAATTGAATAAAAATGGAAGTAAAATATAAATAAAAATGAAAGTTGCACAAAATTAAAAATGGATGTTCAATCCAGAAACCACTATACCTTAGGGATCTATTTGGAAATTAAATAAAAAAGGAAGTTTATTAGCAAAGTAAATTGAATTAAAATGGAAGTAGAATAAAAATAAAAATGAAAGTTGTATAAAATTAAAAATGGAAGTTCAATCTAGAAACCACTACACCTTAACGATCTATTTGGAAATTAAATAAAAAAGGAAGTTTAATAGAAAAGGAAATTGAATAAAAATGGATGTTGAATAAAAATAAAAATGAAAGTTGCAGAAAATTAATATGGAAGTTCAATCCAGAAACCACTTTAACTTAATGATCTATTTGGAAATTAAATAAAAAAGGAAGTTTAATAGAAAAGTAAATTGAATAAAAATGGAAGTCGAATAAAAATAAAAATAAAAGTTGAATGTAATTAAAAATGGAAGTTCAATTCAAAAACCACTATACCTTAACGATCTATTTGGAAATTAGATAAAAAAGGAAGTTGAGTAGAAAAGAAACTTGAATAAAAAAGGAAGTTAAACAAAAATAAAAATGGAAGTTGCAGGAAATTAAAAATGGAAGTTCATTCCAGAAACAACTATACCTTAACGATTTATTTGGAAATTAAATAAAAAAAGAAGTTTAATAGAAAAGTAAACTGAATAAAAATGGAAGTTGAATAAAAATAAAAATGAAAGTTGCATATAATTAAAAATGGAAGTTCAATCCAAAAATCACTATACCTTAACGATCAATTTGGAAATTAAATAAAAAAGGAAGTTGAGTAGAAAAGAAACTTGCATATAAGAGGAAGTTAAATAAAAATAAAAATGGAAGTTGCAGAAAATTAAAAATGGAAGTTCATTCCAGAAACCACTATACCTTAACGATCTATTTGGAAATTAAATAAAAAAGGAAGTTTAATAGAAAAATAAATTGAACAAAAATGGAAGTTGAATATAAATAAAAATGAAAGTTGCATAAAATTAAAAATGGAAGTTCAATCCAGAAACCACTAAACCTTAGCGATCTATTTGGAAATTAAATAAAAAAGGAAGTTTAATACGAAAGTAAATTGAAGTAAAATGGAAGTAGAATAAAAATAAAAATGAAAGTTGCATAAAATTAAAAATGGAAGTTCAATTCAGAAACCACTGTACCTTAACGATCTATTTGGAAATTAAACAAAAAAGGAAGTTTAATAGAAAAGGAAATTGAATAAAAATAAAAATGAAAGTTCCAGAAAATTAAATATGGAAGTTCAATCCAGAAACTACTTTACCTTAACGATCTATTTGGAAATTAAATAAAAAAGGAAGTTGAATAGAAAAGTAAATTGTTTAAAAATGGAAGTAAAATAAAAATAAAAATGAAAGTTGGATAAAATTAAAAATGGAAGTTCAATCCAGAAACCACTATACCTTAACGATCTACTTGGAAATTAAATAAAAAAGGAAGGTTAATAGGAAAGTAAATTGAATTAAAATGGTAGTAGAATAAAAATAAAATTGAAAGTTGCATAAAATTAAAAATGGAAGTTCAATCCAAAAACCACTATACCTTAACGATCTATTTGGAAATTAAAAAAAAAAAGGAAGTTTAATAGAAAAGTAAACTGAATAAAAATGGAAGTTGAATAAAAATAAAAATGAAAGTTGCAGAAAATTAAATATGGAAGTTCAATCCAGAAACTACTATACCTTTACGATCTATTTGGAAATTAAATAAAAAAGGAAGTTCAATAGAAAAGTAAATTGAATAAAAATGGAAGTTGAATAAAAATAAAAATGAAAGTTGCATAAAATTAAAAATGGAAGTTCAAACCAAAAACCACTATACCTTAACAATCTATTTGGAAATTAAATAAAAAAGGAAGTTCAGTAGAAAAGAATCTTGAATAAAAAAGGAAGTTAAATAAAAATAAAAATGGAAGTTGCAGAAAATTAAAAATGGAAGTTCATTGCAGAAACCACTATACCTTAATTATAGGGATCCCGGTTTTCCTTTTTGTGCTTAACTGTAATCCGGATTCGGTTTCGTAAGGGTGCCGTTGTCTTATCTTCTTTCCATCCCTTCCGCTTTGTGTTCGAGCTTTGGGTCGTGTTGGGCAAGTTGGGAATAAGTTAGTTGTGGTTTAAAACGTAAAATCTTCGCCCAGTTTTTAGTCTCTCCGCTCGAGCAGTGCTTTTGACGCTCGAGCGGGACTCTGTTGTTGCTTGTCCGCTCGAGCGGGGAAATCAGCCATCCATTATTTCGTCGGCAGTGGTAGACGCTCGAGCGAGGGATTGGCCGCTCGAGCGGGAGTTTGTGTCTGACGCTCGAGCGGGGATTTTGACGCTCGAGCGGGAACCATGTCTGTAAAAGTTCTGGGAGCGTGCATCCGCCGCTCGAGCGGGAGATTGGACGCTCGAGCCGGGATCTGTGAGTGACGCTCGAGCGGGGATTTTGCCGTTCGAGCGGGGCGACTTTTATATAAAGCCGAGATCCGACTTTTTTGTTCACTTTTCAACATCCTTTCTCTCTCTTACTTTTCCAAAAAGCTATTTTAAGAGTTCCTCTCACTAAAACCCTAACTTCTCTCTTAGGATTGATCTAGTAGGAGTTGTTTTCTCACCTTGGGCCTTTACAAAAGTTGTGTTGATCGTCGAGGGCTATCTTTTAATCTGAAAATTTCGGGATTTGGAGCATTTCCGTTTCTTCACCTCCTTCGTTGGGTCCCATCATTCGAGGTAGGGATAACCTACTCCATCTTATGAGCTTTGTCTTTGAATTTTAGCATTTTGATATGTTGGGGGTTGTTGGGTAATTTTGAGAAAGTTTGGGGCCTTTGTGTAATTTTACCAAAGTTGGGGTTTAAAATATATAAACCTATATACATGTTAAGCATAGAGAAATGAGATTAATGTTGGGACATTGATGGAAATGGAACCTTAGGGTTGTTTTGTGAATTATGGTAATTTGCCCTAATTGGTTTAATTAATTAATGCATTTAATTAATTGAAGAAAACGAGGAATTGAATTGAGAATATTGAAATTGGGAATGTATGAGACTAAAGAGTGTAGTCAAATCTTTTATTGCTCATCTAGTTGAAATGTTGGTATATTACCCACTTGTGCATTTATTTCCTGCTTAGAAATAATTGCTTTGGGCTACCGGTGGAGGGTAGTGTTGATTGTTGTAGACAATGCATGATGATTAGGCAAACTAAAACTAATCAATTGGATGTGTCATAGAGTATGACGGTTGATAGAATACATTAACTATATGTATCTGTGGATTGTGCATGTGACCAATGTGTTTATATGCATTATGTGTAGACGATTGATAGAATACATTAATTTTATGTATTGATTGATTGCATATGTGATTCTGTGTTTATATGCATTACTTGTGTATGGGAGGAGATGGGGGATGTACCTCTAAACCAGTTAATGGTTTAGGGGAAGATGGGGGATGTACCTCTAAACCGGTTACTGGTTAAGGAAAGATGGGGGATGGACCCAGGGATGCAGCTCATATGCTCACCCGTTGATGTATTGATATAGCTCATATGCTTATCTGTTGATGTATTGATATAGCTCATATGCTTATCTGTTGATGTATTGATACAGCTCATATGCTTATCTGTTGTAGTAGTGATATAGCTCATATGCTTATCTATTGAAAAGTTTGTTTGATTTGATATAGCACTAAAATGTATATCATCATTGTTTGCGAAGTATGGAAGTAGTTTATATGTTATTGATACAACACCAAAATGTGTATCCACCTTGGATTTCGAAAGGGTTCTAGTGATGAACTATAATCTCATCAAATGTTTTGGCCAGAGTACTGAGCCTTGTTCTCAAACTCAAAGTTGAGTGAAACATAAAATAAAAATGAAAAGTGAAGTGTAACATAGACTTGGCTGTCATGGCATGTTAACAAAATGTAAATGGAAGTGTAAGTATTGACCATCTATCAGTTGCTAATCTTTTAGGCTTTGTTCATAGTCGGTTTAGTATATTTCTACTGGGCTGTGGCTCACCCTATATGGGAACATCATTTTCAGGTACAGGTAGCATGCCACCCCTGAGGACATAGCTTGGAAGTCTAGAGGCAGACATACTTTTGTTGCCTTATTCTTTCTTGATTGTATTTCACATCGATTTGAGCCTAGGACTTAATGTGTATTTAAGCTAGCACCCACTTTTGTAATCAAGTGTTAACTTGGAAAGCTGTAAGCCCGTAAGGCATTTGCTTCTGTTGTAACCATGTAATATTTTTGTAATGAAACACTCTGATGAATAGATGAATGTGGACTTTTATGTATCAATGCATGTCCCTGTATGGATGGGTTTAATGTTGCTATTTTGAGGGCGTTACGATCTATTTGGAAATTAAATAAAAAAGGAAGTTTAATAGAAAAATAAATTGATTAAAAATGGAAGTAAAATAAAAATAAAAATGAAAGTTGCATAAAATTAAAAATGGAAGTTCTATCCAAAAACCACTATACCTTAACGATCTACTTGGAAATTAAATAAAAAAGGAAATTTAATAGGAAAGTAAATTTAATTAAAATGGAAGTAGAACAAAAATAAAAATGAAAGTTGCATAAAATTAAAAATGGAAGTTCAATCCAGAAACCACTGTACCTTAACGATCTATTTCGAAATTAAATAAAAAAGGAAGTTTAATAGAAAAGTAAACTGAATAAAAATGGAAGTTGAATAAAAATAAAAATGAAAGTTGCAGAAAATTAAATATGGAAGTTCAATCCAGAAACCACTATACCTTAACGATCTATTTGGAAATTAAATAAAAAAGGAAGTTTAATAGGAAAGTAAATTGAATGAAAATGGAAGTAGAATAAAAGTAAAAATGACAGTTGCATAAAATTAAAAATGGAAGTTCAATTCAAAAACCACTATACGTTAACGATCTATTTGAAAATTAAATAAAAAAGGAAGTTTAATAGAAAAGTAAATTGAATAAAAATTGAAGTTGAATAAAAATAAAAATGAGAGTTGCATAAAATTAAAAATGGAAGTTCAATCCAAAAACCATTACACCTTAACGGTCAATTTGGAAATTAAATTAAAAAGGAAGTTGAGTAGAAAAGAAACTTGAATAAAAAAGGAAGTTAAATAAAAATAAAAATGGAAGTTGCAGAAAATTAAAAATGGAAGTTCATTCCAGAAACCACTATACCTTAACGATCTATTTGGAAATTAAATAAAAAGGAAGTTTAATAGAAAAGTAAATTTAATAAAAATGGAAGTAGAATATAAATAAAAATGAAAGTTGCATAAAATTAAAAATGGAAGTTCAATCCAGAAACCACTATACCTTAGCGATCTATTGGGAAATTAAATAAAAAAGGAAGTTTCATAGGAAAGTAAATTGAATTAAAATGGAAGTAGAATAAAAATAAAAATGAAAGTTGCATAAAATTAAAAATGGAAGCTCAATCCAGAAACCACTGTACCTTAACGATCTATTTGGAAATTAAATAAAAAAGGAAGTTTAATAGAAAAGTAAACTGAATAAAAATGAAAGTTGAATAAAAATAAAAATGAAAGTTGCAGAAAATTAAATATGAAAGTTCAATCCAGAAATCACTATACCTTAACGATCTATTTGGAAATTAAATAAAAAAGGAAGTTTAATAGAAAAGTAAATTGAATAAAAATGGAAGTTGAATAAAAATAAAAATGAAAGTTGCATAAAATTAAAAATGGAAGTTCAATCCAAAAACCACTATACCTTAACGATCTATTTGGAAATTAAATAAAAAAGGAAGTTTAATAGAAAAGTAAATTGAATAAAAATGGAAGTTGAATAAAAATAAAAATGAAACTTGCATAAAACTAAAAATGGAAGTTCAATTCAAAAACCACTATACTTTAACGATCTATTTGGAAATTACATAAAAAAGGAAGTTGAGTAGAAAAGAAACTTGAATAAAAAAGGGAGTTAAATAAAAATAAAAATGGAAGTTGCAGAAAATTAAAAATGGAAGTTCATTCCAGAAACCACTATACCTTAACGATCTATTTGGAAATTAAATAAAAAAGGAAGTTTAATAGAAAAGTAAATTGAATAAAAATGGAAGTTGGATAAAAATAAAAATGAAAGTTGCATAAAATTAAAAATGGAAGTTCAATCCAAAAACCACTATACCTTAACGGTCTATTGGGAAATTAAATGAAAAAGGAAGTTGAGCACAAAAGAAACTTGAATAAAAAAGGAAGTTAAATAAAAATAAAAATGGAAGTTGCAGAAAATTAAAAATGGAAATTCATTCCAGAAACCACTATACCTTAACGATCTATTCGGAAATTAAATAAAAAAGGAAGTTTAATAGAAAAGTAAATTGAATAAAAATGGAAGTAAAATATAAATAAAAATGAAAGTTGCATAAAATTAAAAATGGAAGTTCAATCCAGAAACCACTATAACTTAGCGATCTACTTGGAAATTAAATAAAAAAGGAAGTTTAATAGGAAAGTAAATTGAATTAAAATGGAAGTAGAATAAAAATAAAAATGAAAGTTGCATAAAATTAAAAATAGAAGTTCAATCCAGAAACCACTATACCTTAACGATCTATTTGGAAATTAAATAAAAAAGGAAGTTTAATAGAAAAGTAAACTGAATAAAAATGTAAGTTGAATAAAAATAAAAATGAAAGTTGCAGAAAATTAAATATGGAATTTAAATCCAGAAACCACTATACCTTAACAATCTATTTGGAAATTAAATAAAAAAACAAGTTCAATAGAAAAGTAAATTGAATAAAAATGGAAGTTGAATAAAAATAAAAATGATAGTTGCATAAAATTAAAAATGGAAGTTCAATCCAAAAACCACTATACCTTAACGATCTATTTGAAAATTAAATAAAAAAGGAAGTTTAAAAGAAAAGTAAATTGAATAAAAATGGAAGTTGAAAAAATAAAAATGAAAGTTGCATAAAATTAAAAATGGAAGTTCAATCCAAAAACCACTATACCTTAACAATCTATTTGGAAATTAAATAAAAAAGGAAGTTCAGTAGAAAAGAGTCTTGAATAAAAAAGGAAGTTGAATAAAAATAAAAATGGATGTTGCAGAAAATTAAAAATGGAAATTCATTCCAGAAACCACTATACCGTAGCGATCTATTTGGAAATTAAATAAAAAAGGAAGTTTAATAGAAAAGTAAATTGAGTAAAAATGGAAGTGGAATATAAATAAAAATGAAAGTTGGACAAAATTAAAAATGGAAGTTCAATCCAGAAACCACTATACCTTTACGATCTATTTGGAAATTAAATAAAAAAGGAAGTTTAATAGAAAAGTAAACTGAATAAAAATGGAAGTTGAATAAAAATAAAAATGAAAGTTCCAGAAAATTAAATATGGAAGTTCAATCCAGAAACCACTATACCTTAACAATCTATTTGGAAATTAAATAAAAAAACAAGTTCAATAGAAAAGTAAATTGAATAAAAATGGAAGTTGAATAAAAATAAAAATGATAGTTGCATAAAATTAAAAATGGAAGTTCAATCCAAAAACCACTATACCTTAACGATCTATTTGAAAATTAAATAAAAAACGAAGTTTAATAGAAAAGTAAATTGAATAAAAATGGAAGTTGAAAAAATAAAAATGAAAGTTGCATAAAATTAAAAATGGAAGTTCAATCCAAAAACCACTATACCTTAACAATCTAATTGGAAATTAAATAAAAAAGGAAGTTCAGTAGAAAAGAGTCTTGAATAAAAAAGGAAGTTGAAGAAAAATAAAAATGGAAGTTGCAGAAAATTAAAAATGGAAGTTCATTCCAGAAACCACTATACCGTAGCGATCTATTTGGAAATTAAATAAAAAAGGAAGTTTAATAGAAAAGTAAATTGAATAAAATGGAATTGGAATATAAATAAAAATGAAAGTTGGACAAAATTAAAAATGGAAGTTCAATCCAGAAACCACTATACCTTTACGATCTATTTGGAAATTAAATAAAAAAGGAAGTTTAATAGAAAAGTAAATTGAATAAAAATGGAAGTTGAATAAAAATAAAAATGAAAGTTGCTTAAAATTAAATATGGAACTTCAATCCAGAAACCACTATACCTTAATGATCTATTTGGAAATTAAATAAAAAAGAAAGTTTAATAGAAAAGTAAATTGAATAAAAATGGAAGTTGAATAAAAAAAAAATGAAAGTTGCACAAAATTAAAAATGAAAGTTTATTCCAGAAACCACTATACCTTAACGATCTATTTGGAAATTAAATAAAAAATGAAGTTTAATAGCAAAGTAAATTGAATAAAAATGAAAGTAGAATATAAATAAAAATAAAAGTTGCATAAAATTAAAAATGGAAGTTCAATCCAGAAACCACTATAACTTAGTGACCTATTTGGAAATTAAATAGAAAAGGAAGTTTAATAGGAAAGTAAATTGAATTAAAATGGAAGTAGAATAAAAATAAAAATGAAAGTTGCATAAAATTAAAAATGGAAGTTAAATCCAGAAACCACTGTACCTTAACGATCTATTTGGAAATTAAATAAAAAAGGAAGTTTAATAGAAAAGTAAACTGAATAAAAATGGAAGTTGAATAAAAATAAAAATGAAAGTTCCAGAAAATTAGATATGGAAGTTCAATCCAGAAACCACTATACCTTAACGATCTATTTGGAAATTAAATAAAAAAGCAAGTTTAATAGAAAAGTAAATTGAATAAAAATGGAAGTTGAATAAAAATAAAAATGAAAGTTGCAGAAAATTAAATATGAAAGTTCAATCCAGAAACCACTATACCTTAACGATCTATTTGGAAATTAAATAAAAAAGGAAGTTTAATAGAAAAGTAAATTGAATAAAAATGGAAATGGAATATAAATAAAAATGAAAGTTGGACAAAATTAAAAATGGAAGTTCAATCCAGAAACCACTACACCTTTACGTTCTATTTGGAAATTAAATAAAAAAAGAAGTTTAATAGAAAAGTAAATTGAATAAAAATGGAAGTTGAATAAAAATAAAAGTGAAAGTTGCTTAAAATTAAATATGGAACTTCAATCCAGAAACCACTATACCTTAACGATCTATTTGGAAATTAAATAAAAAAGGAAGTTTAATAGAAAAGTAAATTGAATAAAAATGGAAGTTGAATAAAAATAAAAATGAAAGTTGCAGAAAATTAAATATGAAAGTTCAATCCAGAAACCACTATACCTTAACGATCTATTTGGAAATTAAATAAAAAAGGAAGTTTAATAGAAAAGTAAATTGTATAAAAATGGAAGTTGAATAAAAATAAAAATGAAAGTTGCATAAAATTAAAAATGGAAGTTCAATCCAAAAACCACTATACCTTAACAATCTATTTGCAAATTAAATAAAAAAGGAAGTTCAGTAGAAAAGAGTCTTGAATAAAAAAGGAAGTTGAATAAAAATAAAAATGGAAGTTGCAGAAAATTAAAAATGGAATTTCATTCCAGAAACCACTATACCGTAGCGATCTATTTGCAAATTAAATAAAAAAGGAAGTTCAGTAGAAAAGAGTCTTGAATAAAAAAGGAAGTTGGATAAAAATTAAAATGGAAGTTGCCGAAAATTAAAAATGGAATTTCATTCCAGAAACCACTATACCGTAGCGATCTATTTGGAAATTAAATAAAAAAGGAAGTTTAATAGAAAAGTAAATTGAATAAAAATGGAAATGGAATATAAATAAAAATGAAAGTTGGACAAAATTAAAAATGGAAGTTCAATCCAGAAACCACTACACCTTTACGTTCTATTTGGAAATTAAATAAAAAAAGAAGTTTAATAGAAAAGTAAATTGAATAAAAATGGAAGTTGAATAAAAATAAAAGTGAAAGTTGCTTAAAATTAAATATGGAACTTCAATCCAGAAACCACTATACCTTAACGATCTATTTGGAAATTAAATAAAAAAGGAAGTTTAATAGAAAAGTAAATTGAATAAAAATGGAAGTTGAATAAAAATAAAAATGAAAGTTGCAGAAAATTAAATATGAAAGTTCAATCCAGAAACCACTATACCTTAACGATCTATTTGGAAATTAAATAAAAAAGGAAGTTTAATAGAAAAGTAAATTGTATAAAAATGGAAGTTGAATAAAAATAAAAATGAAAGTTGCATAAAATTAAAAATGGAAGTTCAATCCAAAAACCACTATACCTTAACAATCTATTTGCAAATTAAATAAAAAAGGAAGTTCAGTAGAAAAGAGTCTTGAATAAAAAAGGAAGTTGAATAAAAATAAAAATGGAAGTTGCAGAAAATTAAAAATGGAATTTCATTCCAGAAACCACTATACCGTAGCGATCTATTTGCAAATTAAATAAAAAAGGAAGTTCAGTAGAAAAGAGTCTTGAATAAAAAAGGAAGTTGGATAAAAATTAAAATGGAAGTTGCCGAAAATTAAAAATGGAATTTCATTCCAGAAACCACTATACCGTAGCGATCTATTTGGAAATTAAATAAAAAAGGAAGTTTAATAGAAAAGTAAATTGAATAAAAATGGAAATGGAATATAAATAAAAATGAAAGTTGGACAAAATTAAAAATGGAAGTTCAATCCAGAAACCACTACACCTTTACGTTCTATTTAGAAATTAAATAAAAAAAGAAGTTTAATAGAAAAGTAAATTGAATAAAAATGGAAGTTGAATAAAAATAAAAATGAAAGTTGCTTAAAATTAAATATGGAACTTCAATCCAGAAACCACTATACCTTAACGATCTATTTGGAAATTAAATAAAAAAGGAAGTTTAATAGAAAAGTAAATTGAATAAAAATGGAAGTTGAATAAAAATAAAAATGAAAGTTGCACAAAATTAAAAATGGAAGTTTATTCCAGAAACCACTTTACCTTAACGATCTATTTGGAAATTAAATAGAAAAGGAAGTTTAATAGAAAAGTAAATTGAATAAAAATGAAAGTAGAATATAAATAAAAATGAAAGTTGCATAAAATTAAAAATGGAAGTTCAATCCAGAAACCACTATAACTTAGTGAACTATTTGGAAATTAAATAGAAAAGGAAGTTTAATAGGAAAGTAAATTGAATTAAAATGGAAGTAGAATAAAAATAAAAATGAAAGTTGCATAAAATTAAAAATGGAAGTTAAATCCAGAAACCACTGTACTTTAACGATCTATTTGGAAATTAAATAAAAAAGGAAGTTTAATAGAAAAGTAAATTGCATAAAAATGGAAGTTGAATAAAAATAAAAATGAAAGTTACATAAAATTAAAAATGGAAGTTCAATCCAAAAACCACTATACCTTAACAATCTATTAGGAAATTAAATAAAAAAGGAAGTTCAGTAGAAAAGAGTCTTGAATAAAAAAGGAAGTTGAATAAAAAAAAAATGGAAGTTGAATAATCCAAAAACCACTATACCTTAACAATCTATTTGGAAATTAAATAAAAAAGGAAGTTTAATAGAAAAGTAAACTGAATAAAAATGGAAGTTGAATAAAAATAAAAATGAAAGTTCCAGAAAATTAAATATGGAAGTTCAATCCAGAAACCGCTATACCTTAACGATCTATTTGGAAATTAAATAAAAAAGCAAGTTCAATAGAAAAAGTAAATTGAATAAAAATGGAAGTTGAATAAAAATAAAAATGAAAGTTGCAGAAAATTAAATATGGAAGTTCAATCCAGAAACCACTATACCTTAACGATCTATTTGGAAATTAAATAAAAAAGGAAGTTTAATAGAAAAGTAAATTGCATAAAAACGGAAGTGGAATATAAATAAAAATGAAAGTTTGACAAAATTAAAAATGGAAGTTCAATCCAGAAACCACTAAACCTTTACGTTCTATTTGGAAATTAAATAAAAAAAGAAGTTTAATAGAAAAGTAAATTGAATAAAAATGGAAGTTGAATAAAAATAAAAATGAAAGTTGCTTAAAATTAAATATGGAACTTCAATCCAGAAACCACTATACCTTAACGATCTATTTGGAAATTAAATAAAAATGGAAGTTTAATAGAAAAGTAAATTGAATAAAAATGGAAGTTGAATAAAAATAAAAATGAAAGTTGTATAAAATTAAAAATGGAAGTTTATTCCAGAAACCACTTTACCTTAACGATCTATTTGGAAATTAAATAAAAAAGGAAGTTTAATAGAAAAGTAAATTGAATAAAAATGAAAGTAGAATATAAATAAAAATGAAAGTTGCATAAAATTAAAAATGGAAGTTCAATCCAGAAACCACTATAACTTAGTGAACTATTTGGAAATTAAATAGAAAAGGAAGTTTAATAGGAAAGTAAATTGAATTAAAATGGAAGTAGAATAAAAATAAATATGAAAGTTGCATAAAATTAAAAATGGAAGTTAAATCCAGAAACCACTGTACCTTAACGATCTATTTGGAAATGAAATAAAAAAGGAAGTTTAATAGAAAAGTAAACTGAATAAAAAAGGAAGTTGAATAAAAATAAAAATGAAAGTTCCAGAAAATTAAATATGGAAGTTCAATCCAGAAACCACTATACCTTAACGATCTATTTGGAAATTAAATAAAAAAGCAAGTTTAATAGAAAAGTAAATTGAATAAAAATGGAAGTTGAATAAAAATAAAAATGAAAGTTGCAGAAAATTAAATATGGAAGTTCAGTGCAGAAACCACTATACCTTAACGATCTATTTGGAAATTAAATAAAAAAGGAAGTTTAATAGAAAAGTAAATTGCATAAAAATGGAAGTGGAATATAAATAAAAATGAAAGTTAGACAAAATTAAAAATGGAAGTTCAATCCAGAAACCACTACACCTTTACGTTCTATTTGGAAATTAAATAAAAAAAGAAGTTTAATAGAAAAGTAAATTGAATAAAAATGGAAGTTGAATAAAAATAAAAATGAAAGTTGCTTAAAATTAAATGTGGAACTTCAATCCAGAAACCACTATACCTTAACGATCTATTTGGAAATTAAATAAAAAAGGAAGTTTAATAGAATAGTAAATTGAATAAAAATGGAAGTTGAATAAAAATAAAAATGAAAGTTGCACAAAATTAAAAATGGAAGTTTATTCCAGAAACCACTTTACCTTAACGATCTATTTGGAAATTAAATAAAAAAGGAAGTTTAATAGAAAAGTAAATTGAATAAAAATGAAAGTAGAATATAAATAAAAATGAAAGTTGCATAAAATTAAAAATGGAAGTTCAATCCAGAAACCACTATAACTTAGTGAACTATTTGGAAATTAAATAGAAAAGGAAGTTTAATAGGAAAGTAAATTGAATTAAAATGGAAGTAGAATAAAAATAAAAATGAAAGTTGCATAAAATTAAAAATGGAAGTTAAATCCAGAAACCACTGTACCTTAACGATCTATTTGGAAATTAAATAAAAAAGGAAGTTTAATAGAAAAGTAAACTGAATAAAAATCGAAGTTGAATAAAAATAAAAATGAAAGTTCCAGAAAATTAAATATGGAAGTTCAATCCAGAAACCACTATACCTTAACGATCTATTTGGAAATTAAATAAAAAAGCAAGTTTAATAGAAAAGTAAATTGAATAAAAATGGAAGTTGAATACAAATAAAAATGAAAGTTGCAGAAAATTAAATATGGAAGTTCAATCCAGAAACCACTATACCTTAACGATCTATTTGGAAATTAAATAAAAAAGGAAGTTTAATAGAAAAGTAAATTGCATAAAAATGGAAGTGGAATATAAATAAAAATGAAAGTTGGACAAAATTAAAAATGGAAGTTCAATCCAGAAGCCACTACAGCTTTACGTTCTATTTGGAAATTAAATAAAAAAAGAAGTTTAATAGAAAAGTAAATTGAATAAAAATGGAAGTTGAATAAAAATAAAAATGAAAGTTGCTTAAAATTAAATATGGAACTTCAATCCAGAAACCACTATACCTTAACGATCTATTTGGAAATTAAATAAAAAAGGAAGTTTAATAGAAAAGTAAATTGAATAAAAATGGAAGTTGAATAAAAATAAAAATGAAAGTTGCACAAAATTAAAAATGGAAGTTTATTCCAGAAACCACTTTACCTTAACGATCTATTTGGAAATTAAATAAAAAAGCAAGTTTAATAGAAAAGTAAATTGTATAAAAATGAAAGTAGAATATAAATAAAAATGAAAGTTGCATAAAATTAAAAATGGAAGTTCAATCCAGAAACCACTATAACTTAGTGAACTATTTGGAAATTAAATAGAAAAGGAAGTTTAATAGGAAAGTAAATTGAATTAAAATGGAAGTAGAATAAAAATAAAAATGAAAGTTGCATAAAATTAAAAATGGAAGTTAAATCCAGAAACCACTGTACCTTAACGATCTATTTGGAAATTAAATAAAAAAGGAAGTTTAATAGAAAAGTAAACTGAATAAAAATGGAAGTTGAATAAAAATAAAAATGAAAGTTCCAGAAAATTAAAACGGAAGTTCAATCCAGAAACCACTATACCTTAACGATCTATTTGGAAATTAAATAAAAAAGCAAGTTTAATAGAAAAGTAAATTGAATAAAAATGGAAGTTGAATAAAAATAAAAATGAAAGTTGCAGAAAATTAAATATGGAAGTTCAATCCAGAAACCACTATACCTGAACGATCTATTTGGAAATTAAATAAAAAAGGAAGTTTAATAGAAAAGTAAATTGCATAAAAATGGAAGTTGAATAAAAATAAAAATGAAAGTTGCAGAAAATTAAAAATGGAAGTTCAATCCAAAAACCACTATACCTTAACAATCTATTTGGAAATTAAATAAAAAAGAAGTTCAGTAGAAAAGAGTCTTGAAAAAAAAGGAAGTTGAATAAAAATAAAAATGGAAGTTGCAGAAAATTAAAAATGGAAGTTCATTCCAGAAACCACTATACCGTGGCGATCTATTTGGAAATTAAATAAAAAAGGAAGTTTAATAGAAAAGTAAATTGAATAAAAATGGAAGTTGAATAAAAATAAAAATGAAAGTTGCAGAAAATTAAATATGGAAGTTCAGTGCAGAAACCACTATACCTTAACGATCTATTTGGAAATTAAATTAAAAATGAAGTTTAATAGAAAAGTAAATTGCATAAAAATGGAAGTTGAATAAAAATAAAAATGAAAGTTGCATAAAATAAAAAATGGAAGTTCAATCCAAAAACCACTATATCTTAACAATCTATTTCGAAATTAAATAAAAAAGGAAGTTCAGTAGAAAAGAGTCTTGAATAAAAAAGGAAGTTGAATAAAAATAAAAATGGAAGTTGCAGAAAATTAAAAATGGAAGTTCATTCCAGAAACCACTATACCGTGGCGATCTATTTGGAAATTAAATAAAAAAGGATGTTTAATAGAAAAGTAAATTGAATAAAAATGGAAGTTGAATAAAAATAAAAATGAAAGTAGCAGAAAATTAAATATGGAAGTTCAATCCAGAAACCACTATACCTTAACGATCTATTTGGAAATTAAATAAAAAAGGGAGTTTAATAGAAAAGTAAATTGCATAAAAATGGAAGTTGAATAAAAATAAAAATGAAAGTTGCATAAAATTAATAATGGAAGTTCAATCCAAAAACCACTATACCTTAACGATCTATTTGGAAATTAAATAAAAAATGAAATTTAATAGAAAAGTAAATTGCATAAAAATGGAAGTTGAATAAAAATAAAAATGAAAGTTGCATAAAATTAAAAATGGAAGTTCAATCCAAAAACCACTATACCTTAACAATCTATTTGGAAATTAAATAAAAAAGGAAGTTCAGTAGAAAAGAGTGTTGAATAAAAAAGGAAGTTGAATAAAAATAAAAATGGAAGTTGCAGAAAATTAAAAATGGTAGTTCATTCCAGAAACCACTATACCATAGCGATCTATTTGGAAATTAAATAAAAAAGGAAGTTTAATAGAAAAGTAAATTGAATAAAAATGGAAGTGGAATATAAATAAAAATGAAAGTTGGACAAAATTAAAAATGGAAGTTCAATCCAAAAACCACTATACCTTAACAATCTATTTGGAAATTAAATAAAAAAGGAAGTTCAGTAGAAAAGAGTCTTGAATAAAAAAGGAAGTTGAATAAAAATAAAAATGGAAGTTGCAGAAAATTAAAAATGGAAGTTCATTCCAGAAACCGCTATACCTTAATGATCTATTTGGAAATTAAATAAAAAAGGAAGTTTAATAGAAAAGTAAATTGATTAAAAATGGAAGTAGAATAAAAATAAAAATGAAAGTTGCATAAAATTAAAAATGGAAGTTCAATCCAGAAACCACTATACCTTAACGATCTGCTTGGAAATTAAATAAAAAAACGAAGTTTAATAGAAAAGTGAACTGAATAAAAATGGAAGTTGAATAAAAATAAAAATGGAAGTTGCAAAAAATTAAAAATGGAAGTTCAATCTAGAAACCACTATACATTAACGATCTATTTGGAAATTAAATAAAAAAGGAAGTTTAATAGAAAAGTAAATTGAATAAAAATGGAAGTTGAATAAAAATAAAAATGACAGTTGTATAAAATTAAAAATGGAAGTTCAATCCAAAAACCACTATATCTTAACGATCTATTTAGAAATTAATTAAAAAAGGAAGTTTAATAGAAAAGTAAATTGAATAAAAATGGAAGTTGAATAAAAATAAAAATGAAAGTTGTATAAAACTAAAAATGGAAGTTCAATCCAAAACCAATATACCTTAACGATCTATTTGGAAAATAAATAAAAAAGGAAGTTGGGTAGAATAGAAACTTGAATAAAAACGGAAGTTAAATAAAAATAAAAATGGAAGTTGCAGAAAATTAAAAATGGAAGTTCATTCAGGAAACCACTATACCTTAGCGATCTATTTGGAAATTAAATAAAAAAGGAAGTTTAATAGAAAAGTAAATTGACTAAAAATGGAAGTAGAATATAAATAAAAATGAAAGTTGCACAAAATTAAAAATGGAAGTTCAATTCAGAAACCACTATACCTTAGCGATCTAGTTGGAAATTAAATAAAAAAGGAAGTTTGATAGCAAAGTAAATTGAATTAAAATGGAAGTAGAATAAAAATAAAAATGAAAGTTGTATAAAATTCAAATTGGAAGTTCAATCCAGAAACCACTACACCTTAACGATCTATTTGGAAATTAAATAAAAAAGGAAGTTTAACAGAAAAGGAAATTGAATAAAAAAGGAAGTTGAATAGAAATAAAAAAGAAAGTTGCTGAAAATTAAATATGGAAGTTCAATCCAGAAACCACTTTAACATAACGATTCATTTGGAAATTAAATAAAAAAAGGAAGTTTAATAGAAAAGTAAATTGAATAAAAATGGAAGTCGAATAAAAATAAAAATAAAAGTTGAATATAATTAAAAATGGAAGTTCAATTCAAAAACCACTATATCTTAACGATCTATTTGGAAATTAGATAAAAAAGGAAGTTGAGTAGAAAAGAAACTTGAATAAAAAAGGAAGTTAAACAAAAATAAAAATGGAAGTTGTAGAAAATTAAAAATGGAAGTTCATTCCAGAAACAACTATACCTTAACGATCTATTTGGAAATTAAATAAAAAAGGAAGTTTAATAGAAAAGTAAACTGAATAAAAATGGAAGTTGAATAAAAATAAAAATGAAAGTTGCAGAAAATTAAATATGGAAGTTCAATGCAGAAACCACTATACCTTAACGATCTATTTGGAAATTAAATTAAAAATGAAGTTTAATAGAAAAGTAAATTGCATAAAAATGGAAGTTGAATAAAAATAAAAATGAAAGTTGCATAAAATAAAAAATGGAAGTTCAATACAAAAACCACTATATCTTAACAATCTATTTGGAAATTAAATAAAAAAGGAAGTTCAATAGAAAAGAGTCTTGAATAAAAAAGGAAGTTGAATAAAAATAAAAATGGAAGTTGCAGAAAATTAAAAATGGAAGTTCATTTCAGAAACCACTATACCGTGGCGATCTATTTGGAAATTAAATAAAAAAGGAAGTTTAATAGAAAAGTAAATTGAATAAAAATGGAAGTTGAATAAAAATAAAAATGAAAGTAGCAGAAAATTAAATATGGAAGTTCAATCCAGAAACCACTATACCTTAACGATCTATTTGGAAATTAAATAAAAAAGGGAGTTTAATAGAAAAGTAAATTGCATAAAAATGGAAGTTGAATAAAAATAAAAATGAAAGTTGCATAAAATTAATAATGGAAGTTCAATCCAAAAACCACTATACCTTAACGATCTATTTGGAAATTAAATAAAAAATGAAATTTAATAGAAAAGTAAATTGCATAAAAATGGAAGTTGAATAAAAATAAAAATGAAAGTTGCATAAAATTAAAAATGGAAGTTCAATCCAAAAACCACTATACCTTAACAATCTATTTGGAAATTAAATAAAAAAGGAAGTTCAGTAGAAAAGAGTCTTGAATAAAAAAGGAAGTTGAATAAAAATAAAAATGGAAGTTGCAGAAAATTAAAAATGGAAGTTCATTCCTGAAACCACTATACCGTAGCGATCTATTTGGAAATTAAATAAAAAAGGAAGTTTAATAGAAAAGTAAATTGAATAAAAATGGAAGTGGAATATAAATAAAAATGAAAGTTGGACAAAATTAAAAATGGAAGTTCAATCCAAAAACCACTATACCTTAACAATCTATTTGAAAATTAAATAAAAAAGGAAGTTCAGTAGAAAAGAGTATTGAATAAAAAAGGAAGTTGAATAAAAATAAAAATGGAAATTGCAGAAAATTAAAAATGGAAGTTCATTCCAGAAACCGCTATACCTTAATGATCTATTTGGAAATTAAATAAAAAAGGAAGTTTAATAGAAAAGTAAATTGATTAAAAATGGAAGTAGAATAAAAATAAAAATGAAAGTTGCATTAAATTAAAAATGGAAGTTCCATCCAAAAACCACTATACCTTAACGATCTATTTGGAAATTAAATAATAAAGGAAGTTGAGTAGAAAAGAAACTTGAATAAAAAAAGAAGTTAAATAAAAATAAAAATGGAAGTTGCAGAAAATTAAAAATGGAAGTTCATTCCAGAAACCACTATACTTTAATGATCTATTTGGAAATTAAATAAAAAAGGAAGTTTAATAAAAAAGTAAATTGATTAAAAATGGAAGTAGAATAAAAATAAATATGGAAGTTGCATAAAATTAAAAATGGAAGTTCTATCCAGAAACCACTATACCTTAACGATCTACTTGGAAATTAAATAAAAAAGGAAGTTTAATAGGAAAGTAAATTGAATTAAAATGGAAGTAGAATAAAAATAAAAATGAAAGTTGCATAAAATTAAAAATGGAAGTTCAATTCAGAAACCTGTCACGACCCCATTCCGCCCCTAGTAGAATGGTGCCGTGATGGCCAGTAATCCGAGATTACAGATGGCCAACTTTCAAAATTCACACACAATCAGAGTATTACATATGGGGCTAACATGTGTGGAAGCAATATATACAAATCTAATTAGTCCATAAGAGCTGTGCATAAGTCAAATGAAATGGCATACATCTTAACAACTTGAATACAACAAAGTAAAATACGTATTACATCTTGATCAAAAGGCTTCTCGAGCCGACATATACAAAATGACAGTGAATACAAGCCAAGAAGCATGATTTTCAAGATTCGCCGACATAAAAGAAATGACATCGCCGACGTGAAAACAAGCAAAGCCGACAAAATCATGGATCCAAAAGCTTTCAAAAACACATTCTAGGTGTTGCCGACGTCCTGATCATCACCTACATATATATAGAGAGGGTGAGCTTGGATACTCAGTGAATGGTACTAGTAATAAAGGTTTTGCATGAATATAGCCGATGTCTTTCAAAACAAAACATGCCAAAACCATACGAATATTAGCCGAGATCTTTTCAAAGCAAAACACATCAAAACTTTATCAAAACAAGAGATGAACCGTATTCATATATTAAGTCTTACAAGTCTCAAGGGATGCTCACTGGCATCGGCAAAACACAAATCAAGCTTTCCGAACAAACAAGTCCACGCGGTAAACCGACGGTGGCAAAACAAAGGCTGCACGATCCGTAATCGATTAGTCAAGGGTACTGCGAAAGTTTGTAGTCCTCCAGCACAAGGGACTTGTGTTTACTTGAGCCCGTAGCTCCTTTTAACACGATGGTCCTGTGTTACTTAGGCCCGTAGCCCGCTTTAACACGATAGTCTTTCCAAGAAAGGACCGTATCCTTTTATACTTAGTGCTGCGAAAGTTTAGAGTCCTCCAGCACAAGGGACTTTTTTACTTGGTACTGCGAAAGTTTAGAGTCCTCCAGTACAAGGGACTTTTCAAGAATGAGATCAAAACAAAGCTTATTCTTGATACATCAAAACAGAGCTATTCATTCATGCTTAACAAATACTTTCGTCAAAACAAAGCAAAGCAAGATTTATCAAAACAGTATAGCATAGCTTTATTAGAAATACCACTCACATAGATCTCCTCGGATGTGGGCTCAAAGCAAAGATCAAGGACCTACAATCACATGGCAATCACATTCTCAAAACAAGCTTTATATGCATGCAAATGATCCCGGCGTTCTCACCAGATCCAAGTCAATGACAAAGCAAAACATGCTGAGAGTTTAAACACTGCTCCCGTCTCATGAAAACAAGCCGGGTACCAACCAGGTCTTTGCCAAGGTCCTACACCTCCTCGCCGAGGTGTGGTCCCAATGGCCTCATTCAAAAGCAAAGTCGGGAAAACCTGGGTTTCCCTTTGAAGAACACGAAGAACATAATCATGGAGAAGATGAATGCAAGATCATAACTTGTTACAAAAATCTGAGATTTCATGCCATGAGTTCAAAACATGGACCTGGGTACCCATACAAGAAGGTCATGCAAGAACAAACACAAAACATGGTTCTTGTTCCAAACTTTCGGATCAAAACGAGACTTTTCTTCAAGAACATGTGAATACTATCTTTCTCTTCCGAAACCAACTTCAAATCGATGCATGACATGAAAAACAGATTCGATCATGCAATGCAGCTAGATGATCAATAAGAGCAACAAGGGTAGGTTAAGATTCTAACCTCAAAACTCGAATCCAACGGTTCAAACCTCAAAGATCAAGCTTGGAAGATCTATTCTCACTCAAGAACTTCTCCTCCTTTCTCTAGAGCTTCTCTCTCTAAAAGCAAAGATTTGAGACAAAATTATTTGTTTCTAGGTCTGCCGGCTGTCTTAACAATCAGCTCGGGCACGTGGCGCTACTGGGTTGGTTCAGCTCAAAAGGTGATTGATTGATAAGACAAGTCTATGACAAAGCGTATGCAGTAAGCTAAGGCAAGACACATCGGCAAGTAATGACATCGGCTAAAGTTAAAGCTTCGGCAACAGAGTAACAAAGACATCGGCTAGGGAGGACGACACTTGACTAAGCTGTGCCACACCTTGGCCTGGGGGTGCCACACCTCGGTCTAGGCCATACCTGCCCAAGGACAAGGATCACTAAGTGCAAAACATCTCGGCAACAAGCCCGAGGTGAAGATGGGGTTCGACCAAGCGGTTCCAAAACAGTTCTAAATACAAAGGTTCAGAGGTGAACTAAGCTCAAGATGACCTCGGCCACACACCAAGCAAGGAACAAAATCATGCAAGCAATACTTAAACAAAACAAGGCAAGGCAAAACTTGCAAATCAACATAACAAGACAAGTTCATGCACGAATGTACGCAAGTATGACAAGAGTAAGGTGAGGGTTGCTACAAAACCACTATACCTTAACGATCTATTTGGAAATTAAATAAAAAAAGGAAGTTCACTAGAAAAGTAAATTGAATAAAAATAGAAGTTGAATAAAAATAAAAATGAAAGTCGCAGAAAATTAAATATGGAAGTTCAATCCAGAAACCACTATACCTTAACGATCTATTTCGAAATTAAATAAAAAAGGAAGTTTAATAAAAAAGTAAATTGAATAAAAATGGAAGTCGAATAAAAATAAAAATGAAAGTTGCATAAAATTAAAAATGGAAGTTCAATACAAAAACCACAATACCATAACGATCTATTTGGAAATTAAATAAAAAAGGAAGTTTAATAGAAAAGTAAATTGAATAAAAATGGAAGTAAAATAAAAATAAAAATGAAAGTTGCATAAAATTAAAAATGGAAGTTCAATCCAGAAACCACTATACCTTAACGATCTGCTTGGAAATTAAATAAAAAAGAAGTTTAATAGGAAAGTAAATTGAATTAAAATGGAAGTAGAATAAAAATAAAAATGAAAGCTGCATAAAATTAAAAATGAAAGTTCAATCCAGAAACCACTGTACCTTAACGATCTATTTGGAAATTAAATAAAAAAGGAAGTTTAATAGAAAAGTAAACTGAATAAAAATGGAAGTTGAATAAAAATAAAAATGAAAGTTGCAGAAAATTAAATATGGAAGTTCAATCCAGAAACCACTACACCTTAATGATTTATTTGGAAATTAAATAAAAAAGGAAGTTCAATAGAAAAGTAAATTGAATAAAAATGGAAGTAGAATAACAATAAAAATGGAAGTTGCATAAAATTAAAAATGGAAGTTTTATCCAGAAACCACTATACCTTAACGATCTATTTGGAAATTAAATAAAAAAGGAAGTTTAATAGGAAAGTAAGTTGAATTAAAATGGAAGTAGAATAAAAATAAAAATGAAAGTGGCATAAAATTAAAAATGGAAGTTCAATTCAGAAACCACTATACCTTAACGATCTATTTGGAAAATAAATAAAAAAGGAAGTTTACTAGAAAAGTAAATTGAATAAAAATAGAAGTTGAATAAAAATAAAAATGAAAGTTGCAGAAAATTAAATATGGAAGTTCAATCCAGAAACAACTATACCTTAACGATCAATTTGGAAATTAAATAAAAAAGGAAGTTTAATAAAAAAGTAAATTGAATAAAAATGGAAGTTGAATAAAAATAAAAATGAAAGTTGCATAAAATTAAAAATGGAAGTTCAATACAAAAACAACTATACCTTAACGATTTATTTGGAAATTAAATAAAAAAGGAAGTTTAATAGAAAAGTAAATTGAATAAAAATGGAAGTTGAATAAGAATAAAAATGAAAGTTGCATAAAACTAAAAATGGAAGATCAATTCAAAAACCACTATACTTTAACGATCTATTTGGAAATTAAATAAAAAAGGAAGTTTAATAGAAAAGGAAATTGAATAAAAATGGAAGTTGAATAAAAATAAAAATGAAAATTGCAGAAA
The DNA here is from genome assembly GCF_055761805.1 of Camellia sinensis. Classification (NCBI taxonomy): domain Eukaryota; kingdom Viridiplantae; phylum Streptophyta; class Magnoliopsida; order Ericales; family Theaceae; genus Camellia; species Camellia sinensis. The sequence goes on along the minus strand of NW_028128987.1, from coordinate 41,428,759 downwards.
ATTAATATGGAAGTTCATTCCAGAAACCATTTTACCATAACGATCTATTTGGAAATTAAATAAAAAAGGAAGTTTAATAGAAAAGTAAACTGAATAAAAATGGAAGTTGAATAAAAATAAAAATGAAAGTTGAATATAATTAAAAATGGAAGTTCAATTCAAAATCCACTATACCTTAATGATCTAATTGGAAATTAGATAAAAAAGGAAGTTGAGTAGAAAACAAACTTGAATAAAAAAGGAAGTTAAATAAAAATAAAAATGAAAGTTGCAGAAAATTAAAAATGGAAGTTCATTCCAGAAACCACTATACCTTAACGATTTATTTGGAAATTAAATAAAAAAGGAAGTTTAATAGAAAAGTAAATTGAATAAAAATGGAAGTAGAATAAAAATAAAAATGAAAGTTGAATAAAATTAAAAATGGAAGTTCAATCCAAAAACCACTATACCTTAACGATCTATTTGGAAATTAAATAAAAAATAAAGTTTAGTAGAAAAGAAACTTGAATATAAAAGGAAGTCAAATAAAAATAAAAAAGGAAGTTGCAGAAAATTAAAAATGGAAGTTCATTCCAGAAACCACTACACCTTAACGAACTATTTGGAAAATAAATAAAAAAGGAAGTTTAATAGAAAAGTAAATTGAATAAAAATGGAAGTAGAATATAAATAAAAATGAAAGTAGCAGAAAATTAAAAATGGAAGTTCAATCCAGAAACCACTATACCTTAGCGAACTATTTGGAAATTAAATAAAAAAGGAAGTTGAATAGGAAAGTAAATTGAATAAAAATGGAAGTTGAATAAAAATAAAAATGGCAGTTGCATAAAATTAAAAATGGAAGTTCAATCCAAAAATCACTATACCTCAACGATCTATTTGGAAATTAAATAAAAAAGGAAGTTTAATAGAAAAGGAAATTGGATAAAAATGGAAGTTGAATAAAAATAAAAATGAAAGTTGCATAAAATTAAATATGGAAGTTCAATCCAGACACCACTTTACCTTAACGATCTATTTGGAAATTAAATAAAAAAGGAAGTTCAATAGAAAAGTAAATTGAATAAAAATAAAAATGAAAGTGGTATAAAATTAAAAATGGAAGTTCAATCCAAAAACCACTATATCTTAACGATCTATTTGGAAATTAAATAAAAAAGGAAGTTGAGTAGAAAAGAATCTTGAATAAAAAAGGAAGTTAAATAAAAATAAAAATGCAAGTTGCAGAAAATTAAAAATAGAAGTTCATTCCAGAAACCACTGTACCTTAACGATCTATTTGGAAATTAAATAAAAAAGGAAGTTTAATAGAAAAGTAAATTGATTCAAAACGGAAGTAAAATAAAAATAAAAATTAAAGTTGCATAAAATTAAAAATGGAAGTTCAATCTAGAAACCAATATACCTTAACGATCTACTTGGAAATTAAATAAAAAAGGAAGTTTAATAGGAAAGTAAATTAAATTAAAATGGAAGTAGAATTAAAATAAAATTGTAAGTTGCATAAAATTAAAAATGGAAGTTCAATCCAGAAACCACTGTACCTTAACGATCCATTTCGAAATTAAATAAAAAAGTAAATTGAATAAAAATGGAAGTTGAATAAAAATAAAAATGGAAGTTGCAGAAAATTAAATATGGAAGTTCAATCCAGAAACCACTATACCTTAACGATCTATTTGGAAATTAAATAAAATAGAAAGTTTAATAGAAAAGTAAATTGAATAAAAATGGAAGTTCAATAAAAATAAAAATGACAGTTGCAGAAAATTAAATATGGAAGTTCAATCCAGAAACAACTATACCTTAACGATCTATTTGGAAATTAAATAAAAAAGGAAGTTGAATAAAAAAGTAAATTGAATAAAAATGGAAGTTGAATAAAAATAAAAATCAAAGTTGCATAAAATTAAAAATGGAAGTTCAATCCAAAAACCGCTATACCTTAATGATCTATTTGGAAATTAAATAAAAAAGGAAGTTTAATAGAAAAGTAAATTGAATAAAAATGGAAGTTGAATAAAAATAAAAATGAAAGTTGCATAAAACTAAAAATGGAAGATCAATTCAAAAACAACTATACTTTAACGATCTATTTGGAAATTAAATAAAAAAGGAAGTTTAATAGAAAAGGAAATTGAATAAAAATGGAAGTTGAATAAAAATAAAAATAAAAATTGCAGAAAAATAAATATGGATTAACGATCTATTTGGAAATTAACTAAAAAAGGAAGTTTAATAGAAAAGTAAATTGAATAAAAATGGAAATTGAATAAAAATAAAAATGAAAGTTGTTTAAAACTAAAAATGGAAGTTCAATTCAAAAACCACTATAGTTTAACGATTTATTTGGAATTTAAATAGAAAAGGAGTTTAATAGAAAAGGAAATTGAATAAAAATGGAAGTTGAATAAAAATAAAAATTAAAGTTGAATATAATTAAAAATGGAAGTTCAATATAAAAACCATTATACCTTAACGATCTATTTGGAAATTAGATAAAAAAGGAAGTTGAGTAGAAAAGAAACTTGAATAAAAAAGGAAGTTAAATAAAAATAAAAATGGAAGTTGCATAAAATTAAAAATGGAAGTTCATTCCAGAAACCACTATACCTTAACGATTTATTTGGAAATTAAATAAAAAAGGAAGTTTAATAGAAAAGTAAATTGAATAAAAATGGTGTAGAATAAAAATAAAAATGAAAGTTGCATAAAATTAAAAAAGGAAGTTCAATCCAAAAACCACTATACCTTAACGATCTATTTGGAAATTAAATAAAAAAGGAAGTTGAGTAGAAAAGAAACTTGAATATAAAAGGAAGTTAAATAAAAATAAAAATGCAAGTTGCAGAAAATTAAAAATTGAAGTTCTTTCCAGAAACCACTATACCTTAACGAACTATTTGGAAATTAAATAAAAAAGTAAGTTTAATAGAAAAGCAAATTGAATAAAAATGGAAGTAGAATATAAATAAAATTGAACGTTGCATAAAATTAAAAGTGGAAGTTCAATCCAGAAACCACTATACCTTAGCGATCTGTTTGGAAATTAAATAAAAAAAGAAGTTTAATAGGAAAGTAAATTGAATTAAAATGGAAGTAGAATAAAAATAAAAATGAAAGTTGGATAAAATTAAAAATGGGAGTTCAATCCAGAAACCACTATACCTTAACGATCTATTTGGAAATTAAATAAAAAAGGAAGTTTAATAGAAAAGGAAATTGAATAAAAATGGAAGTTGAATAAAAATAAAAATGAAAGTTGCAGAAAATTAAATATGGAAGCTCAATCCAGAAACCACTTTACCTTAACGATCTATTTGGAAATTAAATAAAAAAGGAAGTTCAATAGAAAAATAAATTGAATAAAAATGGAAGTTGAAAAAAAATAAAAATGAAAGTTGCATAAAATTAAAAATTGAAGTTCAATCCAAAAACCACTATACCTTAACGATATATTTGGAAATTAATTAAAAAAGGAAGTTTAATAGAAAAGTAAATTGATTAAAAATAGAAGTAAAATAAAAATAAAAATGAAAGTTGCATAAAATTAAAAATGGAAATTCAATCCAGAAACCACTATACATTAACGATCTACTTGGAAATTAAATAAAAAATGAAGTTTAATAGGAAAGTAAATTTAATTAAAATGGAAGTAGAATAAAAATAAAAATGAAAGTTGCATAAAATTAAAAATGGAAGTTCAATCCAAAAACCACTATACCTTAACGATCTAGTTGGAAATTAAATAAAAAAGGAAGTTTAATAGAAAAGTAAACTGAATAAAAATAGATGTTGAATAAAAATAAAAATGAAAGTTGCAGAAAATTAAATATGGAAGTTCAATCCAGAAACCACTATACCTTAACGATCTATTTGGAAATTAAATAAAAAAGGAAGTTTAATAGAAAAGTAAATTGAATGAAAATGGAAGTTTAATAAAAATAAAAATGACAGTTGCATAAAATTAAAAATGGAAGTTCAATCCAAAACCACTATACCTTAACGTTATATTTGGAAATTAAATAAAGAAGGAAGTTTCATAGAAAAGTAAATTGATTAAAAATGGAAGTTGAATAAAAATAAAAATGAAAGTTGCATAAAATTAAAAATAGAAGTTCAATCCAAAAACCACTATACCTTAACGATCTATTTGGAAATTAAATACAAAAGGAAGTTTAATAGAAAAGTAAATTGAATAAAAATGGAAGTTGGATAAAAATAAAAATGAAAGTTGCATAAAACTAAAAATGGAAGTTCAATTCAAAAACCACTATATTTTAACGATCTATTTGGAAATTAAATAAAAAAGGAAGTTGAGAAGAAAAGAAACTTGAATAAAAAAGGAAGTTAAATAAAAATAAAAATGGAAGTTGCAGAAAATTAAAAAGAAGTTCATTCCAGAAACAACTATACTTTAACGATCTATTTGGAAATTAAATAAAAAAGGAAGTTTAATTGAAAAGTAAATTGAATAAAAATGGAAGTTGAATAAAAATAAAAATGAAAGTTGCATAAAATTAAAAATGGAAGTTCAATCCAAAAACCACTATACCTTAACGTTCTATTTGGAAATTAAATGAAAAATGAAGTTGAGTAGAAAATAAACTTGAATAAAAAAGGAAGTTAAATAAAAATAAAAATGGAAGTTGCAGAAAATTAAAAATGGAAGTTCATTCCAGAAACCACTATACCTTTACTGTAGCAACCCTCACCTTACTCTTGTCATACTTGCATAAATTCATGCATGATCTTGTCTTGTTATGTAGTTTTGCAAGTTTTGCCTTTTCTTGTTTTGTTTAAGTATTGCTTGCATGATTTTGTTCCTTGCTTGGAGTGTAGCCGAGGTCATCTTGAGCTTAGTTCACCTCTGAACCTTGGTACTTAGAATTTGTTTTGGAACCTTGGTCGACCCCCCCATCTTCACTCCGGGCTTGTTGCCGAGATGTTTTACACTTAGTGATCCTTGCCCTTGGGCAGGTATGGCCTAGACCGAGGTGTGGCACACCCCGGCCAAGGTGTGGCACAGCTTAGTCAAGTGTCGTCCTCCCTTGCCGATGTCTATGTTGCTCTGTTGCCGAAGCTTTGACTTTAGCCGATGTCATTACTTGCCGAAGTGTCTTGCTTTAGCTTGCTGCATATGCTTTGTCATAGACTTGTCTAATCAATCAATCACCTTTTGAGTTGAACCAACCCGATAGCACCACGTGTCCGAGCTGATTGTTAAGACAGCCGGCAGACCTAGAAACAAATCATTTTTGTCTCAAATCTTTGCCTTTAGAGAGAGAAGCTCTAGAGAAAGAAGGGGAAGTTCTTGAGAGAGAATAGATCTTCCAAGCTTGATCTTCGAGGTTTAAACCGTTGGATTCGAGTTTTGAGGTTAGAATCTTAACCTACTCTTGTTGTTCTTATTAATCATCTAGCTGCATTGCATGATAGAATCTGTTTTGCATGTCATGCATCGATTTGAAGTTGGTTTTGGAAGAGAAAAAGAGTATTCATGCGTTCTTAAAGAACAATCTCGTTTTGATCCGAAAGTTTGGAACCAGAACCATGTTTTCGTGTTTGTTCTTGCATGATCTTCTTGTATGGGTACCCAAGTCCATGTTTTGAACTCATGGCATGAAATCTCAGATTTTCGTAACAAGTTATGATCCTTGCATTCATCTTCTTCATGATCATGTTCATGCTGTTCTTCATATTCTTCAAAGGGAAACCCAGGTTTTCTCGACTTTGTTTTTGAATAAGGCCATCAGGACCACACCTCGGCAAGGAGGCGTAGGACCTCGGCAAAGACTTGGTTGGTACCCAGTGTGTTTTCATGAGACGGGAGCAGTGTTTAAACTCCCAGCATGTTTTGCTTTGTTATTGACTTGGATCTGGTGAGAATGCCGGGATCATTTGCATGTATATAAAGCTTGTCTTGAGAATGTGATTGCCATGTGATTGTAGGTCCTTGATCTTTGCTTTGAGCCTACACCCGAGGAGATCTAGGTGAGTGGTGTTTTTAATAAAGCTATGTTATACTACTTTGATAAAATTTGCTTTGCTTCGTTTTGACGAAAGTATTTGTTAAGCATGAATGAATAGCTCTGTTTTGATGTATCAAGTAAAAGCTTTGTTTTGATGTCATTCTTGAAAAGTCCCTTGTACTGGAGGACTCTAAACTTTTGCAGTACCAAGTATAAAAGTCCCTTGTGCTGGAGGACTATAAACTTTCGCAGTACTAAGTATAAAAGGATACGGTCCTTTCTTGGAAAGACTATCGTGTTAAAGCGGGCTACGGGCCTAAGTAACACAGGACTATCGTGTTAAAACGGGCTACGGGCCTAAGTAACACAAGACCATCGTGTTAAAAAGAGCTACGGGCTTAAGTAACACAAGTCCCTTGTGCGGGAGGACTATAAACTTTCGCAGTACCTTTGGCTAACCGATTATGGATCGTGCAGTCCTTGTTTTGCCACTGACGGTTTACCGTGTGGACTTGTTTGTTCGGAAAGCTTGATTTGAGTTTTGCCGATGCCAGTGAGCATCCCTTGAGACTTGTAAGACTTGATAGATGAATACGGTGCATCCCTTGTTTTGATAAAGTTTTGGTGTGTTTTGCTTTGAAAAGATCTCGGCTAATACTCGCATGGTTTTGGCATGTTTTGTTTTTGAAAGACTTCGGCTATATTCATGCAAAACCTTTATTACTAGTACCATTCACTGAGTATCCAAGCTCACCCTCTCTATCTATATGTAGGTGATGAGCAGGACGTCGGCGACGCCTAGATGTGTTTTTGAAAGCTTGTTTGGATCCATGGTTTTTGTCGGCTTGTTTTGTATTAACGTCGGTGATGTCATTTCTATGTCGGCAATTCTTGAAAATTATGCTTCTTGGCTTGTATTCATTGTCATTTTGTATATGTCGGCTCGAGAAGCCTTTTGATCAAAATGTAATACGTATTTTGCTTTGTTGTATTCAAGTTGTAAAGATGTAAGCCATTTCATTGGACTTATGCACGGCTCTTATGGACCACTTGCATTTTGATTTATTGCTTCCGCATTTGTGAGCCCCGTTTATTATACTCTGATTGTGTTAAACCTTTGTTAGTTGGCCTTCGGTAATCTCGGATTACTGGCCATCACGGCACCAGACTACTAGGGGCGGTTTGGGGTCGTGACAGTTAAGGTATAGTTGTTTCTGGAATGAACTTCCATTTTTAATTTTTTGCAACTTCCACTTTTATTTTTATTTAACTTCCTTTTTTATTCAAGTTTCTTTTCTACTCAACTTCTTTTTTTATTTAATTTTCAAATAGATCGTTAAGGTATAGTGGTTTTTGAATTGAACTTCCATTTTTAATTTTATGCAACTTTCATTTTTATTTTTATTCAACTTCCATTTTTATTCAATTTACTTTTCTATTAAACTTCCTTTTTTATTTAATTTCCAAATAGATCGCTAAGGTATAGTGGTTTTTGGATTGAACTTCCATTTTAATTTTATACAACTTTCATTTTTATTTTTATTCAACTTCCATTTTTATTCAATTTACTTTTCTATTAAACTTCCTTTATTATTTAATTTCCAAATAGATCGTTAAGGTACAGTGGTTTCTAGATTGAACTTCCATTTTTAATTTTATGCATCTTTCATTTTTATTTTTATTCTACTTCCATTTTTAATCAATTAACTTTTCTATTAAACTTCATTTTTTATTTAATTTCCAAATAGATCATTAAGGTATAGCGGTTTCTGGAATGAACTTCCATTTTTAATTTTCAGCAACTTCCATTTTTATTTTTATTTAACTTCCTTTTTTATTCAAGATTCTTTTCTACTCAACTTCCTTTTTTATTTAATTTCCAAATAGATCGTTAAGGTATAGTGGTTTTTGGATTGAACTTCCATTTTTAATTTTATGCAACTTTCATTTTTATTTTTATTCAACTTCCATTTTTATTCAATTTACTTTTCTATTAAACTTCCTTTTTATTCAATTTACTTTTCTATTAAACTTCCTTTTTTATTTAATTTCCAAATAGATCGCTAAGGTATAGTAGTTTTTGGATTGAACTTCCATTTTAATTTTATACAACTTTCATTTTTATTTTTATTCAACTTCCATTTTTATTCAATTTACTTTTCTATTAAACTTCCTTTATTATTTAATTTCCAAATAGATCGTTAAGGTACAGTGGTTTCTGGATTGAACTTCCATTTTTAATTTTATGCATCTTTCATTTTTATTTTTATTCTACTTCCATTTTTAATCAATTTACTTTTCTATTAAACTTCATTTTTTATTTAATTTCCAAATAGATCATTAAGGTATAGTGGTTTCTGGAATGAACTTCCATTTTTAATTTTCAGCAACTTCCATTTTTATTTTTATTTAACTTCCTTTTTTATTCAAGATTCTTTTCTACTCAACTTCCTTTTTTATTTAATTTCCAAATAGATCGTTAAGGTATAGTGGTTTTTGGATTGAACTTCCATTTTTAATTTTATGCAACATTCATTTTTATTTTTATTCAACTTCCATTTTTATTCAATTTACTTTTCTATTAAACTTCCTTTTTTATTTAACTTCCAAATATATCGTTAAGGTAAGGTGGTTTCGGGATTGAACTTCCATTTTTAATTTTCTGCAACTTTCATTTTTATTTTTATTCAACTTCCAATTTTATTCAATTTCCTATTCTATTAAACTTCATTTTTTATTTAATTTCCAAATAGATCGTTAAGGTAAAGTCGTTTTTGGATTGATCTTCCATTTTTAATTTTCTGCAACTTTCATTTTTATTTTTATTCAACTTCCATTTTTATTCAATTTCCTTTTCTATTAAACTTCCTTTTTTAATTAATTTCCAAATAGATCGTTAAGGTATAGTGGTTTCTGGATTGAACTTCCATTTTTAATTTTCAGCAACTTCCATTTTTATTTTTATTTAACTTCCATTTTTATACAATTTACTTTTCAATTAAACATCCTTTTTTAATTAATTTCCAAATAGATCGTTAAGGTATACTGGTTTCTAGAATGAACTTCCATTTTTAATTTTCTGCAACTTCTATTTTTATTTTTATTTAACTTCCTTTTTTATTCAAGTTTCTTTTCTACTCAACTTTTGTTTTTATTTAATTTCCAAATAGATCGTTAAGGTATAGTGGTTTTGGATTGAACTTCCATTTTCAATTTTATGCAACTTTCATTTTTATTTTTCTTCAACTTCCATTTTTATTCAATTTACTTTTCTATTAAAATTCCTTTTTTATTTAATTTCCAAATAGATCGTTAAGGTATATATGTTTCTGGAATGAACTTCCATTTTTAATTTTCTGCAACTCCCATTTTTATTTTTATTTAACTTCCTTTTTTATTCAAGTTTCTTTTCTACTCAACTTCCTTTTTTATTTAATTTCCAAATAAATCGTTAATGTACAGTGGTTTTTGAATTGAACTTCCATTTTTAATTTTATGCAACTTTCATTTTTATTTTTATTCAACTTCCATTTTTATTCAATTTATTTTCCTATTAAACTTCCTTTTTTATTTAATTTCCAAATAGATCGTTAAGGTATAGTGCTTTTTGGATTGAACTTCCATTTTTAATTTTATACAACTTTCATTTTTATTTTTATTCAACTTCCATTTTTATTCAATTTACTTTTCTATTAAACTTCCTTTTTTATTTAATTTCCAAATAGATCGTTAAGGTATAGTGGTTTCTGGATTAAACTTCCATATTTAATTTTCTGCAACTTTCATTTTTATTTTTATTCAACTTCCATTTTTATTCAATTTACTTTTCTATTAAACTTCCATTTTTATTTAATTTCCAAATATATCGTTAAAGTATAGTGGTTTCTGGATTGAACTTCCATTTTTAATTTTATGCAACTTTCATTTTTATTTTTATTCTACTTCCATTTTAATTCAATTTACTTTCCTATTCAACTTCCTTTTTTATTTAATTTCCAAGTAGATCGTTAACGTATAGTGGTTTCTGGATAGAACTTCCAATTTTAATTTTATGCAACTTTCATTTTTATTTTTATTCTACTTCCATTTTTAATCAATTTACTTTTCTATTAAACTTCCTTTTTTATTTATTTACCAAATAGAACATTAAGGTATAGTGGTTTCTGGAATGCACTTCCATATTTAATTTTCTGCAACTTTCATTTTCATTTTTATTCTATTTCCATTTTTATTCAATTTACTTTCCTATTAAACTTCCTTTTTTATTTAATTTCCAAGTAGATCGTTAAGGTATAGTGGTTTCTGGATAGAACTGCCATTTTGAATTTTATGCAACTTTCATTTTTATTTTTATTCTACTTCCATTTTTAATCAATTTACTTTTCTATTAAACTTCCTTTTTTATTTAATTTCCAAATAGATCATTATGGTACAGTGGTTTCTGGAATGAACTTCCATTTTTAATTTTCTGCAACTTCTATTTTTATTTTTATTTAACTTTCTTTTTTATTCAAGATTCTTTTCTACTCAACTTCCTTTTTTATTTAATTTCGAAATAGATCGTTAAGGTATAGTGGTTTTTGGATTGAACTTCCATTTTTAATTTTATGCAACTTTCATTTTTATTTTTATTCAACTTCCATTTTTATTCAATTTCCTATTCTATGAAACTTCCTTTTTTATTTAATTTCCAAATAGATCGTTAAGGTAAACTGGTTTCTGGATTGAACTTCCATATTTAATTTTCTGCAACTTTCATTTTTATTTTTATTCAACTTCCATTTTTATTCAATTTCCTTTTCTATTAAACTTCCTTTTTTATTTAATTTCCAAACAGATCGTTAAGGTATAGTGGTTTCTGGATTGAACTTCCATTTTTAATTTTCTGCAACTTCCATTTTTATTTTTATTTAACTTCCATTTTTATTTAATTTACTTTTCTGTGAAACTTCCTTTTTTATTTAATTTCCAAATAGATCGTTAAGGTATACTGGTTTATGGAATGAACTACCATTTTTAATTTTCTGCAACTTCCATTTTTATTTTTATTTAAATTCCCTTTTTATTCAAGTGTCTTTTCTACTCAACTTCCATTTTTATTTAATTTCCAAATAGATCGTTCAGATATAGTGATTTTGGATTGAACTTCCATTTTTAATTTTCTGGAACTGTCATTTTTATTTTTATTCAACTTCCATTTTTATTCAATTTACTTTTCTATTAAACTTCCTTTTTTATTTAATTTCCAAATAGATCGTTAAGGTATAGTTGTTTCTGGAATGAATTTCCATTTTAATTTTCTGCAATTTCCATTTTTAATTTTCTACTCAACTTCCTTCTTTATTTAATTTCCAAATTGATCGTTACGGTATAGTAATTTTTGAATTGAACTTCCATTTTTAATTTTATGCAACTTTCATTTTTATTTTTTTTCAACTTCCATTTTTATTCAATTTACTTTTCTATTAAACTTCCTTTTTTATTTAATTTCCAAATAGATCGTTAAGGTATAGTGGTTTTTGGATTGAACTTCCATTTTTAATTTTATACAACTTTCATTTTTATTTTTATTCAACTTCCATTTTTATTCAATTTACTTTTCTATTAAACTTCTTTTTTTATTTAATTTCTAAATAGATCGTTAAGGTATTGTGGTTTCTGGATCGAACTTCCATATTTAATTTTCTGCAACTTTCATTTTTATTTTTATTCAACTTCCATTTTTATTCAATTTACTTTTCTATTAAACTTCCTTTTTTATTTAATTTCCAAATATATCGTTAAGGTATAGTGATTTCTGTATTGAACTTCCATTTTTAATTTTATGCAACTTTCATTTTTATTTTTATTCAACTTCCCTTTTTATTCAATTTACTTTTCTATTAAACTTCTTTTTTCATTTAATTTCCAAATAGATCGTTAAGGTATAGTGGTTTTTGGATTGAACTTCCATTTTTATTTTTATTCAACTTCCATTTTTATTCAATTTACTTTTCTATTAAACTTCATTTTTTATTTAATTTCCAAATAGATAGTTAAGGTACAGTGGTTTTTGGATTGAACTTCCATATTTAATTTTCTGCAACTTTCATTTTTATTTTTATTCAACTTCCATTTTTATAGAATTTTCTTTTCTATTAAACTTTCTTTTTTATTTAATTTCCAAATGTATCGTAAAGGTATAGTGGTTTCTGGATTGAACTTCCATTTTTAATTTTATGCAATTTTCATTTTTATTTTTGTTCTACTTCCATTTTAATTCAATTTACTTTCCTATTAAACTTCCTTTTTTATTTAATTTCCAAGCAGATCGTTAAGGTATAGTGGTTTCTGGATAGAACTTCCATTTTTAATTTTATGCAACTTTCATTTTTATTTTTATTCTACTTCCATTTTTAATCAATTTATTTTTCTATTCAACTTCCATTTTTATTTAATTTCCAAATAGATCACTAAGATAAAGTGGTTTCTGGATTGAACTTCCATTTTTAATTTTATGCAACTTTCATTTTTATTTTTATTCAACTTCCATTTTTATTCAATTTCCTATTCTATGAAACTTCCTTTTTTTATTTAATTTCCAAATAGATCGTTAAGGTAAACTGGTTTCTGGATTGAACTTCCATATTTAATTTTCTGCAACTTTCATTTTTATTTTTATTCTACTTCCATTTTTATTCAATTTCCTTTTCTATTAAACTTCCTTTTTTATTTAATTTCCAAACAGATCGTTAAGGTATAGTGGTTTCTGGATTGAACTTCCATTTTTAATTTTCTGCAACTTCCATTTTTATTTTTATTTAACTTCCATTTTTATTTAATTTACTTTTCTGTGAAACTTCCATTTTTATTTAATTTCCAAATAGATCGTTAAGGTATACTGGTTTATGGAATGAACTTCCATTTTTAATTTTCTGCAACTTCCATTTTTATTTTTATTTAAATTCCTTTTTTATTCAAGTTTCTTTGCTACTCAACTTCCATTTTTATTTAATTTCCAAATAGATCGTTCAGGTATAGTGGTTTTGGATTGAACTTCCATTTTTAATTTTCTGCAACTGTCATTTTTATTTTTATTCAACTTCCATTTTTGTTCAATTTACTTTTCTATTAAACTTCCTTTTTTATTTAATTTCCAAATAGATCGTTAAGGTATAGTTGTTTCTGGAATGAATTTCCATTTTTAATTTTCTGCAACTTCCATTTTTATTTTTATTTAACATCATTTTTTATTCAAGTTTCTTTTCTACTCAACTTCCTTTTTTATTTAATTTCCAAATTGATCGGTACGGTATAGTGATTTTTGAATTGAACTTCCATTTTTAATTTTATGCAACTTTCGTTTTTATTTTTATTCGACTTCCATTTTCATTCAATTTATTTTTCTATTAAACTTCATTTTTTATTTAATTTCCAAATAGATCGTTAAGGTATAGTGGTTTTTGGATTGAACTTCCATTTTTAATTTTATACAACTTTCATTTTTATTTTTATTCAACTTCCATTTTTATTCAATTTCTTTTCTAATAAACTTCTTTTTTTATTTAATTTCTAAATAGATCGTTAATGTATTGTGGTTTTTGGATCGAACTTCCATATTTAATTTTCAGCAACTTTCATTTTTATTTTTATTCAACTTCCATTTTTATTCAATTTACTTTTCTATTAAACTTCCTTTTTTATTTAATTTCCAAATATATCGTTAAGGTATAGTGGTTTCTGGATTGAACTTCAATTTTTAATTTTTTGCAACTTTCATTTTTATTTTTATTCAACTTCCATTTTTATTCAATTTACTTTTCTATTAAACTTCTTTTTTCATTTAATTTCCAAATAGATCGTTAAGGTATAGGGGTTTTTGGATTGAACTTCCATTTTTAATTTTATACAACTTTCATTTTTATTTTTATTCAACTTCCATTTTTATTCAATTTACTTTTCTATTAAACTTCATTTTTTATTTAATTTCCAAATAGATCGTTAAGGTACAGTGGTTTTCGGATTGAACTTCCATATTTAATTTTCTGCAACTTTCATTTTTATTTTTATTCAACTTCCATTTTTATAGAATTTACTTTTCTATTAAACTTCCTTTTTTATTTAATTTCCAAATGTATCGTTAAGGTATAGTGGTTTCTGGATTGAACTTCCATTTTTAATTTTATGCAATTTTCATTTTTATTTTTATTCTACTTCCATTTTAATTCAATTTACTTTCCTATTAAACTTCATTTTTTATTTAATTTCCAAGCAGATCGTTAAGGTATAGTGGTTTCTGGATAGAACTTCCAGTTTTAATTTTATGCAACTTTCATTTTTATTTTTATTCTACTTCCATTTTTAATCAATTTATTTTTCTATTCAACTTCCTTTTTTATTTAATTTCCAAATAGATCATTAAGATAAAGTGGTTTCTGGATTGAACTCCCATTTTTAATTTTATGCAACTTTCATTTTTATTTTTATTCAACTTCCATTTTTATTCAATTTCCTATTCTATGAAACTTCCTTTTTTATTTAATTTCCAAATAGATCGTTAAGGTAAACTGGTTTCTGGATTGAACTTCCATATTTAATTTTCTGCAACTTTCATTTTTATTTTTATTCAACTTCCATTTTTATTCAATTTCCTTTTCTATTAAACTTCCTTTTTTATTTAATTTCCAAACAGATCGTTAAGGTATAGTGGTTTCTGGATTGAACTTCCATTTTTAATTTTCTGCAACTTCCATTTTTATTTTTATTTAACTTCCATTTTTATTTAATTTACTTTTCTGTGAAACTTCCTTTTTTATTTAATTTCCAAATAGATCGTTAAGGTATACCGGTTTATGGAACGAACTTCCATTTTTAATTTTCTGCAACTTCCATTTTTATTTTTTTTTTAAATTCCTTTTTTATTCAAGTTTCTTTTCTACTCAACTTCCATTTTTATTTAATTTCCAAATAGATCGTTCAGGTATAGTGGTTTTGGATTGAACTTCCATATTTAATTTTCTGCAACTTTCATTTTTATTTTTATTCAACTTCCATTTTTATTCAATTTACTTTTCTATTAAACTTCCTTTTTTATTTAATTTCCAAATAGACCGTTAAGGTATAGTGGTTTCCGGATTGAACTTCCATTTTTAATTTTATGCAACTTTCATTTTTATTTTTATTCAACTTCCATTTTTATGCAATTTACTTTTCTATTAAACTTCTTTTTTCATTGAATTTCCAAATAGATCGTTAAGGTATAGTGGCTTTTTTATTGAACTTCCATTTTTAATTTTATACAACTTTCATTTTTATTTTTATTCAACTTCCATTTTTATTCAATTTACTTTTCTATTAAACTTCATTTTTTATTTAATTTCCGAATAGATCGTTAAGGTACAGTGGTTTTTGGATTGAACATCCATATTTAATTTTCTGCAACTTTCATTTTTATTTTTATTCAACTTCCATTTTTATAGAATTTTCTTTTCTATTAAACTTCCTTTTTTATTTAATTTCCAAATGTATCGTTAAGGTATAGTGGTTTCTGGATTGAACTTCCATTTTTAATTTTATGCAATTTTCATTTTTATTTTTATTCCACTTCCATTTTAATTCAATTTACTTTCCTATTAAACTTCATTTTTTATTTAATTTCCAAGCAGATCGTTAAGGTATAGTGGTTTCTGGATAGAACTTCCATTTTTAATTTTATGCAACTTTCATTTTTATTTTTATTCTACTTCCATTTTTAATCAATTTATTTTTCTATTCAACTTCCTTTTTTATTTAATTTCCAAATAGATCATTAAGATAAAGTGGTTTCTGGATTGAACTTCCATTTTTAATTTTATGCAACTTTTATTTTTATTTTTATTCAACTTCTATTTTTATTCAATTTCCTATTCTGTGAAACTTCCTTTTTTATTTAATTTCCAAATAGATCGTTAAGGTAAACTGGTTTCTGGATTGAACTTCCATATTTAATTTTCTGCAACTTTCATTTTTATTTTTATTCAACTTCCATTTTTATTCAATTTCCTTTTCTATTAAACTTCCTTTTTTATTTAATTTCCAAACAGATCGTTAAGGTATAGTGGTTTCTGGATTGAACTTCCATTTTTAATTTTCTACAACTTCCATTTTTATTTAATTTACTTTTCTGTGAAACTTCCTTTTTTATTTAATTTCCAAATAGATCGTTAAGGTATACTGGTTTATGGAATGAACTTCCATTTTTAATTTTCTGCAACTTCCATTTTTATTTTTATTTAAATTCCTTTTTTATTCAAGTTTCTTTTCTACTCAACTTCTATTTTTATTTAATTTCCAAATAGATCGTTCAGGTATAGTGGTTTTGGATTGAACTTCCATTTTCAATTTTTAGCAACTGTCATTTTTATTTTTATTCAACTTCCATTTTTATTCAATTTACTTTTCTATTAAACTTCCTTTTTTATTTAATTTCCAAATATATCGTTAAGGTATAGTGGTTTCTGGATTGAACTTCCATTTTTAATTTTATGCAACTTTCATTTTTATTTTTTTTCAACTTCCATTTTTATTCAATTTACTTTTCTATTAAACTTCTTTTTTCATTTAATTTCCAAATAGATCGTTAAGGTATAGTGGTTTTTGGATTGAACTTCCATTTTTAATTTTATACAACTTTCATTTTTATTTTTATTCAACTTCCATTTTTATTCAATTTACTTTTCTATTAAACTTCATTTTTTATTTAATTTCCAAATAGATTGTTAAGGTACAGTGGTTTTCGGATTGAACTTCCATATTTAATTTTCTGCAACTTTCATTTTTATTTTTATTCAACTTCCATTTTTATAGAATTTTCTTTTCTATTAAACTTCCTTTTTTATTTAATTTCCAAATGTATCGTTAAGGTATAGTGGTTTCTGGATTGAACTTCCATTTTTAATTTTATGCAATTTTCATTTTTATTTTTATTCTACTTCCATTTTAATTCAATTTACTTTCCTATTAAACTTCATTTTTTATTTAATTTCCAAGCAGATCGTTAAGGTATAGTGGTTTCTGGATAGAACTTCCATTTTTAATTTTATGCAACTTTAATTTTTATTTTTATTCTACTTCCATTTTTAATCAATTTATTTTTCTATTCAACTGCCTTTTTTATTTAATTTCCAAATAGATCATTAAGGTAAACTGGTTTCTGGATTGAACTTCCATATTTAATTTTCTGCAACTTTCATTTTTATTTTTATTCAACTTCCATTTTTATTCAATTTCCTTTTCTATTAAACTTCCTTTTTTATTTAATTTCCAAACAGATCGTTAAGGTATAGTGGTTTTTGGATTGAACTTCCATTTTTAATTTTCTGCAACTTCCATTTTTATTTTTATTTAACTTCCATTTTTATTTAATTTACTTTTCTGTGAAACTTCCTTTTTTATTTAATTTCCAAATAGATCGTTAAGGTATACTGGTTTATGGAATGAACTTACATTTTTAATTTTCTGCAACTTCCATTTTTATTTTTATTTAACATCATTTTTTATTCAAGTTTCTTTTCTACTCAACTTCCTTTTTTATTTAATTTCCAAATTGATCGTTACGGTATAGTGATTTTTGAATTGAACTTCCATTTTTAATTTTATGCAACTTTCATTTTTATTTTTATTCAACTTCCATTTTTATTCAATTTACTTTTCTATTAAACTTCCTTTTTTATTTAATTTCCATATAGATCGTTAAGGTATAGTGGTTTTTGGATTGAACTTCCATTTTTAATTTTATAGAACTTTCATTTTTATTTTTATTCAACTTCCATTTTTATTCAATTTACTTTTCTATTAAACTTATTTTTTTATTTAATTTCTAAATAGATCGTTAAGGTATTGTGGTTTCTGGATTGAACCTCCATATTTAATTTTCTGCAACTTTCATTTTTATTTTTATTCAACTTCCATTTTTATTCAATTTACTTTTCTATTAAAATTCCTTTTTAATTTAATTTCCAAATATATCGTTAAGGTATAGTAGTTTCTGGATTGAACTTCCATTTTTAATTTTATGCAACTTTCATTTTTATTTTTATTCAACTTCCATTTTTATTCAATTTACTTTTCTATTAAACTTCCTTTTTGATTTAATGTCCAAATAGATCGTTAAGGTACAATGGTTTTTGGATTGAACTTCCATACTTAATTTTCTGCAACTTTCATTTTTATTTTTATTCAACTTCCATTTTTATAGAATTTTCTTTTCTATTAAACTTCCTTTTTTATTTAATTTCCAAATGTATCGTTAAGGTATAGTGGTTTCTGGATTGAACTTCCATTTTTATTTTTATTCTACTTCCATTTTAATTCAATTTACTTTCCTACTAAACTTCCTTTTTTATTTAATTTCCAAGCAGATCGTTAAGGTAAAGTGGTTTCTGGATTAAACTTCCATTTTTAATTTTATGCAACTTTCATTTTTATTTTTATTCAACTTCCATTTTTATTCAATTTCCTATTCTATGAAACTTCCTTTTTTATTTAATTTCCAAATAGATCGTTAAGGTAAACTGGTTTCTGGATTGAACTTCCATATTTAATTTGCTGCAACTTTCATTTTTATTTTTATTCAACTTCCATTTTTATTCAATTTCCTTTTCTATTAAACTTCCTTTTTTTATTTAATTTCCAAACAGATCGTTAAGGTATAGTGGTTTCTGGATTGAACTTCCATTTTTAATTTTCTGCAACTTCCATTTTTATTTTTATTTAACTTCCATTTTTATTTAATTTACTTTTCTGTGAAACTTCCTTTTTTATTTAATTTCCAAATAGATCGTTAAGGTATACTGGTTTATGGAATGAACTTCCATTTTTAATTTTCTGCAACTTCCATTTTTATTTTTATTTAACATCATTTTTTATTCAAGTTTCTTTTCTACTCAACTTCCTTTTTTATTTAATTTCCAAATTGATCGTTACGGTATAGTGATTTTTGAATTGAACTTCCATTTTTAATTTTATGCAACTTTCATTTTTATTTTTATTCAACTTCCATTTTTATTCAATTTACTTTTCTATTAAACTTCCTTTTTTATTTAATTTCCATATAGATCGTTAAGGTATAGTGGTTTTTGGATTGAACTTCCATTTTTAATTTTATACAACTTTCATTTTTATTCAATTTACTTTTCTATTAAACTTATTTTTTTATTTAATTTCTAAATAGATCGTTAAGTTATTGTGGTTTCTAGATTGAACCTCCATATTTAATTTTCTGCAACTTTCATTTTTATTTTTATTCAACTTCCATTTTTATTCAATTTACTTTTCTATTAAAATTCCTTTTTAATTTAATTTCCAAATATATCGTTAAGGTATAGTGGTTTCTGGATTGAACTTCCATTTTTAATTTTATGCAACTTTCATTTTTATTTTTATTCAACTTCCATTTTTATTCAATTTACTTTTCTATTAAACTTCTTTTTTCATTTAATTTCCAAATAGATCATTAAGGTATAGTGGTTTTTGGATTGAACTTCCATTTTTAATTTTATACAACTTTCATTTTTATTTTTATTCGACTTCCATTTTTATTCAATTTACTTTTCTATTAAACTTCATTTTTTATTTAATTTCCAAATTGATCGTTAAGGTACAATGGTTTTTGGATTGAACTTCCATACTTAATTTTCAGCAACTTTCATTTTTATTTTTATTCAACTTCCATTTTTATAGAATTTTCTTTTCTATTAAACTTCCTTTTTTATTTAATTTCCAAATGTATCGTTAAGGTATAGTGGTTTCTGGATTGAACTTCCATTTTTAATTTTATGCAATTTTCATTTTTATTTTTATTCTACTTCCATTTTAATTGAATTTATTTTCCTATTAAACTTCCTTTTTTATTTAATTTCCAAGCAGATCGTTAAGGTATAGTGGTTTCTGGATAGAACTTCCATTTTTAATTTTATGTAACTTTCATTTTTATTTTTATTCTACTTCCATTTTTATTCAATTTACTTTTTATTAAACTTCATTTTTTATTTAATTTCCAAATTGATCGTTAAGGTACAGTGGTTTTTGGATTGAACTTCCATACTTAATTTTCTGCAACTTTCATTTTTATTTTTATTCAACTTCCATTTTTATAGAATTTTCTTTTCTATTAAACTTCCTTTTTTATTTAATTTCCAAATGTATCGTTAAGGTATAGTGGTTTCTAGATTGAACTTCCATTTTTAATTTTATGCAATTTGCATTTTTATTTTTATTCTACTTCCATTTTAATTCAATTTACTTTCCTATTAAACTTCCTTTTTTATTTAATTTCCAAGCAAATCGTTAAGGTATAGTGGTTTCTGGATAGAACTTCCATTTTTAATTTTATGCAACTTTCATTTTTATTTTTATTCTACTTCCATTTTTAATCAATTTATTTTTCTATTCAACTTCCTTTTTTATTTAATTTAAAAATAGATCATTAAGATAAAGTGGTTTCTGGATTGAACTTCCATTTTTAATTTTCTGCAACTTTCATTTTTATTTTTATTCAACTTCCATTTTTATTCAATTTATTTTTCTGTTAAACTTCCTTTTTTATTAAATTTCCAAATAGATCGTTGAGGTATAGCGGTTTCTGGATTGAACTTCCATTTTAAATTTTCTGCAACTTCCATTTTTATTTTTATTTAACTTCCTTTTTTATCCAAGATTCTTTTCTACTCAACTTCCATTTTTATTTAATTTCCAAATAGATCGTTAAGGTATAGTGGTTTTTGGATTGAACTTCCATTTTTAATTTTATGCAACTTTCATTTTTATTTTTATTCAACTTCCATTTTTATTCAATTTCCTATTCTATGAAACTTCCTTTTTTATTTAATTTCCAAATAGATCGTTAAGGTAAAGTGGTTTCTGGATTGAACTTCCATATTTAATTTTCTGCAACTTTCATTTTTATTTTTATTCAACTTCCATTTTTATTCAATTTACTTTTCTATTAAACTTCCTTTTTTATTAAATTTCCAAATAGATCGTTAAGGTATAGCGGTTTCTGGATTGAACTTCCATTTTTAATTTCATGGAACTTTCATTTTTATTTTTACTCAACTTCCATTTTATGCAATTTACTTTTCTATTAAACTTCCGTTTTTATTTAATTTCCAAATAGATCGTTAAGGTATAGTGGTTTCTGGATTGAACTTCCATATTTAATTTTCTGCAACTTTCATTTTTATTTTTATTCAACTTCCATTTTTATTCAATTAACTTTTCTATTAAACTTCCTTTTTTATTTAATTTCCAAATAGATCGTTAAGGTATAGTGGTTTTTGGATTGAACTTCCATTTTTAATTTTATGTAACTGTCATTTTTATTTTTATTCAACTTCCATTTTTATTCAATTTACTTTTCTACTAAACTTCCTTTTTTATTTAATTTCCAAATAGATCGTTAAGGTATAGTGGTTTCTGGATCGAACTTCCATATTTATTTTTCTGCAACTTTCATTTTTATTTTTATTCAACTTCTATTTTTATTCAGTTTACTTTTCTATTAAACTTCATTTTTTATTTAATTTCTAAATAGATCGTTAAGGTATAGTGGTTTCAGGATTGAACTTCTATTTTTAATTTTATGTAACTTTCATTTTTATTTTTATTCTACTTCCATTTTTATTCAATTTACTTTTCTATTAAACTTCCTTTTTTTATTTAAATTCCAAGTAGATCGTTAAGGTATAGTGGTTTCTGGATAGAACTTCTATTTTTAATTTTATGCAACTTCCATTTTTATTTTTATTCAACTTCCATTTTTAATCAATTTACTTTTCTATTCAACTTCCCTTTTTATTTAATTTCCAAATAGATCATTAAGGTATAGTGGTTTCAGGAATGAACTTCTATTTTTAATTTTCTGCAACTTCCATTTTTATTTTTATTTAACCCCTTTTTTTATTCAAGTTTCTTTTCTACTCAACTTCCTTTTTTATTTAATTTCCAAATAGATCGTTAAGGTATAGTGGTTTTTGGATTGAACTTCCATTTTTAATTTTAAGCAACTTCCATTTTTATTCAATTTACTTTTTTATAAAACTTCCTTTTTTATTTAATTTCCAAATAGATCGTTAAGGTATAGCGGTTTTTGGATTGAACTTCCATTTTTAATTTTATGCCACTGTCATTTTTATTTTTATTCAACTTCCATTTTTATTCAATTTACTTTTCTATTAAACTTCCTTTTTTATATAATTTCCAAATAGATCGTTACGGTATTGTGGTTTCTGGATTGAACTTCCATATTTAATTTTCTGCAACTTTATTTTTATTTTTATTCAACTTCTATTTTTATTCAGTTTACTTTTCTATTAAACTTCCTTTTTTTTTTATTTTCCAAATAGATCTTTAAGGTATAGTGGTTTCTGGATTGAACTTCCATTTTTAATTTTATGCAACTTTCATTTTTATTTTTATTCTACTTCCATTTTAATTCAATTTCCTTTCCTATTAAACTTCCTCTTTTATTTAATTTCCAAGTAGATCGTTAAGGTATAGTGGTTTCTGGATTGAACTTCCATTTTTAATTTTATCCAACTTTCATTTTTATTTTTATTTTACTTCCATTTTTAATCAATTTACTTTTCTATTAAACTTCCTTTTTTATTTAATTTTCAAATAGATCGTTAAGGTATAGTGGTTTCTGGAATGAACTTCCATATTTATTTTTATTTAACTTCGTTTTTTATTCAAGAATCTTTTCTACTCAACTTCTTTTTTTATTTAATTTCCAAATATATCGTTAAGGTATAGTGGTTTTTGGATTGAACGTCCATTTTGAATTTTATGCTACTTTCATTTTTATTTTTATTCAACTTCCATTTTTATTCAATTTACTTTTCTATTAAACTTCCTTTTTTATTTAATTTCCAAATAGGTCGTTAAGGTAAAGTGGTTTCTGGATTGAACTTCCATATTTAATTTTCTGCAACTTTCATTTTTATCTTTATTCAACTTCCATTTTTATTCAATTTCCTTTTCTATTAAAGTTCCTTTTTTATTTAATTTCCAAATAGATCGTTAAGGTATAGTGGTTTCTGGATTGAACTTCCATTTTTTATTTTCTGCAACTTTCATTTTTATTTTTATTTAAGTTCCATTTTTATTCAATTTAATTTTCTATTAAACTTCCTTTTTTATTTAATTTCCAAATAGATCGTTAAGGTATACTGGTTTCTGGAATGAACTTCCAATTTTAATTTTCTGCAACTTCTATTTTTATTTTTATTTAACTTCTTTTTTTATTCAAGTTTCTTTTCTACTCAACTTCCTTTTTTATTTAATTTCCAAATAGATCGTTAAGGTATATTGGTTTTGGATTGAACTTCCATTTTTAATTTTATGCAACTTTCATTTTTATTTTTATTCAACTTCCATTTTTATTCAATTTACTTTTCTATTAAACTTCCTTTTTTATTTAATTTCCAAATAGATCGTTGAGGTATAGTTGTTTCTGGAATGAACTTCCATTTTTAATTTTCTGCAACTTCCATTTTTATTTTTATTTAACTTCCTTTTTTATTCAAGTTGCTATTCTATTAAACTTCCTTTTTTATTTAATTTCCAAATAGATCGTTAAGGTATAGTGGTTTTTTAATTGAACTTCCATTTTTAATTTTATGCAACTTTCATTTTTATTTTTATTCAACTTCCATTTTTATTCAATTTACTTTTCTATTAAACTTCCTTTTTTATTTAATTTCCAAATAGATCGTTAAGGTATAATGGTTTTTGGATTGAACTTCCATTTTTAATTTTATACAACTTTTATTTTTATTTTTATTCAACTTCCATTTATATTGAATTTACTTTTCTATTAAACTTCCTTTTTTATTTAATTTCCAAATCGATCGTTAAGGTAAAGTGGTTTCTGGATTGAACTTCCATATTTAATTTTCTGCAACTTTCAATTTTATTTTTATTCAACTTCCATTTTTATTCAATTTACTTTTCTGTTAAACTTCCTTTTTTATTTAATTTCCAAATATATCGCTAAGGTATAGTGGTTTCTGGATTGAATTTCCATTTTTAATTTTATGCAACTTTCATTTTTATTTATATTCTACTTCCATTTTTATTCAATTTACTTTTCTATTAAACTTCCTTTTTTATTTGATTTCCAAATAGATCGTTTAGGTAAAGTGGTTTATGGATTGAACTTCTGCATTTAATTTACTGCAACTTTCGTTTTTATTTTGATTCAACTTCCATTTTTATTCAATTTACTTTTCTGTTAAACTTCCTTTTTTATTTAATGTCCAGATAGATCGTTTAGGTATAGTGCTTTCTGGATTGAACTTCCATATTTAATTTTCTGCAACTTTCATTTTTATTTTTATTCAACTATTTTTTTTATTCAAGTTTCTTTTCTACTCAACTTCCTTTTTTATTTAATTTCCAAATAGATCGTTAAAGTATAGTGGTTTTTGGATTGAAATTCCATTTTTAATTTTATGCAACTTTCATTTTTATTTTTATACAGCTTCCATTTTTATTCAATTTACTTTTCTATTAAACATCCTTTTTTATTCAATTTCCAAGCAGATCGTTAAGGTATGGTGGTTTTTGGATTGAACTTCCATTTTCAATTTTTTGCAACTGTCATTTTTATTTTTATTCAACTTCCATTTTTATTCAATTTACATTTCTATTAAACTTCTTTTTTTATTTAATTTCCAGATAGATCATGAAGGTATAGTGATTTCTGGATTGAACTTCCATATTTAATTTTCAACAACTTTCATTTTTATTTTTATTCATCTTCTATTTTTATTCAGTTTACTTTTTTATTAAACTTACTTTTTTATTTAATTTCCAAATAGATCGTTAAGGTATAGTGGTTTCTAGATTGAACTTTCATTTTTAATTTTATGCAACTTTCAATTTAATGTTTATTCTACTTCCATTTTTATTCAATTTACTTTTCTATTAAACATCCTTTTTTATTTAATTTCCAAATAGATTGTTAAGGTATGGTGGCTTTTGGATTGAACTTCCATTTTTAATTTTATGCAACTGTCATTTTTATTTTTATTCAACTTCCATTTTTATTCAATTTACATTTCTATTAAACTTCCTTTTTTATTTAATTTCCAAATAGATCGTTAAGGTATAGTGGTTTCTGGATTGAACTTCCATATTTAATTTTCTGCAACTTTCATTTTTATTTTTATTTAACTTCTATTTTTATTCAGTTTACTTTTCTCTTAAACTTCATTTTTTATTTAATTTCCAAATAGATCGTTAAGGTATTGTGGTTTCTGGATTGAACTTCTATTTTTAATTTTATATAACTTTCATTTTTATTTTTTTTCTACTTCCTTTTTTATTCAATTTACTTTTCTATTAAACTTCCTTTTTTATTTAATTTCCAAGTAGATCGTTAAGGTATAGTGGTTTCTGGATAGAACTTCTATTTTTAATTTTATGCAACTTCCATTTTTATTTTTATTCTACTTCCATTTTTAAACAATTTACTTTTCTATTCAACTTCCTTTTTTATTTAATTTCCAAATAGATCATTAAGGTATCGTGGTTTCAGGAATGAACTTCTATTTTTAATTTTCTGCAACTTCCACTTTTATTTTTATTTAACTTCTTTTTTTATTCAAGTTTCTTTTCTAGTCAACTTCCTTTTTTATTTAATTTCCAAATAGATCGTTAAGGTATAGTGGTTTTTGGATTGAACTTCCATTTTTAATTTTAAGCAACTTTCATTTTTATTTTTATTCAACTTCCATTTTTATTCAATTTATTTTTCTATTAAACTTCCTTTTTTATTTAATTTCCAAATAGATCGTTAAGGTATAGCTGTTTTTGGATTGAACTTCCATTTTTAATTTTATGCAACTGTCATTTTTATTTTTATTCAACTTCCATTTTTATTCAATTTAGTTTTCTATTAAACTTCTTTTTTTATATAATTTCCAAATAGATCGTTACGGTATTGTGGTTTCTGGATTGAACTTCCATATTTAATTTTCTGCAACTTTTATTTTTATTTTTATTCAACTTCTATTTTTATTCAGTTTACTTTTCTATTAAACTTCCTTTTTTATTTAATTTCCAAATAGATCGTTAAGGTATAGTGGTTTCTAGATTGAACTTCCATTTTTAATTTTATGCAACTTTCATTTTTATTTTTATTCTACTTCCATTTTAATTCATTTTACTTTCCTATTAAACTTCCTTTTTTATTTAATTTCCAAGTAGATCGTTAAGGTATAGTGGTTTCTGGATTGAACTTCCATTTTTAATTTTATGCAACTTTCATTTTTATTTTTATTTTACTTCCATTTTTAATCAATTTACTTTTCTATTAAACTTCCTTTTTTATTTAATTTTCAAATAGATCGTTAAGGTATAGTAGTTTCTGGAATGAACTTCCATTTTTAATTTTCTGCAACTTCCATTTTTATTTTTATTTAACTTCGTTTTTTATTCAAGAATCTTTTCTACTCAACTTCCTTTTTTATTTAATTTCCAAATATGTCGTTAAGGTATAGTGGTTTTTGGATTGAACGTCCATTTTGAATTTTATGCAACTTTCATTTTTATTTTTATTCAACTTCCATTTTTATTCAATTTACTTTTCTATTAAACTTCCTTTTTTTATTTAATTTCCAAATAGGTCGTTAAGGTAATGTGGTTTCTGGATTGAACTTCCATATTTAATTTTCTGCAACTTTCATTTTTATTTTTATTCAACTTCCATTTTTATTCAATTTCCTTTTCTATTAAAGTTCCTTTTTTATTTAATTTCCAAATAGATCGTTAAGGTATCGTGGTTTCTGGATTGAACTTCCATTTTTTATTTTCTGCAGCTTTCATTTTTATTTTTATTTAAGTTCCATTTTTATTCAATTTACTTTTCTATTAAACTTCCTTTTTTATTTAATTTCCAAATAGATCGTTAAGGTATACTGGTTTCTGGAATGAACTTCCATTTTTAATTTTCTGCAACTTCTATTTTTATTTTTATTTAACTTCCTTTTTTATTCAAGTTTCTTTTCAACTCAACTCCCTTTTTTATTTAATTTCCAAGTAGATCGTTAAGGTATAGTGGTTTTTGGATTGAACTTCCATTTTTAATTTTATGCAACTGTCATTTTTATTTTTATTCAACTTCCATTTTTATTCAATTTACATTTCTATTAAACTTCCTTTTTTAGTTAATTTCCAAATAGATCGTTAAGGTATAGTGGTTTCTGGATTGAACTTCCATATTTAATTTTCTACAACTTTCATTTTTATTTTTATTCATCTTCTATTTTTATTCAGTTTACTTTTCTATTAAACTTCCTTTTTTATTTAATTTCCAAATAGATCGTTAAGGTGTAGTGGTTTCTGGATTGAACTTCCATTTTTAATTTTATGCAACTTTCAATTTTATTTTTATTCTATTTCCATTTTTATTCAATTTACTTTTCTATTAAACATCCTTTTTTATTTAATTTGCAAATAGATCGTTAAGGTATGGTGGCTTTTGGATTGAACTTCCATTTTTAATTTTATGCAACTGTCATTTTTATTTTTATTCAACTTCCATTTTTATTCAATTTATATTTCTATTAAACTTCCTTTTTTATTTAATTTCTGTAACGCCCTCAAAATAATAACATTAAACCCATCAAATAAGACATGCATTGATATGTAAAAGTTCCACATTCTTCCATTTTTCTCAGAGTTTCATTGCAAAAAGTATTACATGTTAACAACAAAAGCAAATGCCCTATGGGCTTACAGCTTTCCAAGTTAACACTTGGTTACAACAAAAGAGTACTAACTCGTTTACACATTAAGCCCTTGGCTTCAATTTACATGTAATACATCAAAATAGAACGACAAAAGTATGTCCGCCTCTAGCCTCCCAAGCTATGTCCTTGGAGGTGGCATGCTACCTGTACCTGAAAATGATATTCCCATATAGGGTGAGCCACAGCCCAGTAGAAATACACTAAACCAACCATGAACAATGACTAAAAGATTAGCAATTGACAGATGGCCAACACTGATACATTCACATAAATCACATATTTATGTCATACGACTTATGAGTCCAAGTTACTATTCATTTTCCCTTTTTCAACAGATAAGCATGTTAGCTCTATCATTACTCAACAAATATGTATAAAAACTATATCCCACATTCACAGATAAGCATATAGGTTGTACCCACATTCCCAACAGATATGTATAACAACAATATCCCACATTCACAGATAAGCATATAAGCTGTATCCACATTTCACAAAGATAAGCATATAAGCTCTATCTTCACTTCTCTAGACAAGCATATGAGCTGTATCTACGGAGTTCATCCCCTATCTTCTCCCAACACTATCCGGTTTAGAGGTATATCCCCTATCTTCCCCTAAACCGCGGAGTACATCCCCCATCTCCTCCTCTACACATAACGTATACAAACACATTGGTTCTATATACAATCACTCAATACATACAGTTAATGTATTCTATCAACCATCAAATTCCATGACACATTTCATTGATTAGTTTCCGTTTGCCTAATCATCATGCATTGTCTACAACAATCACGACTATCCTCCACCGATAGCCCAAAGCAGTTATTTCTAAACAGAAAATAAATGCACAAATGGATATTCAATCAACATTTCTTTTCCTCATTTCTCCCAATTAATTATCCCAATTAATCAAACAATGTAATTAGGCCAATTCCCATAATTAACATTACAACCCTTAGGTCCCATTTTCATCAATGATTCAATTTTTATTCCATTTCTCTATGCCAAACATGCATCTAGGTTTATTATAAATAAAACCCCAACTTTTGTAAAATTACACAAAAGCCCCAAACTTTCACAAAATTACCAAACCAAGCCCAACATCTCAAAATACTAAAATTTAAAGACAAAATCCATAGAGAGGAGTAGGGTATCCCTACCTCGAAGTTTGAGCCAAAAAGGAGATGAAGACTCGAAGATCAACGTGCTCCAAATCCAAACTTTTTCAGAATAAATCGAAGCTCTCAACGCCCTCTATCTTTTTAACAAAGGCCCTAGGCTAGATTCACACTCTAGGGAGATCAATTCTTAGAGAGAGTGTAAGTTTAGAGAGAGAGACTCTCGGATCTAGGGTTTGAAAGAGAGAGAAAGTGAAAAACTCAAGTTCAAAAATGCTACTGTCCGCTGATATAAGACACGCTCGCTCGAGCGAAGACTTTGTCGCTCGAGCGACCAGACACAGAAAATTCTCGCTCGAGCCAAGAAGTTCTCGCTCGAGCCAAAAACTCAGAAGTGCGCTCGAGCGAAAGAATGCTCGCTCGAGCCAACAACTCAAACCCTCAGGTCTGCAACCAGCATGCTCGAGCGACAGACCTCTCGCTCGAGCGAAGAACAAACCCAGACCGCTCGACCGAAGGAAGCTCGCTCGAGCCAAGAAAGGCAACTCTCAGGTCCAGAACCAGACACAATCGCTCGCTCGAGCGAAGCCACTCTGGCTCGACCCACCAGACACAAACTCAACTCTCGCTCGAGCGAAGGTCCAAAAATCTGGGCAGCAGCACTAGGCTCCCAAACACAACCAACCTGTAACAAACCTGCCCAACATATCCTATAACTCAATATACAAAGTAAAAAGGATGCAAACAAGATAATAAACAACTACCAACATCCACGGACACATGTCCGGATCACTGTACAACAAGGGTAAACCCGGGATCGCTATAATTTCCAAATAGATCGTTAAGGTATAGTGGTTTCTGGATTGAACTTCCATATTTAATTTTCTGCAACTTTCATTTTTATTTTTATTTAACTTCTATTTTTATTCAGTTTACTTTTCTCTTAAACTTCATTTTTTATTTAATTTCCAAATAGATCGTTAAGGTATTGTGGTTTCTGGATTGAACTTCTATTTTTAATTTTATGTAACTTTCATTTTTATTTTTTTTCTACTTCCATTTTTATTCAATTTACTTTTCTATTAAACTTCCTTTTTTATTTAATTTCCAAGTAAATGGTTAAGGTATAGTGGTTTCTGGATAGAACTTCTATTTTTAATTTTATGCAACTTCCATTTTTATTTTTATTCTACTTCCATTTTTAATCAATTTACTTTTCTATTCAACTTCCTTTTTTATTTAATTTCCAAATAGATCATTAAGGTATAGTGGTTTCAGGAATGAACTTCTATTTTTAATTTTCTGCAACTTCCACTTTTATTTTTATTTAACTTCTTTTTTTATTCAAGTTTCTTTTCTACTCAACTTCCTTTTTTATTTAATTTCCAAATAGATCGTTAAGGTATAGTGGTTTTTGGATTGAACTTCCATTTTTAATTTTAAGCAACTTTCATTTTTATTTTTATTCAACTTCCATTTTTATTCAATTTCTTTTTCTATTAAACTTCCTTTTTTATTTAATTTCCAAATAGATCGTTAAGGTATAGCTGTTTTTGGATTGAACTTCCATTTTTAATTTTATGCAACTGTCATTTTTATTTTTATTCAACTTCCATTTTTATTCAATTTACTTTTCTATTAAACTTCCTTTTTTATATAATTTCCAAATAGATCGTTACGGTATTGTGGTTTCTGGATTGAACTTCCATATTTAATTTTCTGCAACTTTCATTTTTATTTTTATTCAACTTCTATTTTTATTCAGTTTACTTTTCTATTAAACTTCCTTTTTTATTAAATTTCCAAATAGATCGTTAATGTATAGTGGTTTCTGGATTGAACTTCCATTTTTAATTTTATGCAACTTTCATTTTTATTTTTATTCTACTTCCATTTTAATTCAATTTACTTTCCTATTAAACTTCCTTTTTTATTTAATTTCCAGGTAGATCGTTAAGGTATAGTGGTTTCTGGATTGAACTTCCATTTTTAATTTTATGCAACTTTCATTTTTAATCAATTTACTTTTCTATTAAACTTCCTTTTTTATTTAATTTTCAAATAGATCGTTAAGGTATAGTGCTTTCTGGAATGAACTTCCATTGTTAATTTTCTGCAACTTCCATTTTTATTTTTATTTAACTTCGTTTTTTATTCAAGAATCTTTTCTACTCAACTTCCTTTTTTATTTAATTTCCAAATATATTGTTAAGGTATAGTGGTTTTTGGATTGAACGTCCATTTTGAATTTTTTGCAACTTTCATTTTTATTTTTATTCAACTTCCATTTTTATTCAATTTACTTTTCTATTAAACTTCCTTTTTTAATTAATTTTCAAATAGATCGTTAAGGTATAGTGGTTTCTGGAATGAACTTCCATTGTTAATTTTCTGCAACTTCCATTTTTATTTTTATTCAACTTCCATTTTTATTCAATTTACTTTTCTATTAAACTTCCTTTTTTATATAATTTCCAAATAGATTGTTACGGTATTGTGGTTTCTGGATTGAACTTCCATATTTAATTTTCTGCAACTTTCATTTTTATTTTTATTCAACTTCTATTTTTATTCAGTTTACTTTTCTATTAAACTTCCTTTTTTATTAAATTTCCAAATAGATCGTTAATGTATAGTGGTTTCTGGATTGAACTTCCATTTTTAATTTTATGCAACTTTCATTTTTATTTTTATTCTACTTCCATTTTAATTCAATTTACTTTCCTATTAAACTTCCTTTTTTATTTAATTTCCAAGTAGATCGTTAAGGTATAGTGGTTTCTGGATTGAACTTCCATTTTTAATTTTATGCAACTTTCATTTTTAATCAATTTACTTTTCTATTAAACTTCCTTTTTTATTTAATTTTCAAATAGATCGTTAAGGTATAGTGCTTTCTGGAATGAACTTCCATTGTTAATTTTCTGCAACTTCCATTTTTATTTTTATTTAACTTCGTTTTTTATTCAAGAATCTTTTCTACTCAACTTCCTTTTTTATTTAATTTCCAAATATATTGTTAAGGTATAGTGGTTTTTGGATTGAACGTCCATTTTGAATTTTTTGCAACTTTCATTTTTATTTTTATTCAACTTCCATTTTTATTCAATTTACTTTTCTATTAAACTTCCTTTTTTATTTAATTTTCAAATAGATCGTTAAGGTATAGTGGTGTCTGGAATGAACTTCCATTGTTAATTTTCTGCAACTTCCATTTTTATTTTTATTCAACTTCCATTTTTATTCAATTTACTTTTCTATTAAACTTCCTTTTTTATATAATTTCCAAATAGATCGTTACGGTATTGTGGTTTCTGGATTGAACTTCCATATTTAATTTTCTGCAACTTTCATTTTTATTTTTATTCAACTTCTGTTTTTATTCAGTTTACTTTTCTATTAAACTTCCTTTTTTATTAAATTTCCAAATAGATCGTTAAGGTATAGTGGTTTCTGGATTGAACTTCCATTTTTAATTTTATGCAACTTTCATTTTTATTTTTATTCTACTTCCATTTTAATTCAATTTACTTTCCTATTAAACTTCCTTTTTAATTTAATTTCCAGGTAGATCGTTAAGGTATAGTGGTTTCTGGATTGAACTTCCATTTTTAATTTTATGCAACTTTCGTTTTTATTTTTATTTTACTTCCATTGTAACGCCCTCAAAATAATAACTTTAAACCCATTAAATAAGACATGCATTGATATTCAAAGGTTCCACATTCTTTCATTTATCAGAGTTTCATTACAAGAAGTATTACATATTAACAACAAAAGCAAATGCCCTGTGGGCTTACAGCTTTCCAAGTTAACACTTGGTTACAACAAAAGAGTACTAACTCACACACGTTAAGCCCTTGGCTTGGATTTACATGTAATACATCAAAAGTAAAACAACAAAAAGTCCGCCTCTGGCCTCCCAAGCTACGTCCTTGGAGGTGGCATGCTACCTGTACCTGAAAATGATATTCCCATATAGGGTGAGCCACAGCCCAGTGGAAATACACTAAACCAACCATGAACAATGACTAAAAGATTAGCAACTGATAGATGGTCAACACTGACACTTTCATTTACATCTCCCTACGTTTCCATGACAGCCAAGTCTATGTTACAATTCACTTTTCATTTTTGTTCAACTTTGAGTTTGAAAACAAGGCTCAGTACTCTGGCCAGAACATTCGATGAGATTATAGTTCATCACTAGAACATTTTCGAAATCCAAGGTGGATACACATTATGGTGTTGTATCAATAACACATAAACTACTCCCATACTTCGCAAACAATGATGATATACATTTTAGTACTATATCAAATCAAACAAACTTTTCAATAGATAAGCATATGAGCTATATCACTACTACAACAGATAAGCATATGAGCTGTATCAACATTCCGATAGATAAGCATATGAGCTGTATCAACACTTCAACCGATAAGCATATGAGCTATATCAACATTCCAACAACCGGTTTAGAGGTACATCCCCCATCTTCCCCTAAACCATTAATCGGTTTAGAGGTACATCCCCCATCTTCCCCTAAACCGTGGAGTACATCCCCCATCTCCTCCCATACACAAGCAATGCATATAAACACAAAATCATACACGCAATCAATCAATACATAAAGTTAATGTATTCTATCAACCATCTACACATAATGCATATAAACACATTGATCATATACCCAATCAATCAATACATAAAGTTAATGTATTCTATCAACTGTCATACTCTATGACACATCCAATTGATTAGTTCTAGTTTGCCTAATCATCATGCATTGTCTACAACAATCAACACTACCCTCCACCGGTAGCCCAAAGCAATTATTTCTAAGCAGGAAATAAATGCACAAATGGATAATATATCAACATTTTCAATTCAATTCCTCGTTTTCTTCAATTAATTATATGCATTAATTAAATTAAACCAATTAGGGCAAATTACCATAATTCACAAAACAACTCTAAGGTTCCATTTCCATCAATGTACCAACATTAATCTCATTTCCCTATGCCTAACATGCGTACAGGTTTATATATTTAAAACCCCAACTTTTGTGAAATTGCACAAAGGCCCAAACTTTCTCAAAATTACCCAACAACCCCCAACATATCAAAATGCTAAAATTTAAAGACAAAGCTCATAAGATGGAGTAGGTTATCCCTACCTCAAATAATGGGACCCAACGAAGGAGGTGAAGAAACGGAAGTGCTCCAAATCCCGAAATTTTCAGATTAAAAGGTAGCCCTCGACGATCAACACAACTTTTGTAAAGGCCCAAGGTGAGAAAACAACTTCTACTAGATCAAATCTAAGAGAGAAGTTAGGGTTTTTGTGAGAGGAGCTCTCAAAATAGCTTTTTGGAAAAGTAAGAGAGAGAAAGGATGTTGAAAAGTGAACAAAAAAGGTGATTTCACGAACTGATATAAAACAGGTCCGCTCGAGCGTACAACACCCCGCTCGAGCGTCAGACACAGGTTCACGCTCGAGCGTCCAAATATCCGCTCGAGCGCCGGATGCACTCTCCCAGAATTTTCTGCAGACGACGAAAATGCTGAGAGGAGGAACTTCACGCTCGAGCGTCCCATCTGCCGCTCGAGCGGAAAGGCAACAACAAAAACCCCCGCTCGAGCGTCAAATCGCCGCTCGAGCGTAGAGACCAAAACCTGGGCAAAAATTCTAAGTTTTAAAACACAACCAACTTATTCCCAACTTGCCCAACACAACCCAAAACTCTAACACAAAGAGTAAGGGATAGAAATGAGAATAAAACAACAACGAATCCACGGAACCGAGTCCGGATTACGGTTAAACAATAGCAGGGAATACCGGGATCGCTATATCCATTTTTAATCAATTTACTTTTCTATTAAACTTCGCTTTTTATTTAATTTTCAAGTAGATCGTTAAGGTATAGTGGTTTCTGGAATGAACTTCCATTGTTAATTTTCTGCAACTTCCATTTTTATTTTTATTTAACTTCGTTTTTTATTCAAGAATCTTTTCTACTCAACTTCCTTTTTTATTTAATTTCCAAATATATTGTTAAGGTATAGTGGTTTTTGGATTGAACGTCCATTTGAATTTTATGCAACTTTCATTTTTATTTTTATTCAACTTCCATTTTTATTCAATTTACTTTTCTACTAAACTTCCTTTTTTATTTAATTTTCAAATAGATCGTTAAGGTATAGTGGTTTCTGGAATGAACTTCCATTGTTAATTTTCTGCAACTTCCATTTTTATTTTTATTTAACTTCGTTTTTTATTCAAGAATCTTTTCTACTCAACTTCCTTTTTTATTTAATTTCCAAATATATTGTTAAGGTATAGTGGTTTTTGGATTGAACGTCCATTTTGAATTTTCTGCAACTTTCATTTTTATTTTTATTCAACTTCCATTTTTATTCAATTTACTTTTCTATTAAACTTCCTTTTTTATTTAATTTCCAAATAAATCGTTAAGGTATAGCTGTTTTTGGATTGAACTTCCATTTTTAATTTTATGCAACTGTCATTTTTATTTTTATTCAACTTCCATTTTTATTCAATTTACTTTTCTATTAAACTTCCTTTTTTATATAATTTCCAAATAGATCGTTACGGTATTGTGGATTCTGGATTGAACTTCCATATTTAATTTTCTGCAACTTTCATTTTGTTTTTATTCAACTTCTATTTTTATTCAGTTTACTTTTCTATTAAACTTCCTTTTTTATTAAATTTCCAAATAGATCGTTAAGGTATAGTGGTTTCTGGATTGAACTTCCATTTTTAATTTTATGCAACTTTCATTTTTATTTTTATTCTACTTCCATTTTAATTCAATTTACTTTCCTATTAAACTTCCTTTTTTATTTAATTTCCAAGTAGATCGTTATGGTATAGTGGTTTCTGGATTGAACTTCCATGTTTAATTTTATGCAACTTTCATTTTTATTTTTATTTTACATCCATTTTTAATCAATTTACTTTTCTATTAAACTTCCTTTTTTATTTAATTTTCAAATAGATCGTTAAGGTATAGTGGTTTCTGGAATGAACTTCCATTGTTAATTTTCTGTAACTTCCATTTTTATTTTTATTTAACTTCGTTTTTTATTCAAGAATCTTTTCTACTCAACTTCCTTTGTTATTTAATTTCCAAATATATTGTTAAGGTATAGTGGTTTTTGGATTGAACGTCCATTTTGAATTTTATGCAACTTTCATTTTTATTTTTATTCAACTTCCATTTTTATTCAATTTACTTTTCTATTAAACTTCCTTTTTTATTTAATTTCCAAATAGGTCGTTAAGGTAATGTGGTTTCTGGATTGAACTTCCATATTTAATTTTCTGCAACTTTATTTTTATTTTTATTCAACTTCCTTTTTTATTCAATTTCCTTTTCCATTAAACTTCCTTTTTTATTTAATTTCCAAGTAGATCGTTAAGGTATAGTGGTTTCTGGATTGAACTTCCATTTTTAATTTTATGCAACTTTCGTTTTTATTTTTATTTTACTTCCATTTTTAATCAATTTACTTTTCTATTAAACTTCATTTTTTATTTAATTTTCCAATAGATCGTTAAGGTATAGTGGTTTCTGGAATGAACTTCCATTGTTAATTTTCTGCAACTTCCATTTTTATTTTTATTTAACTTCATTTTTTATTCAAGAATCTTTTCTACTCAACTTCCTTTTTTATTTACTTTCCAAATATATTGTTAAGGTATAGTGGTTTTCGGATTGAACGTCCATTTTGAATTTTATGCAACTTTCATTTTTATTTTTATTCAACTTCCATTTTTATTCAATTTACTTTTCTATTAAACTTCCTTTTTTATTTAATTTTCAAATAGATCGTTACGATATAGTGGTTTCTGGAATGAACTTCCATTGTTAATTTTCTGCAACTTCCATTTTTATTTTTATTTAACTTCGTTTTTTATTCAAGAATCTTTTCTACTCAACTTCCTTTTTTATTTAATTTCCAAATATATTGTTAAGGTATAGTGGTTTCTGGATTGAACTTCCATGTTTAATTTTATGCAACTTTCATTTTTATTTTTATTTTACTTCTATTTTTAATCAATTTACTTTTCTATTAAACTTCCTTTTTTTTTTAATTTTCAAATAGATCGTCAAGGTATAGTGGTTTCTGGATTGAACTTCCACTGTTAATTTTCTGCAACTTCCATTTTTATTTTTATTTAACTTCGTTTTTTATTCAAGAATCTTTTCTACTCAACTTCCTTTGTTATTTAATTTCCAAATATATTGTTAAGGTATAGTGGTTTTTGGATTGAACGTCCATTTTGAATTTTATGCAACTTTCATTTTTATTTTTATTCAACTTCCATTTTTATTCAATTTACTTTTCTATTACACTTCCTTTTTTATTTAATTTCCAAATAGGTCGTTAAGGTAATGTGGTTTCTGGATTGAACTTCCATATTTAATTTTCTGCAACTTTATTTTTATTTTTATTCAACTTCCATTTTTATTCAATTTCCTTTTCTATTAAACTTCCTTTTTTATTTAATTTCCAAAAAGATCGTTAAGGTATAGTGGTTTCTGGATTGAACTTCCATTTTTTATTTTCTGCAACTTTCATTTTTATTTTTATTGAAGTTCCATTTTTATTCAATTTACTTTTCTATTAAACTTCCTTTTTTATTTAATTTCTAAATAGATCGTTAAGGTATACTGGTTTCTGGAATGAACTTCCATTTTTAATTTTCTGCAACTTCTATTTTTATTTTTATTTAACTTCCTTTTTTATTCAAGTTTCTTTTCAACTCAACTCCCTTTTTTATTTAATTTCCAAATAGATCGTTAAGGTATAGTGGTTTTTGGATTGAACTTCCATTTTTAATTTTATGCAACTGTCATTTTTATTTTTATTCAACTTCCATTTTTATTTAATATACTTTTCTATTAGACTTCCTTTTTTATTTAATTTCCAAATAGAACGTTAAGGTATAGCGGTTTTTGGATTGAACTTCCATTTTTAATTTTATGCAACTGTCATTTCTATTTTTATTCAACTTCCATTTTTCTTTAATTAATTTTCTATTAAACTTCATTTTTTATGTAATTTCCAAATAGATCGTTACGGTATTGTGGTTTCTGGATTGAACTTCCATTTTTATTTTTATTCAACTTCCATTTTTATTCAATTTACTTTTCTATTAAACTTCCTTTTTTATTTAATTTCGAAATAGATCGTTAAGGTATAGTGGTTTCTGGATTGAACTTCCATATTTAATTTTCTGCAACTTTCA
Organism: Camellia sinensis; assembly: GCF_055761805.1. Taxonomy (NCBI): domain Eukaryota; kingdom Viridiplantae; phylum Streptophyta; class Magnoliopsida; order Ericales; family Theaceae; genus Camellia; species Camellia sinensis. Next base: position 41,390,605 of record NW_028128987.1, on the reverse strand, counting down.
TTTTTATTTTTATTTAACTTCCTTTTTTATTCAAGATTCTTTTCTACTCAACTTCCTTTTTTATTTAATTTCCAAATAGATCGTTAAGGTATAGTGGTTTCTGGATTGAACTTCCATTTTTAATTTTATGCAACTTTCATTTTTATTTTTTTTCTACTTGCATATTAATTCAATTTACTTTCCTATTGAACTTCATTTTTTATATAATTTCCAAGTAGATCGTTAAGGTATAGTGGTTTCTGGATTGAACTTCCATTTTTAATTTTATGCAACTTTCATTTTTATTTTAATTTTACTTCCATTTTTATTCAATTTACTTTTCTATGAAACTTCCTTTTTTATTTAATTTTCAAATAGATCGTTAAGGTATAGTTGTTTCTGGAATGAACTTCCATTTTTAATTTTCTGCAACTTCCACTTTTATTTTTATTTAACTTCCTTTTTTATTCAAGTTTCTTTTCTACTCAACATCCTTTTTTATTTAGATTCCAAATAGATCGTTAAGGTATAGTGGTTTTTGAATTGAACTTCCATTTTTAATTTTCTGCAAGTTTCATTTTTATTTTTATTCAACTTCAATTTTTATTCAATTTACTTTTCTATTAAACTTCATTTTTTATTTAATTTGCACATAGATCGTTAAGGTATAGTTGTTTCTGGAATGAACTTCCATTTTTTATTTTCTGCAACTTTCATTTTTATTTTTATTTAACTTCCTTTTTCATTCAAGTTGCTATTCTATTAAACTTCATTTTTTATTTAATTTCCAAATAGATCGCTAAGGTATAGTAGTTTCTGGATTGAACTTCAATTTTTAATTTTATGCAACTTTCATTTTTATTTACATTCTACTTTCATTTTTATTCAATTTACTTTTCTATTAAACTTCCTTTTTTATTTAATTTCCAAATTGATCGTTAAGGTAAAGTGGTTTATGGATTGAACTTCCACATTTAATTTTCTGCAACTTTCGTTTTTATTTTGATTCAACTTCCATTTTTATTCAATTTACTTTTCTGTTAAACTTCCTTTTTTATTTAATTTCCAAATAGATCGTTAAGGTAAAGTGGTTTATGGATTGAACTTCCACATTCAATTTCCTGCAACTTTCGTTTTTATTTTGATTCAACTTCCATTTTTATTCAAGTTTCTTTTCTTTTAAACTTCCTTTTTTATTTAATTTCCAAATAGATCGTTATGGTATAGTGGTTTCTGGATTGAACTTCCACTTTTAATTTTCTAAAACTTCCATTTTTATTTCTATTTAACTTCCTTTTTTATTTAATTTCCAAATAGATCGTTAAGGTATAGTGGTTTCTAGAATGAACTTCCATTTTTAATTTTCTGCAACTTCCACTTTTATTTTTATTTAACTTCCTTTTTTATTCAAGTTTCTTTTCTACTCAACTTCCTTTTTTATTTAATTTCCAAATAGATCGTTAAGGTATAGTGGTTTTTGAATTGAACTTCCATTTTTATTTTTATGCAGCTTTCGTTTTTATTTTCATTCAAATTCCATTTTTATTCAATTTACCTTTCCATTAAACTTCCTTTTTTATTAAATTTCCAAATAGATCGTTAAGGTAACGTGGTTTCTGGATTGAACTTCCATATTTAATTTTCTGCAACTTTCATTTTTATTTTTATTCAACTTCCATTTTTATTCAATTTACTTTTCTGTTAAACTTCCTTTTTTATTTAATTTCCAAATATATCGCTAAGGTATAGTGGTTTCTGGATTGAACTTCCATTTTTAATTTTATGCAACTTTCACTTTTATTTATATTTTATTTCCATTTTTATTCAATTTACTTTTCTATTAAACTTCCTTTTTTATTTAATTTCCAAATCGATCGTTAAGGTAAAGCGGTTTATGGATTGAACTTCCACATTTAATTTTTTGCAACTTTAATTTTTATTTTTATTCAACTTCTTTTTTTATTCAAGTTTCTTTTCTACTCAACTTCCTTTTTTATTTAATTTCCAAATAGATCGTTAAGTTAAAGTGGTTTCTGGATTGAACTTCCATATTTAATTTTCTGCAACTTTAATTTTTATTTTTATTCAACTTCTTTTTTTATTCAAGTTTCTTTTCTACTCAACTTCCTTTTTTATTTAATTTCCAAATAGATCGTTAAGTTAAAGTGGTTTCTGGATTGAACTTCCATATTTAACGTTCTGCAACTTTCATTTTTATTTTTATTCGACTTCCATTTTTATTCAATTTCATTTTCTATTAAACTTCCTTTTTTATTAAATTTCCAAATAGATCGTTAAGGTAAAGTGGTTTCGGGATTGAACTTCCATATTTAACGTTCTGCAACTTTCATTTTTATTTTTATTCAACTTCCATTTTTTTTCAATTTACTTTTCTATTAAACTTCTTTTTTTATTTAATTTCCAAATTGATCGTTAAGGTATAGTCGTTTCTGGATTGAACTTCCATGTTTAACGTTCTGCAACTTTCGTTTTTATTTTTATTCAACTTCCATTTTTATTCAATTTCCTTTCCTATTAAACTTCCTTTTTTATTTAATTTCTAAATAGATCGTTAAGGTATAGTGATTTCTGGATTGAACTTCCATTTTTAATTTTCTGCAACTTCCATTTTCATATTTATTTTACTTCCATTTTTATTCAATTTACGTTTCTATTAAACATCCTTTTTTATTTAATTTCCAAATTGATCGTTAAGGTATAGTTGTTTCTGGAATGAACTTCCATTTTTAATTTTTTGCAACTTCCATTTTTATTTTTATTTAATTTCCTTTTTTATTCAAGTTGCTGTTCTATTAAACTTCTTTTTTTATTTAATTTCCAAATAGATCGTTAAGGTATAATGGTTTTTGAATTGAACTTCCATTTTTAATTTTATGCAACTTCCATTTTTATTTTTATTTAACTTCATTTTTTACTCAAGATTCTTTTCTACTCAACTTCCGTTTTTATTTAATTTCCAAATAGATCGTTATGGTATAGTGGTTTTTGGATTGAACTTCCATTTTTAATTTTATGCAACTTTCATTTTTATTTTTATTCAACTTCCATTTTTAATCAATTTACTTTTCTATTAAACTTCCTTTTTTATTTAATTTCCAAATAGATCGTTAAGGTAAAGTGGTTTCTGGATTGAACTTCCATATTTAACGTTCAGCAATTTTCATTTTTATTTTTATTCAACTTCCATTTTTAATCAATTTCCTTTTCTATTAAACTTCCTTTTTTATTTAATTTCCAAATAGATCGTTAAGGTATAGTGGTTTCTGAATTGAACTTCCATTTTTAATTTTCTGCAACTTCCATTTTTATTTTTATTTAATTTCCATTTTTATTCAATTTACGTTTCTATTAAACATCCTTTTTTATTTAATTTCCAAATTGATCGTTAAGGTATAGTGGTTTCTGGAATGAACTTCCAATATTAATTTTTTGCAACTTCCATTTTTATTTTTATTTAACTTCCTTTTTTATTTAATTTCCAAATAGATCGTTAAGGTACAGGGGTTTTTTAATTGAACTTCCATTTTTAATTTTCTGTAACTTTCATTTTTATTTTTGTTCAACTTCCATTTTTATTCAATTTACTTTTCTATTAAACTTCCTTTTTTATTTAATTCCCAAATAGATCGTTAAGGTATAGTGGTTTTTGGATTGAACTTCCATTTTTAATTTTATGCAACTTTCATTTTTATTTTTATTCAACTTCCATTTTTATTCAATTTACTTTTCTATTAAACTTCCTTTTTTGTTTAATTTCCAAATAGATCGTTAAGGTATAGTGGTTTTTGGATTGAACTTCCATTTTTAATTTTATGCAACTTTCATTTTTATTTTTATTCAACTTTCATTTTTATTCAATTTACTTTTCTATTAAACTTCCTTTTTTATTTAATTTCCAAATAGATCGTTAAGGTATAGTTGTTTCTGGATTGATGTAACGCCCTCAAAATAATAACAATAAACCCATCAGATAAGACATAAGTATTACATGTTAACCTCATAACAAAATGCCCTACGGGCTTACAGCTTTCCAAGTTAACACTTGGTTACAACAAAGAGTTCTAACTCGTTTACACATTAAGCCCTTGGCTTGAAATTACATGTAATACATCAAAAGTAAAACGATAAAACTATGCCCGCCACTAGCCTCCCAGCTACGTCCTTGGAGGTGGCATGCTTCCTGCACCTGAAAATGATATTCCCATATAGGGTGAGCCACAGCCCAGTAGAAATACACTAAACCAACCATGGACAATGACTAAAACATTAGCAATTGATAGTTGGTCAACACTGATACAATCACATAAATTACATATTTATGTCAATGACTTACAAGTCCCAATTACTTTTCATTTTCCCTTTTTCAACAGATAAGCATGCTAGCTCTATCATCATTTCCACAGATATGTATAAAAACTATATCTCACATTCAGATAAGCATAAAAGCTATATCCACATTCTCAACAGATATGTATATCAACAATATCCACAGATAAGCATACAAGCTGTATCCACACTCTACAACAGATATGTATATCAACAATATCCACAGATAAGCATACAAGCTGTATCCACACTTCACTTCACAAAGATAAGCATATGAGCTCTATCTTCACTTCTCTAGACAAGCATATGAGCTCTGTCTACGGAGTACATCCCCTATCTCCTCCAAATACCTATCCGGTTTAGAGGTCCATCCCCTATCTTCCCCTAAACCGCGGAGTACATCCCCTATCTCCTCCTCTACACATAACGTATATAAACACATTGGTTCTATATACAATCACACAATACAAACAATTAATGTATTCTAGCAATTGTCAAGTTCCATAACACATTCCATTGATTAGTTTCAGTTTGCCTAATCAACATACATTGTCTACAACAATCACGACTATCCTCCACCGATAGCCCCAAGCAGTTATTTCTAAAACAGAAAATAAATGCGCAAATGGATATTCAATCAACATTTCATTTCCTCATTTCTCACCAATTAATTATCCCAATTAATTAAACAATGTAATTAGGCCATTTTCCATAATTACCATTTCAACCCTTAGGTCCCATTTTCTTCAATGATTCAACAATCATTCTATTTTTTTCATGCTAAACATGCATCTAGGTTTATTATAAATAAAACCCCAACTTTTGTATAATTGCACAGAAGCCCCAAACTTTCACAAATTACCAAACCAAGCCCAACATCTCAAAATACCAAAATTTAAAGACAAAACCCATAGAGAGGAGTAGGTTATCCCTACCTCAAATTCGGAGCTCCAAGGGAGAAGAAGACAAAACTCAACGTGCTCCAAAACCCGAGATTTTCAGATTAAAATGAAGCCCCCGACGATCAACAACTTTTTTGTAAAGGCCAAAGGTGAGTAAATCACTCCTACTAGATCAAAACCTAGAGAGAAGGTAGTATCTAGAGAGAAAGACTCAACAATGGTGTTTTTGGAAAAGTAAGAGAGAGAAGAGAAAGTGAAAAAGTGATTTGAAAAGTCACAATTTCGGGACTTAAACCCAGTCTTCCGCTCGAGCGTAAAACACCCCGCTCGAGCAGCCACTCACAGACTTCCGCTCGAGCGGCCAACCTCCCGCTCGAGCGCAGAATGCACTCGCCCAGCACTTTAGCAGAACCAGGCCTCCGCTCGAGCTCCCAATCCCTACGCTCGAGCTCACAACACTGCACAACAAGATACTGGATGGATGTATTCCCCGCTCGAGCGCCAACACCTCCGCTCGAGCGGACAGGCCAAAAATCTGGGCAACTAGTTTTGGTTTCTAAACTCAACCAACCTGTAACCAACCCGCCCAACACATCCTATAACTCAAATACAAAGTAAGAAAGGATGTAAACAAGATAATAAACAACTACCAACATCCACGGACACATGTCCGGATCACTGTACAACAAGGGTAAACCCGGGATCGCTATAACCTCCCCCCCTTAAAGAATTTCGCCCCCGAAATTAAGCACAAGTTTTCAACAACAAGTTTTTCTCCCTTTTAATCAATGTTACACTTGAACATTCAACAATTCGACCCATTACCGGTCATCCCATCCCTTTAACAAGAGACATATCACAATATGTAAACCACATATGTATTATCAACATGCATCAACATTATGCACTATCCTTCCAATTTCAACAATATATTCAACACATATAGTATCACATTCAACTTCCGTATGAGGCAAGTTCCAAAACATACTTCCAATAACCAAAACATTTTCAATGTTTCACAACTTAAGACATATATAAAAGCTCTTAAGTTCAACAAAATGTAAAATTTAAATACAAGATTACATATCAACAAACAAGTCCGGATATTTCTCACGGACTTCCAACTCACGTTCCCAAGTGGCTTCCTCCACTCCGTGATGTTTCCACAAGACTTTCACCAAAGGAATGGTCTTGCCACGCAGGACCTGATCCCGCCTATCCAAGACCCGAACCGGTCTCTCCTCATACGAGGCATCCTCATCTACCTCTAAATTAGTCCAATCCAACACATGTGATGGATCTGGTTCATACTTCCGAAGCATACTCACATGAAACACATCATGCACTCCGGACAACTGCGGCGGTAAGGCTAACCGATAAGCAACCTCACCTATCCTCTCAAGGATCTCAAAAGGACCAATAAACCGAGGGGACAACTTCCCACTCTTCCCAAACCTCATCAGACCTCGCCTAGGTGATATCTTCAGAAAGACATGATCACCTACCTCAAACGCCAAAGGCCTCCTCCTACGGTCGGCATAACTCTTTTGTCGACTCTGGGCTGTAACAAGCCTCTTACGGATAAGCTCAACTTTCTCCGTCGTCTCCCTAACCAACTCCGGACCCAACAAAGGTGCATCACCCACCTCGGCCCAACAAACTGGAGACCTACACGGTCGGCCATACAAGGCCTCAAATGGTGCCATACCGATGCTAGACTGAAAACTGTTGTTGTAGGCAAACTCTACCAATGGCAAGTGCCTCTCCCACGTCCCACTGAAGTCCAGGACACAACCCCGAAGCATATCCTCGAGGATCTGAATAGTACGCTCGGACTGCCCGTCAGTCTGAGGATGATAAGCCGTACTAAAGGTCAACTTAGTGCCCAAGGCACTCTGCAAACTCTGCCACAACCTAGCAGTAAAATGAGGATCTCTATCTGAGACGATCGTCACTGGGACCCCGTGCAATCTCACTACGTCCCGAATATACAAGTCGGCAAGATGATCTACCGAATCTCTCACGCGCATAGGAATAAAGTGCGCCGACTTAGTCAACCGGTCTACAACCACCCAAATAGCATCACTACCCCGCTGAGTCCTCGGAAGACCCACAACGAAGTCCATAGTGACATGCTCCCACTTCCACTCGGCAATAGGCAAGGGTTGCAACAAACCCGCTGGCCTCTGATGCTCGGCCTTCACTTGCTGGCAAGTAAGGCACTTCGATACGAAAACAGCCACATCTCTCTTCATACCCCGCCACCAAAACTGGCGACCTAAATCCTGATACATCTTAGTACCTCCCGGATGCACCGCAAGGCGCGAATGGTGAAACTCTCGGAGTACTTCCTCTCGGCAAGACTCCGGTACAAACAAACGGTCTCGGTATCTCACACTCAGGTCGGGATACACCGTCAAACCCTTCTCAACTTTCCCACTGGAGATCTTCTCTCGGAGGGATTCTACCTCAAGGTCACCTCTCTGTGCCTCTAACACTCTAATCATAAGTGTAGGCTGCGCAACAACAGAAAACAAGGCCGCAGCCTCGACAGATTCGCCCAGTAGCAAATCAAACTCGCCAAGTGCTCCCAACATCACCCATTCCCGGATGGCTATACAAGCTACATCACTAATGGTCTTCCTACTAAGGGCATCGGCCACAACATTGGCCTTTCCCGGATGATAATGCAACTCAAAATCATAATCCTCGATGAACTCCATCCACCTCCTCTGCCTCAGATTCAAGTCTCTCTGTGTAAACAGATACTTCAAACTCTTATGATCCGAGAATACCTCGAACCTCTCACCATAAAGGTAGTGCCTCCAGATTTTCAAGGCAAAGATCACAGCTGCTAACTCTAGGTCGTGTGTGGGGTAATTCTTCTCGTGTATTTTCAACTGACGTGAGCCATAAGCTACCACTTTCCCCTCTTGCATCAACACACAACCTAAACCCTCTCGTGAGGCATCACAATAAGCCGCATAACCCAACCCTCTCTCCGGAATAATCAATACCGGAGCGGTGGTCAATCTAACTTTCAACTCTTGGAACGACTTTTCACAAGTCTCACTCCACACAAACTTGACTCCCTTCCGAGTCAGTCTAGTCAACGGTGACGCTAACCTGGAGAAATCCTTCACAAACCGACGGTAATACCCAGCTAATCCCAGAAAACTGCGGATCTCAAACACACTCTTAGGCTGTGCCCAATCTTGCACTGCCTCAACCTTGGATGTATCAACAGACACCCCTTCCCCGGATACCACGTGGCCTAAGAATTTGACTTCCCTCAGCCAGAACTCACACTTCCCAAACTTGGCATACAACCTATGGGCTCTAAGTAACTCAAGCACCACTCTCAAGTGTGCCTCGTGCTCCTCCTCAGAAGACGAATAGATAAGGATATCGTCCACGAAAACAACCACAAATCGGTCTAAGAACTCCCGGAAAATCCGGTTCATCAAGTCCATAAAGACTGCCGGTGCATTGGTAAGCCCAAATGGCATCACCAGAAACTCATAATGGCCATACCGCGTACGGAATGCCGTCTTCGGAATATCTTCCTCCCTGACCCTTAACTGATGGTAACCCGATCTCAAGTCTATCTTAGAGAAACAACGGGAACCCTTCAACTGGTCAAACAAATCATCTATACGGGGCATAGGATACTTATTCTTAACCGTAGCCCGATTCAACTTCCGGTAGTCTATACACAATCTCAAGGCACCATCTTTCTTTTTAACAAAGAGTGCCGGTGCTCCCCACGGTGAAACACTAGGGCGAACAAAGCCCTTATCGAGCAATTCCTGGAGCTGAACTTTCAACTCAACCAACTCTGCTGGAGCAAAACGGTAAGGTGCCATAGAAATCGGCGCCGTACCAGGCACTAAATCAATAGAGAACTCTATCTCTCGGTGAGGTGGCAAACTAACAAGATCTTCAGGAAAAACATCCGAATACTCACAAACCACCCTCGGCAACACAATCAGTGTCTCATCACACTTACTACTCTCAAAGCTAGAAAGTAGACCACTAAGCTCACTTCGCCCTCGCGAATCATACCCCGGTGGCAAAACACTACCAACCCGGTCTCCCAAGAAATGGAACCACTCCCCGCTCAAGGTACACAATGTAACCCTCTGGCGGTAGCAATCAATAACAGCCCGGTATGACGATAACCAGTCCATACCCAAAATAACATCAAAACCCTTCATGGGCATGACAACAAACGGAAAAGGAAGCCTATAATCGGCGACCTCAATATCACATCCTCTAACACCCTGTTTCAGGATCAACTCACCACCCAAAGGCGATACCACACAAATAGGAGATGCTAACTGTGCTAACTCCAATTCCAAAACAGATGCAAATGCAGCAGATACAAAAGAATGAGATGCACCCGTGTCTATCAACACATTAGCAACTGAGTTGCAAAACAGAAAAGTACCTCTCACTACTGATGGAGCCGGTACTAAATCCTGCGCGGTAACAGCATACACGCGCCCCGTAGGCCCCTGGTCTACCTGCTCACCTCTCGGAGCAAAAGACTGCTGCACAGACTGGGATGACGAAGCTCCCGGATTGGCCCTCGAGGCCTGCACAGACTGAGCTGGCTGAAAACCCTGCGTCTGCCTAGAACCAGACGCTCCCGAAGTGGCACTCAACTGTGGGCAAAACCTCTTCATGTGCCCAGGTTGTCCACACTGATAACAAATCAAGAGCTGCCCCCTGCCCAAACTCTGACTCGGCGGTCTAGCTGAAGAAGAAGCAGCTTTCTGACCCCCACCCTTCTGCGGGCAAACAGAAACCTTGTGACCCAGCTGGCCACACTTGTAACAAATGAATTCTCCCTGACTGCCTCTCCCCGAGCCTACACTAGGCACTGGAAAGGTCGATCTAGAGACTGCACCCTGAGACTGCTGAGGGTTATTACCCTTCTGTCTCCTGCCATCACTCTGACTATCCTGGCTCCTCTTGGAGCCTCTCTGACCCTCATCCTCCTCCTGCATCATAAGCTCCATATGAGCTGCAGCATCCACTAGGTGTCTATAGTCTCGAATATAAGACCCACCAACTCTCAACTTGAGGCCCCGCCTCAACTTCCGCTCAAACTCATAGCAACGGCGTTCCTCAGACGCCACCAGTTCAGGTGCAAACCTAGACAGACTGGTAAAAGTAGCCTCAAACTCGGCCACTGACAAGCCCTGCTGATTAAGCCGGCTAAACTGATCCCTCAGCTTCTCCCTTGCTACTGCAGACAAAAACCTCTCCTGAAAAGCATTCACAAACGCCTCCCAAGTACCACCAACACGAACTTTCTCGTACTTCCACCATTGACCCGCATCTCCCTTCAATTGGAAGGATGCCAAGGTCACTTTCAGTGCTCCGTCCTCGATGCCAAGCATCTCAAACGTCTTCGTTGTCTGTTCGAGCCATTCATCTGCCTTAAGCGGCTCTTTAGGATCCCCGATAAACTCATCCGGATTACACCGGAAGAACTCCCTCTTCAAGAAGGAAGGCCCTGTCTCAGCTGCCTGATTCCCAGCTCTAAGAATACCCAAAGCTCCTGCTATCTCTCTGGCCAAGGCACCCATGGCCTGCTGACCTACTGGCTCGGCCACATTGGCCTGCCCAACTCCCTCCTGCACTGCCGGAATCTCACCCTGTAACGGTACTTCCTGCCTCGCAGGTCTACCACGCCTAGCACCTCTTCCTCGTCCTGACATCCTAATAAAGGCAACACAGAACGTTAGCACATTCATAAATGTGCCGAAACTAAACACTCACGTCCTAGTGCATGGACAACTGTAATTCACTCCACATAAGCACATAAACACATAAGCACTTACGAACTTCATTTCCGGATAATGATAGTCCCGAGACGTTACTAGAGTTCCGGTTAGAAACAGCATTGATCAAGTGCTTTTCCAACAAGACTCCCAGAAACTCAAGGATCCAATCAACATCCTAGAAATTAAATCCCATACCCACATAGTCACATAAGCATGTTATCAATTGAGCACATAGCATATGATACTACATCTAAGTCTCTATCAAGCGAGACAAACCCATTGTGATACTAATCACTTCCCACGTACCCAAAGTATTCAAACCCGGTACGCTCTGATACCAAGTTGTAACGCCCTCAAAATAATAACAATAAACCCATCAGATAAGACATAAGTATTACATGTTAACCTCATAACAAAATGCCCTACGGGCTTACAGCTTTCCAAGTTAACACTTGGTTACAACAAAGAGTTCTAACTCGTTTACACATTAAGCCCTTGGCTTGAAATTACATGTAATACATCAAAAGTAAAACGATAAAACTATGCCCGCCACTAGCCTCCCAGCTACGTCCTTGGAGGTGGCATGCTTCCTGCACCTGAAAATGATATTCCCATATAGGGTGAGCCACAGCCCAGTAGAAATACACTAAACCAACCATGGACAATGACTAAAACATTAGCAATTGATAGTTGGTCAACACTGATACAATCACATAAATTACATATTTATGTCAATGACTTACAAGTCCCAATTACTTTTCATTTTCCCTTTTTCAACAGATAAGCATGCTAGCTCTATCATCATTTCCACAGATATGTATAAAAACTATATCTCACATTCAGATAAGCATAAAAGCTATATCCACATTCTCAACAGATATGTATATCAACAATATCCACAGATAAGCATACAAGCTGTATCCACACTCTACAACAGATATGTATATCAACAATATCCACAGATAAGCATACAAGCTGTATCCACACTTCACTTCACAAAGATAAGCATATGAGCTCTATCTTCACTTCTCTAGACAAGCATATGAGCTCTGTCTACGGAGTACATCCCCTATCTCCTCCAAATACCTATCCGGTTTAGAGGTCCATCCCCTATCTTCCCCTAAACCGCGGAGTACATCCCCTATCTCCTCCTCTACACATAACGTATATAAACACATTGGTTCTATATACAATCACACAATACAAACAATTAATGTATTCTAGCAATTGTCAAGTTCCATAACACATTCCATTGATTAGTTTCAGTTTGCCTAATCAACATACATTGTCTACAACAATCACGACTATCCTCCACCGATAGCCCCAAGCAGTTATTTCTAAAACAGAAAATAAATGCGCAAATGGATATTCAATCAACATTTCATTTCCTCATTTCTCACCAATTAATTATCCCAATTAATTAAACAATGTAATTAGGCCATTTTCCATAATTACCATTTCAACCCTTAGGTCCCATTTTCTTCAATGATTCAACAATCATTCTATTTTTTTCATGCTAAACATGCATCTAGGTTTATTATAAATAAAACCCCAACTTTTGTATAATTGCACAGAAGCCCCAAACTTTCACAAATTACCAAACCAAGCCCAACATCTCAAAATACCAAAATTTAAAGACAAAACCCATAGAGAGGAGTAGGTTATCCCTACCTCAAATTCGGAGCTCCAAGGGAGAAGAAGACAAAACTCAACGTGCTCCAAAACCCGAGATTTTCAGATTAAAATGAAGCCCCCGACGATCAACAACTTTTTTGTAAAGGCCAAAGGTGAGTAAATCACTCCTACTAGATCAAAACCTAGAGAGAAGGTAGTATCTAGAGAGAAAGACTCAACAATGGTGTTTTTGGAAAAGTAAGAGAGAGAAGAGAAAGTGAAAAAGTGATTTGAAAAGTCACAATTTCGGGACTTAAACCCAGTCTTCCGCTCGAGCGTAAAACACCCCGCTCGAGCGGCCACTCACAGACTTCCGCTCGAGCGGCCAACCTCCCGCTCGAGCGCAGAATGCACTCGCCCAGCACTTTAGCAGAACCAGGCCTCCGCTCGAGCTCCCAATCCCTACGCTCGAGCTCACAACACTGCACAACAAGATACTGGATGGATGTATTCCCCGCTCGAGCGCCAACACCTCCGCTCGAGCGGACAGGCCAAAAATCTGGGCAACTAGTTTTGGTTTCTAAACTCAACCAACCTGTAACCAACCCGCCCAACACATCCTATAACTCAAATACAAAGTAAGAAAGGATGTAAACAAGATAATAAACAACTACCAACATCCACGGACACATGTCCGGATCACTGTACAACAAGGGTAAACCCGGGATCGCTATAATTGAACTTCCATATTTAACGTTCTGCAACTTTCATTTTTATTTTTATTCAACTTCCATTTTTATTCTATTTCGTTTTCTATTAAACTTCCTTTTTTATTTAATTTCCAAATAGATCGTTAAGGTATAGTGGTTTCTGGATTGAACTTCCATTTTTAATTTTCTGCAACTTCCATTTTTATATTTATTTTACTTCCATTTTTATTCAATTTACGTTTCTATTAAACACCCTTTTTTATTTAATTTCCAAATTGATCGTTAAGGTATAGTTGTTTCTGGAATGAACTTCCATTTTTAATTTTCTGCAACTTCCATTTTTATTTTTATTTAACTTCCTTTTTTTATTCAAGTTGCTTTTCTATTAAACTTCCTTTTTTATTTAATTTCCAAATAGATCGTGAAGGTATTGTGGTTTTTGAATTGAACTTCCATTTATAATTTTATGCAACTTTCATTATTATTTTTATTTAACTTCCTTTTTTACTCAAGATTCTTTTCTACTCAACCTCCTTTTTTATTTAATTTCCAAATAGATCGCTATGGTATCGTGGTTTTTGGATTGAACTTCCATTTTTAATTTTATGCAACTTTCACTTTTATTTTTATTCAACTTCCATTTTTAATCAATTTCCTTTTCTATTAAACTTCCTTTTTTATTTAATTTCCAAATAGATCGTTAAGGTAAAGTGGTTTCTGGATTGAACTTCCATATTTAACATTCTGCAACTTTCATTTTTATTTTTATTCAACTTCTTTTTTTATTCAATTTCCTTTTCTATTAAACTTCCTTTTTATTTAATTTCCAAATAGATCATTAAGGTATAGTGGTTTCTGAATTGAACTTCCATTTTTATTTTTATTTAACTTCCATTTTTATTCAATTTACGTTTCTATTAAACATCCTTTTTTATTTAATTTCCAAATTGATCGTTAAGGTATAGTGGTTTCTGGAATGAACTTCCATTTTTAATTTTCTTCAACTTCCATTTTTATGTTTATTTAACTTCCTTTTTTATTCAAGTTGCTTTTCTATTAAACTTCCTTTTTTATTTAATTTCCAAATAGATCGTTAAGGTACAGGGGTTTTTGAATTGAACTTCCATTTTTGATTTTCGGCAACTTTCATTTTTATTTTTGTTCAACTTCTATTTTTATTCAATTTACTTTTCTATTAAACTTCCTTTTTTATTTAATTTCGAAATAGATCGTTAAGGTATAGTGGTTTTTGAATTGAACTTTCATTTTTAATTTTATACAACTTTCATTTTTATTTTTATTTAACTTCCTTTTTTATTCAAGATTTTTTTCTACTCAATTTCCTTTTTTATTTAATTTCCAAATAGATCGTTAAGGTATAGTGGTTTCTGGAATGAACCTCCATTTTTAATTTTCTGCAACTTCCATTTTTATTTTTATTTAACTTCCTTTTTTATTCAAGATTTTTTTCTACTCAGCTTCCTTTTTATTTAATTTCCAAATAGATCGTTAAGGTATAGTGGTTTCTGGATTGAACTTCCAAATTTATTTTTCGGCCACTTTCATTTTTATTTTTATTCAACTTCAATTTTTATTCAGTTTACTTTTCTATTAGACTTCCTTTTTTATTTAATTTCCAAATAGATCGTTAAGGTAAAGTGGTTTCTATATTGAACTTCCATTTTTAATTTTCTGCAACTTTCATTTTTATTTTTATTCTACTTCTATTTTAATTGAATTTACTTTCCTATTAAACTTCCTTTTTTATTTAATTTCAGAGTAGATCGTTAAGGTATAGTGGTTTCTGGATTGAACTTCCATTTTTAATTTTATGCAACTTTCATTTTTATTTTTATTTTACTTCCATTTTTAATCAATTTACTTTTCTATTAAACTTC
The DNA here is from genome assembly GCF_055761805.1 of Camellia sinensis. Lineage (NCBI taxonomy): Eukaryota > Viridiplantae > Streptophyta > Magnoliopsida > Ericales > Theaceae > Camellia > Camellia sinensis. Next base: position 41,375,360 of record NW_028128987.1, on the reverse strand, counting down.
CTTTTTTATTTAATTTCCAAATAGATCGTTAAGGTATAGTGGTTTCTTCAATGAACTTCCATTTTTAATTTTCTGCAACTTCCATTTTTATTTTTATTTAACTTCCTTTTTTATTCAAGATTCTTTTCTACTCAACTTCCTTTTTTATTTAATTTCCAAATAGATCGTTAAGGTATAGTGGTTTTCGGATTCAACTTCCATTTTTAATTTTATGCAACTTTCATTTTTATTTTTATTCAACTTCCATTTTTATTCAATTTACTTTTCTATTAAACTTCCTTTTTTATTTAATTTCCAAATAGATCGTTAAGGTAAAGTGGTTTCTGGATTGAACTTCCATATTTAACGTTCTGCAACTTTCATTTTTATTTTTATTCGACTTCCATTTTTATTCAATTTCCTTTTCTATTAAACTTCCTTTTTTATTTAATTTCCAAAATAGATCGTTAAGGTAAAGTGGTTTCTGGATTGAACTTCCATATTTAACGTTCTGCAACTTTCATTTTTATTTTTATTCAACTTCCATTTTTATTCAATTTCCTTTTCTATTAAACTTCCTTTTTTATTTAATTTCCAAATAGATCGTTAAGGTATAGTGGTTTCTGGATTGAACTTCCATTTTTAATTTTCTACAACTTCCATTTTTATTTTTATTTAACTTGCATTTTTATTCAATTTACTTTTCTATTAAACTTCCTTTTTTATTTAATTTCCAAATAGATCGTTAAGGTATAGTTGTTTCTAGAATGAACTTCCATTTTTAATTTTCTGCAACTTCCACTTTTATTTTTATTTAACTTCCTTTTTTATTCAAGTTTCTTTTCTACTCAACTTCCTTTTTTATTTAATTTCCAAATAGATCGTTAAGGTATAGTGGTTTTTGAATTGAACTTCCATTTTTAATTTTGTGCAACTTTCATTTTTATTTTTATTCAACTTCCATTTTTATTCAATTTACTTTTCCAGTAAACTTCCTTTTTTATTTAATTTTCAAATAGATCGTTAAGGTAAAGTGGTTTCTGGATTGAACTTCCATATTTAATTTTCTGCAACTTTCATTTTTATGTTTATTCAACTTCCATTTTTATTCTATTTACTTTTCTGTTAAATCTCCTTTTTTATTTAATTTCGAAATATATCGCTAAGGTATAGTAGTTTCTGGATTGAACTTTCATTTTTAATTTTCTGCAACTTTCATTTTGATTTATATTCTACTTCCATTTTTATTCAATTTAATTTTCTATTAAACTGCATTTTTTATTTAATTTGCAAATAGATTGTTATGGTAAAGTGGTTTATGGATTGAACTTCCACATTTAATTTTCTGCAACTTTCGTTTTTGTTTTGATTCAACTTCCGTTTTTATTCAATTTACTTTTCTGTTAAACTCCTTTTTTATTTAATTTCCAAATAGATCGTTAAGGTATAGTGGTTTCTGGATTGAACTTCTATATTTAATTTTCTACAACTTTCATTTTTATTTTTATTCAACTTCTTTTTTTATTCAAGTTTGTTTTCTACTCAACTTCCTTTTTTATTTAATTTCCAAATAGATCGTTAAGGTATAGTGGTTTTTGGACTGAACTTCCATTTTTAATTTTATGCAACTTTCATTTTTATTTTTATTCAGCTTCCATTTTTATTCAATTTACTTTTCTATTAAACTTCCTTTTTTGTTTAATTTCCAAATAGATCGTTAAGATATAGTGGTTTTTGGATTGAACTTTCGTTTTTAATTTTATGCGACTGTCATTTTTATTTTTATTCAACTTCTATTTTTATTCAATTTGCATTTCTATTAAACTTCCTTTTTTATTTAATTTCCAAATAGATCGTTAAGGTATAGTGGTTTCTGGATTGAACTTCCATTTTTAATTTCGTGCAACTTTCATTTTTATTTTTATTCCACTTCGATTTTAATTCAGTTTACTTTCCTATTAAACTTCCTTTTTTATTTAATTTCCAAGCAGATCGTTAAGGTATAGTGGTTTCTGGATTGAACTTCCATTTTTAATTTTACGCAACTTTCATTTTTATTTTTATTTTACTTCGATTTTTAATCAATTTACTTTTCTATTAAACTTCCTTTTTTATTTGATTTCCAAATAGATCGTTAAGGTATAGTGGTTTCTGGAATGAACTTCCATTTTTAATTTTCTGCAACTTCCATTTTTATTTTTATTTATCTTCCATTTTTATTCAAGATTCTTTTCTACTCAACTTCCTTTTTTATTTAATTTCCAAATAGATCGTTATGGTATAGTGGTTTTTGGATGGAACTTCCATTTTTAATTTTATGCAACTTTCATTTTTATTTTTATTCAACTTCCTTTTTTATTCAATTTATTTTTCTATTAAACTTCCTTTTTTATTTAATTTCCAAATAGATCGTTAAGGTATAGTGGTTTTTGGATTGAACTTCCATTTTTAATTTTTTGCGGCTGTCATTTTTATTTTTATTCAACTTCCATTTTTATTCCATTTACATTTCTATTAAACTTCCTTTTTTATTTAATTTCCAAATAGATCGTTAAGGTATAGTGGTTTCTGGATTGAACTTGCATATTTAATTTTCTGCAACTTTCATTTTTATTTTTATTCAACTTCTTTTTTTAATCAAGTTTCTTTTCTACTCAACTTCCTTTTTTATTTAATTTCCAAATAGATCGTTAAGGTATAGTGGTTTTTGGATTGAACTTCCATTTTTAATTTTATGCAACTTTATTTTTATTTTTATTCAACTTCCATTTTTATTCAATTTACTTTTCTATTAAACTTCCTTTTTTGTTTAATTTCCAAATAGATCGTTAGGGTATAGTGGTTTTTGGATTGAACTTCGATTTTTAATTTTATGCAACTTTCATTTTTATTTTTATTCAACTTCCATTTTTATTCAATTTACTTTTCTATTAAACTTCCTTTTTTATTTAATTTCCAAATAGATCGTTAAGGTATAGTCGTTTCTGGATTGAACTTCCATATTTAATGTTCTGCAACTTTCGTTTTTATTTTTATTCAACTTCCATTTTTATTCAATTTCCTTTCCTATTAAACTTCTATTTTTATTTAATTTCTAAATAGATCGTTAAGGTATAGTGGTTTCTGGATTGAACTTCCAGTTTTAATTTTCTGCAACTTCCATTTTTATATTTATTTTACTTAAATTTTTATTCAATTTATGTTTCTATTAAACATCCTTTTTTATTTAATTTCCAAATTGATCGTTAAGGTATAGTTGTTTCTGGAATGAACTTCCATTTTTAATTTTCTGCAACTTCCATTTTTATTTTTATTTAATTTCCTTTTTTATTCAAGTTGCTTTTCTATTAAACTTCCTTTTTTATTTAATTTCCAAATAGATCGTTAAGGTATAGTGGTTTTTGAATTGAACTTCCATTTTTAATTTTATGCAACTTCCATTTTTATTTTTATTTAACTTCCTTTTTTACTCAAGATTCTTTTCTACTCAACTTCCGTTTTTATTTAATTTCCAAATAGATCGTTATGGTATAGTGGTTTTTGGATTGAACTTCCATTTTTAATTTTCTGCAACTTCCATTTTTATATTTATTTTACTTCCATTTTTATTCAATTTACGTTTCTATTAAACATCCTTTTTTATTTAATTTCCAAATTGATCGTTAAGGTATAGTTGTTTCTGGAATGAACTTCCATTTTTAATTTTCTGCAACTTTCATTTTTATTTTTATTTAATTTCCTTTTTTATTCAAGTTGCTTTTCTTTTAAACTTCCTTTTTTATTTAATTTCCAAATAGATCGTTAAGGTATAGTGGTTTTTGAATTGAACTTCCATTTTTAATTTTATGCAACTTCCATTTTTATTTTTATTTAACTTCCTTTTTTACTCAAGATTCTTTTCTACTCAACTTCCGTTTTTATTTAATTTCCAAGTAGATCGTTAAGGTATAGTGGTTTTTGGATTGAACTTCCATTTTTAATTTTATGCAACTTTCATTTTTATTTTTATTCAACTTCCATTTTTAATCAATTTACTTTTCTATTAAACTTCCTTTTTTATTTAATTTCCAAATAGATCGTTAAGTGATAGTGGTTTCTGCAATGAACTTCCATTTTTAATTTTCTGCAACTTCCATTTTTATTTTTATTTAAATTCCTTTTTTATTCAAGATTCTTTTCTACTCAACTTCCTTTTTTATTTAATTTCCAAATAGATCGTTTAGGTATAGTGGCTTTCGGATTGAACATCCATTTTTAATTTTATGCAACTTTCATTTTTATTTTTATTCAACTTCCATTTTTATTCAATTTACTATTCTATTAAACTTCCTTTTTTATTTAATTTCCAAATAGATCGTTAAGTTAAAGTGGTTTCTGGATTGAACTTCCATATTTAACGTTCTGCAACTTTCATTTTTATTTTTATTCCACTTCCATTTTTATTCAATTTCATTTTCTATTAAACTTCCTTTTTTATTTAATTTCCAAATAGATCGTTAAGGTAAAGTGGTTTCTGGACTGAACTTCCATATTTAACGTTCTGCAACTTTCATTTTTATTTTTATTCAACTTCCATTTTTATTCAATTTCCTTTTCTATTAAACTTCCTTTTTATTTAATTTCCAAATAGATCGTTAAGGTATAGTGGTTTCCTTTTCTATTAAACTTCCTTGTTTATTTAATTTCCAAATAGATCGTTAAGGTATAGTGGTTTCTGGAATGAACTTCCATTTTTAATTTTCTGCAACTTCCATTTTTATTTTTATTTAACTTCCTTTTTTATTCAAATTTTTTTCTACTCAACTTCCTTTTTTATTTAATTTCCAAATAGATCGTTAAGGTATAGTGGTTTCTGGATTGAACTTCCAAATTTAATTTTCGGCAACTTTCATTTTTATTTTTATTCAACTTCAATTTTTATTCAGTTTACTTTTCTATTAAACTTCCTTTTTTATTTAATTTCCAAATAAATCGTTAAGGTAAAGTGGTTTCTAGATTGAACTTCCATTTTTAATTTTCTGCAACTTTCATTTTTATTTTTATTCTACTTCCATTTTAATTCAATTTACTTTCCTATTAAACTTCCTTTTTTATTTAATTTCAGAATAGATCGTTAAGGTATAGTGGTTTCTGGATTGAACTTCCATTTTTAATTTTATGCAACTTTCTTTTTTATTTTTATTTTACTTCCATTTTTAATCAATTTACTTTTCTATTAAACTTCCTTTTTTATTTAATTTCCAAATAGATCGTTAAGGTATAGTGGTTTCTTCATTGAACTTCCATTTTTAATTTTCTGCGACTTCCACTTTTATTTTTATTTAACTTCCTTTTTTATTCAAGTTTCTTTTCTACTCAACTTCCTTTTTTATTTAATTTCCAAATAGATCGTTAAGGTATAGTGGTTTTTGAATTGAACTTCCATTTTTAATTTTGTGCAACTTTCATTTTTATTTTTATTCAACTTCCATTTTTATTCAATTTACTTTTCCAGTAAACTTCCTTTCTTATTTAATTTTCAAATAGATCGTTAAGGTAAAGTGGTTTCTGGATTGAACTTCCATATTTAATTTTCTGCAACTTTCATTTTTATTTTTATTCAACTTCCATTTTTATTCAATTTACTTTTCTGTTAAACTCCTTTTTTATTTAATTTCCAAATAGATCGTTAAGGTATAGTGGTTTCTGGATTGAACTTCCATATTTAATTTTCTACAACTTTCATTTTTATTTTTATTCAACTTCTTTTTTTATTCAAGTTTCTTTTCTACTCAACTTCTTTTTTTATTTAATTTCAAAATAGATCGTTAAGGTATAGTGGTTTTTGGACTGAACTTCCATTTTTAATTTTATGCAACTTTAATTTTTATTTTTATTCAGCTTCCATTTTTATTCAATTTACTTTTCTATTAAACTTCTTTTTTTGTTTAATTTCCAAATAGATCGTTAAGATATAGTGGTTTTTGGATTGGACTTCCGTTTTTAATTTTATGCGACTGTCATTTTTATTTTTATTCGACTTCTATTTTTATTCAATTTACATTTCTATTAAACTTCCTTTTTTATTTAATTTCCAAATAGATCTTCAAGGTATAGTCGTTTTTGGATTGAACTTCCATATTTAATTTTCTGCAACTTTCATTTTTATTTTTACTCAACTTCTATTTTTATTCAGTTTACTTTTCTATTAAACTTCCTTTTTTATTTAATTTCCAAATAGATCGTTAAGGTATAGTGGTTTCTGGATTGAACTTCCATTTTTAATTTTATGCAACTTTCATTTTTATTTTTATTCTACTTCCATTTTAATTCAATTTACTTTCCTATTAAACTTCCTTTTTTATTTAATTTCCAAGCAGATCGTTAAGGTATAGTGGTTTCTGGATTGAACTTCCATTTTTAATTTTATGCAACTTTCATTTTTATTTTTGTTTTACTTCGATTTTTAATCAATTTACTTTTCTATTAAACTTCCTTTTTTATTTGATTTCCAAATAGATCGTTAAGGTATAGTGGTTTCTGGAATGAACTTCCATTTTTAATTTTCTGCAACTTCCATTTTTATTTTTATTTATCTTCCTTTTTTATTCAAGATTCTTTTCTACTCAACTTCCGTTTTTATTTAATTTCCAAATAGATCGTTATGGTATAGTGGTTTTTGGATGGAACTTCCATTTTTAATTTTATGCAACTTTCATTTTTATTTTTATTCAACTTCCTTTTTTATTCAATTTATTTTTCTACTAAACTTCCTTTTTTGTTTAATTTCCAAATAGATCGTTAAGGTATAGTGGTTTTTGGATTGAACTTCCATCTTTAATTTTATGCGACTGTCATTTTTATTTTTATTCAACTTCCATTTTTATTCCATTTACATTTCTATTAAACTTCCTTTTTTATTTAATTTCCAAATAGATCGTTAAGGTATAGTGGTTTCTGGATTGAACTTCCATATCTAATTTTCTGCAACTTTCATTTTTATTTTTATTCAACTTCCATTTTTATTTAGTTTACTTTTCTATTAAACATCCTTTTGTATTTAATTTCCAAATTGGTCGTTAATATAGCGATCCCGGGTTTACCCTTGTTGTACAGTGATCCGGACATGTGTCCGTGGATGTTGGTAGTTGGTTATCATCGTGTTTACATTCCTTTTTCTTCATATTTGAGTTATGGGATGTGTTGGGTGGGTTTGTTTCAGGTTGGTTGAGTTTAGAAACCAAAACTAGTTGCCCAGATTTTTGGCCTGTCCGCTCGAGCGGAGGTGTTGGCGCTCGAGCGGGGAATACACCCATCCAGTATTTGTTGTGCAGTGTTGTACGCTCGAGCGTAGGGTTGGGAGCTCGAGCGGAGGTCTGGTTCTACAAAAGTGCTGAGCGAGTGCATTCTGCGCTCGAGCGGGAGGTTGGCCGCTCGAGCGTAAGTCTGTGAGTGGCCGCTCGAGCGGGGTGTTTTACGCTCGAGCGGGAGACTGGGTTAAAGTCCCGAATTTGTGCCTTTTCAAATCACTTTTTGCTTTCTCTTCTCTCTCTTACTTTTCCAAAAAGCCATTTTCAGAGCTTCTCACTCTAAATCGGCCCTTCTCTCTTAGATTTGATCTAGTAAGGATCGTTTACTCACCTTTTGTCTTCACAAAAGTTGTGTTGATCGTCGAGAGCTTCCTTTTGATCTAAAAATTTCGAGGTTTGGAGCATTTTGGTTTTGGTCTTCATCTCCTTTGGGGCTCCGGGTTTGAGGTAGGGATATCCTACTCCTCTCTATGAATTTTGTCTTTAAATTTTGGTATTTTGAGATGTTGGGGTTGGTTTCATAATTTGGTAAAAGTTTGGGGCTTTTGTGCAATTTTACAAAAGTTGGGGTTTTACTCATAATAAACCTAGAGGCATGTTTGGCTTAGAGAAATGGAATGAATGTTAAATCATTGATGAAAATGGGACCTAAGGGTTGAAATGTTAATTATGGGAATTGGCCTAATTACATTGTATAATTAATTGGGATAATTAATTGTGAAGAAAGAGGAAAATGAAATGTTGATTGAATATCCATTGTGCATTTATTTTCTGTTTAGAAATAATTGCTTTGGGCTATCGGTGGAGGATAGTCGTGATTGTTGTAGACAATGCATGTTGATTAGGCAAACTGAAACTAATCAATGAAATGTGTCATGGAACTTGACAGTTGATAGAATACATTAACTGTATGTATTGAGTGATTGTATATAGAACCATTGAGTTTGTATACGTTATGTGTAGAGGAGGAGATGGGGGATATACTCCGCGGTTTAGGGGAAGATAGGGGATGTACCTCTAAACCGGATAGTGTTGGGAGAAGATAGGGGATGAACTCCGTAGATACAGCTCATATGCTTGTCTAGAGAAGTGAAGATAGAGCTCATATGCTTATCTTTGTGAAGTGTGGATATAGCTTATATGCTTATCTGTGGATATTGTGATTATACATATCTGTTGTAGAATATGGATATAGCTTATTTGCTTATCTGAGAATGTGGATATTGTTATTATACGTATCTGTTGAGAGTGTGGGTAGTGCTTATATGCCTATCTGTTGAAAAAGGGAAAATGAAAGGAAACTTGGACTCATAAGTCGTATGACATAAATATGTGAATGTATCAGTGTTGGCCATCTATCAATTGCTAATGATTTAGTCATTGTTCATGGTTGGTTTAGTATATTTCTACTGGGCTATGGCTCACCCTATATTGGGATATCATTTTCAGGTGCAGGAAGCATGCCACCTCCAAGGACATAGCTTGGGAGGCTTGAGGCGGACATAATGATGTCGTTTTACTTTTGATGTATTACATGTAAATATAAGCCAAGGGCTTAATGTGTATGAGTTAGTACTCTTTGTTGTAACCAAGTGTTAACTTGGAAAGCTGTAAGCCCGTAGGGCATTTTGCTTTTATTGTTAACATGTAATACGTTTTGTAGTGAAACATTGATGAATGGAAGAAAGTGGTTATTTCATATGTTAATGAATGTGTTATTTGATGGGTTTATTGTTATTATTTTGAGGGCGTTACAACTTGGTATCAGAGCGTACCGGGTTCGAATACTTTGGGTACGTGGGAAGTGATTAGGATCACAATGGGTTTGTCTCGCTTGATAGAGACTTAGATGTAGTATCATATGCTATGTGCTTACTTGATAACATGCTTATGTGACTATGTGGGTATGGGATTTAATTTCTAGGATGTTGATTGGATCCTTGGGTTTCTGGGAGTCTTGTTGGAAAAGCACTTGATCAATGCTGTTTCTAACCGGAACTCTAGTAACGCCTCGGGACTATCGTTATCCGGAAATGAAATTCGTAAGTGCTTATGTGTTTATGTGCTTATGTGGAGTGAATTACAGTTGTCCATGCATTAGGACGTGAGTGTTTAGTTTCGGCACATTTGTGAATGTGCTAATGTTCTGTGTTACCTTTATTAGGATGTCAGGACGAGGAAGACGTGCTAGGCGTGGTAGACCTGCGAGGCAGGAAGTACCGTTACCGGGTGAGATTCCGGCAGTGCAGGAGGGAGTTGGTCAGGCCAATGTGGCCGAGCCAGTGGGTCAGCAGGCCATGGGTGCCTTGGCCAGAGAGATAGCAGGAGCTTTGGGTATTCTTAGAGCTGGGAATCAGGCAGCTGAGGCAGGGCCTTCCTTCTTGAAGAGGGAGTTCTTTCGGTGTAATCCGGATGAGTTTATTGGGGATCCGAAAGAGCCACTGAAGGCTGATGAGTGGCTAGAGCAAATGAGTAAGACGTTCGAGATGCTTGGCATCGAGGACGGAGCACTGAAAGTGACCTTGGCATCCTTCCAACTGAAGGGAGATGCGGGTCAGTGGTGGAAGTACGAGAAGGCTCGTGTTGGTGGTACTTGGGAGGCGTTTGTGAATGCTTTTCAGGAGAGGTTTTTGTCTGCAGTAGCTAGGGAGAAGCTGAGGGATCAGTTTAGCCGGCTTAATCAGCAGGGCTTGTCAGTGGCCGAGTTTGAGGCTACCTTTACTAGTTTGTCCAGGTTTGCACCTGAACTGGTGGCGTCTGAGGAACGCCGTTGCTATGAGTTTGAGCGGAAGCTGAGGCGGGGCCTCAAGTTGAGGGTTGGTGGGTCTTATATCCGAGAGTATAGACACCTAGTAGATGCTGCAGCTCATATGGAGCTTATGATGCAGGAGGAGGATGAGGGGCAGAGGGGCTCCAAGAGGAACCAGGATAGTCAGGGTGATGGCAGGAGGCAGAGGGGTTCTAACCCTCAGCAGTCGCAGGGTGGTGTTGCTAGATCGACCTTCCCAGTCCCTAGTACAGGCTCCGGGAGAGGTGGTCAGGGGGAGTTTACTTGTTACAAGTGTGGCCAGCTGGGTCACAAGGTTTCTGTTTGCCCGCTGAAGGGTGGAGGTCAGAGAGCTGCTTCTTCTTCAGCTAGACCGCAGAGTCAGAGTTCGGGCAGGGGGCAGCCCTTGTCTTGTTATCAGTGTGGACAGCCTGGGCACCTGAAGAGGTTTTGCCCGCAGTTGAGTGCCACTTCGGGAGCGTCTGGTTCTAGGCAGACGCAGGGTTTTCAGCCAGCTCAGTCTGTGCAGGCCTCGAGGGCCAATCCGGGAGCTTCGTCATCCCAGTCTGTGCAGCAGTCTTTTGCTCCGAGAGGTGAGCAGGTAGACCAGGGGCCTACGGGGCGCGTGTATGCTGTTACCGCGCAGGATTTAGTACCAGCTCCATCCGTAGTGAGAGGTACTTTTCTGTTTTGCAACTCGGTTGCTAATGTGTTGATAGACACGGGTGCATCTCATTCTTTTGTATCTGCTGCATTTGCATCTGTTTTGGAATTGGAGTTAGCACAGTTAGCATCTCCTATTTGTGTGGTATCGCCTTTGGGTGGTGAGTTGATCCTGAAACAGGGTGTTAGAGGATGTGATATAGAAGTCGCCGATTATAGGCTTGCTTTTCCGTTTGTTGTCATGCCCATGAAGGGTTTTGATGTTATTTTGGGTATGGACTGGTTATCGTCATACCGGGCTGTTATTGATTGCTACCGCCAGAGGGTCACGTTACGTACCTTGAGCGGGGAGTGGTTCCATTTCTTGGGAGACCGGGTTGGTAGTGTTTTACCACCGGGGTATGATTCGCGAGGGCGAAGTGAGCTTAGTAGTCTACTTGCTAGCTTTGAGAGTAGTGAGTGTGTTGAGACACAGATTGTGTTGCCGAGGGTGGTTTGTGAGTATTCGGACGTCTTTCCCGAAGATCTTGTTAGTTTGCCACCTCACCGAGAGATAGAGTTCTCTATTGATTTAGTGCCCGGCACGGCGCCGATTTCTATGGCACCTTACCGTTTTGCTCCAGCAGAGTTGGTTGAGTTGAAAGTTCAGCTCCAGGAATTGCTCGATAAGGGCTTTGTTCGCCCTAGTGTTTCACCGTGGGGAGCACCGGCCCTCTTTGTTAAAAAGAAAGATGGTGCCCTGAGACTGTGTATTGACTACCGGAAGTTGAATCGGGCTACGGTTAAGAATAAGTACCCTATGCCCCGTATAGATGATTTGTTTGACCAATTGAAGGGTTCCCGTTGTTTCTCTAAGATAGATTTGAGATCGGGTTACCACCAGTTGAGGGTCAGGGAGGAGGACATTCCTAAAACGGCATTCCGTACGCGGTATGGCCATTATGAGTTTCTGGTGATGCCATTTGGGCTTACCAATGCACCGGCAGTCTTTATGGACTTGATGAACCAGATTTTCCGGGAGTTCTTAGACCGATTTGTGGTCGTCTTCGTGGACGACATCCTTATCTATTCCCCTTCAGAGGAGGAGCACGAGGAACACTTGAGAGTGGTGCTTGAGTTGCTTAGAACCCATAGGCTGTATGCCAAGTTTGGGAAGTGTGAGTTCTGGCTGAGGGAAGTTAAATTCTTAGGCCACGTGGTATCCGGGGAAGGGGTGTCTGTTGATACAACCAAGGTTGAGGTAGTGCAAGATTGGGCACAGCCTAAGAGTGTGTTCGAGATTCGCAGTTTTCTGGGGTTAGCTGGCTATTACCGTTGGTTTGTGAAAGATTTCTCCAGGTTAGCGTCACCGTTGACTAGACTGACTCAGAAGGGAGTCAAGTTTGTGTGGAGTGGGACTTGTGAAAAGTCGTTCCAAGAGCTGAAAGTTAGATTGACCACCGCTCCGGTGTTGATTATTCCGGAGAGAGGGTTGGGTTATTCGGTTTATTGTGATGCCTCACGAGAGGGTTTGGGTTGTGTGTTGATGTAGGAGGGGAAAGTGGTAGCTTATGGCTCACGTCAATTGAAAATACACGAGAAGAATTACCCCACACACGACCTAGAGTTAGCAGCTGTAATCTTTGCCTTGAAAATCTGGAGGCACTACCTTTATGGTGAGAAGTTCGAGGTGTTCTCGGACCACAAGAGTTTGAAGTATCTGTTTACACAGAGAGACTTGAATCTGAGGCAGAGGAGATGGATGGAGTTCATCGAAGATTATGATTTTGAGTTGCATTATCATCCGGGGAAGGCCAATGTTGTGGCCGATGCCCTTAGTAGGAAGACCATTAGTGATGTAGCTAGTATAGCCATCCGGGAATGGGAGATGTTGGGAGCACTTGGTGAGTTTGATTTGCTACTGGGCGAATCTGTTGAGGCTGCGGCCTTGTTTTCTGTTGTTGCACAGCCTACGCTTGTGATTAGAGTGTCAGAGGCACAGAGAGGTGACCTTGAGGTAGAATCCCTCCGAGAGAAGATCTCCGGTGGGAAAGTAGAGAAGGGTTTGACGGTGTATCCCGACCAGAGTGTGAGATACCGAGACCGTTTGTTTGTACCGGAGTCTTGCCGAGAGGAGGTACTCCGAGAGTTTCACCATTCGCGCCTTGCGGTGCATCCGAGAGGTACTAAGATGTATCAGGATTTGGGTCGCCAGTTTTGGTGGCGAGGTATGAAGAGAGATGTGGCTGTTTTCGTATCGAAGTGCCTTACTTGTCAGCAAGTGAAGGCCGAGCATCAGAGGCCAGCGGGTTTGTTGCAACCCTTGCCTATTGCCGAGTGGAAGTGGGAGCATATCACTATGGACTTCGTTGTGGGTCTTCCGAGGACGCACCGGGGTAGTGATGCTATTTGGGTGGTTGTAGACCGGTTGACAAAGTCGGCGCATTTCATTCCTATGCGCGTGAGAGATTCGGTGGATCATCTTGCCGATTTATATGTTCGGGACGTAGTGAGACTGCACGGGGTCCCAGTGACGATTGTGTCAGATAGAGATCCTCGTTTTACTGCTAGGTTGTGGCAGAGTTTGCAGAGTGCCTTGGGCACTAAGTTGACCTTTAGTACGGCTTATCATCCTCAGACTGATGGGCAGTCCGAGCGTACTATTCAAATCCTCGAGGATATGCTTCGGGGTTGTGTCCTGGACTTCAGTGGGACGTGGGAGAGGCACTTACCCTTGGTAGAGTTTGCCTACAACAACAGTTTTCAGTCTAGCATCGGTATGGCACCGTTTGAGGCCTTGTATGGCCGACCGTGTAGGTCTCCAGTTTGTTGGGCCGAGGTGGGTGATGCACCTTTGTTGGGTCCGGAGTTGGTTAGGGAGACGACGGAGAAAGTTGAGCTTATCCGTAGGAGGCTTGTTACAGCCCAGAGTCGGCAGAAATCTTATGCTGACCGTAGGAGGAGGCCTTTGGCGTTTGAGGTAGGTGATCATGTCTTTCTGAAAATATCACCTAGGCGAGGTTTGATGAGATTTGGGAAGAGTGGGAAGTTATCCCCTCGGTTTAGTGGTCCTTTTGAGATCCTTGAGAGGATTGGTGAGGTTGCTTATCGGTTAGCCTTACCACCGCAGTTGTCCGGAGTGCATGACGTGTTTCATGTGAGTATGCTTCGGAAGTATGAGCCAGATCCATCACATGTGTTGGATTGGACAGATTTAGAGGTAGATGAAGATGCCTCGTATGAGGAGAGACCGGTTCGGGTCTTGGATAGGCGGGATCAGGTCCTGCGTGGCAAGACCATTCCTTTAGTGAAAGTCTTGTGGAAACATCACGGAGTGGAGGAAGCCACTTGGGAACGTGAGTTGGGAGTCCGAGAGAAATATCCGGACTTGTTTATTGATATGTGATCTTGTATTTAAATTCTACATTTTGTTGAACTTAAGAGCTTTTATATATGTCTTAAGTTGTGAAGCATTGAAAATGTTTGGTTTATTGGAAGTATGTTTTGGGAACTTGCCTCATATGGAAGTTGATTGTAACATGGTATATGTTGAATATGTTGTTGAAATTGGGAAGATAATGCATAATGTGGATGCATGTTGAAAGTACATATGTTGTTTACATATTGTGAAATGTCTCTTGTTGAAGGGATAGGGTGACCGGTAATGGGTCGGATTGTTGAATGTTAATGGGTAACATTGTGTAAAACGAAGGAAAAACTTGTTTTGAAAACTTGTGCTTAATTTCGGGGACGAAATTCTTTAAGGGGGGGAGGTTATAGCGATCCCGGGTTTACCCTTGTTGTACAGTGATCCGGACATGTGTCCGTGGATGTTGGTAGTTGGTTATCATCGTGTTTACATTCCTTTTTCTTCATATTTGAGTTATGGGATGTGTTGGGTGGGTTTGTTTCAGGTTGGTTGAGTTTAGAAACCAAAACTAGTTGCCCAGATTTTTGGCCTGTCCGCTTGAGCGGAGGTGTTGGCGCTCGAGCGGGGAATACACCCATCCAGTATTTGTTGTGCAGTGTTGTACGCTCGAGCGTAGGGTTGGGAGCTCGAGCGGAGGTCTAGTTCTGCAAAAGTGCTGAGCGAGTGCATTCTGCGCTCGAGCGGGAGGTTGGCCGCTCGAGCGTAAGTCTGTGAGTGGCCGCTCGAGCGGGGTGTTTTACGCTCGAGCGGGAGACTGGGTTAAAGTCCCGAATTTGTGCCTTTTCAAATCACTTTTTGCTTTCTCTTCTCTCTCTTACTTTTCCAAAAAGCCATTTTCAGAGCTTCTCACTCTAAATCGGCCCTTCTCTCTTAGATTTGATCTAGTAAGGATCGTTTACTCACCTTTTGTCTTCACAAAAGTTGTGTTGATCGTCGAGAGCTTCCTTTTGATCTGAAAATTTCGAGGTTTAGAGCATTTTGGTTTTGGTCTTCATCTCCTTTGGGGCTCCGGGTTTGAGGTAGGGATATCCTACTCCTCTCTATGAATTTTGTCTTTAAATTTTGGTATTTTGAGATGTTGGGGTTGGTTTCGTAATTTGGTAAAAGTTTGGGGCTTTTGTGCAATTTTACAAAAGTTGGGGTTTTACTCATAATAAACCTAGAGGCATGTTTGGCTTAGAGAAATGGAATGAATGTTAAATCATTGATGAAAATGGGACCTAAGGGTTGAAATGTTAATTATGGGAATTGGCCTAATTACATTGTATAATTAATTGGGATAATTAATTGTGAAGAAAGAGGAAAATGAAATGTTGATTGAATATCCATTGTGCATTTATTTTCTGTTTAGAAATAATTGCTTTGGGCTATCGGTGGAGGATAGTCGTGATTGTTGTAGACAATGCATGTTGATTAGGCAAACTGAAACTAATCAATGAAATGTGTCATGGAACTTGACAGTTGATAGAATACATTAACTGTATGTATTGAGTGATTGTATATAGAACCATTGAGTTTGTATACGTTATATGTAGAGGAGGAGATGGGGGATGTACTCCGCGGTTTAGGGGAAGATAGGGGATGTACCTCTAAACCGGATAGTGTTGGGAGAAGATAGGGGATGAACTCCGTAGATACAGCTCATATGCTTGTCTAGAGAAGTGAAGATAGAGCTCATATGCTTATCTTTGTGAAGTGTGGATATAGCTTATATGCTTATCTGTGGATATTGTGATTATACATATCTGTTGTAGAATATGGATATAGCTTATTTGCTTATCTGAGAATGTGGATATTGTTATTATATGTATCTGTTGAGAGTGTGGGTAGTGCTTATATGCCTATCTGTTGAAAAAGGGAAAATGAAAGGAAACTTGGACTCATAAGTCGTATGACATAAATATGTGAATGTATCAGTGTTGGCCATCTATCAATTGCTAATGATTTAGTCATTGTTCATGGTTGGTTTAGTATATTTCTACTGGGCTGTGGCTCACCCTATATGGGGATATCATTTTCAGGTGCAGGAAGCATGCCACCTCCAAGGACATAGCTTGGGAGGCTTGAGGCGGACATAATGATGTCGTTTTACTTTTGATGTATTACATGTAAATATAAGCCAAGGGCTTAATGTGTATGAGTTAGTACTCTTTGTTGTAACCAAGTGTTAACTTGGAAAGCTGTAAGCCCGTAGGGCATTTTGCTTTTATTGTTAACATGTAATACGTTTTGTAGTGAAACATTGATGAATGGAAGAAAGTGGTTATTTCATATGTTAATGAATGTGTTATTTGATGGGTTTATTGTTATTATTTTGAGGGCGTTACAGTTAAGGTATAGTTGTTTCTGAAATGAACTTCCATTTTTAATTTTCTGCAACTTCCATTTTTATTTTTCTTTAACTTCATTTTTTATTCAAGTTGCTTTTCTATTAAACTTCCTTTTTTATTTTATTTCCAAATAGATCGTTAAGGTATAGGGGTTTTTGAATTGAACTTCCATTTTTAATTTTATGCAACTTTCATTTTTATTTTCGTTCAACTTCCATTTTTATTCAATTTACTTTTCTATTAAACTTCCTTTTTTATTTAATTTCCAAATAGATCGTTAAGGTATAGTGGTTTTTGGATTGAACTTCCGTTTTTAATTTCATAAATCTTTCATTTTGATTTTTATTTAATTCCATTTTTAATCATTTTACTTTTCTATTAAACTTCCTTTTTTTATATAATTTCGAAATAGATCGTTAAGGTATAGTGGTTTCTGGAATGAACTTCCATTTTTAATTTTCTACAACTTCCATTTTTATTTAATTTCCAAATAGATCGTTAAGGTATAGTGGTTTCTGGATTGAACTTCCAAATTTAATTTTCTGCAACTTTCATTTTTATTTTTATTCAACTTCTATTTTTATACAGTTTACTTTTCTATTAAACTTCCTTTTTTATTTAATTTCCAAATAGACCGTTAAGGTATAGTGGTTTCTGGATTGAACTTCCATTTTTAATTTTATGCAACTTTCATTTTTATTTTTATTCTACTTCCATTTTAATTCAATTTACTTTCCTATTAAACTTCCTTTTTTATTTAATTTCCAAGTAGATCGTTAAGGTATAGTGGTTTCCGGATTGAACTTCCAAATTTAATTTTCTGCAACTTTCATTTTTATTTTTATTCAACTTCTATTTTTATACAGTTTACTTTTCTATTAAACTTCCTTTTTTATTTAATTTCCAAATAGACCGTTAAGGTATAGTGGTTTCTGGATTGAACTTCCATTTTTAATTTTATGCAACTTTCATTTTTATTTTTATTTTACTTCCATTTTTAATCAATTTACTTTTCTATTAAACTTCCTTTTTTATTTAATTTCCAAATAGATCGTTAAGGTATAGTGGTTTCCGGATTGAACTTCCATTTTTAATTTTCTGCAACTTTCATTTTTATTTTTATTCAACTTCTATTTTTATACAGTTTACTTTTCTATTAAACTTCCTTTTTTATTTAATTTCCAAATAGACCGTTAAGGTATAGTGGTTTCTGGATTGAACTTCCTTTTTTAATTTTATGCAACTTTCATTTTTATTTTTATTCTACTTCCATTTTAATTCAATTTACTTTCCTATTAAACTTCCTTTTTTATTTAATTTCCAAGTAGATCGTTAAGGTATAGTGGTTTCTGGATTGAACTTCTATTTTTAATTTTATGCAACTTTCATTTTTATTTTTATTTTACTTCCATTTTTAGTCAATTTTCTTTTCTATTAAACTTCCTTTTTTATTTAATTTCCAAATAGATCGTTAAGGTATAGTTGTTTCTGGAATGGACATCCATTTTTAATTTTCTGCAACTTCCATTTTTATTTTTATTTAACTTCCTTTTTTATTCGAGATTCTTTTCTACTCAACTTCCTTTTTTATTTAATTTCCAAATAGATCGTTAAGGTATAGTGGCTTTTGGATTGAACTTCCATTTTTAATTTTATGCAACTTTCATTTTTATTTTTATTCAACTTCTTTTTTTATTCAATTTACTTTTCTATTAAACTTCCTTTTTTATTTTATTTCGAAATAGATCGTTAAGGTAAAGTGGTTTCTGGATTGAACTTCCATATTTAATGTTTTGCAACTTTGATTTTTATTTTTATTCAACTTCCATTTTTATTCAATTTCCTTTTCTATTAAACTTCCTTTTTTATTTAATTTCCAAATAGATCGTTAAGGTATAGTGGTTTCCGGATTGAACTTCCATTTTTAATTTTCTACAGCTTCCATTTTTATTTTATTTAACTTCCATTTTTATTTAATTTACTTTTCTATTAAACTTCCTTTTTTATTTAATTTCCAAATAGATCGTTAAGGTATAGTTGTTTCTTGAATGAACTTCCATTTTTAATTTTCTGCAACTTCCACTTTTATTTTTATTTAACTTCCTTTTTTATTCAAGTTTCTTTTCCACTCAACTTCCTCTTTTATTTAATTTCCAAATAGATCGTTAAGGTATAGTGGTTTTTGAATTGAACTTCCATTTTTATTTTTATTCAACTTCCATTTTTATTCAATTTACATTTCTATTAAACTTCCTTTTTTATTTATTTTCGAAATAGATCGTTAAGGTATAGTCGTTTCTGGATTGAACTTCCATATTTAATTTTCTGCAACTTTCATTTTTCTTTTTATTTTTCTTCCATTTTTAATCAATTTACTTTTCTATTAAACTTCATTTTTTATTTAATTTCCAAATAGATCGTTAAGGTACAGTGGTTTTTGGAATGAACTTCCATTTTAAATTTTCTGCAACTTCCATTTTTATTTTTATTTAACTTCCTTTTTTATTCCAGATTCTTTTCTACACAACTTCCTTTTTTATTTAATTTCCAAATAGATCGTTAAAGTATAGTGGTTTTTGGATTGAACTTCCATTTTTAATTTTATGCAACTTTCAGTTTTATTTTTATTCAACTTCCTTTTTTATTTAATTTCCAAATAGATCGTTAAGGTAAAATGGTTTCTGGATTGAACTTCCATATTTAACGTTCTGCAACTTTCATTTTTATTCAATTTCCTTTTCTATTAAACTTCCTTTTTTATTTAATTTCCAAATAGAACGTTAAGGTATAGTGGTTTTTGGATTGAACTTCCATTTTTAATTTTCTGCAACTTCCATTTTTATTTTTATTTAACTTCCGTTTTTATTCAATTTACGTTTCTATTAAACATCCTTTTTTATTTAATTTCCAAATTGATCGTTAAGGTATAGTTGTTTCTGGAATGAACTTCCATTTTTAATTTTCTGCAACTTCCATTTTATTTTTATTTAACTTCCTTTTTTATTCAAGTTACTTTTCTATTAAACTTCCTTTTTTATTTAATTTCCAAATAGTTCGTTAAGGTATAGGGGTTTTTGAATTGAACTTCCATTTTTAATTTTATGCAACTTTCAGTTTTATTTTTATTCAACTTCCGTTTTTATTCAATTTACTTTTCTATTAAACTTCCTTTTTTATTTAATTTCCAAATAGATCGTTCAGGTATAGTGGTTTTTGGATTGAACTTCCATTTTTAATTTTATACAACTTTCATTTTTATTTTTATTCAACTTCCATTTTTAATTAATTTACTTTTCAATTAAACTTCCTTTTTTATTTAATTTCCAAATAGATCATTAAGGTAAAGTGGTTTCTTGATTGAACTTCCATATTTAATTTTCTGCAACTTTCATTTTTATTTTTGTTCAACTTCCATTTTTATTCAATTTACTTTTCTGTTAAATTTCCTTTTTTCTTTAATTTCCAAATATATCGCTAAGGTATAGTGGTTTCCGGATTGAACTTCCATTTTTAATTTTATGCAAGTTTCATTTTTATTTTTATTCAACTTCCATTTTTATTCAATTTACTTTTCTATTAAACTTCCTTTTTTATTTAATTTCCAAATTGATCGTTAAGGTAAAGTGGTTTATGGGTTGAACTTCCACATTTAATTTTCTACAACTTTCGTTTTTATTTTCATTCAACTTCCATTTTTATTCAATTTACTTTTCTCTTAAACTTCCTTTTTTATTTAATTTCAAAATAGATCGTTAAGGTATAGTGGTTTCTGGATTGAACTTCCGTATTTAATTTTTTGCAACTTTCATTTTTATTTTTATTCAACTTCCATTTTTATTCAATTTACTTTTCTATTAAACATCATTTTTTATTTAATTTCCAAATAGATCGTTAAGGTAAAGTGGTTTCTGGATTGAACTTCCATATTTAACGTTCTGCAACTTTCATTTTTATTTTTATTCAACTTCCATTTCTATTCAATTTCCTTTTCTATTAGACTTCCTTTTTTATTTAATTTTCAAACAGATCGTTAAGGTATAGTGGTTTCTGGATTGAACTTCCATTTTTAATTTTCTGCAACTTCCATGTTTCTTTTTATTTAACTTCTATTTTTATTCAATTTACTTTTCTATTAAACATCCTTTTTTTTTTTAATTTCCAAATTGATCGTTAAGGTATAGTTGTTTTTGGAATGAACTTCCATTTTTAATTTTTTGCAACTTCCATTTTTATTTTTATTTAACTTGCTTTTTAATTCAAGTTGCTTTTCTATTAAACTTCAATTTTTATTTAATTTCCAAATAGATCGTTAAGGTAAAGTGGTTTCTGGATTGAACTTCCATATTTAATTTTATGCAACTTTCATTTTTATTTTTATTCAACTTCCATTTTTATTCAATTTACTTTTCTATTAAACTTCCTTTTTTATTTAATTTCCAAATAGATCGTTAAGGTAAAGTGGTTTCTGGATTGAACTTCCATATTTAACGTTCGGCAACTTCCAATTTTATTTTTATTCAACTTCCATTTTTGTTGAATTTTCTTTTCTATTAAACTTCCTTTTTTATTTAATTTCCAAATAGATCGTTAAGGTATAGTGGTTTCTGGATTGAACTTCCATTTTTAATTTTCTGCAACTTTTTATTTTTATTTTTATTTAACTTCCTTTTTTATTCAATTTACTTTTCTATTAAACATCCTTTTTTATTTAATTTCCAAATTGATCGTTAAGGTATAGTTGTTTCTGGAATGAACATCCATTTTTAATTTTCTGCAACTTCCATTTTTCTTTTTATTTAACTTCCTTTTTTATTCAAGTTGCTTTTCTACTAAACTTCCTTTTTATTTAATTTCCAAATAGATCGTTAAGGTATAGTGGTTTTTTAATTGAACTTCCATTTTTAATTTTATGCAACTTTCATTTTTATTTTTATTCAACTTCCATTTTTATTCAATTTACTTTCCTATTAAACTTCCTTTTTTATTTAATTTCCAAATAGATCGTTAAGGTATAGTGGTTTTTGGATTGAACTTCCATTTTTAATTTTATACAACTTTCATTTTTATTTTTATTCAACTTCCATTTTTATTCAATTTACTTTTCTGTTAAACTTCCTTTTTTATTTAACTTCCAAATATATCGCTAAGGTATAGTGGTTTCTGGATTGAACTTCCATTTTTAATTTTATGCAACTTTCATTTTTATTTATATTCTACTTTCATTTTTATTCAATTTACTTTTCTATTAAACTTCCTTTTTTATTTAATTTCAAAATAGATCGTTAAGGTAGAGTGGTTTATGGATTGAACTTCCACATTTAATTTTCTGTAACTTTCGTTTTTATTTTGATTCAACTTCCATTTTTATTCAATTTACTTTTCTATTAAACTTCCTTTTTTATTTAATTTCCAAATAGGTCGTTAAGGTACAGTGGTTTCTGGATTGAACTTCCATATTTAATTTTCTGCAACTTTCATTTTTATTTTTATTGAACTTCTTTTTTTATTCAAGTTTCTTTTCTACTCAACTTCCTTTTTTATTTAATTTCCAAATAGATCGTTAAGGTATAGTGGTTTTTGGATTGAACTTCCATTTTTAATTTTATGCAACTTTCGTTTTTATTTTTATTCAACTTCCATTTTTATTTAATTTACTTTTCTATTAAATTTCCTTTTTTATTTAATTTCCAAATAGATCGTTAAGGTATAGTGCTTTTTGGATTGAACTTCCATTTTTAATTTTATGCGACTGCCATTTTTATTTTTATTCAACTTCCATTTTTATTCAATTTACGTTTCTATTAAACTTCCTTTTTTATTTAATTTCCTAATAGATCGTTAAGGTATAGTGGTTTCTGGATTAAACTTCCATATTTAATTTTTTGCAACTTTCATTTTTATTTTTATTCAACTTCCATTTTTATTCAGTTTACTTTTCTATTAATCTTCCATTTTTATTTAATTTCCAAATAGATCGTTAAGGTATAGTTGTTTCTGGATTCAACTTCCATTTTTAATTTTATGCAACTTTCATTTTTATTTTTATTCTACTTCCATTTTAATTCAATTTACTTTCCTATTAAAGTTCCTTTTTTATTTAATTTCCAAGTAGATCGTTAAGGTATAGTGGTTTCTGAATTGAACTTCCATTTTTAATTTTATTTAACTTTCATTTTTATTTTTATTTTACTTCCATTTTTAATCAATTTACTTTTCTATTAAACTTCCTTTTTATTTAATTTCCAAATAGATCGTTAAGGTATAGTGGTTTCTGGAATGAACTTCCATTTTTAATTTTCTGCAACTTCAATTTTTATTTTTATTTAACTTCCTTTTTTATTCAAGATTCTTTTCTTCTCAACTTCTTTTTTTATTTAATTTCCAAATAGATCGTTAAGGTATAGTTGTTTTTGGATTGAACATCCATTTTTAATTTTATGCAACTTTCATTTTTATTTTTATTCAACTTCCATTTTTATTCAATTTACTTTTCTATTAAACTTCCTTTTTTATTTAATTTCCAAATAGATCATTAAGGTAAAGTGGTTTCTGGATTGAACTTCCATATTTAACGTTCTGCCACTTTCATTTTTATTTTTATTCAACTTCCATTTTTATTCAATTTCCTTTTCTATTATACTTTCTTTTTTATTTAATTTCCAAATAGATCGTTAAGTTATAGTGGTTTCTGGATTGAACTTCCATTTTTAATTTTTGCAGCTTCCATTTTTATTTTTATTTAACTTCCTTTTTTATTCAATTTACTTTTCTATTAAACATCCTTTTTTATTTAATTTCCAAATTGATCGTTAAGGTATAGTTGTTTCTGGGATGAACTTCCATTTTTAATTTTCTGCAACTTCAATTTTTATTTTTATTTAACTTCCTTTTTTATTCAAGATTCTTTTCTACTCAACTTCTTTTTTTATTTAATTTCCAAATTGATCGTTAAGGTATAGTTGTTTTTGGATTGAACTTCCATTTTTAATTTTATGCAACTTTCATTTTTATTTTTATTCAACTTCCATTTTTATTCAATTTACTTTTCTATTAAACTTCCTTTTTTATTTAATTTCCAAATAGATCGTTAAGGTAAAGTGGTTTCTGGATTGAACTTCCATATTTAACGTTCTGCCACTTTCATTTTTATTTTTATTCAACTTCCATTTTTATTCAATTTCCTTTTCTATTATACTTTCTTTTTTATTTAATTTCCAAATAGATCGTTAAGTTATAGTGGTTTCTGGATTGAACTTCCATTTTTAATTTTCTTCAACTTCCATTTTTATTTTTATTTAACTTCCTTTTTTATTCAATTTACTTTTCTATTAAACATCCTTTTTTATTTAATTTCCAAGTTGATCGTTAAGGTATAGTTGTTTCTGGAATGAACTTCCATTTTTAATTTTCTGCAACTTTCATTTTTATTTTTATTTAACTTCCTTTTTAATTCAAGTTGCTTTTCTATTAAACTTCATTTTTTATTTAATTTCCAAATAGATCGTTAAGGTATAGTGGTTTTTGAATTGAACTTCCATTTGTAATTTTCTGCAACTTTCATTTTTATTTTTATTCAACTTCCATTTTTATTCAATTTACTTTTGTTTTAAACTTCCTTTTTTATTTAATTTCCAAATAGATCGTTAAGGTATAGTGGTTTTTGGATTGAGCTTCCATTTTTAATTTTATACAACTTTCATTTTTGTTTTTATTCAACTTCCATTTTTATTCAATTTACTTTTCTATTAAACTTCCTTTTTTATTTAATTTCCAAATAGATCGTTAAGGTAAAGTGGTTCTGGATTGAATTTCCATATTTAATTTTCTGCAACTTTCATTTTTATTTTTATTCAACTTCCATTTTTATTCAATTTACTTTTCTGTTAAACTTCATTTTTTATTTAATTTCCAAATATATCGCTAAGGTATAATGGTTTCTGGATTGAACTTCCATTTTTAATTTCTGCAACTTCCATTTTTATTTTTATTTTACTTCTTTTTTATTCAAGATTCTTTTCTACTCAACTTCCTTTTTTATTTAATTTCCAAATAGATCGTTAAGGTATAGTGGTTTTTGGATTGAACTTCCATTTTTAATTTTATGCGACTGTCATTTTTATTTTTATTCAACTTCCATTTTTATTTAATTTACATTTCTATTAAACTTCTTTTTTTATTTTATTTCCAAATAGATCGTTAAGGTATAGTGGTTTCTGGAATAAACTTCCATATTTAATTTTCTGCAACTTTAATTTTTATTGTTATTCAACTTCCATTTTTATTCAGTTTACTTTTCTATTAAACTTCCATTTTTATTTAATTTCCAAATAGATCGTTAAGGTATAGTTGTTTCTGGATTGAACTTCCATTTTTAATTTTATGCAAATTTCATTTTTATTTTTATTCTACTTCCACTTTAATTCAATTTACTCTCATCTTAAACTTCCTTTTTTATTTAATTTCCAAGTAGATCGTTAAGGTATTGTGGTTTCTGGATAGAACTTCCATTTTTAATTTTATGCAACTTTCATTTTTATTTTTATTCTACTTCCATTTTAATTCAATTTACTTTCCTATTAAATTCCTTTTTTATTTAATTTCCAAGTAGATCGTTAAGGTATAGTGGTTTCTGGATTGAACTTCCATTTTTAATTTTATGCTGCTTTCATTTTTATTTTTATTTTACTTCCATTTTTAATCAATTTACTTTTCTATTAAACTTCCGTTTTTATTTAATTTCCAAATAGATCGTTAAGGTATAGTGGTTTCTGGAATGAACTTCCATTTTTAATTTTCTGCAACTTCCATTTTTATTTTTATTTAACTACCTTTTTTATTCAAGATTCTTTTCTACTCAACTTCCTTTTTTATTTAATTTCCAAATAGATTGTTAAGGTATAGTGGTTTTTGGATTGAACTTCCATTTTTAATTTTATGCAACTTTCATTTTTATTTTTATTCAACTTCCATTTTTATTCAATTTACTTTTCTATTAAACTTCCTTTTTCCTTTAATTTCCAAATAGATCGTTAAGGTAATTTTCTGCAACTTCCATTTTTATTTTTATTTAACTTCCTTTTTAATTCAAGTTGCTTTTCTATTAAACTTCCTTTATTATTTAATTTACAAATAGATCGTTAAGGTATAGTGGTTTTTGAATTGAACTTCCATTTTTAATTTTATGCAACGTTCATTTTTATTTTTATTCAACTTCCTTTTTTATTTAATTTCCAAATAGATCGTTAAGGTAAAGTTGTTCTGGATTGAATTTCCATATTTAATTTTCTGCAACTTTCATTTTTATTTTTATTCAACTTCCATTTTTATTCAATATACTTTTCTGTTAAATTTCCTTTTTTCATTTAATTTCCAAATATATCGCTAAGGTATAGTGGTTTCTGGATTGAACTTCCATTTTTAATTTTATGCAACTTTCATTTTTATTTATATTCTACTTCCATTTTTATTCAATTTACATTTCTATTAAACTTCCTTTTTTATTTAATTTCCAAATAGATCGTTAAGGTATAGTGGTTTCTGGATTGAACTTCCATTTTTAATTTTCTGCAACTTCCATTTTTATTTTTATTTAACTTCCTTTTTTATTCAAGATTCTTTTCTACTCAACTTCCTTTTTTATTTAATTTCCAAATAGATCGTTAAGGTATAGTGGTTTTTGGATTGAACTTCCATTTTTAATTTTATGCAACTTTCATTTTTATTTTTATTCAACTTCCATTTTTATTCAATTTACTTTTCTATTAAACTTCCTTTTTTATTTAATTTCCAAATAGATCGTTAAGGTATAGTGGTTTTTGGATTGAACTTCCGTTTTTAATTTTATGCGACTGCCATTTTTATTTTTATTCAACTTCCATTTTTATTCAATTTACATTTCTATTAAACTTCTTTTTTTATTTAATTTCCAAATAGATCGTTAAGGTATAGTGGTTTCTGGATTAAACTTCCGTATTTAATTTTTTGCAACTTTCATTTTTATTTTTATTCAACTTCTATTTTTATTCAGTTTGCTTTTCTATTAAACTTGCATTTTTATTTAATTTCCAAATAGATCGTTAAGGTATAGTTGTTTCTGGATTGAACTTCCATTTTTAATTTTATGCAACTTTCATTTTTATTTTTATTCTACTTCCATTTTAATTCAATTTACTTTCCTCTTAAACTTCCTTTTTTATTTAATTTCCAAGTAGATCGTTAAGGTATTGTGGTTTATAGATTGAACTTCCATTTTTAATTTTATGCAACTTTCATTTTTATTTTTATTCTACTTCCATTTTAATTCAATTTACTTTTCTATTAAACTTCCTTTTTTATTTAATTTCCAAGTAGATCGTTAAGGTATAGTGGTTTCTGGATTGAACTTCCATTTTTAATTTTATGCAACTTTCATTTTTATTGTTATTTTACTTCCATTTTTAATCAATTTACTTTTCTATTAAACTTCCTTTTTTATTTAATTTCCAAATAGATCGTTAAGGTATAGTGGTTTCTGGATTGAACTTCCATTTTTAATTTTCTGCAACTTCCATTTTTATTTTTATTTAACTTCCTTTTTTATTCAAGATTCTTTTCTACTCAACTTCCTTTTTTATTTAATTTCCAAATAGATCGTTAAGGTATAGTGGTTTTTGGATTGAACTTCCATTTTTAATTTTATGCAACTTTCATTTTTATTTTTATTCAACTTCCATTTTTATTCAATTTGCTTTTCTTTTAAACTTCCTTTTTTATTTAATTTCCAAATAGACCGTTTATTTAAAGTGGTTTTTGGATTGAACTTCCATTTTTAATTTTATACAACTTTCATTTTTGTTTTTATTAAACTTCCATTTTTATTCAATTTACTTTTCTATTAAACTTCCTTTTTTACTTAATTTCCAAATAGATCGTTAAGGTATAGTGGTTTTTGGATTGAACTTCCATTTTTAATTTTATGCAACTTTCATTTTTATTTTTATTCAACTTCCATTTTTATTCAATTTACTTTTCTATTAAACTTCCTTTTTTATTTAATTTCCAAATAGATCGTTAAGGTATAGTGGTTTTTGGATTGAACTTCCATTTTTAATTTTATGCGACTGTCATTTTTATTTTTATTCAACTTCCATTTTTATTCAATTTAAATTTCTATTAAACTTTCTTTTTTATTTAATTTCCAAATAGATCGTTAAGGTATAGTGGTTTCTGGATTAAACTTCCATATTTAATTTTCTGTAACTTTCATTTTTATTTTTATTCAACTTCCATTTTTATTCAGTTTATTTTTCTATTAAACTTCCATTTTTATTTAATTTCCAAATAGATCGTTAAGGTATAGTTGTTTCTGGATTGAACTTCCATTTTTAATTTTATGCAACTTTCATTTTTATTTTTACTCTACTTCCATTTTAATTCAATTTACTTTCCTCTTAAACTTCCTTTTTTATTTAATTTCCAAGTAGATCGTTAAGGAATTGTGGTTTCTGGATTGAACTTCCATTTTTAAATTTATGCAACTTTCATTTGTATTTTTATTTTACTTCCATTTTTAATCAATTTACTTTTCTATTAAACTTCCTTTTTTATTTAATTTCCAAATAGATCGTTAAGGTATAGTGGTTTCTGGATTGAACTTCCATTTTTAATTTTCTGCAACTTCCATTTTTATTTTTATTTAACTTCCTTTTTTATTCAAGATTCTTTTCTACTCAACTTCCTTTTTTATTTAATTTCCAAATAGATCGTTAAGGCATAGTGGTTTTTGGATTGAACTTCCATTTTTAATTTTATGCAACTTTCATTTTTATTTTTATTCTACTTCCATTTTAATTCAATTTACTTTCCTCTTAAACTTCCTTTTTTATTTAATTTCCAAATAGATCGTTAAGGTGTAGTGGTTTTTGGATTGAACTTCCATTTTTAATTTTATACAACTTTCATTTTTATTTTTATTCAACTTCCATTTTTATTCAATTTACTTTTCAATTAAACATCCTTTTTTATTTAATTTCCAAATTGATCGTTAAGGTGTAGTTATTTCTGGGATGAACTTCCATTTTTAATTTTCTGCAACTTTCATTTTTATTTTTATTCAACTTCCTTTTTATTTCAAGTTGCTTTTATATTGAACTTCCTTTTTTATTTAATTTCCAAATAGATCGTTAAGGTATAGTCGTTTTTGAATTGAACTTCCATTTTTAATTTTATGCAACTTTCATTTTTATTTTTATTCAACTTCCATTTTTATTCAATTTACTTTTCTTGTAAACTTCCTTTTTTATTTAAATTCCCAATAGATCGTTAAGGTGTAGTGGTTTTTGGATTGAACTTCCATTTTTAATTTTATACAACTTTCATTTTTATTTTTATTCAACTTCCATTTTTATTCAATTTACTTTTCTATTAAACTTCCTTTTTTATTTAATTTCCAAATAGATCGTTAAGGTAAAGTGGTTCTGGATTGAATTTCCATATTTAATTTTCTGCAACTTTCATTTTTATTTTTATTCAACTTCCACTTTTATTCAATTTACTTTTCTGTTAAACTTCCTTTTTTATTTAATTTCCAAATATATCGCTAAGGTATAGTGGTTTCTGGATTGAACTTCCATTTTTAATTTTATGCAACTTTCATTTTTATTTATATTCTACTTCCATATTTATTCAATTTACTTTTCTATTAAACTTCCTTTTTTTTTAATTTCCAAATAGATCGTTAAGGTATAGTGGTTTCTGGAATGAACTTCCATTTTTAACTTTCTGCAACTTGCATTTTTATTTTTATTTAACTTTCTTTTTTATTCAAGATTCTTTTCTACTCAACTTCCATTTTTATTTAATTTCCAAATAGATCGTTAAGGTATAGTGGTTTTTGGATTGAACTTCCATTTTTAATTTTATGCAACTTTCACTTTTATTTTTATTCAACTTCCATTTTTATTCAATTTACTTTTCTATTAAACTTCCTTTTTTATTTAATTTCCAAATAGATCGTTAAGGTATAGTGGTTTTTAGATTGAACTTCCATTTTTAATTTTATGCCACTGTCATTTTTATTTTTATTCAACTTTCATTTTTATTCAATTTACATTTCTATTAAACTTCCATTTTTTATTTAATTTCTAAATAGATCGTTAAGGTATAGTGGTTTCTGGATTAAACTTCCATGTTTAATTTTCTGCAACTTTCATTTTTATTTTTATTCAACTTCCATTTTTATTCAGTTTACATTTCTATTAAACTTCCTTTTTTATTTAATTTCCAAATAGATCGTTAAGGTATAGTTGTTTCTGGAATGAACTTCCATTTTTAATTTTCTGCAACTTCCATTTTTATTTTTATTTAACTTCCTTTTTAATTCAAGTTGCTTTTCTATTAAACTTCCTTTTTTATTTAATTTTCAAATAGATCGTTAAGGTATAGTGGTTTTTGAATTGAACTTCCATTTTTAATTTTATGCAACTTTCTTTTTTATTTTTATTCAACTTCCATTTTTATTCAATTTACTTTTCTTTTCAACTTCCTTTTTTATTTAATTTCCAAATAGATCGTTAAGGTAGAGTGGTTTTTGGATTGAACTTCCGTTTTTAATTTTATACAACTTTCATTTTTATTTTTATTCAAATTCCATTTTTATTCAATTTACTTTTCTATTAAACTTCCTTTTTTATTTAATTTCCAAATAGATCGTTAAGGTAAAGTGGTTCTGGATTGAATTTCCATATTTAATTTTCTGCAACTTTCATTTTTATTTTTATTCAACCTCCATTTTTATTCAATTTCCTTTTCTATTAAACTTCCTTTTTTATTTAATTTCGAAATATATCGCTAAGGTATAGTGGTTTCTAGAATGAACTTCCATTTTTAATTTTCTGCAACTTTCATTTTTATTTTTATTCAATTTCCATTTTTATTCAATTTACTTTTCTTTTAAACTTCCTTTTTTATTTAATTTCCAAATAGATTGTTGAGGTATAGTTGTTTCTGGAATGAACTTCCATTTTTAATGTGGTTTTTGGATTGAACTTCCATTTTTAATTTTATGCAACTTTCATTTTTATTTTTATTCAACTTCTATTTTTATTCAATTTCCTTTTCTATTAAACTTCCTTTTTTTATTTAATTTCCGAATAGATCGTTAAGGTATACTGGTTTCTGGATTGAACTTCCACATTTAATTTTATGCAACTTTCATTTTTATTTTTATTCAACTTCCATTCTTATTCAATTTACTTTTCTATTAAACTTCCTTTTTTATTTAATTTCCAAATAGATCGTTAAGGTAAAGTGGTTTCTGGATTGAACTTCCATATTTAATTTTCTGTAACTTTCATTTTTAATTTTATTCAACTTCCATAATTATTCAATTTCCTTTTCGATTAAACTTCCTTTTTTATTTAATTTCCAAATAGATCGTTAAGGTGTTGTGGTTTCTGGATTGTCTTCCATTTTTAATTTTCTGCAACTTTCATTTTTATTTTTATTTAACTTCCATTTTTATTCAATTTACTTTTCTATTAAACTTCCTTTTTTATTTAATTTCCAAATAGATCGTTTAGGTCTACTGGTTTCTGGAATGAACTTCCATTTTTTATTTTCTGCAACTTCCATTTTTATTTTTATTTAACTTCCTTTTTTATTCAAGTTTCTTTTCTACTCAACTTCCATTTTTATTTAATTTCCAAATAGATCGTTAAGGTATAGTGGTTTTGGATTGAACTTCCATTTTTAATTTTATGCAACTTTCATTTTTATTTTTATTCAACTTCCATTTTTATTCAATTTACTTTTCTATTAAACTTCCTTTTTTATTTAAGTTCCAAATAGATCGTTAAGGTATAGTTGTTTCTGGAATGAACTTCCATTTTTAATTTTCTGCAACTTGCATTTTTATTTTTATTTAACTTCCTTTTTTATTCAAGTTTCTTTTCTACTCAACTTCCTTTTTCATTTAATTTCCCAATAGATCGTTAAGGTAAAGTGGTTTCTGGATTGAACTTCCATATTTAACGTTCTGCAACTTTCATTTTTATTTTTATTTTTATTCAACTTCCATTTTTATTTAATTTCATTTTCTATTAAACTTCATTTTTTATTTAATTTCCAAGTAGATCGTTAAGGTATATTGGTTTCTGGATTGAACTTCCATTTTTAATTTTCTGCAACTTCCATTTTTATTTTTATTTAACTTCCATTTTTATTCAATTTACTTTTCTATTAAACTTTCATTTTTATTTAATTTCCAAATAGATCGTTAAGGTATAGTTGTTTCGGAATGAACTTCCATTTTTAATTTTCTGCAACTTCCACTTTTATTTTTATTTAACTTCCTTTTTTATTCAACTTTCGTTTCTACACAACTTCCTTTATTATTTAATTTCCAAATAGATCGTTAAGGTATAGTGGTTTTTGAATTGAACTTCCATTTTTAATTTTATGCAACTTTCATTTTTATTTTTATTCAACTTCCACTTTTATTCAATTTACTTTTCTATTAAACATCCTTTTTTATTTAATTTCCAAATAGATCGTTAAGGTACAGTGGTTTTTGGATTGAACTTCCATTTTTAATTTTATACAACTTTCATTTTTATTTTTATTCAACTTCCATTTTTATTCAATTTACTTTTCGATTAGACTTCATTTTTTATTTAATTTCCAAATAGATCGTTAAGGTATAGTGGTTTCTGGATTGAACTTCCATATTTAATTTTCCGCAACTTTCATTTTTGTTTTTATTCAACTTCCTTTTTTATTCAATTTTCTTTTCTATTAAACTTCCATTTTTATTTAATTTCCAAATATATCGTTAAGGTATAGTGGTTTCTGGATTGAACATCTATTTTTAATTTTATGCAACTTTCATTTTTATTTTTATTCAACTACCATTTTTATTCAATTTACTTTTCGATTAAACTTCATTTTTTATTTAATTTCCAAATAGATCGTTAAGATAAAGTGGTTTCTGGATTGAACTTCCATATTTAATTTTCTGCAACTTTCATTTTTATTTTGACTCAACTTCCATTTTTATTCAATTTCCTTTTCTATTAAACTTCCTTTTTTATTTAATTTCCAAATAGATCGTTAAGGTAAAGTGGTTTCTGGATTGAACTTCCATATTTAATTTTCTGCAACTTTCATTTTTATTTTTTTTCAATTTCCGTTTCTATTAAACCTCCTTTTTTATACAATTTCCAAATAGATCGTTAAGGTATAGTGGTTTCTGTATTGAACTTCCATTTTTAATTTTATTTAACTTCCATTTTCATACAATTTACTTTTCTATTAAACTTCCTTTTTTATATAATTTTGAAATAGATCATTAAGGTATACTGGTTTCTGGATTGAACTTTCATTTTTAATTTTCTGCAACTTCCGTTTTTATTTTTATTTAACTTCCTTTTTTATTCAAGTTTCTTTTCTACTCAACTTCCTTTTTTATTTAATTTCCAAATAGATCGTTAAGGTATAGTGGTTTTGGATTGAACTTCCATTTTTAATTTTATGCAACTTTCATTTTTATTTTTATTCAATTTACATTTCTATTAAACTTCCTTTTTTATTGAATTTCCAAATAGATCGTTAAGGTATAGTTGTTTCTAGAATGAACTTCCATTTTTAATTTTGTGCAACTCCCATTTTTATTTTTATTTAACTTCCTTTTTTGTTCATGTTTCTTTTCTACTCAACTGCCTTTTTTATTTAATTTCCAAATAGATCGTTAAGGTATAGTGGTTTTTGAATTGAACTTCCATTTTTAATTTTATGCAACTTTCATTTTTATTTTTATTCAACTTTCATTTTTCTTCAATTTACTTTTCTACAAAACTTCCTTTTTTATTTAATTTCCAAATAGATCGTTAAGGTATAGTGGTTTTTGGATTGAACTTCCATTTTTAATTTTATACAACTTTCATTTTTATTTTTATTCAACTTCCATTTTCATTCAATTTACATTTCTATTAAACATCCTTTTTTATTTAATTTCCAAATAGATCGTTAAGGTATAGTGGTTTTTAGATTGAACTTCCATATTTAATTTTCTGCAGCTTTCATTTTTATTTTTATTCAACTTCCATTTTTATTCAATTTACTTTTCTATTAAACTTCTTTTTTTATTTAATTTCCAAATATATCGTTAAGGTATAGTGGTTTCTGGATTGAACTTCCATTTTTAATTTTATGCAACTTTCATTTTTATTTTTATTCTACTTCCATTTTAATTCAATTTACTTTCCTATTAAACTTCCTTTTTTATTTAATTTCCAAGTAGAACGTTAAAGTATAGTGGTTTTTGGATAGAAATTCCATTTTTAATTTTATGCAACTTTCATTTTTATTTTTATTCTACTTCCATTTTTAATCAATTTACTTTTCTATTAAACTTCATTTTTTATTTAATTTCCAAATAGATCATTAAGGTATAGTGGTTTCTGGAATGAACTTCCATTTTTAATTTTCTGCAACTTCCATTTTTATTTTTATTTAACTTCCTTTTTTATTCAAGATTCTTTTCTACTCAACTTCCTTTTTTATTTAATTTCCAAATAGGTCGTTAAGGTATAGTGGTTTTTGGATTCAACTTCCATTTTTAATTTTATGCAACTTTCATTTTTATTTTTATTCAATTTACTTTTCTATTAAACTTCTTTTTTTATTTAATTTCCAAATAGATCGTTAAGGTAAAGTGGTTTCTGGATTGAACTTCCATATTTAATTTTCTGCAACTTTCATTTTTATTTTTATTCAATTTCCATTTTTATTCAATTTCCTTTTCTATTAAATTTCCTTTTTTATTTAATTTCGAAATAGATCGTTAAGGTATAGTGGTTTCTGGATTGAACTTCCATTTTTAATTTTCTGCAACTTACATTTTTATTTTTATTTAACTTCCATTTTTATTCAATTTACTTTTCTATTAAACTTCCTTTTTTATTAAATTTCCAAATAGATCGTTAAGGTATACTGGTTTCTGGAATGAACTTCCATTTTTAATTTTCTGCAACTTCCATTTTTATTTTTATTTAACTTCCTTTTTTATTCAAGTTTCTTTTCTACTCAACTTCCATTTTTATTTAATTTCCAAATTGATCATTAAGGTATAGTGGTTTTGGATTGAACTTCCATTTTTAATTTTATGCAACTTTCATTTTATTTTTATTCAACTTCCATTTTTATTCAACTTACTTTTCTATTAAACTTCCTTTTTTATTTAATTTCCAAATAGATCATTAAGGTATAGTTGTTTCTGGAACGAACTTCCATTTTTAATTTTCTGCAACTTCCATTTTTATTTTTACTTAACTTCCTTTTTTATTTGATTTCCAAATAGATCGTTAAGGTATAGTGATTTTTGAATTGAACTTCCATTTTTAATTTTAAGCAACTTTTATTTTTATTTTTATTCAACTTCCATTTTTATTCAATTTACTTTTCTATTAAACTTCCTTTTTTATTTAATTTCCAAATAGATCGTTAAGGTATAGTGGTTTTTGGATTGAACTTCCATTTTTAATTTTATACAACTTTCATTTTTATTTTTATTCAACTTCCATTTTTATTCAATTTACTTTTCTATTAAACTTCCTTTTTTATTTAATTTCCTAATAGATCGTTATGGTATAGTGGTTTCTAGATTGAACTTCCATATTTAATTTTCTGCAACTTTCATTTTTATTTTTATTCAACTTCCATTTTTATTCAATTTACTTTTCTATTAAACTTCATTTTTTATTAAATTTCCGAATAGATCGTTAAGGTAAAGCTGTTTCTGGATTGAACTTCCATTTTTAATTCTATGCAACTTTCATTTTTATTTTTATTCTACTTCCATTTTATGCAATTTACTTTTCTATTAAACTTCCTTTTTTATTTCATTTCCAAATAGATCGTTAAGGTATAGTGGTTTCTGGATTGAACTTCCATATTTAGTTTTCTGCAACTTTCTTTTTTATTTTTATTCAACTTCCATTTTATGCAATTTATTTTTCTATTAAACTTCCTTTTTTATTTAATTTCCAAATAGATCGTTAAGGTATAGTGGTTTCTGGATTGAACTTCCATATTTAATTTTCTGCAATTTTCATTTTTATTTTTATTCTACTTCCATTTTAATTCAATTTACTTTTCTATTAAACTTCCTTTTTTATTTAATTTCCAAATAGATCGTTAAGGTATAGTGGTTTCTAGATTGAAATTCCATATTTAATTTTCTGCAACTTCTATTTTTATTTTTATTCAACTTCCATTTTTATTTAATTTACTTTTCTATTAAACTTCCTTTTTAATTTAATTTCCAAATAGATATTTAAGGTATAGTGGTTTCTGTATTGAACTTCCATATTTAATTTTCTGCAACTTTCATTTTTATTTTTATTCAACTTCCATTTTTATTCAATTTATTTTTCTATTAAACTTCCTTTTATATTTAATTTCCAAATAGATCGTTAAAGTATAGTGGTTTTTGGATTGAACTTCCATTTTTAATTTTATGCAACTTTCATTTTTATTTTTATTCTACTTCCATTTTATGCAATTTACTTTTCTATTAAACTTCCTTTTTTATTTAATTTCCAAATAGATCGTTAAGGTATAGTGGTTTTTGGATTGAACTTCCATTTTTAATTTTATACAACTTTCATTTTTATTTTTATTCAACTTCCATTTTCATTCAATTTATATTTCTATTAAATTCCTTTTTTATTTAATTTCCAAATAGATTGTTAAGGTATACTGGTTTCTAGATTGAACTTCCATATTTAATTTTCTGCAACTTTCATTTTTATTTTTATTCAACTTCCATTTTTATTCAATTTACTTTTCTATTAAACTTCCTTTTTTATTTAATTTCCAAATAGATCGTTAAGGTATAGTGGTTTCTGGATTGAACTTCCATATTTAATTTTCTGCAACTTCCATTTTTATTTTTATTCAACTTCCATTTTTATTCAATTTACTTTTCTATTAAACTTCCTTTTATATTTAATTTCCAAATAGATCGTTAAAGTATAGTGGTTTTTGGATTGAACTTCCATTTTTAATTTTATGCAACTTTCATTTTTATTTTTATTCTACTTCCATTTTATGCAATTTACTTTTCTATTAAACTTCCTTTTTTATTTTATTTCCAAATAGATCATTAAGGTATAGTGGTTTCTGGATTGAACTTCCATATTTAATTTTCTCCAACTTTCATTTTTATTTTTATTCAACTTCCATTTTTATTCAATTTACTTCTCAATTAAACTTCCTTTTTTATTTAATTTCCAAATAGATCGTTAAGGTATAGTGGTTTTTGGATTGAACTTCCATATTTACTAGTACAAAAGTTGTAGGTAGACATAAATCTTGGTTGCAAATATAAGCTTCTGGAATTTTATACCTGATTTGTAGTGAATAACCACTAGCGCTGGTTAGACTTTGAGTCGTTTTTGCAAAATACCGGGTAGGAACTATGCCTTCTTGGATACAGTTCATGTCGGCACCACTATCCACTAAAGCAATAGCATCTTTGGTCATAAAGTCTGGTTCGATCATAAATGAAATTTTGATATACCATTTCTGGAAAGTAACTTGATTAACAAGTAATGAATACTGATCAGAAGATTCTAGTTGAGGTTGTTGAATATCTTTTTCTTCTTTTTTTTGAGATTCTTTCTGTTTAAGCTGACTATGAAGATACTTAATATCTTTGATTGCAGCTGTACTGGCGGTTTGCAAATGTTTGAGTTCTGTTTTTAAAATATTAATTTCCATTTTTAAATCCTGTATGGTAGTTGGTTTTTCTACAGTTGTAGAATTTAAATCCTGGATTCTTTTGAATACATCTTGAAGATTGTAAGAATTAACTAGTATTAAAGGTGGTTCTTGAATTGCCTGTTGATGTTCATAACACATTTTTAAATATTTTATTTTTACTTCTGGATCCTGGATTTGATCTGCTACAGCAAGCATATCTTTTTGTGTGTCTGTTAAAACATTAATACTGCTAGGCTCACCTAAATGTAAACCATTCATTTCTACTATTGATTTCCAATAGTTTATTTCTGATATTTGATTCTGGTTAGTTGGACAGGAGCATGAATTTTTTTCTGGTTCATCTTCATCTTCGCTATTGGAAGGGGAAGCTAATTCATTGATTTCATTTTCAGATGGAGATTGAGACATACTGTCTGTTAATTCTTCTTCCTCAATGGTTTGAAGAAGTTGACGTCGAATATCTGGATCTAGATTTAATTCATTAATTTTGGATTTGACTTTGGATTTGCATCGGTTAGCATAATGTCCTGTTTGGCCACATTTGTAGCACTTAATTTCTGATTTAGATTTTCCTTTGCTTTTGTTTGGATGGGAAGCTTTTTTGGAATAAAACTTCTTAGTGGGTTTCTGATGATAGGTTTTGGTAGACTTTTTTCGGATGTGTTTAGAAGATTTCTTATGAGAAATTTTTCTAGTTCCTGGATATTTAATACCTGGTTCATAAGCAAACTGGTCACAGAATTCTCCTAATTCTTTTCGTCCAGTTAAATTCTGTTGCTTCATTTGATAATGAAGTTTAAGGTCATTACACAGGGAAAGACCTTCATCGGTAACAATGGAACAAAGTTGTCCATAAGTATACTGTTCGTAAGGAATAGACATCCGGTCATGGCGGTCCCGAAGTTTTTTCCTAACACGTTCGGCAAAAAGGGTAGGAAGGCCATCAATAAATTTAGCCTTCCAATGACTACTGTTAGCATCAGGGCGTTGGGTAACCTTGATGAGGAAGACATCCTTGTACCAACGAAAATGAGTTAAGGAAGGACATCGTAAATTCTGGAGGAGTTCACGGCTACGATCCTGAGAACTAGTACTGGTACCAACAAAATGGAGGATGATGGTTTGAATAAGGGTATAAACAGCATCCTCTTGGTGAATAGGTTGTTGGGTAGTCGGATCAATTTCTAACTCAACAGCAGTAAGGATTTCATGATGTTGAGTGGGAGTGAGAATATTATCCCACCATCCTTTGAGTTGTCCGGTAAAGCCATTAATAATAAATTTAACAATGGCATGGTCACTATTACTGTATTGGTGACACACAGTGGCATACATCATCATCTGATGGAGTTTCTTGTAAATGCCATATTCTGATTCACCATCAATATTCCATTCGTAAATGGTTTTACCATGGTAGGATCCCTGGTCATTAAGATAAGTTTCCGCATAAAGGACATCTGGAGGAGTCAGTCGAGCATAATAATTCCTGGTTGGTGGTAATATAGCTGGTCGGGAGGAAGAATAAGAATGGAGTGTATTGACTGTTGCAGGGCCTTGGAAATTCAGTTGAATTTCATGAATCTGGGCTGGTGACAGATCATCGTCTGGGTCAGGGTCGGATCTAAGCATTTGGATAGATCCAGTAGGATCTTAGGTAGAACTGGGTTGAACATTTAATGTTTTCATTTTCTGTAAAAGAGTATCCATGAATTCGGTATTTGAAGCTTTTAACTTAAAGTTAGTTACTTCCAAAGGAGGCTTAATGGATACAGGGTGTATCATGGAAGGTCCACTAACAGGTGGAGCTAAGGTTCTATCCTTAAATGTATTTACTGCTTCTTCAATTCTGGTTAATTGTTTTCCCATTGTTTGGCAAAACAGATTGGTGTAATTTTGCTGTTTACAGACTAAACTTAAATCTGAGAGTTTAATATAGTCCGTTTTAGTAAATCTAGCTGATTAGGCATCGATATATGTTGTGGCGACGAGAGGTTGTCTGGTCGTCTCACCATTAGGAGCTAGTTCTAATGATTAAGGTGGTGGATGTAAGGCATGAATAGCCTGTCCTTCGGTTGTGGTCCAGGTTTTATACTGGTCTTCTAACACATTTAGTTGTGAGGTAAATACTGTATTATACCATTCCACAAAAGGTATTAATTTCTGGTGTAACTCAAGATGCTGATAATATTGAGTTTTGTATTCTTGTAACTGTTGAGAAGTATGGTTTGCAAAATACCATGTTCGAAAGTTCTGGTAAATAGGCTGCATAAATTCCTGGTTTAAATATTTACGATTTTCACTTCCTGGTGTAAAATCCATTAAATCTCAAAATTCATATCACTGGCCGTTGGGCTATCTGGTATTTGAGTCGTATAGACTCCATGTGGAATTTGATTATTAGAAATTCTAATTCCATGTATTTCTGTATTCATTGGATCTTCCTGAGGATCACTAGGTTGTCTGCTAGGAGGTCTGGGAACCTCTTGGAGTAATGAATCTACTGATTGTCTACTTGATTATGGTAAATCTACTCGATATGGGGGAATAGACCTAAAACTGTTATTAGAAAAACTTCTAGGTGCTGTTCGAAAACTAGCATTAGAAGAATTACTTCTAACTAGAGAAGGATTTTTCTGGAATTGGAGATAAACGTTACCTCCTTGTGTCTGGATAACATCATCTATGTTATGCTGGATGATTGCCCTTGGGGGTACCGCATTGGGAATATGCCATCTATCTGGAAAAGTAATGTCTTTCTAAGGAATTAATTTTGGAACTGCTACTTGACTGCTGTAAAGATTAGTTTCAATTAAAACTGTTTGTCCTGTTTCAGTTTTCTTTCTGGTGTAAGGATTTAAGGTAGTTAATACCTTAAGATATATCCTAGAGTGTACTAAAAAAGGGGGTGATCCTGGTTTATACTCATATCCATGAGTAAGAACTCTAAGTTCTAATACATCAGATAAATTAGCATCAGCCATTGCTATGCTAAGGTTTGGATAAACATCAAAATATACTGGTCCATGAGACAAACTAGTCTCGATTGCTCCCATTAGGGATGCTCTCCAGTTGAGACATCTTCCATCACGAAGTGTACATTGGATACTGGTATTTTGACCTAGAAGGGTCAAGGGTTTAAAAGCTATTTGTACGAGTCCAATATGGATGTACTTATATTTTCGGATAAAAGGGATAAAATCATTTATGTGAATTAATCGTATGATTTCATCATTATTCTGGATGTAAGCTGCATGCTCAAAGGTTTTAATTACCTGTTTACTGAAGAAATTAAAAGTTCCAATTTTATAAATGGTTTTTGGATCTACTGTTGGTATTGTCCACTTATCTAGTGCATCTTTGACATCTTGATAAGCCACTAATTCGGTTGCTTCTGCTATTGAGGAGACTGTGTTTCCTACAGTGGTTACTGAATCATTTCCTGGTATTTCTATGGGTATTTCATTGGTTGTTTCGGTCATTGTTGTATTGTGATCATATATGTATAATTTATTATTTTTATATATGTATTATGTGACTAGTTAAACTTGGCTCTGATACCATGATAGGTGCTCACTAAAGGTTTTGGCTAGCACGTCTGTCAACGACTTACAGGTAAATGGTCTACACACAATCCCTGCTATACGACCTACCTTACGCGACTTGGGTGACGTCCCACTAACCCTCACATTTAATTAACCTTACAATAGCACAAACCCAAGAATAATTATGCACATAATACATGTATAAATACAGTAAACTACAACATATATGATCTCATGAACTTACTGTTGAGGTGGAGGCCTTCTGGCCGCCCACGCCACTATCTGTTCGTTAATCAGAGTCTGAAGCTCAGCTATGCGCTGATCACACTCTGATATACGCTCAGATATATACGTCTGAGTATAAAAATCTATTGGTGTATTAAGATAATAATTTTTCTGATGTTGCCAAAACTCTAAATAAGATAATAACTGCTCTAAAGCATTAACAGAGGGCATCCATACTTACAAACATGGAGAGTGTTTCTAAAGCTTTTCTTATTATGGAAGAAGTACGACTATTTTACAAGAGGGGTTTGGAGAGATATTACAAAAGAGAGAAAGAAAATTGAAAATCTAAGCGTGCCTCAACAAGGGTGAGACCATCCCCTTAAATACTACAAAGAAGATAAGAGGGAACCTAACAGGAAGACAGGTGTTGCTTCTTAATAAGCTAACAGGATTACACCCTATCTTTATTTCAATCTTATCTTCAACTTTGTCAGAAAGTGGAGTTGTCCTCTCCATTTGACTGGTAGTGGGAATCTGCTTTTCCAAAAGTAGTTTGTCTGTTTGTGCCGACGCCTTAATGCTCGGGTCCTTTTCCTTTCCTGTCTTTGTCTTTAGTCATCTTTTCTGTGATTACAGCTGTTAATGAGTCCCAAAAGTCACCAAGATTGGGCTCATCTTCTTCTGGATCTTGTGACTCTCCTGCCAACACGTGTTCGGCTGGATCACTCCCTAGTTCTGACGGAGTCTGACTGGTGCCTGACCTCATAGAGACGTCATCATCTTGGCTGACTGTTTGGAGGAACTGTTCTTTCAGAAAATCCACGCTTTTAATTATTAATTCGTGTTCTGAAAAATGGGGATATTGCTGTTTTAATTCCTTTTGGATCTGCACAAAAGGATTACTGGATAATGCTGGTGATGGAGCTGGAAGAGCTGGCTGTTTAACTGTTTCCCAACATGCTTTGGTATGCTGTTGAATTTTCTGTACAGTCTCTGTTAAATTAGGGTTCATACCCTTATCCCACCATTTGACAAAAAAGATGCGTTTAAGGCGGGGAACCTTATTCTGGTAATCACAAGCAAAGTCCCATTTCCATATCCATGGGATACCAAAACGGATAGTAAAATGGACAAGAGATTTACTGATTGAAAGGTCTCTGTTTTTGTGTAACGCCCTCAAAATAATAACATTAAACCCATCAATATAAACATACATTTATATACAAAAGATCCACATTTGCTCAATTCATCAGAGTACTTCATTACAAAAGTATTACACGTTAACAACAAAGGTAAATGCCCTACGGGCTTACAGCTTTCCAAGTTAACACTTGGTTATAAAAGAGAGTATTGATTCGGTTACACATTAAGCCCTTGGCTTGAATTTACATGTAATACATCAAAAGGAGATAAGAGAACAAAAGTCTGTCCGCCTCTAGCCTCCCAAGCTATGTCCTTGGAGGTGGCATGCTACCTGTACCTGAAATGATGTTCCTATATAGGGTGAGCCACAGCCCAGCAGAGATATACTAAACCAACTATAAACAATGCCTAGAAGATTAGCAACTGATAGATGGTCGATACTTACACTTCCATTTACATCTTATTTCAATTCCATGACAACCAAGTCTACGTTACAATTCACTTTTCATTTATTGTTCAACTTTGGGTTTGAAAACAGGGCTCAGTACTCTGGCCAAAACATTTTGATGAGATTATAGTTCATCACTAGAACATTTTCAAAATTCACGGTGGATACACATTTTGGTGTTGTATCAATAACACATAAACTACTTCCATACTTCACGAACGATGATGATATACATTTTAGTGCTATATCAAATCAACAAACTTTTCAATAGATAAGCTTATGAGCTATATCACTACTACAACAGATAAGCATATGAGCTATATCAATATTACCACAGATAAGCATATGAGCTATATCAATACTACAACAAATAAGCATATGAGCTATATCAATACTACAACAGATAGGCATATGAGCTGTATCAACACTACAACAGATAAGCATATGAGCTATATCTACACTTCACTAGACAAGCATATGAGCTATATCTACACATCACTAGACAAGCATATGAGCTATATCTATACTTCACAAAGATAAGCATATGAGTTGTATCTTCACTTCTCTAGACAAGCATATGAGCTGTGTCTACGGAGTTCATCCCTCATCTCCTCCCAATCCTATCCGGTTTAGAGGTACATCCCCCATCTTCCCCTAAACCGCGGAGTACTTCCCCCATCTCCTCCTCTACACAAGCAATGCATATAAACACAGAATCATATACACATCGATCAATACATAAAGTTAATGTATTCTATCAACCGTCTACACATAATGCATATAAACACATTGGTCATATACACAATCACTCAATACATAAAGTTAATGTATTCTATCAACCGTCATACTCTATGACACAACCAAATGATTAGTTTTAGTTTGCCTAATCAACATGCATTGTCTACAACAATCATCACTACCCTCCACCGGTAGCCCAAAGCAATTATTTCTAAGCAGGAAATAAATGCACAACTGGATAATATATCAACATTACAACTAGATGAGCAATAAAAGATTCGTCTACACTCTTTAATCCCATACATTCCCAATTTCAACATTCTCAATTCAATTCCTCGCTTTCTTCAATTAATTATATGCATTAATTAGTTAAACCAATTAGGGCAAATTACCATAATTCACAAACAACCTTAAGGTTCCATTTCCATCAATGTCCCAACATTAATCTCATTTCTCTATGCCTAACATGCATATAGGTTCATATATTTAAAACCCCAACTCTTGTAAAATTACACAAAGGCCCAAACTTTCTCAAAATTACCCAACAACCCCCAACATATCAAAATGCTAAAATTCAAAGACAAAGCTCATAAAGAGAAGTAGGATATCCCTACCTCGAATGATGGGACGCAACGAAGAAGATGAAGAAATGGAAATGCTCCAAATCCCGAAATTTTCAGATTAAAAGATAGCCCTCGACGATCAACACAACTTTTGTAAAGGCCCAAGGTGAGAAAACAACTCCTACTAGATCAATCCTAAGAGAGAAGTTAGGGTTTTAGTGAGAGGAGCTCTCAAAATACCTTTTTGGAAAAGTAAGAGAGAGAAAAGATGTTGAAAAGTGAACAAAAAGGTCGGATCTCGGCTTTATATAAAAGTCGCCCCGCTCGAGCGGCAACATCCCCGCTCGAGCATCACTTACAGATCCCCGCTCGAGCGTCCAATTCCCCGCTCGAGCGGCGGATGCACGCTCCCAGAACTTTTACAGACATGATGCCCGCTCGAGCGTCAAAGTCCCCGCTCGAGCGTCAGACACATACTCTCGTTCGAGCGTCCAATCCCCTGCTCGAGCGTATACCACTGCAGACGAAATACTGGATGGGTGATTTCCTCGCTCGAGCGCCAACACCCCCGCTCGAGCGGACAAGCAACAACAGAGTCCCGCTCGAGCGTCATAATCGCCGCTCGAGCGGAAAGACCAAAAACTGGGCAAAGACTTTACGTTTTAAAACGCAACCAACTTATTCCCAACTTGCCCAACACAACCCCAAGATCGAACACAAAGAGAAAGGGATAGAAAGAGGATAAGACAACAACACCCTTACGAAATCGAATCCAGATTACAGTTAAGCACGAAAAGGAAAACCGGGATCGCTATAACCTCCCCCCCTTAAAGAATTTCGTCCCCGAAATTAAGGGTACGCCAAGACACAAGGCCAAATGATCACAGAGCGTTCAACAACCGAACCCCAAGGAAAGAAATTACTTTCACAACAAACCTCCGACTCACTCTTACCAAGGAAGATATTAACCAAGGGAACACATTCCAAACGACCACACCTTAGATACGGAAGCCTCAACAAACCAAACCTCCCCCGAAACTATTCACCAACAACCGACTAGCACCCCAAGCTAAGTCACTACTCAACAACACGACCAAAGCAAATCTTTAGAGTAGATAATAAGAAAA
Organism: Camellia sinensis; assembly: GCF_055761805.1. NCBI lineage: Eukaryota > Viridiplantae > Streptophyta > Magnoliopsida > Ericales > Theaceae > Camellia > Camellia sinensis. The sequence goes on along the minus strand of NW_028128987.1, from coordinate 41,330,374 downwards.
CATTTTCTTGTTCAAGAGGCATTTCTCAAAGATGTTTAAATTTTCAACGTTAGCGTTCCGGAATAAATCTTGCATTTTCCATACGAAGACTCAAAAGCTTTGTAAACATTTTTCACAAATACGGTGTTACCCAAAACGCAGAGTCATCCACAATTTATTTGCCCAAAAGATTAATCTGGAATTCTTCAAAATCCTTGAATTAAATCAACTTTTCAACAATGCAATTAGACGGTCCCAAACACTAGGAAAAGTTTATTTTCCATTTCTTTCCAAAGTAACACTATCAACAACCATCACTCACATGGTGATGCCACAACCAACATGGAACACAAGATTTCTATAATGATAGTTAATAGAAATAACAACAGTACTATCAACACATAAGGTATAAGAAATTCATGATTTTGCAATTTTATCCCGTCTCCCTTTACAAAAAAAAAGAGAGTCATAAATACGGCTCAGGACCTGGCCAACAACCAAATGAGATCACATCTCATCCCCACAATACCCCCCTTTAACTCACAAATGATATACATTATAGTGCTGTATCAATATCAAACCAAACATCATACATACATAATGTATAAAAGCCAATCATTCACAATGATCAATCAATACATATATTGGATGTATTATTCCAACCGTCAGATTCAATGACAAAACATGTTCGATTAGCTTCAGTTTTCCCTAATCAACATACAAAGTTTACAACCAACGAGACTAAACTCAAGGTGAGCAATGCCAACCCAAAACCCATTACTGACAAGCTGACTAATCAACTCAATAAACTCTACACTCAGTAATCCACACACTGATGTGCCACTCTAGCCACTGACCCCAACCACGGGGTTCTCTACACAAACCACAAATTTTGGAATCTCACCGGATCTCCTAAAACTGAACCGCATCAACACTGCGTCTAAGGGAATCATCATCCCCCACCATGGCTATATAGCAAGCCTGCTCACTTCCTTGACCAAAGAACGACATGGTCCACCTCAATCACAACAACCCGAACACGAAGGACCACCTTGACCAACGCTATACTCATTACTTTAGAACATGAACTGCTCTTCCTTCAAAGAATGCTGCCAGCATCCACTCACAACCCAAACCCAACAATTGACAACCAATCACAATACGAACACTACCCCTGTACAACTGATGGGGTCACCACGGGCTCACTGACTAGCAAGACCCAAAACACGAACCAACATACAGGTACCATTCCCACTAACTTGAGATACAAATCTCACATTCCCTCGAACATTCTCACATAGTCTTGCCAACACCGCGCAACTCTTGAAACCATCACATCTAACACATTCAACTGTACTAGGCAAAACCTCCTTATTTTGTAAGCCCTCTCACTCCCACACCGAGTCCCCCAATAACTCATAGGGTCCACTCGTTACTCTACTTCTTACTCGTCACTCATCTCGAGAGTACCATCAAGACACCCAGTCTCCGTGCCACACCACTAGCCAATGTTACCGCTAGACAACCACCATGAACCAAACCTCGACACCGTTACAAGTCGCCGACAAGACTCTCAAAGATTCACTCTTCTAACTTTCCAGAGGAGTAAAAGTTCTCGCCTCCCTCGTCATTAACCCACATCTTCATCCGCAAACACCATACCACTGTGACTCCATCCACGGGTCACTCTCCAACCACGGGCTATATACCCAATTAACCCTTCTGATAACATCCTCTTGAGTTCACCCGACAATAGACCGAAATCTATACTACGCACAAAATTTTAAGTGGGCAATACCCATGAAATTCCACACACTCGGCAAGTAAAACAGTTCTCGCTCCAATATTGCCTTGGCTAGGACACGCACCCCTCGGTGGTTCTTTCAAATTTTGAAAACATGGCTCCTCAGCCCTCATCTTTCCCAAATCAAGTCACACGTCTAATACCAAAAAAAAATTTTTTTTTTATGGTTTTACAGCAACTTTATACATTAATAAAACATCAGAGCTACAACATGCTCCAATTCACCCATTCCAGGGAAATTAACAAACAAAGCACATATGTATACATATAGATAAACAAACAGTTTAGATGTTTCAACATTCCCAAAACACATTGGTTACAAAACGGAACCCAATGATCACAAAACAATAATCCACCGATTACAAAACGGATTAGTCAAAACAAAACCAACCCCTCGGTATTACCACCACTGTCGTCCCTCGCTGGACCGCCAAAATTGGTCATCCCCAAACACAAGACAACCTACGAGTTTACTAAACACGGACAAGAACTACCGACGTGCCCCCTCTGTCCGCACCTGGAACAACTACAAACTTCCCCAACTGGGGCTTGGGAACTCGACCCTACCGAGGCCCTCGCAATCTGGCCTGCTAGTCCCCTAAAACGATACTGTTCCTGCCCATTCGAATGAAACTGAGCCTGGCTAGGTTGCAAAACCCCTAAAGAAGCCCCCGGCTGAGTACAGAAACGTCGAATATGACCCGGCTGATTACACATCCAACAAGTAGGCGGTGCCTGAGCACAAGACTGGTTCAGAATCTGGGCTGATGAAGACCCCAACAACTGCCTCCCTACTGAGCGGTTGATCGGCCCAAAACCCGGCTGGTTAGATGATCCTGGTGGTACAACCACTGGTTGAACTGCTAACCCTGCCCCCTTCCTCTGTGGGCAACCCGAAACCTTGTGGCCCAGTAGACCACATTTGAAACAAATGACTCACCTCTAATTACGTTCTTCCGAACCCAAATCCGACACTAGAAGGGTAGTTCTAGCCCGACCTCCCTGTTGCGGGTTTGAACCTCTCTGCCTCTTAAAAGGCCTACCAACACCCTGAGTCACAGGAGTCGCCGAGATGGCTTCCTCCCCACTCTGCCCCATTGCTAGCACCGCAGCCTCTACATGGGCGGCCGCCTCAACAAGCGCCCTATATCTTCTATGCCAAGACCCCACAATCCTATCACGGATGTCGTCACGCAGCTTACTCTCAAACTCGAAACAACGCAAGTCCTCCGTCTCCACCAATTCTGGAGCAAACCTCGCCAGGTTAGCAAACCATCTTTCGAACCGCACTAAAGGTGTAGTACCTCGGCGTAACTCCACAAACTGTTTCCGCAACTCTTCCCGAGCGAAAGGAGGGAAATCGCAACTTCCTCGCCTAGGCATCCTAGTAAAAGTAACAGAGACACATTAGCACACTCATACATGTGCCTAAGCTAAACACTCACGTCCTAATACATGGACAACTGCAATTCACTCCACGTAAGCACATAAACACATAAGCACTTACGAATTTCATTTCCGGATAATGATAGTCCCGAGGCGTTACTAGAGTTCCGGTTAGAAACAGCATTGATCAAGTGCCTTTCAAACAGGACTCCCAGAAACCCAAGGATCCAATCAACATCCTATAAACTAAATCCCATACCCACATAGTCACATAAGCATGTTATCAATTAAGCACATAGCATATGACACTACATCTAAGTCTCTATCAAGCGAGACAAACCCATTGTGATCCTAATCACTTCCCACGTACCCAAAGTATTTGAACCCGGTACGCTCTGATACCAAGTTGTAACGCCCTCAAAATAATAACATTAAACCCATCAATCTAAACATATATTTATATACAAAAGATCCACATTTGCTCAATTCATCAGAGTACTTCATTACAAAAGTATTACACGTTAACAACAAAGGTAAATGCCCTACGGGCTTACACCTTTCCAAGTTAACACTTGGTTATAAAAGAGAGTATTGATTCGGTTACACATTAAGCCCTTGGCTTGAATTTACATGTAATACATCAAAAGGAGATAAGAGAACAAAAGTCTGTCCGCCTCTAGCCTCCCAAGCTATGTCCTTGGAGGTGGCATGCTACCTGTACCTAAAGTGATGTTCCCATATAGGGTGAGCCACAGCCCAGCAGAGATATACTAAACCAACTATAAACAATGCCTAGAAGATTAGCAACTGATAGATGGTCGATACTTACACTTCTATTTACATCTTATTTCAATTCCATGACAACCAAGTCTATGTTACAATTCACTTTTCATTTCTTGTTCAACTTTGGGTTTGAAAACAGGGCTCAGTACTCTGGCCAAAACATTTTGATGAGATTATAGTTCATCACTAGAACATTTTCAAAATTCACGGTGGATACACATTTTGGTGTTGTATCAATAACACATAAACTACTTCCAGACTTCACGAACGATGATGATATACATTTTAGTGCTATATCAAATCAACAAACTTTTCAATAGATAAGCTTATGAGCTATATCACTACTACAACAGATAAGCATATGAGCTATATCAATATTACCACAGATAAGCATATGAGCTATATCAATACTACAACAGATAAGCATATGAGCTATATCAATACTACAATAGATAAGCATATGAGCTGTATCAACACTACAACAGATAAGCATATGAGCTATATCTACACTTCACTAGACAAGCATATGAGCTATATCTACACTTCACTAGACAAGCATATGAGCTATATCTATACTTCACAAAGATAAGCATATGAGCTGTATCTTCACTTCTCTAGACAAGCATATGAGCTGTGTCTACGGAGTTCATCCCCCATCTCCTCCCAATCCTATCCGGTTTAGAGGTACATCCCCCATCTTCCCCTAAACCGCGGAGTACATCCCCCATCTCCTCCTCTACACAAGCAATGCATATAAACACAGAATCATATACACATCGATCAATACATAAAGTTAATGTATTCTATCAAACGTCTACACATAATGCATATAAACACATTGGTCATATACACAATCACTCAATACATAAAGTTAATGTATTCTATCAACCGTCATACTCTATGACACAACCAAATGATTAGTTTTAGTTTGCCTAATCAACATGCATTGTCTACAACAATCATCACTACCCTCCACCGGTAGCCCAAAGCAATTATTTCTAAGCAGGAAATAAATGCACAACTGGATAATATATCAACATTACAACTAGATGAGCAATAAAAGATTCGTCTACACTCTTTAATCCCATACATTCCCAATTTCAACATTCTCAATTCAATTCCTCGCTTTCTTCAATTAATTATATGCATTAATTAATTAAACCAATTAGGGCAAATTACCATAATTCACAAACAACCCTAAGGTTCCATTTCCCTCAATGTCCCAACATTAATCTTATTTCTCTATGCCTAACATGCATATAGGTTTATATATTTAAAACCCCAACTCTTGTAAAATTACACAAAGGCCCAAACTTTCTCAAAATTACCCAACAACCCCCAACATATCAAAATGCTAAAATTCAAAGACAAAGCTCATAAAGAGGAGTAGGATATCCCTACCTCGAATGATGGGACGCAACGAAGAAGATGAAGAAACGGAAATGCTCCAAATCCTGAAATTTTCAGATTAAAAGATAGCCCTTGACGATCAACACAACTTTTGTAAAGTCCCAAGGTGAGAAAACAACTCCTACTAGATCAATCCTAAGAGAGAAGTTAGGGTTTTAGTGAGAGGAGCTCTCAAAATACCTTTTTGGAAAAGTAAGAGAGAGAAAAGATGTTGAAAAGTGAACAAAAATGTCGGATCTCGGCTTTATATAAAAGTTGCCCCGCTCAAGCGGCAACATCCCCGCTCGAGCGTCACTCACAGATCCCCGCTCGAGCGTCCAATCCCCCGCTCGAGCGGCGGATGCACGCTCCCAGAACTTTTACAGACATGATGCCCGCTCGAGCGTCAGACACATACTCCCGCTCGGGCGTCCAATCCCCTGCTCGAGCGTATACCACTGCAGACGAAATACTGGATGGGTGATTTCCCCGCTCGAGCACCAACACCCCCGCTCGAGCGGACAAGCAACAACAGAGTCCCGCTCGAGCGTCAAAATTGCCGCTCGAGCGGAAAGACCAAAAACTGGGCAAAGACTTTACGTTTTAAAACGCAGCCAACTTATTCCCAACTTGCCCAACACAACCCCAAGCTCGAACACAAAGAGAAAGGGATAGAAAGAGGATAAGACAACAACACCCTTACGAAATCGAATCCGGATTACAGTTAAGCACGAAAAGGAAAATCGGGATCGCTATATTTTGTTTAAGTAAGCATAAGCTCGAGAATAAGCTACATGCCACTCATTAAATGCTGTTCTAATGGTATCTGGTAGAATATCAAGAGAAAGCCCGAATTTATCCCACCAAACGAGGAACCAATTAGGGACATCATTTTTAAAGACGTCAGGGCAGATACGGATAAACCAAGAATGGTTTTTAATGGGATTCTGGTAATAAAAAACCTGGGTAAAAGCATCAATATAATCCCAGTAACTGTATTTGGTTTGCTTATTGCGCAAATCAATGTCTCTGGTAGTATGCGGATGAATGCCCCAAGTAGAAATGGGCATAAGTTGATGGATAATAATTTTACTGAATTGGATTGGGCTAGCGTTTTTATTAACATCATGTAAAGTGTGTTTGATTTCAGCTGCCCCGGTTTCTGTTAATATCTGTTCATAGATATATCGATACTAGTCAAAGTGAGGTGGAGATTGTTGCGTGGTAAGATACCGACGCTTGATCTCCCATGGATCGGTCATCCATTGCTCATCTGCTGTTTCAATATAGAGGACTATTTCCTCTGTAATACTGTTAGGGGTATACGGTTCTTCAGTCTTAAGGAGAATATCCTTAGCTGATGGATTACTAGTTTGACCTCTTAGAGGTGGAAATTCTGTTGGATCATAGCGGGGGTTGTGACCCCTGCCACGACCACGACCGCGGTAGCCTCTGCTGGTCATTCCTCTTTAGGATGAGATTTCTGTAAATATTCACGAGTTAAGAAATCAGGTAAAGAGTTAGTTTCGCCTTTGATATATTCAATATCAAAATCAAAATTAGATAAAAAAACTTTGCCAAGTCAAAAATATCTGTTTAGATGCAAGATTTTTAACATCCTTTTTAAAAATCTGTTTAGCAGCAAAGCAATCAACTCTGATGAGAAAATGCTGGTTTAAAAGATCATCCTGAAATTTAATAACACATTTAACAATAGCTAAACATTCCTGTTTAATGGTTAGATAATTTAAAGCGGCTTTATTCCAATGTCCAGAGTGGAATCGTAATAATTCTTCCTTCTGGGTATTGGGATTAAGCTGTTTTAAGATCCCACCAAATCCTTCATTGGAGGCATCTGTTTCTACAATCTTTTTCCAATTAGGGTTTGGTAACTGTAAGCAAGGTAGCTGTTGGACTTTAGCTTTAATTCTTTGAACTGCTAAAGTATGTTCTTCAGACCATGGTGGTGGATTCTTTCTAAGCCTGGTATACAGAATGTTAGTGTCTGCAGATAACTGATGATAATAATCTCGAACATAATTGAGATTTCCTAAGAATCTCTGTAACTGAGTTTTATCCTTAATTTCATCTGGAAATTTAGAAGCAAACTCCATACTCCTGTTGTTAGGAATAATACTTCCATTGGAGTTATTATGTCCTAAATATCTAACTGTTGCTTGAAATAAAAACATTTTAGGTGCTGAAAGCACTAATCCATTTCTGATAATAACATTCTTAAAAATATTAAGATGTTTAATATGCTGATCAATTGATGAAGAAAATATTAAAACGTCATCAATATAGGATAAAGCAAATTCTGTATAAGGAGTAAAAATATCATTCATGATATGTTGAAATTCTGATGGAGCATTTTTAAGTCCAAATGGCATGACATTCCATTCATAATGCCCAAAAGGTACTGTAAATGCTATTTTATAGCGATCCTGTTCTGCAATTTGCACTTGCCAATATCCTGATTTTAAATCAAATTTCGAAAATATGATTGCATCCTGTAGGCGATCTAGAAGATCTTTTTTATTCGGAATTGGATATCTGATCCATTGCAAAACTTCATTTAACGGTTTGTAATTGATTACAAGGCGTGGAATACCTCGTTCAATTTCTGCATTTTTATTGACATAAAAAGCAGTACAACTCCAAGGAGACTGGCTTGGTCAGATAAGCTTCTTTGAAAGAAGAGTTTGGATTTTTGTTTTACATAATTCCATATATTCCTTCTTCATTTGACTAGGACAAGCTCTAGTTGGAATATATTTTTCATTAAAAGTCGGTTCATAAGGTAGTGTCACTGTATGTTTCTTGCGTTCCCAAAAAGCATTTGGAACATCATTGCAAACTTCTGTTTTAAATTCATTTTCAAGTATTTTAATTTTTTGTTGTAAAGAAGGTTGTTGTAACCTTTGTTCTGTTGTCAAGAAATGAATTTCTTTTTGTAAAAAATTTATCTGTTTTTCTTTAAAAGTTACTAGATCACGAATTTGATCTAATTCTTTTGTATAAGGTTCTGTTATAAATTCAAAAATAATTTCTCTTCCCTGTATCTGGGAATAAATACCAGTTTGGTCAATTTTCTGGATAGGCATCAAAAGGCAGAGAAAAGGAGTGCCTAGAATTATATTTTGGGCAAGATTTTTGACTAGTACAAAAGATGTAGGTAGACATAAATCTTGGTTGCAAATATAAGCTTCTGGAATTTTATACCTGATTTGTAGTGAATTACCACTAGCGCTGGTTAGACTTTGAGTCGTTTTTGCAAAATACCGGGTAGGAACTATGCCTTCTTGGATACAGTTCATGTCGGCACCACTATCCACTAAAGCAATAGCATCTTTGATCATAAAGTCTGGTTTGATCATAAATGAAATTTTGATATACCATTTCTGGAAAGTAACTTGATTAACAAGTAATAAATACTGATCAGAAGATTCTGGTTGAGGTTGTTGAATATCTTTTTCTTCTTTCTGTTTAGATTCTTTCTGTTTAAGCTGACTATGAAGATACTTAATATCTTTGATTGCAGCTATACTGGCGGTTTGCAAATGTTTGACTTCTGTTTTTAAAATATTAATTTCCATTTTTAAATCCTGTATGGTAGTTGGTTTTTCTACAGTTGTAGAATTTAAATCCTGGATTCTTTTGAATACATCTTGAAGATTGTAAGAATTAACTGGTATTAAAGGTGGTTCTTGAATTGCCTGTTGATGTTCATAACACATTTTTAAATATTTTATTTTGACTTCTGGATCCTGGATTTGATCTGCTACAGCAAGCATATCTTTTTGTGTGTCTGTTAAAACATTAATACTGCAAGGCTCACCTAAATGTAAACCAATCATTTCTAGTAAACTTCCTTTTTTATTTAATTTCCAAATAGATCATTAAGGTATAGTGGTTTCTGGATTGAACTTCCATTTTTAATTTTTTGCAACTTTCATTTTTATTTTTATTCAACTTCCATTTTTATTCAATTTACTTTTCTATTAAACTTCCTTTTTTATTTAATTTCTAAATAGATCGTTAAGGTATAGTGGTTTCTGCATTGAACTTCCACATTTAATTTTATGCAACTTTCATTTTCATTTTTATTCTACTTCCTTTTTTATTCAGTTTACGTTTCTATTAAACATCCTTTTTTATTTAATTTCCAAATAGATCGTTAAGGTATTGTGGTTTCTGGATTGAACCACCATATTTAATTTTCTGCAACTTTCTTTTTTATTTTTATTCAACTTCCATTTTTATTCAATTTACTTTTCTATTAAACTTCCTTTTTTATTTAATTTCCAAATATATCATTAAGGTATAGTGGTTTCTGGATTGAGCTTCCATATTTAATTTTTTGCAACTTTCATTTTTATTTTTATTCAACTTCCATTTTTATTCAATTTACTTTTCTATTAAACTTCCTTTTTTATTTAATTTTCAAATAGATCGTTAAGGTATAGTGATTTTTTTAATGAACTTCAATTTTTAATTTTCTGCAACTTCCTTTTTTATTCAAGTTTCTTTTCCACACAACGTCCTTTTTTATTTAATTTCCAAATAGATGGTTAAGGTACAGTGGTTTTTGGATTGAACTTCCATTTTTAATTTTATGCGACTTTCATTTTTATTTTTATTCAACTTCCATTTTTATTAAATTTACTTTTCTATTAAACTTGCTTTTTTATTTAATTTCCAAATAGATCGTTAAGGTATAGTGATTTTTTGGTGGAACGTCCATTTTTAATTTTATGCAACTTTCATTTTTATTTATATTCAACTTCCATTTTTATTCAATTTACTTTTCTATTAAACTTCCTTTTTTATTTAATTTCCAAATAGATCGTTAAGGTAAAGTGGTTTCTGGATTGAACTTCCTTATTTAACGTTCTGCAACTTTCATTTTTATTTTTATTCAATTTCCTTTTCTATTAAACTTCCTTTTTTATTTAATTTCCAAATAGATCGTTAAGGTATAGTGGTTTCTGGAATGAACTTCCATTTTTAATTTTCTGCAACTTCCATTTTTATTTTTATTTAACTTCCTTTTTAATTCAAGTTGCTTTTCTATTAAACTTCCTTTTTTATTTAATTTCCAAATAGATCGTTAAGGTATAGTGGTTTTTGAATTGAACTTCCATTTTTAATTTTATGCAACTTTCATTTTTATTTTTATTCAACTTCCATTTTTATTCAATTTACTTTTCTTTTAAACTTCCTTTTTTATTTAATTTCCAAATAGACCGTTTACTTATAGTGGTTTTTGGATTGAACTTCCATTTTTAATTTTATACAACTTTCATTTTTGTTTTTATTCAACTTCCATTTTTATTCAAATTACTTTTCCGTTAAACTTCCTTTTTTATTTAATTTCCAAATAGATCGTTAAGGTAAAGTGGTTCTGGATTGAATTTCCATATTTAATTTTCTGCAACTTTCATTTTTATTTTTATTCAACTTCCATTTTTATTCAATTCACTTTTCTGTTAAACTTCCTTTTTTATTTAATTTCCAAATATATCGCTAAGGTATGGTGGTTTCTGGATTGAACTTCAATTTTTAATTTTCTGCAACTTCCATTTTTATTTTTATTTAACTTCCTTTTTTATTCAAGATTCTTTTCTACTCAACTTCCTTTTTTACGTAATTTCCAAATAGATCGTTAAGGTATAGTGGTTTTTGGATTGAACTTCCATTTTTAATTTTATGCAACTTTCATTTTTATTTTTATTCAACTTCCATTTTTATTCAATTTACTTTTCTATTAAACTTCCTTTTTTATTTAATTTCCAAATAGATCGTTAAGGTATAGTGGTTTTTGGATTGAACTTCCATTTTTAATTTTATGCGACTGTCATTTTTATTTTTATTCAACTTCCATTTTTGTTCAATTTCCAAATAGATCGTTAAGGTATAGTGGTTTCTGGATTAAACTTCCATATTTAATTTTCTGCAACTTTCATTTTTATTTTTATTCAACTTCCATTTTTATTCAGTTTACTTTTCTATTAAACTTCCATTTTTATTTAATTTCCAAATAGATCGTTAAGGTATAGTGGTTTCTTGAATGAACTCCTATTTTTAATTTTATGCAACTTTCATTTTTATTTTTATTCAACTTCCATTTTTATTCAATTTACGTTTCTATTAAACTTCCTTTTTTATTTAATTTCTAAATTGATCGTTAAGGTATATTGGTTTCTTGAATGAACTTCTATTTTTAATTTTCTGCAACTTCCATTTTTATTTTCATTTAACTTCCTTTTTTATTCAAGTTTCTTTTCTACTCAACTTCGTTTTTTATTTAATTTCCAAATAGATCGTTAAGGTATAATGGTTTTTGGATTGAACTTCCATTTTTAATTTTATGCAACTTTCATTTTTATTTTTATTCAACTTCCATCTTTATTCAATTTACTTTTCTATTAAACTTCCTTTTTTATTGAATTTCCAAATAGATCGTTAAGGTAAAGTGGTTCTGGATTGAATTTCCATATTTAATTTTCTGCAACTTTCATTTTTATTTTTATTCACCTTCCATTTTTATTCAATTTACTTTTCTGTTAAACTTCCTTTTTTATTTAATTTCCAAATATATCACTAAGGTATAGTGGTTTCTGGATTGAACTTCCATTTTTAATTTTCTGCAACTTCCATTTTTATTTTTATTTAACTTCCTTTTTTATTCAAGATTCTTTTCTACTCAACTTCCTTTTTTATTTAATTTCCAAATAGATCGTTAAGGTATAGTGGTTTTTGGATTGAACTTCCATTTTTAATATTATGCAACTTTCATTTTTATTTTTATTCAACTTCCATTTTTATTCAATTTACTTTTCCATTAAACTTCTTTTTTTTATTTAATTTCCAAATAGATCGTTAAGGTATATTGAACTTCCATTTTTAATTTTATGCGACTGTCATTTTTATTTTTTTTCAACTTCCATTTTTAATATTATGCAACTTTCATTTTTATTTTTATTCGACTTCCATTTTTATTCAATTTCCTTTTCTATTAAACTTCCTTTTTTATTTAATTTCGAAATAGATCGTTAAGGTATAGTGGTTTCTGGAATGAACTTCCATTTTTAATTTTCTGCAACTTCCATTTTTATTTTTATTTAACTTCCTTTTTAATTCAAGTTGCTTTTCTACTAAACTTCCTTTTTTATTTAATTTCTAAATAGATCGTTAAGATATAGTGGTTTTTGAATTGAACTTCCATTTTTAATTTTATGCAACTTTCATTTTTATTTTTATTCAACTTCCATTTTTATTCAATTTACTTTTCTTTTAAACTTCCTTTTTTATTTAATTTCCAAATAGACCGTTTATTTATAGTGGTTTTTGGATTGAACTTCCATTTTTAATTTTATACAACTTTCATTTTTGTTTTTATTCAACTTCCATTTTTATTCAATTTACTTTTCTATTAAACTTCCTTTTTTATTTAATTTCCGAATAGATCGTTAAGGTAAAGTGGTTCTGGATTGAATTTCCATATTTAATTTTCTGCAACTTTCATTTTTATTTTTATTCAACTACCATTTTTATTCAATTTTCTTTTCCGTTAAACTTCCTTTTTTATTTAATTTCCAAATATATCGCTAAGGTATGGTGGTTTCTGGATTGAACTTCAATTTTTAATTTTCTACAACTTCCATTTTTATTTTTATTTAACTTCCTTTTTTATTCAAGATTCTTTTCTACTCAACTTCCTTTTTTATTTAATTTCCAAATAGATCGTTAAGGTATAGTGGTTTTTGGATTGAACTTCCATTTTTAATTTTATGCAACTTTCATTTTTATTTTTATTCAACTTCCATTTTTATTCAATTTACTTTTCTATTAAACTTCCTTTTTTATTTAATTTCCAAATAGATCGTTAAGGTATAGTGGTTTTTGGATTGAACTTCCATTTTTAATTTTATGCGACTGTCATTTTTATTTTTATTCAACTTCCATTTCTATTCAATTTCCAAATAGATCGTTAAGGTATAGTGGTTTCTGGATTAAACTTCCAAATTTAATTTTCTGCAACTTCCATTTTTATTTTTATTTAGCTTCCATTTTTATTGAATTTACTTTTCTATTAAACATCCTTTTTTATTTAATTTCCAAATTGATTGTTAAGGTATAGTTGTTTCTGGAATGAACTTCCATTTTTAATTTTCTGCAACTTCCATTTATATTTTTATTTAACTTCCTTTTTAATTCAAGTTGCTTTTCTATTAAACTTCTTTTTTTATTTAATTTCCAAGTAAATCGTTAAGGTATTGTGGTTTCTGGATTGAACTTTCATTTTTAATTTTATGCAACTTTCATTTTTACTTTTATTTTACTTTCATTTTTAATCAATTTATTTTTCTATTAAACTTCCTTTTTTATTTAATTTCCAAATAGATCGTTAAGGTATAGTGGTTTCTGGAATGAACTTCCATTTTTAATTTTCTGCAACTTCCATTTTTATTTTTATTTAACTTCCTTTTTTATTCAAGATTCTTTTCTACTCAACTTCCTTTTTTATTTAATTTCCAAATAGATCGTTAAGGTATAGTGGTTTTTGGATTGAACTTCCATTTTTAATTTTATGCAACTTTCATTTTTATTTTTATTTATCTTCCATTTTTATTCAATTTCCTTTTCTATTAAACTTCCTTTTTTATTTAATTTCCAAATAGATCGTTAAGGTATAGTGGTTTCTGGATTGAACTTCCACTTTTAATTTTCTGCAACTTCCATTTTTATTTTTATTTAGCTTCCATTTTTAATGAATTTACTTTTCTATTAAACATCCTTTTTTATTTAATTTCCAAATTGATCGTTAAGGTACAGTTGTTTGTGGAATGAACTTCCATTTTTAATTTTCTGCAACTTCCATTTTTATTTTTATTTAACTTCCATTTTTATTCAATTTACTTTTCTATTAAACATCCTTTTTCATTTAATTTCCAAATTGATCGTTAAGGTATAGTTGTTTCTGGAATGAACTTCCATTTTTAATTTTCTGCAACTTCCATTTTTATTTTTATTTAACTTCCCTTTTAATTCACGTTGCTTTTCTATTAAACTTCCTTTTCTATTTAATTTTCAAATAGATCGTTAAGGTATAGTGGTTTTTGAATTGAACTTCCATTTTTAATTTTATGCAACTTTCTTTTTTATTTTTATTCAACTTCCATTTTTATTCAATTTACTTTTCTTTTAAACTTCCTTTTTTATTTAATTTCCAAATAGATCGTTAAGGTATAGTGGTTTTTGGATTGAACTGCCATTTTTAATTTTATGCAACTTTCATTTTTATTTTTATTTATCTTCCATTTTTATTCAATTTCCTTTTCTATTAAACTTCATTTTTTATTTAATTTCCAAATAGATCGTTAAGGTATAGTGGTTTCTGGATTGAACTTCCACTTTTAATTTTCTGCAACTTCCATTTTTATTTTTATTTAGCTTCCATTTTTATTGAATTTACTTTTCTATTAAACATCCTTTTTTATTTAATTTCCAAATTGATCGTTAAGGTACAGTTGTTTCCGGAATGAACTTCCATTTTTAATTTTCTGCAACTTCCATTTTTATTTTTATTTAACTTCCATTTTTATTCAATTTAGTTTTCTATTAAACATCCTTTTTCATTTAATTTCCAAATTGATCGTTAAGGTATAGTTGTTTCTGGAATGAACTTCCATTTTTAATTTTCTGCAACTTCCATTTTTATTTTTATTTAACTTCCTTTTTTATTCAAGATTCTTTTCTACTCAACATCCTTTTTTATTTAATTTCCAAAGAGATCGTTACGGTATAGTAGTTTTTGGATTGAACTTCCATTTTTAATTTTATGCAACTTTCATTTTTATTTTTTTTCCACTTCCATTTTTATTCAATTTACTTTTCTATTAAACTTCCTTTTTTATTTAATTTCCAAATCGATCGTTAAGGTAAAGTGGTTTCTGGATTGAACTTCCTTATTTAACGTTCTGCAACTTTCATTCTTATTTTTATTCGACTTCCATTTTTATTCAATTTCCTTTTCTATTAAAATCCTTTTTTATTTAATTTCCAAATAGATCGTTAAGGTATAGTGGTTTCTGGATTGAACTTCCACTTTTAATTTTCTGCAACTTCCATTTTTATTTTTTTTTAGCTTCCATTTTTATTGAATTTACTTTTCTATTAAACATCCTTTTTTATTTAATTTCCAAATTGATCGTTAAGGTATAGTTGTTTCTGGAATGAACTTCCATTTTTTATTTTCTGCAACTTCCATTTTTATTTTTATTTAACTTCCTTTTTGATTCAAGTTGCTTTTCTATTAAACTTCCTTTTTTATTTAATTTCCAAATAGATCGTTAAGGTATAGTGGTTTTTGAATTGAACTTCCATTTTTAATTTTATGCAACTTTCATTTTTATTTTTATTCAACTTCCATTTTTATTCAATTTACTTTTCTTTTAAACTTCCTTTTTTATTTAATTTCCAACTAGACCGTTTATTTATAGTGGTTTTTGGATTGAACTTCCATTTTTAATTTTATACAACTTTCATTTTTGTTTTTATTCAACTTCCATTTTTATTCAATTTACTTTTCTATTAAACTTCCTTTTTTATTTAATTTCCAAATAGATCGTTAAGGTAAAGTGCTTCTGGATTGAATTTCCATATTTAATTTTCCGCAACTTTCATTTTTATTTTTATTCAACTTCCATTTTTATTTAATTTACTTTTCTGTTAAACTTCCTTTTTTATTTAATTTCCAAATATATTGCTAAGGTATGGTGGTTTCTGGATTGAACTTCCATTTTTAATTTTCTGCAACTTCCATTTTTATTTTTATTTAACTTCCTCTTTTATTCAAGATTCTTTTCTACTCAACTTCCTTTTTTATTTAATTTCCAAATAGATCGTTAAGGTATAGTGGTTTTTGGATTGAACTTCCATTTTTAATTTTATGCAACTTTCATTTTTATTTTTATTCAACTTCCATTTTTATTCAATTTACTTTTCTATTAAACTTCCTTTTTTATTTAATTTCCAAATAGATCGTTAAGGTATAGTGGTTTTTGGATTGAACTTCCATTTTTAATTTTATGCGACTGTCATTTTTATTTTTATTCAACTTCCATTTTTATTCAATTTCCAAATAGATCGTTAAGGTATAGTGGTTTCTGGATTAAACTTCCATATTTAATTTTCTGCAGCTTTCATTTTTATTTTTATTCAATTTCCATTTTTATTCAGTTTACTTTTCTATTAAACTTCCTTTTTTATTTAATTTCCAAATAGATCGTTACGGTATAGTGGTTTTTGGATTGAACTTCCATTTTTAATTTTATGCGACTGTCATTTTTATTTTTATTCAACTTCCATTTCTATTCAATTTCCAAATAGATCGTTAAGGTATAGTGGTTTCTGGATTAAACTTCCATATTTAATTTTCTGCAACTTCCATTTTTATTTTTATTTAGCTTCCATTTTTATTGAATTTACTTTTCTATTAAACATCCTTTTTTATTTAATTTCCAAATTGATTGTTAAGGTATAGTTGTTTCTGGAATGAACTTCCATTTTTAATTTTCTGCAACTTCCATTTTTATTTTTATTTAACTTCCTTTTTAATTCAAGTTGCTTTTCTATTAAACTTCTTTTTTTATTTAATTTCCAAGTAGATCGTTAAGGTATTGTGGTTTCTGGATTGAACTTTCATTTTTAATTTTATGCAACTTTCATTTTTACTTTTATTTTACTTTCATTTTTAATCAATTTATTTTTCTATTAAACTTCCTTTTTTATTTAATTTCCAAATAGATCGTTAAGGTATAGTGGTTTCTGGAATGAACTTCCATTTTTAATTTTCTGCAACTTCCATTTTTATTTTTATTTAACTTCCTTTTTTATTCAAGATTCTTTTCTACTCAACTTCCTTTTTTATTTAATTTCCAAATAGATCGTTAAGGTATAGTGGTTTTTGGATTGAACTTCCATTTTTAATTTTATGCAACTTTCATTTTTATTTTTATTTATCTTCCATTTTTATTCAATTTCCTTTTCTATTAAACTTCCTTTTTTATTTAATTTCCAAATAGATCGTTAAGGTAAAGTGGTTTCTGGATTGAACTTCCTTATTTAACGTTCTGCAACTTTCATTCTTATTTTTATTCGACTTCCATTTTTATTCAATTTCCTTTTCTATTAAAATCCTTTTTTATTTAATTTCCAAATAGATCGTTAAGGTATAGTGGTTTCTGGATTGAACTTCCACTTTTAATTTTCTGCAACTTCCATTTTTATTTTTATTTAGCTTCCATTTTTATTGAATTTACTTTTCTATTAAACATCCTTTTTTATTTAATTTCCAAATTGATCGTTAAGGTACAGTTATTTGTGGAATGAACTTCCATTTTTAATTTTCTGCAACTTCCATTTTTATTTTTATTCCATTTTTATTTTTATTTAACTTCAATTTTTATTCAATTTACTTTTCTATTAAACATCCTTTTTCATTTAATTTCCAAATTGATCGTTAAGGTATAGTTGTTTCTGGAATGAACTTCCATTTTTAATTTTCTGCAACTTCCATTTTTATTTTTATTTAACTTCCCTTTTAATTCACGTTGCTTTTCTATTAAACTTCCTTTTTTATTTAATTTTCGAATAGATCCTTAAGGTATAGTGGTTTTTGAATTGAACTTCCATTTTTAATTTTATGCAACTTTCTTTTTTATTTTTATTCAACTTCCATTTTTATTCAATTTACTTTTCTTTTAAACTTCCTTTTTTATTTAATTTCCAAATAGATCGTTAAGGTATAGTGGTTTTTGGATTGAACTTCCATTTTTAATTTTATGCAACTTTCATTTTCATTTTTATTTATCTTCCATTTTTATTCAATTTCCTTTTCTATTAAACTTCCTTTTTTATTTAATTTCCAAATAGATCGTTAAGGTATAGTGGTTTCTGGATTGAACTTCCACTTTTAATTTTCTGCAACTTCCATTTTTATTTTTATTTAGCTTCCATTTTTATTGAATTTACTTTTCTATTAAACATCCTTTTTTATTTAATTTCCAAATTGATCGTTAAGGTACAGTTGTTTCTGGAATGAACTTCCATTTTTAATTTTCTGCAACTTCCATTTTTATTTTTATTTAACTTCCATTTTTATTCAATTTACTTTTCTATTAAACATCCTTTTTCATTTAATTTCCAAATTGATCGTTAAGGTATAGTTGTTTCTGGAATGAACTTCCATTTTTAATTTTCTGCAACTTCCATTTTTATTTTTATTGAACTTCCTTTTTTATTCAAGATTCTTTTCTACTCAACTTCCTTTTTTATTTAATTTCCAAAGAGATCGTTACGGTATAGTAGTTTTTGGATTGAACTTCCATTTTTAATTTTATGCCACTTTCATTTTTATTTTTTTTCCACTTCCATTTTTATTCAATTTACTTTTCTATTAAACTTCCTTTTTTATTTAATTTCCAAATCGATCGTTAAGGTAAAGTGGTTTCTGGATTGAACTTCCTTATTTAACGTTCTGCAACTTTCATTCTTATTTTTATTCGACTTCCATTTTTATTCAATTTCCTTTTCTATTAAAATCCTTTTTTATTTAATTTCCAAATAGATCGTTAAGGTATAGTGGTTTCTGGATTGAACTTCCACTTTTAATTTTCTGCAACTTCCATTTTTATTTTTTTTTAGCTACCATTTTTATTGAATTTACTTTTCTACTAAACATCCTTTTTTATTTAATTTCCAAATTGATCGTTAAGGTATAGTTGTTTCTGGAATGAACTTCCATTTTTTATTTTCTGCAACTTCCATTTTTATTTTTATTTAACTTCCTTTTTGATTCAAGTTGCTTTTCTATTAAACTTCCTTTTTTATTTAATTTCCAAATAGATCGTTAAGGTATAGTGGTTTTTGAATTGAACTTCCATTTTTAATTTTATGCAACTTTCATTTTTATTTTTATTCAACTTCCATTTTTATTCAATTTACTTTTCTTTTAAACTTCCTTTTTTATTTAATTTCCAAATAGACCGTTTATTTATAGTGGTATTTGGATTGAACTTCCATTTTTAATTTTATACAACTTTCATTTTTGTTTTTATTCAACTTCCATTTTTATTCAATTTACTTTTCCATTAAACTTCCTTTTTTATTTAATTTCCAAATAAATCGTTAAGGTAAAGTGCTTCTGGATTGAATTTCCATATTTAATTTTCTGCAACTTTCATTTTTAATTTTATTCAACTTCCATTTTTATTCAATTTACTTTTCTGTTAAACTTTCTTTTTTATTTAATTTCCAAATATATCGGTAAGGTATGGTGGTTTCTGGATTGAACTTCCATTTTTAATTTTCTGCAACTTCCATTTTTATTTTTATTTAACTTCCTTTTTTATTTAAGATTCTTTTCTATTAAACTTCCTTTTTTATTTAATTTCCAAATAGATCGTTAAGGTATAGTGGTTTTTGGATTGAACTTCCATTTTTAATTTTCTGCAACTTCCATTTTTATTTTTATTTAACTTCCATTTTTATTCAATTTACTTTTCTATTAAACATCCTTTTTCATTTAATTTCCAAATTGATCGTTAAGATATAGTTGTTTCTGGAATGAACTTCCATTTTTAATTTTCTGCAACTTCCATTTTTATTTTTATTTAACTTCCTTTTTAATTCAAGTTGCTTTTCTATTAAACTTCATTTTTTATTTAATTTCCAAATAGATCGTTAAGGTATAGTGGTTTCTGGATTGAACTTCCACTTTCAATTTTCTGCAACTTCCATTTTTATTTTTATTTAACTTCCATTTTTATTCAATTTACTTTTCTATTAAACATCCGTTTTTATTTAATTTCCAAATAGATCGTTAAGGTATAGTGGTTTTTGGATTGAACTACCATATTTAATTTTCTGCAACTTTCATTTTTATTTTTATTCAACTTCCATTTTTATTCAGTTTACTTTTCTATTAAACTTCCATTTTTATTTAATTTCCAAACAGATCGTTAAGGTATAGTTGTTTCTGGATTGAACTTCCATTTTTAATTTTATGCAACTTTCATTTTTATTTTTATTCTACTTCCATTTAAATTCAATTTACTTTCCTCTTAAACTTCTTTTTTTATTTAATTTCCAAGTAGATCGTTAAGGTATTGTGGTTTCTGGATTGAACTTCCATTTTTAATTTTATGCAACTTTCATTTTTACTTTCATTTTACTTCCATTTTTAATCAATTTATTTTTCTATTAAACTTCCTTTTTTATTTAATTTCCAAATAGATCGTTAAGGTATAGTGGTTTCTGGAATGAACTTCCATTTTTAATTTTCTGCAACTTCCATTTTTATTTTTATTTAACTTCCTTTTTTATTCAAGATTCTTTTCTACTCAACTTCCTTTTTTATTTAATTTCCAAATAGATCGTTAAGGTATTGCGGTTTTTGGATTGAACTTCCATTTTTAATTTTATGCAACTTTCATTTTTATTTTTATTCAACTTCCATTTTTATTCAATTTACTTTTCTATTAAACTTCCTTTTTTATTTAATTTCCAAATAGATCGTTAAGGTAAAGTGGTTTCTGGATTGAACTTCCTTATTTAACGTTCTGCAACTTTCATTTTTATTTTTATTCAACTTTCATTTTTATTCAATTTACTTTTCTATTAAACTTCCTTTTTTATTTAATTTCCAAATAGATCGTTAAGGTATAGTGGTTTCTAGATTGAACTTCCATTTTTAATTTTCTGCAACTTCCATTTTTATTTTTGTTTAACTTCCATTTTTATTCAATTTACTTTTCTATTAAACATCCTTTTTCATTTAATTTCCAAATTGATCGTTAAGGTATAGTTGTTTCTGGAATGAACTTCCATTTTTAATTTTCTGCAACTTCCATTTTTATTTTTATTTAACTTCCCTTTTAATTCACGTTGCTTTTCTATTAAACTTTGTTTTTTATTTAATTTTCAAATAGATCGTTAAGGTATAGTGGTTTTTGAATTGAACTTCCATTTTTAATTTTATGCAACTTTCTTTTTTATTTTTATTCAACTTCCATTTTTATTCAATTTACTTTTCTTTTAAACTTCCTTTTTTATTTAATTTCCAAATAGATCGTTAAGGTATAGTGGTTTTTGGATTGAACTTCTATTTTTAATTTTATGCAACTTTCATTTTTATTTTTATTTATCTTCCATTTTTATTCAATTTCCTTTTCTATTCAACTTCCTTTTTTATTTAATTTCCAAATAGATCGTTAAGGTATAGTGGTTTCTGGATTGAACTTCCACTTTTAATTTTCTGCAACTTCCAATTTTATTTTTATTTAGCTTCCATTTTTATTGAATTTACTTTTCTATAAAACATCCTTTTTTATTTAATTTCCAAATTGATCGTTAAGGTACAGTTGTTTCTGGAATGAACTTCCATTTTTAATTTTCTGCAACTTCCATTTTTATTTTTATTTAACTTCCATTTTTATTCAATTTACTTTTCTATTAAACATCCTTTTTCATTTAATTTCCAAATTGATCGTTAAGGTATAGTTGTTTCTGGAATGAACTTCCATTTTTAATTTTCTGCAACTTCCATTTTTATTTTTATTTAACTTCCTTTTTTATTCAAGATTCTTTTCTACTCAACTTCCTTTTTTATTTAATTTCCAAATAGATCGTTACGGTATAGTGGTTTTTGGATTGAACTTCCATTTTTAATTTTATGCAACTTTCATTTTTATTTTTTTTCCACTTCCATTTTTATTCAATTTACTTTTCTATTAAACTTCGTTTTTTATTTAATTTCCAAATCGATTGTTAAGGTAAAGTGGTTTCTGGATTGAACTTCCTTATTTAACGTTCTGCAACTTTCATTTTTATTTTTATTCGACTTCCATTTTTATTCAATTTCCTTTTCTATTAAACTTCCTTTTTTATTTAATTTCCAAATAGATCGTTAAGGTATAGTGGTTTCTGGATTGAACTTCCACTTTTAATTTTCTGCAACTTCCATTTTTATTTTTATTTAGCTTCCATTTTTATTGAATTTACTTTTCTATTAAACATCCTTTTTTATTTAATTTCCAAATTGATCGTTAAGGTATAGTTGTTTCTGGAATGAACTTCCATTTTTTATTTTCTGCAACTTCCATTTTTATTTATATTTAACTTCCTTTTTGATTCAAGTTACTTTTCTATTAAACTTCCTTTTTTATTTAATTTCCAAATAGATCGTTAAGGTATAGTGGTTTTTGAATTGAACTTCCATTTTTAATTTTATGCAACTTTCATTTTTATTTTTATTCAACTTCCATTTTTATTCAGTTTACTTTTCTTTTAAACTACCTTTTTTATTTAATTTCCAAATAGACCGTTTATTTATAGTGGTTTTTGGATTGAACTTCCATTTTTAATTTTATGCAACTTTCATTTTTGTTTTTATTCAACTTCCATTTTTATTCAATTTACTTTTCTATTAAACTTCCTTTTTTATTTAATTTCCAAATAGATCGTTAAGGTAAAGTGGTTCTGGATTGAATTTCCATATTTAATTTTCTGCAACTTTCATTTTTATTTTTATTCAACTTCCATTTTTATTCAATTTACTTTTCTGTTAAACTTCCTTTTTAATTTAATTTCCAAATATATCGCTAAGGTATGGTGGTTTCTGGATTGAACTTCCATTTTTAATTTTCTGCAACTTCCATTTTTATTTTTATTTAACTTCCTTTTTTATTTAAGATTCTTTTCTATTAAACTTCCTTTTTTATTTAATTTCCAAATAGATCGTTAAGGTATAGTGGTTTTTGGATTGAACTTCCATTTTTAATTTTCTGCAACTTCCATTTTTATTTTTATTTAACTTCCATTTTTATTCAATTTACTTTTCTATTAAACATCCTTTTTCATTTAATTTCCAAATTGATCGTTAAGATATAGTTGTTTCTGGAATGAACTTCCATTTTTAATTTTCTGCAACTTCCATTTTTATTTTTATTTAACTTCCTTTTTAATTCAAGTTGCTTTTCTATTAAACTTCATTTTTTATTTAATTTCCAAATAGATCGTTAAGGTATAGTGGTTTCTGGATTGAACTTCCACTTTCAATTTTCTGCAACTTCCATTTTTATTTTTATTTAACTTCCATTTTTATTCAATTTACTTTTCTATTAAACATCCGTTTTTATTTAATTTCCAAATAGATCGTTAAGGTATAGTGGTTTTTGGATTGAACTACCATATTTAATTTTCTGCAACTTTCATTTTTATTTTTATTCAACTTCCATTTTTATTCAGTTTACTTTTCTATTAAACTTCCATTTTTATTTAATTTCCAAACAGATCGTTAAGGTATAGTTGTTTCTGGATTGAACTTCCATTTTTAATTTTATGCAACTTTCATTTTTATTTTTATTCTACTTCCATTTAAATTCAATTTACTTTCCTCTTAAACTTCTTTTTTTATTTAATTTCCAAGTAGATCGTTAAGGTATTGTGGTTTCTGGATTGAACTTCCATTTTTAATTTTATGCAACTTTCATTTTTACTTTCATTTTACTTCCATTTTTAATCAATTTATTTTTCTATTAAACTTCCTTTTTTATTTAATTTCCAAATAGATCGTTAAGGTATAGTGGTTTCTGGAATGAACTTCCATTTTTAATTTTCTGCAACTTCCATTTTTATTTTTATTTAACTTCCTTTTTTATTCAAGATTCTTTTCTACTCAACTTCCTTTTTTATTTAATTTCCAAATAGATCGTTAAGGTATTGCGGTTTTTGGATTGAACTTCCATTTTTAATTTTATGCAACTTTCATTTTTATTTTTATTCAACTTCCATTTTTATTCAATTTACTTTTCTATTAAACTTCCTTTTTTATTTAATTTCCAAATAGATCGTTAAGGTAAAGTGGTTTCTGGATTGAACTTCCTTATTTAACGTTCTGCAACTTTCATTTTTATTTTTATTCAACTTTCATTTTTATTCAATTTACTTTTCTATTAAACTTCCTTTTTTATTTAATTTCCAAATAGATCGTTAAGGTATAGTGGTTTCTAGATTGAACTTCCATTTTTAATTTTCTGCAACTTCCATTTTTATTTTTGTTTAACTTCCATTTTTATTCAATTTACTTTTCTATTAAACATCCTTTTTCATTTAATTTCCAAATTGATCGTTAAGGTATAGTTGTTTCTGGAATGAACTTCCATTTTTAATTTTCTGCAACTTCCATTTTTATTTTTATTTAACTTCCCTTTTAATTCACGTTGCTTTTCTATTAAACTTTGTTTTTTATTTAATTTTCAAATAGATCGTTAAGGTATAGTGGTTTTTGAATTGAACTTCCATTTTTAATTTTATGCAACTTTCTTTTTTATTTTTATTCAACTTCCATTTTTATTCAATTTACTTTTCTTTTAAACTTCCTTTTTTATTTAATTTCCAAATAGATCGTTAAGGTATAGTGGTTTTTGGATTGAACTTCTATTTTTAATTTTATGCAACTTTCATTTTTATTTTTATTTATCTTCCATTTTTATTCAATTTCCTTTTCTATTCAACTTCCTTTTTTATTTAATTTCCAAATAGATCGTTAAGGTATAGTGGTTTCTGGATTGAACTTCCACTTTTAATTTTCTGCAACTTCCAATTTTATTTTTATTTAGCTTCCATTTTTATTGAATTTACTTTTCTATAAAACATCCTTTTTTATTTAATTTCCAAATTGATCGTTAAGGTACAGTTGTTTCTGGAATGAACTTCCATTTTTAATTTTCTGCAACTTCCATTTTTATTTTTATTTAACTTCCATTTTTATTCAATTTACTTTTCTATTAAACATCCTTTTTCATTTAATTTCCAAATTGATCGTTAAGGTATAGTTGTTTCTGGAATGAACTTCCATTTTTAATTTTCTGCAACTTCCATTTTTATTTTTATTTAACTTCCTTTTTTATTCAAGATTCTTTTCTACTCAACTTCCTTTTTTATTTAATTTCCAAATAGATCGTTACGGTATAGTGGTTTTTGGATTGAACTTCCATTTTTAATTTTATGCAACTTTCATTTTTATTTTTTTTCCACTTCCATTTTTATTCAATTTACTTTTCTATTAAACTTCGTTTTTTATTTAATTTCCAAATCGATTGTTAAGGTAAAGTGGTTTCTGGATTGAACTTCCTTATTTAACGTTCTGCAACTTTCATTTTTATTTTTATTCGACTTCCATTTTTATTCAATTTCCTTTTCTATTAAACTTCCTTTTTTATTTAATTTCCAAATAGATCGTTAAGGTATAGTGGTTTCTGGATTGAACTTCCACTTTTAATTTTCTGCAACTTCCATTTTTATTTTTATTTAGCTTCCATTTTTATTGAATTTACTTTTCTATTAAACATCCTTTTTTATTTAATTTCCAAATTGATCGTTAAGGTATAGTTGTTTCTGGAATGAACTTCCATTTTTTATTTTCTGCAACTTCCATTTTTATTTATATTTAACTTCCTTTTTGATTCAAGTTACTTTTCTATTAAACTTCCTTTTTTATTTAATTTCCAAATAGATCGTTAAGGTATAGTGGTTTTTGAATTGAACTTCCATTTTTAATTTTATGCAACTTTCATTTTTATTTTTATTCAACTTCCATTTTTATTCAGTTTACTTTTCTTTTAAACTACCTTTTTTATTTAATTTCCAAATAGACCGTTTATTTATAGTGGTTTTTGGATTGAACTTCCATTTTTAATTTTATGCAACTTTCATTTTTGTTTTTATTCAACTTCCATTTTTATTCAATTTACTTTTCTATTAAACTTCCTTTTTTATTTAATTTCCAAATAGATCGTTAAGGTAAAGTGGTTCTGGATTGAATTTCCATATTTAATTTTCTGCAACTTTCATTTTTATTTTTATTCAACTTCCATTTTTATTCAATTTACTTTTCTGTTAAACTTCCTTTTTAATTTAATTTCCAAATATATCGCTAAGGTATGGTGGTTTCTGGATTGAACTTCCATTTTTAATTTTCTGCAACTTCCATTTTTATTTTTATTTAACTTCCTTTTTTATTCAATATTCTTTTCTACTCAACTTCCTTTTTTATTTAATTTCCAAATAGATCGTTAAGGTATAGTGGTTTTTGGATTGAACTTCCATTTTTTATTTTATGCAACTTTCATTTTTATTTTTATTCAACTTCCATTTTTATTCAATTTACTTTTCTATTAAACTTCCTTTTTTATTTAATTTCCAAATAGATCGTTAAGGTATAGTGGTTTTTGGATTGAACTTCCATTTTTAATTTTATGCGACTGTCATTTTTATTTTTATTCAACTTCCATTTTTATTCAATTTCCAAATAGATCGTTAATGTATAGTGGTTTCTGGATTAAACTTCCATATTTAATTTTCTGCAACTTTCATTTTTATTTTTATTCAACTTCCATTTTTATTCAGTTTACTTTTCTATTAAACTTCCATTTTTATTTAATTTCCAAATAGATCGTTAAGGTATAGTTGTTTCTGGATTGAACTTCCATTTTTAATTTTATGCAACTTTCATTTTTATTTTTATTCTACTTCCATTTTAATTCAATTTACTTTCCTCTTAAACTTCTTTTTTTATTTAATTTCCAAGTAGATCGTTAAGGTATTGTGGTTTCTGGATTGAACTTCCATTTTTAATTTTCTGCAACTTCCATTTTTATTTTTATTTAACTTCCATTTTTATTCAATTTACTTTTCTGTTAAACATCCTTTTTCATTTAATTTCCAAATTGATCGTTAAGGTATAGTTGTTTCTGGAATGAACTTCCATTTTTAATTTTCTGCAACTTCCATTTTTATTTTTATTTAACTTCCTTTTTAATTCAAGTTGCTTTTCTATTAAACTTCCTTTTTTATTTAATTTCCAAATAGATCGTTAAGGTATAGTGGTTTCTGGATTGAACTTCCACTTTCAATTTTCTGCAACTTCCATTTTTATTTTTATTTAACTTCCATTTTTATTCAATTTACTTTTCTATTAAACATCCGTTTTTACTTAATTTCCAAATAGATCGTTAAGGTATAGTGGTTTTTTGATTGAACTTCCATATTTAATTTTCTGCAACTTTTATTTTTATTTTTATTCAACTTCCATTTTTATTCAGTTTACTTTTCTATTAAACTTCCATTTTTATTTAATTTCCAAACAGATCGTTAAGGTATAGTTGTTTCTGGATTGAACTTCCATTTTTAATTTTATGCAACTTTCATTTTTATTTTTATTCTACTTCCATTTTAATTCAATTTACTTTCCTCTTAAACTTCTTTTTTTATTTAATTTCCAAGTAGCTCGTTAAGGTATTGTGGTTTCTGGATTGAACTTCCATTTTTAATTTTATGCAACTTTCATTTTTACTTTCATTTTACTTCCATTTTTAATCAATTTATTTTTCTATTAAACTTCCATTTTTATTTAATTTCCCAATAGATCGTTAAGGTATAGTGGTTTCTGGAATGAACTTCCATTTTTAATTTTCTGCAACTTCCATTTTTATTTTTATTTAACTTCCTTTTTTATTCAAGATTCTTTTCTACTCAACTTCTTTTTTTATTTAATTTCCAAATAGATCGTTAAGGTATTGCGGTTTTTGGATTGAACTTCCATTTTTAATTTTATGCAACTTTCATTTTTATTTTTATTCAACTTCCATTTTTATTCAATTTACTTTTCTATTAAACTTCCTTTTTTATTTAATTTCCAAATAGATCGTTAAGGTAAAGTGGTTTCTGGATTGAACTTCCTTATTTAACGTTCTGCAACTTTCATTTTTATTTTTATTCAACTTTCATTTTTATTCAATTTACTTTTCTATTAAACTTCCTTTTTTATTTAATTTCCAAATAGATCGTTAAGGTATAGTGGTTTCTAGATTGAACTTTCATTTTTAATTTTCTGCAACTTCCATTTTTATTTTTATTTAACTTCCATTTTTATTCAATTTACTTTTCTATTAAACATCCTTTTTCATTTAATTTCCAAATTGATCGTTAAGGTATTGTTGTTTCTGGAATGAACTTCCATTTTTAATTTTCTGCAACTTCCATTTTTATTTTTATTTAACTTCCTTTTTAATTCATGTTGCTTTTCTATTAAACTTCCTTTTTTATTTAATTTTCAAATAGATCGTTAAGGTATAGTGGTTTTTGAATTGAACTTCCATTTTCAATTTTATGCAACTTTCTTTTTTATTTTTCTTCAACTTCTATTTTTATTCAATTTACTTTTCTTTTAAACTTCCTTTTTTATTTAATTTCCAAATAGATCGTTAAGGTATAGTGGTTTTTGGATTGAACTTCCATTTTTAATTTTGTACAACTTTGATTTTTATTTTTATTCAACTTCCATTTTTATTAAATTTACTTTTCTATTAAACTTCCTTTTTTCTTTAATTTCCAAATAGATCGTTAACGTAAAGTGGTTTTGGATTGAATTTCCATATTTAATTTTCTGGAACTTTCATTTTTATTTTTATTGAACTTCCACTTTTATTCAATTTACTTTTCTGTTAAACTTCCTTTTTTATTTAATTTCCAAATATATCGCTAAGGTATAGTGGTTTCTGGATTGAACTTCCATTTTTAATTTTATGCAACTTTCATTTTTATTTATATTCTACTTCCATTTTTATTCAATTTACTTTTCTATTAAACTTCCTTTTTTTTTAATTTCCAAATAGATCGTTAAGGTATCGTGGTTTCTGGAATGAACTTCCATTTTTAATTTTATGCAACTTTCATTTTTATTTTTATTCAACTTCCATTTTTATTCAATTTACTTTTCTTTTAAACTTCCTTTTTTATCTAATTTCCAACTAGATCGTTTATTTATAGTGGTTTTTGGATTGAACTTTCATTTTTAATTTTATACAACTTTCATTTTTGTTTTTATTCAACTTCCATTTTTATTCAATTTACTTTTCTATTAAACATCCTTTTTCATTTAATTTCCAAATTGATCGTTAAGGTATAGTTGTTTCTGGAATGAACTTCCATTTTTAATTTTCTGCAACTTCCATTTTTATTTTTATTTAACTTCCTTTTTAATTAATGTTGCTTTTCTATTAAACTTCCTTTTTTATTTAATTTTCAAATAGATCGTTAAGGTATAGTGGTTTTTGAATTTAACTTGCATTTTCAATTTTATACAACTTTCTTTTTTATTTTTATTCAACTTCCATTTTTATTCAATTTACTTTTCTTTTAAACTTCCTTTTTTATTTTATTTCCAAATAGATCGTTTATTTATAGTGGTTTTTGGATTGAACTTCCATTTTTAATTTTATACAACTTTCATTTTTATTTTTATTCAACTTCCATTTTTATTAAATTTACATTTCTATTAAACTTCGTTTTTTATTTAATTTCCAAATAGATCGTTAAGGTAAAGTGGTTCTGGATTGAATTTCCATATTTAATTTTCTGCAACTTTTATTTTTATTTTTATTCAACTTCCATTTTTATTCAATTTACTTTTCTGTTAAACTTCCTTTTTTATTTAATTTCCAAATATATCGCAAAGGTATGGTGGTTTCTGGATTGAACTTCCATTTTTAATTTTCTGCAACTTCCATTTTTATTTTTGTTTAACTTCCTTTTTTATTCAAGATTTTTTTCTACTCAACTTCCTTTTTTATTTAATTTCCAAATAGATCGTTAAGGTATAGTGGTTTTTGGATTGAACTTCCATTTTTAATTTTATGCAACTTTCATTTTTAATTTTATTCAACTTCCATTTTTATTCAATTTACTTTTCTATTAAACTTCCTTTATTATTTAATTTCCAAATAGATCGTTAAGGTATAGTGGTTTTTGGATTGAACTTCCATTTTTAATTTCATGCGACTGTCATTTTTATTTTTATTCGACTTCCATTTTTGTTGAATTTACATTTCTATTAAACTTCCTTTTTTATTTAAATTCCAAATAGATCGTTAAGGTATAGTGGTTTCTGGATTAAACTTCCATATTTAATTTTCTGCAGCTTTCATTTTTATTTTTATTCAACTTCCATTTTTATTCAGTTTACTTTCCTATTAAACTTCCATTTTTATTTAATTTCCAAATAGATCGTTAAGGTATAGTTGTTTCTGGATTGAACTTCCATTTTTAATTTTATGCAACTTTCATTTTTATTTTTATTCTACTTCCATTTTAATTCAATTTACTTTCCTCTTAAACTTTTTTTCTTATTTAATTTCCAAGTAGATCGTTAAGGTATTGTGGTTTCTGGATTGAACTTCCATTTTTAATTTTATGCAACTTTCATTTTTATTTTTATTTTACTTCCATTTTTAATCAATTTATTTTTCTATTAAACTTCCTTTTTTATTTAATTTCCAAATAGATCGTTAAGGTATAGTGGTTTCTGGAATGAACTTCCATTTTTAATTTTCTGCAACTTCCATTTTTATTTTTATTTATTTTCCTTTTTTATTCAAGATTCTTTTCTACTCAACTTCCTTTTTTATTTAATTTCCAAATAGATCCTTAAGGTATAGTGGTTTTTGAATTGAACTTCCATTTTTAATTTTATGCAACTTTCTTTTTTATTTTTATTCAACTTCCATTTTTATTCAATTTACTTTTCTTTTAAACTTCATTTTTTATTTAATTTCCAAATAGATCGTTAAGGTATAGTGGTTTTTGGATTCAACTTCAATTTTTAATTTTACGCAACTTTCATTTTTATTTTTATTCAACTTCCATTTTTATTCAATTTACGTTTCTATTAAACTTCCTTTTTTATTTAATTTCCAAATAGATCTTTAAGGTAAAGTGGTTCTGGATTGAATTTCCATATTTAATTTTCTGGAACTTTCATTTTTATTTTTATTCAACTTCCACTTTTATTCAATTTACTTTTCTGTTAAACTTCCTTTTTTATTTAATTTCCAAATATATCGCTAAGGTAAGTGGTTTCTGGATTGAACTTCCATTTTTAATTTTATGCAACTTTCATTTTTATTTATATTCTACTTCCATTTTTATTCAATTTACTTTTCTATTAAACTTCCTTTTTTTTTAATTTCCAAATAGATCGTTAAGGTATAGTGGTTTCTGGAATGAACTTCCATTTTTAATTTTCTGCAACTTCCATTTTTATTTTTATTTAACTTCCTTTTTTATTCAAGATTCTTTTCTACTCAACTTCCTTTTTTATTTAATTTCCAAATAGATCGTTAAGGTATAGTGGTTTTTGGATTGAACTTCCATTTTTAATTTTATGCAACTTTCATTTTTATTTTTATTCAACTTCCATTGTTATTCAATTTACTTTTCTATTAAACTTCCTTTTTTATTTAATTTCCAAATAGATCGTTAAGGTATAGTTGTTTCTGGATTGAACTTCCACTTTTAATTTTCTGCAACTTCCATTTTTATTTTTATTTAACTTCCATTTTATTCAATTTACTTTTCTATTAAACATCCTTTTTTATTTAATTTCCAAATTGATCGTTAAGGTATATTTGTTTTTGGAATGAACTTCCATTTTTAATTTTCTGCAACTTCCATTTTTATTTTTATTTAACTTCTTTTTAATTCATGTTGCTTTTCTATTAAACTTCCTTTTTTATTTAATTTCCAAATAGATCGTTAAGGTATAGCGGTTTTTGAATTGAACTTCCATTTTTAATTTTATGCAACTTTCATTTTTATTTATATTCTACTTCCATTTTTATTCAATTTACTTTTCTATTAAACTTCCTTTTTTTTTAATTTCCAAATAGATCGTTAAGGTATAGTGGTTTCTGGAATGAACTTCCATTTTTAATTTTCTGCAACTTCCATTTTTATTTTTATTTAACTTCCTTTTTTGTTCAAGATTCTTTTCTACTCAACTTCCTTTTTTATTTAATTTCCAAATAGATCGTTAAGGTATAGTGGTTTTTGGATTGAACTTCCATTTTTAATTTTATGCAACTTTCATTTTTATTTTTATTCAACTTCCATTGTTATTCAATTTACTTTTCTATTAAACTTCCTTTTTTATTTAATTTCCAAATAGATCGTTAAGGTATAGTGGTTTCTGGATTGAACTTCCACTTTTAATTTTCTGCAACTTCCATTTTTATTTTTATTACACTTCCATTTTATTCAATTTACATTTCTATTAAACATCCTTTTTTATTTAATTTCCCAATTGATCGTTAAGGTATAGTTGTTTTTGGAATGAACTTCTATTTTTAATTTTCTGCAACTTCCATTTTTATTTTTATTTAACTTCCTTTTTAATTCAAGTTGCTTTTCTATTAAACTTCCTTTTTTATTTAATTTCCAAATAGATCATTAAGGTATAGCGGTTTTTGAATTGAACTTCCATTTTTAATTTTATGCAACTTTCATTTTTATTTTTATTCAACTTCCATTTTTATTCAATTTACTTTTCTTTTAAACTTCATTTTTTATTTAATTTCCAAATAGATCGTTTATTTATAGTGGTTTTTGGATTGAACTTCCATTTTTAATTTTATACAACTTTCATTTTTGTTTTTATTCAACTTCCATTTTTATTCAATTTACTTTTCTGTTAAACTTCCTTTTTTATTTAATTTCCAAATATATCGCTAAGGTATGGTGGTTTCTGGATTGAACTTCCATTTTTAATTTTCTGCAACTTCCATTTTTATTTTTATTTAACTTCCTTTTTTATTCAAGATTCTTTTCTACTCAACTTTCTTTTTTATTTAACTTCCAAATAGATCGTTAAGGTATAGTGGTTTTTGGATTGAACTTCCATTTTTAATTTAATGCAACTTTCATTTTTATTTTTATTCAACTTCCAATTTTATTCAATTTACTTTTCAATTAAACTTCTTTTTTATTTAATTTCCAAATAGATCGTTAAGGTATAGTGGTTTTGGATTGAACTTCCATTTTTAATTTTATGCGACTGTCATTTTTATTTTTATTCAACTTCCATTTTTATTCAATTTACATTTCTATTAAACTTCCTTTTTTATTTAATTTCCAAATAGATCGTTAAGGTATTGTGGTTTCTGGATTAAACTTCCATATTTAATTTTCTGCAACTTTCATTTTTCTTCAGTTTACTTTTCTATTAAACTTCCATTTTTATTTAATTTCCAAATAGATCGTTAAGGTATAGTTGTTTCTGGATTGAATTTCCATATTTAATTTTCTGCAACTTTCATTTTTATTTTTATTCAACTTCCACTTTTATTCAATTTACTTTTCTTTTAAACTTCCTTTTTTATTTAATTTCCAAATAGATCGTTAAGGTATAGTGGTTTTTGGATTCAACTTCAATTTTTAATTTTACGCCACTTTCATTTTTATTTTTATTCAACTTCCATTTTTATTCAATTTACGTTTCTATTAAACTTCCTTTTTTATTTAATTTCCAAATAAATCGTTAAGGTAAAGTGGTTCTTGATTGAATTTCCATATTTAATTTTCTCAACTTTCATTTTTATTTTTATTCAACTTCCACTTTTATTCAATTTACTTTTCTGTTAAACTTCCTTTTTTATTTAATTTCCAAATATATCGCTAAGGTAAGTGGTTTATGGATTGAACTTCCATTTTTAATTTTATGCAACTTTCATTTTTATTTATATTCTACTTCCATTTTTATTCAATTTACTTTTCTATTAAACTTCCTTTTTTTTTAATTTCCAAATAGATCGTTAAGGTATAGTGGTTTCTGGAATGAACTTCCATTTTTAATTTTCTGCAACTTCCATTTTTATTTTTATTTAACTTCCTTTTTTATTCAAGATTCTTTTCTACTCAACTTCCTTTTTTATTTAATTTCCAAATAGATCGTTAAGGTATAGTGGTTTTTGGATTCAACTTCAATTTTTAATTTTACGCAACTTTCATTTTTATTTTTATTCAACTTCCATTTTTATTCAATTTACGTTTCTATTAAACTTCCTTTGTTATTTAATTTCCAAATATATCGTTAAGGTAAAGTGGTTCTGGATTGAATTTCCATATTTAATTTTCTGCAACTTTCATTTTTATTTTTATTCAACTTCCACTTTTATTCAATTTACTTTTCTGTTAAACTTCCTTTTTTATTTAATTTCCAAATATATCGCTAAGGTAAGTGGTTTCTGGATTGAACTTCCATTTTTAATTTTATGCAACTTTCATTTTTATTTATATTCTACTTCCATTTTTATTCAATTTACTTTTCTATTAAACTTCCTTTTTTTTTAATTTCCAAATAGATCGTTAAGGTATAGTGGTTTCTGGAATGAACTTCCATTTTTAATTTTATGCAACTTCCATTTTTATTTTTATTTAACTTCCTTTTTTATTCAAGATTCTTTTCTACTCAACTTCCTTTTTTATTTAATTTCCAAATAGATCGTTAAGGTATAGTGGTTTTTGGATTGAACTTCCATTTTTAATTTTATGCAACTTTCATTTTTATTTTTATTCAACTTCCATTGTTATTCAATTTACTTTTCTATAAAACTTCCTTTTTTATTTAATTTCCAAATAGATCGTTAAGGTATAGTTGTTTCTGGATTGAACTTCCGCTTTTAATTTTCTGCAACTTCCATTTTTATTTTTATTTAACTTCCATTTTATTCAATTTACTTTTCTATTAAACATCCTTTTTTATTTAATTTCCAAATTGATCGTTAAGGTATAGTTGTTTTTGGAATGAACTTCCATTTTTAATTTTCTGCAACTTCCATTTTTATTTTTATTTAATTTCCTTTTTAATTCAAGTTGCTTTTCTATTAAACTTCCTTTTTTATTTAATTTCCAAATAGAT
The DNA here is from genome assembly GCF_055761805.1 of Camellia sinensis. NCBI lineage: Eukaryota > Viridiplantae > Streptophyta > Magnoliopsida > Ericales > Theaceae > Camellia > Camellia sinensis. Next base: position 41,295,215 of record NW_028128987.1, on the reverse strand, counting down.
CGTTAAGGTATAGCGGTTTTTGAATTGAACTTCCATTTTTAATTTTATGCAACTTTCATTTTTATTTTTATTCAACTTCCATTTTTATTCAATTTACTTTTCTTTTAAACTTCCTTTTTTATTTAATTTCCAAATAGATCGTTTATTTATAGTGGTTTTTGGATTGAACTTCCATTTTTAATTTTATACAACTTTCATTTTTGTTTTTATTCAACTTCCATTTTTATTCAATTTACTTTTCTATTAAACTTCCTTTTTTATTTAATTTCCGAATAGATCGTTAAGGTAAAGTGGTTCTGGATTGAATTTCTATATTTAATTTTCTGCAACTTTCATTTTTATTTTTATTCAACTTCCATTTTTATTCAATTTACTTTTCTGTTAAACTTCCTTTTTTATTTAATTTCCAAATATATCGCTAAGGTATGGTGGTTTCTGGATTGAACTTCCATTTTTAATTTTCTGCAACTTCCATTTTTATTTTTCTTTAACTTCCTTTTTTATTCATGATTCTTTTCTACTCAACTTTCTTTTTTATATAACTTCCAAATAGATCGTTAAGGTATAGTGGTTTTTGGATTGAACTTCCATTTTTAATTTAATGCAACTTTCATTTTTATTTTTATTCAACTTCCAATTTTATTCAATTTACTTTTCAATTAAACTTCCTTTTTTATTTAATTTCCAAATAGATCGTTAAGGTATAGTGGTTTTTGGATTGAACTTCCATTTTCAATTTTATGCGACTGTCATTTTTATTTTTATTCAACTTCCATTTTTATTCAATTTACATTTCTATTAAACTTCCTTTTTTATTTAATTTCCAAATAGATCGTTAAGGTATTGTGGTTTCTGGATTAAACTTCCATATTTAATTTTCTGCAACTTTCATTTTTATTCAGTTTACTTTTCTATTAAACTTCCATTTTTATTTAATTTCCAAATAGATCGTTAAGGTATAGTTGTTTCTGGATTGAATTTCCATATTTAATTTTCTGCAACTTTTATTTTTATTTTTATTCAACTTCCACTTTTATTCAATTTACTTTTCTTTTAAACTTCCTTTTTTATTTAATTTCCAAATAGATCGTTAAGGTATAGTGGTTTTTGGATTCAACTTCAATTTTTAATTTTACGCAACTTTCATTTTTATTTTTATTCAACTTTCATTTTTATTCAATTTACGTTTCTATTAAACTTCCTTTTTTATTTAATTTCCAAATAGATCGTTAAGGTAAAGTGGTTCTGGATTGAATTTCCATATTTAATTTTCTGCAACTTTCATTTTTATTTTTATTCAACTTCCACTTTTATTCAATTTACTTTTCTGTTAAACTTCCTTTTTTATTTAATTTCCAAATATATCGCTAAGGTAAGTGGTTTCTGGATTGAACTTCCATTTTTTATTTTATGCAACTTTCATTTTTATTTATATTCTACTTCAATTTTTATTCCATTTACTTTTCTATTAAACTTCCTTTTTTTTTTAATTTCCAAATAGATCGTTAAGGTATAGTGGTTTCTGGAATGAACTTCCATTTTTAATTTTCTGCAACTTCCATTTTTATTTCTATTTAACTTCCTTTTTTATTCAAGATACTTTTCTACTCAACTTCCTTTTTTATTTAATTTCCAAATAGATCGTTAAGGTATAGTGGTTTTTGGATTCAACTTCAATTTTTTATTTTACGCAACTTTCATTTTTATTTTTATTCAACTTCCATTTTTATTCAATTTACGTTTCTATTAAACTTCCTTTTTTATTTAATTTCCAAATAGATCGTTAAGGTAAAGTGGTTCTGGATTGAATTTCCATATTTAATTTTCTGCAACTTTCATTTTTATTTTTATTCAACTTCCACTTTTATTCAATTTACTTTTCTGTTAAACTTCCTTTTTTATTTAATTTCCAAATATATCGCTAAGGTAAGTGGTTTCTGGATTGAACTTCCATTTTTAATTTTATGCAACTTTCATTTTTATTTATATTCTACTTCCATTTTTATTCAATTTACTTTTCTATTAAACTTCCTTTTTTTTAATTTCCAAAAAGATCGTTAAGGTATAGTGGTTTCTGGAATGAACTTCCATTTTTAATTTTCTACAACTTCCATTTTTATTTTTATTTAACTTCCTTTTTTATTCAAGATTCTTTTCTAGTCAACTTCCTTTTTTATTTAATTTCCAAATAAATCGTTAAGGTATAGTGGTTTTTGGATTGAACATCCATTTTTAATTTTATGCAACTTTCATTTTTATTTTTATTCAACTTCCATTGTTATTCAATTTACTTTTCTATTAAACTTCCTTTTTTATTTAATTTCCAAATAGATCGTTAAGGTATAGTGGTTTCTGGATTGAACTTCCACTTTTAATTTTCTGCAACTTCCATTTTTATTTTTATTTAACTTCCATTTTATTCAATTTACTTTTCTATTAAACATCCTTTTTTATTTAATTTCCAAATTGATCATTAAGGTATAGTTGTTTTTGGAATGAACTTCCATTTTTAATTTTCTGCAACTTCCATTTTTATTTTTATTTAACTTCCATTTTAATTCAAGTTGCTTTTCTATTAAACTTCCTTTTTTATTTAATTTCCAAATAGATCGTTAAGGTATAGCGGTTTTTGAATTGAATTTCCATTTTTAATTTTATGCAACTTTCATTTTTATTTTTATTCAACTTCCATTTTTATTCAATTTACTTTTCTTTTAAACTTCCTTTTTTATTTAATTTCCAAATAGATCGTTTATTTATAGTGGTTTTTGGATTGAACTTCCATTTTTAATTTTATACAACTTTCATTTTTGTTTTTATTCAACTTCCATTTTTATTCAATTTACTTTTCTATTAAACTTCCTTTTTTATTTAATTTCCAAATAGATCGTTAAGGTAAAGTGGTTCTGGATTGAATTTCTATATTTAATTTTTTGCAACTTTCATTTTTATTTTTATTCAACTTCCATTTTTATTCAATTTACTTTTCTGTTAAACTTCCTTTTTTATTTAATTTCCAAATATATCGCTAAGGTATGGTGGTTTCTGGTTTGAACTTCCATTTTTAATTTTCTGCAACTTCCATTTTTATTTTTATTTAACTTCCTTTTTTATTCATGATTCTTTTCTACTCAACTTTCTTTTTTATTTAACTTCCAAATAGATCGTTAAGGTATAGTGGTTTTTGGATTGAACTTCCATTTTTAATTTAATGCAACTTTCATTTTTATTTTTATTCAACTTCCAATTTTATTCAATTTACTTTTCAATTAAACTTCCTTTTTTATTTAATTTCCAAATAGATCGTTAAGGTATAGTGGTTTTTGGATTGAACTTCCATTTTTAATTTTATGCGACTGTCATTTTTATTTTTATTCAACTTCCATTTTTATTCAATTTACATTTCTATTAAACTTCCTTTTTTATTTAATTTCCAAATAGATCGTTAAGGTATTGTGGTTTCTGGATTGAACTTCCACTTTTAATTTTCTGCAACTTCCATTTTTATTTTTATTTAACTTCCTTTTTTATTCAAGATTCTTTTCTACTCAACTTCCTTTTTCATTTAATTTCCAAATAGATCGTTAAGGTATAGTGGTTTTTGGATTGAACTTCCATTTTTAATTTTATGCAACTTTCATTTTTATTTTTATTCAACTTCCTTTGTTATTCAATTTACTTTTCTATTAAACTTCCTTTTTTATTTAATTTCCAAATAGATCGTTAAGGTATAGTGGTTTCTGGATTGAACTTCCACTTTTAATTTTCTGCAACTTTCATTTTTATTTTTATTTAACTTCCATTTTTATTCAATTTACTTTTCTATTAAACATCCTTTTTTATTTAATTTCCAAATTGATCGTTAAGGTATAGTTGTTTTTGGAATGAACTTCCATTTTTATTTTTATTTAACTTCCTTTTTAATTCAAGTTGCTTTTCTATTAAACTTCATTTTTTATTTAATTTCCAAATAGATCGTTGAGGTATAGCGGTTTTTGAATTGAACTTCCATTTTTAATTTTATGCAACTTTCATTTTTATTTTTATTCAACTTCCATTTTTATTCAATTTACTTTTCTTTTAAACTTCCTTTTTTATTTAATTTCCAAATAGATCGTTTATTTATAGTGGTTTTTGGATTGAACTTCCATTTTTAATTTTATACAACTTTCATTTTTGTTTTTATTCAACTTCCATTTTTATTCAATTTACTTTTCTATTAAACTTCCTTTTTTATTTAATTTCCAAATAGATCGTTAAGGTAAAGTGGTTCTGGATTGAATTTCCATATTTAGTTTTCTGCAACTTTCATTTTTATTTTTATTCAACTTCCATTTTTATTCAATTTACTTTTCTGTTAAACTTCCTTTTTTATTTAAGTTCCAAATATATCGCTAAGGTATGGTGGTTTCTGGATTGAACTTCCATTTTTCATTTTCTGCAACTTCTATTTTTATTTTTATTTAACTTCCGTTTTTATTCAAGATTCTTTTCTACTCAACTTCCTTTTTTATTTAACTTCCAAATAGATCGTTAAGGTATAGTGGTTTTTGGATTGAACTTCCATTTTTAATTTTATGCAACTTTCATTTTTATTTTTATTCAACTTCCAATTTTATTCAATTTACTTTTCTATTAAACTTCCTTTTTTATTTAATTTCCAAATAGATCGTTAAGGTATAGTGGTTTTCGGATTGAACTTCCATTTTTAATTTTATGCGATTGTCATTTTTATTTTCATTCAACTTCCATTTTTATTCAATTTACATTTCTATTAAACTTCCTTTTTTATTTAATTTCCAAATAGATCGTTAAGGTGCAGTGGTTTCTGGATTAAACTTCCATATTTAATTTTCTGCAACTTTCATTTTTATTTTTATTCAACTTCCATTTTTATTTAATTTCTAAATAGATCGTTAAGGTATAGTTGTTTCTGGATTGAACTTCCATTTTTAATTTTATGCAACTTTCATTTTTATTTTTATTCTACTTCCATTTTAATTCAATTTACTTTCCTCTTAAACTTCTTTTTTTATTTAATTTCCAAGTAGATCGTTAAGGTATTGTGGTTTCTGGATTGAACTTCCATTTTTAATTTTATGCAACTTTCATTTTTATTTTTATTTTACTTCCATTTTTAATCAATTTATTTTTCTATTAAACTTCCTTTTTTATTTAATTTCCAAATAGATCGTTAAGGTATAGTGGTTTCTGGATTGAACTTCCATTTTTCATTTTATGCAACTTTCATTTTTATTTTTATTCAACTTCCATTTTTATTCAATTTACTTTTCTATTAAACTTCCATTTTTATTTAATTTCCAAACAGATCGTTAATGTATAGTGGTTTCTGGATTGAACTTCCATATTTAATTTTCTGCAACTTTCATTTTTATTTTTATTCTACTTCCATTTTTATTCAATTTACTTTTCAATTAAACTTCCTTTTTTATTTAATTTCCAAATAGATCGTTAAGGTATAGTGGTTTCTGGATTGAACTTCCACTTTTAATTTTATGCAACTTTCCTTTTTATTTTTATTCTACTACCATTTTTATTCAATTTGCTTTTCTATTAAACTTCCTTTTTTATTTAATTTCTAAATAGATCGTTAAGGTATAGTGGTTTCATGAATGAACTTCCATTTTTAATTTTTTGCAACTTCTATTTTTATTTTTATTTAACTTCCTTTTTTATTCATGTTTCTTTTCTACTCAACTTCCTTTTTTATTTAATTTCCAAATAGATCATGAAGGTATAGTGGTTTTTGGATTGAACTTCCATTTTTAATTTTATGCAACTCTCATTTTTATTTTTATTCAACTTCCATTTTTATTCAATTTACTTTTCTATTAAACTTCCATTTTTATTTAATTTCCAAACAGATCGTTAATGTATAGTAGTTTCTGGATTGAACTTCCATATTTAATTTTCTGCAACTTTCATTTTTATTTTTATTCTACTTCCATTTTTATTCAATTTACTTTTCAATTAAACTTCCTTTTTTATTTAACTTCCAAATAGATCGTTAAGGTATAGTGGTTTCTGGATTGAACTTCCACTTTTAATTTTATGCAACTTTCCTTTTTATTTTTATTCTACTACCATTTTTATTCAATTTGCTTTTCTATTAAACTTCCTTTTTTATTTAATTTCTAAATAGATCGTTAAGGTATAGTGGTTTCATGAATGAACTTCCACTTTTAATTTTTTGCAACTTCTATTTTTATTTTTATTTAACTTCCTTTTTTATTCAAGTTTCTTTTCTACTCAACTTCCTTTTTTATTTAATTTCCAAATAGATCATGAAGGTATAGTGGTTTTTGGATTGAACTTCCATTTTTAATTTTATGCAACTTTCATTTTTATTTTTATTCAACTTCCATTTTTATTCAATTTACTTTTCTATTAAACTTCCATTTTTATTTAATTTCCAAATTGATCATTAAGGTATAGTGGTTTCTGGATTGAACTTCCATATTTAATTTTCTGTAACTTTTATTTTTATTTTTATTCAATTTACTTTTCTGTTAAACTTCCTTTTTTATTTAATTTCGAAATAGAACCTTATGGTATAGTGGTTTCTGGATTGAACTTCCATTTTTAATTTTATGCAACTATCATTTTTATTTTTACTCTACTTCCATTTTAATTCAATTTACTTTCCTATTAAACTTCCTTTTTTATTTGATTTCCAAATAGATCGTTAAGGTATAGTGGTTCATGGATTGAACTTCCATTTTTAATTTTATGCAACTTTCATTTTTATTTTTATTCTACTTCCATTTTTATTCAATTTAATTTTCTATTAAACTACTTTTTTTATTTAATTTCCAAGTAGATCGTTATCGTACAGTGGTTTCTAGATTGAACTTCCATTTTTATGTTTCTGCAACTTCCATTTTTATTTTTATTTAACTTCCGTTTTTATTCAAGTTTCTTTTCTACTTAACTTCCTTTTTTACTTAATTTCCAAATAGATCGTTAAGGTATAGTGGTTTTTGGATTACACTTCCGTTTTTAATTTAATGCAAATTTCATTTTTATTTTTATTCAACTTCCATTTTTATTCAATTTTACTTTTCTATTAAACTTCCTTTTTTATTTAATTTCCAAATAGATCGTTAAGGTATAGTGGTTTCTGGATTGAACTTCCATATTTAATTTTCTGCAACTTTCATTTTTATTTTTATTCAACTTCCATTTTAATTCAATTTACTTATCTATTAAACTTCCTTTTTTATTTAATTTGCAAATAGATCGTTAAGGCATAGTGGTTTCTGGATTGAACTTTCACTTTTAATTATATGCAACTTTCCTTTTTATTTTCATTCTACTTCCATTTTTATTCTATTTACTTTTCTATTAAACTTCCTTTTTTATTTAATTTCCAAATAGATCGTAAAAGTATAGTGGTTTCCAGAATAAACTTTCATTTTTAATTTTCTACAACTTTCATTTTTATTTTTATTTAACTTCCTTTTTTATTCAAGTTTCTTTTCTACTCAACTTTTTTTTTTATTTAATTTCCAAATAGATCGTTAAGGAATGGTGGTTTTGGATTGAACTTCCATTTTTAATTTTATGCAACTTTTATTTTTAATCAATTTACTTTTCTATTAAACTTCCTTTTTTATTTAATTTCCAAATAGATCATTAAGGTATAGTGGTTTCTGGATTGAACTTCCATATTTAATTTTTTGCAACTTTCATTTTTATTTTTATTCAACTTCCATTTTTATTCAATTTAATTTTCTGTTAAACTTCCTTTTTTATTTAATTTCCAAATAGATCGTTAAGGTATAGTGGTTTTTTGAATGAACTTCCATTTTTAATTTTCTGCAACTTCTTTTTTTATTCAAGTTTCTTTTCTACACAACGTCCTTTTTTATTTAATTTCGAAAAAGATCTTTATGGTACAGTGGTTTTTGGATTGAACTTCCATTTTAAATTTTACGCAACTTTCATTTTTATTTTTATTCAATTTCCATTTTTATTAAATTCACTTTTCTATTAAACTTTCTTTTTTATTTAATTTCCAAATAGATCGTTAAGGTATAGTGGTTTTTGAGTTGAACGTCCATTTTTAATTTTATGCAACTTTCATTTTTATTTATATTCAACTTCCATTTTTATTAAATTTACTTTTCTATTAAACTTCCTTTTTTATTTAATTTCCAAATAGATCGTTAAGGTATAGTGGTTTCTGGATTGAACTTCCATTTTCATTTTATGCAACTTTAATTTTCATTTTTATTCAACTTCCATTTTTATTCAATTTACTTTTCTATTAAACTTCCATTTTTATTCAATTTAATTTCTATATTGGTTTCTGGATTGAACTTCCATATTTAACTTTCTGCAACTTTTATTTTTATTTTTATTCTACTTCCATTTTTATTCAATTTACTTTTCTATTAAACTTACTTTTTTATTTAATTTCCAAATTGATCGTTAAGGTATAGTGGTTTCTGGATTGAACTTCCATTTTTCAATTTGTGCAACTTTCATTTTTAATTTTATTCAACTTTCATTTTCATTCAATTTACTTTTCTATTAAACTTCCTTTTTTATTTAATTTCCAAATAGATCGTTAATGTATAGTGGTTTCTGGATTGAACTTCCATATTTAATTTTCTGTAACTTTTATTTTTATTTTTATTCAATTTACTTTTCTGTTAAACTTCCTTTTTTATTTAATTTCGAAATAGAACCTTATGGTATAGTGGTTTCTGGATTGAACTTCCATTTTTAATTTTATGCAACTATCATTTTTATTTTTACTCTACTTCCATTTTAATTCAATTTACTTTCCTATTAAACTTCCTTTTTTATTTGATTTCCAAATAGATCGTTAAGGTATAGTGGTTCATGGATTGAACTTCCATTTTTAATTTTATGCAACTTTCATTTTTATTTTTATTCTACTTCCATTTTTATTCAATTTAATTTTCTATTAAACTACTTTTTTTATTTAATTTCCAAGTAGATCGTTATCGTACAGTGGTTTCTAGATTGAACTTCCATTTTTATGTTTCTGCAACTTCCATTTTTATTTTTATTTAACTTCCGTTTTTATTCAAGTTTCTTTTCTACTTAACTTCCTTTTTTACTTAATTTCCAAATAGATCGTTAAGGTATAGTGGTTTTTGGATTACACTTCCGTTTTTAATTTAATGCAAATTTCATTTTTATTTTTATTCAACTTCCATTTTTATTCAATTTTACTTTTCTATTAAACTTCCTTTTTTATTTAATTTCCAAATAGATCGTTAAGGTATAGTGGTTTCTGGATTGAACTTCCATATTTAATTTTCTGCAACTTTCATTTTTATTTTTATTCAACTTCCATTTTAATTCAATTTACTTATCTATTAAACTTCCTTTTTTATTTAATTTGCAAATAGATCGTTAAGGCATAGTGGTTTCTGGATTGAACTTTCACTTTTAATTATATGCAACTTTCCTTTTTATTTTCATTCTACTTCCATTTTTATTCTATTTACTTTTCTATTAAACTTCCTTTTTTATTTAATTTCCAAATAGATCGTAAAAGTATAGTGGTTTCCAGAATAAACTTTCATTTTTAATTTTCTACAACTTTCATTTTTATTTTTATTTAACTTCCTTTTTTATTCAAGTTTCTTTTCTACTCAACTTTTTTTTTTATTTAATTTCCAAATAGATCGTTAAGGAATGGTGGTTTTGGATTGAACTTCCATTTTTAATTTTATGCAACTTTTATTTTTAATCAATTTACTTTTCTATTAAACTTCCTTTTTTATTTAATTTCCAAATAGATCATTAAGGTATAGTGGTTTCTGGATTGAACTTCCATATTTAATTTTTTGCAACTTTCATTTTTATTTTTATTCAACTTCCATTTTTATTCAATTTAATTTTCTGTTAAACTTCCTTTTTTATTTAATTTCCAAATAGATCGTTAAGGTATAGTGGTTTTTTGAATGAACTTCCATTTTTAATTTTCTGCAACTTCTTTTTTTATTCAAGTTTCTTTTCTACACAACGTCCTTTTTTATTTAATTTCGAAAAAGATCTTTATGGTACAGTGGTTTTTGGATTGAACTTCCATTTTAAATTTTACGCAACTTTCATTTTTATTTTTATTCAATTTCCATTTTTATTAAATTCACTTTTCTATTAAACTTTCTTTTTTATTTAATTTCCAAATAGATCGTTAAGGTATAGTGGTTTTTGAGTTGAACGTCCATTTTTAATTTTATGCAACTTTCATTTTTATTTATATTCAACTTCCATTTTTATTAAATTTACTTTTCTATTAAACTTCCTTTTTTATTTAATTTCCAAATAGATCGTTAAGGTATAGTGGTTTCTGGATTGAACTTCCATTTTCATTTTATGCAACTTTAATTTTCATTTTTATTCAACTTCCATTTTTATTCAATTTACTTTTCTATTAAACTTCCATTTTTATTCAATTTAATTTCTATATTGGTTTCTGGATTGAACTTCCATATTTAACTTTCTGCAACTTTTATTTTTATTTTTATTCTACTTCCATTTTTATTCAATTTACTTTTCTATTAAACTTACTTTTTTATTTAATTTCCAAATTGATCGTTAAGGTATAGTGGTTTCTGGATTGAACTTCCATTTTTCAATTTGTGCAACTTTCATTTTTAATTTTATTCAACTTTCATTTTCATTCAATTTACTTTTCTATTAAACTTCCTTTTTTATTTAATTTCCAAATAGATCGTTAATGTATAGTGGTTTCTGGATTGAACTTCCATATTTAATTTTCTGTAACTTTTATTTTTATTTTTATTCAATTTACTTTTCTGTTAAACTTCCTTTTTTATTTAATTTCGAAATAGAACCTTATGGTATAGTGGTTTCTGGATTGAACTTCCATTTTTAATTTTATGCAACTATCATTTTTATTTTTACTCTACTTCCATTTTAATTCAATTTACTTTCCTATTAAACTTCCTTTTTTATTTGATTTCCAAATAGATCGTTAAGGTATAGTGGTTCATGGATTGAACTTCCATTTTTAATTTTATGCAACTTTCATTTTTATTTTTATTCTACTTCCATTTTTATTCAATTTAATTTTCTATTAAACTACTTTTTTTATTTAATTTCCAAGTAGATCGTTATCGTACAGTGGTTTCTAGATTGAACTTCCATTTTTATGTTTCTGCAACTTCCATTTTTATTTTTATTTAACTTCCGTTTTTATTCAAGTTTCTTTTCTACTTAACTTCCTTTTTTACTTAATTTCCAAATAGATCGTTAAGGTATAGTGGTTTTTGGATTACACTTCCGTTTTTAATTTAATGCAAATTTCATTTTTATTTTTATTCAACTTCCATTTTTATTCAATTTTACTTTTCTATTAAACTTCCTTTTTTATTTAATTTCCAAATAGATCGTTAAGGTATAGTGGTTTCTGGATTGAACTTCCATATTTAATTTTCTGCAACTTTCATTTTTATTTTTATTCAACTTCCATTTTAATTCAATTTACTTATCTATTAAACTTCCTTTTTTATTTAATTTGCAAATAGATCGTTAAGGCATAGTGGTTTCTGGATTGAACTTTCACTTTTAATTATATGCAACTTTCCTTTTTATTTTCATTCTACTTCCATTTTTATTCTATTTACTTTTCTATTAAACTTCCTTTTTTATTTAATTTCCAAATAGATCGTAAAAGTATAGTGGTTTCCAGAATAAACTTTCATTTTTAATTTTCTACAACTTTCATTTTTATTTTTATTTAACTTCCTTTTTTATTCAAGTTTCTTTTCTACTCAACTTTTTTTTTTATTTAATTTCCAAATAGATCGTTAAGGAATGGTGGTTTTGGATTGAACTTCCATTTTTAATTTTATGCAACTTTTATTTTTAATCAATTTACTTTTCTATTAAACTTCCTTTTTTATTTAATTTCCAAATAGATCATTAAGGTATAGTGGTTTCTGGATTGAACTTCCATATTTAATTTTTTGCAACTTTCATTTTTATTTTTATTCAACTTCCATTTTTATTCAATTTAATTTTCTGTTAAACTTCCTTTTTTATTTAATTTCCAAATAGATCGTTAAGGTATAGTGGTTTTTTGAATGAACTTCCATTTTTAATTTTCTGCAACTTCTTTTTTTATTCAAGTTTCTTTTCTACACAACGTCCTTTTTTATTTAATTTCGAAAAAGATCTTTATGGTACAGTGGTTTTTGGATTGAACTTCCATTTTAAATTTTACGCAACTTTCATTTTTATTTTTATTCAATTTCCATTTTTATTAAATTCACTTTTCTATTAAACTTTCTTTTTTATTTAATTTCCAAATAGATCGTTAAGGTATAGTGGTTTTTGAGTTGAACGTCCATTTTTAATTTTATGCAACTTTCATTTTTATTTATATTCAACTTCCATTTTTATTAAATTTACTTTTCTATTAAACTTCCTTTTTTATTTAATTTCCAAATAGATCGTTAAGGTATAGTGGTTTCTGGATTGAACTTCCATTTTCATTTTATGCAACTTTAATTTTCATTTTTATTCAACTTCCATTTTTATTCAATTTACTTTTCTATTAAACTTCCATTTTTATTCAATTTAATTTCTATATTGGTTTCTGGATTGAACTTCCATATTTAACTTTCTGCAACTTTTATTTTTATTTTTATTCTACTTCCATTTTTATTCAATTTACTTTTCTATTAAACTTACTTTTTTATTTAATTTCCAAATTGATCGTTAAGGTATAGTGGTTTCTGGATTGAACTTCCATTTTTCAATTTGTGCAACTTTCATTTTTAATTTTATTCAACTTTCATTTTCATTCAATTTACTTTTCTATTAAACTTCCTTTTTTATTTAATTTCCAAATAGATCGTTAATGTATAGTGGTTTCTGGATTGAACTTCCATATTTAATTTTCTGCAACTTTCATTTTTATTTTTATTGTACTTCCATTTTTATTCAATTTACTTTTCTGTTAAACTTCTTTTTTTATTTAATTTCCAAATAGATCGTTAACGTATAGTGGTTTCTGGATTGAACTTCCATATTTAATTTTCTGTAACTTTTATTTTTATTTTTATTCAATTTACTTTTCTGTTAAACTTCCTTTTTTATTTAATTTCGAAATAGAACCTTATGGTATAGTGGTTTCTGGATTGAACTTCCATTTTTAATTTTATGCAACTATCATTTTTATTTTTACTCTACTTCCATTTTAATTCAATTTACTTTCCTATTAAACTTCCTTTTTTATTTGATTTCCAAATAGATCGTTAAGGTATAGTGGTTCATGGATTGAACTTCCATTTTTAATTTTATGCAACTTTCATTTTTATTTTTATTCTACTTCCATTTTTATTCAATTTAATTTTCTATTAAACTACTTTTTTTATTTAATTTCCAAGTAGATCGTTATCGTACAGTGGTTTCTAGATTGAACTTCCATTTTTATGTTTCTGCAACTTCCATTTTTATTTTTATTTAACTTCCGTTTTTATTCAAGTTTCTTTTCTACTTAACTTCCTTTTTTACTTAATTTCCAAATAGATCGTTAAGGTATAGTGGTTTTTGGATTACACTTCCGTTTTTAATTTAATGCAAATTTCATTTTTATTTTTATTCAACTTCCATTTTTATTCAATTTTACTTTTCTATTAAACTTCCTTTTTTATTTAATTTCCAAATAGATCGTTAAGGTATAGTGGTTTCTGGATTGAACTTCCATATTTAATTTTCTGCAACTTTCATTTTTATTTTTATTCAACTTCCATTTTAATTCAATTTACTTATCTATTAAACTTCCTTTTTTATTTAATTTGCAAATAGATCGTTAAGGCATAGTGGTTTCTGGATTGAACTTTCACTTTTAATTATATGCAACTTTCCTTTTTATTTTCATTCTACTTCCATTTTTATTCTATTTACTTTTCTATTAAACTTCCTTTTTTATTTAATTTCCAAATAGATCGTAAAAGTATAGTGGTTTCCAGAATAAACTTTCATTTTTAATTTTCTACAACTTTCATTTTTATTTTTATTTAACTTCCTTTTTTATTCAAGTTTCTTTTCTACTCAACTTTTTTTTTTATTTAATTTCCAAATAGATCGTTAAGGAATGGTGGTTTTGGATTGAACTTCCATTTTTAATTTTATGCAACTTTTATTTTTAATCAATTTACTTTTCTATTAAACTTCCTTTTTTATTTAATTTCCAAATAGATCATTAAGGTATAGTGGTTTCTGGATTGAACTTCCATATTTAATTTTTTGCAACTTTCATTTTTATTTTTATTCAACTTCCATTTTTATTCAATTTAATTTTCTGTTAAACTTCCTTTTTTATTTAATTTCCAAATAGATCGTTAAGGTATAGTGGTTTTTTGAATGAACTTCCATTTTTAATTTTCTGCAACTTCTTTTTTTATTCAAGTTTCTTTTCTACACAACGTCCTTTTTTATTTAATTTCGAAAAAGATCTTTATGGTACAGTGGTTTTTGGATTGAACTTCCATTTTAAATTTTACGCAACTTTCATTTTTATTTTTATTCAATTTCCATTTTTATTAAATTCACTTTTCTATTAAACTTTCTTTTTTATTTAATTTCCAAATAGATCGTTAAGGTATAGTGGTTTTTGAGTTGAACGTCCATTTTTAATTTTATGCAACTTTCATTTTTATTTATATTCAACTTCCATTTTTATTAAATTTACTTTTCTATTAAACTTCCTTTTTTATTTAATTTCCAAATAGATCGTTAAGGTATAGTGGTTTCTGGATTGAACTTCCATTTTCATTTTATGCAACTTTAATTTTCATTTTTATTCAACTTCCATTTTTATTCAATTTACTTTTCTATTAAACTTCCATTTTTATTCAATTTAATTTCTATATTGGTTTCTGGATTGAACTTCCATATTTAACTTTCTGCAACTTTTATTTTTATTTTTATTCTACTTCCATTTTTATTCAATTTACTTTTCTATTAAACTTACTTTTTTATTTAATTTCCAAATTGATCGTTAAGGTATAGTGGTTTCTGGATTGAACTTCCATTTTTCAATTTGTGCAACTTTCATTTTTAATTTTATTCAACTTTCATTTTCATTCAATTTACTTTTCTATTAAACTTCCTTTTTTATTTAATTTCCAAATAGATCGTTAATGTATAGTGGTTTCTGGATTGAACTTCCATATTTAATTTTCTGCAACTTTCATTTTTATTTTTATTGTACTTCCATTTTTATTCAATTTACTTTTCTGTTAAACTTCTTTTTTTATTTAATTTCCAAATAGATCGTTAACGTATAGTGGTTTCTGGATTGAACTTCCATATTTAATTTTCTGTAACTTTTATTTTTATTTTTATTCAATTTACTTTTCTGTTAAACTTCCTTTTTTATTTAATTTCGAAATAGAACCTTATGGTATAGTGGTTTCTGGATTGAACTTCCATTTTTAATTTTATGCAACTATCATTTTTATTTTTACTCTACTTCCATTTTAATTCAATTTACTTTCCTATTAAACTTCCTTTTTTATTTGATTTCCAAATAGATCGTTAAGGTATAGTGGTTCATGGATTGAACTTCCATTTTTAATTTTATGCAACTTTCATTTTTATTTTTATTCTACTTCCATTTTTATTCAATTTAATTTTCTATTAAACTACTTTTTTTATTTAATTTCCAAGTAGATCGTTATCGTACAGTGGTTTCTAGATTGAACTTCCATTTTTATGTTTCTGCAACTTCCATTTTTATTTTTATTTAACTTCCGTTTTTATTCAAGTTTCTTTTCTACTTAACTTCCTTTTTTACTTAATTTCCAAATAGATCGTTAAGGTATAGTGGTTTTTGGATTACACTTCCGTTTTTAATTTAATGCAAATTTCATTTTTATTTTTATTCAACTTCCATTTTTATTCAATTTTACTTTTCTATTAAACTTCCTTTTTTATTTAATTTCCAAATAGATCGTTAAGGTATAGTGGTTTCTGGATTGAACTTCCATATTTAATTTTCTGCAACTTTCATTTTTATTTTTATTCAACTTCCATTTTAATTCAATTTACTTATCTATTAAACTTCCTTTTTTATTTAATTTGCAAATAGATCGTTAAGGCATAGTGGTTTCTGGATTGAACTTTCACTTTTAATTATATGCAACTTTCCTTTTTATTTTCATTCTACTTCCATTTTTATTCTATTTACTTTTCTATTAAACTTCCTTTTTTATTTAATTTCCAAATAGATCGTAAAAGTATAGTGGTTTCCAGAATAAACTTTCATTTTTAATTTTCTACAACTTTCATTTTTATTTTTATTTAACTTCCTTTTTTATTCAAGTTTCTTTTCTACTCAACTTTTTTTTTTTATTTAATTTCCAAATAGATCGTTAAGGAATGGTGGTTTTGGATTGAACTTCCATTTTTAATTTTATGCAACTTTTATTTTTAATCAATTTACTTTTCTATTAAACTTCCTTTTTTATTTAATTTCCAAATAGATCATTAAGGTATAGTGGTTTCTGGATTGAACTTCCATATTTAATTTTTTGCAACTTTCATTTTTATTTTTATTCAACTTCCATTTTTATTCAATTTAATTTTCTGTTAAACTTCCTTTTTTATTTAATTTCCAAATAGATCGTTAAGGTATAGTGGTTTTTTGAATGAACTTCCATTTTTAATTTTCTGCAACTTCTTTTTTTATTCAAGTTTCTTTTCTACACAACGTCCTTTTTTATTTAATTTCGAAAAAGATCTTTATGGTACAGTGGTTTTTGGATTGAACTTCCATTTTAAATTTTACGCAACTTTCATTTTTATTTTTATTCAATTTCCATTTTTATTAAATTCACTTTTCTATTAAACTTTCTTTTTTATTTAATTTCCAAATAGATCGTTAAGGTATAGTGGTTTTTGAGTTGAACGTCCATTTTTAATTTTATGCAACTTTCATTTTTATTTATATTCAACTTCCATTTTTATTAAATTTACTTTTCTATTAAACTTCCTTTTTTATTTAATTTCCAAATAGATCGTTAAGGTATAGTGGTTTCTGGATTGAACTTCCATTTTCATTTTATGCAACTTTAATTTTCATTTTTATTCAACTTCCATTTTTATTCAATTTACTTTTCTATTAAACTTCCATTTTTATTCAATTTAATTTCTATATTGGTTTCTGGATTGAACTTCCATATTTAACTTTCTGCAACTTTTATTTTTATTTTTATTCTACTTCCATTTTTATTCAATTTACTTTTCTATTAAACTTACTTTTTTATTTAATTTCCAAATTGATCGTTAAGGTATAGTGGTTTCTGGATTGAACTTCCATTTTTCAATTTGTGCAACTTTCATTTTTAATTTTATTCAACTTTCATTTTCATTCAATTTACTTTTCTATTAAACTTCCTTTTTTATTTAATTTCCAAATAGATCGTTAATGTATAGTGGTTTCTGGATTGAACTTCCATATTTAATTTTCTGCAACTTTCATTTTTATTTTTATTGTACTTCCATTTTTATTCAATTTACTTTTCTGTTAAACTTCTTTTTTTATTTAATTTCCAAATAGATCGTTAACGTATAGTGGTTTCTGGATTGAACTTCCATATTTAATTTTCTGTAACTTTTATTTTTATTTTTATTCAATTTACTTTTCTGTTAAACTTCCTTTTTTATTTAATTTCGAAATAGAACCTTATGGTATAGTGGTTTCTGGATTGAACTTCCATTTTTAATTTTATGCAACTATCATTTTTATTTTTACTCTACTTCCATTTTAATTCAATTTACTTTCCTATTAAACTTCCTTTTTTATTTGATTTCCAAATAGATCGTTAAGGTATAGTGGTTCATGGATTGAACTTCCATTTTTAATTTTATGCAACTTTCATTTTTATTTTTATTCTACTTCCATTTTTATTCAATTTAATTTTCTATTAAACTACTTTTTTTATTTAATTTCCAAGTAGATCGTTATCGTACAGTGGTTTCTAGATTGAACTTCCATTTTTATGTTTCTGCAACTTCCATTTTTATTTTTATTTAACTTCCGTTTTTATTCAAGTTTCTTTTCTACTTAACTTCCTTTTTTACTTAATTTCCAAATAGATCGTTAAGGTATAGTGGTTTTTGGATTACACTTCCGTTTTTAATTTAATGCAAATTTCATTTTTATTTTTATTCAACTTCCATTTTTATTCAATTTTACTTTTCTATTAAACTTCCTTTTTTATTTAATTTCCAAATAGATCGTTAAGGTATAGTGGTTTCTGGATTGAACTTCCATATTTAATTTTCTGCAACTTTCATTTTTATTTTTATTCAACTTCCATTTTAATTCAATTTACTTATCTATTAAACTTCCTTTTTTATTTAATTTGCAAATAGATCGTTAAGGCATAGTGGTTTCTGGATTGAACTTTCACTTTTAATTATATGCAACTTTCCTTTTTATTTTCATTCTACTTCCATTTTTATTCTATTTACTTTTCTATTAAACTTCCTTTTTTATTTAATTTCCAAATAGATCGTAAAAGTATAGTGGTTTCCAGAATAAACTTTCATTTTTAATTTTCTACAACTTTCATTTTTATTTTTATTTAACTTCCTTTTTTATTCAAGTTTCTTTTCTACTCAACTTTTTTTTTTTATTTAATTTCCAAATAGATCGTTAAGGAATGGTGGTTTTGGATTGAACTTCCATTTTTAATTTTATGCAACTTTTATTTTTAATCAATTTACTTTTCTATTAAACTTCCTTTTTTATTTAATTTCCAAATAGATCATTAAGGTATAGTGGTTTCTGGATTGAACTTCCATATTTAATTTTTTGCAACTTTCATTTTTATTTTTATTCAACTTCCATTTTTATTCAATTTAATTTTCTGTTAAACTTCCTTTTTTATTTAATTTCCAAATAGATCGTTAAGGTATAGTGGTTTTTTGAATGAACTTCCATTTTTAATTTTCTGCAACTTCTTTTTTTATTCAAGTTTCTTTTCTACACAACGTCCTTTTTTATTTAATTTCGAAAAAGATCTTTATGGTACAGTGGTTTTTGGATTGAACTTCCATTTTAAATTTTACGCAACTTTCATTTTTATTTTTATTCAATTTCCATTTTTATTAAATTCACTTTTCTATTAAACTTTCTTTTTTATTTAATTTCCAAATAGATCGTTAAGGTATAGTGGTTTTTGAGTTGAACGTCCATTTTTAATTTTATGCAACTTTCATTTTTATTTATATTCAACTTCCATTTTTATTAAATTTACTTTTCTATTAAACTTCCTTTTTTATTTAATTTCCAAATAGATCGTTAAGGTATAGTGGTTTCTGGATTGAACTTCCATTTTCATTTTATGCAACTTTAATTTTCATTTTTATTCAACTTCCATTTTTATTCAATTTACTTTTCTATTAAACTTCCATTTTTATTCAATTTAATTTCTATATTGGTTTCTGGATTGAACTTCCATATTTAACTTTCTGCAACTTTTATTTTTATTTTTATTCTACTTCCATTTTTATTCAATTTACTTTTCTATTAAACTTACTTTTTTATTTAATTTCCAAATTGATCGTTAAGGTATAGTGGTTTCTGGATTGAACTTCCATTTTTCAATTTGTGCAACTTTCATTTTTAATTTTATTCAACTTTCATTTTCATTCAATTTACTTTTCTATTAAACTTCCTTTTTTATTTAATTTCCAAATAGATCGTTAATGTATAGTGGTTTCTGGATTGAACTTCCATATTTAATTTTCTGCAACTTTCATTTTTATTTTTATTGTACTTCCATTTTTATTCAATTTACTTTTCTGTTAAACTTCTTTTTTTATTTAATTTCCAAATAGATCGTTAACGTATAGTGGTTTCTGGATTGAACTTCCATATTTAATTTTCTGTAACTTTTATTTTTATTTTTATTCAATTTACTTTTCTGTTAAACTTCCTTTTTTATTTAATTTCGAAATAGAACCTTATGGTATAGTGGTTTCTGGATTGAACTTCCATTTTTAATTTTATGCAACTATCATTTTTATTTTTACTCTACTTCCATTTTAATTCAATTTACTTTCCTATTAAACTTCCTTTTTTATTTGATTTCCAAATAGATCGTTAAGGTATAGTGGTTCATGGATTGAACTTCCATTTTTAATTTTATGCAACTTTCATTTTTATTTTTATTCTACTTCCATTTTTATTCAATTTAATTTTCTATTAAACTACTTTTTTTATTTAATTTCCAAGTAGATCGTTATCGTACAGTGGTTTCTAGATTGAACTTCCATTTTTATGTTTCTGCAACTTCCATTTTTATTTTTATTTAACTTCCGTTTTTATTCAAGTTTCTTTTCTACTTAACTTCCTTTTTTACTTAATTTCCAAATAGATCGTTAAGGTATAGTGGTTTTTGGATTACACTTCCGTTTTTAATTTAATGCAAATTTCATTTTTATTTTTATTCAACTTCCATTTTTATTCAATTTTACTTTTCTATTAAACTTCCTTTTTTATTTAATTTCCAAATAGATCGTTAAGGTATAGTGGTTTCTGGATTGAACTTCCATATTTAATTTTCTGCAACTTTCATTTTTATTTTTATTCAACTTCCATTTTAATTCAATTTACTTATCTATTAAACTTCCTTTTTTATTTAATTTGCAAATAGATCGTTAAGGCATAGTGGTTTCTGGATTGAACTTTCACTTTTAATTATATGCAACTTTCCTTTTTATTTTCATTCTACTTCCATTTTTATTCTATTTACTTTTCTATTAAACTTCCTTTTTTATTTAATTTCCAAATAGATCGTAAAAGTATAGTGGTTTCCAGAATAAACTTTCATTTTTAATTTTCTACAACTTTCATTTTTATTTTTATTTAACTTCCTTTTTTATTCAAGTTTCTTTTCTACTCAACTTTTTTTTTTATTTAATTTCCAAATAGATCGTTAAGGAATGGTGGTTTTGGATTGAACTTCCATTTTTAATTTTATGCAACTTTTATTTTTAATCAATTTACTTTTCTATTAAACTTCCTTTTTTATTTAATTTCCAAATAGATCATTAAGGTATAGTGGTTTCTGGATTGAACTTCCATATTTAATTTTTTGCAACTTTCATTTTTATTTTTATTCAACTTCCATTTTTATTCAATTTAATTTTCTGTTAAACTTCCTTTTTTATTTAATTTCCAAATAGATCGTTAAGGTATAGTGGTTTTTTGAATGAACTTCCATTTTTAATTTTCTGCAACTTCTTTTTTTATTCAAGTTTCTTTTCTACACAACGTCCTTTTTTATTTAATTTCGAAAAAGATCTTTATGGTACAGTGGTTTTTGGATTGAACTTCCATTTTAAATTTTACGCAACTTTCATTTTTATTTTTATTCAATTTCCATTTTTATTAAATTCACTTTTCTATTAAACTTTCTTTTTTATTTAATTTCCAAATAGATCGTTAAGGTATAGTGGTTTTTGAGTTGAACGTCCATTTTTAATTTTATGCAACTTTCATTTTTATTTATATTCAACTTCCATTTTTATTAAATTTACTTTTCTATTAAACTTCCTTTTTTATTTAATTTCCAAATAGATCGTTAAGGTATAGTGGTTTCTGGATTGAACTTCCATTTTCATTTTATGCAACTTTAATTTTCATTTTTATTCAACTTCCATTTTTATTCAATTTACTTTTCTATTAAACTTCCATTTTTATTCAATTTAATTTCTATATTGGTTTCTGGATTGAACTTCCATATTTAACTTTCTGCAACTTTTATTTTTATTTTTATTCTACTTCCATTTTTATTCAATTTACTTTTCTATTAAACTTACTTTTTTATTTAATTTCCAAATTGATCGTTAAGGTATAGTGGTTTCTGGATTGAACTTCCATTTTTCAATTTGTGCAACTTTCATTTTTAATTTTATTCAACTTTCATTTTCATTCAATTTACTTTTCTATTAAACTTCCTTTTTTATTTAATTTCCAAATAGATCGTTAATGTATAGTGGTTTCTGGATTGAACTTCCATATTTAATTTTCTGCAACTTTCATTTTTATTTTTATTGTACTTCCATTTTTATTCAATTTACTTTTCTGTTAAACTTCTTTTTTTATTTAATTTCCAAATAGATCGTTAACGTATAGTGGTTTCTGGATTGAACTTCCATATTTAATTTTCTGTAACTTTTATTTTTATTTTTATTCAATTTACTTTTCTGTTAAACTTCCTTTTTTATTTAATTTCGAAATAGAACCTTATGGTATAGTGGTTTCTGGATTGAACTTCCATTTTTAATTTTATGCAACTATCATTTTTATTTTTACTCTACTTCCATTTTAATTCAATTTACTTTCCTATTAAACTTCCTTTTTTATTTGATTTCCAAATAGATCGTTAAGGTATAGTGGTTCATGGATTGAACTTCCATTTTTAATTTTATGCAACTTTCATTTTTATTTTTATTCTACTTCCATTTTTATTCAATTTAATTTTCTATTAAACTACTTTTTTTATTTAATTTCCAAGTAGATCGTTATCGTACAGTGGTTTCTAGATTGAACTTCCATTTTTATGTTTCTGCAACTTCCATTTTTATTTTTATTTAACTTCCGTTTTTATTCAAGTTTCTTTTCTACTTAACTTCCTTTTTTACTTAATTTCCAAATAGATCGTTAAGGTATAGTGGTTTTTGGATTACACTTCCGTTTTTAATTTAATGCAAATTTCATTTTTATTTTTATTCAACTTCCATTTTTATTCAATTTTACTTTTCTATTAAACTTCCTTTTTTATTTAATTTCCAAATAGATCGTTAAGGTATAGTGGTTTCTGGATTGAACTTCCATATTTAATTTTCTGCAACTTTCATTTTTATTTTTATTCAACTTCCATTTTAATTCAATTTACTTATCTATTAAACTTCCTTTTTTATTTAATTTGCAAATAGATCGTTAAGGCATAGTGGTTTCTGGATTGAACTTTCACTTTTAATTATATGCAACTTTCCTTTTTATTTTCATTCTACTTCCATTTTTATTCTATTTACTTTTCTATTAAACTTCCTTTTTTATTTAATTTCCAAATAGATCGTAAAAGTATAGTGGTTTCCAGAATAAACTTTCATTTTTAATTTTCTACAACTTTCATTTTTATTTTTATTTAACTTCCTTTTTTATTCAAGTTTCTTTTCTACTCAACTTTTTTTTTTATTTAATTTCCAAATAGATCGTTAAGGAATGGTGGTTTTGGATTGAACTTCCATTTTTAATTTTATGCAACTTTTATTTTTAATCAATTTACTTTTCTATTAAACTTCCTTTTTTATTTAATTTCCAAATAGATCATTAAGGTATAGTGGTTTCTGGATTGAACTTCCATATTTAATTTTTTGCAACTTTCATTTTTATTTTTATTCAACTTCCATTTTTATTCAATTTAATTTTCTGTTAAACTTCCTTTTTTATTTAATTTCCAAATAGATCGTTAAGGTATAGTGGTTTTTTGAATGAACTTCCATTTTTAATTTTCTGCAACTTCTTTTTTTATTCAAGTTTCTTTTCTACACAACGTCCTTTTTTATTTAATTTCGAAAAAGATCTTTATGGTACAGTGGTTTTTGGATTGAACTTCCATTTTAAATTTTACGCAACTTTCATTTTTATTTTTATTCAATTTCCATTTTTATTAAATTCACTTTTCTATTAAACTTTCTTTTTTATTTAATTTCCAAATAGATCGTTAAGGTATAGTGGTTTTTGAGTTGAACGTCCATTTTTAATTTTATGCAACTTTCATTTTTATTTATATTCAACTTCCATTTTTATTAAATTTACTTTTCTATTAAACTTCCTTTTTTATTTAATTTCCAAATAGATCGTTAAGGTATAGTGGTTTCTGGATTGAACTTCCATTTTCATTTTATGCAACTTTAATTTTCATTTTTATTCAACTTCCATTTTTATTCAATTTACTTTTCTATTAAACTTCCATTTTTATTCAATTTAATTTCTATATTGGTTTCTGGATTGAACTTCCATATTTAACTTTCTGCAACTTTTATTTTTATTTTTATTCTACTTCCATTTTTATTCAATTTACTTTTCTATTAAACTTACTTTTTTATTTAATTTCCAAATTGATCGTTAAGGTATAGTGGTTTCTGGATTGAACTTCCATTTTTCAATTTGTGCAACTTTCATTTTTAATTTTATTCAACTTTCATTTTCATTCAATTTACTTTTCTATTAAACTTCCTTTTTTATTTAATTTCCAAATAGATCGTTAATGTATAGTGGTTTCTGGATTGAACTTCCATATTTAATTTTCTGCAACTTTCATTTTTATTTTTATTGTACTTCCATTTTTATTCAATTTACTTTTCTGTTAAACTTCTTTTTTTATTTAATTTCCAAATAGATCGTTAACGTATAGTGGTTTCTGGATTGAACTTCCACTTTTAATTTTATGCAACTTTCATTTTTATTTTTATTCAACTTCAATTTTTATTCAATTTACTTTTCTATTAAGCATCCTGTTTTATTTAATTTCCAAATAGATCGTTAAGGTATAGTGGTTTCTCGATTGAACTTCCATATTTAATTTTCTGCAACTTTCATTTTTATTTTTATTCAACTTCCATTTTTATTCAATTTACTTTTTTTTAAACTTCCCTTTTCATTTAATTTGCGAATAGATCGTTAAGCTATAGTGTTTTCTGGATTGAACTTCCATTTTTAATTTTATGCAACTTTCATTTTTATTTTTATTCTACTTCCATTTTTATTCAATTTACTTTTCTATTAAACTACTTTTTTTATTTAATTTCTAAATTGATCGTTAAGGTATACTGGTTTCTTGAATGAACTTCCATTTTTAATTTTCTACAACTTCCTTTTTTATTCATGTTTCTTTTCTATTCAACTTCTTTTTTTATTGAGTTTCCAAATACATCGTTAAGTTATAGTGGTTTTTGGATTGAACTTCCATTTTTAATTTTATGCAACTTTCATTTTTATTTTTGTTCAACTTCCATTTTTATTCAATTTACTTTTCTATTAAACTTACTTTTTTATTTAATTTCCAAATAGATCGTTAAGGTACAGTGGTTTCTGGATTGAACTTCCATTTTTAATTTTATGCAACTTTCATTTTTATTTTTATTCAACTTCCATTTTAATTCAGTTTACTTTTCTATTAAACATCATTTTTTATTTAATTTCCAAATGGATCGTTAAGGTATAGTGGTTTCTCGATTGAACTTCCATTTTTAATTTTATGCAACTTTCATTTTTATTTTTATTCTACTTCCATTTTTATTCCGTTTACTTTTCTATTAAACATCATTTTTTATTTAATTTCCAAATAGATCGTTAAGGTATAGTGGTTTCTCGATTGAACTTCCATATTTAATTTTCTGCAACTTTCATTTTTATTTTTATTCAACTTCCATTTTTATTCAATTTACTTTTCTATTAAACTTCCTTTTTTATTCAATTTTCAAATAGATCGTTAAGGTATAGTGGTTTCTGGATTGAACTTCCGTTATTAATTTTATGCAACTTTTATTTTTATTTTTATTCTACTTCCATTTTTATTCAATTTACGTTTCTATTAAACTTCCTTTTTTATTTAATTTCTAAATAGATCGTTAAGGTATAGTGGTTTCTTGAATGAACTTCCATTTTTAATTTTCTGCAACTTCCATTTTTATTTTTATTTAACTTCCTTTTTTATTCAAGTTTCTTTTCTATTCAACTTCCTTTTTTATTGAGTTTCCAAATAGATCGTTAATGTATAATGGTTTTTGGATTGATCTTCCATTTTTAATTTTATACAACTTTCATTTTTACTTTTATTCAACTTCCATTTTTATTGAATTTACTTTTTTATTAAACTTCCTTTTTTATTTAATTTCTAAATAGATCGTTAAGGTATACTGGTTTCTGGATTGAACATCCATTTTTAATTTTATTCAACTTTCATTTTTATTTTTATTCAACTTCCATTTTAATTCAGTTTACTTTTCTATTAAACATCATTTTTTATTTAATTTCCAAATAGATCGTTAAGGTATAGTGGTTTCTGGATTGAACTTCCATATTTAGTTTTCTGCAACTTTCATTTTTATTTTTATTCTACTTCTATTTCTATTCAATTTACTTTTCTATTAAACTTCCTTTTTTATTCAATTTCCAAATAGATCGTTATGGTGTAGTGGTTTCTGGATTGAACTTCCACTTTTAAATTTATGCAACTTTCCTTTTTATTTTTATTCTACTTCCATTTTTATTCAATTTATTTTTCTATTAAACTTCCTTTTTTATTTAATTTCTAAATAGATCGTTAAGGTATATTGGTTTCTGGAATGAAGTTCCATTTTTAATTTTCTGCAACTTCCATTTTTGTTTTTATTTAACTTCCTTGTTTATTCAAGTTTCGTTTCTACTTAACTTCGTTTTTTATTCAATTTCCAAATAGATCGTTAAGGTATAGTGGTCTTTCGATTGAACTTCCATTTTTAATTTTATGCAACTTTAATTTTTATTTTTAATCAACTTCCATTTTTATACAAATTACTTTTCTATTAAACTTCCTTTTTTATTTAATTTCCAAATAGATCGTTAAGGTATAGTGGTTTCTTGAATGAACTCCTATTTTTAATTTTATGCAACTTTCATTTTTATTTTTATTCAACTTCCGTTTTTATTCAATTTACGTTTCTATTAAACTTCCTTTTTTTATTTAATTTCTAAATTGATCGTTAAGGTATATTGGTTTCTTGAATGAACTTCTATTTTTAATTTTCTGCAACTTCCATTTTTATTTTTATTTAACTTCCTTTTTTATTCAAGTTTCTTTTCTACTCAACTTCGTTTTTTATTTAATTTCCAAATAGATCGTTAAGGTATAATGGTTTTTGGATTGAACTTCCATTTTTAATTTTATGCAACTTTCATTTTTATTTTTATTCAACTTCCATTTTTATTCAATTTATTTTCCTATTAAACTTCCTTTTTTATTTAATTTCCAAATAGATCATTAAGGTATAGTGGTTTCTGGATTGAACTTCCACTTTTAATTTTATGCAACTTTCATTTTTATTTTTATTCTACTTCCATTTTAATTCAATTTACTTTTCTAATAAACTTCCTTTTTCATTTAATTTCCAAATAGATCGTTAAGGTATAGAGGTTTCCAGATTGAACTTCCATTTTTAATTTTATGCAACTTTCATTTTTATTTTCATACAACTTCCATTTTTATTCAATTTACTTTTCTATTAAACTTCCTTTTATATTTAATTTCCAAATAGATCGTTAAGGTATAGTGGTTTCTGGAATGAACTTCCATTTTCAATTTTCTGCAACTTCCATTTTTATTTTTAATTAACTTGCTTTTTAATTCAAGTTTGCTTTCTACTCAACTTCCTTTTTTATTTAATTTTCGAATAGATCGTTATGGTATAGTGGTTTTTGGATTGAACTTCCATTTTTAATTTTATGCAACTTTCATTTTTATTTTTATTCAACTTCCATTTTTATTCAATTTACTTTTCTATTAAACTTCATTTTTTCTTTAATTTCCAAATAGATCGTTAAGGCATAGTGGTTTCTGGATTGAACTTCCATATTTAATTTTCTGCAACTTTCATTTTTATTTTTATTGAACTTCCATTTTTATTCAATTTACAATTCTATTAAACTTCCATTTTTATTTAATTTCAAAATAGATCTTTAAGTTATAGTGGTTTCTGGATTGAACTTCCATTTTTAATTTTATGCAACTTTCATTTTTATTTTTATTCTACTTCCATTTTAATTCAGTCTACGTTTCTGTTTAACATCCCTTTTTTTTAATTTCCAAATAGATCGTTATGGTATTGTGGTTTTTGGATTGAACTTCCATATTTAATTTTCTGCAACTTTCATTTTTATTTTTATTCAACTTCCATTTTTATTAAATTTACTTTTCTATTAAACATCCTTTTTTATTTAAATTCCAAATAGATCGTTAAGGTATTGTGGTTTCTGGATTGAACTTCCATATTTAATTTTATTCAACTTTCATTTTTATTTTTATTCAACTTCCATTTTTATTCAATTTTGTTTTCTATTAAACATCCTTTTTATTTAATTTCAAAATAGATCTTTAAGGTATAGTGGTTTCTGGATTGAACTTCCATTTTTAATTTTATGCAACATTCATTTTTATTTTTATTCTACTTCCATTTTTATTCAATTTACTTTTTTATTAAACTTCTTTTTTTATTTAATTTCCAAAGGGATCGTTAAGGTATAGTGGTTTCTGGATTGAACTTCCGTTTTTAATTTTATGCAACTTTCATTTTTATTTTTATTCAACTTCCATTTTTATTCAGTTTACTTTTCTATTAAACATCCTTTTTTATTTAATTTCCAAATAAATCGTTAAGGTATAGTTGTTTCTGGATTGAACTTCCATATTTAATTTTCTGCGACTTTCATTTTTATTTTTATTCTACTTCCATTTTTATTCGATTTACTTTTCTATTAAGCTTCCTTTTTTATTTAATTTCCAAATAGATCGTTAAGGTATAGTGGTTTCTGGATTGAACTTCCACTTTTAATTTTAGGCAACTTTCATTTTTATTTTTATTCAACTTCCATATTTATTCAATATACTTTTCTATTAAACATCCTTTTTTATTTAATTTCCAAATAGATTGTTAAGGTATAGTGGTTTCTCGATTGAACTTCCATAATTAATTTTCTGCAACTTTCATTTTTAATTTTCTGCAACTTCCTTTTTTATTCAAGTTTCTTTTCTACACAACGCCCTTTTTTATTTAATTTCC
Organism: Camellia sinensis; assembly: GCF_055761805.1. Taxonomy (NCBI): domain Eukaryota; kingdom Viridiplantae; phylum Streptophyta; class Magnoliopsida; order Ericales; family Theaceae; genus Camellia; species Camellia sinensis. The sequence continues at coordinate 41,266,337 of NW_028128987.1, read as the reverse complement.
AAAAAGATCGTTAAGGTACAGTGGTTTTTGGAATGAACTTCCATTATTAATTTTATGCAACTTTCATTTTTATTTTTATTCAACTTCCATTTTTATTAAATTTACTTTTCTATTAAACTTCCTTTTTTATTTAATTTTCTAATAGATCGTTAAAGTATTGTGGTTTCTGGATTGAACTTCCATTTTTCAATTTATGCAACTTTCGTTTTTATTTTTATTCAACTTCCATTTTCATTCAATTTACTTTTCTATTAAACTTCCTTTTTTTTTAATTTCCAAATAGATCGTTAATGTATAGTGGTTTCTGGATTGAACTTCCATATTTAATTTTCTGCAACTTTCATTTTTATTTTTATTCTACTTCCATTTTTATTCAATTTACTTTTCTGTTAAACTTCCTTTTTTATTTAATTTCCAAATAGATCGTTAAGGTATAGTGGTTTCTGGATTGAACTTCCACTTTTAATTTTATGCAACATTCATTTTTATTTTGATTCAACTTCCATTTTTATTAAATTTACTTTTCTATTAAACATCCTTTTTTATTTAATTGCCAAATAGATCGTTAAGGTATGGTGGTTTCTCGATTGAACTTCCATATTTAATTTTCTGTAACTTTCATTTTTATTTTTATTCAACTTCACTCTCTATTCAATTTATTTTTCTATTAAACTTCCTTTTTTATTTAATTTGCAAATAAATCGTTAAGGTATAGTGGTTTCTGGATTGAACTTCCATTTTTAATTTTATGCAAGTTTCATTTTTATTTACATTCTACTTCCATTTTTATTCAATTTACTTTTCTATTAAACTTCCTGTTTTATTTAATTTCTAAATAGATCGTTAAGGTATAGTGATTTTTTGAATGAACTTCCATTTTTAAATTTCTGCAACTTCATTTTTTATTTTTGTTTAACTTCCTTTTTTATTCCAGTTTCTTTTCTATTCAACTTCCTTTTTTATTGAGTTTCCAAATAGATCGTTAAGGTATAGTGGTTTTTGGATTGACTTCCATTTTTAATTTTATGCAACTTTCATATTTATTTTTATTCAACTTCCATTTTTATTCAATTTACTTTTCAATTAAACTTCATTTTTTATTTAATTTCCAAATATATCGTTAAGGTATAGTGGTTTCTGGATTGAACTTCCATTTTTAATTTTATGCAACTTTCATTTTTATTTTTATTCTACTTCCATTTTAATTCAGTTTACTTTTCTATGAAACATCCTTTTTTATTTAATTTCCAAATAGATCGTTACGGTATAGTGGTTTCTGGATTGAACTTTCATTTTTAATTTTATGCAACTTTCACTTTTATTTTTATTCTACTTCCATTTTTATTCAGTTTACTTTTCTATTAAACATCCTCTTTTATTTAATTTCCATATAGATCGTTAAGGTATTGTAGTTTCTGGATTGAAATTCCTTATTTAATTTTCAGCAACTTTCATTTTTATTTTTATTCAACTGCCACTTTTATTCAATTTACTTTTCAATTAAACTTCTTTTTTTATTTAATTTCCAAATAGATCGTTAAGGTATAGTGGTTTCTGGATTGAATTTCGATATTTAATTTTCTGCAACTTTCATTTTTATTTTCATTCTACTTTCATTTTTATTCAATTTACGTTTCTATTAAACTTCCTTTTTTATTTAATTTCCAAATAGATCGTTAAGGTATAGTGGTTTCTGGATTGAACTTCCACTTTTAATTTTATGCAACTTTCCCTTTTATTTTTATTCTACTTCCATTTTTATTCAATTTACTTTTCTATTAAACTTCGTTTTTTATTTAATTTCTAAATAGATCATTATGGTATATTGGTTTCGGGAATGAAGTTCCATTTTTAATTTTAGGCAATTTCCATTTTTATTTTTATTTAACTTCCTTTTTTATTCAAGTTTCGTTTCTACTTAACTTTGTTTTTTATTTAATTTCCAAATAGATCGTTAAGGTATAGTTGTTTTTCGATTGAACTACCATTTTTAATTTTTTGCAACTTTCATTTTTATTTTTATTCAACTTCCATTTTTATTCAATTTTCTTTTCTATTAAACTTCCTTTTTTATTTAATTTCTAAATAGGTCGTTAAGGTATAGTGGTTTCTTGAATGAACTTCCATTTTTAATTTTATGCAACTTTCATTTTTGTTTTTATTCTATTTCCATTTTTTTCAATTTACTTTTCTATTAAACTTCCATTTTTATTTAATTTCCAAAGAGATCGTTAAGGTATAATGGTTTCGGGATTGAACATCCATTTTTAATTTTATGCAACTTTCATTTTTATTTTTATTCAACTTCCATTTTTATTCAGTTTACTTTTCTATTAAAAATCCTTTTTTATTTAATTTCCAAATTGATCGTTAAGGTATTGTTGTTTCTGGATTGAACTTCCATATTTAATTTTCTGCAACTTTCATTTTTATTTTTATTCGACTTCCATTTTTATTCAATTTACTTTTCTATTAAAATTCCTTTTTTATTTAATTTCCAAATAGATCATTAAGGTATAGTGGTTTCTAGATTGAACTTCCATATTCAATTTTCTGCAACTTTCATTTTTACTTTTTTCGACTTCCATATTTATTCAATATACTTTTCTGTTAAACATCCTTTTTTATTTAATTTCAAAATAGATCGTTAAGGTATAGTGGTTTTTGGAATGAACTTCCATTATTAATTTTATCCAACATTCATTTTCATTTTTATTCTACTTCCATTTTTATTCAATTTACTTTTCTATTAAACATGCTTTTTTATTTAGTTTCCACATAGATCGTTAAGGTATAGTGGTTTCTTGATTGAACTTCCATATTTAATTTTCTGCAACTTTCATTTTTATTTTTATTCAACTTCCATTTTTATTCAATTTACTTTTCTATTAAACATCATTTTTTATTTAATTTCTAAATAGATCATTAAGGTATAGTGGTTTCTCGGTTGAACTTCCATATTTAATTTTCTGCAACTTTCATTTTTATTTTTATTCAACTTCCATTTTTATTCACTATACTTTTCCATTAAACTTCCTTTTTTATTTAATTTGCAAATAGATCGTTAAGGTATAGTAGTTTCTGGATTGAACTTCCATTTTTAATTTTATGCAACTTTCATTTTTATTTTTATTCTACTTCCATTTTTAATGGATTTATTTTTCTATTAAACTTCCTTTTTTATTTAATTTCTAAACAGATCGTTAAGGTATAGTGGTTTCTTGAATGAACTTCCATTTTTAATTTTCAGCAACTTCCATTTTTATTTTTATTTAACTTCATTTTTTTTTCAAGTTTCTTTTCTACTCAACTTCCTTTTTTATTGAGTTTCCAAATAGATCGTTAAGGTATTGTGGTTTTTGGATTGAACTTCCATTTTTAATTTTATGCAACTTTCATTTTTATTTTTATTCAACTTCCATTTTTATTCAATTTACTTTTCTATTAAACTTTCTTTTTTATTTAATTTCCAAATGGATCGTTAAAGTATAGTGGTTTCCGGATTGAACTTCCATATTTAATTTTCTGCAACTTTCTTTTTTATTTTTATTCTACATCCATTTTTATTCAATTTACTTTTCTATTAAACTTCCTTTTTTATTTAATTTTCAAATAGATCGTTAAGGTATGGTGGTTTCTGGATTGACCTTCCATATTTAATTTTCTGCAATTTCATTTTTATTTTTATTCAACTTCCATTTTTATTCAATCTACTTTTCTATTAAACTTCCTTTTTTATTTAATTTGCAAATAGATCGTTAAGGTATAGTGGTTTCTTGACTGAACTTCCACTTTTAGTTTTATGCAACTTTCCTTTTTATTTTTATTCTACTTCCATTTTTATTCTATTTATTTTTCTATAAAACTTCCTTTTTTATTTAATTTCCAAACAGATCGTTAAGGTATAGTGGGTTCTGGAATGAACTTCCATTTTTAATTTTCTGCAACTTCCATTTTTATTTTTATTTAACTTCATTTTTTATTCAAGTTTCTTTTCAACTTAACTTCCTTTTTTTGTTAATTTCCATATAGATCGTTAAGGTATAGTGGTTTTTGGATTGAACTTCCATTTTTAATTTTAGGGAACTTTTATTTTTATTTTTATTCAACTTCCATTTTTATTCAATTTACTTTTCTATTAAGCGTCCTTTTTTATTTAATTTCCAAATTGATCATTAAGGTATAGTGATTTCTGGATTAAACTTCCATATTTAATTTTTCGCAACTTTCATTTTTATTTTTATTCAACTACCATTTTTCTTCAATTTAATTTTCTATTAAACTTCCTTTTTTATTTAATTTCCAAATAGATCGTTAAGGTATACTTGTTTCTGGATTGAACTTCCACATTTAATTTTATGCAACTTTCATTTTTATTTTTATTCTACTTCCATTTTTATTCAGTTTACTTTTCTGTTAAACATCCTTTTTTATTTAATTTACAAATAGATCGTTAAGGTATTGTGGTTTCTGGATTGAACTTCCATATTTTATTTTCTGCAACTTTCATTTTTATTTTTATTCAATTTCCATTTTTATTCAATTTACTTTTCTAGTAAACTTCCTTTTTTATTTAATTTCCAAATAGATCGTTAAGGTATTGTGGTTTCTGGATTGAACTTCCATATTTTATTTTCTGCAACTTTCATTTTTATTTTTATTCAATTTCCATTTTTATTCAATTTACTTTTCTAGTAAACTTACTTTTTTATTTAATTTCCAAATAGATCGTTAAGGTATAGTGGTTTCTGGATGGAATTTCCACTTTTAATTTTATGCAACTTTCCTTTTTATTTTTATTCTACTACCATTTTTATTCAATTTACTTTTCCATTAAACTTCCTTTTTTATTTAATTTCTAAATAGATCATTAAGGTATAGTGGTTTCATGAATGAACTTCCATTTTTAATTTTCTGCAACTTCCATTTTTATTTTTATTTAACTTCCTTCTTTATTCAAGTTTCTTTTCTACTCAACTTCCTTTTTTATTTAATTTCCAAATAGATCATGAAGGTATAGTCGTTTTTGGATTGAACTTCCATTTTTAATTTTATGCAACTTTCGTTTTTATTTTTCTTCAACTTCCATTTTTATTTAATTTACATTTCTGTTAAACTTCCTTTCTTATTTAATTTCCAAAGTGATCATTAAGGTATAGTGGTTTTTGGATTGAACTTCCATATTTAATTTTCTGCAACTTTCATTTTTATTTTTGTTCGACTTCTATTTTTATTCAATTTACTTTTCTATTAAACTTCCTTTTTTATTTAATTTCCAAATAGAACGTTAAGGTATAGTGATTTCTGGATTGAACTTCCATTTTTAATTTTATGCAACTATCATTTTTATTTTTACTCTACTTCCATTTTAATTCAATTTACTTTCCAGTTAAACTTCCTTTTTTATTTAATTTCCAAATAGATCGTTAAGGTATAGTGGTTTCTGGAATGAACTTCCATTTTTAATTTTCTGCAACTTCCATTTTTATTTTTATTTAACTTCCGTTTTTATTCAAGTTTCTTTTCTACTCAACTTCCTTTTTTATTTAATTTCCAAATAGATCATTATGGTATAGTGGTTTTTAGATTGAACTTCCATTTTTAATTTTAGGCAACTTTTATTTTTATTTTTATTTTTATTCAACTTCCATTTTTATTCAATTTACTTTTCTATTAAACTTCCTTTTTTATTTAATTTCCAAGGGGATCATTATGGTATAGTGGTTTCTAGATTGAACTTCTATTTTTATTTTTCTGCAACTTCCATTTTTATTTTTATTTAACTTCCTATTTTATTCAAGTTTCTTTTCTACTCAACTTCCTTTTTTATTTAATTTCCAAATAGATCATTATGGTATAGTGGTTTTTAGATTGAACTTCCATTTTTAATTTTAGACAACTTTTATTTTTATTTTTATTTTTATTCAACTTCTATTTTAATTCAATTTACTTATCAATTAAACTTCCTTTTTTATTTAATTTGCAAATAGATCGTTAAGGCATAGTGGTTTCTGGATTGAACTTCCACTTTTAATTTTATGCAACTTTCCTTTTTATTTTCATTCCACTTCCATTTTTATTCTATTTACTTTTCGATTAAACGTCCTTTTTTATTATATTTCCAAATAGATCGTTAAGGTATAGTGGTTTCTAGAATGAACTTCCATTTTTAATTTTCTGCAACTTTCATTTTTATTTTTATTTCACTTCCTTTTTATTCAAGTTTCTTTTCTACTCAACTTCCTTTTTTATTTAATTTCCAAATAGATCGTTAAGGTATAGTGGTTTTTGGATTGAACTTCCATTTTTAATTTTATGCAACTTTTATTTTAATCAATTTACTTTTCTATTAAACTTCCATTTTTATTTAATTTCCAAATAGATCGTTAAGGTATAGTGGTTTCTGGATTGAACTTCCATATTTAATTTTTTGCAACTTTCATTTTTATTTTTATTCAACTTCCATTTTTATTCAATTTAATTTTCTATTAAACTTCCGTTTTTATTTAATTTCCAAATAGATCGTTAAGGTATAGTGGTTTTTTGAATGAACTTCCATTTTTAATTTTCTGCAACTTCCTTTTTTATTCAAGTTTCTTTTCTACACAACGTCCTTTTTTATTTAATTTCCAAAAAGGTCGTTAAGGTACAATGGTTTTTGGATTCAACTTCCATTTTTAATTTTATGAAACTATCATTTTTATTTTTATTCAGCTTCCATTTTTATTAAATTCACTTTTCTATTAAACTTTCTTTTTTATTTAATTTCCAAATAGATCGTTAAGGTATAGTGGTTTTTGGGTTGAACGTCCATTTTTAATTTTATGCAACTTTCATTTTTATTTATATTCAACTTCCATTTTCATTAAATTTACTTTTTCTATTAAACTTCCTTTTTTATTTAATTTCCAAAAAGATCGTTAAGGTATAGTGGTTTCTGGATTGAACTTCCATTTTTCATTTTATGCAACTTTAATTTTTATTTTTATTCAACTTCCATTTTTCTTCAATTTACTTTTCTATTAAACTTCCATTTATATTTAATTTCCAAATTGATCGTTAATGTATAGTGGTTTCTGGATTGAACTTCCATATTTAATTTTCTGCAACTTTTATTTTTATTTTTATTCTACTTCCATTTTTATTCAATTTATTTTTCTATTAAACTTCCTTTTTTATTTAATTTCCAAATTGATCGTTACGGTATAGTGGTTTCTGGATTGAACTTCCACTTTTAATTTTATGCAACTTTCCTTTTTATTTTTATTTAACTTCCTTTTTTATTCAAGTTTCTTTTCTACTCAACTTCCTTTTTTATTTAATTTCCAAATAGATCGTTAAGGTATAGTGGTTTCTTGAATGAACTTTCATTTTTAATTTTCTGCAACTTCCATTTTTATTTTTATTTAACTTCCTTTTTTATTCAAGTTTCTTTTCTACTCAACTTCCTTTTTTATTTAATTTCCAAATAGATCGTGAAGGTATAGTGGTTTTTGGATTGAACTTCCTTTTTTAATTTTATGCAACTTTCATTTTTATTTTTATTCAACTTCCATTTTTATTCAATTTACTTTTCTATTATACTTCCTTTTTTATTTAATTTTCAAATTGATCATGAAGGTATAGTGGTTTCTGGATTGAACTTCCATATTTAATTTTCTGCAACTTTCATTTTTATTTTTATTCAACTTCCATTTTTATTCAATTTACTTTTCTATTAAACTTCCTTTTTTATTTAATTTCCAAATAGATCGTTAAGGTATAGTGGTTTCTGGATTGAACTTCCATTTTAATTTTATGCAACTATCATTTTTATTTTTACTCTACTTCCATTTTAATTCAATTTACTTTCCAATTAAACTTCCGTTTTTATTTAATTTCCAAATAGATCGTTAAGGTATAGTGGTTTCTGGAATGAACTTCCATTTTTAATTTTCTGCAACTTCCATTTTTATTTTGATTTAACTTCCGTTTTTATTCAAGTTTCTTTTCTACTCAACTTCCTTTTTTATTTAATTTCCAAATAGATCATTATGGTATAGTGGTTTTTAGATTGAACTTCCATTTTTAATTTTAGACAACTTTTATTTTTATTTTTATTTTTATTCAACTTCCATTTTTATTCAATTTACTTTTCTATTAAACTTCCTTTTTTATTTAATTTCCAAGGGGATCGTTATGGTATAGTGGTTTCTAGATTGAACTTCTATTTTTATTTTTCTGCAACTTCCATTTTTATTTTTATTTAACTTCCTATTTTATTCAAGTTTCTTTTCTACTCAACTTCCTTTTTTATTTAATTTAGAAATAGATCGTTAAGGTATAGTGGTTTCTGGATTGACCTTCCATTTTTAATTTTCTGCAACTTTCATTTTAATTTTTATTCAACTTCCATTTTAATTCAATTTACTTATCAATTAAACTTCCTTTTTTATTTAATTTGCAAATAGATCGTTAAGGCATAGTGGTTTCTGGATTGAACTTCCACTTTTAATTTTATGCAACTTTCCTTTTTATTTTCATTCTACTTCCATTTTTATTCTATTTACTTTTCGATTAAACTTCCTTTTTTATTATATTTCCAAATAGATCGTTAAGGTATAGTGGTTTCTAGAATGAACTTCCATTTTTAATTTTCTGCAACTTTCATTTTTATTTTTATTTCACTTCCTTTTTATTCAAGTTTCTTTTCTACTCAACTTCCTTTTTTATTTAATTTCCAAATAGATCGTTAAGGTATAGTGGTTTTTGGATTGAACTTCCATTTTTAATTTTATGCAACTTTTATTTTAATCAATTTACTTTTCTATTAAACTTCCATTTTTATTTAATTTCCAAATAGATCGTTAAGGTATAGTGGTTTCTGGATTGAACTTCCATATTTAATTTTTTGCAACTTTCATTTTTATTTTTATTCAACTTCCATTTTTATTCAATTTAATTTTCTATTAAACTTCCGTTTTTATTTAATTTCCAAATAGATCGTTAAGGTATAGTGGTTTTTTGAATGAACTTCCATTTTTAATTTTCTGCAACTTCCTTTTTTATTCAAGTTTCTTTTCTACACAACGTCCTTTTTTATTTAATTTCCAAAAAGGTCGTTAAGGTACAATGGTTTTTGGATTCAACTTCCATTTTTAATTTTATGAAACTATCATTTTTATTTTTATTCAGCTTCCATTTTTATTAAATTCACTTTTCTATTAAACTTTCTTTTTTATTTAATTTCCAAATAGATCGTTAAGGTATAGTGGTTTTTGGGTTGAACGTCCATTTTTAATTTTATGCAACTTTCATTTTTATTTATATTCAACTTCCATTTTCATTAAATTTACTTTTTCTATTAAACTTCCTTTTTTATTTAATTTCCAAAAAGATCGTTAAGGTATAGTGGTTTCTGGATTGAACTTCCATTTTTCATTTTATGCAACTTTAATTTTTATTTTTATTCAACTTCCATTTTTCTTCAATTTACTTTTCTATTAAACTTCCATTTATATTTAATTTCCAAATTGATCGTTAATGTATAGTGGTTTCTGGATTGAACTTCCATATTTAATTTTCTGCAACTTTTATTTTTATTTTTATTCTACTTCCATTTTTATTCAATTTATTTTTCTATTAAACTTCCTTTTTTATTTAATTTCCAAATTGATCGTTACGGTATAGTGGTTTCTGGATTGAACTTCCACTTTTAATTTTATGCAACTTTCCTTTTTATTTTTATTTAACTTCCTTTTTTATTCAAGTTTCTTTTCTACTCAACTTCCTTTTTTATTTAATTTCCAAATAGATCGTTAAGGTATAGTGGTTTCTTGAATGAACTTTCATTTTTAATTTTCTGCAACTTCCATTTTTATTTTTATTTAACTTCCTTTTTTATTCAAGTTTCTTTTCTACTCAACTTCCTTTTTTATTTAATTTCCAAATAGATCGTGAAGGTATAGTGGTTTTTGGATTGAACTTCCTTTTTTAATTTTATGCAACTTTCATTTTTATTTTTATTCAACTTCCATTTTTATTCAATTTACTTTTCTATTATACTTCCTTTTTTATTTAATTTTCAAATTGATCATGAAGGTATAGTGGTTTCTGGATTGAACTTCCATATTTAATTTTCTGCAACTTTCATTTTTATTTTTATTCAACTTCCATTTTTATTCAATTTACTTTTCTATTAAACTTCCTTTTTTATTTAATTTCCAAATAGATCGTTAAGGTATAGTGGTTTCTGGATTGAACTTCCATTTTAATTTTATGCAACTATCATTTTTATTTTTACTCTACTTCCATTTTAATTCAATTTACTTTCCAATTAAACTTCCGTTTTTATTTAATTTCCAAATAGATCGTTAAGGTATAGTGGTTTCTGGAATGAACTTCCATTTTTAATTTTCTGCAACTTCCATTTTTATTTTGATTTAACTTCCGTTTTTATTCAAGTTTCTTTTCTACTCAACTTCCTTTTTTATTTAATTTCCAAATAGATCATTATGGTATAGTGGTTTTTAGATTGAACTTCCATTTTTAATTTTAGACAACTTTTATTTTTATTTTTATTTTTATTCAACTTCCATTTTTATTCAATTTACTTTTCTATTAAACTTCCTTTTTTATTTAATTTCCAAGGGGATCGTTATGGTATAGTGGTTTCTAGATTGAACTTCTATTTTTATTTTTCTGCAACTTCCATTTTTATTTTTATTTAACTTCCTATTTTATTCAAGTTTCTTTTCTACTCAACTTCCTTTTTTATTTAATTTAGAAATAGATCGTTAAGGTATAGTGGTTTCTGGATTGACCTTCCATTTTTAATTTTCTGCAACTTTCATTTTAATTTTTATTCAACTTCCATTTTAATTCAATTTACTTATCAATTAAACTTCCTTTTTTATTTAATTTGCAAATAGATCGTTAAGGCATAGTGGTTTCTGGATTGAACTTCCACTTTTAATTTTATGCAACTTTCCTTTTTATTTTCATTCTACTTCCATTTTTATTCTATTTACTTTTCGATTAAACTTCCTTTTTTATTATATTTCCAAATAGATCGTTAAGGTATAGTGGTTTCTAGAATGAACTTCCATTTTTAATTTTCTGCAACTTTCATTTTTATTTTTATTTCACTTCCTTTTTATTCAAGTTTCTTTTCTACTCAACTTCCTTTTTTATTTAATTTCCAAATAGATCGTTAAGGTATAGTGGTTTTTGGATTGAACTTCCATTTTTAATTTTATGCAACTTTTATTTTAATCAATTTACTTTTCTATTAAACTTCCATTTTTATTTAATTTCCAAATAGATCGTTAAGGTATAGTGGTTTCTGGATTGAACTTCCATATTTAATTTTTTGCAACTTTCATTTTTATTTTTATTCAACTTCCATTTTTATTCAATTTAATTTTCTATTAAACTTCCGTTTTTATTTAATTTCCAAATAGATCGTTAAGGTATAGTGGTTTTTTGAATGAACTTCCATTTTTAATTTTCTGCAACTTCCTTTTTTATTCAAGTTTCTTTTCTACACAACGTCCTTTTTTATTTAATTTCCAAAAAGGTCGTTAAGGTACAATGGTTTTTGGATTCAACTTCCATTTTTAATTTTATGAAACTATCATTTTTATTTTTATTCAGCTTCCATTTTTATTAAATTCACTTTTCTATTAAACTTTCTTTTTTATTTAATTTCCAAATAGATCGTTAAGGTATAGTGGTTTTTGGGTTGAACGTCCATTTTTAATTTTATGCAACTTTCATTTTTATTTATATTCAACTTCCATTTTCATTAAATTTACTTTTTCTATTAAACTTCCTTTTTTATTTAATTTCCAAAAAGATCGTTAAGGTATAGTGGTTTCTGGATTGAACTTCCATTTTTCATTTTATGCAACTTTAATTTTTATTTTTATTCAACTTCCATTTTTCTTCAATTTACTTTTCTATTAAACTTCCATTTATATTTAATTTCCAAATTGATCGTTAATGTATAGTGGTTTCTGGATTGAACTTCCATATTTAATTTTCTGCAACTTTTATTTTTATTTTTATTCTACTTCCATTTTTATTCAATTTATTTTTCTATTAAACTTCCTTTTTTATTTAATTTCCAAATTGATCGTTACGGTATAGTGGTTTCTGGATTGAACTTCCACTTTTAATTTTATGCAACTTTCCTTTTTATTTTTATTTAACTTCCTTTTTTATTCAAGTTTCTTTTCTACTCAACTTCCTTTTTTATTTAATTTCCAAATAGATCGTTAAGGTATAGTGGTTTCTTGAATGAACTTTCATTTTTAATTTTCTGCAACTTCCATTTTTATTTTTATTTAACTTCCTTTTTTATTCAAGTTTCTTTTCTACTCAACTTCCTTTTTTATTTAATTTCCAAATAGATCGTGAAGGTATAGTGGTTTTTGGATTGAACTTCCTTTTTTAATTTTATGCAACTTTCATTTTTATTTTTATTCAACTTCCATTTTTATTCAATTTACTTTTCTATTATACTTCCTTTTTTATTTAATTTTCAAATTGATCATGAAGGTATAGTGGTTTCTGGATTGAACTTCCATATTTAATTTTCTGCAACTTTCATTTTTATTTTTATTCAACTTCCATTTTTATTCAATTTACTTTTCTATTAAACTTCCTTTTTTATTTAATTTCCAAATAGATCGTTAAGGTATAGTGGTTTCTGGATTGAACTTCCATTTTAATTTTATGCAACTATCATTTTTATTTTTACTCTACTTCCATTTTAATTCAATTTACTTTCCAATTAAACTTCCGTTTTTATTTAATTTCCAAATAGATCGTTAAGGTATAGTGGTTTCTGGAATGAACTTCCATTTTTAATTTTCTGCAACTTCCATTTTTATTTTGATTTAACTTCCGTTTTTATTCAAGTTTCTTTTCTACTCAACTTCCTTTTTTATTTAATTTCCAAATAGATCATTATGGTATAGTGGTTTTTAGATTGAACTTCCATTTTTAATTTTAGACAACTTTTATTTTTATTTTTATTTTTATTCAACTTCCATTTTTATTCAATTTACTTTTCTATTAAACTTCCTTTTTTATTTAATTTCCAAGGGGATCGTTATGGTATAGTGGTTTCTAGATTGAACTTCTATTTTTATTTTTCTGCAACTTCCATTTTTATTTTTATTTAACTTCCTATTTTATTCAAGTTTCTTTTCTACTCAACTTCCTTTTTTATTTAATTTAGAAATAGATCGTTAAGGTATAGTGGTTTCTGGATTGACCTTTCATTTTAATTTTTATTCAACTTCCATTTTAATTCAATTTACTTATCAATTAAACTTCCTTTTTTATTTAATTTGCAAATAGATCGTTAAGGCATAGTGGTTTCTGGATTGAACTTCCACTTTTAATTTTATGCAACTTTCCTTTTTATTTTCATTCTACTTCCATTTTTATTCTATTTACTTTTCGATTAAACTTCCTTTTTTATTATATTTCCAAATAGATCGTTAAGGTATAGTGGTTTCTAGAATGAACTTCCATTTTTAATTTTCTGCAACTTTCATTTTTATTTTTATTTCACTTCCTTTTTATTCAAGTTTCTTTTCTACTCAACTTCCTTTTTTATTTAATTTCCAAATAGATCGTTAAGGTATAGTGGTTTTTGGATTGAACTTCCATTTTTAATTTTATGCAACTTTTATTTTAATCAATTTACTTTTCTATTAAACTTCCATTTTTATTTAATTTCCAAATAGATCGTTAAGGTATAGTGGTTTCTGGATTGAACTTCCATATTTAATTTTTTGCAACTTTCATTTTTATTTTTATTCAACTTCCATTTTTATTCAATTTAATTTTCTATTAAACTTCCGTTTTTATTTAATTTCCAAATAGATCGTTAAGGTATAGTGGTTTTTTGAATGAACTTCCATTTTTAATTTTCTGCAACTTCCTTTTTTATTCAAGTTTCTTTTCTACACAACGTCCTTTTTTATTTAATTTCCAAAAAGGTCGTTAAGGTACAATGGTTTTTGGATTCAACTTCCATTTTTAATTTTATGAAACTATCATTTTTATTTTTATTCAGCTTCCATTTTTATTAAATTCACTTTTCTATTAAACTTTCTTTTTTATTTAATTTCCAAATAGATCGTTAAGGTATAGTGGTTTTTGGGTTGAACGTCCATTTTTAATTTTATGCAACTTTCATTTTTATTTATATTCAACTTCCATTTTCATTAAATTTACTTTTTCTATTAAACTTCCTTTTTTATTTAATTTCCAAAAAGATCGTTAAGGTATAGTGGTTTCTGGATTGAACTTCCATTTTTCATTTTATGCAACTTTAATTTTTATTTTTATTCAACTTCCATTTTTCTTCAATTTACTTTTCTATTAAACTTCCATTTATATTTAATTTCCAAATTGATCGTTAATGTATAGTGGTTTCTGGATTGAACTTCCATATTTAATTTTCTGCAACTTTTATTTTTATTTTTATTCTACTTCCATTTTTATTCAATTTATTTTTCTATTAAACTTCCTTTTTTATTTAATTTCCAAATTGATCGTTACGGTATAGTGGTTTCTGGATTGAACTTCCACTTTTAATTTTATGCAACTTTCCTTTTTATTTTTATTTAACTTCCTTTTTTATTCAAGTTTCTTTTCTACTCAACTTCCTTTTTTATTTAATTTCCAAATAGATCGTTAAGGTATAGTGGTTTCTTGAATGAACTTTCATTTTTAATTTTCTGCAACTTCCATTTTTATTTTTATTTAACTTCCTTTTTTATTCAAGTTTCTTTTCTACTCAACTTCCTTTTTTATTTAATTTCCAAATAGATCGTGAAGGTATAGTGGTTTTTGGATTGAACTTCCTTTTTTAATTTTATGCAACTTTCATTTTTATTTTTATTCAACTTCCATTTTTATTCAATTTACTTTTCTATTATACTTCCTTTTTTATTTAATTTTCAAATTGATCATGAAGGTATAGTGGTTTCTGGATTGAACTTCCATATTTAATTTTCTGCAACTTTCATTTTTATTTTTATTCAACTTCCATTTTTATTCAATTTACTTTTCTATTAAACTTCCTTTTTTATTTAATTTCCAAATAGATCGTTAAGGTATAGTGGTTTCTGGATTGAACTTCCATTTTAATTTTATGCAACTATCATTTTTATTTTTACTCTACTTCCATTTTAATTCAATTTACTTTCCAATTAAACTTCCGTTTTTATTTAATTTCCAAATAGATCGTTAAGGTATAGTGGTTTCTGGAATGAACTTCCATTTTTAATTTTCTGCAACTTCCATTTTTATTTTGATTTAACTTCCGTTTTTATTCAAGTTTCTTTTCTACTCAACTTCCTTTTTTATTTAATTTCCAAATAGATCATTATGGTATAGTGGTTTTTAGATTGAACTTCCATTTTTAATTTTAGACAACTTTTATTTTTATTTTTATTTTTATTCAACTTCCATTTTTATTCAATTTACTTTTCTATTAAACTTCCTTTTTTATTTAATTTCCAAGGGGATCGTTATGGTATAGTGGTTTCTAGATTGAACTTCTATTTTTATTTTTCTGCAACTTCCATTTTTATTTTTATTTAACTTCCTATTTTATTCAAGTTTCTTTTCTACTCAACTTCCTTTTTTATTTAATTTAGAAATAGATCGTTAAGGTATAGTGGTTTCTGGATTGACCTTTCATTTTAATTTTTATTCAACTTCCATTTTAATTCAATTTACTTATCAATTAAACTTCCTTTTTTATTTAATTTGCAAATAGATCGTTAAGGCATAGTGGTTTCTGGATTGAACTTCCACTTTTAATTTTATGCAACTTTCCTTTTTATTTTCATTCTACTTCCATTTTTATTCTATTTACTTTTCGATTAAACTTCCTTTTTTATTATATTTCCAAATAGATCGTTAAGGTATAGTGGTTTCTAGAATGAACTTCCATTTTTAATTTTCTGCAACTTTCATTTTTATTTTTATTTCACTTCCTTTTTATTCAAGTTTCTTTTCTACTCAACTTCCTTTTTTATTTAATTTCCAAATAGATCGTTAAGGTATAGTGGTTTTTGGATTGAACTTCCATTTTTAATTTTATGCAACTTTTATTTTAATCAATTTACTTTTCTATTAAACTTCCATTTTTATTTAATTTCCAAATAGATCGTTAAGGTATAGTGGTTTCTGGATTGAACTTCCATATTTAATTTTTTGCAACTTTCATTTTTATTTTTATTCAACTTCCATTTTTATTCAATTTAATTTTCTATTAAACTTCCGTTTTTATTTAATTTCCAAATAGATCGTTAAGGTATAGTGGTTTTTTGAATGAACTTCCATTTTTAATTTTCTGCAACTTCCTTTTTTATTCAAGTTTCTTTTCTACACAACGTCCTTTTTTATTTAATTTCCAAAAAGGTCGTTAAGGTACAATGGTTTTTGGATTCAACTTCCATTTTTAATTTTATGAAACTATCATTTTTATTTTTATTCAGCTTCCATTTTTATTAAATTCACTTTTCTATTAAACTTTCTTTTTTATTTAATTTCCAAATAGATCGTTAAGGTATAGTGGTTTTTGGGTTGAACGTCCATTTTTAATTTTATGCAACTTTCATTTTTATTTATATTCAACTTCCATTTTCATTAAATTTACTTTTTCTATTAAACTTCCTTTTTTATTTAATTTCCAAAAAGATCGTTAAGGTATAGTGGTTTCTGGATTGAACTTCCATTTTTCATTTTATGCAACTTTAATTTTTATTTTTATTCAACTTCCATTTTTCTTCAATTTACTTTTCTATTAAACTTCCATTTATATTTAATTTCCAAATTGATCGTTAATGTATAGTGGTTTCTGGATTGAACTTCCATATTTAATTTTCTGCAACTTTTATTTTTATTTTTATTCTACTTCCATTTTTATTCAATTTATTTTTCTATTAAACTTCCTTTTTTATTTAATTTCCAAATTGATCGTTACGGTATAGTGGTTTCTGGATTGAACTTCCACTTTTAATTTTATGCAACTTTCCTTTTTATTTTTATTTAACTTCCTTTTTTATTCAAGTTTCTTTTCTACTCAACTTCCTTTTTTATTTAATTTCCAAATAGATCGTTAAGGTATAGTGGTTTCTTGAATGAACTTTCATTTTTAATTTTCTGCAACTTCCATTTTTATTTTTATTTAACTTCCTTTTTTATTCAAGTTTCTTTTCTACTCAACTTCCTTTTTTATTTAATTTCCAAATAGATCGTGAAGGTATAGTGGTTTTTGGATTGAACTTCCTTTTTTAATTTTATGCAACTTTCATTTTTATTTTTATTCAACTTCCATTTTTATTCAATTTACTTTTCTATTATACTTCCTTTTTTATTTAATTTTCAAATTGATCATGAAGGTATAGTGGTTTCTGGATTGAACTTCCATATTTAATTTTCTGCAACTTTCATTTTTATTTTTATTCAACTTCCATTTTTATTCAATTTACTTTTCTATTAAACTTCCTTTTTTATTTAATTTCCAAATAGATCGTTAAGGTATAGTGGTTTCTGGATTGAACTTCCATTTTAATTTTATGCAACTATCATTTTTATTTTTACTCTACTTCCATTTTAATTCAATTTACTTTCCAATTAAACTTCCGTTTTTATTTAATTTCCAAATAGATCGTTAAGGTATAGTGGTTTCTGGAATGAACTTCCATTTTTAATTTTCTGCAACTTCCATTTTTATTTTGATTTAACTTCCGTTTTTATTCAAGTTTCTTTTCTACTCAACTTCCTTTTTTATTTAATTTCCAAATAGATCATTATGGTATAGTGGTTTTTAGATTGAACTTCCATTTTTAATTTTAGACAACTTTTATTTTTATTTTTATTTTTATTCAACTTCCATTTTTATTCAATTTACTTTTCTATTAAACTTCCTTTTTTATTTAATTTCCAAGGGGATCGTTATGGTATAGTGGTTTCTAGATTGAACTTCTATTTTTATTTTTCTGCAACTTCCATTTTTATTTTTATTTAACTTCCTATTTTATTCAAGTTTCTTTTCTACTCAACTTCCTTTTTTATTTAATTTAGAAATAGATCGTTAAGGTATAGTGGTTTCTGGATTGACCTTTCATTTTAATTTTTATTCAACTTCCATTTTAATTCAATTTACTTATCAATTAAACTTCCTTTTTTATTTAATTTGCAAATAGATCGTTAAGGCATAGTGGTTTCTGGATTGAACTTCCACTTTTAATTTTATGCAACTTTCCTTTTTATTTTCATTCTACTTCCATTTTTATTCTATTTACTTTTCGATTAAACTTCCTTTTTTATTATATTTCCAAATAGATCGTTAAGGTATAGTGGTTTCTAGAATGAACTTCCATTTTTAATTTTCTGCAACTTTCATTTTTATTTTTATTTCACTTCCTTTTTATTCAAGTTTCTTTTCTACTCAACTTCCTTTTTTATTTAATTTCCAAATAGATCGTTAAGGTATAGTGGTTTTTGGATTGAACTTCCATTTTTAATTTTATGCAACTTTTATTTTAATCAATTTACTTTTCTATTAAACTTCCATTTTTATTTAATTTCCAAATAGATCGTTAAGGTATAGTGGTTTCTGGATTGAACTTCCATATTTAATTTTTTGCAACTTTCATTTTTATTTTTATTCAACTTCCATTTTTATTCAATTTAATTTTCTATTAAACTTCCGTTTTTATTTAATTTCCAAATAGATCGTTAAGGTATAGTGGTTTTTTGAATGAACTTCCATTTTTAATTTTCTGCAACTTCCTTTTTTATTCAAGTTTCTTTTCTACACAACGTCCTTTTTTATTTAATTTCCAAAAAGGTCGTTAAGGTACAATGGTTTTTGGATTCAACTTCCATTTTTAATTTTATGAAACTATCATTTTTATTTTTATTCAGCTTCCATTTTTATTAAATTCACTTTTCTATTAAACTTTCTTTTTTATTTAATTTCCAAATAGATCGTTAAGGTATAGTGGTTTTTGGGTTGAACGTCCATTTTTAATTTTATGCAACTTTCATTTTTATTTATATTCAACTTCCATTTTCATTAAATTTACTTTTTCTATTAAACTTCCTTTTTTATTTAATTTCCAAAAAGATCGTTAAGGTATAGTGGTTTCTGGATTGAACTTCCATTTTTCATTTTATGCAACTTTAATTTTTATTTTTATTCAACTTCCATTTTTCTTCAATTTACTTTTCTATTAAACTTCCATTTATATTTAATTTCCAAATTGATCGTTAATGTATAGTGGTTTCTGGATTGAACTTCCATATTTAATTTTCTGCAACTTTTATTTTTATTTTTATTCTACTTCCATTTTTATTCAATTTATTTTTCTATTAAACTTCCTTTTTTATTTAATTTCCAAATTGATCGTTACGGTATAGTGGTTTCTGGATTGAACTTCCACTTTTAATTTTATGCAACTTTCCTTTTTATTTTTATTTAACTTCCTTTTTTATTCAAGTTTCTTTTCTACTCAACTTCCTTTTTTATTTAATTTCCAAATAGATCGTTAAGGTATAGTGGTTTCTTGAATGAACTTTCATTTTTAATTTTCTGCAACTTCCATTTTTATTTTTATTTAACTTCCTTTTTTATTCAAGTTTCTTTTCTACTCAACTTCCTTTTTTATTTAATTTCCAAATAGATCGTGAAGGTATAGTGGTTTTTGGATTGAACTTCCTTTTTTAATTTTATGCAACTTTCATTTTTATTTTTATTCAACTTCCATTTTTATTCAATTTACTTTTCTATTATACTTCCTTTTTTATTTAATTTTCAAATTGATCATGAAGGTATAGTGGTTTCTGGATTGAACTTCCATATTTAATTTTCTGCAACTTTCATTTTTATTTTTATTCAACTTCCATTTTTATTCAATTTACTTTTCTATTAAACTTCCTTTTTTATTTAATTTCCAAATAGATCGTTAAGGTATAGTGGTTTCTGGATTGAACTTCCATTTTAATTTTATGCAACTATCATTTTTATTTTTACTCTACTTCCATTTTAATTCAATTTACTTTCCAATTAAACTTCCGTTTTTATTTAATTTCCAAATAGATCGTTAAGGTATAGTGGTTTCTGGAATGAACTTCCATTTTTAATTTTCTGCAACTTCCATTTTTATTTTGATTTAACTTCCGTTTTTATTCAAGTTTCTTTTCTACTCAACTTCCTTTTTTATTTAATTTCCAAATAGATCATTATGGTATAGTGGTTTTTAGATTGAACTTCCATTTTTAATTTTAGACAACTTTTATTTTTATTTTTATTTTTATTCAACTTCCATTTTTATTCAATTTACTTTTCTATTAAACTTCCTTTTTTATTTAATTTCCAAGGGGATCGTTATGGTATAGTGGTTTCTAGATTGAACTTCTATTTTTATTTTTCTGCAACTTCCATTTTTATTTTTATTTAACTTCCTATTTTATTCAAGTTTCTTTTCTACTCAACTTCCTTTTTTATTTAATTTAGAAATAGATCGTTAAGGTATAGTGGTTTCTGGATTGACCTTTCATTTTAATTTTTATTCAACTTCCATTTTAATTCAATTTACTTATCAATTAAACTTCCTTTTTTATTTAATTTGCAAATAGATCGTTAAGGCATAGTGGTTTCTGGATTGAACTTCCACTTTTAATTTTATGCAACTTTCCTTTTTATTTTCATTCTACTTCCATTTTTATTCTATTTACTTTTCGATTAAACTTCCTTTTTTATTATATTTCCAAATAGATCGTTAAGGTATAGTGGTTTCTAGAATGAACTTCCATTTTTAATTTTCTGCAACTTTCATTTTTATTTTTATTTCACTTCCTTTTTATTCAAGTTTCTTTTCTACTCAACTTCCTTTTTTATTTAATTTCCAAATAGATCGTTAAGGTATAGTGGTTTTTGGATTGAACTTCCATTTTTAATTTTATGCAACTTTTATTTTAATCAATTTACTTTTCTATTAAACTTCCATTTTTATTTAATTTCCAAATAGATCGTTAAGGTATAGTGGTTTCTGGATTGAACTTCCATATTTAATTTTTTGCAACTTTCATTTTTATTTTTATTCAACTTCCATTTTTATTCAATTTAATTTTCTATTAAACTTCCGTTTTTATTTAATTTCCAAATAGATCGTTAAGGTATAGTGGTTTTTTGAATGAACTTCCATTTTTAATTTTCTGCAACTTCCTTTTTTATTCAAGTTTCTTTTCTACACAACGTCCTTTTTTATTTAATTTCCAAAAAGGTCGTTAAGGTACAATGGTTTTTGGATTCAACTTCCATTTTTAATTTTATGAAACTATCATTTTTATTTTTATTCAGCTTCCATTTTTATTAAATTCACTTTTCTATTAAACTTTCTTTTTTATTTAATTTCCAAATAGATCGTTAAGGTATAGTGGTTTTTGGGTTGAACGTCCATTTTTAATTTTATGCAACTTTCATTTTTATTTATATTCAACTTCCATTTTCATTAAATTTACTTTTTCTATTAAACTTCCTTTTTTATTTAATTTCCAAAAAGATCGTTAAGGTATAGTGGTTTCTGGATTGAACTTCCATTTTTCATTTTATGCAACTTTAATTTTTATTTTTATTCAACTTCCATTTTTCTTCAATTTACTTTTCTATTAAACTTCCATTTATATTTAATTTCCAAATTGATCGTTAATGTATAGTGGTTTCTGGATTGAACTTCCATATTTAATTTTCTGCAACTTTTATTTTTATTTTTATTCTACTTCCATTTTTATTCAATTTATTTTTCTATTAAACTTCCTTTTTTATTTAATTTCCAAATTGATCGTTACGGTATAGTGGTTTCTGGATTGAACTTCCACTTTTAATTTTATGCAACTTTCCTTTTTATTTTTATTTAACTTCCTTTTTTATTCAAGTTTCTTTTCTACTCAACTTCCTTTTTTATTTAATTTCCAAATAGATCGTTAAGGTATAGTGGTTTCTTGAATGAACTTTCATTTTTAATTTTCTGCAACTTCCATTTTTATTTTTATTTAACTTCCTTTTTTATTCAAGTTTCTTTTCTACTCAACTTCCTTTTTTATTTAATTTCCAAATAGATCGTGAAGGTATAGTGGTTTTTGGATTGAACTTCCTTTTTTAATTTTATGCAACTTTCATTTTTATTTTTATTCAACTTCCATTTTTATTCAATTTACTTTTCTATTATACTTCCTTTTTTATTTAATTTTCAAATTGATCATGAAGGTATAGTGGTTTCTGGATTGAACTTCCATATTTAATTTTCTGCAACTTTCATTTTTATTTTTATTCAACTTCCATTTTTATTCAATTTACTTTTCTATTAAACTTCCTTTTTTATTTAATTTCCAAATAGATCGTTAAGGTATAGTGGTTTCTGGATTGAACTTCCATTTTAATTTTATGCAACTATCATTTTTATTTTTACTCTACTTCCATTTTAATTCAATTTACTTTCCTACTAAACTTCCTTTTTTATTTAATTTCCAAATAGATCGTTAAGGTATAGTTCTTTCTGGATTGAACTTCCATTTTTAATTTTATGCAACTATCATTTTTATTTTTACTCTACTTCCATTTTAATTCAATTTACTTTCCTACTCAACTTCCTTTTTTATTTAATTTCCAAATAGATCGTTAAGGTATAGTGGTTTTTGGATTGAACTTCCATTTTTAATTTTATACAATTTTCATTTTTATTTTTATTCAACTTCCATTTTCATTCAATTTTACTTTTCTATTAAATTTCTTTTTTATTTAATTTCCAAATAGATCGTTAAGGTATAGTGGTTTCTGGATTGAACTTCCATATTTAATTTTCTACAACTTTTATTTCTATTTTTATTCAACTTCCATTTTAATTCAATTTACTTATCTATTAAACTTCCTTTTTTATTTAATTTGCAAATATATCGTTAAGGCATAGTGGTTTCTGGATTGAACTTCCACTTTTAATTTTATGCAACTTTCCTTTTTATTTTTATTCTACTTCCATTTTTATTCGATTTACTTTTCTATTAAATTTCCTATTTTATTTAATTTCCAAATAGATCGTTGAGGTATAGTGGTTTCTAGAATGAACTTCCATTTTTAATTTTCTACAGCTTCCATTTTTATTTTTATTTAACATCCTTTTTTATTCAAGTTTCTTTTCTACTCAATTTCCTTTTTTATTTAATTTCCAAATAGATCGTTAAGGTATAGTGGTTTTTGGATTGAACTTCCATTTTTAATTTTATGCAACTTTTATTTTTATTCAATTTACTTTTCTATTAAACTTCCTTTTTTATTTAATTTCAAAATAGATCATTAAAGGTATAGTGGTTTCTGGATTGAACTTCCATATTTAATTTTTTGCAACTTTCATTTTTATTTTTATTCAACTTCCTTTTTTATTTAATTTCCACATAGATCGTTAAGGTATAGTGGTTTTTTGAATGAACTTCCATTTTTAATTTTCTGCAACTTCCTTTTTTATTCAAGTTTGTTTTCTACACAACGTCTTTTTTTATTTAATTTCCAAAAAGATCGTTAAGGTACAGTGGTTTTTGGATTGAACTTCCATTTTTAATTTTATGCAACTTTCATTTTTATTTTTATTCAACTTCCATTTTTATTAAATTTACTTTTCTATTAAACTTTCTTTTTTATTTAATTTCCAAATAGATCGTTAAGGTATAGTTGTTTTTGGGTTGAACGTCCGTTTTTAATTTTATGCAACTTTCATTTTTATTTATATTCAACTTCCATTTTTGTTAAATTTACTTTTGTATTAAACTTCCTTTTTTATTTAATTTCCAAATAGATCGTTAAGGTATCGTGGTTTCTGGGTTGAACGTCCATTTTTTATTTTATGCAACTTTCATTTTTATTTTTATTCAACTTCCATTTTTATTCAATTTACTTTTCTATTCAACTTCCATTTTTATTTAATTTCGAAATAGATCGTTAATGTATAGTGGTTCTGGATTGAACTTCCATATTTAATTTTCTGCCACTTTTATTTTTATTTTTATTCTACTTCCATTTTAATTCAATTTACATTTCTATGAAACTTCCTTTTTTATTTAATTTCCAAATAGATCAGTAAGGTATAGTGGTTTCTGGGTTGAACTTCCATTTTTATTTTTATTTAACTTCCTTTTTTGTTCAAGTTTCTGTTCTACTCAACTTCCGTTTTTATTTAATTTCCAAATAGATCGTTAAGGTATAGTGGTTTTTGGATTGAACTTCCCTTTTTAATTTTATGCAACTTTCATTTTTATTTTTATTCAACTTCCAATTTTATTCAATTTACTTTTCCATTAAACTTCCTTTTTTATTTAATTTCCAAATAGATCGTTAAGGTATAGTGGTTTCTGGATTGAACTTCCATTTTTAATTTTATGCAACTTTCAATTTTATTTTTATTCTACTTCCATTTTTATTCAATTTAATTTTCTATTAAACTTCCTTTTTTATTTTATTTCCAAGTAGATCGTTAAGGTATAGTGGTTTCTGGAATGAACTTCCATTTTTAATTTTCTGCAACTTCCATTTTTATTTTTATTTAATTTCCGTTTTTATTCAAGTTTCTTTTCTACTCAACTTCCTTTTTTATTTAATTTCCAAATAGATCGTTAAGGTATAGTGGTTTTTGGATTGAACTTCCATTTTTAATTTTATGCAACTTTCATTTTTATTTTTATTCAACTTCCATTTTTATTCAATTTTACTTTTCTATTAAACTTCCTTTTTTATTTAATTTCCAAATAGATCGTTAAGGTATAGTGGTTTCTGGATTGAACTTCCATATTTAATTTTCGGCAACTTTCTTTTTTATTTTTATTCAACTTCCATTTTTATTCAATTTACTTTTCTATTAAACTTCCTTTTTTATTTAATTTCCAAATAGATCGTTAAGGTATAGTGGTTTCTGGATTGAACTTCCATTTTTGATTTTATACAACTTTCATTTTTATTTTTATTCAACTTCTATTTTTATTCAATTTACTTTTCTATTAAACTTCCTTTTTTATTTAATTTCCAAATAGATCGTTAAGGTATAGTGGTTTCTGGGTTGAACTTCCATTTTTATTTTTATTTAACTTCCTTTTTTATTCAAGTTTCTTTTCTACTCAACTTCCGTTTTTATTTAATTTCCAAATAGAACGTTAAGGTAGAGTGGTTTTTGGATTGAACTTCCCTTTTCAATTTTATGCAACTTTCATTTTTATTTTTATTCAACTTCCAATTTTATTCAATTTACTTATCTATTAAACTTCCTTTTTTATTTAATTTCCAAATAGATCGTTAAGGTACGGTGGTGTAGCAACCCTCACCTTACCCTTGTCATACTTGCATATATTCATGCATGATCTTGTCTTGTTATGTTGATTTGCAAGTTTTGCCTTGCCTTGTTTTGTTTAAGTGTTGCTTGCATGATTTTGTTCCTTACTTGGTGTGTAGCCGAGGTCATCTTGAGCTTAGTTCACCTCCGAACCTTTGTACTTAGAACTGTTTTGGAAACACTTGGTTGACCCCCATCTTCACCCGGGCATGTTGCCGAGATGTTTTGCCCTTAGTGATCCTTGTCCTTGGGCAGGTATGGCCTAGACCGAGGTGTGGCACACCCCGGCCAAGGTGTGGCACAGCTTAGTCAAGTGTCGTCCTCCCTAGCCAATGTCTTTGTTACTCTATTGCCGAATCTTTAACTTTAGCCGATGTCATTACTTGCCGATGTGTCTTGCCTTAGCTTGCTGCATATGCTTTGTCATAGACTTGTCTCATCAATCAGTCACCTTTTGAGTTGAACCAACCCGATAGCGTCACGTGTCTGAGCTGAAGGTTAAGTCAGCCGGCAGGCCTGTGAACATATCATTCTTTTGCATCATTTTTGCAAGTTTGTTCTTGAAGAGAGAGAAGCTCTAGAAGAGGGAGAAGGAGTTTTAGAGTGAGAGAGTAGGTTTTCGAGCTGACCTTTGGAGTTTGAGCCGTTAGATTCGAGCTTTGGGGTAAGAATCTTAATCTACTCTGGTTGTTGTTACTGATTTGGATCTGAAGTTGGTTTCGAAAGAGAAAGATAGTATTCACATGTTCTTGAAGAAAGTCTCATTTTGATCCGAAAGTTTGGAGCAAAAACCATGTTTTTGTGTTTGTTCTTGCATGACCTTCTTGTATGGATACCCAGGTCCATGTTTTGAACTCATGGCATGAAATCTCAGATTTTTGTAACAAGTTATGATCTTGCATTCATCTTCCTCATGATCATGTTCATTATGTTCTCCATGTTCTTCAAAGGGAAGCCCAGGTTTTCCCGACTTTGCTTTTGAATGAGGCCATCGGGACCACACCTTAGCAAGGAGGTGTGGGACCTCGGCAAAGACCTGGTTGGTACCCAGTGTGTTTTCATGAGACGGTAGCAGTGTTTAAACTCCCAGCATGTTTTGCTTTGTCATTGACTTGGATCTGGTGAGAGTGCCGGGATCATTTGCATGCATATAAAGCTTGTTTTGAGAATGTGAATTGCCATGTGATTGTAGGTCCTTGATCTTTGCTTTGAGCCTACACCCGAGGAGATCTATGTGAGTGGTATTTTTAATAAAGCTATGTTATACTGTTTTGATAAATCTTGCTTTGCTTTGTTTTGACGAAAGTATTTGTTAAGCATGAATGAATAGCTCTGTTTTGATGTGTCAAGTATAAGCTTTGTTTTGATGTCATTCTTGAAAGTCCCTTGTACTGGAGGACTCTAAACTGTTGCAGTACCAAGTATAAAAGTCCCTTGTGCTGGAGGACTCTAAACTTTCGCAGCACTAAGTATAGAAAGGATACGGTCCTTTCTTGGAAAGACTATCGTGTTAAAGCGGGCTACGGGCCTAAGTAACACAAGTCTATCGTGTTAAAGCGGGCTACGGGCCTAAGTAACACAAGACCATCGTGTTAAAAAGAGCTACGGGCTTAAGTAACACAAGTCCCTTGTGCTGGAGGACTATAAACTTTCGCAATACCTTTGGCTAATCGATTACGGATCGTGCAGTCCTTGTTTTGCCACTGACGGTTTACTACGTGGACTTGTTTGTTCGGAAAGCTTGATTTGTGTTTTGCCGATGCCAGTAAGCATCCCTTGAGACTTGTAAGACTTGATAGATGAATACGGTTCATCTCTTGTTTTGATAAAGTTTGGATGTGTTTCGCTTTGAAAAGATCTCGGCTAATATTCGTATGGTTTTGGCATGTTTTGTTTTGAAAGACTTCGGCTATATTCATGCAAAACCTTTATTACTAGTACCATTCACTGAGTATCCAAGCTCACCCTCTCTATATATATGTAGGTGATGAGCAGGACGTCGGCGACGCCTAGAATGTGTTTTTGAAAGCTTGTTTTGGATCCATGATTTTGTCGGCTTTGTTTGTATTCACGTCGGCGATGTCATTTCTTTTATGTCGGCGAATCTTGAAAATCATGCTTCTTGGCTTGTATTCACTGTCATTTTGTATATGTCGGCTCGAGAAGCCTTTTGATCAAGATGTAATACGTATTTTGCTTTGTTGTATTCAAGTTGTAAAGATGTATGCCATTTCATTGGACTTATGCACTGCTCTTCTGGACCACTTCTATTTTGATTTATTGCTTCCGCATTTGTGAGCCCCGTTTATTATACTCTGATTGTGTTAAACTTTTGAAAGTTGGCTTTCGGTAATCTCGGATTACTGGCTATCACGGCACCAAACTACTAGGGGCGGTTTGGGGGCGTGACAGAATGGTATCAGAGCACAAGTTCCTCAGTATACGTTATTCACACACTTTAGGTCCTAAAGAGCATATGATTTCCCTTAGAAAGATGTTAGGATTGCATCTTGGTGCTTGCTATTTGAACGAGGTGTCCATTGTCTTGGCATACCTATTTGTTACTTGCCTACGTGGTTATTCGCTTATTTGTTTTAAAGTCACACTTTGCATGCTCATAGCATCATGAGGAGAGGTAGACCTCCAATTGGTCGGGATCAGCCTGAAGATAGATTGGACAGACTGGAAAGATTAGTTGAAGGTTTGGCCCGTGAGTTGAGGCAAACAAGACAGCAGCACGCTAGTGCTACGTCGACTCAAGTCGAGCAGACCAACGACCGAAATGTAGTCCCGCCTCCACCTCCTCCAGTGTCGCAAGTTCCTCCGCAGCCAGCCTTATATGGGGATGGCACAATAGCTTTGATCAGGGAGTTCAAGAAAATGAAACCACCGAAATTCTCTGGGGGTATAGAGCCAATGAAGGCTGAGGCGTGGGTATTGGAAATGGAAAAGTTGTTCGAGATCTTTCCTAGCACCGACGCTCAGAAGGTGACGTTGGCAGCATTCACCTTAGATGATGACGCTCGCAGATGGTGGATGATGGTTCGAGAAAGCAATCCAGATCTGACCTGGACCCGATTCTTAGAGTTGTTCTACAACAAACACTTTCCCCTAAGTGTTCGAAACCGTAAGGCTACCGAATTTCAGACCTTGACGCAAGGCAACCGAACAGTGGCGGAATACGATCGCGCTTTTACTGAATTGGCGAGGTTTGCACCTCACATGGCCAACGATGAATACATGAAGGCCAAGAAGTTCGAGAGTGGACTTCGCGGACAGATTCAAGACCGGGTTAACTTGCACAATATGCCGACTTACGCCGAAGTGTTGGACAAAGCCATTCTGGCCGAAGCTAACTTGAACAGATACCAGGGTTCAGGAGAGAGCCAGAGGAAGAGGCAGAGTTATGACAATCGCCGCGCACAGTTTAGTACCAAGAAGAAAGCGAACGTCGGCAGTTCAAGCAACCCAAGACAAGAGAGTGGTTCTAAGCCGATATGTTCCAGTTGTGGGAAACCACATTTCGGGGTCTGTCGTCGGACGTCTGGAGCTTGTTATGAATGTGGCGAAATGGGTCATTATGTGAATGATTGCCCTAAGACAAAGGCTGATAACAGCAAGAAAGGTGAAAATATCTCGGGTTCCGTCCAGAAGGGTAATGTTGGGAAAGGACAGATGAGACAGGGCAGAGTATTTGCGCTAGTACTAGGAGACACTCAGAATGCTGAGACAGTGGTGTCAGGTACACTCCTAATTTGCTCCCAAAATGCCTATGTGTTGATTGATTCGGGTTCTACGCATTCGTTTGTGTCTACTAAGTTTGCCGAGAAAATTAATAAAGAACTAGAGCCCCTTGATTATGTATTATCTGTGTCTACCCCATCTGGGAGATCTATGATTGTTGTATCCATTTATAGAACATGTGTTGTTGTGGTTGAAAATGTTGAATTGTTAGTAGATTTAATGCCTCTGGACATAACCCATTTTGATGTTATACTTGGAATGGATTGGTTAGTCGCAAATCATGCATCTATTAACTGTGTTTCGAAAAGTGTCACACTGAGACCCCCAAACCTAGCCGAGGTTACTTTTCGGGGTGAAGGGATAGTGCCCCCACCTTACTTGATTTCGTCCATTAAGGCCTATAAGTTAATTCAGAAAGGGTGTCGAGGCTACTTGTGTAGTATACTGGGTGATCAGAATGGAAATGTTAATTTAGCTGACATCCCAGTTGTTAATGAATTCCCCGACGTCTTCTCGAACGAATTGCCTGGCCACTTAGCCGATAGAGAGATAGAGTTTACTGTTGATATCATGCCGGGAACCCAGCTGATCTCCAAAACACCCTACAGGATGGCCCCAGCTGAACTTAGGGAATTGAAACTGCAATTACAAGAATTGTTGGATAAGGGATTTATTAGGCCGAGCACTTCCCCATGGGGAGCACCTGTTTTATTTGTTAAGAAAAAGGATGGCACACTCCGCCTTTGCATTGATTACAGAGAACTTAATAAGGTCACCATTAAGAACAAGTACCCATTACCTAGGATTGACGACTTGCTTGATCAATTACAAGAAGCACGGGTCTTTTCTAAGATCGACCTTAGGTCTGGTTACCACCAACTTAAAGTTAAAGCTGAAGATGTTGAGAAGACTGCTTTTCGAACAAGACATGACCACTGCGAGTTTTTAGCAATGCCTTTTGGAGTGACCAATGCCCCTGCTGCATTTATGGATTTGATGAACAGAGTCTTCAAGCCATATTTAGACGAGTTTGTAGTTGTCTTCATTGATGATATATTGATCTATTCCAAGAGTAAAGTTGAGCATGAAAATCATTTGAGACTTGCCTTACAGATTTTGAGAGACCGGAAATTGTATGTTAAGTTTAACAAGTGCGAGTTTTGGCTTCCTACTATCTCATTTTTGGGTCATGTGATTAATGAAGAGGGTATCTCGGTTGATCCTAGCAAAATTGAAGCCGTAGTAAATTGGCCGAGGCCGACTAATGTGTCCGAGATTCGTAGTTTTCTGGGTTTGGCAGGTTATTACAAGAAGTTTGTGAAGGATTTCTCAAGGATTGCAATCCCATTGACGCAATTGACTAAGAAGGGAACACTGTATGAATGGACTAAAGATCGGGAGTCAGCTTTCCAGGAACTGAAGACGAGGTTAGTTATAGCACCAGTACTCGTACTTCCATCAAGTAACGAAGAGTTTCATATCTATAGCGATGCTTCACATAAGGGCTTGGGTTGTGTGTTAATGCAAGGGGGTAAGGTTATAGCTTATGCATCTCATCAGTTGAAACCCCATGAGAAGAACTATCCTACCCATGATTTAGAATTAGCGGCCATGGTATTTGCTTTGAAGATTTGGCGTCACTATTTGTGTGGAGCTTATTGTCAGGTTTTTACAGATCATAAGAGTTTAAAGTACCTGTTCACTCAGAAAGAATTGAATTTGAGACAGAGAAGGTGGCTTGAGTTGTTGAAAGACTATGATATGCAAATTCAATACCACCCAGGTAAAGCTAACAGCGTGGTCGACGCTTTGAGCAGGAAGTCAAATGGAAATTTGGCGTGTTTGACCATGATAGCAGTGGAGCCGACTATTATTGATGAGGTAAAGACAAGACAGATGGAGGATAAATTCTTCAAGAAAGTAGCCGAGGAGATTGTCACAAGGCCAAGATCAGGGTATACCATCGAAAATCAAGTGCTCAAGTTTGAAGGAAGGTTATGTGTGGCCGACATCCCAGAGTTGAAAAGGAAGATTTTGCAAGAAGCCCACAACTCCAAATTTGCCGTTCATCCAGGAAGCACCAAGATGTATCAAGATGTGAAGCGGACCTTCTGGTGGCCAAATATGAAAAGAGAAATAGCTGAGTTCGTATTTCAATGTCTGAGTTGTCAGCAAGTGAAGGCAGAACACCAGAGACCAGCAGGACTTTTACAACCCTTGCCAATTCCTGAGTGGAAATGGGAACATATCTCCATGGATTTTGTGGTAGGTTTGCTGAGGACACAAAGAGGTATGGATTCAATTTGGGTTATCGTTGACAGGTTAACTAAGTCAGCACACTTCTTGCCAGTTAAAACTATGTTCAATGCCGACCGACTTGCCGAACTGTACATGAATGAGATTATTAGACTTCACGGTGTGCCGGTGTCCATTGTATCAGACCGAGATTCGAAATTCATTTCTAGATTTTGGCAGAGCTTGCAAGGAGCCTTGGGGACTGAGTTGAGGTTTAGCACAGCTTTTCACCCCCAGACTGATGGGCAAACGGAAAGAACCATTCAGACACTTGAGGATATGCTCAGAATGTGTATATTGGATTTCAAGGGAAGTTGGGAATCGCATCTGCCATTAGTAGAATTCGCATACAACAACAGTTATCAAGCCAGCATTAGAATGGCGCCGTACGAAGCTTTGTATGGAAAGGAGTGCAGGTCGCCGATATGTTGGACCGAGGTGGGAGATACAGCTTTGATTGGCCCCGAGTTAGTTCAAGGAACGACCGAAAAGATTAAGCTCATTCAGCAGAGGAATAGAACCGCGCAGAGTCGACAGAAGAGTTATGCCGACCAGAGGAGAAGAGAGCTAGAATTCGAGGTTGGGGATCATGTATTTTTGAAAATCTCGCCGATGACAGGAGTTTCAAGATTTGGAAAGAAAGGTAAATTAGCACCCTGATATACTGGACCGTTTGAAATTCTTGAGAGAATTAACCCCGTTGCCTACAGACTTGCTTTGCCGCCAGATTTAAGCCAAGTCCACAATGTGTTTCATGTTTCGATGTTGAGGAAGTATATCCGAGATCCACTACATATAATCGATCATTCTGGGATTTCGGTTAATGAGGATTTGGGCTACGAGAAGAAATCAATGAGGATCATTGACAGGCAAGTGAGGCAGTTGAGAAACAAATCGATACCAATGGTAAAGGTCGAATGGAAGGAGCATTATGGCACAGAAGCCACGTGGGAAAAGGAAGAGGATGTGAGGATCCGTTATCTGGAGTTGTTTATAGAGCAAGGTAAATTAAGTTTGGGGACCAACTTCCTTAAGGGGGGTAGGCTGTAGCAACCCTCACCTTACCCTTGTCATACTTGCATACATTCATGCATGATCTTGTCTTGTTATGTTGATTTGCAAGTTTTGCCTTGCCTTGTTTTGTTTAAGTGTTGCTTGCATGATTTTGTTCCTTACTTGGTGTGTAGCCGAGGTCATCTTGAGCTTAGTTCACCTCTGAACCTTTGTACTTAGAACTGTTTTGGAACCACTTGGTCGACCCCCATCTTCACCCGGGCATGTTGCTGAGATGTTTTGCACTTAGTGATCCTTATCCTTGGGCAGGTATGGCCTAGACCGAGGTGTGGCACCCGGCCAAGGTGTGGCACAGCTTAGTCAAGTGTCGTCCTCCCTAGCCGATGTCTTTGTTACTCTGTTGCCAAAGCTTTAACTTTAGCCGATGTCATTACTTGCCGATGTGTCTTGCCTTAGCTTGCTGCATACGCTTTGTCATAGACTTGTCTCATCAATCACTCACCTTTTGAGTTGAACCAACCCGATAGCGCCATGTGTCCAAGCTGAAGGTTAAGTCAGCCGGCAGGCCTGTGAACATATCATTCTTTTGCATCATTTTGTTGCAAGTTTGTTCTTGAAGAGAGAGAAGCTCTAGAAGAGGGAGAAGGAGTTTCAGAGTGAGAGAGTAGGTTTCCGAGCTGACCTTTGGAGTTTGAGCCGTTAGATTCGAGCTTTGGGGTAAGAATCTTAATCTACTCTGGTTGTTGTTACTGATTTGGATCTGAAGTTGGTATCGAAAGAGAAAGATAGTATTCACATGTTCTTGAAGAAAGTCTCATTTTGATCCGAAAGTTTGGAGCAAAAACGTTGTTTTTGTGTTTGTTCTTGCATGACCTTCTTGTATGGGTACCCAGGTCCATGTTTTGAACTCATGGCATGAAATCTCAGATTTTTGTAACAAGTTATGATCTTGCATTCATCTTCCTCATGATCATGTTCATCATGTTCTCCATGTTCTTCAAAGGGAAGCCCAGGTTTTCCCGACTTTGCTTTTGAATGAGGCCATCGGGGCCACACCTCGGCAAGGAGGTGTGGGACCTCGGCAAAGACCTGGTTGGTACCCAGTGTGTTTTCATGAGACGGTAGCAGTGTTTAAACTCCCAGCATGTTTTGCTTTGTCATTGACTTGGATCTGGTGAGAGTGCTGGGATCATTTGCATGCATATAAAGCTTGTTTTGAGAATGTGAATTGCCATGTGATTGTAGGTCCTTGATCTTTGCTTTGAGCCTACACCCGAGGAGATCTATGTGAGTGGTATTTTTAATAAAGCTATGTTATACTATTTTGATAAATCTTGCTTTGCTTTGTTTTGATGAAAGTATTTGTTAAGCATGAATGAATAGCTCTATTTTGATGTGTCAAGTATAAGCTTTGTTTTGATGTCATTCTTGAAAGTCCCTTGTACTAGAGGACTCTAAACTTTCGCAGTACCAAGTATAAAAGTCCCTTGTGCTGGAGGACTCTAAACTTTCGCAGCACTAAGTATAAAAAGGATACTGTCCTTTCTTGGAAAGACTATCGTGTTAAAGCGGGCTACGGGCCTAAGTAACACAAGACCATTGTGTTAAAAAGAGCTACGGGCTTAAGTAACACAAGTCCCTTGTGCTGGAGGACTATAAACTTTCGCAGTACCTTTGGCTAATCGATTACGGATCGTGCAGTCCTTGTTTTGCCACTGACGGTTTACCGCGTGGACTTGTTTGTTCGGAAAGCTTGATTTGTGTTTTGCCGATGCCAGTAAGCATCCCTTGAGACTTGTAAGACTTGATAGATGAATATGGTTCATCTCTTGTTTTGATAAAGTTTGGATGTGTTTTGCTTTGAAAAGATCTCGGCTAATATTCGTATGGTTTGGCATGTTTTGTTTTGAAAGACTTCGGCTATATTCATGCAAAACCTTTATTACTAGTACCATTCACTGAGTATCCAAGCTCACCCTCTCTATATATATGTAGGTGATGAGCAGGACGTCGGCGATGCCTAGAATGTGTTTTTGAAAGTTTGTTTTGGATCCATGATTTTGTCGGCTTTGTTTGTATTCACGTCGGCGATGTCATTTCTTTTATGTCGGCGAATCTTGAAAATCATGCTTCTTGGCTTGTATTCACTGTCATTTTGTATATGTCGGCTCGAGAAGCCTTTTGATCAAGATGTAATACGTATTTTGCTTTGTTGTATTCAAGTTGTAAAGATGTATGCCATTTCATTGGACTTATGCACTGCTCTTCTGGACCACTTCTATTTTGATTTATTGCTTCCGCATTTGTGAGCCCCGTTTATTATACTCTGATTGTGTTAAACTTTTGAAAGTTGGCCTTCGGTAATCTCGGATTACTGGCCATGACGGCACCAAACTACTAGGGGCGGTTTGGGGGCGTGACAAGTGGTTTCTGGATTGAACTTCCATTTTTAATTTTATGCAACTTTCATTTTTATTTTTACTCTGCTTCCATTTTAATTCAATTTACTTTCTTATTAAACTTCTTTTTTTATTTAATTTCCAAATTGATCGTTAAGGTATAGTGGTTTCTGGATTGAACCTCCATTTCTAATTGCATGCAACTTTCATTTCTATTTTTATTCTACTTCCATTTTTATTCAATTTACTTTTCTATTAAACTACCTTTTTTATTTAATTTCCAAATAGATCGTTAAGGTATAGTGGTTTCTGCAATGAACTTCCATTTTTAATTTTCTGCAACTTCCATTTTTATTTTTATTTAACTTCCGTTTTTATTCAAGTTTCTTTTCTACTCAACTTCCTTTTTTATTTAATTTCCAAATAGATCATTAAGGTATAGTGGTTTTTGGATTAAACTTCCATTTTCAATTTTAGGCAACTTTTATTTTTATTTTTATTCAACTTCCATTTTTATTCAATTTACTTTTCTATTAAACTTCCTTTTTTTTTTTTTAATTTCCAAATAGATCATTAAGGTATAGTGGTTTCTGGATTGAACTTCCATATTTAATTTTTTGCAACTTTCATTTTTATTTTTATTCAACTTCAATTTTTATTCAATATAATTTTGTATTAAACTTCTTTTTTTATTTAATTTCCAAATAGATCGTTAAGGTATAATGGTTTCTGGATTGAACTTCTATATTTAATTTTATGCAACTTTCATTTTTATTTTTATTCTACTTCCATTTTTATTCAGTTTACTTTTCTATTAAACATCCTTTTTTATTTAATTTCCAAATAGATCGTTAAGGTATTGTGGTTTCTGGATTGTACTTCCATATTTAATTTTCTGCAACTTTCATTTTTATTTTTATTCAACTTCCATTTTTATTCAATTTACTTTTCTATTAAACTTCCTTTTTTATTTAATTTCCAAATAGATCATTAAGGTATAGTGGTTTCTGGATTGAACTTCCATATTTAATTTTTTGCAACTTTCATTTTTATTTTTATTCAACTTCCACTTTTATTCAATTTACATTTCTATTAAACTTCCTTTTTTATTTAATTTCAAAATAGATCATTAAGGTATAGTGGTTTCTGAATTGAACTTCCACTTTTAATTTTATGCAACTTTCCTTTTTATTTTTATTCTACTACCATTTTTATTCAATTTACTTTTCTATTAAACTTCCTTTTTTTTTTAATTTCCAAATAGATCATTAAGGTATAGTGGTTTCTGGATTGAACTTCCATATTTAATTTTTGGCAACTTTCATATTTATTTTTATTCAACTTCCATTTTTATTCAATTTACTTTTCTATTAAACTTCCATTTTTATTTAATTTCCAAATAGATCGTTAATGTGTAGTGGTTTCTGGATTGAACTTCTATATTTAATTTTCTGCAACTTTTATTTTTATTTTTATTCTACTTCCATTTTTATTCAATTTACTTTTCTATTAAACTTCCTTTTTTATTTAATTTCCAAATAGATCGTTAACGTATAGTGGTTTCTGGATTGAACTTCCACTTTTAATTTTATGCCACTTTCCTTTTTATTTTTATTCTACTTCCATTTTTATTCAATTTACTTTTCTATTAAACTTCATTTTTTATTTAATTTCTAAATAGATCGTTAAGGTATAGTGGTTTCTTGAATTGAACTTCCACTTTTAATTTTATGCAACTTTCCTTTTTATTTTTATTCTACTACCATTTTTATTCAATTTACTTTTCTATTAAACTTCCTTTTTTTTTTTTAATTTCCAAATAGATCATTAAGGTGTAGTGGTTTCTGGATTGAACTTCCATATTTAATTTTTGGCAACTTTCATATTTATTTTTATTCAACTTCCATTTTTATTCAATTTACTTTTCTATTAAACTTCCATTTTTATTTAATTTCCAAATAGATCGTTAATGTGTAGTGGTTTCTGGATTGAACTTCTATATTTAATTTTCTGCAACTTTTATTTTTATTTTTATTCTACTTCCATTTTTATTCAATTTACTTTTCTATTAAACTTCCTTTTTTATTTAATTTCCAAATAGATCGTTAACGTATAGTGGTTTCTGGATTGAACTTCCACTTTTAATTTTATGCCACTTTCCTTTTTATTTTTATTCTACTTCCATTTTTATTCAATTTACTTTTCTATTAAACTTCATTTTTTATTTAATTTCTAAATAGATCGTTAAGGTATAGTGGTTTCTTGAATGAACTTCCATTTTTAATTTTCTGCAACTTTCATTTTTATTTTTATTTAATTTCCTTTTTTATTCAAGTTTTTAACTTCCTTTTTTTATTCAAGATTCTTTTCTACCCAACTTCCTTTTTTATTTAATTTTCAAATAGATCGTTAAGGTATAGTGGTTTTGGATTGAAC
Source organism: Camellia sinensis (assembly GCF_055761805.1). NCBI lineage: Eukaryota > Viridiplantae > Streptophyta > Magnoliopsida > Ericales > Theaceae > Camellia > Camellia sinensis. Next base: position 41,229,058 of record NW_028128987.1, on the reverse strand, counting down.
TTCCATTTTTAATTTTATGCAACTTTCATTTTTATTTTTATTCAACTTCCATTTTTATTCAATTTACTTTTCTATTAAACTTCCTTTTATATTTAATTGCCAAATAGATCGTTAAGGTAAAGTGGTTTCTGGATTGAACTTCCATATTTAATTTTCTGTAACTTTCGTTTTTATTTTTATTCAACTTCCATTTTTATTCAATTTACTTTTCTATTAAACTTCATTTTTTATTTAATTTCCAAATAGATCGTTAAGGTATAGTGTTTCGGGTTTGAACTTCCGCTTTTAATTTTCTGCAACTTTCATTTTTATTTGTATTCTACTTCCGTTTTAATTCAATTTACTTTCCTATTAAACTTCCTTTTTTATTTAATTTCCAAGTAGATCGTTAAGGTATAGTGGTTTCTGGATTGAACTTCCATTTTTAATTTTATGCAACTTTCAATTTTATTTTTATTTTACTTCCATTTTTAATCAATTTACTTTTCTATTAAAATTCCTTTTTTATTTAATTTCCCAATAGATCATTAAGGTATAGTGGTTTCTGGATTGAACTTCCATTTTTATTTTTATGCAACTTTTATTTTTATTTTTATTCTACATCCAATTTTAATTCAATTTACTTTCCCATTAAACTTCCTTTTTTATTTACTTTCCAAATAGATCGCTAAGGTATAGTGGTTTTCGGATTGAACATCCATTTTTAATTTTCTGCAACTTTCATTTTTATTTTTATTCAACTTCCATTTTTATTCAATTTACTTTTCTATTAAACTTCCTTTTTTATTTCATTTCCAAATAGATCGTTAAGGTATAGTGGTTTCGGGATTGAACTTCCGCTTTTAATTTTCTGCAACCTTCCTTTTTATTTTTATTCAACTTCCATTTTTATTCAATTTACTTTTCTATTAAACTTCCTTTTTTATTTAATTTCCAAACAGATCGTTAAGGTATAGTGGTTTCTCGATTTAACTTCCATATTTAATTTTCTACAACTTCCATTTTTATTTTTATTCAACTTCCATTTTTATTCAATTTACTTTTCTATTAAACTTCCTTTTTTATTTAATTTCCAAATAGATAGTTAAAGTATAGTGGTTTTTGGATTGAACTTCCACTTTTAATTTTATGCAACTTTCATTTTTATTTTTATTCTACTTCCATTTTTATTTAATTTACTTTTCTATTAAACTTACTTTTTGTATTTAATTTCCAAATAGATCGTTAAGTTATATTGGTTTCTGGAATGAACTTTCATTTTTAATTTTCTGCAACTTCCATTTTTATTGTTATTTAACTTCCTTTTTTATTCAAGTTTATTTTCTACTCAATTTCCTTTTTTATTTAATTTCCAAATAGATCGTTAAGGTATAGTGGTTTTTGGATTGAACTTCCATTTTTAATTTAATGCAACTTCCATTTTTATTTTTATTCAACTTCCATTTTTATTCAATTTACTTTTCTATTAAACTTCCTTTTTTATTTAATTTCCAAATAGATCGTTAAGGTATAGTGGTTTCGGGATTGAACTTCCGCTTTTAATTTTCTGCAACTTTCCTTTTTATTTTTATTCAACTCCCATTTTTATTCAATTTACTTTTCTATTAAACTTTCTTTTTTATTTAATTTCCAAACAGATCGTTGAGGTATTGTGGTTTCTCGATTGAACTTCCATATTTAATTTTCTGCAACTTCCATTTTTATTTTTATTCAACTTCCATTTTTATTCAATTTACTTTTCCATTAAACTTCGTTTTTAATTTAATTTCCGAATATATCGTTAAGGTATAGTGGTTTCTGGATTGAACTTCCATTTTTAATTTTATGCAACTTTTATTTTTATTTGTATTCTACGTCCATTTTAATTCAATTTACTTTCCTATTAAACTTCCTTTTTTATATAATTTCCAAGTAGATCGTTAAGGTATAGTGGTTTCTGGATTGAACTTCCATTTTTAATTTTATGCAACTTTCATTTTTATTTTTATTTTACTTCCATTTTTAATCAATTTACTTTTCTATTAAACTTTGTTTTTTATTTAATTTTCAAATAGATCGTTAAGGAATAGTGTTTTCCGGAATGAACTTCCATTTTTAATTTTCTGAAACTTCCATTTTTATTTTTATTTAACTTCCTTTTTTATTCAAGTTTCTTTTCTACTCAACTTCCTTTTTTATTTAATTTCCAAATTGATCGTTATGTATAGTGGTTTTCGGATTGAACTTCCATTTTTAATTTTATGCAACTTTCATTTTTATTTTTATTTTACTTCCATTTTTAATCAATTTACTTTTCTATTAAACTTCCTTTTTTATTTAATTTCCAAATAGATCGTTAAGGTATAGTGGTTTCTGGATTGAACTTCCATTTTTAATTTTCTGCAACTTCCATTTTTATTTTTACTTAACTTCCTTTTTTATTCAATTTCTTTTCTACTCAACTTCGTTTTTTATGCAATTTACTTTTCTATTAAACTTCATATAGCGATCCCGGGTTTACCCTTGTTGTGCAGTGATCCGGACATGTGTCCGTGGTTGTTGGTAGTTGTTTATTGTCTTGTTTACATCCTTTTACTTAGTATTTGAGTTATGGGATGTTTTGGGCAGGTTTGTTACAGGTTGGTTGAGTTTAGAAACCAAAACTAGTTGCCCAGATTTTGGCCTGTACGCTCGAGCTGGGGTTTTGGCGCTCGAGCGGGGAATACACCCGTCCAGTATTTCCTGTACAGAGTTGGACGCTCGAGCGTGGTATCGGTCGCTCGAGCGGGAGTGTTGTGTGTGACGCTCGAGCGAGGGAGTTGGCGCTCGAGCGGATACCTAGTTCTGCAAAAGTTCTGGGAGTGAGTATCCGGCGCTCGAGCTGGAGCTTGGTCACTCAAGCGGGAATCTGTGAGTGACGCTCGAGCGGGGGTTTGGACGCTCGAGCGGAGAGACTTTTATATAAATCCGAGATCCGACTTTTGGATCACTTTTTCAAGATCTTTTCTCTCTCTTACTTTTCCAAAAAGCCATTTTCAGAGCTTCTCACTCTAAACCGGCCCTTCTCTCTTAGATTTGATCTAGTAAGGATCGTTTACTCACCTTTTGTCTTCACAAAAGTTGTGTTGATCGTCGAGGGCTTCCTTTTGATCTGAAAATTTCGAGGTTTGGAGCGTTTTGGTTTTGATCTTCATCTCCTTTGGGGCTCCGGGTTTGAGGTAGGGATATCCTACTCCTCTCTACGGATTTTGTCTTTAAATTTTGGCATTTTGAGATGTTGGGTTTGGTTTGGTAATTTGGTGAAAGTTTGGGGCTTTTGTGCAATTTTACAAAAGTTGGGGTTTTATTCATAATAAACCTAGATGCATGTTTGGCATAGAGAAATGGAATGAATGTTAAATCATTGATGAAAATGGGACCTAAGGGTTGAAATGGTAATTATGGAAAATGGCCTAATTACATTGTTTAATTAATTGGGATAATTAATTGTGAGAAATGAAATGTTGATTAAATATCCATTTGTGCATTTATTTTCTGTTTAGAAATAATTGCTTTGGGCTATCGGTGGAGGATAGTCGTGATTGTTGCAGACAATGCATGATGATTAGGCAAACTGAAACTAATCAATGAAATGTACCATGGAACTTGACGGTTGATAGAATACATTAACTGTATGTATTGGGTGATTGTATATAGAACCATTGTGTTTGTATACGTTATGTGTAGAGGAGGAGATAGGGGATGTACTCCGCGGTTTAGGGGAAGATAGGGGATGTACCTCTAAACCGGATAGTGTTGGGAGAAGATAGGGGATGAACTCCGTAGATACAGCTCATATGCTTGTCTAGAGAAGTGAAGATAGAGCTTATATGCTTATCTTTGTGATGTGTGGATATAGCTTATATGCTTATCTGAATGTGGGATATAGTTTTTATACATATCTGTAGAAATGATGATAGAGCTAGCATGCTTATCTGTTGAAAAAGGGAAAATGAAAGGAGACTTGGACTCATAAGTCGTATGACATAAATATGTAATTTATGTGGATGTATCTGTGTTAACCATCTATCAATTGCTAATATTTTAGTCATTGTTCATGGTTGGTTTAGTGTATTTCTACTGGGCTGTGGCTCACCCTATATGGGAATATCATTTTCAGGTGCAGGAAGCATGCCACCTCCAAGGACATAGCTTGGGAGGCTTGAGGCGGACATAATGATGTTGTTTTACTTTTTGATGTATTACATGTAAATACAAGCCAAGGGCTTAATGTGTATGAGTTAGTACTCTTTTGTTGTAACCAAGTGTTAACTTGGAAAGCTGTAAGCCTGTAGGGCATTTGCTTTTATTGTTAACATGTAATACTTTTTGCAATGAAACTCTGAGAAATGAAAGAATGTGGAACTTTTGAATATCAATGCATGTCTTATTTGTTGGGTTTAATGTTATTATTTTGAGGGCGTTACACTTCATTTTTTATTTAATTTTCAAATAGATCGTTAAGGTATAGTGGTTTCTGGATTGAACTTCCATATTTAATTTTCTGCAACTTTCATTTTTATTTTTATTCAACTTCCATTTTTATTCAATTTACTTTTCTATTAAACTTCCTTTTTTATTTAATTTCCAAATAGATCGTTAAGGTATAGTGGTTTCTGGATTGAACTTCCATTTTTAATTTTATGCTACTTTCATTTTTATTTTAATTCAACTTCCATTTTAATTCAATTTACTTTCCTATTAAACTTCCTTTTTTATTTAATTTCCAAGTAGATCGTTAAGGTATAGTGGTTTCTGGATTGAACTTCCATTTTTAATTTTATGCATCTTTCATTTTTATTTCTATTTTACTTCCATTTTTAATCAATTTACTTTTCTATTAAACTTCCATTTTTATTTAATTTCCAAATAGATCGTTAAGGAATAGTGGTTTCTGGATTGAACTTCTATTTTTAATTTTTTGCAACTACCACTTTTATTTTTATTTAACTTCCTTTTTTATTCAAGATTCTTTTCTACTCAACTTCCTTTTTTATTTAATTTCCAAATAGATCGTTAAGTTATAGTGGTTTTGGGATTGAACTTCCTTTTTTAATTTTATGCAACTTTCATTTTTATTTTTATACAACTTCCATTTTTATTCAATTTACTTTTCTATTAAACTTCCTTTTTTATTTAATTTTCCAAATAAATCGTTAAGGTAAAGTGGTTTCTGGATTGAACTTCCATATTTAATTTTCTGCAACTTTCATTTTTATTTTTATTCAACTTCCATTTTTATTCAATTTACTTTTCTGTTAAACTTCCTTTTTTATTTAATTTCCAAATAGATCGTTGAGGTATAGTGGTTTCTGTATTGAACTTCCATTTTTAATTTTATGCAACTTTCAATTTTATTTTTATTCAACGTCCATTTTTATTCAATTTACTTTTCTATTAAACTTCCTTTTTTATTTAATTTCCAAATAGATCGTTAAGGTATAGTGGTTTTTGGATTGAACTTCCATTTTTAATTTTATGCAACTGTCATTTATATTTTTATTCAACTTCCATTTTTATTCAACTTACTTTTCTATTAAACTTCCCTTTTTATTTAATTTCCAAAAGATCGCTAAGGTATAGTGGTTTCGCGAATGAACTTCCATTTTTAATTTTCTGCAACTTCCATTTTTGTTTTTATTTAACGTCCATTTTTATTAAAGTTTTTTTCTACTCAACTTCCTTTTTTATTTAATTTTCAAATAGATCGTTAAGGTATAGTGGTTTTTGGATTGAAATTCCATTTTTAATTTTATGCAACTTTCATTTTTATTTTTATTGAACTTCCATTTTTATTCAATTTACTTTTCTATTAAACTTCCTTTTTTATTTAATTTCCAAGTAGATCGTTAAGGTATAGTGGTTTTTGGATTGAATTTCCATTTTTAATTTTCTGCAACTTTCATTTTTATTTTTATTCAACTTTCATTTTTATTCAATTTACTTTTCTATTAAACGTCCTTTTTTATTTGATTTCCAAATAGATCGTTAAGGTATAGTGGTTTCTGGATTGAACTTCCATATTTAATTTTCTGCAACTTTCAATTTTATTTTTATTCAACTTCCATTTTTATTCAATTTACTTTTCTATTAAACTTCATTTTTTATTTAATTTCCAAATAGATCGTTAAGGTATAGTGGTTTCTGGACTGAACTTCCATTTTTAATTTTATGCTACTTTCATTTTTATTTTTATTCAACTTCCCTTTTAATTCAATTTACTTTCCTATTAAACTTCCTTTTTATTTAATTTCCAAGTAGATCGTTAAGGTATAATGGTTTCTGGATTGAACATTCATTTTTAATATTATGCAACTTTCATTTTTATTTTTATTTTACTTCCATTTTTAATCAATTTACTTTTCTATTAAACTTCCTTTTTTATTTAATTTCCAAATCGATCGTTAAGGAATAGTGGTTTCTGGAATGAACTTCCATTTTTAATTTTCTGCAACTACCATTTTTATTTTTATTTAACTTCCTTTTTTATTTAATTTCCAAATAGATCGTTAAGTTATAGTGGTTTTTGGATTGAACTTCCATTTTTAATTTTATGCAACTTTCATTTTTATTTTTATTCAACTTCCACTTTTATTCAATTAACTTTTCTATTAAACTTCCTTTTTTATTTAATTTCCAAATAGATCGTTCAGGTAAAGTGGTTTCTGGATTGAACTTCCATATTTAATTTTCTGCAACTTTCATTTTTATTTTTATTCAATTTCGTTTTTTATTCAATTTACTTTGTTGTTAAACTTCCTTTTTTATTTAATTTCGAAATAGATCGTTAAGGTATAGTGGTTTCTGGATTGAACTTCCATTTTTAATTCTATGCAACTTTCATTTTCATTTTTATTTTACATCCATTTTAATTCAATTTACTTTCCTATTAAACTTTCTTTTTTATTTACTTTCCAAATAGATCGCTAAGGTATAGTGGTTTCGGGAATAAACTTCCATTTTTAATTTTCTGCAACTTCTATTTTTATTTTTATTTAACGTCCTTTTTTATTAAAGTTTCTTTTCTACTCAACTTCCTTTTTTATTTAATTCCCAAATAGATCGTTAAGGTATAGTGGTTTTTGGATAGAACTTCCATTTTTAACTTTATGCAACTTTCATTTTTATTTTTATTCAACTTCCATTTTTATTCAATTTACTTTTCTATTAAACTTGTTTTTTATTTAATTTCCAAACAGATCGTTAAGGTATAGTGGTTTCTCGATTGAACTTCCATATTTAATTTTCTGCAACTTCCACTTTTATTTTTATTCAACTTCCGTTTTTATTCAATTTACTTTTCTATTAAACTTCCTTTTTTATTTAATTTCCAAATATATCGTTAAGGTATAGTGGTTTCTGGATTGAACTTCCATTTTTAATTTTATGCAACTTTTATTTTTATTTGTATTCTACTTCCGTTTTAATTCAATTTACTTTCCTATTAAACTTCCTTTTTTATTTAATTTCCAAGTAGATCGTTAAGGTATAGTGGTTTCCGGATTGAACTTCCATCTTTAATTTTATGCAACTTTCATTTTTATTTTTATTTTACTTCCATTTTTAATCAATTTACTTCCTTTTTTATTTAATTTCCCAATAGATCGTTAAGGTATTGTGGTTTCTGGAATGAACTTCCATTTTTAATTTTCTGCAACTTCCATTTTTATTTTTATTTAACTTCCTTTTTTATTCAAGTTTCTTTTCTACTCAACTTCCTTTTTTATTTAATTTCCAAATAGATCGTTAAGGTATAGTGGTTTTTGGATTGAACTTCCATTTTTAATTTTATGCAACTTTCATTTTTATTTTTATTCAACTTCCATTTTATGCAATTTACTTTTCTATTAAACTTCCTTTTTTATCTAATTTTCAAATAGATCGTTAAGTTATAGTGGTTTCTGGATTGAACTTCCATATTTAATTTTCTGCAACTTTCAATTTTATTTTTATTCAACTTCCATTTTTATTCAATTTACTTTTCTACTAAACTTCATTTTTTATTTAATTTCCAAATAGTTCGTTAAGGTATAGTGGTTTCTGGATTGAACTTCCATTTTTAATTTTATGCTACTTTCATTTTTATTTTTATTCAACTTCCATTTTAATTCAATTTACTTTCCTATTAAACTTCCTTTTTTATTTAATTTCCAAGTAGATCGTTAAGGTATAGTGGTTTCTGGATTGAACATCCATTTTTAATTTTATGCTACTTTCTTTTTTATTTTTATTTTACTTCCATTTTTAATCAATTTACTTTTCTATTAAACTTCCTTTTTTATTTAATTTCCAAATCGATCGCTAAGGAATAGTGGTTTCTGGAATGAACTTCCATTTTTAATTTTCTGCAACTACCATTTTTATTTTTATTTAACTTCCTTTTTTATTTAATTTCCAAATAGATCGTTAAGGTATTGTGGTTTTTAGATTGAACTGCCATTTTTAATTTTATGAAACTTTCATTTTTATTTTTATTCAACTTCCATTTTTATTCAATTTACTTTTCTATTAAACTTCCTTTTTTATTTAATTTCCAAATAGATCGTTAAGGTAAAGTGGTTTCTGGATTGAACTTCCATATTTAATTTTCGGCAGGTTTCATTTTTATTTTTATTCAACTTCCATTTTTATTCAATTTACTTTTCTGTTAAACTTCTTTTTTATTTAATATCCAAATAGATCGTTAAGGTATAGTGGTTTCTGGATTGAACTTCCATTTTTAATTTTATGCAACTTTCATTTTCATTTTTATTTTACATCCATTTTAATTCAATTTACTTTCCTATTAAACTTCCTTTTTTATTTACTTTCCAAATTGATCGCTAAGGTATAGTGGTTTCGGGAATGAAATTCCATTTTTAATTTTCTGCAAGTTCCATTTTTATTTTTATTTAACGTCCTTTTTTATTAAAGTTTCTTTTCTACTCAACTTCCTTTTTTATTTAATTTCTAAATAGATCGTTAACATATAGTGGTTTTTCGATTGAACTTCCATTTTTAACTTTATGCAAGTTTCATTTTTATTTTTATTCAACTTCTATTTTTATTTAATTTACTTTTCTATTAAACTTCCTTTTTTATTTAATTTCCAAATAGATCGTTAAGGTATAGTGGTTTTTGGATTGAACTTCCATTTTTAATTTTCTGCAACTATCATTTTTATTTTTATTCAACTTCCTTTTTTATTCAATTTACTTTTATATTAAACTTCCTTTTTTATTTGATTTCCAAATAGATCGTTATGGTATAGTGGTTTCGGGATTGAACTTCCGCTTTTAATTTTCTGCAACTTTCCTTTTTATTTTTTTTGAACTTCCATTTTTATTCAATTTACTTTTCTATTGAACTTCCTTTTTTATTTAATTTCCAAACAGATCGTTAAGGTATAGTGGTTTCTCGATTGAACTTCCAAATTTAATTTTCTGCAACTTCCATTTTTATTTTTATTCAACTTCCATTTTTATTCAATTTAATTTTCTATTAAACTTCCTTTTTTATTTAATTTCCAAATAGATCGTTAAAGTATAGTGGTTTTTGGATTGAACTTCCACTTTTAATTTTATGCAGCTTTCATTTTTATTTTTATTCTACTTCCATTTTTATTCAATTTACTATTCTATTAAACTTCCTTTTTGTATTTAATTTCCAAATTGATCGTTAAGGTATATTGGTTTCTGAAATGAACATTCATTTTTAATTTTCTACAACTTTCCTTTTTATTTTTATTCAACTTCCATTTTTATTCAATTTACTTTTCTATTAAACTTCCTTTTTTATTTAATTTCCAAACATATCGTTAAGGTATAGTGGTTTCTCGATTGAACTTCCATATTTAATTTTCTGTAACTTCCATTTTTATTTTTATTCAACTTCCTTTTTTATTTAATTTCCAAATATATCATTAAGGTATAGTGGTTTCTGGATTGAACTTCCATTTTTAATTTTATGCAACTTTTATTTTTATTTGTATTCTACTTCCGTTTTAATTCAATTTACTTTCCTATTAAATTTCCTTTTTTATTTAATTTCCAAGTAGATCGTTAAGGTATAGTGGTTTCCGGATTGAACTTCCATTTTTAATTTTATGCAACTTTCATTTTTATTTTTATTTTACTTCCATTTTTAATTAATTTACTTTTCTATTATACTTCCTTTTTTATTTAATTTCCAAATAGATCGTTAAGATATAGTGGTTTCTGGATTGAACTTCCATTTGTAATTTTCTGCAACTTCAATTTTTATTTTTATTTAACTTCCTTTTTTATGCAAGTTTCTTTTCTACTCAACTTCCTTTTTTATTTAATTTCCAAATAGATCGTTAAGGTATAGTGGTTTTTGGATTGAACTTCCATTTTTAATTTTATGCAACTTTCATTTTTATTTTTATTCAACTTTCATTTTATGCAATTTACTTTTCTATTAAACTTCATTTTTTTTTAATTTCCAAATAGATCGTTAAGGTATAGCGGTTTCTAGATTGAACTTCCATATTTAATTTTCTGCAACTTTCATTTTTATTTTTATTCAACTTCCACTTTTATTCAATTTACTTTTCTATTAAACTTCCTTTTTTATTTAATTTCCAAATAGATCGTTAAGGTAAAGTGGTTTCTGGATTGAACTTTCATTTTTAATTTTATGCTACTTTCGTTTTTATTTTTATTCAACTTCAATTTTAATTCAATTAACTTTCCTATTAAACTTTGTTTTTTATTTAATTTCCAAGTAGATCGTTAAGGTATAGTGGTTTCTGGATTGAACTTCCATTTTAAATTTTATGCATCTTTAATTTTTATTTTTAGTTTACTTCCATTTTTAATCAATTTACTTTTCTATTAAACATCCTTTTTTATTTAATTTCCAAATAGATCGTTAAGGAATTGTGCTCTCTGGAATGAACTTCCATTTTTAATTTTCTGCAACTACTATTTTTATTTTTATTTAACTTCCTTTTTTTATTCAAGATTCTTTTCTACTCAACTTCCTTTTTTATTTAATTTCCAAATAGATCATTAAGTTATAGTGGTTTTTGGATTGAACTTCCATTTTTATTTTTATTCAACTTCCATCTTTATTCAATTTTCTTTTCTATTAAACTTCCTTTTTTATTTAATTTCCAAATAGATCGTAAAGTTAAAGTGGTTTCTGGATTGAACTTGCGTATTTAATTTTCTGTAACTTTCATTTTTATTTTTATTCAACTTCCATTTTTATTCAATTTACTTTTCTGTTATACTTCCTTTTTTATTTTATTTCCAAATAGATCGTTAAGGTATAGTGGTTTCTGGATTGAACTTCCATTTTTAATTTTATGCAACTTTCATTTTTATTTTTATTCTACATCCATTTTAATTAAATTTACTTTCCTATTAAACTTCCTTTTTTATTTACTTTCCAAATAGATCGCTAAGGTATAATGGTTTTTGGATTGAACTTTCATTTCATTTTTATCCAACTTTCATTTTTATTTATATTCTACTTCCATTTTTATTCAATTTACTTTTCTATTAAACTTCCCTTTTTATTTAATTTCCAAGTAGATCGTTAAGGTATAGTGGTTTCGGGATTGAACTTCCATTTTTAATTTTCTGCAACTTCCATTTTTATTTTTATTTAACGTCCTTTTTTATTAAAGTTTCTTTTCTACTCAACTTCTTTTTTTACTTAATTTCCAAATAGATCGTTTAGGTATAGTGGTTTTTGGATTAAACTTCCATTTTTAATTTTATGCAACTTTCGTTTTTATTTTTATTTTTATTCAACTTTCATTTTTATTTAAGTTACTTTTCTATTAAACTTCCTTTTTTATTAAATTTCCAAATAGATCGTTAAGGTATAGTGGTTTTTGGATTGAACTTCCATTTTTAATTTTCTGCAACTTTCATTTTTATTTTTATTCAACTTCCATTTTTATTCATTTTACTTTTCTATTAAACTTCCTTTTTTATTTGATTTCCAAATAGATCGTTAAGGTATAGTGGTTTCGGGATTGAACTTCCGCTTTTAATTTTCTGCAACTTTCGTTCTTATTTTTATTCAACTTCCATTTTTATTCAAGTTACTTTTCTATTAAACTTCCTTTTTTATTTAATTTCCAAACAGATCGCTAAGGTATAGTGGTTTCTCGATTGAACTTCCATATTTAATTTTCTGCAACTTCCATTTTTATTTTTATTCAACTTCCATTTTTATTCAATTTACTTTTCTATTAAACTTCCTTTTTTATTTAATTTCCAAATAGATCGTTAAAGTATAGTGGTTTTTGGATTGAACTTCCACTTCTAATTTTATGCAACTTTCAATTTTATTTTTATTTTACTTCCATTTTTATTCAATTTACTTTTCTATTAAACTTCCTTTTTGTATTTAATTTCCAAATAGATCGTTAAGGTATATTGGTTTCTGAAATGAACTTTCATTTTTAATTTTCTGCAACATTCCTTTTTATTTTTATTCAACTTCCATTTTTATTCAATTTACTTTTCTATTAAACTTCCTTTTTTATTTAATTTCCAAATATATCGTTACGGTATAGTGGTTTCCGGATTGAACTTCCATTTTTAATTTTATGCAACTTTTATTTTTATTTGTATTCTACTTCCGTTTTAATTCAATTTACTTTCCTATTAAACTTCCTTTTTTATTTAATTTCCAAGTAGATCGTTAAGGTATAGTGGTTTCTGGATTGAACTTCCATTTTTAATTTTATGCAACTTTCTTTTTTATTTTTATTTTACTTCCATTTTTAATCAATTTACTTTTCTATTAAACTTCCTTTTTTATTTAATTTCCAAATAGATCGTTAAGGTATAGTGGTTTCTGGATTGAACTTCCATTTCTAATTTTCTGCAACTTCCATTTTTATTTTTATTTAACTTCCTTTTTTATTCAAGTTTGTTTTCTACTCAACTTCCTTTTTTATTTTATTTCCAAATAGATCGTTAATGTATAGTGGTTTTTTGATTGAACTTCCATTTTTACTTTTATGCAGCTTTCATTTTTATTTTTATTCAACTTCCATTTTATGCAATTTACTTTTCTATTAAACTTCATTTTTTATTTAATTTCCAAATAGATCGTTAAGGTATAACGGTTTCTGGATTGAACTTCCATATTTAATTTTCTGCAACTTCCATTTTTATTTTTATTTAACTTCCTTTTTTATTCAAGTTTATTTTCTACTCAATTTCCTTTTTTATTTAATTTCCAAATAGATTGTTAAGGTATAGTGGTTTTTGGAAAGAACTTCCATTTTTAATTTAATGCAACTTCCATTTTTATTTTTATTCAACTTCTATTTTTATTCAATTTACTATTCTAATAAACATCCTTTTTTATTTAATTTCCAAATAGATCGTTAAGGTATAGTGGTTTTTTGATTGAACTTCTATTTTTAATTTTATGCAACTTTCTTTTTTATTTTAATTTTACTTCCATTTTTAATCAATTTACTTTTCTATTAAACTTCCTTTTTTATTTAATTTCCAAATAGATCGTTAAGATATAGTGGTTTCTGGATTGAACTTCCATTTCTAATTTTCTGCAACTTCCATTTTTATTTTTATGTAACTTGCTTTTTTATTTAATTTCCAAATAGAACGTTAAGGTATAGTGGTTTTTGGATTGAACTTCCATTCTTAATTTTATGCAACTTTCATTTTTATTTTTAATCAACTTCCATTTTATGCAATTTACTTTTCTATTGAACTTCATTTTTTATTTAACTTCCAAATAGATCGTTAAGGTATAAAGGTTTCTGGATTGAACTTCCATATTTAATTTTCTGCAACTTTCATTTTTATTTTTATTCGACTTCCATTTTTATTCAATTTACTTTTCTATTAAACTTCCTTTTTTAATTAATTTCCAAATAGATCGTTAAGGTATAGTGGTTTCTGGATTGAACTTCCATTTCTAATTTTATGCTACTTTCATTTTTATTTTTATTCAACTTCCATTTTAATTCAATTTACTTTCCTATTAAACTTCCATTTTTATTTAATTTCCAAGTAGATCGTTAAGGTATAGTGGTTTCTGGATTGAACTTCCATTTTTAATTTTATGCATCTTTCATTTTTATTTTTATTTTACTTCCATTTTTAATCAATTTACTTTTCTATTAAACTTCCTTTTTTATTTAATTTCCAAATAGATCGTTAAGGAATAGTGGTTTCTGGAATGAACTTCCATTTTTAATTTTCTGCAACTACCATTTTTATTTTTATTTAACTTCCTTTTTTTATTCAAGATTGTTTTCTACTCAACTTCCTTTTTTATTTAATTTCCAAATAGATCGTTAAGGTATAGTGGTTTTGGATTGAACTTCCAATTTCAATTTTATGCAACTTTCATTTTTATTTTTATTCAACTTCCATTTTTATTCAATTTACTTTTCTATTAAACTTCCTTTTATATTTAATTGCCAAATAGATCGTTAAGGTAAAGTGGTTTCTGGATTGAACTTCCATATTCAATTTTCTGTAACTTTCATTTTTATTTTTATTCAACTTTCATTTTTATTCAATTTACTTTTCTATTAAACTTCCTTTTTTATTTAATTTCCCAATAGATCGTTAAGGTATAGTGTTTCGGGTTTGAACTTCCGCTTTTAATTTTCTGCAACTTTCATTTTAATTTGTATTCTACTTCCGTTTTAATTCAATTTACTTTCCTATTAAACTTCCTTTTTTATTTAATTTCCAAGTAGATTGTTAAGGTATAGTGGTTTTTGGATTGAACTTCCATTTTTAATTTTATGCAACTTTCATTTTTATTTTTGTTTTACTTCCATTTTTAATCAATTTACTTTCCTATTAAAATTCCTTTTTTATTTAATTTCCAAATAGATCGTGAAGGTATAGTGGTTTTTGGATTGAACTTCCATTTTTAATTTTATGCAACTTTCATTTTTATTTTTATGCTACATCCAATTTTAATTCAATTTACTTTCCCATTAAACTTCCGTTTTTATTTACTTTCCAAATAGATCGCTAAGGTATAGTGGTTTCTGGATTAAACTTTCATTTTCATTTTTATCCAACTTTCATTTTTATTTATATTCTACTTCCATTTTTATTCAATTTACTTTTCTATTAAACTTCTTTTTTTATTTAATTTGCAATTAGATCGTTAAGGTATAGTGGTTTCGGGAATGAACTTCCATTTTTAATTTTCTGCAACTTCCATTTTTATTTTTATTTAACGTCCTTTTTTATTTAAGTTTCTTTTCTACTCAACTTCCTTTTTTATTTAATTTCCAAAAAGATCGTTAAGGTATAGTGGTTTTTGGATTGAACTTCCATTTTTAATTTAATGCAACTTCCATTTTTATTTTTTTTCAACTTCTATTTTTATTCAATTTACTATTCTAATAAACATCTTTTTTTATTTAATTTCCAAATAGATCGTTAAGGTATAGTGGTTTTTGGATTGAACTATTTTTAATTTTATGCAAATTTCATTTTTATTTTTACTCAACTTCCATTTTTATTAAATTTACTTTTCTATTAAACTTTCTTTTTTATTTAATTTCCAAATAGATCGTTAAGGTATAGTGGTTTCTGGAATGAACTTCCACATTTAATTTTCTGCAACTTTCATTTTTATTTTTATTCAACATCCATTTTATGCAATTTACTTTTCTATTAAACTTCCTTTTTTATTTAATTTCCAAATAGATCGTTAAGGTATAGTGGTTTCTGGATTGAACTTCCATATTTAATTTTTTGCAACTTTCATTTTTATTTTTATTCTACTTCCATTTTAATTCAATTTACTTTTCAATTAAACTTTCTTTTTTATTTAATTTCCAAATAGATCGCTGAGATATAGTGGTTTCTGGATTGAACTTCCATATTTAATTTTTTGCAACTTCCATTTTTATTTTTATTCAACTTCCATTTTTATTCAATTTACTTTTCTATTAAACTTCCTTTTTTATTTAATTTCCAAATAGATCGTTAAAGTATAGTGGTTTTTGGATTGAACTTCCACTTTTAATTTTATGCAACTTTCAATTTTATTTTTATTCTACTTCCATTTTTATTCAATTTACTTTTCTATTAAACTTCCTTTTTGTATTTAATTTCCATATAGATCGTTAAGGTATATTGGTTTCTGAAATGAACTTTCATTTTTAATTTTCTGCAACATTCTTTTTATTTTTATTCAACTTCCATTTTTATTCAATTTACTTTTCTATTAATCTTCCTTTTTTATTTAATTTCCAAATATATCGTTAAGGTATAGTGGTTTCTGGATTGAACTTCCATTTTTAATTTTATGCAACTTTTATTTTTGTTTGTATTCTACTTCCGTTTTAATTCAATTTACTTTCCTATTAAGCTTTCTTTTTTATTTAATTTCCACGTAGATCGTTAAGGTATAGTGGTTTCTGGATTGAACTTCCATTTTTAATTTTATGCAACTTTCTTTTTTATTTTTATTTTACTTCCACTTTTAATCAATTTACTTTTCTATTAAACTTCCTTTTTTATTTAATTTCCAAATAGATCGTTAAGGTATAGTGGTTTCTGGATTGAACTTCCATTTCTAATTTTCTGCAACTTCCATTTTTATTTTTATTTAACTTCCTTTTTTATTCAAGTTTCTTTTCTACTCAACTTCCTTTTTTATTTAATTTCCAAATAGATCGTTAATGTATAGTGGTTTTTGGATTGAACTTCTATTTTTAATTTTATGGAACTTTCATTTTTATTTTTATTCAACTTCCATTTTATGCAATTTACTTTTCTATTAAACTTCATTTTTTATTTTATTTCCAAATAGATCGTTAAGGTATAACGGTTTCTGGATTGAACTTCCATATTTAATTTTCTGCAACTTCCATTTTTATTTTTATTTAACTTCCTTTTTTATTCAAGTTTATTTTCTACTCAATTTCCTTTTTTATTTAATTTCCAAATAGAACGTTAAGGTATAGTGGTTTTTGGATAGAACTTCCATTTTTAATTTAATGCAACTTCCATTTTTATTTTTATTCAACTTCTATTTTTATTCAATTTACTATTCTAATAAACATCTTTTTTTTATTTAATTTCCAAATAGATCGTTAAGGTATAGTGGTTTTTGGATTGAACTTCTATTTTTAATTTTATGCAACTTTCTTTTTTATTTTTATTTTACTTCCATTTTTAATCAATTTACTTTCCTATTAAAATTCCTTTTTTATTTAATTTCCAAATAGATCGTGAAGGTATAGTGGTTTTTGGATTGAACTTCCATTTTTAATTTTATGCAACTTTCATTTTTATTTTTATTCTACATCCAATTTTAATTCAATTTACTTTCCCATTAAACTTCCGTTTTTATTTACTTTCCAAATAGATCGCTAAGGTATAGTGGTTTCTGGATTAAACTTTCATTTTCATTTTTATCCAACTTTCATTTTTATTTATATTCTACTTCCATTTTTATTCAATTTACTTTTCTATTAAACTTCTTTTTTTATTTAATTTGCAATTAGATCGTTAAGGTATAGTGGTTTCGGGAATGAACTTCCATTTTTAATTTTCTGCAACTTCCATTTTTATTTTTATTTAACGTCCTTTTTTATTTAAGTTTCTTTTCTACTCAACTTCCTTTTTTATTTAATTTCCAAAAAGATCGTTAAGGTATAGTGGTTTTTGGATTGAACTTCCATTTTTAATTTAATGCAACTTCCATTTTTATTTTTTTTCAACTTCTATTTTTATTCAATTTACTATTCTAATAAACATCTTTTTTTATTTAATTTCCAAATAGATCGTTAAGGTATAGTGGTTTTTGGATTGAACTATTTTTAATTTTATTCAAATTTCATTTTTATTTTTACTCAACTTCCATTTTTATTAAATTTACTTTTCTATTAAACTTTCTTTTTTATTTAATTTCCAAATAGATCGTTAAGGTATAGTGGTTTCTGGAATGAACTTCCACATTTAATTTTCTGCAACTTTCATTTTTATTTTTATTCAACATCCATTTTATGCAATTTACTTTTCTATTAAACTTCCTTTTTTATTTAATTTCCAAATAGATCGTTAAGGTATAGTGGTTTCTGGATTGAACTTCCATATTTAATTTTTTGCAACTTTCATTTTTATTTTTATTCTACTTCCATTTTAATTCAATTTACTTTTCAATTAAACTTTCTTTTTTATTTAATTTCCAAATAGATCGCTGAGATATAGTGGTTTCTGGATTGAACTTCCATATTTAATTTTTTGCAACTTCCATTTTTATTTTTATTCAACTTCCATTTTTATTCAATTTACTTTTCTATTAAACTTCCTTTTTTATTTAATTTCCAAATAGATCGTTAAAGTATAGTGGTTTTTGGATTGAACTTCCACTTTTAATTTTATGCAACTTTCAATTTTATTTTTATTCTACTTCCATTTTTATTCAATTTACTTTTCTATTAAACTTCCTTTTTGTATTTAATTTCCAAATAGATCGTTAAGGTATATTGGTTTCTGAAATGAACTTTCATTTTTAATTTTCTGCAACATTCTTTTTATTTTTATTCAACTTCCATTTTTATTCAATTTACTTTTCTATTAATCTTCCTTTTTTATTTAATTTCCAAATATATCGTTAAGGTATAGTGGTTTCTGGATTGAACTTCCATTTTTAATTTTATGCAACTTTTATTTTTGTTTGTATTCTACTTCCGTTTTAATTCAATTTACTTTCCTATTAAGCTTTCTTTTTTATTTAATTTCCACGTAGATCGTTAAGGTATAGTGGTTTCTGGATTGAACTTCCATTTTTAATTTTATGCAACTTTCTTTTTTATTTTTATTTTACTTCCATTTTTAATCAATTTACTTTTCTATTAAACTTCCTTTTTTATTTAATTTCCAAATAGATCGTTAAGGTATAGTGGTTTCTGGATTGAACTTCCATTTCTAATTTTCTGCAACTTCCATTTTTATTTTTATTTAACTTCCTTTTTTATTCAAGTTTCTTTTCTACTCAACTTCCTTTTTTATTTAATTTCCAAATAGATCGTTAATGTATAGTGGTTTTTGGATTGAACTTCTATTTTTAATTTTATGGAACTTTCATTTTTATTTTTATTCAACTTCCATTTTATGCAATTTACTTTTCTATTAAACTTCATTTTTTATTTAATTTCCAAATAGATCGTTAAGGTATAACGGTTTCTGGATTGAACTTCCATATTTAATTTTCTGCAACTTCCATTTTTATTTTTATTTAACTTCCTTTTTTATTCAAGTTTATTTTCTACTCAATTTCCTTTTTTATTTAATTTCCAAATAGATCGTTAAGGTATAGTGGTTTTTGGATAGAACTTCCATTTTTAATTTAATGCAACTTCCATTTTTATTTTTATTCAACTTCTATTTTTATTCAATTTACTTTTCTAATAAACATCTTTTTTTTATTTAATTTCCAAATAGATCGTTAAGGTATAGTGGTTTTTGGATTGAACTTCTATTTTTAATTTTATGCAACTTTCTTTTTTATTTTTATTTTACTTCCATTTTTAATCAATTTACTTTTCTATTAAACTTCCTTTTTTATTTAATTTCCAAATAGATCGTTAAGGTATAGTGGTTTCTGGATTGAACTTCCATTTCTAATTTTCTGCAACTTCCATTTTTATTTTTATTTAACTTCCTTTTTTCTTCAAGTTTCTTTTCTACTCAACTTCCTTTTTTATTTAATTTCCAAATAGATCGTTAAGGTATAGTGGTTTTTGGATTGAACTTCCATTCTTAATTTTATGCAACTTTCATTTTTATTTTTAATCAACTTCCATTTTATGCAATTTACTTTTCTATTGAACTTCATTTTTTATTTAATTTCCAAATAGATCGTTAAGGTATAAAGGTTTCTGGATTGAACTTCCATATTTAATTTTCTGCAACTTTCATTTTTATTTTTATTCGACTTCCATTTTTATTCAATTTACTTTTCTATTAAACTTCCTTTTTTAATTAATTTCCAAATAGATCGTTAAGGTATAGTGGCTTCTGGATTGAACTTCCATTTCTAATTTTATGCTACTTTCATTTTAATTTTTATTCAACTTCCATTTTAATTCAATTTACTTTCCTATTAAACTTCCTTTTTTATTTAATTTCCAAGTAGATCGTTAAGGTATAGTGGTTTCTGGATTGAACTTCCATTTTTAATTTTATGCATCTTTCATTTTTATTTTTATTTTACTTCCATTTTTAATCAATTTACTTTTCTATTAAACTTCCTTTTTTATTTAATTTCCAAATAGATCGTTAAGGAATAGTGGTTTCTGGAATGAACTTCCATTTTTAATTTTCTGCAACTACCATTTTAATTTTTATTTACCTTCTTTTTTTTATTCAAGATTGTTTTCTACTCAACTTCCTTTTTCATTTAATTTCCAAATAGATCGTTAAGGTATAGTGGTTTTGGATTGAACTTCCATTTTTAATTTTATGCAACTTTCATTTTTATTTTTATTCAACTTCCATTTTTATTCAATTTACTTTTCTATTAAACTTCCTTTTATATTTAATTGCCAAATATATCGTTAAGGTAAAGTGGTTTCTGGATTGAACTTCCATATTTAATTTTCTGTAACTTTCATTTTTATTTTTATTCAACTTCCATTTTTATTCAATTTACTTTTCTATTAAACTTCATTTTTTATTTAATTTCCAAATAGATCGTTAAGGTATAGTGTTTCGGGTTTGAACTTCTGCTTTTAATTTTCTGCAACTTTCATTTTTATTTGTATTCTACTTCCGTTTTAATTCAATTTACTTTCCTATTAAACTTCCTTTTTTATTTAATTTCGAAGTAGATTGTTAAGGTATAGTGGTTTTTGGATTGAACTTCCATTTTTAATTTTATGCAAATTTCATTTTTATTTTTATTTTACTTCCATTTTTAATCAATTTACTTTCCTATTAAAATTCCTTTTTTATTTAATTTCCAAATAGATCGTGAAGGTATAGTGGTTTCTGGATTGAACTTCCATTTTTAATTTTATGCAACTTTCATTTTTATTTTTATTCTACATCCAATTTTAATTCAATTTACTTTCCCATTAAACTTCCTTTTTTATTTACTTTCCAAATAGATCGCTAAGGTATAGTGGTTTCTGGATTAAACTTTCATTTTCATTTTTATCCAACTTTCATTTTTATTTATATACTACTTCCATTTTTATTCAATTTACTTTTCTATTAAACTTCTTTTTTTATTTAATTTGCAAATAGATCGTTAAGGTATAGTGGTTTCGGGAATGAACTTCCATTTTTAATTTTCTGCAACTTCCATTTTTAATTTTCTGCAATTTTCATTTTTATTTTTATTCAACTTCCATTTTTATTCAATTTACATTTCTATTAAACTTCCTTTTTTATTTCATTTCCAAATAGATCGTTAAGGTATAGTTGTTTCGGGATTGAACTTCCGCTTTTAATTTTCTGCAACTTTCCTTTTTATTTTTATTCAACTTCCATTTTTATTCAATTTGCTTTACTATTAAACTTCCTTTTTTATTTAATTTCCAAACAGATCGTTAAGGTATAGTGGTTTCTCGATTGAACTTCCATATTTAATTTTCTGCAACTTCCATTTTTATTTTTATTCAACTTCCATTTTTATTCAATTTACTTTTTTATTAAACTTCCTTTTTTATTTAATTTCCAAATAGATCGTTAAGGTATAGTGGTTTTTGGATTGAACTTCTATTTTTAATTTTATGCAACTTTCATTTTTATTTTTATTCGACTTCCATTTTTAATCAATTTACTTTTCTATTAAACTTCCTTTTTTATTTAATTTCCAAATAGATCGTTAAGGTATAGTGGTTTCTGGAATGAACTTCCATTTTTAAATTTCTGAAACTTCCATTTTTATTTTTATTTAACTTCCTTTTTTATTCAAGTTTCTTTTCTACTCAACTTCCTTTTTTATTTAATTTCCAAATAGATCGTTAAGGTATAGTGGTTTTTGGATTGAACTTCCATTTTTAATTTTATGCAACTTTCATTTTTATTTTTATTCAACTTCCATTTTTATTCAATTTACTTTTCTTTTAAACTTCCTTTTTTATTTGATTTCCAAATAGATCGTTAAGGTATAGTGGTTTCGGGATTGAACTTCCGCTTTTAATTTTTTGCAACTTTCCTTTTTATTTTTATTCAACTTCCATTTTTATTAATTTTACTTTTCTATTAAACTTTCTTTTTTATTTAATTTCCAAATAGATCGTTAAGGTATAGTGGTTTCTGGAATGAACTTCCACATTTAATTTTCTGCAACTTTCATTTTTATTTTTATTCAACATCCATTTTATGCAATTTACTTTTCTATTAAACTTCCTTTTTTATTTAATTTCCAAATAGATCGTTAAGGTATAGTGGTTTCTGGATTGAACTTCCATATTTAATTTTTTGCAACTTTCATTTTTATTTTTATTCTACTTCCATTTTAATTCAATTTATTTTTCTATTAAACTTTCTTTTTTATTTAATTTCCAAATAGATCGCTGAGGTATAGTGGTTTCTGGATTGAACTTCTATTTTTAATTTTATGCATCTTTCATTTTTATTTTTTTTTACTTCCATTTTTAATCAATTTACTTTTCTATTAAACTTCGTTTTTTATTTAATTTTCAAATAGATCGTTAAAGAATAGTGGTTTCTGGAATGAACTTCCATTTTGAATTTTCTGAAACTTCCATTTTTATTTTTATTTAACTTCCTTTTTTATTCAAGTTTCTTTTCTACTCAACTTCCTTTTTTATTTAATTTCCAAATTGATCATTAAGGTATAGTGGTTTTTGGATTGAACTTCCATTTTTAATTTCATGCTACTTTCATTTTTATTTTTATTCAACATCCATTTTTATTCAATTTACTTTTCTATTAAACTTCCATTTTTATTTGATTTCCAAATAGATCGTTAAGGTATAGTGGTTTCTGGAATGAACTTCCATTTTTAATTTTCTGCAACTTCAAATTTTATTTTTATGTAACGTCCTTTTTTACTAAAGTTTCTTTTCTACTCAATTTCCTTTTTTATTTAATTTCCAAATAGATCGTTAAGGTATACTGGTTTTTGGATTGAACTTCCATTTTTAATTTTATGCAACTTTCATTTTTATTTTTATTCAACTTCCATTTTTATTTAATTTACTTTTCTATTAAACTTCCTTTTTTATTTAATTTCCAAATAGATCGTTAAGGTACAGTGGTTTTTGGATTGAACTTCCATTTTTAATTTTCTGCAACTTTCCTTTTTATTTTTATTCAACTTCCATTTTTATTCAATTTACTTTTCTATTAAACTTCCTTTTTTATTTAATTTCCAAATATATCGTTAAGGTGTAGTGGTTTCGGGATTGAACTTCCGCTTTTAATTTTCTGCAACTTTCCTTTTTATATTTATTCAACTTCCATTTTTATTCAATTTACTTTTCTATTAAACTTCCTTTTTTATTTAATTTCCACATAGATCGTTAAGGTATAGTGGTTTCGGGATTGAACTTCCGCTTTTAATTTTCTGCAACTTTCCTTTTTATTTTTATTCAACTTCCATTTTTATTCAATTTACTTTCCTATTAAACTTCCTTTTTTATTTAATTTCCAAACAGATCGTTAAGGTATAGTGGTTTCTCGATTGAACTTCCATATTTAATTTTCCGCAACTTCCATTTTTATTTTTATTCAACTTCCATTTTTATTCAATTTACTTTTCTATTAAACTTCCTTTTTTATTTAATTTCCAAATAGATCGTTAAAGTATAGTGGTTTTTGGATAGAACTTCCATTTTTAATTTTATGCAACTTTCATTTTTATTTTTATTCTACTTCCATTTTTATTCAATTTACTTTTCTATTAAATTTCCTTTTTTTATTTAATTTCCAAATAGATCGTTAAGGTATATTGTTTTCTGGAATGAACTTTCATTTTTAATTTTCTGCAACTTCCATTTTTATTTTTATTTAACTTCCTTTTTTAGTCAAGTTTCTTTTCTACTCAATTTCCTTTTTTATTTAATTTCCAAATAGATCGTTAAGGTATAGTGGTTTTTTGATTGAACTTCCATTTTTAATTTTATGCAACTTCCATTTTTATTTTTATTCAACTTCTATTTTTATTCAATTTACTATTCTATTAAACTTCCTTTTTTATTTAATTTCCAAATAGATCGTTAAGGTATAGTGGTTTTTGGATGGAACGTCTATTTTTAATTTTATGCAACTTTCATTTTTATTTTTATTCAACTTCCATTTTTATTAAATTTAACTTTCTATTAAACTTTCTTTTTTATTTAATTTCCAAATAGATCGTTAAGGTATAGTGGTTTCTGGATTGAACTTCCACATTTTATTTTCTGCAACTTTCATTTTTATTTTTATTCAACATCCATTTTATGCAATTTACTTTTCTAATAAACTTTCTTTTTTATTTAATTTCTAAATAGATCGTTAAGGTATAGTGGTTTCTGGATTGAACTTCCATATTTAATTTTCCACAACTTTCATTTTTATTGTTTTTCTACTTCCATTTTAATTCAATTTACTTTTCTATTAAACTTCCTTTTTTATTTAATTTCCAAATAGATCGCTATGGTATAGTGGTTTCTGGATTGAACTTCTATTTTTAATTTTATGCAACTTTCATTTTTATTTTTGTCTTATTTCCATTTTTAATCAATTTACTATTCTATTAAACCTCCTTTTTTATTTAATTTCCAAATAGATCGTTAAGGTATAGTGGTTTTTGTATTGAACTTCTATTTTTAATTTTAAGCAACATTCATTTTTATTTTTATTCAACTTCCATTTTTATTAAATTTACTTTTCTATTAAACTTTCTATTTTATTTAATTTCCAAATAGATCGTTAAGTTATAGTGGTTTCTGGATTGAACTTCCACATTTAATTTTCTGCAACTTTCATTTTTATTTTTATTCAACATCCATTTTATGCAATTAACTTTTCTGTTAAACTTCCTTTTTTATTTAATTTCCAAATAGATCGTTAAGGTATAGTGGTTTCTGGATTGAACTTCCATATTTAATTTTCTGCAACTTTCATTTTTATTTTTATTCTACTTCCATTTTAATTCAATTTACTTTTCTATTAAACTTCCTTTTTTATTTCATTTCCAAATAGATCGTTAAGGTATAGTGGTTTTTGGATTGAACTTCCATTTTTCATTTTATGCTACTTTAATTTTTATTTTTATTCAACTTCCATTTTTATTCAATTTACTTTTCTATTAAACTTCCTTTTTTATTTGATTTCCAAATAGATCGTTAAGGTATAGTGGTTTCTGGAATGAACTTCCATTATTAATTTTCTGCAACTTCCACATTTATATTTATTTAACATCCTTTTTTATTCAAGTTTCTTTTCTTCTCAACTTCCTTTTTTATTTAATTTCCAAATAGATCGTTAAGGTATAGTGGTTTTTGGATTGAACTTCTATTTTTAATTTTATGCAACTTTCATTTTTATTTTTATTCGACTTCCATTTTTAATCAATTTACTTTTCTATTAAACTTCCTTTTTTTATTTAATTTTCAAATAGATCGTTAAGGTATAGTGGTTTCTGGAATGAACTTCCATTTTTAAATTTCTGAAACTTCCATTTTTATTTTTATTTAACTTCCTTTTTTATTCAAGTTTCTTTTCTTCTCAACTTCCTTTTTTATTTAATTTCCAAATAGATCGTTAAGGTATAGTGGTTTTTGGATTGAACTTCCATTTTTTATTTTATGCAACTTTCATTTTTATTTTTATTCAACTTCCATTTTTATTCAATTTACTTTTCTTTTAAACTTCCTTTTTTATTTGATTTCCAAATAGATCGTTAAGGTATAGTGGTTTCGGGATTGAACTTCCGCTTTTAATTTTTTGCAACTTTCCTTTTTATTTTTATTCAACTTCCATTTTTATTCAATTTACTTTTCTATTAAACTTCCTTTTTTATTTAATTTCCAAATAGATCGTTAAGGTATAGTGGTTTCGGGTTTGAACTTCCGCTTTTAATTTTCTGCAACTTTCATTTTTATTTTTATTTAACTTCCATTTTTATTCAATTTACTTTTCTGTTAAACTTCCTTTTTTATTTAATTTCCAAATAGATCGTTAAGGTATAGTGGTTTCTGCATTGAACTTCCATATTTAATTTTCTGCAACTTTCATTTTTATTTATATTCAACTTCCATTTTTATTCAATTTACTTTTCTATTAAACTTCCTTTTTTATTTAATTTCCAAATAGATCGTTAAGGTATAGTGGTTTCTGGGTTGAACTTCCATTTTTAATTTTATGCAACTTTTTTTTTTTTATTTATAATCTACTTCCGTTTTAATTCAATTTACTTTCCTATTAAACTTCTTTTTTTGTTTAATTTCCAAGTAGATCGTTAAGGTATAGTGGTTTCTGGATTGAACTTCCATTTTAAATTTTATGCAACTTTCATTTTTATTTTTATTTTACTTCCATTTTTAATCAATTTACTTTTCTATGAAACTTCCTTTTTTATTTAATTTCCAAATAGATCGTTAAGGTATAGTGGTTTTTGGATTGAACTTCCATTTTTAATTTTATGCAACTTTCATTTTTGTTTTTATTCAACTTCCAGTTTTATTCAATTTACTTTTCTATTAAACTTCCTTTTTTATTTGATTTCCAAATAGATCGTTAAGGTATAGTGGTTTCAGGATTGAACTTCCGGTTTTAATTTTCTGTAACTTTCCTTTTTATTTTTATTCAACTTCCATTTTTATTCAATTTACTTTTCTATTAAACTTTCTTTTTTATTTAATTTCCAAATAGATCGTTAAGGTATAGTGTTTCGGGTTTGAACTTCCGCTTTTAATTTTCTGCAACTTTCATTTTTATTTGTATTCTACTTCCGTTTTAATTCAATTTACTTTCCTATTAAACTTCCTTTTTTATTTAATTTCCAAGTAGATCGTTAAGGTATAGTGGTTTCTGGATTGAACTTCCATTTTTAATTTTATGCAACTTTCATTTTTATTTTTATTTTACTTCCATTTTTAATCAATTTACGTTTCTATTAAACTTCCTTTTCTATTTAATTTCCAAATAGATCGTTAAGGTATAGTGGTTTTTGGATTGAACTTCCTTTTTTAATTTTATGCAACTTTCATTTTTATTTTTATTCAACTTCCATTTTTATTCAATTTACTTTTCTATTAAACTTCCTTTTTTATTTGATTTGCAAATAGATCGTTAAGGTATAGTGGTTTTGGGATTGAACTTCCGGCTTTAATTTTCTGCAACTTTCCTTTTTATTTTTATTCGACTTCCATTTTTATTCAATTTACTTTTCTATTAAACTTCCTTTTTTATTTGATTTGCAAATAGATCGTTAAGGTATAGTTGTTTCGGGATTGAACTTCCGCTGTTAATTTTCTGCAACTTTCCTTTTTATTTTTATTCAACTTCCCTGTAACGCCCTCAAAATAAACCCATCATATATATATATCATTGGCATGCAATATTAAAAGAAAACAATTCATTATCTCATTCATCAGAGTATTACTAAATAAAAACATTACATGTAATATCAAATTAAATGCCCTATGGGTTTACATCTTTCCAAGCCAACACTTGGACACAAAAATATAAGTTCTAACTCAAATACAAATAAAGCCTTAGGCTTGAATGTTTATCAAATAAAAACAAATAACTAAAGATAGCCTTCAAAATCCGAATCCTTCCAAGCTAAGTCCTTGGAGGTAGCTTATCACCTGGACCTGAAAATGATGTTTCCATAAAGGGTGAGCCACAGCCCAGTAGAAATATACTAAACCAAATGTAAGCATTGAATAAAGCAATAGCATTCAATAGATGGTTAACCAAGATAATCAATTATATCATTAAACTGTCTCATGACACTAATGTCTAAAACATGTTTTACTTTCCAACATTATCAATATGGCTCAGAACCTGGCCAAACTTACAACAGTGAACTATATGTATATCATATTCACATTCTTCCAATGTCAACAAACAAATGAGACTCAGGCTCAAATCAAAACACTTCATACTTCCAGTTTGATACACATTTTAGTGCTGTATCAATAAAAAACACTTCAATATAAATAAGCACACATAAAAGTGATGCTAATGGAGTCCATCCCCTATCTCCTCCCAAACAAAAATCCGGTTTAGAGGTCCATCCCCTATCTTCTCCTAAACCGTGGAGTACATCCCCTATCTCCTCCCACACAAAATAATGTATGTAAACACATAACATATACAACACAATCAATACACATAATGTCTGTATTAATTCAGCAGTCAAAATTGATGACTTAATCAATGATTAGTTTCAGTTATCCCTAATCCACATGCAGTGTCTACAACAATCACAGCTATCCTCCACCGATAGCCCAAAACAGTTATTTATAAACTGAAAATAAATATATCCACAATTCAATAGGCAAGTGATTTAAATTATCCAACTACACCATTTAATCAATGAATTCCTCAATTCCATGAATTTAACCATATTTCCCCAATTTCCTTAAATTAATTATACAAATTAATTTATTAATACAACTAGGGTTTCTCCCAAAATTACCAAAGTACCCCTAACATATCAAGATACTAAAACTTAGAACAAAACTTATAAGATGGAGTAGGAAATCCCTACCTCGAAGAAAATAACCCGAATGGAGAAGATAGAGATGAATACCCAAATTCCAAAGTGCTCCGAATCACCAAATGTTCAGATTAAATGGAAGCCCTCGACTCACTCTATCTTTTTAATAAAGGATCTAAGGTAGAAACTCACTCTAAATAGATCAATCATAAGAGAGAAGGTGTGTAGAGGGAGAGAGAACTCGTAACTAGGGTTTTGAAATATGAAAGTGTATGAAAAACTGATCAGAAACACGCTGCTGCCTATTTAAACCTGACAGGCTCGCTCGAGCGAAGACTTTGTCGCTCGAGCGACCAGACACACGAAAACCTCGCTCGAGCAAAGAACAGCTCGCTCGAGCCAAAACTACAATGCTTCAGGTCTGCAACCCAGCATCACGCTCGAGCGAGGAACTCGAAAACATACACCTCGCTCGCTCGTGCGAAGAAAATCTCGCTTGAGCGAATAAGCACTGCCCTCAGGTCTAACCCAGACGCAATCGCTCGCTCGAGCGAAGCAAATCTGGATCGAGCCAGAAGACACAAAAACAAACCTGGCTCGAGCGACCGAATCCTGGCTCGAGCGACCAACCCAAAAACTGGACAGCAACACTTGGTTTACGAACCCAACCAACCTGAAACAAACCTGCCCAACACATCCTATAACTCCACATGAGAAAATAAAGGACGACAACAACAAATATCCAATGACAGAATAAACGGAACCCAAGTCCGGATACAATAATCAAATGGGAAAAGACCGGGGTCGCTATAACCTCCCCCCCTTAAAAGAATTTCGTCCCCGAAATTAAATATAAGTTTTTGAAAACAGGTTGTTTTTTTCATATGACAATTTAATTGTAAACAACTTGACCAAAACTGGTCATTTCATCTCTTATCAAGAAGCATCTCATAATGTGTATATAAAACAACATATATTTCAGCCTGCATCACTATTATGCATTATTCCTTTCAATGTTAGTAATTCCCATATCATATTCAATTGCATGATATATACAACTCATTCAACAATGTAATCAACATATGCAATGTTACACTAAACTTCTATAATGAAGCAAGTTTCGAGATACACCCATTTATCAAAACATACTCAACGTTTTACAAGTTAAGACATATGTAAAGCTCTTAAGTTCAAGAATATTACAAAATCTAAATACAAGATTACAAATCGATAAACATGTCCGGGTATTTTTCGCGGACTTCCAACTCACGTTCCCAAGTGGCTTCCTCCACTCCGTGATGTTTCCACAAAACTTTGACCAAAGGGATGGTTTTGCCTCGCAAAACTTGATCCCGCCTATCCAAGACTCGAATCGGTCTCTCCTCATACGAGACATCCTCATCAATCATTAAATCAGTCCAATCCAACACATGTGATGGATCCGGCTCATACTTCCGAAGCATACTCACATGAAACACGTCATGTACTCCGGACAATTGTGGTGGTAAAGCTAAACGATAAGCAGCCTCGCCAATCCTCTCAAGGATCTCAAAAGGACCAATGAACCGAGGGGACAACTTCCCGCTCTTCCCAAACCTCATCAATCCCCGTCTAGGTGATATCTTCAGAAAGATATGATCACCCACCTCAAACACTAAAGGTCTCCTCCTACGGTCGGCATAAGATTTCTGATGACTCTGTGCTGTAACAAGCCTCTTACGGATAAGCTCAACTTTCTCCGTTGTTTCCCTCACCAACTCCGGACCCAACAGAGGTGCATCACCCACCTCGGCCCAACAAACAGGAGATCTACACGGTCGGCCATACAAGGCCTCAAATGGTGCCATACCGATACTAGACTGGAAACTGTTGTTGTAGGCAAACTCTACCAATGGCAAGTGCCTCTCCCATGGCCCATTAAAGTCTAGAACACAACCTCGAAGCATATCCTCAAGGATCTGAATAGTACGCTCGGACTGCCCGTCAGTCTGAGGATGATAAGCCGTGCTAAAGGTCAACTTAGTACCTAAGGCACTCTGCAAACTCTGCCACAACCTAGCAGTAAAACGAGGATCTCTATCTGAGACGATCGTCACGGGGACCCCGTGCAACCTCACTATGTCCCGAATGTACAAGTCGGCAAGATGATCTACCGAATCTCTCACGCGCATAGGAATGAAGTGCGCCGACTTAGTCAACCGGTCTACAACCACCCAAATAGCATCACTACCCCGCTGAGTCCTCGGAAGACCCACAACGAAGTCCATAGTGACGTGTTCCCACTTCTACTCGGCAATAAGCAAGGGTTGCAACAAACCCGCTGGCCTCTGATGTTCGGCCTTCACTTGCTGACAAGTAAGGCACTTAGATACGAAAGTTGCCACATCTCTCTTCATACCCCGCCACCAGAACTGGCGACCCAAATCCCGATACATCTTAGTGCCTCCCGGATGCACTGCAAGGCGTGAATGATGGAACTCTCGGAGTACCTCCTCTCGGCAAGACTCCGGCACAAACAAACGGTCTCGGTATCTCACACTCAGGTCGGAATACACCGTCAAACCCTTCTCACCCTTCCCACCGGAAATCCTCTCACGGAGAGATTCTACCTCAAGGTCACCCCTCTGAGCCTCTAACACTCGAGTCACAAGTGTAGGCTGTGCAACAACAGAAAACAAGGCCGCAGCCTCAACGGATTTGCCCAGAAGTAAATCAAACTCCCCAAGTGCACCCAACATCTCCTATTCCCGGATGGCTATACTAGCTATGTCACCAATAGATTTCCTGCTAAGGGCATCGGCCACCACATTGGCCTTCCCCGGATGATAATGCAACTCGAAGTCATAATCCTCAATAAACTCCATCCACCTCCTCTGCCTCAAGTTCAAGTCTTGCTGTGTAAACAGATATTTCAGACTCTTATGATCCGAGAATACCTCAAATCTCTCACCATAAAGATAATGCCTCCAAATCTTCAAGGCAAATATCACAGCTGCTAACTCTAGATCATGCGTAGGGTAATTTTGCTCGTGAGTTTTCAACTGACGTGAGCCATATGCAACCACTTTCCCTTCCTGCATTAACACACAACCCAGACCCTCTCGTGAGGCGTCACAATAGACTGCATAACCCAACCCTCTCTCTGGAATAATCAAGACTGGAGCGGTGGTCAGTCTAACTTTTAACTCCTGGAACGACTTTTCACAAGTCTCACTCCATACAAATTTGACTCCCTTCCGAGTCAATCTAGTCAAAGGCGAAGCTAATCTGGAGAAATCTTTCACAAACCGGCGATAATACCCAGCTAACCCCAAAAAATTGCGGATCTCAAACACACTCTTAGGCTGTGCCCAATCTTGCACTGCCTCAGTCTTGGATGTATCAACAGACACTCCTTCCCCAGAAACTACATGGCCTAAGAACTTGACCTCTTCTAGCCAGAACTCACACTTCCCAAACTTAGCATAAAGCTTGTGGGCTCTAAGTAACTCAAGCACCACTCTCAAGTGTTCCTTGTGCTTCTCCTCAGAAGGTGAATAGATAAGGATGTCGTCCACGAAGACGACTACAAAACGATCTAAAAATTCCCGGAATATTCGGTTCATCAAATCCATAAAAACTGCCGGTGCATTGGTGAGCCCAAATGGCATCACCAAAAACTCATAGTGGCCATACCGTGTACGGAATGCCGTCTTCGGAATATCCTCCTCCCTGACTCTTAACTGATGATAACCCGATCTCAAGTCTATCTTCGAGAAACAACGGGAACCTTTCAACTGATCGAACAGATCATCTATACGAGGCATAGGGTACTTATTCTTAACCGTAGCCCGATTCAATTTCCGGTAATCTATACAAAGTCTCAAGGCACCACCTTTCTTTTTAACAAAGAGGGCCGGTGCTCCCCACGGCGAAACACTAGGACGTATAAAACCCTTGTCTAGTAACTCCTGGAGCTGAATCTTCAACTCAACTAACTCAGCTGGGGCAAAACGATAAGGTGCCATAGAAATCGGCGCCGTGCCGGGCACTAGGTCAATAGAGAACTCAATCTCCTGATGCGGTGGCAAACCAACAAGATCCTCGGGAAAGACGTCCGAGTACTCACAAACCACCCGTGGCAACACAATCTGGGTCTCATCACACTCACTACTCAAAAAGCTAGCAAGTAGACCACTAAGCTCACTCCGCCCTCGCGAATCATACCCCGGTGGCAAAACACTACCAACCCGGTCCCCCAGAAAATGGAAACACTCCCCGCTCACGGTACAACAAGTGACCCTCTGGCGGTAGCAATCAATAACTGCCCGGTATGATGATAACCATTCCATACCCAAAATAACATCAAAGCCCTTCATGGGCATAACTACAAAAGGAAACAGAAGTCTATGATAGTCGACCTCTATATCACAACCCCTAACACCTTGTTTCAAGATCAATTCACCCCCAAGAGGTGACACTACACAAATAGGAGATGCTAACTGTGCTAACTCCAACTCCAAAACAGATGCAAATGCAGCAGACACAAAGGAATGAGATGCACCCGTATCAATCAAAACACTAGCAACCGAGTTGCAAAACAAGAAGGTACCTCTCACAACCGATGGAGCCGGTACGAGATCCTGCGCAGTAACAGCATACACGCGCCCAGACGACCTCTAATCAACTTGCTCACCCCTAGGAGCATAAGACTGCTGCACCGACTGGGACGATGAAGCCCCCTGATTGGCCCTCGAGGCCTGACCCGACTGAGCTGGCTGCTGACCCTGAGTCTGCCTCAAACCAGATGCACCAGGTGTGCCACCCAACTGCGGGCAATACCTCTTCATATGCCCTGGCTGACCACACTGATAACACGAGAGTGGTTGGCCTCTACCCTGACTCTGGCTCTGAGATCGAGCCGAAGATAATGCTGCTCTCTGCACTCCTCCCCTCTGAGGACAAACTGGAGACTTGTGACCCAGCTGGCCACACTTGAAACAGGTAATGTCTCCCTGACTGCCTTTCCCCGAACTAGCACTCGGCACAGGAAAAGTCGATCTAGAAAAGCTACCCTGAGACTGCTGAGGATTAAAACCCTTCTGTCTCTTACCATCACTCTGACCATCCTAACTCCTCTTGGAGCCCTTCTGTCCTTCCTCCTCCTCCTGCATCATGATTTCCATGTGGGCTGCAGCATCAACCATACGCCCATAATCCCTAATCATAGTTCCCCCAACTCTCAGCTTGAGGCCACGCCTCAACTTCTTCTCGAACTCAATACAACGGCGTTCCTCAGACGCCACCAACTCAGGTGCAAACCTGGACAAACTAGTAAATGCAGCCTCAAACTCGGCCACTGAAGAACTCGACTGCTTAAGCTAGCAGAACTGGTCTCTCAGCTTCTCCCTAACTGCTGGAGATAAGAACTTTTCCTAGAAAGCATTCACAAAAGCCTCCCATGTACCTCCTATACGACCCTTAGTAAACTTCCACCACTGACCCGCATCCCCTTTCAACTGGAAAGATGCCAAGGTCACTTTCAACCCCTCATCTTCGATGCCAAGCATCTCAAACGTCTTCGTTGTCTGTTCGAGCCATTCATCTGCCTTAAGCGGCTCTTTAGGATCACCCACAAATTCATCCGGATTAGACCGGAAGAACTCCCTCTTCAGAAAAGAAGGTCCTGCATCTGCAGCAACAACCTGAGCTTGATTCTCAGCTCTGAGAATGCCTACTGACTCCCTAAATGCCCCTGCTATCTCTCGGGCTAGAGCGCCCATAGCTTGCTGGCCTACTGGCTCGGCCACATTGGCCTGGCCAATTCCCTCCTGAACTGCCGGAATCTCCTCCGGCACAGGCACCTCCTGCCTACCCGGCCTACCACGCCTACCGCGTCCTCGTCCTCGTCCTGACATCCTAATAAAGGAAACAAAGACGTTAGCACATTAATAAATGTGCCGAAGCTAAACACTCGCGTCCTAATGCATTGGACAACAATAATTCATTCCACGTAAGGACATAATCACATAAGCACCTACGAATTTCATTCCTGGATAATGATAGTCCCAATGCGTTACTATAGTTCCGGTTGGAAGCAGCAGTGATCAAGTGCCTTTCCAACAAGACTACTAGAAACTCAAGGGTCCAATCAACATCTTAGAAACTACATTCCATACCCACGTAATCACATAAACATGTTATCACATAAGCATATAACATTACACTAAGTCTCTATCAAACGAGACGAACCCATTGTGATACAAATCACTTCCCACGTACCCAAAGTATTCAAACCCGGTACGCTCTGATACCAAGTTGTAACGCCCTCAAAATAAACCCATCATATATATATATATCATTGGCATGCAATATTAAAAGAAAACAATTCATTATCTCATTCATCAGAGTATTACTAAATAAAAACATTACATGTAATATCAAATTAAATGCCCTATGGGCTTACATCTTTCCAAGCCAACACTTGGACACAAAAATATGAGTTCTAACTCAAATACAAATAAAGCCCTAGGCTTGAATGTTTATCAAATAAAAACAAATAACTAAAGATAGCCTCCAAAATCCAAATCCTTCCAAGCTAAGTCCTTGGAGGTAGCTTATCACCTGGACCTGAAAATGATGTTCCCATAAAGGGTGAGCCACAGCCCAGTAGAAATATACTAAACCAAATGTAAGCATTGAATAAAGCAATAGCATTCAATAGATGGTTAACCAAGATAATCAATTATATCATTAAACTGTCTCATGACACTAATGTCTAAAACACGCTTTACTTTCCAACATTATCAATATGGCTCAGAACCTGGCCATACTTACAACAGTGAACTATATATATATCATATTCACATTCTTCCAATGTCAACAAACAAATGAGACTCAGGCTCAAATCAAAACACTTCATACTTCCAGTTTGATACACATTTTAGTGCTGTATCAATAAAAACACTTCAATATAAATAAGCACACATAAAAGTGATGCTAATGGAGTCCATCCCCTATCTCCTCCCAAACAAAAATCCGGTTTAGAGGTCCATCCCCTATCTTCCCCTAAACCGTGGAGTACATCCCCTATCTCCTCCCACACAAAACAATGTATGTAAACACATAACATATACAACACAATCAATACACATAATGTCTGTATTAATTCAGCAGTCAAAATTGATGACTTAATCAATGATTAGTTTCAGTTATCCCTAATCCACATGCAGTGTCTACAACAATCACGGCTATCCTCCACCGATAGCCCAAAACAGTTATTTCTAAACTGAAAATAAATATATCCACAATTCAATAGGCAAGTGATTTAAATTATCCAACTACACCATTTAATCAATGAATTCCTCAATTCCATGAATTTAACCATATTTCCCCAATTTCCTTAAATTAATTATACAAATTAATTTATTAATACAACTAGGGTTTCTCCCAAAATTACCAAAGTACCCCCAACATATCAAGATACTAAAACTTAGAACAAAACTTATAAGATGGAGTAGGAAATCCCTACCTCGAAGAAAATAACCCGAATGGAGAAGATAGAGATGAATACCCAAATTCCAAAGTGCTCCGAATCACCAAATGTTCAGATTAAATGGAAGCCCTCGACTCACTCTATCTTTTTAATAAAGGATCTAAGGTAGAAACTCACTCTAAGTAGATCAATCATAAGAGAGAAGGTGTGTAGAGGGAGAGAGAACTCGTAACTAGGGTTTTGGAATATGAAAGTGTATGAAAAACTGATCAGAAACACGCTGCTGCCTATTTAAACCTGACAGGCTCGCTCGAGTGAAGACTTTGTCGCTCGAGCGACCAGACACACGAAAACCTCGCTCGAGCAAAGAACAGCTCGCTCGAGCCAAAACTACAATGCTTCAGGTCTGCAACCCAGCATCACACTCGAGCGACAGAATGCTCGCTCAAGCGAGGAACTCGAAAACATACACCTCACTCGCTCGAGCGAAGAAAATCTCGCTCAAGCGAATAAGCACTGCCCTCAGGTCTAACCCAGACGCAATCGCTCGCTTGAGCGAAGCAAATCTGGATCGAGCCAGAAGACACAAAAACAAACCTCGCTCGAGCGACCGAATCCTGGCTCGAGCGACCAACCCAAAAACTGGACAGCAACACTTGGTTTACGAACCCAACCAACCTGAAACAAACCTGCCCAACACATCCTATAACTCCACATGAGAAAATAAAGGACGACAACAACAGATATCCAATGACAGAATAAACGGAACCCAAGTCCGGATACAATAATCAAATGGGAAAAGACCAGGGTCGCTATATTCCCTTTTTATTCAATTTACTTTGCTATTAAACTTCCTTTTTTATTTAATTTCCAAATAGATCGTTAAGGTAAAGTGGTTTCTGGATTGAACTTTCATATTTAATTTTCTGCAACTTTCATTTTTATTTTTATTCAACTTCCATTTTTATTCAAATTACTTTTCTATTAAACTTCCTTTTTTATTTAATTTCCAAATAGATCGTTAAGGTATAGTGGTTTCTGGATTGAACTTCCATTTTTAAGTTTATGCAACTTTCATTTTTATTTATATTCTACTTCCATTTTTATTCAATTTACTTTTCTATTAAACTTCCTTTTTAATTTAATTTCCAAATAGATCGTTAAGGTATAATGGTTTCTGGAATGAACTTCCATTTTTAATTTTCTGCAACTTCCACTTTTATTTTTATTTAACTTCCTTTTTTATTCAAGTTTCTTTGGTACTCAACTTCCTTTTTTATTTAATTTCCAAATAGATCGTTAAGGTATAGTGGTTTTTGGATTGAACTTCCATTTTTAATTTTATGCAACTTTCATTTTTATTTTTATTCAACTTCCATTTTTATTCAATTTACTTTTCTATTAAACTTCCTTTTTTATTTAATTTCCAAATATATCGTTAAGATATAGTGGTTTCTGGATTGAACTTCCATTTTTAATTTTATGCAACTTTTATTTTTATTTGTATTCTACTTCCGTTTTAATTCAATTTACTTTCCTATTAAACTATCTTTTCTATTTAATTTCCAAGCAGATCGTTACGGTATAGTGGTTTCTGGATTAAACTTCCATTTTTAATTTTATGCAACTTTCATTTTTATTTTTATTTTATTTCCATTTTTAATCAATTTACTTTTCTATTAAACTTCCTTTTTTATTTAATTTCCAAATAGATCGTTAAGGTATAGTGGTTTCTGGAATGAACTTCCATTTTTAATTTTCTGCAACTTCCATTTTTATTTTTATTTAACTTCCTTTTTTATTCAAGTTACTTTTCTACTAAAGTTCCTTTTTTATTTAATTTCCAAATAGATCGTTAAGGTATAGTGGTTTTTGGATTGAACTTCCATTTTTAATTTTATGCAACTTTCATTTTTATTTTTATTCAACTTCCATTTTATGCAATTTACTTTTCTATTAAACTTCCTTTTTTATTTAATTTCCAAACAGATCGTTAAGGTATAGTGGTTCCTGGATTAAACTTCCATATTTAATTTTCTGCAACTTTCATTTTTATTTTTATTCAACTTCCATTTTTATTCAATTTACTTTTCTATTAAACTTCCTTTTTTATTTAATTTCCAAATAGATCGTTAAGGTATAGTGGTTTCTGGAATGAACTACCATTTTTCATTTTATGCTACTTCCATTTTTATTTTTATTTAAATTCTATTTTAATTCAATTTACTTTCCTATTAAACTTCCTTTTTTATTTAATTTCCAAGTAGATCGTTATGGTATAGTGGTTTCTGGATTGAACTTCCATTTTTAATTTTATGCAAATTTCATTTTTATTTTTATTTTACTTCCATTTTTAATCAATTTACTTTTCTATTAAACTTCCTTTTTTATTTAATTTCCAAATAGATCGTTATGGTACAGTGGTTTCTGGAATGAACTTCCATTTTTAATTTTCTACAACTTCCATTTTTATTTTTCTTTAACTTCCTTTTTTATTCAAGATTCTTTTCTACTCAACTTCCTTTTTTATTTAATTTCCAAATAGATCGTTAAGGTATAGTGGTTTTTGGATTGAACTTCCATTTTTAATTTTATGCAACTTTCATTTTTATTTTTATTCAACTTCCATTTTTATTCAATTTACTTTTCTATTAAACTTCCTTTTTTATTTAATTTCCAAATATATCATTAAGATATAGTGGTTTCTGGATTGAACTTCCATTTTTAATTTTATGCAACTTTTATTTTTATTTGTATTCTACTTCCGTTTTAATTCAATTTACTTTCCTATTAAACTATCTTTTCTATTTAATTTCCAAGCAGATCGTTACGGTATAGTGGTTTCTGGATTAAACTTCCATTTTTAATTTTATGCAACTTTCATTTTTATTTTTATTTTATTTCCATTTTTAATCAATTTACTTTTCTATTAAACTTCCTTTTTTATTTAATTTCCAAATAGATCGTTAAGGTATAGTGGTTTCTGGAATGAACTTCCATTTTTAATTTTCTGCAACTTCCATTTTTATTTTTATTTAACTTCCTTTTTTATTCAAGTTACTTTTCTACTAAAGTTCCTTTTTTATTTAATTTCCAAATAGATCGTTAAGGTATAGTGGTTTTTGGATTGAACTTCCATTTTTAATTTTATGCAACTTTCATTTTTATTTTTATTCAACTTCCATTTTATGCAATTTACTTTTCTATTAAACTTCCTTTTTTATTTAATTTCCAAACAGATCGTTAAGGTATAGTGGTTCCTGGATTAAACTTCCATATTTAATTTTCTGCAACTTTCATTTTTATTTTTATTCAACTTCCATTTTTATTCAATTTACTTTTCTATTAAACTTCCTTTTTTATTTAATTTCCAAATAGATCGTTAAGGTATAGTGGTTTCTGGAATGAACTACCATTTTTCATTTTATGCTACTTCCATTTTTATTTTTATTTAAATTCTATTTTAATTCAATTTACTTTCCTATTAAACTTCCTTTTTTATTTAATTTCCAAGTAGATCGTTATGGTATAGTGGTTTCTGGATTGAACTTCCATTTTTAATTTTATGCAAATTTCATTTTTATTTTTATTTTACTTCCATTTTTAATCAATTTACTTTTCTATTAAACTTCCTTTTTTATTTAATTTCCAAATAGATCGTTATGGTACAGTGGTTTCTGGAATGAACTTCCATTTTTAATTTTCTACAACTTCCATTTTTATTTTTCTTTAACTTCCTTTTTTATTCAAGATTCTTTTCTACTCAACTTCCTTTTTTATTTAATTTCCAAATAGATCGTTAAGGTATAGTGGTTTTTGGATTGAACTTCCATTTTTAATTTTATGCAACTTTCATTTTTATTTTTATTCAACTTCCATTTTTATTCAATTTACTTTTCTATTAAACTTCCTTTTTTATTTAATTTCCAAATATATCGTTAAGATATAGTGGTTTCTGGATTGAACTTCCATTTTTAATTTTATGCAACTTTTATTTTTATTTGTATTCTACTTCCGTTTTAATTCAATTTACTTTCCTATTAAACTATCTTTTCTATTTAATTTCCAAGCAGATCGTTACGGTATAGTGGTTTCTGGATTAAACTTCCATTTTTAATTTTATGCAACTTTCATTTTTATTTTTATTTTATTTCCATTTTTAATCAATTTACTTTTCTATTAAACTTCCTTTTTTATTTAATTTCCAAATAGATCGTTAAGGTATAGTGGTTTCTGGAATGAACTTCCATTTTTAATTTTCTGCAACTTCCATTTTTATTTTTATTTAACTTCCTTTTTTATTCAAGTTACTTTTCTACTAAAGTTCCTTTTTTATTTAATTTCCAAATAGATCGTTAAGGTATAGTGGTTTTTGGATTGAACTTCCATTTTTAATTTTATGCAACTTTCATTTTTATTTTTATTCAACTTCCATTTTATGCAATTTACTTTTCTATTAAACTTCCTTTTTTATTTAATTTCCAAACAGATCGTTAAGGTATAGTGGTTCCTGGATTAAACTTCCATATTTAATTTTCTGCAACTTTCATTTTTATTTTTATTCAACTTCCATTTTTATTCAATTTACTTTTCTATTAAACTTCCTTTTTTATTTAATTTCCAAATAGATCGTTAAGGTATAGTGGTTTCTGGAATGAACTACCATTTTTCATTTTATGCTACTTCCATTTTTATTTTTATTTAAATTCTATTTTAATTCAATTTACTTTCCTATTAAACTTCCTTTTTTATTTAATTTCCAAGTAGATCGTTATGGTATAGTGGTTTCTGGATTGAACTTCCATTTTTAATTTTATGCAAATTTCATTTTTATTTTTATTTTACTTCCATTTTTAATCAATTTACTTTTCTATTAAACTTCCTTTTTTATTTAATTTCCAAATAGATCGTTATGGTACAGTGGTTTCTGGAATGAACTTCCATTTTTAATTTTCTACAACTTCCATTTTTATTTTTCTTTAACTTCCTTTTTTATTCAAGATTCTTTTCTACTCAACTTCCTTTTTTATTTAATTTCCAAATAGATCGTTAAGGTATAGTGGTTTTCGGATTGAACTTCCATTTTTAATTTTATGCAACTTTCATTTTTATTTTTACTCAACTTCCATTTTTATTCAATTTACTTTTCTATTAAACATCCTTTTTTATTTAATTTCCAAATAGATCGTTAAGATATAGTGGTTTCTGGATTGAACTTCCATATTTAATTTTCTGCAACTTTCATTTTTATTTTTATTCTACTTCCGTTTTAATTCAATTTACTTTCCTATTAAACTATCTTTTCTATTTAATTTCCAAATAGATCGTTGAGGTATAGTGGTTTCTGTATTGAACTTCCATTTTTAATTTTATGCAACTTTCATTTTTATTTTTATTTTATTTCCATTTTTAATCAATTTACTTTTCTATTAAACTTCCTTTTTTATTTAATTTCCAAATAGATCGTTAAGGTATAGTGGTTTCTGGAATGAACTTCCATTTTTAATTTTCTGCAACTTCCATTTTTATTTTTATTTAACTTCCTTTTTTATTCAAGTTACTTTTCTACTAAAGTTCCTTTTTTATTTAATTTCCAAATAGATCGTTAAGGTATAGTGGTTTTTGGATTGAACTTCCATTTTTAATTTTATGCAACTTTCATTTTTATTTTTATTCAACTTCCATTTTATGCAATTTACTTTTCTATTAAACTTCCTTTTTTATTTAATTTCCAAACAGATCGTTAAGGTATAGTGGTTCCTGGATTAAACTTCCATATTTAATTTTCTGCAACTTTCATTTTTATTTTTATTCAACTTCCATTTTTATTCAATTTACTTTTCTATTAAACTTCCTTTTTTATTTAATTTCCAAATAGATCGTTAAGGTATAGTGGTTTCTGGAATGAACTACCATTTTTCATTTTATGCTACTTCCATTTTTATTTTTATTTAAATTCTATTTTAATTCAATTTACTTTCCTATTAAACTTCCTTTTTTATTTAATTTCCAAGTAGATCGTTATGGTATAGTGGTTTCTGGATTGAACTTCCATTTTTAATTTTATGCAAATTTCATTTTTATTTTTATTTTACTTCCATTTTTAATCAATTTACTTTTCTATTAAACTTCCTTTTTTATTTAATTTCCAAATAGATCGTTATGGTACAGTGGTTTCTGGAATGAACTTCCATTTTTAATTTTCTACAACTTCCATTTTTATTTTTCTTTAACTTCCTTTTTTATTCAAGATTCTTTTCTACTCAACTTCCTTTTTTATTTAATTTCCAAATAGATCGTTAAGGTATAGTGGTTTTCGGATTGAACTTCCATTTTTAATTTTATGCAACTTTCATTTTTATTTTTACTCAACTTCCATTTTTATTCAATTTACTTTTCTATTAAACATCCTTTTTTATTTAATTTCCAAATAGATCGTTAAGGTAAAGTGGTTTCTGGATTGAACTTCCATATTTAATTTTCTGCAACTTTCATTTTTATTTTTATTCAACTTCAATTTTTATTCAATTTACTTTTCTTTTAAACTTCCTTTTTTATTTAATTTCCAAATAGATCGTTGAGGTATAGTGGTTTCTGTATTGAACTTCCATTTTTAATTTTACGCAACTTTCATTTTTATTTTTATTCTAGTTCCATTTTAATTCAATTTACTTTCTTATTAAACTTCCTTTTTTATTGAATTTCCAAATAGATCGCTAAAGTATAGTGGTTTCTGGATTGAACTTTCATTTTAATTTTATGCCACTTTCATTTTTATTTATATTCTACTTCCATTTTTATTCAATTTACTTTTCTATTAAACTTCCTTTTTTATTTAATTTCCAAATAGATCGCTAAGGTATAGTGGTTTCGGGAATGAACTTCCATTTTTAATTTTCTGCAACTTCCATTTTTATTTTTATTTAACGTCCTTTTTTATTAAAGTTTCTTTTCTACTCAACTTCCTTTTTTATTTAATTTCCAAATAGATCGTTAAGGTATAGTGGTTTTTGGATTGAATTTCCATTTTTAATTTTATGCAACTTTCATTTTTATTTTTATTGAACTTCCATTTTTATTCAATTTACTTTTCTATTAAACTTCCTTTTTTATTTAATTTCCAAATAGATCGTTAAGGTATAGTGGTTTTTGGATTGAACTTCCATTTTTAATTTTCTGCAACTTTCATTTTTATTTTTATTCAGCTTCCATTTTTATTCAATTTACTTTTCTATTAAACTTCCTTTTTTATTTGATTTCCAAATAGATCATTAAGGTATAGTGGTTTCGGGATTAAACATCCGCTTTTAATTTTCTGCCACTTTCCTTTTTATTTTTGTTCAACTTCCATTTTTATTCAATTTACTTTTCTATTAAACTTCCTTTTTTATTTAATTTTCAAATAGATCGTTAAGGTATAGTGGTTTCGGGATTGAACTTCCGCTTTTAATTTTCTGCAACTTTCCTTTTTATTTTTATTCAACTTCCATTTTTATTCAATTTACTTTTCTATTAAACTTCCTTTTTTATTTAATTTCCAAACAGATCGTTAAGGTATAGTGGTTTCTCGATTGAACTTCCATATTTAATTTTCTGCAACTTCCATTTTTATTTTTATTCAACTTCCATTTTTATTCAATTTACTTTTTTATTAAACTTCCTTTTTTATTTAATTTCCAAATATATCGTTAAGGTATAATGGTTTCTGGATTGAACTTCCATTTTTAATTTTATGCAACTTTTACTTTTATTTGTATTCTACTTCCATTTTAATTCAATTTACTTTCCTATTAAACTTCATTTTTTATTTAATTTCCAAGTAGATCGTTAAGGTATAGTGGTTTCTGGATTGAACTTCCATTTTTAATTTTATGCAACTTTCATTTTTATTTTTATTTTACTTCCATTTTTAATCAATTTACTTTTCTAATAAACTTCCTTTTTTATTTAATTTCCAAATAGATCGTTAAGGTATACTGGTTTCTGGAATGAACTTCCATTTTTAATTTTCTGCAACTTCCATTTTTATTTTTATTTAACTTTCTTTTTTATTCAAGTTTCTTTTCTACTCAACTTCCTTTTTTATTTAATTTCCAAATAGATCGTTAAGGTATAGTGGTTTTTGGATTGAACTTCCATTTTTAATTTTATGCAACTTTCATTTTTATTTTTATTCAACTTCCATTTTATGCAATTTACTTTTCTATTAAACTTCCTTTTTTATTTAATTTCCAAATAGATCGTTAAGGTATAGTGGTTTCTGGATTGAACTTCCATATTTAATTTTCTGCAACTTTCATTTTTATTTTTATTCAACTTCCATTTTTATTCAATTTACTTTTCTGTTAAACTTCCTTTTTTATTTAATTTCCAAATAGATCGTTAAGGTATAGTGGTTTCTGGATTGAACTTCCATTTTTAATTTTATGCAACTTTCATTTTCATTTTTATTCTACATCCATTTTAATTCAATTTACTTTCCTATTAAACTTCCTTTTTTATTTACTTTCCTAATAGATCGCTAAGGTATAGTGGTTTCGGGAATGAACTTCCATTTTTAATT
Organism: Camellia sinensis; assembly: GCF_055761805.1. Taxonomy (NCBI): domain Eukaryota; kingdom Viridiplantae; phylum Streptophyta; class Magnoliopsida; order Ericales; family Theaceae; genus Camellia; species Camellia sinensis. The sequence goes on along the minus strand of NW_028128987.1, from coordinate 41,184,389 downwards.
TTCTGCATCTTCCATTTTTATTTTTATTTAACGTCCTTTTTTATTAAAGTTTCTTTTCTACTCAACTTCTTTTTTTATTTAATTTCCAAATAGATCGTTAAGGTATAGTGGTTTTTGGATTGAACTTCCATTTTTAACTTTGTTGGCTTTTTGGCTTTTCGAAGGGTAGTTTTGTGAATGTGAGCGTGCCAGCAAGGATCAATCAGTCCTTACAGAAATTGTGATTACCAACCAATTATCAGACGATTGTGTTTTAGTTCTTTTCAGCCTCAATGAAGAGGACTTTTACTGGTGGCATGACTTAGGAGAAGTTAATAGAAATAACAGTAATATGAAGAACAATTTGAAGTATTTCATAAAAATGAACACTTACAATGGTCCGAACTCAGCCTCGGAGAGGTTTACAACAGCAATCTACTTGAATCTACTTGAAGCTACTCCTATGAATCGAAGTGCAGTGCGGGTATTTAAAGTGCAGGTATTTAAAGTACAGGTATTTAAAGACTGGAAATGTAAAAGACTGGAAAAGAAAATATATGAAGTAAATGACTGATTTGTATGATCTGAGTCCGTCCTTTTTTCTGGGGGCTGCCTTGCTATTTATATTCGTCAGTGATGACCTTCGAACTGCACTTCGAACCGTCGAACTGCTCCTCCATGATCGCTGATCATGCTTCCTTACAGTAGCTCCATTACGCCATTACTGGCAGTTGAGCTTCCCTCTTGTACTTGAATTTGAATATGAGTAACCGTTGAAGATATGTCATCTTGCATTCCGTTATTGATCTAGTGTTACTCAGATCATGTGAGGACCAATATTTATTGCCACGTGTACGATCAGGATTAAAGGCTTGAATAACCTTCCTTTATTACCCTTACTCTGCCACGTGTCAAACTGTAACTGGCTTTTACAAAATATGTAGCCAACATTACCCCCCGCACTAATATACCCAATACTTGGTGATATTAGTGGATTACAATTTTCCCGCGCCTCTAGAACGTGTATGGAGTCCAAATTCTGGAAACACAACCGTCATCTATTTGGTGATCATTTGCATTAACTCGTCGAACATCCCAATACCTTAGTATTCGAACAGGCTATGGCTGCATCAACTTCCCTTACTACTGATCAAGCATATGAAGAGCCTTTGAGTGATGTTATTCCCCCTCGAAAGAACCTCCACGCATTCATTAGCCACCTTTACCCGCCCTTCTCTATTCAGGTAATGGAGGTTTTTGCAGATTATAAACCTTTGGACTACGAACACATTGCCTTTAATCCCTTGGTTTACAAACTTACAGATACAAAGAGTTCTTCCCCTAAACTCCCTTTGTATTTTGACCGAACTACTCTCAAGCCTTTGCTTCGACAAGTTACAAATATGGGCTTAGGAAACTCTTCTTCACAGACCTCTGCATGGGATGAAGCTGTAACCTCTTCACCCTCTGGGGCTTCTGGCTGGACAAGCTGGTCAACTCCTGAGACTTATGATTTAAGAGAGCGAATCAATCACCATTTTGTTGAGTTTACCGACCCCTTGGAGTTTCCCTCCTACGCTCGAAGCTCAGTGGTCTACCCTTACGTGCCCATTGACCTTCGACGTAGCTTGGAAGAGACTCTGCTTGTGGCTTGGTATACTTCTTCCATGCCTACAAAGATAATGTACCCTGCCCAGCGCCCAGAAGAAGCACAAGGGTACACCCCTTCATTCTTAGCCAAGAAGGCGAAGATTTGTTCTTCTGATTGGCTTGATTACATTAATGCCTTTGTCCCTTCTGCTCCCGTGCCATCTCTCATGATAAAGGCATCCACACCCTCTTCTGCATCTTCTGAGATAGAAACATCTGCTCTCTCCCCTTTCTCTTCTGAAGCAGAGCCATCTACTCTCTTCCCATCTTCCGAAGCAGGACCATCTTCTCATTCTCCTTCTCCCATTCTTTCCTGGACAGAGAAATTAAGACTTGCCCTTCCAATGGACAAAGTTTTTCCACCTTACCAACCTCCGTCACCCCCTTCTCCAGCCGAGCGAAAACAAGCTCAGCTTTTGCTCGCGGCTTTCTCCCACCTGCCCTTTAATGTTCTTGAGGATGACATTCCTCTTAAGAACTTTCAATGGGCTTGTGATATACTGACTAGGGGTTATGTCCTCAACCCTCTTGCCCAAGCAGAGCTTCATTTGTTTTTGGACCAACTCCCAGTACTCCTCTACTGGCATCGGAATTCAAAGATCACCATCCAATCTCTGGATCAACTTTTATCTCTCCGAATTCATGCCCAGTATGAAGCAGAGAATTTTATCGAAGAGTTCGATGAATTCAAGAATAAAGATTCTGCATACTGGGATGATTTGGTTGTAGATGAATTGGAACAAAAATCGAAGGAAGAGGCTTTCGAAACAAAGGCTGAAGAACTCTATTATGAAGTGAGAGCTCATCAGCTTATGCAACCAACTTTAGAAGAGATAGAAGAAATAATAAGGAAAGAACAGAAATTTATTGACCATTGCTGGACAAAATTTCATGACCTTGTTATTTATTCTATTCCTTATTGTTATGAGCTTGAATTTGTACCCAGATAGGGTTACTTAATGTAATCATCTTGGCTTCAATATAAACAAAGTCTTTCTGTACTTAACACTGTTTGACTCTGTTTCCTTTTATTTCTAAAAGCTAACTCATAACTTCGAATTGAACAATCTCATCCTTCGAGTCAATTGTTTAATGAAGTACTAAAAGAACCAACATGTCTTATTCCAATTTGTGGAGTAAAATTGACAATTCTGGCCGATATCGTCTGGAATTAATGCTTTAAATTTTAACAATATTACCCCTCAAAGCCAATTACAACCAACATATGGTCATGGTTAATATAATCAATTAATTTCAAATTGACCATTTTTTCTTTCGAAGAGTAATATGTATAAAAAACCAACAATTGGTTTTGATGCTTTGAACAGTGTTTCTCATACTCAGAGAATACTAGGGTTTGCTTCGAAGGTCGTTACTTTGATTTATAATCCCTAAACAGGTCATTAAACCCTTTGAAATAGACCAATAATCAAGCAATTTAGCACCTTTACGCATATAAGGGGCTTCGAAGCCGGCTTATGTATTTCGAAGCCGTTGTTATTTGATTTTTTGGCGCCAACATCTTGTCTTCGAAGCCAAATATTTCATTTCGAAGCTGGCCCCAAAGCCTTGGTTTTGCGGAAAAGAGTAGCCTTAGCCCATACATTCTGGGTCATGTATATAGAGTTTGTTCCCTCTTTTGTGAGAAACCCCTAGATGCTAATCAAGGGGGACCATTTTGGATCCTTCAGCTTTGGCTCTTTGCCTATTTTACTGAACTACAATCCAAATGCCTTAAATTTTCTGGGCTACACTCTCTCACTCATGGCATAAAACTAGCCAATGCTTCACTTTATCCGGCTACTTTTGCCTTTTATTTCTCCTTCTTTTATCAACTACCAGCTACTCTTCCTGATCACCGTTTCCGTCCCTTCGAAGCTAGCACAGGTCCAGCCTGGTTGAATCACTTTCTCAGTGACAGGCTTTGTGCCTTGCCTATTCATAAAGATATGTGGGCTTCCCTACTGATCCCTAGAGAACTGTTTATTGGGACCACCAACCCCAGAGCCTATAAATGCATAGCTGAGCCTTATTGTCCTGCTCAATTTGCTAGACAATTTGGCCTCACACAAGGAGTTCCAATACCTCTATGCAGCAACACCAACCTCACTCTGACCAAGAGAGATTTGAAAGTTCGAAAGTCAAGGCTAGAAGAGGCAACCTTCAAGTTTATGGATGATCTGGCCACTTTTGAGTACATCCCTTTCATTCCTCGAAGCACCTTTTTGAAGAGATATCAGAGTTGGTGGGTGAGTAATATGGAAGTTTATTTGGTTGAAGGTGATCAGAAACAAAAGAAGCAGAGACTGCTTGAGCTTGGGAAGAAAACAATTGAGGTGCAAGAAGAAGAAAAAGAAGATGCAAAAGATCAAAAGCATGAGCTATCCTTGATGAGGAGAAAAAGGGCGATTGATTTGCCCCAAGAAGAGACAACCACTAGGGAAGTAGAGGAGGAGGTTATTTTTAAGGAATCCGAACCTCAGGCTGAAGGAGCTGAGAAAACAATTAAGGAGCAGACAATGCCAATTCAAAGAAAAAAGAGAAGAAAGATTACTGTCTCTTCTTCTGAGTTTGATGTCTCCCCTTCCAACTTTGATGAGGATTCTGATTCTGAAACAATTGCCCAAGCCATAGGAAAGAGAAGGAAAATGACTGCTTCAACTACTGCTTTGACTGAAGATCCCCTTCATGAGGCAGCCGCCAAGGCCGTGGAACAAGAACATTCCAAAGCCATAGTCGTCTTTGAAAGGGCTGAGAAAATACGGCAACAACAAATTTTAAGAGAGAGAGTTGCTGCTGCTGATGCATTGCAAAGGGAACTAGCCAGAAAACAACGGACTGCTGGACACTATTTCCTCCGCAGTTCTCCCATCAGTACCAGTGCCTCTGAAACAAGTAATTTCTTTCATACCTCTGCTGTTTTTACTTTGTCAACTTGTGGTATTGAAGTTTAACATTGTTCTGCATTTCTTCCTTTTGCAGCGACAACCACTGCACTCACCTTTCCAATAAGGCCTTCCTCAATTTCGGTTGAGGTTGATCAAATGCAGAACGTCAGGGTTGTTCGAATCGTACTTCCACTTTCAAAGCCTATATTTGACGTACCTTCCTTAAGTCCCAGTATTCCTGCATCTCCTTTTCTTGGATTAAAGCCATAGCTCCCTTTTTTGGCTCGTGACCTACCTCAGTCTACTTTTCCTTCGAGCCTTGCTCTTTTTTCGTCCTTTACAGAAACTCCAACTGCTGCTCCATTCCCAGTGGCAGTTGATTCTTCCACAGAGGACACTGGTAGCTCTTCAATTCATGGCTCATCACCAATGCTCACTTCCAGCCCCTCTTCACTTGATTTGCTGGTGCCCAAGACCATAGGGGCTGCCAAAGATGCTCCATCCGTTTCTCCCATCCCTATGCAGTCCTTTGTGTCTTCCACCACAACACTCTATATGCCCTTCATGTCAAGGGACGAGGTAGACATCTTTGAAGGAAGACTAGCTAGTCTTTTTGACATACCTTCTACCTCTCCCACCTCTACTGCTGAAGCTGAGCCATTAGCTTTGGCTGACTCCCTACTGGAAATCTTCAAGAGTTCTCCTTCCTCCAGCAACAAGCCTTTTGCACCTGCAGTAGATTTGGACACATGCTTGGAACTGTTGACTTCTTTTTCGAGGATCCCCTTCGAGGCTTTACACAGGCCTATCATCAGGAATGGGTTCCTTCAATGCTGTAACATTGCTGAGCAGTCTGCCATGAGTGTCTCAAGTCATCTATCTCAGGCTGCAGCTACTATTGATTTTTATCTCAACATTTGCCATGCTGCTAAGGCTGCGGATGATAAGCTAGCTAAGGACCAGAGTTTTGTTTCTCAAGTGCATACTGAAGTATCAACTCTGAAAGAACAACACTCTTCTGCCTCCCACTTTCAAGTCCAACTTCTGGAGAAGAAAGCTCAGCTCGAAGAGGAGTTAGCCGCAGTAAACCAAGCCTTGGTTCGAACTGATAAGAAACTGCACATCACCAATCAAGGGCTGGCTGATCGAAAAGAAGACATGGCTGTAGCTATTCAATTATTTCCTTCCCTTAGCAATAGGAAAGCTATTGTACAAAAACAATTAAAGCATTGTAATGATTTTTGGGCCAATTTGTGGCACAATGTACTTGATTCTTTATGAAAGCACAATATTTTGAATATCATTTGAACAAGCTTGTGTTTTTGCATATGGTGTTCACTCTATCCCTTGTGTTTCCCAAATGGTTGGAAAATAAGGTTTTAAATATCTGCCATTAATCTTTTTGGGATATACATAACCATTCAAACTTCTTAAATGGTATGCTCCAAAAGGCAGAACCCTATGAATTTGATATGGTCCTTCCCAGTTAGGTGACCATTTGCCAAACTTATGGCTTTTAATCCCAATTGGGAGTATTGTCTTCCATACCAAATCACCTTCATCAAAGCCAATGTGTTTGACTTTCTTATTATAATTCTTGGCTGCTTTCTTCTTTTGGAAAAGAATGCTATTTAATGCCAAAATTCTGGCTTCATCTATGCCTTCTAATTCTAAGCACATACTTTGATGGTATTGTTCAGGATTCAATTGATCTTGACATCTTACTCTCAAAGATTTAACATTAATCTCTACTGGTAAGACTGCATCATGTCCATACACCAAGGCATAGGGAGTGACTCCTATGCTTGACCTCGGTGAGGTTCTATATGCCCACAGAACATCCAATAATAGGTTATGCCAATCCCTAGGATTGTCATCCACAACCTTTTGTATTCCTTTTTTCAAGGACTTATTGGATGACTCAGCTTGACCATCAGCTTGTGCATAATAGGGTGTGGAATTAACAAGACTAATTCCAAATTCTGCCATAAAAGACTTCACCATCTTCCCATCAAACACAGTTCCATTATCAACTGTTATGGTTTGCGGGATGCCAAATCTATGGATCAAATCTTTAATAAAACCAATAACCTCTGTTTGGTCTACAGCCTTGTATGGCTTAGCTTCGACCCATTTAGTGAAGTAGTCAGTAGCCACTAGAATGAAACAATGATGTTGCGAAGAAGGTGGGTGTATTTTTCCCATCATATCCATGGCCCACCCTCTGAATGGCCAAGGCTTCACTACTGCATGTAGGTCAGTTATGGGCACGTGCCTTATTGTGCCATGCTTTTGACATGCCTGACACCCCTTTGCATATTCTATGCAGTCTTTAAGGATGGTTGGCCAATAATAGGAATGCCTTCGAAGCAACCACCTCATTTTTACACCAGGTTGGTGAGCACCACAGATACCTTCATGGACCTCAGCCATGGCTGTTAGCGCTTCTTTCGGGCCTAGACATTCTAACAATAAGCCATCTCCCCCCCTTTTGTAGAGAGCATTACCATATATCATATATTGCATAGACTGCAATTTGACTTTTCTACTGGCCTTCAAAGATGGACCAGCCAAGTACTGCATTATTGGATGCCTCCAATCTTGTTCTTGTAAGTCATTATGATTGACTTCCAAGATCACATTCCTTTTATTCAAAGGTTGTATTAATCTCTGATATGTTGTTTGGCTTATGTCCCTTTGTGTATTATCCCTTCTCTTGAAGTTCGAAGCTTTCTGAGCCACATCATTGGCTCTATTGTTCAAGAATCTTGGAACATGGGTTACATTTGCTATTTGAAATTGAGAAAGCAAATGTAATGCAACAACATAATATGGCAAGATACTTATGCTTTGACACTTGAAAATTCCTTTCACTTGGTTAACCACCAATTGAGAATCTCCGAATATGTCAACTGCATATACTTGTAATCCAATAAGAATCTCTAGTCCTACAATTAAGGCTTTATATTCAGCCTGGTTATTGGAACAGGTAGCTTCATCCACTCTAAAACCATGGGTAGTTTCTGTCCCTTGTGGAGACTTGATTACAATACCAATTCCAATTAAGCCATTGGCTTTCGACCCATCGAACCACATTTGCCATGGCTCAACACTGGCCATACCAAGTTCCATTACTTCTTGGCTCTCTGTTTGAGATGGATGGTCTGCCAGAAAATTGGCTAAAACTTGCCCTTTTACTGCCCTCTGAGGGACATATTCTAAATGAAATTATGATAAGGCTAGTATCCACTTGCCAATTCTTCCCCTCAACATAGGTCTAGATAACATGTATTTAACCAAATCTGTGGTTGCAATTACCAAGACAGTTGTAGGTAAAAGATAGTATCTCAATTTCATTGAAGCAAAATACAAAGCAAGGCACAGCTTTTCAACAGCTGAGTATTTACATTCACAAGAATTTAAAAACCTACTAAGGTAATAAACAGCTTGCTCCTTGCCTTCTTCATTGTCTTGGGCCAAGAAAGCTCCCAATGAATCTTCTGCTGCAGCTATGTACAACTTCAAGGGGTTGTTACCCTTTGGTGGCATCAGCACTGGAGGGTTGGCCAAGTAGGCCTTGATACCTTCGAAAGCAATTTGATGCTCTGCTGTCCACATAAATTCCTCTTTATCTTTCAGCCTTAACAAGGAAGAAAATACTTTAGTTTTCCCTGCAGTGTTAGAAATGAACCTTCGAAGAAAGTTAACCTGCCCAAGGAACCTTTGTAATTCTTTCTTACTTGATGGGGGTTTGGCTTCAATGATTGCTTTGGCTTTATTCTGATCAATCTGTATTCCTTTCTTGTGAACAACATAGCCCAAGAAATTTCCAGATGATACACCAAAAGCACATTTAAGAGGATTGAGCTTCAACTTGAACTTCCTCATCCTTTCAAAGGCTGCTTCTAAGTGAAGCAGGTGTTCCTCCATGGACTGGGATTTCACTACAATGTCATCAATATAACATTCTAAATACCCTCCAATGAGGTCATGAAAAATGGTGTTCATAGCCCTCTGGTATGTAGCTCCAGCATTCTTCAGGCCAAATGGCATCTTAACCCATTCGAAGGTGCCAATATTTCCAGGACATCTGAATGCTGTCTTATGGACATCCTCCTCTGCAATGCAGATTTGATTATAACCAGAGTGTCCATCCATCATTGATAAAACTTGATGCCCTGCTGAACTATCTACTAGCAAATCTACTATGGGCATAGGGTACTCATCTTTTGGAGTTGCTAGATTCAAATTTCTGAAATCGATGCATACCCTCATTTTACCGTTCTTCTTGACTACAGGCTCAATATTAGATAGCCATTCAACATACCTGGCTGTCCTAATAAAACCTGCCTTGAGTAGTCTGAGGATCTCTTCCTTGACCTTCTGAATTACTTCTGGACTCATCCTTCTTGGTTTCTGCTTATATGGCTTGAAGTTAGGCTTCATAGGGAGCCTATGTTCCACTAATGACCTGTCCAATCCTGGTAGTTCATTATAAGACCATGCAAAGCAATCTTTGTATTTCTTCAGAACAACCAATAGCTGGTTTCTGTCCAGAGCATTCAAACAAGCACTTACATAAGTGGGCTGTTGTACAGAACCTTCCCCTAGATTTACTTCTTCTAAAGGGTCTTGTGCATGAGAACTCCCTCTGGTTTCTGCTACCTTTGAAGTGATCTTCAAGCTTGGTTCTGCCCCCAGGTTCTTCAATTCAATATCTCTGCCCTCCTCCTCATAGACAAAATCTGTCCACAAGGCTTCCTCTTCCTGTATCTCCTGGACTTTTGTTTCAATGTCCAAGGCACCGTACTTACCAAGAGTCAAGACTCTAGCCTGTTTCTGCTGCTGTTTGCAGCCAATTATCATGGCCTCTCTCTCTTGCTCCTGAACTTTCTGGACTATTGCTTTTATATCCAATGCTGAAAATTTAATCAAAGCCAAGGACTTGGCTTCTTGTGGTTCCTCTCTTTGCCTATAACCAGGCATCATTGTCATCTCTAAGGACAACCTCTTCATCAGCACTTTCTTGGACTAAGTGCTTCAGGTGTGTCACCTCCTCATCAGCCGTCACTTCGGCTGAACTGTCATCTTTCATCAGTATACTGAGCGGTGTTACTCCCTCAATATACAATTTAGCCTCCGCAAAGTCTGCACAGGCTATGAAGGGTTGAGGATCTGCATCGATTTCCTCTGTCTCTCCATTGCCTAAAGCCATCATGATTTTCTGATGTAAAGAAGAAGGCACACATTTGTTAGTGTGGATCCAATCCCTTCCAAGCAAAGCATTATATTTAGCATTACTGTCGATTACGAAGAATGCTGTCATGCAATCCCTGGTTCCCACACTTAAATTAATGGGTAGAATCCCCTGAGCCATTTGCTTATCTCCAGCAAAACCAACAATGGTTGTGCTGGTTGGTATCAACCTGGGATTCTTTTTTCCTAGTTTCTTCAAAGAAGATTTCGGGAGTAGGTTTACTGCTGCCCCATTGTCTATCAGGACTCGGTTCAGCTGTACCCTATCAAAGAAAGCCTTGATGTACAAAGGCCTGACGTGCTGCGTCATCGAATCCGAGGGGTACTCAAATGGATACGATAGATTGATGCTTACCACTTCCTCACTTTCATATTCATCTTCCATCGGGGTAACCATTTCAAAATTATCTTGCACCATACTTGCTTGCGAGCCTTCACTAGAGATCTGGACTGGATCAGCTTCCTGCCCCTCTTGATTTTCATCTCTAGCTTGGAATTCCTGTGGTAGTATGTGTACCATGTTCACTGATACTGGGGGAAACGAGCCAAACTGGATGGCTGGCTGTACTTGTTCCCCCTCTTGGTTACTTTGGTCGACTCCCTCAGAAACATCCTGCATGATGCATTCTGGTATTTCATTGCTAACTGATCCCTTCGAAGGATCTTTCTCAACTGGCTCTTCAGTCAGAAATGTTTGCTCAGCCATGAAGGCTTCAAACATCTCTTCCTCCACGACCTCTTTCTTCTGGCTTATGCTAATCTCTTCTTCAGTCTCGCTATCTGTCTCCATCAGAGCTTTCTCCAACCCTACCAAACTAGCCTTCTCTCTGGTTTTCAGTTCAGAATGAACCTTGGCCAACTGTTCTCGGCTGCAGACCACTTTGCTCTGTGGAACTGGCTTTGGAGCATAGTCTGACTTTGGGTTCTTCCTTCCTTCCGTTTTGACTTGTGAAGAATTCTCTCCACTTTCCTTCAGATCTTTCTGATACTGGGTGTACCTGCGCTGAATTTTTCTTCTCTGTGACCTTGAGATGACTGGGACCATGTCTGGTTCCCTTGTCTTTGGGTGTTTAAGCAGCACCCAGTTATTCGGAGCCACCATAGGAGGCCTGATCATCCTGCCTTGGTTTACAACATCTCCTCGAACAAGCAATTCTCTAGGTTTGTTTTGCATTACAAACCAGTCTGGGACTCCAGGTACCCATGAACTTGCTGATTCAGACGCTGATCTGCCCTTTTCCACCTTCGAAGCCATCTTCGAAACTGGCCGTGAAGGTAAGTGCCTGGTTTTGTCCTCATGTTTTGAATCTGATTTAGACCTTCGATAAGGGTGACCATTTTCTGTCCTGCGTGAAACTGGTCTAGGGGGCCAATCTCTGGCTCTAGACATCTCTGAACATCCCTGTAGTATTGCTTCCCATCAGTTGGAAGCCCCTTCAACCACTTGTAACTGAGTCTGCACCTGGGGCACATTCTCTGCATCACCGCTGCTTCTAAAGAATCATCATCCAGTGATTCTTCATCAGAGTGTTCCCTCAGGTGCGAAAAACCTTGTTCAATAACTGGTGGGCTTCTAGTATTCTTCTTGATGTTGGTTTGATTAGCAACATGCATCTGCACATTGACTTCCTCCAATTCTGTCAAGGACAAGTTCTGGAAGTCTGAAGTAATGACATTGGCTGCTGCCTCTCCAACTTCTGGAAAGGGATCACTGTCAATTCCCATGGCTTTTTCTGTTTTAGCTGAGAACTTCAAACTTCCTTTTCGAATCTGTTCTTGGATCCTGTCTCGAAAAACAATGCAATTTTTAGTCGAGTGAGACCAAGAATTATGCCATTTACAGTATACTTTTCCTTTTAGTTCATCTGGAGATGGTAGTTTTACTCCTTTAGGTAACTTAAGGAAATTAACCGCGAGCAAATGATCAAAGATGTCATCTGCTTTTGTTAAATCGAAAGAGTATTTTCTGTGAAAGTCTTTCTTTTTAAACTGCTGGTCTATAGTTGTATCCTTATGAATTAATGCTTCACAGATTACAGATTCTTTGCCTACAATCTCTGCTGCATCTATTTCATAATTAGGATCTCTATAATATGTCTTATATGATGCATTATTTCGATCTTGTTCCTCTTCTAATAATGCTTCATATCGAGACACCTTATAGGTCAGTTTGACCAAATCTCTGAATTCGGTTGAATCAAACTTCTTTCGAAGCCTGAATTCTAAACCATTTTGAGCCAATCTGACGAATTCTGGCTCTGGCAGGATGACTCTACATTTATTTCGAGCCCTTTTAAATCTGGCAACAAACTGAGTAACCTTTTCTTCAGGCCTTTGACTCAATCTAGCCAAATCTGCCATAGATACTTCTGGCTCTGATTGGAAGAATTGGGCATGAAATGCCTCTTCCATTTGTTGCCAATTCTGAATGGAGCCAGGTGTAAGGTTGATGTACCATACAAATGCTCCCCCCGTTAGGGAATTTGGAAATAATCTCAGTTTCATATAGTCATGGTTAGTAAATTCACCGCATTGAGCAGCAAACCTAGCAATATGTTCTATCGTTGATTGATTTCCAGTCCCATAAAAAAGGGTAAAATCTGGTATCCTGAATCCCCTTGGGTATTCATGTACCCTATCTACCCATTCTGGGTATGGTTTTCTGTATATAGGAGTCTGGACCCCCCGAGCCATTGGTCCACATATCTCCCTAACAATATCAGCAATCTGGTCTCTAGGGACCATATTTTGTGCCTGCTGAACCACTACTGGAGGGGCAAACACAGGATTTGGTAGACAAACTTGTGCTTGTGGTCCTCTTGGTCCATAAGGTGGTAAATTTGGGGCTGGTTGTCCTTGCAGTGCAGGTTGCTGTTGAGGGTATGGGTAACCTCTTTGAGCTTGACCTACGAAAGGACCTGCAAAAGGTGCTGGAACAGGTGTTGTGTCTCTGCCATTTGTGGGAAAACCCTCCAACCCCCCGGGTGTAAATTCGAATAAGGGATTAGTGTACCCCCTCGTGCCAGGTATGGCTTCGAACATGGGATTTGTAACCATTCTTATGCCAGTTTCTTGTACTTGGCCAGATCCACCAACTTGTGTGGCTTCATTATTAAGTACTGAGGCATTTTGGCCTGCTATAGGCCTTGAAATGGGTTCATACCAAGACTGAGGTGATGGTCTTTCAAAGTTTTGGGTACTAGTTTGACCATTAGAATGTCCATTAACTTGCATAGGCTGTTTTTCTCTAGCCAATCTTTGTTGGGGGACATTTACAGCTTCCTCCGTGTGTCTTGTGTTTGTTGGTTGGTGGTTATTCATTCGATCCAAAAAGGATGTTGCCCACCTTTCCATTGTGTTCATTAATTCTTGTCCCATGGCATCTACTAAACCATCCCATGGATTTGCTGGTTGAGTAAATGGCACAGTGGATGGTCCAATTCCTTGGTTTCGTCCAGTAATATGAACATATGGTTCTTGTCCAGAAGTACTGGTTTGTTCGACCATAGGTTCTGACAATATAGGAGTTTCCACAGGATGTGTTACCACATTATCCTCTGGATTTGGTATTTCTACCTCTCCTTCCACGCCTTCTTCCAAGCGTTCATTTTCTCCTTGTCGTCTTCTTCTAGCCATTTTTAATTATGTCCCACTGGGCGTGCCAAAAATATATGTTGGCTTTTTGGCTTTTCGAAGGGTAGTTTTGTGAATGTGAGCGTGCCAGCAAGGATCAATCAGTCCTTACAGAAATTGTGATTGCCAACCAATTATCAGACGATTGTGTTTTAGTTCTTTTCAGCCTCAATGAAGAGGACTTTTACTGGTGGCATGACTTAGGAGAAGTTAATAGAAATAACAGTAATATGAAGAACAATTTGAAGTATTTCATAAAAATGAACACTTACAATGGTCCGAACTCAGCCTCGGAGAGGTTTACAACAGCAATCTACTTGAATCTACTTGAAGCTACTCCTATGAATCGAAGTGCAGTGCGGGTATTTAAAGTGCAGGTATTTAAAGAACAGGTATTTAAACACTGGAAATGTAAAAGACTGGAAAAGAAAATATATGAAGTAAATGACTGATTTGTATGATCTGAGTCCGTCCTTTTTTCTGGGGGCTGCCCTGCTATTTATATTCGTCAGTGATGACCTTCGAACTGCACTTCGAACCGTCGAACTGCTCCTCCATGATCGCTGATCATGCTTCCTTACAGTAGCTCCATTACGCCATTACTGGCAGTTGAGCTTCCCTCTTGTACTTGAATTTGAATATGAGTAACCGTTGAAGATATGTCATCTTGCATTCCGTTATTGATCTAGTGTTACTCAGATCATGTGAGGACCAATATTTATTGCCACGTGTACGATCAGGATTAAAGGCTTGAATAACCTTCCTTTATTACCCTTACTCTGCCACGTGTCAAACTGTAACTGGCTTTTACAAAATATGTAGCCAACAAACTTTATGCAACTTTCATTTTTATTTTTATTCAACTTCCATTTTTATTTAATTTACTTTTCTATTAAACTTCCTTTTTTATTTAATTTCCAAATAGATCGTTAAGGTATAGTGGTTTTTGGATTGAACTTCCATTTTTAATTTTCTGCAACTTTCATTTTTATTTTTATTCAACTTCTATTTTTATTCTATTTACTTTTCTATTAAACTTTCTTTTTTATTTGATTTTCAAATAGATCGTTAAGGTATAGTGGTTTCGTGATTGAACTTCCACTTTTAATTTTCTGCAACTTTCCTTTTTGTTTTTATTCAACTTCCATTTTTATTCAATTTACTTTTCTATTAAACTTCCTTTTCTATTTAATTTCCAAACAGATCGTTAAGGTATAGTGGTTTCTCGATTGAACTTCCATATTTAATTTTCTGCAACTCCCATTTTTATTTTTATTCAACTTCCATTTTTATTCAATTTACTTTTCTATTAAACTTCCTTTTTTATTTAATTTCCAAATAGATCGTTAAAGTATAGTGGTTTTTGGATTGAACTTCCACATTTAATTTTATGCAGCTTTCATTTTTATTTTTATTCTTCTTCCATTTTTATTCAATTTACTTTTCTATTAAACTTCCTTTTTTATTTAATTTCCAAACAGATCGTTAAGGTATAATGGTTTCTCGATTGAACTTCCATATTTAATTTTCTGCAACTTCCATTTTTATTTTTATTCAACTTCCATTTTTGTTCAATTTACTTTTCTATTAAACTTCTTTTTTTATTTAATTTCCAAATAGATCGTTAAAGTATAGTGGTTTTTGGATTGAACTTCCACTTTTAATTTTATGCAGCTTTCATTTTTATTTTTATTCTACTTCAATTTTTATTCAATTTACTTTTCTATTAAACTTCCTCTTTGTATTTAATTTCCAAATAGATCGTTATGGTATATTGGTTTCTGGAATGAACTTTAATTTTTAATTTTCCGCCACTTTCCTTTTAATTTTTATTCAACTTCTATTTTTATTCAATTTACTTTTCTATTAAACTTCCTTTTTTATTTAATTTCCAAACAGATCGTTAAGGTATATTGGTTTCTCGATTGAAATTCTATATTTAATTTTCTGCAACTTCCATTTTTATTTTTATTCAACTTCCATTTTTATTCAATTTACTTTTTTATTAAACTTCCTTTTTTATTTAATTTCCAAATATATCGTTAAGGTATAGTGGTTTCCGGATTGAACTTCCATTTTTAATTTTATGCAACTTTTATTTTTATTTGTATTCTACTTCCGTTTTAATTCAATTTACTTTCCTATTAAACTTCTTTTTTATTTAATTTCCAAGTAGATCGTTAAGGTATAGTGGTTTCTGGATTGAACTTCCATTTTTAATTTTATGCAACTTTCATTTTTATTTTTATTTTACTTCCATTTTTAATCAATTTACTTTTCTATTAAACTCCATTTTTTATTTAATTTCCAACTAGATCGTTAAGGTATAGTGGTTTCTGGATTGAACTTCCATATTTAATTTTCTGCAACTTTTATTTTTATTTTTATTCAACTTCAATTTTTATTCAATTTACTTTTCTATTAAACTTCATTTTTTATTTAATTTCCAAATAGATCGTTAAGGTATAGTGGTTTCTGGATTGAACTTCCATTTTTAATTTTATGCTACTTTCATTTTTATTTTTATTCAACTTCCATTTTAATTCAATTTACTTTCCTATTAAACTTCCTTTTCTATTTAATTTCCAAGTAGATCGTTAAGGTATTGTCACGACCCCAAACCGCCTCTAGTAGTTCGGTGCCGTGATGGCCAGTAATCCGTAATTACCGAAGGCCAACTTTTCGAAACCTAACACAATCAGAGTATGGACATAGGGGGCTCACAAATGCGGAAGCGATAAATCAAATACAAGTGGTCCATAAGAGCTGTGCATAGATCAAATGAGATGTCAACTATTCCCAATTAACTTTACAACTAGAGTACAAAAATGTAGAATTACATATTACATCTTGATCAAAAGGCTTCTAGAGCCGACATATACAAAATAAAGCTAATACAATTCAAGAAGCATGATTTTCAAGATTTGCCGACATGCAAAGCAGAGCATCGCCGACGTAAATACAAAAGTAAAGCCGACATAAACACGTATCCAAAACAAGCGTCCAAAACGATCTAGGCGTCGCCGCCGTCCTGCTCATCACCTACATATATATAGAGGGGTGAGTACAAAACTCAGTGAATGATACTACTAATAAAGGTTTTGCATGAATAAAGCCAAGATCCTTCAAAACAAACACATCAACTTTAGCAAGACAAGGGATGAACCGTATTCATCAAATATCATAACATCGGCGAAGCAAGGGATGAACCGTATTCATCAAATATCATAACATCGGCGAAGCAAGGGATGAACCGTATTCATCATCAAATATTACAAGTATCATAACATCGGCGAAGCAAGGGATGAACCGTATTCATCAAATATCATAACATCGGCGAAGCAAGGGATGAACCGTATTCATCATCAAATATTACAAGTATCATAACATCGGCGAAGCAAGGGATGAACCGTATTCATCAAATATCATAACATCGGCGAAGCAAGGGATGAACCGTATTCATCATCAAATATTACAAGTATCATAACATCGGCGAAGCAAGGGATGAACCGTATTCATCATTCAAATATCAAAGCTGTACGATCCGTAATCGTTTAGTCAAAAGTATTGCGAAAGTTTAGAGTCCTCCAATACAAGGGACTTGTGTTACTTAGGCCCGTAGCCCGATTTAACAAGGACCGTATCCTTTTATACTTAGTACTACGAAAGTTTAGAGTCCTCCAGCACAAGGGACTTGTGTTACTTAGGCCCGTAGCCCGATTTAACAAGGACCGTATCCTTTTATACTTAGTACTGCGAAAGTTTAGAGTCCTCCAGCACAAGGGACTTGTGTTACTTAGGCCCGTAGCCCGATTTAACAAGGACCGTATCCTTTCCAAAGATGGCATCAAAACAAGGAGTATACTTGACACATCAAACAAGAGCTTATTTATTCATGCTAACAAAATACTTTTGTCAAAACAAGCAAGCAAGATTTATCAAAACAAGTATAACATAGCTTTATTAGAAGCACCACTCACCTAGTTCTTCAGGTGCAAACTCAAAGCAATATCAAGGACCTACAATCACATGGCAAGTCACATTCTCAAAGCAAGCTCTATATATACATGCAAATGATCTCGGCACTCATGCCAGATCTAAGTCAAGGACAAAACAAAACAAGCTGGAAGCTTACACACTGCTCCCGTTTCTCGAAAACACACTGGGTACAGTCCCAGGCTAAGCCGAGGTCCCGCTAAACAAGATCAGGAAAAATCTGGGTTTTCCTTTTCCTTGAAGAATATGAAAACATGATCATTTGAAAGATGGATGCAAGCTCACAACTTGTTACAAAAATCTGGGTTTTCATGCCAAGAGTTCAAAATATATGGACCTGGGTACCCATTCAAGAAGGTCATGCAAGAACAAACACAAAAACATGGTTTTCGTTCCAAACTTTCGGATCAAAACGAGATTTTCTTCAAGAACACATGGAAAACCATTTTCTCTTTCCAAAACCAACTTCAAAACGATGCATGTCATGCCAAGCAAATCCGATCATGCAATGCAGCTAGATATTCAGCAAGAACAATCAAAGGAGATCAAGATTCTAACCTCAAAACTCGGATCCAACGGTTCGATCTCAAAGAATCAAGCTTGGAAGACAACTCTCACTCAAGAACTCTTCTCTAGAGCTTCTCTCTCTAAAACAAAGATTGAGACAAGAAATGATTTGTTTCAAGGTCTGTCGGCTGCCTTAACAAACAGCTCGGACACGTGGCATTAACGGGTTGGTTCAGCTCCAAAAAGGTGATTGATAGACAAGACAGCCTCTGACAAAACGTATGCAGCAAGCTCGGGTAAGACACATCGGCAAAGAGATGACATCGGCTCAAAACAAGGATCCAGCAACGGAATATCAAAACATCGGCTGGGGAGGACGACACTTGACTAAGCTGTGCCACACCTTGGCCGGGGTGCGCCACATCTCGGCCTAGGCCATACCTGCCTGCGGACAAGGTTCAAGTGCAGAACATCTCGGCAAAGAATGCCCGAGGTGAAGACGGGGTTAAACAACACCTCAAGATAGTTCTAAGTACAAAGGGTCAAAGGCGAACTAAGCTCAAGATGATCTCGGCTACGCACACGCACTAAGCAAGGAATAAAATCATGCAAGCAACTTAAGCGAACCAAGGCAAGATAAAACCTTTAAATTAACATGACAAGCAAGACCATGCAAGAATGTATGCAAGTATGGCAAGAGTAAGGTGAGGGTTGTTACAGGTATAGTGGTTTCTGGATTGAACTTCCATTTTTAATTTTATGCATCTTTCATTTTAATTTTTCTTTTACTTCCATTTTAAATCAATTTACTTTTCTATTAAACTTCCTTTTTTATTTAATTTCCAAATAGATCGTTAAGGAATAGTGGTTTCTGGAATGAACTTCCATTTTTAATTTTCTGCAACTACTATTTTTATTTTTATTTAACTTCCTTTTTTTATTCAAGATTCTTTTCTACTCAACTTCCTTTTTTATTTAATTTCCAAACAGATCGTTAAGGTATAGTGATTTTTGGATTGAACTTCCATTTTTAATTTTATGCAACTTTCATTTTTATTTTTATTCAACTTCCATTTTTATTCAATTTACTTTTCTATTAAACTTCCTTTTTTATTTAATTTCCAAATAAATCGTTAAGGTAAAGTGTTTTCTGGACTGAACATCCATATTTAATTTTCTGTAACTTTCATTTTTATTTTTATTCAACTTCCATTTTTATTCAATTTACTTTTCAGTTAAACTTCTTTTTTTATTTAATTTCCAAATAGATCGTTAAGGTATAGTGGTTTCTGGATTGAACTTCCATTTTTAATTTTAAGCAACTTTCATTTTTATTTTTATTCTACATCCATTTTAATTAAATTTACTTTCCTATTAAACTTCCTTTTTTATTTACTTTCCAAATAGATCGCTAAGGTATAGTGGTTTCTGGATTGAACTTTCATTTTCATTTTTATCCAACTTTCATTTTTATTTATATTCTACTTCCATTTTTATTCAATTTACTTTTCTATTAAACTTCCTTTTTTATTTAATTTCCAAATAGATCGTTAAGGTATAGTGGTTTCGGGAATGAACTTCCATTTTTAATTTTATGCAACTTTCATTTTTATTTAAGTTACTTTTCTATTAAACTTCCTTTTTTACTTAATTTCCAAATAGATCGTTAAGGTATAGTGGTTTTTGGATTGAACTTCCATTTTTAATTTTCTGCAACTTTCATTTTTATTTTTATTCAACTTCCATTTTTATTCAATTTACTTTTCTATTAAACTTCCTTTTTTATTTGATTTCCAAATAGATCGTTAAGGTATAGTGGTTTCGGGATTGAACTTCCGCTTTTAATTTTCAGCAACTTTCCTTTTTATTTTTATTCAACTTCCATTTTTATTCAATTTACTTTTCTATTAAACTTCCTTTTTTATTTAATTTCCAAACAGATCGTTAAGGTATAGTGGTTTCTCGATTGAACTTCCATATTTAATATTCTGCAACTTCCATTTTTATTTTTATTCAACTTCCATTTTTATTCAATTTACTTTTCTATTAAACTTCCTTTTTTATTTGATTTCCAAATAGATCGTTAAGGTATAGTGGTTTCGGGATTGAACTTCCGCTTTTAATTTTCAGCAACTTTCCTTTTTATTTTTATTCAACTTCCATTTTTATTCAATTTACTTTTCTATTAAACTTCCTTTTTTATTTAATTTCCAAACAGATCGTTAAGGTATAGTGGTTTCTCGATTGAACTTCCATATTTAATATTCTGCAACTTCCATTTTTATTTTTATTCAACTTCCATTTTTATTCAATTTACTTTTCTA
Organism: Camellia sinensis; assembly: GCF_055761805.1. NCBI lineage: Eukaryota > Viridiplantae > Streptophyta > Magnoliopsida > Ericales > Theaceae > Camellia > Camellia sinensis. The sequence continues at coordinate 41,164,156 of NW_028128987.1, read as the reverse complement.
TTAAACTTCCTTTTTTATTTAATTTCCAAATAGATCGTTAAAGTATAGTGGTTTTTGGATTGAACTTCCACTTTTAATTTTATGCAACTTTCATTTTTATTTTTATTCTACTACCGTTTTTATTCAATTTACTTTTCTATTAAACTTCCTTTTTGTATTTAATTTCCAAATAGATCGTTAAGGTATATTGGTTTCTGGAATGAACTTTCGTTTTTAATTTTCTGCAACTTCCATTTTTAATTTTATTTAACTTCCTTTTTTATTCAAGTTTATTTTCTACTCAATTTCCTTTTTTATTTAATTTCCAAATAGATCGTTAAGGTATAGTGGTTTTTGGATTGAACTTCCATTTTTAATTTTATGCAACTTCCATTTTTATTTTTATTCAACTTCTATTTTTATTCAATTTACTATTCTATTAAACTTCCTTTTTTATAGAATTTCCAAATAGATCGTTAAGGTATAGTAGTTTTTGGATTGAACTTCTATTTTTAATTTTATGCAACTTTCATTTTTATTTTTATTCAACTTCCATTTTTATTGAATTTACTTTTCTATTAAACTTTCTTTTTTATTTAATTTCCAAATAGATCGTTAAGGTATAGTGGTTTCTGGATTGAACTTCCACATTTAATTTTCTGCAACTTTCATTTTTATTTTTATTCAACATCCATTTTATGCAATTTACTTTTCTATTAAACTTCCTTTTTTATTTAATTTCCAAATAGATCGTTAAGGTATAGTGGTTTCTGGATTGAACTTCCATATTTAATTTTCTGCAACTTTTATTTTTATTTTTATTCTACTTCCATTTTAATTCAATTTACTTTTCTATTAAACTTCCTTTTTTAATTAATTTCCAAATAGATCGCTAAGGTATAGTGGTTTCTGGATTCAACTTCTATTTCTAATTTTATTCATCTTTCATTTTTATTTTTATTTTACTTCCATTTTTAATCAATTTACTTTTCTATTAAACTTCCATTTTTATTTAATTTTCAAATAGATCGTTAAGGTATAGTGGTTTCTGGAATGAACTTCCATTTTTAATTTTCTGAAACTTCCATTTTTATTTTTATTTAACTTCCTTTTTTATTCAAGTTTCTTTTCTACTCAATTTCCTTTTTTATTTAATTTCCAAATAGATCGTTAAGGTATAGTGGTTTTTGGTCTGAACTTCCATTTTTAATTTTAAGCTACTTTCATTTTTATTTTTATTCAAGTTCCATTTTTATTCAATTTACTTTTCTATTAAACTTACTTTTTTATTTGATTTCCAAATAGATCGTTAAGGTATAGTGGTTTCTGGAATGAACTTCCATTTTTAATTTTCTGCAACTTCAAATTTTATTTTTATTTAACGTCCTTTTTTACTAAAGTTTCTTTTCTACTCAATTTCCTTTTTCATTTAATTTCCAAATAGATCGTTAAGGTATAGTGGTTTTTGGATTGAACTTCCATTTTTAATTTTATGCAACTTTCATTATTATTTTTATTCAATTTCCATTTTTATTTAATTTACTTTCTATTAAACTTCCATTTTTATTTAATTTCCAAATAGATCGTTAAGGTATAGTGGTTTTTGGATTAAACTTCCATTTTTAATTTTCTGCAACTTTCCTTTTTATTTTTATTCAACGTCCATTTTTATTCAATTTACTTTTCTATTAAACTTCCTTTTTTATTTAATTTCCAAATAGATCGTTAAGGTATAGTGGTTTCGGGATTGAACTTCCACTTTTAATTTTCTGCAACTTTCCTTTTTATTTTTATTCAACTTCCATTTTTATTCCATTTACTTTTCTATTAAACTTCCTTTTTTATTTAATTTCCAAATAGATCGTTAAGGTATAGTGGTTTCGGGATTGAACTTCCGCTTTTAATTTTCTGCAACTTTGCTTTTTATTTTTATTCAACTTCCATTTTTATTCAATTTACTTTTCTATTAAACTTCCTTTTTTATTTAATTTCCAAGCAGATCGTTAAGGTATAGTGGTTTCTCGATTGAACTTCCATATTTAATTTTCTGCAACTTCCATTTTTATTTTTATTCAGCTTCCATTTTTATTCAATTTACTTTTCTATTAAACTTCCTTTTTTATTTAATTTCCAAATAGATCATTAAAGTATAGTGGTTTCTCGATTGAACTTCCATATTTAATTTTCTGCAACTTCCATTTTTATTTTTATTCAACTTCCATTTTTATTCAATTTACTTTTCTATTAAACTTCCCTTTTTATTTAATTTCCAAATAGATCATTAAAGTATAGTGGTTTTTGGATTGAACTTCCATTTTTAATTTTATGCAACTTCCACTTTTATTTTTATTCAACTTCTATTTTTATTCAATTTACTATTCTATTAAACTTCCTTTTTTATTTAATTTCCAAATAGATCGTTAAGGTATAGTGGTTTTTTGATTGAACTTCTATTTTTAATTTTATGCAACTTTTATTTTTATTTTTATTCAACTTCCATTTTTATTAAATTAAACTTTTTTTTTATTTGATTTCCAAATAGATCGTTAAGGTATAGTGGTTTCTGGATTGAACTTCCACATTTAATTTTCTGCAACTTTCATTTTTATTTTTATTCAACATCCATTTTGAGCAAATTTACTTTTCTATTAAACTTCCTTTTTTTATTTAATTTCTAAATACATCGTTAAGGTATAGTGGTTTCTGGATTGAACTTCCATATTTAATTTTCTGCAACTTTCATTTTTATTTTTATTCTACTTCCATTTTAATTCAATTTACATTTCTATTAAACTTCCTTTTTTATTTAATTTCCAAATAGATCGCTAAGGTAAAGTGGTTTCTGGATTGCACTTCTGTTTTTAATTTTATGCAACTTTCATTTTTATTTTTATTTTACTTCCATTTTTAATCAATTTACTATTCTATTAAACTTCCTTTTTTATTTAATTTCCAAATAGATCGTTAAGGTATAGTGATTTTTGTATTCAACTTCTATTTTTATTCAATTTACTTTTCTTTTAAACTTCCTTTTTTATTTAATTTCCAAATAGATCGTTAAGGTATAGTGGTTTCTGCATTGAACTTCCATATTTAATTTTCTGCAACTTCATTTTTATTTTTATTCATCTTCCATTTTTATTCAATTTACTTTTCTATTAAACTTCCTTTTTTATTTAATTTCCAAATAGATTGTTAAGGTATAGTGGCTTCTGGATTGAACTTCCATTTTTAATTTTATGCAACTTTTTATTTCTTTATTTATAATCTACTTCCGTTTTAATTCAATTTAATTTCCTATTAAACTTCCTTTTTTATTTAATTTCCAAGTAGATCGTTAAGGTATAGTGGTTTCTGGATTGAACTTCCATTTTTAATTTTATGCAACTTTCATTTTTATTTTTATTTTATTTCCATTTTTAATCAATTTACTTTTCTATTAAACTTCCTTTTTTATTTAATTTCCAAATAGATCGTTACGGTATAGTGGTTTTTGGATTGAACTTCCATTTTTAATTTTATGCAACTTTCATTTTTATTTTTATTCAACTTCCATTTTTATTCAATTTACTTTTCTATTAAACTTCCTTTTTTATTTAATTTCCAAATAGATCGTTAAGGTATAGTGGTTTCGGGTTTGAACTTTCGCTTTTAATTTTCTGCAACTTTCCTTTTTATTTTTATTCAACTTTCATTTTTATTCAATTTACTTTTCTATTAAACTTCCTATTTTATTTAATTTCCAAATAGATCGTTAAGGTATAGTGCTTTCTGGATTGAACTTCCATTTTTAATTTTATGCAACTTTTTTTTATTATTTATAATCTACTTCCGATTTAATTCAATTTACTTTCCTATTAAACTTCCTTTTTTATTTAATTTCCAAGTAGATCGGTAAGGTATAGTGGTTTCTGGATTGAACTTCCATTTTTAATTTTATGCAACTTCCATTTTTATTTTTATTTTACTTCCATTTTTAATCAATTTACTCTTCTATTAAACTTCCTTTTTTATTTCATTTCCAAATAGATCGTTAAGGTATAGTGGTTTTTGGATTGAACTTCCATTTTTAATTTTATGCAACTTTCATTTTTATTTTTATTCAACTTCCATTTTTATTCAATTTACTTTTCTATTAAACTTCCTTTTTTATTTGATTTCCAAATAGATCGTTAAGGTATAGTGGTTTCGGGATTGAACTTCCGCTTTTAATTTTCTGCAACTTTCCTTTTTATTTTTATTCAACTTCTATTTTTATTCAATTTACTTTTCTATTAAACTTCCTTTTTTATTTAATTTCCAAATAGATCGTTAAGGTATAGTGGTTTCGGGTTTGAACTTCCGCTTTTAATTTTCGGCAACTTTCATTTTTATTTGTATTCTACTTCCGTTTTAATTCAATTTACTTTCCTATTAAACTTCATTTTTTGTTTAATTTCCAAGTAGATCGATAAGATATAGTGGTTTCTGGATTGAACTTCTATTTTTAATTTTATGCAACTTTCATTTTTACTTTTATTTTACTTCCATTTTTAATCAATTTACTATTCCATTAAACATCCTTTTTTATTTAATTTCCAAATAGATCGTTAAGGTATAGTGGTTTTTATATTCAACTTCTATTTTTATTCATTTTACTTTTCTTTTAAACTTCCTTTTTTATTTAATTTCCAAATAGATCGTTAATGTATAGTGGTTTCGGGATTGTACTTCCGCTTTTAATTTTCTGCAACTTTCCTTTTTATTTTTATTCAACTTCTATTTTTATTCAATTTACTTTTCTATTAAACTTCATTTTTTATTTAATTTCCAAATTGATCGTTAAGGTATAGTGGTTTCGGGTTTGAACTTCCGCTTTTAATTTTCCGCAACTTGTATTCTACTTCCGTTTTAATTCAATTTACTTTCCGATTAAACTTCCTTTTTTATTTAATTTCCAAGTAGATCGTTAAGGTATACTGGTTTCTGGATTGAACTTCCATTTTTAATTTTATGCAACTTTCATTTTTATTTTTATTTTACTTCCATTTTTTATCAATTTACTTTTCTATTAAACTTCCTTTTTTATTTAATTTCCAAATAGATTGTTAAGGTATAGTGGTTTTTGGATTGAACTTCCATTTTTAATTTTATGCTACTTTCATTTTTATTTTTATTCAACTTCCATTTTTATTCAATTTACTTTTCTGTTAAACTTCCTTTTTTATTTGATTTCCAAATAGATCGTTAAGGTATAGTGGTTTCTGGAATGAACTTCCATTTTTAATTTTCTGCAACTTCCACTTTTATTTTTATTTAACATCCTTTTTTATTCCAGTTTCTTTTCTACTCAACTTTCTTTTTTATTTAATTTCCAAATAGATCCTTAAGGTATAGTGGTTTTTGGATTGAACTTCTATTTTTAATTTTATGCAACTTTCAATTTTATTTTTATTTAACTTCCATTTTTATTCAATTTACTTTTCTATTAAACATTCTTTTTTATTCAATTTCCAAATAGATCGTGAAGGTATAGTGTTTTCTGGATTGAACTTCCACATTTAGTTTTCCGCAACTTTCATTTTTACTTTTATTCAACATCCATTTTATGCCATTTACATTTTTATTGAACTTCCTTTTTTATTTAAGGCAATTTCCAAATAGATCGTTAAGGTATAGTGGTTTCTGGATTGAACTTCCATTTTTAATTTTACGCAACTTTCATTTTTATTTTTATTTTACTTCCATTTTTAATCAATTTACTTTTCTATTAAACTCCCTTTTTTATTTAATTTCCAAATAGATCGTTAAGGTATAGTGGTTTCTGCATTGAACTTCCGTATTTAATTTTCTGCAACTTTCATTTTTATTTTTATTCAACTTCCATTTTTATTCAATTTACTTTTCTATTAAACTTCCTTTTTTATTTAATTTCCAAATAGATCGTTAAGATATAGTGGGTTCTGGATTGAACTTCCATTTTTAATTTTATGCAACTTTTTTTTTTTATTTATAATCTACTTCCGTTTTAATTCAATTTAATTTCCTATTAAACTTCCTTTTTTATTTAATTTCCAAGTAGATCGGTAAGGTATAGTGGTTTCTGGATTGAACTTCCATTTTTAATTTTATGCAACTTCCATTTTTATTTTTATTTTACTTCCATTTTTAATCAATTTACTCTTCTATTAAACTTCCTTTTTTATTTCATTTCCAAATAGATCGTTAAGGTATAGTGGTTTTTGGATTGAACTTCCATTTTTAATTTTATGCAACTTTCATTTTTATTTTTATTCAACTTCCATTTTTATTCAATTTACTTTTCTATTAAACTTCCTTTTTTATTTGATTTCCAAATAGATCGTTAAGGTATAGTGGTTTCGGGATTGAACTTCCGCTTTTAATTTTCTACAACTTTCCTTTTTATTTTTATTCAACTTCCATTTTTATTCAATTTACTTTTCTATTAAACTTCCTTTTTTATTTAATTTCCAAATAGATCGTTAAGGTATAGTGGTTTCGGGTTTGAACTTCCGCTTTTAATTTTCGGCAACTTTCATTTTTATTTGTATTCTACTTCCGTTTTAATTCAATTTACTTTCCTATTAAACTTCATTTTTTATTTAATTTCCAAGTAGATCGATAAGATATAGTGGTTTCTGGATTGAACTTCTATTTTTAATTTTATGCAACTTTCATTTTTACTTTTATTTTACTTCCATTTTTAATCAATTTACAATTCCATTAAACATCCTTTTTTATTTAATTTCCAAATAGATCGTTAAGGTATAGTGGTTTTTGTATTCAACTTCTATTTTTATTCAATTTACTTTTCTTTTAAACTTCCTTTTTTATTTAATTTCCAAATAGATCGTTAATGTATAGTGGTTTCGGGATTGTACTTCCGCTTTTAATTTTCTGCAACTTTCCTTTTTATTTTTATTCAACTTCTATTTTTATTCAATTTACTTTTCTATTAAACTTCCTTTTTTATTTAATTTCCAAATAGATCGTTAAGGTATAGTGGTTTCGGGTTTGAACTTCCGCTTTTAATTTTCCGCAACTTGTATTCTACTTCCGTTTTAATTCAATTTACTTTCCGATTAAACTTCCTTTTTTATTTAATTTCCAAGTAGATCGTTAAGGTATACTGGTTTCTGGATTGAACTTCCATTTTTAATTTTATGCAACTTTCATTTTTATTTTTATTTTACTTCCATTTTTTATCAATTTACTTTTCTATTAAACTTCCTTTTTTATTTAATTTCCAAATAGATCGTTAAGGTATAGTGGCTTTTGGATTGAACTTCCATTTTTAATTTTATGCTACTTTCATTTTTATTTTTATTCAACTTCCATTTTTATTCAATTTACTTTTCTGTTAAACTTCCTTTTTTATTTGATTTCCAAATAGATCGTTAAGGTATAGTGGTTTCTGGAATGAACTTCCATTTTTAATTTTCTGCAACTTCCACTTTTATTTTTATTTAACATCCTTTTTTATTCCAGTTTCTTTTCTACTCAACTTTCTTTTTTATTTAATTTCCAAATAGATCCTTAAGGTATAGTGGTTTTTGGATTGAACTTCTATTTTTAATTTTATGCAACTTTCAATTTTATTTTTATTTAACTTCCATTTTTATTCAATTTACTTTTCTATTAAACATTCTTTTTTATTCAATTTCCAAATAGATCGTGAAGGTATAGTGTTTTCTGGATTGAACTTCCACATTTAATTTTCCGCAACTTTCATTTTTACTTTTATTCAACATCCATTTTATGCCGTTTACATTTTTATTAAACTTCCTTTTTTATTTAAGGCAATTTCCAAATAGATCGTTAAAGCATAATGGTTTCTGGATTGAACTTCCATATTTAATTTTCTGCAACTTTAATTTTTATTTTTATTCCACTTCCATTATAATTCAATTTACTTTTCTATTAAACTTCCTTTTTTATTTCATTTCCAAATAGATCGCTAAGATATAGTGGTTTCTGGATTGAACTTCTTTTTTTAATTTTATGCAACTTTCATTTTTATTTTTATTTTACTTCCATTTTTAATCAATTTACTTTACTATTAAACTTCCTTTTTTATTTAATTTTCAAATAGATCGTTAAGGTATAGTGGTTTCTGGAATGAACTTCCATTTTTAATTTTCTGAAACTTCCATTTTTATTTTTATTTAACTTCCTTTTTTATTCAAGTTTCTTTTCTACTCAACTTCCTTTTCTATTTAATTTCCAAATAGATCGTTAAGGTATAGTGCTTTTTGGATTGAACTTCCATTTTTAATTTTATGCAACTTTCATTTTTATTTTTATTCAACTTCCATTTTTATTCAATTTACTTTTCTTTTAAACTTCCTTTTTTATTTGATTTCCAAATAGATCGTTAAGGTATAGTGGTTTCGGGATTGAACTTCCGCTTTTAATTTTCTGCAACTTTCCTTTTTATTTTAATTCAACTTCCATTTCTATTTTTATTCAACTTCCATTTTTATTTAATTTACTTTACTATTAACCTTTCTTTTTTATTTAATTTCCAAATAGATTGTTAAGGTATAGTGGTTTCTGGATTGAACTTCCATTTTTAATTTTATGCAACTTTTTTTTTTATTTATAATCTACTTCCGATTTAATTCAATTTACTTTCCTATTAAACTTCCTATTTTATTTAATTTCCAAGTAGATCGTTAAGGTATAGTGGTTTCTGGATTGAACTTCCATTTTTAATTTTATGCAACTTTCATTTTTATTTTTATTTTACTTCCAGTTTTAATCAATTTACTTTTCTATTAAACTACCTTTTTTATTTAATTTCCAAATAGATCGTTAAGGTATAGTGGTTTCGGGTTTGAACTTCCGCTTTTAATTTTCTGCAACTTTCATTTTTATTTTTATTCAACTTCCATTTTTATTCAATTTACTTTTCTGTTAAACTTCCTTTTTTATTTAATTTCCAAATAGATCGTTAAGGTGTAGTGGTTTTTGGATTGAACTTGCATTTTTAATTTTATGCAACTTTCATTTTTATTTTTATTCAACTTCTATTTTTATTCAATTTACTTTCTTTTAAACTTCCTTTTTTATTTGATTTCCAAACAGATCGTTAAGGTATAGTGGTTTCGGGATTGAACTTCCGCTTTTAATTTTCTGCAACTTTCCTTTTTATTTTTATTCAACTTCCATTTTTATTCAATTTACTTTTCTATTAAACTTCCTTTTTTATTTAATTTCCAAATAGATCGTTAAGGTATAGTGGTTTCGGGTTTGAACTTCCGCTTTTAATTTTCTGCAACTTTCATTTTTGTTTTTATTCAACTTCCATTTTTATTCAATTTACTTTTCTGTTAAACTTCCTCTTTTATTTAATTTCCAAATAGATCGTTAGGGTATAGTGGTTTCTGCGTTGAACTTCCATATTTAATTTTCATCAACTTTCATTTTTATTTTTATTCAACTTCCATTTTTATTCAATTTACTTTTCTATTAAACTTCCTTTTTTATTTAATTTCCAAATAGATCGTTAAGGTATAGTGGTTTCTGGATTGAACTTCCATTTTTAATTTTATGCAAATTTCATTTTTATTTTTATTCAACTTCCATTTTTATTCAATTTACTTTTCTATTAAACTTCCTTTTTTATTTAATTTCCAAATAGATCGTTAAGGTGTAGTGGTTTCTGGATTGAACTTCCATTTTTAATTTTATGCAACTTTCATTTTTATTTTTATTCAACTTCCATTTTTATTCAATTTACTTTTCTATTAAACTTCCTTTTTTATTTAATTTCCAAATAGATCGTTAAGGTATAGTGGTTTCGGGATTGAACTTCCACTTTTAATTTTCTGCAACTTACATTTTTATTTTTATTCAACTTCCATTTTTATTCAATTTACTTTTCTATTAAACTTCCTTTTTTATTTAAGTTCCAAATAGATCGTTAAGGTATAGTGGTTTCTGGAATGAACTTCCATTTTTAATTTATGCAACTTTTTTTTCTTATTTATAATCTACTTCCGATTTAATTCAATTTACTTTCCTATTAAACTTCCTATTTTATTTAATTTCCATGTAGATCGTTAAGGTATAGTGGTTTCTGGATTGAACTTCCATTTTTAATTTTTTGCAACTTTCATTTTTATTTTCATTTTACTTCCATTTTTAATCAATTTACTTTTCTATTAAACTTCCTTTTTTATTTAATTTCCAAATAGATCGTTAAGGTATAGTGGTTTCGGGTTTGAAATTCCGCTTTTAATTTTCTGCAACTTTCATTTTTATTTTTATTCAACTTCCATTTTTATTCAATTTACTTTTCTGTTAAACTTCCTTTTTTATTTAATTTCCAAATAGATCGTTATGGTATAGTGGTTTCTGCATTGAACTTCCATATTTAATTTTCTGCAACTTTCATTTTTATTTTTATTCAACTTCTATTTTTATTCAATTTACTTTTCTATTAAACTTCCTTTTTTATTTAATTTTAAAATAAATCGTTAAGGTATAGTGGTTTCTGGAATGAACTTCCATTTTTAATTTTCTGAAACTTCCAATTTTATTTTTATTTAACTTCCTTTTTTATTCAAGTTTCTTTTCTACTCAACTTCCTTTTTTATTTAATTTCCAAATAGATCGTTAAGGTATAGTGGTTTCGGGATTGAACTTCCGCTATTAATTTTCTGCAACATTCCTTTTTATTTTTATTCCACTTCCATTTTTATTCAATTTACTTTTCTATTAAACTTCCTTTTTTATTTAATTTCCAAATAGATCGTTAAGGTATAGTGGTTTCGGGTTTGAACTTCCGCTTTTAATTTTTTGCAACTTTCATTTTTGTTTTTATTCAACTTCCATATTTAGTCAATTTACTTTTCTGTTAAACTTCCTCTTTTATTTAATTTCCAAATAGATCGTTAGGGTATAGTGGTTTCTGCATTGAACTTCCATATTTAATTTTCTGCAACTTTCATTTTTATTTTTATTCAACTTCCAATTTTATTCAATTTACTTTTCTTTTAAACTTCCTTTTTTATTTAATTTCCAAATAGATCGTTAAGGTATAGTGGTTTCTGGATTGAACTTCCATTTTTAATTTTATGCAACTTTTTTTTTTATTTATAATCTACTTCCGTTTTAATTCAATTTACTTTCCTATTAAACTTCCTATTTTATTTAATTTCCAAGTAGATCGTTAAGGTATAGTGGTTTCTGGATTGAACTTCCATTTTTAATTTTATGCAACTTTCATTTTTATTTTTATTTTACTTCCGTTTTTAATCAATTTACTTTTCTATTAAACTTCCTTTTTTATTTAATTTCCAAATAGATCGTTAAGGTATAGTGGTTTCGGGTTTGAAATTCCGCTTTTAATTTTCTGCAACTTTCATTTTTATTTTTATTCAACTTCCATTTTTATTCAATTTACTTTTCTGTTAAACTTCCTTTTTTATTTAATTTCCAAATCGATCGTTATGGTATAGTGGTTTCTGCATTGAACTTCCATATTTAATTTTCTGCAACTTTCATTTTTATTTTTATTCAACTTCTATTTTTATTCAATTTACTTTTCTATTAAACTTCCTTTTTTATTTAATTTTAAAATAAATCGTTAAGGTATAGTGGTTTCTGGAATGAACTTCCATTTTTAATTTTCTGAAACTTCCAATTTTATTTTTATTTAACTTCCTTTTTTATTCAAGTTTCTTTTCTACTCAACTTCTTTTTTTATTTAATTTCCAAATAGATCGTTAAGGTATAGTGGTTTCGGGATTGAACTTCCGCTTTTAATTTTCTGCAACATTCCTTTTTATTTTTATTCCACTTCCATTTTTATTCAATTTACTTTTCTATTAAACTTCCTTTTTATTTAATTTCCAAATAGATCGTTAAGGTATAGTGGTTTCGGGTTTGAACTTCCGCTTTTAATTTTTTGCAACTTTCATTTTTGTTTTTATTCAACTTCCGTATTTAGTCAATTTACTTTTCTGTTAAACTTCCTCTTTTATTTAATTTCCAAATAGATCGTTAGGGTATAGTGGTTTCTGCATTGAACTTCCATATTTAATTTTCTGCAACTTTCATTTTCATTTTTATTTTTATTCAACTTCCAATTTTATTCAATTTACTTTTCTTTTAAACTTCCTTTTTTATTTAATTTCCAAATAGATCGTTAAGGTATAGTGGTTTCTGGATTGAACTTCCATTTTTAATTTTATGCAACTTTTTTTTTATTTATAATCTACTTCCGTTTTAATTCAATTTACTTTCCTATTAAACTTCCTTTTTTATTTAATTTCCAAGTAGATCGTTAAGGTATAGTGGTTTCTGGATTGAACTTCCATTTTTAATTTTATGCAACTTTCATTTTTATTTTTATTTTACTTCCATTTTTAATCAATTTACTTTTCTATTAAACTTCCTTTTTTATTTAATTTCCAAATAGATCGTTAAGGTATAGTGGTTTCGGGTTTGAAATTCCGCTTTTAATTTTCTGCAACTTTCATTTTTATTTTTATTCAACTTCCATTTTTATTCAATTTACTTTTCTTTTAAACTTCCTTTTTTATTTGATTTCCAAATAGATCGTTAAGGTATAGTGGTTTCGGGATTGAACTTCCGCTTTTAATTTTCTGCAACTTTCCTTTTTATTTTAATTCAACTTCCATTTTTATTCAATTTACTTTTCAATTAAACTTCCTTTTTTATTTAATTTCCAAATAGATCGTTAAGGTATAGTGGTTTCGGGTTTGAACTTCCGCTTTTAATTTTCTGCAACTTTCATTTTTATTTTTATTCAACTACCATTTTTATTCAATTTACTTTTCTGTTAAACTTCCTTTTTAATTTAATTTCCAAATAGATCGTTAAGGTATAGTGGTTTCGGGATTGAACTTCCACTTTTAATTTTCTGCAACTTACATTTCTATTTTTATTCAACTTCCATTTTTATTCAATTTACTTTTCTATTAACCTTTCTTTTTTATTTAATTTCCAAATAGATCGTTAAGGTATAATGGTTTCTGGATTGAACTTCCATTTTTAATTTTATGCAACTTTTTTTTTTATTTATAATCTACTTCCGATTTAATTCAATTTACTTTCCTATTAAACTTCCTATTTTATTTAATTTCCAAGTAGATCGTTAAGGTATAGTGGTTTCTGGATTGAACTTCCATTTTTAATTTTATGCAACTTTCATTTTTATTTTTATTTTACTTCCATTTTTAATCAATTTACTTTTCTATTAAACTACCTTTTTTATTTAATTTCCAAATAGATCGTTAAGGTATAGTGGTTTCGGGTTTGAACTTCCGCTTTTAATTTTCTGCAACTTTCATTTTTATTTTTATTCAACTTCCATTTTTATTCAATTTACTTTTCTGTTAAACTTCCTTTTTTATTTAATTTCCAAATAGATCGTTAAGGTGTAGTGGTTTTTGGATTGAACTTGCATTTTTAATTTTATGCAACTTTCATTTTTATTTTTATTCAACTTCTATTTTTATTCAATTTACTTTTCTTTTAAACTTCCTTTTTTATTTGATTTCCAAATAGATCGTTAAGGTATAGTGGTTTCGGGATTGAACTTCCGCTTTTAATTTTCTGCAACTTTCCTTTTTATTTTTATTCAACTTCCATTTTTATTCAATTTACTTTTCCATTAAACTTCCTTTTTTATTTAATTTCCAAATAGATCGTTAAAGTATAGTGGTTTCGGGTTTGAACTTCCGCTTTTAATTTTCTGCTACTTTCATTTTTGTTTTTATTCAACTTCCATTTTTATTCAATTTACTTTTCTGTTAAACTTCCTCTTTTATTTAATTTCCAAATAGATCGTTAGGGTATAGTGGTTTCTGCATTGAACTTCCATATTTAATTTTCATCAACTTTCATTTTTATTTTTATTCAACTTCCATTTTTATTCAATTTACTTTTCTATTAAACTTCGTTTTTTATTTAATTTCCAAATAGATCGTTAAGGTATAGTGGTTTCTGGATTGAACTTCCATTTTTAATTTTATGCAACTTTCATTTTTATTTTTATTCAACTTCCATTTTTATTCAATTTACTTTTCTATTAAACTTCCTTTTTCATTTAATTTCCAAATTGATCGTTAAGATATAGTGGTTTCTGGATTGAACTTCCATTTTTAATTTTATGCAACTTTCATTTTTATTTTTATTCAACTTCCATTTTTATTCAATTTACTTTTCTATTAAACATCATTTTTTATTTAATTTCCAAATAGATCGTTAAGGTATAGTGGTTTCTGGATTGAACTTCCATTTTTAATTTTATGCAACTTTCATTTTTATTTTTATTCAACTTCCATTTTTATTCAATTTACTTTTCTATTAAACTTCCTTTTTTATTTAATTTCCAAATAGATCGTTAAGATATAGTGGTTTCTGGATTGAACTTCCATTTTTAATTTTATGCAACTTTCATTTTTATTTTTATTCAATTTACTTTTCTATTAAACTTCCTTTTTTATTTAATTTCCAAATAGATCGTTAAGGTATAGTGGTTTCTGGATTGAACTTCCATTTTTAATTTTATGCAACTTTCATTTTTATTTTATTCCACTTCCATTTTTATTCAATTTACTTTTCAATTAAACTTCCTTTTTTATTTAATTTCCAAATAGATCGTTAAGGTATAGTGGTTTTTGGATTGAACTTGCATTTTTAATTTTATGCAACTTTCATTTTTATTTTTATTCAACTTCCATTTTTATTCAATTTACTTTTCTATTAAACTTCCTTTTTTATTTAATTTCCAAATAGATCGTTAAGGTATAGTGGTTTCGGGATTGAACTTCCACTTTTAATTTTCTGCAACTTACATTTTTATTTTTATTCAACTTCCATTTTTATTCAATTTACTTTTCTATTAAACTTCCTTTTTTATTTAAGTTCCAAATAGATCGTTAAGGTATAGTGGTTTCTGGATTGAACTTCCATTTTTAATTTATGCAACTTTTTTTTCTTATTTATAATCTACTTCCGATTTAATTCAATTTACTTTCCTATTAAACTTCCTATTTTATTTAATTTCCAAGTAGATCGTTAAGGTATAGTGGTTTCTGGATTGAACTTCCATTTTTAATTTTATGCAACTTTCATTTTTATTTTTATTTTACTTCCATTTTTAATCAATTTACTTTTCTATTAAACTTCCTTTTTTATTTAATTTCCAAATAGATCGTTAAGGTATAGTGGTTTCGGGTTTGAAATTCCGCTTTTAATTTTCTGCAACTTTCATTTTTATTTTTATTCAACTTCCATTTTTATTCAATTTACTTTTCTGTTAAACTTCCTTTTTTATTTAATTTCCAAATAGATCGTTATGGTATAGTGGTTTCTGCATTGAACTTCCATATTTAATTTTCTGCAACTTTCATTTTTATTTTTATTCAACTTCAATTTTTATTCAATTTACTTTTCTATTAAACTTCCTTTTTTATTTAATTTTAAAATAGATCGTTAAGGTATAGTGGTTTCTGGAATGAACTTCCATTTTTAATTTTCTGAAACTTCCAATTTTATTTTTATTTAACTTCCTTTTTTATTCAAGTTTCTTTTCTACTCAACTTCCTTTTTTATTTAATTTCCAAATAGATCGTTAAGGTATAGTGGTTTCGGGATTGAACTTCCGCTTTTAATTTTCTACAACTTTCCTTTTTATTTTTATTCCACTTCCATTTTTATTCAATTTACTTTTCTATTAAACTTCCTTTTTTATTTAATTTCCAAATAGATCGTTAAGGTATAGTGGTTTCGGGTTTGAACTTCCGCTTTTAATTTTCTGCAACTTTCATTTTTGTTTTTATTCAACTTCCATTTTTATTCAATTTACTTTTCTGTTAAACTTCCTCTTTTATTTAATTTCCAAATAGATCTTTAGGGTATAGTGGTTTCTGCATTGAACTTCCATATTTAATTTTCTGCAACTTTCATTTTTATTTTTATTCAACTTCCAATTTTATTCAATTTACTTTTCTTTTAAACTTCCTTTTTTATTTAATTTCCAAATAGATCGTTAAGGTATAGTGGTTTCTGGATTGAACTTCCATTTTTAATTTTATGCAACTTTTTTTTTTATTTATAATCTACTTCCGTTTTAATTCGATTTACTTTCCTATTAAACTTCCTTTTTTATTTAATTTCCAAGTAGATCGTTAAGGTATAGTGGTTTCTGGATTGAACTTCCGTTTTTAATTTTATGCAACTTTCATTTTTATTTTTATTTTACTTCCATTTTTAATCAATTTACTTTTCAATTAAACTTCCTTTTTTATTTAATTTCCAAATAGATCGTTAAGGTATAGTGGTTTTTGGATTAAACTTCCATTTTTAATTTTATGCAACTTTCATTTTTATTTTTATTCAACTTCCATTTTTATTCAATTTACTTTTCTTTTAAACTTCCTTTTTTATTTGATTTCCAAATAGATCGTTAAGGTATAGTGGTTTCGGGATTGAACTTCCGCTTTTAATTTTCTGCAACTTTCCTTTTTATTTTAATTCAACTTCCATTTTTATTCAATTTACTTTTCTATTAAACTTCATTTTTTATTTAATTTCCAAATAGATCGTTAAGGTATAGTGGTTTCGGGTTTGAACTTCCGCTTTTAATTTTCTGCAACTTTCATTTTTATTTTTATTCCACTACCATTTTTATTCAATTTACTTTTCTGTTAAACTTCCTTTTTAATTTAATTTCCAAATAGATCGTTAAGGTATAGTGGTTTCGGGATTGAACTTCCACTTTTAATTTTCTGCAACTTACATTTCTATTAACCTTTCTTTTTTATTAACCTTTCTTTTTTATTTAATTTCCAAATATATCGTTAAGGTATAGTGGTTTCTGGATTGAACTTCCATTTTTAATTTTATGCAACTTTTTTTTTTATTTATAATCTACTTCCGATTTAATTCAATTTACTTTCCTATTAAACTTCCTATTTTATTTAATTTCCAAGTAGATCGTTAAGGTATAGTGGTTTCTGGATTGAACTTCCATTTTTAATTTTATGCAACTTTCATTTTCATTTTTATTTTACTTCCATTTTTAATCAGTTTACTTTTCTATTAAACTACCTTTTTTATTTAATTTCCAAATAGATCGTTAAGGTATAGTGGTTTCGGGTTTGAACTTCCGCTTTTAATTTTCTGCAACTTTCATTTTTATTTTTATTCAACTTCCTTTTTATTCAATTTACTTTTCTGTTAAACTTCCTTTTTTATTTAATTTCCAAATAGATCGTTAAGGTGTAGTGGTTTTTGGATTGAACTTGCATTTTTAATTTTTTGCAACTTTCATTTTCATTTTTATTCAACTTCTATTTTTATTCAATTTACTTTTCTTTTAAACTTCCTTTTTTATTTGATTTCCAAATAGATCGTTAAGGTATAGTGGTTTCGGGATTGAACTTCCGCTTTTAATTTTCGGCAACTTTCCTTTTTATTTTTATTCAACTTCCATTTTTATTCAATTTACTTTTCAATTAAACTTCCTTTTTTATTTAATTTCCAAATAGATCGTTAAGGTATAGTGGTTTCGGGTTTGAACTTCCGCTTTTAATTTTCTGCAACTTTCATTTTTGTTTTTATTCAACTTCCATTTTTATTCAATTTACTTTTCTGTTAAACTTCCTCTTTTATTTAATTTCCAAATAGATCGTTAGGGTATAGTGGTTTCTGCGTTGAACTTCCATATTTAATTTTCATCAACTTTCATTTTTATTTTTATTCAACTTCCATTTTTATTCAATTTACTTTTCTATTAAACTTCCTTTTTTATTTAATTTCCAAATAGATCGTTAAGGTATAGTGGTTTCTGGATTGAACTTCCATTTTTAATTTTATGCAAATTTCATTTTTATTTTTATTCAACTTCCATTTTTATTCAATTTACTTTTCTATTAAACTTCCTTTTTTATTTAATTTCCAAATAGATCGTTAAGGTATAGTGGTTTCTGGATTGAACTTCCATTTTTAATTTTATGCAACTTTCATTTTTATTTTTATTCAACTTCCATTTTTATTCAATTTACTTTTCTATTAAACTTCCTTTTTTATTTAATTTCCAAATAGATCGTTAAGGTATAGTGGTTTTTGGATTAAACTTCCATTTTTAATTTTATGCAACTTTCATTTTTATTTTTATTCAACTTCCATTTTTATTCAATTTACTTTTCTTTTAAACTTCCTTTTTTATTTGATTTCCAAATAGATCGTTAAGGTATAGTGGTTTCGGGATTGAACTTCCGCTTTTAATTTTCTGCTACTTTCCTTTTTATTTTAATTCAACTTCCATTTTTATTCAATTTACTTTTCTATTAAACTTCATTTTTTATTTAATTTCCAAATAGATCGTTAAGGTATAGTGGTTTCGGGTTTGAACTTCCGCTTTTAATTTTCTGCACCTTTCATTTTTATTTTTATTCAACTACCATTTTTATTCAATTTACTTTTCTGTTAAACTTCCTTTTTAATTTAATTTCCAAATAGATCGTTAAGGTATAGTGGTTTCGGGATTGAACTTCCACTTTTAATTTTCTGCAACTTACATTTCTATTTTTATTCAACTTCCATTTTTATTCAATTTACTTTTCTATTAACCTTTCTTTTTTATTTAATTTCCAAATATATCGTTAAGGTATAGTGGTTTCTGGATTGAACTTCCATTTTTAATTTTATGCAACTTTTTTTTTTATTTATAATCTACTTCCGATTTAATTCAATTTACTTTCCTATTAAACTTCCTATTTTATTTAATTTCCAAGTAGATCGTTAAGGTATAGTGGTTTCTGGATTGAACTTCCATTTTTAATTTTATGCAACTTTCATTTTTATTTTTATTTTACTTCCATTTTTAATCAGTTTACTTTTCTATTAAACTACCTTTTTTATTTAATTTCCAAATAGATCGTTAAGGTATAGTGGTTTCGGGTTTGAACTTCCGCTTTTAATTTTCTGCAACTTTCATTTTTATTTTTATTCAACTTCCATTTTTATTCAATTTACTTTTCTGTTAAACTTCCTTTTTTATTTAATTTCCAAATAGATCGTTAAGGTGTAGTGGTTTTTGGATTGAACTTGCATTTTTAATTTTATGCAACTTTCATTTTTATTTTTATTCAACTTCTATTTTTATTCAATTTACTTTTCTTTTAAAATTCCTTTTTTATCTGATTTCCAAATAGATCGTTAAGGTATAGTGGTTTCGGGATTGAACTTCCGCTTTTAATTTTCTGCAACTTTCCTTTTTATTTTTATTCAACTTCCAATTTTATTCAATTTACTTTTCTATTAAACTTCCTTTTTTATTTAATTTCCAAATAGATCGTTAAGGTATAGTGGTTTCGGGTTTGAACTTCCGCTTTTAATTTTCTGCAACTTTCATTTTTGTTTTTATTCAACTTCCATTTTTATTCAATTTACTTTTCTGTTAAACTTCCTCTTTTATTTAATTTCCAAATAGATCGTTAGGGTATAGTGGTTTCTGCGTTGAACTTCCATATTTAATTTTCATCAACTTTCATTTTTATTTTTATTCAACTTCCATTTTTATTCAATTTACTTTTCTATTAAACTTCCTTTTTTATTTAATTTCCAAATAGATCGTTAAGGTATAGTGGTTTCTGGATTGAACTTCCATTTTTAATTTTATGCAAATTTCATTTTTATTTTTATTCAACTTCCATTTTTATTCAATTTACTTTTCTATTAAACTTCCTTTTTTATTTAATTTCCAAATAGATCGTTAAGGTATAGTGGTTTCTGGATTGAACTTCCATTTTTAATTTTATGCAACTTTCATTTTTATTTTTATTCAACTTCCATTTTTATTCAATTTACTTTTCTATTAAACTTCCGTTTTTATTTAATTTCCAAATAGATCGTTAAGGTATAGTGATTTTTGGATTAAACTTCCATTTTTAATTTTATGCAACTTTCATTTTTATTTTCATTCAACTTCCATTTTTATTCAATTTACTTTTCTTTTAAACTTCCTTTTTTATTTGATTTCCAAATAGATCGTTAAGGTATAGTGGTTTCGGGATTGAACTTCCGCTTTTAATTTTCTGCAACTTTCCTTTTTATTTTAATTCAACTTCCATTTTTATTCAATTTACTTTTCTATTAAACTTCATTTTTTATTTAATTTCCAAATAGATCGTTAAGGTATAGTGGTTTCGGGTTTGAACTTCCGCTTTTAATTTTCTGAAACTTTCATTTTTATTTTTATTCAACTACCATTTTTATTCAATTTACTTTTCTGTTAAACTTCCTTTTTAATTTAATTTCCAAATAGATCGTTAAGGTATAGTGGTTTCGGGATTGAACTTCCACTTTTAATTTTCTGCAACTTACATTTCTATTTTTATTCAACTTCCATTTTTATTCAATTTACTTTTCTATTAACCTTTCTTTTTTATTTAATTTCCAAATATATCGTTAAGGTATAGTGGTTTCTGGATTGAACTTCCATTTTTAATTTTATGCAACTTTTTTTTTTATTTATAATCTACTTCCGATTTAATTCAATTTACTTTCCTATTAAACTTCCTATTTTATTTAATTTCCAAGTAGATCGTTAAGGTATAGTGGTTTCTGGATTGAACTTCCATTTTTAATTTTATGCAACTTTCATTTTTATTTTTATTTTACTTCCATTTTTAATCAGTTTACTTTTCTATTAAACTACCTTTTTTATTTAATTTCCAAATAGATCGTTAAGGTATAGTGGTTTCGGGTTTGAACTTCCGCTTTTAATTTTCTGCAACTTTCATTTTTATTTTTATTCAACTTCCATTTTTATTCAATTTACTTTTCTGTTAAACTTCCTTTTTTATTTAATTTCCAAATAGATCGTTAAGGTGTAGTGGTTTTTGGATTGAACTTGCATTTTTAATTTTATGCAACTTTCATTTTTATTTTTATTCAACTTCTATTTTTATTCAATTTACTTTTCTTTTAAACTTCCTTTTTTATTTGATTTCCAAATAGATCGTTAAGGTATAGTGGTTTCGGGATTGAACTTCCGCTTTTAATTTTCTGCAACTTTCCTTTTTATTTTTATTCAACTTCG
Source organism: Camellia sinensis (assembly GCF_055761805.1). NCBI lineage: Eukaryota > Viridiplantae > Streptophyta > Magnoliopsida > Ericales > Theaceae > Camellia > Camellia sinensis. The sequence continues at coordinate 41,143,092 of NW_028128987.1, read as the reverse complement.
ATTTTTATTCAATTTACTTTTCTATTAAACTTCCTTTTTTATTTAATTTCCAAATAGATCGTTAAGGTATAGTGGTTTCGGGTTTGAACTTCCGCTTTTAATTTTCTGCAACTTTCATTTTTGTTTTTATTCAACTTCCATTTTTATTCAATTTACTTTTCTGTTAAACTTCGTCTTTTATTTAATTTCCAAATAGATCGTTAGGGTATAGTGGTTTCTGCGTTGAACTTCCATATTTAATTTTCATCAACTTTCATTTTTATTTTTATTCAACTTCCATTTTTATTCAATTTACTTTTCTATTAAACTTTCTTTTTTATTTAATTTCCAAATAGATCGTTAAGGTATAGTGGTTTCTGGATTGAACTTCCATTTTTAATTTTATGCAAATTTCATTTTTATTTTTATTCAACTTCCATTTTTATTCAATTTACTTTTCTATTAAACTTCCTTTTTTATTTAATTTCCAAGTAGATCGTTAAGGTATAGTGGTTTCTGGATTGAACTTCCATTTTTAATTTTATGCAACTTTCATTTTTATTTTTATTCAACTTCCATTTTTATTCAATTTACTTTTCTATTAAACTTCCTTTTTTATTTAATTTCCAAATAGATCGTTAAGGTATAGTGGTTTCGGGATTGAACTTCCACTTTTAATTTTCTGCAACTTACATTTTTATTTTTATTCAACTTCCATTTTTATTCAATTTACTTTTCTATTAAACTTCCTTTTTTATTTAAGTTCCAAATAGATCGTTAAGGTATAGTGGTTTCTGGATTGAACTTCCATTTTTAATTTATGCAACTTTTTTTTCTTATTTATAATCTACTTCCGATTTAATTCAATTTACTTTCCTATTAAACTTCCTATTTTATTTAATTTCCAAGTAGATCGTTAAGGTATAGTGGTTTCTGGATTGAACTTCCATTTTTAATTTTATGCAACTTTCATTTTTATTTTTATTTTACTTCCATTTTTAATCAATTTACTTTTCTATTAAACTTCCTTTTTTATTTAATTTCCAAATAGATCGTTAAGGTATAGTGGTTTCTGGATTGAACTTCCATTTTTAATTTTATGCAACTTTTACTTTTATTTGTATTCTACTTCCATTTTAATTCAATTTACTTTCCTATTAAACTTCATTTTTTATTTAATTTCCAAGTAGATCGTTAAGGTATAGTGGTTTCTGGATTGAACTTCCATTTTTAATTTTATGCAACTTTCATTTTTATTTTTATTTTACTTCCATTTTTAATCAATTTACTTTTCTATTAAACTTCCTTTTTTATTTAATTTCCAAATAGATCGTTAAGGTATAGTGGTTTCGGGTTTGAAATTCCGCTTTTAATTTTCTGCAACTTTCATTTTTATTTTTATTCAACTTCCATTTTTATTCAATTTACTTTTCTGTTAAACTTCCTTTTTTATTTAATTTCCAAATAGATCGTTATGGTATAGTGGTTTCTGCATTGAACTTCCATATTTAATTTTCTGCAACTTTAATTTTTATTTTTATTCAACTTCTATTTTTATTCAATTTACTTTTCTATTAAACTTCCTTTTTTATTTAATTTTAAAATAAATCGTTAAGGTATAGTGGTTTCTGGAATGAACTTCCATTTTTAATTTTCTGAAACTTCCAATTTTATTTTTATTTAACTTCCTTTTTTATTCAAGTTTCTTTTCTACTCAACTTCCTTTTTTATTTAATTTCCAAATAGATCGTTAAGGTATAGTGGTTTCGGGATTGAACTTCCGCTTTTAATTTTCTGCAACATTCCTTTTTATTTTTATTCCACTTCCATTTTTATTCAATTTACTTTTCTATTAAACTTCCTTTTTTATTTAATTTCCAAATAGATCGTTAAGGTATAGTGGTTTCGGGTTTGAACTTCCGCTTTTAATTTTTTGCAACTTTCATTTTTGTTTTTATTCAACTTCCATATTTAGTCAATTTACTTTTCTGTTAAACTTCCTCTTTTATTTAATTTCCAAATAGATCGTTAGGGTATAGTGGTTTCTGCATTGAACTTCCATATTTAATTTTCTGCAATTTTCATTTTTATTTTTATTCAACTTCCAATTTTATTCAATTTACTTTTCTTTTAAACTTCCTTTTTTATTTAATTTCAAAATAGATCGTTAAGGTATAGTGGTTTCTGGATTGAACTTCCATTTTTAATTTTATGCAACTTTTTTTTTTATTTATAATCTACTTCCGTTTTAATTCAATTTACTTTCCTATTAAACTTCCTATTTTATTTAATTTCCAAGTAGATCGTTAAGGCATAGTGGTTTCTGGATTGAACTTCCATTTTTAATTTTATGCAACTTTCATTTTTATTTTTATTTTACTTCCATTTTTAATCAATTTACTTTTCTATTAAACTTCCTTTTTTATTTAATTTCCAAATAGATCGTTAAGGTATAGTGGTTTCGGGTTTGAAATTCCGCTTTTAATTTTCTGCAACTTTCATTTTTATTTTTATTCAACTTCCATTTTTATTCAATTTACTTTTCTTTTAAACTTCCTTTTTTATTTGATTTCCAAATAGATCGTTAAGGTATAGTGGTTTCGGGATTGAACTTCCGCTTTTAATTTTCTGCAACTTTCCTTTTTATTTTAATTCAACTTCCATTTTTATTCAATTTACTTTTCAATTAAACTTCCTTTTTTATTTAATTTCCAAATAGATCGTTAAGGTATAGTGGTTTCGGGTTTGAACTTCCGCTTTTAATTTTCTGCAACTTTCATTTTTATTTTTATTCAACTACCATTTTTATTCAATTTACTTTTCTGTTAAACTTCCTTTTTAATTTAATTTCCAAATAGATCGTTAAGGTATAGTGGTTTCGGGATTGAACTTCCACTTTTAATTTTCTGCAACTTACATTTCTATTTTTATTCAACTTCCATTTTTATTCAATTTACTTTTCTATTAACCTTTCTTTTTTATTTAATTTCCAAATAGATCGTTAAGGTATAGTGGTTTCTGGATTGAACTTCCATTTTTAATTTTATGCAACTTTTTTTTTTATTTATAATCTACTTCCGATTTAATTCAATTTACTTTCCTATTAAACTTCCTATTTTATTTAATTTCCAAGTAGATCGTTAAGGTATAGTGGTTTCTGGATTGAACTTCCATTTTTAATTTTATGCAACTTTCATTTTTATTTTTATTTTACTTCCATTTTTAATCAATTTACTTTTCTATTAAACTACCTTTTTTATTTAATTTCCAAATAGATCGTTAAGGTATAGTGGTTTCGGGTTTGAACTTCCGCTTTTAATTTTCTGCAACTTTCATTTTTATTTTTATTCAACTTCCATTTTTATTCAATTTACTTTTCTGTTAAACTTCCTTTTTTATTTAATTTCCAAATAGATCGTTAAGGTGTAGTGGTTTTTGGATTGAACTTGCATTTTTAATTTTATGCAACTTTCATTTTTATTTTTATTCAACTTCTATTTTTATTCAATTTACTTTTCTTTTAAACTTCCTTTTTTATTTGATTTCCAAATAGATCGTTAAGGTATAGTGGTTTCGGGATTGAACTTCCGCTTTTAATTTTCTGCAACTTTCCTTTTTATTTTTATTCAACTTCCATTTTTATTCAATTTACTTTTCCATTAAACTTCCTTTTTTATTTAATTTCCAAATAGATCGTTAAAGTATAGTGGTTTCGGGTTTGAACTTCCGCTTTTAATTTTCTGCAACTTTCATTTTTGTTTTTATTCAACTTCCATTTTTATTCAATTTACTTTTCTGTTAAACTTCCTCTTTTATTTAATTTCCAAATAGATCGTTAGGGTATAGTGGTTTCTGCATTGAACTTCCATATTTAATTTTCATCAACTTTCATTTTTATTTTTATTCAACTTCCATTTTTATTCAATTTACTTTTCTATTAAACTTCCTTTTTTATTTAATTTCCAAATAGATCGTTAAGGTATAGTGGTTTCTGGATTGAACTTCCATTTTTATTTTTATGCAACTTTCATTTTTATTTTTATTCAACTTCCATTTTTATTCAATTTACTTTTCTATTAAACTTCCTTTTTTATTTAATTTCCAAATAGATCGTTAAGATATAGTGGTTTCTGGATTGAACTTCCATTTTTAATTTTATGCAACTTTCATTTTTATTTTTATTCAACTTCCATTTTTATTCAATTTACTTTTCTATTAAACTTCATTTTTTATTTAATTTCCAAATAGATCGTTAAGGTATAGTGGTTTCTGGATTGAACTTCCATTTTTAATTTTATGCAACTTTCATTTTTATTTTTATTCAACTTCCATTTTTATTCAATTTACTTTTCTATTAAACTTCCTTTTTTATTTAATTTCCAAATAGATCGTTAAGATATAGTGGTTTCTGGATTGAACTTCCATTTTTAATTTTATGCAACTTTCATTTTTATTTTTATTCAACTTCCATTTTTATTCAATTTACTTTTCTATTAAACTTCCTTTTTTATTTAATTTCCAAATAGATCGTTAAGATATAGTGGTTTCTGGATTGAACTTCCATTTTTAATTTTATGCAACTTTCATTTTTATTTTTATTCAATTTACTTTTCTATTAAACTTCCTTTTTTATTTAATTTCCAAATAGATCGTTAAGGTATAGTGGTTTCTGGATTGAACTTCCATTTTTAATTTTATGCAACTTTCATTTTTATTTTTATTCAACTTCCATTTTTATTCAATTTACTTTTCAATTAAACTTCCTTTTTTATTTAATTTCCAAATAGATCGTTAAGGTATAGTGGTTTTTGGATTGAACTTCCATTTTTAATTTTATGCAACTTTCATTTTTATTTTTATTCAACTTCCATTTTTATTCAATTTACTTTTCTATTAAACTTCCTTTTTTATTTAATTTGCAAATAGATCGTTAAGGTATAGTGGTTTCGGGATTGAACTTCCACTTTTAATTTTCTGCAACTTACATTTTTATTTTTATTCAACTTCCATTTTTATTCAATTTACTTTTCTATTAAACTTCCTTTTTTATTTAAGTTCCAAATAGATCGTTAAGGTATAGTGGTTTCTGGATTGAACTTCCATTTTTAATTTATGCAACTTTTTTTTCTTATTTATAATCTACTTCCGATTTAATTCAATTTACTTTCCTATTAAACTTCCTATTTTATTTAATTTCCAAGTAGATCGTTAAGGTATAGTGGTTTCTGGATTGAACTTCCATTTTTAATTTTATGCAACTTTCATTTTTATTTTTATTTTACTTCCATTTTTAATCAATTTACTTTTCTATTAAACTTCCTTTTTTATTTAATTTCCAAATAGATCGTTAAGGTATAGTGGTTTCGGGTTTCAAATTCCGCTTTTAATTTTCTGCAACTTTCATTTTTATTTTTATTCAACTTCCATTTTTATTCAATTTACTTTTCTGTTAAACTTCCTTTTTTATTTAATTTCCAAATAGATCGTTATGGTATAGTGGTTTCTGCATTGAACTTCCATATTTAATTTTCTGCAACTTTCATTTTTATTTTTATTCAACTTCAATTTTTATTCAATTTACTTTTCTATTAAACTTCCATTTTTATTTAATTTTAAAATAGATCGTTAAGGTATAGTGGTTTCTGGAATGAACTTCCATTTTTAATTTTCTGAAACTTCCAATTTTATTTTTATTTAACTTCCTTTTTTATTCAAGTTTCTTTTCTACTCAACTTCCTTTTTTATTTAATTTCCAAATAGATCGTTAAGGTATAGTGGTTTCGGGATTGAACTTCCGCTTTTAATTTTCTACAACTTTCCTTTTTTTTTTTATTCCACTTCCATTTTTATTCAATTTACTTTTCTATTAAACTTCCTTTTTTATTTAATTTCCAAATAGATCGTTAAGGTATAGTGGTTTCGGGTTTGAACTTCCGCTTTTAATTTTCTGCAACTTTCATTTTTGTTTTTATTCAACTTCCATTTTTATTCAATTTACTTTTCTGTTAAACTTCCTCTTTTATTTAATTTCCAAATAGATCTTTAGGGTATAGTGGTTTCTGCATTGAACTTCCATATTTAATTTTCTGCAACTTTCATTTTTATTTTTATTCAACTTCCAATTTTATTCAATTTACTTTTCTTTTAAACTTCCTTTTTTATTTAATTTCCAAATAGATCGTTAAGGTATAGTGGTTTCTGGATTGAACTTCCATTTTTAATTTTATGCAACTTTTTTTTTTATTTATAATCTACTTCCGTTTTAATTCGATTTACTTTCCTTTTAAACTTCCTTTTTTATTTAATTTCCAAGTAGATCGTTAAGGTATAGTGGTTTCTGGATTGAACTTCCGTTTTTAATTTTATGCAACTTTCATTTTTATTTTTATTTTACTTCCATTTTTAATCAATTTACCTTTCAATTAAACTTCCTTTTTTATTTAATTTCCAAATAGATCGTTAAGGTATTGTGGTTTTTGGATTAAACTTCCATTTTTAATTTTATGCAACTTTCATTTTTATTTTTATTCAACTTCCATTTTTATTCAATTTACTTTTCTTTTAAACTTCCTTTTTTATTTGATTTCCAAATAGATCGTTAAGGTATAGTGGTTTCGGGATTGAACTTCCGCTTTTAATTTTCTGCAACTTTCCTTTTTATTTTAATTCAACTTCCATTTTTATTCAATTTACTTTTCTATTAAACTTCATTTTTTATTTAATTTCCAAATAGATCGTTAAGGTATAGTGGTTTCGGGTTTGAACTTCCGCTTTTAATTTTCTGCAACTTTCATTTTTATTTTTATTCAACTACCATTTTTATTCAATTTACTTTTCTGTTAAACTTCCTTTTTAATTTAATTTCCAAATAGATCGTTAAGGTATAGTGGTTTCGGGATTGAACTTCCACTTTTAATTTTCTGCAACTTACATTTCTATTTTTATTCAACTTCCATTTTTATTCAATTTACTTTTCTATTAACCTTTCTTTTTTATTTAATTTCCAAATATATCGTTAAGGTATAGTGGTTTCTGGATTGAACTTCCATTTTTAATTTTATGCAACTTTTTTTTTTTATTTATAATCTACTTCCGATTTAATTCAATTTACTTTCCTATTAAACTTCCTATTTTATTTAATTTCCAAGTAGATCGTTAAGGTATAGTGGTTTCTGGATTGAACTTCCATTTTTAATTTTATGCAACTTTCATTTTTATTTTTATTTTACTTCCATTTTTAATCAGTTTACTTTTCTATTAAACTACCTTTTTTATTTAATTTCCAAATAGATCGTTAAGGTATAGTGGTTTCGGGTTTGAACTTCCGCTTTTAATTTTCTGCAACTTTCATTTTTATTTTTATTCAACTTCCATTTTTATTCAATTTACTTTTCTGTTAAACTTCCTTTTATATTTAATTTCCAAATAGATCGTTAAGGTGTAGTGGTTTTTGGATTGAACTTGCATTTTTAATTTTATGCAACTTTCATTTTTATTTTTATTCAACTTCTATTTTTATTCAATTTACTTTTCTTTTAAACTTCCTTTTTTATTTGATTTCCAAATAGATCGTTGAGGTATAGTGGTTTCGGGATTGAACTTCCGTTTTTAATTTTCTGCAACTTTCCTTTTTATTTTTATTCAACTTCCATTTTTATTCAATTTACTTTTCTATTAAACTTCCTTTTTTATTTAATTTCCGAATAGATCGTTAAGGTATAGTGGTTTCGGGTTTGAACTTCCGCTTTTAATTTTCTGCAACTTTCATTTTTCTTTTTATTCAACTTCCATTTTTATTCAATTTACTTTTCTGTTAAACTTCCTCTTTTATTTAATTTCCAAATAGATCGTTAGGGTATAGTGGTTTCTGCATTGAACTTCCATATTTAATTTTCATCAACTTTCATTTTTATTTTTATTCAACTTCCATTTTTATTCAATTTACTTTTCTATTAAACTTCCTTTTTTATTTAATTTCCAAATAGATCGTTAAGGTACAGTGGTTTCTGGATTGAACTTCCGCTTTTAATTTTCTGCAACTTTCCTTTTTATTTTTATTCAACTTCCATTTTTATTGAATTTACTTTTCTATTAAACTTCCTTTTTTATTTAATTTCCAAATAGATCGTTAAGGTACAGTGGTTTCGGGTTTGAACTTCCGCTTTTAATTTTCTGCAACTTTCATTTTTGTTTTTATTCAACTTCCATTTTTATTCAATTTACTTTTCTATTAAACTTCCTTTTTTATTTAATTTCCAAATAGATCGTTAAGGTATAGTGGTTTCGGGATTGAACTTCCGCTTTTAATTTTCTGCAACTTTCCTTTTTAATTTTATTCAACTTCCATTTTTATTGAATTTACTTTTCTATTAAACTTCCCTTTTTATTTAATTTCCAAATAGATCGTTAAGGTATAGTGGTTTCGGGTTTGAACTTCCGCTTTTAATTTTCTGCAACTTTCATTTTTGTTTTTATTCGACTTCCATGTTTATTCAATTTACTTTTCTGTTAAACTTCCTCTTTTATTTAATTTCCAAATAGATCGTTAGGGTATAGTGGTTTCTGCATTGAACTTCCATATTTAATTTTCTAAAACTTTCATTTTTATTTTTATTCAACTTCCATTGTTATTCAATTTACTTTTCTATTAAACTTCCGTTTTTATTTAATTTCCAAATAGATCGTTAAGGTATAGTGGTTTCTGGATTGAACTTCCATTTTTAATTTTATGCAACTTTTTTTTTTATTTATAATCTAATTCCGTTTTAATTCAATTTACTTTCCTATTAAACTTCCTTTTTTATTTAATTTCCAAGTAGATCGTTAAGGTATATTGGTTTCTGGATTGAACTTCCGTTTTTAATTTTATGCAACTTTCATTTTTATTTTTATTTTACTTCCATTTTTAATCAATTTACTTTTCAATTAAACTTCCTTTTTTATTTAATTTCCAAATAGATCGTTAAGGTATAGTGGTTTTTGGATTGAACTTCCATTTTCAATTTTATGCAACTTTCATTTTTATTTTTATTCAACTTCCATTTTTATTCAATTTACTTTTCTATTAAACTTCCTTTTTTATTTGATTTCCAAATAGATCGTTAAGGTATAGTGGTTTCGGGATTGAACTTCCGCTTTTAATTTTCTGCAACTTTCCTTTTTATTTTTATTCAACTTCCATTTTTATTCAATTTACTTTTCTATTAAACTTCCTTTTTTATTTCATTTCCAAATAGATCGTTAAGGTATGGTGGTTTCGCGTTTGAACTTCCGCTTTTAATTTTCTGCAACTTTCATTTTTATTTGTATTCTACTTCCGTTTTAATTCAATTTACTTTCCTATTAAACTTGCTTTTTTATTTAATTTCCAAGTAGATCGTTACGGTATAGTGGTTTCTGGATTGAACTTCCATTTTTAATTTTATGCAACTTTCATTTTTATTTTTATTTTACTTCGATTTTTAATCAATTTACTTTTCTATTAAACTTCCTTTTTTACTTAATTTCCAAATAGATCGTTAAGGTATAGTGGTTTTTGGATTGAACTTCCATTTTTAATTTTATGCTACTTTCATTTTTATTTTTATTCAACTTCCATTTTTATTCAATTTACTTTTCTATTAAACTTCCTTTTTTATTTGATTTCCAAATAGATCGTTAGGGTATAGTGGTTTCTGGAATGAACTTCCATTTTTAATTTTCTGCAACTTCCACTTTTATTTTTATTTAACATCCTTTTTTATTCAAGTTTCTTTTCTACTCAACTTCCTTTTTTATTTAATTTCCAAATAGATCGTTAAGGTATAGTGGTTATTCGATTGAACTTCTATTTTTAATTTTATGCAACTTTCATTTTTATTTTTATTCAACTTCCACTTTTATTCAATTTACTTTTCTGTTAAACTTTCTTTTTTATTCAATTTCCAAATAGATCGTGAAGGTATAGTGGTTTCTGGATTGAACATCCACATTTAATTTTCCGCAACTTTCATTTTAATTTTTATTCAACTTCCATTTTATGCAATTTACTTTTCTATTAAACTTCCTTTTTTATTTAATTTCCAAGTAGATCGTTAAGGTATAGTGGTTTCTGGATTGAACTTCCATATTTAATTTTCTGCAACTTTAATTTTTATTTTTATTCTACTTCCATTTTAATTCAATTTACTTTTCTATTAAACTTCCTTTTTTATTTAATTTCCAAATAGATCGCTAAGGTATAGTGGTTTCTGGATTGAACTTCTATTTTTAATTTTATGCAACTTTCATTTTTATTTTTCTTTTACTTCCATTTTTAATCAATTTACTTTTCTATTAAACTTCATTTTTCATTTAATTTTCAAATAGATCGTTAAGGTATAGTGGTTTCGGGAATGAACTTCCACTTTTAATTTTCGGAAACTTCCATTTTTATTTTTATTTGACTTCCTTTTTTATTCAAATTTCTTTTCTACTCAGCTTCCTTTTTTATTTAAGTTCCAAATAGATCGTTAGGGTATAGTGGTTTTTGGATTGAAATTCCATTTTTAATTTTATACAACTTTCATTTTTATTTTTATTCAACTTCCATTTTTATTCAATTTACTTTTCTTTTAAACTTCCTTTTTTATTTGATTTCCAAATAGATCGTTAAGGTATAGTGGTTTCGGGGTTGAACTTCCGCTTTTAATTTTCTGCAACTTTCCTTTTTATTTTTATTCAACTTCCATTTTTATTCAATTTACTTTTCTATTAAACTTCCTTTTTTATTTAATTTCCAAATAGATCGTTAAGGTATAGTGGTTTCGGGTTTGAACTTCCGCTTTTAATTTTCTGCAACTTTCATTTTTATTTTTATTCAACTTCCATTTTTATTCAATTTACTTTTCTATTAAACTTCTTTTTTTATTTAATTTCCAAATAGATCGCTGAGGTATAGTGGATTCTGGATTGAACTTCCATTTTTAATTTTATGCAACTTTTTTTTTTATTTATAATCTACTTCCGTTTTAATTCAATTTACTTTCCTATTAAACTTCCTTTTTTATTTAATTTCCAAGTAGATCGTTAAGGTATAGTGGTTTCTGGATTGAACTTCCATTTTTATTTTTATTTTACTTCCATTTTTAATCAATTTACTTTTCTATTAAACTTCCTTATTTATTTAATTTCCAAATAGATCGTTAAGGTATAGTGATTTTTGGATTGAACTTCCATTTTTAATTTTATGCAACTTTCATTTTTATTTTTATTCAACTTCCATTTTTATTCAATTTACTTTTCTATTAAACTTCCTTTTTTATTTGATTTCCAAATAGATCGTTAAGGTATAGTGGTTTCGGGATTGAACTTCCGCTTTTAATTTTCTGCAACTTTCCTTTTTATTTTTATTCAACTTCCATTTTTATTCAATTTACTTTCCTATTAAACTTCCTTTTTTATTTAATTTCCAAATAGATCGTTAAGGTATAGTGGTTTCGGGTTTGTACTTCCGCTTTTAATTTTCTGCAACTTTCATTTTTGTTTTTATTCAACTTCCATTTTTATTCAATTTACTTTTCTGTTAAACTTCCTCTTTTATTTAATTTCCAAATAGATCGTTAGGGTATAGTGGTTTCTGCATTGAACTTCCATATTTAATTTTCATCAACTTTCATTTTTATTTTTATTCAACTTCCATTTTTATTCAATTTACTTTTCTATTAAACTTCCTTTTTTATTTAATTTCCAAATAGATCGTTAAGGTATAGTGGTTTCTGGATTGAACTTCCATTTTTAATTTTATGCAACTTTCATTTTTATTTTTATTCAACTTCCATTTTTCTTCAATTTACTTTTCTATTAAACTTCCTTTTTTATTTAATTTCCAAATAGATCGTTAAGATATAGTGGTTTCTGGATTGAACTTCCATTTTTAATTTTATGCAACTTTCATTTTTATTTTTATTCAACTTCCATTTTTATTCAATTTACTTTTCTATTAAACTTCATTTTTTATTTAATTTCCAAATAGATCGTTAAGGTATAGTGGTTTCTGGATTGAACTTCCATTTTTAATTTTATGCAACTTTCATTTTTATTTTTATTCAACTTCCATTTTTATTCAATTTACTTTTCTATTAAACTTCCTTTTTTATTTATTTTCCAAATAGATCGTTAAGATATAGTGGTTTCTGGATTGAACTTCCGTTTTTAATTTTATGCAACTTTCATTTTTATTTTTATTCAATTTACTTTTCTATTAAACTTCCTTTTTTATTTAATTTCCAAATAGATCGTTAAGGTATAGTGGTTTCTGGATTGAAGTTCCATTTTTAATTTTATGCAACTTTCATTTTTATTTTTATTCCACTTCCATTTTTATTCAATTTACTTTTCAATTAAACTTCCTTTTTTATTTAATTTCCAAATAGATCGTTAAGGTATAGTGGTTTTTGGATTGAACTTCCATTTTTAATTTTATGCAACTTTCATTTTTATTTTTATTCAACTTCCATTTTTATTCAATTTACTTTTCTATTAAACTTCCTTTTTTATTTAATTTCCAAATAGATCGTTAAGGTATAGTGGTTTCGGGATTGAACTTCCACTTTTAATTTTCTGCAACTTACATTTTTATTTTTATTCAACTTCCATTTTTATTCAATTTACTTTTCTATTAAACTTCCTTTTTTATTTAAGTTCCAAATAGATCGTTAAGGTATAGTGGTTTCTGGATTGAACTTCCATTTTTAATTTATGCAACTTTTTTTTCTTATTTATAATCTACTTCCGATTTAATTCAATTTTCTTTCCTATTAAACTTCCTATTTTATTTAATTTCCAAGTAGATCGTTAAGGTATAGTGGTTTCTGGATTGAACTTCCATTTTTAATTTTATGCAACTTTCATTTTTATTTTTATTTTACTTCCATTTTTAATCAATTTACTTTTCTATTAAACTTCTTTTTTTATTTAATTTCCAAATAGATCGTTAAGGTATAGTGGTTTCGGGTTTGAAATTCCGCTTTTAATTTTCTGCAACTTTCATTTTTATTTTTATTCAACTTCCATTTTTATTCAATTTACTTTTCTGTTAAACTTCCTTTTTTATTTAATTTCCAAATAGATCGTTATGGTATAGTGGTTTCTGCTTTGAACTTCCATATTTAATTTTCTGCAACTTTCATTTTTATTTTTATTCAACTTCAATTTTTATTCAATTTACTTTTCTATTAAACTTCATTTTTTATTTAATTTTAAAATAGGTCGTTAAGGTATAGTGGTTTCTGGAATGAACTTCCATTTTTAATTTTCTGAAACTTCCAATTTTATTTTTATTTAACTTCCTTTTTTATTCAAGTTTCTTTTCTACTCAACTTCCTTTTTTATTTAATTTCCAAATAGATCGTTAAGGTATAGTGGTTTCGGGATTGAACTTCCGCTTTTAATTTTCTACAACTTTCCTTTTTATTTTTATTCCACTTCCATTTTTATTCAATTTACTTTTCTATTAAACTTCCTTTTTTATTTAATTTCCAAATAGATCGTTAAGGTATAGTGGTTTCGGGTTTGAACTTCCGCTTTTAATTTTCTGCAACTTTCATTTTTGTTTTTATTCAACTTCCATTTTTATTCAATTTACTTTTCTGTTAAACTTCCTCTTTTATTTAATTTCCAAATAGATCTTTAGGGTATAGTGGTTTCTGCATTGAACTTCCATATTTAATTTTCTGCAACTTTCATTTTTATTTTTATTCAACTTCCAATTTTATTCAATTTACTTTTCTTTTAAACTTCCTTTTTTATTTAATTTCCAAATAGATCGTTAAGGTATAGTGGTTTCTGGATTGAACTTCCATTTTTAATTTTATGCAACTTTTTTTTTTATTTATAATCTACTTCCGTTTTAATTCGATTTACTTTCCTATTAAACTTCCTTTTTTATTTAATTTCCAAGTAGATCGTTAAGGTATAGTGGTTTCTGGATTGAACTTCCGTTTTTAATTTTATGCAACTTTCATTTTTATTTTTATTTTACTTCCATTTTTAATCAATTTACTTTTCAATTAAACTTCCTTTTTTATTTAATTTCCAAATAGATCGTTAAGGTATAGTGGTTTTTGGATTAAACTTCCATTTTTAATTTTATGCAACTTTCATTTTTATTTTTATTCAACTTCCATTTTTATTCAATTTACTTTTCTTTTAAACTTCCTTTTTTATTTGATTTCCAAATAGATCGTTAAGGTACAGTGGTTTCGGGATTGAACTTCCGCTTTTAATTTTCTGCAACTTTCCTTTTTATTTTAATTCAACTTCCATTTTTATTCAATTTACTTTTCTATTAAACTTCATTTTTTATTTAATTTCCAAATAGATCGTTAAGGTATAGTGGTTTCGGGTTTGAACTTCCGCTTTTAATTTTCTGCAACTTTCATTTTTATTTTTATTCAACTACCATTTTTATTCAATTTACTTTTCTGTTAAACTTCCTTTTTAATTTAATTTCCAAATAGATCGTTAAGGTATAGTGGTTTCGGGATTGAACTTCCACTTTTAATTTTCTGCAACTTACATTTCTATTTTTATTCAACTTCCATTTTTATTCAATTTACTTTTCTATTAACCTTTCTTTTTTATTTAATTTCCAAATATATCGTTAAGGTATAGTGGTTTCTGGATTGAACTTCCATTTTTAATTTTATGCAACTTTTTTTTTTATTTATAATCTACTTCCGATTTAATTCAATTTACTTTCCTATTAAACTTCCTATTTTATTTAATTTCCAAGTAGATCGTTAAGGTATAGTGGTTTCTGGATTGAACTTCCATTTTTAATTTTATGCAACTTTCATTTTTATTTTTATTTTACTTCCATTTTTAATCAGTTTACTTTTCTATTAAACTACCTTTTTTATTTAATTTCCAAATAGATCGTTAAGGTATAGTGGTTTCGGGTTTGAACTTCCGCTTTTAATTTTCTGCAACTTTCATTTTTTTTTTTATTCAACTTCCATTTTTATTCAATTTACTTTTCTGTTAAACTTCCTTTTTTATTTAATTTCCAAATAGATCGTTAAGGTGTAGTGGTTTTTGGATTGAACTTGCATTTTTAATTTTATGCAACTTTCATTTTTATTTTTATTCAACTTCTATTTTTATTCAATTTACTTTTCTTTTAAACTTCCTTTTTTATTTGATTTCCAAATAGATCGTTAAGGTATAGTGGTTTCGGGATTGAACTTCCGCTTTTAATTTTCTGCAACTTTCCTTTTTATTTTTATTCAACTTCCATTTTTATTCAATTTACTTTTCTATTAAACTTCCTTTTTTATTTAATTTCCGAATAGATCGTTAAGGTATAGTGGTTTCGGGTTTGAACTTCCGCTTTTAATTTTCTGCAACTTTCATTTTTGTTTTTATTCAACTTCCATTTTTATTCAATTTACTTTTCTGTTAAACTTCCTCTTTAATTTAATTTCCAAATAGATCGTTAGGGTATAGTGGCTTCTGCATTGAACTTCCATATTTAATTTTCATCAACTTTCATTTTTATTTTTATTCAACTTCCATTTTTATTCAATTTACTTTTCTATTAAACTTCCTTTTTTATTTAATTTCCAAATAGATCGTTAAGGTATAGTGGTTTCTGGATTGAACTTCCGCTTTTAATTTTCTGCAACTTTCCTTTTTATTTTTATTCAACTTCCATTTTTATTGAATTTACTTTTCTATTAAACTTCCTTTTTTATTTAATTTCCAAATAGATCGTTAAGGTACAGTGGTTTCGGGTTTGAACTTCCGCTTTTAATTTTCTGCAACTTTCATTTTTGTTTTTATTCAACTTCCATTTTTATTCAATTTACTTTTCTATTAAACTTCCTTTTTTATTTAATTTCCAAATAGATCGTTAAGGTATAGTGGTTTCGGGATTGAACTTCCGCTTTTAATTTTCTGCAACTTTCCTTTTTAATTTTATTCAACTTCCATTTTTATTGAATTTACTTTTCTACTAAACTTCCCTTTTTATTTAATTTCCAAATAGATCGTTAAGGTATAGTGGTTTCGGGTTTGAACTTCCGCTTTTAATTTTCTGCAACTTTCATTTTTGTTTTTATTCAACTTCCATTTTTATTCAATTTACTTTTCTGTTAAACTTCCTCTTTTATTTAATTTCCAAATAGATCGTTAGGGTATAGTGGTTTCTGCATTGAACTTCCATATTTAATTTTCTACAAATTTCATTTTTATTTTTATTCAACTTCCATTGTTGTTCAATTTACTTTTCTATTAAACTTCCTTTTTTATTTAATTTCCAAATAGATCGTTAAGGTATAGTGGTTTCTGGATTGAACTTCCATTTTTAATTTTATGCAACTTTTTTTTTATTTATAATCTAATTCCGTTTTAATTCAATTTACTTTCCTATTAAACTTCCTTTTTTATTTAATTTCCAAGTAGATCGTTAAGGTATATTGGTTTCTGGATTGAACTTCCGTTTTTAATTTTATGCAACTTTCATTTTTATTTTTATTTTACTTCCATTTTTAATCAATTTACTTTTCAATTAAACTTCCTTTTTTATTTAATTTCCAAATAGATCGTTAAGGTATAGTGGTTTTTGGATTGAACTTCCATTTTCAATTTTATGCAACTTTCATTTTTATTTTTATTCAACTTCCATTTTTATTCAATTTACTTTTCTATTAAACTTCCTTTTTTATTTGATTTCCAAATAGATCGTTAAGGTATAGTGGTTTCGGGATTGAACTTCCGCTTTTAATTTTCTGCAACTTTCCTTTTTATTTTTATTCAACTTCCATTTTTATTCAATTTACTTTTCTATTAAACTTCCTTTTTTATTTCATTTCCAAATAGATCGTTAAGGTATGGTGGTTTCGGGTTTGAACTTCCGCTTTTAATTTTCTGCAACTTTCATTTTTATTTGTATTCTACTTCCGTTTTAATTCAATTTACTTTCCTATTAAACTTCCTTTTTTATTTAATTTCCAAGTAGATCGTTACGGTATAGTGGTTTCTGGATTGAACTTCCATTTTTAATTTTATGCAACTTTCATTTTTATTTTTATTTTACTTCCATTTTTAATCAATTTACTTTTCTATTAAACTTCCTTTTTTACTTAATTTCCAAATAGATCGTTAAGGTATAGTGGTTTTTGGATTGAACTTCCATTTTTAATTTTATGCTACTTTCATTTTTATTTTTATTCAATTTACTTTTCTATTAAACTTCCTTTTTTATTTGATTTCCAAATAGATCGTTAGGGTATAGTGGTTTCTGGAATGAACTTCCATTTTTAATTTTCTGCAACTTCCACTTTTATTTTTATTTAACATCCTTTTTTATTCAAGTTTCTTTTCTACTCAACTTCTTTTTTTATTTAATTTCCAAATAGATCGTTAAGGTATAGTGGTTATTCGATTGAACTTCTATTTTTAATTTTATGCAACTTTCATTTTTATTTTTATTCAACTTCCACTTTTATTCAATTTACTTTTCTGTTAAACTTTCTTTTTTATTCAATTTCCAAATAGATCGTGAAGGTATAGTGGTTTCTGGATTGAACATCCACATTTAATTTTCCGCAACTTTCATTTTAATTTTTATTCAACTTCCATTTTATGCAATTTACTTTTCTATTAAACTTCCTTTTTTATTTAATTTCCAAGTAGATCGTTAAGGTATAGTGGTTTCTGGATTGAACTTCCATATTTAATTTTCTGCAACTTTAATTTTTATTTTTATTCTACTTCCATTTTAATTCAATTTACTTTTCTATTAAACTTCCTTTTTTATTTAATTTCCAAATAGATCGCTAAGGTATAGTGGTTTCTGGATTGAACTTCTATTTTTAATTTTATGCAATTTTCATTTTTATTTTTCTTTTACTTCCATTTTTAATCAATTTACTTTTCTATTAAACTTCATTTTTTATTTAATTTTCAAATAGATCGTTAAGGTATAGTGGTTTCGGGAATGAACTTCCACTTTTAATTTTCTGAAACTTCCATTTTTATTTTTATTTGACTTCCTTTTTTATTCAAATTTCTTTTCTACTCAGCTTCCTTTTTTATTTAAGTTCCAAATAGATCGTTAGGGTATAGTGGTTTTTGGATTGAAATTCCATTTTTAATTTTATACAACTTTCATTTTTATTTTTATTCAACTTCCATTTTTATTCAATTTACTTTTCTTTTAAACTTCCTTTTTTATTTGATTTCCAAATAGATCGTTAAGGTATAGTGGTTTCGGGGTTGAACTTCCGCTTTTAATTTTCTGCAACTTTCCTTTTTATTTTTATTCAACTTCCATTTTTATTCAATTTACTTTTCTATTAAACTTCCTTTTTTATTTAATTTCCAAATAGATCGTTAAGGTATAGTGGTTTCGGGTTTGAACTTCCGCTTTTAATTTTCTGCAACTTTCATTTTTATTTTTATTCAACTTCCATTTTTATTCAATTTACTTTTCTATTAAACTTCCTTTTTTATTTAATTTCCAAATAGATCGCTAAGGTATAGTGGATTCTGGATTGAACTTCCATTTTTAATTTTATGCAACTTTTTTTTTTATTTATAATCTACTTCCGTTTTAATTCAATTTACTTTCCTATTAAACTTCCTTTTTTATTTAATTTCCAAGTAGATCGTTAAGGTATAGTGGTTTCTGGATTGAACTTCCATTTTTAATTTTATGCAACTTTCATTTTTATTTTTATTTTACTTCCATTTTTAATCAATTTACTTTTCTATTAAACTTCCTTGTTTATTTAATTTCCAAATAGATCGTTAAGGTATAGTGGTTTTTGGATTGAACTTCCATTTTTAATTTTATGCAACTTTCATTTTTATTTTTATTCAACTTCCATTTTTATTCAATTTACTTTTCTATTAAACTTCCTTTTTTATTTGATTTCCAAATAGATCGTTAAGGTATAGTGGTTTCGGGATTGAACTTCCGCTTTTAATTTTCTGCAACTTTCCTTTTTATTTTTATTCAACTTCCATTTTTATTCAATTTACTTTCCTATTAAACTTCCTTTTTTATTTAATTTCCAAATAGATCGTTAAGGTATAGTGGTTTCGGGTTTGTACTTCCGCTTTTAATTTTCTGCAACTTTCATTTTTATTTGTATTCTACTTCCGTTTTAATTCAATTTACTTTCCTATTAAACTTCCTTTTTTATTTAATTTCCAAGTAGATCGTTAAAGTATAGTGGTTTCTGGATTGAACTTCCATTTTTAATTTTATGCAACTTTCATTTTTATTTTTATTTTACTTCCATTTTTAATAAATTTACTTTTCTATTAAAATTCTTTTTTTATTTAATTTCCAAATAGATCGTTAAGGTATAGTGGTTTTTGGATTGAATTTCCATTTTTAATTTTATGCTACTTTCATTTTTATTTTTATTCAACTTCCATTTTTATTCAATTTACTTTTCTATTAAACTTCCTTTTTTATTTGATTTCCAAATAGATCGTTAAGGTATTGTGGTTTCTGGAATGAACTTCCATTTTCAATTTTCTGCAACTTCCACTTTTATTTTTATTTAACATCCTTTTTTATTCAAGTTTCTTTTCTACTCAACTTGCTTTTTTATTTAATTTCCAAATAGATCGTTAAGGTATAGTGGTTTTTGGATTGAACTTCTATTTTTAATTTTGGGCAACTTTCATTTTTATTTTTATTCAACTTCCATTTTTATTCAATTTACTTTTCTGTTAAACTTTCTTTTTTATTTAATTTCCAAATAGATCGTGAAGGTATAGTGGTTTCTGGATTGAACATCCACATTTAATTTTCCGCAACTTTGATTTTTATTTTTATTCAACTTCCATTTTTATGCAATTTACTTTTCTATTAAACTTCCTTTTTTATTTAATTTCCAAATAGTTCGTTAAGGTATAGTGGTTTCTGGATTGAACTTCCATATTTAATTTTCTGCAACTTTAATTTTTATTTTTATGCTACTTCCATTTTAATTCAATTTACTTTTCTATTAAACTTCCTTTTTTATTTAATTTCCAAATAGATCGCTAAGGTGTAGTGGTTTCTAGATTGAACTTCTATTTTTAATTTTATGCAACTTTCATTTTTATTTTTATTTTACTTCCATTTTTAATCAATTTACTTTTCTATTAAACTTCCTTTTTTATTTAATTTTCAAATAGATCGTTAAGGTATAGTGGTTTCTGGAATGAACTTCCATTCTTAATTTTCTGAAACTTCCATTTTTATTTTTATTTGACTTCCTTTTTTATTCAAGTTTCTTTTCTACTCAATATAGCGATCCCGGGTTTACCCTTGTTATACCGTGATCCGAACATGTGTCCGTGGATGTTAGTAGTTGTTTATTGTTTTGTTTACATCCTTTTTACTTCGTATTTGAGTTATAGGATGTGTTGGGCGGATTTGTTTCAGGTTGGTTGAGTTTAGAAACCAAAACTAGTTGCCCAGATTTTTGGCCTGTACGCTCGAGCGGAGGTGTTGGCGCTCGAGCGTAGATTACACCCATTCAGTATTTTCCTGTGCAGCGTTGTACGCTCGAGCGTGTTATTGGCCGCTCGAGCGGGGTTTGTCTGAGTGCCGCTCGAGCGTAGGGTTGGGAGCTCGAGCGGAGGCCTGGTTCTGCAAAAGTGCTGGGCGAGTGCATTTGGCGCTCGAGCGGGAGGTTGGCCGCTCGAGCGGAAGTCTGTGAGTGGCCGCTCGAGCGGGGTGTTTTACGCTCGAGCGGAGACCTGGGTTAAAGTCCCGAATTTGTGACTCTTTAAATCACTTTTTCACTTTCTCTTCTCTCTCTTACTTTTCCAAAATCACCATTGTTGAGCCTCTCACTCTAGACTCTACCTTCTCTCTAGGTTTTGATCTAGTAGGAGTGATTTACTCACCTTTGGCCTTTACAAAAAAGTTGTTGATCGTCGAGGGCTTCATTTTAATTTGAAAATCTCGGGTTTTGGAGCACGTTGGGTTTTGTCGTCTTCTCCTTTGGGACTCCGAATTTGAGGTAGGGATAACCTACTCCTCTCTATGGGTTTTGTCTTTAAATTTTGGTATTTTGAGATGTTGGGCTTGGTTTGGTAATTTTGTGAAAGTTTGGGGCTTTTGTGTAATTTTACAAAAGTTGGGGTTTTATTCATAATAAACCTAGATGCATGTTTGGCATAGAAAAAAATGGAATGATTGTTGAATCATTGATGAAGATGGGACCTAAGGGTTGAAATAGTAATTATGGAAAATGGCCTAATTACATTGTTTAATTAATTGAGATAATTAATTGGTGAGAAATGAGGAAATGAAATGTTGATTAAATATCCATTTGTGCATTTATTTTCTGTTTTAGAAATAACTGCTTGGGCTATCGGTGGAGGATAGTCGAGATTGTTGTAGACAATGCATGATGATTAGGTAAACGGAAACTAATCAATGGAATGTGTCATGGAACTTGACGGTTGATAGAATACATTAATTGTGTGTATTGTGTGATTGTATATAGAACCAATGTGTTTATATACGTTATGTGTAGAGGAGGAGATAGGGGATGTACTCCGCGGTTTAGGGGAAGATAGGGGATGTACCTCTAAACCGGATAGGTATTGAGAGGAGATAGGGGATGAACTCCGTAGACAGAGCTCATATGCTTGTCTAGAGAAGTGAAGATAGAGCTCATATGCTTATCTTTGTGAAGTGTGGATACAGCTTGTATGCTTATCTGTGGATATTGTTGATATACATATCTGTTGTAGAATGTGGATACAGCTTGTATGCTTATCTGTGGATATTGTTGATATACATATCTGTTGAGAATGTGGATATAGCTTTTATGCTTATCTGAATGTGAGATATAGTTTTTATACATATCTGTGGAAATGATGATAGAGCTAGAATGCTTATCTGTTGAAAAAGGGAAAATGAAAAGTAAATGGGACTTGTAAGTCGTTGACATAAATATGTAATTTATGTGATTGTATCAGTGTTGACCAGCTATCAATTGCTAATATTTAGTCATTGTCCATGGTTGGTTTAGTGTATTTCTACTGGGCTGTGGCTCACCCTATATGGGAATATCATTTTCAGGTACAGGAAGCATGCCACCTCCAAGGACATAGCTGGGAGGCTAGAGGCGGACATGTTTTGTTGTTTTACTTTTGATGTATTACATGTAACTTCAAGCCAAGGGCTTAATGTGTATCGAGTTAGTACTCTTTGTTGTAACCAAGTGTTAACTTGGAAAGCTGTAAGCCCGTAGGGCATTTTGTTATGATGTTAACATG
Organism: Camellia sinensis; assembly: GCF_055761805.1. NCBI lineage: Eukaryota > Viridiplantae > Streptophyta > Magnoliopsida > Ericales > Theaceae > Camellia > Camellia sinensis. The sequence continues at coordinate 41,120,856 of NW_028128987.1, read as the reverse complement.
TAATACTTATGTAATGAGACGCTAATGAATAATAGAAGGTGGATTTGTTTATACGTCAACGCATGTCTTATTTGTTGGGTTTAATGTTATTATTTTGAGGGCGTTACACTCAACTTCCTTTTTTATTTAATTTCCAAATAGATCGTTAAGGTATAGTGTTTAATGGATTGAAATTCCATTTTTAATTTTATGCAACTTTCATTTTTATTTTTATTCAACTTCCATTTTTATTCAATTTACTTTTCTTTTAAACTTCCTTTTTTATTTGATTTCCAAATAGATCGTTAAGGTATAGTGTTTTCGGGGTTGAACTTCCGCTTTTAATTTTCTGCAACTTTCCTTTTTATTTTTATTCAACTTCCATTTTTATTCAATTTACTTTTCTATTAAACTTCCTTTTTTATTTAATTTCCAAATAGATCGTTAAGGTATAGTGGTTTCGGGTTTGAACTTCCGCTTTTAATTTTCTGCAACTTTCATTTTTATTTTTATTCAACTTCCATTTTATTCAATTTACTTTTCTGTTAAACTTCCTCTTTTATTTAATTTCCAAATAGATCGTTAGGGTATTGTGGTTTCTGCATTGAACTTCCATATTTAATCTTCTGCAACTTTCATTTTTATTTTTATTCAACTTCCATTTTTATTCAATTTACTTTTCTATTAAACTTCCTTTTTTATTTAATTTCCAAATAGATCGCTAAGGTATAGTGGATTCTGGATTGAACTTCCATTTTTAATTTTATGCAACTTTTTTTTTATTTATAATCTACTTCCGTTTTAATTCAATTTACTTTCCTATTAAACTTCCTTTTTTATTTAATTTCCAAATAGATCGTTAAGGTATAGTGGTTTTTGGATTGAATTTCCATTTTTAATTTTATGCTACTTTCATTTTTATTTTTATTCAACTTCCATTTTTATTCAATTTACTTTTCTATTAAACTTCCTTTTTTATTTGATTTCCAAATAGATCGTTAAGGTATAGTGGTTTTTGGATTGAACTTCAATTTTTAATTTTATGCAACTTTCATTTTTATTTTTATTCAACTTCCATTTTTATTCAATTTACTTTTCTGTTAAACTTTCTTTTTTATTTAATTTCCAAATAGATCGTGAAGGTATAGTGGTTTCTGGATTGAACATCCACATTTAATTTTCCGCAACTTTCATTTTTATATTTATTCAACTTCCATTTTATGCAATTTACTTTTCTATTAAACTTCCTTTTTTATTTAATTTCCAAATAGATCGTTAAGGTATAGTGGTTTCTGGATTGAACTTCCATATTTACTTTTCTGCAACTTTAATTTTTATTTTTATTCTACTTCCATTTTAATTCAATTTACTTTTCTATTAAACTTCCTTTTTTATTTAATTTCCAAATAGATCGCTAAGGTGTAGTGGTTTCTGGATTGAACTTCTATTTTTAATTTTATGTAACTTTCATTTTTATTTTTATTTTACTTCCATTTTTAATCAATTTACTTTTCTATTAAACTTCCTTTTTTATTTAATTTTCAAATAGATCGTTAAGGTATAGTGGTTTCTGGAATGAACTTCCATTCTTAATTTTCTGAAACTTCCATTTTTATTTTTATTTGACTTCCTTTTTTATTCAAGTTTCTTTTCTACTCAACTTCCTTTTTTATTTAATTTCCAAATAGATCGTTAAGGTATAGTGTTTAATGGATTGAAATTCCATTTTTAATTTTATGCAACTTTCATTTTTATTTTTATTCAACTTCCATTTTTATTCAATTTACGTTTCTTTTAAACTTCCTTTTTTATTTGATTTCCAAATAGATCGTTAAGGTATAGTGGTTTCGGGATTGAACTTCCGCTTTTAATTTTCTGCAACTTTCCTTTTTATTTTTATTCAACTTCCATTTTTATTCAATTTACTTTTCTATTAAACTTCCTTTTTTATTTAATTTCCAAATAGATCGTTAAGGTATAGTGGTTTCGGGTTTGAACTTCCGCTTTTAATTTTCTGCAACTTTCATTTTTATTTTTATTCAACTTCCATTTTCATTCAATTTACTTTTCTGTTAAACTTCCTCTTTTATTAAATTTCCAAATAGATCGTTAGGGTATGGTGGTTTCTGCATTGAACTTCCATATTTAATTTTCTGCAACTTTCATTTTTATTTTTATTCAACTTCCATTTTTATTCAATTTACTTTTCTATTAAACTTCCTTTTTTATTTAATTTCCAAATAGATCGTTAAGGTATAGTGGTTTCTGGATTGAACTTCCATTTTTAATTTTATGCAACTTTTTTTTTTTATTTATAATCTACTTCCGCTTTAATTTAATTTACTTTCCTATTAAACTTCCTTTTTTATTTAATTTCCAAGTAGATCGTTAAGGTATAGTGGTTTCTGGATTGAACTTCCATTTTTAATTTTATGCAACTTTCATTTTTATTTTTATTTTACTTCCATTTTTAATCAATTTACTTTTCTATTAAACTTCCTTTTTTACTTAATTTCCAAATAGATCGTTAAGGTATAGTGGTTTTTGGATTGAACATCCATTTTTAATTTTATGCAACTTTCATTTTTATTTTTATTCAACTTCCATTTTTATTCAATTTACTTTTCTATTAAACTTCCTTTTTTATTTGATTTCCAAATAGATCGTTAAGGTATAGTGTTTTCGGGATTGAACTTCCGCTTTAATTTTCTGTAACTTTCCTTTTTATTTTTATTCAACTTCCATTTTTATTCAATTTACTTTTCTATTAAACTTCCTTTTTTATTTAATTTCCAAATAGATCGTTAAGGTATAGTGGTTTCGGGTTTGAACTTCCGCTTTTAATTTTCTGCAACTTTCATTTTTATTTGTATTCTACTTCCGTTTTAATTCCATTTACTTTCCTATTAAACTTCCTTTGTTATTTAATTTCCAAGCAGATCGTTAAAGTATAGTGGTTTCTGGATTGAACTTCCATTTGTAATTTTATGCAACTTTCATTTTTATTTTTATTTTACTTCCATTTTTAATAAATTTACTTTTCTATTAAACTTCCTTTTTTATTTAATTTCCAAATAGATCGTTAAGGTATAGTGGTTTTTGGATTGAACTTCCATTTTTAATTTTATGCTACTTTCATTTTTATTTTTATTCAACTTCCATTTTTATTCAATTTACTTTTCTATTAAACTTCCTTTTTTATTTGATTTCGAAATAGATCGTTAAGGTATAGTGGTTTCTGGAATGAACATCCATTTTTAATTTTCTGCAACTTCCACTTTTATTTTTATTTAACATCCTTTTTTATTCAAGTTTCTTTTCTACTCAACTTGCTTTTTTATTTAATTTCCAAATAGATCGTTAAGGTATAATGGTTTTTGGATTGAATTTCTATTTTTAATTTTATGCAACTTTCATTTTTATTTTTATTCAACTTCCATTTTTATTCAATTTACTTTTCTGTTAAACATTCTTTTTTATTTAATTTCCAAATAGATCGTGAAGGTACAGTGGTTTCTGGATTGAACATCCACATTTAATTTTCCGCAACTTTCATTTTTATTTTTATTCAACTTCCATTTTATGTAATTTACTTTTCTATTAAACTTCCTTTTTTATTTAATTTCCAAATAGATCGTTAAGGTATAGTGGTTTCTGGATTGAACTTCCATATTTAATTTTCTGCAACTTTAATTTTTATTTTTATTCTACTTCCATTTTAATTCAATTTACTTTTCTATTAAACTTCCTTTTTTATTTAATTTCCAAATAGATCGCTAAGGTATAGTGGTTTCTGGACTGAACTTCCATTTTTAATTTTATGCAACTTTCATTTTTATTTTTATTTTACTTCCATTTTTAATCAATTTACTTTTCTATTAAACTTCCTTTTTTATTTAATTTTCAAATAGATCGTTAAGGTATAGTGGTTTCTGGAATGAACTTCCATTTTTAATTTTCTGAAACTTCCTTTTTTGTTTTTATTTGACTTCCTTTTTTATTCAAGTTTCTTTTCTACTCAACTTCCTTTTTTATTTAATTTCCAAATAGATCATTAAGGTATAGTGGTTTCTAGATTGAACTTCCATTTTTAATTTTATGCAACTTTCATTTTTATTTATATTCAACTTCCATTTTTATTCAATTTACTTTTCTATTCAACTTCCTTTTTTATTTGATTTCCAAATAGATCGTTAAGGTATAGTGGTTTCGGGATTGAACTTCCGTTTTTAATTTTTTGCAACTTTCCTTTTTATTTTTATTCAACTTCCATTTTTATTCAATTTACTTTTCTATTAAACTTCCTTTTTTATTTAATTTCCAAATAGATCATTAAGGTATAGTGGTTTCGGGTTTGAACTTCCGCTTTTAATTTTCTGCAACTTTCATTTTTATTTGTATTCTACTTCCGTTTTAATTCAATTTACTTTTCTTTTAAACTTCCTTTTTTATTTAATTTCCAAATAGATCGTTAAGGTATAGTGGTTTCTGCATTGAACTTCCATTTTTAATTTTATGCAACTTTAATTTTTATTTTTATTCAACTTCCATTTTTATTCAATTTACTTTTCTATTAAACTTCCTTTTTTATTTGATTTCCAAATAGATTGTTAAGGTATAGTGGTTTCGGGATTGAACTTCTGCTTTTAATTTTCTGCAACTTCCCTTTTTATTTTTATTCAACTTCCATTTTTATTCAATTTACTTTTCTGTTAAACTCCGTTTTTCATTTAATTTCCAAATAGATCGTTAAGGTATAGTGGTTTCTGGATTGAACTTCCATTTTTAATTTTATGCCACTTTCGTTTTTATTTTTATTTTTTATTTAATTTCCAAATAGATCGTTAAGGTATAGTGGTTTTTGGATTGAACTTTCATTTTTAATTTTATGCAACTTTCATTTTTATTTTTATTCAACTTCCATTTTTATTCAATTTACTTTTCTTTTAAACGTCCTTTTTTATTTGATTTCCAAATAGATCGTTAAGGTATAGTGGTTTTTGGACTGAACTTCCATTTTTAATTTTATGCAACTTTCATTTTTATTTTTATTCAACTTCCATTTTTATTCAATTTACTTTTCTTTTAAACTTCCTTTTTTATTTGATTTCCAAATAGATCGTTAAGGTATAGTGGTTTTGGACTGAACTTCCATTTTTAATTTTATGCAACTTTCATTTTTATTTTTATTCAACTTCCATTTTTATTCAATTTACTTTTCTATTAAACTTCCTTTTTTATTTGATTTCCAAATAGATCGTTAAGGTATAGTGGTTTCGGGATTGAACTTCCGCTTTTAATATTTTGCAACTTTCCTTTTTATTTTTATTCAACTTCCATTTTTATTCAATTTACTTTTCTATTAAACTTCCTTTTTTATTTAATTTCCAAATAGATCATTAAGGTATAGTGGTTTCGGGTTTGAACTTCCGCTTTTAATTTTCTGCAACTTTCATTTTTATTTGTATTCTACTTCCGTTTTAATTCAATTTACTTTTCTTTTAAACTTCCTTTTTTATTTAATTTCCAAATAGATCGTTAAGGTATAGCGGTTTCTGCATTGAACTTCCATTTTTAATTTTATGCAACTTTCATTTTTATTTTTATTCAACTTCCATTTTTATTCAATTTACTTTTCTATTAAACTTCCTTTTTTATTTGATTTCCAAATAGATTGTTAAGGTATAGTGGTTTCGGAATTGAACTTCCGCTTTTAATTTTCTACAACTTCCCTTTTTATTTTTATTCAACTTCCATTTTTATTCAATTTACTTTTCTGTTAAACTCCGTTTTTCATTTAATTTCCAAATAGATCGTTAAGGTATAGTGGTTTCTGGATTGAACTTCCATTTTTAATTTTATGCCACTTTCATTTTTATTTTTATTTTTTATTTAATTTCCAAATAGATCGTTAAGGTCTAGTGGTTTCTGGATTGAACTTCCATTTTTAATTTTATGCAACTTTCATTTTTATTTTTATTCAACTTCCATTTTTATTCAATTTACTTTTCTTTTAAACTTCCTTTTTTATTTGATTTCCAAATAGATCGTTAAGGTATAGTGGTTTTTGGACTGAACTTCCATTTTTAATTTTATGCAACTTTCATTTTTATTTTTATTCAACTTCCATTTTTATTCAATTTACTTTTCTTTTATACTTCCTTTTTGATTTGATTTCCAAATAGATCGTTAAGGTATAGTGGTTTTTGGACTGAACTTGCATTTTTAATTTTATGCAACTTTCATTTTTATTTATATTCAACTTCCATTTTTATTCAATTTACTTTTCTATTAAACTTACTTTTTTATTTGATTTCCAAATACATCGTTAAGGTATAGTGGTTTCGGGATTGAACTTCCGCTTTTAATTTTTTGCAACTTTCCTTTTTATTTTTATTCAACTTCCATTTTTATTCAATTTACTTTTCTATTAAACTTCCTTTTTTATTTAATTTCCAAATAGATCGTTAAGGTATAGTGGTTTTTGGATTGAACTTCCATTTTTAATTTTATGCAACTTTCATTTTTATTTTTATCCAACTTCCATTTTTATTCAATTTACTTTTCTTTTAAACTTCCTTTTTTATTTGATTTCCAAATAGATCGTTAAGGTATAGTGGTTTTTGGACGAAACTTCCATTTTTAATTTTATGCAACTTTCATTTTTATTTATATTCAACTTCCATTTTTATTCAATTTACTTTTCTGTTAAACTTCCTTTTTTATTTGATTTCCAAATAGATTGTTAAGGTATAGTGGTTTCGGGATTGAACTTCCGCTTTTAATTTTTTGCAACTTTCCTTTTTATTTTTATTCAACTTCCATTTTTATTCAATTTACTTTTCTATTAAACTTCCTTTTTTATTTAATTTCCAAATAGATCATTAAGGTATAGTGGTTTCGGGTTTGAACTTCCGCTTTTAATTTTTTGCAACTTTCATTTTTATTTGTATTCTACTTCCGTTTTAATTCAATTTACTTTACTATTAAACTTCCTTTTTTATTTAATTTCCAAGTAGATCGTTAAGGTATAGTGGTTTCTAGATTGAACTTCCATTTTTAATTTTATGCAACTTTCATTTTTATTTTTATGTTACTTCCGTTTTTAATCAATTTACTTTTTCTATTAAACTTCTTTTTTTATTTAATTTCCAAATAGATCGTTAAGGCATAGTGGTTTCTGGAATGAATCTCCATTTTTAATTTTCTGCAACTACCATTTTTATTTTTATTTGACTTCCTTTTTTATTCAAGTTTCTTTTCTACTCAACTTCCTTTTTTATTTAATTTCCAAATAGATTGTTAAGGTATAGTGGTTTTTAGTTTGAACTTCCATTTTTAATTTTATGCAACTTTTATTTTTATTTTTATTCAACTTCCATTTTATGCAATTTACTTTTCTATTAAACTTCCTTTTTTATTTAATTTCCAAATAGATCGTTAAGGTATAGTGGTTTCGGGATTGAACTTCCATATTTAATTTTCTGCAACTTTCATTTTTATTTTTATTCAACTTCCATTTTTGTGCAATTTACTTTTCTATTAAACTTCCTTTTTTATTTAATTTCCAAATAGATCGTTAAGGTATATGTAAGAACCCGCATTTTCCATCTTAACCATGTTCATGAGCATTTGTATGATTATGATTTGTTAAGTTTGCATGTGTATGTTGTGACTTGTTTCGCTTGAGTTAATGTGATCCATGCCTTGATTTGATACCTTTGTGATTTGTCTAAGTGTTTTGTGCTTGCCGAAGTTACATTTAGCCGACGTTTTGCCTAGATCAATCCAAGCCGAAGTCATTCTCAGTCTGGAAGTGTCTTGGAACCCCTTGTCGACCTCCGTTCTTGCCTTGCCACATTAGCCGAGATGTCACCTTGCACCCTAGTGATCTCGTCCTGGAGTGGTACGACCTAGGCCGGGATGTGGCGCATCTAGGCCAAGATGTGGCACAGCTTAGTCAAGTGTTGTCCTTCCTAGCCGAGGTCATTGTCACCTTAGTTGCCGAAGTCCTTTTGTTAGCCGATGTCATCCCTTGCCGGAGTGCCATTCCGTGTAGCGTGTTAGATACGCCTCGTTATTAGCCAATGTCATTGCCTCGTCAGAATGCCCATACCGCTTTGCTTATTGAACACCCTTTCCACCATGCTTTGCCTGGTCTGTCAGCCACCTTTTCAGGGTGAACCCAACCAGTCGCCGCCACGTGTCCCAACAGAGGGATTAAGCCCAGAACCGAGTGAGAACACTTATCATTTTTAGTGTCATAACCTTGCCTTTTGGAGAGAGAAGCTCTAGGAGGAAAAGAGAAGTTCTAGAGTGAGAAGTAAGTCTTCAAGCTTGATTCCTTAAGATCGAACCGTTAGATCCGTGTTCTAAGGTTAGATTTTCGATCCGCTCTTGTTGTTCTTTATGTTTATGTTATTGCATTTGCATGATTGGAAATGATCTGTAAGCCATGCATCGTTTCGAAGCTCGATTCTAGAAAGAGAAAATGGCATCCATGTGTTCTTCAAGAAAAACCATGTTTTGATCCGAAAGCTTTTTGCCTAGACTCATGTTTTGTGTTTGATTCTTGCATAATTTTCAACTATGGGTACCCAGGTCCACGTTTTCAAACTCGTGGCATGAAAAATCCCAGATTTGTGATAACAGATTTTAATTGAACATTCATATTTTCATGTTTTCACGCTCATGTTCTTCATGTTCATCAGTAGAGAGAAACCCAGAGTTTCCCTACCTCCTTTCCTTGCATGTGGCCCTCGGGAACACACCTCGGCAAGGAGGTGTGGAACCTCGGCTTAGACCTGAATGGTGCCCGGTATGTTTTCCAAAATCATTTGCATGCATGTTAGACTTGTTTTGAGAAATATGTTCAAGTACGCTTTGCCATGTGATTGTAGGACTTGGACCTTGCTTGACCCCGACGTTTGAAGAATTAAGTGAGTGGTATTTTTGATAAAGCTATGTTACACTTGTTTTGATAAATCTTGTTTTGCCTTGTCTCGAAAAGTATTTGATCTAGCACGAATGACTATCCCTAATTGTATACCAAGCACTATCTTGTTTTGATGACATGTCTTGACAGTCCTTAGTGCTAGAGGACTCTAAACTTTTGCAGCACAGCTTGTCTTGACAGTCCTTAGTATAGCGACCCCGGTCTTTTCTCTTTAGATTATTGTATCCGGACTTAGGTTCCGTGGATCCTGTCATTACTTATTGGTTGTTGTTGTCCTTTAATCTCTTAGTATTTGAATTATAGGTCGTGTTGGACGGGTCTGTTACAGGTTGGTTGATAGTTGATGCCAATAGGTGATGCCCAGATTTTGGCCTTCACGCTCGAGCGGAGGTTTTAACGCTCGAGCGGGCCCTTCGTTGTTGCTTCTCCGCTCGAGCGGGAGTTTTGACGCTCGAGCGGGATTTTCCATCTCCCAGTATTTTGCTCTGCAGTTCTTCCGCTCGAGCGGTAGTTTTTACGCTCGAGCGTGATCCCTTGTTTTGTTCCTCCGCTCGAGCGGGGAGTTTGACGCTCGAGCGGGTGCAGCGCCTGCAAAACTTCTGAAAGGGTGCAATCGACGCTCGAGCGGCTTTCTTCACGCTCGAGCATGATTCTGTGTCTTACGCTCGAGCGGGGCTTTCTACGCTCGAGCGTAGAGTCGACTACATCAGTCCGTGATTTCACTTTTCTGATCACTTTTTGACCTACCTTTTCATCTCTTAACTTTTTAAAACCGCCCCTTGAGAGTCTCTCTCTCTACTCTTACCTTCTCTCCAAGATTTGATCTATTTCCGGTGATCTTCTACCCTAGTTCCTTTGGAAGAAAGGTAGAGCTTCACGAGATCTTTCTTTTAATCTGAAAAAGAGAGGATTTGGAGCACTTTGGATTTTGGGTCATCATCTCCATCTTCTCTATTTTAGTTGTGATCTTCAAGGTAGGGATTTCCTACTCTATTCTATAAGCTTTGTTCTAAGTTTGGTATTTTGGTAGGTTGGGGACACTTTGATAATTTTGGGAACAAAACCTGGTTAAATTGCTAAATTGATTGGAGTAATTAATTTAAGGAAAATTGGGGAATTTGGTTAAATCCATGAAATTGGGGAATTTATTGATTAAATGGTGTAGTTGGTTAATATAAATCACTCGCCTATTGAATTGTTGTTATATTTATTTCCAGTCTAGAAATAACTGTTTTGGGCTATCGGTGGAGGATAGTCGTGATTGTTGTAGGCATTGCATGTGGATTAGGAATAACTGAAACTAATCACATTGGTTAAGTCATTAATTTGACTATTGAATTAATACTGAAAATACGTGTATTGGTTGAGCATTGCATTTGCATATTGTGTGGGAGGAGATAGGGGATGTACTCCACGGTTTAGGGGAAGATATGGGATGGACCTCTAAACCGGATTTTTGTTTGGGAGGAGATAGGGGATGGACTCCATTAGCACCATTTTTATGTGTGCTTATTATATTGAAGTGTTTTTACATGATTATTGATACAGCACTAAAATGTGTATCAAATGGGAAGTATGAAGTGTTTTGATATGAGCATGAGTCTCATTTGTTTTGTTGATATTGGAAGTAATGTGATTATGTTATATAATTCACTGTTGTAAGTTTGGCCAGGTTCTGAGCCATGTTGATAATAATGGAAAGTGAAATGTGTCTTAGACATTAGTGTCATGAGACTGTTTAATAATAAAATTGATTATCTTGGTTAACCATCTATTGAATGCTATAGCTTTATTCAATGCTTATATTTGGTTTAGTATTTTTCTACTGGGCTGTGGCTCACCCTTTATGGGAACATCATTTTCAGGTTCAGGTGATAAGCTACCTCCACGGACTTAGCCTGGAAGGATTTGATGTTTGGGATGTTGAAGACTTGTCTTTAGTTATATGTTTTATTTTGTTATTTTTGAGATTTCTTGTAAACATTCAAGCCTAGGGCTTAACTTGTAAATGAGTTAGTACTCATCCTTTTTGTGTCCAAGTGTTAGCTTGGAAAGATGTAAGCCCTTAGGGCATTTATTTTGATGTTGCAGGATGGTACATGGGATGTCTTTCAATAAGAATACTCTGATGAATAACTCAAATGATTCGTTTGCTTTTATAAATGCATGTTAATGTTATGGTTATTATGGGTTTATTTTGAGGGCGTGACAACTTGGTATCGGAGCGTACCGGGTTTGAATACTTTGGGTACGTGGGAAGTGATTAGTATCACAATGGGTTCGTCTCGTTTGATAGAGACTTAGTGTAACGTTATATGCTTATATGATAACATGTTTATGTGATTATGTGGGTATGGAATGTAGTTTCTAGGATGTTGATTGGACCTTTGAGTTCTAGTAGTCTTGTTGGAAAGGCACTTGATCACTGCTGCTTCCAACCGGAACTATAGTAACGCATTGGGACTATCATTATCCGGGAATGAAATTCGTAGGTGCTTATGTGATTATGTGCTTACGTGGAATGAATTATTGTTGTCCATTGTATTAGGACGCGAGTGTTTAGCTTTGGCACATTTATTAATGTGCTAATGTCTTTGTTTCCTTTATTAGGATGTCAGGACGAGGACGAGGACGCGGTAGGCGTGGTAGGCCGGGTAGGCAGGAGGTGCCTGTGCCAGAGGAGATTCCGATAGTTCAGGAGGGAATTGGCCAGGCCAATGTGGCCGAGCCAGTAGGCCAGCAGGCTTTGGGCGCTTTAGCTCGAGAGATAGCGGGGGCATTCAGGGAGTCAGTAGGCATTCTCAGAGCTGAGAATCAAGCTCAGGCTGGTATTGTGGATGCAGGACCTTCCTTTCTGAAGAGGGAGTTCTTCCGGTCCAATCCGGATGAATTTGTGGGTGATCCTAAAGAGCCACTTAAGGCAGATGAATGGCTCGAACAGACAACGAAGACGTTTGAGATGCTTGGCATCGAAGACGAGGGGTTGAAAGTGACCTTGGCATCTTTCCAGTTGAAGGGGGATGCGGGTCAGTGGTGGAAGTTTACTAAGGGGTGTATAGGAGGTACGTGGGAGGCTTTTGTGAATGCTTTCCAGGAGAAGTTTTTATCTCCGGCAATTAGGGAGAAGCTGCGAGACCAGTTTTGTCAGCTTAAGCAGTCGAGTTCTTCTGTGGCCGAGTTTGAGGCTGCATTTACTAGTTTATCCAGGTTTGCACCTGAATTGGTGGCGTCTGAGGAACGCCGCTGTATTGAGTTTGAGAAGAAGTTGAGGCGTGGCCTCAAGCTGAGAGTTGGGGGAACTATGATTCGGGATTATGGGCGTTTGGTTGATGCTGCAGCCCACATGGAAATCATGATGCAGGAGGAGGAGGAAGGACAGAAGGGCTCCAAGAGGAGTCAGGATGGTCAGAGTGATGGTAGGAGACAGAAGGGTTTTAATCCCCAACAGTCTCAGAGTAGCTTTTCGAGATCGACTTTTCCTGTACCGAGTGCTAGTTCGGGGAAAGGCAGTCAGGGAGACATTACCTGTTTCAAGTGTGGTCAGTTGGGCCACAAGTCTCCAGTGTGTCCTCAGAGGGGAGGAGTTCAGAGAGCAGCATCTTCTTCGGCTCGATCTCAGAGCCAGAGTCAGGGTAGAGGCCAGCCACTCTCGTGTTATCAGTGTGGTCAGCCAGGGCATATGAAGAGGTATTGCCCGCAGTTGGGTGGCACACCTGGTGCATCTGGTTTGAGGCAGATTCAGGGTCAACAGCCAGCTCAGTCGGGTCAGGCCTCGAGGGCCAATCAGGGGGCTTCATCGTCTCAGTCGGTGCAACAATCTTATGCTCCTAGAGGTGAGCAGGTTGATCAGAGGTCATCTGGGCGCGTGTATGCTGTTACCGCGCAGGATCTTGTACCGGCTCCATCTGTTGTGAGAGGTACTTTCTTGTTTTGCAACTCGGTTGCTAATGTTTTGATTGATACGGGTGCATCTCATTCCTTTGTGTCTGCTGCATTTGCATCTGTTTTGGAGTTGGAGTTAGCACAGTTGGCATCTCCTATTTGTGTAGTGTCGCCTCTTGGGGGTGAATTGATTTTGAAACACGGTGTTAGGGGTTGTGATATAGAGGTTAATTACCATAGAATCCCATTTTCTTTTGTAGTTATGCCTATGAGAGGTTTCGATGTTATTTTGGGTATGGACTGGTTATCGTCATACCGGGCAATTATTGATTGCTACCGCCAGAGGGTCACTTGTTGTACCGTGAGCGGAGAGTATTTTCATTTTCTGGGGGACCGGGTTGGTGATGTGTTGCCACCGGGGTATGTTCGACGAGGAAGGAGTGAGCTTAGTGGGCTACTTGCTAACCTTTTGATTAGTGAGGATGATGAGACCCAGGTTGTGTTGCCAAGGGTGGTTTGTGAGTACTCGGACGTCTTTCCCGAGGATCTTGTTGGTTTGCCACCGCATCGAGAGATTCAATTCTCTATTGACCTAATGCCCGGCACGGCGCCGATCTCTATGTCACCTTATCGTTTTGCCCCAGCCGAGTTAGTTGAGTTGAAGATCCAACTCCAGGAGTTACTAGACAAGGGTTTTATACGCCCTAGTGTTTCGCCGTGGGGAGCACCGGCCCTCTTTGTTAAAAAGAAAGGTGGTGCTTTGAGACTTTGCATAGATTATCGGAAATTGAATCGGGCTACGGTTAAGAATAAGTACCCTATGCCTCGTATCGATGACCTGTTTGACCAGTTGAAGGGTTCCCGTTGTTTCTCGAAGATAGACTTGAGATCGGGTTACCACCAGTTGAGGGTCAGGGAAGAGGATATTCCGAAGACGGCATTCCGTACGCGGTATGGCCATTATGAGTTTTTGGTAATGCCATTCGGGCTCACCAATGCACCGGCAGTCTTTATGGACTTGATGAACCGGATCTTCCGGGAATTCTTGGATCAGTTTGTAGTCGTTTTTGTGGACGACATCCTTATCTATTCGCCTTCTGAGGAGGAGCACGAGGCACACTTGAGGGTGGTGCTTGAGTTACTTAGAGCCCATAGGCTGTATGCCAAGTTTGGGAAGTGTGAGTTCTGGCTGAGAGAAGTCAAATTCTTAGGCCATGTGGTATCCGGTGAAGGAGTGTCTGTTGATACATCCAAGGTAGAGGCAATGCAAGATTGGGCACAGCCTAAGAGTGTGTTTGAGATCCGCAGTTTCCTGGGGTTAGCTGGGTATTACCGTCGGTTTGTGAAAGACTTCTCCAGGTTAGCATCACCGTTGACTAGACTGACTCGGAAGGGAGTTAAATTTGTATGGAGTGAGACTTGTGAAAAGTCGTTTCAGGAGTTGAAAGTTAGACTGACTACCGCTCCAGTATTGATTATTCCAGAGAGAGGGTTGGGTTATGCAGTCTATTGTGACGCCTCACGAGAGGGTCTGGGTTGTGTATTAATGCAAGAAGGGAAAGTAGTTGCCTATGGTTCACGTCAGTTGAAAATTCACGAGCAGAATTACCCTACGCATGATCTAGAGTTTGCAGCTGTGATATTTGCCTTGAAGGTTTGGAGGCATTATCTTTATGGTGAGAGATTTGAGGTATTCTCGGATCATAAGAGTTTGAAATATTTGTTTACACAGAAAGACTTGAACTTGAGGCAGAGGAGGTGGATGGAGTTCATAGAGGATTATGACTTTGAATTGCATTATCATCCGGGAAAGGCCAATGTGGTGGCCGACGCCCTTAGCAGGAAACCTGTTGGTGACATAGCTAGTATAGCCATCCGAGAGTGGGAGATGTTAGGTGCACTTGGAGAGTTTGATTTGCTTCTGGGCGAATCCGTTGAGGCTGCGGCCTTGTTTTCTGTTGTTGCACAACCTACACTTGTGACTCGAGTGTTAGAGGCTCAGAGGGGCGACCTTGAGATAGAATCCCTCCGTGAGAAGATTTCTGGTGGGAAGGTTGAGAAAGGTTTGACGGTGTATCCCGACCTGAGTGTGAGATACCGAGACTGTCTATTTGTGCCGGAGTCTCATCGAGAGGAGGTACTCCGAGAGTTTCATCATTCACGCCTTGCGGTGCATCCGGGAGGTACTAAGATGTATCGGGATTTGGGTCGCCAGTTTTGGTGGCGGGGTATGAAGAGAGATGTGGCAGCTTTCGTATCTAAGTGCCTTATTTGTCAGCAAGTGAAGGCCGAACATCAGAGGCCAGCGGGTTTGTTGCAACCCTTGCCTATTGCCGAGTGGAAGTGGGAACATGTCACTATGGACTTCGTTGTGGGTCTTCCGAGGACTCAATGGGGTAGTGATGCTATTTGGGTAGTTGTGGACCGGTTGACTAAGTCGGCGCATTTTATTCCTATGCGTGTTAAAGATTCAGTTGATCATTTGGCCGATTTA
This sequence comes from Camellia sinensis, assembly GCF_055761805.1. NCBI lineage: Eukaryota > Viridiplantae > Streptophyta > Magnoliopsida > Ericales > Theaceae > Camellia > Camellia sinensis. The sequence continues at coordinate 41,105,545 of NW_028128987.1, read as the reverse complement.
TATATTCGGGACATAGTGAGGTTACACGGGGTTCCAGTGACGATCGTTTCAGATAGAGATCCTCGTTTTACTGCCAGGTTGTGGCAGAGCTTGCAGAGTGCCTTAGGCACTAAGTTGACCTTTAGCACAGCTTATCATCCTCAGACTGACGGGCAGTCTGAGCGTGCTATTCAGATCCTTGAGGATATGCTTCGGGGTTGTGTTCTTGACTTTGGTGGGTCGTGGGAGAGGCACTTGCCTTTGGTGGAGTTTGCCTACAACAACAGCTTCCAGTCTAGTATCGGTATGGCACCGTTTGAGGCCTTATACGGCCGACCGTGTAGGTCTCCTGTTTGTTGGGCCGAGGTGGGTGATGCACCTCTGTTAGGTCCGGAGTTAGTGAGGGAAACGACGGAGAAGGTTGAGCTTATCCGTAAGAGGCTTGTTACAGCCCAGAGTCGTCAGAAATCTTATGCCGACCGTAGGAGGAGACCTTTGGTGTTTGAGGTGAGTGATCATGTCTTTTTGAAGATATCACCAAGACGGGGATTGATGAGGTTTGGGAAGAGCGGGAAGTTGTCCCCTCGATTCATTGGTCCTTTTGAGATCCTTGAGAGGATTGGCGAGACTGCTTATCGTTTAGCTTTGCCGCCGCAGTTATCCGGAGTACATGACGTGTTTCATGTGAGTATGCTTCGGAAGTATGAGCCGGATCCATCACATGTATTGGATTGGACCGATTTAGTAGTTGATGAGGATGTCTCGTATGAAGAGAGACCGGTTAGGGTCTTGGATAAGCGGGATCAAGTCTTGCGAGGCAAGACCATTCCTTTGGTGAAAGTTTTGTGGAAACATCACGGGGTGGAGGAAGCCACATGGGAACGTGAGTTGGAAGTCCGCGAGAAATATCCGGACATGTTTAATGATTTGTAATCTTGTAGTTAGATTTTGTAATATTGTCAAACCTTAAAGTTTTTTTTATATGTCTTAAGCTGTAAAACATTTTGAATGTTTTGGTTAATGGCAATATTTTGGAACTTACCTCGAAATGGGAGTTTAATGGAACATTGTGTATATTGAATATATTGCAAATTGTTGAAATTGAAAGAAAATTGCATAGTGTTAATGCAGATTGAAATATATGTTTGTTTTGCATATTGTGGCATGCCTCTTAGTTGAGAGATGGAATGGCCGGTGTTGGGTCAAGTTGTTTATTATTGAGTTATCATATTGTTGGAATTTGAGAAAACTTGTTTTTAAAACCTTGTGCTTAATTTCGGGGACGAAATTCTTTTAAGGGGGGGAGGTTATAGCGACCCCGGTCTTTTCTCTTTAGATTATTGTATCCGGACTTAGGTTCCGTGGATCCTGTCATTACTTATTGGTTGTTGTTGTCCTTTAATCTCTTAGTATTTGAATTATAGGTCGTGTTGGACGGGCCTGTTACAGGTTGGTTGATAGTTGATGCCAATAGGTGATGCCCAGATTTTGGCCTTCACGCTCGAGCGGAGGTTTTAACGCTCGAGCGGGCCCTTCGTTGTTGCTTCTCCGCTCGAGCGGGAGTTTTGACGCTCGAGCGGGATTTTCCATCTCCCAGTATTTTGCTCTGCAGTTCTTCCGCTCGAGCGGTAGTTTTTACGCTCGAGCGTGATCCCTTGTTTTGTTCCTCCGCTCGAGCGGGGAGTTTGACGCTCGAGCGGGTGCAGCGCCTGCAAAACTTCTGAAAGGGTGCAATCGACGCTCGAGCGGCTTTCTTCACGCTCGAGCATGATTCTGTGTCTTACGCTCGAGCGGGGCTTTCTACGCTCGAGCGTAGAGTCGACTACATCAGTCCGTGATTTCACTTTTCTGATCACTTTTTGACCTACCTTTTCATCTCTTAACTTTTTAAAACCGCCCCTTGAGAGTCTCTCTCTCTACTCTTACCTTCTCTCCAAGATTTGATCTATTTCCGGTGATCTTCTACCCTAGTTCCTTTGGAAGAAAGGTAGAGCTTCACGAGATCTTTCTTTTAATCTGAAAAAGAGAGGATTTGGAGCACTTTGGATTTTGGGTCATCATCTCCATCTTCTCTATTTTAGTTGTGATCTTCAAGGTAGGGATTTCCTACTCTATTCTATAAGCTTTGTTCTAAGTTTGGTATTTTGGTAGGTTGGGGACACTTTGATAATTTTGGGAACAAAATCTGGTTAAATTGCTAAATTGATTGGAGTAATTAATTTAAGGAAAATTGGGGAATTTGGTTAAATCCATGAAATTGGGGAATTTATTGATTAAATGGTGTAGTTGGTTAATATAAATCACTCGCCTATTGAATTGTTGTTATATTTATTTCCAGTCTAGAAATAACTGTTTTGGGCTATCGGTGGAGGATAGTCGTGATTGTTGTAGGCATTGCATGTGGATTAGGAATAACTGAAACTAATCACATTGGTTAAGTCATTAATTTGACTATTGAATTAATACTGAAAATACGTGTATTGGTTGAGCATTGCATTTGCATATTGTGTGGGAGGAGATAGGGGATGTACTCCACGGTTTAGGGGAAGATAGGGGATGGACCTCTAAACCGGATTTTTGTTTGGGAGGAGATAGGGGATGGACTCCATTAGCACCATTTTTATGTGTGCTTATTATATTGAAGTGTTTTTACATGATTATTGATACAGCACTAAAATGTGTATCAAATGGGAAGTATGAAGTGTTTTGATATGAGCATGAGTCTCATTTGTTTTGTTGATATTGGAAGTAATGTGATTATGTTATATAATTCACTATTGTAAGTTTGGCCAGGTTCTGAGCCATGTTGATAATAATGGAAAGTGAAATGTGTCTTAGACATTAGTGTCATGAGACTGTTTAATAATAAAATTGATTATCTTGGTTAACCATCTATTGAATGCTATAGCTTTATTCAATGCTTATATTTGGTTTAGTATTTTTCTACTGGGCTGTGGCTCACCCTTTATGGGAACATCATTTTCAGGTTCAGGTGATAAGCTACCTCCACGGACTTAGCCTGGAAGGATTTGATGTTTGGGATGTTGAAGACTTGTCTTTAGTTATATGTTTTATTTTGTTATTTTTGAGATTTCTTGTAAACATTCAAGCCTAGGGCTTAACTTGTAAATGAGTTAGTACTCATCCTTTTTGTGTCCAAGTGTTAGCTTGGAAAGATGTAAGCCCTTAGGGCATTTATTTTGATGTTGCAGGATGGTACATGGGATGTCTTTCAATAAGAATACTCTGATGAATAACTCAAATGATTCGTTTGCTTTTATAAATGCATGTTAATGTTATGGTTATTATGGGTTTATTTTGAGGGCGTGACACTTAGTGCTAGAGGACTCTAAACTTTTGCAGCACAGCTTGTCTTGACAGTCCTTAGTGCTAGAGGACTCTAAACTTTTGCAGCACAGCTTGTCTTGACAGTCCTTAGTGCTAAAGGACTCTAAACTTTCGCAGCACAGCTTGTCTTGAAACTCTTGTCTTGATATGTCATCACCCCTTGAAATAAGTAGATGTTATTAACATCCAAGGAACTTGAAAGCCGGCAAATGAACTTGATTTCCCTCTTGATCGTAAAGTATGCTATGTATTGTTTTGAAAGAAATCTTGGATATCAATCATGCAAAACCTTTATTTCCAATATCATTCACTGAGTATCCAAGCTCACCCTCTCTATATATATGTAGGTGATGAACAAGAAGGCATTGAGGCCTAGACGTGATGCCGATGTATTTTTGGGTGCATTGCCGACATGTTTTGGATTTGCGTTTTGCATCGTCTTGAAGATTATGCTTCTCGGCTTATGTTTCTTTTGTTTGTTTTAGCATATGTCGGCTTGAGAAGCCTTTTGGTCAGGATGTATTTTGTATCTCATTCTTGTTGTATCTGAATTGTAAGACTTGTAAAGATGTTTGATGTATGACATTCCATTGGACTTATGCACGGCTCTCATGGACTACTCAGTTTATATATGTATATTTTGCTTCCGCTCTTGTAAGCCCCATATTTCATACTCTGATTGTGTGTGTTTTTGCAAGTCGGCCTTCGGTAATCTCGGATTACTGGCCATCACGGCACCAAACTACTAGGGGCGGTTTGGGGGCATGACAGTATAGTGGTTTCTGGAATGAACTTCCATATTTAATTTTCTGCAACTTCCATTTTTATTTTTATTCAACTTCCATTTTTATTCAATTTACTTTTCTATTAAACTTCCTTTTTTATTTAATTTCCAAATAGATCGTCAAAGTATGCTGGTTTTTGGATTGAACTTCCATTTTTAATTTTGTGCAACTTTCATTTTTATTTTTGTTCTACTTCCATTTTATGCAATTTACTTTTCTATTAAACTTCCTTTTTTATTTAATTTCCAAATAGATCGTTAAGGTATAGTGGTTTCGGGATTGAACTTCCATATTTAATTTTCTGCAACTTTCATTTTTATTTTTATTCAACTTCCATTTTATGCAATTTACTTTTCTATTAAACTTCCTTTTTTATTTAATTTCCAAATAGATCGTTATGGTATAGTGGTTTCTGGATTGAACTTCCATATTTAATTTTCTGCAAATTTCATTTTTATTTTTATTCAACTTCCATTTTTATTCAATTTACTTTTCTATGAAATTTCCTCTTTTATTTAATTTGCAAACAGATCGTTAAGGTATAGTGGTTTCTGGATTGAACTTCCATTTTTATTTTTATTCAACTTCCATTTTTATTCAATTTACTTTTCTATTACACTTTTTTTTATTTAATTTCCAAACAGATCGTTAAGGTAGAGTGGTTTCTGGATTGAACTTCCATATTTAATTTTCTGCAAATTTCATTTTTATTTTTATTCTACTTCCACTTTAATTGAATTTACTTTTCTATCAAACTCCCTTTTTTTATTTAATTTCCAAATAGATCGTTAAGGTATAGTGGTTTCGGGATTGAACTACCATATTTAATTTTCTGCAACTTTCATTTTTATTTTTATTCAACTTCCACTTTATGCAATTTACTTTTCTATTAAACTTCCGTTTTTATTTAATTTCCAAATAAATCGTTATGGTATAGTGGTTTCTGGATTGAACTTCCATATTTAATTTTCCGCAAATTTCATTTTTATTTTTATTCTACTTCTATTTTAAATCAATTTACTTTTCTATTAAACTTCCTTTTTTATTTAATTTCCAAATAGATCGTTAAGGTATAGTGGTTTCTAGATTCAACTTCCATATTTAATTTTCTGCAACTTCCATTTTTATTTTTATTCAACTTCCATTTTTATTCAATTTACTTTTCTATTAAACTTCCTTTTTTATTTAATTTCCAAATAGTTCGTTAAAGTATAGTGGTTTTTGGATTGAACTTCCATTTATAATTTTATGCAACTTTCATTTTTATTTTTATTCTACTTCCATTTTATGCAATTTACTTTTCTATTAAACTTCTTTTTTATTTTATTTCGAAATAGATCGTTAAGGTATAGTGGTTTCGGGACTGAACTTCCATATTTAATTTTCGGCAACTTTCATTTTTATTTTTATTCAACTTCCATTTTATGCAATTTACTTTTCTATTAAACTTCCTTTTTTATTTAGTTTCCAAATAGATCGTTAAGGTATAGTTGTTTCTGGATTGAACTTCCATATTTAATTTTCTGCAACTTCCATTATTATTTTTATTCAACTTCCATTTTTATTCGATTTGCTTTTCTATTAAACTTCTTTTTTTATTTAATTTCCAAATAGATCGTTAAGGTATAGTGTTTTCCGGATTGAACTTCCATATTTAATTTTCTGCAACTTCCATTTTTATTTTTATTCAACTTCCATTTTTATTCAATTTACTTTTCTATTAAACTTCCTTTTTTATTTAATTTCCAAATCGATCGTTAAAGTATAGTGGTTTTTGGATTGAACTTCCATTTTTAATTTTGTGCAACTTTCATTTTTATTTTTATTCTACTTCCATTTTATGCAATTTACTTTTCTATTAAACTTCCTTTTTTATTTAATTTCCAAATAGATCGTTAAGGTATAGTGGTTTCGGGATTGAACTTCCATATTTAATTTTCTGCAACTTTCATTTTTATTTTTATTCAACTTCCATTTTCTGCAATTTACTTTTCTATTAAACTTCCTTTTTTATTTAATTTCCAAATAAATCGTTATGGTATAGTGGTTTCTGGATTGATCTTCCATATTTAATTTTCTGCAAATTTCATTTTTATTTTTATTCTACTTCCATTTTAAATCAATTTACTTTTCTGTTAAACTTCCTTTTTTTATTTAATTTCCAAATAGATCGTTAAGGTATAGTGGTTTCTGGATTGAACTTCCATATTTAATTTTCTGCAACTTCAATTTTTATTTTTATTCAACTTCCATTTTTATTCAATTTACTTTTCTATTAAACTTCCTTTTTTATTTAATTTCCAAATAGATCGTTAAAGTATAGTGGTTTTTGGATTGAACTTCCATTTTTAATTTTATGCAACCTTCATTTTTATTTTTATTCTACTTCCATTTTATGCAATTTACTTTTCTATTAAACTTCCTTTTTTTATTTAATTTCCAAATAGATCGTTAAGGTATAGTGGTTTCGGGATTGAACTTCCATATTTAATTTTCGGCAACTTTCATTTTTTATTTTTATTCAACTTCCATTTTTACGCAATTTACTTTTCTATTAAACTTCCTTTTTTATTTAATTGCCAAATAGATCGTTAAGGTATAGGTGTTTCTGGATTGAACTTCCATATTTAATTTTCTGCAACTTCCATTTTTATTTTTATTCAACTTCCATTTTTATTTAATTTACTTTTCTATTAAACTTCCTTTTTTATTTAATTTCCAAATAGATAGTTAAGGTATAGTGGTTTCGAGATTGAACTTCCATATTTAATTTTCTGCAACTTTCATATTTATTTTTATTCAACTTCCATTTTATGCAATTCACTTTTCTATTAAACTTCCTTTTTTATTTAATTTCCAAATAGATAGTTATGGTATAGTGGTTTCTGGATTGAACTTCCATATTTAATTTTCTGCAAATTTCATTTTTATTTTTATTCAACTTCCATTTTTATTCAATTTACTTTTCTATCAAATTTCCACTTTTATTTAATTTGCAAACAGATCGTTGAGGTATAGTGGTGTTGGGATTGAACTTCCATATTTAATTTTCTGCAACTTCCATTTTTATTTTTATTCAACTTCCATTTTTATTCAAATTACTTTTCTATGAAACTTTCTTTTTTTATTTAATTTCCAAATAGATCGTTAAGGTATAGTGGTTTCTGGATTGAACTTCCATATTTAATTTTCTGCAAATTTCATTTTTATTTTCATTCTACTTCCATTTTAATTCAATTTACTTTTCTATTAAACTTCCTTTTTTTATTTAATTTCCAAATAGATCGTTAAGGTATAGTGGTTTCTGGATGGACCTTCCATATTTAATTTTCTGCAACATCCATTTTTATTTTTATTCAACTTCCATTTTTATTCAATTTACTTTTCTATTAAACTTCCTTTCTTATTTAATTTGCAAATCGATCGTTAAAGTATAGTGGTTTTTGGATTGAACTTCCATTTTTAATTTTATACAAATTTCATTTTTATTTTTATTCTACTTCCATTTTATGCAATTTACTTTTCTATTAAACTTCCTTTTTTATTTAATTTCCAAATAGATCGTTAAGGTATAGTGGTTTCGGGATTGAACTTCCATATTTAATTTTCTGCAACTTTCATTTTTATTTTTATTTAACTTCCATTTTATACAATTTACTTTTCTATTAAACTTCCTTTTTTATTTAATTTCCAAATAAATCGTTATGGTATAGTGGTTTCTGGATTGATCTTCCATATTTAATTTTCTGCAAATTTCATTTTTATTTTTATTCTACTTCCATTTTAAATCAATTTACTTTTCTGTTAAACTTCCTTTTTTTATTTAATTTCCAAATAGATCGTTAAGGTATAGTGGTTTCTGGATTGAACTTCCATATTTAATTTTCTGCAACTTCCATTTTTATTTTTATTCAACTTCCATTTTTATTCAATTTACTTTTCTATTATACTTCCTTTTTTATTTAATTTCCAAATAGATCGTTAAAGTATAGTGGTTTTTGGATTGAACTTCCATTTTTAATTTTATGCAACCTTCATTTTTATTTTTATTCTACTTCCATTTTATGCAATTTACTTTTCTATTAAACTTCCTTTTTTTATTTAATTTCCAAATAGATCGTTAAGGTATAGTGGTTTCGGGATTGAACTTCCATATTTAATTTTCGGCAACTTTCATTTTTTATTTTTATTCAACTTCCATTTTTACGCAATTTACTTTTCTATTAAACTTCCTTTTTTATTTAATTGGCAAATAGATCGTTAAGGTATAGGTGTTTCTGGATTGAACTTCCATATTTAATTTTCTGCAACTTCCATTTTTATTTTATTTACTTTTCTATTAAACTTCCTTTTTTATTTAATTTCCAAATAGATCGTTAAGGTATAGTGGTTTCGGGATTGAACTTCCATATTTAATTTTCTGCAACTTTCATTTTTATTTTTATTCAACTTCCATTTTATACAATTTACTTTTCTATTAAACTTCCTTTTTTATTTAATTTCCAAATAAATCGTTATGGTATAGTGGTTTCTGGATTGATCTTCCATATTTAATTTTCTGCAAATTTCATTTTTATTTTTATTCTACTTCCATTTTAAATCAATTTACTTTTCTGTTAAACTTCCTTTTTTTATTTAATTTCCAAATAGATCGTTAAGGTATAGTGGTTTCTGGATTGAACTTCCATATTTAATTTTCTGCAACTTCCATTTTTATTTTTATTCAACTTCCATTTTTATTCAAATTACTTTTCTATTATACTTCCTTTTTTATTTAATTCCCAAATAGATCGTTAAAGTATAGTGGTTTTTGGATTGAACTTCCATTTTTAATTTTATGCAACCTTCATTTTTATTTTTATTCTACTTCCATTTTATGCAATTTACTTTTCTATTAAACTTCCTTTTTTATTTAGTTTCCAAATAGATCGTTAAGGTATAGTTGTTTCTGGATTGAACTTCCATATTTAATTTTCTGCAACTTCCATTATTATTTTTATTCAACTTCCATTTTTATTCGATTTGCTTTTCTATTAAACTTCTTTTTTTATTTAATTTCCAAATAGATCGTTAAGGTATAGTGTTTTCCGGATTGAACTTCCATATTTAATTTTCTGCAACTTCCATTTTTATTTTTATTCAACTTCCATTTTTATTCAATTTACTTTTCTATTAAACTTCCTTTTTTATTTAATTTCCAAATCGATCGTTAAAGTATAGTGGTTTTTGGATTGAACTTCCATTTTTAATTTTGTGCAACTTTCATTTTTATTTTTATTCTACTTCCATTTTATGCAATTTACTTTTCTATTAAACTTCCTTTTTTATTTAATTTCCAAATAGATCGTTAAGGTATAGTGGTTTCGGGATTGAACTTCCATATTTAATTTTCTGCAACTTTCATTTTTATTTTTATTCAACTTCCATTTTCTGCAATTTACTTTTCTATTAAACTTCCTTTTTTATTTAATTTCCAAATAAATCGTTATGGTATAGTGGTTTCTGGATTGATCTTCCATATTTAATTTTCTGCAAATTTCATTTTTATTTTTATTCTACTTCCATTTTAAATCAATTTACTTTTCTGTTAAACTTCCTTTTTTTATTTAATTTCCAAATAGATCGTTAAGGTATAGTGGTTTCTGGATCGAACTTCCATATTTAATTTTCTGCAACTTCAATTTTTATTTTTATTCAACTTCCATTTTTATTCAATTTACTTTTCTATTAAACATCCTTTTTTATTTAATTTCCAAATAGATCGTTAAAGTATAGTGGTTTTTGGATTGAACTTCCATTTTTAATTTTATGCAACCTTCATTTTTATTTTTATTCTACTTCCATTTTATGCAATTTACTTTTCTATTAAACTTCCTTTTTTTATTTAATTTCCAAATAGATCGTTAAGGTATAGTGGTTTCGGGATTGAACTTCCATATTTAATTTTCGGCAACTTTCATTTTTTATTTTTATTCAACTTCCAGTTTTACGCAATTTACTTTTCTACTAAACTTCCTTTTTTATTTAATTGGCAAATAGATCGTTAAGGTATAGGTGTTTCTGGATTGAACTTCCATATTTAATTTTCTGCAACTTCCATTTTTATTTAATTTACTTTTCTATTAAACTTCCTTTTTGATTTAATTTCCAAATATATCGTTAAGGTATAGTGGTTTCGAGATTGAACTTCCATATTTAATTTTCTGCAACTTTCATATTTATTTTTATTCAACTTCCATTTTATGCAATTTAGTTTTCTATTAAACTTCCTTTTTTATTTAATTTCCAAATAGATCGTTATGGTATAGTGGTTTCTGGATTGAACTTCCATATTTAATTTTCTGCAAATTTCATTTTTATTTTTATTCAACTTCCATTTTTATTCAATTTACTTTTCTATGAAATTTCCACTTTTATTTAATTTGCAAACAGATCGTTGAGGTATAGTGGTGTTGGGATTGAACTTACATATTTAATTTTCTGCAACTTCCATTTTTATTCAAATTACTTTTCTATGAAACTTTCTTTTTTATTTAATTTCCAAATAGATCGTTAAGGTATAGTGGTTTCTGGATTGAACTTCCATATTTAATTTTCTGCAAATTTCATTTTTATTTTCATTCTACTTCCATTTTAATTCAATTTACTTTTCTATGAAATTTCCTCTTTTATTTAATTTGCAAACAGATCGTTAAGGTATAGTGGTTTCTGGATTGAACTTCCATATTTAATTTTCTGCAACTTCCATTTTTATTTTTATTCAACTTCCATTTTTATTCACTTTACTTTTCTATTAAACTTTCTTTTTTATTTAATTTCCAAATAGATCGTTAAGGTATAGTGGTTTCTGGATTGAACTTCCATATTTAATTTTCTGCAAATTTCATTTTTATTTTTATTCTACTTCCACTTTAATTCAATTTACTTTTCTATCAAACTTCCTTTTTTTATTTAATTTCCAAATAGATCGTTAAGGTATAGTGGTTTCCGGATTGAACTTCCATATTTAATTTTCTGCAACTTCCATTTTTATTTTTATTCAACTTCCATTTTTATTCAATTTACTTTTCTATTAAACTTCCGTTTTTATTTAATTTCCAAATCGATCGTTAAAGTATAGTGGTTTTTGGATTGAACTTCCATTTTTAATTTTATGCAACTTTCATTTTTATTTTTATTCTACTTCCATTTTATGCAATTTACTTTTCTATTAAACTACCTTTTTTATTTAATTTCCAAATAGATCGTTAAGGTATAGTGGTTTCGGGATTGAACTTCCATATTTAATTTTCTGCAACTTTCATTTTTATTTTTATTCAACTTCCATTTTATACAATTTACTTTTCTATTAAACTTCCTTTTTTATTTAATTTCCAAATAAATCGTTATGGTATAGTGGTTTCTGGATTGATCTTCCATATTTAATTTTCTGCAAATTTCATTTTTATTTTTATTCTACTTCCATTTTAAATCAATTTACTTTTCTGTTAAACTTCCTTTTTTTATTTAATTTCCAAATAGATCGTTAAGGTATAGTGGTTTCTGGATTGAACTTCCATATTTAATTTTCTGCAACTTTCATTTTTATTTTTATTCAACTTCCATTTTCTGCAATTTACTTTTCCATTAAACTTCCTTTTTTATTTAATTTCCAAATAAATCGTTATGGTATAGTGGTTTCTGGATTGATCTTCCATATTTAATTTTCTGCAAATTTCATTTTTATTTTTATTCTACTTCCATTTTAAATCAATTTACTTTTCTGTTAAACTTCCTTTTTTTATTTAATTTCCAAATAGATCGTTAAGGTATAGTGGTTTCTGGATTGAACTTCCATATTTAATTTTCTGCAACTTCAATTTTTATTTTTATTCAACTTCCATTTTTATTCAATTTACTTTTCTATTAAACTTCCTTTTTTATTTAATTTCCAAATAGATCGTTAAAGTATAGTGGTTTTTGGATTGAACTTCCATTTTTAATTTTATGCAACCTTCATTTTTATTTTTATTCTACTTCCATTTTATGCAATTTACTTTTCTATTAAACTTCCTTTTTTTATTTAATTTCCAAATAGATCGTTAAGGTATAGTGGTTTCGGGATTGAACTTCCATATTTAATTTTCGGCAACTTTCATTTTTTATTTTTATTCAACTTCCAGTTTTACGCAATTTACTTTTCTATTAAACTTCCTTTTTTATTTAATTGGCAAATAGATCGTTAAGGTATAGGTGTTTCTGGATTGAACTTCCATATTTAATTTTCTGCAACTTCCATTTTTATTTAATTTACTTTTCTATTAAACTTCCTTTTTTATTTAATTTCCAAATATATCGTTAAGGTATAGTGGTTTCGAGATTGAACTTCCATATTTAATTTTCTGCAACTTTCATATTTATTTTTATTCAACTTCCATTTTATGCAATTTAGTTTTCTATTAAACTTCCTTTTTTATTTAATTTCCAAATAGATCGTTATGGTATAGTGGTTTCTGGATTGAACTTCCATATTTAATTTTCTGCAAATTTCATTTTTATTTTTATTCAACTTCCATTTTTATTCAATTTACTTTTCTATGAAATTTCCACTTTTATTTAATTTGCAAACAGATCGTTGAGGTATAGTGGTGTTGGGATTGAACTTACATATTTAATTTTCTGCAACTTCCATTTTTATTTTTATTCAACTTCCATTTTTATTCAAATTACTTTTCTATGAAACTTTCTTTTTTATTTAATTTCCAAATAGATCGTTAAGGTATAGTGGTTTCTGGATTGAACTTCCATATTTAATTTTCTGCAAATTTCATTTTTATTTTCATTCTACTTCCATTTTAATTCAATTTACTTTTCTATGAAATTTCCTCTTTTATTTAATTTGCAAACAGATCGTTAAGGTATAGTGGTTTCTGGATTGAACTTCCATATTTAATTTTCTGCAACTTCCATTTTTATTTTTATTCAACTTCCATTTTTATTCAATTTACTTTTCTATTAAACTTTCTTTTTTATTTAATTTCCAAATAGATCGTTAAGGTATAGTGGTTTCTGGATTGAACTTCCATATTTAATTTTCTGCAAATTTCATTTTTATTTTTATTCTACTTCCACTTTAATTCAATTTACTTTTCTATCAAACTTCCTTTTTTTATTTAATTTCCAAATAGAACGTTAAGGTATAGTGGTTTCCGGATTGAACTTCCATATTTAATTTTCTGCAACTTCCATTTTTATTTTTATTCAACTTCCATTTTTATTCAATTTACTTTTCTATTAAACTTCCGTTTTTATTTAATTTCCAAATCGATCGTTAAAGTATAGTGGTTTTTGGATTGAACTTCCATTTTTAATTTTATGCAACTTTCATTTTTATTTTTATTCTACTTCCATTCTATGCAATTTACTTTTCTATTAAACTTCCTTTTTTATTTAATTTCCAAATAGATCGTTAAGGTATAGTGGTTTCGGGATTGAACTTCCATATTTAATTTTCTGCAACTTTCATTTTTATTTTTATTCAACTTCCATTTTCTGCAATTTACTTTTCTATTAAACTTCCTTTTTTATTTAATTTCCAAATAAATCGTTATGGTATAGTGGTTTCTGGATTGATCTTCCATATTTAATTTTCTGCAAATTTCATTTTTATTTTTATTCTACTTCCATTTTAAATCAATTTACTTTTCTGTTAAACTTCCTTTTTTTATTTAATTTCCAAATAGATCGTTAAGGTATAGTGGTTTCTGGATTGAACTTACATATTTAATTTTCTGCAACTTCAATTTTTATTTTTATTCAACTTCCATTTTTATTCAATTTACTTTTCTATTAAACTTCCTTTTTTATTTAATTTCCAAATAGATCGTTAAAGTATAGTGGTTTTTGGATTGAACTTCCATTTTTAATTTTATGCAACCTTCATTTTTATTTTTATTCTACTTCCATTTTATGCAATTTACTTTTCTATTAAACTTCCTTTTTTTATTTAATTTCCAAATAGATCGTTAAGGTATAGTGGTTTCGGGATTGAACTTCCATATTTAATTTTCGGCAACTTTCATTTTTTATTTTTATTCAACTTCCATTTTTACGCAATTTACTTTTCTATTAAACTTCCTTTTTTATTTAATTGCCAAATAAATCGTTAAGGTATAGGTGTTTCTGGATTGAGCTTACATATTTAATTTTCTGCAACTTCCATTTTTATTTTTATTCAACTTCCATTTTTATTTAATTTACTTTTCTATTAAACTTCCTTTTTTATTTAATTTCCAAATAGATCGTTAAGGTATAGTGGTTTCGAGATTGAACTTCCATATTTAATTTTCTGCAACTTTCATATTTATTTTTATTCAACTTCCATTTTATGCAATTTACTTTTCTATTAAACTTCCTTTTTTATTTAATTTCCAAATAGATCGTTATGGTATAGTGGTTTCTGGATTGAACTTCCATATTTAATTTTCTGCAAATTTCATTTTTATTTTTATTCAACTTCCATTTTTATTCAATTTACTTTTCTATCAAATTTCCACTTTTATTTAATTTGCAAACAAATCGTTGAGGTATAGTGGTGTTGGGATTGAACTTCCATATTTAATTTTCTGCAACTTCCATTTTTATTTTTATTCAATTTCCATTTTTATTCATATTACTTTTCTATGAAACTTTCTTTTTTTATTTAATTTCCAAATAGATCGTTAAGGTATAGTGGTTTCTGGATTGAACTTCCATATTTAATTTTCGGGAAATTTCATTTTTATTTTCATTCTACTTCCATTTTAATTCAATTTACTTTTCTATTAAACTTCTTTTTTTTTTTAATTTCCAAATAGATCGTTAAGGTATAGTGGTTTCTGGATTGACCTTCCATATTTAATTTTCTGCAACTTCCATTTTTATTTTTATTCAACTTCCATTTTTATTCAATTTACTTTTCTATTAAACTTCGTTTCTTATTTAATTTGCAAATCGATCGTTAAAGTATAGTGGTTTTTGGATTAAACTTCCATTTTTAATTTTATACAAATTTCATTTTTATTTTTATTCTACTTCCATTTTATGCAATTTACTTTTCTATTAAACTTCCATTTTTATTTAATTTCCAAATAGATCGTTAAGGTATAGTGGTTTCGGGATTGAACTTCCATATTTAATTTTCGGCAACTTTCATTTTTTATTTTTATTCAACTTCCATTTTTACGCAATTTACTTTTCTATTAAACTTCCTTTTTTATTTAATTGCCAAATAGATCGTTAAGGTATAGGTTTTTCTGGATGGAACTTCCATATTTAATTTTCTGCAACTTCCGTTTTTATTTTTATTCAACTTCCATTTTTATTTAATTTACTTTTCTATTAAACTTCCTTTTTTATTTAATTTCCAAATATATCGTTAAGGTATAGTGGTTTCGAGATTGAACTTCCATATTTAATTTTCTGCAACTTTCATATTTATTTTTATTCAACTTCCATTTTATGCAATTTACTTTTCTATTAAACTTCCTTTTTTATTTAATTTCCAAATAGATCGTTATGGTATAGTGGTTTCTGGATTGAACTTCCATATTTAATTTTCTGCAAATTTCATTTTTATTTTTATTCAACTTCCATTTTAAATCAATTTACTTTTCTATTAAACTTCCTTTTTTTATTTAATTTCCAAATAGATCGTTAAGGTATAGTGGTTTCTGGATTGAACTTCCATATTTAATTTTCTGCAACTTCCATTTTTATTTTTTTTCAAATGCCATTTTTATTCAATTTACTTTTCTATTAAACATCCTTTTTTATTTAATTTCCAAATAGATCGTTAAAGTATAGTGGTTTTTGGATTGCACTTCCATTTTTAATTTTATGCAACCTTCATTTTTATTTTTATTCTACTTCCATTTTATGCAATTTACTTTTCTATTAAACTTCCTTTTTTTATTTAATTTCCAAATAGATCGTTAAGGTATAGTGGTTTCGGGATTGAACTTCCATATTTAATTTTCGGCAACTTTCATTTTTTATTTTTATTCAACTTCCATTTTTACGCAATTTACTTTTCTATTAAACTTCCTTTTTTATTTAATTGCCAAATAGATCGTTAAGGTATAGGTTTTTCTGGATGGAACTTCCATATTTAATTTTCTGCAACTTCCGTTTTTATTTTTATTCAACTTCCATTTTTATTTAATTTCCAAATATATCGTTAAGGTATAGTGGTTTCGAGATTGAACTTCCATATTTAATTTTCTGCAACTTTCATATTTATTTTTATTCAACTTCCATTTTATGCAATTTACTTTTCTATTAAACTTCCTTTTTTATTTAATTTCCAAATAGATCGTTATGGTATAGTGGTTTCTGGATTGAACTTCCATATTTAATTTTCTGCAAATTTCATTTTTATTTTTATTCAACTTCCATTTTTATTCAATTTACTTTTCTATGAAATTTCCACTTTTATTTAATTTGCAAACAGATCGTTGAGGTATAGTGGTGTTGGGATTGAACTTACATATTTAATTTTCTGCAACTTCCATTTTTATTTTTATTCAACTTCCATTTTTATTCAAATTACTTTTCTATGAAACTTTCTTTTTTATTTAATTTCCAAATAGATCGTTAAGGTATAGTGGTTTCTGGATTGAACTTCCATATTTAATTTTCTGCAAATTTCATTTTTATTTTCATTCTACTTCCATTTTAATTCAATTTACTTTTCTATTAAACTTCCTTTTTTTATATAATTTCCAAATAGATCGTTAAGGTATAGTGGTTTCTGGATTGACCTTCCATATTTAATTTTCTGCAACTTCCATTTTTATTTTTATTCAACTTCCATTTTTATTCAATTTACTTTTCTATTAAACTTCCTTTCTTATTTAATTTGCAAATCGATCGTTAAAGTATAGTGGTTTTCGGATTGAGCTTCCATTTTTAATTTTATGAAACTTTCATTTTTATTTTTATTCTACTTCCATTTTATGCAATTTACTTTTCGATTAAACTTCCATTTTTATTTAATTTCCAAATAGATCGTTAAGGTATAGTGGTTACGGGATTGAACTTCCATATTTAATTTTCTGCAACTTTCATTTTTATTTTTATTCAACTTCCATTTTATGCAATTTACTTTTCTATTAAACTTCCTTTTTTATTTAATTTCCAAATAAATCGTTATGGTATAGTGGTTTCTGGATTGATCTTCCATATTTAATTTTCTGCAAATTTCATTTTTATTTTTATTCTACTTCCATTTTAAATCAATTTACTTTTCTGTTAAACTTCCTTTTTTTATTTAATTTCCAAATAGATCGTTAAGGTATAGTGGTTTCTGGATTGAACTTCCATATTTAATTTTCTGCAACTTCCATTTTTATTTTTATTCAACTGCCATTTTTATTCAATTTACTTTTCTATTAAACATCCTTTTTTATTTAATTTCCAAATAGATCGTTAAAGTATAGTGGTTTTTGGATTGAACTTCCATTTTTAATTTTATGCTACCTTCATTTTTATTTTTATTCTACTTCCATTTTATGCAATTTACTTTTCTATTAAACTTCCTTTTTTTATTTAATTTCCAAATAGATCGTTAAGGTATAGTGGTTTCGGGATTGAACTTCCATATTTAATTTTCGGCAACTTTCATTTTTTATTTTTATTCAACTTCCATTTTTACGCAATTTACTTTTCTATTAAACTTCCTTTTTTATTTAATTGCCAAATAGATCGTTAAGGTATAGGTTTTTCTGGATGGAACTTCCATATTTAATTTTCTGCAACTTCCATTTTTATTTTTATTCAACTTCCATTTTTATTTAATTTACTTTTCTATTAAACTTCCTTTTTTATTTAATTTCCCAATATATCGTTAAGGTATAGTGGTTTCGAGATTGAACTTCCATATTTAATTTTCTGCAACTTTCATATTTATTTTTATTCAACTTCCATTTTATGCAATTTACTTTTCTATTAAACTTTCTTTTTTATTTAATTTCCAAATAGATCGTTATGGTATAGTGGTTTCTGGATTGAACTTCCATATTTAATTTTCTGCCAATTTCATTTTTATTTTTATTCAACTTCCATTTTTATTCAATTTACTTTTCTATGAAATTTCCACTTTTATTTAATTTGCAAACAGATCGTTGAGGTATAGTGGTGTTGGGATTGAACTTACATATTTAATTTTCTGCAACTTCCATTTTTATTTTTATTCAACTTCCATTTTTATTCAAATTACTTTTCTATGATACTTTCTTTTTTATTTAATTTCCAAATAGATCGTTAAGGTATAGTGGTTTCTGGATTGAACTTCCATATTTAATTTTCTGCAAATTTCATTTTTATTTTCATTCTACTTCCATTTTAATTCAATTTACTTTTCTATTAAACTTCTTTTTTTTATATAATTTCCAAATAGATCGTTAAGGTATAGTGGTTTCTGGATTGACCTTCCATACTTAATTTTCTGCAACTTCCATTTTTATTTTTATTCAACTTCCATTTTTATTCAATTTACTTTTCTATTAAACTTCCTTTCTTATTTAATTTGCAAATCGATCGTTAAAGTATAGTGGTTTTCAGATTGAGCTTCCATTTTTAATTTTATGAAACTTTCATTTTTATTTTTATTCTACTTCCATTTTATGCAATTTACTTTTCGATTAAACTTCCTTTTTTATTTAATTTCCAAATAGATCGTTAAGGTATAGTGGTTTCGGGATTGAACTTCCATATTTAATTTTCTGCAACTTTCATTTTTATTTTTATTCAACTTCCATTTTATGCAATTTACTTTTCTATTAAACTTCCTATTTTATTTAATTTCCAAATAAATCGTTATGGTATAGTGGTTTCTGGATTGATCTTCCATATTTAATTTTCTGCAAATTTCATTTTTATTTTTATTCTACTTCCATTTTAAATCAATTTACTTTTCTGTTAAACTTCCTTTTTTTATTTAATTTCCAAATAGATCGTTAAGGTATAGTGGTTTCTGGATTGAACTTCCATATTTAATTTTCTGCAACTTCCATTTTTATTTTTATTCAACTGCCATTTTTATTCAATTTACTTTTCTATTAAACTTCCTTTTTTATTTAATTTCCAAATAGATCGTTAAAGTATAGTGGTTTTTGGATTGAACTTCCATTTTTAATTTTATGCTACCTTCATTTTTATTTTTATTCTACTTCCATTTTATGCAATTTACTTTTCTATTAAACTTCCTTTTTTTATTTAATTTCCAAATAGATCGTTAAGGTATAGTGGTTTCGGGATTGAACTTCCATATTTAATTTTCGGCAACTTTCATTTTTTATTTTTATTCAACTTCCATTTTTACGCAATTTACTTTTCTATTAAACTTCCTTTTTTATTTAATTGCCAAATAGATCGTTAAGGTATAGGTTTTTCTGGATTGAACTTCCATATTTAATTTTCTGCAACTTCCATTTTTATTTTTATTCAACTTCCATTTTTATTTAATTTACTTTTCTATTAAACTTCCTTTTTTATTTAATTTCCCAATATATCGTTAAGGTATAGTGGTTTCGAGATTGAACTTCCATATTTAATTTTCTGCAACTTTCATATTTATTTTTATTCAACTTCCATTTTATGCAATTTACTTTTCTATTAAACTTTCTTTTTTATTTAATTTCCAAATAGATCGTTATGGTATAGTGGTTTCTGGATTGAACTTCCATATTTAATTTTCTGCCAATTTCATTTTTATTTTTATTCAACTTCCATTTTTATTCAATTTACTTTTCTATGAAATTTCCACTTTTATTTAATTTGCAAACAGATCGTTGAGGTATAGTGGTGTTGGGATTGAACTTACATATTTAATTTTCTGCAACTTCCATTTTTATTTTTATTCAACTTCCATTTTTATTCAAATTACTTTTCTATGAAACTTTCTTTTTTATTTAATTTCCAAATAGATCGTTAAGGTATAGTGGTTTCTGGATTGAACTTCCATATTTAATTTTCTGCAAATTTCATTTTTATTTTCATTCTACTTCCATTTTAATTCAATTTACTTTTCTATTAAACTTCCTTTTTTTATATAATTTCCAAATAGATCGTTAAGGTATAGTGGTTTCTGGATTGACCTTCCATATTTAATTTTCTGCAACTTCCATTTTTATTTTTATTCAACTTCCATTTTTATTCAATTTACTTTTCTATTAAACTTCCTTTCTTATTTAATTTGCAAATCGATCGTTAAAGTACAGTGGTTTTCGGATTGAGCTTCCATTTTTAATTTTATGAAACTTTCATTTTTATTTTTATTCTACTTCCATTTTATGCAATTTACTTTTCTATTAAACTTCCTTTTTTATTTAATTTCCAAATAGATCGTTAAGGTATAGTGGTTTCGGGATTGAACTTCCATATTTAATTTTCTGCAACTTTCATTTTTATTTTTATTCAACTTCCATTTTATGCAATTTACTTTTCTATTAAACTTCCTTTTTTATTTAATTTCCAAATAGATCGTAATGGTATAGTGGTATCTGGATTGATCTTCCATATTGAATTTTCTGCAAATTTCATTTTTATTTTTATTCTACTTCCATTTTAAATCAATTTACTTTTCTGTTAAACTTCCTTTTTTTATTTAATTTGCAAACAGATCGTTAAGGTATAGTGGTTTCTGGATTGAACTTCCATATTTAATTTTCTGCAACTTCCATTTTTAATTTTATTCAACTGCCATTTTTATTCAATTTACTTTTCTATTAAACTTCCTTTTTTATTTAATTTCCAAATAGATCGTTAAAGTATAGTGGTTTCTAGATTGAACTTCCATTTTTAATTTTATGCTACCTTCATTTTTATTTTTATTCTACTTCCATTTTATGCAATTTACTTTTCTATTAAACTTCCTTTTTTTATTTAATTTCCAAATAGATCGTTAAGGTATAGTGGTTTCGGGATTGAACTTCCATATTTAATTTTCGGCAACTTTCATTTTTTATTTTTATTCAACTTCCATTTTTACGCAATTTACTTTTCTATTAAACTTCCTTTTTTATTTAATTGCCAAATAGATCGTTAAGGTATAGGTTTTTCTGGATTGAACTTCCATATTTAATTTTCTGCAACTTCCATTTTTATTTTTATTCAACTTCCATTTTTATTTAATTTACTTTTCTATTAAACTTCCTTTTTTATTTAATTTCCCAATATATCGTTAAGGTATAGTGGTTTCGAGATTGAACTTCCATATTTAATTTTCTGCAACTTTCATATTTATTTTTATTCAACTTCCATTTTATGCAATTTACTTTTCTATTAAACTTTCTTTTTTATTTAATTTCCAAATAGATCGTTATGGTATAGTGGTTTTTGGATTGAACTTCCATTTTTAATTTTATGCAACTTTCATTTTTATTTTTATTCTACTTCCATTTTTATTCAATTTACTTTTCTATGAAATTTCCACTTTTATTTAATTTGCAAACAGATCGTTGAGGTATAGTGGTGTTGGGATTGAACTTACATATTTAATTTTCTGCAACTTCCATTTTTATTTTTATTCAACTTCCATTTTTATTCAAATTACTTTTCTATGAAACTTTCTTTTTTATTTAATTTCCAAATAGATCGTTAAGGTATAGTTGTTTCTGGATTGAACTTTCATATTTAATTTTCTGCAAATTTCATTTTTATTTTCATTCTACTTCCATTTTAATTCAATTTACTTTTCTATTAAACTTCCTTTTTTTATTTAATTTCCAAATAGATCGTTAAGGTATAGTGGTTTCTGGATTGACCTTCCATATTTAATTTTCTGCAACTTCCATTTTTATTTTTATTCAACTTCCATTTTTATTCAATTTACTTTTCTATTAAACTTCCTTTCTTATTTAATTTGCAAATCGATCGTTAAAGTATAGTGGTTTTCGGATTGAACTTCCATTTTTAATTTTATGCAACTTTCATTTTTATTTTTATTCTACTTCCATTTTATGCAATTTACTTTTCTATTAAACTTCCTTTTTTATTTAATTTCCAAATAGATCGTTAAGGTATAGTGGTTTCGGGATTGAACTATCTTATTTAATTGTCTGCAACTTTCATTTTCATTTTTATTCAACTTCCATTTTATGCAATTTACTTTTCTATTAAACTTCCTTTTTTATTTAGTTTCCAAATAGATCGTAATGGTATAGTGGTATCTGGATTGAACGTCCATATTGAATTTTCTGCAAATTTCATTTTTATTTTTATTCAACTTCCATTTTTATTCAATTTACTTTTCTATGAAATTTCCTTTTTTATTTAATTTGCAAACAGATCGTTAAGGTATAGTGGTTTCTGGATTGAACTTCCATATTTAATTTTCTGCAACTTCCATTTTTATTTTTATTCAACTTCCATTTTTATTCAATTTACTTTTCTATTAAACTTTCTTTTTTATTTAATTTCCAAATAGATCGTTAAGGTACAGTGGTTTCTGGATTGAACTTCCATATTTATTTTTCTGCAAATTTCATTTTTATTTTTATTCTACTTCCACTTTAATTCAATTTACTTTTCTATCAAACTTCCTTTTTTTATTTGATTTCCAAATAGATCGTTAAGGTATAGTGGTTTCGGGATTGAACTTCCATATTTAATTTTCTTCAACTTTCATTTTTCTTTTTATTCAACTTCCACTTTATGCAATTTACTTTTCTATTAAACTTCCTTTTTTATTTAATTTCCAAACAGATCGTTATGGAATAGTGGTTTCTGGATTGAACTTCCATATTTAATTTTTCGCAAATTTCATTTTTATTTTTATTTTATATCCATTTAAAATCAATTTACTTTTCTATTAAACTTCCTTTTTTTATTTAATTTCCAAATAGATCGTTAAGGTATAGTGGTTTCTAGATTGAACTTCCATATTTAATTTTCTGCAACTTCCATTTTTATTTTTATTCAACTTCCATTTTTATTCAATTTACTTTTCTATTAAACTTCCTTTTTTATTTAGTTTCCAAATAGATCGTTAAAGTTTGGTGGTTTTTGGATTGAACTTCCATTTTTAATTTTATGCAACTTTCATTTTTATTTTTATTCTACTTCCATTTTATGCAATTTACTTTTCTATTAAACTTCCTTTTTTATTTAATTTCCAAATTGATCGTTAAGGTATAGTGGTTTCGGGATTGAACTTCCATATTTAATTTTCGGCAAATTTCATTTTTGTTTTTATTCAACTTCCATTTTTATGCAATTTCTTTTTCTATTAAACTTCCTTTTTTATTTAATTTCCAAATAGATCGTTAAGGTATAGTTGTTTCTGGATTGAACTTCCATATTTAATTTTCTGCAACTTCCATTTTTATTTTTATTCAACTTCCATTTTTATTCGATTTACTTTTCTATTAAACTTCCTTTTTTATTTAATTTCCAAATAGATCGTTAAGGTATAGTGGTTTTTGGATTGAACTTCCATTTTTAATTTTATGCAACTTTCATTTTTATTTTTATTCAACTTCCATTTTATGACTTTTACTTTTCTATTAAACATCCTTTTTTATTTAATTTCCAAATAGATCGTTAAGGTATAGTGGTTTCGGGATTGAACTATCTTATTTAATTTTCTGCAACTTTCATTTTCACTTTTATTCAACTTCCATTTTATGCAATTTACTTTTCTATTAAACTTCCTTTTTTATTTAGTTTCCAAATAGATCGTTATGGTATAGTGGTTTCTGGAATGAACTTCCATATTTAATTTTCTGCAAATTTCATTTTTATTTTTATTCAACTTCCATTTTTATTCAATTTACTTTTCTATGAAATTTCCTCTTTTATTTAATTTGCAAACAAATCGTTAAGGTATAGTGGTTTCTGGATTGAACTTCCATATTTAATTTTCTGCAACTTCCATTTTTATTTTTATTCAACTTCCATTTTTATTCAATTTACTTTTCTATTAAACTTTCTTTTTTATTTAATTTCCAAATAGATCGTTAAGGTATAGTGGTTTCTGGATTGAACTTCCATATTTAATTTTCTGCAAATTTCATTTTTATTTTTATTCTACTTCCACTTTAATTCAATTTACTTTTCTATCAAACTTCCTTTTTTTATTTAATTTCCAAATAGATCGTTAAGGTATAGTGGTTTCCGGATTGAACTTCCATATTTAATTTTCTGCAACTTTCATTTTTATTTTTATTCAACTTCCATTTTTATTCAATTTACTTTTCTATTAAACTCCCTTTTTTATTTAATTTCCAAACAGATTGTTAAAATATAGTGGTTTTTGGATTGAACTTCCATTTTTAATTTTATGCAACTTTCATTTTTATTTTTATTCTACTTCCATTTTATACAATTTACTTTTCTATTAAACTTCCTTTTTTATTTAATTTCTAAATAGATCGTTAAGGTATAGTGGTTTCGGGATTGAACTTCCATATTTAATTTTCGGCAACTTTCATTTTTATTTTTATTCAACTTCCATTTTTATGCAATTTCCTTTTCTATTAAACATCCTTTTTTATTTAATTTCCAAATAGATCGTTAAGGTATAGTGGTTTCGGGATTGAACTTTCTTATTTAATTTTCTGCAACTTTCATTTTCATTTTTATTCAACTTCCATTTTATGCAATTTACTTTTCTATTAAACTTCCTTTTTTATTTAGTTTCCAAATAGATCGTTATGGTATAGTGGTTTCTGGATTGAACTTCCATATTTAATTTTCTGCAAATTTCATTTTTATTTTTATTCAACTTCCATTTTTATTCAATTTACTTTTCTATGAAATTTCCTCTTTTATTTAATTTGCAAACAAATCGTTAAGGTATAGTGGTTTTTGAATTGAACTTCCATATTAAATTTTCTGCAACTTCCATTCTTATTTTTATTCAACTTCCATTTTTATTCAATTTACTTTTCTACTAAACTTTCTTTTTTATTTAATTTCCAAATAGATCGTTAAGGTATAGTGGTTTCTGGATTGAACTTCCATATTTAATTTTCTGCTAATTTCATTTTTATTTTTATTCTACTTCCACTTTAATTCAATTTACTTTTCTATCAAACTTCCTTTTTTTATTTGATTTCCAAATAGATCGTTAAGGTATAGTGGTTTCGGGATTGAACTTCCATATTTAATTATCTGCAACTTTCATTTTCATTTTTATTCAACTTCCATTTTATGCAATTTACTTTTCTATTAAACTTCCTTTTTTATTTAGTTTCCAAATAGATCGTTATGGTATAGTGGTTTCGGGATTGAACTTCCATATTTAATTTTCTGAAAATTTCATTTTTATTTTTATTCAACTTCCATTTTTATTCAATTTACTTTTCTATGAAATTTCCTCTTTTATTTAATTTGCAAACAGATCGTTAAGGTATAGTGGTTTCTGGATTGAACTTCCATATTTAATTTTCTGCAACTTCCATTTTTATTTTTATTCAACTTCCATTTTTATTCAATTTACTTTTCTATTAAACTTCCTTTTTTATTAAATTTGCAAATCGATCGTTAAAGTATAGTGGTTTTTGGATTGAACTTCCATTTTTAATTTTATGCAACTTTCATTTTTATTTTTATTCTACTTCCATTTTATGCAATTTACTTTTCTATTAAACATCCTTTTTTATTTAATTTCCAAATAGATCGTTAAGGTATAGTGGTTTCGGGATTGAACTATCTTATTTAATTTTCAGCAACTTTCATTTTCATTTTTATTCAACTTCCATTTTATGCAATTTACTTTTCTATTAAACTTCCTTTTTTATTTAGTTTCGAAATAGATCGTTATGGTATAGTCGTTTCTGGATTGAACTTCCATATTTAATTTTCTGCAAATTTCATTTTTATTTTTATTCAACTTCCATTTTTATTCAATTCACTTTTCTATGAAATTTCCTCTTTTATTTAATTTGCAAACAGATCGTTAAGGTATAGTGGTTTCTGGATTGAACTTCCATATTTAATTTTCTGCAACTTCCATTTTTATTTTTACTCAACTTCCATTTTTATTCAATTTACTTTTCTATTAAACTTTCTTTTTTATTTAATTTACAAATAGATCGTTAAGGTATAGTGGTTTCTGGATTGAACTTCCATATTTAATTTTCTGCAAATTCCATTTTTATTTTTATTCTACTTCCACTTTAATTCAATTTACTTTTCGATCAAACTTCCTTTTTTATTTAATTTCCAAATAGATCGTTCAGGTATAGTGGTTTCGGGATTGAACTTCCATATTTAATTTTCTGCAACTTTCATTTTTATTTTTATTCAACTTCCACTTTATGCAATTTACTTTTCTATTAAGCTTCCGTTTTTATTTAATTTCCAAATAGATCGTTATGGTATAATGGTTTCTGGATTGAACTTCCATATTTAATTTTCCGCAAATTTCATTTTTATTTTTATTCTACTTCTATTTTAAATCAATTTACTTTTCTATTGAACTTCGTTTTTTATTTAATTTCCAAATAGATCGGTAAGGTATAGTGGTTTCGGGAATGAACTTCCATATTTAATTTTCTGCAACTTCCATTTTTATTTTTATTCAACTTCCATTTTTATTCAATTTACTTTTCTATTAAACTTCCTTTTTTATTTAATTTTCAAATAGATCGTTAAAGTATAGTGGTTTTTGGATTGAACTTCCATTCATAATTTTATGCAACTTTCATTTTTATTTTTATTCTACTTCCATTTTATGCAATTTACTTTTCTATTAAACTTCCTTTTTTATTTAATTTCCAAATAGATCGTTAAGGTATAGTGGTTTCGGGATTGAACTTCCATATTTAATTTTCGGCAACTTTCATTTTTATTTTTATTCAACTTCCTTTTTTTATGCAATTTCCTTTTCTATTAAACTTCCTTTTTTATTTAATTTCCAAATAGATCGTTAAGGTATAGTTGTTTCTGGATTGAACTTCCATATTTAATTTTCTGCAACATCCATTTTTATTTTTATTCAACTTCCATTTTTATTCGATTTACTTTTCTATTAAACTTCTTTTTTTATTTAATTTCCAAATATATCGTTAAGGTATAGTGGTTTCCGGATTGAACTTCCATATTTAATTTTCTGCAACTTCCATTTTTATTTTTATTCAACTTCCATTTTTATTCAATTTACTTTTCTACTAAACTTCCTTTTTTATTTGATTTCCAAATCGATCGTTAAAGTAGAGTGGTTTTTGGATTGAACTTCCATTTTTAATTTTATGCAACTTTCATTTTTATTTTTATTCTACTTCCATTTTATGCAATTTACTTGTCTATTAAACTTCATTTTTTATTTAATTTCCAAATAGATCGTTAAGGTATAGTGGTTTCGGGATTGAACTTCCATATTGAATTTTCTGCAACTTTCTTTTTTATTTTTATTCAACTTCTATTTTATGCAATTTACTTTTCTATTAAACTTCCTTTTTTATTTAATTTCCAAATAGATCGTTCTGGTATAGTGGTTTCTGGATTGAACTTCCATATTTAATTTTCTGCAAATTTCATTTTTATTTTTATTCTACTTCCATTTTAAATCAATTTACTTTTCTGTTAAACTTCCTTTTTTTATTTAATTTCCAAATAGATCGTTAAGGTATAGTGGTTTCTGGATTGAACTTCCATATTTAATTTTCTGCAACTTCCATTTTTATTTTTATTCAACTTCCATTTTTATTCAATTTACTTTTCTATGAAACTTCCTTTTTTATTTAATTTCCAAATAGATCGTTAAAGTATAGTGGTTTTTGGATTGAACTTCCATTTTTAATTTTATGCAACCTTCATTTTTATTTTTATTCTACTTCCATTTTATGCAATTTACTTTTCTATTAAACTTCCTTTTTTTATTTCATTTCCAAATAGATCGTTAAGGTATAGTGGTTTCGGGATTGAACTTCCTTATTTAATTTTCGGCAACTTTCATTTTTATTTTTATTCAACTTCCATTTTTATGCAATTTACTTTTATATTAAACTTCCCTTTTTATTTAATTTCCAAATAGATCGTTAAGGTATAGTGGTTTCGGGATTGAACTTCCATATTTAATTTTCGGCAACTTTCATTTTTATTTTTATTCAACTTCCATTTTTTATGCAATTGCCTTTTCTATTAAACTTCCTTTTTTATTTAATTTCCAAATAGATCGTTAAGGTATAGTTGTTTCTGGATTGAACTTCCATATTTAATTTTCTGCAACTTCCATTTTTATTTTTATTAAACTTCCATTTTTATTCGATTTACTTTTCTATTAAACTTCTTTTTTTATTTAATTTCCAAATAGATCGTGAAGGTGTAGTGGTTTCCGGATTGAACTTCCATATTTAATTTTCTGCAACTTCCATTTTTATTTTTATTCAACTTCCATTTTTATTCAATTTACTTTTCTACTAAACTTCCTTTTTTATTTAATTTCCAAATCGAACGTTAAAGTATAGTGGTTTTTGGATTGAACTTCCATTTTTAATTTTATGCAACTTTCATTTTTATTTTTATTCTACTTCCATTTTATGCAATTTACTTTTCTATTAAACTTCCTTTTTTATTTAATTTCCAAATAGATCGTTAAGGTATAGTGGTTTAGGGCTTGAACTTCCATATTTAATTTTCTGCAACTTTCTTTTTTATTTTTATTCAACTTCCATTTTTATTCAATTTACTTTTCTATGAAATTTCCTCTTTTATTTAATTTGCAAACAGATCGTTAAGGTATAGTGGTTTCTGGATTGAACTTCCATATTTAATTTTCTGCAACTTCCATTTTTATTTTTATTCAACTTCCATTTTTATTCAATTTACTTTTCTATTAAACTTCCTTTTTTATTAAATTTGCAAATCGATCGTTAAAGTATAGTGGTTTTTGGATTGAACTTCCATTTTTAATTTTATGAAACTTTCATTTTTATTTTTATTCTACTTCCATTTTATGCAATTTACTTTTCTATTAAACATCCTTTTTTATTTAATTTCCAAATAGATCGTTAAGGTATAGTGGTTTCGGGATTGAACTATCTTATTTAATTTTCTGCAACTTTCATTTTCATTTTTATTCAACTTCCATTTTATGCAATTTACTTTTCTATTAAACTTCCTTTTTTATTTAGTTTCCAAATAGATCGTTATGGTATAGTCGTTTCTGGATTGAAATTCCATATTTAATTTTCTGCAAATTTCATTTTTATTTTTATTCAACTTCCATTTTTATTCAATTTACTTTTCTATGAAATTTCCTCTTTTATTTAATTTGCAAACAGATCGTTAAGGTATAGTGGTTTCTGGATTGAACTTCCATATTTAATTTTCTGCAACTTCCATTTTTATTTTTACTCAACTTCCATTTTTATTCAATTTACTTTTCTATTAAACTTTCTTTTTTATTTAATTTACAAATAGATCGTTAAGGTATAGTGGTTTCTGGATTGAACTTCCATATTTAATTTTCTGCAAATTCCATTTTTATTTTTATTCTACTTCCACTTTAATTCAATTTACTTTTCGATCAAACTTCCTTTTTTTATTTAATTTCCAAATAGATCGTTCAGGTACAGTGGTTTCGGGATTGAACTTCCATATTTAATTTTCTGCAACTTTCATTTTTATTTTTATTCAACTTCCACTTTATGCAATTTACTTTTCTATTAAGCTTCCGTTTTTATTTAATTTCCAAATAGATCGTTATGGTATAGTGGTTTCTGGATTGAACTTCCATATTTAATTTTCCGCAAATTTCATTTTTATTTTTATTCTACTTCTATTTTAAATCAATTTACTTTTCTATTAAACTTCGTTTTTTATTTAATTTCCAAATAGATCGGTAAGGTATAGTGGTTTCGGGATTGAACTTCCATATTTAATTTTCTGCAACTTCCATTTTTATTTTTATTCAACTTCCATTTTTATTCGATTTACTTTTCTATTAAACTTCTTTTTTTATTTAATTTCCAAATAGATCGTGAAGGTATAGTGGTTTCCGGATTGAACTTCCATATTTAATTTTCTGCAACTTCCATTTTTATTTTTATTCAACTTCCATTTTTATTCAATTTACTTTTCTACTAAACTTCCTTTTTTATTTAATTTCCAAATCGATCGTTAAAGTATAGTGGTTTTTGGATTGAACTTCCATTTCTAATTTTATGCAACTTTCATTTTTATTTTTATTCAACTTCTATTTTATGCAATTTACTTTTCTATTAAACTTCCTTTTTTATTTAATTTCCAAATAGATCGTTCTGGTATAGTGGTTTCTGGATTGAACTTCCATATTTAATTTTCTGCAAATTTCATTTTTATTTTTATTCAACTTCCATTTTTATTCAATTTACTTTTCTATTAAACTCACTTTTTTATTTAATTTCCAAATAGATCGTTAAAATATAGTGGTTTTTGGATTGAACTTCCATTTTTAATTTTATGCAACTTTCATTTTTATTTTTATTCTACTTCCATTTTATACAATTTACTTTTCTATTAAACTTCCTTTTTTATTTAATTTCTAAATAGATCGTTAAGGTATAGTGGTTTCGGGGTTGAACTTCCATATTTAATTTTCGGCAACTTTCATTTTTATTTTTATTCAACTTCCATTTTTATGCAATTTCCTTTTCTATTAAACATCCTTTTTTATTTAATTTCCAAATAGATCGTTAAGGTATAGTGGTTTCGGGATTGAACTTTCTTATTTAATTTTCTGCAACTTTCATTTTCATTTTTATTCAACTTCCATTTTATGCAATTTACTTTTCTATTAAACTTCCTTTTTTATTTAGTTTCCAAATAGATCGTTATGGTATAGTGGTTTCTGGATTGAACTTCCATATTTAATTTTCTGCAAATTTCATTTTTATTTTTATTCAACTTCCATTTTTATTCAATTTACTTTTCTATGAAATTTCCTCTTTTATTTAATTTGCAAACAAATCGTTAAGGTATAGTGGTTTTTGAATTGAACTTCCATATTAAATTTTCTGCAACTTCCATTCTTATTTTTATTCAACTTCCATTTTTATTCAATTTACTTTTCTACTAAACTTTCTTTTTTATTTAATTTCCAAATAGATCGTTAAGGTATAGTGGTTTCTGGATTGAACTTCCATATTTAATTTTCTGCTAATTTCATTTTTATTTTTATTCTACTTCCACTTTAATTCAATTTACTTTTCTATCAAACTTCCTTTTTTTATTTGATTTCCAAATAGATCGTTAAGGTATAGTGGTTTCGGGATTGAACTTCCATATTTAATTATCTGCAACTTTCATTTTCATTTTTATTCAACTTCCATTTTATGCAATTTACTTTTCTATTAAACTTCCTTTTTTATTTAGTTTCCAAATAGATCGTTATGGTATAGTGGTTTCGGGATTGAACTTCCATATTTAATTTTCTGAAAATTTCATTTTTATTTTTATTCAACTTCCATTTTTATTCAATTTACTTTTCTATGAAATTTCCTCTTTTATTTAATTTGCAAACAGATCGTTAAGGTATAGTGGTTTCTGGATTGAACTTCCATATTTAATTTTCTGCAACTTCCATTTTTATTTTTATTCAACTTCCATTTTTATTCAATTTACTTTTCTATTAAACTTCCTTTTTTATTAAATTTGCAAATCGATCGTTAAAATATAGTGGTTTTTGGATTGAACTTCCATTTTTAATTTTATGCAACTTTCATTTTTATTTTCATTCTACTTCCATTTTATGCAATTTACTTTTCTATTAAACATCCTTTTTTATTTAATTTCCAAATAGATCGTTAAGGTATAGTGGTTTCGGGATTGAACTATCTTATTTAATTTTCTGCAACTTTCATTTTCATTTTTATTCAACTTCCATTTTATGCAATTTACTTTTCTATTAAACTTCCTTTTTTATTTAGTTTCCAAATAGATCGTTATGGTATAGTGGTTTCTGGATTGAACTTCCATATTTAATTTTCTGCAAATTTCATTTTTATTTTTATTCAACTTCCATTTTTATTCAATTTAATTTTCTATGAAATTTCCACTTTTATTTAATTTGCAAACAGGTCGTTAAGATATAGTGGTTTCTGGATTGAACTTCCATATTTAATTTTCTGCAACTTCCATTTTTATTTTTACTCAACTTCCATTTTTATTCAATTTACTTTTCTATTAAACTTTCTTTTTTATTTAATTTACAAATAGATCGTTAAGGTATAGTGGTTTCTGGATTGAACTTCCATATTTAATTTTCTGCAAATTCCATTTTTATTTTTATTCTACTTCCAATTTAATTCAATTTACTTTTCGATCAAACTTCCTTTTTTTATTTAATTTCCAAATAGATCGTTCAGGTATAGTGGTTTCGGGATTGAACTTCCATATTTAATTTTCTGCAACTTTCATTTTTATTTTTATTCAACTTCCACTTTATGCAATTTACTTTTCTATTAAGCTTCCGTTTTTATTTAATTTCCAAATAGATCGTTATGGTATAGTGGTTTCTGGATTGAACTTCCATATTTAATTTTCCGCAAATTTCATTTTTATTTTTATTCTACTTCTATTTTAAATCAATTTACTTTTCTATTAAACTTCGTTTTTTATTTAATTTCCAAATAGATCGGTAAGGTATAGTGGTTTCGGGATTGAACTTCCATATTTAATTTTCTGCAACTTCCATTTTTATTTTTATTCAACTTCCATTTTTATTCAATTTACTTTTCTATTAAACTTCCTTTTTTATTTAATTTCCAACTAGATCGTTAAAGTATAGTGGTTTTTGGATTGAACTTCCATTCATAATTTTATGCAACTTTCATTTTTATTTTTATTCTACTTCCATTTTATGCAATTTACTTTTCTATTAAACTTCCTTTTTTATTTAATTTCCAAATAGATCGTTAAGGTATAGTGGTTTCGGGATTGAACTTCCATATTTAATTTTCGGCAACTTTCATTTTTATTTTTATTCAACTTCCATTTTTTATGCAATTTCCTTTTCTATTAAACTTCCTTTTTTATTTAATTTCCAAATAGATCGTTAAGGTATAGTTGTTTCTGGATTGAACTTCCATATTTAATTTTCTGCAACATCCATTTTTATTTTTATTCAACTTCCATTTTTATTCGATTTACTTTTCTATTAAACTTCTTTTTTTATTTAATTTCCAAATATATCGTTAAGGTATAGTGGTTTCCGGATTGAACTTCCCTATTTAATTTTCTGCAACTTCCATTTTTATTTTTATTCAACTTCCATTTTTATTCAATTTACTTTTCTACTAAACTTCCTTTTTTATTTGATTTCCAAATCGATCGTTAAAGTATAGTGGTTTTTGGATTGAACTTCCATTTTTAATTTTATGCAACTTTCATTTTTATTTTTATTCTACTTCCATTTTATGCAATTTACTTTTCTATTAAACTTCATTTTTTATTTAATTTCCAAATAGATCGTTAAGGTATAGTGGTTTCGGGATTGAACTACCATATTGAATTTTCTGCAACTTTCTTTTTTATTTTTATTCAACTTCTATTTTATGCAATTTATTTTTCTATTAAACTTCCTTTTTTATTTAATTTCCAAAAAGATCGTTCTGGTATAGTGGTTTCTGGATTGAACTTCCATATTTAATTTTCTGCAAATTTCATTTTTATTTTTATTCTACTTCCATTTTAAATCAATTTACTTTTCTGTTAAACTTCCTTTTTTTATTTAATTTCCAAATAGATCGTTAAGGTATAGTGGTTTCTGGATTGAACTTCCATATTTAATTTTCTGCAACTTCCATTTTTATTTTTATTCAACTTCCATTTTTCTTCAATTTACTTTTCTATGAAACTTCCTTTTTTATTTAATTTCCAAATAGATTGTTAAAGTATAGTGGTTTTTGGATTGAACTTTCATTTTTAATTTTATGCAACCTTCATTTTTATTTTTATTCTACTTCCATTTTATGCAATTTACTTTTCTATTAAACTTCCTTTTCTTATTTCATTTCCAAATAGATCGTTAAGGTATAGTGGTTTCGGGATTGAACTTCCTTATTTAATTTTCGGCAAATTTCATTTTTATTTTTATTCAACTTCCATTTTTATGCAATTTACTTTTATATTAAACTTCCCTTTTTATTTAATTTCCAAATAGATCGTTAAGGTATAGTGGTTTCGGGATTGAACTTCCATATTTAATTTTCGGCAACTTTCATTTTTATTTTTATTCAACTTCCATTTTTTATGGAATTGCCTTTTCTATTAAACTTCCTTTTTTATTTAATTTCCAAATAGATCGTTAAGGTATAGGTTTTTCGGGATTGAGCTTCCATATTTAATTTTCTGCAACTTCCATTTTTATTTTTATTCAACTTCCATTTTTATTCGATTTACTTTTCTATTAAACTTTTTTTTTTATTTAATTTCCAAATAGATCGTTAAGGTATAGTGGTTTCCGGATTGAACTTCCATATTTAATTTTCTGCAACTTCCATTTTTATTTTTATTCAACTTCCATTTTTATTCAATTTACTTTTCTACTAAACTTCCTTTTTTATTTAATTTCCAAATCGATCGTTAAAGTATAGTGGTTTTTGGATTGAACTTCCATTTTTAATTTTATGCAACTTTCATTTTTATTTTTATTCTACTTCCATTTTATGCAATTTACTTTTCTATTAAACTTCCTTTTTTATTTAATTTCCAAATAGATCGTTAAGGTATAGTGGTTTAGGGCTTGAACTTCCATATTTAATTTTCTGCAACTTTCTTTTTTATTTTTATTCAACTTCTATTTTATGCAATTTACTTTTCTATTAAACTTCCTTTTTTATTTAATTTCCAAATAGATCGTTCTGGTATAGTGGTTTCTGGATTGAACTTCCATATTTAATTTTCTGCAAATTTCATTTTTATTTTTATTCAACTTCCATTTTTATTCAATTTACTTTTCTATTAAACTTCCTTTTTTATTTAATTTCCAAATAGATCGTTAAAGTATAGCGGTTTTTGGATTGAACTTCCATTTTTAATTTTATGCAACTTTCATTTTTATTTTTATTCTACTTCCATTTTATGCAATTTACTTTTCTATTAAACTTCCTTTTTTATTTAATTTCCAAATAGATCGTTAAGGTATAGTGGTTTAGGGCTTGAACTTCCATATTTAATTTTCTGCAACTTTCTTTTTTATTTTTATTCAACTTCTATTTTAGGCAATTTACTTTTCTATTAAACTTCCTTTTTTATTTAATTTCCAAATAGATCGTTATGGTATAGTGGTTTCTGGATTGAACTTTCATATTTAATTTTCTGCAAATTTCATTTTTATTTTTATTCTACTTCCATTTTAAATCAATTTACTTTTCTGTTAAACTTCCTTTTTTTATTTCATTTCCAAATAGATCGTTAAGGTATAGTGGTTTCTGGATTGAACTTCCATATTTAATTTTCTGCAACTTCCATTTTTATTTTTATTCAACTTCCATTTTTATTCAATTTACTTTTCTATTAAACTTCCTTTTTTATTTAATTTCCAAATAGATCGTTAAAGTATAGTGGTTTTTGGATTGAACTTCCATTTTTAATTTTATGCAACCTTCATTTTTATTTTTATTCTACTTCCATTTTATGCAATATACTTTTCTATTAAACTTCCTTTTTTTATTTCATTTCCAAATAGATCGTTAAGGTATAGTGGTTTCGGGATTGAACTTCCATATTTAATTTTCGGCAACTTTCATTTTTATTTTTATTCAACTTCCGTTTTTATGCAATTTACTTTTCTATTAAACTTCCTTTTTTCTTTAATTTCCAAATAGATCGTTAAAGTATAGTTGTTTCTGGATTGAACTTCCATATTTAATTTTCTGCAACTTCCATTTTTATTTTTATTCAACTTCCATTTTTATTCAATTTACTTTTCTATTAAACTTCCTTTTTTATTTAATTTCCAAATAGATTGTTAAGGTATAGTGGTTTCGAGATTGAACTTCCATATTTAATTTTCTGCAACTTTCATATTTATTTTTATTCAACTTCCATTTTATACAATTTACTTTTCTGTTAAACTTACTTTTTTATTTAATTTCCCAATAGATCGTTATGGTATAGTGGTTTTGTGGATTGAACTTCCATATTTAATTTTCTGCAAATTTCATTTTTATTTTTCTTCAACTTCCATTTTTATTCAATTTACTTTTCTATGAAATTTCCACTTTTATTTAATTTGCAAACAGATCATTGAGGTATAGTGGTGTTGGGATTGAACTTCCATATTTAATTTTCTGCAACTTCCATTTTTATTTTTATTCAACTTCCATTTTTATTCAATTTACTTTTCTATGAAACTTTCTTTTTTATTTAATTTCCAAATAGATCGTTAAGGTATAGTGGTTTCTAGATTGAACTTCCATATTTAGTTTTCTGCAAATTTCATTTTTTTTATATTCTACTTCCATTTTAATTCAATTTACTTTTCTATTAAACTTCCTTTTTTTATTTCATTTCCAAATAGATCGTTAAGGTATAGTGGTTTCTGGATTGAACTTCCATATTTAATTTTCTGCAACTTCCATTTTTATTTTTATTCAACTTCCATTGACACAGCCTCTTCAATTCTAGTCAGCTGCTTACTGATAGTTTGGCAGATAAGATTGGTATAATTATTTTGTCTGGCTAAAGAGGATTCAGCTCGACTAAGTTTAGTAGATTGTGCATCTATGTATGCGGTGGCTGATAGAGGTTGTTTGGTAAGTTCACCGTTAGGTACCAACTCTAAGGATTGAGCAGGAGGATGAAGAGAATGGATGACTTGACCTTCAGTTGTGGTCCAAGCTTTGTACTGGTCTTCAATAACTATTAGTTTTGGTTGGGTAACCGTATTATACCATTCTACAAACGGTATTAATGTCTGGTGCAACTCAAGATGTTGGTAGTATTGAGTTTTATAATTAGCTAACTGTTCAGGGGTATGGTTGGTAAAATACCAATCTCGAAATGCTTTATATTGTTCCTGGCTAAATTCCTGGTTTAAAATTTTTCTATTTTCACTTCCTGGAGTAAAATCCATTAAAGATCAAAATTCATATCACTGGCCGTAGGGCTATCTGGAGAAGGTGTTGGAACTGGGGGAGCAGTATAAACACCATGTGGAATTTTATTTTGGGAAAGACGGATTCCTTGAATTTCTGATGTCATAGGATCTTCCTGTGGATCACTAGGTGGTCTACTAGGAGGCCTAGAGGGTATTTGTTGAAGTATATTTTCTATTTGTCTTCTGGTTGGAGTATTGTCAACAGATTGACGGCTAGATTCTGGATAGTCCACTTGGTAAGGAGGGATAGATCTAAAGCTGTTGTTAGAAAAGCTTCTGGGTGCTGTTCGGAAACTGGCATTAGAAGAATTGCTTCGAGTAAGCAAAGGTTTCTGGAATTGGAGATAAACATTACCTCCTTGAGTTTGAATAACATCATCGATGTTGTGTTGAATCATTGGTTTGGGTGGTACGGCGTTAGGAATTTCCCACCTATCTGGAAAAGTGATGTCTTTCCAAGCAATCATCTTGGGGACAGCAACTTGGCTACTGTAGAGGTTAGTCTCAATTAAGACTGTTTGGCCTGTTTCTGTTTTCTTTTTTACATAAGGATTTAAAGTTGTTAAAGCCTTTATGTAGATCCTGGAGTGTACAGAAAAGAGTGGAGTACCTGGTTTATAATTGTATCCATGGGTTAGAACTCTAAGTTCTAAAATATTGGATAAATTAGCGTCACAAAGTGCAACACTGAGATTTGGATATATATCAAAATATACTGGTCCATGAGACAAACTTGTCTCAATTGCTCCCATAAGTGAGGCTCGCCAATCAAGGCAGCGCCCATCACGAAGGGTGCATTGGATACTGGTGTTTTGGCCAAGAAGGGTCAAGGGTTTAAAAGCAATTTGTACCAATCCTATATGGATGTACTTATAATCTTTCAGAAAGGGGACAAAATCATTAACATGAATTAATCTAATAATTTCATCATTATTCTGAATACAAGATGCATGTTCAAATGTCTTGATTATTGTTCGGCTAAGAAATTGAAATTTTCCTTTTCTGTATATGGTGTAGGGATCTACAGATGGTATGGTCCATTTATCAAGGGCCTGTTTAACATCCTGATATGCAACTAATTCTGCAGCTTCGGCTAGAGAGGAGACAGTATTTCCTACAGTGGTTACTGATTCAGTTCCTGGTATTTCTACGGTATTTTCACTTTGTTCTGACATGGTTGTATTGTGATCATATATGTCTAATTTATTAGATTTATATTATTATTATATGTCAATTAAAACTTGGCTCTGATACCATGATTTTTACCTCATACCAGAAATTACTATTCCCGACCTACTCCTCCAGATATTCTTTATGAAGAAGCTTATTTGAATGAACAGAATAGTTACCATGGTAAAACCATTTATGAATGGAATATTGATGGTGAATCAGAATTTGGTATTTATAAAAAACTCCACCAGATGATGATGTATGCTACTGTATGTCGCCAATACAGTAATAATGATCAGGCCATAGCTAAATTTATTATCAATGGCTTTACCGGAATTCTTAAAGGTTGGTGGGATAATATTATCACTCCCCTACAACAAACTGAAATCTTGACCGCTGTCAAAG
This sequence comes from Camellia sinensis, assembly GCF_055761805.1. Taxonomy (NCBI): domain Eukaryota; kingdom Viridiplantae; phylum Streptophyta; class Magnoliopsida; order Ericales; family Theaceae; genus Camellia; species Camellia sinensis. The sequence goes on along the minus strand of NW_028128987.1, from coordinate 41,066,812 downwards.
TAGAACTTGATCCTACTACCAACCAGCAGGTCCAACAGTCTGATGCAGTGTACACCCTCATCCAAACAATTATCTACCATTTTGTTGGCACCAGTACCTCTACTCAGGACCGTGGTCGTGAGTTACTCCAGAATTTGCGTTGTCCTTCCTTAACCCATTTCCGATGGTATAAGGATGTTTTCCTTCTTAAGGTGACCCAACGCTCTGACGCTAACAGTACTCATTGGAAAGCCAAATTTATTGATGGCCTTCCTACCCTCTTTGCCGAACGTGTTAGGAAAAAACTTCGGGACCGCCATGACCGGATGTCTATTCCTTATGACCAGTACACTTATGGCCAACTTGTGTCCATTGTTACCGATGAAGGTCTTTCTTTGTGTAATGACCTCAAACTCCAGTATCAAATGAAACAACAAAATTTAACAGGCAGAAAAGAATTAGGAGAATTCTGTGACCAGTTTGCTTATGAGCCAGGAATTAAATACCCTGCTAAAACCAGAAAGATATCTCATAAGAAATCCTCTAAACCTTACAGAAAAAAGTCTTATCCCAAGACTAGCCATCCGAAACCTACCAAGAAGTTTTATCCGAAGAAATCTACCAGTAAACCCAAAGGTAAATCTAAATCAGAAGTTAAGTGCTATAAATGTGGCCAAACAGGACATTATGCTAATAGATGTAGATCTAAAGCTAAATCTAAAGTTAATGAATTAAACCTTGATCCAGGCATTAAAGACCAGTTAATCCAAGCCTTAGAAGCTGAAGAAATTTCAACTGAAGATGAAATCCCTTCTGATGATGAGCTTAACCAGTTATACTCTTCCTCCTCTGATGAAGATAATCCAGAAGAGCCATGTCCCTGTAGTACAAATCAGGAACAAATATCAGAAATTAATTACTGGAAATCCATAGTGGAAATGAATGGTTTACACTTAGGAGAACCAAGTAGTATAAATGTTTTAACAGATACCCAGAAGGATATGCTGGCTGTAGCGGATCAGATCCAGGATCCAGAAATAAAAATCAAGTATTTAAAAATGTGCTATGAACACCAACAGACAATAACAGACACTCCACCCATTCCAGATTATTCTTATAATCTCCAAACAGTTATTAACCGAATTCAGACTAAATCAGTAGTAGAACAACCAACTACTCTACAGGATTTAAAAATGGAAATTAATGTTCTTAAAACAGAAGTTAAACACTTGCAAACTGCTAGTGAAGCCGCTATTAAAGATATTAAGTATCTTCATACCCAAATTCCTAAACAGAAAGAAAAAGAAACTGAACAAAAACTTGATCTTAACAAACAAGAACCAGAATCTTCAACTCCTTATTTGTTGTTAGTTAATCAAGTTACTTTCCAGAAATGGTACATAAAAATCTCTTTCATGATCAAACCGGATTTTATCATTAAGAATGCTATTGCCTTAGTTGATAGTGGAGCAGATATGAACTGCATCCAAGAAGGTATAGTTCCAACCAGGTATTTTGAAAAAACTACCCAGAGTCTTACCAGCGCAAGTGGAAATTCTCTTCAGATCAGGTATAAAATTCCAGAAGCTTATATTTGTAATGAAGATCTCTGTCTTCCTACATCTTTTGTGCTAGTCAGAAATCTTGCTACAAATATCATTTTAGGCACACCTTTTCTTTGTCTTTTGATGCCTATCCAGAAAATTGATTCAACAGGTATTTACACCCAATTACAAGGAAAATCAGTGATTTTTGAATTTATCACTCAACCGTATACAAAAGAATTAGATCAAATTCGTGATTTAATTTCTGTTAAACAAAACCAGATAAATTTGATTCAAAAAGAAGTCTCCTTTTTGACAACAGAACAAAGGTTACAACAATCTTCTTTTCAACAGAAAATTAAATTAATTGAAAAAGAATTTCAAACAGAAGTTTGTGGTACTGTTCCTAATGCTTTTTGGAATCGCAAAAAGTATATTGTAACATTACCATATGAACCAGATTTTGATGAAAAATATATTCCAACTAGAGCTCGCCCTAGCCAAATGAAAAAGGAATATATGGAAATGTGCAAAACAGAAATTCAAGATCTTCTTATGAAGAAACTCATCCGTCCTAGTCACTCCCCGTGGAGTTGTACCGCCTTTTATGTGAATAAAAATGCAGAGTTAGAACGAGGTGTTCCTCGCCTTGTAATTAACTACAAGCCGTTAAATGAAAAATTAAAATGGATCCGATATCCTATTCCGAACAAAAAAGATCTTTTAGATCGTCTCCAGGATGCCATAATTTTTTCCAAATTTGATTTAAAATCAGGATATTGGCAAGTTGAAATTGCCGAACAGGATCGCTATAAAACAGCTTTTACAGTACCCTTTGGGCACTATGAATGGAATGTTATGCCTTTTGGCTTAAAAAATGCCCCTTCAGAATTTCAGCATATCATGAATGATATTTTTAATCCATTTACTGAATTTACTCTCTCTTATATTGATGATGTTTTAATTTTTTCTTCATCAATTGACCAGCATATAAAACATCTTAATATTTTTAAGAATGTTATTATCAGAAATGGTTTGGTTTTATCCGCCCCAAAGATGCAATTATTTCAAACCACTATCAGATATTTAGGACATAATATTTCTAATGGTAGTATTATTCCTATTAACCGAAGTATGGAGTTTGCCTCTAAATTTCCAGATGAAATTAAAGACAAAACTCAATTACAGCGATTTTTAGGTAGTCTTAATTATATTCGTGACTATTACCAGAATTTATCTGCAGATGCTAACATCTTGTATACCAGATTAAAAAAGAATCCACCTCCATGGTCTCCAGAACATACTTTAGCTGTTCAGAAAATTAAAGCTAAAGTCCAACAGTTACCTTGTTTAAATTTACCTAATCCTAAATGGAAGAAAATTGTTGAAACCGATGCTTCCAATGAAGGATTTGGTGGTATTTTAAAACAGTTTAATCCCAAGACTCAGAAAGAAGAACTTTTACGTTTTCATTCTGGGCATTGGAATCAAGCTGCTTTAAATTATCCGACCATTAAACAGGAATGTTTAGCCATAGTAAAATGTGTTATGAAATTCCAGGATGATTTATTAAACCAGCATTTTATCATCAGAGTAGATTGCTCTGCGGCTAAACAGATATTTAAACAGGATGTTAAAAATCTTGTTTCTAAACAGATATTCGTAAGCTGGCAGGGTTATTTATCCAATTTTGATTTTGATATTGAATATATTAAAGGAGAAACTAACTCTTTGCCTGACTTTTTGACCCGTGAATATTTACAGAAATCTGCAAATGACCAGTAGGGGCCAAAGAGGTCGAGGTCGTGGCCGGGGATCAAATCCTCGCTATGATCCATCCGAATATCCACCCCTCTCTCGTGGAGGAGGTCAAACCAGTAATCCAACGGCAAAGAATGTTCTCCTGAGGCCAGAAGACCCGTATACTCCTAACAGTCTTTCTGATGAAACGGTCCTTTGGATCGAACCGTCAGATGAACAGTGGATGACAGACCCGTGGGAGATTAAACGCCGTTATCTCACCACCCAACAGTCACCTCCTCATTTTGATCAATACAGATATATTTACGAACAGATACTCGTTGAAACTGGAGCCGTTGAAATCAAGCATACTTTGCATGATGCCAACAAGACTGCCAGTCCAATCCAATTCAGTAAAATGGTTATCCGTAATATTATGCCCATTGCTACTTGGGGCATCCATCCGCATACTACCCGGGATATTGATCTCCGGAATAAACAGACCAAATACTCTTACTGGGACTATATTGATGCCTTTACTCAGGTATTCTATTACCAGAACCCCATCAAGAATCATTCTTGGTTTATCCGTATCACGTCCGATGTCCTCAAAACCGATGTCCCTTCCTGGTTCCTCGTTTGGTGGGATAAGTTCGGACTTTCTCTTGACATTTTACCAGAATCAGTACGAACAGAATTTGATGAATGGCATGTTGCCTATTCCCGTGCCTATTCATATTTAAATAAAAACAGAGAAATATCAATCAGAAAAGCTATAGTCCATTTCTCTATCCGCTTTAGCATTCCATGGATCTGGAAATGGGACTTTGCCTGTGATTATCAGAATAAAATCCCCCGCTTAAAAAGAATTTATTTTATTAAATGGTGGGATAAAATGGATCTCAAGGATCTCATTCCAAAAATCCAACAGCATACCAAAGCTTGCTGGGACTCTGTCAAACAACCTGCTTTACCAACAGCATCCTCTTCTCCAGTTACTAATCCTTTTGTCCAAATGCAAAAGGAATTAAAACAGAAATTTCCTAACCTTTCAGATAATGAATTAATTCTTAAAAGTATGGATTATCTGAAAGAACAATTCCTCCAATCAGTTAATCCTGAAGATGACACCTCGATGAGGTCAGGTACCAGTCACACCCAATCAGAATCAGAAGCTGATCCAGCCGACCACGTGTTAGCAGGAGAATCGCAATCAGAAGATGAGGCAGAAGTCACTCTTGGCGACTTTTGGGACTCCTTTACAGCTGCCATAGCAGACAAGATGGCCCAGGACAAAGGCAATAAAGGAAAGGGCCCCGAGCTTTAAGAGCGTCGGCACAACAGGACAAACAACTTTTCAGAAAGCAGATGCTCCATCAGTATCAGGGATAAAAGATGCTCCCCACTACCGCCAGCTTTGAAGATAAGAAGATAGGTGTAATCTATCGGTGCAATAGAAGATGTCCACCTGTCCCTATGTAATAATTGTATCTTATCTTCTTTTGTCTATTTAAGGGATGGCCTTCACCCTTGTTGAGGCATTACGAAAATTCTAGTTTTTCTTTTGCTTTACTTCTTCCTCTCTTGTAATCTCTCTCACAACCCCCTCTTGTAAAATAATTTACTTCCTCAATAAAAGTTTACTATTCGTGTTTCAATATGTATGCCCTCTGTTAACTTGTTAGAACAGTTATTAACATTTTTAGATTTCTGGCAAACCCAAAAACAGCATTACCTTAACACACCTGTAGATCTTTATACCCAACAGTATATAGCTGAACGTCTTGCCGAGTGTAATCAGAGGATTGCTGAATTGCAGGTGCTGATCAACGAGAATCTGGTGAAGATACGATTAGCACGTCTGTCAACGACTTATGGGGATCAAACGGTCAATGCAATCTCTGCAACACGACCTAAACCCTACGCGACTTGGGTGACGTCCCACTAACCCTATCATTTAATTAATCATTTAATTAACCTTACAAAAGCACAAACCCAAGAATTAATACACACATAATAATGACATAAATAAAACAAATTAGGACATATATGATCTCATATTACCTTTACTGTTGGGGTGGCGGAGGCCTTCTGGCCGCCCAAGCCACCAGATTCTCGTTGATCAGCACCTGCAATTCAGCAATCCTCTGATTACACTCGGCAAGACGTTCAGCTATATACTGTTGGGTATAAAGATCTACAGGTGTGTTAAGGTAATGCTGTTTTTGGGTTTGCCAGAAATCTAAAAATGTTAATAACTGTTCTAACAAGTTAACAGAGGGCATACATATTGAAACACGAATAGTAAACTTTTATTGAGGAAGTAAATTATTTTACAAGAGGGGGTTGTGAGAGAGATTACAAGAGAGGAAGAAGTAAAGCAAAAGAAAAACTAGAATTTTCGTAATGCCTCAACAAGGGTGAAGGCCATCCCTTAAATAGACAAAAGAAGATAAGATACAATTATTACATAGGGACAGGTGGACATCTTCTATTGCACCGATAGATTACACCTATCTTCTTATCTTCAAAGCTGGCGGTAGTGGGGAGCATCTTTTATCCCTGATACTGATGGAGCATCTGCTTTCTGAAAAGTTGTTTGTCCTGTTGTGCCGACGCTCTTAAAGCTCGGGGCCCTTTCCTTTATTGCCTTTGTCCTGGGCCATCTTGTCTGCTATGGCAGCTGTAAAGGAGTCCCAAAAGTCGCCAAGAGTGACTTCTGCCTCATCTTCTGATTGCGATTCTCCTGCTAACACGTGGTCGGCTGGATCAGCTTCTGATTCTGATTGGGTGTGACTGGTACCTGACCTCATCGAGGTGTCATCTTCAGGATTAACTGATTGGAGGAATTGTTCTTTCAGATAATCCATACTTTTAAGAATTAATTCATTATCTGAAAGGTTAGGAAATTTCTGTTTTAATTCCTTTTGCATTTGGACAAAAGGATTAGTAACTGGAGAAGAGGATGCTGTTGGTAAAGCAGGTTGTTTGACAGAGTCCCAGCAAGCTTTGGTATGCTGTTGGATTTTTGGAATGAGATCCTTGAGATCCATTTTATCCCACCATTTAATAAAATAAATTCTTTTTAAGCGGGGGATTTTATTCTGATAATCACAGGCAAAGTCCCATTTCCAGATCCATGGAATGCTAAAGCGGATAGAGAAATGGACTATAGCTTTTCTGATTGATATTTCTCTGTTTTTATTTAAATATGAATAGGCACGGGAATAGGCAACATGCCATTCATCAAATTCTGTTCGTACTGATTCTGGTAAAATGTCAAGAGAAAGTCCGAACTTATCCCACCAAACGAGGAACCAGGAAGGGACATCGGTTTTGAGGACATCGGACGTGATACGGATAAACCAAGAATGATTCTTGATGGGGTTCTGGTAATAGAATACCTGAGTAAAGGCATCAATATAGTCCCAGTAAGAGTATTTGGTCTGTTTATTCCGGAGATCAATATCCCGGGTAGTATGCGGATGGATGCCCCAAGTAGCAATGGGCATAATATTACGGATAACCATTTTACTGAATTGGATTGGACTGGCAGTCTTGTTGGCATCATGCAAAGTATGCTTGATTTCAACGGCTCCAGTTTCAACGAGTATCTGTTCGTAAATATATCTGTATTGATCAAAATGAGGAGGTGACTGTTGGGTGGTGAGATAACGGCGTTTAATCTCCCACGGGTCTGTCATCCACTGTTCATCTGACGGTTCGATCCAAAGGACCGTTTCATCAGAAAGACTGTTAGGAGTATACGGGTCTTCTGGCCTCAGGAGAACATCCTTTGCCGTTGGATTACTGGTTTGACCTCCTCCACGAGAGAGGGGTGGATATTCGGATGGATCATAGCGAGGATTTGATCCCCGGCCACGACCTCGACCTCTTTGGCCCCTACTGGTCATTTGCAGATTTCTGTAAATATTCACGGGTCAAAAAGTCAGGCAAAGAGTTAGTTTCTCCTTTAATATATTCAATATCAAAATCAAAATTGGATAAATAACCCTGCCAGCTTACGAATATCTGTTTAGAAACAAGATTTTTAACATCCTGTTTAAATATCTGTTTAGCCGCAGAGCAATCTACTCTGATGATAAAATGCTGGTTTAATAAATCATCCTGGAATTTCATAACACATTTTACTATGGCTAAACATTCCTGTTTAATGGTCGGATAATTTAAAGCAGCTTGATTCCAATGCCCAGAATGAAAACGTAAAAGTTCTTCTTTCTGAGTCTTGGGATTAAACTGTTTTAAAATACCACCAAATCCTTCATTGGAAGCATCGGTTTCAACAATTTTCTTCCATTTAGGATTAGGTAAATTTAAACAAGGTAACTGTTGGACTTTAGCTTTAATTTTCTGAACAGCTAAAGTATGTTCTGGAGACCATGGAGGTGGATTCTTTTTTAATCTGGTATACAAGATGTTAGCATCTGCAGATAAATTCTGGTAATAGTCACGAATATAATTAAGACTACCTAAAAATCGCTGTAATTGAGTTTTGTCTTTAATTTCATCTGGAAATTTAGAGGCAAACTCCATACTTCGGTTAATAGGAATAATACTACCATTAGAAATATTATGTCCTAAATATCTGATAGTGGTTTGAAATAATTGCATCTTTGGGGCGGATAAAACCAAACCATTTCTGATAATAACATTCTTAAAAATATTAAGATGTTTTATATGCTGGTCAATTGATGAAGAAAAAATTAAAACATCATCAATATAAGAGAGAGAATATTCAGTAAATGGATATTTAGTGGTTTCTAGATTGAACTTCCATATTTAGTTTTCTGCAAATTTCATTTTTTTTATATTCTACTTCCATTTTAATTCAATTTACTTTTCTATTAAACTTCCTTTTTTTATTTCATTTCCAAATAGATCGTTAAGGTATAGTGGTTTCTGGATTGAACTTCCATATTTAATTTTCTGCAACTTCCATTTTTATTTTTATTCAACTTCCATTTTTATTCAATTTACTTTTCTATTAAACTTCCTTTTTTATTTAATTTGCAAATCGATCGTTAAAGTATATAGTGGTTTTTGGATTGAACTTCCATTTTTAATTTTATGCAACTTTCATTTTTATTTTTATTCTAGTTCCATTTTATGCAATTTACTTTTCTATTAAACTTCCTTTTTTATTTAATTTCCAAATAAATCGTTAACGTATAGTGGTATCGGGATTGAACTATCTTATTTAATTTTCTGCAACTTTCATTTTCATTTTTATTCAACTTCCATTTTATGCAATTTACTTTTCTATTAAACTTCCTTTTTTATTTAGTTTCCAAATAGATCGTTATGGTATAGTGGTTTCTGGATTGAACTTCCATATTTAATTTTCTGCAAATTTCATTTTTATTTTTATTCAACTTCCATTTTTATTCAATTTGCTTTTCTATGAAATTTCCTCTTTTATTTAATTTGCAAACAGATTGTTAAGGTACAGTGGTTTCAGGATTGAACTTCCATATTTAATTTTCTGCAACTTCCATTTTTATTTTTATTCAACTTCCATTTTTATTCAATTTACTTTTCTATTAAACTTCTTTTTTATTTAATTTCCAAATAGATCGTTAAGGTATAGTGGTTTTTGGATTGAACTTCCATATTTAATTTTCTGCAACTTCCATTTTTATTTTTATTCAACTTCCATTTTTATTCGATTTACTTTTCTATTAAACTTCATGTTTTATTTAATTTCCAAATAGATCGTTAAGGTATAGTGGTTTTTGGATTGAACTTCCATTTTTAATTTTATGCAACTTTCATTTTTATTTTTATTCTACTTCCATTTTATGACTTTTACTTTTCTATTAAACATCATTTTTTATTTAATTTCCAAATAGATCGTTAAGGTATAGTGGTTTCGGGATTGAACTATCTTATTTAATTTTCTGCAACTTTCATTTTCATTTTTATTCAACTTCAATTTTATGCAATTTACTTTTCTATTAAACTTCCTTTTTTATTTAGTTTCCAAATAGATCGTTAAGGTATAGTGGTTTCTGGATTGAACTTCCATATTTAATTTTCTGCAAATTTCATTTTTATTTTTATTCTACTTCCACTTTAATTCAATTTGCTTTTCTATCAAACTACCTTTTTTTATTTAATTTCCAAATAGTTCGTTAAGGTATAGTGGTTTCGGGATTGAACTTCCATATTTAATTTTCTGCAACTTTCATTTTTATTTTTATTCAACTTCCACTTTATGCAATTTACTTTTCTATTAAACTTCCTTTTTTATTTAATTTCCAAATAGATCGTTATGGTATAGTGGTTTCTGGATTGAACTTCCATATTTAATTTTCCGCAAATTTCATTTTTATTTTTATTCTACTTCCATTTTAAATCAATTTACTTTTCTATTAAACTACCTTTTTTTATTTAATTTCCAAATAGATCGTTAAGGTATAATGGTTTCTGGATTGAACTTCCATATTTAATTTTCTGCAACATCCATTTTTATTTGTATTCAACTTCCATTTTTATTCAATTTACTTTTCTGTTAAACTTCCTTTTTTATTTAATTTCCAAATAGATCGTTAAAGTATAGTGGTTTTTGGATTGAACTTCCATTTTTAATTTTATGCAACTTTCATTTTTACTTTTATTCTACCTCCATTTTATGCAATTTACTTTTCTATTAAACTTCCTTTTTTATTTAATTTCCAAATAGATCGTTAAGGTATAGTGGTTTCGGGATTGAACTTCCATATTTAATTTTCGGCAACTTTCATTTTTATTTTTATTCAACTTCCATTTTTATGCAATTTCCTTTTCTATTAAACTTCCTTTTTTATTTAATTTCCAAATAGATCGTTAAGGTATAGTGGTTTCGAGATTGAACTTCCTTATTTAATTTTCTGCAACTTTCATTTTCATTTTTATTCAACTTCCATTTTATGCAATTTACTTTTCTATTAAACTTCCTTTTTTATTTAGTTTCCAAATAGATCGTTATGGTATAGTGGTTTCTGGATTGAACTTCCAGATTTAATTTTCTGCAAATTTCATTTTTATTTTTATTCAACTTCCATTTTTATGCAATTTCCTTTTCTATTAAACTTCCTTTTTTATTTAATTTCCAAATAGATCGTTAAGGTATAGTGGTTTTTGGATTCAACTTCCATTTTTAATTTTATGCAACTTTCATTTTTATTTTTATTCTATTTCCATTTTATGCAATTCACTTTTCTATTAAACATCCTTTTTTACTTAACATCCAAATAGATCGTTAAGGTATTGTGGTTTCGGGATTGAACTTCCATATTTAATTTTCTGCATCATTCATTTTTATTTTTATTCAACTTCCATTTTATGCAATTTACTTTTCTATTAAATTCCTTTTTTATTTAATTTCCAAATAGATCGTTATGGTATAGTGGTTTCTGGATTAAACTTCCATATTTAATTTTCTGCAAATTTCGTTTTTATTTTTATTCAACTTCCATTTTAATTTAATTTACTTTTCTATTAAACTTCCTTTTTTATTTAGTTTCCAAATAGATCGTTATGGTATAGTGGTTTCTGGATTGAACTTCCATATTTAATTTTCCGCAAATTTCATTTTTATTTTTATTCTACTTCCATTTTAAATCAATTTACTTTTCTATTAAACTTCCTTTTTTTATTAAATTTCCAAATAGTTCGTTAAGGTATAGTGATTTCTAGATTGAACTTCCATATTTAATTTTCTGCAACTTCCATTTTTATTTTTATTCAACTTCTATTTTTATTTAATTTACTTTTCTATTAAACTTCCTTTTTTATTTAATTTCCAAATCGATCGTTAAAGTATAGTGGTTTTTGGATTGAACTTCCATTTTTAATTTTATGCAACTTTCATTTTTATTTTTATTCTACTTCCATTTTATGCAATTTACTTTTCTATTAAACTTCCTTTTTTATTTAATTTCCAAATAGATCGTTAAAGTATAGCGGTTTTTGGATTGAACTTCCATTTTTAATTTTATGCAACTTTCATTTTTATTTTTATTCTACTTCCATTTTATGCAATTTACTTTTCTATTAAACTTCCTTTTTTATTTAATTTCCAAATAGATCGTTAAGGTATAGTGGTTTCGGGATTGAACTTCCATATTTAATTTTCGGCAACTTTCATTTTTATTTTTATTCAACTTACATTTTTATGCAATTTCCTTTTCTATTAAACTTCATTTTTTATTTAATTTCCAAATAGATCGTTAAGGTATAGTTGTTTCTAGATTGAACATCCATATTTAATTTTCTGCAAATTTCATTTTCATTTTTATTCTACTTCCATTTTAATTCAATTTACTTTTCTATTAAACTTCCTTTTTTATTTAGTTTCCAAATAGATCGTTATGGTATACTTGTTTCTGGATTGAACTTCCATATTTAATTTTCTGCAAATTTCATTTTTATTTTTATTCAACTTCCATTTTTATTCAATTTACTTTTCTATTAAATTTCCTCTTTTATTTAATTTGCAAACAGATCGTTAAGGTATAGTGGTTTCTGGATTGAACTTCCATATTTAATTTTCTGCAACTTCCATTTTTATTTTTATTCAACTTCCATTTTTATTCAATTTACTTTTCTATTAAACTTTCTTTTTTATTTAATTTCCAAATAGATCGTTAAGGTATAGTGGTTTCTGGATTGAACTTCCATATTTAATTTTCTGCAAATTTCATTTTTATTTTTATTCTACTTCCACTTTAATTCAATTTACTTTTCTATCAAACTTCTTTTTTTATTTGATTTCCAAATAGATCGTTAAGGTATAGTGGTTTCGGGATTGAACTTCCATATTTAATTTTCTGCAACATTCATTTTTATTTTTATTCAACTTCCATTTTATGCAATTTACTTTTCTATTAAATTCCTTTTTTATTTAATTTCCAAATAGATCGTTATGGTATAGTGGTTTCTGGATTGAACTTCCATATTTAATTTTCTGCAAATTTCATTTTTATTTTTATTCAACTTCCATTTTAATTTAATTTACATTTCTATTAAACTTCCTTTTTTATTTAGTTTCCAAATAGATCGTTATGGTATAGTGGTTTCTGGATTGAACTTCCATATTTAATTTTCCGCAAATTTCATTTTTATTTTTATTCTACTTCCATTTTAAATCAATTTACTTTTCTATTAAACTTCCTTTTTTTATTTAATTTCCAAATAGTTCGTTAAGGTATAGTGGTTTCTAGATTGAACTTCCATATTTAATTTTCTGCAACTTCCATTTTTATTTTTATTCAACTTCCATTTTTATTCAATTTACTTTTCTATTAAACTTCCTTTTTTATTTAATTTCCAAATCGATCGTTAAAGTATAGTGGTTTTTGGATTGAACTTCCATTTTTAATTATATGCAACTTCCATTTTTATTTTTATTCTACTTCCATTTTATGCAATTTACTTTTCTATTAAACTTCCTTTTTTATTTAATTTCCAAATAGATCGTTAAAGTATAGCGGTTTTTGGATTGAACTTCCATTTTTAATTTTATGCAACTTTCATTTTTATTTTTATTCTACTTCCATTTTATGCAATTTACTTTTCTATTAAACTTCCTTTTTTATTTAATTTCCAAATAGATCGTTAAGGTATAGTGGTTTCGGGATTGAACTTCCATATTTAATTTTCGGCAACTTTCATTTTTATTTTTATTCAACTTACATTTTTATGCAATTTCCTTTTCTATTAAACTTCATTTTTTATTTAATTTCCAAATAGATCGTTAAGGTATAGTTGTTTCTAGATTGAACATCCATATTTAATTTTCTGCAAATTTCATTTTCATTTTTATTCTACTTCCATTTTAATTCAATTTACTTTTCTATTAAACTTCCTTTTTTATTTAGTTTCCAAATAGATCGTTATGGTATAGTTGTTTCTGGATTGAACTTCCATATTTAATTTTCTGCAAATTTCATTTTTATTTTTATTCAACTACCATTTTTATTCAATTTACTTTTCTATTAAATTTCCTCTTTTATTTAATTTGCAAACAGATCGTTAAGGTATAGTGGTTTCTGGATTGAACTTCCATATTTAATTTTCTGCAACTTCCATTTTTATTTTTATTGAACTTCCATTTTTATTCAATTTACTTTTCTATTAAACTTTCTTTTTTATTTAATTTCCAAATAGATCGTTAAGGTATAGTGGTTTTTGGATTCAACTTCCATTTTTAATTTTATGCAACTTTCATTTTTATTTTTATTCTATTTCCATTTTATGCAATTCACTTTTCTATTAAACATCTTTTTTTACTTAACATCCAAATAGATCGTTAAGGTATTGTGGTTTCGGGATTGAACTTCCATATTTAATTTTCTGCAACATTCATTTTTATTTTTATTCAACTTCCATTTTATGCAATTTACTTTTCTATTAAATTCCTTTTTTATTTAATTTCCAAATAGATCGTTATGGTATAGTGGTTTCTGGATTGAACTTCCATATTTAATTTTCTGCAAATTTCATTTTTATTTTTATTCAACTTCCATTTTAATTTTATTTACTTTTCTATTAAACTTCCTTTTTTTTTTAGTTTCCAAATAGATCGTTATGGTATAGTGGTTTCTGGATTGAACTTCCATATTTAATTTTCCGCAAATTTCATTTTTATTTTTATTCTACTTCCATTTTAAATCAATTTACTTTTCTATTAAACTTCCTTTTTTTATTTAATTTCCTAATAGTTCGTTAAGGTATAGTGGTTTCTAGATTGAACTTCCATATTTAATTTTCTGCAACTTCCATTTTTATTTTTATTCAACTTCCATTTTTATTCAATTTACTTTTCTATTAAACTTCCTTTTTTATTTAATTTCCAAATCGATCGTTAAAGTATAGTGGTTTTTGGATTGAACTTCCATTTTTAATTTTATGCAACTTTCATTTTTATTTTTATTCTACTTCCATTTTATGCAATTTACTTTTCTATTAAACTTCCTTTTTTATTTAATTTCCAAATAGATCGTTAAAGTATAGCGGTTTTTGGATTGAACTTCCATTTTTAATTTTATGCAACTTTCATTTTTATTTTTATTCTACTTCCATTTTATGCAATTTACTTTTCTATTAAACTTCCTTTTTTATTTAATTTCCAAATAGATCGTTAAGGTATAGTGGTTTCGGGATTGAACTTCCATATTTAATTTTCGGCAACTTTCATTTTTATTTTTATTCAACTTTCATTTTTATGCAATTTCCTTTTCTATTAAACTTCATTTTTTATTTAATTTCCAAATAGATCGTTAAGGTATAGTTGTTTCTAGATTGAACATCCATATTTAATTTTCTGCAAATTTCATTTTCATTTTTATTCTACTTCCATTTTAATTCAATTTACTTTTCTATTAAACTTCCTTTTTTATTTAGTTTCCAAATAGATCGTTATGGTATAGTTGTTTCTGGATTGAACTTCCATATTTAATTTTCTGCAAATTTCATTTTTATTTTTATTCAACTTCCATTTTTATTCAATTTACTTTTCTATTAAATTTCCTCTTTTATTTAATTTGCAAACAGATCGTTAAGCTATAGTGGTTTCTGGATTGAACTTCCATATTTAATTTTCTGCAACTTCCATTTTTATTTTTATTCAACTTCCATTTTTATTCAATTTACTTTTCTATTAAACTTTCTTTTTTATTTAATTTCCAAATAGATCGTTAAGGTATAGTGGTTTCTGGATGGAACTTCCATATTTAATTTTCTGCAAATTTCATTTTTATTTTTATTCTACTTCCACTTTAATTCAATTTACTTTTCTATCAAACTTCCTTTTTTTATTTGATTTCCAAATAGATCGTTAAGGTATAGTGGTTTCGGGATTGAACTTCCATATTTAATTTTCTGCAACTTTCATTTTTATTTTTATTCAACTTCCATTTTTATGCAATTTACTTTTCTATTAAACTTCCTTTTCTATTTAATTTCCAAATAGTTCGTTAAGGTATAGTGGTTTCTGGATTGAACTTCCATATTTAATTTTCTGCAACTTCCATTTTTATTCAATTAACTTTTCTGTTAAACTTCCTTTTTTGTTTAATTTCCAAATAGATCGTTAAGGTATAGTGGTTTTTGGATTGAACTTCCATTTTTAATTTTATGAAACTTTCATTTTTATTTTTATTCTATTTCCATTTTATGCAAGTCACTTTTCTATTAAACTTCCTTTTTTATTTAATTTCCAAATAGATCGTTAAAGTATAGTGGTTTTTGGATTGAACTTCCATTTTTAATTTTATGCAACTTTCATTTTTATTTTTATTCAACTTCCATTTTATGCAATTTACTTTTCTATTAAATTCCTTTTTTATTTAATTTCCAAATAGATCGTTATGGTATAGTGGTTTCTGGATTGAACTTCCGTATTTAATTTTCTGCCAATTTCATTTTTATTTTTATTCAACTTCCATTTTTATGCAATTTACTTTTCTATTAAACTTCCTTTTTTATTTAGTTTCCAAATAGATCGTTATGGTATAGTGGTTTCTGGATTGAACTTACATATTTAATTTTCTGCAAATTTCATTTTTATTTTTTTTCAACTTGTATTTTTATTCAATTTACTTTTCTATGAAATTTCCTCTTTTATTTAATTTGCAAACAGATCGTTAAGGTATAGTGGTTTCTGGATTGAACTTCCATATTTAATTTTATGCAACTTCCATTTTTATTTTTATTCAACTTCCATTTTCATTCAATTTACTTTTCTATTAAACTTTCTTTTTTATTTAATTTCCAAATAGATCGTTAAGGTATAGTGGTTTCTGGATTGAACTTCCATATTTAATTTTTTGCAAATTTCATTTTTATTTTTATTCTACTTCCACTTTAATTCAATTTACTTTTCTATCAAACTTCCTTTTTTTATTTGATTTCCAAATAGATCGTTAAGGTATAGTGGTTTCGGGATTGAACTTCCATATTTAATTATCTGCAACTTTCATTTTTATTTTTATTCAACTTCCACTTTATGCAATTTACTTTTCTATTAAACTTCCTTTTTTATTTAATTTCCAAATAGATCGTTATGGTATAATGGTTTCTGGATTGAACTTGCATATTTAATTTTCCGCCAATTTCATTTTTATTTTTATACTACTTCCATTTTAAGTCAATTTACTTTTCCATTAAACTTCCTTTTTTTATTTGATTTCCAAATAGATCGTTAAGGTGTAGTGGTATCTAGATTGAACTTCCATATTTAATTTTCTGCAACTACCATTTTTATTTTTATTCAACTTCCATTTTTATTCAATTTACTTTTCTATTAAACTTCCTTTTTTATTTAATTTCCAAATAGATCGTTAAAGTATAGTGGTTTTTGTATTGAACTTCCATTTTTAATTTTATGCAACTTTCATTTTTATTTTTATTCTACTTCCATTTTATGCAATTTACTTTTCTATTAAACTTCCTTTTTTATTTAATTTCCAAATAGATCGTTAAGGTGTAGTGGTTTCGGGATTGAACTTCCATATTTAATTTTCGGCAACTTTCATTTTTATTTTTATTCAACTTCCATTTTATGCAATTTCCTTTTCTATTAAACTTCATTTTTTATTTAATTTCTAAATAGATCATTAAGGTATAGTTGTTTCTGGATTGAACTTCCATATTTAATTTTCTGCAACTTCCATTTTTATTTTTATTCAACTTCCATTTTTATTCGATTTACTTTTCTATTAAACTTCCTTTTTTATTTAATTTCCAAATAGATCGTTAAGGTATAGTGGTTTTTGGATTGAACTTCCATTTTTAATTTTATGCAACTTTCATTTTTATTTTTTTTCAACTTCCATTTTGTGCAATTTACTTTTCTATTAAACATCCTTTTTTATTTAATTTCCAAATAGATCGTTAAGGTATAGTGGTTTCGGGATTGAACTTCCATATTTAATTTTCTGCAGCTTTCATTTTGATTTTTATTCAACTTCCATTTTATGCAATTTACTTTTCTATTAAACTTCCTTTTTTATTTTATTTCCAAATAGATCGTTATGGTATACTGGTTTCTGGATTGAACTTCCATATTTAATTTTCTGCAAATTTCATTTTTATTTTTATTGAACTCCGATTTTTATTCAATTTACTTTTCTATGAAATTTCCCCTTTTATTTAATTTGCAAACAGATCGTTAAGGTATAGTGGTTTTTGAATTGAACTTCCATATTTAATTTTCTGCAACTTCCATTTTTATTCAATTTGCTTTTCTATTGAACTTCCTTTTTTATTTAATTTCCAAATAGATCGTTAAAGTATAGTGATTTTTGGATTGAACTTCCATTTTTAATTTTATGCAACTTTCATTTTTATTTTTATTCTATTTCCATTTTATGCAATTTACTTTTCAATTAAACTTTCTTTTTTATTTAATTTCCAAATAGATCGTTAAGGTATAGTGGTTTCGGGATTGAACTTCCATATTTAATTTTCTGCAACTTCCATTTTTATTTTTATTCAACTTCCATTTTTATGCAATTTACTTTTCTATTAAACTTCCTTTTTTATTTAATTTCCAAATAGATCGTTAAGGTATAGTGGTTTCTGGATTGAACTTCCATATTTAATTTTCTACAAATTTCATTTTTATTTTTATTCAACTCCGATTTTTATTCAATTTACTTTTCTATGAAATTTCCCCTTTTATTTAATTTGCAAACAGATCGTTAAGGTATAGTAGTTTTTGAATTGAACTTCCATATTCAATTTTCTGCAATTTCCATTTTTGTTCAATTTGCTTTTCTATTGAACTTCCTTTTTTATTTAATTTCCAAATAGATCGTTAAAGTATAGTGGTTTTTGGATTCAACTTCCATTTTTAATTTTATGCAACATTCATTTTAATTTTTATTCTACTTCCATTTTATGCAATTTACTTTTCTATTAAACTTCCTTTTCTATTTTATTTCCAAATAGATCGTTCAGGTATAGTGGTTTCTGGATTGAACTTCCATATTTAATTTTCAGCAACTTCCATTTTTATTTTTATTCAACTTCCAATTTTAGTCAATTTACTTTTCTATTAAACTTTCTTTTTTATTTAATTTCCAAACAGATCGTTAAGGTATAGTGGTTTTTGGATTGAACTTCCATTTTTAATTTTATACAACTTTCATTTTTATTTTTTTTATACTTCCATTCTGTGCAATTTACTTTTCTATTAAACATCCTTTTTTATTTAATTTCCAAATAGATCGTTAAGGTATAGTGGTTTCGGCATTGAACTTCCATATTTAATTTTCTGCAACTTTCATTTTGATTTTTATTCAACTTCCATTTTATGCAATTTACCTTTCTATTAAGCTTCCTTATTTGTTTAATTTCCAAATAGATCGTTATGGTATAGTGGTTTCTGGATTGCACTTCCATATTTAATTTTCTGCAAATTTCATTTTTATTTTTATTCTACTTCCATTTTAATTCAATTTACTTTTCTATTAAACTTCCTTTTTTATTTAATTTCCAAATAGGTCGTTAAGGTATAGTGGTTTCTAGATTGAACTTCCATATTTAATTTTCAGCAACTTCCATTTTTATTTTTATTCGACTTCCATTTTTATTCAATTTACTTTTCTATTAAACTTCCTTGTTTATTTAATTTCCAAATAGATCGTTAAAGTATAGTGGTTTTTGGATTGAACTTCCATTTTTAATTTTATGCAATTTTCATGTTTATTTTTATTCTGCTTCCATTTTATGCAATTTGCTTTTCTATTAAACTTTCTTTCTTATTTAATTTCCAAATAGATCGTTAAGGTATAGTGGTTTCGGGATTGAACTTCCATATTTAATTTTCGGCAACTTTCATTTTTATTTTTATTCAACTTCCATTTTTATGCAATTTACTTTTCTATTAAATTTCCTTTTTTATTTAATTTCCAAATAGAACGTTAAGGTATAGTTGTTTCTGGATTGAACTTCCATATTTAAGTTTCTTCAACTTCCATTTTTATTCATTTTACTTTTCTATTAGACTTCCTTTTTTATTTAATTTCCAAATAGATCGTTAAGGTATAGTGGTTTTTGGATTGAACTTCCATTTTTAATTTTATGCAACTTTCATTTTTATTTTTATTCTACTTCCGTTTTATGCAATTTACTTTTCTATTAAACATCCTTTTTTATTTAATTTCCAAATAGATCGTTAAGGTATAGTGGTTTCGAGATTGATCTTCCATATTTAATTTTCTGCAACTTTCATTTTTATTTTTATTCAACTTCCATTTTATGCAATTTACTTTTCTATTAAACTTCCTTTTTTATTTAATTTCCAAATAGAACGTTAAGGTATAGTGGTTTCGGGATTGAACTTCCATATTTAATTTTCTGCAACTTCCATTTTTATTTTTATTCAACTTCCATTTTTATGCAATTTACTTTTCTATTAAACTTCCTTTTTTATTTAATTTCCAAATAGATCGTTAAAGTATAGTGGTTTCTGGATTGAACTTCCATATTTAATTTTCTGCAACTTCCATTTTTATTTTTATTCAACTTCCATTTTTATTCAATTAACTTTTCTATTAAACTTCATTTTTTATGTAATTTCCAAATAGATCGTTAAGGTATAGTGGTTTTTGGATTGAACTTCCATTTTTAATTTTATGCAACTTTCATTTTTATTTTTATTCTATTTCCATTTCATGCAATTCACTTTTCTATTAAACATCCTTTTTTATTTAATTTCCAAATAGATCGTTAAGGTATAGTGGTTTCGGGATTGAACTTCCATATTTAATTTTCTACAACATTCATTTTTATTTTTATTCAACTTCCATTTTATGCAATTTACTTTTCTATTAAACTTCTTTTTTTATTTAATTTCCAAATAGATCGTTATGGTATAGTGGTTTCTGGATTGAACTTCCATATTTAATTTTCTGCAAATTTCATTTTTATTTTTATTCTACTTCCGTTTTAATTCAATTTACTTTCTATTAAACTTCCTTTTTTATTTAATTTCCAAACAGATCGTTAAGGTATGGTGGTTTCTGGATTGAACTTCCATATTTAATTTTCAGCAACTTCCATTTTTATTTTTATGCAACTTCCATTTTTATTCAATTTACTTTTCTATTAAACTTCCTTTTTTATTTAATTTCCAAATAGATCGTTAAGGTATAGTGGTTTTTGGATTGAACTTCCATTTTTAATTTTAAGCAACTTTCATTTTTATTTTTATTCAGCTTCCATTTTATGCAATTTACATTTCTATTAAACTTCCTTTTTTATTTAATTTCCAAATAGATCGTTATGGTATAGTGGTTTCTGGATTGAACTTCCATATTTAATTTTCTGCAAATTTCATTTTTATTTTTATTCAACTCGCATTTTTATTAAATTTACTTTTCTATGAAATTTCCACTTTTATTTAATTTGCAAACTGATCGTTAAGGTATAGTGGTTTTTGGATTGAACTTCCATATTTAATTTTCTGCAACTTCCATTTTTATTTTTATTCAACTTCCATCTTTATTCAATTTACTTTTCTATTAAACTTTCTTTTTTATTTAATTTCCAAATAGATCGTTAAGGTATAGTGGTTTCGGCATTGAACTTCCATATTTAATTTTCTGCAACTTTCATTTTTATTTTTATTTAACTTCCATTTTTATGCAATTTACTTTTCTAGTAAACTTCCTTTTTTATTTAATTTCCAAATAGATCGTTAAGGTATGGTGGTTTCTGGAATGAACTTCCATATTTAATTTTCTGCAACTTCCATTTTTATTTTTATTCAACTTCCATTTTTATTCAATTTACTTTTCTATTAAACTTCCTTTTTTATTTAATTTCCAAATAGATCGTTAAGGTATACTGGTTTTTGGATTGAACTTCCATTTTTAATTTTATGCAACATTCATTTTAATTTTTATTCTACTTCCATTTTATGCAATTTACTTTTCTATTAAACTTCCATTTTTATTTAATTTCCAAATAGATCATTAAGGTATTGTGGTTTCGGAATTGAACTTCCATACTTAATTTTCTGCAACATTCATTTTTATTTTTATTCAACTTCCATTTTATGCAATTTACTTTTCTATTAAACTTCTTTTATATTTAATTTCCAAATAGATCGTTATGGTATACTGGTTTCTGGATTGAACTTCCATATTTAATTTTCTGCAAATTTCATTTTTATTTTTATTCTACTTCCATTTTAATTCAATTTACTTTTCTATTAAACTTCCTTTTCTATTTTATTTCCAAATAGATCGTTAAGGTATAGTGGTTTCTGGATTGAACTTCCATATTTAATTTTCAGCAACTTCCATTTTTATTTTTATTCAACTTCCATTTTTATTCAATTTACTTTTCTATTACACTTTCTTTTTTATTTAATTTCCAAACAGATCGTTAAGGTATAGTGGTTTTTGGATTGAACTTCCATTTTTAATTTTATACAACTTTCATTTTTATTTTTTTTCTACTTCCATTTTGTGCAATTTACTTTTCTATTAAACATCCTTTTTTATTTAATTTCCAAATAGATCGTTAAGGTATAGTGGTTTCGGCATTGAACTTCCATATTTAATTTTCTCCAACTTTCATTTTGATTTTTATTCAACTTCCATTTTATGCAATTTACTTTTCTATTAAGCTTCCTTATTTATTTAATTTCCAAATAGATCGTTATGGTATAGTGGTTTTTGGATTGCACTTCCATATTTAATTTTCTGCAAATTTCATTTTCATTTTTATTCTACTTCCATTTTAATTCAATTTACTTTTCTATAAAACTTCCTTTTTTATTTAATTTCCAAATAGGTCGTTAAGGTATAGTGGTTTCTAGATTGAACTTCCATATTTAATTTTCAGCAACTTCCATTTTTATTTTTATTCGACTTCCATTTTTATTCAATTTACTTTTCTATTAAACTTCCTTGTTTATTTAATTTCCAAATAGATCGTTAAAGTATAGTGGTTTTTGGATTGAACTTCCATTTTTAATTTTATGCAATTTTCATTTTTATTTTTATTCTGCTTCCATTTTATGCAATTTACTTTTCTATTAAACTTTCTTTCTTATTTAATTTCCAAATAGATCGTTAAGGTATAGTGGTTTCGGGATTGAACTTCCATATTTAATTTTCGGCAACTTTCATTTTTATTTTTATTCAACTTCCATTTTTATGCAATTTACTTTTCTATTAAACTTCCTTTTTTATTTAATTTCCAAATGGATCGTTAAGGTATAGTTGTTTCTGGATTGAACTTCCATATTTAAGTTTCTGCAACTTCCATTTTTATTCATTTTACTTTTCTATTAGACTTCCTTTTTTATTTAATTTCCAAATAGATCGTTAAGGTACAGTGGTTTTTGGATTGAACTTCCATTTTTAATTTTATGCAACTTTCATTTTTATTTTTATTCTACTTCCGTTTTATGCAATTTACTTTTCTATTAAACTTCCTTTTTTATTTAATTTCCAAATAGATCGTTATGGTATAGTGGTTTCTGGATTGAACTTCCATATTTAATTTTCTGCAAACTTCATTTTTATTTTTATTGAACTTCCTTTTTTATTCAATTTACTTTTCTATGAAATCTCCTCTTTTATTTAATTTGCAAACAGATCGTTAAGGTATAGTGGTGTTTGGATTGAACTCCCATATTTAATTTCCTGCAACTTCCATTTTTATTCAATTTACTTTTCTATTAAACATTATTTTTTATTTAATTTCCAAATAGATCGTTAAGGTATAGTGGTTTCTGGATTGAACTTCCATATTTAATTTTTTGCAAATTTCATTTTTATTTTTATTCTACTTGCATTTTAATTCAATTTACTTTTCTATTAAATTTTCTTCTTTTATTTAATTTCCAAATAGATCGTTAAGGTATAGTGGTTTCTGGATTGAACTTCCATATTTAATTTTCTGCAACATCCATTTTTATTTTTATTCAACTTCCATTTTTATTCAATTTACTTTTCTATTAAACTTCCTTTTTTATTTAATTTCCAAATAGATCGTTAAAGTATAGTGATTTTTGGATTGAACTTCCATTTTTCATATTATGCAAC
Organism: Camellia sinensis; assembly: GCF_055761805.1. Taxonomy (NCBI): domain Eukaryota; kingdom Viridiplantae; phylum Streptophyta; class Magnoliopsida; order Ericales; family Theaceae; genus Camellia; species Camellia sinensis. Next base: position 41,043,480 of record NW_028128987.1, on the reverse strand, counting down.
TTTCATTTTTATTTTTATTCTACTTCCATTTTATGCAATTTACGTTTCTATTAAACATCCTTTTTTATTTAATTTCCGAATAGATCGTTTAGGTATAGTGGTTTCGGGATTGAACATCCATATTTAATTTTCTGCAACTTTCATTTTTATTTTTATTCAACTTCCATTTTTATGCAATTTACTTTTCTATTAAACTTCCTTTTTTATTTAATTTCCAAATAGATTGTTAAGATATAGTGGTTTCTGGATTGAACTTCCATATTTAATTTTTTGCAAATTTCATTTTTATTTTTATTCTACTTGCATTTTAATTCAATTTACTTTTCTATTAAATTTTCTTCTTTTATTTAATTTCCAAATAGATCGTTAAGGTATAGTGGTTTCTGGATTGAACTTCCATATTTAATTTTCTGCAACTTCCATTTTTATTTTTATTCGACTTCCATTTTTATTCAATTTACTTTTCTATTAAACTTCCTTTTTTATTTAATTTCGAAATAGAACGTTAAGGTATAGTGGTTTTTGGATTGAACATCCATTTTTAATTTTATGCAACATTCATTTTTATTTTTATTCTACTTCCATTTTATGCAATTTACTTTTCTATTAAACATCATTTTTTATTTAATTTCCAAATAGATCGTTAAGGTATAGTGGTTTCGGAATTAAACTTCCATTTTTAATTTTCAGCAACATTCATTTTTATTTATATTCAACTTCCATTTTATGCAATTTACTTTTCTATTGAACTTCCTTTTTTATTTAATTTCCAAATAGATTGTTATGGTATAGTGGTTTCTGGACTGAACTTCAATATTTAATTTTATGCAAATTTCATTTTTATTTTTATTCGACTTCCATTTTTATTCAATTTACTTTTCTATGAAATTTCCTCTTTTATTTAATTTGCAAACAGATCGTTAAGGTATAGTGGTTTTAGGATTGAACATCCATATTTAATTTTCTGCAACTTCCATTTTTATTCAATTTGCTTTTCTATTAAACTTTCTTTTTTATTTAATTTCCAAATAGATCGTTAAGGTATAGTGGTTTCTGGAATGAACTTCCATTTTTAATTTTCTGCAAATTTCATTTTTATGTTTATTCTACTTCCATTTTAATTCAATTTACTTTTCTATTCAACTTCCTTTTTTTATTTAATTTCCAAATAGAGTATAGTGGTTTCTGGATTGAACTTCCATTTTTAATTTTCTGCAAATTTCATTTTTATGTTTATTCTACTTCCATTTTAATTCAATTTACTTTTCTATTCAACTTCCTTTTTTTATTTAATTTCCAAATAGAGTATAGTGGTTTCTGGATTGAACTTCCATTTTTAATTTTCTGCAACTTCCATTTTTATTTTTATTCAACTTCCATTTTTATTCAATTTACTTTTCTATTAAACTTTCTTTTTTATTTAATTTCCAAATAGATCGTTAAAGTATAGTGGTTTTTGGATTGAACTTCCATTTTTAATTTTATGCAACTTTTATTTTTATTTTTATTCTACTTCCATTTTATGCAATTTAATTTTCTATTAAACTTCCTTTTTTATTGAATTTCCAAATAGATCGTTATGGTATAGTGGTTTCGGGATTGAACTTCCATATTTAATTTTCTGCAAACTTCATTTTTATTTTTATTGAACTTCCTTTTTTATTAAATTTACTTTTCTATGAAATCTCCTCTTTTATTTAATTTGCAAACAGATCGTTAAGGTATAGTGGTGTTTGGATTGAACTTCCATATTTAATTTCCTGCAACTTCCATTTTTATTCAATTTACTTTTCTATTAAACATTTTTTTTTATTTAATTTCCAAATAGATCGTTAAGGTATAGTGGTTTCTGGATTGAACTTCCATATTTAATTTTTTGCAAATTTCATTTTTATTTTTATTCTACTTGCATTTTAATTCAATTTACTTTTCTATTAAATTTCCTTCTTTTATTTAATTTCCAAATAGATCGTTAAGGTATAGTGGTTTCTGGATTGAACTTCCATATTTAATTTTCTGCAACATCCATTTTTATTTTTATTCAACTTCCATTTTTATTCAATTTACTTTTCTATTAAACTTCCTTGTTTATTTAATTTCCAAATAGATCATTAAAGTATAGTGGTTTTTGGATTGAACTTCCATTTTTAATTTTATGCAACATTCATTTTTATTTTTATTCTACTTCCATTTTATGCAATTTACGTTTCTATTAAACATCCTTTTTTATTTAATTTCCGAATAGATCGTTTAGGTATAGTGGTTTCGGGATTGACATCCATATTTAATTTTCTGCAACTTTCATTTTTATTTTTATTCAACTTCCATTTTTATGCAATTTACTTTTCTATTAAACTTCCTTTTTTATTTAATTTCCAAATAGATTGTTAAGATATAGTGGTTTCTGGATTGAACTTCCATATTTAATTTTCTGCAACTTCCATTTTTATTTTTATTCAACTTCCATTTTTATTCAATTTACTTTTCTATTAAACTTCCTTTTTTATTTAATTTCGAAATAGAACGTTAAGGTATAGTGGTTTTTGGATTGAACATCCATTTTTAATTTTATGCAACATTCATTTTTATTTTTATTCTACTTCCATTTTATGCAATTTACTTTTCTATTAAACATCATTTTTTATTTAATTTCCAAATAGATCGTTAAGGTATAGTGGTTTCGGAATTGAACTTCCATTTTTAATTTTCTGCAACATTCATTTTTATTTATATTCAACTTCCATTTTATGCAATTTACTTTTCTATTGAACTTCCTTTTTTATTTAATTTCCAAATAGATTGTTATGGTATAGTGGTTTCTGGACTGAACTTCAATATTTAATTTTATGCAAATTTCATTTTTATTTTTATTCGACTTCCATTTTTATTCAATTTACTTTTCTATGAAATTTCCTCTTTTATTTAATTTGCAAACAGATCGTTAAGGTATAGTGGTTTTAGGATTGAACATCCATATTTAATTTTCTGCAACTTCCATTTTTATTCAATTTGCTTTTCTATTAAACTTTCTTTTTTATTTAATTTCCAAATAGATCGTTATGGTATAGTGGTTTCTGGATTGAACTTCCATTTTTAATTTTCTGCAAATTTCGTTTTTATGTTTATTCTACTTCCATTTTAATTCAATTTACTTTTCTATTCAACTTCCTTTTTTTATTTAATTTCCAAATAGAGTATAGTGGTTTCTGGATTGAACTTCCATTTTTAATTTTCTGCAAATTTCATTTTTATGTTTATTCTACTTCCATTTTAATTCAATTTACTTTTCTATTCAACTTCCTTTTTTTATTTAATTTCCAAATAGAGTATAGTGGTTTCTGGATTGAACTTCCATTTTTAATTTTCTGCAACTCCCATTTTTATTTTTATTCAACTTCCATTTTTATTCAATTTACTTTTCTATTAAACTTTCTTTTTTATTTAATTTCCGAATAGATCGTTAAAGTATAGTGGTTTTTGGATTAAACTTCCATTTTTAATTTTATTCAACTTTTATTTTTATTTTTATTCTACTTCCATTTTATGCAATTTAATTTTCTATTAAACTTCCTTTTTTATTGAATTTCCAAATAGATCGTTAAGTTATAGTGGTTTCAGGATTGAACTTCCATATTTAATTTTCTGCAACTTTCATTTTTATTTTTATTCAACTTCCATTTTTATGCAAATTACTTTTCTATTAAACTTCCTTTTTTATTTAATTTCCAAATAGATCGTTAAGGTATAGTGGTTTCTGGAATGAACTTCCATATTTAATTTTCTGCAACTTCCATTTTTATTTTTATTCAACTTCCATTTTTATTCAATTTACTTTTCTATTAAACTTTCTTTTTTATTTAATTTCCAAGTAGATCGTTATGGTATAGTGGTTTCTGGATTGAACTTCGATATTTAATTTTCTGCAAATTTCATTTTAATTTTTATTCCACTTCCATTTTAATTCAATTTACTTTTCTATTAAACGTCCTTTTTTTATTTAATTTCCAAATAGATCGTTAAGGTATAGTGGTTTCTAGATTGAACTTCCATATTTAATTTTCTGCAACTTCCATTTTTATTTTTATTCAACTTCCATGCTTATTCAATTTACTTTTCTATTAAACTTCCTTTTTCATTTAATTTCCAAATAGATCGTTGAAGTATAGTGGTTTTTGAATTGAACTTCCATTTTTAATTTTATGCAGCTTTCATTTTTATTTTTAATCTACTTCCATTTTATGCAATTTACTTTTCTATTAAACAACCTTTTTTATTTAATTTCCAAATATATCGTTAAGGTATAGTGGTTTCTGGATTGAACTTCCATATTTAATTTTCTGCAAATTTCATTTTTATTTTTATTCAACTTCCATTTTTATTCAATTTACTTTTCAATTAAACTTCCTTTTTTATTTAATTTCCAAATAGATCGTTATGGTATAGTGGTTTCTGGATTGAACTTCCATATTTAATTTTCTGCAAATTTCATTTTTATTTTTATTCAACTTCCATTTTTATTCAATTTACTTTTCTCTGAAATTTACTCTTTTATTTAATTTGCAAACAGATCGTTAAGGTATAGTGGTTTTTGGATGGAACTTCCACATTCAATTTTCTGCAACTTCCATTTTTATTTTTATTCAACTTCCATTTTTATTCAATTTACTTTTCTATTAAACTTTGTTTTTTATTTAATTTCCAAATAGATTGTTAAGGTATAGTGGTTTCTGGATTGAACTTCCATATTTAATTTTCTGCAACTTCCATTTTTATTTTTATTCAATTTACTTTTCTAATAAACTTCATTTTTCATTTAATTTCAAAATAGATCGTTAAAGTATAGTGGTTTTTGGATTGAACTTCCATTTTTAATTTTATGCAACTTTCATTTTTATTTTTATTCTACTTCCATTTTATGCAATTTACTTTTCTATTAAACTTCTTTTTTTATTTAATTTCCAAATAGATCGTTAAGGTATAGTGGTTTCGGGATTGAACTTCCATATTTAATTTTCTGCAACTTTCATTTTTATTTTTATTCAGCTTCCATTTTTATGCAATTTACTTTTCTATTAAACTTGCTTTTTTATTTAATTTCCAAATAGATCGTTAAGGTATAGTGGTTTCTGGATTGAACTTCCATATTTAATTTTTTGCAAATTTCATTTTTATTTTTGTTCGACTTCCATTTTTGTTCAATTCACTTTTCTATGAAATTTCCCCTTTTATTTAATTTGCAAACAGATCGTTAAGGTATAATGGTTTTTGGATTGAACTTCCATATTTAATTTTCTTCCACTTCCATTTTTATTTTTATTCAACTTCCCTTTTTTTTCAATTTACTTTTCTATTAAACTTTCTTTTTTATTTAATTTCCAAATAGATCGTTAAGGTATAGTGGTTTCAGGATTGAACTTCCATATTTAATTTTCTGCAAATTTTATTTTTATTTTTATTCTTCTTCCATTTTAATTCAATTTACTTTTCTATTAAACTTCCTTTTTTTATTTAATTTCCAAATAGATCGTTAAGGTATAGTGGTTTCTGAATTGAACTTCCATATTTAATTTTCTGCAAATTTCATTTTTATTTTTATTCAACTTCCATTTTTATTCAATTTGCTTTTCATTTAAACTACCTTTTTTATTTAATTTCCAAATAGATCGTTATGGTATAGTGGTTTCTGGATTGAACTTCCACAGTTAATTTTCTGCAAATTTCATTTTTATTTTTATTCAACTTCCATTTTTATTCAATTTACTTTTCTATGAAATTTCCTCTTTTATTTAATTTGCAAACAGATCGTTAAGGTATAGTGGTTTTTGGATTGAACTTCCATATTCAATTTTCTGCAACTTCTATTTTTATTTTCATTCAACTTCCATTTTTATTCAATTTACTTTTCTATTAAACTTTCTTTTTTATTTAATTTCCAAATAGATCGTTAAGGTATAGTGGTTTCTGGATTGAACTTCCATATTAATTTTCTGCAACATTCATTTTTATTTTTATTCTACTTCCATATTAATTCAATTTACTTTTCAATTACACTTCCTTTTTTTATTTAATTTCCAAATAGATCGTTAATGTATAGTGGTTTCTGGATTGAACTTCCATATTTAATTTTCTGCAACTTCCATTTTTATTTTTATTCAATTTACTTTTCTATTAAACTTCCTTTTTTATTTAATTTCCAAATAGATCGTTAAAGCATAGTGGTTTTTGGATTGAACTTCCATTTTTAATTTTATGCAACATTCGTTTTTATTTTTATTCTACTTCCATTTTATGCAATTTACTTTTCTATTAAATTTCCTTTTTTATTTAATTTCCAAATAGATCGTTAAGGTATAGTGGTTTCGGGATTGAACTTCCATATTTAATTTTCTGCAACTTTCATTTTTATTTTTATTCAGCTTCCATTTTTATGCAATTTACTTTTCTGTTAAACTTCCTTTTTTTATTTAATTTCCAAATAGATCGTTAAGGTATAGTGGTTTCTGGATTGAACTTCCATATTTAATTTTCTGCAACTTCCATTTTTATTTTTATTCAACTTCCATTTTTATTCAATTTACTTTTCTATTAAACTTCCTTTTTTATTTAATTTCCAAATAGATCGTTAAGGTATAGTGGTTTCTGGATTGAACTTCCATTTTTAATTTTCTGCAACTTTTATTTTTATTTTTATTCTACTTCCATTTTATGCAGTTTACTTTTCTATTAAACATCCTTTTTTATTTAATTTCCAAATAGATCGTTAAGGTATAGTGGTTTCGGAATTGAACTTCCATATTTAATTTTCTGCAAATTTCATTTTTATTTTTATTCAACTTCCATGTTTATTCAATTTACTTTTCAATTAAACTTCCTTTTTTATTTAATTTCCAAATAAATCGTTATGGTATAGTGGTTTCTGGATTGAACTTCCATATTTAATTTTTTGCAAATTTCATTTTTATTTTTATTCGACTTCCATTTTTGTTCAATTTACTTTTCTATTAAACTTTCTTTTTTATTTAATTTCCAAATAGATCGTTAAGATATAGTGGTTTCTGGATTGAACTTCCATATTTAATTTTCTGCAACAAACATTTTTATTTTTATTCTACTTCCATATTAATTCAATTTATTTTTCTATTACACTTCCTTTTTTTAATTAATTTACAAATAGATCGTTAAGGTATAGTGATTTCTGGATTGAACTTCAATATTTAATTTTCTGCAACTTCCATTTTTATTTTTATTCAATTTACTTTTCTATTAAACTTCCTTTTTAATTTACTTTCCAAATAGATCGTTAAAGTATAGTGGTTTTTGGATTGAACTTCCCTTTTTAATTTTATGCAACTTTCATTTTTATTTTTATTCTACTTCCATTTTATGCAATTTACTTTTCTATTAAACTTCCTTTTTTATTTAATTTCCAAATAGATCGTTAAGGTATTGTGCTTTCAGGATTGAACTTTCATATTTAATTTTCTGCAACTTTCATTTTTATTTTTATTCAGCTTCCATTTTTATGCAATTTACTTTTCTATTGAACTTCCTTTTTTATTTAATTTTCAAATAGATCGTTAAGGTATAGTGGTTTCTGGATTGAACTTCCATATTTAATTTTTTGCAAATTTCATTTTTATTTTTATTCGACTTCCATTTTTGTTCAATTTACTTTTCTATGAAATTTCCCCTTTTATTTAATTTGCAAACAGATCGTTAAGGTATAGTGGTTTCTGGATTGAACTTCCATATTTAATTTTCTTCAAATTTCATTTTTATTTTTATTCAACTTCCATTTTTATTCAATTTGCTTTTCAATTAAACTTCCTTTTTTATTTAATTTCCAAATAGATCGTTATGGTATAGTGGTTTCTGGATTGAACTTCCATAGTTAATTTTCTGCAAATTTCATTTTTATTTTTATTCAACTTCCATTTTTATTCAATTTACTTTTCTATGAAATTTCCTCTTTTATTTAATTTGCAAACAGATCGTTAAGGGATAGTGGTTTTTGGATTGAACTTCCATATTCAATTTTCTGCAACTTCCATTTTTATTTTTATTCAACTTCCATTTTTATTCAATTTACTTTTCTATTAAACTTTCTTTTTTATTTAATTTCCAAATAGATCGTTAAGATATAGTGGTTTCTGGATTGAACTTCCATATTTAATTTTCTGCAACATTCATTTTTATTTTTATTCTACTTCCATATCAATTCAATTTATTTTTCTAATACACTTCCTTTTTTTAATTAATTTCCAAATAGATCGTTAAGGTATAGTGGTTTCTGGATTGAACTTCTATATTTAATTTTCTACAACTTTCATTTTTATTTTTATTCAATTTACTTTTCTATTAAACTTCCATTTTTATTTAATTTCCAAATAGATCCTTAAAGTATAGTGGTTTCTGGATTGAACTTCCATTTTTAATTTTATGCAACTTTCATTTTTATTTTTATTCTACTTCCATTTTATGCAATTTACTTTTCTATTAAACTTCTTTTTTTATTTAATTTCCAAATAGATCGTTAAGGTATAGTGCTTTCGGGATTGAACTTCCATATTTAATTTTCTGCAACTTTCATTTTTATTTTTATTCAGCTTCCATTTTTATGCAATTTACTTTTCTATTAAACTTCCTTTTTTATTTAATTTTCAAATAGATCGTTAAGGTATAGTGGTTTCTGGATTGAACTTCCATATTTAATTTTTTGCAAATTTCATTTTTATTTTTATTCGACTTCCATTTTTGTTCAATTTACTTTTCTATGAAATTTCCCCTTTTATTTAATTTGCAAACAGATCGTTAAGGTATAGTGGTTTCTGGATTGAACTTCCATATTTAATTTTCTGCAAATTTCATTTTTATTTTTATTCAACTTCCATTTTTATTCAATTTGCTTTTCAATTAAACTTCCTTTTTTATTTAATTTCCAAATAGATCGTTATGGTATAGTGGTTTCTGGATTGAACTTCCATAGTTAATTTTCTGCAAATTTCATTTTTATTTTTATTCAACTTCCATTTTTATTCAATTTACTTTTCTATGAAATTTCCTCTTTTATTTAATTTGCAAACAGATCTTTAAGGGATAGTGGTTTTTGGATTGAACTTCCATATTCAATTTTCTGCAACTTCCATTTTTATTTTTATTCAACTTCCATTTTTATTCAATTTACTTTTCTATTAAACTTTCTTTTTTATTTAATTTCCAAATAGATCGTTAAGATATAGTGGTTTCTGGATTGAACTTCCATATTTAATTTTCTGCAACATTCATTTTTATTTTTATTCTACTTCCATATCAATTCAATTTATTTTTCTAATACACTTCCTTTTTTTAATTAATTTCCAAATAGATCGTTAAGGTATAGTGGTTTCTGGATTGAACTTCTATATTTAATTTTCTGCAACTTCCATTTTTATTTTTATTCAATTTACTTTTCTATTAAACTTCCATTTTTATTTAATTTCCAAATAGATCCTTAAAGTATAGTGGTTTCTGGATTGAACTTCCATTTTTAATTTTATGCAACTTTCATTTTTATTTTTATTCTACTTCCATTTTATGCAATTTACTTTTCTATTAAACTTCTTTTTTTATTTAATTTCCAAATAGATCGTTAAGGTATAGTGCTTTCGGGATTGAACTTCCATATTTAATTTTCTGCAACTTTCATTTTTATTTTTATTCAGCTTCCATTTTTATGCAATTTACTTTTCTATTAAACTTCCTTTTTTATTTAATTTTCAAATAGATCGTTAAGGTATAGTGGTTTCTGGATTGAACTTCCATATTTAATTTTTTGCAAATTTCATTTTTATTTTTATTCGACTTCCATTTTTGTTCAATTTACTTTTCTATGAAATTTCCCCTTTCAATTAATTTGCAAACAGATCGTTAAGGTATAGTGGTTTCTGGATTGAACTTCCATATTTAATTTTCTGCAAATTTCATTTTTATTTTTATTCAACTTCCATTTTTATTCAATTTGCTTTTCAATTAAACTTCCTTTTTTATTTAATTTCCAAATAGATCGTTATGGTATAGTGGTTTCTGGATTGAACTTCCATAGTTAATTTTCTGCAAATTTCATTTTTATTTTTATTCAACTTCCATTTTTATTCAATTTACTTTTCTATGAAATTTCCTCTTTTATTTAATTTGCAAACAGATCGTTAAGGGATAGTGGTTTTTGGATTGAACTTCCATATTCAATTTTCTGCAACTTCCATTTTTATTTTTATTCAACTTCCATTTTTATTCAATTTACTTTTCTATTAAACTTTCTTTTTTATTTAATTTCCAAATAGATCGTTAAGATATAGTGGTTTCTGGATTGAACTTCCATATTTAATTTTCTGCAACAAACATTTTTATTTTTATTCTACTTCCATATTAATTCAATTTATTTTTCTATTACACTTCCTTTTTTTAATTAATTTACAAATAGATCGTTAAGGTATAGTGATTTCTGAATTGAACTTCAATATTTAATTTTCTGCAACTTTCATTTTTATTTTTATTCAATTTACTTTTCTATTAAACTTCCTTTTTAATTTACTTTCCAAATAGATCGTTAAAGTATAGTGGTTTTTGGATTGAACTTCCCTTTTTAATTTTATGCAACTTTCATTTTTATTTTTATTCTACTTCCATTTTATGCAATTTACTCTTCTATTAAACTTCCTTTTTTATTTAATTTCCAAATAGATCGTTAAGGTATAGTGCTTTCAGGATTGAACTTCCATATTTAATTTTCTGCAACTTTCATTTTTATTTTTATTCAGCTTCCATTTTTATGCAATTTACTTTTCTATTGAACTTCCTTTTTTATTTAATTTTCAAATAGATCGTTAAGGTATAGTGGTTTCTGGATTGAACTTCCATATTTAATTTTTTGCAAATTTCATTTTTATTTTTATTCGACTTCCATTTTTGTTCAATTTACTTTTCTATGAAATTTCCCCTTTTAATTAATTTGCAAACAGATCGTTAAGGTATAGTGGTTTCTGGATTGAACTTCCATATTTAATTTTTTGCAAATTTCATTTTTATTTTTATTCGACTTCCATTTTTGTTCAATTTACTTTGCTATGAAATTTCCCCTTTTATTTAATTGGCAAACAGATCGTTAAGGTATAATGGTTTTTGGATTGAACTTCCATATTTAATTTTCTTCAACTTCCATTTTTATTTTTATCCAACTTCCATTTTTTTTCAATTTACTTTTCTATTAAACTTTCTTTTTTATTTAATTTCCAAATAAATCGTTAAGATATAGAGGCTTCTGGATTGAACTTCCATATTTAATTTTCTGCAAATTTTATTTTTATTTTTATTCTTCTTCCATTTTAATTCAATTTACTTTTCTATTAAACTTCCTTTCTTTATTAAATTTCCAAATAGATCGTTAAGGTATAGTGGTTTCTGGATTGAACTTCCATATTTAATTTTCTACAAATTTCATTTTTATTTTTATTCAACTTCCATTTTTATTCAACTTCCATTTTTACTCAATTTACTTTTCTATGAAATTTCCTCTTTTATTTAATTTGCAAACAGATCGTTAAGGTATAGTGGTTTTTGGATTGAACTTCCATATTCAATTTTCTGCAACTTCCATTTTTATTTTTATTCAACTTCCATTTTTATTCAATTTACTTTTCTATTAAACTTTCTTTTTTATTTAATTTCCAAATAGATCGTTAAGGTATAGTGGTTTCTGGATTGAACTTCCATATTTAATTTTCTGCAACATTCATTTTTATTTTTATTCTACTTCCATATCAATTCAATTTATTTTTCTAATACACTTCCTTTTTTTAATTAATTTCCAAATAGATCGTTAAGGTATAGTGGTTTCTGGATTGAACTTCTATATTTAATTTTCTACAACTTTCATTTTTATTTTTATTCAGCTTCCATTTTTATGCAATTTACTTTTCTATTAAACTTCCTTTTTTATTTAATTTCCAAATAGATCGTTATGGTATAGTGGTTTCTGGATTGAACTTCCATTTTTAATTTTATGCAACCTTCATTTTTATTTTTATTCTACTTCCATTTTAATTCAATTTACTTTTCTATTAAACTTCCTTTTTTATTTAATTTCCAAATAGATAGTTATGCTATAGTGGTTTCTGGATTGAACTTCCATATTTAATTTTGTGCAAATTTCATTATTATTTTTATTCGACTTCCATTTTTGTTCAATTTACTTTTCTATGAAATTTCCTCTCTTATTTAATTTGCAAACAGATCGTTAAGGTATAGTGGTTTTTGGATTGAACTTCCATATTTAATTTTCTGCAACTTCCATTTTTATTTTTATCCAACTTCCATTTTTATTCAATTTACTTTTCTATTAAACTCCTTTTTTATTTAATTTCCAAATAGATCGTTAAGGTATAGTGGTTTCTGGATTGAACTTCCATTTTTAATTTTCTGCTACTTTCATTTTTATTTTTATTCTACTTCCATTTTATGCAGTTTACTTTTCTATTAAACATCCTTTTTTATTTAATTTCCAAATAGATCATTAAGGTATAGTGGTTTCGGAATTGAACTTCCATATTTAATTTTCTGGAACTTTCATTTTTATTTTTATTCAACTTCCATTTTATGCAATTTACTTTTCTATTAAACTTCCTTTTTTATTTAATTTCCAAATAGATCGTTATGGTATAGTGGTTTTTGGATTGAAGTTCCACATTTAATTTTCAGCAAATTTCATTTTTATTTTTATTCAATTTACTTTTCTATGAAATTTCCTCTTTTATTAAATTTGCAAATAGATCGTTAAGGTATAGTGGTTTTTGGATTGAAATTCCTTATTCAATTTTCTGCAACTTCCATTTTTATTTTTATTCAACTTCCATTTTTATTCAATTTACTTTTCAATTAAACTTTCTTTTTTATTTAATTTTCAAATAGATCGTTAAGGTATAGTGGTTTCTGGATTGAACTTCCATATTTAATTTTATGCAAATTTCTTTTTTATTTTTATTCAACTTCCTTTTTTATTTAATTTCCAAATAGATCGTTATGGTATAGTGGTTTCTGGATTGAACTTCCATATTTAATTTTCTGTAAATTTCATTTTTATTTTTATTCAACTTCCATTTTTATTCAATTTTCTTTTCTATGAAATTTCCTCTTTTATTTAATTTGCAAACAGATCGTTAAGGTATAGTGGTTTTTAGATGGATCTTCCACATTCAATTTTCTGCAACTTCCATTTTTATTTTTATTCAACTTCCATATTTATTCAATTTACTTTTCTATTAAACTTTCTTTTTTATTTAATTTCCAAATGGATCGTTAAGGTATAGTGGTTTTTGGATTGAACTTCCATATTTAATTTTCTGCAACATTCATTTTTATTTTTATTCTACTTGCATATTAATTCAATTTACTTTTCTATTACACTTCCTTTTTTATTTAATTTCCAAATAGATCGTTAAGGTATAGTGGTTTCTGGATTGAACTTCCATATTTAATTTTCTGCAACTTCCATTTTTATTCTTATTCAATTTACTTTTCTATTAAACTTCCTTTTTTATTTAATTTCCAAATAGATCGTTAAGGTATAGTGGTTTCGGGATTGAACTTCCATTTTTAATTTTCTGCAACTTTCATTTTTATTTTTATTCTACTTCCATTTTATGCAATTTACTTTTCTATTAAACTTCCTTTTTTATTTAATTTCCAAATAGATCGTTAAGGTATAGTGGTTTCGGGATTGAACTTCCATATTTAATTTTCTGCAACTTTCATTTTTATTTTTATTCAGCTTCCATTTTTATTCAATTTACTTTTCTATTAAACTTCCTTTTTTATTTAATTTCCAAATAGATCGTTAAGGTATAGTAGTTTCTGGATTGAACTTCCATTTTTAATTTTCTGCAACTTTTATTTTTATTTTTAGTCTACTTCCATTTATGCAGTTTACTTTTCTATTAAACATCCTTTTTTATTTAATTTCCAAATAGATCGTTAAGGTATAGTAGTTTCGGGATTGAACTTCCATATTTAATTTTCTGCAACTTTCATTTTTATTTTTATTCAGCTTCCATTTTTATTCAATTTACTTTTCTATTAAACTTCCTTTTTTATTTAATTTCCAAATAGATCGTTAAGGTATAGTAGTTTCTGGATTGAACTTCCATTTTTAATTTTCTGCAACTTTTATTTTTATTTTTAGTCTACTTCCATTTATGCAGTTTACTTTTCTATTAAACATCCTTTTTTATTTAATTTCCAAATAGATCGTTAAGGTATAATGGTTTCGGAATTGAACTTCCATATTTAATTTTCTGCAACTTTCATTTTTATTTTTATTCGACTTCCATTTTTGTTCAATTTACTTTTCTATGAAATTTCCTCTGTTATTTAATTTGCAAACAGATTGTTAAGGTATAGTGGTTTTTGGATTGAACTTCCATATTTAATTTTCTGCAACTTCCATTTTTATTTTTATTCAACTTCCATTTTTATTCAATTTTCTTTTCTATTTAACTTCTTTTTTTATTTAATTTCCAAGTAGATCGTTAAACTATAGTGGTTTTTGGATTGAACTTCCATTTTTAATTTTATGCAACTTTTATTTTTATTTTTATTCTACTTCCATTTTATGCAGTTTACTTTTCTATTAAACATCCTTTTTTATTTAATTTCCAAATAGATCGTTAAGGTATAGTGGTTTCGGAATTGAACTTCCATATTTAATTTTCTTCAAATTTCATTTTTATTTTTATTCAACACCCATGTTTATTCAATTTACTTTTCAATCAAACTTCTTTTTTTATTTAATTTCCAAATAGATCGTTATGGTATAGTGGTTTCTGGATTGAACTTCCATATTTAATTTTTTGCAAATTTCATTTTTATTTTTATTCGACTTCCATTTTTGTTCAATTTACTTTTCTATGAAATTTCCCCTTTTATTTAATTTGCAAACAGATCGTTAAGGTATAATGGTTTTTGGATTGAACTTCCGTATTTAATTTTCTTCAACTTCCATTTTTATTTTTATTCAACTTCCATTTTTTTTCAATTTACTTTTCTATTGAACTTTCTTTTTTATTTAATTTCCAAATAGATCGTTAAGGTATAGTGGTTTCTGGATTGAACTTCCATATTTAATTTTCTGCAAATTTTATTTATTTTTTATTCTTCTTCCATTTTAATTCAATTTACTTTTCTATTAAACTTCCTTTTTTTATTTCATTTCCAAATAGATCGTTAAGGTATAGTGGTTTCTGGATTGAACTTCCATATTTAATTTTCTGCAAATTACATTTTTATTTTTATTCAACTTCCATTTTTATTCAATTTGCTTTTCAATTAAACTTCCTTTTTTATTTAATTTCCAAATAGATTGTTATGGTATAGTGGTTTCTGGATTGAACTTCCATATTTAATTTTCTGCAAATTTCATTTTTATTTTTATTCAACTTCCATTTTTATTTAATTTACTTTTCTATGAAATTTACTCTTTTATTTAATTTGCAAACAGATCGTTAAGGTATAGTGGTTTTTGGATTGAACTTCCATTTTCAATTTTCTGCAACTTCCATTTTTATTTTTATTCAACTTCCATTTTTATTCAATTTACTTTTCTGTTAAACTTTCTTTTTTATTTAATTTCCAAATAGATCGTTACGGTACAGTGGTTTCTGGATTGAACTTCCATATTTAATTTTCTGCAACATTCATTTTTATTTTTATTCTACTTCCATATTAATTCAATTTATTTTTCTATTACACTTCCTATTTTTAATTAATTTCCAAATAGATCGTTATGGTATAGTGGTTTCTGGATTGAACTTCCATATTTAATTTTCTGCAACTTCCATTTTTATTTTTATTCAATTTATGTTTCTATTAAAGTTCCTTTTTTATTTAATTTCCAAATAGATCGTTAAATTATAGTGGTTTTTGGATTGAACTTCCCTTTTTAATTTTATGCAACTTTAATTTTTATTTTTATTCTACTTCCATTTTATGCAATTTACTTTTCTATTAAACTTCCTTTTTTATTTAATTTCCAAATAGATCGTTAAGGTATAGTGCTTTCGGGATTGAACTTCCATATTTAATTTTCTGCAACTTTCATTTTTATTTTTATTCAGCTTCCATTTTTATGCAATTTACTTTTCTATTAAACTTCCTTTTTTATTTAATTTCCAAATAGATCGTTAAGGTATAGTGGTTTCGGAATTGAACTTCCATATTTAATTTTCTGCAACTTTCATTTTTATTTTTATTCAACTTCCATTTTATGCAATTTACTTTTCTATTAAACTTCCTTTTTTATTTAATTTCCAAATAGATCGTTATGCTATAGTGGTTTCTGGATTGAACTTCCATATTTAATTTTGTGCAAATTTTATTTTTATTTTTATTCGACTTCCATTTTTGTTCAATTTACTTTTCTATGAAATTTCCTCTGTTATTTAATTTGCAAACAGATCGTTAAGGTATAGTGGTTTCTGGATTGAACTTCCATTTTTAATTTTCTGCAACTTTCATTTTTATTTTTATTCTACTTCCATTTTATATAGTTTACTTTTCTATTAAACATCCTTTTTTATTTAATGTCCAAATAGATCGTTAAGGTATAGTGGTTTCGGAATTGAACTTCCACATTTAATTTTCTGCAACTTTCATTTTTATTTTTATTCAACTTCCATTTTATGCAATTTACTTTTCTATTAAACTTCTTTTTTTATTTAATTTCCAAATAGATTGTTATGCTATAGTGGTTTCTGGATTGAACTTCCATATTCAATTTTGTGCAAATTTTATTTTTATTTTTATTCGACTTCCATTTTTGTTCAATTTACTTTTCTATGAAATTTCCTCTGTTATTTAATTTGCAAACAGATCGTTAAGGTATAGTGGTTTCTGGATTGAACTTCCATTTTTAATTTTCTGCAACTTTCATTTTTATTTTTATTCTACTTCCATTTTATGCAGTTTACTTTTCTATTAAACATCCTTTTTTATTTAATGTCCAAATAGATCGTTAAGGTATAGTGGTTTCGGAATTGAACTTCCATATTTAATTTTCTGCAACTTTCATTTTTATTTTTATTCAACTTCCATTTTATGCAATTTACTTTTCTATTAAACTTCTTTTTTTATTTAATTTCCAAATAGATCGTTATGCTATAGTGGTTTCTGGATTGAACTTCCATATTCAATTTTGTGCAAATTTTATTTTTATTTTTATTCGACTTCCATTTTTGTTCAATTTACTTTTCTATGAAATTTCCTCTGTTATTTAATTTGCAAACAGATCGTTAAGGTATAGTGGTTTTTGGATTGAACTTCCATATTTAATTTTCTGCAACTTCCATTTTTATTTTTATTCAATTTCCGTTTTTATTCAATTTACTTTTCTATTAAATTTCCATTTTTTATTTAATTTCCAAATAGATCGTTAAGGTAATATGGTTTCGGGATTGAACTTCCATATTTAATTTTCTGCAACTTTCATTTTTATTTTTATTCAGCTTCCATTTTTATGCAATTTACTTTTCTATTAAACTCCCTTTTTTATTTAATTTCCAAATAGATCGTTAAGGTATAGTGGTTTCTGGATTGAACTACCATTTTTAATTTTCTGCAACTTTCATTTTCATTTTTATTCTACTTCCATTTTATGCAGTTTACTTTTCTATTAAACATCCTTTTTATTTAATTTCCAAATAGATCGTTTAGGTATAGTGGTTTCGGAATTGAACTTCCATATTTAATTTTCGGGAACTTTCATTTTTATTTTTATTCGACTTCCATTTTATGCAATTTACTTTTCTATTAAACTTCCTTTTTTATTTAATTTCCAAATAGATCGTTATGGTATAGTGGTTTTTGGATTGAAGTTCCATATTTACTTTTCAGCAAATTTCATTTTTATTTTTATTCAACTTCCATTTTTATTCAATTTACTTTTCTATGAAATTTCCTCTTTTATTTAATTTGCAAATAGATCGTTAAGGTATAGTGGTGTTTGGATGGAACTTCCACATTCAATTTTCTACAAATTTCATTTTTATTTTTATTCAACTTCCATTTTTATTCAATTTACTTTTCAATTAAACTTCCTTTTTTATTTAATTTCCAAATAGATCGTTATGGTATAGTGGTTTCTGGATTGAACTTCCATATTTAGTTTTCTGCAAATTTCATTTTTATTTTTATTCAACTTCCATTTTTATTCAATTTACTTTTCTATGAAATTTCCTCGTTTATTTAATTTGCAAACAGATCGTTAAGGTATAGTGGTGTTTGGATGGAACTTCCACATTCAATTTTCTGCAACTTCCATTTTTATTTTTATTCAACATCCATTTTTATTCAATTTACTTTTCTATTAAACTTTCTTTTTTATTTAATTTCCAAATAGATCGTTAAGGTATAGTGGTTTCTGGATTAAACTTCCATATTTATTTTTCTGCAAATTTTATTTTTATTTTTATTCTTCTTCCATTTTAATTCAATTTACTTTTCTATTAAACTTCCTTTTTTTATTTAATTTCCAAATAGATCGTTAAGGTATAGTGGTTTCTGGATTGAACTTCCATATTTAATTTTCTGCAAATTTCATTTTTATTTTTATTCAACTTCCATTTTTATTCAATTTGCTTTTCAATTAAACTTCCTTTTTTATTTAATTTCCAAATAGATCGTTGTGGTATAGTGGTTTCTGGATTGAACTTCCATATTTAATATTGTGCAAATTTCATTTTTATTTTTATTCGACTTCCATTTTTGTTCAATTTACTTTTCTATGAAATTTCCTCTGTTATTTATTTTGCAAACAGATCGTTAAGGTATAGTGGTTTTTGGATTGAACTTCCACATTTAATTTTCTGCAACTTCCACTTTTATTTTTATTCAACTTCCATTTTTATTCAATTTACTTTTCTATTAAACTTCCTTTTTTATTTAATTTCCAAATAGATCGTTAAGGTATAGTGGTTTCTGGAGTGAACATCCATTTTTAATTTTCTGCTACTTTCATTTTTATTTTTATTCTACTTCCCTTTTATGCAGTTTACTTTTCTATTAAACATCCTTTTTTGTTTAATTTCCAAATAGATCGTTAAGGTATTGTGGTTTCGGAATTGAACTTCCATATTTAATTTTCTGCAACTTTCATTTTTATTTTTATTCAACTTCCATCTTATGCAATTTACTTTTCTATTAAACTTCCTTTTTTATTTAATTTCCAAATAGATCGTTATGGTATAGTGGTTTCTGGATTGAACTTCCATATTTAATTTTGTGCAAATTTCATTTTTATTTTTATTCGACTTCCATTTTTGTTCAATTTACTTTTCTATGAAATTTCCTCCTTTATTTAATTTGCAAACAGATCGTTAAGGTATAGTGGTTTTTGGATTGAACTTCCATATTTAATTTTTTGCAAATTTCATTTTTATTTTTATTCGACTTCCATTTTTGTTCAATGTACTTTTCTATGAAATTTCCCCTTTTGTTTAATTTGCAAACAGATCGTTTAGGTATAGTGGTTTTTGGATTGAACTTCCATATTTAATTTTCTTCAACTTCCATTTTTATTTTTATTCAACTTCCATTTTTTTCAATTTACTTTTCTTTTAAACTTTCTTTTTTATTTAATTTCCAAATAGATCGTTAAGGTATAGTGGTTTCTGGATTGAACTTCCATATTTATTTTTCTGCAAATTTTATTTTTATTTTTATTCTTCTTCCATTTTAATTCAATTTACTTTTCTATTAAACTTCCTTTTTTTATTTAATTTCCAAATAGATCGTTAAGGTATAGTGGTTTCTGGATTGAACTTCCATATTTAATTTTCTGCAAATTTCATTTTTATTTTTATTCAACTTCCATTTTTATTCAATTTGCTTTTCAATTAAACTTCCTTTTTTATTTAATTTCCAAATAGATCGTTATGGTATAGTGGTTTCTGGATTGACTTTCCATATTTAATTTTCTGCAAATTTCATTTTTATTTTTATTCAACTTCCATTTTTATTCAATTTACTTTTCTATGAAATTTCCTCTTTTATTTAATTAGCAAACAGATCGTTAAGGTATAGTGGTTTTTGGATTGAACTTCCATATTCAATTTTCTGCAACTTCCATTTTTTTTTTATTCAATTTAATTTTCTATTCAGCTTTCTTTTTTATTTAATTTCAAAATAGATCGTTAAGGTATAGTGGTTTCTGGATTGAACTTCCATATTTAATTTTCTGCAACATTCATTTTTATTTTTATTCTACTTCCATATTAATTCAATTTATTTTTCTATTACATTTCCTTTTTTTAATTAATTTCCAAATAGATCGTTAAGGTATAGTGGTTTCTGGATTGAACTTCCATATTTAATTTTTTCCAACTTCCATTTTTATTTTTATTCAATTTACTTTTCTATTAAACTTCCTTTTTTATTTAATTTCCAAATAGATCGTTAAAGTATAGTGGTTTTTGGATTGAACTTCCCTTTTTAATTTTATGCAACTTTCATTTTTATTTTTATTCTACTTCCATTTTATACAATTTACTTTTCTATTAAACTTCCTTTTTTATTTAATTTCCATATAGATCGTTGAGGTATAGTGCTTTCGGGATTGAACTTCCATATTTAATTTTCTGCAACTTTCATTTTTATTTTTATTCAGCTTCCATTTTTCTGCAATTTACTTTTCTATTAGACTTCCTTTTTTATTTAATTTCCAAATAGATCGTTAAGGTATAGTGGTTTCTGGATTGAACTTCCATTTTTAATTTTCTGCAACTTTCATTTTTATTTTTATTCTACTTCCATTTTATGCAGTTTACTTTTCTATTAAACATCCTTTTTTATTTAATTTCCAAATAGATCGTTAAGTTATAGTGGTTTTTGGATTGAACTTCCATTTTTAATTTTATGCAACTTTCATTTTTATTTTTATTCAGCTTCCATTTTATGCAATTTACATTTCTATTAAACTTCCTTTTTTATTTAATTTCCAAATAAATCGTTATGGTATAGTGGTTTCTGGATTGAACTTCCATATTTAATTTTGTGCAAATTTCATTTTTATTTTTATTCGACTTCCATTTTTGTTCAATTTACTTTTCTATGAAATTTCCTCTGTTATTTAATTTGCAAACAGATCGTTAAGGTACAGTGGTTTTTGGATTGAACTTCCATATTTAATTTTCTGCAACTTCCATTTTTATTTTTATTCAACTTCCATTTTTATTCAATTTACTTTTCTATTAAACTTCCTTTTTTATTTAATTTCCAAATGGATCGTTAAGGTATAGTGGTTTTTGGAGTGACTTCCATTTTTAATTTTCTGGAACTTTCATTTTTATTTTTCTTCTACTTCCCTTTTATGCAGTTTACTTTTCTATTAAACATCCTTTTTTATTTAATTTCCAAGTAGATCGTTAGGGTATAGTGGTTTCGGAATTGAACTTCGATATTTAATTTTCTGCAACTTTCATTTTTATTTTTATTCAACTTCCATCTTATGCAATTTACTTTTCTATTAAACTTCATTTTTTGTTTAATTTCCAAATAGATCGTTATGGTATAGTGGTTTCTGGATTGAACTTCCATATTTAATTTTGTGCAAATTTCATTTTTATTTTTATTCGACTTCCATTTTTGTTCAATTTACTTTTCTATGAAATTTCCTCTTTTATTTAATTTGCAAACAGATCGTTAAGGTATAGTGGTTTTTGGATTGAACTTCCATATTTAATTTTCTGCAACTTCCATTTTTATTTTTATTCAACTTCCATTTTTTTTCAATTTACTTTTCTATTAAACTTTCTTCTTTATTTAATTTCCAAATAGATCGTTAAGGTATAGTGGTTTCTGGATTGAACTTCCATTTTTATTTTTATTCTTCTTCCATTTTAATTCAATTTACTTTTCTATTAAACTTCCTTTTTTTATTTAATTTCCAAATAGATCGTTAAGGTATAGTGGTTTCTGGATTGAACTTCCATATTTAATTTTCTGAGACTTCCATTTTTATTTTTATTCAACTTCCATTTTTATTCAATTTACTTTTCTATTAAACTTCCTTTTTTATTTAATATCCAAATAGATCGTTAAAGTATAGTGGTTTTCGGATTGAACTTCCATTTTAATTTTATGCAACTTTCTTTTTTATTTTTATTCTACTTCCATTTTTGTACTATTTACTTTTCTGTTAAACTCCCTTTTTTATTTAATTTCCAAATAGATCGTTAACGTATAGTGGTTTCGGGATTGAACTTCCGCTTTTAATTTTTTGCAACTTTCCTTTTTATTTTTATTCCACTTCCATTTTTTATTCAATTTACTTTTCAATTAAACTACATTTTTTATTAAATTTCAAAATAGATCGTTAAGGTACAGTGGTTTCTGGATTGAACATCCATATTTATTTTTCTGCAACTTTCATTTTTATTTTTATTCAAATTCCATTTTTATTCAATTTACTTTTCTATTAAACTTCCTTTTTTATTTAATTTCCGAACAGATAGTTAAGGTATAGTTGTTTCTTGATTGAACTTCCATTTTTAATTTTACGCAACCTTCATTTTTATTTTTATTCTACTTCCATTTTAAATCAATTTACTTTTCTATTAAAGTTCCCTTTTTATTTAATTTCCAAATAGATCGTTAAGGTATAGTGGTTTCTGGATTGAACTTCCACATTTAATTTTCTGCAACTTCCATTTTTATTTTTATTCAACTTCCATTTTTATTCAATTTACATTTTTATTAAACTTCCCTTTTTATTTAATTTCCAAATAGATCGTTAAAGTATAGTCGTTTTTGGATAGAACTTCCATTTTTAATTTTATGAACCTTTCATTTTTATTTTTATTCTACTTCCATTTTATGCAATTTACTTTTCTATTAAACTTCATTTTTTATTTAATTTCCAAATAGATCGTTAAGGTATAGTGGTTTCGGGATTGAACTTCCATATTTAATTTTCTGCAACTTTCATTTTTATTTTTATTCAACTTCCATTTTTATACAATTTACTTTTCTATTAAACTTCCTTTTTTATTTAATTTCCAAATAGATCTTTAAGGTATAGTGGTTTCTGGATTGAACTTCCATATTTAATTTTCTGCAACTTCCATTTTTATTTTTATTCAACTTCCATTTTTATTCAATTTACTTTTCTATTAAACTTCCCTTTTTATTTAATTTCCAAATAGATCGTTAAAGTATAGTCGTTTTTGGATAGAACTTCCATTTTTAATTTTATGCAACTTTCATTTTTATTTTTATTCTACTTCTATTTTATGCAATTTACTTTTCTATTAAACTTCATTTTTTATTTAATTTCCAAATAGATCGTTAAGGTATAGTGGTTTCGGGATTGAACTTCCATATTTAATTTTCTGCAACTTTCATTTTTATTTTTATTCAACTTCCATTTTTATGCAATTTACTTTTCTATTAAACTTCCCTTTTATTTAATTTCCAAATAGATCTTTAAGGTATAGTGGTTTCTGGATTGGACTTCCATGTTTAATTTTCTGCAACTTCCGTTTTTATTTTTATTCGACTTCCATTTTTATTCAATTTACTTTTCTATTAAACTTCCTTTTTTATTTAATTTCCAAATAGATCGTTAAGGTATAGTGATTTCTGGATTGAACTTCCATATTTAATTTTCTGCAACTTCCATTTTTATTTTTATTCAACTTCCATTTTTATTCAATTTATTTTTCGATTAAACTTCCTTTTTTATTTAATTTCCAAATAGATCGTTAAAGTAGAGTGGTTTTTCGATTGAACTTCTATTTTTAATTTTATCGAACTTTCATTTTTATTTTTATTCTACTTCCATTTTATGCAATTTTCTTTTCTATTAAACTTCCTTTTATATTTTAATTTCCAAATAGATCGTTAAGGTATAGTGGTTTCGGGATTGAACTTCCATATTTAATTTTCTGCAACTTTCATTTTTATTTTTCTTCAACTTCCGTTTTTATGCAATTTACTTTTCTATTGAACTTACTTTTTTATTTAATTTCGAAATAGATCGTTAAGGTATAGTGGTTTCTGGATTGAACTTCCATATTTAATTTTCTGCAAATTTCATTTTTATTTTTATTCAACTTCCATTTTTATTCAATTTACTTTTCTATGAAACTTCCTCTTTTATTTAATTTGCAAACAGATCGTTAAGGTATAGTGGTTTCTGGATTGAACTTCCACTTTTTATTTTATGCAACTTTCCTTTTTATTTTTATTCAACTTCCATTTTTATTCAATTTACTTTTCTATTAAACATCCTTTTTTATTTAATTTCCAAATAAATCGTTAAGGTATATTGGTTTCTTCAATGAACTTCAATTTTTACATTTCTGCAACTTCCAGTTTTATTTTTATTCAACTTCCATTTTTATTCAATTTACTTTTCTGCTCAGCTTCCTTTTTTATTTAATTTCCAAATAGATCGTTAAGGTGTAGTGGTTTTTGGATTGACCTGTCATTTTTAATTTTATGCAACTTTCATTTTTATTGTTATTCAACTTCCATTTTTATTCGGTTTAGTTTTCTATTAAACTTCATTTTTTATTTAATTTCCGAGTAGATCGGTAAGGTATAGTGGTTTTTGGTGTGAGCTTCCATTTTTAATTTTATGCAACTTTCTTTTTTATTTTTATTCTACTTCCATTTTATGTAATTTATTTTTCTATTAAACTTCCTTTTTTATTTAATTTCCAAATAGATCGTTAAGGTATAGTGGTTTCTGGATTGCACTTCCATATTTAATTTTCTGCAATTTCCATTTTTAGTTTTATTCAACTTCTATTTTTATACAATTTACTTTTCTATTAAACTTCCTTTTTTATTTAATTTCCAAATAGATCGTTAAGGTATAGTTCTTTCTGGATTGAAGTTCCATATTTAACTTTCTGCATCTTCCATTTTTATTTTTATTCAACTTCCATTTTTATTCAATTTATTTTTCGATTAAACTTCCTTTTTTATTTAATTTCCGAATAGATCGTTAAAGTAGAGTGGTTTTTGGATTGAACTTCTATTTTTAATTTTATCGAACTTTCATTTTTATTTTTATTCTACTTCCATTTTATGCAATTTACTTTTCTATTAAACTTCCTTTTATATTTTAATTTCCAAATAGATCGTTAAGGTATAGTGGTTTCGGGATTGAACTTCCATATTTAATTTTCTGCAACTTTCATTTTTATTTTTCTTCAACTTCCGTTTTTATGCAATTTACTTTTCTATTGAACTTACTTTTTTATTTAATTTCGAAATAGATCGTTAAGGTATAATGGTTTCCGGATTGAACTTCCATATTTAATTTTCTGCAAATTTCATTTTTATTTTTATTCAACTTCCATTTTTATTCAATTTACTTTTCTATGAAACTTTCTCTTTTATTTAATTTGCAAACAGATCGTTAAGGTATAGTGGTTTCTGGATTGAACTTCCACTTTTTATTTTATGCAACTTTCCTTTTTATTTTTATTCAACTTCCATTTTTATTCAATTTACTTTTCTATTAAACATCCTTTTTTATTTAATTTCCAAATAAATCGTTAAGGTATATTGGTTTCTTCAATGAACTTCAATTTTTACATTTCTGCAACTTCCAGTTTTATTTTTATTCAACTTCCATTTTTATTCAATTTACTTTTCTGCTCAACTTCCTTTTTTATTTAATTTCCAAATAGATCGTTAAGCTGTAGTGGTTTTTGGATTGACCTGTCATTTTTAATTTTATGCAACTTTCATTTTTATTGTTATTCAACTTCCATTTTTATTCGGTTTACTTTTCTATTAAACTTTATTTTTTATTTAATTTCCGAGTAGATCGGTAAGGTATAGTGGTTTTTGGAGTGAGCTTCCATTTTTAATTTTATGCAACTTTCTTTTTTATTTTTATTCTACTTCCATTTTATGTAATTTATTTTTCTATTAAACTTCCTTTTTTATTTAATATCCAAATAGATCGTTAAGGTATAGTGGTTTCTGGATTGCACTTCCATATTTAATTTTCTGCAATTTCCATTTTTAGTTTTATTCAACTTCTATTTTTATACAATTTACTTTTCTATTAAACTTCCTTTTTTATTTAATTTCCAAATAGATCGTTAAGGTATAGTGGTTTCTGGATTGAACTTCCATATTTAATTTTCTGCAACTTTCATTTTTATTTTTATTCAACTTCCATTTTTATTCAATTTACTTTCATATGAAATTTCTTTTTTATTTAATTTCCAAGTAGATCGTTATGGTATAGTGGTTTCCGGATAGAACTTTCATTTTTAATTTTATGCAACTTTCATTTTTATTTTTATTCTACTTCCATTTTTAATCAATTTGCTTTTCTATTAAACTTCCTTTGTTATTTATTTTCCAAATAGATCGTTAAGGTATAGTGGTTTCTGGATTGAACTTCCATTTTTAATTTTCTGCAACTTCCGTTTTTATTTTTATTCAACTTCCTTTTTTATTCAAGTTTCTTTTCTACTCAACTTCCTTTTTTATTTAATTTCCAAATAGATCGTTAAGGCATAGTGGTTTCTGGATTGCACTTCCACATTTAATTTTCTGCAACTTTCATTTTTATTTTTATTCAACTTCCATTTTTATTCAATTTACTTTCATATGAAACTTTCTTTTTTATTTAATTTGCAAGTAGATCGTTATGGTATAGTGGTTTCCGGATAGAACTTCCATTTTTAATTTTATGCAACTTTCACTTTTATCTTTATTCTACTTCCATTTTTAATCAATTTACTTTTCTATTAAACTTCCTTTGTTATTTAATTTCCAATTAGATCGTTAAGATATAGTGGTTTCTGGATTGAACTTCCATTTTTAATTTTCTGCAACTTCCATTTTTTATTTTTATTCAACTTCCATTTTTATACAAGTTTCTTTTCTATGAAACTTCCTCTTTTATTTAATTTGCAAACAGATCGTTAAGGTATAGTGGTTTCTAGATTGAACTTCCACTTTTTATTTTATGCAACTTTCCTTTTTATTTTTATTCAACTTCCAATTTTATTCAATTTACTTTTCTATTAAACATCCGTTTTTATTTAATTTCCAAATAAATCGTTAAGGTATAGTGGTTTCTTCAATGAACTTCCATTTTTACATTTCTGCAACTTCCAGTTTTATTTTTATTCAACTTCCATTTTTATTCAATTTACTTTTCTGCTCAACTTCCTTTTTTATTTAATTTCCAAATAGATCGTTAAGGTGTAGTGGTTTTTGGATTGAACTGTCATTTTTAATTTTATGCAACTTTCATTTTTATTTTTATTCAACTTCCATTTTTATTCGATTTACTTTGCTATTATACTTCATTTTTTATTTAATTTCCGAGTAGATCGGTAAGGTATAGTGGTTTTTGGAGTGAGCTTCCATTTTTAATTTTATGCAACTTTCTTTTTTTATTTTTACTCTACTTCCATTTTATGTAATTTATTTTTCTATTATACTCCCTTTTTTATTTAATTTCCAAATAGATCGTTCAGGTATAGTGGTTTCTGGATTGCACTTCCATATTTAATTTTCTGCAATTTCCATTTTTAGTTTTATTCAACTTCTATTTTTATACAATTTACTTTTCTATTAAACTTCCTTTTTTATTTAATTTCCAAATAGATCGTTAAGGTATAGTGGTTTCTGGATTGCACTTCCATTATTAATTTTATGCAACTTTCATTTTTATTTTTATTCTGCTTCCATTTTTAATCAATTTACTTTTCTATTAAACTTCCTTTGTTATTTAATTTCCAAATAGATAGTTAAGGTATAGTGGTTTCTGGATTGAACTTCCATTTTTAATTTTCTGCAACTTCCATTTTTATTTTTATTCAACTTCCTTTTTTATTCAAGTTTCTTTTCTACTCAACTTCCTTTTTTATTTAATTTCCAAATAAATCGTTAAGGTATAGTGGTTTCTGGAATTAACTTCCATATTTAATTTTCTGCAAATTTCATTTTTATTTTGATTCAACTTCCATTTTTACTCAATTTACTTTTCTATGAAACTTCCTCTTTTATTTAATTTGCAAACAGATCGTTAAGGTATATATTAGTTTCTGGGTTGAACTTCCACTTTTTATTTTCTGCAACTTTCATTTTTATTTTTATTCAACTGCCATTTTTATTCAATTTACATTTCTATTAAATATCATTTTTTATTTAATTTCCAAAGAAATCGTTAAGGTATAGTGGTTTCTTCAATGAACTTCCATTTTTACATTTCTGCAACTTCCAGTTTTATTTTTATTTAACTTCTATTTTTATTCAAGTTTCTTTTCTACTCAACTTCCTTTTTTATTTAATTTCCAAATAGATCGTTAAGGTATAGTGGTTTTTGGATTGAACTGCCATTTTCAATTTTATGCAACTTTCATTTTTATTTTTATTCAACTTCCATTTTTATTCGATTTACTTTTCTATTAAACTTCATTTTTTATTTAATTTCTGAGCAGATCGGCAGGTTATAGTGGTTTTTGGATTGAGCTTCCATTTTTAATTTTATGCAACTTTCTTTTTTATTTTTATTCTACTTCCATTTTAATTCAATTTATTTTCCTACGAAACTTCCTTTTTTATTTAATTTCCAAATAGATCGTAAAGGTATAATGCTTTCTGGATTGAACTTCCATTTTTAATTTTATGAAACTTTCATTTTTATTTTTATTCTACTTCCATTTTAATTCAATTTACTTTTCTATTAAATTTCCTTTTTTATTTCATTTCCAAATAGATCGTTAAGGTATA
This sequence comes from Camellia sinensis, assembly GCF_055761805.1. Taxonomy (NCBI): domain Eukaryota; kingdom Viridiplantae; phylum Streptophyta; class Magnoliopsida; order Ericales; family Theaceae; genus Camellia; species Camellia sinensis. The sequence goes on along the minus strand of NW_028128987.1, from coordinate 41,014,686 downwards.
GTGGTTTCTGGATTGAACTTCCATATTTAATTTTCTGCAACTTTCATTTTTATTTTTATTCAAATACCATTTTTATTCAATTTACTTTTCTATTAAACTTTCTTTTTTATTTAATTTCCAAATAGATCGTTAAGGTATAGTGGTTTCTGGATGGAACGACCAACCTTCATTTTTATTTTTATTCTACTTCCATTTTAATTCAATTTACTTTTCCATTAAACTTTCTTTTTTATTTAATTTCCAAATAGATCGTTAAGGTATAGTGGTTTCTGGATTGAACTTCCATATTTAATTTTCTGCAACTTCCATTTTTATTTTTATTCAGCTTCCATTTTTATTCAATTTACTTTTCTATTAAACTTCCTTTTTTATTTAATTTCCAAATAGATCAATAAAGTATAGTCGTTTTTTGGATTGAACATCCATTTTTAATTTTATGGAACTTTCATTTTTTTTTTATTCTACTTCCATTTTATGCAATTTACTTTTCTATTAAACTTCCTTTTTTATTTAATTTCCAAATGGATCGTTAAGGTATAGTGGTTTCCGGATTGAACTTCCATATTTAATTTTCTGCAACTTTCATTTTTATTTTTATTCAACTTCCATTTTTATTCAATTTACTTTTCTATTAAACTTTTTTTTTTAATTTCCAAATAGATCGTTAAGGTATAGTGGTTTCCGGATTGAACTTCCATATTTAATTTTCTGCAACTTCCATTTTTATTTTTATTCAACTTCCATCTTTATTCAATTTACTTTTCTATTAAACTTCCTTTTTTATTTAATTTCCAAATAGATCGTTAAGGTATAGTGGTTTCTGAATTGAACTTCCATATTTAATATTCTGCAACTTCCATTTTTATTTTTATTCAACTTCCATTTTTATTCAATTTACTTTTCTATTAAACTTGTTTTTTCATTTAATTTCCAAATAGATCGTTAAAGTATTGTGGTTTTTGGATTGAATTTCCATTTTTTATTTTATGCAACTCTCATTTTTATTTTTATTCTACTTCCATTTTATGCAATTTACTTTTCTATTAAACTTCCTTTTTTATTTAATTTCCAAATAGATCGTTAAAGTATATTGGTTTTTGGATTGAACTTCCGTTTTACATTTTATGCAACTTTCATTTTTATTTTTATTCTACTGCCATTTTATGCAATTTACTTTTCTATCAAACTTCCTTTTTTATTTATTTTCCAAATAGATCGTTAAGGTATAGTGGTTTCGGGATTGAACTTCCACATTTAATTTTCTGCAACTTTCATTTTTATTTTTCTTCAACTTCCATTTTTATGCAATTTACTTTTCTATTAAACTTCCTTTTTTTATTTAATTTCCAAATAGATCGTTAAGGTATAGCGGTTTCTGGATTGGACTTCCATATTTAATTTTCTGCAACTTCCATTTTTATTTTTATTCAACTTCCATTTTTATTCAATTTACTTTTCTATTAAACTACCTTCTTTATTTAATTTCCAAATAGATCGTTAAAGAATAGTCGTTTTTGGATAGAACTTCCATTTTTAATTTTATGCAACTTTCATTTTTATTTTTATTCTACTTCCATTTTATGCAATTTACTTTCCTATTAAACTTCATTTTTTTATTTAATTTCCAAATAGATTGTTAAGGTATAGTGTTTTCTGGACTGAACTTCCATATTTAATTTTCTGCAACTTTCATTTTTATTTTTATTCAACTTCCATTTTTATTCAATTTACTTTTCTATCAAACTTCCTTTTTTATTTAATTTCAAAATAGATCGTTAAAGTATAGTGGTTTTTGGATTGAACTTCCATTTTTAATTTTATGCAACTTTCATTTTTATTTTTATTCTACTTCCATTTTATGCAATTTATTTTTCCATTAAACTTCCTTTTTTATTTAATTTCCAAATAGATCGTTAAGGTATAGTGGTTTCTGGATTGAACTTCCATATTTAATTTTCTGCAACTTTCATTTTTATTTTTATTCAACTTCCATTTTTATGCAATTTATTTTTCTATTAAACTTCCTTTTTTATTTAATTTCCAAATAGACCGTTAAGGTATAGTGGTTTCTGGATTGATCTTCCATAATTTATTTTCTGCAACTTTCAGTTTTATTTTTATTCAACTTCCATTTTTATTCAATTTACTTTTCTATTAAACTTCCTTTTTTATATTATTTCCAAATAGATGGTTAAGGTATAGTGGTTTCTGGATTGAACTTCCATTTTTAATTTTATGCAACTTTCATTTTTATTTTTATTCTACTTCCATTTTAATTCAATTTACTTTCCTATGAAACTTCCTTTTTTATTTAATTTCGAAGTAGATCGTTATGGTATAGTGGTTTCCGGATAGAACTTCCATTTTTAATTTTATGCAACTTTCATTTTTACTTTTATTCTACTTCCATTTTTAATCAATTTACTTTTCTATTAAACTTCCTTTTTTATTTAATTTGCAAATAGATCGTTAAGGTATAGTGGTTTCTGGAATGAACTTCCATTTTAATTTTCTGCAACTTCCATTTATATTTTTATTCATCTTCCTTTTTTATTCAAGTTTCTTTTCTACTCAACTTCTTTTTTTATTTAATTTCCAAATATAACGTTAAGGTATTGTGGTTTTTGGATTGAACTTCCATTTTTAATTTTATGCAACTTTCATTTATATTTTTATTCAACTTCCATTTTTATTCTATTTACCTTTCTATTGAACTTCCTTTTTTATTTAATTGCCAAATAGATGGTTGAGGTATAGTGTTTTTGGGATTGAACTTCCATTTTTAATTTTATGCAACTTTAATTTTTATTTTTATTCAACTTCCATTTTTATTCAATTTACTTTTCTATTAAACTTCCTTTTTTTATTTAATTTCCAAATAGATTGTTAAGGTATAGTGGTTTCTGGATTGAACTTCCATATTTAATTTTATGCAACTTTCATTTTTAATTTTATTCAACTTCCATTTTTATTCGATTTACTTTTCTATTAAACTTCATTTTTTATTTAATTTCCAAATAGATCGTTAAAGTATAGTCGTTTTTGGATTGAACTTCTATTTTTAATTTTATGCAACTTTCTTTTTTATTTTTATTCTACTTCCATTTTATGCAATTTACTTTCCTATTAAACGTCCTTTTTTATTTAATTTCCAAATAGATCGTTAAGGTATAGTGGTTTCGGGATTGAACTTCCATATTTAATTTTCCGCAACTTCCATTTTTATTTTTATTCAACTTCCATTTTTATTCAATTTACTTTCCTATTAAACTTCCTTTTTTATTTAATTTCCAAATAGATCGTTAAGGTATAGTGGTTTCTGAATTGAACTTCCATATTTAATTTTCTTCAACTTCCATTTTTATTTTTATTCAACTTCCATTTTTATTCGATTTACTTTTCTATTAAACTTCCTTTTTTATTTAATTTCCAAATAGATCGTTAAAGTATAGTGGTTTTTGGATTGAACTTCCATATTTAATTTTCTGCAACTTTCATTTTTATTTTTCTTCAACTTCCATTTTTATGCAATTTACTTTTCTATTAAACTTCCTTTTTTTATTTAATTTCCAAATAGATCGTTAAGATATAGTGGTTTCTGGATTGAACTTCCATATTTAATTTTTTGCAACTTTCATTTTCAATTTTATACAACTTACATTTTTATTCGATTTACTTTTCTATTAAATTTCATTTTTTATTTAATATCCAAATAGATCATAAAAGTATAGTGGTTTTTGGATTGAACTTCCATATTTAATTTTATGCAACTTTCTTTTTTATTTTTATTCTACTTCCATTTTTGTTCAATTTACTTTTCTGTTAAACTTCCTTTTTTATTTAATTTCCAAATAGATCCTTAAGGTATAGTGGTTTCGGGATTGAACTTCAGCTTTTAATTTTCTGGAACTTTCCTTTTTATTTTTATTCTACTTCCATTTTTATTCAATTTACTTTTCTATCAAACTTCCTTTTTTATTTAATTTCCAAATAGATCGTTAAGGTATAGTGGTTTCTGGATTGAACTTCCATATTTCATTTTCTGCAACTTTCATTTTTATTTTTATTCAAATTCCATTTTTATTCAATTTACTTTTCTATTAAACTTTCTTTTTTATTTAATTTCCAAATAGATCGTTAAGGTATAGTGGTTTCTGGATTGAACTTCCATTTTAAATTTTATGCAACCTTCATTTTTATTTTTATTCTACTTCCATTTTAATTCAATTTACTTTTTCTATTAAACTTCCTTTTTTATTTAATTTCCAAATAGATCGTTAAGGTGTAGTGGTTTCGGGATTGAACTTCCATATTTAATTTTCTGCAACTTTCATTTTATTTTTATTCAACTTCCATTTTTATGGTATTTACTTTTCTATTAAACTTCCTTTTTTTATTTAATTTCCAAACAGATCGTTAAGGTATAGTGGTTTCTGGATTGAACTTCCATATTTAATTTTCTGCAACTTCCATTTTTATTTTTATTCAACTTCTATTTTTATTCAATTTACTTTTCTATAAAACTTGTTTTTTTATTTAATTTCCAAATAGATCGTTAAGGTATAGTGGGTTTTGGATTGAACTTCCATTTTCAAATTTATGCAACTTTCATTTTTATTTTTATTCTACTTCCATTTTATGCACTTTACTTTTCTATTAAACTTCCTTTTTTATTTAATTTCCAAATAGATCGTTAAGGTATAGTGGTTTCGGGATTGAACTTCCATATTTAATTTTCTGCAACTTCCATTTTTATTTTTATTCAACTTCCATTTTTATTCAATTTACTTTTCTATTAAACTTCCTTTTTTTATTTAATTTCCAAAAAGGTCGTTAAGGTATAGTGGTTTCTGGATTGAACTTCCATATTTAATTTTCTGCAACTTCCACTTTTATTCAATTTACTTTTCTATTAAACATCCTTTTTTATTTAATTTCCAAGTAGATCGTTAAAGTATAGTGGTTTTTGGATTGAACTTCCATTTTTAATTTTATGCCACTTTCATTTTTATTTTTATTCTACTTCCATTTTATGCAATTTACTTTTCTATTAAACCTCCTTTTTTATTTAATTTCCAAATAGATCGTTAAGGTATAGTGGTTTCGGGATTGAACTTATAGCGATCCCGGTATTCCCTGCTATTGTTTAACCGTAATCCGGACTCGGTTCCGTGGATTCGTTGTTGTTTTATTCTCATTTCTATCCCTTAGTCTTTGTGTTAGAGTTTTGGGTTGTGTTGGGCAAGTTGGGAATAAGTTGATTGTGTTTTAAAACTTAGAATTTTTGCCCAGGTTTTGGTCTCTACGCTCGAGCGTCGATTTGACGCTCGAGCGGGTTTTTGTTGTTGCCTTTCCGCTCGAGCGGCAGTGGGGACGCTCGAGCGTGAAGTTCCTCCTCTCAGCATTTTCGTCGTCTGCAGAAAATTCTAGGAGAGTGCATCCGGCGCTCGAGCGGATATTTGGACGCTCGAGCGTGAACCTGTGTCTGACGCTCGAGCGGGGTGTTGTACGCTCGAGCGGACCTGTTTTATATCAGTTCGTGAAATCACCCTTTTTGTTCACTTTTCAACATCCTTTCTCTCTCTTACTTTTCCAAAAAGCTATTTTGAGAGCTCCTCTCACAAAAACCCTAACTTCTCTCTTAGATTTGATCTAGTAGAAGTTGTTTTCTCACCTTGGGCCTTTACAAAAGTTGTGTTGATCGTCGAGGGCTACCTTTTAATCTGAAAATTTCGGGATTTGGAGCACTTCCGTTTCTTCACCTCCTTCGTTGGGTCCCATTATTTGAGGTAGGGATAACCTACTCCATCTTATAAACTTTGTCTTTGGATTTTAGCATTTTGATATGTTGGGGGTTGTTGGGTAATTTTGAGAAAGTTTGGGCCTTTGTGTAATTTTACAAAAGTTGGGTTTTTAAATATATAAACCTATATGCATGTTAGGCATAGAGAAATGAGATTAATGTTAGGACATTGATGAAAATGGGACCTTAAGGGTTGTAATGTTAATTATGGGAAATGCTCTAATTATATTGTTTGATTAATTGGGTTAATTAATCGTGAGAAGTGAGATTTTGAAATAGGAATGTTGAGATTGGGAATGTATGGGGTTAAAGGGTGTAGTTGAATTATTTATCACTCACCGAAATGAAATGTTGATTGAATATCCATTTGTGCACTTATTTCCTGTTTAGAAATAATTGCTTTGGGCTACCGGTGGAGGGTAGTGATGATTGTTGTAGACAATGCATGATGATTAGGTAAACTAAAACTAATCAATTGGATGTGTCATAGAGTATGACGGTTGATAGAATACATTAACTTTATGTAACTGTGGATTGTGCATGTGACCAATGTGTTTATATGCATTATGTGTAGACGGTTGATAGAATACATTAATTTTATGTATTGATTGATTGCATATGTGATTCTGTGTTTATATGCATTACTTGTGTATGGGAGGAGATGGGGGATGTACTCCACGGTTTAGGGGAAGATGGGGGATGTACCTCTAAACCGGTTAATGGTTTAGGGGAAGATGGGGGATGTACCTCTAAACCGGTTATTGGAATATTGATACAGCTCATATGCTTATCTTTGTGAAGTATAGATACAGCTCATATGCTTATCTTTGTGAAGTATAGATACAGCTCATATGCTTGTCTAGTGAAGTGTAGATATAGCTCATACGCTTATCTGTGGTAATATTGATATAGCTCATACGCTTATCTGTGGTAATATTGATATAGCTCATATGCTTATCTGTTGAAGTAGTGATATAGCTCATATGTTTATCTATTGAAAAGGTTGTTTGATTTGATATAACGCTAAAATGTATATCATCATCGTTTGCGAAGTATGGAAGTAATTTATGTGTTATTGATACAACACCAAAATGTGTATCCACCTTGGATTTCGAAAGTGTTCTAGTGATGAACTATAATCTCATCAAATGTTTTGGCCAGAGTACTGAGCCTTGTTTTCAAACTCAAAGTTGAATAAGAAATGGAAAGTGAATTGTAACATAGACTTGGCTGTCATGGAATTGTAATAAGATGAAAATGGAAGTGTAAGTATTGACCACCTATCAGTTGCTAATCGTTTAGGCATTGTTCATAGTTGGTTTAGTATATTTCTGCTGGGCTGTGGCTCACCCTATATGGGAACATCATTTTCAGGTACAGGTAGCATGCCACCTCTGAGGACTTAGCTTGGGAGGCTAGAGGCAGACATCCCTTTGTCGCTTTATTCTTTCTTGATTGTATTTCATATAGATTTGAGCCTAAGACTTAATGTGTATTTAAGCTAGCACTCTCTTTTGTAACCAAGTATTAACTTGGAAAGCTGTAAGCCCGTAAGGCATTTGCTTCTGTTGTAACCATGTAATACTTTTGTAATGAAATACTCTGATAAATAGATGAATAGATGAATGTGGATAATTATGTATCAATGCATGTCTCTATATCTGGATGGGTTTAATGTTGTTATTTTGAGGGCGTTACAACTTGGTATCAGAGCGTACCGGGTTCGAATACTTTGGGTACGTGGGAAGTGATTAGGATCACAATGGGTTTGTCTCGCTTGATAGAGACTTAGATGTAGTGTCTTATGCTATGTGCTTAATTGATAACATGCTTATGTGACTATGTGGGTATGGGATTTAGTTTCTAGGATGTTGATTGGATCCTTGGGTTTCTGGGAGTCCTGTTGGAAAGGCACCTGATCAATGCTGTTTCTAACCGGAACTCTAGTAACGCCTCGAGACTATCATTATCCGGAAATGAAATTCGTAAATGCTTATGTGTTTATGTGCTTACGTGGAGTGAATTACAGTTGTCTATATATTAGGACGTGAGTGTTTAGCTTCGGCACATGTATGAGTGTGCTAACGTGTCTCTGTTACTTCTACTAGGATGCCTAGGCGAGGAAGTTGCGATTTCCCTCCTTCTGCTCGGGCAGAGTTGCGGAAACAATTTGTGGAGTTACGCCAAGGTACTACACCTTTGGTGCGGTTCGAAAGGTGGTTTGCTAATCTGTCGAGGTTTGCTCCAGAATTGGTGGAGACGGAGGACTTGCGTTGTTTCGAGTTTGAGAGTAAGCTGCGTGACGACATCCGTGTGAGGATAGCGGGGTCTTGGCATAAAAGATATAGTGTGCTTGTTGAGGCAGCTGCCCATGTAGAGGTTGCGGTGCTAGCTATGGGGCAGAATGGGGAGGGAGCCATCTTGGCAACTCCCGTGACTCAGGGTGTTAGTAGACCTTTTAAGAGGCAGAGGGGTTTAAACTCGCAACAGGGAGGTCAGACTAGAACCACCCTTCCAGCGTCGGATTTGGGTTCGGGAGAAAGTAAACAGAGGGGTGTTATTTGTTTCAGGTGTGGTCTGTTGGGCCACAAGGTTTCGGTTTGCCCACAGAGGAAGGGGGCAGGGTTAGCAGTTCAACCAGTAGTTGTACCACCAGGATCATCTAACCAGCCGGGCTTTGGGTCGATCAAATGCTCAGTGGGGAGGCAGTTGTTGGGGTCTTCATCAGCCCAGATTCTGAACCAGTCTCGTGCTCAGGCATCGCCTACTTGTTGGGTGTGTAATCAGCCGGGTCATATTCGACGTTTTTGTACTCAGCCGGGGGCTTCTGTAGGGGTTTTGCAACCTAGCCAGGCTCAGTTTGTTTCGACTGGGCAGGAACAGTATCGTGTTGGAGGACTAGCAGGCCAGATTGCGAGGGCCTCAGTAGAGTCGAGTTCCCAAGCCCCAGTTAGGGAAGTTTGTAGTTGTTCCAGGTGTGGACAGAGGGGGCACATCAGTAGTTCTTGTCCGCGGTTAGTAAGCTCGTAGGTTGTCTTGTGTTTGGAGATGACCAATTTTGGCGGTCCAGCGAGGGACGGCAGTGGTGGTAATACCGAGGGGTTGGTTTTGTTTTGACTAATCCGTTTTGTAATCAGTGGATTATTGTTTTGTGGCCATTGGGTTCTAGCGTGTAACCAATATGTCTTGGGAATGTTGAAACATCTAAACTGTTTGTTTGTCTATATGTATACATGTGTGCTTTGTTTGTTAATTTCCCTGGAATGGGTGAATTGGAGCATGTTGTAGCTCTGAAGTTTTATTAATGTATAAAGTTGCTGTAAAACCACAAAAAAATTTTTTTTTTTTTGGTATTAGGCATGTGACTTGCTGGGAAAGATGAGGGCTGAGGAGCCATGTTTTTAAATTTGAAAGAACCACCGAGGGGTGCGTGTCCTAGCCAAGACAATATTGGAGAGGATGTGAAGTGTGCGATTAGTACTAGATGTAGCACGTATTTGGTATGGTGTCCTACGGGGGCATAGCGTATAATTTTGTTAAGGTTGGACTTGTACCTTCGTGGTAAGTAGCGTTGCCGAGATTACAGGTGTACTGATTGGCCGTTTTAAGTGAGGGGATGTTAGTCCCTATATAAGGTCGTGATTGTTGGTATCGGGGAGTGATGTATTGTAAGCAGTTGGTGCTATATCTCGGGTAGTAGTATATGGGTATTTCCTAAGTTTTTGGGCTCCTTCATTTGATCGGATGTGATAGGTTTGTACCTTAACACTGGTTAGGTCGGGAGATGCTATCGCAAGGGTTGATTGGGTGTATAGCCCGTGGTTAGAGTGTGACCCGTGGGTGGAGTCACACTGGTATGGTTTTTGCGGATGAAGATGTGGGTTAATGACGAGGGAGGCGAGGACTTTTACTCCTCTGGAAAGTTAGAAGAGTGAATCTTTGGAAGCCCTGTCGGCGACTTGTGACGGTGTCGGGGTTTTAGTTCATGATGGTTGCCTAGCGGTAGTTTGGACTGGTGGTTTAGCACGGAGGCCGGGCCTCTTGATGGTACTCTCTAGATGAGTGACAAGTAAGATGTAGAGTGACGAGTGGACCCTATAAGTTATTGGGGGATTCGGTGTAGGAGTAAGAGGGCTTGCAAAAATAAAGAGGTTTTGCCTAGTACGGTTGAATGTGTTAGATGTGATGGTTTTGAGAGTTGCGTGGTGTTGGCAGGACTATATGAGAATGTTCGAGGGAACGTGAGATTTGTATCTTGAGTTAGTGGGAATGGTACCTGTATGTTGGTTCGTGTTTTGGGCCTTGCTAGATAGAGAGTCCGTGGTGACCCCATCGGTTGTACAGGGGTAGTGTTCGTAGTGTGATTGGTTATCAATTGTTGGGTTTGGGTTGTGAGTGGATGTTGGCAGCATTCTTTGAAGGAAGAGCAATTCGTGTTCTAAAGTAATGAGTATAGCGTGGGTCAAAGTGGTCCTTCGTATTCAGGACGTTGTGATTGAGGTTGACCATGTCGGTCTTCGGTCAAGGAAGTGAGCAGGCTTGCTAGATAACCATGGCGGGGGATGGTGATTCCCTTAGACGCAGTGTTGAGGCGGTTAAATTTTAGGAGATCCGGTGAGATTCCAAAATTTGTGGTTTATGTAGAGAACTCCGTGGTTGGGGTCAGTGGCTAGAGTGGCACATCAGTGTGTGAATTGCTGAGTGTAGAGTTTATTGAGTTGATTAGTCAGCCTGTCGGTAACGGGTTTTGGGTTGGCATTGGTCACCTTGAGTTTAGTCTCGTTAGTTGTAAATTTTGTATGTTGACTAGGGAAAACTGAAACTAATCGAACATGTTTTGTCGTAGAGTCTGAAGGTTGGAATAATACATCTAATATATGTATTGATTGATCATTGTGAATGATTGGCTTTTATACATTATGTATGTATGATATTTGGTTTGATATTGATACAGCACTAAGATGTGTATCATTTGTGTGTTAAAGGGGGGTATTGTGGGAATGAGATGTGATCTCATTTGGTTGTTGGCCAGGTTCTGAGCCGTATTTATACCTTATGTGTTGATAGTACTGTTGTTATTTCTATTAACTATCATTATAGAAATGTTGTGTCCCATGTTGGTTGTGGCATCACCATGTGAGTGATGGTTGTTGATAGTGTCACTTTGGAAAGAAATGGAAAACAAACTTTTCCTAGTGTTTGGGACCGTCTTGATGCATTGTTAAAAAGTTGATTTAATTCAAGGATTTTAAAGAATTCCCGATTTATCTTTTGGGCAAACAAACTGTGGATGACTCTGCGTTTTGGGTAACACCGTATTTGTGAAAAATGTTTGCAAAGCTTTTGAGTTTTCGTATGGAACATGCAAGATTTACTCCGGAACGTTAACGTTGAAAATTTAAACATCTTTGGGAAATGCCTCTTGAACAAGAAAATGTTTTCTTATTATCTACTCTAAAGATTTGCTTTGGTCGTGTTGTTGAGTAGTGACTTAGCTTGGAGTGCTAGTCGGTTGTTGGTGAATTGTTTCGGGGGAGGTTTGGTTTGTCGAGGCTTGCGTACCTAAGGTGTGGCCGTTTAGAATGTGTTTCCTTGGTTAGTATCTTCCTTGCTAAGAGTAAGTCGGAGGTTTGTTGTGAAAGTGATTTCCTTCCTTGGGGACTCGGTTGTTGAATGCTCTGTGATTAATTGGCCTTGTGTTTTGGCGTATCCTTAATTTCGGGGACGAAATTCTTTAAGGGGGGGAGGTTATAGCGATCCCGGTATTCCCTGCTATTGTTTAACCGTAATCCGGACTCGGTTCCGTGGATTCGTTGTTGTTTTATTCTCATTTCTATCCCTTACTCTTTGTGTTAGAGTTTTGGGTTGTGTTGGGCAAGTTGGGAATAAGTTGGTTGTGTTTTAAAACTTAGAATTTTTGCCCAGGTTTTGGTCTCTACGCTCGAGCGTCGATTTGACGCTCGAGCGAGTTTTTGTTGTTGCCTTTCCGCTCGAGCGGCAGTGGGGACGCTCGAGCGTGAAGTTCCTCCTCTCAGCATTTTCGTCGTCTGCAGAAAATTCTGGGAGAGTGCATCCGGCGCTCGAGCGGATATTTGGACGCTCGAGCGTGAACCTGTGTCTGACGCTCGAGCGGGGTGTTGTACGCTCGAGCGGACCTGTTTTATATCAGTTCGTGAAATCACCCTTTTTGTTCACTTTTCAACATCCTTTCTCTCTCTTACTTTTCCAAAAAGCTATTTTGAGAGCTCCTCTCACAAAAACCCTAACTTCTCTCTTAGATTTGATCTAGTAGAAGTTGTTTTCTCACCTTGGGCCTTTACAAAAGTTGTGTTGATCGTCGAGGGCTACCTTTTAATCTGAAAATTTCAGGATTTGGAGCACTTCCGTTTCTTCACCTCCTTCGTTGGGTCCCATTATTTGAGGTAGGGATAACCTACTCCATCTTATAAACTTTGTCTTTGGATTTTAGCATTTTGATATGTTGGGGGTTGTTGGGTAATTTTGAGAAAGTTTGGGCCTTTGTGTAATTTTACAAAAGTTGGGTTTTTAAATATATAAACCTATATGCATGTTAGGCATAGAGAAATGAGATTAATGTTAGGACATTGATGAAAATGGGACCTTAAGGGTTGTAATGTTAATTATGGGAAATGCTCTAATTATATTGTTTGATTAATTGGGTTAATTAATCGTGAGAAGTGAGATTTTGAAATAGGAATGTTGAGATTGGGAATGTATGGGGTTAAAGGGTGTAGTTGAATTATTTATCACTCACCGAAATGAAATGTTGATTGAATATCCATTTGTGCACTTATTTCCTGTTTAGAAATAATTGCCTTGGGCTACCGGTGGAGGGTAGTGATGATTGTTGTAGACAATGCATGATGATTAGGCAAACTAAAACTAATCAATTGGATGTGTCATAGAGTATGACGGTTGATAGAATACATTAACTTTATGTAACTGTGGATTGTGCATGTGACCAATGTGTTTATATGCATTATGTGTAGACGGTTGATAGAATACATTAATTTTATGTATTGATTGATTGCATATGTGATTCTGTGTTTATATGCATTACTTGTGTATGGGAGGAGATGGGGGATGTACTCCACGGTTTAGGGGAAGATGGGGGATGTACCTCTAAACCGGTTAATGGTTTAGGGGAAGATGGGGGATGTACCTCTAAACCGGTTATTGGAATATTGATACAGCTCATATGCTTATCTTTGTGAAGTATAGATACAACTCATATGCTTATCTTTGTGAAGTATAGATACAGCTCATATGCTTATCTTTGTGAAGTATAGATACAGCTCATATGCTTGTCTAGTGAAGTGTAGATATAGCTCATACGCTTATCTGTGGTAATATTGATATAGCTCATACGCTTATCTGTGGTAATATTGATATAGCTCATATGCTTATCTGTTGAAGTAGTGATATAGCTCATATGTTTATCTATTGAAAAGGTTGTTTGATTTGATATAACGCTAAAATGTATATCATCATCGTTTGCGAAGTATGGAAGTAATTTATGTGTTATTGATACAACACCAAAATGTGTATCCACCTTGGATTTCGAAAGTGTTCTAGTGATGAACTATAATCTCATCAAATGTTTTGGCCAGAGTACTGAGCCTTGTTTTCAAACTCAAAGTTGAATAAGAAATGGAAAGTGAATTGTAACATAGACTTGGCTGTCATGGAATTGTAATAAGATGAAAATGGAAGTGTAAGTATTGACCACCTATCAGTTGCTAATCGTTTAGGCATTGTTCATAGTTGGTTTAGTATATTTCTGCTGGGCTGTGGCTCACCCTATATGGGAACATCATTTTCAGGTACAGGTAGCATGCCACCTCTGAGGACTTAGCTTGGGAGGCTAGAGGCAGACATCCCTTTGTCGCTTTATTCTTTCTTGATTGTATTTCATATAGATTTGAGCCTAAGACTTAATGTGTATTTAAGCTAGCACTCTCTTTTGTAACCAAGTGTTAACTTGGAAAGCTGTAAGCCCGTAAGGCATTTGCTTCTGTTGTAACCATGTAATAGTTTTGTAATGAAATACTCTGATAAATAGATGAATAGATGAATGTGGATAATTATGTATCAATGCATGTCTCTATATCTGGATGGGTTTAATGTTGTTATTTTGAGGGCGTTACAGAACTTCCATATTTAATTTTCCGCAACTTCCATTTTTATTTTTATTCAACTTCCATTTTTATTCAATTTACTTTTCTATTAAACTTCCTTTTTTATTTAGTTTCCAAATAGATCGTTAAGGTATAGTGGTTTCTGGATTAAACTTCCATATTTAATTTTCTGCAACTTTCATTTTTATTTTCATTCAACTTTCATTTTTATTCATTTTAGTTTTCTATTAAACTTCCGTTTTTAGTTAATTTCCACATAGATCGTTAAGGTATAGTGGTTTCTGGATTGAACTTCCATTTTTAATTTTATGCAACTTCCATTTTTATTTTTATTCTACTTCCATTTTTATTCAAATTACTTTTCTATTAAACTTCCTTTTTTATTTAATTTCCAAATAGATCGTTAAGGTATACTGGTTTCTGGATTGAACTTCCATATTTAATTTTCTGCAACTTCCATTTTTATTTTTGTTCAACTTCCATTTTTATTCAATATACTTTTCTATTAAACTTGTTTTTTTATTTAATTTCCAAATAGATCGTTAAGGTATAGTGGTTTTTGGATTGAACTTCCATTTTTAAATTTATGCAACTTTCATTTTTATTTTTATTCAACTTCCATTTTATCCAATTTACTTTTCTATTAAACTTCCTTTTTTATTTAATTTCCAAATAGATCGTTAAGGCATAGTGGTTTCGGGATTGAACTTCCTTATTTAAGTTTCCGCAACTTCCATTTTTATTTTTATTTTTATTCAAGTTCCATTTTTATTCAATTTACTTTCCGATTAAACTTCCTTTTTTATTTAATTTCCAAATAGATCGTTAAGGTATAGTGGTTTCTGGATTGAACTTCCATATTTAATTTTATGCAACTTTCATTTTTAATTTTATTCAACTTCCATTTTTATTCGATTTACTTTTCTATTAAACTTCATTTTTTATTTAATTTCCAAATAGATCGTTAAAGTATAGTGGTTTTTGGATTGAACTTCTATTTTTAATTTTATGCAACTTTCTTTTTTATTTTTATTCTACTTCCATTTTATGCAATTTACTTTCCTATTAAACGTCCTTTTTTATTTAATTTCCAAATAGATCGTTAAGGTATAGTGGTTTCGGGATTGAACTTCCATATTTAATTTTCCGCAACTCCCATTTTTATTTTTATTCAACTTCCATTTTTATTCAATTTACTTTCCTATTAAACTTCCTTTTTTATTTAATTTCCAAATAGATCGATAAGGTATAGTGGTTTCTGGATTGAACTTCCATATTTAATTTTCTTCAACTTCCATTTTTATTTTTATTCAACTTCCATTTTTATTCGATTTACTTTTCTATTGAACTTCCTTTTTTATTTAATTTCCAAATAGATCGTTAAAGTATAGTGGTTTTTGGATTGAACTTCCATATTTAATTTTCTGCAACTTTCATTTTTATTTTTCTTCAACTTCCATTTTTATGCAATTTACTTTTCTATTAAACTTCCTTTTTTTATTTAATTTCCAAATAGATCGTTAAGATATAGTGGTTTCTGGATTGAACTTCCATATTTAATTTTTTGCAACTTTCATTTTCAATTTTATACAACTTACATTTTTATTCGATTTACTTTTCTATTAAACTTCATTTTTTATTTAATATCCAAATAGATCATAAAAGTATAGTGGTTTTTGGATTGAACTTCCATATTTAATTTTATGCAACTTTCTTTTTTATTTTTATTCTACTTCCATTTTTGTTCAATTTACTTTTCTGTTAAACTTCCTTTTTTATTTAATTTCCAAATAGATCCTTAAGGTATAGTGGTTTCGGGATTGAACTTCAGCTTTTAATTTTCTGGAACTTTCCTTTTTATTTTTATTCTACTTCCATTTTTATTCAATTTACTTTTCTATCAAACTTCCATTTTTATTTAATTTCCAAATAGATCGTTAAGGTATAGTGGTTTCTGGATTGAACTTCCATATTTCATTTTCTGCAACTTTCAATTTTATTTTTATTCAAATTCCATTTTTATTCAATTTACTTTTCTATTAAACTTTCTTTTTTATTTAATTTCCAAATAGATCGTTAAGGTATAGTGGTTTCTGGATTGAACTTCCATTTTAAATTTTATGCAACCTTCATTTTTATTTTTATTCTACTTCCATTTTAATTCAATTTACTTTTTCTATTAAACTTCCTTTTTTATTTAATTTCCAAATAGATCGTTAAGGTGTAGTGGTTTCGGGATTGAACTTCCATATTTAATTTTCTGCAACTTTCATTTTATTTTTATTCAACTTCCATTTTTATGCAATTTACTTTTCTATTAAACTTCCTTTTTTATTTAATTTCCAAATAGATCGTTAAGGTATAGTGGTTTCTGGATTGAACTTCCATATTTAATTTTCTACAAATTTCATTTTTATTTTTATTCAACTCCGATTTTTATTCAATTTACTTTTCTATGAAATTTCCCCTTTTATTTAATTTGCAAACAGATCGTTAAGGTATAGTAGTTTTTGAATTGAACTTCCATATTCAATTTTCTGCAACTTCCATTTTTATTCAATTTGCTTTTCTATTGAACTTCCTTTTTTATTTAATTTCCAAATAGATCGTTAAAGTATAGTGGTTTTTGGATTCAACTTCCATTTTTAATTTTATGCAACATTCATTTTAATTTTTATTCTACTTCCATTTTATGCAATTTACTTTTCTATTAAACTTCCTTTTCTATTTTATTTCCAAATAGATCGTTAAGGTATAGTGGTTTCTGGATTGAACTTCCATATTTAATTTTCAGCAACTTCCATTTTTATTTTTATTCAACTTCCATTTTTATTCAATTTACTTTTCTATTAAACTTTCTTTTTTATTTAATTTCCAAACAGATCGTTAAGGTATAGTAGTTTTTGGATTGAACTTCCATTTTTAATTTTATACAACTTTCATTTTTATTTTTTTTCTACTTCCATTTTGTGCAATTTACTTTTCTATTAAACATCCTTTTTTATTTAATTTCCAAATAGATCGTTAAGGTATAGTGGTTTCGGCATTGAACTTCCATATTTAATTTTCTGCAACTTTCATTTTGATTTTTATTCAACTTCCATTTTATGCAATTTACCTTTCTATTAAGCTTCCTTATTTGTTTAATTTCCAAATAGATCGTTATGGTATAGTGGTTTCTGGATTGCACTTCCATATTTAATTTTCTGCAAATTTCATTTTTATTTTTATTCTACTTCCATTTTAATTCAATTTACTTTTCTATTAAACTTCCTTTTTTATTTAATTTCCAAATAGGTCGTTAAGGTATAGTGGTTTCTAGATTGAACTTCCATATTTAATTTTCAGCAACTTCCATTTTTATTTTTATTCGACTTCCATTTTAATTCAATTTACTTTTCTATTAAACTTCCTTGTTTATTTAATTTCCAAATAGATCGTTAAAGTATAGTGGTTTTTGGATTGAACTTCCATTTTTAATTTTATGCAATTTTCATGTTTATTTTTATTCTGCTTCCATTTTATGCAATTTGCTTTTCTATTAAACTTTCTTTCTTATTTAATTTCCAAATAGATCGTTAAGGTATAGTGGTTTCGGGATTGAACTTCCATATTTAATTTTCGGCAACTTTCATTTTTATTTTTATTCAACTTCCATTTTTATGCAATTTACTTTTCGATTAAACTTCCTTTTTTATTTAATTTCCAAATAGAACGTTAAGGTATAGTTGTTTCTGGATTGAACTTCCATATTTAAGTTTCTTCAACTTCCATTTTTATTCATTTTACTTTTCTATTAGACTTCCTTTTTTATTTAATTTCCAAATAGATCGTTAAGGTATAGTGGTTTTTGGATTGAACTTCCATTTTTAATTTTATGCAACTTTCATTTTTATTTTTATTCTACTTCCGTTTTATGCAATTTACTTTTCTATTAAACATCCTTTTTTATTTAATTTCCAAATAGATCGTTAAGGTATAGTGGTTTCGAGATTGATCTTCCATATTTAATTTTCTGCAACTTTCATTTTTATTTTTATTCAACTTCCATTTTATGCAATTTACTTTTCTATTAAACTTCCTTTTTTATTTAATTTCCAAATAGAACGTTAAGGTATAGTGGTTTCGGGATTGAACTTCCATATTTAATTTTCTGCAACTTCCATTTTTATTTTTATTCAACTTCCATTTTTATGCAATTTACTTTTCTATTAAACTTCCTTTTTTATTTAATTTCCAAATAGAACGTTAAGGTATAGTGGTTTCGGGATTGAACTTCCATATTTAATTTTCTGCAACTTCCATTTTTATTTTTATTCAACTTCCATTTTTATGCAATTTACTTTTCTATTAAACTTCCTTTTTTATTTAATTTCCAAATAGATCGTTAAGGTATAGTGGTTTCTGGATTGAACTTCCATATTTAATTTTCTGCAACTTCCATTTTTATTTTTATTCAACTTCCATTTTTATTCATTTAACTTTTCTATTAAACTTCCTTTTTTATGTAATTTCCAAATAGATCGTTAAGGTATAGTGGTTTTTGGATTGAACTTCCATTTTTAATTTTATGCAACTTTCATTTTTATTTTTATTCTATTTCCATTTCATGCAATTCACTTTTCTATTAAACATCCTTTTTTATTTAATTTCCAAATAGATCGTTAAGGTATAGTGGTTTCGGGATTGAACTTCCATATTTAATTTTCTACAACATTCATTTTTATTTTTATTCAACTTCCATTTTATGCAATTTACTTTTCTATTAAACTTCTTTTTTTATTTAATTTCCAAATAGATCGTTATGGTATAGTGGTTTCTGGATTGAACTTCCATATTTAATTTTCTGCAACTTTCATTTTTATTTTTATTCAACTTCCACTTTATGCAATTTACTTTTCTATTAAACTTCCTTTTTTATTTAATTTCCAAATAGATCGTTATGGTATAATGGTTTCTGGATTGAACTTCCATATTTAATTTTCCGCCAATTTCATTTTTATTTTTATACTACTTCCATTTTAAGTCAATTTACTTTTCCATTAAACTTCCTTTTTTTATTTAATTTCCAAATAGATCGTTAAGGTGTAGTGGTATCTAGATTGAACTTCCATATTTAATTTTCTGCAACTACCATTTTTATTTTTATTCAACTTCCATTTTTATTCAATTTACTTTTCTATTAAACTTCCTTTTTTATTTAATTTCCAAATAGATCGTTAAAGTATAGTGGTTTTTGGATTGAACTTCCATTTTTAATTTTATGCAACTTTCATTTTTATTTTTATTCTACTTCCATTTTATGCAATTTACTTTTCTATTAAACTTCCTTTTTTATTTAATTTCCAAATAGATCGTTAAGGTATAGTGGTTTCGGGATTGAACTTCCATATTTAATTTTCGGCAACTTTCATTTTTATTTTTATTCAACTTCCATTTTATGCAATTTCCTTTTCTATTAAACTTCATTTTTTATTTAATTTCCAAATAGATCATTAAGGTATAGTTGTTTCTGGATTGAACTTCCATATTTAATTTTCTGCAACTTCCATTTTTATTTTTATTCAACTTCCATTTTTATTCGATTTACTTTTCTATTAAACTTCCTTTTTTATTTAATTTCCAAATAGATCGTTAAGGTATAGTGGTTTTTGGATTGAACTTCCATATTTAATTTTCTGCAAATTTCATTTTTATTTTTATTCAACTTCCATTTTTATTCAATTTACTTTTCTATTAAATTTCCTCTTTTATTTAATTTGCAAACAGATCGTTAAGGTATAGTGGTTTCTGGATTGAACTTCCATATTTAATTTTCTGCAACTTCCATTTTTATTTTTATTCAACTTTCATTTTTATTCAATTTACTTTTCTATTAAACTTTCTTTTTTATTTAATTTCCAAATAGATCGTTAAGGTATAGTGGTTTCTAGATTGAACTTCCATATTTAATTTTCTGCAAATTTCATTTTTATTTTTATTCTACTTCCACTTTAATTCAATTTACTTTTCTATCAAACTTCCATTTTTTATTTGATTTCCAAATAGATCGTTAAGGTATAGTGGTTTCGGCATTGAACTTCCATATTTAATTTTCTGCAACTTTCATTTTTATTTTTATTCAACTTCCATTTTTATGCAATTTACTTTTCTATTAAACTTCCTTTTTTATTTAATTTCCAAATAGTTCGTTAAGGTATAGTGGTTTCTGGATTGAACTTCCATATTTAATTTTCTGCAACTTCCATTTTTATTCAATTAACTTTTCTGTTAAACTTCCTTTTTTATTTAATTTCCAAATAGATCGTTAAGGTATAGTGGTTTTTGGATTGAACTTCCATTTTTAATTTTATGAAACTTTCATTTTTATTTTTATTCTATTTCCATTTTATGCAAGTCACTTTTCTATTAAACTTCCTTTTTTATTTAATTTCCAAATAGATCGTTAAAGTATAGTGGTTTTTGGATTGAACTTCCATTTTTAATTTTATGCAACTTTCATTTTTATTTTTATTCAACTTCCATTTTATGCAATTTACTTTTCTATTAAATTCCTTTTTTATTTAATTTCCAAATAGATCGCTATGGTATAGTGGTTTCTGGATTGAACTTCCATATTTAATTTTCTGCAAATTTCATTTTTATTTTTATTCAACTTCCATTTTTATGCAATTTACTTTTCTATTAAACTTCCTTTTTTATTTAGTTTCCAAATAGATCGTTATGGTATAGTGGTTTCTGGATTGAACTTACATATTTAATTTTCTGCAAATTTCATTTTTATTTTTATTCAACTTGTATTTTTATTCAATTTACTTTTCTATGAAATTTCCTCTTTTATTTAATTTGCAAACAGATCATTAAGGTATAGTGGTTTCTGGATTGAACTTCCATATTTAATTTTATGCAACTTCCATTTTTATTTTTATTCAACTTCCATTTTCATTCAATTTACTTTTCTATTAAACTTTCTTTTTTATTTAATTTCCAAATAGATCGTTAAGGTATAGTGGTTTCGGGATTGAACTTCCATATTTAATTTTCTACAACATTCATTTTTATTTTTATTCTACTTCCATTTTATGCAATTTACTTTTCTATCAAACTTCCTTTTTTTATTTGATTTTCAAATAGATCGTTAAGGTATAGTGGTTTCGGGATTGAACTTCCATATTTAATTATCTGCAACTTTCATTTTTATTTTTATTCAACTTCCACTTTATGCAATTTACTTTTCTATTAAACTTCCTTTTTTATTTAATTTCCAAATAGATCGTTATGGTATTATGGTTTTTGGATTGAACTTCCATATTTAATTTTCTGCCAATTTCATTTTTATTTTTATACTACTTCCATTTTAAGTCAATTTACTTTTCCATTAAACTTCCTTTTTTTATTTAATTTCCAAATAGATCGTTAAGGTGTAGTGGTATCTAGATTGAACTTCCATATTTAATTTTCTGCAACTACCATTTTTATTTTTATTCAACTTCCATTTTTATTCAATTTACTTTTCTATTAAACTTCCTTTTTTATTTAATTTCCAAATAGATCGTTAAAGTATAGTGGTTTTTGGATTGAACTTCCATTTTTAATTTTATGCAACTTTCATTTTTATTTTTATTCTACTTCCATTTTATGCAATTTACTTTTCTATTAAACTTCCTTTTTTATTTAATTTCCAAATAGATCGTTAAGGTATAGTGGTTTCGGGATTGAACTTCCATATTTAATTTTCGGCAACTTTCATTTTCATTTTTATTCAACTTCCATTTTATGCAATTTCCTTTTCTATTAAACTTCATTTTTTATTTTATTTCCAAATAGATCATTAAGGTATAGTTGTTTCTGGATTGAACTTCCATATTTAATTTTCTGCAACTTCCATTTTTATTTTTATTCAACTTCCATTTTTATTCGATTTACTTTTCTATTAAACTTCCTTTTTTATTTAATTTCCAAATAGATCGTTAAGGTATAGTGGTTTTTGGATTGAACTTCCATTTTTAATTTTATGCAACTTTCATTTTTATTTTTTTTCAACTTCCATTTTGTGCAATTTACTTTTCTATTAAACATCCTTTTTTATTTAATTTCCAAATAGATCGTTAAGGTATAGTGGTTTCTGGATTGAACTTCCATATTTAATTTTTTGCAAATTTCATTTTTATTTTTATTCTACTTCCACTTTAATTCAATTTACTTTTCTATCAAACTTCCTTTTTTTATTTGATTTCCAAATAGATCGTTAAGGTATAGTGGTTTCGGGATTGAACTTCCATATTTAATTATCTGCAACTTTCATTTTTATTTTTATCCAACTTCCACTTTATGCAATTTACTTTTCTATTAAACTTCCTTTTTTATTTAATTTCCAAATAGATCGTTATGGTATAATGGTTTCTGGATTGAACTTCCATATTTAATTTTCCGCCAATTTCATTTTTATTTTTATACTACTTCCATTTTAAGTCAATTTACTTTTCCATTAAACTTCCTTTTTTTATTTAATTTCCAAATAGATCGTTAAGGTGTAGTGGTATCTAGATTGAACTTCCATATTTAATTTTCTGCAACTACCATTTTTATTTTTATTCAACTTCCATTTTTATTCAATTTACTTTTCTATTAAACTTCCTTTTTTATTTAATTTCCAAATAGATCGTTAAAGTATAGTGGTTTTTGGATTGAACTTCCATTTTTAATTTTATGCAACTTTCATTTTTATTTTTATTCTACTTCCATTTTATGCAATTTACTTTTCTATTAAACTTCCTTTTTTATTTAATTTCCAAATAGATCGTTAAGGTATAGTGGTTTCGGGATTGAACTTCCATATTTAATTTTCGGCAACTTTCATTTTTATTTTTATTCAACTTCCATTTTATGCAATTTCCTTTTCTATTAAACTTCATTTTTTATTTAATTTCCAAATAGATCATTAAGGTATAGTTGTTTCTGGATTGAACTTCCATATTTAATTTTCTGCAACTTCCATTTTTATTTTTATTCAACTTCCATTTTTATTCGATTTACTTTTCTATTAAACTTCCTTTTTTATTTAATTTCCAAATAGATCGTTAAGGTATAGTGGTTTTTGGATTGAACTTCCATTTTTAATTTTATGCAACTTTCATTTTTATTTTTTTTCAACTTCCATTTTGTGCAATTTACTTTTCTATTAAACATCCTTTTTTATTTAATTTCCAAATAGATCGTTAAGGTATAGTGGTTTCGGGATTGAACTTCCATATTTAATTTTCTGCAGCTTTCATTTTGATTTTTATTCAACTTCCATTTTATGCAATTTACTTTTCTATTAAACTTCCTTTTTTATTTAATTTCCAAATAGATTGTTATGGTATAGTGGTTTCTGGATTGAACTTCCATATTTAATTTTCTGCAAATTTCATTTTTATTTTTATTGAACTCCGATTTTTATTCAATTTACTTTTCTATGAAATTTCCCCTTTTATTTAATTTGCAAACAGATCGTTAAGGTATAGTGGTTTTTGAATTGAACTTCCATATTTAATTTTCTGCAACTTCCATTTTTATTCAATTTGCTTTTCTATTGAACTTCCTTTTTTATTTAATTTCCAAATAGATCGTTAAAGTATAGTGGTTTTTGGATTGAACTTCCATTTTTAATTTTATGCAACTTTCATTTTTATTTTTATTCTATTTCCATTTTATGCAATTTACTTTTCAATTAAACTTTCTTTTTTATTTAATTTCCAAATAGATCGTTAAGGTATAGTGGTTTCGGGATTGAACTTCCATATTTAATTTTCTGCAACTTCCATTTTTATTTTTATTCAACTTCCATTTTTATGCAATTTACTTTTCTATTAAACTTCCTTTTTTATTTAATTTCCAAATAGATCGTTAAGGTATAGTGGTTTCTGGATTGAACTTCCATATTTAATTTTCTACAAATTTCATTTTTATTTTTATTCAACTCCGATTTTTATTCAATTTACTTTTCTATGAAATTTCCCCTTTTATTTAATTTGCAAACAGATCGTTAAGGTATAGTAGTTTTTGAATTGAACTTCCATATTCAATTTTCTGCAACTTCCATTTTTATTCAATTTGCTTTTCTATTGAACTTCCTTTTTTATTTAATTTCCAAATAGATCGTTAAAGTATAGTGGTTTTTGGATTCAACTTCCATTTTTAATTTTATGCAACATTCATTTTAATTTTTATTCTACTTCCATTTTATGCAATTTACTTTTCTATTAAACTTCCTTTTCTATTTTATTTCCAAATAGATCGTTAAGGTATAGTGGTTTCTGGATTGAACTTCCATATTTAATTTTCAGCAACTTCCATTTTTATTTTTATTCAACTTCCATTTTTATTCAATTTACTTTTCTATTAAACTTTCTTTTTTATTTAATTTCCAAACAGATCGTTAAGGTATAGTGGTTTTTGGATTGAACTTCCATTTTTAATTTTATACAACTTTCATTTTTATTTTTTTTCTACTTCCATTTTGTGCAATTTACTTTTCTATTAAACATCCTTTTTTATTTAATTTCCAAATAGATCGTTAAGGTATAGTGGTTTCGGCATTGAACTTCCATATTTAATTTTCTGCAACTTTCATTTTGATTTTTATTCAACTTCCATTTTATGCAATTTACCTTTCTATTAAGCTTCCTTATTTGTTTAATTTCCAAATAGATCGTTATGGTATAGTGGTTTCTGGATTGCACTTCCATATTTAATTTTCTGCAAATTTCATTTTTATTTTTATTCTACTTCCATTTTAATTCAATTTACTTTTCTATTAAACTTCCTTTTTTATTTAATTTCCAAATAGGTCGTTAAGGTATAGTGGTTTCTAGATTGAACTTCCATATTTAATTTTCAGCAACTTCCATTTTTATTTTTATTCGACTTCCATTTTTATTCAATTTACTTTTCTATTAAACTTCCTTGTTTATTTAATTTCCAAATAGATCGTTAAAGTATAGTGGTTTTTGGATTGAACTTCCATTTTTAATTTTATGCAATTTTCATGTTTATTTTTATTCTGCTTCCATTTTATGCAATTTGCTTTTCTATTAAACTTTCTTTCTTATTTAATTTCCAAATAGATCGTTAAGGTATAGTGGTTTCGGGATTGAACTTCCATATTTAATTTTCGGCAACTTTCATTTTTATTTTTATTCAACTTCCATTTTTATGCAATTTACTTTTCGATTAAACTTCCTTTTTTATTTAATTTCCAAATAGAACGTTAAGGTATAGTTGTTTCTGGATTGAACTTCCATATTTAAGTTTCTTCAACTTCCATTTTTATTCATTTTACTTTTCTATTAGACTTCCTTTTTTATTTAATTTCCAAATAGATCGTTAAGGTATAGTGGTTTTTGGATTGAACTTCCATTTTTAATTTTATGCAACTTTCATTTTTATTTTTATTCTACTTCCGTTTTATGCAATTTACTTTTCTATTAAACATCCTTTTTTATTTAATTTCCAAATAGATCGTTAAGGTATAGTGGTTTCGAGATTGATCTTCCATATTTAATTTTCTGCAACTTTCATTTTTATTTTTATTCAACTTCCATTTTATGCAATTTACTTTTCTATTAAACTTCCTTTTTTATTTAATTTCCAAATAGAACGTTAAGGTATAGTGGTTTCGGGATTGAACTTCCATATTTAATTTTCTGCAACTTCCATTTTTATTTTTATTCAACTTCCATTTTTATGCAATTTACTTTTCTATTAAACTTCCTTTTTTATTTAATTTCCAAATAGAACGTTAAGGTATAGTGGTTTCGGGATTGAACTTCCATATTTAATTTTCTGCAACTTCCATTTTTATTTTTATTCAACTTCCATTTTTATGCAATTTACTTTTCTATTAAACTTCCTTTTTTATTTAATTTCCAAATAGATCGTTAAGGTATAGTGGTTTCTGGATTGAACTTCCATATTTAATTTTCTGCAACTTCCATTTTTATTTTTATTCAACTTCCATTTTTATTCATTTAACTTTTCTATTAAACTTCCTTTTTTATGTAATTTCCAAATAGATCGTTAAGGTATAGTGGTTTCGGGATTGAACTTCCATATTTAATTTTCTACAACATTCATTTTTATTTTTATTCAACTTCCATTTTATGCAATTTACTTTTCTATTAAACTTCTTTTTTTATTTAATTTCCAAATAGATCGTTATGGTATAGTGGTTTCTGGATTGAACTTCCATATTTAATTTTCTGCAAATTTCATTTTTATTTTTATTCTACTTCCATTTTAATTCAATTTACTTTCTATTAAACTTCCTTTTTTATTTAATTTCCAAACAGATCGTTAAGGTATGGTTGTTTCTGGATTGAACTTCCATATTTAATTTTCAGCAATTTCCATTTTTATTTTTATGCAACTTCCATTTTTATTCAATTTACTTTTCTATTAAACTTCCTTTTTTATTTAATTTCCAAATAGATCGTTAAGGTATAGTGGTTTTTGGATTGAACTTCCATTTTTAATTTTAAGCAACTTTCATTTTTATTTTTATTCAGCTTCCATTTTATGCAATTTACATTTCTATTAAACTTCCTTTTTTATTTAATTTCCAAATAGATCGTTATGGTATAGTGGTTTCTGGATTGAACTTCCATATTTAATTTTCTGCAAATTTCATTTTTATTTTTATTCAACTCGCATTTTTATTAAATTTACTTTTCTATGAAATTTCCACTTTTATTTAATTTGCAAAATGATCGTTAAGGTATAGTGGTTTTTGGATTGAACTTCCATATTTAATTTTCTGCAACTTCCATTTTTATTTTTATTCAACTTCCATCTTTATTCAATTTACTTTTCTATTAAACTTTCTTTTTTATTTAATTTCCAAATAGATCGTTAAGGTATAGTGGTTTCGGCATTGAACTTCCATATTTAATTTTCTGCAACTTTCATTTTTATTTTTATTTAACTTCCATTTTTATGCAATTTACTTTTCTAGTAAACTTCCTTTTTTATTTAATTTCCAAATAGATCGTTAAGGTATGGTGGTTTCTGGAATGAACTTCCATATTTAATTTTCTGCAACTTCCATTTTTATTTTTATTCAACTTCCATTTTTATTCAATTTACTTTTCTATTAAACTTCCTTTTTTATTTAATTTCCAAATAGATCGTTAAGGTATACTGGTTTTTGGATTGAACTTCCATTTTTAATTTTATGCAACATTCATTTTAATTTTTATTCTACTTCCATTTTATGCAATTTACTTTTCTATTAAACTTCCTTTTTTATTTAATTTTCAAATAGATCATTAAGGTATTGTGGTTTCGGAATTGAACTTCCATACTTAATTTTCTGCAACATTCATTTTTATTTTTATTCAACTTCCATTTTATGCAATTTACTTTTCTATTAAACTTCTTTTATATTTAATTTCCAAATAGATCGTTATGGTATAGTGGTTTCTGGATTGAACTTCCATATTTAATTTTCTGCAAATTTCATTTTTATTTTTATTCTACTTCCATTTTAATTCAATTTACTTTTCTATTAAACTTCCTTTTCTATTTTATTTCCAAATAGATCGTTAAGGTATAGTGGTTTCTGGATTGAACTTCCATATTTAATTTTCAGCAACTTCCATTTTTATTTTTATTCAACTTCCATTTTTATTCAATTTACTTTTCTATTACACTTTCTTTTTTATTTAATTTCCAAACAGATCGTTAAGGTATAGTGGTTTTTGGATTGAACTTCCATTTTTAATTTTATACAACTTTCATTTTTATTTTTTTTCTACTTCCATTTTGTGCAATTTACTTTTCTATTAAACATCCTTTTTTATTTAATTTCCAAATAGATCGTTAAGGTATAGTGGTTTCGGCATTGAACTTCCATATTTAATTTTCTCCAACTTTCATTTTGATTTTTATTCAACTTCCATTTTATGCAATTTACTTTTCTATTAAGCTTCCTTATTTATTTAATTTCCAAATAGATCGTTATGGTATAGTGGTTTTTGGATTGCACTTCCATATTTAATTTTCTGCAAATTTCATTTTCATTTTTATTCTACTTCCATTTTAATTCAATTTACTTTTCTATAAAACTTCCTTTTTTATTTAATTTCCAAATAGGTCGTTAAGGTATAGTGGTTTCTAGATTGAACTTCCATATTTAATTTTCAGCAACTTCCATTTTTGTTTTTATTCGACTTCCATTTTTATTCAATTTACTTTTCTATTAAACTTCCTTGTTTATTTAATTTCCAAATAGATCGTTAAAGTATAGTGGTTTTTGGATTGAACTTCCATTTTTAATTTTATGCAATTTTCATTTTTATTTTTATTCTGCTTCCATTTTATGCAATTTACTTTTCTATTAAACTTTCTTTCTTATTTAATTTCCAAATAGATCGTTAAGGTATAGTGGTTTCGGGATTGAACTTCCATATGTAATTTTCGGCAACTTTCATTTTTATTTTTATTCAACTTCCATTTTTATGCAATTTACTTTTCTATTAAACTTCCTTTTTTATTTAATTTCCAAATGGATAGTTAAGGTATAGTTGTTTCTGGATTGAACTTCCATATTTAAGTTTCTACAACTTCCATTTTTATTCATTTTACTTTTCTATTAGACTTCCTTTTTTATTTAATTTCCAAATAGATCGTTAAGGTATAGTGGTTTTCGGATTGAACTTCCATTTTTAATTTTATGCAACTTTCATTTTTATTTTTATTCTACTTCCGTTTTATGCAATTTACTTTTCTATTAAACTTCCTTTTTTATTTAATTTCCAAATAGATCGTTATGGTATAGTGGTTTCTGGATTGAACTTCCATATTTAATTTTCTGCAAACTTCATTTTTATTTTTATTGAACTTCCTTTTTTATTCAATTTACTTTTCTATGAAATCTCCTCTTTTATTTAATTTGCAAACAGATCGTTAAGGTATAGTGGTGTTTGGATTGAACTTCCATATTTAATTTCCTGCAACTTCCATTTTTATTCAATTTACTTTTCTATTAAACATTATTTTTTATTTAATTTCCAAATAGATCGTTAAGGTATAGTGGTTTCTGGATTGAACTTCCATATTTAATTTTTTGCAAATTTCAATTTTATTTTTATCCTACTTGCATTTTAATTCAATTTACTTTTCTATTAAATTTCCTTCTTTTATTTAATTTCCAAATAGATCGTTAAGGTATAGTGGTTTCTGGATTGAACTTCCATATTTAATTTTCTGCAACATCCATTTTTATTTTTATTCAACTTCCATTTTTATTCAATTTACTTTTCTATTAAACTTCCTTTTTTATTTAATTTCCAAATAGATCGTTAAAGTATAGTGATTTTTGGATTGAACTTCCATTTTTAATTTTATGCAACTTTCATTTTTATTTTTATTCTACTTCCATTTTATGCAATTTACGTTTCTATTAAACATCCTTTTTTATTTAATTTCCGAATAGATCGTTTAGGTATAGTGGTTTCGGGATTGAACATCCATATTTAATTTTCTGCAACTTTCATTTTTATTTTTATTCAACTTCCATTTTTATGCAATTTACTTTTCTATTAAACTTCCTTTTTTATTTAATTTCCAAATAGATTGTTAAGATATAGTGGTTTCTGGATTGAACTTCCATATTTAATTTTCTGCAACTTCCATTTTTATTTTTATTCGACTACCATTTTTATTCAATTTACTTTTCTATTAAACTTCCTTTTTTATTTAATTTCGAAATAGAACGTTAAGGTATAGTGGTTTTTGGATTGAACATCCATTTTTAATTTTATGCAACATTCATTTTTATTTTTATTCTACTTCCATTTTATGCAATTTACTTTTCTATTAAACATCATTTTTTATTTAATTTCCAAATAGATCGTTAAGGTATAGTGGTTTCGGAATTAAACTTCCATTTTCAATTTTCAGCAACATTCATTTTTATTTATATTCAACTTCCATTTTATGCAATTTACTTTTCTATTGAACTTCCTTTTTTATTTAATTTCCAAATAGATTGTTATGGTATAGTGGTTTCTGGACTGAACTTCAATATTTAATTTTATGCAAATTTCATTTTTATTTTTATTCGACTTCCATTTTTATTCAATTTACTTTTCTATGAAATTTCCTCTTTTATTTAATTTGCAAACAGATCGTTAAGGTATAGTGGTTTTAGGATTGAACATCCATATTTAATTTTCTGCAACTTCCATTTTTATTCAATTTGCTTTTCTATTAAACTTTCTTTTTTATTTAATTTCCAAATAGATCGTTAAGGTATAGTGGTTTCTGGAATGAACTTCCATTTTTAATTTTCTGCAAATTTCATTTTTATGTTTATTCTACTTCCATTTTAATTCAATTTACTTTTCTATTCAACTTCCTTTTTTTATTTAATTTCCAAATAGAGTATAGTGGTTTCTGGATTGAACTTCCATTTTTAATTTTCTGCAAATTTCATTTTTATGTTTATTCTACTTCCATTTTAATTCAATTTACTTTTCTATTCAACTTCCTTTTTTTAT
Organism: Camellia sinensis; assembly: GCF_055761805.1. Taxonomy (NCBI): domain Eukaryota; kingdom Viridiplantae; phylum Streptophyta; class Magnoliopsida; order Ericales; family Theaceae; genus Camellia; species Camellia sinensis. The sequence continues at coordinate 40,984,183 of NW_028128987.1, read as the reverse complement.
TTAATTTCCAAATAGAGTATAGTGGTTTCTGGATTGAACTTCCATTTTTAATTTTCTGCAACTTCCATTTTTATTTTTATTCAACTTCCATTTTTATTCAATTTACTTTTCTATTAAACTTTCTTTTTTATTTAATTTCCAAATAGATCGTTAAAGTATAGTGGTTTTTGGATTGAACTTCCATTTTTAATTTTATGCAACTTTTATTTTTATTTTTATTCTACTTCCATTTTTTGCAATTTAATTTTCTATTAAACTTCCTTTTTTATTGAATTTCCAAATAGATCGTTATGGTATAGTGGTTTCTGGATTGAACTTCCATATTTAATTTTCTGCAAACTTCATTTTTATTTTTATTGAACTTCCTTTTTTATTCAATTTACTTTTCTATGAAATCTCCTCTTTTATTTAATTTGCAAACAGATCGTTAAGGTATAGTGGTGTTTGGATTGAACTTCCATATTTAATTTCCTGCAACTTCCATTTTTATTCAATTTACTTTTCTATTAAACATTATTTTTTATTTAATTTCCAAATAGATCGTTAAGGTATAGTGGTTTCTGGATTGAACTTCCATATTTAATTTTTTGCAAATTTCATTTTTATTTTTATTCTACTTGCATTTTAATTCAATTTACTTTTCTATTAAATTTCCTTCTTTTATTTAATTTCCAAATAGATCGTTAAGGTATAGTGGTTTCTGGATTGAACTTCCATATTTAATTTTCTGCAACATCCATTTTTATTTTTATTCAACTTCCATTTTTATTCAATTTACTTTTCTATTAAACTTCCTTTTTTATTTAATTTCCAAATAGATCATTAAAGTATAGTGGTTTTTGGATTGAACTTCCATTTTTAATTTTATGCAACATTCATTTTTATTTTTATTCTACTTCCATTTTATGCAATTTACGTTTCTATTAAACATCCTTTTTTATTTAATTTCCGAATAGATCGTTTAGGTATAGTGGTTTCGGGATTGAACATCCATATTTAATTTTCTGCAACTTTCATTTTTATTTTTATTCAACTTCCATTTTTATGCAATTTACTTTTCTATTAAACTTCCTTTTTTATTTAATTTCCAAATAGATTGTTAAGATATAGTAGTTTCTGGATTGAACTTCCATATTTAATTTTCTGCAACTTCCATTTTTATTTTTATTCAACTTCCATTTTTATTCAATTTACTTTTCTATTAAACTTCCTTTTTTATTTAATTTCGAAATAGAACGTTAAGGTATAGTGGTTTTTGGATTGAACATCCATTTTTAATTTTATGCAACATTCATTTTTATTTTTATTCTACTTCCATTTTATGCAATTTACTTTTCTATTAAACATCATTTTTTATTTAATTTCCAAATAGATCGTTAAGGTATAGTGGTTTCGGAATTGAACTTCCATTTTTAATTTTCTGCAACATTCATTTTTATTTATATTCAACTTCCATTTTATGCAATTTACTTTTCTATTGAACTTCCTTTTTTATTTAATTTCCAAATAGATTGTTATGGTATAGTGGTTTCTGGACTGAACTTCAATATTTAATTTTATGCAAATTTCATTTTTATTTTTATTCGACTTCCATTTTTATTCAATTTACTTTTCTATGAAATTTCCTCTTTTATTTAATTTGCAAACAGATCGTTAAGGTATAGTGGTTTTAGGATTGAACATCCATATTTAATTTTCTGCAACTTCCATTTTTATTCAATTTGCTTTTCTATTAAACTTTCTTTTTTATTTAATTTCCAAATAGATCGTTATGGTATAGTGGTTTCTGGATTGAACTTCCATTTTTAATTTTCTGCAAATTTCGTTTTTATGTTTATTCTACTTCCATTTTAATTCAATTTACTTTTCTATTCAACTTCCTTTTTTTATTTAATTTCCAAATAGAGTATAGTGGTTTCTGGATTGAACTTCCATTTTTAATTTTCTGCAAATTTCATTTTTATGTTTATTCTACTTCCATTTTAATTCAATTTACTTTTCTATTCAACTTCCTTTTTTTATTTAATTTCCAAATAGAGTATAGTGGTTTCTGGATTGAACTTCCATTTTTAATTTTCTGCAACTTCCATTTTTATTTTTATTCAACTTCCATTTTTATTCAATTTACTTTTCTATTAAACTTTCTTTTTTATTTAATTTCCGAATAGATCGTTAAAGTATAGTGGTTTTTGGATTAAACTTCCATTTTTAATTTTATGCAACTTTTATTTTTATTTTTATTCTACTTCCATTTTATGCAATTTAATTTTCTATTAAACTTCCTTTTTTATTGAATTTCCAAATAGATCGTTAAGTTATAGTGGTTTCGGGATTGAACTTCCATATTTAATTTTCTGCAACTTTCATTTTTATTTTTATTCAACTTCCATTTTTATGCAATTTACTTTTCTATTAAACTTCCTTTTTTATTTAATTTCCAAATAGATCGTTAAGGTATAGTGGTTTCTGGAATGAACTTCCATATTTAATTTTCTGCAACTTCCATTTTTATTTTTATTCAACTTCCATTTTTATTCAATTTACTTTTCTATTAAACTTTCTTTTTTATTTAATTTCCAAGTAGATCGTTATGGTATAGTGGTTTCTGGATTGAACTTCGATATTTAATTTTCTGCAAATTTCATTTTTATTTTTATTCCACTTCCATTTTAATTCAATTTACTTTTCTATTAAACGTCCTTTTTTTATTTAATTTCCAAATAGATCGTTAAGGTATAGTGGTTTCTAGATTGAACTTCCATATTTAATTTTCTGCAACTTCCATTTTTATTTTTATTCAACTTCCATGCTTATTCAATTTACTTTTCTATTAAACTTCCTTTTTCATTTAATTTCCAAATAGATCGTTGAAGTATAGTGGTTTTTGAATTGAACTTCCATTTTTAATTTTATGCAGCTTTCATTTTTATTTTTAATCTACTTCCATTTTATGCAATTTACTTTTCTATTAAACAACCTTTTTTATTTAATTTCCAAATAGATCGTTAAGGTATAGTGGTTTCTGGATTGAACTTCCATATTTAATTTTCTGTAAATTTCATTTTTATTTTTATTCAACTTCCATTTTTATTCAATTTACTTTTCAATTAAACTTCCTTTTTTATTTAATTTCCAAATAGATCGTTATGGTATAGTGGTTTCTGGATTGAACTTCCATATTTAATTTTCTGCAAATTTCATTTTTATTTTTATTCAACTTCCATTTTTATTCAATTTACTTTTCTCTGAAATTTACTCTTTTATTTAATTTGCAAACAGATCGTTAAGGTATAGTGGTTTTTGGATGGAACTTCCACATTCAATTTTCTGCAACTTCCATTTTTATTTTTATTCAACTTCCATTTTTATTCAATTTACTTTTCTATTAAACTTTGTTTTTTATTTAATTTCCAAATAGATCGTTAAGGTATAGTGGTTTCTGGATTGAACTTCCATATTTAATTTTCTGCAACTTCCATTTTTATTTTTATTCAATTTACTTTTCTATTAAACTTCATTTTTCATTTAATTTCCAAATAGATCGTTAAAGTATAGTGGTTTTTGGATTGAACTTCCGTTTTTAATTTTATGCAACTTTCATTTTTATTTTTATTCTACTTCCATTTTATGCAATTTACTTTTCTATTAAACTTCCTTTTTTATTTAATTTCCAAATAGATCGTTAAGGTATAGTGGTTTCGGGATTGAACTTCCATATTTAATTTTCTGCAACTTTCATTTTTATTTTTATTCAGCTTCCATTTTTATGCAATTTACTTTTCTATTAAACTTCCTTTTTTATTTAATTTCCAAATAGATCGTTAAGGTATAGTGGTTTCTGGATTGAACTTCCATATTTAATTTTTTGCAAATTTCATTTTTATTTTTATTCGACTTCCATTTTTGTTCAATTCACTTTTCTATGAAATTTCCCCTTTTATTTAATTTGCAAACAGATCGTTAAGGTATAATGGTTTTTGGATTGAACTTCCATATTTAATTTTCTTCCACTTCCATTTTTATTTTTATTCAACTTCCCTTTTTTTTCAATTTACTTTTCTATTAAACTTTCTTTTTTATTTAATTTCCAAATAGATCGTTAAGGTATAGTGGTTTCAGGATTGAACTTCCATATTTAATTTTCTGCAAATTTTATTTTTATTTTTATTCTTCTTCCATTTTAATTCAATTTACTTTTCTATTAAACTTCCTTTTTTTATTTAATTTCCAAATAGATCGTTAAGGTATAGTGGTTTCTGAATTGAACTTCCATATTTAATTTTCTGCGAATTTCATTTTTATTTTTATTCGACTTCCATTTTTGTTCAATTTACTTTTCTATGAAATTTCCTCTTTTATTTAATTTGCAAACAGATCGTTAAGGTATAGTGGTTTTTGGATTGAACTTCCATATTCAATTTTCTGCAACTTCCATTTTTATTTTCATTCAACTTCCATTTTTATTCAATTTACTTTTCTATTAAACTTTCTTTTTTATTTAATTTCCAAATAGATCGTTAAGGTATAGTGGTTTCTGGATTGAACTTCCATATTAATTTTCTGCAACATTCATTTTTATTTTTATTCTACTTCCATATTAATTCAATTTACTTTTCTATTACACTTCCTTTTTTTATTTAATTTCCAAATAGATCGTTAATGTATAGTAGTTTCTGGATTGAACTTCCATATTTAATTTTCTGCAACTTCCATTTTTATTTTTATTCAATTTACTTTTCTATTAAACTTCCTTTTTTATTTAATTTCCAAATAGATCGTTAAAGCATAGTGGTTTTTGGATTGAACTTCCATTTTTAATTTTATGCAACATTCATTTTTATTTTTATTCTACTTCCATTTTATGCAATTTACTTTTCTATTAAATTTCCTTTTTTATTTAATTTCCAAATAGATCGTTAAGGTATAGTGGTTTCGGGATTGAACTTCCATATTTAATTTTCTGCAACTTTCATTTTTATTTTTATTCAGCTTCCATTTTTATGCAATTTACTTTTCTGTTAAACTTCCTTTTTTTATTTAATTTCCAAATAGATCGTTAAGGTATAGTGGTTTCTGGATTGAACTTCCATATTTAATTTTCTGCAACTTCCATTTTTATTTTTATTCAACTTCCATTTTTATTCAATTTACTTTTCTATTAAACTTCCTTTTTTATTTAATTTCCAAATAGATCGTTAAGGTATAGTGGTTTCTGGATTGAACTTCCATTTTTAATTTTCTGCAACTTTTATTTTTATTTTTATTCTACTTCCATTTTATGCAGTTTACTTTTCTATTAAACATCCTTTTTTATTTAATTTCCAAATAGATCGTTAAGGTATAGTGGTTTCGGAATTGAACTTCCATATTTAATTTTCTGCAAATTTCATTTTTATTTTTATTCAACTTCCATGTTTATTCAATTTACTTTTCAATTAAACTTCCTTTTTTATTTAATTTCCAAATAGATCGTTATGGTATAGTGGTTTCTGGATTGAACTTCCATATTTAATTTTTTGCAAATTTCATTTTTATTTTTATTCGACTTCCATTTTTGTTCAATTTACTTTTCTATGAAATTTCCCCTTTTATTTAATTTGCAAACAGATCGTTAAGGTATAATGGTTTTTGGATTGAACTTCCATATTTAATTTTCTTCAACTTCCATTTTTATTTTTATTCAACTTCCATTTTTTTTCAATTTACTTTTCTATTAAACTTTCTTTTTCATTTAATTCCCAAATAGATCGTTAAGGCATAGTGGTTTCTGGATTGAACTTCCATATTTAATTTTCTGCAAATTTTCTTTTTATTTTTATTCTTTTTCCATTTTAATTCAATTTACTTTTCCATTAAACTTCCTTTTTTTATTTAATTTCCAAATAGATCATTAAGGTATAGTGGTTTCTGGATTGAACTTCCATATTTAATTTTCTGCAAATTTCATTTTTATTTTTATTCAACTTCCATTTTTATTCAATTTGCTTTTCAATTAAACTTCCTTTTTTATTTAATTTCCAAATAGATCGTTATGGTATTGTGGTTTCTGGATTGAACTTCCATAGTTAATTTTCTGCAAATTTCATTTTTATTTTTATTCAACTTCCATTTTTATTCAATTTACTTTTCTATGAAATTTCCTCTTTTATTTAATTTGCAAACAGATCGTTAAGGGATAGTGGTTTCTGGATTGAACTTCCATATTTAATTTTCTGCAACATTCATTTTTATTTTTATTCTACTTCCATATTAATTCAATTTACTTTTCTATTACACTTCCTTTTTTTAATTAATTTCCAAATAGATCTTGTTATAGTGGTTTCTGGATTGAACTTCTATATTTAATTTTCTGCAACTTCCATTTTTATTTTTATTCAATTTACTTTTCTATTAAATTCCTTTTTTATTTAATTTCCAAATAGATCGTTAAAGTATAGTGGTTTTTGGATTGAACTTCCCTTTTTAATTTTATGCAAATTTCATTTTTATTTTTATTCTACTTCCATTTTATGCAATTTACTTTTCTATTAAACTTCCTTTTTTATTTAATTTCCAAATAGATCGTTAAGGTATAGTGCTTTCGGGATTGAACTTCCATATTTAATTTTCTGCAACTTTCATTTTTATTTTTATTCAGCTTCCATTTTTATGCAATTTACTTTTCTATTAAACTTCCTTTTTTATTTAATTTCCAAATAGATCGTTAAGGTATAGTGGTTTCTGGATTGAACTTCCATATTTAATTTTTTGCAAATTTCATTTTTATTTTTATTCGACTTCCATTTTTGTTCAATTCACTTTTCTATGAAATTTCCCCTTTTATTTAATTTTGCAAACAGATCGTTAAGGTATAATGGTTTTTGGATTGAACTTCCATATTTAATTTTCTTCCACTTCCATTTTTATTTTTATTCAACTTCCATTTTTTTTCAATTTACTTTTCTATTAAACTATCTTTTTTATTTAATTTCCAAATAGATCGTTAAGGTATAGCGGTTTCTGGATTGAACTTCCATATTTAATTTTCTGCAAATTTTATTTTTATTTTTATTCTTCTTCCATTTTAATTCAATTTACTTTTCTATTAAACTTCCTTTTTTTATTTAATTTCCAAATAGATCGTTAAGGTATAGTGGTTTCTGAATTGAACTTCCATATTTAATTTTCAGCAAATTTCATTTTTATTTTTATTCAACTTCCATTTTTATTCAATTTACTTTTCTATGAAATTTACTCTTTTATTTAATTTGCAAACAGATCGTTAAGGTATAGTGGTTTTTGGATGGAACTTCCACATTCAATTTTCTGCAACTTCCATTTTTATTTTTATTCAACTTCCATTTTTATTCAATTTACTTTTCTATTAAACTTTCTTTTTTATTTAATTTCCAAATAGATCGTTAAGGTATAGTGGTTTCTGGATTGAACTTCCATATTTAATTTTCTGCAACTTCCATTTTTATTTTTATTCAATTTACTTTTCTATTAAACTTCATTTTTCATTTAATTTCCAAATAGATCGTTAAAGTATAGTGGTTTTTGGATTGAACTTCCATTTTTAATTTTATGCAACTTTCATTTTTATTTTTATTCTGCTTCCATTTTATGCAATTTACTTTTCTATTAAACTTCCTTTTTTATTTAATTTCCAAATAGATCGTTAAGGTATAGTGGTTTCGGGATTGAACTTCCATATTTAATTTTCTGCAACTTTCATTTTTATTTTTATTCAGCTTCCATTTTTATGCAATTTACTTTTCTATTAAACTTCCTTTTTTATTTAATTTCCAAATAGATCGTTAAGGTATAGTGGTTTCTGGATTGAACTTCCATATTTAATTTTTTGCAAATTTCATTTTTATTTTTATTCGACTTCCATTTTTGTTCAATTCACTTTTCTATGAAATTTCCCCTTTTATTTAATTTGCAAACAGATCGTTAAGGTATAATGGTTTTTGGATTGAACTTCCATATTTAATTTTCTTCCACTTCCATTTTTATTTTTATTCAACTTCCCTTTTTTTTCAATTTACTTTACTATTAAACTTCCTTTTTTATTTAATTTCCAAATAGATCGTTAAGGTATAGTGGTTTCAGGATTGAACTTCCATATTTAATTTTCTGCAAATTTTATTTTTATTTTTATTCTTCTTCCATTTTAATTCAATTTACTTTTCTATTAAACTTCCTTTTTTTATTTAATTTCCAAATAGATCGTTAAGGTATAGTGGTTTCTGAATTGAACTTCCATATTTAATTTTCTGCAAATTTCATTTTTATTTTTATTCAACTTCCATTTTTATTCAATTTGCTTTTCATTTAAACTTCCTTTTTTATTTAATTTCCAAATAGATCGTTATGGTATAGTGGTTTCTGGATTGAACTTCCACAGTTAATTTTCTGCAAATTTCATTTTTATTTTTATTCAACTTCCATTTTTATTCAATTTACTTTTCTATGAAATTTCCTCTTTTATTTAATTTGCAAACAGATCGTTAAGGTATAGTGGTTTTTGGATTGAACTTCCATATTCAATTTTCTGCAACTTCCATTTTTATTTTCATTCAACTTCCATTTTTATTCAATTTACTTTTCTATTAAACTTTCTTTTTTATTTAATTTCCAAATAGATCGTTAAGGTATAGTGGTTTCTGGATTGAACTTCCATATTAATTTTCTGCAACATTCATTTTTATTTTTATTCTACTTCCATGTTAATTCAATTTACTTTTCTATTACACTTCCTTTTTTTATTTAATTTCCAAATAGATCGTTAATGTATAGTGGTTTCTGGATTGAACTTCCATATTTAATTTTCTGCAACTTCCATTTTTATTTTTATTCAATTTACTTTTCTATTAAACTTCCTTTTTTATTTAATTTCCAAATAGATCGTTAAAGCATAGTGGTTTTTGGATTGAACTTCCATTTTTAATTTTATGCAACATTCATTTTTATTTTTATTCTACTTCCATTTTATGCAATTTACTTTTCTATTAAATTTCCTTTTTTATTTAATTTCCAAATAGATCGTTAAGGTATAGTGGTTTCGGGATTGAACTTCCATATTTAATTTTCTGCAACTTTCATTTTTATTTTTATTCAGCTTCCATTTTTATGCAATTTACTTTTCTGTTAAACTTCCTTTTTTTATTTAATTTCCAAATAGATCGTTAAGGTATAGTGGTTTCTGGATTGAACTTCCATATTTAATTTTCGGCAACTTCCATTTTTATTTTTATTCAACTTCCATTTTTATTCAATTTACTTTTCTATTAAACTTCCTTTTTTATTTAATTTCCAAATAGATCGTTAAGGTATAGTGGTTTCTGGATTGAACTTCCATTTTTAATTTTCTGCAACTTTTATTTTTATTTTTATTCTACTTCCATTTTATGCAGTTTACTTTTCTATTAAACATCCTTTTTTATTTAATTTCCAAATAGATCGTTAAGGTATAGTGGTTTCGGAATGGAACTTCCATATTTAATTTTCTGCAAGTTTCATTTTTATTTTTATTCAACTTCCATGTTTATTCAATTTACTTTTCAATTAAACTTCCTTTTTTATTTAATTTCCAAATAGATCGTTATGGTATAGTGGTTTCTGGATTGAACTTCCATATTTAATTTTTTGCAAATTTCATTTTTATTTTTATTCGACTTCCATTTTTGTTCAATTTACTTTTCTATGAAATTTCCCCTTTTATTTAATTTGCAAACAGATCGTTAAGGTATAATGGTTTTTGGATTGAACTTCCATGTTTAATTTTTTTCAACTTCCCTTTTTATTTTTATTCAACTTCCATTTTTTTTCAATTTACTTTTCTATTAAACTTTCTTTTTCATTTAATTCCCAAATAGATCGTTAAGGTATAGTGGTTTCTGGATTGAACTTCCATATTTAATTTTCTGCAAATTTTCTTTTTATTTTTATTCTTTTTCCATTTTAATTCAATTTACTTTTCCATTAAACTTCTTTTTTTTATTTAATTTCCAAATAGATCGTTAAGGTATAGTGGTTTCTGGATTGAACTTCCATATTTAATTTTCTGCAAATTTCATTTTTATTTTTATTCAACTTCCATTTTTATTCAATTTGCTTTTCAATTAAACTTCCTTTTTTATTTAATTTCCAAATAGATCGTTATGGTATAGTGGTTTCTGGATTGAACTTCCATAGTTAATTTTCTGCAAATTTCATTTTTATTTTTATTCAACTTCCATTTTTATTCAATTTACTTTTCTATGAAATTTCCTCTTTTATTTAATTTGCAAATAGATCGTTAAGGGATAGTGGTTTCTGGATTGAACTTCCATATTTAATTTTCTGCAACATTCATTTTTATTTTTATTCTACTTCCATATTAATTCAATTTATTTTTCTATTACACTTCCTTTTTTTAATTAATTTCCAAATAGATCGTTATGTTATAGTGGTTTCTGGATTGAACTTCTATATTTAATTTTCTGCAACTTCCATTTTTATTTTTATTCAATTTACTTTTCTATTAAATTCCTTTTTTATTTAATTTCCAAATAGATCGTTAAAGTATAGTGGTTTTTGGATTGAACTTCCCTTTTTAATTTTATGCAACTTTCATTTTTATTTTTATTCTACTTCCATTTTATGCAATTTACTTTTCTATTAAACTTCCTTTTTTATTTAATTTCCAAATAGATCGTTAAGGTATAGTGCTTTCGGGATTGAACTTCCATATTTAATTTTCTGCAACTTTCATTTTTATTTTTATTCAGCTTCCATTTTTATGCAATTTACTTTTCTATTAAACTTCCTTTTTTATTTAATTTCCAAATAGATCGTTAAGGTATAGTGGTTTCTGGATTGAACTTCCATATTTAATTTTTTGCAAATTTCATTTTTATTTTTATTCGACTTCCATTTTTGTTCAATTCACTTTTCTATGAAATTTCCCCTTTTATTTAATTTGCAAACAGATCGTTAAGGTATAATGGTTTTTGGATTGAACTTCCATATTTAATTTTCTTCCACTTCCATTTTTATTTTTATTCAACTTCCATTTTTTTTCAATTTACTTTTCTATTAAACTTTCTTTTTTATTTAATTTCCAAATAGATCGTTAAGGTATAGTGGTTTCAGGATTGAACTTCCATATTTAATTTTCTGCAAATTTTATTTTTATTTTTATTCTTCTTCCATTTTAATTCAATTTACTTTTCTATTAAACTTACTTTTTTTATTTAATTTCCAAATAGATCGTTACGGTATAGTGGTTTCTGGATTGAACTTCCATATTTAATTTTCTGCAAATTTCATTTTTATTTTTATTCAACTTCCATTTTTATTCAATTTGCTTTTCAATTAAACTTCCTTTTTTATTTAATTTCCAAATAGATCGTTATGGTATAGTGGTTTCTGGATTGAACTTCCATAGTTAATTTTCTGCAAATTTCATTTTTATTTTTATTCAACTTCCATTTTTATTCAATTTACTTTTCTATGAAATTTCCTCTTTTATTTAATTTGCAAACAGATCGTTAAGGGATAGTGGTTTTTGGATTGAACTTCCATATTCAATTTTCTGCAACTTCCATTTTTATTTTTATTCAACTTCCATTTTTATTCAATTTACTTTTCTATTAAACTTTCTTTTTTATTTAATTTCCAAATAGATCGTTAAGATATAGTGGTTTCTGGATTGAACTTCCATATTTAATTTTCTGCAACAAACATTTTTATTTTTATTCTACTTCCATATTAATTCAATTTATTTTTCTATTACACTTCCTTTTTTTAATTAATTTACAAATAGATCGTTAAGGTATAGTGATTTCTGGATTGAACTTCAATATTTAATTTTCTGCAACTTCCATTTTTATTTTTATTCAATTTACTTTTCTATTAAACTTCCTTTTTAATTTACTTTCCAAATAGATCGTTAAAGTATAGTGGTTTTTGGATTGAACTTCCCTTTTTAATTTTATGCAACTTTCATTTTTATTTTTATTCTACTTCCATTTTATGCAATTTACTTTTCTATTAAACTTCCTTTTTTATTTAATTTCCAAATAGATCGTTAAGGTATAGTGCTTTCAGGATTGAACTTCCATATTTAATTTTTTGCAACTTTCATTTTTATTTTTATTCAGCTTCCATTTTTATGCAATTTACTTTTCTATTAAACTTCCTTTTTTATTTAATTTTCAAATAGATCGTTAAGGTATAGTGGTTTCTGGATTGAACTTCCATATTTAATTTTTTGCAAATTTCATTTTTATTTTTATTCGACTTTCATTTTTGTTCAATTTACTTTTCTATGAAATTTCCCCTTTTATTTAATTTGCAAACAGATCGTTAAGGTATAGTGGTTTCTGGATTGAACTTCCATATTTAATTTTCTGCAAATTTCATTTTTATTTTTATTCAACTTCCATTTTTATTCAATTTGCTTTTCAATTAAACTTCCTTTTTTATTTAATTTCCAAATAGATCGTTATGGTATAGTGGTTTCTGGATTGAACTTCCATAGTTAATTTTCTGCAAATTTCATTTTTATTTTTATTCAACTTCCATTTTTATTCAATTTACTTTTCTATGAAATTTCCTCTTTTATTTAATTTGCAAACAGATCGTTAAGGGATAGTGGTTTTTGGATTGAACTTCCATATTCAATTTTCTGCAACTTCCATTTTTATTTTTATTCAACTTCCATTTTTATTCAATTTACTTTTCTATTAAACTTTCTTTTTTATTTAATTTCCAAATAGATCGTTAAGATATAGTGGTTTCTGGATTGAACTTCCATATTTAATTTTCTGCAACAAACATTTTTATTTTTATTCTACTTCCATATTAATTCAATTTATTTTTCTATTACACTTCCTTTTTTTAATTAATTTACAAATAGATCGTTAAGGTATAGTGATTTCTGGATTGAACTTCAATATTTAATTTTCTGCAACTTCCATTTTTATTTTTATTCAATTTACTTTTCTATTAAACTTCCTTTTTAATTTACTTTCCAAATAGATCGTTAAAGTATAGTGGTTTTTGGATTGAACTTCCCTTTTTAATTTTATGCAACTTTCATTTTTATTTTTATTCTACTTCCATTTTATGCAATTTACTTTTCTATTAAACTTCCTTTTTTATTTAATTTCCAAATAGATCGTTAAGGTATAGTGCTTTCAGGATTGAACTTCCATATTTAATTTTCTGCAACTTTCATTTTTATTTTTATTCAGCTTCCATTTTTATGCAATTTACTTTTCTATTGAACTTCCTTTTTTATTTAATTTTCAAATAGATCGTTAAGGTATAGTGGTTTCTGGATTGAACTTCCATATTTAATTTTTTGCAAATTTCATTTTTATTTTTATTCGACTTCCATTTTTGTTCAATTTACTTTTCTATGAAATTTCCCCTTTTAATTAATTTGCAAACAGATCGTTAAGGTATAGTGGTTTCGGGATTGAACTTCCATATTTAATTTTTTGCAAATTTCATTTTTATTTTTATTCGACTTCCATTTTTGTTCAATTTACTTTTCTATGAAATTTCCCCTTTTATTTAATTTGCAAACAGATCGTTAAGGTATAATGGTTTTTGGATTGAACTTCCATATTTAATTTTTTGCAAATTTCATTTTTATTTTTATCCAATTTCCATTTTTTTTCAATTTACTTTTCTATTAAACTTTCTTTTTTATTTAATTTCCAAATAAATCGTTAAGATATAGAGGCTTCTGGATTGAACTTCCATATTTAATTTTCTGCAAATTTTATTTTTATTTTTATTCTTCTTCCATTTTAATTCAATTTACTTTTCTATTAAACTTCCTTTCTTTATTTAATTTCCAAATAGATCGTTAAGGTATAGTGGTTTCTGGATTGAACTTCCATATTTAATTTTCTACAAATTTCATTTTTATTTTTATTCAACTTCCATTTTTATTCAACTTCCATTTTTACTCAATTTACTTTTCTATGAAATTTCCTCTTTTATTTAATTTGCAAACAGATCGTTAAGGTATAGTGGTTTTTGGATTGAACTTCCATATTCAATTTTCTGCAACTTCCATTTTTATTTTTATTCAACTTCCATTTTTATTCAATTTACTTTTCTATTAAACTTTCTTTTTTATTTAATTTCCAAATAGATTGTTAAGGTATAGTGGTTTCTGGATTGAACTTCCATATTTAATTTTCTGCAACATTCATTTTTATTTTTATTCTACTTCCATATCAATTCAATTTATTTTTCTAATACACTTCCTTTTTTTAATTAATTTCCAAATAGATCGTTAAGGTATAGTGGTTTCTGGATTGAACTTCTATATTTAATTTTCTACAACTTTCATTTTTATTTTTATTCAATTTACTTTTCTATTAAACTTCCATTTTTATTTAATTTCCAAATAGATCCTTAAAGTATAGTGGTTTCTGGATTGAACTTCCATTTTTAATTTTATGCAACTTTCATTTTTATTTTTATTCTACTTCCATTTTATGCAATTTACTTTTCTATTAAACTTCTTTTTTTATTTAATTTCCAAATAGATCGTTAAGGTATAGTGCTTTCGGGATTGAACTTCCATATTTAATTTTCTGCAACTTTCATTTTTATTTTTATTCAGCTTCCATTTTTATGCAATTTACTTTTCTATTAAACTTCCTTTTTTATTTAATTTCCAAATAGATCGTTATGGTATAGTGGTTTCTGGATTGAACTTCCATTTTTAATTTTATGCAACCTTCATTTTTATTTTTATTCTACTTCCATTTTAATTCAATTTACTTTTCTATTAAACTTCCTTTTTTATTTAATTTCCAAATAGATAGTTATGCTATAGTGGTTTCTGGATTGAACTTCCACATTTAATTTTGTGCAAATTTCATTATTATTTTTATTCGACTTCCATTTCTGTTCAATTTACTTTTCTATGAAATTTCCTCTCTTATTTAATTTGCAAACAGATCGTTAAGGTATAGTGGTTTTTGGATTGAACTTCCATATTTAATTTTCTGCAACTTCCATTTTTATTTTTATCCAACTTCCATTTTTATTCAATTTACTTTTCTATTAAACTCCTTTTTTATTTAATTTCCAAATAGATCGTTAAGGTATAGTTGTTTCTGGATTGAACTTCCATTTTTAATTTTCTGCTACTTTCATTTTTATTTTTATTCTACTTCCATTTTATGCAGTTTACTTTTCTATTAAACATCCTTTTTTATTTAATTTCCAAATAGATCATTAAGGTATAGTGGTTTCGGAATTGAACTTCCATATTTAATTTTCTGGAACTTTCATTTTTATTTTTATTCAACTTCCATTTTATGCAATTTACTTTTCTATTAAACTTCCTTTTTTATTTAATTTCCAAATAGATCGTTATGGTATAGTGGTTTTTGGATTGAAGTTCCACATTTAATTTTCAGCAAATTTCATTTTTATTTTTATTCAACTTCCATTTTTATTCAATTTACTTTTCTATGAAATTTCCTCTTTTATTAAATTTGCAAATAGATCGTTAAGGTATAGTGGTTTTTGGATTGAAATTCCTTATTCAATTTTCTGCAACTTCCATTTTTATTTTTATTCAACTTCCATTTTTATTCAATTTACTTTTCAATTAAACTTTCTTTTTTATTTAATTTTCAAATAGATCGTTAAGGTATAGTGGTTTCTGGATTGAACTTCCATATTTAATTTTATGCAAATTTCTTTTTTATTTTTATTCAACTTCCTTTTTTATTTAATTTCCAAATTGATCGTTATGGTATAGTGGTTTCTGGATTGAACTTCCATATTTAATTTTCTGTAAATTTCATTTTTATTTTTATTCAACTTCCATTTTTATTCAATTTTCTTTTCTATGAAATTTCCTCTTTTATTTAATTTGCAAACAGATCGTTAAGGTATAGTGGTTTTTAGATGGATCTTCCACATTCAATTTTCTGCCACTTCCATTTTTATTTTTATTCAACTTCCATATTTATTCAATTTACTTTTCTATTAAACTTTCTTTTTTATTTAATTTCCAATTGGATCGTTAAGGTATAGTGGTTTTTGGATTGAACTTCCATATTTAATTTTCTGCAACATTCATTTTTATTTTTATTCTACTTGCATATTAATTCAATTTACTTTCTATTACACTTCCTTTTTTATTTAATTTCCAAATAGATCGTTAAGGTATAGTGGTTTCTGGATTGAACTTCTATATTTAATTTTCTGCAACTTCCATTTTTATTTTTATTCAATTTAGTTTTCTATTAAACTTCCTTTTTTATTTAATTTCCAAATAGATCGTTAAGGTATAGTGGTTTCGGGATTGAACTTCCATTTTTAATTTTCTGCAACTTTCATTTTTATTTTTATTCTACTTCCATTTTATGCAATTTACTTTTCTATTAAACTTCCTTTTTTATTTAATTTCCAAATAGATCGTTAAGGTATAACGGTTTCGGGATTGAACTTCCATATTTAATTTTCTGCAACTTTCATTTTTATTTTTATTCAGCTTCCATTTTTATTCAATTTACTTTTCTATTAAACTTCCTTTTTTATTTAATTTCCAAATGGATCGTTAAGGTATAGTAGTTTCTGGATTGAACTTCCATTTTTAATTTTCTGCAACTTTTATTTTTATTTTTAGTCTACTTCCATTTATGCAGTTTACTTTTCTATTAAACATCCTTTTTTATTTAATTTCCAAATAGATCGTTAAGGTATAATGGTTTCGGAATTGAACTTCCATATTTAATTTTCTGCAACTTTCATTTTTATTTTTATTCGACTTCCATTTTTGTTCAATTTACTTTTCTATGAAATTTCCTCTGTTATTTAATTTGCAAACAGATTGTTAAGGTATAGTGGTTTTTGGATTGAACTTCCATATTTAGTTTTCTGCAACTTCCATTTTTATTTTTATTCAACTTCCATTTTTATTCAATTTTCTTTTCTATTTAACTTCTTTTTTTATTTAATTTCCAAGTAGATCGTTAAACTATAGTGGTTTTTGGATTGAACTTCCATTTTTAATTTTATGCAACTTTTATTTTTATTTTTATTCTACTTCCATTTTATGCAGTTTACTTTTCTATTAAACATCCTTTTTTATTTAATTTCCAAATAGATCGTTAAGGTATAGTGGTTTCGGAATTGAACTTCCATATTTAATTTTCTTCAAATTTCATTTTTATTTTTATTCAACACCCATGTTTATTCAAATTACTTTTCAATCAAACTTCTTTTTTTATTTAATTTCCAAATAGATCGTTATGGTATAGTGGTTTCTGGATTGAACTTCCATATTTAATTTTTTGCAAATTTCATTTTTATTTTTATTCGACTTCCATTTTTGTTCAATTTACTTTTCTATGAAATTTTCCCTTTTATTTAATTTGCAAACAGATCGTTAAGGTATAATGGTTTTTGGATTGAACTTCCGTATTTAATTTTCTTCAACTTCCATTTTTATTTTTATTCAACTTCCATTTTTTTTCAATTTACTTTTCTATTGAACTTTCTTTTTTATTTAATTTCCAAATAGATCGTTAAGGTATAGTGGTTTCTGGATTGAACTTCCATATTTAATTTTCTGCAAATTTTATTTATTTTTTATTCTTCTTCCATTTTAATTCAATTTACTTTTCTATTAAACTTCCTTTTTTTATTTCATTTCCAAATAGATCGTTAAGGTATAGTGGTTTCTGGATTGAACTTCCATATTTAATTTTCTGCAAATTACATTTTTATTTTTATTCAACTTCCATTTTTATTCAATTTGCTTTTCAATTAAACTTCCTTTTTTATTTAATTTCCAAATAGATTGTTATGGTATAGTGGTTTCTGGATTGAACTTCCATATTTAATTTTCTGCAAATTTCATTTTTATTTTTATTCAACTTCCATTTTTATTTAATTTACTTTTCTATGAAATTTACTCTTTTATTTAATTTGCAAACAGATCGTTAAGGTATAGTGGTTCTTGGATTGAACTTCCATTTTCAATTTTCTGCAACTTCCATTTTTATTTTTATTCAACTTCCATTTTTATTCAATTTACTTTTCTGTTAAACTTTCTTTTTTATTTAATTTCCAAATAGATCGTTACGGTACAGTGGTTTCTGGATTGAACTTCCATATTTAATTTTCTGCAACATTCATTTTTATTTTTATTCTACTTCCATATTAATTCAATTTATTTTTCTATTACACTTCCTTTTTTTAATTAATTTCCAAATAGATCGTTATGGTATAGTGGTTTCTGGATTGAACTTCCATATTTAATTTTCTGCAACTTCCATTTTTATTTTTATTCAATTTATGTTTCTATTAAAGTTCCTTTTTTATTTAATTTCCAAATAGATCGTTAAATTATAGTGGTTTTTGGATTGAACTTCCCTTTTTAATTTTATGCAACTTTAATTTTTATTTTTATTCTACTTCCATTTTATGCAATTTACTTTTCTATTAAACTTCCTTTTTTATTTAATTTCCAAATAGATCGTTAAGGTATAGTGCTTTCGGGATTGAACTTCCATATTTAATTTTCTGCAACTTTCATTTTTATTTTTATTCAGCTTCCATTTTTATGCAATTTACTTTTCTATTAAACTTCCTTTTTTATTTAATTTCCAAATAGATCGTTAAGGTATAGTGGTTTCTGGATTGAACTTCCATTTTTAATTTTCTGCAACTTTCATTTTTATCTTTATTCTACTTCCATTTTATGCAGTTTACTTTCTATTAAACATCCTTTTTTATTTAATTTCCAAATAGATCGTTAAGGTATAGTGGTTTCGGAATTGAACTTCCATATTTAATTTTCTGCAACTTTCATTTTTATTTTTATTCAACTTCCATTTTATGCAATTTATTTTTCTATTAAACTTCCTTTTTTATTTAATTTCCAAATAGATCGTTATGCTATAGTGGTTTCTGGATTGAACTTCCATATTTAATTTTGTGCAAATTTTATTTTTATTTTTATTCGACTTCCATTTTTGTTCAATTTACTTTTCTATGAAATTTCCTCTGTTATTTAATTTGCAAACAGATCGTTAAGGTATAGTGGTTTCTGGATTGAACTTCCATTTTTAATTTTCTGCAACTTTCATTTTTATTTTTATTCTACTTCCATTTTATGCAGTTTACTTTTCTATTAAACATCCTTTTTTATTTAATGTCCAAATAGATCGTTAAGGTATAGTGATTTCGGAATTGAACTTCCATATTTAATTTTTTGCAACTTTCATTTTTATTTTTATTCAACTTCCATTTTATGCAATTTACTTTTCTATTAAACTTCTTTTTTTATTTAATTTCCAAATAGATTGTTATGCTATAGTGGTTTCTGGATTGAACTTCCATATTCAATTTTGTGCAAATTTTATTTTTATTTTTATTCGACTTCCATTTTTGTTCAATTTACTTTTCTATGAAATTTCCTCTGTTATTTAATTTGCAAACAGATCGTTAAGGTATAGTGGTTTCTGGATTGAACTTCCATTTTTAATTTTCTGAAACTTTCATTTTTATTTTTATTCTACTTCCATTTTATGCAGTTTACTTTTCTATTAAACATCCTTTTTTATTTAATGTCCAAATAGATCGTTAAGGTATAGTGTTTTCGGAATTGAACTTCCATATTTAATTTTCTGCAACTTTCATTTTTATTTTTATTCAACTTCCATTTTATGCAATTTACTTTTCTATTAAACTTCTTTTTTTATTTAATTTCCAAATAGATCGTTATGCTATAGTGGTTTCGGGATTGAACTTCCATATTCAATTTTGTGGAAATTTTATTTTTATTTTTATTCGACTTCCATTTTTGTTCAATTTACTTTTCTATGAAATTTCCTCTGTTATTTAATTTGCAAACAGATCGTTAAGGTATAGTGGTTTTTGGATTGAACTTCCATATTTAATTTTCTGCAACTTCCATTTTTATTTTTATTCAACTTCCGTTTTTATTCAATTTACTTTTCTATTAAATTTCCATTTTTTATTTAATTTCCAAATAGATCGTTAAGGTAATATGGTTTCGGGATTGAACTTCCATATTTAATTTTCTGCAACTTTCATTTTTATTTTTATTCAGCTTCCATTTTTATGCAATTTACTTTTCTATTAAACTCCCTTTTTTATTTAATTTCCAAATAGATCGTTAAGGTATAGTGGTTTCTGGATTGAACTACCATTTTTAATTTTCTGCAACTTTCATTTTTATTTTTATTCTACTTCCATTTTATGCAGTTTACTTTTCTATTAAACATCCTTTTTATTTAATTTCCAAATAGATCGTTTAGGTATAGTGGTTTCGGAATTGAACTTCCATATTTAATTTTCGGGAACTTTCATTTTTATTTTTATTCGACTGCCATTTTATGCAATTTACTTTTCTATTAAACTTCCTTTTTTATTTAATTTCCAAATAGATCGTTATGGTATAGTGGTTTTTGGATTGAAGTTCCATATTTACTTTTCAGCAAATTTCATTTTTATTTTTATTCAACTTCCATTTTTATTCAATTTACTTTTCTATGAAATTTCCTCTTTTATTTAATTTGCAAATAGATCGTTAAGGTATAGTGGTGTTTGGATGGAACTTCCACATTCAATTTTCTACAAATTTCATTTTTATTTTTATTCAACTTCCATTTTTATTCAATTTACTTTTCAATTAAACTTCCTTTTTTATTTAATTTCCAAATAGATCGTTATGGTATAGTGTTTTCTGGATTGAACTTCCATATTTAGTTTTCTGCAAATTTCATTTTTATTTTTATTCAACTTCCATTTTTATTCAATTTACTTTTCTATGAAATTTCCTCGTTTATTTAATTTGCAAACAGATCGTTAAGGTATAGTGGTGTTTGGATGGAACTTCCACATTCAATTTTCTGCAACTTCCATTTTTATTTTTATTCAACATCCATTTTTATTCAATTTACTTTTCTATTAAACTTTCTTTTTTATTTAATTTCCAAATAGATCGTTAAGGTATAGTGGTTTCTGGATTAAACTTCCATATTTATTTTTCTGCAAATTTTATTTTTATTTTTATTCTTCTTCCATTTTAATTCAATTTACTTTTCTATTAAACTTCCTTTTTTTATTTAATTTCCAAATAGATCGTTAAGGTATAGTGGTTTCTGGATTGAACTTCCATATTTAATTTTCTGCAAATTTCATTTTTATTTTTATTCAACTTCCATTTTTATTCAATTTGCTTTTCAATTAAACTTCCTTTTTTATTTAATTTCCAAATCGATCGTTATGGTATAGTGGTTTCTGGATTGAACTTCCATATTTAATATTGTGCAAATTTCATTTTTATTTTTATTCGACTTCCATTTTTGTTCAATTTACTTTTCTATGAAATTTCCTCTGTTATTTATTTTGCAAACAGATCGTTAAGGTGTAGTGGTTTTTGGATTGAACTTCCACATTTAATTTTCTGCAACTTCCACTTTTATTTTTATTCAACTTCCATTTTTATTCAATTTACTTTTCTATTAAACTTCCTTTTTTATTTAATTTCCAAATAGATCGTTAAGGTATAGTGGTTTCTGGAGTGAACATCCATTTTTAATTTTCTGCTACTTTCATTTTTATTTTTATTCTACTTCCCTTTTATGCAGTTTACTTTTCTATTAAACATCCTTTTTTGTTTAATTTCCAAATAGATCGTTAAGGTATTGTGGTTTCGGAATTGAACTTCCATATTTAATTTTCTGCAACTTTCATTTTTATTTTTATTCAACTTCCATCTTATGCAATTTACTTTTCTATTAAACTTCCTTTTTTATTTAATTTCCAAATAGATCGTTATGGTATAGTGGTTTCTGGATTGAACTTCCATATTTAATTTTGTGCAAATTTCATTTTTATTTTTATTCGACTTCCATTTTTGTTCAATTTACTTTTCTATGAAATTTCCTCCTTTATTTAATTTGCAAACAGATCGTTAAGGTATAGTGGTTTTTGGATTGAACTTCCATATTTAATTTTTTGCAAATTTCATTTTTATTTTTATTCGACTTCCATTTTTGTTCAATGTACTTTTCTGTGAAATTTCCCCTTTTGTTTAATTTGCAAACAGATCGTTTAGGTATAGTGGTTTTTGGATTGAACTTCCATATTTAATTTTCTTCAACTTCCATTTTTATTTTTATTCAACTTCCATTTTTTTCAATTTACTTTTCTTTTAAACTTTCTTTTTTATTTAATTTCCAAATAGATCGTTAAGGTATATTGGTTTCTGGATTGAACTTCCATATTTATTTTTCTGCAAATTTTATTTTTATTTTTATTCTTCTTCCGTTTTAATTCAATTTACTTTTCTATTAAACTTCCTTTTTTTATTTAATTTCCAAATAGATCGTTAAGGTATAGTGGTTTCTGGATTGAACTTCCATATTTAATTTTTTCCAACTTCCATTTTTATTTTTATTCAATTTACTTTTCTATTAAACTTCCTTTTTTATTTAATTTCCAAATAGATCGTTAAAGTATAGTGGTTTTTGGATTGAACTTCCCTTTTTAATTTTATGCAACTTTCATTTTTATTTTTATTCTACTTCCATTTTATGCAATTTACTTTTCTATTAAACTTCCTTTTTTATTTAATTTCCATATAGATCGTTGAGGTATAGTGCTTTCGGGATTGAACTTCCATATTTAATTTTCTGCAACTTTCATTTTTATTTTTATTCAGCTTCCATTTTTCTGCAATTTACTTTTCTATTAGACTTCCTTTTTTATTTAATTTCCAAATAGATCGTTAAGGTATAGTGGTTTCTGGATTGAACTTCCATTTTTAATTTTCTGCAACTTTCATTTTTATTTTTATTCTACTTCCATTTTATGCAGTTTACTTTTCTATTAAACATCCTTTTTTATTTAATTTCCAAATAGATCGTTAAGTTATAGTGGTTTTTGGATTGAACTTCCATTTTTAATTTTATGCAACTTTCATTTTTATTTTTATTCAGCTTCCATTTTATGCAATTTACATTTCTATTAAACTTCCTTTTTTATTTAATTTCCAAATAGATCGTTATGGTATAGTGGTTTCTGGATTGAACTTCCATATTTAATTTTGTGCAAATTTCATTTTTATTTTTATTCGACTTCCATTTTTGTTCAATTTACTTTTCTATGAAATTTCCTCTGTTATTTAATTTGCAAACAGATCGTTAAGGTACAGTGGTTTTTGGATTGAACTTCCATATTTAATTTTCTGCAACTTCCATTTTTATTTTTATTCAACTTCCATTTTTATTCAATTTACTTTTCTATTAAACTTCCTTTTTTATTTAATTTCCAAATAGATCGTTAAGGTATAGTGGTTTTTGGAGTGAACTTCCATTTTTAATTTTCTGGAACTTTCATTTTTATTTTTATTCTACTTCCCTTTTATGCAGTTTACTTTTCTATTAAACATCCTTTTTTATTTAATTTCCAAGTAGATCGTTAGGGTATAGTGGTTTCGGAATTGAACTTCGATATTTAATTTTCTGCAACTTTCATTTTTATTTTTATTCAACTTCCATCTTATGCAATTTACTTTTCTATTAAACTTCATTTTTTGTTTAATTTCCAAATAGATCGTTATGGTATAGTGGTTTCTGGATTGAACTTCCATATTTAATTTTGTGCAAATTTCATTTTTATTTTTATACCTACATGAGTGAGCCTCAGCCACACTCACATAGGATGCCGGTGGATGAAAAATGAAGTGCCTCGAAATGCGTGCACACGGGCACGCAAACCGAGACAATGGCATACGCAATGCGAATGACATGGAAATATGATATGGTCTTATACTAACATGAGAGAGCCTCAGCTACACTCACATAGGATGCCGGTGGATGAAAATGAGGTGCCTCGAAATGCGTGCACACGGGCACGCAAATCGAGGCGATGGTAGAATGCGATGCAATGGCAGGAAAACATGATATGGGCTTATACCAACATGAGTGAACCTCAGCCACACTTACATAGGATGCCGATGGATGAAAATGAGGTGCCTCGAAATGCGTGCACACGGGCATGCAAACCGAGGCGATGGTAGAATGCGATGCAATGGCAGGAAAACATGATATGGGCTTATACCAACATGAGTGAGCCTCAGCCACACTCACATAGGATGCCGACGGATGAAAATGAGGTGCCTCGAAATGCGTGCACACGGGCACGCAAACCGAGGCAATGACAGAATGCGATGCAAATGACATGGAATGGATAGCAATCATTCTAACGGAATTTCAGCACTAAAATATGGGGGAAAACAGTCCCGAAATGAGGCGAAATGACATGAAATGCAAGGAATTGTCCCGAAATGCGAATTTAGGCACCCGAAATGGCCTATAGCTATGCCAAACATGCACAATATGGACATGCAATGCAAAGACAGAAGCTAGGCAGTCCCAAAAAAGGAACTTTCACAGTTATAAACATGGCCAAACAGCAAGTATAGATATGGCAAAAATGGCATGCAAGAATAGGGGCCAAGAGAGGGGTAATGAAGCAAGTGATATAAGAAAAATCCAAACTGAAAAATTTCCTTCTACAACACTGAAGAGGGACCAAAAATATGCACATTTACAGTTTATGGCAGCCTCAAAATCAGTATACAAACATGATAGAAATGCGATGCAAAATAAGGCTCAAAAGTGGCTATAACATGAGGTGTGCAAAATATTCACCAAACAGCCAAATACCCTTAATAAAACATGTAGAATGGGCCAAAATAGGACTATTTCCAGAACTGTAAAATGGCCAAAAACAAAAGCATGATAGGCTAACTAAACATGCAAGAATGGGGAATAAAAGAGAGATATAAAGGTAAGTGGCATATGGAGGTCCCAAACCATGAAAGGGCCTAAATGAAACATGAATAATGGACCAAAATAAGAACTTTTTCAGAACTGTAAAATGTCCAAAAACAAAAGTATGGTAGGCTGCCATTGCATGCAAGAATGGGGAATACAAGAGGAGTATAAAGGTAAGTGCAACATGGAAGTCCCAAATGGTGTTGAGCCCTTCTTCAATGTTGAATAGGGGCTCAAAATAAGCCTAACATCAGTTTACAATATGCTCGAAAACAGATTACTCATGGGCCAAAAATAGCATGCAAGATTATGACATATAAGAGGGTCAATGAAGCAAGTGCATCATAGAGGGCTCAAACAGGGTTGAGCCCTTAATGAAAAGTGAAAATGAGCTCAAAAGAGGGCTACTTTCAGTTATGGCCGGAGCTTGAAACAAAAAGCATAAAGGGCTTACTAATTGATCAAGAAAAAGGGTCAAAAGAGAAGAAATGTTACTTACCCTTGAAGACCAAATCTTTTGTTGCTTCTTGGACCAATTTGCAGCTCCTTTTGCCTTTGAGAAGCCCTCCTTGTTGCTGGAAATGAGGTGGTGGTGGTAGAGCTTGGTGGTGATGAAGAAAACAAGGTGTAGGACTTGGAGTTTTCAAGCAAAATGAGAGGGATGGAGGGAGAATTATGTATCTAGCCTTGAAGAGCAAATTTTCTAACCCCTACAAGTGAAGCCACCAGCTGGTTATAAGGGCCAAAGAGGGGTTGTAAAGGTGGGGGAAAAGGAGGCAAGCTTTCCCCTACGAAATATCCCCCGGATTGGGATATTTTCTGGGGGAAACAGTTGCACAGCTGTAAAGTATGCATAGAGAGAAGCATGGCCGGCCCCTTGCTTTTGCTGCAGGTGGCCGGCCGGCCACCCCCCCTAGCCGGCCGGCTAGGGGTCAAAAGGGTCAAGAAGATTTTCTGGCCGGCCACCAGTTGATGGTGTCCTCCTATGTGTATACAACACAACCCTGTGGTTAAAAGTCCAAGAAAGTGGGTCCAAGGGGTTCAACATTAGCTTGGAAAGAGGGGTTCAAAAGGGTCAGGTATAATTACTGGCCGGCCACCAAATATTAGGGTCCTCTCATATGTGTACATCACAAATATGTGGTTCAAAGTTCGAGAAAATGGGCCCAAGGTGTTCAACATTAGCTTGGAAGGAGGGGGTCAAAAGGGTCAGGTGGAATTACTGGCCGGCCACCAACTTTTAGGATCCTTCCATGTGTGTACATCACAGATATGTGGTTCAAAATTCAAGAAAGTGGGCCCAAGGTGTTCAACATTGGCCCGGAAGTGTGAAAAACGGGCGCCGGAGGGCGTCGGAGGATGTATAACTGGTTGCTGCAACAATTGCTGGCCTCCCACCCTTCAGTGACCTCCCTAGTGATAAAACAGAGGTACCTGCCAAAAATGAACGAAAACCGTTGCAAAACGAAAGTTCGGGGGCCAAAACGCGCAGTTCGGGGTCCCGAAAATGGGCTGTTAAGCACCGAAAGTGGCGTCCGGCCACGAAGTGGGTTTCTCAGACCCCAGTGTCCCTCAAAAGGGAGCAAATAGGAAGTATGCCAAAAACCGGAGCAATAGGAGATGGTTAAGCGGTCCCGAACCGAGGCACACGGCCTGACGGCTCCGAAAACCGGAAACCGGACTCCGAAATGGGCAAAATGGCCTACGACCACAAAATGTAGCCCACGGCCACTGAGAGATGGTCTACGGGACCTCTCCCTCCCCTCAGGAAAAGAAACAGAGAAAACCGAGTCTGGTTCGCAAACCGAGACAAGGCACAGAAGAGGGTTCGGAAGTCCGGAGGCGGGGTTCACAGCCACGACTCTGAAACTTCTGAAAGAGCGCCATATGCAACATCACCAAGCGCTCAACTGGTGACGTCTAAGTCTCAAGGTCGGTCAAAAATGAGGTGTCTACACACCTTTGTTGGGTCCGGAGTTGGTTAGGGAGACGACGGAGAAAGTTGAGCTTATCCGTAGGAGGCTTGTTACAGCCCAGAGTCGTCAGAAATCTTATGCCGACCGTAGGAGGAGGCCTTTGGCGTTTGAGGTAGGTGATCATGTCTTTCTGAAGATATCACCTAGACGAGGCTCGATGAGGTTTGGGAAGAGTGGGAAGTTATCCCCTCGGTTTATTGGTCCTTTTGAGATCCTTGAGAGGATTGGCGAGGCTGCTTATCGGTTAGCCTTACTGCCGCAGTTGTCCGGAGTTCATGACGTGTTTCATGTGAGTATGCTTCGGAAGTATGAGCCAGATCCATCACATGTGTTGGATTGGACCGATTTAGAAGTAGGTGAGGATGCCTCGTATGAGGAGAGACCGGTTCGGGTCTTGGATAGGCGGGATCAGGTCCTGCGTGGCAAGACCATTCCTTTGGTGAAAGTCTTGTGGAAACATCACAGAGTGGAGGAAGCCACTTGGGAACGTGAGTTGGAAGTCCATGAGAAATATCCGGACTTGTTTGTTAATATGCAATCTTGTAGTTAAATTTTGAACTATTGTTGAACTTAAGAGCTTTTATATATGTCTTAAGTTGTGAAACATTGAAAATGTTTTGGTTATTGGAAGTATGTTTTGGAACTTGCCTCATATGGAAGTTGAATGCAACATTATATATGTTGAATATATTGTTGAAATTGGAAAGATAGTGCATAATGTTGATGCATGTTGAAAGTACATATGTTGTTTACATATTGTTAAATGCCTCTTGTTAAAGGGATGGGATGACCGGTAATGGGTCGAATTGTTGAATGTTAAAATGTAACATTATCTAAAATGGAGGAAAACCTGTTTTTGAAAACTTGTGCTTAATTTCGGGGACGAAATTCTTTAAGGGGGGGAGGTTATAGCGATCCCGGGTTTACCCTTGTTGTACAGTGATCCGGACATGTGTCCGTGGATGTTGGTAGTTGTTTATTATCTTGTTTGCATTCTTTTTACTTTGTATATTGAGTTATAGGATGTGTTGGGCAGGTTTGTTACAGGTTGGTTGTGTTTGGGAGCCTAGTGCTGCTGCCCAGATTTTTGGACCTTCGCTCGAGCGAGGAGTTGGTCGCTCGAGCGAGCGTTGAGTTCGTGTCTAGTGGATCGAGCCAGAGTGGCTTCGCTCGAGCGAGCGATTGCATCTGGTTCTGGACCTGAGAACTGCATTTCTTGGCTCGAGCGAGCTTTATTTCGCTCGAGCGCACTTTTGGGTTTTTGGCTCGAGCGAGAGTTTTCTGTGTCTGGTCGCTCGAGCGACAAAGGCTTCGCTCGAGCGAGCGTGTTTTATATCAGCGGACAGTAGCGTTTTTGAACATCAGTTCTTCACTTTCTTTTTCTTTCAAACCCTAGATCCGAGACTCTCTCTCTCTAAACTTACACTCTTTCTAAGAATTAATCTCCCTAGAGTGTGAATCTAGCCTAGGGCCTTTGTTAAAAAGATAGAGGGCGTTGAGAGCTTCGACTTAATCTGAAAAAGTTTGAATTTGGAGCACGTTGATCTTCGAGTCTTCATCTCCTTTTTGGCTCAAACTTCGAGGTAGGGATATCCTACTCCTCTCTATGGGTTTTGTCTTTAAATTTTAGTATTTTGAGATGTTGGGGTTGGTTTGGTAATTTTGTGAAAGTTCGGGGCTTTTGTGTAATTTTACAAAAGTTGGGGTTTTATTCATAATAAACCTAGATGCATGTTTGGTATAGAGAAATGGAATAAATGTTGAATCATTGATGAAAGTGGGACCTAAGGGTTGAAATGTTAATTATGAAAAATGACCTAATTACATTGTTTGATTAATAGGGAATGCAAAGGGTTAAAGGGTGTGGTTGAATTATTTGTCACTCACCGGAATGAAATGTTGATTGAATATCTATTGTGCATTTATTTTCTGTTTAGAGATAACTGCTTTGGGCTATCGGTGGAGGATAGTCGTGATTGTTGTAGACAATGCATGATGATTAGGCAAACGGAAACAAATCAATGGAATGTGTCATGGAATTTGACGGTTGATAGAATACATTAACTGTATGTATTGAATGATTGTATATAAAACCAATGTGTTTGTATACGTTATGTGTAGAGGAGGAGATGGGGGATGTACTCCGCGGTTTAGGGGAAGATGGGGGATGTACCTCTAAACCGGATAGTATTGGGAGAAGATAGGGGATGAACTCCATAGATACAGCTCATATGCTTGTCTAGAGAAGTGAAGATAGAGCTTATATGCTTATCTTTGTGAAGTATGGATACAGCTTATATGCTTATCTGTGAATGTGGGATATTGTCGTTATACATATCTGTTGAGAATGTGGATATAGCTTATATGCTTATCTGTGAATGTGGGATATAGTTTTTATACATATCTGTTGAAATAATGATAGAGCTAACATGCTTATCTGTTGAAAAAGGGAAAATGAAAAGTAACTTGGACTCATAAGTCGTAAGACATAAATATGTGATTTATGTGAATGTATCAGTGTTGGCCATCTATCAATTGCTAATCTTTTAGTCATTGTTCATGGTTGGTTTAGTGTATTTCTACTGGGCTGTGGCTCACCCTATACGGGAATATCATTTTCAGGTACAGGTAGCATGCCACCTCCAAGGACATAGCTTGGGAGGCTAGAGGCGGACATACTTTTGTCGTTTTATTTTTGATGTATTACATGTAAATTCAAGCCAAGGGCTTAATGTGTAAACGAGTTAGTACTCTTTTGTTGTAACCAAGTGTTAACTTGGAAAGCTGTAAGCCCATAGGGCATTTGCTTTTGTTGTTTATATGTAATACTTTTGTAATGAAACTCTAATGAATAAAAGAATGTGGTTAGTTTATATGTCAATGCATGTCTTATTTGATGGGTTTAATGTTATTATTTTGAGGGCGTTACATTTATTTTTATTCAACATCAATTTTTATTCAATTTACTTTTCTATTAAACTTCCTTTTTTATTTAATTTCCAAATAAATCGTTAAGGTATAGTGGTTTCTGGATTGAACTTCCATTTTTAATTTTATGCAACTTTCATTTTTATTTTTATTCAACTTCCATTTTTATTCAATTTACTTTTCTATTAAACTTCCATTTTTATTTAATTTCCAAATTGATCGTTAAGGAATAGTGGTTTCTGGATTGAACTTCCATATTTAATTTTATGCAACTTTAATGTTTAATTTTATTCAACTTCCATTTTTATTCGATTTACTTTTCTATTAAACTTCCTTTTTTTATTTAATTTCCAAATAGATCGTCAAAATATAGTGGTTTCTGGATTGAACTTCCATATTTAATTTTCTGCAACTTCCATTTTTATTTTTATTCAACTTCCATTTTTATTCAATTTACTTTTCTATTAAACTTCCTTTTTTACTTAATTTCCAAATAGATCGTTAAAGTATAGTGGTTTTTGGATTGAACTTCCATTTTTAATTTTATGCAACTTTCATTTTTATTTTTATTCTACTTCCATTTTATGCAATTTACTTTTCTATTACACTTCCTTTTTTTATTTAATTTCCAAATAGATCGTTAAAGTACAGTGGTTTCGGGATTGAACTTCCATATTTAATTTACTGCAAGTTTCATTTTTATTTTTCTTCAACTTCCATTTTTATGCAATTTACTTTTCTATTAAACTTCCATTTTTTATTTAATTTCAAAATAGATCGTTAAGGTATAGCGGTTTCTGGATAGAACTTCCATATTTAATTTTCTGCAACTTCCATTTTTATTTTTATTCAACTTCCATTTTTATTCAATTTACTTTTCTATTAAGCTTCATTTTTTTATTTAATTTCCAAATAGATCGTTAAGGTATAGTGGTTTCTGGATTGAACTTTCATATTTAATTTTCTGCAACTTCCATTTTTATTTTTATTCAACTTCCATTTTTATTCAATTTACTTTTCTATTAAACTTCTTTTTTTATTTAATTTCAAAATAGATCGTTAAAGTATAGTGGTTTTTGGATTGAACTTCCATTTTTAATTTTATGCAACTTTCATTTTTATTTTTATTCTACTTCCATTTTATGCAATTTACTTTTCTATTAAACTTCCTTTTTTATTTAATTTCCAAATAGATCGTTAAGGTATAGTGGTTTCGGGATTGAACTTCCATATTTAATTTTCTGCAACTTCCATTTTTATTTTTATTCAAATTCCATTTTTATTCAATTTACTTTTCTATTAAACTTCCTTTTTTATTTAATTTCCAAATAGATCGTTAAGGTATAGTGGTTTTTGGATTGAACTTCCATATTTAATTTTCTTCAACTTCCATTTTTATTTTTATTCAACTTCCATTTTTATTCAATTTACTTTTCTATTAAACTTCCTTTTTTATTTAATTTCCAAATAGATCGTTAAAGTATGGTGGTTTTTGGATTGAACTTCCATTTTTAATTTTATGCAACTTTCATTTTTAGTTTTATTCTACTTCCATTTTTATTCAAATTACATTTCTATTAAACTTCCTTTTTTATTTAATTTCCAAATAGATCGTTAAGGTATAGTGGTTTTTGGATTAAACTTCCATATTTAATTTTCTGAAACTTTCATTTTTATTTTTATTCAACTTCCACTTTTATTCAATTTACTTTTCTATTAAACTTCCTTTTTTAGTTAATTTCCACATAGATCGTTAAGGTATAGTGGTTTCTGGATTGAACTTCCATTTTTAATTTTATGCAACTTCCATTTTTATTCAAATTACTTTTCTATTAAACTTCCTTTTTTTATTTAATTTCCAAATAGATCGTTAAGGTATAGAGGTTTCTGGATTGAACTTCCATATTTAATTTTCTGCAACTTCCATTTTTATTTTTATTCAACTTCCATTTTTATTCAATTTACTTTTCTATTAAACTTATTTTTTTATTTAATTTCCAAATATATCGTTAAGGTATAGTAGTTTTTGGATTGAACTTCTATTTTTAAATTTATGCAACTTTCATTTTTATTTTTATTCTACTTCCATTTGATGCAATTTACTTTTCTATTAAACTTCCTTTTTTATTTAATTTCCAAATAGATCGTTAAGTAATAGTGGTTTCGGGATTGAACTTCCATATTTATTTTTCTGCAACTTTCATTTTTATTTTTCTTCAACTTCCATTTTTATGCAATTTACTTTTCTATTAACTTCCTTTTTTTATTTAATTTCCAAATAGATCGTTAAGGTATAGTGGTTTCTGGATTGAACTTCCATATTTAATTTTCTTCAACTTCCATTTTTCTTTTTATTCAACTTCCATTTTTATTCAATTTACTTTTCTATTAAACTTCCTTTTTTTATTTAATTTCCAAATAGATCATTAAGGTATAGTGGTTTCTGGATTGAACTTCCATATTTAATTTTCTGCAACTTCCACTTTTATTCAATTTACTTTTCTATTAAACTTCTTTTTTTATTTAATTTCCAAATAGATCGTTAAAGTATAGTGGTTTTTGGATTGAACTTCCATTTTTAATTTTATGCAACTTTCATTTTTATTTTTATTCTGCTTCCATTTTATGCAATTTACTTTTCTATTAAACTTCCTTTTTTATTTAATTTCCAAATACATCGTTAAGGTATAGTGGTTTCGGGATTGAACTTCCATATTTAATTTTCCGCAACTTCCATTTTTATTTTTATTCAACTTCCATTTTTATTCAATTTACTTTTCTATTAAACTTCCTTTTTTATTTAATTTCCAAATAGATCGTTAAGGTATAGTGGTTTCTGGATTGAACTTCCATATTTAATTTTCTGCAACTTCCATTTTTATTTTTATTCAACTTCCATTTTTATTAAATTTACTTTTCTATTAAACTTGTTTTTTTATTTAATTTCCAAATAGATCGTTAAGGTATAGTGGTTTTTGGATTGAACTTCCATTTTTAAATTTATGCAACTTTCATTTTTATTTTTATTCTACTTCCATTTTACGCACTTTACTTTTCTATTTAACTTCTTTTTTTATTTAATTTCCAAATAGATCGTTAAGGTATAGTGGTTTCGGGATTGAACTTCCATATTTAATTTTCTGCAACTTTCATTTTTATTTTTCTTCAACTTCCATTTTTCTGCAATTTACTTTTCTATTAACCTTCCTTTTTTATTTAATTTCCAAATAGATCATTAAGGTGTAGCGATTTCTGGATTGAACTTCCATATTTAATTTTCTGCAAATTCCATTTTTATTTTTATTCAACTTCCATTTTTATTCAATTTACTTTTCTATTAAACTTCGTTTTTTTATTTAATTTCCAAATAGATCGTTATGGTAGAGTGGTCTTTGGATTGAACTTTCATATTTAATTTTCTGCAACTTCCATTTTTATTCAATTTACTTTTCTATTAAACTTCCTTTTTTATTTAATTTCCAAATAGATCGTTAAAGTGTAATGGTTTTTGGATTGAACTTCCATTTTTAATTTTATGCAACTTTCATTTTTATTTTTATTCTACTTCCATTTTATGCAATTTACTTTTCTATTAAACTTCTTTTTTTATTTAATTTCCAAATAGATCGATATGGTATAGTGGTTTCGGGATTGAACTTCAATATTTAATTTTCCGCAAGTTCCATTTTTATTTTTATTCAACTTCCATTTTTATTCAATTTACTTTTCTATTAAACTTCCTTTTTTATTTAATTTCCAAATAGATCGTTAAGGTATAGTGGTTTCTGGATTGAACTTCCATATTTAATTTTCTTCAGCTTCCATTTTTATTTTTATTCAACTTCCATTTTTATTCAATTTACTTTTCTATTAAACTTCTTTTTTTATTTAATTTCCAAATAGATCGTTAAAATATAGTGGTTTTTGGATTGAACTTCCATTTTTAATTTTATGCAACTTTCTTTTTTATTTTTATTCTACTTCCAATTTTGTTCAATTTACTTTTCTGTTAAACTTCCTTTTTTATTTAATTTCCAAATAGATCGTTAAGGTATAGTGGTTTCGGGATTGAACTTCCACTTTTAATTTTCTGGAACTTTCCTTTTTATTTTTATTCTACTTCCATTTTTATGCAATTTCTTTTCTATTAAACTTCCTTTTTTATTTAATTTCCAAAAGATCGTTAAGGTATAGTGGTTTCTGGATTGAACTTCCATATTTAATTTTATGCAACTTTCATTTTTAATTTTATTCAACTTCCATTTTTATTCGATTTACTTTTCTATTAAACTTCATTTTTTATTTAATTTCCAAATAGATCGTTAAAGTATAGTGGTTTTTGAATTGAACTTCCATTTTTAATTTTATGCAACTTTCTTTTTAATTTTTATTCTACTTCCATTTTATGCAATTTACTTTTCTATTAAACTTCCTTTTTTATTTAATTTCCAAATAGATCGTTAAGGTATAGTGGTTTCGGGATTGAACTTCCATATCTAATTTTCCGCAACTTCCATTTTTATTCAATTTACTTTCCTATTAAACTTCCTTTTTTATTTAATTTCCAAATAGATCGTTAAGGTATAGTGGTTTCTGGATTGAACTTCCATATTTAATTTTCTTCAACTTCCATTTTTATTTTTATTCAACTTCCATTTTTAATCGATTTACTTTTCTGTTAAACTTCCTTTTTTATTTAATTTCCAAAGAGATCGTAAAAGTATAGTGGTTTTTGGATTGGACTTCCATATTTAATTTTATGCCACTTTGATTTTTATATTTCTTCAACTTCCATTTTTATTCAATTTACTTTTCTATTAAACTTCCTTTTTTTATTTAATTTCCAAATAGATCGTTAAGATATAGTGGTTTCTGGATTGAACTTCCATATTTAATTTTTTGCAACTTTCATTTCAATTTTATACAACTTCCATTTTTATTCGATTTACTTTTCTATTAAACTTCATTTTTTATTTAATTTCCAAATAGATCGTAAAAGTATAGTGGTTTTTGGATTGAACTTCCATATTTAATTTTATGCAACTTTCTTTTTTATTTTTATTCTACTTCCATTTTTGTTCAATTTACTTTTCTGTTAAACTTCCTTTTTTATTTAATTTCCAAATAGATCGTTAAGGTATGGTGGTTTCGGGATTGAACTTCCGCTTTTAATTTTCTGGAACTTCCCTTTTTATTTTTATTCTACTTCCATTTTTGTTCAATTTACTTTTCTATCAAACTTCCTTTTTTATTTAATTTCCAAATAAATCGTTAAGGTATAGTGGTTTCTGGATTGAACTTCCATATTTCATTTTCTGCAACTTTCATTTTTATTTTTATTCAAATTCCATTTTTATTCAATTTACTTTTCTATTAAACTTTCTTTTTTATTTAGTTTCCACATAGATCGTTAAGGTATAGTGGTTTCTGGAATGAACTTCCATTTTTAATTTTATGCAACCTTCATTTTTATTTTTATTCTACTTCCATTTTAATTCAATTTACTTTTTCTATTAAATTTCCTTTTTTATTTAATTTCCAAATAGATCGTTAAGGTATAGTGGTTTCGGGATTGAACTTCCATATTTAATTTTCTGCAACTTTCATTTTTATTTTTATTCAACTTCCATTTTTATGCAATTTACTTTTCTATTAAACTTCCTTTTTTGTTTAATTTCCAAATAGATCGTTAAGGTGTAGTGGTTTTTGGATTGAACTTCCATATTTAATTTTCTGCAACTTCCATTTTTATTCTATTTACCTTTCTATTAAACTTCCTTTTTTATTTAATTTCCAAATAGATGGTTAAGGTATAGTGTTTTTGGGATTGAACTTCCATTTTTAATTTTATGCAACTTTCATTTTTAATTTTATTCAACTTCCATTTTTATTCGATTTACTTTTCTATTAAACTTCATTTTTTATTTAATTTCCAAATAGATCGTTAAAATATAGTTGTTTTTTGATTGAACTTCAATATTTAATTTTCTGCAACTTTCATTTTTATTTTTCTTCAACTTCCATTTTTATGCAATTTACTTTTCTATTAAACTTCCTTTTTTTATTTAATTTCCAAATAGATCGTTAAGGTATAGTGGTTTCTGGATTGAACTTCCATATTTAATTTTATGCAACTTTCATTTTTAATTTTATTCAACTTCCATTTTTATTCGATTTACTTTTCTATTAAACTTCATTTTTTATTTAATTTCTAAATAGATCGTTAAAGTATAGTGGTTTTTGGAATGAACATCCATTTTTAATTTTATGCAACTTTCTTTTTTATTTTTATTCTACTTCCATTTTTGTTCACTTTACTTTTCTGTTAAACTTCCTTTTTTATTTAATTTCCAAATAGATCGTTAAGTTATAGTGGTTTCGGGATTGAACTTCCACTTTTAATTTTCTGGAACTTTCCCTTTTATTTTTATTCTACTTCCATTTTTATTCAATTTACTTTTCTATTAAACTTCCTTTTTTATTTAATTTCCAAATAGATCGTTAACGTATAGTGATTTCTGGATTGAACTTCCATATTTAATTTTATGCAACTTTCATTTTTAATTTTATTCAACTTCCATTTTTAGTCGATTTACTTTTCTATTAAACTTCATTTTTTATTTAATTTCCGAATAGATCATTAAAGTATATTGGCTTTTGGATTGAACTTCCATATTTAATTTTCTGCAACTTTCATTTTTATTTTTCTTCAACTTCCATTTTTATGCAATTTACTTTTCTATTAAACTTACTTTTTTTATTTCATTTCCAAATAGATCGTTAAGATATAGTGGTTTCTGGATTGAACTTCCATATTTAATTTTATGCAACTTTCATGTTCAATTTTATTCAACTTTCATTTTTATTCGATTTACTTTTCTATTAAACTTCATTTTTTATTTAATTTCCAAATAGATCGTTAACGTATAGTGGTTTTTGGATTGAACTTCCATTTTTAATTTTCTGCAACTTTCTTTTTTAATTTTATTCTACTTCCATTTTTGTTCAATTTACTTTTCTGTTAAACTTCATTTTTTATTTAATTTCCAAAATAGATCGTTAAGGTATAGTGGTTTCGGGATTGAACTTCCGCTTTTAATTTTCTGGAACTTTCCTTTTTATTTTTATTCTACTTCCATTTTTATTCAATTTACTTTTCTATTAAACTTCCTTTTTTATTTAATTTCCAAATAGATCGTTAAGGTATAGTGGTTTCTGGATTGAACTTCCATATTTAATTTTATGCAACTTTCATTTTTAATTTTATTCAACTTCCTTTTTTATTCGATTTACTTTTCTATTAAACTTCATTTTTTATTTAATTTCCAAAATAGATCGTTAAAGTATAGTGGTTTTTGGATTGAACTTCCATATTTAATTTTCTGCAACTTTCATTTTTATTTTTCTTCAACTTCCATTTTTATGCAATTTACTTTTCTATTAAACTTCCTTTTTTTATTTAATTTCCAAATAGATCGTTAAGATAGAGTGGTTTCTGGATTGAACTTCCATATTTAATTTTTTGCAACTTTCATTTTCAATTTTATTCAAGTTCCTTTTTTATTCGATTTACTTTTCTATTAAACTTCATTTTTTATTTAATTTCCAAATAGATCGTTAAAGTATAGGGTTTTTGGATTGAACTTCCATTTTTAATTTTATGCAACTTTCTTTTTTATTTTTATACTACTTCCATTTTTGTTCAATTTACTTTTCTGTTAAACTTCCTTTTTTATTTAATTTCCAAATAGATCGTTAAGGTATAGTGGTTTCGGGATTGAACTTCCGCTTTTAATTTTCTGGAACTTTCCTTTTTATTTTTATTCTACTTCCATTTTTATTCAATTTACTTTTCTAGCAAACTTCTTTTTTTATTTAATTTCAAAATAGATCGTTAAGGTATAGTGGTTTCTGGATTGAACTTGCATATTTCATTTTCTGCAACTTTCATTTTTATTTTTATTCAAATTCCATTTTTATTCAATTTACTTTTCTATTAAACTTTCTTTTTTAGTTAATTTCCAAATAGGTCGTTAAGGTATAGTGGTTTCTGGATTGAACTTCCATTTTTAATTTTATGCAACCTGAAATTTTTTTTTTTACTCTACTTCCATTTTAATTCAATTTACTTTTTCTATCAAACTTCCTTTTTTATTTAATTTCCAAATAGATCGTTAAGGTATAGTGGTTTCGGGATTGAACTTCCATATTTAATTTTCTGCAACTTTCATTTTTATTTTTATTCAACTTCCATTTTTATGCAATTTACTTTTCTATTAAACTTCCTTTTTTATTTAATTTCCAAATAGATCGTTAAGGTATAGTGGTTTTTGGATTGAACTTCCATTTTTAATTTTCTGCAACTTCCATTTTTATTTTTATTCAACTTCCATTTTTATTCTATTTACCTTTCTATTAAACTTCCTTTTTTATTTAATTTCCAAATAGATGGTTAAGGTATAGTGTTTTTGGGATTGAACTTCCATTTTTAATTTTATGCAACATTCATTTTTATTTTTATTCTACTTCCATTTTTATTCAATTTACTTTTCTATTAAACTTCCTTTTTTATTTAATTTCCAAATAGATCGTTAAGGTATAGTGGTTTCTGGATTGAACTTCCATATTTAATTTTATGCAACTTTCATTTTTAATTTTCTTCAACTTCCATTTTTATTCGATTTACTTTTCTATTAAACCTCATTTTTTATTTAATTTCCAAATAGATCGTTAAAGTGTAGTGGTTTTTGGATTGAACTTCCATATTTAATTTTCTGCAACTTTCATTTTTATTTTTCTTCAACTTTCATTTTTATGCAATTTACTTTTCTATTAAACTTCCTTTTTTTATTTAATTTCCAAATAGATCGTTAAGATATAGTGGTTTCTGGATTGAACTTCCGTATTTAATTTTATGCAACTTTCATTTTCAATTTTATTCAACTTCCATTTTTATTCGATTTACTTTTCTATTAAACTTCATTTTTTATTTAATTTCCAAATAGATCGTTAAAGTATAGTGGTTTTTGGATTGAACTTCCGTTTTTAATTTTATGCAACTTTCTTTTTTATTTTTATTCTACTTCCATTTTTGTTCAATTTACTTTTCTGTTAAACTTCCTTTTTTATTTAATTTCCAAATAGATCGTTAAGGTATAGTGGTTTCGGGATTGAACTTCCGCTTTTAATTTTCTAGAACTTTCCTTTTTATTTTTATTCCACTTCCATTTTTATTCAATTTACTTTTCTATTAAACTTCCTTTTTTATTTAATTTCCAAATAGATCTTTAAGGTATAGTGGTTTCTGGATTGAACTTCCATATTTCATTTTCTGCAACTTTCATTTTTATTTTTATTCAAATTCCATTTTTATTCAATTTACTTTTCAATTAAACTTTCTTTTTTGTTTAATTTCGAAATAGATCGTTACGGTATAGTGGTTTCTGGATTGAACTTCCATTTTTAATTTTATGCAACCTTCATTTTTATTTTTATTCTACTTCCATTTTAATTTAATTTAGTTTTTCCATTAAACTTCCTTTTTTATTTAATTTCCAAATAGATCGTCAAGGTGCAGTGGTTTCGGGATTGAACTTCCACATTTAATTTTCTGCAACTTTCTTTTTTATTTTTATTCAACTTCCATTTTTATGCAATTTACTTTTCTATTAAACTTCATTTTTTATTTAATTTCCAAATAGATCGTTAAGGTATATGGTTTTTGGATTGAACTTCCATTTTTATTCTATTTACCTTTCTATTAAACTTCCTTTTTTATTTAATTTCCAAATAGATGGTTAAAGTATAGGGTTTTTGGATTGAACTTCCATTTTTAATTTTATGCAACTTTCTTTTTTATTTTTATACTACTTCCATTTTTGTTCAATTTACTTTTCTGTTAAACTTCCTTTTTTATTTAATTTCCAAATAGATCGTTAAGGTATAGTGGTTTCGGGATTGAACTTCCGCTTTTAATTTTCTGGAACTTTCCTTTTTATTTTTATTCTACTTCCATTTTTATTCAATTTACTTTTCTAGCAAACTTCTTTTTTTATTTAATTTCCAAATAGATCGTTAAGGTATAGTGGTTTCTGGATTGAACTTGCATATTTCATTTTCTGCAACTTTCATTTTTATTTTTATTCAAATTCCATTTTTATTCAATTTACTTTTCTATTAAACTTTCTTTTTTAGTTAATTTCCAAATAGGTCGTTAAGGTATAGTGGTTTCTGGATTGAACTTCCATTTTTAATTTTATGCAACCTGAAATTTTTTTTTTTACTCTACTTCCATTTTAATTCAATTTACTTTTTCTATCAAACTTCCTTTTTTATTTAATTTCCAAATAGATCGTTAAGGTATAGTGGTTTCGGGATTGAACTTCCATATTTAATTTTCTGCAACTTTCATTTTTATTTTTATTCAACTTCCATTTTTATGCAATTTACTTTTCTATTAAACTTCCTTTTTTATTTAATTTCCAAATAGATCGTTAAGGTATAGTGGTTTTTGGATTGAACTTCCATTTTTAATTTTCTGCAACTTCCATTTTTATTTTTATTCAACTTCCATTTTTATTCTATTTACCTTTCTATTAAACTTCCTTTTTTATTTAATTTCCAAATAGATGGTTAAGGTATAGTGTTTTTGGGATTGAACTTCCATTTTTAATTTTATGCAACATTCATTTTTATTTTTATTCTACTTCCATTTTTATTCAATTTACTTTTCTATTAAACTTCCTTTTTTATTTAATTTCCAAATAGATCGTTAAGGTATAGTGGTTTCTGGATTGAACTTCCATATTTAATTTTATGCAACTTTCATTTTTAATTTTCTTCAACTTCCATTTTTATTCGATTTACTTTTCTATTAAACCTCATTTTTTATTTAATTTCCAAATAGATCGTTAAAGTGTAGTGGTTTTTGGATTGAACTTCCATATTTAATTTTCTGCAACTTTCATTTTTATTTTTCTTCAACTTTCATTTTTATGCAATTTACTTTTCTATTAAACTTCCTTTTTTTATTTAATTTCCAAATAGATCGTTAAGATATAGTGGTTTCTGGATTGAACTTCCGTATTTAATTTTATGCAACTTTCATTTTCAATTTTATTCAACTTCCATTTTTATTCGATTTACTTTTCTATTAAACTTCATTTTTTATTTAATTTCCAAATAGATCGTTAAAGTATAGTGGTTTTTGGATTGAACTTCCGTTTTTAATTTTATGCAACTTTCTTTTTTATTTTTATTCTACTTCCATTTTTGTTCAATTTACTTTTCTGTTAAACTTCCTTTTTTATTTAATTTCCAAATAGATCGTTAAGGTATAGTGGTTTCGGGATTGAACTTCCGCTTTTAATTTTCTAGAACTTTCCTTTTTATTTTTATTCCACTTCCATTTTTATTCAATTTACTTTTCTATTAAACTTCCTTTTTTATTTAATTTCCAAATAGATCTTTAAGGTATAGTGGTTTCTGGATTGAACTTCCATATTTCATTTTCTGCAACTTTCATTTTTATTTTTATTCAAATTCCATTTTTATTCAATTTACTTTTCAATTAAACTTTCTTTTTTGTTTAATTTCGAAATAGATCGTTACGGTATAGTGGTTTCTGGATTGAACTTCCATTTTTAATTTTATGCAACCTTCATTTTTATTTTTATTCTACTTCCATTTTAATTTAATTTAGTTTTTCCATTAAACTTCCTTTTTTATTTAATTTCCAAATAGATCGTCAAGGTGCAGTGGTTTCGGGATTGAACTTCCACATTTAATTTTCTGCAACTTTCTTTTTTATTTTTATTCAACTTCCATTTTTATGCAATTTACTTTTCTATTAAACTTCATTTTTTATTTAATTTCCAAATAGATCGTTAAGGTATATGGTTTTTGGATTGAACTTCCATTTTTATTCTATTTACCTTTCTATTAAACTTCCTTTTTTATTTAATTTCCAAATAGATGGTTAAAGTATAGGGTTTTTGGATTGAACTTCCATTTTTAATTTTATGCAACTTTCTTTTTTATTTTTATACTACTTCCATTTTTGTTCAATTTACTTTTCTGTTAAACTTCCTTTTTTATTTAATTTCCAAATAGATCGTTAAGGTATAGTGGTTTCGGGATTGAACTTCCGCTTTTAATTTTCTGGAACTTTCCTTTTTATTTTTATTCTACTTCCATTTTTATTCAATTTACTTTTCTAGCAAACTTCTTTTTTTATTTAATTTCCAAATAGATCGTTAAGGTATAGTGGTTTTTGGATTGAACTTGCATATTTCATTTTCTACAACTTTCATTTTTATTTTTATTCAAATTCCATTTTTATTCAATTTACTTTTCTATTAAACTTTCTTTTTTAGTTAATTTCCAAATAGGTCGTTAAGGTATAGTGGTTTCTGGATTGAACTTCTATTTTTAATTTTATGCAACCTGAAATTTTTTTTTTTACTCTACTTCCATTTTAATTCAATTTACTTTTTCTATCAAACTTCCTTTTTTATTTAATTTCCAAATAGATCGTTAAGGTATAGTGGTTTCGGGATTGAACTTCCATATTTAATTTTCTGCAACTTTCA
The DNA here is from genome assembly GCF_055761805.1 of Camellia sinensis. NCBI lineage: Eukaryota > Viridiplantae > Streptophyta > Magnoliopsida > Ericales > Theaceae > Camellia > Camellia sinensis. The sequence goes on along the minus strand of NW_028128987.1, from coordinate 40,941,856 downwards.
TTTTTATTTTTATTCAACTTCCATTTTTATGCAATTTACTTTTCTATTAAACTTCCTTTTTTATTTAATTTCCAAATAGATCGTTAAGGTATAGTGGTTTTTGGATTGAACTTCCATTTTTAATTTTCTGCAACTTCCATTTTTATTTTTATTCAACTTCCATTTTTATTCTATTTACCTTTCTATTAAACTTCCTTTTTTATTTAATTTCCAAATAGATGGTTAAGGTATAGTGTTTTTGGGATTGAACTTCCATTTTTAATTTTATGCAACATTCATTTTTATTTTTATTCTACATCCATTTTTATTCAATTTACTTTTCTATTAAACTTCCTTTTTTATTTAATTTCCAAATAGATCGTTAAGGTATAGTGGTTTCTGGATTGAACTTCCATATTTAATTTTATGCAACTTTCATTTTTAATTTTCTTCAACTTCCATTTTTATTCGATTTACTTTTCTATTAAACCTCATTTTTTATTTAATTTCCAAATAGATCGTTAAAGTGTAGTGGTTTTTGGATTGAACTTCCATATTTAATTTTCTGCAACTTTCATTTTTATTTTTCTTCAACTTTCATTTTTATGCAATTTACTTTTCTATTAAACTTCCTTTTTTTATTTAATTTCCAAATAGATCGTTAAGATATAGTGGTTTCTGGATTGAACTTCCGTATTTAATTTTATGCAACTTTCATTTTCAATTTTATTCAACTTCCATTTTTATTCGATTTACTTTTCTATTAAACTTCATTTTTTATTTAATTTCCAAATAGATCGTTAAAGTATAGTGGTTTTTGGATTGAACTTCCGTTTTTAATTTTATGCAACTTTCTTTTTTATTTTTATTCTACTTCCATTTTTGTTCAATTTACTTTTCTGTTAAACTTCCTTTTTTATTTAATTTCCAAATAGATCGTTAAGGTATAGTGGTTTCGGGATTGAACTTCCGCTTTTAATTTTCTAGAACTTTCCTTTTTATTTTTATTCCACTTCCATTTTTATTCAATTTACTTTTCTATTAAACTTCCTTTTTTATTTAATTTCCAAATAGATCTTTAAGGTATAGTGGTTTCTGGATTGAACTTCCATATTTCATTTTCTGCAACTTTCATTTTTATTTTTATTCAAATTCCATTTTTATTCAATTTACTTTTCAATTAAACTTTATTTTTTGTTTAATTTCGAAATAGATCGTTACGGTATAGTGGTTTCTGGATTGAACTTCCATTTTTAATTTTATGCAACCTTCATTTTTATTTTTATTCTACTTCCATTTTAATTTAATTTAGTTTTTCCATTAAACTTCCTTTTTTATTTAATTTCCAAATAGATCGTCAAGGTGCAGTGGTTTCGGGATTGAACTTCCACATTTAATTTTCTGCAACTTTCTTTTTTATTTTTATTCAACTTCCATTTTTATGCAATTTACTTTTCTATTAAACTTCATTTTTTATTTAATTTCCAAATAGATCGTTAAGGTATACGGTTTTTGGATTGAACTTCCATTTTTATTCTATTTACCTTTCTATTAAACTTCCTTTTTTATTTAATTTCCAAATAGATGGTTAAGGTATAGTGTTTTTGGGATTGAACTTCCATTTTTAATTTTATGCAACTTTCGTTTTTAATTTTATTCAACTTCCATTTTTATTCGATTTACTTTTCTATTAAACTTCATTTTTTATTTAATTTCCAAATAGATCGTTAAAATATAGTGGTTTTTTTATTGAACTTCAATATTTAATTTTCTGCAACTTTCATTTTTATTTTTCTTCAACTTCCATTTTTATGCAATTTACTTTTCTATTAAACTTCCTCTTTTTGTTTAATTTCCTAAAAGATCGTTAAGGTATAGTGGTTTCTGGATTGAACTTCCATATTTAATTTTATGCAACTTTCATTTTTAATTTTATTCAACTTCCATTTTTATTCGATTTACTTTTCTATTAAACTTCATTTTTTATTTAATTTCCAAATAGATCGTTATAGTATAGTGGTTTTTGGAATGAACATCCATTTTTAATTTTAGGCAACTTTCTTTTTTATTTTTATTCTACTTCCATTTTTGTTCAATTTACCTTTCTGTTAAACTTCCTTTTTTATTTAATTTCCAAATAGATCGTTAAGGTATAGTGGTTTCGGGATTGAACTTCCACTTTTAATTTTCTGGAACTTTCCCTTTTATTTTTCTTCTACTTCCATTTTTATTCAATTTACTTTTCTATTAGACTTCCTTTTTTTATTTAATTTCCAAATAGATCGTTAAGATAGTGTGGTTTCTGGATTGAACTTCCATATTTAATTTTTTGCAACTTTCATTTTCAATTTTATTCAAGTTTTTTTTTTATTCGATTTACTTTTCTATTAAACTTTATTTTTTATTTAATTTCCAAATAGATCGTTAAAGTATAGCGGTTTTTGGATTAAACTTCCATTTTTAATTTTATGCAACTTTCTTTTTTATTTTTATTCTACTTCCATTTTTGTTCAATTTACTTTTCTGTTAAACTTCCTTTTTTATTTAATTTCCAAATAGATCATTAAGGTATAGTGGTTTCGGGATTGAACTTCCACTTTTAATTTTCTGGAACTTTCCTTTTTATTTTTCTTCTACTTCCATTTTTATTCAATTTACTTTTCTATTAAACTTCCTTTTTATTTAATTTCCAAATAGATCGTTAAGGTATAGTGGTTTCTGGATTGAACTTCCACATTTAATTTTATGCAACTTTCATTTTTAATTTTATTCAACTTCCATTTTTATTCGATTTACTTTTCTGTCAAACTTCATTTTTTATTTAATTTCCAAATAGATCGTTAAAGTATAGTGGTTTTTGGATTGAACTTCCATATTTAATTTTCAGCAACTTTCATTTTAATTTTTCTTCAACTTCCATTGTTATGCAATTTACTTTTCTGTTAAACTTCCATTTTTATTTAATTTCCAAATAGATCGTTAAGATATAGTGGTTTCTGGATTGTACTTCAAAACTTAATTTTTTGCAACTTTCATTTTCAATTTTATTCAACTTCCATTTTTATTCGATTTATTTTTCTATTAAACTTCATTTTTTATTTAATTTCCAAATAGATCGTTAAAGTATAGTGGTTTTTGGATTGAACTTCCATTTTTAATTTTATGCAACTTTCTTTTTTATTTTTATACTACTTCCATTTTTGTTCAATTTACTTTTCTGTTAAACTTCCTTTTTTATTTAATTTCCAAATAGATCGTTAAGGTATAGTGGTTTCGGGATTGAACTTCCGCTTTTAATTTTCTGGAACTTTCCTTTTTATTTTTATTCTACTTCCATTTTTATTCAATTTACTTTTCTATCAAACTTCTTTTTTTATTTAATTTCCAAATAGATCGTTAAGGTATAGTGGTTTCTGGATTGAACTTCCATATTTCATTTTCTGCAACTTTCATTTTTATTTTTATTCAAATTCCATTTTTATTCAATTTACTTTTCTATTAAACTTTCTTTTTTAGTTAATTTCCAAATAGGTCGTTAAGGTATAGTGGTTTCTGGATTGAACTTCCATTTTTAATTTTATGCAACCTGAAATTTTTTTTTTATTCTACTTCCATTTTAATTCAATTTACTTTTTCTGTCAAACTTCCTTTTTTATTTAATTTCCAAATAGATCGTTAAGGTATAGTGGTTTCGGGATTGAACTTTCATATTTAATTTTCTGCAACTTTCATTTTTATTTTTATTCAACTTCCATTTTTATGCAATTTACTTTTCTATTAAACTTCCTTTTTTATTTAATTTCCAAATAGATCGTTAAGGTATAGTGGTTTTTGGATTGAACTTCCATTTTTAATTTTCTGCAACTTCCATTTTTATTCTATTTACCTTTCTATTAAACTTCCCATTTTATTTAATTTCCAAATAGATGGTTAAGGTATAGTGTTTTTGGGATTGAACTTCCATTTTTAATTTTATGCAACATTCATTTTTATTTTTATTCAACTTCCATTTTTATTCAATTTACTTTTCTATTAAACTTCCTTTTTTATTTAATTTCCAAATAGATCGTTAAGGTATAGTGGTTTCTGGATTGAAATTCCATATTTAATTTTACGCAACTTTCATTTTTAATTTTCTTCAACTTCCATTTTTATTCGATTTACTTTTCTATTAAACCTCATTTTTTATTTAATTTCCAAATAGATCGTTAAAGTGTAGTGGTTTTTGGATTGAACTTCCATATTTAATTTTCTGCAACTTTCATTTTTATTTTTCTTCAACTTCCATTGTTATGCATTTTACTTTTCTGTTAAACTTTCATTTTTATTTAATTTCCAAATAGATCGTTAAGATATAGTGGTTTCTGGATTGTACTTCAAAACTTAATTTTTTGCAACTTTCATTTTCAATTTTATTCAACTTCCATTTTTATTCGATTTACTTTTCTATTAAACTTCATTTTTTATTTAATTTCCAAATAGATCGTTAAAGTATAGTGGTTTTTGGATTGAACTTCCATTTTTAATTTTATGCAACTTTCTTTTTTATTTTTATACTACTTCCATTTTTGTTCAATTTACTTTTCTGTTAAACTTCCTTTTTTATTTAATTTCCAAATAGATCGTTAAGGTATAGTGGTTTCGGGATTGAACTTCCGCTTTTAATTTTCTGGAACTTTCCTTTTTATTTTTATTCTACTTCCATTTTTATTCAATTTACTTTTCTATCAAACTTCTTTTTTTATTTAATTTCCAAATAGATCGTTAAGGTATAGTGGTTTCTGGATTGAACTTCCATATTTCATTTTCTGCAACTTTCATTTTTATTTTTATTCAAATTCCATTTTTATTCAATTTACTTTTCTATTAAACTTTCTTTTTTAGTTAATTTCCAAATAGGTCGTTAAGGTATAGTGGTTTCTGGATTGAACTTCCATTTTTAATTTTATGCAACCTGAAATTTTTTTTTTATTCTACTTCCATTTTAATTCAATTTACTTTTTCTGTCAAACTTCCTTTTTTATTTAATTTCCAAATAGATCGTTAAGGTATAGTGGTTTCGGGATTGAACTTCCATATTTAATTTTCTGCAACTTTCATTTTTATTTTTATTCAACTTCCATTTTTATGCAATTTACTTTTCTATTAAACTTCCTTTTTTATTTAATTTCCAAATAGATCGTTAAGGTATAGTGGTTTTTGGATTGAACTTCCATTTTTAATTTTCTGCAACTTCCATTTTTATTCTATTTACCTTTCTATTAAACTTCCCTTTTTATTTAATTTCCAAATAGATGGTTAAGGTATAGTGTTTTTGGGATTGAACTTCCATTTTTAATTTTATGCAACATTCATTTTTATTTTTATTCAACTTCCATTTTTATTCAATTTACTTTTCTATTAAACTTCCTTTTTTATTTAATTTCCAAATAGATCGTTAAGGTATAGTGGTTTCTGGATTGAAATTCCATATTTAATTTTACGCAACTTTCATTTTTAATTTTCTTCAACTTCCATTTTTATTCGATTTACTTTTCTATTAAACCTCATTTTTTATTTAATTTCCAAATAGATCGTTAAAGTGTAGTGGTTTTTGGATTGAACTTCCATATTTAATTTTCTGCAACTTTCATTTTTATTTTTCTTCAACTTCCATTTTTATGCAATTTACTTTTCTATTAAACTTCCTTTTTTTATTTAATTTCCAAATAGATCGTTAAGATATAGTGGTTTCTGGATTGAACTTCCGTATTTAATTTTATGCAACTTTCATTTTCAATTTTATTCAACTTCCATTTTTATTCGATTTACTTTTCTATTAAACTTCATTTTTTATTTAATTTCCAAAGAGATCGTTAAAGTATAGTGGTTTTTGGATTGAACTTCCATTTTTAATTTTATGCAACTTTCTTTTTTATTTTTATTCTACTTCCATTTTTGTTCAATTTACTTTTCTGTTAAACTTCCTTTTTTATTTAATTTCCAAATAGATCGTTAAGGTATAGTGGTTTCGGGATTGAACTTCCGCTTTTAATTTTCTAGAACTTTCCTTTTTATTTTTATTCCACTTCCATTTTTATTCAATTTACTTTTCTATTAAACTTCCTTTTTTATTTAATTTCCAAATAGATCGTTAAGGTATAGTGGTTTCTGGATTGAACTTCCATATTTCATTTTCTGCAACTTTCATTTTTATTTTTATTCAAATTCCATTTTTATTCAATTTACTTTTCAATTAAACTTTCTTTTTTATTTAATTTCCAAATAGATCGTTACGGTATAGTGTTTTCTGGATTGAACTTCCATTTTTAATTTTATGCAACCTTCATTTTTATTTTTATTCTACTTCCATTTTAATTTAATTTACTTTTTCCCTTAAACTTCCTTTTTTATTTAATTTCCAAATAGATCGTTAAGGTGCAGTGGTTTCGGGATTGAACTTCCACATTTAATTTTCTGCAACTTTCTTTTTCATTTTTATTCAACTTCCATTTTTATGCAATTTACTTTTCTATTAAACTTCCTTTTTTATTTAATTTCCAAATAGATCGTTAAGGTATAGTGGTTTTTGTATTGAACTTCCATATTTAATTTTCTGCAACTTCCATTTTTAATTTTATTCAACTTCCATTTTTATTCAATTTACTTTTCTATTAAACTTGTTTTTTTATTTATGTTCCAAATAGATCGTTAAAGTATAGTGGTTTTTGGATTGAACTTCCATTTTTAATTTTATGCAACTTTCATTTTTATTTTTGTTCTACTTCCATTTTATGCAATTTATTTTTCTATTAAACTTCCTTTTTTTATTTAATTTCCAAATAGATCGTTAAGGTATAGCGGTTTCTGGATTGAACTTCAATATTTAATTGTCTACAACTTCCATTTTTATTTTTATTGAACTTCCATTTTTATTCAATTAACTTTTCTATTAAACTTCCTTTTTTTATTTAATTTCCAAATAGATCGTTAAGGTATAGTGGTTTCTGGATTGAACTTCCATATTTAATTTTCTGCAACTTCCATTTTTATTTTTATTCAACTTCCATTTTTATTCAATTTACTTTTCTATTAAACTTCCTTTTTTATTTAATTTCCAAACAGATCGTTAAGGTATAGTGGTTTCTGGATTGAACTTCCATATTTCGTTTTCTGCAACATTCATTTTTATTTTTATTCAAATTCCATTGTTGTTCAATTTACTTTTCTATTAAACTTTCTTTTTTATTTAATTTGCAAATAGATCGTTAAGGTATAGTGATTTTTGGATTGAACTTCCATTTTTAATTTTATGCAACCTTCATTTTTATTTTTATTCTACGTCCATTTTAATTTAATTTACTTTTTCTATTAAACTTCCTTTTTTATTTAATTTCAAATAGATCGTTAAGGTATAGTGGTTTCGGGATTGAACTTCCATATTTAATTTTCTGCAACTTTCATTTTTATTTTTATTCAACTTCCATTTTTTTTCTATTTACCTTTCTATTAAACTTCCTTTTTTATTTATTTTCCAAATAGATGGTTAAGGTATAGTGCTTTTGGGATTGAACTTCAGTTTTTAATTTTATGCAACTTTCATTTTTATTTTTATTCTACTTCCATTTTTAATCAATTTACTTTTCTAATAAACTTCCTTTTTTATTTAATTTCCAAATAGATCGTTAAGGTATAGTGGTTTTTGGATTGAACTTCCATTTTTAATTTTCTGCAACTTCCATTTTTATTTTTATTCAACTTCCATTTTTATTCTATTTACCTTTCTAATAAACTTCCTTTTTTATTTAATTTCCAAATAGATGGTTAGAGTATAGTGTTTTTGGGATTGAACTTCCGTTTTTAATTTTATGCAACTTTCATTTTTATTTTTATTCAACTTCCATTTTTATTCAATTTACTTTTCTATTAAACTTCCTTTTTTATTTAATTTCCAAATAGGTCGTTAAGGTATAGTGGTTTCTGGATTGAACTTCCATTTTTAATTTTATGCAACCTTCATTTTTATTTTTATTCTACTTCCATTTTAATTCAATTTACTTTTTCTATCAAACTTCCTTTTTTATTTAATTTCCAAATAGATCGTTAAGGTATAGTGGTTTCGGGATTGAACTTCCATATTTAATTTTCTGCAACTTTCATTTTTATTTTTATTCAACTTCCATTTTTATGCAATTTACTTTTTTATTAAACTTCCTTTTTTATTTAATTTCCAAATAGATCGTTAAGGTATAGTGGTTTTTGGATTGAACTTCCATTTTTAATTTTCTGCAACTTCCATTTTTATTTTTATTCAACTTCCATTTTTATTCTATTTACCTTTCTATTAAACTTCCTTTTTTATTTAATTTCCAAATAGATGGTTAAGGTATAGTGTTTTTGGGAATGAACTTCCATTTTTAATTTTATGCAACTTTCATTTTTATTTTTATTCAACTTCCATTTTTATTCAATTTACTTTTCTATTAAACTTCCTTTTTTATTTAATTTCCAAATAGATCGTTAAGGTATAGTGGTTTCTGGATGGAACTTCCATATTTAATTTCATGCAACTTTCATTTTTAATTTTATTCAACTTCCATTTTTATTCGATTAAATTTTCTATTAAACTTCATTTTTTATTTAATTTCCAAATAGATCGTTAAAGTGTAGTGGTTTTTGGATTGAACTTCCATATTTAATTTTCTGCAACTTTCATTTTTATTTTTCTTCAACTTGCATTTTTATGCAATTTACTTTTCTTTTAAACTTCCTTTTTTTATTTAATTTCCAAATAGATCGTTAAGATATAGTGGTTTCTGGATTGAACTTCCATATTTAATTTTATGCAACTTTCATTTTCAATTTTATTCAACTTCCATTTTTATTCGATTTACTTTTATATTAAACTTCATTTTTTTATTTAATTTCCAAATAGATCGTTAAAGTATAGTGTGTAACGCCCTCAAAATAAACCCATAATAACCATAACATTAACATGCATTTATAAAAGAAAAAGAATCATTTGAGTTAGTCATCAGAGTATTCTTATTGACAGACTTTACTTGTAACATCCTGCAACATCAAAATAAATGCCCTAAGGGCTTACATCTTTCCAAGCTAACACTTGGACACAAAAAGGATGAGTACTAACTCATTTACAAGTTAAGCCTTAGGCTTGAATGTTTACATGAAATCCCAAAAATAACAAAATAAAACATATAACTAAAGACAAGTCTTCAACATCCCAAACATCAAATCCTTCCAGGCTAAGTCCGTGGAGGTAGCTTATCACCTGAACCTGAAAATGATGTTCCCATAAAGGGTGAGCCACAGCCCAGTAGAAAAATACTAAACCAAATATAAGCATTGAATAAAGCTATAGCATTCAATAGATGGTTAATCAAAATAATCAATTTTATTATTAAACAGTCTCATAACACTAATGTCTAAGACACATTTCACTTTCCATTATTATCAACATGGCTCAGAACCTGGCCAAACTTACAACAGTGAATTATATAACATAATCACATTTCTTCCAATATCAACAAAACAAATGAGACTCATGCTCATATCAAAACACTTCATACTTCCCATTTGATACACATTTTAGTGCTGTATCAATAATCATGTAAAAACACTTCAATATAATAAGCACACATAAAAATGGTGCTAATGGAGTCCATCCCCTATCTCCTCCCAAACAAAAATCCGGTTTAGAGGTCCATCCCCTATCTTCCCCTAAACCGTGGAGTACATCCCCTATCTCCTCCCACACAATATGCAAATGCAATGCTCAACCAATACACGTATTTTCAGTATTAATTCAGTAGTCAAATTAATGACTTAACCAATGTGATTAGTTTCAGTTATTCCTAATCCACATGCAATGTCTACAACAATCACGACTATCCTCCACCGATAGCCCAAAACAGTTATTTCTAGACTGGAAATAAATATAACAACAATTCAATAGGCGAGTGATTTATATTAACCAACTACACCATTTAATCAATAAATTCCCCAATTTCATGGATTTAACCAAATTCCCCAATTTCCCTTAAATTAATTACTCCAATCAATTTAGCAATTTAACTAGGTTTTGTTCCCAAAATTATCAAAGTGTCCCCAACCTATCAAAATACCAAACTTAGAACAAAGCTTATAGAATAGAGTAGGAAATCCCTACCTTGAAGATCACAACTAAAATAGAGAAGATGGAGATGATGACCCAAAATCCAAAGTGCTCCAAATCCTCTCTTTTTCAGATTAAAAGAAAGATCTCGTGAGGCTCTACCTTTCTTCCAAAGGAACTAGGGTAGAAGATCACCGGAAATAGATCAAATCTTGGAGAGAAGGTAAGAGTAGAGAGAGAGGCTCTCAAGGGGCGGTTTTTAAAAGTTAAGAGATGAAAAGGTAGGTCAAAAAGTGATCAGAAAAGTGAAATCACGGACTGATGTAGTCGACTCTACGCTCGAGCGTAGAAAGCCCCGCTCGAGCATAAGACACAGAATCATGCTCGAGCGTGAAGAAAGCCGCTCGAGCGTCGATTGCACCCTTTCAGAAGTTTTGCAGGCGCTGCACCCGCTCGAGCGTCAAACTCCCCGCTCGAGCGGAGGAACAAAACAAGGGATCACGCTCGAGCGTAAAAACTACCGCTCGAGCGGAAGAACTGCAGAGCAAAATACTGGGAGATGGAAAATCCCGCTCGAGCGTCAAAAACTCCCGCTTGAGCGGAGAAGCAACAACGAAGGGCCCGCTCGAGCGTTAAAACCTCCGCTCGAGCGTGAAGGCCAAAATCTGGGCATCACCTATTGGCATCAACTATCAACCAACCTGTAACAGACCCGTCCAACACAACCTATAATTCAAATACTAAGAGATTAAAGGACAACAACAACCAATAAGTAATGACAGGATCCACGGAACCTAAGTCCGGATACAATAATCTAAAGAGAAAAGACCGGGGTCGCTATAACCTCCCCCCCTTAAAAGAATTTCGTCCCCGAAATTAAGCACAAGGTTTTAAAAACAAGTTTTCTCAAATTCCAACAATATGTTAACTCAATAATAAACAACTTGACCCAACACCGGCCATTCCATCTCTCAACTAAGAGGCACGCCACAATATGCAAAACAAACATATATTTCAACCTGCATTAACACTATGCAATTTTCTTTCAATTTCAACAATTTTCAATATATTCAATATATACAATGTTCCATTAAACCTCCATTTCGAGGTAAGTTCCAAAATATTTCCATTAACCAAAACATTCTAAATGTTTTACAGCTTAAGACAAATATAAAAAGCTTTAAGGTTTGACAATATTACAAAATCTAACTACAAGATTACAAATCATTAAACATGTCCGGATATTTCTCGCGGACTTCCAACTCACGTTCCCATGTGGCTTCCTCCACCCCGTGATGTTTCCACAAAACTTTCACCAAAGGAATGGTCTTGCCTCGCAAGACTTGATCCCGCTTATCCAAGACCCTAACCGGTCTCTCTTCATACGAGACATCCTCATCAACTACTAAATCGGTCCAATCCAATACATGTGATGGATCCGGCTCATACTTCCGAAGCATACTCACATGAAACACGTCATGTACTCCGGATAACTGCGGCGGCAAAGCTAAACGATAAGCAGTCTCACCAATCCTCTCAAGGATCTCAAAAGGACCAATGAATCGAGGGGACAACTTCCCGCTCTTCCCAAACCTCATCAATCCCCGTCTTGGTGATATTTTCAAAAAGACGTGATCACTCACCTCAAACACCAAAGGTCTTCTCCTACGGTCGGCATAAGATTTCTGACGACTCTGGGCTGTAACAAGCCTCTTACGGATAAGTTCAACCTTCTCCGTCGTTTCCCTCACTAACTCCGGACCCAACAGAGGTGCATCACCCACCTCGGCCCAACAAACAGGAGACCTACACGGTCGGCCGTATAAGGCCTCAAACGGTGCCATACCGATACTAGACTGGAAGCTGTTGTTGTAGGCAAACTCCACCAAAGGCAAGTGCCTCTCCCACGACCCACCAAAGTCAAGAACACAACCCCGAAGCATATCCTCAAGGATCTGAATAGTACGCTCGGACTGCCCGTCAGTCTGAGGATGATAAGCTGTGCTAAAGGTCAACTTAGTGCCTAAGGCACTCTGCAAGCTCTGCCACAACCTGGCAGTAAAACGAGGATCTCTATCTGAAACGATCGTCACTGGAACCCCGTGTAACCTCACTATGTCCCGAATATATAAATCGGCCAGATGATCAACTGAATCTTTAACACGCATAGGAATAAAATGCGCCGACTTAGTCAACCGGTCCACAACTACCCAAATAGCATCACTACCCCGTTGAGTCCTCGGAAGACCCACAACGAAGTCCATAGTGACATGTTCCCACTTCCACTCGGCAATAGGCAAGGGTTGCAACAAACCCGCTGGCCTCTGATGTTCGGCCTTCACTTGCTGACAAGTAAGGCACTTAGATACGAAAGCTGCCACATCTCTCTTCATACCCCGCCACCAAAACTGGCGACCCAAATCCCGATACATCTTAGTACCTCCCGGATGCACCGCAAGGCGTGAATGATGAAACTCTCGGAGTACCTCCTCTCGATGAGACTCCGGCACAAATAGACGGTCTCGGTATCTCACACTCAGGTCGGGATACACCGTCAAACCTTTCTCAACCTTCCCACCAGAAATCTTCTCACGGAGGGATTCTATCTCAAGGTCGCCCCTCTGAGCCTCTAACACCCGAGTCACAAGTGTAGGTTGTGCAACAACAGAAAACAAGGCCGCAGCCTCAACGGATTCGCCCAAAAGCAAATCAAACTCTCCAAGTGCACCTAACATCTCCCACTCTCGGATGGCTATACTAGCTATGTCACCAACAGGTTTCCTGCTAAGGGCGTCGGCCACCACATTGGCCTTTCCCGGATGATAATGCAATTCAAAGTCATAATCCTCTATGAACTCCATCCACCTCCTCTGCCTCAAGTTCAAGTCTTTCTGTGTAAACAAATATTTCAGACTCTTATGATCCGAGAATACCTCAAATCTCTCACCATAAAGATAATGCCTCCAAACCTTTAAGGCAAATATCACAGCTGCTAACTCTAGATCATGCGTAGGGTAATTCTGCTCGTGAATTTTCAACTGACGTGAACCATAGGCAACTACTTTCCCTTCTTGCATTAATACACAACCCAGACCCTCTCGTGAGGCGTCACAATAGACTGCATAACCCAACCCTCTCTCTGGAATAATCAATACTGGAGCGGTAGTCAGTCTAACTTTCAACTCCTGAAACGATTTTTCACAAGTCACACTCCATACAAATTTAACTCCCTTCCGAGTCAGTCTAGTCAACGGTGATGCTAACCTGGAGAAGTCTTTCACAAACCGACGGTAATACCCAGCTAACCCCAGGAAACTGCGGATCTCAAACACACTCTTAGGCTGTGCCCAATCTTGCACTGCCTCTACCTTGGATGTATCAACAGACACTCCTTCACCGGATACCACATGGCCTAAGAATTTGACTTCTCTCAGCCAGAACTCACACTTCCCAAACTTGGCATACAGCCTATGGGCTCTAAGTAACTCAAGCACCACCCTCAAGTGTGCCTCGTGCTCCTCCTCAGAAGGCGAATAGATAAGGATGTCGTCCACAAAAACGACTACAAACTGATCCAAAAATTCCCGGAAGATCCGGTTCATCAAGTCCATAAAGACTGCCGGTGCATTGGTGAGCCCGAATGGCATTACCAAAAACTCATAATGGCCATACCGCGTACGGAATGCCGTCTTCGGAATATCCTCTACCCTGACCCTCAACTGGTGGTAACCCGATCTCAAGTCTATCTTCGAGAAACAACGGGAACCCTTCAACTGGTCAAACAGGTCATCGATACGAGGCATAGGGTACTTATTCTTAACCGTAGCCCGATTCAATTTCCGATAATCTATGCAAAGTCTCAAAGCACCACCTTTCTTTTTAACAAAGAGGGCCGGTGCTCCCCACGGCGAAACACTAGGGCGTATAAAACCCTTGTCTAGTAACTCCTGGAGTTGGATCTTCAACTCAACTAACTCGGCTGGGGCAAAACGATAAGGTGACATAGAAATCGGCGCCGTGCCGGGCATTAGGTCAATAGAGAATTCAATCTCTCGATGCGGTGGCAAACCAACAAGATCCTCGGGAAAGACGTCCGAGTACTCACAAACCACCCTTGGCAACACAACCTGGGTCTCATCATCCTCACTAATCAAAAGGTTAGCAAGTAGCCCACTAAGCTCACTCCTTCCTCGTCGAACATACCCCGGTGGCAACACATCACCAACCCGGTCCCCCAGAAAATGAAAATACTCTCCGCTCACGGTACAACAAGTGACCCTCTGGCGGTAGCAATCAATAACTGCCCGGTATGACGATAACCAGTCCATACCCAAAATAACATCGAAACCTCTCATAGGCATAACTACAAAAGAAAATGGGATTCTATGGTAATTAACCTCTATATCACAACCCCTAACACCGTGTTTCAAAATCAATTCACCCCCAAGAGGCGACACTACACAAATAGGAGATGCCAACTGTGCTAACTCCAACTCCAAAACAGATGCAAATGCAGCAGACACAAAGGAATGAGATGCACCCGTATCAATCAAAACATTAGCAACCGAGTTGCAAAACAAGAAAGTACCTCTCACAACAGATGGAGCCGGTACAAGATCCTGCGCGGTAACAGCATACACGCGCCCAGATGACCTCTGATCAACCTGCTCACCCCTAGGAGCATAAGATTGCTGCACCGACTGAGACGATGAAGCCCCCTGATTAGCCCTCGAGGCCTGACCCGACTGAGCTGGCTGTTGACCCTGAATCTGCCTCAAACCAGATGCACCAGGTGTGCCACCCAACTGGGGGCAATACCTCTTCATATGCCCTGGCTGACCACACTGATAACACGAGAGTGGCTGACCTCTACCCTGACTCTGGCTCTGAGATCGAGCCGAAGAAGATGCTGCTCTCTGAACTCCTCCCCTCTGAGGACAAACTGGAGACTTGTGGCCCAACTGGCCACACTTGAAACAGGTAATGTCTCCCTGACTGCCTTTCCCCGAACTAGCACTCGGTACAGGAAAAGTCGATCTCGAAAAGCTACCATGAGACTGCTGGGGATTAAAACCCTTCTGTCTCCTACCATCACTCTGACTATCCTGACTCCTCTTGGAGCCCTTCTGCCCTTCCTCCTCCTTTTGCATCATGATCTCCATATGGGCTGCAGCATCAACCATACGCCCATAATCCCGAATCATAGTTCCCCCAACTCTCAGCTTGAGGCCACGCCTCAACTTCTTCTCAAACTCAATACAGCGGCGTTCCTCAGACGCCACCAATTCAGGTGCAAACCTGGATAAACTAGTAAATGCAGCCTCAAACTCGGCCACAGAAGAACTCGACTGCTTAAGCTGACAAAACTGGTCTCGCAGCTTCTCCCTAACTGCCGGAGATAAAAACTTCTCCTGGAAAGCATTCACAAAAGCCTCCCACGTACCTCCTATACGCCCCTTAGTAAACTTCCACCACTGACCCGCATCCCCCTTCAACTGGAAAGATGCCAAGGTCACTTTCAACCCCTCGTCTTCGATGCCAAGCATCTCAAACGTCTTCGTTGTCTGTTCGAGCCATTCATCTGCCTTAAGTGGCTCTTTAGGATCACCCACAAATTCATCCGGATTGGACCGGAAGAACTCCCTCTTCAGAAAGGAAGGTCCTGCATCCACAATACCAGCCTGAGCTTGATTCTCAGCTCTGAGAATGCCTACTGACTCCCTGAATGCCCCCGCTATCTCTCGAGCTAAAGCGCCCAAAGCCTGCTGGCCTACTGGCTCGGCCACATTGGCCTGGCCAATTCCCTCCTGAACTATCGGAATCTCCTCTGGCACAGGCACCTCCTGCCTACCCGGCCTACCACGCCTACCGCGTCCTCGTCCTGACATCCTAATAAAGGAAACAAAGACATTAGCACATTAATAAATGTGCCAAAGCTAAACACTCGCGTCCTAATACAATGGACAACAATAATTCATTCCACGTAAGCACATAATCACATAAGCACCTACGAATTTCATTCCCGGATAATGATAGTCCCAATGCGTTACTATAGTTCCGGTTGGAAGCAGCAGTGATCAAGTGCCTTTCCAACAAGACTACTAGAACTCAAGGGTCCAATCAACATCCTAGAAACTACATTCCATACCCACATAATCACAGAAACATGTTATCATATAAGCATATAACGTTACACTAAGTCTCTATCAAACGAGACGAACCCATTGTGATACTAATCACTTCCCACGTACCCAAAGTATTCAAACCCGGTACGCTCTGATACCAAGTTGTAACGCCCTCAAAATAAACCCATAATAACCATAACATTAACATGCATTTATAAAAGAAAAAGAATCATTTGAGTTAGTCATCAGAGTATTCTTATTGACAGACTTTACTTGTAACATCCTGCAACATCAAAATAAATGCCCTAAGGGCTTACATCTTTCCAAGCTAACACTTGGACACAAAAAGGATGAGTACTAACTCATTTACAAGTTAAGCCTTAGGCTTGAATGTTTACATGAAATCCCAAAAATAACAAAATAAAACATATAACTAAAGACAAGTCTTCAACATCCCAAACATCAAATCCTTCCAGGCTAAGTCCGTGGAGGTAGCTTATCACCTGAACCTGAAAATGATGTTCCCATAAAGGGTGAGCCACAGCCCAGTAGAAAAATACTAAACCAAATATAAGCATTGAATAAAGCTATAGCATTCAATAGATGGTTAATCAAAATAATCAATTTTATTATTAAACAGTCTCATAACACTAATGTCTAAGACACATTTCACTTTCCATTATTATCAACATGGCTCAGAACCTGGCCAAACTTACAACAGTGAATTATATAACATAATCACATTTCTTCCAATATCAACAAAACAAATGAGACTCATGCTCATATCAAAACACTTCATACTTCCCATTTGATACACATTTTAGTGCTGTATCAATAATCATGTAAAAACACTTCAATATAATAAGCACACATAAAAATGGTGCTAATGGAGTCCATCCCCTATCTCCTCCCAAACAAAAATCCGGTTTAGAGGTCCATCCCCTATCTTCCCCTAAACCGTGGAGTACATCCCCTATCTCCTCCCACACAATATGCAAATGCAATGCTCAACCAATACACGTATTTTCAGTATTAATTCAGTAGTCAAATTAATGACTTAACCAATGTGATTAGTTTCAGTTATTCCTAATCCACATGCAATGTCTACAACAATCACGACTATCCTCCACCGATAGCCCAAAACAGTTATTTCTAGACTGGAAATAAATATAACAACAATTCAATAGGCGAGTGATTTATATTAACCAACTACACCATTTAATCAATAAATTCCCCAATTTCATGGATTTAACCAAATTCCCCAATTTCCCTTAAATTAATTACTCCAATCAATTTAGCAATTTAACTAGGTTTTGTTCCCAAAATTATCAAAGTGTCCCCAACCTATCAAAATACCAAACTTAGAACAAAGCTTATAGAATAGAGTAGGAAATCCCTACCTTGAAGATCACAACTAAAATAGAGAAGATGGAGATGATGACCCAAAATCCAAAGTGCTCCAAATCCTCTCTTTTTCAGATTAAAAGAAAGATCTCGTGAGGCTCTACCTTTCTTCCAAAGGAACTAGGGTAGAAGATCACCGGAAATAGATCAAATCTTGGAGAGAAGGTAAGAGTAGAGAGAGAGGCTCTCAAGGGGCGGTTTTTAAAAGTTAAGAGATGAAAAGGTAGGTCAAAAAGTGATCAGAAAAGTGAAATCACGGACTGATGTAGTCGACTCTACGCTCGAGCGTAGAAAGCCCCGCTCGAGCGTAAGACACAGAATCATGCTCGAGCGTGAAGAAAGCCGCTCGAGCGTCGATTGCACCCTTTCAGAAGTTTTGCAGGCGCTGCACCCGCTCGAGCGTCAAACTCCCCGCTCGAGCGGAGGAACAAAACAAGGGATCACGCTCGAGCGTAAAAACTACCGCTCGAGCGGAAGAACTGCAGAGCAAAATACTGGGAGATGGAAAATCCCGCTCGAGCGTCAAAAACTCCCGCTTGAGCGGAGAAGCAACAACGAAGGGCCCGCTCGAGCGTTAAAACCTCCGCTCGAGCGTGAAGGCCAAAATCTGGGCATCACCTATTGGCATCAACTATCAACCAACCTGTAACAGACCCGTCCAACACAACCTATAATTCAAATACTAAGAGATTAAAGGACAACAACAACCAATAAGTAATGACAGGATCCACGGAACCTAAGTCCGGATACAATAATCTAAAGAGAAAAGAC
Organism: Camellia sinensis; assembly: GCF_055761805.1. Classification (NCBI taxonomy): domain Eukaryota; kingdom Viridiplantae; phylum Streptophyta; class Magnoliopsida; order Ericales; family Theaceae; genus Camellia; species Camellia sinensis. The sequence continues at coordinate 40,923,463 of NW_028128987.1, read as the reverse complement.
CGGGGTCGCTATATAGTGGTTTTTGGATTGAACTTCCATTTTTAATTTTATGCAACTTTCATTTTTATTTTTATTCTACTTCAATTTTATGCAATTTACTTTTCTGTTAAACTTCCTTTTTTTATTTAATTTCCAAATAGATCGTTAAGGTATAGCGGTTTCTGGATTGAACTTCCATATTTAATTGTCTGCAACTTCCATTTTTATTTTTATTCAACTTCCATTTTTATTCAATCAACTTTTCTATTAAACTTCCTTTTTTTATTTAATTTCGAAATAGATCGTTAAGGTATAGTGGTTTCTGGATTGAACTTCCATATTTAATTTTCTGCAACTTTTATTTTTATTTTTATTCAACTTCTATTTTTATACAATTTACTTTTCTATTAAACTTCTTTTTTTATTTAATTTCCAAATAGATCATTAAGGTATAGTGGTTTCCGGATTGAACTTCCATATTTAATTCTCTGCAACTTTCATTTTTATTTTTATTCAACTTCCATTTTTATTCTATTTACTTTTCTATTAAACTTCCTTTTTTAATTAATTTCCAAATTGATCGTTAAGGTGTAGTGGTTTTTGGATTGAACTTACATTTTTAATTTTATGCAACTTTCATTTTTATTTTTATTCTATTTCCATTTTATGCCATTTACTTTTCTATTAAACTTCCTTTTTTATTTAATTTCCAAATAGATCGTTAAGGTATAGTGGTTTCGGGATTGAACTTCCATATTTAATTTTCCGCAACTTCCATTTTTATTTTTATTCAACTTTCATTTTTATTCAATTTACTTTTCTATTAAACTTCCTTTTTTATTTAATTTCCAAATAGATCGTTAAGGTATAGTGGTTTCTGGATTGAACTTCCATATTTAATTTTCTTCAACTTCCATTTTTATTTTTATTCAACTTCCATTTTTATTCAATTTACTTTTCCATTAAACTTCCTTTTTTATTTAATTTCCAAATAGATCATTAACGTATAGTGGTTTTTGGATTGAACTTCCATTTTTAATTTTATGCAACTTTCATTTTTATTTTTATTCTACTTCCATTTTATGCAATTTACTTTTCTATTAAACTTCCTTTTTTATTTAATTTCCAAATAGATCGTTAAGGTATAGTGGTTTCGGGATTGAATTTCCATATTTAATTTTCCGCAACTTCCATTTTTATTTTTATTCAACTTCCATTTTTATTCAATTTACTCTTCTATTAAACTTCCTTTTTTATTTAATTTCCAAATAGATCGTAAAAGTATAGTGGTTTTTGGATTGAACTTCCATTTTTAATTTTATGCAACTTTCATTTTTATTTTTATTCTACTTCCATTTTATGCAATTTGTTTTTCTATTAAACTTCCTTTTTTATTTAATTTCCAAATAGATCGTTAAGGTATAGTGGTTTCTGGATTGAACTTCCATATTTAATTTTCTACAATTTTCATTTTTATTTTTCTTCAACTTCCATTTTTATTCAATTTACTTTTCTATTAAACTTCCTTTTTTTATTTAATTTCCAAATAGATCGTTAAGGTATAGTGGTTTCTGGATTGAACTTCCATATTTAATTTTCTGCAACTTCCATTTTTATTTTTATTCAACTTCCTTTTTTATTTAATTTCCAAATAGATCGTTAAGGTATAGTGGTTTCTGGATTGAACTTCCATATTTAATTATCTGCAACTTTCATTTTTATACTATTTACCTTTCTATTAAACTTCCTTTTTTCTTTAATTTCCAAATAGATGGTTATGGTATAGTGTTTTTGGGATTGAACTTCCATTTTTAATTTCATGCAACTTTCATTTTTGTTTTTATTCAACTTCCATTTTTATTCAATTTACACTACAACAAAATCATACTTTAGTGGCACTACACTAGTGGCATATTTTTAGAAAATGTCACAAAAAATGATATTTAGTGGTACGTTTTTTAAAAATGCCACAAAACGACAAACATAAAAGGCTCTAGTGACATTTCAATGAACAAGTGTCACAAAGCTACAACAAAAACATACTTTAGTGGCACTACACTAGTGGCATATTTTTAGAAAATGCCACAAAAATGATATTTAGTGGCACGCTTTTGAAAAATGCCACAAAACGACAAACATAAAAGGCTCTAGTGACATTTCAATGAACAAGTGTCACAACACTACAACAAAAACATATTTTAGTGACACCATACTAGTGGCTTTTAATTTTCTGGAACTTTCCTTTTTATTTTTATTCTACTTCAATTTTTATTCAATTTACTTTTCTATTAAACTTCCTTTTTTTATTTAATTTCCAAATAGATCGTTAAGGTATAGTGGTTTCTGGATTGAACTTCCATATTTAATTTTACGCAACTTTCATTTTTAATTTTATTCAACTTCCATTTTTATTCGATTTACTTTTCTATTAAACTTCATTTTTTATTTAATTTCCAAATAGATCGTTAAAGTATAGTGGTTTTTGTATTGAACTTCCATTTTTAATTTTATACCACTTTCATTTTTATTTTTCTTCAACTTCCATTTTTATGCAATTTTCATTTCTATTAAACTTCGTTTTTTTATTTAATTTCCAAATAGATCGTTAAGATATGGTGGTTTCTGGATTGAACTTCCATATTTAATTTTATGCAACTTTCATTTTCAATTTTATTCAACTTCCATTTTTATTCGATTTACTTTTCTATTAAACTTCATTTTTTATTTAATTTCCAAATAGATCGTTAAAGTATAGTGGTTTTTGGATTGAACTTCCATTTTTAATTTTATGCAACTTTCTTTTATATTTTTATTCAACTTCCATTTTATGCAATTTACTTTTTCTATTAAACTTCCTTTTTTATTGAATTTCCGAATAGATCGTTAAGGTATAGTGGTTTCGGGATTGAACTTCCATATTTAATTTTCTGCAACTTTCATTTTTATTTTTATTCAACTTCCATTTTTATGCAATTTACTTTTCTATTAAACTTCCTTTTTTATTTAATTTCCAAATAGATCGTTATGGTATAGTGATTTTTGGATTGAACTTCCATGTTTAATTTTCTGCAACTTCCATTTTTATTTTTATTCAACTTCAATTTTTATTCAATTTACTTTTCTATTAAACTTCCTTTCTTATTTAATTTCCAAATAGATCAATAAAGTATAGTCGTTTTTGGATTGAACTTCCATTTTTAATTTTATGCAACTTTCATTTTTATTTTTATTCTACTTCCATTTTATGCAATTTACTTTTCTATTAAACTTCCTTTTTTATTTAATTTCCAAATGGATCGTTAAGGTATAGTCGTTTCTGGATTGAACTTCCATATTTAATTTTCTGCAACTTCCATTTTTATTTTTATTCAATTTCTATTTTTATTCAATTTACTTTTCTATTAAACTTGTTTTTTTATTTAAGTTCCAAATAGATCGTTAAAGTATAGTGGTTTTGGGATTGAACTTCCATATTTAATTGTCTGCAACTTCCATTTTTATTTTTATTCAACTTCCATTTTTATTCAATCAACTTTTCTATTAAACTTCCTTTTTTTATTTAATTTCGAAATAGATCGTTAAGGTATAGTGGTTTCTGGATTGAACTTCCATATTTAATTTTCTGCAACTTTTATTTTTATTTTTATTCAACTTCTATTTTTATACAATTTACTTTTCTATTAAACTTCTTTTTTTATTTAATTTCCAAATAGATCATTAAGGTATAGTGGTTTCCGGATTGAACTTCCATATTTAATTCTCTGCAACTTTCATTTTTATTTTTATTCAATTTCCATTTTTATTCTATTTACTTTTCTATTAAACTTCCTTTTTTAATTAATTTCCAAATTGATCGTTAAGGTGTAGTGGTTTTTGGATTGAACTTACATTTTTAATATTATGCAACTTTCATTTTTATTTTTATTCTATTTCCATTTTATGCCATTTACTTTTCTATTAAACTTCCTTTTTTATTTAATTTCCAAATAGATCGTTAAGGTATAGTGGTTTCGGGATTGAACTTCCATATTTAATTTTCCGCAACTTCCATTTTTATTTTTATTCAACTTCCATTTTTATTCAATTTACTCTTCTATTAAACTTCCTTTTTTATTTAATTTCCAAATAGATCGTAAAAGTATAGTGGTTTTTGGATTGAACTTCCATTTTTAATTTTATGCAGCTTTCATTTTTATTTTTATTCTACTTCCATTTTATGCAATTTGTTTTTCTATTAAACTTCCTTTTTTATTTAATTTCCAAATAGATCATTAAGGTATAGTGGTTTCCGGATTGAACTTCCATATTTAATTCTCTGCAACTTTCATTTTTATTTTTATTCAATTTCCATTTTTATTCTATTTACTTTTCTATTAAACTTCCTTTTTTAATTAATTTCCAAATTGATCGTTAAGGTGTAGTGGTTTTTGGATTGAACTTACATTTTTAATATTATGCAACTTTCATTTTTATTTTTATTCTATTTCCATTTTATGCCATTTACTTTTCTATTAAACTTCCTTTTTTATTTAATTTCCAAATAGATCGTTAAGGTATAGTGGTTTCGGGATTGAATTTCCATATTTAATTTTCCGCAACTTCCATTTTTATTTTTATTCAACTTCCATTTTTATTCAATTTACTCTTCTATTAAACTTCCTTTTTTATTTAATTTCCAAATAGATCGTAAAAGTATAGTGGTTTTTGGATTGAACTTCCATTTTTAATTTTATGCAGCTTTCATTTTTATTTTTATTCTACTTCCATTTTATGCAATTTGTTTTTGTATTAAACTTCCTTTTTTATTTAATTTCCAAATAGATCGTTAAGGTATAGTGGTTTCTGGATTGAACTTCCATATTTAATTTTCTACAACTTTCATTTTTATTTTTCTTCAACTTCCATTTTTATTCAATTTACTTTTCTATTAAACTTCCTTTTTTTATTTAATTTCCAAATAGATCGTTAAGGTATAGTGGTTTCTGGATTGAACTTCCATATTTAATTTTCTGCAACTTCCATTTTTATTTTTATTCAACTTCCTTTTTTATTTAATTTCCAAATAGATCGTTAAGGTATAGTGGTTTCTGGATTGAACTTCCATATTTAATTATCTGCAACTTTCATTTTTATACTATTTACCTTTCTATTAAACTTCCTTTTTTCTTTAATTTCCAAATAGATGGTTATGGTATAGTGTTTTTGGGATTGAACTTCCATTTTTAATTTCATGCAACTTTCATTTTTGTTTTTATTCAACTTCCATTTTTATTCAATTTACACTACAACAAAATCATACTTTAGTGGCACTACACTAGTGGCATATTTTTAGAAAATGTCACAAAAAATGATATTTAGTGGCACGTTTTTGAAAAATGCCACAAAACGACAAACATAAAAGGCTCTAGTGACATTTCAATGAACAAGTGTCACAAAGCTACAACAAAAACATACTTTAGTGGCACTACACTAGTGGCATATTTTTAGAAAATGCCACAAAAATGATATTTAGTGGCACGCTTTTGAAAAATGCCACAAAACGACAAACATAAAAGGCTCTAGTGACATTTCAATGAACAAGTGTCACAACACTACAACAAAAACATATTTTAGTGACACCATACTAGTGGCTTTTAATTTTCTGGAACTTTCCTTTTTATTTTTATTCTACTTCAATTTTTATTCAATTTACTTTTCTATTAAACTTCCTTTTTTTATTTAATTTCCAAATAGATCGTTAAGGTATAGTGGTTTCTGGATTGAACTTCCATATTTAATTTTACGCAACTTTCATTTTTAATTTTATTCAACTTCCATTTTTATTCGATTTACTTTTCTATTAAACTTCATTTTTTATTTAATTTCCAAATAGATCGTTAAAGTATAGTGGTTTTTGTATTGAACTTCCATTTTTAATTTTATACCACTTTCATTTTTATTTTTCTTCAACTTCCATTTTTATGCAATTTTCTTTTCTATTAAACTTCATTTTTTTATTTAATTTCCAAATAGATCGTTAAGATATGGTGGTTTCTGGATTGAACTTCCATATTTAATTTTATGCAACTTTCATTTTCAATTTTATTCAACTTCCATTTTTATTCGATTTACTTTTCTATTAAACTTCATTTTTTATTTAATTTCCAAATAGATCGTTAAAGTATAGTGGTTTTTGGATTGAACTTCCATTTTTAATTTTATGCAACTTTCTTTTATATTTTTATTCAACTTCCATTTTATGCAATTTACTTTTTCTATTAAACTTCCTTTTTTATTGAATTTCCGAATAGATCGTTAAGGTATAGTGCTTTCGGGATTGAACTTCCATATTTAATTTTCTGCAACTTTCATTTTTATTTTTGTTCAACTTCCATTTTTATGCAATTTACTTTTCTATTAAACTTCCTTTTTTATTTAATTTCCAAATAGATCGTTATGGTATAGTGATTTTTGGATTGAACTTCCATGTTTCATTTTCTGCAACTTCCATTTTTATTTTTATTCAACTTCAATTTTTATTCAATTTACTTTTCTATTAAACTTCCTTTCTTATTTAATTTCCAAATAGATCAATAAAGTATAGTCGTTTTTGGATTGAACTTCCATTTTTAATTTTATGCAACTTTCATTTTTATTTTTATTCTACTTCCATTTTATGCAATTTACTTTTCTATTAAACTTCCTTTTTTATTTAATTTCCAAATGGATCGTTAAGGTATAGTCGTTTCTGGATTGAACTTCCATATTTAATTTTCTGCAACTTCCATTTTTATTTTTTTTCAATTTCTATTTTTATTCAATTTACTTTTCTATTAAACTTGTTTTTTTATTTAAGTTCCAAATAGATCGTTAAAGTATAGTGGTTTTGGGATTGAACTTCCATATTTAATTGTCTGCAACTTCCATTTTTATTTTTATTCAACTTCCATTTTTATTCAATCAACTTTTCTATTAAAGTTCCTTTTTTATTTAATTTCCAAATAGATCGTTATAGTATAGTGGTTTTTAGATTGAACTTCCATTTTTAATTTTATGCAACTTTCTTTTTTATTTTTATTCTACTTGCATTTTTGTTCAATTTATTTTTCTGTTAAACTTCCTTTTTTATTTAATTTCTAAGTAGATCGTTAAGGTATAGTGGTTTCGGGATTGAACTTCCGCTTTTAATTTTCTGGAACTTTCCTTTTTATTTTTATTCTACTTCCATTTTTATTCAATTTACTTTTCTATTAAACTTCCTTTTTTATTTAATTTCCAAATAGATCGTTAAGGTATAGTGGTTTCTGGATTGATCTTCCATATTTAATTTTATGCAACTTTCATTTTTAATTTTATTCAACTTCCATTTTTATTCGATTTACTTTTCTATGAAACTTCATTTTTTATTTAATTTCCAAATAGATCGTTAAAGTATAGTGGTTTTTGTATTGAACTTCCATTTTTAATTTTATGCCACTTTCATTTTTATTTTTCTTCAACTTCCATTTTTATGCAATTTACTTTTCTATTAAACTTCCTTTTTTTATTTAATTTCCAAATAGATCGTTAAGATATGGTGGTTTCTGGATTGAACTTCCATATTTAATTTTATGCAACTTTCATTTTCAATTTTATTCAACTTCCATTTTTATTCGATTTACTTTTCTATTAAACTTCATTTTTTATTTAATTTCCAAATAGATCGTTAAAGTATAGTGGTTTTTGGATTGAACTTCCATTTTTAATTTTATGCAACTTTCTTTTATATTTTTATTCAACTTCCATTTTATGCAATTTACTTTTTCTATTAAACTTCCTTTTTTATTGAATTTCCGAATAGATCGTTAAGGTATAGTGGTTTCGGGATTGAACTTCCATATTTAATTTTCTGCAACTTTCATTTTTATTTTTATTCAACTTCCATTTTTATGCAATTTACTTTCCTATTAAACTTCCTTTTTTATTTAATTTCCAAATAGATCGTTATGGTATAGTGATTTTTGGATTGAACTTCCATGTTTAATTTTCTGCAACTTCCATTTTTATTTTTATTCAACTTCCATTTTTATTCAATTTACTTTTCTATTAAACTTCCTTTCTTATTTAATTTCCAAATAGATCAATAAAGTATAGTCGTTTTTGGATTGAACTTCCATTTTTAATTTTATGCAACTTTCATTTTTATTTTTATTGTACTTCCATTTTATGCAATTTACTTTTCTATTAAACTTCCTTTTTTATTTAATTTCCAAATGGATCGTTAAGGTATAGTCGTTTCTGGATTGAACTTCCATATTTAATTTTCCGCAACTTCCATTTTTATTTTTATTCAATTTCTATTTTTATTCAATTTACTTTTCTATTAAACTTGTTTTTTTATTTGAGTTCCAAATAGATCGTTAAAGTATAGTGGTTTTGGGATTGAACTTTCATTTTTAATTTTTTGCAACTTTCATTTTTATTTTTATTCTACTTCCATTTTATGCAATTTACTTTTCAATTAAACTTCCTTTTTTTATTTAATTTCCAAATAGATCGTTAAGGTATAGTTGTTTCTGGACTGAACTTCCATATTTAATTTTCTGCAACTTCCATTTTTATTTTTATTCAACTTCTATTTTTATACAATTTACTTTTCTATTAAACTTCTTTTTTTATTTAATTTCCAAATAGATCATTAAGGTATAGTGGTTTCTGGATTGAACTTCCATATTTAATTCTCTGCAACTTTCATTTTTATACTATTTACCTTTCTATTAAACTTCCTTTTTTCTTTAATTTCCAAATAGATGGTTATGGTATAGTGTTTTTGGGATTGAACTTCCATTTTTAATTTCATGCAACTTTCATTTTTGTTTTTATTCAACTTCCATTTTTATTCAATTTACACTACAACAAAATCATACTTTAGTGGCACTACACTAGTGGCATATTTTTAGAAAATGTCACAAAAAATGATATTTAGTGGCACGTTTTTGAAAAATGCCACAAAACGACAAACATAAAAGGCTCTAGTGACATTTCAATGAACAAGTGTCACAAAGCTACAACAAAAACATACTTTAGTGGCACTACACTAGTGGCATATTTTTAGAAAATGCCACAAAAATGATATTTAGTGGCACGCTTTTGAAAAATGCCACAAAACGACAAACATAAAAGGCTCTAGTGACATTTCAATGAACAAGTGTCACAACACTACAACAAAAACATATTTTAGTGACACCATACTAGTGGCTTTTAATTTTCTGGAACTTTCCTTTTTATTTTTATTCTACTTCAATTTTTATTCAATTTACTTTTCTATTAAACTTCCTTTTTTTATTTAATTTCCAAATAGATCGTTAAGGTATAGTGGTTTCTGGATTGAACTTCCATATTTAATTTTACGCAACTTTCATTTTTAATTTTATTCAACTTCCATTTTTATTCGATTTACTTTTCTATTAAACTTCATTTTTTATTTAATTTCCAAATAGATCGTTAAAGTATAGTGGTTTTTGTATTGAACTTCCATTTTTAATTTTATACCACTTTCATTTTTATTTTTCTTCAACTTCCATTTTTATGCAATTTTCTTTTCTATTAAACTTCATTTTTTTATTTAATTTCCAAATAGATCGTTAAGATATGGTGGTTTCTGGATTGAACTTCCATATTTAATTTTATGCAACTTTCATTTTCAATTTTATTCAACTTCCATTTTTATTCGATTTACTTTTCTATTAAACTTCATTTTTTATTTAATTTCCAAATAGATCGTTAAAGTATAGTGGTTTTTGGATTGAACTTCCATTTTTAATTTTATGCAACTTTCTTTTATATTTTTATTCAACTTCCATTTTATGCAATTTACTTTTTCTATTAAACTTCCTTTTTTATTGAATTTCCGAATAGATCGTTAAGGTATAGTGCTTTCGGGATTGAACTTCCATATTTAATTTTCTGCAACTTTCATTTTTATTTTTATTCAACTTCCATTTTTATGCAATTTACTTTTCTATTAAACTTCTTTTTTTTTTTAATTTCCAAATAGATCGTTATGGTATAGTGATTTTTGGATTGAACTTCCATGTTTAATTTTCTGCAACTTCCATTTTTATTTTTATTCAACTTCAATTTTTATTCAATTTACTTTTCTATTAAACTTCCTTTCTTATTTAATTTCCAAATAGATCAATAAAGTATAGTCGTTTTTGGATTGAACTTCCATTTTTAATTTTATGCAACTTTCATTTTTATTTTTATTCTACTTCCATTTTATGCAATTTACTTTTCTATTAAACTTCCTTTTTTATTTAATTTCCAAATGGATCGTTAAGGTATAGTCGTTTCTGGATTGAACTTCCATATTTAATTTTCTGCAACTTCCATTTTTATTTTTATTCAATTTCTATTTTTATTCAATTTACTTTTCTATTAAACTTGTTTTTTTTATTTAAGTTCCAAATAGATCGTTAAAGTATAGTGGTTTTGGGATTGAACTTCCATATTTAATTGTCTGCAACTTCCATTTTTATTTTTATTCAACTTCCATTTTTATTCAATAAACTTTTCTATTAAACTTCCTTTTTTTATTTAATTTCGAAATAGATCGTTAAGGTATAGTGGTTTCTGGATTGAACTTCCATATTTAATTTTCTGCAACTTCTATTTTTATTTTTATTCAACTTCTATTTTTATACAATTTACTTTTCTATTAAACTTCTTTTTTTATTTAATTTCCAAATAGATCATTAAGGTATAGTGGTTTCCGGATTGAACTTCCATATTTAATTCTCTGCAACTTTCATTTTTATTTTTATTCAACTTCCATTTTTATTCTATTTACTTTTCTATTAAACTTCCTTTTTTAATTAATTTCCAAATTGATCGTTAAGGTGTAGTGGTTTTTGGATTGAACTTACATTTTTAATTTTATGCAACTTTCATTTTTATTTTTATTCTATTTCCATTTTATGCCATTTACTTTTCTATTAAACTTCCTTTTTTATTTAATTTCCAAATAGATCGTTAAGGTATAGTGGTTTCGGGATTGAACTTCCATATTTAATTTTCCGCAACTTCCATTTTTATTTTTATTCAACTTTCATTTTTATTCAATTTACTTTTCTATTAAACTTCCTTTTTTATTTAATTTCCAAATAGATCGTTAAGGTATAGTGGTTTCTGGATTGAACTTCCATATTTAATTTTCTTCAACTTCCATTTTTATTTTTATTCAACTTCCATTTTTATTCAATTTACTTTTCCATTAAACTTCCTTTTTTATTTAATTTCCAAATAGATCATTAACGTATAGTGGTTTTTGGATTGAACTTCCATTTTTAATTTTATGCAACTTTCATTTTTATTTTTATTCTACTTCCATTTTATGCAATTTACTTTTCTATTAAACTTCCTTTTTTATTTAATTTCCAAATAGATCGTTAAGGTATAGTGGTTTCGGGATTGAATTTCCATATTTAATTTTCCGCAACTTCCATTTTTATTTTTATTCAACTTCCATTTTTATTCAATTTACTCTTCTATTAAACTTCCTTTTTTATTTAATTTCCAAATAGATCGTAAAAGTATAGTGGTTTTTGGATTGAACTTCCATTTTTAATTTTATGCAACTTTCATTTTTATTTTTATTCTACTTCCATTTTATGCAATTTGTTTTTCTATTAAACTTCCTTTTTTATTTAATTTCCAAATAGATCGTTAAGGTATAGTGGTTTCTGGATTGAACTTCCATAATTAATTTTCTACAACTTTCATTTTTATTTTTCTTCAACTTCCATTTTTATTCAATTTACTTTTCTATTAAACTTCCTTTTTTTATTTAATTTCCAAATAGATCGTTAAGGTATAGTGGTTTCTGGATTGAACTTCCATATTTAATTTTCTGCAACTTCCATTTTTATTTTTATTCAACTTCCTTTTTTATTTAATTTCCAAATAGATCGTTAAGGTATAGTGGTTTCTGGATTGAACTTCCATATTTAATTATCTGCAACTTTCATTTTTATACTATTTACCTTTCTATTAAACTTCCTTTTTTCTTTAATTTCCAAATAGATGGTTATGGTATAGTGTTTTTGGGATTGAACTTCCATTTTTAATTTCATGCAACTTTCATTTTTGTTTTTATTCAACTTCCATTTTTATTCAATTTACACTACAACAAAATCATACTTTAGTGGCACTACACTAGTGGCATATTTTTAGAAAATGTCACAAAAAATGATATTTAGTGGCACGTTTTTGAAAAATGCCACAAAACGACAAACATAAAAGGCTCTAGTGACATTTCAATGAACAAGTGTCACAAAGCTACAACAAAAACATACTTTAGTGGCACTACACTAGTGGCATATTTTTAGAAAATGCCACAAAAATGATATTTAGTGGCACGCTTTTGAAAAATGCCACAAAACGACAAACATAAAAGGCTCTAGTGACATTTCAATGAACAAGTGTCACAACACTACAACAAAAACATATTTTAGTGACACCATACTAGTGGCTTTTAATTTTCTGGAACTTTCCTTTTTATTTTTATTCTACTTCAATTTTTATTCAATTTACTTTTCTATTAAACTTCCTTTTTTTATTTAATTTCCAAATAGATCGTTAAGGTATAGTGGTTTCTGGATTGAACTTCCATATTTAATTTTACGCAACTTTCATTTTTAATTTTATTCAACTTCCATTTTTATTCGATTTACTTTTCTATTAAACTTCATTTTTTATTTAATTTCCAAATAGATCGTTAAAGTATAGTGGTTTTTGTATTGAACTTCCATTTTTAATTTTATACCACTTTCATTTTTATTTTTCTTCAACTTCCATTTTTATGCAATTTTCTTTTCTATTAAACTTCATTTTTTTATTTAATTTCCAAATAGATCGTTAAGATATGGTGGTTTCTGGATTGAACTTCCATATTTAATTTTATGCAACTTTCATTTTCAATTTTATTCAACTTCCATTTTTATTCGATTTACTTTTCTATTAAACTTCATTTTTTATTTAATTTCCAAATAGATCGTTAAAGTATAGTGGTTTTTGGATTGAACTTCCATTTTTAATTTTATGCAACTTTCTTTTATATTTTTATTCAACTTCCATTTTATGCAATTTACTTTTTCTATTAAACTTCCTTTTTTATTGAATTTCCGAATAGATCGTTAAGGTATAGTGGTTTCGGGATTGAACTTCCATATTTAATTTTCTGCAACTTTCATTTTTATTTTTATTCAACTTCCATTTTTATGCAATTTACTTTTCTATTAAACTTCCTTTTTTATTTAATTTCCAAATAGATCGTTATGGTATAGTGATTTTTGGATTGAACTTCCATGTTTAATTTTCTGCAACTTCCATTTTTATTTTTATTCAACTTCAATTTTTATTCAATTTACTTTTCTATTAAACTTCCTTTCTTATTTAATTTCCAAATAGATCAATAAAGTATAGTCGTTTTTGGATTGAACTTCCATTTTTAATTTTATGCAACTTTCATTTTTATTTTTATTCTACTTCCATTTTATGCAATTTACTTTTCTATTAAACTTCCTTTTTTATTTAATTTCCAAATGGATCGTTAAGGTATAGTCGTTTCTGGATTGAACTTCCATATTTAATTTTCTGCAACTTCCATTTTTATTTTTATTCAATTTCTATTTTTATTCAATTTACTTTTCTATTAAACTTGTTTTTTTATTTAAGTTCCAAATAGATCGTTAAAGTATAGTGGTTTTGGGATTGAACTTCCATATTTAATTGTCTGCAACTTCCATTTTTATTTTTATTCAACTTCCATTTTTATTCAATCAACTTTTCTATTAAAGTTCCTTTTTTATTTAATTTCCAAATAGATCGTTATAGTATAGTGGTTTTTAGATTGAACTTCCATTTTTAATTTTATGCAACTTTCTTTTTTATTTTTATTCTACTTGCATTTTTGTTCAATTTATTTTTCTGTTAAACTTCCTTTTTTATTTAATTTCTAAGTAGATCGTTAAGGTATAGTGGTTTCGGGATTGAACTTCCGCTTTTAATTTTCTGGAACTTTCCTTTTTATTTTTATTCTACTTCCATTTTTATTCAATTTACTTTTCTATTAAACTTCCTTTTTTATTTAATTTCCAAATAGATCGTTAAGGTATAGTGGTTTCTGGATTGAACTTCCATATTTAATTTTATGCAACTTTCATTTTTAATTTTATTCAACTTCCATTTTTATTCGATTTACTTTTCTATTAAACTTCATTTTTTATTTAATTTCCAAATAGATCGTTAAAGTATAGTGGTTTTTGTATTGAACTTCCATTTTTAATTTTATGCCACTTTCATTTTTATTTTTCTTCAACTTCCATTTTTATGCAATTTACTTTTCTATTAAACTTCCTTTTTTTATTTAATTTCCAAATAGATCGTTAAGATATGGTGGTTTCTGGATTGAACTTCCATATTTAATTTTATGCAACTTTCATTTTCAATTTTATTCAACTTCCATTTTTATTCGATTTACTTTTCTATTAAACTTCATTTTTTATTTAATTTCCAAATAGATCGTTAAAGTATAGTGGTTTTTGGATTGAACTTCCATTTTTAATTTTATGCAACTTTCTTTTATATTTTTATTCAACTTCCATTTTATGCAATTTACTTTTTCTATTAAACTTCCTTTTTTATTGAATTTCCGAATAGATCGTTAAGGTATAGTGGTTTTGGGATTGAACTTCCATATTTAATTTTCTGCAACTTTCATTTTTATTTTTATTCAACTTCCATTTTTATGCAATTTACTTTTCTATTAAACTTCCTTTTTTATTTAATTTCCAAATAGATCGTTATGGTATAGTGATTTTTGGATTGAACTTCCATGTTTAATTTTCTGCAACTTCCATTTTTATTTTTATTCAACTTCCATTTTTATTCAATTTACTTTTCTATTAAACTTCCTTTCTTATTTAATTTCCAAATAGATCAATAAAGTATAGTCGTTTTTGGATTGAACTTCCATTTTTAATTTTATGCAACTTTCATTTTTATTTTTATTGTACTTCCATTTTATGCAATTTACTTTTCTATTAAACTTCCTTTTTTATTTAATTTCCAAATGGATCGTTAAGGTATAGTCGTTTCTGGATTGAACTTCCATATTTAATTTTCTGCAACTTCCATTTTTATTTTTATTCAATTTCTATTTTTATTCAATTTACTTTTCTATTAAACTTGTTTTTTTATTTGAGTTCCAAATAGATCGTTAAAGTATAGTGGTTTTGGGATTGAACTTTCATTTTTAATTTTTTGCAACTTTCATTTTTATTTTTATTCTACTTCCATTTTATGCAATTTACTTTTCTATTAAACTTCCTTTTTTTATTTAATTTCCAAATAGATCGTTAAGGTATAGTTGTTTCTGGACTGAACTTCCATATTTAATTTTCTGCAACTTCCATTTTTATTTTTATTCAACTTCTATTTTTATACAATTTACTTTTCTATTAAACTTCTTTTTTTATTTAATTTCCAAATAGATCATTAAGGTATAGTGGTTTCCGGATTGAACTTCCATATTTAATTCTCTGCAACTTTCATTTTTATTTTTATTCAACTTCCATTTTTATTCTATTTACTTTTCTATTAAACTTCCTTTTTTAATTAATTTCCAAATTGATCGTTAAGGTGTAGTGGTTTTTGGATTGAACTTCCATATTTAATTTTCTGCAACTTCCATTTTTATTTTTATTCAACTTCCATTTTTATTCAATTTACTTTTCTATTAAACTTCCTTTTTTTATTTAATTTCTAAATAGATCTGTAACGCCCTCAAAATAATAACATTAAACCCATCAAATAAGACATGCATTGACATATAAACTAACCACATTCTTTCATTTATTGGAGTCTCATTACATAAGTATTACATGTTAACATCAAAAACAAAATGCCCTACGGGCTTACAGCTTTCCAAGTTAACACTTGGTTACAACAAAAGAGTACTAACTCGTTTACACATTAAGCCCTTGGCTTGAAGTTACATGTAATACATCAAAAGTAAAACGACAAAAGTATGTCCGCCTCTAGCCTCCCAAGCTATGTCCTTGGAGGTGGCATGCTACCTGTACCTGAAAATGATATTCCCATAAAGGGTGAGCCACAGCCCAGTAGAAATACACTAAACCAACCATGAACAATGACTAAAAGATTCGCAATTGATAGATGGTCAACGCTGATACATTCACATAAATCACATATTTATGTCATACAACTTATAAGTCCAAGTTACTTTTCATTTTCCCTTTTTCAACAGATAAGCATGTCAGCTCTATCATCATTTCAACAGATATGTATAACAACAATATCCCACATTTACAGATAAGCATATAAGCTGTATCCACACTTCACAAAGATAAGCATATAAGCTGTATCTACGGAGTTCATCCCCTATCTTCTCCCAACACTATCCGGTTTAGAGGTACATCCCCTATCTTCCCTTAAACCGCGGAGTGCATCCCCTATCTCCTCCTCTACACACAACGTATACAAACACATTGGTTCTATATACCATCACTCAATACATACAGTTAATGTATTCTATCAACAGTCAAATTCCATGACACATTCCATAGATTAGTTTCCGTTTGCCTAATCATCATGCATTGTCTACAACAATCACGACTATCCTCCGCCGATAGCCCAAAGCAGTTATTTCTAAACAAAAAATAAATGCACAAATGGATATTCAATCAACATTTCATTTCCTCATTTCTCCCAATTAATTATCCCAATTAATCAAACAATGTAATTAGGTCAATTCTCATAATTAACATTACGACCCTTAGGTCCCATTTTCATCAATGATTCAACATTTATTCCATTTCTCTATGCCAAACATGCATTTAGGCTTATTATAAATAAAACCCCAACTTTTGTAAAATTACACAAAAGCCCCAAACTTTCACCAAATTACCAAACCAAGCCCAACATCTCAAAATACTAAAATTTAAAGACAAAACACATAGAAAGGAGTAGGATATCCCTACCTCAAAGTTTGAGCCAAAAAGGAGATGAAGACTCGAAGACCAACGTGCTCCAAATCCAAACTTTTTCAGATTAAATTGAAGCTCTCAACGCCCTCTATCTTTTTAACAAAGGCCCTAGGCTAGATTCACACTCTAGGGAGATCAAATCTTAGAGAGAATGTAAGTTTAGAGAGAGAGGGTCTCGGATCAAGGGTTTGAAAGAAAATGAAAGTGAAAAAGTGAAGTTCAAAAACGCTACTGTCCACTGATATAAAACACGCTCGCTCGAGCGAAGCCTTTGTCGCTCGAGCGACCAGACACAGAAAACTCTCGCTCGAGCCAAGAAGTTCTCGTTCGAGCCAAAAACTCAGAAGTGCGCTCGAGCAAAAGAATGCTCGCTCGAGCCAACAACTCAAACCCTCAGGTCTGCAACCAGCACGCTTGAGCGACATACCTCTCGCTCGAGCGAAGAACAAACCAGACCGCTCGAGCGAAGGAAGCTCGCTCGAGCCACGAAAGGCAACTCTCAGGTCCAGAACCAGACACAAACTCAACTCTCGCTCGAGCGACCAACTCCTCGCTCGAGCGAAGGTCCAAAAATCTGGGCAGCAGCACTAGGCTCCCAAACACAACCAACCTGTAACAAACCTGCCCAACACATCCTATAACTCAATATACAAAGTAAAAAGGATGCAAACTAGATAATAAATAACTACCAACATCCACGGACACATGTCCGGATCACTGTACAACAAGGGTAAACCCGGGATCGCTATAACCTCCCCCCCTTAAAGAATTTCGTCCCCGAAATTAAGCACAAGTTTTCAAAAACAGGTTTTCCTCCATTTTAGACAATGTTACAATTCAACATTTAACAATTCGACCCATTACCGGTCATCCCATCCCTTTCACAAGAGACATTTCACAATATGTAAACAACATATGTACTTTCAACATGCATCAACATTATGCACTATCTTTCCAGTTTCAACAATATATTTAACACATATAATGTTACATTCAACTTCCATATGAGGCAAGTTCCAAAACATACTTCTCATAATCAAAACATTCTCAATGTTTCACAACTTAAGACATATATAAAAGCTCTTAAGTTCAACAATAGTTCAAAATTTAACTACAAGATTACATATCTACAAACAAGTCTGGATATTTCTCACGGACTTCCAACTCACGTTCCCAAGTGGCTTCCTCCACTCCGTGATGTTTCCACAAGACTTTCACCAAAGGAATGGTCTTGCCACGCAGGACCTGATCCCGCCTATCCAAGACCCGAACCGGTCTCTCCTCATACGAGGCATCCTCATCTACCTCTAAATCGGTCCAATCCAACACATGTGATGGATCTGGATCATACTTCTGAAGCATACTCACATGAAACACGTCATGCACTCTGGACAACTGCAGCGGTAAGACTAACCGATAAGCAACCTCGCCAATCCTCTCAAGAATCTCAAAAGGACCAATAAACCGAGGGGATAACTTCCCACTCTTCCCAAACCTCATCAAGCCTCGCCTAGGTGATATCTTCAGAAAGACATGATCACCTACCTCAAACGCTAAAGGCCTCCTCCTACGGTGAGCATAAGATTTCTGACGACTCTGGGCTGTAACAAGCCTCCTACGGATAAGCTCAACTTTCTCCGTCGTCTCCCTAACCAACTCCGGACCCAACAAAGGTGCATCACCCACCTCGGCCCAACAAACTGGAGACCTACACGGTCGGCCATACAACGCCTCAAACGGTGCCATACCGATACTAGACTGAAAACTGTTGTTGTAGGCAAACTCTACCAAGGGCAAGTGCCTCTCCCACGTCCCACTGAAGTCCAGGACACAACCCCGAAGCATATCCTCAAGGATCTGAATAGTACGCTCGGACTGCCCGTCAGTCTGAGGATGATAAGCCGTACTAAAGGTCAACTTAGTGCCCAAAGCACTCTGCAAACTCTGCCACAACCTAGCAGTAAAACGAGGATCTCTATCTGAGACGATCGTCACTGGGACCCCGTGCAATCTCACTACGTCCTGAATATACAAGTCGGCAAGATGATCTACCGAATCTCTCACGCGCATAGGAATAAAGTGCGCTGACTTAGTCAACCGGTCTACAACCACCCAAACAGCATCACTACCCCGCTGAGTCCTCGGAAGACCTACAACGAAGTCCATAGTGATATGCTCCCACTTCCACTCGGCAATAGGCAAGGGTTGCAACAAACCCGCTGGCCTCTGATGCTCGGCCTTCACTTGCTGGCAAGTAAGGCACTTCGATACGAAAACAGCCACATCTCTCTTCATACCCCGCCACCAAAGCTGGCGACCCAAATCCTGATACATCTTGGTACCTCCCGGATGCACCGCAAGGCGCGAATGGTGAAACTCTCGGAGTACTTCCTCTCGGCAAGACTCCGGTACAAACAAACGGTCTCGGTATCTCACACTCAGGTCGGGATACACCGTCAAACCCTTCTCAACCTTCCCACTGGAGATCTTCTCTCGGAGGGATTCTACCTCAAGGTCACCTCTCTGTGCCTCTAACACTCTAGTCACAAGCGTAGGCTGCGCAACAACAGAAAATAAGGCCGCAGCCTCAACAGATTCGCCCAGTAACAAATCAAACTCGCCAAGTGTTCCCAACATCTCCCATTCCCGGATGGCTATACAAGCTACATCGCTAATGGATTTCCTACTAAGGGCATCGACCACAACATTGGCCTTTCCCGGATGATAATGCAACTCAAAATCATAATCCTCGATGAACTCCATCCATCTCCTCTGCCTCAGATTTAAGTCTCTCTGTGTAAACAGATACTTCAAACTCTTGTGGTCCGAGAACACCTCGAACTTCTCACCATAAAGGTAGTGCCTCCAAATCTTCAAGGCAAAGATCACTGCTGCTAACTCTAGGTCGTGTGTGGGGTAATTCTTCTCGTGTATTTTCAACTGACGTGAGCCATAAGCTACCACTTTCCCTTCTTGCATCAACACACAACCCAAACCCTCTCGTGAGGCATCACAATAAACCGCATAACCCAACCCTCTCTCCAGAATAATCAACACCGGAGCGGTGGTCAATCTAACTTTCAACTCTTGGAACGACTTTTCACAAGTCTCACTCCACACAAACTTGACTCCCTTCCGAGTCAGTCTAGTCAACGGTGACGCTAACCTGGAGAAATCTTTCACAAACCGACGGTAATACCCAGCTAATCCCAGAAAACTGCGGATCTCAAACACACTCTTATGCTGTGCCCAATCTTGCACTGCCTCAACCTTGGATGTATCAACAGACACCCCTTCCCCGGATACTACGTGGCCTAAGAATTTGACTTCCCTCAGCCAGAACTCACACTTCCCAAACTTGGCATACAGCCTATGGGCTCTAAGTAACTCAAGCACCACTCTCAAGTGTGCCTCATGCTCCTCCTCAGAAGACGAATAGATAAGAATGTCGTCTACAAAAACGACTACAAGCCGATCCAAGAATTCCCGAAAAATCCGGTTCATCAAGTCCATAAAGACTGCCGGTGCGTTGGTAAGCCCGAATGGCATCACCAGAAACTCATAATGGCCATACCGCGTACGGAATGCCGTCTTAGGAATATCCTCCTCCTTGACCCTCAACTGGTGGTAACCCGATCTCAAGTCTATTTTAGAGAAACAACGGGAACCCTTCAACTGGTCAAACAAGTCATCTATACCGGGCATAAGGTACTTATTCTTAACCGTAGCCCGATTCAACTTCCAGTAGTCTATACACAATCTTAAGGCACCATCTTTCTTTTTAACAAAGAGGGCCGGCGCTCCCCACGGTGAAACACTAGGGCGAACAAAACCCTTATCTAGCAATTCCTGGAGCTGAACTTTCAACTCAACCAACTCTGCTGGAGCAAAACGGTAAGGTGCCATAGAAATCGGCGCTGTGCCAGGCACTAAATCAATAAAGAACTCTATCTCTCGGTGAGGTGGCAAACTAACAAGATCTTCGGGAAAGACATCCGAATACTCACAAACCACCCTCGGCAATACAATCTGGGTCTCACCACTCTCACCACTCTCAAAGCTGGCAAGTAGACTACTAAGCTCACTTCGCCCTCGCGAATCGTACCCCGGTGGCAAAACACTACCAACCCGGTCTCCCAAGAAATGGAACCACTCCCCGCTCAAGGTACATAACGTGACCCTCTGGCGGTAGCAATCGATAACAGCCCGGTATGACGATAGCCAGTCCATACCCAAAATAACATCAAAACCCTTCATGGGCATGACAACAAACGGAAAAGGAAGCCTATAGTCGGCGACCTCTATATCACAACCTCTAACACCCTGTTTCAGAATCAACTCACCGCCCAAAGGCGATACCACACAAATAGGAGATGCTAACTGTGCTAACTCCAATTCCAAAACAGATGCAAATGCAGCAGATACAAAAGAATGAGATGCACCCGTGTCTATCAACACATTAGCAACCGAGTTGCAAAACAGAAAAGTACCTCTCACTACTGATGGAGCCGGTACTAAATCCTGCGCGGTAACAGCATACACGCGCCCCGTAGGCCCCTGATCTACCTGCTCACCTCTAGGAGCATACGACTGCTGCACAGACTGGGATGACGAAGCTCCCGGATTGGCCCTCGAGGCCTACACAGACTGAGCTGGCTGAAAACCCTGCGTCTGCCTAGAACCAGACGCTCTCGAAGTGGCACTCAACTGCGGGCAAAACCTCTTCAGGTGCCCAGGCTGTCCACACTGATAACAAGTCAAGGGCTGCCCCCTGCCCAAACTCTGACTCTGCGGTCTAGCTGAAGAAGAAGCAGCTCTCTGACCCCCACCCTTCTGCGGGCAAACAGAAACCTTGTGACCCGGCTGGCCACACTTGTAACAAGCAAACTCCCCTTGATTGCCTCTCCCCGAGCCTGCACTCGGCACTGGAAAGGTCGATCTAGAAACTGCTCCCTGAGACTGCTGAGGGTTATAACCCCTCTGCTTCCAGCCATCACTCTGACTATCCTGGCTCCTCTTGGAGCCCCTCTGTTCTTCCTCCTCTTCCTGCATCATAATTTCCATATGAGCAGCAGCATCTACTAGGTGTCTATACTCTCGAATGTATGACCCACCAACTCTCAACTTGAGGCCCCGCCTCAACTTCCGCTCAAACTCATAGCAACGGCGTTCTTCAGACGCCACCAGTTCCGGTGCAAACCTGGACAGACTGGTAAAAGTAGCCTCAAACTCGGCCACTGACAAGCCCTGCTGTTTAAGCCGGTTAAACTGGTCCCTCAGCTTCTCCCTAGCTGCTGCAGACAAAAATCTCTCCTGAAAAGCATTCACAAACGCCTCCCAAGTACCACCAACACGAGCCTTCTCGTACTTCAACCATTGACCAGCATCTCCCTTCAGCTGGAAGGATGCCAAGGTCACTTTCAGTGCTCCGTCCTCGATGCCAAGCATCTCGAACGTCTTACTCATTTGCTCTAGCCACTCATTAGCCTTCAGTGGCTCCTTCGGATCCCCGATAAACTCATCCGGATTAGACCGGAAAAACTCCCTCTTCAAGAAAGAAGGCCCTGTCTCAGCTGCCTGATTCCCAGCTCTAAGAATACCCAAAGCTCCTGCTATCTCTCTGGCCAAGGCACCCATAGCCTGCTGACCCGCTGGCTTGGCCACATTGGCCTGGCCAACTCCCTCCTGTACAGCCGGAATCTCACCCGATAATGGTACTTCCTGCCACGCAGGTCTACCACGCCTAGCACCTCTTCCTCGTCCTGACATCCTAATAAAGGTAACACAGAACATTAGCACGTTCATAAATGTGCCGAAACTAAACACTCACATCCTAATGCATGGACAACTGTAATTCACTCCACATAAGCACATAAACACATAAGCACTCACAAATTTCATTTCCGGATAATGATAGTCCCGAGGCGTTACTAGAGTTCCGGTTAGAAATAGCATTGATCAAGTGCTTTTCCAACAAGACTCCCAGAAACCCAAGGATCCAATCAACATCCTAGAAATTAAATCCCATACCCACATAGTCACATAAGCATGTTATCAATTAAGCACGTAGCATATAACACTACATCTAAGTCTCTTATCAAGCGAGACAAACCCATTGTGATCCTAATCACTTCCCACGTACCCAAAGTATTCGAACCTGGTACGCTCTGATACCAAGTTGTAACGCCCTCAAAATAATAACATTAAACCCATCAAATAAGACATGCATTGACATATAAACTAACCACATTCTTTCATTTATTAGAGTCTCATTACATAAGTATTACATGTTAACATCAAAAACAAAATGCCCTACGGGCTTACAGTTTTCCAAGTTAACACTTGTTTACAACAAAAGAGTACTAACTCGTTTACACATTAAGCCCTTGGCTTGAAGTTACATGTAATACATCAAAAGTAAAACGACAAAAGTATGTCCGCCTCTAGCCTCCCAAGCTATGTCCTTGGAGGTGGCATGCTACCTGTACCTGAAAATGATATTCCCATAAAGGGTGAGCCACAGCCTAGTAAAAATACACTAAACCAACCATGAACAATGACTAAAAGATTCGCAATTGATAGATGGTCAACGCTGATACATTCACATAAATCACATATTTATGTCATACGACTTATAAGTCCAAGTTACTTTTCATTTTCCCTTTTTCAACAGATAAGCATGTCAGCTCTATCATCATTTCAACAGATATGTATAACAACAATATCCCATATTTATAGATAAGCATATAAGCTGTATCCACACTTCACAAAGATAAGCATATAAGCTGTATCTACGGAGTTCATCCCCTATCTTCTCCCAACACTATCCGGTTTAGAGGTACATCCCCTATCTTCCCTTAAACCACGGAGTACATCCCCTATCTCCTCCTCTACACACAACGTATACAAACACATTGGTTCTATATACCATCACTCAATACATACAGTTAATGTATTCTATCAACAGTCAAATTCCATGACACATTCCATAGATTAGTTTCCGTTTGCCTAATCATCATGCATTGTCTACAACAATCACGACTATCCTCCGCCGATAGCCCAAAGCAGTTATTTCTAAACAGAAAATAAATGCACAAATGGATATTCAATCAACATTTCATTTCCTCATTTCTCCCAATTAATTATCCCAATTAATCAAACAATGTAATTAGGTCAATTCCCATAATTAACATTACGACCCTTAGGTCCCATTTTCATCAATGATTCAACATTTATTCCATTTCCCTATGACAAACATGCATTTAGGCTTATTATAAATAAAACCCCAACTTCTGTAAAATTACACAAAAGCCCCAAACCTTCACCAAATTACCAAACCAAGCCCAACATCTCAAAATACTAAAATTTAAAGACAAAACCCATAGAAAGGAGTAGGATATCCCTACCTCGAAGTTTGAGCCAAAAAGGAGATGAAGACACGAAGACCAACGTGCTCCAAATCCAAACTTTTTCAGATTAAATCGAAGCTCTCAACGCCCTTTATCTTTTTAACAAAGGCCCTAGGCTAGATTCACACTCTAGGGAGATCAAATCTTAGAGAGAATGTAAGCTTAGAGAGAGAGAGGGTCTCGGATCAAGGGTTTGAAAGAAAATGAAAGTGAAAAAGTGAAGTTCAAAAACGCTACTGTCCACTGATATAAAACACGATCGCTCGAGCGAAGCCTTTGTCGCTCGAGCGACCAGACACAGAAAACTCTCGCTCGAGCCAAAAACTCAGAAGTGAGCTCGAGCAAAAGAATGCTCACTCGAGCCAACAACTCAAACCCTCAGGTCTGCAACCAACATGCTCGAGCGACATACCTCTCGCTCGAGCGAAGAACAAACCAGACCGCTCGAGCGAAGGAAGCTCGCTCAAGCCACGAAAGGCAACTCTCAGGTCCAGAACCAGACACGAACTCAACTCTCACTCGAGCGACCAACTCCTCGCTCAAGCGAAGGTCCAAAAATCTGGGCAGCAGCACTAGGCTCCCAAACACAACCAACCTGTAACAAACCTGCCCAACACATCCTATAACTCAATATACAAAGTAAAAAGGATGCAAACCAGATAATAAATAACTACCAACATCCACGGACACATGTCCGGATCACTGTACAACAAGGGTAAACCCGGGATCGCTATAAGATCGTTAAGGTATAGTGGTTTTTAGATTGAACTTCCATATTTAATTTTCTGCAACTTCCATTTTTATTTTTATTCAATTTACTTTTCTATTAAACTTCCTTTTTTATTTAATTTCCAAATAGATCGTTAAAGTATAGTGGTTTTTGGATTGAACTTCCATTTTTAATTTTATGCAACTTTCATTTTTATTTTTATTCTACTTCCATTTTATGCAATTTACTTTTCTATTAAACTTCCTTTTTTATTTAATTTCCAAATAGATCGTTAAGGTATAGTGGTTTCTGGATTGAACTTCCATATTTAATTTTCTGCAACTTCCATTTTTATTTTTATTCAACTTCCATTTTTATTCAATTTACTTTTCTACTAAACTTCCTTTTTTTATTTAATTTCCAAATAGATCGTTAAGGTATAGTGGTTTCTGGATTGAACTTCCATATTTAATTTTCTGCAACTTCCATTTTTATTCAATTTACTTCTCTATTAGACTTCCTTTTTTATTTAATTTCCAAATAGATCGTTAAAGTATAGTGGTTTTTGGATTGAACTTCCATTTTTAATTTTATGCAACTTTCAATTTTATTTTTATTCTACTTCCATTTTATGTAATTTACTTTTCTATTAAACTTCCTTTTTTATTTAATTTCCAAATAGATCGTTAAGGTATAGTGGTTTCGGGATTGAACCTCCATATTTAATTTTCTGCAAGTTTCATTTTTATTTTTCTTCAACTTCCATTTTTATGCAATTTACTTTTCTATTAAACTTCCTTTTTTTATTTAATTTCCAAATAGATCGTTAATGTATAGCGGTTTCTGGATTGAACTTCCATATTTAATTTTCTGCAACTACCATTGTTATTTTTATTCAACTTCCATTTTTATTCAATTTACTTTTCTATTGAACTTCATTTTTTTATTTAATTTCCAAATAGGTCGTTAAGGTATAGTGGTTTCTGGATTGAACTTCCATATTTAATTTTCTGCCACTTCCATTTTTATTTTTATTCAACTTCCATTTTTATTCAATTTACTTTTCTATTAAACTTCTTTTTTTATTTAATTTGAAAATAGATCGTTAATGTATAGTGGTTTTTAGACTGAACTTCCATTTTTAATTTTATGCAACTTTCATTTTTATTTTTATTCTACTTCCATTTTATGCAATTTACTTTTCAATTAAACTTCCTTTTTTATTTAAATTCCAAATAGATCGTTAAGGTATAGTGGTTTCGGGATTGAACTTCCATATTTAATTTTCCGCAACTTCCATTTTTATTTTTATTCAAATTCGATTTTTATTCAATTTACTTTTCTATGAAACTTCCTTTTTTATTTAATTTCCAAGTAGATCGTTAAGGTATAGTGGTTTCTGGATTGAACTTCCATATTTAATTTTCTTCAACTTCCATTTTTATTTTTATTCAACTTCCATTTTTATTCAATTTACTTTTCTATTAAACTTCCTTTTTTATTTAATTTCCAAATAGATCGTAAAAGTATAGTGGTTTTTGGATTGAACTTCCATTTTTAATTTTATGCAACTTTCATTTTTATTTTTATTCTACTTCCATTTTATGCAATTTGTTTTTCTATTAAACTTCCTTTTTTATTTAATTTCCAAATAGATCGTTAAGGTATAGTGGTTTCTGGATTGAACTTCCATATTTAATTTTCTGCAACTTTCATTTTTATTTTTATTCAACTTCTATTTTTATACAATTTACTTTTCTATTAGACTTCCTTTTTTATTTAATTTCCAAATAGATTATTAAGGTATAGTGGTTTCCGACTTGAACTTCCATATTTAATTCTCTACAACTTTCATTTTTATTTTTATTCAACTTTCATTTTTATTCAACTTTCATTTTTATTCAATTTACTTTTCTATTAAACTTCCTTTTTTTAGTTAATTTCCAAATTGATCGTTAAGGTATAATGGTTTTTGGATTGAACTTCCATTTTTAATTTTATGCAACTTTCATTTTTATTTTTATTCTATTTCCATTTTATGCCATTTACTTTTCTATTAAACTTCCTTTTTTATTTAATTTCCAAATAGATCGTTGAGGTATAGTGGTTTCGGGATTGAACCTCCATATTTAATTTTCTGCAAGTTTCATTTTTATTTTTCTTCAACTTCCATTTTTATGCAATTTACTTTTCTATTAAACTTCCTTTTTTTATTTAATTTCCAAATAGATCGTTAATGTATAGCGGTTTCTGGATTGAACTTCCATATTTAATTTTCTGCAACTACCATTTTTATTTTTATTCAACTTCCATTTTTATTCAATTTACTTTTCTATTGAACTTCATTTTTTTATTTAATTTCCAAATAGGTCGTTAAGGTATAGTGGTTTCTGGATTGAACTTCCATATTTAATTTTCTGCCACTTCTATTTTTATTTTTATTCAACTTCCATTTTTATTCAATTTACTTTTCTATTAAACTTCTTTTTTTATTTAATTTGAAAATAGATCGTTAAAGTATAGTGGTTTTTGGACTGAACTTCCATTTTTAATTTTATGCAACTTTCATTTTTATTTTTATTCTACTTCCATTTTATGCAATTTACTTTTCAATTAAACTTCCTTTTTTATTTAAATTCCAAATAGATCGTTAAGGTATAGTGGTTTCGGGATTGAACTTCCATATTTAATTTTCCGCAACTTCCATTTTTATTTTTATTCAAATTCGATGTGTATTCAATTTACTTTTCTATGAAACTTCCTTTTTTATTTAATTTCCAAGTAGATCGTTAAGGTATAGTGGTTTCTGGATTGAACTTCCATATTTAATTTTCTTCAACTTCCATTTTTATTTTTATTCAACTTGCATTTTTATTCAATTTACTTTTCTATTAAACTTCCTTTTTTATTTAATTTCCAAATAGATCGTAAAAGTATAGTGGTTTTTGGATTGAACTTCCATTTTTAATTTTATGCAACTTTCATTTTTATTTTTATTCTACTTCCATTTTATGCAATTTGTTTTTCTATTAAACTTCCTTTTTTATTTAATTTCCAAATAGATCGTTAAGGTATAGTGGTTTCTGGATTGAACTTCCATATTTAATTTTCTGCAACTTTCATTTTTATTTTTATTCAACTTCTATTTTTATACAATTTACTTTTCTATTAGACTTCCTTTTTTATTTAATTTCCAAATAGATTATTATGGTATAGTGGTTTCCGACTTGAACTTCCATATTTAATTCTCTGCAACTTTCATTTTTATTTTTATTCAACTTTCATTTTTATTCAATTTACTTTTCTATTAAACTTCCTTTTTTTAGTTAATTTCCAAATTGATCGTTAAGGTATAATGGTTTTTGGATTGAACTTCCATTTTTAATTTTATGCAACTTTCATTTTTATTTTTATTCTATTTCCATTTTATGCCATTTACTTTTCTATTAAACTTCCTTTTTTATTTAATTTCCAAATAGATCGTTAAGGTATAGTGGTTTCGGGATTGAACCTCCATATTTAATTTTCTGCAAGTTTCATTTTTATTTTTCTTCAACTTCCATTTTTATTCAATTTACTTTTCTATTAAACTTCCTTTTTTTATTTAATTTCCAAATAGATCGTTAATGTATAGCGGTTTCTGGATTGAACTTCCATATTTAATTTTCTGCAACTACCATTTTTATTTTTATTCAACTTCCATTTTTATTCAATTTACTTTTCTATTGAACTTCATTTTTTTATTTAATTTCCAAATAGGTCGTTAAGGTATAGTGGTTTCTGGATTGAACTTCCATATTTAATTTTCTGCCACTTCCATTTTTATTTTTATTCAACTTCCATTTTTATTCAATTTACTTTTTTATTAAACTTCTTTTTTTATTTAATTTGAAAATAGATCGTTAAAGTATAGTGGTTTTTGGACTGAACTTCCATTTTTAATTTTATACAACTTTCATTTTTATTTTTATTCTACTTCCATTTTATGCAATTTACTTTTCAATTAAACTTCCTTTTTTTATTTAAATTCCAAATAGATCGTTAAGGTATAGTGGTTTCGGGATTGAACTTCCATATTTAATTTTCCGCAACTTCCATCTTTATTTTTATTCAAATTCGATTTTTATTCAATTTACTTTTCTATGAAACTTCCTTTTTTATTTAATTTCCAAGTAGATCGTTAAGGTATAGTGGTTTCTGGATTGAACTTCCATATTTAATTTTCTTCAACTTCCATTTTTATTTTTATTCAACTTCCATTTTTATTCAATTTACTTTTCTATTAAACTTCCTTTTTTATTTAATTTCCAAATAGATCGTAAAAGTATAGTGGTTTTTGGATTGAACTTCCATTTTTAATTTTATGCAACTTTCATTTTTATTTTTATTCTACTTCCATTTTATGCAATTTGTTTTTCTATTAAACTTCCTTTTTTATTTAATTTCCAAATAGATCGTTAAGGTATAGTGGTTTCTGGATTGAACTTCCATATTTAATTTTCTGCAACTTTCATTTTTATTTTTATTCAACTTCTATTTTTATACAATTTACTTTTCTATTAGACTTCCTTTTTTATTTAATTTCCAAATAGATTATTAAGGTATAGTGGTTTCCGACTTGAACTTCCATATTTAATTCTCTGCAACTTTCATTTTTATTTTTATTCAACTTTCATTTTTGTTCAATTTACTTTTCTATTAAACTTCCTTTTTTTAGTTAATTTCCAAATTGATCATTAAGGTATAATGGTTTTTGGATTGAACTTCCATTTTTAATTTTATGCAACTTTCATTTTTATTTTTATTCTATTTCCATTTTATGCCATTTACTTTTCTATTAAACTTCCTTTTTTATTTAATTTCCAAATAGATCGTTAAGGTATAGTGGTTTCGGGATTGAACCTCCATATTTAATTTTCTGCAAGTTTCATTTTTATTTTTCTTCAACTTCCATTTTTATGCAATTTACTTTTCTATTAAACTTCCTTTTTTTATTTAATTTCCAAATAGATCGTTAATGTATAGCGGTTTCTGTATTGAACTTCCATATTTAATTTTCTGCAACTACCATTTTTATTTTTATTCAACTTCCATTTTTATGCAATTTACTTTTCCATTAAACTTCCTTTTTTATTTAAATTCCAAATAGATCATTACCGTATAATGGTTTTTGGATTGAACTTCCATATTTAATTTTCCGCAACTTCCATTTTTATTTTTATTCAAATTCGATTTTTATTCAATTTACTTTTCTATGAAACTTCCTTTTTTATTTAATTTCCAAGTAGATCGTTAAGGTATAGTGGTTTCTGGATTGAACTTCCATATTTAATTTTCTTCAACTTCCATTTTTATTTTTATTCAACTTGCATTTTTATTCAATTTACTTTTCTATTAAACTTCCATTTTTATTTAATTTCCAAATAGATCGTAAAAGTATAGTGGTTTTTGGATTGAACTTCCATTTTTAATTTTATGCAACTTTCATTTTTATTTTTATTCTACTTCCATTTTATGCAATTTGTTTTTCTATTAAACTTCCTTTTTTATTTAATTTCCAAATAGATCGTTAAGGTATAGTGGTTTCTAGATTGAACTTCCATATTTAATTTTCTGCAACTTTCATTTTTATTTTTATTCAACTTCTATTTTTATACAATTTACTTTTCTATTAGACTTCCTTTTTTATTTAATTTCCAAATAGATTATTAAGGTATAGTGGTTTCCGACTTGAACTTCCATATTTAATTCTCTGCAACTTTCATTTTTATTTTTATTCAACTTTCATTTTTATTCAATTTACTTTTCTATTAAACTTCCTTTTTTTAGTTAATTTCCAAATTGATCGTTAAGGTATAATGGTTTTTGGATTGAACTTCCATTTTTAATTTTATGCAACTTTCATTTTTATTTTTATTCTATTTCCATTTTATGCCATTTACTTTTCTATTAAACTTCCTTTTTTATTTAATTTCCAAATAGATCGTTAAGGTATAGTGGTTTCGGGATTGAACCTCCATATTTAATTTTCTGCAAGTTTCATTTTTATTTTTCTTCAACTTCCATTTTTATGCAATTTACTTTTCTATTAAACTTCCTTTTTTTATTTCATTTCCAAATAGATCGTTAATGTATAGCGGTTTCTGGATTGAACTTCCATATTTAATTTTCTGCAACTACCATTTTTATTTTTATTCAACTTCCATTTTTATTCAATTTACTTTTCTATTGAACTTCATTTTTTTATTTAATTTCCAAATAGGTCGTTAAGGTATAGTGGTTTCTGGATTGAACTTCCATATTTAATTTTCTGCCACTTCCATTTTTATTTTTATTCAACTTCCATTTTTATTCAATTTACTTTTTTATTAAACTTCTTTTTTTATTTAATTTGAAAATAGATCGTTAAAGTATAGTGGTTTTTGGACTGAACTTCCATTTTTAATTTTATACAACTTTCATTTTTATTTTTATTCGACTTCCATTTTATGCAATTTACTTTTCAATTAAACTTCCTTTTTTTATTTAAATTCCAAATAGATCGTTAAGGTATAGTGGTTTCGGGATTGAACTTCCATATTTAATTTTCCGCAACTTCCATCTTTATTTTTATTCAAATTCGATTTTTATTCAATTTACTTTTCTATGAAACTTCCTTTTTTATTTAATTTCCAAGTAGATCGTTAAGGTATAGTGGTTTCTGGATTGAACTTCCATATTTAATTTTCTTCAACTTCCATTTTTATTTTTATTCAACTTCCATTTTTATTCAATTTACTTTTCTATTAAACTTCCTTTTTTATTTAATTTCCAAATAGATCGTAAAAGTATAGTGGTTTTTGGATTGAACTTCCATTTTTAATTTTATGCAACTTTCATTTTTATTTTTATTCTACTTCCATTTTATGCAATTTGTTTTTCTATTAAACTTCCTTTTTTATTTAATTTCCAAATAGATCGTTAAGGTATAGTGGTTTCTGGATTGAACTTCCATATTTAATTTTCTGCAACTTTCATTTTTATTTTTATTCAACTTCTATTTTTATACAATTTACTTTTCTATTAGACTTCCTTTTTTATTTAATTTCCAAATAGATTATTAAGGTATAGTGGTTTCCGACTTGAACTTCCATATTTAATTCTCTGCAACTTTCATTTTTATTTTTATTCAACTTTCATTTTTGTTCAATTTACTTTTCTATTAAACTTCCTTTTTTTAGTTAATTTCCAAATTGATCGTTAAGGTATAATGGTTTTTGGATTGAACTTCCATTTTTAATTTTATGCAACTTTCATTTTTATTTTTATTCTATTTCCATTTTATGCCATTTACTTTTCTATTAAACTTCCTTTTTTATTTAATTTCCAAATAGATCGTTAAGGTATAGTGGTTTCGGGATTGAACCTCCATATTTAATTTTCTGCAAGTTTCATTTTTATTTTTCTTCAACTTCCATTTTTATGCAATTTACTTTTCTATTAAACTTCCTTTTTTTATTTAATTTCCAAATAGATCGTTAATGTATAGCGGTTTCTGGATTGAACTTCCATATTTAATTTTCTGCAACTACCATTTTTATTTTAATTCAACTTCCATTTTTATTAAATTTACTTTTCCATTAAACTTCCTTTTTTATTTAAATTCCAAATAGATCATTACCGTATAATGGTTTTTGGATTGAACTTCCATATTTAATTTTCCGCAACTTCCATTTTTATTTTTATTCAAATTCGATTTTTATTCAATTTACTTTTCTATGAAACTTCCTTTTTTATTTAATTTCCAAGTAGATCGTTAAGGTATAGTGGTTTCTGGATTGAACTTCCATATTTAATTTTCTTCAACTTCCATTTTTATTTTTATTCAACTTCCATTTTTATTCAATTTACTTTTCTATTAAACTTCCTTTTTTATTTAATTTCCAAATAGATCGTAAAAGTATAGTGGTTTTTGGATTGAACTTCCATTTTTAATTTTATGCAACTTTCATTTTTATTTTTATTCTACTTCCATTTTATGCAATTTGTTTTTCTATTAAACTTCCTTTTTTATTTAATTTCCAAATAGATCGTTAAGGTATAGTGGTTTCTGGATTGAACTTCCATATTTAATTTTCTGCAACTTTCATTTTTATTTTTATTCAACTTCTATTTTTATACAATTTACTTTTCTATTAGACTTCCTTTTTTATTTAATTTCCAAATAGATTATTAAGGTATAGTGGTTTCCGACTTGAACTTCCATATTTAATTCTCTGCAACTTTCATTTTTATTTTTATTCAACTTTCATTTTTGTTCAATTTACTTTTCTATTAAACTTCCTTTTTTTAGTTAATTTCCAAATTGATCGTTAAGGTATAATGGTTTTTGGATTGAACTTCCATTTTTAATTTTATGCAACTTTCATTTTTATTTTTATTCTATTTCCATTTTATGCCATTTACTTTTCTATTAAACTTCCTTTTTTATTTAATTTCCAAATAGATCGTTAAGGTATAGTGGTTTCGGGATTGAACCTCCATATTTAATTTTCTGCAAGTTTCATTTTTATTTTTCTTCAACTTCCATTTTTATGCAATTTACTTTTCTATTAAACTTCATTTTTTTATTTAATTTCCAAATAGATCGTTAATGTATAGCGGTTTCTGGATTGAACTTCCATATTTAATTTTCTGCAACTACCATTTTTATTTTTATTCAACTTCCATTTTTATTAAATTTACTTTTCCATTAAACTTCCTTTTTTATTTAAATTCCAAATAGATCATTACCGTATAATGGTTTTTGGATTCAACTTCCATTTTTAATTTTATGCAACTTTCATTTTTATTTTTATTCTACTTCCATTTTATGCAATTTACTTTTTTATTAAACTTCCTTTTTTATTTAATTTCCAAATAGATCGTTAAGGTATAGTGGTTTCGGGATTTAATTTCCATATTTAATTTTCCGCAACTTCCATTTTTATTTTTATTCAACTTCCATTTTTATTCAATTTACTTTTCTATTAAACTTCCTTTTTTATTTAATTTCCAAATAGATCGTAAAAGTATAGTGGTTTTTGGATTGAACTTCCATTTTTAATTTTATGCAACTTTCATTTTTATTTTTATTCTACTTCCATTTTATGCAATTTGTTTTTCTATTAAACTTCCTTTTTTTATTTAATTTCCAAATAGATCGTTAAGGTATAGTGGTTTCTGGATTGAACTTCCATATTTAATTTTCTGCAACTTCCATTTTTATTTTTATTCAACTTCCATTTTTATGCAATTTACTTTTCAATTAAACTTCCTTTTTTATTTAATTTCGAAATAGATCGTTAAGGTATAGTGGTTTCTGGATTGAACTTCCATATTTAATTATCTGCAACTTTCATTTTTATTTTTATTCAACTTCCATTTTTATTCTATTTACCTTTCTATTAAACTTCCTTTTTTATTTAATTTCCAAATAGATGGTTATGGTATAGTGTTTTTGGGATTGAACTTCCATTTTTAATTTCATGCAACTTTCTTTTTTGTTTTTATTCAACTTCCATTTTTATTCGATTTACTTTTCTATTAAACTTCCTTTTTTATTTAATTTCCAAATAGATCATTAAGGTATAGTAGTTTCTGGATTGAACTTCCATATTTAATTTTATGCAACTTTCATTTTTAATTTTATTCAACTTCCATTTTTATTCGATTTACTTTTCTATTAAACTTCATTTTTTATTTAATTTCCAAATAGATCGTTAACGTATATTGGTTTTTGGATTGAACTTCCATTTTTAATTTTATGCAACTTTCTTTTTTATTTTTATTCTACTTCCATTTTTGTTCAATTTACTTTTCTGTTAAACTTCCTTTTTTTTATTTAATTTCCAAATAGATCGTTAAGGTATAGTGGTTTCGGGATTGAACTTCCGCTTTTAATTTTGTAACGCCCTCAAAAATAAACCCATTAAAATATGTATAACATCAACATGCAATGTTAAAAGGGAAACAGTTCATTATAATATTCATCAGAGTCTTACTAAACAAAAGCATTACATGTAACACCAAATTAAATGCCCTACAGGCTTACATCTTTCCAAGCCAACACTTGGACACAAAAGTATGAGTTCTAACTCAAATACAAATAAAGCCAAAGGCTTGTGTTTTTACATGTACTAACAAATGAAAGCAAATAACTGAAAATAATCTTCAAAATCCAAGTCCTTCCAAGCTATGTCCTTGGAGGTAGCTTATCACCTGAACCTGAAAATGATGTTCCCATATAGGGTGAGCCACAGCCCAGTAGAAATATACTAAACCAAATATAAGCATTGAATAAAGCAATAGCATTCAATAGATGGTTAACCTAGATAATCAATTACATCATTATCCAATCTCATGACACTATTGTCAACGACACGTTTCACTTTCCAACATTATCAATATGGCTAAGAACCTGGCCAAACTTACAATAGTGAATTATATATATATATTATATTCACATTCTTCCAATGTCAACAAACAAATGAGACTCAAGCTCAAATCAAAACACTTCATACTTCCAGATTGATACACATTTTAGTGTTGTATCAATAAAAACACTTCTATATAAATAAGCACACATAAAAGTGATGCTAATGGAGTCCATCCCCTATCTCCTCCCAAACAAAATCCAGTTTAGAGGTCCATCCCCTATCTTCCCCTAAACCGTGGAGTACATCCCCTATCTCCTCCCATACAAAACAATGTATGCAAATGCAATGCTCTGTCAATACACGTATTTTCTGTATTAATGCAATAGTCAAAATTAATGACTTAACCAACGTGATTAGTTTCAGTTATTCCTAATCCACATGCAATGTCTACAACAATCACGACTATCCTCCACCGATAGCCCAAAACAGTTATTTCTAGATTGGAAATAAACATAACAACAATTCACTAGGCGAGTGGTTTAAATTATCCCACCACACCATTTAATCAATGAATTCCTCAATTT
This sequence comes from Camellia sinensis, assembly GCF_055761805.1. Lineage (NCBI taxonomy): Eukaryota > Viridiplantae > Streptophyta > Magnoliopsida > Ericales > Theaceae > Camellia > Camellia sinensis. The sequence continues at coordinate 40,887,358 of NW_028128987.1, read as the reverse complement.
CATGAATTTAACCAAATTCCCTTAAACTAATTATACAAATTAATTTATTAATACAACTAGGGTTTTTCCCAAAACTACCAAAGTGTCCCCAACATATCAAAATACCAAAACTTAGAACAAAACTTATAGAATGGAGTAGGAAATCCCTACCTCGAAGAAATAGCCCCAAAAGAGAAGATGGAGATGAAGACCCAAACTCCAAAGTGCTCCAAACTACCAACAATTCAGATTAAATGGAAGCCCTCGACCCACTCTATCTTTTTAATAAAGGATCTAAGGTAGAAACTCACTCTAAGTAGATCAATCCTAAGAGAGAAGGTGTGTAGAGGGAGAGAGAACTCGTACCTAGGGTTTTGGAGTCTGAAAGTGGATGAAAAACTGATCTGAAACACGCTGCTGCCTATGTAAACCTGACAGGCTCGCTCGAGCGAAGACTTGGTCGCTCGAGCGACCAGACACAGAAAAGCTACGCTCGAGCCAAGGAAGCCTTGCTCGAGCCAACAACCCAAAAGCTCGCTCGAGCGAAAGAAATCTCGCTCGAGCGAAGAACTCAAACCCTCAGGTCTATAACCAGACACACGCTCGAGCGAAGGAACTCTCGCTCGAGCGAAGAACGAACTAACTCGCTCGAGCGAAGAAAATCTCGCTCGAGCCAAAAACCTCTGCTCTCAGGTCAGACTACAAAACGCAATCCTCGCTCGATCGAAGAAACCCTGGCTCGAGCGATGGACCAAAACAAAGAGCTCGCTCGAGCGAAGAACTGCTCGCTCGAGCGAAGGGTCAAAATTCTAGGCAGCAACCCTTTGCTCCCAAGCTCAACCAACCTGCTACAACCTGCCCATTGCATCCCCCAACTCAGAAATAGGAAATTAAAGGACGGTAACAATCATAATACAATGGCAGGAGCTACAGAACCTAAGTCCGGATACAATAATCAAATGGAAAAAGACCGGGGTCGCTATAACCTCCCCCCCTTCAAAGAATTTCGTCCCCGAAATTAAGCATAAGTTTTTGAAAACAGATTTTTTTTTATGTTATGACAATTCATTAGTAAACATCTTGACCCAAAACTGGTCACTTCATCTCTTTATCAAGAGGCATCTCACAATATATATATAAAACAACATATATTTCAACCTGTATCATTATTATGCATTATTCCTTTCAATGTTAACAATTCCCATATCATATTCAATCGCATGATATATACAACCCATTCAACAATGTACTCAACAGATGCAATGTTACACTAAACTTCTATAATGAAGCAAGTTTCAAGATACACCCATTTACCAAAACAAACTCAATGTTTTACAACTTAAGACATATATAAAGCTCTTAAGTTCAACAATATAACAGAATCTAATTATAAGATTACAAATCAATAAACATGTCCGGATATTTCTGGCGGACTTCCAATTCACGTTCCCAAGTGGCTTCCTCTACTCCGTGATGTTTCCACAAAACTTTCACCAAAGGGATGGTTTTGCCTCGCAAAACTTGATCCCGCCTATCCAATACCCGAACCGGTCTCTCCTCATACGAGACATCCTCATCAACCACTAAATCGATCCAATCCAACACATGTGATGGATCCGGCTCATACTTCCGAAGCATACTCACATGAAACACGTCATGTACTCCGGACAGCTGCGGTGGTAAAGCTAAACGATAAGCAGCCTCGCCAATCCTATCAAGGATCTCAAAAGGACCAATGAACCGAGGGGACAACTTCCCGCTCTTCCCAAACCTCATCAAACCCTGCCTAGGTGATATCTTCAGAAAGACATGATCACCCACCTCAAACACCAAAGATCTCCTCCTACGGTCTGCATAAGATTTCTGACGACTCTGTGCTGTAACAAGCCTCTTACGGATAAGCTCAACTTTCTCCGTCGTTTCCCTCACCAACTCCGGACCTAACAGAGGTGCATCACCCACCTCGGCCCAACAAACAGGAGATCTACACGGTCGGCCATACAAGGCCTCAAACGGTGCCATGCCGATACTAGACTGGAAACTGTTGTTGTAGGCAAACTCCACCAACGGCAAGTGCCTCTCCCACGACCCACTAAAGTCTAGAACACAACCCCGAAGCATATCCTCAAGGATCTGAATAGTACACTCGGACTGCCCGTCAGTCTGTGGATGATAAGCCGTGCTAAAGGTCAACTTAGTGCCTAAGGCACTCTGCAAACTCTGCCACAACCTGGCAGTAAAACGAGGATCTCTATCTGAGACGATCGTCACTGGAACCCCGTGTAACCTCACTATGTCCCGAATGTACAAATCGGCAAGATGATCGACTGAATCTCTCACGCGCATAGGAATGAAGTGCGCCGACTTAGTCAACCGGTCTACAACCACCCAAATAGCATCACTACCCCGCTGAGTCCTCGGAAGGCCCACAACGAAGTCCATAGTGACGTGTTCCCACTTCCACTCGGCAATAGGCAAGGGTTGCAACAAACCCGCTAGCCTTTGATGTTCGGCCTTCACTTGCTGACAAGTAAGGCACTTAGATACGAAAGCTGCCACATCTCTTTTCATACCCCGCCACCAGAACTGGCGACCCAAATCCCGATACATCTTAGTGCCTCCCGGATGCACCGCAAGACGTGAATGATGAAACTCTTGGAGTACCTCCTCTCGACAAGACTCCGGCACAAACAGACGGTCTCGGTATCTCACACTCAGGTCGGGATACACCGTCAAACCCTTCTTAACCTTCCCACCGAAAATCTTCTCACGGAGGGTTTCTACCTCAAGGTCACCCCTCTGAGCCTCTAACACTTGAGTCACGAGTGTAGGCTGCACAACAACAGAAAACAAGGCCGCAGCCTCAACGGATTCGCCCTGAAGTAAATTAAACTCCCCAAGTGCACCCAACATCTCCCATTCTCGGATGGCTATACTAGCTATGTCACCAACAGGTTTCCTGCTAAGGGCATCAGTCACCACGTTGGCCTTTCCCGGATGATAATGTAACTCAAAGTCATAATCCTCTATAAACTCCATCCACCTCCTCTGCCTCAAGTTCAAGTCTTTCTGTGTAAACAAATATTTCAGACTCTTATGATCCAAGAATACCTTGAATCTCTCACCGTAAAGATAATGCCTCCAAATCTTCAAGGCAAAAATCACAGCTGCTAACTCTAGATCATGCGTAGGGTAATTCTGCTCGTGAATTTTCAACTGACGTGAGCCATAGGCAACTACTTTCCCTTCTTGCATTAACACACAGCCCAGACCCTCTTGTGAGGCGTCACAATAGACTGCATAACCCAACCCTCTCTCTGGAATAATCAATACTGGAGCGGTGGTCACTCTAACTTTCAACTCCTGAAACGACGTTTCACAAGTCTCACTCCATACAAATTTGACTCCCTTCCGAGTCAATCTAGTCAAAGGCGAAGCTAATCTGGAGAAATCTTTCACAAACCGACGATAATACCCAATTAACCCCAGAAACCTGCGGATCTCAAACACACTCTTAGGCTGTGCCCAATCTTGCACCGCCTCAGTCTTGGATGTATCAACAGACACATGGCCTAAGAACTTGACCTCTTCTAGCCAGAACTCACACTTTCCAAACTTAGCATAAAGCTTATGGGCTCTAAGTAACTCAAGCACCACTCTCAAGTGTTCCTTGTGCTTCTCCTCAGAAGGTGAATAAATAAGGATGTTGTCCACGAAGACGACCACAAAACGATCCAAAAATTCCCGGAATATTCGGTTCATCAAATCCATAAAAACTGCCGGTGCATTGGTGAGCCCAAATGGCATCACCAGAAACTCATAGTGGCTATACCGTGTACGGAATGCCGTCTTCGGAATATCCTCCTCCCTGACTCTTAACTGATGATAACCCGATCTCAAGTCTATCTTCGAGAAACAACGAGAACCCTTCAACTGATCGAACAGATCATCTATACGAGGCATAGGGTATTTATTCTTAACCGTAGCCCGATTCAATTTCCGGTAATCTATACAAAGTCTCAAAGCACCACCTTTCTTTTTAAAAAAGAGGGCCGGTGCTCCCCACGGCGAAACACTAGGACGTATATAACCCTTGTCTAGTAACTCCTGGAGCTGAATCTTCAACTCAACTAACTCGGCTAGGGCAAAACGATAAGGTGCCATAGAAATCGGCGCCGTGCCGGGCACTAGGTCAATAGAGAATTCAATCTCTCGATGTGGTGGCAAATCAACAAGATCCTCGGGAAAGACGTCCGAGTACTCACAAACCACCCTTGGCAATGTAATCTGAGTCTCATCATCCTCACTAATCGAAAGGTTAGCAAGTAGACTACTAAGCTCACTCCGTCCTCGCGGAACATACCCCGGTGGCAACACATTACCAACCCGATCCCCCAGAAAATGAAAATACTCTCCGCTCACGGTACAACAAGTGACCCTTTGGCGGTAGCAATCAATAACTGCTCGGTATGACGATAACCAGTCCATATCCAAAATAACATCGAAACCTCTCATAGGCATAACTACAAAGGAAAATGGGATTCTATGGTAATCAACCTCTATATCACAACCCCTAACACCTTGTTTCAAAATCAATTCACCCCCAAGAGGTGACACTACACAAATAGGAGATGCTAACTGTGCTAACTCCAACTCCAAAACAGATACAAATGCAGCAGACACAAAGGAATGTGATGCACCCATATCAATCAAAACATTAGCAACCGAGTTGCAAAACAAGAAGGTACCTCTCACAACTGATGGTGCCGGCACAAGATCCTGCGCGGTAACAACATACACGCGCCCAGACGACCTCTGATCAACCTGCTCAGCCCTAGGAGCATAAGATTGCTGCACTGACTGGGACGATGAAGCCCCCTGATTGGCCCTCGAGGCCTGACCCGACTGAGCTGGCTGCTGACCCTGAATCTGCCTCAAACCAGATACGCCAGGTGTGCCACCCAACTGAGGGCAATACCTCTTCATATGCCCTGGCTGACCACACTGATAACACGAGAGTGGCTGACCTCTACCCTGACTCTGGCTCTGAGATCGAGCCGCAGATGATGCTGCTCTCTGCACTCCTCCCCTCTGAGGACAAACTGGAGACTTGTGGCCCAGCTGGCCACACTTGAAACAGGTAATGTCTCCCTGACTGCCTTTTCCCGAACTAGCACTCGGCACAGGAAAAGTCGATCTAGAAAAACTACCTTGAGACTGCTGAGGATTAAAACCCTTCTGTCTCCTACCATCACTCTGACCATCCTGACTCCTCTTGGAGACCTTCTATCCTTCCTCCTCCTCCTGCATCATGATTTCCATGTGGGCTGCAGCATCAACCATACGCCCATAATCCCGAATCATAGTTCCCCCAACTCTCAGCTTGAGGCCACGCCTCAACTTCTTCTCAAACTCAATACAATGGCGTTCCTCAGACGCCACCAACTCAGGTGCAAACTTGGACAAACTAGTAAATGCAGCCTCAAACTCGGTCACTGAAGAACTCGACTGCTTAAGCTGGCAGAACTGGTCTCTCAGCTTCTCCCTAACTGCTGGAGATAAGAACTTTTCCTGGAAAGCATTCACAAAAGCCTCCCATGTACCTCCTACACGACCCTTAGTAAACTTCCACCACTGACCCGCATCCCCCTTCAACTGGAAAGATGCCAAGGTCACTTTCAACCCCTCGTCTTCGATGCCAAGCATCTCAAACGTCTTTGTTGTCTGTTCGAGCCATTCATCTGCCTTAAGCGGCTCTTTAGGATCACCCACAAATTCATCCGGATTAGACCGGAAGAACTCCCTCTTCAGAAAGGAAGGTCCTGCGTCTGCAGCAACATCCCGAGCTTGATTATCAGCTCTGAGAATGCCTACTGACTCCCTGAATGCCCCTGCTATCTCTCGGGCTAGAGCGCCCATAGCTTGCTGGCCTACTGGCTCGGCCACATTGGCCTGGCCAATTCCCTCCTGAACTGCTGGAATCTCCTCTGGCACAGGCACCTCCTGCCTAACCGGCCTACCATGCCTACCGCGTCCTCGTCCCCGTCCTGACATCCTAATAAAGGAAACAAAGACATTAGCACATTCATAAATGTGCCGAAGCTAAACACCCACGTCCTAATGCATTGGACAACAATAATTCATTCCACGTAAGCACATTATCACATAAGCACCTACGAATTTCATTCCCGGATAATGATAGTCCCAATGCGTTACTATAGTTCCGGTTGGAAGTAGCAGTGATCAAGTGCCTTTCCAACAAGACTACTAGAAACTCAAGGGTCCAATCAACATCCTAGAAACTACATTCCATACCCACATAATCACATAAACAAGTTATCACATAAGCATATAACATTACACTAAGTCTCTATCAAACGAGACGAACCCATTGTGATACTAATCACTTCCCACGTACCCAAAGTATTCAAACCCGGTATGCTCTGATACCAAGTTGTAACGCCCTCAAAAATAAACCCATTAAATATATATAACATCAACATGCAATGTTAAAAAGGAAACAGTTCATTATAATATTCATCAGAGTCTTACTAAACAAAAGCATTACATGTAACACCAAATTAAATGCCCTACAGGCTTACATCTTTCCAAGCCAACACTTGGACACAAAAGTATGAGTTCTAACTCAAATACAAATAAAGCCAAAGGCTTGTGTGTTTACATGTACTAACAAATGAAAGCAAATAACTGAAAATAATCTTCAAAATCCAAGTCCTTCCAAGCTATGTCCTTGGAGGTAGCTTATTACCTGAACCTGAAAATGATGTTCCCATATAGGGTGAGCCACTGTAACGCCCTCAAAATAATAACAATAAACCCATCAGATAAGACATGCATTTACATATAAATTAACCACACTCTTATATTCATTAGAGTTCCGTTAATTAAATATTACATGTTAACCTCATAACAAAATGCCCTACGGGCTTACAGCTTTCCAAGTTAACACTTGGTTACAACAAAGAGTTCTAACTCGTTTACACATTAAGCCCTTGGCTTGAAGTTACATATAATACATCAAAAGTAAAACGACAAAACTATGCCCGCCACTAGCCTCCCAGCTATGTCCTTGGAGGTGGCATGCTTCCTGTACCTGAAAATGATATTCCCATATAGGGTGAGCCACAGCCCAGTAGAAACACACTAAACCAACCATGGACAATGACTAAAACATTAGCAATTGATAGTTGGTCAACACTGATACAATCACATAAATTACATATTTATGTCAACGACTTACAAGTCCCATTTACTTTTCATTTTCCCTTTTTCAACAGATAAGCATGCTAGCTCTATCATCATTTCCACAGATATGTATAAAAACTATATCTCACATTCAGATAAGCATAAAAGCTATATCCACATTCTCAACAGATATGTATATCAACAATATCCACAGATAAGCATACAAGCTGTATCCACATTCTACAACAGATATGTATATCAACAATATCCACAGATAAGCATACAAGCTGTATCCACACTTCACAAAGATAAGCATATGAGCTCTATCTTCACTTCTCTAGACAAGCATATGAGCTCTGTCTACGGAGTTCATCCCCTATCTCCTCCCAATACCTATCCGGTTTAGAGGTACATCCCCTATCTTCCCCTAAACCGCGGAGTACATCCCCTATCTCCTCCTCTACACATAACGTATATAAACACATTGGTTCTATATACAATCATACAATACACACAATTAATGTATTCTATCAACCGTCAAGTTCCATGACCCATTCCATTGATTAGTTTCCGTTTACCTAATCATCATGCATTGTCTACAACAATCTCGACTATCCTCCACCGATAGCCCAAAGCAGTTATTTCTAAAACAGAAAATAAATGCACAAATGGATATTCAATCAACATTTCATTTCCTCATTTCTCACCAATTAATTATCCCAATTAATTAAACAATGTAATTAGGCCATTTTCCATAATTACTATTTCAACCCTTAGGTCCCATTTTCATCAATGATTCAACAATCATTCCATTTCTTTTTATGCCAAACATGCATCTAGGTTTATTATGAATAAAACCCCAACTTTTGTAAAATTACACAAAAGCCCCAAACCTTCACAAAATTACCAAACCAAGCCCAACATCTCAATCAACATTTCATTTCCTCATTTCTCACCAATTAATTATCCCAATTAATTAAACAATGTAATTAGGCCATTTTCCATAATTACTATTTCAACCCTTAGGTCCCATTTTCATCAATGATTCAACAATCATTCCATTTCTTTTTATGCCAAACATGCATCTAGGTTTATTATGAATAAAACCCCAACTTTTGTAAAATTACACAAAAGCCCCAAACCTTCACAAAATTACCAAACCAAGCCCAACATCTCAAAATACCAAAATTTAAAGACAAAACCCAAAGAGAGGAGTAGGTTATCCCTACCTCAAATTCGGAGTCCCAAAGGAGAAGACGACAAAACCCAACGTGCTCCAAAACCCGAGATTTTCAGATTAAAATGAAGCCCTCGACGATCAACAACTTTTTTGTAAAGGCCAAAGGTGAGTAAATCACTCCTACTAGATCAAAACCTAGAGAGAAGGTAGAGTCTAGAGTGAGAGGCTCAACAATGGTGATTTTGGAAAAGTAAGAGAGAGAAGAGAAAGTGAAAAAGTAATTTAAAGAGTCACAAATTCGGGACTTTAACCCAGGTCTCCGCTCGAGCGTAAAACACCCCGCTCGAGCGGCCACTCACAGACTTCCGCTCGAGCGGCCAACCTCCCGCTCGAGCGCAGAATGCACTCGCCCAGCACTTTTGCAGAACCAGGCCTCCGCTCGAGCTCCCAACCCTACGCTCGAGCGGCACTCAGACAACCCCGCTCGAGCGACCAATACCACGCTCGAGCGTACAACGCTGCACAGGAAAATACTGAATGGGTGTAATCTACGCTCGAGCGCCAACACCTCCGCTCGAGCGTACAGGCCAAAAATCTGGGCAACTAGTTTTGGTTTCTAAACTCAACCAACCTGTAACAAACCCGCTCAACACATCCTATAACTCAAATACAAAGTAAGAAAGGATGCAAACAAGATAATAAACAACTACCAACATCCACGGACACATGTCCGGATCACTATACAACAAGGGTAAACCCGGGATCGCTATAACCTCCCCCCCTTAAAGAATTTCGTCCCCGAAATTAAACACAAGTTTTCAAAAACAAGTTTTCCTCCCTTTTAAACAATGTTACATTTTAACATTCAACAATTCGACCCATTACCGGTCATCCCATCCCTTTAACAAGAGACATATCACAATATGTAAACAACATATGTATTATTAACATGCACCAACATTATGCACTAACTTTCCAATGTCAACAATATATTCAACATATATAGTGTTACATCCAACTACCATATGAGGCAAGTTCCAAAACATGCTTCCAATAATCAAAACATTCTCAATGTTTTACAACTTAAGACATATATAAAAGCTCTTAAGTTCAACATAATGTAAAATTTAAATACAAGATCACACATCAACAAACAAGTCCGGATATTTCTCACGGACTTCCAACTCACGTTCCCAAGTGGCTTCCTCCACTCCGTGATGTTTCCACAAGACTTTCACCAAAGGAATGGTCTTACCACGCAGGACCTGATCCCGCCTATCCAAGACCCGAACCGGTCTCTCCTCATACGAGGCATCCTCATCTACCTCTAAATCGCTCCAATCCAGCACATGTGATGGATCTGGCTCATACTTCCGAAGCATACTCACATGAAACACGTCATGCACTTCGGACAACTGCGGCGGTAAGGCTAACCGATAAGCAACCTCACCTATCTTCTCAAGGATCTCAAAAGGACCAATAAACCGAGGGGATAACTTCCCACTCTTCCCAAACCTCATCAGACCTCGCCTAGGTGATATCTTCAGAAAGACATGGTCACCTACCTCAAACGCCAAAGGTCTCCTCCTACAGTCGGCATAACTCTTTTGTCGACTCTGGGCTGTAACAAGCCTCCTACGGATAAGCTCAACTTTCTCCGTCGTCTCCCTAACCAACTCCGGACCCAACAAAGGTGCATCACCCACCTCGGCCCAACAAACTGGAGACCTACACGGTCGGCCATACAAGGCCTCAAACGGTGCCATACCGATGCTAGACTGAAAACTGTTGTTGTAGGCAAACTCTACCAAGGGTAAGTGCCTCTCCCACGTCCCACTGAAGTCCAGGACACAACCCCGAAGCATATCCTCGAGGATCTGAATAGTACGCTCGGACTGCCCGTCAGTCTGAGGATGATAAGCCGTACTAAAGGTCAACTTAGTGCCCAAGGCACTCTGTAAACTCTGCCACAACCTAGCAGTAAAACGAGGATCTCTATCTGAGACGATCGTCACTGGGACCCCGTGCAATCTCACTACGTCCCGAATATACAAATCGGCAAGATGATCTACCGAATCTCTCACGCGCATAGGAATAAAGTGCGCCGACTTAGTCAACCGGTCTACAACCACCCAAATAGCATCACTACCCCGCTGAGTCCTCGGAAGACCTACAACGAAGTCCATAGTGACATGCTCCCACTTCCACTCGGCAATAGGCAAGGGTTGCAACAAACCCGCTGGCCTCTGATGCTCGGCCTTCACTTGCTGGCAAGTAAGGCACTTCGATACGAAAACAGCCACATCTCTCTTCATACCCCGCCACCAAAACTGGCGACCCAAATCCTGATACATCTTAGTACCTCCCGGATGCACCGCAAGGCGCGAATGGTGAAACTCTCGGAGTACTTCCCCTCGGCAAGACTTCGGTACAAACAAACGGTTTCGGTATCTCACACTCAGGTCGGGATACACCGTCAAACCCTTCTCAACTTTCCCACTGGAGATCTTCTCTCGGAGGGATTCTACCTCAAGGTCACCTCTCTGTGCCTCTAACACTCTAATCACAAGTGTAGGCTGCGCAACAACAGAAAACAAGGCCGCAGCCTCGACAGATTCGCCCAGTAGCAAATCAAACTCGCCAAGTGCTCCCAACATCTCCCATTCCCGGATGGCTATACAAGCTACATCACTAATGGTTTTCCTACTAAGGGCATCGGCCACAACATTGGCCTTTCCCGGATGATAATGCAACTCAAAATCATAATCCTCGATGAACTCCATCCATCTCCTCTGCCTCAAATTCAAGTCTTTCTGTGTCAACAGATACTTCAAACTCTTGTGGTCCGAGAATACCTCGAACTTCTCACCATAAAGGTAGTGCCTCCAGATTTTCAAGGCAAAGATCACAGCTGCTAACTCTAGGTCGTGTGTGGGGTAATTCTTCTCGTGTATTTTCAACTGACGTGAGCCATAAGCTACCACTTTCCCCTCTTGCATCAACACACAGCCCAAACCCTCTCGTGAGGCATCACAATAAACCGCATAACCCAACCCTCTCTCCGGAATAATCAACACCGGAGCGGTGGTCAATCTAACTTTCAACTCTTGGAACGACTTTTCACAAGTTTCACTCCACACAAACTTGACTCCCTTCCGAGTCAGTCTAGTCAACGGTGACGCTAACCTGGAGAAATCTTTCACAAACTGACGGTAATACCCAGCCAATCCCAGAAAACTGCGGATCTCAAACACACTCTTAGGCTGTGCCCAATCTTGCACTGCCTCAACCTTGGATGTATCAACAGACACCCCTTCCCCGGATACCACGTGGCCTAAGAATTTGACTTCCCCCAGCCAGAACTCACACTTCCCAAACTTGGCATACAGCCTATGGGCTCTAAGTAACTCAAGCACCACTCTCAAGTGTGCCTCGTGCTCCTCCTCAGAAGACGAATAGATAAGGATATCGTCCACGAAAACAACCACAAATCGGTCTAAGAACTCCCGGAAAATCCGGTTCATCAAGTCCATAAAGACTGCCGGTGCATTGGTAAGTCCGAATGGCATCACCAAAAACTCGTAATGGCCATACCGCGTACGGAATGCCGTCTTAGGAATATCTTCCTCCCTGACCCTCAACTGATGGTAACCCGATCTCAAGTCTATCTTAGAGAAACAACGGGAACCCTTCAACTGGTCAAACAAATCATCTATACGGGGCATAGGGTACTTATTTTTAACCGTAGCCCGATTCAACTTCCGGTAGTCTATACACAATCTCAAGGCACCATCTTTCTTTTTAACAAAGAGGGCCGGTGCTCCCCACGGTGAAACACTAGGGCGAACAAAGCCCTTATCGAGCAATTCCTGGAGCTGAACTTTCAACTCAACCAACTCTGCCGGAGCAAAACGGTAAGGTGCCATAGAAATCGGCGCCGTACCAGGCACTAAATCAATAGAGAACTCTATCTCTCGGTGAGGTGGCAAACTAACAAGATCTTCGGGAAAGACATCCGAATACTCACAAACCACCCTCGGTAACACAACTTGGGTCTCACCACTCTTACCACTCTCAAAGCTGGCAAGTAGACTACTAAGCTCACTTCGCCCTCGCGAATCATACCCCGGTGGCAAAACACTACCAACCCGGTCTCCCAAGAAATGGAACCACTCCCCGCTCAAGGTACATAACGTGACCCTCTGGCGGTAGCAATCAATAACAGCCCGGTATGACGATAACCAGTCCATACCCAAAATAACATCAAAACCCTTCATGGGCATGACAACAAACGGAAAAGGAAGCCTATAGTCGGCGACCTCTATATCACAACCTCTAACACCCTGTTTCAGAATCAACTCACCACCCAAAGGCGATACCACACAAATAGGAGATGCTAACTGTGCTAACTCCAATTCCAAAACAGATGCAAATGCAGCAGATACAAAAGAATGAGATGCACCCGTGTCTATCAACACATTAGCAACTGAGTTGCAAAACAGAAAAGTACCTCTCACTACTGATGGAGCTGGTACTAAATCCTGCGCGGTAACAGCATACACGCGCCCCGTAGGCCCCTGGTCTACCTGCTCACCTCTCGGAGCAAAAGACTGCTGCACAGACTGGGATGACGAAGCTCCCGGATTGGCCCTCGAGGCCTGCACAGACTGAGCTGGCTGAAAACCCTGCGTCTGTCTAGAACCAGACGCTCCCGAAGTGGCACTCAACTGTGGGCAAAACCTCTTCATGTGCCCAGGTTGTCCACACTGATAACAAGTCAAGAACTGCCCCCTGCCTAAACTCTGACTCTGCGGTCTAGCTGAAGAAGAAGCAGCTTTCTGACCTCCACCCCTCTGCGGGCAAACTGAAACCTTGTGACCCAGCTGGCCACACTTGTAACAAGTGAATTCCCCCTGACCACCTCTCCCGGAGCCAACACTCGGCACTGGGAAGGTCGATCTAGCAACACCACCCTGCGACTGCTGAGGGTTAGAACCCCTCTGCCTCCTACCATCACCCTGACTATCCTGACTCCTCTTGGCGCCTCTCTGCCCCTCATCCTCCTCCTGCATCATAAGCTCCATATGAGCTGCAGCATCTACCAGGTGTCTATACTCTCGGATATAAGACCCTCCAACTCTCAACTTGAGGCCCCGCCTCAACTTCCGCTCAAACTCATAGCAACGGCGTTCCTCAGACGCCACCAGTTCAGGTGCAAACCTGGACAGACTGGTAAAAGTAGCCTCAAACTCGGCCACTGACAAGCCCTGCTGATTAAGCCGGCTAAACTGATCCCTCAGCTTCTCCCTAGCTGCTGCTGATAAAAACCTTTCCTGAAAAGCATTCACAAACGCCTCCCAAGTACCACCAACACGAGCTTTCTCATATTTCCACCATTGACCCGCATCTCCCTTCAGTTGGAAGGATGCCAAGGTCACCTTCAGTGCTCCGTCCTCGATGCCAAGCATCTCAAACGTCTTCGTTGTCTGTTCGAGCCATTCATCTGCCTTAAGCGGCTCTTTAGGATCCCCGATAAACTCATCCGGATTACACCTAAAGAACTCCCTCTTCAAGAAGGAAGGCCCTGCCTCAGCTGCCTGATTCCCAGCTCTAAGAATACCCAAAGCTCCTGCTAACTCTCTGGCCAAGGCACCCATAGCCTGCTGACCTACTGGCTCGGCCACAGTGGCCTGACCAACTCCCTCCTGTACTGTCGGAATCTCACCCGGTAACGGTACTTCCTGCCTCGCAGGTCTACCACGCCTAGCTCCTCTTCCTCGTCCTGACATCCTAATAAAGGCAACACAGAACATTAGCACATTCACGAATGTGCCGAAACTAAACACTCACGTCCTAATGCATGGACAACTGTAATTCACTCCACATAAGCACATAAACACATAAGCACTTACGAATTTCATTTCCGGATAATGATAGTCCCGAGACGTTACTAGAGTTCCGGTTAGAAATAGCATTGATCAAGTGCTTTTCCAACAAGACTCCCAGAAACTCAAGGATCCAATCAACATCCTAGAAATTAAATCACATACCCACATAGTCACATAAGCATGTTAGCATTTAAGCACATAGCATATGATACTACATCTAAGTCTCTATCAAGCGAGACAAACCCATTGTGATACTAATCACTTCCCACGTACCCAAAGTATTCGAACCCGGTACGCTCTGATACCAAGTTGTAACGCCCTCAAAATAATAACAATAAACCCATCAGATAAGACATGCATTTACATATAAATTAACCACACTCTTATATTCATTAGAGTTCCGTTAATTAAATATTACATGTTAACCTCATAACAAAATGCCCTACGGGCTTACAGCTTTCCAAGTTAACACTTGGTTACAACAAAGAGTTCTAACTCGTTTACACATTAAGCCCTTGGCTTGAAGTTACATATAATACATCAAAAGTAAAACGACAAAACTATGCCCGCCACTAGCCTCCCAGCTATGTCCTTGGAGGTGGCATGCTTCCTGTACCTGAAAATGATATTCCCATATAGGGTGAGCCACAGCCCAGTAGAAACACACTAAACCAACCATGGACAATGACTAAAACATTAGCAATTGATAGTTGGTCAACACTGATACAATCACATAAATTACATATTTATGTCAACGACTTACAAGTCCCATTTACTTTTCATTTTCCCTTTTTCAACAGATAAGCATGCTAGCTCTATCATCATTTCCACAGATATGTATAAAAACTATATCTCACATTCAGATAAGCATAAAAGCTATATCCACATTCTCAACAGATATGTATATCAACAATATCCACAGATAAGCATACAAGCTGTATCCACATTCTACAACAGATATGTATATCAACAATATCCACAGATAAGCATACAAGCTGTATCCGCACTTCACAAAGATAAGCATATGAGCTCTATCTTCACTTCTCTAGACAAGCATATGAGCTCTGTCTACGGAGTTCATCCCCTATCTCCTCCCAATACCTATCCGGTTTAGAGGTACATCCCCTATCTTCCCCTAAACCGCGGAGTACATCCCCTATCTCCTCCTCTACACATAACGTATATAAACACATTGGTTCTATATACAATCATACAATACACACAATTAATGTATTCTATCAACCGTCAAGTTCCATGACCCATTCCATTGATTAGTTTCCGTTTACCTAATCATCATGCATTGTCTACAACAATCTCGACTATCCTCCACCGATAGCCCAAAGCAGTTATTTCTAAAACAGAAAATAAATGCACAAATGGATATTCAATCAACATTTCATTTCCTCATTTCTCACCAATTAATTATCCCAATTAATTAAACAATGTAATTAGGCCATTTTCCATAATTACTATTTCAACCCTTAGGTCCCATTTTCATCAATGATTCAACAATCATTCCATTTCTTTTTATGCCAAACATGCATCTAGGTTTATTATGAATAAAACCCCAACTTTTGTAAAATTACACAAAAGCCCCAAACCTTCACAAAATTACCAAACCAAGCCCAACATCTCAAAATACCAAAATTTAAAGACAAAACCCAAAGAGAGGAGTAGGTTATCCCTACCTCAAATTCGGAGTCCCAAAGGAGAAGACGACAAAACCCAACGTGCTCCAAAACCCGAGATTTTCAGATTAAAATGAAGCCCTCGACGATCAACAACTTTTTTGTAAAGGCCAAAGGTGAGTAAATCACTCCTACTAGATCAAAACCTAGAGAGAAGGTAGAGTCTAGAGTGAGAGGCTCAACAATGGTGATTTTGGAAAAGTAAGAGAGAGAAGAGAAAGTGAAAAAGTAATTTAAAGAGTCACAAATTCGGGACTTTAACCCAGGTCTCCGCTCGAGCGTAAAACACCCCGCTCGAGCGGCCACTCACAGACTTCCGCTCGAGCGGCCAACCTCCCGCTCGAGCGCAGAATGCACTCGCCCAGCACTTTTGCAGAACCAGGCCTCCGCTCGAGCTCCCAACCCTACGCTCGAGCGGCACTCAGACAACCCCGCTCGAGCGACCAATACCACGCTCGAGCGTACAACGCTGCACAGGAAAATACTGAATGGGTGTAATCTACGCTCGAGCGCCAACACCTCCGCTCGAGCGTACAGGCCAAAAATCTGGGCAACTAGTTTTGGTTTCTAAACTCAACCAACCTGTAACAAACCCGCTCAACACATCCTATAACTCAAATACAAAGTAAGAAAGGATGCAAACAAGATAATAAACAACTACCAACATCCACGGACACATGTCCGGATCACTATACAACAAGGGTAAACCCGGGATCGCTATAGCCACAGCCCAGTAGAAATATACTAAACCAAATATAAGCATTGAATAAAGCAATAGCATTCAATAGATGGTTAACCAAGATAATCAATTACATCATTATCCAATCTCATGACACTATTGTCAACGACACGTTTCACTTTCCAACATTATCAATATGGCTCAGAACCTGGCCAAACTTACAATAGTGAATTATATATATATTATATTCACATTCTTCCAATGTCAACAAACAAATGAGACTCAAGCTCAAATCAAAACACTTCATACTTCCAGATTGATACACATTTTAGTGCTGTATCAATAAAAACACTTCTATATAAATAAGCACACATAAAAGTGATGCTAATGGAGTCCATCCCCTATCTCCTCCCAAACAAAATCCGGTTTAGAGGTCCATCCCCTATCTTCCCCTAAACCGTGGAGTACATCCCCTATCTCCTCCCACACAAAACAATGTATGCAAATGCAATGCTCTGTCAATACACGTATTTTCTGTATTAATGCAATAGTCAAAATTAATGACTTAACCAATGTGATTAGTTTCAGTTATTCCTAATCCACATGCAATGTCTACAACAATCACGACTATCCTCCACCGATAGCCCAAAACAGTTATTTCTAGATTGGAAATAAACATAACAACAATTCACTAGGCGAGTGGTTTAAATTATCCCACCACACCATTTAATCAATGAATTCCTCAATTTCATGAATTTAACCAAATTCCCTTAAACTAATTATACAAATTAATTTATTAATACAACTAGGGTTTTTCCCAAAACTACCAAAGTGTCCCCAACATATCAAAATACCAAAACTTAGAACAAAACTTATAGAATGGAGTAGGAAATCCCTACCTCGAAGAAATAGCCCCAAAAGAGAAGATGGAGATGAAGACCCAAACTCCAAAGTGCTCCAAACTACCAACAATTCAGATTAAATGGAAGCCCTCGACCCACTCTATCTTTTTAATAAAGGATCTAAGGTAGAAACTCACTCTAAGTAGATCAATCCTAAGAGAGAAGGTGTGTAGAGGAAGAGAGAACTCGTACCTAGGGTTTTGGAGTCTGAAAGTGGATGAAAAACTGATCTGAAACACGCTGCTCCCTATTTAAACCTGACAGGCTCGCTCGAGCGAAGACTTGGTCGCTCGAGCGACCAGACACAGAAAAGCTACGCTCGAGCCAAGGAAGCCTTGCTCGAGCCAACAACCCAAAAGCTCGCTCGAGCGAAAGAAATCTCGCTCGAGCGAAGAACTCAAACCCTCAGGTCTGTAACCAGACACACGCTCGAGCGAAGGAACTGTCGCTCGAGCGAAGAACGAACTAACTCGCTCGAGCGAAGAAAATCTCGCTCGAGTCAAAAACCTCTGCTCTCAGGTCAGACTACAAAACGCAATCCTCGCTCGATCGAAGAAACCCTGGCTCGAGCGACGAACCAAAACAAAGAGCTCGCTCGAGCGAAGAACTGCTCGCTCGAGCGAAGGGTCAAAATTCTGGGCAGCAATCCTTTGCTCCCAAGCTCAACCAACCTACTACAACCTGCCCATTGCATCCCCCAACTCAGAAATAGGAAATTAAAGGACGGTAACAATCATAATACAATGGCAGGAGCTACGGAACCTAAGTCCGGATACAATAATCAAATGGAAAAAGACCGGAGTCGCTATAAATTTTCTGGAACTTTCCTTTTTATTTTTATTCAACTTCCATTTTTATTCAATTTACTTTTCTATTAAACTTCCTTTTTTATTTAATTTCCAAATAGATCGTTAAGGTATAATGGTTTCTGGATTGAACTTCCATATTTAATTTTATGCAACTTTCATTTTTAATTTTATTCAACTTCCATTTTTATTCGATTTACTTTTCTATTAAACTTCATTTTTTATTTAATTTCCAAATAGATCGTTAAAGTATAGTAGTTTTTGGATTGAACTTCCATATTTAATTTTCTGCAACTTTCATTTTTATTTTTCTTCAACTTCCATTTTTATGCAATTTACTTTTCTATTAAACTTCCTTTTTTTATTTAATTTCCAAATAGATCGTTAAGATATAGTGGTTTCTGGATTGAACTTCCATATTTAATTTTATGCAACTTTCATTTTCAATTTTATTCAACTTCCATTTTTATTCGATTTACTTTTCTATTAAACTTCATTTTTTATTTAATTTCCAAATAGATCGTTAACGTATAATGGTTTTTGGATTGAACTTCCATTTTAATTTTATGCAACTTTCTTTTTTATTTTTATTCTACTTCCATTTTTGTTCAGTTTACTTTTCTGTTAAACTTCCTTTTTTATTTAATTTCCAAATAGATCGTTAAGGTATAGTGGTTTCGGGATTGAACTTCCGCTTTTAATTTTCTGGAACTTTCCTTTTTATTTTTATTCTACTTCCATTTTTATTCAATTTACTTTTCTATGAAACTTCCTTTTTTATTTAATTTCCAAATAGATCGTTAAGGTATAGTGGTTTCTGGATTGAACTTCCATATTTCATTTTCTCCAACTTTCATTTTTATTTTTATTCAAATTGCATTTTTATTCAATTTACTTTTCTATTAAACTTTCTTTTTTATTTAATTTCCAAATAGATCGTTAAGGTATAGTGGTTTCTGGATTGAACTTCCATTTTTAATTTTATGCAACCTTCATTTTTATTTTTATTCTACTTCCATTTTAATTCAATTTACTTTTTCTATTAAACTTCCTTTTTTATTTAATTTCCAAATAAATCGTTATGGTATAGCGGTTTCGGGATTAAACTTCCATATTTAATTTTCTGCAACTTTCATTTTTATTTTTATTCAACTTCCATTTTTATGCAATTTACTTTTCTATTAAACTTCCTTTTTTATTTAATTTCCAAATAGATCGTTAAGGTATAGTGGTTTTTGATTGAACTTCCATATTTAATTTTCTGCAACTTCCATTTTTATTTTTATTCAACTTCCATTTTTATTCTATTTACCTTTCTATTAAACTTTCTTTTTTATTTAATTTCCAAATAGATGGTTAAGGTATAGTGTTTTTGGGATTGAACTTCCATGTTTAATTTTATGAAACTTTCATTTTTATTTTTATTCAACTTCCATTTTTATTCAATTTACTTTTCTATTTAACTTCCTTTTTTATTTAATTTCCAAATAGATCGTTAAGGTATAGTGGTTTCTGGATTAAACTTCCATATTTATTTTTATGCAACTTTCATTTTTAATTTTATTCAACTTCCATTTTTATTCGATTTACTTTTCTATTAAACTTACTTTTTTATTTAATTTCCAAATAGATCGTTAAAGTATAGTGGTTTTTGGATTGAAGTTCCATTTTTAATTTTATGCAACTTCCTTTTTTATTTTTATTCTACTTGCATTTTTGTTCAATTTACTTTTCTATTGAACTTCCTTTTTTATTTAATTTCCAAATAGATCGTTAAGGTATAGTGGTTTCGGGATTGAACTTCCGCTTTTAATTTTCTGGAACTTTCCTTTTTATTTTTATTCTACTTCCATTTTTATTCAATTTACTTTTCTATTAAACTTCCTTTTTTATTTAATTTCCAAATAGATCGTTAAGGTATAGTTGTTTCTGGATTGAACTTCCATATTTAATTTTATGCAACTTTCATTTTTAATTTCATTCAACTTCCATTTTGATTCGATTTACTTTTCTATTAAACTTCATTTTTTATTTAATTTCCAAATAGATCGTTAAAGTGTAGTGTTTTTTGGATTGAACTTCCATATTTAATTTTATGCAACTTTCATTTTTAATTTTCTTCAACTTCCATTTTTATGCAATTTACTTTTCTATTAAACACCCTTTTTTTATTTAATTTCCAAATAGATCGTTAAGATATAGTGGTTTCTGGATTGAACTTCCATATTTAATTTTATGTAACTTTCATTTTCAATTTTATTCAAATTCCATTTTTATTCGATTTACTTTTCTATTAAACTTCATTTTTTATTTAATTTCCAAATAGATCGTTAAAGTATAGTGGTTTCGGGATTGAACTTCCATTTTTAATTTTATGCAACTTTCTTTTTTATTTTTATTCTACTTCCATTTTTGTTCAATTTACTTTTCTGTTAAACTTCCTTTTTTATTTAATATCCAAATAGATCGTTAAGGTATAGTGGTTTCGGGATAGAACTTCCGCTTTTAATTTTCTGGAACTTTCCTCTTTATTTTTGTTCTACTTCCATTTTTATTCAATTTACTTTTCTATTAAACTACCTTTTTTTATTTAATTTCCAAATAGATCGTTAAAGTATAGTGGTTTTTGGATTGAACTTCCATATTTAATTTTCTGCAACTTTCATTTTTATTTTTCTTCAACTTCCATTTTTATGCAATTTACTTTTCTATTAAACTTCATTTTTTTATTTAATTTCCAAATAGATCGTTAAGATATAGTGGTTTCTGGATTGAACTTCCATATTTAATTTTATGCAACTTTCATTTTCAATTTTATTCAACTTCCATTTTTATTCGATTTACTTTTCTATTAAACTTCATTTTTTATTTAATTTCCAAATAGATCGTTAACGTATAATGGTTTTTGGATTGAACTTCCATTTTTAATTTTATGCAACTTTCTTTTTTATTTTTATTCTACTTCCATTTTTGTTCAGTTTACTTTTCTGTTAAACTTCCTTTTTTATTTAATTTCCAAATAGATCGTTAAGGTATAGTGGTTTTGGGATTGAACTTACGCTTTTAATTTTCTGGAACTTTCCTTTTTATTTTTATTCTACTTCCATTTTTATTCAATTTACTTTTCTATTAAACTTCCTTTTTTATTTAATTTCCAAATAGATCGTTAAGGTATAGTGGTTTCTCGATTGAACTTCCATATTTCATTTTCTGCAACTTTCATTTTTATTTTTATTCAAATTGCATTTTTATTCAATTTACTTTTCTATTAAACTTTCTTTTTTATTTAATTTCCAAATAGATCGTTAAGGTATAGTGGTTTCTGGATTGAACTTCCATTTTTAATTTTATGCAACCTTCATTTTTATTTTTATTCTACTTCCATTTTAATTCAATTTACTTTTTCTATTAAACTTCCTTTTTTATTTAATTTCCAAATAGATCGTTATGGTATAGCGGTTTCGGGATTGAACTTCCATAATTAATTTTCTGCAACTTTCATTTTTATTTTTATTCAACTTCCATTTTTATGCAATTTACTTTTCTATTAAACTTCCTTTTTTATTTAATTTCCAAATAGATCGTTAAGGTATAGTGGTTTTTGGATTGAACTTCCATATTTAATTTTCTGCAACTTCCATTTTTATTTTTATTCAACTTCCATTTTTATTCAATTTACTTTTCTATTAAACTTCCATTCTTATTTAATTTCCAAATAGATCAATAAATATAGTCGTTTTTGGATTGAACTTCCATTTTTAATTTTATACAACTTTCATTTTTATTTTTATTCTACTTCCATTTTATGTAATTTACTTTTCTATTAAACTTCCTTTTTTATTTAATTTCCAAATGGATAGTTAAGGTATAGTCGTTTCTGGATTGAACTTCCATATTTAATTTTCTGCAACTTCCATTTTTATTTTTATTCAATTTCTATTTTTATTCAATTTACTTTTCTATTAAACTTGTTTTTTTGTTTAATTTCCAAATAGATCGTTAAGGTATAGTGGTTTCGGGATTGAAGTTCCATGTTTAATTTTCTGCATCTTTCATTTTTATTTTTATTCAACTTCTATTTTTATACAATTTACTTTTCTATTAAACTTAGTTTTTTACTCAATTTCCAAATAGATCATTAAGGTATAGTGGTTTCTGGATTGAACTTCCATATTTAATTTTCTGCAACTTTCATTTTTATTTTTATTCAACTTCTATTTTTATACAATTTACTTTTCTATTAGACTTCCTTTTTTTATTTAATTTCCAAATAGATCGTTAAGGTATAGCGGTTTCTGGATTGAACTTCCATTTTTATTTTTATTCAACTTCCATTTTTACTCAATTTACTTTTCTATTAAGCTTCCTTTTTTTATTTAATTTCCAAATAGATCGTTAAGGTATAGTGGTTTCTGAATTGAACTTCCATATTTAATTTTCTGCAACTTCCATTTTTATTTTTATTCAACTTCTATTTTTATTCAATTTACTTTTCTATTAAACTTCCTTTTTTATTTAATTTCCAAATAGATCGTTAAAGTATAGTGGTTTTTTGATTGAACTTCCATTTTTGATTTTATGCAACTTTCATTTTTATTTTTATTCTACTTCCATTTTATGCAATTTACTTTTCTATTAAACTGCCTTTTTTTATTTAATTTCCAAATAGATCGTTAAGGTATAGTGGTTTCGGGATTGAACTTCCATGTTTAATTTTCTGCAACTTTCATTTTTATTTTTATTCAACTTCTATTTTTATACAATTTACTTTTCTATTAAACTTAGTGTTTTATTCAATTTCCAAATAGATCATTAAGGTATAGTGGTTTTTGGATTGAACTTCCATATTTAATTTTCTGCAACTTTCATTTTTAATTTTATTCAACTTCTATTTTTATACAATTTACTTTTCTATTAGACTTCCTTTTTTTATTTAATTTCCAAATAGATTGTTAAGGTATAGCGGTTTCTGGATTGAACTTCCATATTTAATTTTCTACAACTTCCATTTTTATTTTTATTCAACTTCCATTTTTATTCAATTTACTTTTCTATTAAACTTCATTTTTTATTTAATTTCCAAATAGATCGTTAAAGTATAGTGGTTTTTGGATTGAACTTCCATTTTTAATTTTATGCAACTTTCATTTTTATTTTTATTCTACTTCCATTTTTGTTCAATTTACTTTTCTGTTAAACTTCCTTTTTTATTTAATTTCCAAATAGATCGTTAAGGTATAGTGGTTTCGGGATTGAACTTCCGCTTTTAATTTTCTGGAACTTTCCTTTTTATTTTTATTCTACTTCCATTTTTATTCAATTTACTTTTCTATGAAACTTCCTTTTTTATTTAATTTCCAAATAGATCGTTAAGGTATAGTGGTTTCTGGATTGAACTTCCATATTTCATTTTCTGCAACTTTCATTTTTATTTTTATTCAAATTGCATTTTTATTCAATTTACTTTTCTATTAAACTTTCTTTTTTATTTAATTTCCAAATAGATCGTTAAGGTATAGTGGTTTCTGGATTGAACTTCCACTTTTAATTTTATGCAACCTTCATTTTTATTTTTATTCTACTGCCATTTTAATTCAATTTACTTTTTCTATTAACTTCCTTTTTTATTTAATTTCCAAATAGATCGTTATGGTATAGCGGTTTCGGGATTGAACTTCCATATTTAATTTTCTTCAACTTTCATTTTTATTTTTATTCAACTTCCATTTTTATGCAATTTACTTTTCTATTAAACTTTCTTTTTTATTTAATTTCCAAATAGATCGTTAAGGTATAGTGGTTTTTGGATTGAACTTTCATATTTAATTTTCTGCAACTTCCATTTTTATTTTTATTCAACTTCCATTTTTATTCTATTTACCTTTCTATTAAACTTCCATTTTTATTTAATTTCCAAATAGATGGTTAAGGTATAGTGTTTTTGGGATTGAACTTCCATGTTTAATTTTATGAAACTTTCATTTTTATTTTTATTCAACTTCTAGTTTTATACAATTTACTTTTCTATTAAACTTAGTTTTTTATTCAATTTCCAAATGGATCGTTAAGGTATAGTGGTTTCTGGATTGAACTTCCATATTTAATTTTCTGCAACTTTCATTTTTATTTTTATTCAACTTCTATTTTTATACAATTTACTTTTCTATTAGACTTCCTTTTTTCATTTAATTTCCAAATAGATCGTTAAGGTATAGCGGTTTCTGGATTGAACTTCCATATTTAATTTTCTGCAACTTCCATTTTTATTTTTATTCAACTTCCATTTTTACTCAATTTACTTTTCTATAAAACTTCCTTTTTTTATTTAATTTCCAAATAGATCGTTAAGGTATAGTGGTTTCTGGATTGAACTTCCATATTTAATTTTCTGCAACTTCCATTTTTATTTTTATTCAACTTCCATTTTTATTCAATTTACTTTTCTATTAAACTTCCTTTTTTATTTATTTTCCAAATAGATCGTTAAAGTACAGTGGTTTTTTGATTGAACTTCCATTTTTGATTTTATGCAACTTTCATTTTTATTTTTATTCTACTTCCATTTTATGCAATTTACTTTTCTATTAAACTGCCTTTTTTTATTTAATTTCCAAATAGATCGTTAAGGTATAGTGGTTTCGGGATTGAACTTCCATGTTTAATTTTCTGCAACTTTCATTTTTATTTTTATTCAACTTCTATTTTTATACAATTTACTTTTCTATTAAACTTAGTTTTTTATTCAATTTCCAAATAGATCATTAAGGTATAGTGGTTTTTGGATTGAACTTCCATATTTAATTTTCTGCAACTTTCATTTTTAATTTTATTCAACTTCTATTTTTATACAATTTACTTTTCTATTAGACTTCCTTTTTTTATTTAATTTCCAAATAGATCGTTAAGGTATAGCGGTTTCTGGATTGAACTTCCATATTTAATTTTCTGCAACTTCCATTTTTATTTTTATTCAACTTCCATTTTTATTCAATTTACTTTTCTATGAAACTTCATTTTTTATTTAATTTCCAAATAGATCGTTAAAATATAGTGGTTTTTGGATTGAACTTCCATTTTTAATTTTATGCAACTTTCATTTTTATTTTTATTCTACTTCCATTTTTGTTCAATTTACGTTTCTGTTAAACTTCCTTTTTTATTTAATTTCCAAATAGATCGTTAAGGTATAGTGGTTTCGGGATTGAACTTCCGCTTTTAATTTTCTGGAACTTTCCTTTTTATTTTTATTCTACTTCCATTTTTATTCAATTTACTTTTCTATGAAACTTCCTTTTTTATTTAATTTCCAAATAGATCGTTAAGGTATAGTGGTTTCTGGATTGAACTTCCATATTTCATTTTCTCCAACTTTCATTTTTATTTTTATTCAAATTGCATTTTTATTCAATTTACTTTTCTATTAAACTTTCTTTTTTATTTAATTTCCAAATAGATCGTTAAGGTATAGTGGTTTCTGGATTGAACTTCCATTTTTAATTTTATGCAACCTTCATTTTTATTTTTATTCTACTTCCATTTTAATTCAATTTACTTTTTCTATTAAACTTCCTTTTTTATTTAATTTCCAAATAGATCGTTATGGTATAGCGGTTTCGGGATTGAACTTCCATATTTAATTTTCTTCAACTTTCATTTTTATTTTTATTCAACTTCCATTTTTATGCAATTTACTTTTCTATTAAACTTTCTTTTTTATTTAATTTCCAAATAGATCGTTAAGGTATAGTGGTTTTTGGATTGAACTTTCATATTTAATTTTCTGCAACTTCCATTTTTATTTTTATTCAACTTCCATTTTTATTCTATTTACCTTTCTATTAAACTTCCATTTTTATTTAATTTCCAAATAGATGGTTAAGGTATAGTGTTTTTGGGATTGAACTTCCATGTTTAATTTTATGAAACTTTCATTTTTATTTTTATTCAACTTCTATTTTTATACAATTTACTTTTCTATTAAACTTAGTTTTTTATTCAATTTCCAAATAGATCATTAAGGTATAGTGGTTTCTGGATTGAACTTCCATATTTAATTTTCTGCAACTTTCATTTTTATTTTTATTCAACTTCTATTTTTATACAATTTACTTTTCTATTAGACTTCCTTTTTTTATTTAATTTCCAAATAGATCGTTAAGGTATAGCGGTTTCTGGATTGAACTTCCATATTTAATTTTCTGCAACTTCCATTTTTATTTTTATTCAACTTCCATTTTTACTCAATTTACTTTTCTATAAAACTTCCTTTTTTTATTTAATTTCCAAATAGATCGTTAAGGTATAGTGGTTTCTGGATTGAACTTCCATATTTAATTTTCTGCAACTTCCATTTTTATTTTTATTCAACTTCCATTTTTATTCAATTTACTTTTCTATTAAACTTCCTTTTTTATTTATTTTCCAAATAGATCGTTAAAGTACAGTGGTTTTTTGATTGAACTTCCATTTTTGATTTTATGCAACTTTCATTTTTATTTTTATTCTACTTCCATTTTATGCAATTCACTTTTCTATTAAACTGCCTTTTTTTATTTAATTTCCAAATAGATCGTTAAGGTATAGTGGTTTCGGGATTGAAGTTCCATGTTTAATTTTCTGCAACTTTCATTTTTATTTTTATTCAACTTCTATTTTTATACAATTTACTTTTCTATTAAACTTAGTTTTTTATTCAATTTCCAAATAGATCATTAAGGTATAGTGGTTTCTGGATTGAACTTCCATATTTAAGTTTCTGCAACTTTCATTTTTAATTTTATTCAACTTCTATTTTTATACAATTTACTTTTCTATTAGACTTCCTTTTTTTATTTAATTTCCAAATAGATCGTTAAGGTATAGCGGTTTCTGGATTGAACTTCCATATTTAATTTTCTGCAACTTCCATTTTTATTTTTATTCAACTTCCATTTTTATTCAATTTACTTTTCTATTAAACTTCATATTTTATTTAATTTCCAAATAGATCGTTAAAGTATAGTGGTTTTTGGATTGAACTTCCATTTTTAATTTTATGCAACTTTCATTTTTATTTTTATTCTACTTCCATTTTTGTTCAATTTACTTTTCTGTTAAACTTCCTTTTTTATTTAATTTCCAAATAGATCGTTAAGGTATAGTGGTTTCGGGATTGAACTTCCGCTTTTAATTTTCTGGAACTTTCCTTTTTATTTTTATTCTACTTCCATTTTTATTCAATTTACTTTTCTATGAAACTTCCTTTTTTATTTAATTTCCAAATAGATCGTTAAGGTATAGTGGTTTCTGGATTGAACTTCCATATTTCATTTTCTGCAACTTTCATTTTTATTTTTATTCAAATTGCATTTTTATTCAATTTACTTTTCTATTAAACTTTCTTTTTTATTTAATTTCCAAATAGATCGTTATGGTATAGTGGTTTCTGGATTGAACTTCCATTTTTAATTTTATGCGACCTTCATTTTTATTTTTATTCTTCTTCCATGTTAATTCAATTTACTTTTTCTATTAAACTTCATTTTTTATTTAATTTCCAAATAGATCGTTATGGTATAGCGGTTTCGGGATTGAACTTCCATATTTAATTTTCTTCAACTTTCATTTTTATTTTTATTCAACTTCCATTTTTATGCAATTTACTTTTCTATTAAACTTTCTTTTTTATTTAATTTCCAAATAGATCGTTAAGGTATAGTGGTTTTTGGATTGAACTTTCATATTTAATTTTCTGCAACTTCCATTTTTATTTTTATTCAACTTCCATTTTTATTCTATTTACCTTTCTATTAAGCTTTAATTTTCATTTAATTTCCAAATAGATGGTTAAGGTATAGTGTTTTTGGGATTGAACTTCCATGTTTAATTTTATGAAACTTTCATTTTTATTTTTATTCAACTTCTATTTTTATACAATTTACTTTTCTATTAAACTTAGTTTTTTATTCAATTTCCAAATAGATCATTACGGTATAGTGGTTTCTGGATTGAACTTCCATATTTAATTTTCTGCAACTTTCATTTTTATTTTTATTCAACTTCTATTTTTATACAATTTACTTTTCTATTAGACTTCCTTTTTTTATTTAATTTCCAAATAGATCGTTAAGGTATAGCGGTTTCTGGATTGAACTTCCATATTTAATTTTCTGCAACTTCCATTTTTATTTTTATTCAACTTCCATTTTTACTCAATTTACTTTTCTATTAAACTTCCTTTTTTTATTTAATTTCCAAATAGATCGTTAAGGTATAGTGGTTTCTGGATTGAACTTCCATATTTAATTTTCTGCAACTTCCA
Organism: Camellia sinensis; assembly: GCF_055761805.1. Classification (NCBI taxonomy): domain Eukaryota; kingdom Viridiplantae; phylum Streptophyta; class Magnoliopsida; order Ericales; family Theaceae; genus Camellia; species Camellia sinensis. The sequence goes on along the minus strand of NW_028128987.1, from coordinate 40,858,730 downwards.
TTTTTATTTTTATTCAACTTCCATTTTTATTCAATTTACTTTTCTATTAAACTTCCTTTTTTATTTAATTTCCAAATAGATCGTTAAAGTATAGTGGTTTTTTGATTGAACTTCCATTTTTGATTTTATGCAACTTTCATTTTTATTTTTATTCTACTTCCATTTTATTTAATTTCCAAATAGATCGTTAAGGTATAGTGGTTTCGGGATTGAAGTTCCATGTTTAATTTTCTGCAACTTTCATTTTTATTTTTATTCAACTTCTATTTTTATACAATTTACTTTTCTATTAAACTTAGTTTTTTATTCAATTTCCAAATAGATCATTAAGGTATAGTGGTTTCCGGATTGAACTTCCATATTTAATTTTCTGCAACTTTCATTTTTAATTTTATTCAACTTCTATTTTTATACAATTTACTTTTCTATTAGACTTCCTTTTTTTATTTAATTTCCAAATAGATCGTTAAGGTATAGCGGTTTCTGGATTGAACTTCCATATTTAATTTTCTGCAACTTCCATTTTTATTTTTATTCAACTTCCATTTTTATTCAATTTACTTTTCTATTAAACTTCATTTTTTATTTAATTTCCAAATAGATCGTTAAAGTATAGTGGTTTTTGGATTGAACTTCCATTTTTAATTTTATGCAACTTTCATTTTTATTTTTATTCTACTTCCATTTTTGTTCAATTTACTTTTCTGTTAAACTTCCTTTTTTATTTAATTTCCAAATAGATCGTTAAGGTATAGTGGTTTCGGGATTGAACTTCCGCTTTTAATTTTCTGGAACTTTCCTTTTTATTTTTATTCTACTTCCATTTTTATTCAATTTACTTTTCTATGAAACTTCCTTTTTTATTTAATTTCCAAATAGATCGTTAAGGTATAGTGGTTTCTGGATTGAGCTTCCATATTTCATTTTCTGCAACTTTCATTTTTATTTTTATTCAAATTGCATTTTTATTCAATTTACTTTTCTATTAAACTTTCTTTTTTATTTAATTTCCAAATAGATCGTTAAGGTATAGTGGTTTCTGGATTGAACTTCCACTTTTAATTTTATGCAACCTTCATTTTTATTTTTATTCTACTTCCATTTTAATTCAATTTACTTTTTCTATTAAACTTCCTTTTTTATTTAATTTCCAAATAGATCGTTATGGTATAGCGGTTTCGGGATTGTACTTCCATATTTAATTTTCTTCAACTTTCATTTTTATTTTTATTCAACTTCCATTTTTATGAAATTTACTTTTCTATTAAACTTTCTTTTTTATTTAATTTCCAAATAGATCGTTAAGGTATAGTGGTTTTGGATTGAACTTTCATATTTAATTTTCTGCAACTTCCATTTTTATTTTTATTCGACTTCCATTTTTATTCTATTTACCTTTCTATTAAACTTCCATTTTTATTTAATTTCCAAATAGATGGTTAAGGTATAGTGTTTTTGGGATTGAACTTCCTTGTTTAATTTTATGCAACTTTCATTTTTATTTTTATTCAACTTCCATTTTTATTCAATTTACTTTTCTATTAAACTTCCTTTTTTATTTAATTTCCAAATAGATCGTTAAGGTATAGTGGTTTCTGGATTGAACTTCCATATTTATTTTTATGCAACTTTCATTTTTAATTTTATTCAACTTCCATTTTTATTCGATTTACTTTTCTATTAAACTTACTTTTTTATTTAATTTCCAAATAAATCGTTAAAGTATAGTGGTTTTTGGATTGAAATTCCATTTTTAATTTTATGCAACTTTGTTTTTTATTTTTATTCTACTTGCATTTTTGTTCAATTTACTTTTCTGTTAAACTTCCTTTTTTATTTAATTTCTAAATAGATCGTTAAGGTATAGTGGTTTCGGGATTGAACTTCCGCTTTTAATTTTCTGGAACTTTCCTTTTTATTTTTATTCTACTTCCATTTTTATTCAATTTACTTTTCTATTAAACTCCTTTTTTTTATTTAATTTCCAAATAGATCGTTAAGGTATAGTGGTTTCGGGATTGAACTTCCATATTTAATTTTCTGCAACTTTCATTTTTAATTTCGTTCAACTTCCATTTTTATTCGATTTACTTTTCTATTAAACTTCATTTTTTATTTAATTTCCAAATAGATCGTTAAAGTATAGTGGTTTTGGGATTGAACTTCCATATTTAATTTTATGCAACTTTCATTTTTAATTTTCTTCAACTTCCATTTTTATGCAATTTACTTTTCTATTAAACTTCCTTTTTTTATTTAATTTCCAAATAGATCGTTAAGATATAGTGGTTTCTGGATTGAACTTCCACATTTAATTTTATGCAACTTTCATTTTCAATTTTATTCAAATTCCATTTTTATTCGATTTAGTTTTCTATTAAACTTCATTTTTTATTTAATTTCCAAATAGATCGTTAAAGTATAGTTGTTTTTGTATTCAACATCCTTTTTTAATTTTACGCAACTTTCTTTTTTATTTTTATTCTACTTCCATTTTTGTTCAATTTACTTTTCTGTTAAACTTTCTTTTTTATTTAATTTCCAAATAGATCGTTAAGGTATAGTGGTTTGGGGATTGAACTTCCGCTTTTAATTTTCTGGAACTTTCCTCTTTATTTTTATTCTACTTCCATTTTTATTCAATTTACTTTTCTATTAAACTTCCTTTTTTATTTAATTTCCAAATAGATCGTTAAATTATAGTGGTTTTTGGATTGAACTTCCATATTTAATTTTCTGCGACTTTCATTTTTATTTTTCTTCAACTTCCATTTTTATGCAATTTACTTTCCTATTAAACTTCCTTTTTTTATTTAATTTCCAAATAGATCGTTAAGATATAGTGGTTTCTGGATTGAACTTCCATATTTAATTTTATGCAACTTTCATTTTCAATTTTATTCAACTTCCATTTTTATTCGATTTACTTTTCTATTAAACTTCATTTTTTATTTAATTTCCAAATAGATCGTTCACGTATAATGGTTTTTGGATTGAACTTCCATTTTTAATTTTATGCAACTTTCTTTTTTATTTTTATTCTACTTCCATTTTTGTTCAATTTACTTTTCTGTTAAACTTCCTTTTTTATTTAATTTCCAAATAGATCGTTAAGGTATAGTGGTTTCGGGATTGAACTTCCGCTTTTAATTTTCTGGAACTTTCCTTTTTATTTTTATTCTACTTCCATTTTTATTCAATTTACTTTTCTATGAAACTTCCTTTTTTATTTAATTTCCAAATAGATCGTTAAGATATAGTGGTTTCTGGATTGAACTTCCATATTTCATTTTCTGCAACTTTCACTTTTATTTTTATTCAAATTGCATTTTTATTCAATTTGCTTTTCTATTAAACTTTCTTTTTTATTTAATTTCCAAATAGATCGTTAAGGTATAGTGGTTTCTGGATTGAACTTCCATTTTTAATTTTATGCAACCTTCATTTTTATTTTTATTCTACTTCCATTTTAATTCAATTTACTTTTTCTATTAAACTTCCTTTTTTATTTAATTTCGAAATAGATCGTTATGGTATAGCGGTTTCGGGATTGAACTTCCATATTTAATTTTCTGCAACTTTCATTTTTATTTTTATTCAACTTCCATTTTTATGCAATTTACTTTTCTATAAAACTTTCTTTTTTATTTAGTTTCCAAATAGATCGTTAAGGTATAGTGGTTTTTGGATTGAAGTTTCATATTTAATTTTCTGCAACTTCCATTTTTATTTTTATTCAACTTCCATTTTTATTCTATTTACCTTTCAATTAAACTTCCTTTTTTATTTAATTTCCAAATAGATGGTTAAGGTATAGTGTTTTTGGGATTGAACTTCCATGTTTAATTTTATGCAACTTTCATTTTAATTTTTATTCAACTTCCATTTTTATTCAATTTACTTTTCTATTAAACTTCCTTTTTGATTTAATTTCCAAATAGATCGTTAAGGTATAGTGGTTTCTGGATTGAACTTCCATATTTATTTTTATGCAACTTTCATTTTTAATTTTATTCAACTTCCATTTTTATTCGATTTACTTTTCTATTAAACTTACTTTTTTATTTAATTTCCAAATAAATCGTTAAAGTATAGTGGTTTTTGGATTGAAGTTCCATTTTTAATTTTATGCAACTTTGTTTTTTATTTTTTTTCTACTTGCATTTTTGTTCAATTTACTTTTCTGTTAAACTTCCTTTTTTATTTAATTTCTAAATAGATCGTTAAGGTATAGTGGTTTCGGGATTGAACTTCCGCTTTTAATTTTCTGGAACTTTCCTTTTTATTTTTATTCTACTTCCATTTTTATTCAATTTACTTTTCTATTAAACTCCTTTTTTTTATTTCATTTCCAAATAGATCGTTAAGGTATAGTGGTTTCGGGATTGAACTTCCATATTTAATTTTATGCAACTTTCATTTTTAATTTCGTTCAACTTCCATTTTTATTCGATTTACTTTTCTATTAAACTTCATTTTTTATTTAATTTCCAAATAGATCGTTAAAGTATAGTGGTTTTGGGATTGAACTTCCATATTTAATTTTATGCAACTTTCATTTTTAATTTTCTTCAACTTCCATTTTTATGCAATTTACTTTTCTATTAAACTTCCTTTTTTTATTTAATTTCCAAATAGATCGTTAAGATATAGTGGTTTCTGGATTGAACTTCCATATTTAATTTTATGCAACTTTCATTTTCAATTTTATTCAAATTCCATTTTTATTCGATTTACTTTTCTATTAAACTTCATTTTTTATTTAATTTCCAAATAGATCGTTAAGGTATAGTTGTTTTTGGATTCAACTTCCATTTTTAATTTTACGCAACTTTCTTTTTTATTTTTATTCTACTTCCATTTTTGTTCAATTTACTTTTCTGTTAAACTTCCTTTTTTATTTAATTTCCAAATAGATCGTTAAGGTATAGTGGTTTGGGGATTGAACTTCCGCTTTTAATTTTCTGGAACTTTCCTCTTTATTTTTCTTCTACTTCCATTTTTATTCAATTTACTTTTCTATTAAACTTCCTTTTTTATTTAATTTTCAAATAGATCGTTAAAGTATAGTGGTTTTTGGATTGAACTTCCATATTTAATTTTCTGCAACTTTCATTTTTATTTTTCTTCAACTTCCATTTTTATGCAATTTACTTTCCTATTAAACTTCCTTTTTTTATTTAATTTCCAAATAGATCGTTAAGATATAGTGGTTTCTGGATTGAACTTCCATATTTAATTTTATGCAACTTTCATTTTCAATTTTATTCAACTTCCATTTTTATTCGATTTACTTTTCTATTGAACTTCATTTTTTATTTAATTTCCAAATAGATCGTTCACGTATAATGGTTTTTGGATTGAACTTCCATTTTTAATTTTATGCAACTTTCTATTTTATTTTTATTCTACTTCCATTTTTGTTCAATTTACTTTTCTGTTAAACATCCTTTTTTATTTAATTTCCAAATAGATCGTTAAGGTATAGTGGTTTCGGGATTGAACTTCCGCTTTTAATTTTCTGGAACTTTCCTTTTTATTTTTATTCTACTTCCATTTTTATTCAATTTACTTTTCTATGAAACTTCCTTTTTTATTTAATTTCCAAATAGATCGTTAAGATATAGTGGTTTCTGGATTGAACTTCCATATTTCATTTTCTGCAACTTTCATTTTTATTTTTATTCAAATTGCATTTTTATTCAATTTGCTTTTCTATTAAACTTTCTTTTTTATTTAATTTCCAAATAGATCGTTAAGGTATAGTCGTTTCTGGATTGAACTTCCATTTTTAATTTTATGCAACCTTCATTTTTATTTTTATTCTACTTCCATTTTAATTTAATTTACTTTTTCTATTAAACTTCCTTTTTTATTTAATTTCCAAATAGATCGTTATGGTATAGCGGTTTCGGGATTGAACTTCCATATTTAATTTTCTGCAACTTCCATTTTTATTTTTATTCAACTTCCATTTTTATTCAATTTACTTTTCTATTAAACTTCCTTTTTTATTTAATTTCCAAATAGATCGTTAAAGTATAGTGGTTTCTGGATTGAACTTCCATTTTTAATTTTATGCAACTTTCATTTTTATTTTTATTCTACTTCCATTTTATGCAATTTACTTTTCTATTAAACTGCCTTTTTTTATTTAATTTCCAAATAGATCGTTAAGGTATAGTGGTTTCGGGATTGAAGTTCCATGTTTAATTTTCGGCAACTTTCATTTTTATTTTTATTCAACTTCTATTTTTATACAATTTACTTTTCTATTAAACTTAGTTTTTTATTCAATTTCCAAATAGATCATTAAGGTATAGTGGTTTCTGGATTGAACTACCATATTTAATTTTCTGCAACTTTCATTTTTATTTTTATTCAACTTCTATTTTTATACAATTTACTTTTCTATTAGACTTCCTTTTTTTATTTAATTTCCAAATAGATCGTTAAGGTATAGCGGTTTCTGGATTGAACTTCCATATTTAATTTTCTGCAACTTCCATTTTTATTTTTATTCAACTTCCATTTTTATTCAATTTACTTTTCTATTAAACTTCCTTTTTTATTTAATTTCCAAATAGATCGTTAAAGTATAGTGGTTTTTGGATTGAACTTCCATTTTTAATTTTATGCAACTTTCATTTTTATTTTTATTCTACTTCCATTTTTGTTCAATTTACTTTTCTGTTAAACTTCTTTTTTTATTTAATTTCTAAATAGATCGTTAAGGTATAGTGGTTTCGGGATTGAACTTCCGCTTTTAATTTTCTGGAACTTTCCTTTTTATTTTTATTCTACTTCCATTTTTATTCAATTTACTTTTCTATTAAACTTCCTTTTTTATTAAATTTCCAAATAGATCGTTAAGGTATAGTGGTTTCTGGATTGAACTTCCATATTTAATTTTATGCAACTTTCATTTTTAATTTCGTTCAACTTCCATTTTTATTCGATTTACTTTTCTATTAAACTTCATTTTTTATTTAATTTCCAAATAGATCGTTAAAGTATAGTGGTTTTTGGATTGAACTTCCATATTTAATTTTATGCAACTTTCATTTTTAGTTTTCTTCAACTTCCATTTTTATGCAATTTACTTTTCTATTAAACTTCCTTTTTTTATTTAATTTCCAAATAGATCGTTAAGATATAGTGGTTTCTGGATTGAACTTCCATATTTAATTTTATGCAACTTTCATTTTCAATTTTATTCAAATTCCATTTTTATTCGATTTACTTTTCTATTAAACTTCATTTTTTATTTAATTTCCAAATAGATCGTTAAAGTATAGTTGTTTTTGGATTCAACTTCTATTTTTAATTTTATGCAACTTTCTTTTTTATTTTTATTCTACTTCCATTTTTGTTCAATTTACTTTTCTGTTAAACTTCCTTTTTTATTTAATTTCCAAATAGATCGTTAAGGTATAGTGGTTTCGGGATTGAACTTCCGCTTTTAATTTTCTGCAACTTTCCTCTTTATTTTTATTCTACTTCCATTTTTATTCAATTTACTTTTCTATTAAACTTCATTTTTTATTTAATATCCAAATAGATCGTTAAAGTATAGTGGTTTTTGGATTGAACTTCCATATTTAATTTTCTGCAACTTTCATTTTTATTTTTCTTCAACTTCCATTTTTATGCAATTTACTTTTCTATTAAACTTCCTTTTTTTATTTAATTTCCAAATAGATCGTTAAGATATAGTGGTTTCTGGATTGAACTTCCATATTTAATTTTATGCAACTTTCAATTTCAATTTTATTCAACTTCCATTTTTATTCGATTTACTTTTCTATTAAACTTCATTTTTTATTTAATTTCCAAATAGATCGTTAACGTATAATGGTTTTTGGATTGAACTTCCATTTTTAATTTTATGCAACTTTCTTTTTTATTTTTATTCTACTTCCATTTTTGTTCAATTTACTTTTCTGTTAAACTTCCTTTTTTATTTAATTTCCAAATAGATCGTTAAGGTATAGTGGTTTCGGGATTGAACTTCCGCTTTTAATTTTCTGGAGCTTTCCTTTTTATTTTTATTCTACTTCCATTTTTATTCAATTTACTTTTCTATGAAACTTCCTTTTTTTATTTAATTTCCAAATAGATCGTTAAGGTATAGTGGTTTCTGGATTGAACTTCCATATTTCATTTTCTGCAACTTTCATTTTTATTTTTATTCAAATTGCATTTTTATTCAATTTGCTTTTCTAATAAACTTTCTTTTTTATTTAATTTCCAAATAGATCGTTAAGGTATAGTGGTTTCTGGATTGAACTTCCATTTTTAATTTTATGCAACCTTCATTTTTATTTTTATTCTACTTCCATTTTAATTCAATTTACTTTTTCTATTAAACTTCCTTTTTTATTTAATTTCCAAATAGATCGTTATGATATAGCGGTTTCGGGATTTAACTTCCATATTTAATTTTCTGAAACTTTCATTTTTATTTTTATTCAACTTCCATTTTTATGCAATTTACTTTTCTATTAAACTTCCTTTTTTATTTAATTTCCAAATAGATCGTTAAGGTATAGTGGTTTTTAGATTGAACTTCCATATTTAATTTTCTGCAACTTCCATTTTTATTTTTATTCAACTTCCATTTTTATTCTTTTTACCTTTCAATTAAACTTCCTTTTTTATTTAATTTCCAAATAGTTGGTTAAGGTATAGTGTTTTTGGGATTGAACTTCCATGTTTAATTTTATGCAACTTTCATTTTTATTTTTATTCAACTTCCATTTTTATTCAATTTACTTTTCTATTAAACTTCCTTTTTTTATTTAATTTCCAAATAGATCGTTAAGGTATAGTGGTTTCTGGATTGAACTTCCATATTTATTTTTATGCAACTTTCATTTTTTATTTTATTCAACTTCCATTTTTATTCGATTTACTTTTCTAATAAACTTACTTTTTTATTTAATTTCCAAATAGATCGTTAAAGTATTGTGGTTTTTGGATTGAACTTCCATTTTTAATTTTATGCAACTTTCTTTTTTTATTTTTATTCTACTTGCATTTTTGTTCAATTTACTTTTCTGTTAAACTTCCTTTTTTATTTAATTTCCAAATAGATCGTTAAGGTATAGTGGTTTCGGGATTGAACTTCCGCTTTTAATTTTCTGGAACTTTCCTTTTTATTTTTATTCTACTTCCATTTTTATTCAATTTACTTTTCTATTAAACTTCCTTTTTTGTTTAATTTCCAAATAGATCGTTAAGGTATAGTGGTTTCTGGATTGAACTTCCATATTTAATTTTATGCAACTTTCATTTTTAATTTCATTCAACTTCCGTTTTTATTCGATTTACTTTTCTATTAAACTTCATTTTTTATTTAATTTCCAAATAGATCGTTAAAGTATAGTGGTTTTTGGATTGAAGTTCCAAATTTAATTTTATGCAACTTTCATTTTTAATTTTCTTCAACTTCCATTTTTATGCAATTTACTTTTCTATTAAACTTCCTTTTGTTATTTAATTTCCAAATAGATCGTTAAGATATAGTGGTTTCTGGATTGAACTTCCATATTTAATTTTATGCAACTTTCATTTTCAATTTTATTCAAATTCCATTTTTATTCGATTTGCTTTTCTATTAAACTTCATTTTTTATTTAATTTCCAAATAGATCGTTAAAGTATAGTTGTTTTTGGATTCAACTTCCATTTTTAATTTTATGCAACTTTCTTTTTTATTTTTATTCTACTTCCATTTTTGTTCAATTTACTTTTCTGTTAAACTTCCTTTTTTTATTTAATTTCCAAATAGATCGTTAAGGTATAGTGGTTTCGGGATTGAACTTCCGCTTTTAATTTTCTGGAACTTTCCCCTTTATTTTTATTCTACTTCCATTTTTATTCAATTTACTTTTCTATTAAACTTCCTTTTTTATTTAATTTCCAAATAGATCGTTAAAGTATAGTGGTTTTTGGATTGAACTTCCATATTTAATTTTCTGCAACTTTCATTTTTATTTTTCTTCAACTTCCATTTTTATGCAATTTACTTTTCTATTAAACTTCCTTTTTTTATTTAATTTCCAAATAGATCGTTAAGATATAGTGATTTCTGGATTGAACTTCCATATTTAATTTTATGCAACTTTCATTTTCAATTTTATTCAACTTCCATTTTTATTCGATTTACTTTTCTATTAAACTTCCTTTTTTATTTAATTTCCATATAGATCGTTAACGTATAATGGTTTTTGGATTGAACTTCCATTTTTAATTTTATGCAACTTTCTTTTTTATTTTTATTCTACTTCCATTTTTGTTCCATTTACTTTTCTGTTAAACTTCCTTTTTTATTTAATTTCCAAATAGATCGTTAAGGTATAGTGGTTTCGGGATTGAACTTCCGCTTTTAATTTTCTGGAACTTTCCTTTTTATTTTTATTCTACTTCCATTTTTATTCAATTTACTTTTCTATGAAACTTCCTTTGTTATTTAATTTCCAAATAGATCGTTAAGGTATAATGGTTTCTGGATTGAACTTCCATATTTTATTTTCTGCAACTTTCATTTTTATTTTAATTCAAATTGCATTTTTATTCAATTTACTTTTCTATTAAACTTTCTTTTTTATTTAATTTCCAAATAGATCGTTAAGGTATAGTGGTTTCTGAAGTGAACTTCCATTTTTAATTTTATGCAACCTTCATTTTTATTTTTATTCGACTTCCATTTTAATTGAATTTACTTTTTCTATTAAACTTTCTTTTTTATTTAATTTCCAAATAGATCGTTATGGTATAGCGGTTTCGGGATTGAACTTCCATATTTAATTTTCTGCAACTTTAATTTTTATTTTTATTCAACTTCCATTTTTATTCTATTTACCTTTCTATTAAACTTCCATTTTTATGCAATTTACTTTTCTATTAAACTTCATTTTTTATTTAATTTCCAAATAGATCGTTAAAGTATAGTGGTTTTTGGATTGAACTTCCATTTTTAATTTTATGCAACTTTCTTTTTTATTTTTATTCTTCTTCCATTTTTGTTCAATTTACTTTTCTGTCAAACTTCCTTTTTATTTAATTTCCAAATAGATCGTTAAGGTATAGTGGTTTCGGGATTGAACCTCCGCTTTTAATTTTCTGGAACTTTCCTTTTTATTTTTATTCTACTTCCATTTTTATTCAATTTACTTTTTTATTAAACTTCCTCTTTTATTTAATTTCCAAATAGATCGTTAAGGCATAGTGGTTTCTGGATTGAACTTCCATATTTAATTTTATGCAACTTTCATTTTTTATTTTATTCAACTTCCATTTTTATTCGATTTAGTTTTCCATTAAACTTCATTTTTTATTTAATTTCCAAATAGATCGTTAAAGTATAGTGGATTTTGGATTGAACTTCCATATTTAATTTTATGCAACTTTCATTTTTAATTTTCTTCAACTTCCATTTTTATGCAATTTACTTTTCTATTAAACTTCTTTTTTTTTATTTAATTTCCAAACAGATCGTTAAGATATAGTGGTTTCTGGATTGAACTTCCATATTTAATTTTATGCAACTTTCATTTTCAATTTTATTCAAATTCCATTTTTATTCGATTTACTTTTCTATTAAACTTCATTTTTTATTTAATTTCCAAATAGATCGTTAGAGTATAGTGGTTTTTGGATTGAACTTCTATTTTTAATTTTATGCAACTTTCTTTTTTATTTTTATTTTATTTCCATTTTTGTTCAATTTACTTTTCTGTTAAACTTCCTTTTTTATTTAATTTCCAAATTGATCGTTAAGGTATAGTGGTTTCGGGATTGAACTTCCGCTTTTAATTTTCTGGAACTTTCCTTTTTATTTTTATTCTACTTCCATTTTTATTCAATTTACTTTTCTATTAAACTTCCTTTTTTATTTAATTTCCAATAGATCGTTAAGGTATAGTGGTTTCTGGATTGAACTTCCATATTTAATTTTATGCAACTTTCATTTTTAATTTTATTCAACTTCCATTTTTATTCGATTTACTTTTCTATTAAACTTCATTTTTTATTTAATTTCCAAATAGATCGTTAAAGTATAGTGGTTTTTGGATTGAACTTCCATATTTAATTTTATGCAACTTTCATTTTTAATTTTCTTCAACTTCCATTTTTATGCTATTTACTTTTCTATTAAACTTCCTTTTTTTATTTAATTTCCAAATAGATCGTTAGAGTATAGTGGTTTTTGGATTAAACTTCCATTTTTAATTTTATGCAACTTTCTTTTTTATTTTTATTCTACTTCCATTTTTGTTCAATTTACTTTTCTGTTAAACTTCCTTTTTTATTTAATTTCCAAATAGATCGTTAAGGTATAGTGGTTTCGGGATTGAACTTCCGCTTTTAATTTTCTACAACTTTCCTCTTTATTTTTCTTCTACTTCCATTTTTATTCAATTTACTTTTCTATGAAACTTCCTTTTTTATTTAATTTCCAAATAGATCGTTAAGGTATAGTGGTTTCTAGATTGAACTTCCATATTTCATTTTCTGCAACTTGCATTTTTATTTTTATTCCAATTCCATTTTTATTCAATTTACTTTTCTATTAAAGTTTCTCTTTTATTTAATTTCCAAATAAATCGTTAAGGTATAGTGGTTTCTGGATTGAACTTCCATTTTTAATTTTATGCAACCTTCATTTTTATTTTTATTCTTCGTCCATTTTAATTTAATTTACTTTTTCTATTAAACTTCCTTTTTTATTTAATTTCCAAATAGATCGTTATGGTATAGTGGTTTCAGGATTGAACTTCCATAATTAATTTTCTGCAACTTTCATTTTTATTTTTATTCAACTTCCATTTTTATGCAATTTACTTTTCTATTAAACTTCCTTTTTTATTTAATTTCCAAATAGATCGTTAAGGTATAGTGGTTTTTGGATTGAACTTTCATATTTAATTTTCTGCAACTTCCATTTTTATTTTTATTCAACTTCCATTTTTATTCAATTTACTTTTCTATTAAACTACCTTTTTTATTTAATTTCCAAATAGATCAATAAAGTATAGTCGTTTTTGGATTGAACTTCCATTTTTAATTTTTTACAACTTTCATTTTTATTTTTTTTCTACTTCCATTTTATGCAATTTACTTTTCTATTAAACTTGCTTTTTTATTTAATTTCCAAATGGATCGTTAAGGTATAGTCGTTTCTGGATTGAACTTCCATATTTAATTTTCGGCAACTCCCATTTTTAGTTTTATTCAATTTCTATTTTTATTCAATTTACTTTTCTATTAAACTTGTTTTTTTATTTCAGTTCCAAATAGATCGTTAAAGTATAGTGGTTTTTGGATTGAACTTCCATTTTTAATTTTTTGCAACTTTCATTTTTATTTTTATTCTACTACCATTTTATGCAATTTACTTTTCTATTAAACTTCCTTTTTTTATTTAACTTCCAAATAAATTGTTAAGGAATAGTGGTTTCTGGATTGAACTTCCATATTTAATTTTCTGCAACTTCCATTTTTATTTTTATTCAACTTCCACTTTTATTCAATTTACTTTTCTATTACACTTCCTTTCTTATTTAATTTCCAAATAGATCGTTAAAGTATAGTGGTTTTTGGATTGAACTTCCATTTTTAATTTTATACAACTTTCATTTTTATTTTTATTCTACTTCCATCTTATGCAATTTACTTTTCTATTAAACTTCATTTTTTATTTAATTTCCAAATAGATCGTTAAGGTATAGTGGTTTCTGGATTGAACTTCCATTTTTAATTTTCTGCAACTTCCATTTTTGTTTTTATTCAACTTCCATTTTTATTCAATTTACTTTTCTATTAAACTTCCTTTTTTTATTTAATTTCCAAATAGATCGTTAAGGTATAGTGGTTTCTGGATTGAATTTCCATATTTAATTTTCTGCAACTTTCATTTTTATTTTTATTCAACTTCCATTTTTATTCAATTTACTTTTCTATTAAACTTCCTTTCTTATTTAATTTCCAAATGGATCGTTAAAGTATAGTGGTTTTTGGATTGAACTTCCATTTTTAATTTTATACAACTTTCAGTTTTATTTTTATTCTACTTCCATTTTATGCAATTTACTTTTCTAATAAACTTCATTTTTTATTTAATTTCCAAATAGATCGTTAAAGTATAGTGGTTTCTGGATTGAACTTCCATATTTAATTTTCTGCAACTTCCATTTTTGTTTTTTTTCAACTTCCATTTTTATTCAATTTACTTTTCTATTAAACTTCCTTTCTTATTTAATTTCCAAATAGATCAATAAAGTATAGTCCTTTTTGGATTGAACTTCCATTTTTAATTTTATACAACTTTCATTTTTATTTTTATTCTACTTCCATTTTATGCGATTTACTTTTCTATTAAACTTCCTTTTTTATTTAATTTCCAAATAGATCGTTAAGGTATAGTGGTTTCGGGATTGAACTTCCATGTTTAATTTTCTTCAACTTTCATTTTTATTTTTATTCAACTTCTATTTTTATACAATTTACTTTTCTATTAAACTTCGTTTTTTATTTAATTTCCAAATAGATCATTAAGGTACAGTGGTTTCTCGATTGAACTTCCATATTTAATTTTCTGCAACTATCTTTTTTATTTTCATTCAACTTCTATTTTTATACAATTTACTTTGCTATTAAACTTCCTTTTTTTTTTTAATTTCCAAATAGATCGTTAAGGTATAGCGGTTTCTGGATTGAACTTCCATATTTAATTTTCTGCAACTTCCATTTTTATTTTTATTCAACTTCCATTTTTATTCAATTTACTTTTCTATTAAACTTCCTTTTTTATTTAATTTCCAAATAGATCGTTAAAGTATAGTGGTTTTTAAATTGAACTTCCATTTTTAATTTTATGCAACTTTCATTTTTATTTTTATTCTACTTCCATTTTATGCAATTTATTTTTCTATTAAACTTACTTTTTTATTTAATTTCCAAATAGATCGTAAAGGTATAGTGGTTTCTGGATTGAACTTTCATATTCAATTTTCTGCAACTTTCATTTTTATTTTTATTCAACTTCTATTTTTATACAATTTACTTTTCTATTAAATTTCATTTTTTATTCAATTTCCAAATAGATCATTAAGGTATAGTTGTTTCTGGATTGAACTTCCATATTTAATTTTCCGCAACTTTCACTTTTATTTTTATTCAACTTCCACTCTTATTCAATTTACTTTTCTATTAAACTTCCTTTTTTATTTAATTTCCAAATAGATCGTTAAGGTATAGTGGTTTCTGGATTGAACTTCCATATTTAATTTTCTGCCACTTTCATTTTTATTTTTATTCAACTTCTATTTTTATACAATTTACTTTTCTATTAAACATCCTTTTTTATTTAATTTCCAAATAGATCATTAAGGTATAGTGGTTTCCGGCTTGAACTTCCATATTTAAATCTCTGCAACTTTCATTTTTATTTTTATTCAACTTCCATTTTTATTCAATTTACTTTTCTATTAAACTTCATTTTTTAGATAATTTCCAAATTGATCGTTAAGGTATAGTGGTTTTTGGAATGAACTTCTATTTTTAATTTTATGCAACTTTTATTTTTATTTTTATTCTACTTCCATTTTACGCAATTTACTTTTCTGTTAAACTTCCTTTTTTATTTAATTTCCAAATAGGTCGTTAAGGTATAGTGGTTTCTGGATTGAACTTCCATATTTAATTCTATGCAACTTTCATTTTTAATTTTATTCAACTTCCATTTTTATTCGATTTACTTTTCTATTAAACTTCTTTTTTTATTTAATTTCCAAATAGATCGTTAAAGTACAGTGGTTTTTGGATTGAACTTCCATTTTTAATTTTTTGAAACTTTCTTTTTTATTTTTATTCTACTTCCATTTTTGTTCAATTTACTTTTCCGTTAAACTTCCTTTTTTATTTAATTTCCAAATAGATCGTTAAGGTATAGGGGTTTCGGGATTGAAATTCCATATTTAATTTTCTGCAACTTTCAATTTTATTTTTCTTCAACTTCCATTTTTATGCAATTTACTTTTCTATTAAACTTCCTTTTTTTATTTAATTTCCAAATAGATCGTTAATGTATAGCGGTTTCTGGATTGAACTTCCATATTTAATTTTCTGCAACTTCCATTTTTATTTTTATTCAACTTCCATTTTTATTCAATTTACTTTTCTACTAAACTTTCTTTTTTATTTAATTTCCAAATAGATCGTTAAGGTATAGTGGTTTCTTGATTGAACTTCCATATTTAATTTTATGCAACTTTCATTTTTAATTTTATTCAACTTCCATTTTTATTCGATTTACTTTTCTATTAAACTTCTTTTTTTATTTAATTTCCAAATAGATCGTTAAAGTATAGTGGTTTTTGGATTGAACTTCCATTTTTAATTTTATGCAACTTTCTTTTTTATTTTTATTCTACTTCCATTTTTGTTCAATTTACTTTTCTGTTAAACTTCCTTTTTTATTTAATTTCCAAATAGATCGTTAAGGTATAGTGGTTTCGGGATTGAACTTCCATATTTAATTTTCTGCAACTTTCATTTTTATTTTTCTTCAACTTCCATCTTTATGCAATTTACTTTTCTATTAAACTTCCTTTTTTTATTTAATTTCCAAATAGATCGTTAATGTATAGCGGTTTCTGGATTGAACTTCCATATTTAATTTTCTGCAACTTCCATTTTTTATTTTTATTCAACTTCCATTTTTATTCAATTTACTTTTCTATTAAACTTCCTTTTTTATTTAATTTCCAAATAGATCGTTAAAGTATAGTGGTTTTTGGATTGAACTTCCATTTTTAATTTTATGCAACTTTCATTTTTATTTTTATTCTACTTCCATTTTATGCAATTTACTTTTCTATTAAACTTCCTTTTTTATTTAATTTCCAAATAGGTCGTTAAGGTATAGTGGTTTCGGGATTGAACTTCCATATTTAATTTTCTGCAAGTTTCATTTTTATTTTTCTTCAACTTCCATTTTTATGCAATTTACTTTTCTATTAAACTTCCTTTTTTTATTTAATTTCCAAATAGATCGTTAAGATATAGTGGTTTCTGGATTGAACTTCCATATTTAATTTTATGCAACTTTCATTTTCAATTTTATTCAACTTCCACTTTTATTCGATTTACTTTTCTATTAAACTTCATTTTTTATTTAATTTCCAAATAGATCGTTAACGTATAATGGTTTTTGGATTGAACTTCCATTTTTAATTTTATGCAACTTTCTTTTTTATTTTTATTCTACTTCCATTTTTGTTCAATTTACTTTTCTGTTAAACTTCCTTTTTTATTTAATTTCCAAATAGATCGTTAAGGTATAGTGGTTTCGGGATTGAACTTCCGCTTTTAATTTTCTGGAACTTTCGTTTTTATTTTTATTCCACTTCCATTTTTATTCAATTTACTTTTCTACGAAACTTCCTTTTTTATTTAATTTCCAAATAGATCGTTAAGGTATAGTGGTTTCTGGGTTGAACTTCCATATTTCATTTTCTGCAACTTTCATTTTTATTTTTATTCAAATTGCATTTTTATTCAATTTACTTTTCGATTAAACTTTCTTTTTTATTTAATTTCCAAATAGATCGTTAAGGTATAGTGGTTTCTGAAGTGAACTTCCATTTTTAATTTTATGCAACCTTCATTTTTATTTTTATTCGACTTCCATTTTAATTCAATTTACTTTTTCTATTAAACTTCCTTTTTTATTTAATTTCCAAATAGATCGTTATAGTATAGCGGTTTCGGGATTGAACTTCCATATTTAATTTTCTGCAACTTTCATTTTTATTTTTATTCAACTTCCATTTTTATGCAATTTACTTTTCTTTTAAACTTCCTTTTTTATTTAATTTCCAAATAGATCGTTAAGGTATAGTTGTTTTTGGATTGAACTTCCATATTTAATTTTCTACAACTTCCATTTTTATTTTTATTCAACTTCCATTTTTATTCTATTTACCTTTCCATTAAACTTCCATTTTTATGCAATTTACTTTTCTATTAAACTTTTTTTTTTATTTAATTTCCAAATAGATCGTTAAAGTATAGTGGTTTTTGGATTGAACTTCCATTTTTAATTTTATGCAACTTTCATTTTTATTTTTATTCTACTTCCATTTTATGCAATTTACTTTTCTATTAAACTTCCTTTTTTATTGAATTTCCAAATAGATCGTTAAGGTATAGTGGTTTCGGGATTGAACTTCCATATTTAATTTTCCGCAACTTCCATTTTTATTTTTATTCAACTTCCATTTTTATTCAATTTACTTTTCTATTAAACTTCCTTTTTTATTTAATTTCCAAATAAATCGTTAAGGTATAGTGGTTTCTGCACTGAACTTCCATATTTAATTTTCTGAAACTTTCATTTTTATTTTTATTCAACTTCCATTTTTATTCAATTTACTTTTCTATTAAACTTCCTTTTTTAGTTAATTTCCACATAGATCGTTAAGGTATAGTGGTTTCTGGTTTGAACTTCCATTTTTAATTTTATGCAACTTTCATTTTTTTTTTATTCTACTTCCATTTTTATTCAATTTATTTTTCTATTAAACTTCCTTTTTTATTTAATTTCCAAATAGATCGTTAACGTATAGTGGTTTCTGGATTGAACTTCCATATTTAATTTTCTGCAACTTCTATTTTTATTTTTATTCAACTTCCATTTTTATTCAATTTACTTTTCTATTAAACTTGTTTTTTTATTTAATTTCCAAATAGATCGTTAAGGTATAGTGGTTTTTGGATTGAACTTCCATTTTTAAATTTATGCAACTTTCATTTTTATTTTTATTCTACTTCCATTTTATGCAATTTACTTTTCTATTAAACTTCCTTTTTTATTTAATTTCCAAATAGATCGTTAAGGTATAGTGGTTTCGGGATTGAACTTCCATATTTAATTTTCTGCAACTTTCATTTTTATTTTTCTTCTACTTCCATTTTTATGCAATTTACTTTTCTATTAAACTTCATTTTTTTATTTAATTTCTAAATAGATCATTAAGGTATAGCGTTTTCTGGATTGAACTTTCATATGTAATTTTCTGCAACTTCAATTTTTATTTTTATTCAACTTCCATTTTTATTCAATTTACTTTTCTATTAAACTTCCTTTTTTTATTTAATTTCCAAATAGATCGTTAAGGTATAGTGGTTTCTGGATTGAACTTCCATATTTAATTTTCTGCAACTTCCGTTTTTATTTTTATTCAGCTTTCATTTTTATTCAATCTACTTTTCTATTAAACTTCCTTTTTTATTTAATTTCCAAATAGATCGTTAATGTATAGCGGTTTCTGGATTGAACTTCCATATTTAATTTTCTGCAACTTCCATTTTTATTTTTATTCAACTTCCATTTTTATTCAATTTACTTTTCTATTAAACTTCCTTTTTTATTTAATTTCCAAATAGATCGTTAAGGTATAGTGGTTTCTGGATTGAACTTCCATATTTAATTTTATGCAACTTTCATTTTTAATTTTATTCAACTTCCATTTTTATTCGATTTACTTTTCTATTAAACTTCTTTTTTTATTTAATTTCCAAATAGATCGTTAAAGTATAGTGGTTTTTGGATTGAACTTCCATTTTTAATTTTATGCCACTTTCTTTTTTATTTTTATTCTACTTCCATTTTTGTTCAGTTTACTTTTCTGTTAAGCTTCCTTTTTTATTTAATTTCCAAATAGATCGTTATGGTATAGTGGTTTCGGGATTGAACTTCCATATTTAATTTTCTGCAACTTTCATTTTTATTTTTCTTCAACTTCCATTTTTATGCAATTTACTTTTCTATTAAACTTCCTTTTGTTATTTAATTTCCAAATAGATCGTTAATGTATAGCGGTTTCTGGATTGAACTTCCATATTTAATTTTCTGCAACTTTTATTTTTATTTTTATTCAACTTCCATTTTTATTCAATTTACTTTTCTATTAAACTTCCTTTTTTATTTAATTTCCAAATAGATCGTTAAAGTATAGTGATTTTTGGATTGAACTTCCATTTTTAATTTTATGCAACTTTCATTTTTATTTTTATTCTACTTCCATTTTATGCAATTTACTTTTCTATTAAACTTCCTTTTTTATTTAATTTCCAAATAGATCGTTAAGGTATAGTGGTTTCGGGATTGAACCTCCATATTTAATTTTCTGCAAGTTTCACTTTTATTTTTCTTCAACTTCCATTTTTATGCAATTTACTTTTCTATTAAACTTCCTTTTTTTATTTAATTTCCAAATAGATCGGTAATGTATAGCGGTTTCTGGATTGAACTTCCATATTTAATTTTCTGCAACTTCCATTTTTATTTTTGTTCCACTTCCATTTTTATTCAATTTACTTTTCTATTAAACTTCATTTTTTTATTTAATTTCCAAATAGGTCGTTAAGGTATAGTGGTTTCTGGATTGAACTTCCATATTTAATTTTCTGCAACTTCCATTTTTATTTTTATTCAACTTCCATTTTTATTCAATTTACTTTACTATTAAACTTCCTTTTTTATTTAATTTCCAAATAGATCGTTAAAGTATAGTGGTTTTTGGATTGAACTTCCATTTTTAATTTTATGCAACTTTCATTTTTATTTTTATTCTACTTCCATTTTAAGCAATGAATAAAGCAATAGCATTCAACAGATGGTTAACCAAGATAATCAATTACTTCATTTTTCAGTCTCATGTCACTATTGTCTAAGACATGTTTTACTTTCCAACTTTATCAATATGGCGCAGAACCTGGCCAAACTTACAACAGTGAATTATATATATCATATTCACATTCTTCCAATATCAACAAACAAATGAGACTCAAGCTCAAATCAAAACATTTCATACTTCCAGATTGATACACATTTTAGTGCTGTATCAATAAAACACTTCTATATAAATAAGCACACATAAAAGTGATGCTAATGGAGTCCATCCCCTATCTCCTCCCAAACAAAATACGGTTTAGAGGTCCATCCCCTATCTTCCCCTAAACCGTGGAGTACATCCCCTATCTCCTCCCACACAAAACAATGTATGTAAACACATAACATATACAACACACAATCAATACACATAATGTCTGTATTAATTTAATAGTCAAAATTGATGACTTAATCAATGATTAGTTTCAGTTATCCCTAATCCACATGCAGTGTCTACAACAATCACAGCTATCCTCCACCGATAGCCCAAAACAGTTATTTCTAGACTTGGAAATAAACATATCAACAATTCAATAGGCGAGTGATTTAAATTATCCAACTACACCATTTAATCAATAATTTCCCCAATTCCCTTAAATTAATTATACAAATTAATTAATTAATACAACTATGGTTTTTCCCAAAATTATCAAAGTAACCCCAACATATCAACATACCAAAACTTAGAACAAAACTTATAAAATGGAGTAGGAAATCCCTACCTCGAAGAAATAGCCCCAAAAGAGAAGATGGAGATGAAGACCCAAACTTCAAAGTACTCCAAACTACCAATAAGTCAGATTAAAACGAAGCCCTTGACTCACACACTCTTTTTAATGAAGGATCTAGGATAGAAACACACCCTAAGTGGATCAAATCTAAGAGAGAAGGTGAGTAGGGAGAGAGAGAAGTCGGACCTAGGGTTTGGAATCAAAAGAATATCAAAAAGACTGATAAAAACCTGCTGCTGCGTATATAAACTGAACAGGCTCGCTCGAGCGAAGACTTGGTCGCTCGAGCGACAAGACACAGAAAAGATACGCTCGAGCCAACAACCTAGAAGCTCGCTCGAGCGAAGGAAATCTCGCTCGATCGAAGAACTCAAACCCTCAGGTCTGTAACCAGACACACGCTCGAGCGAAGGAACTCTTGCTCGAGCGAAGAACAAACTAGCTTGCTCGAGCGAAGAAAATCTCGCTCGAGCCAAAAACCACTGCCAACAGGTCTTACTACAAAACGCACTCCTCGCTCGAGCGAATAAAACCTGGCTCGAGCGACGGACCAAAACAAAGAGCTCGATCGAGCGAAGAACTTCTCGCTCGAGCGAAGGGTCAAAATTCTGGGCAGCAACCCTTTGCTCCCAAACTCAACCAACCTGCTACAAACCTGCCCAATGCATCCTATAACTCCAAATGAGAAAATAAGGGACAACAACAACAATTATACAATGACAGAATCTACGGAACCTAAGTCCGGATACATTTTTATTCAATTTACTTTTCTATTAAACTTCCTTTTTTATTTAATTTCCAAATAGATCGTTAAGGTATAGTAGTTTCGGGATTGAACTTCCATATTTAATTTTTCGCAACTTCCATTTTTATTTTTATTCAACTTCCATTTTTATTCAATTTACTTTTCTATTAAACTTCCTTTTTTATTTAATTTCCAAATAGATCGTTAAGGTATAGTGGTTTCTGGATTGAACATCCATATTTAATTTTCTTCAACTTCCATTTTTATTTTTATTCAACTTCCATTTTTTTCAATTTACTTTTCCATTAAACTTCTTTTTTTATTTAATTTCCAAATAGATCATTAACGTATAGTGGTTTTTGGATTGAACTTCCATTTTTAATTTTATGCAACTTTCATTTTTATTTTTATTCTACTTCCATTTTATGCAATTTACTATTCTATTAAACTTCTTTTTTTATTTAATTTCCAAATAGATCGTTAAGGTATAGTGGTTTCGGGATTGAATTTCCATATTTAATTTTCCGCAACTTCCATTTTTATTTTTATTCAACTTACATTTTTATTCAATTTACTTTTCTATTAAACTTCCTTTTTTATTTAATTTCCAAATAGATCGTAAAAGTATAGTGGTTTTTGGATTGAACTTCCATTTTTAATTTTATGCAACTTTCATTTTTATTTTTATTCTACTTCCATTTTATGCAATTTGTTTTTCTATTAAACTTCCTTTTTTATTTAATTTTCAAATAAATCGTTAAGGTATAGTGGTTTCTGGATTGAACTTCCATATTTAATATTCTGCAACTTTCATTTTTATTTTTCTTCAACTTCCATTTTTATTCAATTTACTTTTCTATTAAACTTCCTTTTTTTATTTGATTTCCAAATAGATCGTTAAGGTATAGTGGTTTCTGCATTGAACTTCCATATTTAATTTTCTGCAACTTCCATTTTTATTTTTATTCAACTTCCATTTTTATGCAATTTACTTTTCAATAAAACTTCCTTTTTTATTTAATTTCCAAATAGATCGTTAAGGTATAGTGGTTTCTGGATTGAACTTCCATATTTAATTATCTGCAACTTTCATTTTTATTTTTATTCAACTTCCATTTTTATTCTATTTACCTTTCTATTAAACTTCCTTTTTTATTTAATTTCCAAATAGATGGTTATGGTATAGTGTTTTTGGGATTGAACTTCCATTTTTAATTTCATGCAACTTTCATTTTTGTTTTTATTCAACTTCCATTTTTATTCGATTTACTTTTCTATTAAACTTCCTTTTTTATTTAATTTCCAAATAGATCGTTAAGGTATAGTGGTTTCTGGATTGAACTTCCATATTTAATTTTATGCAACTTTCATTTTTAATTTTATTCAACTTCCATTTTTATTCGATTTACTTTTCTATTAAACTTCATTTTTTATTTAATTTCCAAATAGATCGTTAAGGTATAGTGGTTTTTGGATTGAACTTTTATTTTTAATTTCATGCAACTTTCTTTTTTATTTTTATTCTACTTCCATTTTTGTTCAATTTACTTTTCTGTTAAACTTCCTTTTTTATTTAATTTCCAAATAGATCGTTAAGGTATAGTGGTTTCGGGATTGAACTTCCGCTTTTAATTTTCTGGAACTTTCCTTTTTATTTTTATTCTACTTCCATTTTTATTCAATTTACTCTTCTATTAAACTTCCTTTTTTATTTAATTTCCAAATAGATCGTTAAGGTATAGTGGTTTCTGGATTGAACTTCCATATTTAATTTTATGCAACTTTCATTTTTAATTTTATTCAACTTCCATTTTTATTCGATTTACTTTTCTATTAAACTTCATTTTTTATTTAATTTCCAAATAGATCGTTAAAGTATAGTGGTTTTTGGATTGAACTTCCATATTTAATTTTCTGCAACTTTCATTTTTATTTTTCTTCAACTTCCATTTTTATGCAATTTACTTTTCTATTAAACTTCCTTTTTTATTTAATTTCCAAATAGATCATTAAGATATAGTGGTTTCTGGATTGAACTTCCATATTTAATTTTATGCAACTTTCATTTTCAATTTTATTCAACTTCCATTTTTATTCGATTTACTTTTCTATTAAACTTCATTTTTTTATTTAATTTCCAAATAGATCGTTAACGTATAGTGGTTTTTGGATTGAACTTCCATTTTTAATTTTTTGCAACTTTCTTTTTTATTTTTATTCTACTTCCATTTTTTTTCAATTTACTTTTCTGTTAAACTTATTTTTTATTTAATTTCCAAATAGATCGTTAAGGTATAGTGGTTTCAGGATTGAACTTCCGCTTTTAATTTTCTGGAACTTTCCTTTTTATTTTTATTCTACTTCCATTTTTATTCAATTTACTTTTCTATGAAACTTCCTTTTTTATTTAATTTCCAAATTGATCGTTAAGGTATAGTGGTTTCTGGAATGAACTTCCATATTTCAATTTCTGCAACTTTCATTTTTATTTTTATTCAAATTGCATTTTTATTCAATTTACTTTTCTATTAAACTTTCTTTTTTATTTAATTTCCAAATAGATCGTTAAGGTATAGTGGTTTCTGGATTGAACTTCCATTTTTAATTTTATGCAACCTTCATTTTTATTTTTATTCTTCTTCCATTTTAATTCAATTTACTTTTTCTATTAAACTTCCTTTTTTATTTAATTTCCAAATAGATCGTTATGGTATAGCGGTTTCGGGATTCAACTTCCATATTTAATTTTCTGCAACTTTCATTTTTCTTTTTATTCAACTTCCATTTTTATGTAATTTACTTTTCTATTAAACTTCCTTTTTTATTTAATTTCCAAATAGATCGTTAAGGTATAGTGGTTTTTAGATTGAACTTCCATATTTAATTTTCTGCAACTTCCATTTTTATTTTTATTCAACTTCCATTTTTATTCTATTTACCTTTCTATTAAACTTCCTTTTTTATTTAATTTCCAAATAGATGGTTAAGGTATAGTGTTTTTGGGATTGAACTTCCATGTTTAATTTTATGCAACTTTCATTTTTATTTTTATTCAACTTCCATTTTTATTCAATTTACTTTTCTATTAAACTTCATTTTTTATTTAATATCCAAATAGATCGTTAAGGTATACTGGTTTCTGGATTGAACTTCCATATTTAATTTTATGCAACTTTCATTTTTAATTTTATTCAACTTCCATTTTTATTCGATTTACTTTTCTATTAAACTTCCTTTTTTATTTAATTTCCAAATAGATCGTTAAAGTATAGTGATTTTTGGATTGAACTTCCATTTTTAATTTTATGCAACTTTCTTTTTTATTTGTATTCTACTTGCATTTTTGTTCAATTTACTTTTCTATTAAACTTCCTTTTTTATTTAATTTCCAAATAGATCGTTAAGGTACAGTGTTTCGGGATTGAACTTCCGCTTTTAATTTTCTGGAACTTTCCTTTTTATTTTTTTTCTACTTCCATTTTTATTCAATTTACTTTGCTATTAAATTTCCTTTTTTATTTAATTTCCAAATAGTCCGTTAAGGTATAGTGGTTTCTGGATTGAACTTCCATATTTAATTTTATGCAACTTTCATTTTTAATTTTATTCAACTTCCATTTTTATTCGATTTACTTTTCTATTAAACTTCATTTTTTATTTAATTTCCAAATAGATCGTTAAAGTATAGTGGTTTTTGGATTGAACTTCCATATTTAATTTTATGCAACTTTCATTTTTAATTTTCTTCAACTTCCATTTTTCTGCAATTTACTTTTCTATTAAACTTTCTTTTTTTATTTAATTTCCAAATAGATCATTAAGATATAGTGGTTTCTGGATTGAACTTCCATATTTAATTTTATGCAACTTTCATTTTCAATTTTATTCAACTTCCATTTTTATTCGATTTACTTTTCTATTAAACTTCATTTTTTATTTAATTTCCAAATAGATCGTTAAAGTATAGTGGTTTTTGGATTCAACTTCCATTTTTAGTTTTATGCAACTTTCTGTTTTATTTTTATTCTACTTCCATTTTTGTTCAATTTACTTTTCTGTTAAACTTCCTTTTTTATTTAATTTCCAAATAGATCGTTAAGGTATAGTGTTTTCGGGATTGAACTTCCGCTTTTAATTTTCTGTAGCTTTCATCTTTATTTTTATTCTACTTCCTTTTTTATTTAATTTCCAAATAGATCGTTAAGGTTTAGTGGTTTCTGGATTGAGCTTCCATATTTCATTTTCTGCAACTTTCATTTTTATTTTTATTCAAATTCCATTTTTATTCAATTTACTTTTCTATTAAATTTTCTCTTTTATTTAATTTCCAAATAGATCGTTAAGGTATAGTGGTTTCTGGATTGAACTTCCATTTTTAATTTTATGCAACCTTCATTTTTATTTTTATTCTACATCCATTTTAATTTAATTTACTTTTTCTATTAAATTTCCTTTTTTATTTAATTTCCAAATAGATCGTTAAGGTATAGTGGTTTCGGGATTGAACTTCCATATTTAATTTTCTGCAACTTTCATTTTTATTTTTATTCAACTTCCATTTTTATGCAATTTACTTTTCTATTAAACTTCCTTTTTTATTTAATTTCCAAATAGATAGTTAAGGTATAGTGGTTTTTGGATTGAACTTCCATATTTAATTTTCTGCAACTTCCCTTTTTATTTTTATTCAACTTCCATTTTTATTCAATTTACTTTTCTATTAAACTTCCTTTCTTATTTAATTTCCAAATAGATCAATAAAGTATAGTCGTTTTTGGATTGAACTTCCATTTTTAATTTTTTGCAACTTTCATTTTTATTTTTATTCTACTTCCATTTTATGCAATTTACTTTTCTATTAAACTTCCTTTTTTATTTAATTTCCAAATGGATCGTTAAGGTATAGTCGTTTCTGGATTGAACTTCCATATTTAATTTTATGCAACTTTCATTTTTAATTTTATTCAACTTCCATTTTTATTCGATTTACTTTTCTATTAAACTTCCTTTTTTATTTAATTTCCAAATAGATCGTTAAAGTATAGTGATTTTTTGATTGAACTTCCATTTTTAATTTTATGCAACTTTCTTTTTTATTTTTATTCTACTTGCATTTTTGTTCAATTTACTTTTCTATTAAACTTGCTTTTTTTATTTAATTTCCAAATAGATTATTAAGGTATAGTGGTTTCTGGATTGAACTTCCATACTAATCACTTCCCACGTACCCAAAGTATTCGAACCCGGTACGCTCTGATACCAAGTTGTAACGCCTTCAAAATAAACCCATTATATATATATCATTAACATGCAATATTAAAAGAAAACAATTCATTATCTCATTCATCAGAGTATTACTAAATTAAAACATTACATATAATATCAAATTAAATGCCCTATGGGCTTACATCTTTCCAAGCCAACACTTGGACACAAAAATATGAGTTCTAACTCAAATACAAATAAAGCCCTAGGCTTGAATGTTTATATGTACTAACAAATAAAGCAAACAACTGAAAATAGTCTTTTAAATCCAAGTCCTTCCAAGCTAAGTCCTTGGAGGTAGCTTATCACCTGAACCTGAAAATGATGTTCCCATATAGGGTGAGCCACAGCCCAGTAGAAATATACTAAACCAAATATAAGCATTGAATAAAGCAATAGCGTTCAATATATGGTTAACCAAGATAATCAATTACATCATTATACAGTTTCATGACATTAATGTCTAAGACACATTTTACTTTCCAACATCATCAATATGGCTCAGAACCTGGCCAAACTTACAACAGTGAACTATATATATATCATATTCACATTCTTCCAATGTCAACAAACAGATGAGACTCAGGCTCAAATCAAAACACTTCATACTTCCAATTTGATACACATTTTAGTGCTGTATCAATAAAAACACTTCAATATAAATAAGCACACATAAAAGTGATGCTAATGGAGTCCATCCCCTATCTCCTCCCAAACAAAAATCCGGTTTAGAGGTCCATCCCCTATCTTCCCCTAAACCGTGGAGTACATCCCCTATCTCCTCCCACACAAAACAAAGTATGTAAACACATAACATATACACCACACAATCAATACACATAATGTCTGTATTAATTCAACAGCCAAAATTAATGACTCAACCAATGTGATTAGTTTCAGTTATACCTAATCCATTTGCATTGTTTACAACAATCACGACTATCCTCCACCGATAGCCCAAAACAGTTATTTCTAGACTGGAAATAAATATATCAACAATTCAATAGGTGAGTGATTTAAATTATCCAACCACACCATTTAATCAATGAATTTCTCAATTTCATGAATTTAACCAAATTCCCCAATTCCCTTAAATTAATTATACAAATTAATTTATTAATACAACTAGGGTTTTCACCAAAATTACCAAAGCACTCCCAACATATCAAAATACCAAAACTTAGAACAAAACTTATAAGATGGAGTAGGAAATCCCTACCTCGAAGAAAATAACCCGAATGGAGAAGATGGAGATGATGACTCAAAATCCAAAGTGCTCCAAATCCTCTCTTTTTCAGATTAAAAGAAAGCCCTCGCGAAGCTCTACCTTTAGAAAACCACTTGGAATAGATCAAATCTTAGAGAGAAGGTAAGAGTAGAGAGAAAAACTCTTAAGGGGCGGTTTTTAAAAGTTAAGAGAGAAAAAGTAGATCAAAAAGTGATCCAAAAAGTGAAATCTTGGACTGATGTAGTCGACTCCCCGCTCGAGTGTCCATACTCCCGCTCGAGCGTCGAATACGCACTCCCAGTACTTTTTGCAGAACCAGGTCCCCGCTCGAGCATCCAACTCCCCGCTCGAGCGGCACTCACACATTTCCACTCGAGCGTCCAATCCCACGCTCGAGCGTCCAACCCTGCACAAGAAATACTGGATGGGTGATAATCCCGCTCGAGCACCAAAACCCTCGCTCGAGCGGACAAGCAACAAAAGAAACCCCGCTCGAGCGTCAAACTCCCGCTCGGGCGGACAAGTCAAAATTTGGGCAACTAGATTTGGCATCTAAACTCAACCGACCTGTAACAGACCCGCCCAACACATCCTATAACTCAAATACAAAGAGATTAAAGGACAACAACAACCAATATATAAAGACAGGATCCACGGAACCTAAGTCCGGATACAATAATCTAAAGGGAAAAGACCGGGGTCGCTATAACCTCCCCTCCTTAAAAGAATTTCGTCTCCGAAATTAAGCATAAGGTTTCGAAAACAAGTTTTTTTTTTTTTTTTCCAAATTCCAACAATATGATAACTCAAAATAAACAACTTGACCCAACACCGGCCATTTCATCTCTTATCAAGAGGCATTTCACAATATGTAAAATAACATAAATTTCCACCTGCATTAATATTATGCAATTTTCTTTCAATTTCAACAACTTTCAATATATTCAACATATGCAATGTTCCATTAAACTTCCATTTCGGGACAAGTTCCAAAAGATTTCCATTAACCAAAACATTCTCAATGTTTTATAGCTTAAGACATATATAAAGCTCTAAAGTTCAACAATATTACAAAATCTAAATACAAGATTACAAATCGATAAACATGTCCGGATATTTCTCGCGGACTTCCAACTCACGTTCCCAAGTGGCTTCCTCCACCCCGTGATATTTCCACAAAACTTTTACCAAAGGAATGGTCTTGCCTCGCAAGACTTGATCCCGCCTATCCAAGACCCGTACCGGTCTCTCCTCATATGAGACATCCTCATCAACCACTAAATCGGTCCAATCCAACACATGTGATGGATCCGGCTCATACTTCCAAAGCATACTCACATGAAACACGTCATGTACTCCGGACAACTGCGGCGGCAAAGCTAAACGATAAGCAGCCTCGCCAATCCTCTCAAGGATCTCAAACGGACCAATGAACCGAGGGGACAACTTCCCGCTCTTCCCAAACCTCATCAAAACCCGTCTAGGTGATATCTTCAAAAAGACATGATCACCCACCTCAAACACCAAAGGTCTTCTCCTACGGTCGGCATAAGATTTCTGACGACTCTGTGCTGTAACAAGTCTCTTACGGATAAGCTCAACTTTCTCCGTCGTTTCCCCCACCAACTCCGGACCCAACAGAGGTGTATCACCCACCTCGGCCCAACAAACAGGAGATCTACACGGTCAGCCATACAAGGCCTCAAACAGTGCCATACCGATACTAGACTGGAAACTGTTGTTGTAGGCAAACTCCACTAACGGCAAGTGCCTCTCCCACGATCCACTAAAGTCTAGAACACAACCCCGAAGCATATCCTCAAGGATCTGAATAGTACGCTCGGACTGCCCATCAGTCTGAGGATGATAAGCTGTGCTAAAGGTCAACTTAGTGCCTAAGGCACTCTGCAAACTCTGCCACAACCTAGCAGTAAAACGAGAATCTCTATCCGAGACGATCGTCACTGGGACCCCGTGCAACCTCACTATGTCCCGAATGTACAAGTCGGCAAGATGATCTACCGAATCTCTCACGCGCATAGGAATGAAGTGCGCCGACTTAGTCAACCGGTCTACAACCACCCAAATAGCATCACTACCCCTCTGAGTCCTCGGAAGACCCACAACGAAGTCCATAGTGACGTGTTCCCACTTCCACTCGGCAATAGGCAAGGGTTGCAACAAACCCGCTGGCCTCTGATGTTCGGCCTTCACTTGCTGACAAGTAAGGCACTTAGATACGAAAGCTGCCACATCTCTCTTCATACCCCACCACCAAAACTGGCGACCCAAATCCCGATACATCTTAGTGCCTCCCGGATGCACTGCAAGGCGTGAATGATGGAACTCTCGGAGTACCTCCTCTCGGCAAGACTCCGGCACAAACAGACGGTCTTGGTATCTCACACTCAGGTCAGAATACACCGTCAAACCCTTCTCAACCTTTCCACCAGAGATCTTCTCACGAAGAGATTCTACCTCAAGGTCACCCCTCTGAGCCTCTAACACTCGAGTCACAAGTGTAGGCTGTGCAACAACAGAAAACAAGGCCGCAGCCTCAACGGATTCGCCCAGAAGTAAATCAAACTCCCCAAGTGCACCCAACATCTCCCATTCTCGGATGGCTATACTAGCTATGTCACCAACAGGTTTCCTGCTAAGGGCATCGGCCACCACATTGGCCTTTCCCGGATGATAATGCAACTCAAAGTCATAATCCTCTATGAATTCCATCCACCTCCTCTGCCTCAAGTTCAAGTCTTTCTGTGTAAATAAATATTTCAGACTCTTATAATCCGAGAAT
The DNA here is from genome assembly GCF_055761805.1 of Camellia sinensis. Classification (NCBI taxonomy): domain Eukaryota; kingdom Viridiplantae; phylum Streptophyta; class Magnoliopsida; order Ericales; family Theaceae; genus Camellia; species Camellia sinensis. The sequence continues at coordinate 40,827,216 of NW_028128987.1, read as the reverse complement.
ACCTCAAATCTCTCACCATAAAGATAATGCCTCCAAATCTTCAAGGCAAATATCACAGCTGCTAACTCTAGATCATGCGTAGGGTAATTCTGCTCGTGAGTTTTCAACTGACGTGAGCCATAGGCAATCACTTTCCCCTCCTGCATCAACACACAACCCAAACCCTCTCGTGAGGCGTCACAATAGACTGCATATCCCAATCCTCTCTCTGGAATAATCAAGACTAGAGCGGTGGTCAGTCTAACTTTCAACTCCTGAAACGACTTTTCACAAGTCTCACTCCAAACAAATTTGACTCCCTTACGAGTAAATCTAGTCAAAGGCGAAGCTAATCTGGAGAAATCTTTCACAAACCGGCGATAATACCCAGCTAATTCCAGAAAACTGCGGATCTCAAACACACTCTTAGGCTGTGCCCAATCTTGCACTGCCTCAGTCTTGGATGTATCAACCGACACTCCTTCCCCAGAAACTACATGGCCTAAGAACTTGACCTCTTCTAGCCAGAATTCACACTTCCCAAACTTAGCATAAAGCTTATGGGCTCTAAGTAACTCAAGCACCACTCTCAAGTGTTCCTTGTGCTTCTCCTCCGAAGGTGAATAGATAAGGATGTCGTCCACGAAGACGACTACAAAACGATCTAAAAATTCCCGGAAAATTCGGTTCATCAAATTCATAAACACTGCTGGTGCATTGGTGAGCCCAAATGGCATCACCAGAAACTCATAGTGGCCATACCGTGTACGGAATGCCGTCTTCGGAATATCCTCCTCCCTGACTCTTAACTGATGATAACCCGATCTCAAGTCTATCTTTGAGAAACAACGGGAACCCTTCAACTGATCAAACAGATCATCTATACGAGGCATAGGGTACTTACTCTTAACCGTAGCCCGATTCAATTTTCGGTAATCTATACAAAGTCTCAAAGTACCACCTTTCTTTTTAACAAAGAGGGCCGGTGCTCCCCACGGAGAAACACTAGGACGTATATAACCCTTGTCTAGTAACTCTTGGAGCTGAATCTTCAACTCAACTAACTCGGCTGGGGCAAAACGATAAGGTGCCATAGAAATCGGCGCCGTGACGGGCACTAGGTCAATAGAGAACTCAATCTCCCGATGCGGTGGCAAACCAACAAGCTCCTCGGGAAAGACGTCCGAGTACTCACAAACCACCCGTGGCAACACAATCTGGGTCTCATCACACTCACTACTCAAAAAGCTAGCAAGTAAACCACTAAGCTCACTCCGCCCTCGCGAATCATACCCCGGTGGCAAAACACTACCAACCCGGTCCCCCAGAAAATGGAAACATTCCCCGCTCACGGTACAACAAGTGACCCTCTGGCGGTAACAATCAATAACTGCCCGGTATGACGATAACCAGTCCATACCCAAAATAACATCGAAGCCCTTCATGGGCATAACTACAAAGGAAAATGGGATTCTATGATAATCAACCTCTATATCACAACCCCTAACACCTTGTTTCAAGATCAATTCACCCCCAAGAGGTGACACTACACAAATAGGAGATGCTAACTGTGCTAACTCCAACTCCAAAACAGATGCAAATGCAGCAGACACAAAGGAATGAGATGCACCCGTATCAATCAAAACACTAGCAACCGAGTTGCAAAACAAGAAGGTACCTCTCACAACTGATGGTGCCGGCACAAGATCCTGCGCGGTAACAGCATACACGCGTCCAGACGACTTCTGATCAACCTGCTCACCCCTAGGAGCATAAGACTGCTGCACCGACTGGGACGATGAAGCCCCCTGATTGGCCCTCGAGGCCTGACCCGACTGAGCTGGCTGCTGACCCTGAATCTGCCTCAAACCAGTTGCACCAGGTGTGCCACCCAACTGCGGGCAATACCTCTTCATATGCCCTGGCTAACCACACTGATAACACGAGAGTGGCTGGCCTCTACCCTGACTCTGGCTCTGTGATCGAGCCGAAGATGATGCTGCTCTCTGCACTCCTCCCCTCTGAGGACAAACTGGAGACTTGTGGCCCAGCTGGCCACACTTGAAACAGGTAATGTCTCCCTGACTGCCTTTCCCCGAACTAGCACTCGGCACAGGAAAAGTCGATCTAGAAAAGCTACTCTGAGACTGCTGAGGATTAAAACCCTTCTGTCTCCTACCATCACTCTGACCATCCTGACTCGTCTTGGAGCCCTTCTGTCTTTCCTCCTCCTCCTGCATCATGATTTCCATGTGGGCTGCAGCATCAACCATACGCCCATAATCCCGAATCATAGTTCCCCCAACTCTCAGCTTGAGGCCACGCCTCAACTTCTTCTCAAACTCGATACAACGGCGTTCCTCAGACGCCACCAACTCAGGTGCAAACCTGGACAAGCTAGTAAATGCAGCCTCAAACTCGGCCACTGAAGAACTCGACTGCTTAAGCTGACAAAACTGGTCTCTCAGCTTCTCCCTGACTGCTGGAGATAAGAAGTTCTCCTGGAAAGCATTCACAAATGCCTCCCACGTACCTCCAACACGAGCCTTAGTGAACTTCCACCACTGACCCGCACCCCCCTTCAGCTGGAAAGATGCCAAGGTCACTTTCAACCCCTCGTCTTCGATGCCAAGCATCTCAAACGTCTTCGTTGTCTGTTCGAGCCATTCATCTGCCTTAAGCGACTCCTTAGGATCACCCACAAATTCATCCGGATTAGACCGGAAGAACTCCTTCTTCAGAAAGGAAGGTCCTGCATCTGCAGCAACATCTCGAGCTTGATTCTCAACTCTGAGAATGCCTATTGACTCCCTGAATGCCCCTGCTATCTCTCGGGCTAGAGCGCCCATAGCCTGCTGGCCTACTGGCTCGGCCACATTGGCCTGGCCAATACCCTCCTGAACTGCCGGAATCTCCTCTGGCACAGGCACCTCCTGCCTACCCGGCCTACCACGCCTACCGCGTCCTCGTCCTCGTCCTCGTCCTCGTCCTGACATCCTAATGAAGGAAACAAAGACGTTAGCACATTAATAAATGTGCCGAAGCTAAACACTCACTTCCTAATGCATTGGACAACAATAATTCATTCCACATAAGCACATAATCACATAAGCACCTACGAATTTCATTCCCGGATAATGATAGTCCCAATACGTTACTATAGTTCCGGTTGGAAGCAGCAGTGATCAAGTGCCTTTCCAACAAGACTACTAGAAACTCAAGGGTCCAATCAACATCCTAGAAACTACATTCCATACCCACATAATCACATAAACATGTTATCACATAAGCATAAAACATTACACTAAGTCTCTATCAAATGAGACGAACCCAATGTGATACTAATCACTTCCCACGTACCCAAAGTATTCAAACCCGGTACGCACTGATACCAAGTTGTAACGCCCTCAAAATAAACCCATTATATATATATCATTAACATGCAATATTAAAAGAAAACAATTCATTATCTCATTCATCAGAGTATTACTAAATGAAAACATTACATGTAATATCAAATTAAATGCCCTATGGGCTTACATCTTTCCAAGCCAACACTTGGACACAAAAATATGAGTTCTAACTCAAATACAAATAAAGCCCTAGGCTTGAATGTTTACATGTACTAACAAATAAAAGCAAACAACTGAAAATAGTCTTTTAAATCCAAGTCCTTCCAAGCTAAGTCCTTGGAGGTACCTTATCACCTGAACCTGAAAATGATGTTCCCATATAGGGTGAGCCACAGCCCAGTAGAAATATACTAAACCAAATATAAGCATTGAATAAAGCTATAGCATTCAATATATAGTTAACCAAGATAATCAATTACATCATTATACAGTTTCATGACATTAATGTCTAAGACACATTTTACTTTCCAACATCATCAATATGGCTCAGAACCTGGCCAAACTTACAACAGTGAACTATATATATATCATATTCACATTCTTCCAATGTCAACAAACAGATGAGACTCAGGCTCAAATCAAAACACTTCATACTTCCAATTTGATACACATTTTAGTGTTGTATCAATAAAAACACTTCAATATAAATAAGCACACATAAAAGTGATGCTAATAGAGTCCATCCCCTATCTCCTCCCAAACAAAAATCCGGTTTAGAGGTCCATCCCCTATCTTCCCCTAAACCGTGGAGTACATCCCCTATCTCCTCCCACACAAAACAAAGTATGTAAACACATAACATATACACCACACAATCAATACACATAATGTCTGTATTAATTCAACAGTCAAAATTAATGACTCAACCAATGTGATTAGTTTCAGTTATACCTAATCCACATGCATTGTCTACAACAATCACGACTATCCTCCACCAATAGCCCAAAACAGTTATTTCTAGACTGGAAATAAATATATCAACAATTCAATAGGTGAGTGATTTAAATTATCCAACCACACCATTTAACCAATGAATTTCTCAATTTCATGAATTTAACCAAATTCCCCAATTCCCTTAAATTAATTATACAAATTAATTTATTAATACAACTAGGGTTTTCCCCAAAATTACCAAAGCACTCCCAACATATCAAAATACCAAAACTTAGAACAAAACTTATAAGATGGAGTAGGAAATCCCTACCTCGAAGAAAATAACCCGAATGGAGAAGATGGAGATGATGACTCAAAATCCAAAGTGCTCCAAATCCTCTCTTTTTCAGATTAAAAGAAAGCCCTCGCGAAGCTCTACCTTTCTTCCAAAGGAACTAGGGTAGAAGACCACTTGGAATAGATCAAATCTTAGGAGAAGGTAAGAGTAGAGAGAAAAACTCTCAAGGGGCGGTTTTTAAAAGTTAAGAGAGAAAAAGTAGATCAAAAAGTGATCCAAAAAGTGAAATCTCGGACTGATGTAGTCGACTCCCCGCTCAAGCGTCCATACTCCCACTCGAGCGTCGAATACGCACTCCCAGTACTTTTTGCAGAACCAGGTCCCCGCTCGAGCATCCAACTCCCCGCTCGAGCGGCACTCACACATTTCCGCTCGAGCGTCCAATCCTACGCTCGAGCGTCCAACCCTGCACAAGAAATACTGGATGGGTGATAATCCCGCTCGAGCACCAAAACCCCCGCTCGAGCGGACAAGCAACAAAAGAAACCCCGCTCGAGCGTCAAACTCCCGCTCGGGCGGACAAGTCAAAATTTGGGCAACTAGATTTGGCATCTAAACTCAACCGACCTGTAACAGACCCGCCCAACACATCCTATAACTCAAATACAAAGAGATTAAAGGACAACAACAACCAATATATAATGACAGGATCCACGGAACCTAAGTTCGGATACAATAATCTAAAGGGAAAAGACCGGGGTCGCTATAACCTCCCCTCCTTAAAAGAATTTCGTCCCCGAAATTAAGCATAAGGTTTCGAAAACAAGTTTTTTTTTTTTTTTTTTCCCAAATTCCAACAATATGATAACTCAAAATAAACAACTTGACCCAACACCGGCCATTTCATCTCTTATCAAGAGGCATTTCACAATATGTAAAATAACATAAATTTCCACCTGCATTAATACTATGCAATTTTCTTTCAATTTCAACAACTTTCAATATATTCAACATATGCAATGTTCCATTAAACTTCCTGTAGACACCCCATTTTTGACCGACCTTAAGACTTAGACGTCACTAGTTGAGCGCTTGGTGATATTGCATAATGTGCTCGTTCAGAAGTCTCAGAGTCGCGGCCGTGAGCCCTGCCTCCTGACTCCCGAACCTTCTTTTGTACCTTGCCTCGGTTCGCGAACCAGACTCGATTTTCTCTGTTTCTTTTCCTGAGGGGAGGGAGAGGTCCTGTAGACCATCTCTTAGTGGCCGTGGGCTACGTTTTGTGGTCATAGGCCATTTTGCCCATTTCGGAGCCCGGTTCCCGGTTTTCGGAGCTGTCAGGCCGTGTGCCTCGGTTCGGGACCGCTCAACCATCTCCATTCACTCTGATTTTTGGCATACTTACTATTTGCTCCCTTTTGAGGGACACTGGGGTCTGAGAAACCCACTTCGTGGCCGAATGCCACTTTCGGTGCTTAACAGCCCATTTTCGGGACCCCGAACTGCGTGTTTTGGCCCCCGAGCATTCGTTTGGCATTGGTTTTCGTTCATTTTTGGCAGGTGCCTCTATCTTATCACCAGGAAGGTCACTGGAGGGTGGGAGGCCAGCAATTATCTTGGCAACCAGTTATATTCCATTTTCGCCCTTCAACACCCGTTTTTCGCACTTCCGAGCCAATGTTGAACACCTTGGGGCCACTTTCTTCAACCCCAAACCACATATTTGTGTTGTACACACATGGGAGGACCCTAAAAGTTGGTGGCCGGCCACTAATGTTGCTTGACCCTTTTGAACCCCTCCTTCCGAGCCAATGTTGAACAACTTGGGCCCTCTTTCTTGAACTTTGAACCACATATTTGTGATGTACACACATGGGAGGACCCTAAAAGTTCATGGCCGGCCACTATTTCCATTTGAACCTTTTGAACCCCTCTTAAAAATGGCTTGTTCTCTCTCCTGTTTTAGAGTTTCCAAATTCGAACCACAGGGTTGTGATGAGGAGGCATGGGAGGACACCATTATGTGGTGGCCGGCCACTATTTCAAGTTGACCCTTTTGACCCCTAGCCGGCCGGCTAGGGGGGGTGGCCGGCCGGCCACCTGCAAGCCCAAAAGGTGGCCGGCCATGTTCCTCTCTCCTTCCACTTTACAGCTGTGTAGCCTTTTCCCCCAAAAAATATCTGTATCCGGGGGATATTTTGTGGGGGAAAGCCTTGGTCCTTTTCCCCCACCCTTTCCTTCCATGCTCCCCCTCCTTTTGGTCCTTATAACCAGCTGCAAGAATTGTTTTAAGGGGTTAGAAAAATTGCTTCAAGGATATACATACATATCTCCATCCATCTCTCTCATTTTTCCTTGAAAAACTCCTAAGTTCTACCCCATTCCTTCATCACCACCAAGCACCACCACCACCACTCCATTTCCAGCAACAAGGAGGGTTTCTCAGAGGCTAAAGGTGCTGCAACTTGGTCCAAGAAGCAACCAAAGATTGGTCTACAAGGGTGAGTTGCCATTTCCCCCTTTTTGAGCCTATTTTTGCAACATTCCTAAGCCATACATGCTTGTTGATTTGAGCTCCGACCAAAACTGAAAAGGTCATTTTTTTGAGCTCATTTTCTTGTTTCATTAAGGGCTCAACCCTGTTTGAGCCCTCCATATTGCACTTGCTTCAATATCCTCCTTGAATGCCATTTTCTTGCATGCTTTGGCAGCCCATTATGCTTCAATTTTTGGACAATTTACAGGCCTAGAGATGGCCTTATTGTGACCTTATTAACATGTTTTATTAAGGGTCTTTGGCCTTTTGTGGAATATTTTGCATACTTCATGTTATAGCCTCTTTTTGAGCCTCATTTTGCATTGCATTTCTAGCATGTTTGTATACTGTTTTGGGGTTTTTATAGTTCTGTAAATATGCTTATTTTTGGTCCCTCTTCAATGTTGTAGAAGGGAATTTTTCAGTTTGGGCTGTGCATATATCACTTGCCTCTTTGGCCACCTATTGGCCCTTTTTCTTGCATAAGAGCTTAGCCATATCTATGTTTGTTTTTAGGGTTTTTACAGTTCTGTAAATGTGCATATTTTTGGCCCCTCTTCAATATTGTAGAAGGCCCCTAACCTATTTGGGGCCAGCAGCTGTGAGTTGCTTCATAACCTCATGTTTAGGGCCATTTTTGCATGCCATTGTTGCCCTATCTTTGCTTGCTGTTTGGCCATGATTTGTACTAGAAAAATACTTATTTTGGGGCTGTCTTGCTTCTGTCTTTTCATTCCATGTACCAATTATGCATGTTTGGTATAGCTATAGGCCATTTCGGGTGCCAAAGTCCATGTTTCGGGACTATTCCATGCATCGGGTGTGCTTTCGCCTCATTTCGGGGCTGTTTTCCCCCACATTTCAGTGCTTAAATTCTATTAGCATGTTTGCATGCCATTTCCATGCCATTGCATTGCGTATGCCATTGCCTTGGTTTGCGTGCCCGTGTGCACGCATTTCGAGGCGCTTCATTTTCATTCATCGGCCTCTTATGTGAGTGCGGCTGAGGCTCTCTCATGTTAGTATAAGTCTATGTTGCATTCTACATGCCATTTCCATGCCATTGTATTGCATTTGTCATCGCCTTGGTTTGCGTGCCCGTGTGCACGCATTTCGAGGCACTTCATTTTCATTCATCGGCCTCTTATGTGAGTGTGGCTGAGGCTCTCTCATGTCAGTGTAAGCCCATATCATATTTCCATGTCATTTGCATTGCGTATGTCATTTCCTCGGTTTGCGTGCCCGTGTGCACGCATTTCGAGACATCTCATTTTCACAGTATAGTGCATACTAGGTTGTATCTTAGATCGCATTTATGCATTTCCTCGGTTTGCGTGCCCGTGTGCACGCATTTCGAGGCATCCCATTTTCATAACATTGTGTATGTTAGGACTGTATCTTAGTTGCATTTCATGCATATCATGCATATTGCATCGTGTTCGGGATAGGAGTTAGCCCGGGCACGGGAAACGAGGTGCGTTTCGTACTCCGAGTGACGGAACGTGTCTCAATTCCCAGTCACTGACACTCCGGATTACCCATGATGGAGTTAGGTTCTTGTTGTGTTTATACGTGCATTCATCCTATATTGAGTTGCACAATTCGATTCCTCTGCCATCATGCATCGATATGCGTGATTGGTGGCACGAGGATCGAGGCATACATATATCTGTGAAAATACATTGCTATGCCTCTTTTTTTGCTCTCTGTTGCAGCAAATGAAGAATCAGCAACTTTTCGGAGTCTGGCATGCTTTCCAAGAATAACTGCTAAACAGAGGCTAATCAGGGCATCCCAGTGGATTTCCGCGCAAGGCAGCCCAGACATGCATCATTCATCAGAAGCAAGGCAGTCCCTGGCTTGCACGCCAGTTTTACAGCTTTCTTAGTTAATTTGTTAATTGATTAGGAATTTGTATAACATTTGGACTGTACTATTCTTTCATTTGGGACTGTATTATTTATTCGGGCCCTCTGCGCGGGGGCACAACTGTAATAAGTGTGCGTGTGTGTGTTGTATGTCTTCCAACCCCACGTCTTTCTCCCTTTTATTTATCCGCTTATGATGATTAGATTAGGGCATATTTCAATTAGCATACAGTATGATAGCATGTTTGCATTCATTCATCTGTTTTGCATGCACCGGGCTCGGCACATCATACTAACTGCATTTGTACTTCAATTTCCAAGTTGAATACATGATAGCTGTAGCATTCCATATGCCATGCTTAGAATAGCTGAGCCTACTATAGTTGCATTTTGCATGTGTTGCATTAGGCATTTTTGTATACTTAGGATCATGCATGATTTCTAATGAAGTTTCTGTTTTTGCTTGGAGTACTCAGTAAGCTTTATGCTTTAGCATCCTTGCATGCGTGTGAGTGAATGCCATGAATAGCATGCTTACCATGAGGCTAAATGCTTATGTGATATATCTGCCTGAATGCCTGTGGGTGAAGGTTAGGTTACTTGGATTGGAACAAATCATCAACTGTTTGTTTTAAGCCCACCAGATAGTGGCAAAACCATCTTTACTAAGCCCACCTGCGGGTGGCAAAATCTACATTTTAAGCCTACTTGCGAGTAGCAAACCATCTTTCAAATAAACAAGGATGAAATGTTTTGTTCCAATTCGGGCGACCCAATCTATACTTATATGCTGTGTGCATCACATAGTAACCTAGGCTAATAACCGGAATAAGAACACACAATGTTTTCAAAAATAGATATCATGGTTAGTAGAGGCCGATCTTTGATCGGGCGAGCGGGGGTGCTCACGAAGTGACCTTCCCCAATCGTACCCAAGTTCCCGAGCCGAGGCAACTTTGGTGATGACGGACACGTGGCCTTTGGCACCGAGTCAGGGTTTCCTAAATTTCCCATTAAAAAACATTTAGGTGGCGACTCTGTATCTGGCAAAGCAGTCCATGTTTGGCACTTCTTTCAAAAATCTGTTTTTTCAAAACGATTTGCCGGATTTGGACTCTTTGGTTCAGACTTAGAACCGTGACAAATTTGAGAGTCCTGAGCTGTAGTGACCCCAAAATGAACGGAACGGGAGCTCGTTCCTCCCGGGGCGTTCGAGGACGTCTACACTTCCATTTCGGGACAAGTTCCAAAATATTTCCATTAACCAAAACATTCTCAATGTTTTATAGCTTAAGACATATATAAAGCTCTAAAGTTCAACAATATTACAAAATCTAAATACAAGATTACAAATCGATAAACATGTCCGGATATTTCTCGCGGACTTCCAACTCACGTTCCCAAGTGGCTTCCTCCACCCCGTGATATTTCCACAAAACTTTTACCAAAGGAATGGTCTTGCCTCGCAAGACTTGATCCTGCCTATCCAAGACCCGTACTGGTCTCTCCTCATATGAGACATCCTCATCAACCACTAAATCGGTCCAATCCAACACATGTGATGGATCCGGCTCATACTTCCAAAGCATACTCACATGAAACACGTCATGTACTCCGGACAACTGCGGCGGCAAAGCTAAACGATAAGCAGCCTTGCCAATCCTCTCAAGGATCTCAAACGGACCAATGAACCGAGGGGACAACTTCCCGCTCTTCCCAAACCTCATCAAAACCCATCTAGGTGATATCTTCAGAAAGACATGATCACCCACCTCAAACACCAAAGGTCTTCTCCTACGGTCGGCATAAGATTTCTGACGACTCTGTGCTGTAACAAGTCTCTTACGGATAAGCTCAACTTTCTCCGACGTTTCCCCCACCAACTCCGGACCCAACAGAGGTGTATCACCCACCTCGGCCCAACAAACAGGAGATCTACACGGTCGGCCATACAAGGCCTCAAACGGTGCCATACCGATACTAGACTGGAAACTGTTGTTGTAGGCAAACTCCACTAACGGCAAGTGCCTTTTCCACGATCCACTAAAGTCTAGAACACAACCCCGAAGCATATCCTCAAGGATCTGAATAGTACGCTCGGACTGCCCGTCAGTCTGAGGATGATAAGCTGTGCTAAAGGTCAACTTAGTGCCTAAGGCACTCTGCAAACTCTGCCACAACCTAGCAGTAAAACGAGGATCTCTATCAGAGACGATCGTCACTGGGACCCCGTGCAACCTCACTATGTCCCGAATGTACAAGTCGGCAAGATGATCTACCGAATCTCTCACGCGCATAGGAATGAAGTGCGCCGACTTAGTCAACCGGTCTACAACCACCCAAATAGCATCACTACCCCGCTGAGTCCTCGGAAGACCCACAACGAAGTCCATAGTGACGTGTTCCCACTTCCACTCGGCAATAGGCAAGGGTTGCAACAAACCCGCTGGCCTCTGATGTTCAGCCTTCACTTGCTGACAAGTAAGGCACTTAGATACGAAAGCTGCCACATCTCTCTTCATACCCCGCCACCAAAACTGGCGACCCAAATCCCGATACATCTTAGTGCCTCCCGGATGCACTGCAAGGCGTGAATGATGGAACTCTCAGAGTACCTCCTCTCGGCAAGACTCCGGCACAAACAGACGGTCTCGGTATCTCACACTCAGGTCAGAATACACCGTCAAACCCTTCTCAACCTTCCCACCAGAGATCTTCTCACGAAGAGATTCTACCTCAAGGTCACCCCTCTGAGCCTCTAACACTCGAGTCACAAGTGTAGGCTGTGCAACAACAGAAAACAAGGCCGCAGCCTCAACGGATTCGCCCAGAAGTAAATCAAACTCCCCAAGTGCACCCAACATCTCCTATTCTCAGATGGCTATACTAGCTATGTCACCAACAGGTTTCCTGCTAAGGGCATCGGCCACCACATTGGCCTTTCCCGGATGATAATGCAACTCAAAGTCATAATCCTCTATGAATTCCATCCACCTCCTCTGCCTCAAGTTCAAGTCTTTCTGTGTAAATAAATATTTCAGACTCTTATGATCCGAGAATACCTCAAATCTCTCACCATAAAGATAATGCCTCCAAATCTTCAAGGCAAATATCACAGCTGCTAACTCTAGATCATGCGTAGGGTAATTCTGCTCGTGAGTTTTCAACTGACGTGAGCCATAGGCAATCACTTTCCCCTCCTGCATCAACACACAACCCAAACCCTCTCGTGAGGCGTCACAATAGACTGCATAACCCAATCCTCTCTCTGGAATAATCAAGACTGGAGCGGTGGTCAGTCTAACTTTCAACTCCTGAAACGACTTTTCACAAGTCTCACTCCAAACAAATTTGACTCCCTTACGAGTCAATCTAGTCAAAGGCGAAGCTAATCTGGAGAAATCTTTCACAAACCGGCGATAATACCCAGCTAATCCCAGAAAACCGCGGATCTCAAACACACTCTTAGGCTGTGCCCAATCTTGCACTGCCTCAGTCTTGGATGTATCAACCGACACTCCTTCCCCAGAAACTACATGGCCTAAGAACTTGACCTCTTCTAGCCAGAATTCACACTTCCCAAACTTAGCATAAAGCTTATGGGCTCTAAGTAACTCAAGCACCACTCTCAAGTGTTCCTTGTGCTTCTCCTCCGAAGGTGAATAGATAAGGATGTCGTCCACGAAGACGACTACAAAACGATCTAAAAATTCCCGGAAAATTCGGTTCATCAAATCCATAAACACTGCTGGTGCATTGGTGAGCCCAAATGGCATCACCAGAAACTCATAGTGGCCATACCGCGTACGGAATGCCGTCTTCGGAATATCCTCCTCCCTGACTCTTAACTGATGATAACCCGATCTCAAGTCTATCTTCGAGAAACAACGGGAACCCTTCAACTGATTGAACAGATCATCTATACGAGGCATAGGGTACTTATTCTTAACCGTAGCCCGATTCAATTTCCGGTAATCTATACAAAGTCTCAAAGTACCACCTTTCTTTTTAACAAAGAGGCCCGGTGCTCCCCACGGCGAAACACTAGGACGTATATAACCCTTGTCTAGTAACTCTTGGAGCTGAATCTTCAACTCAACTAACTCGGCTGGGGCAAAACGATAAGGTGCCATAGAAATCGGCGCCGTGCCGGGCACTAGGTCAATAGAGAACTCAATCTCCCGATGCGGTGGCAAACCAACAAGCTCCTCGGGAAAGACGTCCGAGTACTTACAAACCACCCGTGGCAACACAATCTGGGTCTCATCACACTCACTACTCAAAAAGCTAGCAAGTAAACCACTAAGCTCACTCCGCCCTCGCGAATCATACCCCGGTGGCAAAACACTACCAACGCGGTCCCCCAGAAAATGGAAACATTCCCCGCTCACGGTACAACAAGTGACCCTCTGGCGGTAACAATCAATAACTGCCCAGTATGACGATAACCAGTCCATACCTAAAATAACATCGAAGCCCTTCATGGGCATAACTACAAAGGAAAATGGGATTCTATGATAATCAACCTCTATATCACAACCCCTAACACCTTGTTTCAAGATCAATTCACCCCCAAGAGGTGACACTACACAAATAGGAGATGCTAACTGTGCTAACTCCAACTCCAAAACAGATGCAAATGCAGCAGACACAAAGGAATGAGATGCACCCGTATCAATCAAAACACTAGCAACCGAGTTGCAAAACAAGAAGGTACCTCTCACAACTGATGGTGCCGGCACAAGATCCTGCGCGGTAACAGCATACACGCGCCCAGACGACCTCTGATCAACCTGCTCACCCCTAGGAGCATAAGACTGCTGCACCGACTGGGACGATGAAGCCCCCTGATTGGCCCTCGAGGCCTGACCCGACTGAGCTGGCTGCTGACCCTGAATCTGCCTCAAACCAGATGCACCAGGTGTGCCACCTAACTGCGGGCAATACCTCTTCATATGCCCTGGCTGACCACACTGATAACACGAGAGTGGCTGGCCTCTACCCTGACTCTGGCTCTGTGATCGAGCCGAAGATGATGCTGCTCTCTGCACTCCTCCCCTCTGAGGACAAACTGGAGACTTGTGGCCCAGCTGGCCACACTTGAAACAGGTAATGTCTCCCTGACTGCCTTTCCCCGAACTAGCACTCGGCACAGGAAAAGTCGATCTAGAAAAGCTACTCTGAGACTGCTGAGGATTAAAACCCTTCTGTCTCCTACCATCACTCTGACCATCTTGACTCCTCTTGGAGCCCTTCTGTCTTTCCTCCTCCTCCTGCATCATGATTTCCATGTGGGCTGCAGCATCAACCATACGCCCATAATCCCGAATCATAGTTCCCCCAACTCTCAGCTTGAGGCCACGCCTCAACTTCTTCTCAAACTCGATACAACGGCGTTCCTCAGACGCCACCAACTCAGGTGCAAACCTGGACAAGCTAGTAAATGCAGCCTCAAACTCGGCCACTGAAGAACTCGACTGCTTAAGCTGACAAAACTGGTCTCTCAGCTTCTCCCTGACTGCTGGAGATAAGAAGTTCTCCTGGAAAGCATTCACAAATGCCTCCCACATACCTCCAACACGAGCCTTAGTGAACTTCCACCACTGACCCGCATCCCCCTTCAGCTGGAAAGATGCCAAGGTCACTTTCAACCCCTCGTCTTCGATGCCAAGCATCTCAAACGTCTTCGTTGTCTGTTCGAGCCATTCATCTGCCTTAAGCGACTCTTTAGGATCACCCACAAATTCATCCGGATTAGACCGGAAGAACTCCCTCTTCAGAAAGGAAGGTCCTGCATCTGCAGCAACATCCCGAGCTTGATTCTCAGCTCTGAGAATGCCTATTGACTCCCTGAATGCCCCTGCTATCTCTCAGGCTAGAGCGCCCATAGCCTGCTGGCCTACTGGCTCGGCCACATTGGCCTGGCCAATACCCTCCTGAACTGCCGGAATCTCCTCTGGCACAGGCACCTCCTGCCTACCCGGCCTACCACGCCTACCACGTCCTCGTCCTCGTCCTGACATCCTAATGAAGGAAACAAAGACGTTAGCACATTAATAAATGTGCCGAAGCTAAACACTCACTTCCTAATGCATTGGACAACAATAATTCATTCCACGTAAGCACATAATCACATAAGCACCTACGAATTTCATTCCTGGATAATGATAGTCCCAATACGTTACTATAGTTCCGGTTAGAAGCAGTAGTGATCAAGTGCCTTTCCAACAAGACTACTAGAAACTCAAGGGTCCAATCAACATCCTAGAAACTACATTCCATACCCACATAATCACATAAACATGTTATCACATAAGCATAAAACATTACACTAAGTCTCTATCAAACGAGACGAACCCAATGTGATACTAATCACTTCCCACGTACCCAAAGTATTCAAACCCGGTGCGCTCTGATACCAAGTTGTAACGCCCTCAAAATAAACCCATTATATATATATATATCATTAACATGCAATATTAAAAGAAAACAATTCATTATCTCATTCATCAGAGTATTACTAAATGAAAACATTACATGTAATATCAAATTAAATGCCCTATGGGCTTACATCTTTCCAAGCCAACACTTGGACACAAAAATATGAGTTCTAACTCAAATACAAATAAAGCCCTAGGCTTGAATGTTTACATGTACTAACAAATAAAAGCAAACAACTGAAAATAGTCTTTTAAATCCAAGTCCTTCCAAGCTAAGTCCTTGGAGGTAGCTTATCACCTGAACCTGAAAATGATGTTCCCATATAGGGTGAGCCACAGCCCAGTAGAAATATACTAAACCAAATATAAGCATTGAATAAAGCAATAGCATTCAATATATGGTTAACCAAGATAATCAATTACATCATTATACAGTTTCATGACATTAATGTCTAAGACACATTTTACTTTCCAACATCATCAATATGGCTCAGAACCTGGCCAAACTTACAACAGTGAACTATATATATATCATATTCACATTCTTCCAATGTCAACAAACAGATGAGACTCAGGCTCAAATCAAAACACTTCATACTTCCAATTTGATACACATTTTAGTGCTGTATCAATAAAAACACTTCAATATAAATAAGCACACATAAAAGTGATGCTAATAGAGTCCATCCCCTATCTCCTCCCAAACAAAAATCCGGTTTAGAGGTCCATCCCCTATCTTCCCCTAAACCGTGGAGTACATCCCCTATCTCCTCCCACACAAAACAAAGTATGTAAACACATAACATATACACCACACAATCAATACACATAATGTCTGTATTAATTCAACAGTCAAAATTAATGACTCAACCAATGTGATTAGTTTCAGTTATACCTAATCCACATGCATTGTCTACAACAATCACGACTATCCTCCACCGATAGCCCAAAATAGTTATTTCTAGACTGGAAATAAATATATCAACAATTCAATAGGTGAGTGATTTAAATTATCCAACCACACCATTTAATCAATGAATTTCTCAATTTCATGAATTTAACCAAATTCCCCAATTCCCTTAAATTAATTATACAAATTAATTTATTAATACAACTAGGGTTTTCCCCAAAATTACCAAAGCACTCCCAACATATCAAAATACCAAAACTTAGAACAAAACTTATAAGATGGAGTAGGAAATCCCTACCTCGAAGAAAATAACCCGAATGGAGAAGATGGAGATGATGACTCAAAATCCAAAGTGCTCCAAATCCTCTCTTTTTCAGATTAAAAGAAAGCCCTCGCGAAGCTCTACCTTTCTTCCAAAGGAACTAGGGTAGAAGACCACTTGGAATAGATCAAATCTTAGAGAGAAGGTAAGAGTAGAGAGAAAAACTCTCAAGGGGCGGTTTTTAAAAGTTAAGAGAGAAAAAGTAGATCAAAAAGTGATCCAAAAAGTGAAATCTCGGACTGATGTAGTCGACTCCCCGCTCGAGCGTCGAATACGCACTCCCAGTACTTTTTGCAGAACCAGGTCCCCGCTCGAGCATCCAACTCCCCGCTCGAGCGGCACTCACACATTTCCGCTCGAGCGTCCAATCCCACGCTCGAGCGTCCAACCCTGCACAAGAAATACTGGATGGGTGATAATCCCGCTCGAGCACCAAAACCCCCGCTCGAGCGGACAAGCAACAAAAGAAACCCCGCTCGAGCATCAAACTCCCGCTGGAGCGGACAAGTCAAAATTTGGGCAACTAGATTTGGCATCTAAACTCAACCGACCTGTAACAGACCCGCCCAACACATCCTATAACTCAAATACAAAGAGATTAAAGGACAACAACAACCAATATATAATGACAGGATCCACGGAACGTAAGTCCGGATACAATAATCTAAAGGGAAAAGACCGGGGTCGCTATATCTGCGACTTCCATTTTTATTTTTATTCAACTTCCATTTTTATTCAAGTTACTTTTCTATTAAACTTCTTTTTTTATTTAATTTCCGCAAAGATCGTTAAAGTATAGTGGTTTTTGGATTGAACTTCCTTTTTTAATTTTATGCGACTTTCATTTTTATTTTTATTCTACTTCCTTTTTTATTTAATTTCCAAATAGATCGTTAAGGTATAGTGGTTTCGGGATTGAACTTCCATATTTAATTTTCTGCAACTTTCATTTTTATTTTTATTCAACTTCCATTTTTATGCAATTTACTTTTCTATTGAACTTCCTTTTTTATTTAATTTCCAAAAAGATCGTTAAGGTATAGTGGTTTCTGGATTGAACTTTCATATTTAATTTTCTGCAACTTTCATTTTTATTTTTCTTCAACTTCCATTTTTATGCAATTTACTATTCTATTAAACTTCCTTTTTTTATTTAATTTCCAAATAGATCGTTAAGGTATAGTGGTTTCTGGATTGAACTTCCATATTTAATTTTCTGCCACTTTTATTTTTATTTTTATTCAACTTCCATTTTTATGCAATTTACTTTTCTATTAAACTTCTTTTTTTTATTTAATTTCCAAATAGATCGTTAAGGTATAGTGCTTTCTAGATTGAACTTCCATATTTAATTTTCTGCAACTTTCATTTTTATTTTTCTTCAACTTCCATTTTTATGCAATTTACTTTTCTATTAAACTTCCTTTTTTTATTTAATTTCCAAATAGATCGTTAAGATATAGTGGTTTCTGGATTGAACTTCCATATTTAATTTTATGCAACTTTCATTTTCAATTTTATTCAACTTCCATTTTTATTCGATTTACTTTTCTATTAAATTTCATTTTTTATTTAATTTCCAAATAGATCGTTAAAGTATAGTGGTTTTTGGATAGAACTTCCATTTTTAATTTTATGCAACTTTGTTTTTTATTTTTATTCTACTTCCATTTTTGTTCAATTTACTTTTCTGTTAAACTTCCTCTTTTATTTAATTTCCAAATAGATCATTAAGGTATTGTGGTTTCGGGATTGAACTTCCGCTTTTAATTTTCTGGAACTTTCCTTTTTATTTTTATTCTACTTCCATTTTTATTCAACTTACTTTTCTATTAAACTTCCTTTTTTATTTAATTTCCAAATAGATCGTTAAGGTATAGTGGTTTCTGGATTGAACTTCCATATTTCATTTTCTGCAACTTTCATTTTTATTTTTATTCAAATTCCATTTTTATTCAATTTACTTTTCTATTAAACTTTCTTTTTTATTTAATTTCCAAATAGATCGTTAAGGTATAGTGCTTTCTGAATTGAACTTCCATTTTTAATTTTATGCAACCTTCATTTTTATTTTTGTTCTACTTCCATTTTAATTCAATTCACTTTTCTATTAAACTTGCTTTTTTTATTTAATTTCCAAATAGATCGTTAAGGTATAATGGTTTTTGGATTGAACTTCCATTTTTAATTTTATGCAACTTTCATTTTTATTTTTATTCAACTTCCATTTTATGCAATTTACTTTTCTATTAAACTTCCTTTTTTATTTAATTTCCAAATAGATCGTTAAGGTATAGTGGTTTCGGGATTGAACTTCCATATTTAATTTTCTGCAACTTCCATTTTTATTTTTATTCAACTTCCATTTTTATTCAATTTACTTTTCTATTAAACTTCCTTTTTTTATTTAATTTCCAAATAGATCGTTAAGGTATAGTGCTTTCGGGATTGAACTTCCATATTTAATTTTCTGCAACTTTCATTTTTATTTTTACTCAACTTCCATTTTTATACAATTTAATTTTCTATTAAACTTCCTTTTTTATTTAATTTCCTAATAGATCGTTAAGGTATAGTGCTTTTTGGATTGAACTTCCATATTTAATTTTCTGCAACTTCCATTTTTATTTTTATTCAACTTCCATTTTTATTCAATTTACTTTTCTATTATACTTCCTTTCTGATTTAATATCCAAATAGATCCATAAAGTATAGTCGTTTTTGGATTGAACTTCCATTTTTAATTTTATGCAACTTTCATTTTTATTTCTATTCTACTTTCATTTTATGCAATTTACTTTTCTATTAAACTTCATTTTTTATTTAATTTCCAAATGGATCGTTAAGGTATAGTCGTTTCGGGATTGAACTTCCATATTTAATTTTCTGCAACTTCCATTTTTATTTTTATTCAACTTCTATTTTTATTCAATTTACTTTTCTATTAAACTTGTTTTTTTATTTAAGTTCCAAATAGATCGTTAAAGTATAGTGGTTTTTGGATTGAACTTCCATTTTTAATTTTATGCAACTTACATTTTTATTTTTATTCTACTTCCATTTTATGCAATTTACTTTTCTATTAAACTTCCTTTTTTTATTTATTTTCCAAATAGACGGTTAAGGTATAGCGGTTTCTGGATTGAACTTCCATATTTAATAATCTGCAACTTCCTTTTTTATTTTTATTCAACTTCCATTTTTATTCAATTTACTTTTCTATTAAACATACTTTTTTTATTTAATTTCCAAATAGATCGTTAAGGTATAGTGGTTTCTAAATTGAACTTCCATATTTAATTTTCTGCAACCTCCATTTTTATTTTTATTCAACTTCCATTTTTATTCAATTTACTTTTCTATTAAACTTCCTTTTTTTATTTAATTTCCAAATAGATCGTTAAGGTATAGTGGTTTTTGGATTGAACTTCCATTTTTAATTTTATGCAACTTTCATTTTTATTTTTATTTTACTTCCAATTTATGCAATTTACTTTTCTATTAAACTTCCTTTTTTATTTAATTTCCAAATAGATCGTTAAGGTATAGTGGTTTCGGGATTGAACTTCCATATTTAATTTTCCGCAACTTCCATTTTTATTCAACTTCCATTTTTATTTAATTTCCAAATAGATCGTTAAGGTATAGTGGTTTCTGGATTGAACTTCCATATTTAATTTTCTTCAACTTCCATTTTTATTTTTATTCAACTTCCGTTTTTATTCAATTTACTTTTCTACTAAACTTCTTTTTTTATTTAATTTCCAAATAGATCGTTAAAGTATAGTGGTTTTTGAATTGAACTTCCATTTTTAATTTTAAGCAACTTTCATTTTTATTTTTATTCTACTTTCATTTTATGCAATTTATTTTTCGATTAAACTTCCTTTTTTATTTAATTTCCAAATAGATCGTTAAGGTATCGTGGTTTCTGAATTGAACTTCCATATTTAATTTTCCGCAACTTTCATTTTTATTTTTATTCAACATCTATTTTTATACATTTTACTTTTCTATTAAACTTCCTTTTTTATTTAATTTCCAAATAGAACATTCAGGTATAGTTGTTTCTGGATTGAACTTCCATATTTAATTTTCTGCAACTTTCATTTATATTTTTATTCGACTTCCATTTTTATTCAATTTACTTTTCTATTAAACTTCCTTTTTTATTTAATTTCCAAATAGATCGTTAAGGTATAGTGGTTTCTGGTTTGAACTTCCATTTTTCATTTTATGAAACTTTCATTTTTATTTTTATTCTACTTCCATTTTAATTCAATTTACTTTCCTATGAAACTTCCTTTTTTATTTAATTTCCAAGCAGATCGTTATGGTACAGTGGTTTCTGGATAGAACTTCCATTTTTAATTTTATGCAACTTTCATTTTCATTTTTATTCTACTTCCATTTTTAATCAATTTACTTTTCTATTAAACTTCCTTTTTTATTTAATTTCCAAATAAATCGTTAAGGTATAGTGGTTTCTGGATTGAACTTCCATTTTTAATTTTCTGCAACTTCCATTTTTATTTTTATTCATCTTCCTTTTTTATTCAAGTTTCTTTTCTACTCAACTTTCTTTTTTATTTAATCTCCAAATATATCGTTTAGGTATAGAGGTTTTTGGATGGAACTTCCATTTTTAATTTTATGCAACTTTCATTTTTATTTTTATTCAACTTCCATTTTTATTAAATTTACTTTTCTATTAAACTTCCTTTTTTATTTAATTTGCAAAGAGATGGTTAAGGTGTAGTGTTTTTTGGATTGAACTTCCATTTTTAATTTTATGCAACTTTCATTTTTATTTTTACTCAACTTCCTTTTTTATTCAATTTACTTTTCTATTACACTTCCTTTTTTATTTAATTTCCAAATAGAGCGTTAAGGTATAGTGGTTTCTGGATTGAACTTCCGCTTTTAATTTTCTGGAACTTTCCTTTTTATTTTTATTCAACTTCCATTTTTATTCAATTTACTTTTCTATTAAACTTCCTTTTTTATTTAATTTCCAAATAGATCGTTAAGGTATAGTTGTTTCTGGATTGAACTTCCATATTTAATTTTCGGCAACTTTCATTTTTATTTTTATTCAAATTCCATTTTTCTTCAATTTACTTTTCTATTAAACTTTCTTTTTTATTTAATTTCCAAATATATCGTTAAGGTATAGTGGTTTCTGGATTGAACTTCCATTTTTAATTTCATGCAACCTTCATTTTTATTTTCATTCTACTTCCATTTTAATTCAATTTACTTTTCTATTGAACTTACTTTTTTATTTAATTTCCAAATAGATCGTTAAGGTATAGTGGTTTCTGGATTGAACTTCCATATTTTATTTTCTGCAACTTCCATTTTTATTTTTATTCAACTTCCATTTTTATTCAATTTACTTTTCTATTAAACTTCCTTTCTAATTTAATTTCCAAATAGATCAATAAAGCATAGTCGTTTTTGGATTGAACTTCCATTTTTAATTTTATGCAACTTTCATTTTTATTTTTATTATACATCCATTTTATGCAATTTACTTTTCTATTAAACTTCCCTTTTTATTTAATTTCCAAATGGATCGTTAAGGTATAGTCGTTTCGGGATTGAACTTCCATATTTAATTTTCTGCAACTTTCATTTTTATTTTTACTCAACTTCCATTTTATGCAATTTACTTTTCTATTAAACTTCCTTTTTTTATTTAATTTCCAAATAGATCGTTAAGGTATAGCGGTTTCGGGATTGAACTTCGATATTTAATTTTCTGTAACTTCCATTTTTATTTTTATTCAACTTCCAATTTTATTCAATTTACTTTTCTATTAAACTTCCTTTTTTTTTATTTAATTTCCAGATATATCATTAAGGTATAGTGCTTTCTGGATTGAACTTCCTTATTTAATTTTCTGCGACTTCCATTTTTATTTTCATTCAACTTCCATTTTTATTCAATTTACTTTTCTATTAAACTTCTTTTTTTATTTAATTTCCACATAGATCGTTAAAGTATAGTGGTTTTTGGATTGAACTTCCTTTTTTAATTTTATGCGACTTTCATTTTTATTTTTATTCTACTTCCATTTTATGCAATTTACTTTTCTATTAAACTTCCTTTTTTATTTAATTTCCAAATAGATCGTTAAGGTATAATGGTTTCGGGATTGAACTTCAATATTTAATTTTCTGCAACTCTCATTTTTATTTTTATTCAACTTCCATTTTTATGCAATTTACTTTTCTATTGAACTTCCTTTTTTATTTAATTTCCAAATAGATCGTTAAGGTATAGTGGTTATAGCGATCCCGGGTTTACCCTTGTTGTACAGTGATCCGGACATGTGTCCGTGAATGTTGGTAGTTGTTTATTTCCTAGTTTGCATCCTCTTTACTTTGTATTTTGAGTTTTGGGTTGTGTTGGGCAGGTTTGTTACAGGTTGGTTGTGCTTGGGAACCAAGTGTTGCTGCCCAGAATTTTGGGCCTTCGCTCGAGCGAGGAGTGGTCGCTCGAGCGAGAGTAGTGTTGCCCCGGTTCTGGACCTGAGAGTTGTAGTTTCTGGCTCGAGCGAGCTTTTCGTGGCTCGAGCGGTCTGGGTTTTTCTTCGCTCGATCGAGAACTCCTTGGCTCGAGCGAGAGTTTTCTGTGTCTGGTCGCTCGAGCGACCAATCCTTCGCTCGAGCGAGCGTGTTTTATATCAGCGGACAGCAGCGTCTAAAACATCACTTTTTCACCCCTTTTCTTTGATTAAACCCTAAATCCGAGCCTCTCTCACTCTAAACTTACACTCTCTCTAAGATTTCATCTCCCTAGAGTGTGCATCTAGCCTAGGGCCTTTGTTAAAAAGATAGAGGGCGTTGAGAGCTTCAATTTAATCTGAAAAAGTTTGGATTTGGAGCAAGTTGATCTTGGAGTTTTCATCTCCTTTGTGGCTTAAACTTTGAGGTAGGGATAACCTACTCCTCTCTATGGGTTTTGTCTTTAAATTTTGGTATTTTGAGATGTTGGGCTTGGTTTGGTAATTTTGTAAAAGTTTGGGGCTTTTGTGCAATTTTACAAAAGTTGGGGTTTTACTCATAATAAACCTAGATGCATGTTTGGCATGGAAAATGGAATTAATGTTGAATCATTGATGAAAATGGGACCTAAGGGTTGAAATGTTAATTATGGGAATTGGCCTAATTACATTGTTTAATTAATTGGGATAATTAATTGGTGAGAAATGAGGAAATGAAATGTTGATTGAATATCCATTTGTGCATTTATTTTCTGTTTAGAAATAACTGCTTTGGGCTATCGGTGGAGGATAGTCGTGATTGTTGTAGACAATGTATGTTGATTAGGCAAACTGAAACTAATCAATGAAATGTGTCATGGAACTTGACGGTTAATTGAATACATTAATTGTATGTATTGTGTGATTGTATATAGAACCAATGTGTTTATATATGTTGTGTGTAGAGGAGGAGATAGGGGATGTACTCCGCGGTTTAGGGGAAGATAGGGGATGTACCTCTAAACCGGATAGGTATTTGGAGGAGATAGGGGATGTACTCCGTAGACAGAGCTCATATGCTTGTCTAGAGAAGTGAAGATAGAGCTCATATGCTTATCTTTGTGAAGTGTGGATACAGCTTGTATGCTTATCTGTGGATATTGTTGATATACATATCTGTCGAGAATGTGGATATAGCTTTTATGCTTATCTGAATGTGAGATATAGTTTTTATACATATCTGTGGAAATAATGATAGAGCTAGCATGCTTATCTGTTGAAAAAGGGAAAATGAAAAGTAATTGGGACTTGTAAGTCGTTGACATAAATATGTAATTTATGTGATTGTATCAGTGTTGACCAACTATCAATTGCTAATGTTTTAGTCATTGTCCATGGTTGGTTTAGTGTATTTCTACTGGGCTGTGGCTCACCCTATATGGGAACATCATTTTCAGGTGCAGGAAACATGCCACCTCCAAGGACATAGCTGGGAGGCTAGTGGCGGGCATAGTTTTGTCGTTTTACTTTTGATGTATTACATGTAATTTCAAGCCAAGGGCTTAATGTGTAAACGAGTTAGACCTCTTTGTTGTAACCAAGTGTTAACTTGGAAAGCTGTAAGCCCGTAGGGCATTTTGTTATGAGATTAACATGTAATACTTATGTAATGGAATTCTAATGAATGATAGAAGGTGGTTAGTTTATCTATCAACGCTTGTCTTATTTGTTGGGTTTAATGTTATTATTTGAGGGCGTTACAACTTGGTATCAGAGCGTACCGGGTTCGAATACTTTGGGTACGTGGGAAGTGATTAGTATCACAATGGGTTTGTCTCGCTTGATAGAGACTTAGATGTAGTATCACATGCTATGTGCTTACTTGATAACATGCTTATGTGACTATGTGGGTATGGGATTTAATTTCTGGGATGTTGATTGGATCCTTGAGTTTCTGGGAGTCTTGTTGGAAAAGCACTTGATCAATGCTGTTTCTAACCGGAACTCTAGTGACGTCTCGGGACTATCATTATCCGGAAATGAAATTCGTAAGTGCTTATGTGTTTATGTGCTTATGTGGAGTGAATTACACTTGTCCATGCATTAGGACGTGAGTGTTTAGTTTCGGCACACCTATGAATGTGCTAACGTTCTGTGTTACTTTTATTAGGATGTCAGGACGAGGAAGAGGTGCTAGGCGTGGTAGACCTGCGAGGCAGGAAGCACCGTTACAGGGTGAGATTCCGGCAGTGCAGGAGGGAGTGGGGCAGGCCAATGTGGCCGAACCAGTGGGTCAGCAGGCTATGGGTGCCTTGGCCAGAGAGTTAGCAGGAGCTTTGGGTATTCTTAGGGCTGAGAATCAGGCAGCTGAGGCAGGGCCTTCCTTCTTGAAGAGGGAGTTTTTTCGGTGTAATCCGGACGAGTTTATTGGGGATCCTAAAGAGCCGCTTAAGGCAGATGAATGGCTCGAACAGACAACGAAGACGTTTGAGATGCTTGGCATCGAGGACGGAGCGCTGAAAGTGACCTTGGCATCCTTCCAGCTGAAGGGAGATGCGGGCCAATGGTGGAAGTACGAGAAGGCTCGTGTTGGTGGGACTTGGGAGGCATTTGTGAATGCTTTTCAGGAGAGGTTTCTGTCTGCAGTAGCTAGGGAGAAGCTGAGGGATCAGTTTAGCCGGCTTAATCAGCAAGGCTTGTCAGTGGCCGAGTTTGAGGCTACTTTTACCAGTCTGTCTAGGTTTGCGCCTGAACTGGTGGCGTCTGAGGAACGCCGTTGCTATGAGTTTGAGCGGAAGTTGAGGCGGGGCCTCAAGTTGAGAGTTGGTGGGTCCTATATCCGAGAGTATAGACACCTGGTGGATGCTGCAGCTCATATGGAGCTTATGATGCAGGAAGAGGATGAGGGGCAGAGAGGCTCCAAGAGGAGCCAAGATAGTCAGAGTGATGGCAGGAGACAGAGGGGTTCTAACCCTCAGCAGTCGCAGGGTGGTGTTGCTAGATCGACCTTCCCAGTGCCGAGTGTAGGCTCAGGGAGAGGTGGTCAGGGGGAATTCACTTGTTACAAGTGTGGCCAGCTGGGTCACAAGGTATCTGTTTGCCCGCAGAAGGGTGGGGGTCAGAAAGCTGCTTCTTCTTCAGCTAGACCGCAGAGTCAAAGTTTGGGCAGGGGGCAGCTCTTGACTTGTTATCAGTGTGGACAGCCTGGGCACATGAAGAGGTTTTGCCCACAGTTGAGTGCCACTTCGGGAGCGTCTGGCTCTAGACAGACGCAGGGTTTTCAGCCAGCTCAGTCTGTGCAGGCCTCGAGGGCCAATCCGGGAGTTTCGTCATCCCAGTCTGTGCAGCAGTCTTTTGCTCCGAGAGGTGAGCAGGTAGACCAGGGGCCTACGGGGCGCGTGTATGCTGTTACCGCGCAGGATTTAGTACCGGCTCCATCGGTGGTGAGAGGTACTTTTCTGTTTTGCAACTCAGTTGCTAGTGTGTTGATAGACACGGGTGCATCTCATTCTTTTGTATCTGCTGCATTTGCATCTGTTTTGGAATTGGAGTTAGCACAGTTAGCATCTCCTATTTGTGTGGTATCGCCTTTGGGTGGTGAGTTGATCCTGAAACAGGGTGTTAGAGGATGTGATATAGAGGTCGCCGACTATAGGCTTCCTTTTCCGTTTGTTGTCATGCCCATGAAGGGTTTTGATGTTATTTTGGGTATGGACTGGCTATCGTCATACCGGGCTGTTATCGATTGCTACCGCCAGAGGGTCACGTTGTGTACCTTGAGCGGGGAGTGGTTCCATTTCTTGGGAGACCGGGTTGGTAGTGTTTTGCCACCGGGGTATGATTCGCGAGGGCGAAGTGAGCTTAGTGGGTTACTTGCTAGCTTTGAGAGTAGCGAGTGTGTTGAGACTCAGATTGTGTTACCGAGGGTGGTTTGTGAGTATTCGGATGTTTTTCCCGAAGATCTTGTTAGTTTGCCACCTCACCGAGAGATAGAGTTCTCTATTGACTTAGTGCCTGGTACGGCGCCGATTTCTATGGCACCTTACCGTTTTGCTCCGGCAGAGTTGGTTGAGTTGAAAGTTCAGCTCCAGGAATTGCTCGATAAGGGTTTTGTTCGCCCTAGTGTTTCACCGTGGGGAGCACCAGCCCTCTTTGTTAAAAAGAAAGATGGTGCCTTGAGACTGTGTATAGACTACCGGAAGTTGAATCGGGCTACGGTTAAGAATAAGTATCCTATGCCCCGTATAGATGATTTGTTTGACCAGTTGAAGGGTTCCCGTTGTTTCTCTAAGATAGACTTGAGATCGGGTTACCACCAGTTGAGGGTCAGGGAGGAAGATGTTCCTAAGACGGCATTCCGTACGCGGTATGGCCATTATGAGTTTTTGGTGATGCCATTCGGGCTTACCAATGCACCGGCAGTCTTTATGGACTTGATGAACCGGATTTTCCGGGAGTTCTTAGACCGATTTGTGGTTGTCTTCGTGGACGACATTCTTATCTATTCGTCTTCTGAGGAGGAGCACGAGGCACACTTGAGAGTGGTGCTTGAGTTACTTAGAGCCCATAGGCTGTATGCCAAGTTTGGGAAGTGTGAGTTCTGGCTGGGGGAAGTCAAATTCTTAGGCCACGTAGTATCCGGGGAAGGGGTGTCTGTTGATACATCCAAGGTTGAGGCAGTGCAAGATTGGGCACAGCCTAAGAGTGTGTTTGAGATCTGCAGTTTTCTGGGATTAGCTGGGTATTACCGTCGGTTTGTGAAAGATTTCTCCAGGTTAGCGTCACCATTGACTAGACTGACTAGGAAGGGAGTCAAGTTTGAGTGGAGTGAGACTTGTGAAAAGTCGTTCCAAGAGCTGAAAGTTAGATTGACCACCGCTCCGGTGTTGATTATTCCGGAGAGAGGGTTGGGTTATGCTGTATATTGTGATGCCTCACGAGAGGGTTTGGGTTGTGTGTTGATGCAAGAGGGGAAAGTGGTAGCTTATGGCTCACGTCAGTTGTAAATACACGAGAAGAATTACCCCACACATGACCTAGAGTTAGCAGCTGTGATCTTTGCCTTGAAAATCTGGAGGCACTACCTTTATGGTGAGAGGTTCGAGGTATTCTCGGATCATAAGAGTTTGAAGTATCTGTTTACACAGAGAGACTTGAATCTGAGGCAGAGGAGATGGATGGAATTCATCGAGGATTATGATTTTGAGTTGCATTATCATCCGGGAAAGGCCAATGTTGTGGCCGATGCCCTTAGTAGGAAGACCATTAGTGATGTAGCTTGTATAGCCATCCGGGAATGGGAGATGTTGGGAGCACTTGGCGAGTTTGATTTGCTACTGGGCGAATCTGTCGAGGCTGCGGCCTTATTTTCTGTTGTTGCGCAGCCTACACTTGTGATTAGAGTGTTAGAGGCACAGAGAGGTGACCTTGAGGTAGAATCCCTCCGAGAGAAGATCTCCAGTGGGAAAGTTGAGAAGGGTTTGACGGTGTATCCCGACCTGAGTGTGAGATACCGAGACCGTTTGTTTGTACCGGAGTCTTGCCGTGAGGAAGTACTCAGAGAGTTTCACCATTCGCGCCTTGCGGTGCATCCGGGAGGTACTAAGATGTATCAGGATTTGGGTCGCCAGTTTTGGTGGCGGGGTATGAAAAGAGATGTGGCTGTTTTCGTATCGAAGTGCCTTACTTGCCAGCAAGTGAAGGCCGAGCATCAGAGGCCAGCGGGTTTGTTGCAACCCTTGCCTATTGCCGAGTGGAAATGGGAGCATGTCACTATGGACTTCGTTGTGGGTCTTCCGAGGACTCAGCGGGGTAGTGATGCTATTTGGGTGGTTGTAGACCGGTTGACTAAGTCGGCGCACTTTATTCCTATGCGCGTGAGGGATTCGGTAGATCATCTTGCCGACTTGTATATTCGGGACGTAGTGAGATTGCACGGGGTCCCAGTGACGATCGTCTCAGATAGAGATCCTCGTTTTACTGCTAGGTTGTGGCAGAGTTTGCAGAGTGCCTTGGGCACTAAGTTGACCTTTAGTACGGCTTATCATCCTCAGACTGACGGGCAGTCCGAGCGTACTATTCAGATCCTCGAGGATATGCTTCGGGGTTGTGTCCTGGACTTCAGTGGGACGTGGGAGAGGCACTTGCCATTGGTAGAGTTTGCCTACAACAACAGTCTTCAGTCTAGCATCGGTATGGCACCGTTTGAGGCCTTGTATGGCCGACCGTGTAGGTCTCCAGTTTGTTGGGCCGAGGTGGGTGATGCACCTTTGTTGGGTCCGGAGTTGGTTAGGGAGACGACGGAGAAAGTTGAGCTTATCCGTAGGAGGCTTGTTACAGCCCAGAGTCGGCAGAAATCTTATGCTGACCGTAGGAGGAGACCTTTGGCGTTTGAAGTAGGTGATCATGTCTTTCTGAAGATATCACCTAGGCGAGGTCTGATGAGGTTTGGAAAGAGTGGGAAGTTATCCCCTCGGTTTATTGGTCCTTTTGAGATCCTTGAGAGGATAGGTGAGGTTGCTTATCGGTTAGCCTTACCACCACAGTTGTCCGGAGTGCATGACGTGTTTCATGTGAGTATGCTTCGGAAGTATGAACCAGATCCATCACATGTGCTGGATTGGAGCGATTTAGAGGTAGATGAGGATGCCTCGTATGAGGAGAGACCGGTTCGGGTCTTGGATAGGCGGGATCAGGTCCTGCGTGGCAAGACCATTCCTTTGGTGAAAGTCTCGTGGAAACATCACGGAGTGGAGGAAGCCACTTGGGAACGTGAGTTGGAAGTCCGAGAGAAATATCCGGACTTGTTTGTTGATATGTAATCTTGTATTTAAATTCTGCATGTTGTTGAACTTAAGAGCTTTTATATATGTCTTAAGTTGTGAAACATTGAGAATGTTTGGTTTATTGGAAGTATGTTTGGAACTTGCCTCATATGGAAGTTGAATGTGACATTATATGTGTTGAATATATTGTTGAAATTGGAAAGATAGTGCATAATGTTAATGCAAGTTGAAAATACATATGTTGTTTACATATTGTGATATATCTCTTGTTAAAGGGATGGGATGACCGGTAATGGGTCGAATTGTTGAATGTTAAATTGTAACATTGTTCAAAATGGAGGAAAACCTGTTTTTGAAAACTTGTGCTTAATTTCGGGGGCGAAATTCTTTAAGGGGGGGAGGTTATAGCGATCCCGGGTTTACCCTTGTTGTACAGTGATCCGGACATGTGTCCGTGAATGTTGGTAGTTGTTTATTTCCTAGTTTGCATCCTCTTTACTTTGTATTTTGAGTTTTGGGTTGTGTTGGGCAGGTTTGTTACAGGTTGGTTGTGCTTGGGAACCAAGTGTTGCTGCCCAGAATTTTGGGCCTTCGCTCGAGCGAGGAGTGGTCGCTCGAGCGAGAGTAGTGTTGCCCCGGTTCTGGACCTGAGAGTTGTAGTTTCTGGCTCGAGCGAGCTTTTCGTGGCTCGAGCGGTCTGGGTTTTTCTTCGCTCGATCGAGAACTCCTTGGCTCGAGCGAGAGTTTTCTGTGTCTGGTCGCTCGAGCGACCAATCCTTCGCTCGAGCGAGCGTGTTTTATATCAGCGGACAGCAGCGTCTAAAACATCACTTTTTCACCCCTTTTCTTTGATTAAACCCTAAATCCGAGCCTCTCTCACTCTAAACTTACACTCTCTCTAAGATTTCATCTCCCTAGAGTGTGCATCTAGCCTAGGGCCTTTGTTAAAAAGATAGAGGGCGTTGAGAGCTTCAATTTAATCTGAAAAAGTTTGGATTTGGAGCAAGTTGATCTTGGAGTTTTCATCTCCTTTGTGGCTTAAACTTTGAGGTAGGGATAACCTACTCCTCTCTATGGGTTTTGTCTTTAAATTTTGGTATTTTGAGATGTTGGGCTTGGTTTGGTAATTTTGTAAAAGTTTGGGGCTTTTGTGCAATTTTACAAAAGTTGGGGTTTTACTCATAATAAACCTAGATGCATGTTTGGCATGGAAAATGGAATTAATGTTGAATCATTGATGAAAATGGGACCTAAGGGTTGAAATGTTAATTATGGGAATTGGCCTAATTACATTGTTTAATTAATTGGGATAATTAATTGGTGAGAAATGAGGAAATGAAATGTTGATTGAATATCCATTTGTGCATTTATTTTCTGTTTAGAAATAACTGCTTTGGGCTATCGGTGGAGGATAGTCGTGATTGTTGTAGACAATGTATGTTGATTAGGCAAACTGAAACTAATCAATGAAATGTGTCATGGAACTTGACGGTTAATTGAATACATTAATTGTATGTATTGTGTGATTGTATATAGAACCAATGTGTTTATATATGTTGTGTGTAGAGGAGGAGATAGGGGATGTACTCCGCGGTTTAGGGGAAGATAGGGGATGTACCTCTAAACCGGATAGGTATTTGGAGGAGATAGGGGATGTACTCCGTAGACAGAGCTCATATGCTTGTCTAGAGAAGTGAAGATAGAGCTCATATGCTTATCTTTGTGAAGTGTGGATACAGCTTGTATGCTTATCTGTGGATATTGTTGATATACATATCTGTCGAGAATGTGGATATAGCTTTTATGCTTATCTGAATGTGAGATATAGTTTTTATACATATCTGTGGAAATAATGATAGAGCTAGCATGCTTATCTGTTGAAAAAGGGAAAATGAAAAGTAATTGGGACTTGTAAGTCGTTGACATAAATATGTAATTTATGTGATTGTATCAGTGTTGACCAACTATCAATTGCTAATGTTTTAGTCATTGTCCATGGTTGGTTTAGTGTATTTCTACTGGGCTGTGGCTCACCCTATATGGGAACATCATTTTCAGGTGCAGGAAACATGCCACCTCCAAGGACATAGCTGGGAGGCTAGTGGCGGGCATAGTTTTGTCGTTTTACTTTTGATGTATTACATGTAATTTCAAGCCAAGGGCTTAATGTGTAAACGAGTTAGACCTCTTTGTTGTAACCAAGTGTTAACTTGGAAAGCTGTAAGCCCGTAGGGCATTTTGTTATGAGATTAACATGTAATACTTATGTAATGGAATTCTAATGAATGATAGAAGGTGGTTAGTTTATCTATCAACGCTTGTCTTATTTGTTGGGTTTAATGTTATTATTTGAGGGCGTTACAGTGGTTTCTAGATTGAACTTCCATATTTAATTTTCTGCAACTTTCATTTTTATTTTTCTTCAACTTCCATTTTTATGCAATTTACTTTTCTATTAAACTTCCTTTTTTATTTAATTTCCAAATAGATCGTTAAGGTATAGTGGTTTTTGGATTGAACTTCCATATTTCATTTTCGGCTACTTCCATTTTTATTTTTATTCAACTTCCATTTTTATTCAATTTACTTTTCTTTTAAACTTCCTTTTTTTTATTTAATTTCCAAATAGATCGTTAAGGTATAGTGCTTTTGGGATTGAACTTCCATGTTTAATTTTCTGCAACTTTCATTATTATTTTTCTTCAACTTCCATTTTTATGCAATTTACTTTTCTATTAAACTTCCTTTTTTAATTTAATTTCTAAATAGATCGTTAAGGTATAGTGGTTACTGGACTGAACTTCCATATTTAATTTTCTGCAACTTTCATTTTTATTTTTCTTCAACTTCCATTTTTTTGCAATTTACTTTTCTATTAAACTTCCTTTTTTTATTTAATTTCCAAATAGATCGTTAAGGTATAGTGGTTTCTGGATTGAATTTTCATATTTTATTTTCTGCAACTTCAATTTTTATTTAATTTACTTTTCTATTAAACTTCTTTTTTTTATTTAATTTCCAAATAGATTGTTAAGGTATAGTGGTTTCTGGATTGAACTTCCATATTTAATTTTCTGCAACTTTCATTTTTATTTTTATTCAACTTCCATTTTTATGCAATTTACTTTTCTATTAAACTTCCTTTTTTTATTTAATTTCCAAATAGATCATTAATGTATAGCGGTTTCGGGATTGAACTTCCATATTTAATTTTCTGCAACTTCCATTTTTATTTTTATTCGACTTCCATTTTTATTCAATTTACTTTTCTATTAAACTTCATTTTTTTATTTAATTTCGAAATAGGTCGTTAAGGTATAGTGGTTTCTAGATTGAACTTCCATATTTAATTTTCTGCAACTTTCATTTATATTTTTATTCAACTTCCATTTTTATTCAATTTACTTTTCTATTAAACTTCCTTTTTTATTTAATTTCCAAATAGATCGTTAAGGTATAGTGGTTTCTGGTTTGTACTTCCATTTTTAATTTTTTGAAACTTTCATTTTTATTTTTATTCTACTTCCATTTTAATTCAATTTACATTCCTATGAAACTTCCTTTTTTATTTAATTTCCAAGTAGATCGTTATGGTACAGTGGTTTCTGGATAGAACTTCCATTTTTAATTTTATGCAACTTTCATTTTCATTTTTATTCTACTTCCATTTTTAATCAATTTACTTTTCTATTAAACTTCCTTTTTTATTTAATTTCCAAATAGATCGTTAAGGTATAGTGGTTTCTGGATTGAACTTCTATTTTTTAATTTTCTACAACTTCCATTTTTATTTTTATTCATCTTCCTTTTTTATTCAAGTTTCTTTTCTACTCAAACTCGTTTTTTATTTAATTTCCAAATATATCGTTAAGGTATAGTGGTTTTTGGATGGAACTTCCATTTTTAATTTTATGCAACTTTCATTTTTATTTTTATTGAACTTCCATTTTTATTAAATTTACTTTTCTATTAAACTTCCTTTTTTATTTAATTTCCAAATAGATGGTTAAGGTGTAGTGTTTTTTGGATTGAACTTCCATTTTCAATTTTATGCAACTTTCATTTTTATTTTTACTCAACTTCCATTTTTATTCAATTTACTTTTCTATTACACTTCCTTTTTTATTTAATTTCCAAATAGATCGTTAAGGTACAGTGGTTTCTGGATTGAACTTCCGCTTTTAATTTTCTGGAACTTTCCTTTTTATTTTTATTCAACTTCCATTTTTATTCAATTTACTTTTCTATTAAACTTCCTTTTTTATTTAATTTCCAAATAGATAGTTAAGGTATAGTGGTTTCTGGATTGAACTTCCATATTTAATTTTCGGCAACTTTCATTTTTATTTTTATTCAAATTCCATTTTTATTCAATTTACTTTTCTATTAAACTTTCTTTTTTATTTAATTTCCAAATATATCGTTAAGTTATAGTGGTTTCTGGATTGAACTTCCATTTTTAATTTTATGCAACCTTCATTTTTATTTTCATTCTACTTCCATTTTAATTCAATTTACTTTTCTATTGAACTTCCTTTTTTATTTAATTTCCAAATAGATCGTTAAGGTATAGTGGTTTCTGGATTGAACTTCCATATTTTATTTTCTGCAACTTCCATTTTTATTTTTATTCAACTTCCATTTTTATTCAATTTACTTTTCTATTAAACTTCCTTCCTTTCCAAATAGATCAATAAAGCATAGTCGTTTTTGGATTGAACTTCCATTTTTAATTTTATGCAACTTTCATTTTTATTTTTATTCTACATCCATTTTATGCATTTTACTTTTCCATTAAACTTTCTTTTTTATTTAATTTCCAAATGGATCGTTAAGGTATAGTCGTTTCGGGATTGAACTTCCATATTTAATTTTCTGCAACTTTCATTTTTATTTTTACTCAACTTCCATTTTATGCAATTTACTTTTCTATTAAACTTCCTTTTTTTATTTAATTTCCAAATAGATCGTTAAGGTATAGCGGTTTCTAGATTGAACTTCGATATTTAATTTTCTGCAACTTCCATTTTTATTTTTATTCAACTTCCATTTTTATTCAATTTACTTTTCTATTAAACTTCTTTTTTTTATTTAATTTCCACCTAGATCGTTAAAGTATAGTGGTTTTTGGATTGAACTTCCTTTTTTAATTTTATGCGACTTTCATTTTTATTTTTAATCTACTTCCATTTTATGCAATTTACTTTTCTATTAAACTTCCTTTTTTATTTAATTTCCAAATATATCATTAAGGTATAATGGTTTCGGGATTGAACTTCCATATTTAATTTTCTGCAACTTTCATTTTTATTTTTATTCAACTTCCATTTTTATGCAATTTACTTTTCTATTGAACTTCCTTTTTTGTTTAATTTCCAAATAGATCGTTAAGGTATAGTGGTTTCTGGATTGAACTTCCATATTTAATTTTCTGCAACTTTGATTTTTATTTTTCTTCAACTTCCATTTTTATGCAATTTACTTTTCTATTAAACTTCCTTTTTTAATTTAATTTCCAAATAGATCGTTAAGGTATAGTGGTTTCTGGATTGAACTTCCATATTTAATTTTCTGCAACTTCCATTTTTATTTTTATTCAACTTCCATTTTTATTCAATTTACTTTTCTATTAAACTTCCTTTTTTATTTAATTTCCAAATAGATCGTTAAGGTATTGTGCTTTCGGATTGAACTTCCATATTTAATTTTCTGCAACTTTTATTTTTATTTTTTTTCAACTTCCATTTTTATGCAATTTACTTTTCTATTAAACTTCCTTTTTTTATTTAATTTCTAAATAGATCGTTAAGGTATAGTGGTTTCTGGATTGAACTTCCATATTTAATTTTCTGCAACGTCCATTTTTATTTTTCTTCAACGTCCATTTTTATGCAATTTACTTTTCTATTAAACTTCCTTTTTTTATTTAATTTCCAAATAGATCGTTAATGTATAGCGGTTTCTGGATTGAACTTCCATATTTAATTTTCTGCAACTTCCATTTTTATTTTTATTCTACTTCCATTTTTATTCAATTTACTTTTCTATTAAACTTCATTTTTTTATTTAATTTCCAAATAGGTCGTTAAGGTATAGTGGTTTCTGGATTGAACTTCCATATTTAATTTTCTGCAACTTCCATTTTTATTTTTATTCAACTTCCATTTTTATTCAATTTACTTTTCTATTAAACTTCCTCTTTTATTTAATTTTGAAAATAGATCGTTAAAGTATAGTGGTTTTTGGATTGAAATTCCATTTTTAATTTTATGCAACTTTCATTTTTATTTTTATTCTACTTCCATTTTATGCAATTTACTTTTCAATTAAACTACCTTTTTTATTTAATTTCCAAATAGATTGTTAAGGTATAGTGGTTTCGGGATTGAACTTCCATATTTAATTTTCTGCAACTTTCATTTTTATTTTTATTCAACTTCCATTTTTATGCAATTTACTTTTCTATTGAACTTCCTTTTTTGTTTAATTTCCATATAGATCGTTAAGGTATAGTGGTTTCTGGATTGAACTTCCATATTTAATTTTCTGCAACCTTCATTTTTATTTTTCTTCAACTTCCATTTTTATGCGATTTACTTTTCTATTAAACTTCCTTTTTTTATTTAATTTCCAAATAGATCGTTAAGGTATAGTGGTTTCTGGATTGAACTTCCATATTTAATTTTCTACAACTTCCATTTTTATTTTTATTCAACTTCCATTTTTATTCAATTTACTTTTCTATTAAACTTCCTTTTTTTATTTAATTTCCAAATAGATCGTTAAGGTATAGTGCTTTCGGATTGAACTTCCATATTTAATTTTCTGCAACTTTCATTTTTATTTTTCTTCAACTTCCATTTTTATGCAATTTACTTTTCTGTTAAACTTCATTTTTTTATTTAATTTCTAAATAGATCGTTAAGGTATAGTGGTTTCTGGATTGAACTTCCATATTTAATTTTCTGAAACTTCCATTTTTATTTTTCTTCAACTTCCATTTTTATGCAATTTACTTTTCTATAAAACTTCCTTTTTTTATTTAATTTCCAAATAGATCGTTAATGTATAGCGGTTTCTGGATTGAACTTCCATATTTAATTTTCTGCAACTTCCATTTTTAGTTTTATTTTACTTCCATTTTTATTCAATTTACTTTTCTATTAAACTTCATTTTTTTATTTAATTTCCAAATAGGTCGTTAAGGTATAGTGGTTTCTGGATTGAACTTCCATATTTAATTTTCTGCAACTTCCATTTTTATTTTTATTCAACTTCCATTTTTATTGAATTTACTTTTCTATTAAACTTCCTCTTTTATTTAATTTCAAAATAGATCGTTAAAGTATAGTGGTTTTTGGATTGAAATTCCATTTTTAATTTTATGCAACTTTCATTTTTATTTTTATTCTACTTCCATTTTATGCAATTTACTTTTCAATTAAACTACCTTTTTTATTTAATTTCCAAATAGATCGTTAAGGTATAGTGGTTTCGGGATTGAACTTCTATATTTAATTTTCCGCAACTTCCATTTTTATTTATATTCAAATTCCATTTTTATTCAATTTACTTTTCTATGAAACTTCCTTTTTTATTTAATTTCCAAGTAGATCGTTAAGGTATAGTGGTTTCTGGATTGAACTTCCACATTTAATTTTCTTCAACTTCCATTTTTATTTTTATTCAACTCCCATTTTTATTCAATTTACTTTTCTATTAAACTTCCTTTTTTATTTAATTTCCAAATAGATCGTAAAAGTATAGTGGTTTTTGGATTGAACTTCCATTTTTAATTTTATGCAACTTTCATTTTTATTTTTATTCTACTTCCATTTTTATGCAATTGACTTTTCTATTAAACTTCCTTTTTTATTTAATTTCCAAATAGATTGTTAAGGTATAGCGGTTTCTGGATTGAACTTCCATATTTAATTTTCTGCAACTTCCATTTTTATTTTTATTCAACTTCCATTTTTATTCAATTTACTTTTCTATTATACTTCCTTTCTTATTTAATTTCCAAATAGATCAATAAAGTATAGTCGTTTTTGGATTGAACTTCCATTTTTAATTTTATGCAACTTTCATTTTTATTTTTATTCTACTTCCATTTTATGCAATTTACTTTTCTATTAAACTTCCTTTTTTTATTTAATTTCCAAATAGATCGTTAAGGTATAGCGGTTTCTGGATTGAACTTCCATATTTAATTTTCTGCAACTTCCATTTTTATTTTTATTCAACTTCAATTTTTATTCAATTTACTTTTGTATTAAACTTCCTTTTTTTATTTAATTTCCAAATAGATCGTTAAGGTATAGTGGTTTCTGGATTGAACTTCCATATTTAATTTTCTGCAACTTCCATTTTTATTTTTATTCAACTTCCATTTTTATTCAATTTACTTTTCAATTAAACTTCCTTTTTTTTATTTAATTTCCAAATAGATCGTTAAAGTATAGTGGCTTTCGGATTGAACTTCCATTTTTAATTTTATGGAACTTTCATTTTTATTTTTATTCTTCTTCCATTTTATGCAATTTGCTTTTCTAGTAAACTTCCTTTTTTTATTTAATTTCCAAATAGATTGTTAAGGTATAGCGGTTTCTTGATTGAACTTCCATATTTAATTTTCTACAACTTCCATTTTTATTTTTATTCAACTTCCATTTTTATTCAGTTTACTTTTCTATTAAACTTCCTTTTTTTATTTAATTTCCAAATAGATCGTTAAGGTATAGTGGTTTCTAGATTGAACTTCCATATTTAATTTTCAGCAACTTCCATTTTTATTTTTATTCAACTTCCATTTTTATTCAATTTTTTTTTCTATTAAACTTCCTTTTTTTTATTTAATTTCCAAATAGATCGTTAAAGTATAGTGGTTTTTGGATTGAACTTCCATTTTTAATTTTATGCAACTTTCATTTTTATTTTTATTCTACTTCCACTTTATGCAATTTATTTTTCTATTAAACTTCCTTTTTTCTTTAATTTCCAAATAGATCGTTAAGGTATCGTGGTTTCTGTATTGAACTTCCATATTTAATTTCCTACAACTTTCATTTTTATTTTTATTCAACTTCTATTTTTATAAAATATACTTTTCTATTAAACTTCCTTTTTTATTTAATTTCCAAATAGATCGTTAAGGTATAGTGGTTTCTGGATTGAACTTCCATTTTTAATTTTATGCAACTTTCATTTTTATTTTTATTCTACTTCCATTTTAATTCAATTTACTTTCCTATGAAACTTCCTTTTTTATTTAATTTCCAAGTAGATTGTTATGGTATAGTGGTTTCTGGAATGAACTTCCATTTTTAATTGTATGCAACTTTAATTTTTATTTTTATTCTACTTCCTTTTTTATTTAATTTCCAAATAGATCGTTAAGGTATAGTGGTTTCGGGATTGAAGTTCTGCTTTTAATTTTCTGGAACTTTCCTTTTTATTTTTATTCAACTTCCATTTTTATTCAATTTACTTTTCTATTAAACTTCCTTTTTTATTTAATTTCCAAATAGATCGTTAAGGTATAGTGGTTTCTGGATTGAACTTCCATATTTAATTTTTGGCGACTTTCATTTTTATTTTTATTCAAATTCCATTTTTATTCAATTTACTTTTCTATTAAATTTCTTTTTTATTTAATTTCCAAATATATCGTTAAGGTATAGTGGTTTCTGGATTGAACTTCCATTTTTAATTTTATGCAACCTTCATTTTTATTTTTATTGTACTTCCATTTTAATTCAATTTACTTTTCTATTAAACATCCTTTTTTATTCAATTTCCAAATGGATCTTTAAGTTATAGTGGTTTCTGGATTGAACTTCCATATTTTATTTTCTGCAACTTCCATTTTTATTTTTATTCAACTTCCATTTTTATTCAATTTACTTTTCTATTATACTTCCTTTCTTATTTAATTTCCAAATAGATCAATAAAGTATAGTCATTTTTGGATTGAACTTCCATTTTTAATTTTCTGCAACTTCCATTTTTATTTTTATTCAACTTCCATTTTTATTCAATTTACTTTTCAATTAAACTTCCTTTTTTTTTATTTAATTTCCAAATAGATCGTTAAAGTATAGTGGTTTTCGGATTGAACTTCCGTTTTTAATTTTATGCAACTTTCATTTTTATTTTTATTCTTCTTCCATTTTATGCAATTTGCTTTTCTATTAAACTTCCTTTTTTTATTTAATTTCCCAATAAATTGTTAAGGTATAGCGGTTTCTGGATTGAACTTCCATATTTAATTTTCTGCAACTTCCATTTTTATTTTTATTCAACTTCCATTTTTATTCGATTTACTTTTCTATTAAACTTCCTTTTTTTATTTAATTTCCAAATAGATCGTTAAGGTATAGTGCTTTCTGGATTGAACTTCCATATTTAATTTTCAACAACTTCCATTTTTATTTTTATTCAACTTCCATTTTTATTCAATTTTCTTTTCTATTAAACTTCCTTTTTTTTATTTAATTTCCAAATAAATCGTTAAAGTATAGTGGTTTTTGGATTGAACTTCCATTTTTAATTTTATGCAACTTTCATTTTTATTTTTATTCTACTTCCACTTTATGCAATTTATTTTTCTATTAAACTTCCTTTTTTCTTTAATTTCCAATAGATCGTTACGGTATCGTGGTTTCTGTATTGGACTTCCATATTTAATTTTCTACAACTTTCATTTTTATTTTTATTCAACTTCTATTTTTATACAATTTACTTTTCTATTAAACTTCCTTTTTTATTTAATTTCCAAATAGATCGTTAAGGTATAGTGGTTTCTGGATTGAACTTCCATTTTTAATTTTATGCAACTTTCATTTTTATTTTTATTCTACTTCCATTTTAATTCAATTTACTTTCCTATGAAACTTCCTTTTTTATTTAATTTCCAAGTAGATTGTTATGGTATAGTGGTTTCTGGAATGAACTTCCATTTTTAATTTTATGCAACTTTAATTTTTATTTTTATTCTACTTCCTTTTTTATTTAATTTCCAAATAGATCGTTAAGGTATAGTGGTTTCGGGATTGAACTTCCGCTTTTAATTTTCTGGAACTTTCCTTTTTATTTTTATTCAACTTCCATTTTTATTCAATTTACTTTTCTATTAAACTTCCTTTTTTATTTAATTTCCAAATAGATCGTTAAGGTATAGTGGTTTCTGGATTGAACTTCCATATTTAATTTTTGGCAACTTTCATTTTTATTTTTATTCAAATTCCATTTTTATTCAATTTACTTTTCTATTAAACTTTCTTTTTTATTTAATTTCCAAATATATCGTTAAGGTATAGTGGTTTCTGGATTGAACTTCCATTTTTAATTTTATGCAACCTTCATTTTTATTTTTATTGTACTTGCATTTTAATTCAATTTACTTTTCTATTAAACATCCTTTTTTATTCAATTTCCAAATAGATCTTTAAATTATAGTGGTTTCTGGATTGAACTTCCATTTTTTATTTTCTGCAACTTCCATTTTTATTTTTATTCAACTTCCATTTTTATTCAATTTACTTTTCTATTATACTTCCTGTAATACCCCTGTTCCGTAATATACTAATTTGTCCTTAAATTGAGTGTGATTATGCGTTTACCATGATTTTATGTGCCATTGTGTGAATATACGTGATTTTGAAAGTTTTATCTGTTCACCGTAGGAATATCTGTTTGAATAATCCGCTTTGGAAATTAAATTGAGGGCCTTATTGGCCACGGAACCTGAAACTGAATACGCCATTGCGATTGGCATAATTTTTAGAGCCTACGGTGAAATTTAATTGAAAATTGATTCTGGTCAATTTAAACTGATTAAAATGATAAACTAAGTACCCCCTTTATTTTATATTATTGTATTGTGACTTAGTGAGGCTCTATACACTCAAATCCCTCTTTGTTATTCCTCTTGGCTGACTTAAACGTAAGAAAGAGAGAGGGGAGTCGGCTAGAGAGAGGGAAAAGAGGAGAGTTTGGTGTTTGGCTCAAATTTGTGAAGAATTGGAGGATTAAACTCAAGAAATTACTATAGTCTGGAAGATTGAGCCTCTAGGTAAGCATTTGGTCTTGAATTCATAAGTTTGAAATTGTGATCTTGTAAGTTCAAGGGTTGTTGTGATCAAGAGCAAGTAATAAGTTGATTTTTGTTGAGTTTGAAGTCTTAGAACTCATGCATGTAAGAAATTACTTTGAATTTGCATGTTGGAGCTTGAAACACATGATTCATGTAGAATTTTGGTTGAAACCCATGTTTTGATCACCATCTGTACCATCTAAGTTGAGAATGATGAGCATCTCCCACATGCATGTACAAATCATGGGAGTATAAGTCTTGAATGTTTGAAATTGAGCATGTTGATGATGGGTTTGAGGTGTTTTGGGACATGCATGTAGATAAATCATGAAATTGAGCTTCCTGATGTTATAATCTTGCATTAGTAGCATGTTAGCATGTGTAAATGTGTAATTTGAGCCATTGCATGCAAGTAATGTAGCTGGGAAATCGAGTTGAAGCTCAAGAACACAATCTGGGAAACCCAGAATTTTGATGTCCGCTCAAGCAGGGTAATGGCCGCTCGAGTGGGAAAATCGTGCTCCCAGCACTTTTGCAGAGTTGGACGTCCGCTCGAGCGGGAAACCTCACGCTCGAGCGTGGAGTTTTGTAGACAGGCCTTCAGCTCGAGTGCTCTATTACACGCTCGAGCGCATTTTTCAGGCAACCAGTACTTTTGCAGGCCTTAAGGGTCCGCTCGAGCGGGAAAGTACACGCTCGAGCGGGGACCCCAATTTCTAGAATTTTGCTCATGCGTTCTGTGTTTTGTTTTCCGTTCTCTTTCACTTGTAATCACTCTTAGGCGTGTGTTAAACATTATAAATGAGTTAATGAGTTAAGAATAAAGCCTAAAGAGGAATGAGTGCATTAAGGAACGGATTGAATTGTTAATGACCCTTCTGTGTTCATGGAATGTGTAGGGTCAAGCTCCAGGGCGAATCCACAAGCCGATCACTGTGAGTAATGTCAATATTCAAAAGCTTGTCAATGTCCAATTGTTTATTCCCCTAAACTTTATGAGTTGTTAATTGGGATTGTGGACAAGAGTCTGATAGGAATGAATGGATGGACCAAAGGTCGTTTTGATATAAATGAGTGGACCAAAGGTCGTTTTGATATATGTGAATGGACCAAAGGCCGTCCTGATGTGAATGAATGGACCGAAGGTCGTTTTGATATAAATGAATGGACCAAAGGTCGTCCTGATGTAGATGAATGGACCAAAGGCCGTTTTGACATGAACGAGTAGGCCGAAGGTCGTTTTGACATGAACGAGTAGGCCGAAGGTCGTTTTGACATGAACGAGTAGGCCAAAGGCCGTTTTGACATGAACGAGTAGGCCGAAGGCCGTTTTGACATGAACGAGTAGGCCAAAGGCCGTTTTGACATGAACGAGTAGGCCGAAGGTCGTTTTGACATGAACGAGTAGGCTGAAGGTCGTTTTGACATGAATGAATGGGCCAAAGGCTGTTTTGACATAAATGAATGGGCCGAAGGCCATTTTGACAGAAATGAATGGGCCGAAGGCCGTTTTGCCATGAATAGGAGTATGAATTGGGCCCAAGGCCGTTTGGAACATGTTGTTCTACATTGTTATGTAATTTCTGTATTTGATATTATTCACTGGGCTATCGCTCACGCTCATTCATGTGTTTGTAGGTGAGCCAAGGGAAGTCCAAACCCAGCCCCAGTGAAGTCCGCTAGGAAAAATCCGAGTTTTGAGGAAGTCAGCCTTACGCCTCACTCTTGAGACCTACCCTTGCCTTTTTGCTATGTATTTATGCTTTGTCTTGCCGGCAAGGACTTTATGTATATCTGTAAATAGTCTGTCGTAGGCTGACTCGTTTCGGTTGATCCTGTCTGTAATGGATTTTCTGATACTGTATTTTGTTGTGAGTTATTAACGTATATGTGCATGGTTTGTTTAAAAGTGCATATAAGCACGGCTCTATGGACAAAGTTTTTAAAATTGCTTCCGTTTGGCCCCCATTAACTCTGTTAAAATTTGTTTTGGTTTGGTCTGAGGCCGTAGGTAATCTCATGATTACTGGCCGGTTACGTCCTTAACCCACGGGGGCGGGTTCGGGTCGTGACAGAGTGGTATCAGAGCACGAGTTAATAACTCACACACTTGTCCGAAAAGAGCAATAAGCGTCTAGAT
This sequence comes from Camellia sinensis, assembly GCF_055761805.1. Lineage (NCBI taxonomy): Eukaryota > Viridiplantae > Streptophyta > Magnoliopsida > Ericales > Theaceae > Camellia > Camellia sinensis. The sequence goes on along the minus strand of NW_028128987.1, from coordinate 40,783,064 downwards.
AAGATCTAGGATGCATTTATGTGATAAGTACGAGTTTGGAAGCATTGATTATATGCTTAAATGTTTTGTCATGAATAATTATATGTGTAAGTTGTGAACCACTTGCATTGCAAATTACCTGGAAATATGTGCTCCTTAGTGTATGCGTACTTGTGTACCTTTTGTATGAAATATAATGCAAGTTTAATCAGATGGTGAGAACCAGAGGTGATGAGTTAGAGGAATCCTCTGCTGTCAGACTGGATAGAATGGAAAGACTGATTCAAGAAATGGCAGAAGCTTTGAGGCAGCAGCAGGAGTGGCAACAACAGTGGCAGCAACCACACCCGCTACGCCCACCTCCGGCACCACCTGTGCCAGATGAGCAAAATGATGATCGGATAATCGCCCTCACCAAGGAGTTCAAGAAAATGAAACCACCACAGTTCCATGGCGGACTAGATCCTTTGAAAGCCGAAGCTTGGGTACTTGGGATCGAAAAACTGTTTGAAGTATTTCTGTGCTCGGATACACAGAAAGTGCTTCTAGCCACCTTTATGCTAGAGGATGAAGCGAGAAGATGGTGGATGTTGATGAGGGAAAACCACAGAGACGTGGATTGGGCGAAATTTTTGGAAATCTTCTATGACAAGTACTTTCCGCAGTGCGTCCGGGACAGGAAAGTGGCAGAGTTCATGGAACTCAAGCAAGACAACATGACTGTAGCTGAGTATGAGGCCAAATTTACTGAGTTGGCCAGGTTTGCACCGCACGTAATTGATACTGATTATAAGAAGGCAAGGCATTTTGAAGGAGGGCTCCGAAGTGACATCCTAGAGCGGGTGAATGTCCTAAAGTTGGAGACCTACGTCGGGGTGCTTGACCGGGCCATCATATCAGAGGCTAACATAGCTAGAAAAACTAAGCCAACAACAGAATGGAAAGGCACCAAAAGACAAGGCTTCTTTCCCAAGAAGAAATTTTTGAAAAAGCAAAACACGGGCTCCTCCACTACTTCAAGTTCTTCCCGAGACACAGCTCCCATGTGCAATATTTGTAGCAAAAGGCACCGTGGAGTCTGTTACCGTGCATCGGGAGCCTGTTTCAAGTGTGGGAAACAAGGACACATAGCCCGAGAGTGCAATCAGAGCGGTGGGAAGCTGACAGCTAGTTCAACTGCATCGGTTCCAAAGCCAGGAAATGCTGTGAGATCCGCTGTTACCGGGGACACAGTGAGACAGGGGAGAGTTTTTGCGCTTGTTCCGGGTGACACACGGAACGCCAATGCCGTTGTCTCAGGTACTATCTCAATATGTAATCAGGATGCTTTTGTGTTAATTGATTCTGGATCAACGCACTCATTTGTGACATATGCATTTGCATCTAGACTGAAAAGACCCCTAGAATTGTTGCCATATTTGTTATGTGTGTCTGCTCCATCGGGGGAATCTGTGTTATGTGACTATATATATTGGTTTTGTGACATGCATATTGAGGATGCTACCCTGTATGTAGATTTGTTGCCCTTAAACTTTAGACACTTCGATGTAATTTTGGGCATGGATTGGTTGACCAAATATTGTGCCACTATAGATTGTGTGACAAAGAGAGTTGTGTTTAAACCACCAGAACAAAAAGAAATTGTGTTTGTGGGACATGGGGTAGTGCCTCCACCATACTTGATATCTGCAATGAAAGCATGTAAATTGATCAGGAAGGGGTGCCAGGGTTATTTGTGTTATGTATTGACCGAACAATTCGTGAATGTTGAATTGAATGATATTCCCATTGTTAGAGAGTTCCCAGATGTGTTTCCAAATGAATTACCAGGGGAATTGGTAGACAGGGAGATAGAGTTTACTATTGAAACTGTGCCAGGCACCCAGCCTATTTCTAAAACTCCCTACAGGATGGCTACCGCCGAAATGAAAAAATTAAAGGAACAGTTGCAAGACCTCCTTGATAAAGGGTTTATCCGGCCTAGCACCTCGCCTTGGGGCGCACCAGTGTTATTTGTAAAGAAAAAGGATGGTACTTTACGCTTGTGCATTGATTACCGGGAATTGAACAAGGTAACGATAAAGAACAAATATCCTCTACCCCATATTGATGACTTATTTGACCAGTTGCAGGGATCACAGGTGTTTTCTAAGATTGATTTGAGATCCGGGTATCACCAGCTGAAAGTTAAAGCAGAGGATGTTGAGAAAACCGCATTCAGAACGAGGTATGGTCATTTTGAGTTTCTTGTTATGCCATTTGGAGTGACTAATGCTCCGGCAGCATTTATGGACTTAATGAATAGAATTTTTAAAACCTACCTTGATGAGTTTGTTGTTGTCTTCATCGATGATATTTTGATATACTCTAAAGATAGATTTGAACATGAACACCATTTGAGGACTGTTCTACAAATACTTCGGGAAAGAAAACTATTTGCTAAATTAAAGAAATGTGAGTTTTGGTTGGATGAGGTTGTTTTCTTAGGGCATGTGATCAATAAGGAAGGAATTTCAGTGGACCCACAGAAAATAGAGGCAATTGTGAATTGGCCTACACCGACCAACGTAACAGAAGTTCGCAGTTTCATGGGCTTAGCTGGGTACTATAGAAGATTTGTGAAGGACTTCTCGAAGTTAGCTGTGCCTCTTACCCAATTGACACGTAAAGGACAACCATTTGAGTGGAATAGTGAAAGAGAATCAGCTTTTCGTGAATTGAAGACAAGGTTGACCACTGCACCAATTTTAACACTACCTTCAGGTACGGAAAATTTTGTGATTTTCAGTGATGCATCTTATAAGGGCTTGGGTTGTATGTTAATACAGAACGGAAAGGTTATTGCTTACGCCTCCCGACAGTTGAGGCCACATGAGAAGAACTATCCAACACATGACTTAGAATTGGCCGCAGTTGTTTTTGCCTTGAAAATTTGGCGGCATTATCTGTATGGGGCAAAATGTGAAGTTTACACGGATCATAAGAGCCTGAAATACTTCTTCACGCAGAAAGAGTTGAATATGCGTCAGAGAAGATGGCTAGAACTGATAAAGGATTACGATCTAGAGATTCAGTATCATCCCGGGAAAGCTAATACAGTGGCGGATGCCTTGAGCAGGAAATCAATAGGGAGTATGGCTTGGTTGCTTACTGAACAAAGGGAGATTTTGCAAGACTTTGAAAAGTCTGAAATTGAAGTGGTAGTGTGTGAACAGGGCGGATTGATAGTCGCTATTACAGCCGAGCCGGCAATTGTTGATGAAATCAAGCAGAAACAGAAAGAGGATGAGTTCCTCAGAAAGGTAATTGATGAATTTGAAGTAAGCCCAAAAGCGAAGTTCGGTGTCGAGAATGGAATGTTGAAATTTCGAAACCGAATATGTGTCCCAGATATCACGGAACTAAAGAAGAGGGTCTTCGATGAAGCCCACAGATCCGTATTTGCCATGCATCCGGGTAACAATAAAATGTATCGGGATTTGAAACAAACCTATTGGTGGCCTAAAATGAAGAAAGAGATTGCAGAATATGTGTCCAAGTGCCTTCAGTGTCAGCAGGTTAAGGCTGAACATCAGAAACCAGGCGGTCTACTTCAACCTCTCCCTATTCCCGAGTGGAAGTGGGAACATGTGACTATGGATTTCGTTGTTGGCCTACCTCGGACTCCCCGAGGTATGGATTCTGTTTGGGTTGTAGTTGATAGACTGACTAAATCCGCACATTTTCTGCCTGTCAAAACTACGTTTACCGCTTATAGGTTGGCTACTATTTATGTTGATGAAATTGTCCGTTTACATGGAGTTCCGGTATCCATTGTGTCGGATAGAGATCCGAAATTTGTATCTAGATTGTGGAAGAGTTTGCAGGAAGCTATGGGAACAGAACTAAGGTTCAGCACTGCATTCCACCCACAGACAGATGGGCAGTCAGAATGAACAATACAGACTTTGGAAGATATGCTTCGCATGTGTGCTTTGGATTTTCAGGGGAGTTGGGAAGACTACTTGCCACTTGCAGAATTTGCCTATAATAATAGCTTCCACTCCAGCATCGGTATGGCACCATACGAGGCTTTGTATGGTAGGAGGTGTAGATCACCTATTTGTTGGACAGAGGTCGGAGACAGAGCTTTGCTTGGGCCTGAAATTGTACAGGACACCTCTGAAAAGATCAAAACTATTCGGCAAAGGCTCAAAACAGCTCAAGACCGACAGAAGAATTATGCAGACGTTCGGAGGAGACCTCTTGAGTATGGGGTCGGCGACCATGTGTTCATCCGAGTTTCTCCGATGAAGGGCCAAGTCAGGTTTGGGAAAAAGGGCAAGTTGTCACCCCGTTACATTGGGCCGTTTCAGATTTTGGAGAGGCTTGGCCCAGTTGCTTATAGAGTTGCTTTGCCACCGGGATTCGAGCAAATCCATAACGTATTTCATGTGTCGATGTTGAGGGGTTACCTCCGAGACCCGTTGCATGTGATTGATTATCACCGGGTTGCTATTGATGAGAATATGGAATACGCTGAGTGGCCGGAAAGAATTGTTGACCGACAAGTGAAAGAATTGAGAAACAGATCCATTCCAATGGTGAAAGTGGAATGGAAGGAACACTATGGGACAGATGCTACATGGGAAAAAGAGGAGGAAATGCGTCTACGCTATCCACATTTGTTTCCCGACGAAGGTAAATTAAGTTTGGAGGACCAAACTTCCTAAAGGGGGGAAGACTGTAATACCCCTGTTCCGTAATATACTAATTGGTCCTTAAATTGAGTGTGATTATGCGTTTACCATGATTTTATGTGCCATTGTGTGAATATACATGATTTTGAAAGTTTTATATGTTCACCGTAGGAATATCTGTTTGAATAATCGGCTTTGGAAATTAAATTGAGAGCCTTATCGGCCACGGAACCTGAAACTGAATACGCCATTGCGATTGGCATAATTTTTAGAGCCTACGGTGAAATTTAATTGAAAATTGATTCTGGTCAATTTAAACTGATTAAAATGATAAACTAAGTACCCCCTTTATTTTATATTATTGTATTGTGACTTAGTGAGGCTCTATACACTCAAATCCCTCTTTGTTATTCCTCTTGGCTGACTTAAACGTAAGAAAGAGAGAGGGGAGTCGGCTAGAGAGAGGGAAAAGAGGAGAGTTTGGTGTTTGGCTCAAATTTGTGAAGAATTGGAGGATTAAACTCAAGAAATTACTATAGTCTGGAAGATTGAGCCTCTAGGTAAGCATTTGGTCTTGAATTCATAAGTTTGAAATTGTGATCTTGTAAGTTCAAGGGTTGTTGTGATCAAGAGCATGTAATAAGTTGATTTTTGTTGAGTTTGAAGTCTTAGAACTCATGCATGTAAGAAATTACTTTGAATTTGCATGTTGGAGCTTGAAACACATGATTCATGTAGAATTTTGGTTGAAACCCATGTTTTGATCACCATCTGTACCATCTAAGTTGAGAATGATGAGCATCTCCCACATGCATGTACAAATCATGGGAGTATAAGTCTTGAATGTTTGAAATTGAGCATGTTGATGATGGGTTTGAGGTGTTTTGGGACATGCATGTAGATAAATCATGAAATTGAGCTTCCTGATGTTATAATCTTGCATTAGTAGCATGTTAGCATGTGTAAATGTGTAATTTGAGCCATTGCATGCAAGTAATGTAGCTGGGAAATCGAGTTGAAGTTCAAGAACACAATCTGGGAAACCCAGAATTTTGATGTCCGCTCGAGCAGGGTAATGGCCGCTCGAGCGGGAAAATCGTGCTCCCAGCACTTTTGCAGAGTTGGACGTCCGCTCGAGCGGGAAACCTCACGCTCGAGCGTGGAGTTTTGTAGACAGGCCTTCAGCTCGAGCGCTCTATTACACGCTCGAGCGCATTTTCAGGCAACCAGTACTTTTGCAGGCCTTAAGGGTCCGCTCGAGCGGGAAAGTACACGCTCGAGCGGGGACCCCAATTTCTGGAATTTTGCTCATGCGTTCTGTGTTTCGTTTTCCGTTCTCTTTCACTTGTAATCACTCTTAGGCGTGTGTTAAACATTATAAATGAGTTAAGAATAAAGCCTAAAGAGGAATGAGTGCATTAAGGAACGGATTGAATTGTTAATGACGCTTCTGTGTTCATGGAATGTGTAGGGTCAAGCTCCAGGGTGAATCCACAAGCCGATCACTGTGAGTAATGTCAATATTCGAAAGCTTGTCAATGTCCAATTGTTTATTCCCCTAAACTTTATGAGTTGTTAATTGGGATTGTGGACAAGAGTCTGATAGGAATGAATGGATGGACCAAAGGTCGTTTTGATATAAATGAGTGGACCAAAGGTCGTTTTGATATATGTGAATGGACCAAAGGCCGTCCTGATGTGAATGAATGGACCGAAGGTCGTTTTGATATAAATGAATGGACCAAAGATCGTCCTGATGTAGATGAATGGACCAAAGGCCGTTTTGACATGAACGAGTAGGCCAAAGGTCGTTTTGACATGAACGAGTAGGCCGAAGATCGTTTTGACATGAACGAGTAGGCCAAAGGTCGTTTTGACATGAATGAGTAGGCCAAAGGCCGTTTTGACATGAACGAGTAGGCCGAAGGTCGTTTTGACATGAACGAGTAGGCCGAAGGTCGTTTTGACATGAATGAGTAGGCCAAAGGCCGTTTTGACATAAATGAATGGGCCGAAGGCTATTTTGACAGAAATGAATGGGCCGAAGGCCGTTTCGACACAAGTGAATGGGCCGAAGGCCGTTTTTCCATGAATAGGAGTATGAATTGGGCTCAAGGCCGTTTGGAACATGTTGTTCTACATTGTTATGTAATTTCTGTATTTGATATTATTCACTGGGCTATCGCTCACGCTCATTCATGTGTTTGTAGGTGAGCCAAGAGAAGTCCAAACCCAGCCCCAGTGAAGTCCGCTAGGAAAAATCCGAGTTTTGAGGAAGTCAGCCTTACGCCTCACTCTTGAGACCTACCCTTGCCTTTTTGCTATGTATTTATGCTTTGTCTTGCCGGCAAGGACTTTATGTATATCTGTAAATAGTCTGTCGTAGGCTGACTCGTTTCGGTTGATCCTGTCTGTAATGGATTTTCTGGTACTGTATTTTGTTGTGAGTTATTAACGTATATGTGCATGGTTTGTTTAAAAGTGCATATAAGCACGGCTCTATGGACAAAGTTTTTAAAATTGCTTCCGTTTGGCCCCCATTAACTCTGTTAAAATTTGTTTTGGTTTGGTCTGAGGCCGTAGGTAATCTCATGATTACTGGCCGGTTACGTCCTTAACCCACGAGGGCGGGTTCGGGTCGTGACACTTCCTTTCTTAATTAATTTCCAAATAGATCAATAAAGTATAGTCGTTTTTGGATTGAACTTCCATTTTTAATTTTATGCAACTTTAATTTTTATTTTTATTCTATTTCCATTTTATGCAATTTGCTTTTCTATTAAACTTCCTTTTTTTATTTCATTTCCAAATAGATCGTTAAGGTATAGCGGTTTCTGGATTGAACTTCCATATTTAATTTTCTGCAACTTCCATTTTTATTTTTATTCAACTTCCATTTTTATTCAATTAACTTTTCTATTAAACTTCCTTTTTTTATTTAATTTCCAAATAGATCGTTAAGGTATAGTGGTTTCTGGATTGAACTTTCATTTTTATTTTTATTCAACTTCCATTTTTATTCAATTTATTTTTCTATTAAACTTCCTTTTTTTTATTTAATTTCCAAACAGATCGTTAAAGTATAGTGGTTTTTGGATTGAACTTCCATTTTTAATTTTATGCAACTTTCATTTTTATTTTTATTCTGCTTCCATTTTATGCAATTTACTTTTCTATTAAACTTCCTTTTTTTATTCAATTTCCAAATAGGTCGTTAAGGTATAGCGGTTTCTGGATTGAACTTCCATATTTAATTTTCTGCAACTTCCATTTTTATTTTGATTCAACTTCCATTTTTATTCGATTTACTTTTCTATTAAACTTCCTTTTTTTATTTAATTTCCAAATAGATCGTTAAGGTATAGTGCTTTCTGGATTGAACTTCCATTTTTCATTTTATGCAACTTTCATTTTTATTTTTATTCTACTTCCATTTTAATTCAATTTACTTTCCTATGAAACTTCCTTTTTTATTTAATTTTCAAGTAGATCGTTATGGTATAGTGGTTTCTGGATAGAACTTCCATTTGTAATTTTATGCAACTTTAATTTTTATTTTTATTCTACTTCCTTTTTTATTTAATTTCCAAATAGATCGTTAAGGTATAGTGGTTTCGGGATTGAACTTCCGCTTTTAATTTTTTGGAACTTTCCTTTTTATTTTTATTCAACTTCCATTTTTATTCAATTTACTTTTCTATTAAACTTCCTTTTTTATTTAATTTCCAAATAGATCGTTAAGGTATAGTGGTTTCTGGATTGAACTTCCATATTTAATTTTCGGCAACTTTAATTTTTATTTTTATTCAAATTCCATTTTTATTCAATTTACTTTTCTATTAAACTTTCTTTTTTATTTAATTTCCAAATATATCGTTAAGGTATAGTGGTTTCTGGATTGAACTTCCATTTTTAATTTTATGCAACCTTCATTTGTATTTTTATTCTACTTCCATTTTAATTCAATTTACTTTTCTATTAAACTTCCTTTTTTATTTAATTTCCAAATAGATCGTTAAGGTATAGTGGTTTCTGGTTTGAACTTCCATATTTTATTTTCTGCAACTTCCATTTTTATTTTTATTCAACTTCCATTTTTATTCAATTTACTTTTCTATTATACTTCCTTTCTTATTTAATTTCCAAACAGATCAATAAAGTATAGTCGTTTTTGGATTGAACTTCCATTTTTAATTTTATGCAACTTTCATTTTTATTTTTATTCTACTTCCATTTTATGCATTTTACTTTTCTATTAAACTTCCTTTTTTATTTAATTTCCAAATAGATCGTTAAGGTATAGTGGTTTCGGGATTGAACTTCCATATTTAATTTTATGCAACTTTCATTTTTATTTTTATTCCACTTCCATTTTATGCAAATTACTTTTCTATTAAACTTCCTTATTTATTTAATTTCCGAATATATCGTTAAGGTATAGTGGTTTCTGGATTGAACTTCCATTTTTAATTTTATGCAACCTTCATTTTTATTTTTATTATACTTCCATTTTATTCAATTTACTTTTCTATTAAACTTTCTTTTTTATTTAATTTCAAAATATATCGTTAAGGTATACTGGTTTCTGGATTGAACTTCCATTTTTAATTTTATGCAACCTTCATTTTTATTTTTATTCTACTTCCATTTTAATTCAATTTACTTTTCTATTAAACTTCCTTTTTTATTTAATTTCCAAATAGATCGTTAAGGTATAGTGGTTTCTGGATTGAACTTCCATATTTTATTTTCTGCAACTTCCATTTTTATTTTTATTCAACTTCCATTTTTATTCAATTTACTTTTCTATTATACTTCCTTTCTTATTTAATTTCCAAATAGATCGTTAAGGTATAGTGCTTTCGGGATTGAACTTCCATATTTAATTTTCTGCAACTTTCATTTTTATTTTTCTTGAACATCCATTTTTATGCAATTTACTTTTCTATTAAACTTCCTTTTTTTATTTAATTTCTAAATAGATCGTTAAGGTATAGTGGTTTTTGGATTAAACTTCCATATTTAATTTTCTGCAACATTCGTTTTTATTTTTGTTCAACTTCCATTTTTATGCAATTTACTTTCCTATTAAACTTCCTTTTTTTATTTAATTTCCAAATAGATCGTTAAGGTATAGTGGTTTCTGGATTGAACTTCCATATTTAATTTTCTGCAACATCCATTTTTATTTTTATTCAACATCCATTTTTATTCAATTTACTTTTCTATTAAACTTCCTTTTTTATTTAATTTCCAACTAGATCGTTAAGGTATAGTGGTTTCTGTATTGAACTTCCATATTTAATTTTCTGCAACTTTCATTTTTATTTTTATTCTACTTCCACTTTATGCAATTTATTTTTCTATTAAACTTCCTTTTTTATTTAATTTCCAAATAGATCGTTAAGGTATAGTGGTTTCTGGATTGAACTTCCATATTTAATTTTCTGCAACTTTTATTTTTATTTTTATTCAACTTCCATTTTTATTCAATTTACTTTTCTATTAAACTTCCTTTTTTATTTAATTTCCAAATAGATCGTTAAGGTATAGTGGTTTCTGGATTGAACTTCCATATTTAATTTTCTGCCACTTTCATTTTTATTTTTCTTCAACTTCCATTTTTATGCAATTTACTTTTCTATTAAACTTCCTTTTTTATTTAATTTCCAAATAGATCGTTAAGGTATAGTGGTTTCTGGATTGAACTTCCATATTTAATTTTCTGCAACTTTCATTTTTATTTTTCTTCAACTTCCATTTTTATGCAATTTACCTTTCTATTAAACTTCTTTTTTTTATTTAATTTCCAAATAGATCGTTAAGGTATAGTGGTTTCTGGATTGAGCTTCCATATTTAATTTTCTGCAACTTCCATTTTTATTTTTAGTCAACTTCCATTTTTATTCAATTTACTTTTCTATTAAACTTCCTTTTTTATTTAATTTCCAACTAGATCGTTAAGGTATAGTGGTTTCTGGATTGAACTTCCATATTTAATTTTCTGCAACTTTTATTTTTATTTTTATTCTACTTCCACTTTATGCAATTTATTTTTCTATTAAACTTCCTTTTTTATTTAATATCCAAATAGATTCTTAAGGTATAGTGGTTTCTGGATTGAATTTCCATATTTAGTTTTCTGCAACTTTCATTTTTATTTTTATTCAACTTCCATTTTTATTCAATTTACTTTTCTATTAAACTTCCTTTTTTATTTAATTTCCAAATAGATCGTTAAGGTATAGTGGTTTCTGGATTGAACTTCCATATTTAATTTTCTGCAACTTTCATTTTTATTTTTCTTCAACTTCCTTTTTTATGCAATTTACTTTTCTATTAAACTTTCTTTTTTATTTAATTTCAAAATAGATCGTTAAGGTATAGTGGTTTCTGGATTGAACTTCCATATTTAATTTTCTGCAACTTTCATTTTTATTTTTCTTCAACTTCCATTTTTATGCAATTTACCTTTCTATTAAACTCCCTTTTTTTTATTTAATTTCCAAATAGATTGTTAAGGTATAGTGGTTTCTGGATTGAACTTCCATATTTAATTTTCTACAACTTCCATTTTTATTTTTATTCAACTTCCATTTTTATTCAATTTACTTTTCTATTAAACTTCCTTTTTTTTTATTTAATTTCCAAATAGATCGTTAAGGTATAGTGGTTTCTGGATTGAACTTCCATATTTATTTTTATTCCACTTTCATTTTTATGCAATTTACTTTTCTATTAAACTTCCTTTTTTATTTAATTTCCAAATAGATCGTTAAGGTATAGTGGTTTCTGGATTGAACTTCCATATTTAATTTTCTACAACTTTTATTTTTATTTTTATTCAACTTCCATTTTTATGCAATTTACTTTTCTATTAAACTTCCTTTTTTATTTAATTTCCAAATAGATCGTCAAGGTATAGTGGTTTCTAGATTGAACTTCCATATTTAATTTTCTCCAACTTTCATTTTTATTTTTCCTCAACTTCCATTTTTATGCAATTTACTTTTCTATTAAACTTCCTTTTTTTATTTAATTTCCAAATAGATCGTAAAGATATAGTGGTTTCTAGATTGAACTTCCACATTTAATTTTATGCAACTTTCATTTTCAATTTTATTCAACTTCCATTTTTATTCGAATTACTTTTCTATTAAACTTCATTTTTAATTTCATTTCCAAATAGATCGTTAAAGTATAGTGGTTTTTGGATTGAACTTCCATTTTTAATTTTATGCAACTTTCTTTTTTATTTTTATTCTACTTCCATTTTTGTTCAATTTACTTTTCTGTTAAACTTCCCTTTTTATTTAATTTCCAAATAGATCATTAAGGTATTGTAGTTTCGGGATTGAACTTCCGCTTTTAATTTTCTGGAACTTTCCTTTTTATTTTCATTCTACTTCCATTTTTATTCAATTTACTTTTCTATTAAACTTCCTTTTTTATTTAATTTCCAAATAGATCGTTAAGGTATAGTGGTTTCTGGATTGAACTTCCATATTTCATTTTCTGCAACTTTCATTTTTATTTTTATTCAAATTCCATTTTTATTCAATTTACTTTTCTATTAAACTTTCTATTTTATTTAATTTCCAAATAGATCGTTAAGGTATAGTGGTTTCTCGATTGAACTTCCATATTTAATTTTCTGCAACATCCATTTTTATTTTTATTCAACATCCATTTTTATTCAATTTACTTTTCTATTAAACTTCCTTTTTTATTTAATTTCCAACTAGATCGTTAAGGTATAGTGGTTTCTGTATTGAACTTCCATATTTAATTTTCTGCAACTTTCATTTTTATTTTTATTCTACTTCCACTTTATGCAATTTATTTTTCTATTAAACTTCCTTTTTTATTTAATTTCCAAATAGATCGTTAAGGTATAGTGGTTTCTGGATTGAACTTCCATATTTAATTTTCTGCAACATTTATTTTTATTTTTATTCAACTTCCATTTTTATTCAATTTACTTTTCTATTAAACTTCCTTTTTTATTTAATTTCCAAATAGATCGTTAAGGTATAGTGGTTTCTGGATTGAACTTCCATATTTAATTTTCTGCAACTTTCATTTTTGTTTTTCTTCAACTTCCATTTTTATGCAATTTACTTTTCTATTAAACTTCCTTTTTTATTTAATTTCCAAATAGATCGTTAAGGTATAGTGGTTTCTGGATTGAACTTCCATATTTAATTTTCTGCAACTTTCATTTTTATTTTTCTTCAACTTCCATTTTTATGCAATTTACCTTTCTATTAAACTTCTTTTTTTTATTTAATTTCCAAATAGATCGTTAAGGTATAGTGGTTTCTGGATTGAGCTTCCATATTTAATTTTCTGCAACTTCCATTTTTATTTTTAGTCAACTTCCATTTTTATTCAATTTACTTTTCTATTAAACTTCCTTTTTTATTTAATTTCCAACTAGATCGTTAAGGTATAGTGGTTTCTGGATTGAACTTCCATATTTAATTTTCTGCAACTTTTATTTTTATTTTTATTCTACTTCCACTTTATGCAATTTATTTTTCTTTTAAACTTCCTTTTTTATTTAATATCCAAATAGATTCTTAAGGTATAGTGGTTTCTGGATTGAATTTCCATATTTAGTTTTCTGCAACTTTCATTTTTATTTTTATTCAACTTTCATTTTTATTCAATTTACTTTTCTATTAAACTTCCTTTTTTATTTAATTTCCAAATAGATCGTTAAGGTATAGTGGTTTCTGGATTGAACTTCCATATTTAATTTTCTGCAACTTTCATTTTTATTTTTCTTCAACTTCCTTTTTTATGCAATTTACTTTTCTATTAAACTTCCTTTTTTATTTAATTTCAAAATAGATCGTTAAGGTATAGTGGTTTCTGGATTGAACTTCCATATTTAATTTTCTGCAACTTTCATTTTTATTTTTCTTCAACTTCCATTTTTATGCAATTTACCTTTCTATTAAACTCCCTTTTTTTTATTTAATTTCCAAATAGATTGTTAAGGTATAGTGGTTTCTGGATTGAACTTCCATATTTAATTTTCTGCAACTTCCATTTTTATTTTTATTCAACTTCCATTTTTATTCAATTTACTTTTCTATTAAACTTCCTTTTTTTTTATTTAATTTCCAAATAGATCGTTAAGGTATAGTGGTTTCTGGATTGAACTTCCATATTTATTTTTATTCCACTTTTATTTTTATGCAATTTACTTTTCTATTAAACTTCCTTTTTTATTTAATTTCCAAATAGATCGTTAAGGTATAGTGGTTTCTGGATTGAACTTCCATATTTAATTTTCTACAACTTTTATTTTTATTTTTATTCAACTTCCATTTTTATGCAATTTACTTTTCTATTAAACTTCCTTTTTTATTTAATTTCCAAATAGATCGTCAAGGTATAGTGGTTTCTAGATTGAACTTCCATATTTAATTTTCTCCAACTTTCATTTTTATTTTTCCTCAACTTCCATTTTTATGCAATTTACTTTTCTATTAAACTTCCTTTTTTTATTTAATTTCCAAATAGATCGTTAAGATATAGTGGTTTCTAGATTGAACTTCTACATTTAATTTTATGCAACTTTCATTTTCAATTTTATTCAACTTCCATTTTTATTCGAATTACTTTTCTATTAAACTTCATTTTTAATTTCATTTCCAAATAGATCGTTAAAGTATAGTGGTTTTTGGATTGAACTTCCATTTTTAATTTTATGCAACTTTCTTTTTTATTTTTATTCTACTTCCATTTTTGTTCAATTTACTTTTCTGTTAAACTTCCCTTTTTATTTAATTTCCAAATAGATCATTAAGGTATTGTAGTTTCGGGATTGAACTTCCGCTTTTAATTTTCTGGAACTTTCCTTTTTATTTTCATTCTACTTCCATTTTTATTCAATTTACTTTTCTATTAAACTTCCTTTTTTATTTAATTTCCAAATAGATCGTTAAGGTATAGTGGTTTATGGATTGAACTTCCATATTTCATTTTCTGCAACTTTCATTTTTATTTTTATTCAAATTCCATTTTTATTCAATTTACTTTTCTATTAAACTTTCTATTTTATTTAATTTCCAAATAGATCGTTAAGGTATAGTGGTTTCTCGATTGAACTTCCATTTTTAATTTTATGCAACCTTCATTTTTATTTTTATTCTACTTCCATTTTAATTCAATTTACTTTTTTTATTAAACTTCCTTTTTTATTTAATTTCCAAATAGATCGTTAAGGTATAGTGGTTTCGGGATTGAACTTCCATATTTAATTTTCTGCAACTTTCATAGTTATTTTTATTCAACTTCCATTTTTATGCAATTTACTTTTCTATTAAACTTCCTTTTTTCATTTAATTTTCAAATAGATCGTTAAAGTATAGTGGTTTTTAGATTGAACTTCCATTTTTAATTTTATGCAACTTTCATTTTTATTTTTATTCTGCTTCCATTTTATGTAATTTACTTTTCTATTAAACTTCCTTTTTTTTATTTAATTTCCAAATAGATCGTTAAGGTATCGCGGTTTCTGGATTGAACTTCCAAATTTAATTTTCTGCAACTTCCATTTTTATTTTTATTCAACTTCTATTTTTATTCAATTTACTTTTCTATTAAACTTGTTTTTTTATTTAAGTTCCAAATAGATCGTTAAAGTATAGTGGTTTTTGGGTTGAACTTCCATTTTTAATTTTCTGCAACTTTCATTTTTATTTTTATTCTACTTCCATTTTATGCAATTTACTTTTCTATTTAACTTCCTTTTTTTTATTTAATTTCCAAATAGATCGTTAAGGTATCGCGGTTTCTGGATTGAACTTCCATATTTAATTTTCTGCAACTTCCATTTTTATTTTTATTCAACTTCCATTTTTATTCAATTTACTTTTCTATTAAACTTCCTTTTTTTATTTAATTTCCAAATAGATAGTTAAGGTATAGTGGTTTCTGGATTGAACTTCCATATTTAATTTTCTGCAACTTTCATTTTTATTTTTATTCAACTTCCATTGTTATTCAATTTACTTTTCTATTAAACTTTCTTTTTTTATTTAACTTGCAAATAGATCGTTAAGGTATAGTGCTTTCGGGATTGAACTTCCATATTTAATTTTCTGCAACTTTCATTTTTATTTTTCTTCAACTTCCATTTTTATGCAATTTACTTTTCTATTAAACTTCGTTTTTTTATTTAATTTCTAAATAGATCGTTAAGGTATAGTGGTTTCTGGATTGAACTTCCATATTTAATTTTCTGCAACATTCATTTTTATTTTTGTTCAACTTCCATTTTTATGCAATTTACTTTTCTATTGAACTTCCTTTTTTTATTTAATTTCCAAATAGATCATTAAGGTATAGTGGTTTCTGGATTGAACTTCCATATTTAATTTTCTGCAACATCCATTTTTATTTTTATTCAACTTCCATTTTTATGCAATTTACTTTTCTATTAAACTTCCTTTTTTTATTTAATTTCCAACTAGATCGTTAAGGTATAGTGGTTTCTGGATTGAACTTCCATATTTAATTTTCGGAACTTTCATTTTTATTTTTATTCAACTTCCATTTTTATGCAATTTACTTTTCTATTAAACTTCCTTTTTTATTTAAATTCCAAATAGATCGTGAAGGTATAGTGGTTTCTGGATTGAACTTCCATATTTAATTTTCTTCAACTTTCATTTTTATTTTTCTTCAACTACCATTTTTATGCAATTTACTTTTCTATTAAACTTCCTTTTTTTATTTAATTTCCAAATAGATCGTTAAGATATGGTGGTTTCTGGGTCGAACTTCCATATTTAATTTTCTGCAACTTCCATTTTTATTTTTATTCTACTTCCATTTTTATTCAATTTACTTTTCTATTAAACTTCCTTTTTTTTATTTAATTTCCAAATAGATCGTTAAGGTATAGTGGTTTCTGGATTGAACTTCCATATTTATTTTTATTCAACTTCCATTTTTATGCAATTTACTTTTCTATTAAACTTCCTTTTTTATTTAATTTCCAAATAGATCGTTAAGGTATAGTGGTTTCTGGATTGAACTTCCATATTTAATTTTCTGCAACTTTTATTTTTATTTTTATTCAACTTCCATTTTTATGCAATTTACTTTTCTATTAAACTTCCTTTTTTATTTAATTTCCAAATAGATCGTGAAGGTATAGTGGTTTCTAGATTGAACTTCCATATTTAATTTTCTCCAACTTTCATTTTTATTTTTCTTCAACTTCCATTTTTATGCAATTTACTTTTCTATTAAACTTCCTTTTTTTATTTAATTTCCAAATAGATCGTTAAGATATAGTGGTTTTTAGATTGATCTTCCACATTTAATTTTATGCAACTTTCATTTTCAATTTTATTCAACTTCCATTTTTATTCGAATTACTTTTCTATTAAACTTCATTTTTAATTTAATTTCCAAATAGATCGTTAAAGTATAGTGGTTTTTGGATTGAACAACCATTTTTAATTTTATGCAACTTTCTTTTTTATTTTTATTCTACTTCCATTTTTGTTCAATTTACTTTTCTGTTAAACTTCCTTTTTTATTTAATTTCTAAATAGATCATTAAGGTATTGTGGTTTCGGGATTGAACTTCCGCTTTTAATTTTCTGGAACTTTCCTTTTTATTTTCATTCTACTTCCATTTTTATTCAATTTACTTTTCTGTTAAACTTCCTTTTTTATTTAATTTTCAAATAGATCGTTAAGGTATAGTGGTTTCTGGATTGAACTTCCATATTTCATTTTCTGCAACTTTCATTTTTATTTTTATTCAAATTCCATTTTTATTCAATTTACTTTTCTATTAAACTTTCTTTTTTATTTAATTTCCAAATAGATCGTTAAGGTATAGTGGTTTCTGGATTGAACTTCCATTTTTAATTTTATGCAACCTTCATTTTTATTTTTATTCTACTTCCATTTTAATTCAATTTACTTTTTTTATTAAACTTCCTTTTTTATTTAATTTCCAAATAGATCGTTATGGTATAGTGGTTTCGGGATTGAACTTCCGTATTTAATTTTCTGCAACTTTCATAGTTATTTTTAATCAACTTCCATTTTTATGCAATTTACTTTTCTATTAAACTTCCTTTTTTTATTTTATTTCCAAATAGATCGTTAAGGTATAGTGGTTTTTGGATTGAACTTCCATATTTAATTTTCTTCAACATCCATTTTTATTTTTATTCAACTTCCCTTTTTATTCAATTTACTTTTCTATTATACTTCCTTTTTTTTATTTAATTTCCAAATAGATCGTTAAGGTATAGTGGTTTCTGGATTGAACTTCCATATTTATTTTTATTCAACTTCCATTTTTATGCAATTTACTTTTCTATTAAACTTCCTTTTTTATTTAATTTCCAAATAGATCGTTAAGGTATAGTGGTTTCTAGATTGAACTTCCATATTTAATTTTCTGCAACTTCTATTTTTATTTTTATTCAACTTCCATTTTTATTCGATTTACTTTTCTATTAAACTTCCTTTTTTTATTTAATTTCCAAATAGATCGTTAAGGTATAGTGGTTTCTGGATTGAACTTCCATATTTAATTTTCTCCAACTTTCATTTTTATTTTCCTTCAACTTCCATTTTTATGCAATTTTCCTTTCTATTAAACTTCCTTTTTTTATTTAATTTCCAAATAGATCGTTAAGATATAGTGGTTTCTAGATTGAACTTCCACATTTAATTTTATGCAACTTTCATTTTCAATTTTATTCAACTTCTATTTTTATTCGATTTACTTTTCTATTAAACTTTCTTTTTTATTTAATTTCCAAATATATCGTTAAGGTATAGTGGTTTTTGGATTGAACTTCCATTTTTTATTTTATGTAACTTTCTTTTTTATTTTTATTCTACTTCCATTTTTGTTCAATTTACTTTTCTGTGAAATTTCCTTTTTTATTTAATTTCCAAATAGATCATTAAGGTATTGTAGTTTCGGGATTGAACTTCCGCTTTTAATTTTCTGGAACTTTCCTTTTTATTTTTATTCTACTTCCATTTTTATTCAATTTACTTTTCTTTTAAACTTCCTTTTTTATTTAATTTCCAAATAGATCGTTAAGGTATAGTGGTTTCGGGATTGAACTTCCATATTTCATTTTCTGCAACTTTCATTTTTATTTTTATTCAAATTCCATTTTTATGCAATTTACTTTTCTATTAAACTTTCTTTTTTATTTAATTTCCAAATAAATCGTTAAGGTATAGTGGTTTCTGGATTGAACTTCCATTTTTGATTTTATGCAACCTTCATTTTTATTTTTATTCTACTTCCATTTTAATTCAATTTACTTTTTCTATTAAACTTCCTTTTTTATTTAATTTCCAAATAGATCGTTAAGGTATAGTGGTTTCGGGATTGAACTTCCATATTTAATTTTCTGCAACTTTCATAGTTATTTTTATTCAACTTCCATTTTTATGCAATTTACTTTTCTATTAAACTTCCGTTTTTTATTTAATTTCCAAATAGATCGTTAAAGTATAGTGGTTTTTGGATTGAACTTCCATTTTTAATTTAATGCAACTTTCATTTTTATTTTTATTCTACTTCCATTTTATGCAATTTATTTTTCTATTAAACTTCCTTTTTTATTTAATTTCCAAATAGATCGTTAAGCTATCGTGGTTTCTGGATTGAACTTCCATATTTAATTTTCTGCAACTTTCATTTTTATTTTTATTCAACTTCTATTTTTAAACAATTTACTTTTCTATTAAACTTGTTTTTTTATTTAATTTCCAAATAGATCGTTAAGGTATAGTGGTTTCTGGATTGAACTTCCATTTTTAATTTTATGCAACCTTCATTTTTATTTTTATTCTACTTCCATTTTAATTCAATTTACTTTTTTTATTAAACTTCCTTTTTTATTTAATTTCCAAATAGATCGTTATGGTATAGTGGTTTCGGGATTGAACTTCCGTATTTAATTTTCTGCAACTTTCATAGTTATTTTTAATCAACTTCCATTTTTATGCAATTTACTTTTCTATTAAACTTCCTTTTTTTATTTTATTTCCAAATAGATCGTTAAGGTATAGTGGTTTTTGGATTGAACTTCCATATTTAATTTTCTGCAACATCCATTTTTATTTTTATTCAACTTCCCTTTTTATTCAATTTACTTTTCTATTATACTTCCTTTTTTATTTAATTTCCAAATAGATCGTTAAGGTATAGTGGTTTCTGGATTGAACTTCCATATTTATTTTTATTCAACTTCCATTTTTATGCAATTTACTTTTCTATTAAACTTCCTTTTTTATTTAATTTCCAAATAGATCGTTAAGGTATAGTGGTTTCTGGATTGAACTTCCATATTTAATTTTCTGCAACTTCCAATTTTATTTTTATTCAACTTCCATTTTTATGCAATTTACTTTTCTATTAAACTTCCTTTTTTTATTTAATTTCCAAATAGATCGTTAAGGTATAGTGGTTTTTGGATCGAACTTCGATATTTAATTTTCTTCAACTTCCACTTTTATTTTTATTCAACTTCCGTTTTTATTCAATTTACTTTTCTACTAAACTTCCTTTTTTATTTAATTTCCAAATAGATCGTTAAAGTATAGTGGTTTTTGGAATGAACTTCCATTTTTAATTTTATGCAACTTTCATTTTTATTTTTATTCTACTTCCATTTTATGCAATTTATTTTTCTATTAAACTTCCTTTTTTATTTAATTTCCAAATAGATCGTTAAGCTATCGTGGTTTCTGGATTGAACTTCCATATTTAATTTTCTTCAACTTCCACTTTTATTTTTATTCAACTTCCGTTTTTATTCAATTTACTTTTCTACTAAACTTCCTTTTTTATTTAATTTCCAAATAGATCGTTAAAGTATAGTGGTTTTTGGAATGAACTTCCATTTTTAATTTTATGCAACTTTCATTTTTATTTTTATTCTACTTCCATTTTATGCAATTTATTTTTCTATTAAACTTCCTTTTTTATTTAATTTCCAAATAGATCGTTAAGCTATCGTGGTTTCTGGATTGAACTTCCATATTTAATTTTCTGCAACTTTCATTTTTATTTTTATTCAACTTCTATTTTTAAACAATTTACTTTTCTATTAAACTTGTTTTTTTATTTAATTTCCAAATAGATCGTTAAGGTATAGTGGTTTTTGGATTGAACTTCCATTTTTAATTTTATGCAACTTTCACTTTTATTTTTATTCAACTTCCATTTTATGCAATTTACATTTCTATTAAACTTCCTTTTTTTCTTTAATTTCCAAATAGATCGTTAAGGTATAGTGGTTTCGGGATTGAACTTCCATCTTTAATTTTCCGCAACTTCCATTTTTATTCAATTTACTTTTCTATTAAACTTCATTTTTTATTTAATTTCCAAATAGATCGTTAAGGTATAGTGGCTTCTGGATTGAACTTCCATATTTAATTTTCTTCAACTTCCATTATTATTTTTATTCAACATCCGTTTTTATTCAATTTACTTTTCTACTAAACTTCCTTTTTTATTTAATTTCCAAATAGACCGTTAAAGTATAGTGGTTTTTGGATTGAACTTCCATTTTTAATTTTATGCAACTTTCATTTTTATTTTTATCCTACTTCCATTTTATGCAATTTATTTTTCTATTAAACTTCCTTTTTATTTAATTTCCAAATATATCGTTAAGGTATCGTGGTTTCTGGATTGAACTTCCATATTTAATTTTCTGCAACGTTCATTTTTATTTTTATTCAACTTCTATTTTTATACAATTTACTTTTCTATTAAACTTCCTTTTTTTATTTAATTTCCAAATAGATCATTAAGGTATAGTGGTTTCGTGACTGAACTTCCATATTTAATTTTCTGCAACTTTCATTTATATTTTTATTCTACTTCCATTTTTAATCGATTAACTTTTCTATTAAACTTCATTTTTTATTTAATTTCCAAATAGATCGTTAAAGTATAGTGGTTTTTGGATTGAACTTCCATTTTTTATTTTATGCAATTTTCTTTTTTATTTTTATTCTACTTCCATTTTTGTTCAATTTACTTTTCTGTGAAACTTCCTTTTTTATTTAATTTCCAAATAGATCATTAAGGTATTGTAGTTTCGGGATTGAACTTCCGCTTTTAATTTTCTGGAACTTTCCTTTTTATTTTTATTCTACTTTCATTTTTATTCAATTTACGTTTCTATTAAACTTCCTTTTTTATTTAATTTCCAAATAGATCGTTAAGGTATAGTGGTTTCGGGATTGAACTTCCATATTTCATTTTCTGCAACTTTCATTTTTATTTTTATTCAAATTCCATTTTTATTCAATTTACTTTTCTATTAAACTTTCTTTTTTATTTAATTTCCAAATAGATCGTTAAGGTATAGTGGTTTCTGGATTGAACTTCCATTTTTGATTTTATGCAACCTTCATTTTTATTTTTATTCTACTTCCGTTTTAATTCAATTTACTTTTTCTATTAAACTTCCTTTTTTATTTAATTTCCAAATAGATCGTTAAGGTATAGTGGTTTCGGGATTGAACTTCCATATTTAATTTTCTGCAACTTTCATAGTTATTTTTATTCAACTTCCATTTTTATGCAATTTACTTTTCTATTAAACCGCCTTTTTTTATTTAATTTCCAAATAAATCGTTAAAGTATAGTGGTTTTTGGATTGAACTTCCATTTTTAATTTTATGCAACTTTCATTTTTATTTTTATTCTACTTCCATTTTATGCAATTTACTTTTCTATTAAACTTCCTTTTTTTATTTAATTTCCAAATAGATCGTTAAGGTATCGCGGTTTCTGGATTGAACTTCCATATTTAATTTTCTGCAACTTCCATTTTTATTTTTATTCAACTTCCATTTTTATTCAATTTACTTTTCTATTAAACTTCCTTTTTTTATTTAATTTCCAAATAGATCGTTAAGGTGTAGTGGTTTCTGGATTGAACTTCCATATTTAATTTTCTCCAACTTTCATTTTTATTTTTATTCAACTTCCATTTTTATTCAATTTACTTTTCTGTTAAACTTCCTTTTTTTTATTTAATTTCCAAATAGATCGTTAAGGTATAGTGATTTTTTGATTGAACTTCCATTTTTAATTTTATGCAACTTTCAATTTTATTTTTATTCTACTTCCATTTTATGCAATTTACTTTTCTATTAAACTTCCTTTTTTATTTAATTTCCAAATAGATCGTTAAGGTATAGTGGTTTCGTGATTGAACTTCCATATTTAATTTTCCGCAACGTCCATTTTTATTCAACTTCCATTTTTATAGAATTTACTTTTTCTATTAAACTTACTTTTTTATTTAATTTCCAAATAGATCGTTAAGGTATAGTGGTTTTCGGATTGAACTTCCATATTTAATTTTCTTCAACTTCCATTTTTATTTTTATTCAACTTCCATTTTTATACAATTTACTTTTTCTATTAAACTTCCTTTTTTATTTAATTTCCAAATAGATCGTTAAGGTATCGTGGTTTCTGGATTGAACTTCCATATTTAATTTTCTGCAACTTTCTTTTTTATTTTTTTTCAACTTCTATTTTTAAACAATTTACTTTTCTATTAAACTTTCTTTTTTATTTAATTTCCAAATAGATCATTAAGGTATAGTGGTTTCTGGATTGAACTTCCATATTTAATTTTCTGCAACTTCCATTTTTATTTTTATTCAAGTTCCAGTTTTATCCAATTTACTTTTCTATTAAACTTGTTTTTTTATTTAATTTCCAAATAGAACGTTAAGGTATAGTGGTTTTTGGATTGAACTTCCATTTTTAATTTTGTGCAACTTTCATTTTTATTTTTATTCAACTTCCATTTTATGCAATTTACTTTTCTATTAAACTTCCTTTTTTTATTTAATTTCCAAATAGATCGTTAAGGTATAGTGGTTTCGGGATTGAACTTCCATATTTAATTTTCCGCAACTTTCATTTTTTTTCAACTTCCATTTTTGTTCAATTTACTTTTCTATTAAACTTCCTTTTTTTTTTAATTTCCAAATTGATCGTTAAGGTATAGTGGGTTCTGGATTGAACTTCCATATTTAATTTTCTTCAACTTCCATTTTTATTTTTATTCAACTTCCGTTTTTATTCAATTTACTTTTCTACTAAACTTCCTTTTTTATTTAATTTCCAAATAGACCGTTAAAGTATAGTGGTTTTTGGATTGAACTTCCATTTTTAATTTTATGCAACTTTCAATTTTATTTTTATTCTACTTCCATTTTATGCAATTTATTTTTCTATTAAACTTCCTTTTTTATTTAATTTCCAAATAGATCGTTAAGGTATCGTGGTTTCTGGATTGAACTTCCATATTTAATTTTCTGCAACTTTCATTTTTATTTTTATTCAACTTCTATTTTTATACAATTTACTTTTCTATTAAACTTCCTTTTTTTATTTAATTTCCAAATAGATCACTAAGGTATAGTGGTTTCTTGACTGAAATTCCATATTTAATTTTCTGCAACTTTCATTTATATTTTTATTCCACTTCCATTTTTAATCAATTTACTTTTCTATTAAACTTCCTTTTTTATTTAATTTGCAAATAGATCGTTAAGATATAGTGGTTTCTGGATTGAACTTCCATTTTTATTTTTCTTCAACTTCCATTTTTATGCAATTTACTTTTCTATTAAACTTCCTTTTTTATTTAATTTCCAAATAGATCGTTAAGGTATAGTGGTTTCTGGATTGAACTTCCATATTTAATTTTCTGCAACTTTCATTTTTATTTTTCTTCAACTTCCATTTTTATGCAATTTACTTTGCTATTAAACTTCCTTTTTTATTTAATTTCCAAATAGATCGTTATGGTATCGTGGTTTCTGGATTGAACTTCCATATTTAATTTTCTGCAACTTTTATTTTTATTTTTATTCAACTTCCATTTTTATGCAATTTACTTTTCTATTAAACTTCCTTTTTTATTTAATTTCCAAATAGATCATTAAGGTATAGTGGTTTCTGTAATGAACTTCCATATTTAATTTTCTACAACTTCCATTTTTATTTTTATTCAACTTCCAGTTTCATTCAATTTACTTTTCTATTAAACTTGTTTTTTTATTAAATTTCCAAATAGATCGTTAAGGTATAGTGGTTTTTGGATTGAGCTTCCATTTTTAATTTTATGCGACTTTCATTTTTATTTTTATTCAACTTCCATTTTATGCAATTTACTTTTCGATTAAACTTCCTTTTTTTATTTAATTTCCAGATAGATCGTTAAGGTATAGTGGTTTGGGGATTGAACTTCCATATTTAATTTTCCGCAACTTCCGTTTTTATTCAACTTCCATTTTTATCCAATTTACTTTTCTGGCAAACTTCCTTTTTTATTTAATTTCCAAATAGATCGTTAAGGTATAGTGGGTTCTGGATTGAACTTCCATATTTAATTTTCTTCAACTTCCATTTTTATTTTTATTCAATTTACTTTTCTACTAAACTTCCTTTTTTATTTAATTTCCAAATAGACCGTTAAAGTATAGTGGTTTTTGGATTGAATTTCCATTTTTAATTTTATGCAACTTTCATTTTTATTTTTATTCTACTTCCATTTTATGCAATTTATTTTTCTATTAAACTTCCTTTTTTATTTAATTTCTAAATAGATCGTTAAGGTATTGTGGTTTCTGGATTGAACTTCCATATTTAATTTTCTGCAACTTTCATTTTTATTTTTATTCAACTTCTATTTTTATACAATTTACTTTTCTATTAAACTTCCTTTTTTTTATTTAATTTCCAAATAGATCATTAAGGTATAGTGGTTTCTTGATTGAACTTCCATATTTAATTTTCTGCAACTTTCATTTATATTTTTATTCTACTTCCATTTTTAATCAATTTACTTTTCTATTAAACTTCCTTTTTTATTTAATTTGCAAATAGATCGTTAAGGTATAGTGGTTTCTGGATTGAACTTCCATTTTTAATTTTTTGCAACTTCCATTTTTATTTTTCTTCAACTTCCATTTTTATGCAATTTACTTTTCTATTAAACTTCCTTTTTTATTTAATTTCAAAATATATTGTTAAGGTATAGTGGTTTCTGGATTGAATTTCCATATTTAATTTTCTGCAACTTTCATTTTTATTTTTCTTCAACTTCCATTTTTATG
The DNA here is from genome assembly GCF_055761805.1 of Camellia sinensis. Lineage (NCBI taxonomy): Eukaryota > Viridiplantae > Streptophyta > Magnoliopsida > Ericales > Theaceae > Camellia > Camellia sinensis. The sequence continues at coordinate 40,757,229 of NW_028128987.1, read as the reverse complement.
CAATTTACTTTTCTATTAAACTTCCTTTTTTATTTAATTTCCAAATAGATCGTTAAGGTATAGTGGTTTCTGGATTGAACTTCCATATTTAATTTTCTGCAACTTTTATTTTTATTTTTATTCAACTTCCATTTTTATGCAATTTACTTTTCTATTAAACTTCCTTTTTTATTTAATTTCCAAATAGATCATTAAGGTATAGTGGTTTCTGGAATGAACTTCCATATTTAATTTTCTACAACTTCCAATTTTATTTTTATTCAACTTCCAGTTTTATTCAATTTACTTTTCTATTAAACTTGTTTTTTTATTTAATTTCCAAAAGATCGTTAAGGTATAGTGGTTTTTGGATTGAACTTCCATTTTTAATTTTATGCAACTTTCATTTTTATTTTTATTCAACTTCCATTTTATGCAATTTACTTTTCTATTAAACATCTTTTTTTTTATTTAATTTCCAAATAGATCGTTAAGGTATCGGGGTTTCGGGAATAAACTTCCATATTTAATTTTCCGCAACTTCCATTTTTATTCAACTTCCATTTTTATTCAATTTACTTTTCTATTAAACTTCCTTTTTTATTTAATTTCCAAATAGATCGTTAGGGTATAGTTGGTTCTGGATTGAACTTCCATATTTAATTTTCTTCAACTTCCATTTTTATTTTTATTCAACTTCCGTTTTTATTCAATTTACTTTTCTATTAAACTTCCTTTTTTATTTAATTTCCAAATAGACCGTTAAAGTAGAGTGGTTTTTGGATTGAACTTCCATTTAGAATTTTATGCAACTTTCATTTTTATTTTTATTCTACTTCCATTTTATGCAATTTATTTTTCTATTAAACTTCATTTTTTATTTAATTTCCAAATAGATCGTTAAGGTATCGTGGTTTCTGGATTGAACTTCCATATTTAATTTTCTGCAACTTTCATTTTCATTTTTATTCAACTTCTGTTTTTATACAATTTACTTTTCTATTAAACTTCCTGTTTTTATTTAATTTCCAAATAGATCATTAAGGTATAGTGGTTTCTTGACAGAACTTCCATATTTAATTTTCTGCAACTTTCATTTATATTTTTATTCTACTTCCATTTTTAATCAATTTACTTTTCTATTAAACTTCCTTTTTTATTTAATTTGCAAATAGATCGTTAAGGTATAGTGGTTTCTGGATTGAACTTCCATTTTTAATTTTTTGCAACTTCCATTTTTATTTTTCTTCAACTTCCATTTTTATGCAATTTACTTTTCTATTAAACTTCCTTTTTTATTTAATTTCCAAATAGATCATTAAGGTATAGTGGTTTCTGGATTGAACTTCCATATTTAATTTTCTGCAACTTTCATTTTTATTTTTCTTCAACTTCCATTTTTATGCAATTTACTTTTCTATTAAACTTCCTTTTTTATTTAATTTCCAAATAGATCATTAAGGTATAGTGGTTTCTGGATTGAACTTCCATATTTAATTTTCTGCAACTTTCATTTTTATTTTTCTTCAACTTCCATTTTTATGCAATTTACTTTTCTATTAAACTTCCTTTTTTATTTAATTTGCAAATAGATCGTTAAGGTATAGTGGTTTCGGGATTGAACTTCCGCTTTTAATTTTCTGGAACTTCCCTTTTTATTTTTATTCAACTTCCATTTTTATTCAATTTGCTTTTCTATTAAACTTCATTTTTTATTTAATTTCGAAATAGATCGTTAAGGTATAGTGGTTTCTGGATTGAACTTCCATATTTAATTTTTGGCTACTTTAATTTTTATTTTTATTCACATTCCATTTTTATTCAATTTACTTTTCTATTAAACTTTCTTTTTTATTTAATTTCCAAATATATCGTTAAGGTATAGTGGTTTCTGGATTGAACTTCCATTTTTAATTTTATGCAACCTTCATTTTTATTTTTAATCTACTTCCATTTTAATTCAATTTACTTTTCTATTAAACTTCCTATTTTATTTAATTTGCAAGTAGATCGTTAAGGGATAGTGGTTTTTGGATTGAACTTCCATATTTAATTTTCTGCAACTTCCATTTTTATTTAATTTACTTTTCTATTATACTTCCTTTCTTATTTAATTTCCAAATAGATCAATAAAGTATAGTGGTTTTTGGATTGAACTTCCATTTTTAATTTTATGCAACTTTCATTTTTATTTTTCTTCTACTTCCATTTTATGCAATTTACTTTTCTATTAAACTTCCTTTTTTATTTAATTTCCAAATGGATCGTTAAGGTATAGTCGTTTCAGGATTGAACTTCCATATTTAATTTTCTGTTACTTCCATTTTTATTTTTATTCAACTTCTATTTTTATTCAATTTACTTTTCTATTAAACTTGTTTTTTTATTTAAGTTCCAAATAGATCGTTAAAGTATAGTGGTTTTTGGATTCAACTTCCATTTTTAATTTTATGCAACTTTCCTTTTTATTTTTATTCAACTTCCATTTTTATGCAATTTACTTTTCTATTAAACTTTCTTTTTTTATTTAATTTCCAAATAGATCGTTAAGTTATAGTGGTTTCCAGATTGAACATCCATATTTAATTTTCTGCAACTTCCATTTTTATTTTTATTCAACTTCCATTTTTATTCAATTTACTTTTCTATTAAACTTCCTCTTTTTATTTAATTTCCAAATAGATCTTTAAGGTATAGTGGTTTCTAGATTGAACTTCCATATTTAATTTTCTGCAACTTTCATTTTTATGCAATTTACTTTTCTATTAAACTTCTTTTTTTATTTAATTTCCAAATAGATCGTTAAGGTATAGTGGTTTCTGGATTGAACTTCCATATTTAATTTTCTGCAACTTTCATTTTTATTTTTCTTCAACTTCCATTTTTATGCAATTTACTTTTCTGTTAAACTTCCTTTTTTATTTAATTTCCAAATAGATCATTAAGGTATTGTAGTTTCGGGATTGAAATTCCGCTTTTAATTTTCTGGAACTTTCCTTCTTATTTTTATTCTACTTCCATTTTTATTCAATTTGCTTTTCTATTAAACTTCCTTTTTTATTTAATTTCCAAATAGATCGCTAAGGTATAGTGGTTTCTGGATTGAACTTCCATATTTCATTTTCTGCAACTTTCATTTTTATTTTTATTCAAATTCCATTTTTATTCAATTTACTTTTCTATTAAACTTTCTTTTTTATTTAATTTCCAAATAGATCGTTAAGGTATAGTGGTTTCTGGATTGAACTTCCATTTTTGATTTTATGCAACCTTCATTTTTATTTTTATTCTACTTCCATTTTAATTCAATTTACTTTTTCTATTAAACTTCCTTTTTATTTAATTTCCAAATAGATCGTTAAGGTATAGTGGTTTCGGGATTGAACTTCCATATTTAATTTTCTGCAACTTTCATAGTTATTTTTATTCAACTTCCATTTTTATGCAATTTACTTTTCTATTAAACTTTCTTTTTTTATTTAATTTCCAAATAGATCGTTAAAGTATAGTGGTTTTTGGATTGAACTTCCATTTTTAATTTTATGCAACTTTCATTTTTATTTTTATTCTACTTCCATTTTATGCAATTTACTTTTCTGTTAAACTTCCTTTTTTTATTTAATTTCCAAATAGATCGTTAAGGTATCGCGGTTTCTGGATTGAACTTCCATATTTAATTTTCTGCAACTTCCATTTTTATTTTTATTCAACTTCCATTTTTATTCAATTTACTTTTCTATTAAACTTCCTTTTTTTATTTAATTTCCAAATAGATCGTTAAGGTGTAGGGGTTTCTGGATTGAACTTCCATATTTAATTTTCTGCAACTTTCATTTTTATTTTTATTCAACTTCCATTTTTATTCAATTTACTTTTCTATTAAACTTCCTTTTTTTATTTAATTTCCAAATAGATCGTTAAGGTATAGTGATTTTTGGATTGAACTTCCATTTTTAATTTTATGCAACTTTCATTTTTATTTTTATTCTACTTCCATTTTATGCAATTTACTTTTCTATTAAACTTCCTTTTTTATTTAATTTCCAAATAGATCGTTAAGGTATAGTGGTTTCGGGATTGAACTTCCATATTTAATTTTCCGCAACTTCCATTTTTATTCAACTTCCATTTTTATACAATTTACTTTTTCTATTAAACTTACTTTTTTATTTAATTTCCAAATAGATCGTTAAGGTATAGTGGTTTCTGGATCGAACTTCCATATTTAATTTTCTTCAACTTCCATTTTTATTTTTATTCAACTTCCGTTTTTATTCAATTTACTTTTCTACTAAACTTCCTTTTTTATTTAATTTCCAAATAGGCCGTTAAAGTATAGTGGTTTTTGGATTGAACTTCCATTTTTAATTTTATGCAACTTTCATTTTTATTTTTATTCTACTTCCATTTTATGCAATTTATTTTTCTATTAAACTTCCTTTTTTATTTAATTTCCAAATAGATCGTTAAGGTATCGTGATTTCTGGATTGAACTTCCATATTTAATTTTCTGCAACTTTCATTTTTATTTTTATTCAACTTCAATTTTTATACAATTTACTTTTCTATTAAACTTCCTTTTTTTATTTAATTTCCAAATAGATCATTAAGGTATAGTGGTTTCTTGACTGAACTTCCATATTTAATTTTCTGCAACTTTCATTTATATTTTTATTCTACTTCCATTTTTAATCAATTTACTTTTCTATTAAACTTCCTTTTTTATTTAATTTGCAAATAGATCGTTAAGGTATAGTGGTTTCTGGATTGAACTTCCATTTTTAATTTTTTGCAACTTCCATTTTTATTTTTATTCATCTTCCTTTTTTATTCAAGTTTCTTTTCTACTCAACTTCCTTTTTTATTTAATTTCCAAATATATCGTTAAGGAATAGTGGTTTTTGGATGGAACTTCCATTTTTAATTTTATGCAACTTTCATTTTTATTTTTATTCAACTTCCATTTTTATTCAATTTACTTTTCTATTAAACTTCCTTTTTTATTTAATTTCCAAATAGATGGTTAAGGTGTAGTGTTTTTTGGATTGAACTTCCATTTTTAATTTTATGCAACTTTCATTTTTATTTTTACTCAACTTCCATTTTTCTTCAATTTACTTTTCTATTACACTTCCTTTTTTATTTAATTTCCAAATAGATCGTTAAGGTATAGTGGTTTCGGGATTGAACTTCCGCTTTTAATTTTTTGGAACTTTCCTTTTTATTTTTATTCAACTTCCATTTTTATTCAATTTGCTTTTCTATTAAACTTCTTTTTGTATTTAATTTCCAAATAGATCGTTAAGGTATAGTGGTTTCTGGATTGAACTTCCATATTTAATTTTCGGCAACTTTAATTTTTATTTTTATTTAAATTCCATTTTTATTCAATTTACTTTTCTATTAAACTTTCTTTTTTATTTAATTTCCAAATATATCGTTAAGGTATAGTGGTTTCTGGATTGAACTTCCATTTTTAATTTTATGCAACCTTCATTTTTATTTTTATTCTACTTCCATTGTAATTCAATTTACTTTTCTATTAAACGTCCTATTTTATTTAATTTCCAAATAGATCGTTAAGGGATAGTGGTTTTTGGATTGAACTTCCATATTTAATTTTCTGCAACTTCCATTTTTATTTTTATTCAACTTCCATTTTTATTCAATTTACTTTTCTATTATACTTCCTTTCTTATTTAATTTCCAAATAGATCAACAAAATATAGTGGTTTTTGGATTGAACTTCCATTTTTAATTTTATGCAACTTTCATTTTTATTTTTATTCTACTTCTATTTTATGCAATTTACTTTTCTATTAAACTTCCTTTTTTATTTAATTTCCAAATGGATCGTTAAGGTATAGTCGTTTCGGGATTGAACTTCCATATTTAATTTTCTGGAACTTCCATTTTTATTTTTATTCAACTTCTATTTTTATTCAATTTACTTTTCTGTTAAACTTGTTTTTTTATTTAAGTTCCAAATAGATCGTTAAAGTATAGTGGTTATTGGATTGAACTTCCATTTTTAATTTTATGCAACTTTCATTTTTATTTTTATTCTACTTCCATTTTATGCAATTTACTTTTCTATTAAACTTCCTTTTTTTATTTAATTTCCAAATAGATCGTTAAGGTATAGCGGTTTTTGGATTGAACTTCCATATTTAATTTTCTGCAACTTTCATTTTTATTTTTCTTCAACTTCCATTTTTATGCAATTTACTTTTCTATTAAACTTCCTTTTTTAATTTAATTTCCAAATAGATCGTTAAGTTATAGTGGTTTCTAGATTGAACTTCCATATTTAATTTTCTGCAACTTCCATTTTTATTTTTATTCAACTTCCATTTTTATTCAATTTACTTTTCTATTAAACTTCCTCTTTTTATTTAATTTCCAAATAGATCGTTAAGGTATAGTGGTTTCTAGATTGAACTTCCATATTTAATTTTCTGCAACTTTCATTTTTATTTTTATTCAACTTCCATTTTTATGCAAGTCACTTTTCTATTAAACTTCCTTTTTTATTTAATTTCCAAATAGATCGTTAAGGTATAGTGGTTTCTAGATTGAACTTCCATATTTAATTTTCTGCAACTTTCATTTTTATTTTTATTCAACTTCCATTTTTATGCAAGTCACTTTTCTATTAAACTTCCTTTTTTATTTAATTTCCAAATAGATCGTTAAGGTATAGTGGTTTCTGGATTGAACTTCCATATTTAATTTTCTGCAACTTTCATTTTTATTTTTCTTCAACTTCCATTTTTATGCAATTTACTTTTCTATTAAACTTCCTTTTTTATTTAATTTCCAAATAGATCGTTAAGGTATAGTGGTTTCTGGACTGAACTTCCATATTTAATTTTCTGCAACTTTCATTTTTATTATTTTTCAACTTCCGTTTTTATGCAATTTACTTTTCTATTAAACTTCCTTTTTTTATTTAATTTCCAAATAGATCGTTAAGTTATAGTGGTTTCTAGATTGAACTTCCATATTTAATTTTCTGCAACTTCCATTTTTATTTTTATTCAACTTCCATTTTTATTCAATTTACTTTTCTATTAAACTTCCTCTTTTTATTTAATTTCCAAATAGATCGTTAAGGTATAGTGATTTTTGGATTGAACTTCCATTTTTAATTCTATGCAAGTTTCATTTTTATTTTTATTCAACTTCCATTTTTATTCAATTTACTTTTCTATTAAACTTCCTTTTTTATTTAATTTCCAAATAGATCGTTAAGGTATGGTGTTTTTGGGATTGAACTTCCATATTTAATTTTCTGCAACTTTCATTTTTATTTTTATTCTACTTCCATTTAATACAATTTACTTTTCTATTAAACTTCCTTTTTTATTTAATTTCCCAATAGATCGTTAAGGTATAGTGGTTTCGGGAGTAAACTTCCATATTTAATTTTCCGCAACTTCCATTTTTATTTTTATTCAACTTCCATTTTTATTCAATTTACTTTTCTATTAAACTTCCTTTTTTATTTAATTTCCAAATAGATCATTAAGGTGTTGTGGTTTCTGGATTGAACTTCCATATTTAATTTTCTTCAACTTCCATTTTTATTTTTATTCAACTTCCATTTTTATTCAATTTACTTTTTTATTAAACTTCCTTTTTTTATTTAATTTACAGATAGATCGTTAAGGTATAGTGGTTTCTGGATTGAACTTTCATATTTAATTTTCTGCGACTTCCATTTTTATTTTTATTCAACTTCCATTTTCATTCAATTTACTTTTCTATTAAACTTTTTTTTTTATTTAATTTCCACATAGATCGTTAAAGTATAGTGGTTTTTGGATTGAACTTCCTTTTTTAATCTTATGCGACTTTCATTTTTATTTTTATACTACTTCCATTTTATGCAATTTACTTTTCTATTACACTTCCATTTTATTTAATTTCCAAATAGATCGTTAAGGTATAGTGGTTTCGGGATTGAACTTCCATATTTAATGTAACGCCCTCAAAATAATAACATTAAACCCTCAATTGAGACATTCCTTGACATGCAAAATATCCACATACCTCTATTAATCAGAGTTTCATTACAATAGTATTACATGTTAACAACAAAAGCAAAATGCCCTACGGGCTTACAGCTTTCCAAGTTAACACTTGGTTACAACAAAAGGATGCTAACTCATCTACACATTAAGCCCTTGGCTTGAATATACATGTAATACATCAAAAGAAACTAAACAGCAAAAAAATCAGCTCGCATCTAGCCTCCCAAGCTATGTCCTTGGAGGTGGCATGCTACCTGTGCCTGAAAATGATGTTCCCATATAGGGTGAGCCACTGCCCAGTAGAAATACACTAAACCAACCATGAACAATGACTAAAAGATTAGCTATTGATAGATGGTCAACACTGATACATCCACATAAATCACATTTTATGTTATACGACTCATTAGTCCAAGTTACCATTCATTTTCTCTTTTTCAACAGATAAGCATATTAGCTCTATCATCGTCTCAACAGATATGTGTAAAAACTATATCCCACATTCACAGATAAGCACATAAGCTATATCCACATTCTCAACAGATATGTATAACGACAATATCCCACATTCACAGATAAGCATATAAGCTGTGTCTACACTTCACAAAGATAAGCATATGAGCTCTATCTTCACTTCTCTAGACAAGCATATGAGCTGTATCTACGGAGTTCATCCCCTATCTCCTCCCAACGCTATCCGGTTTAGAGGTACATCCCCCATCTCCTCCTTTACACATAACATATACAAACACATTGGTTCTATATACCATCATTCAATACATACAGTTAATGTATTCTATCAACCGTCAAATTCCATGACACATTCCATTGATTAGTTTTCGTTTACCTAATCATCATGCATTGTCTACAACAATCACGACTATCCTCCACCGATAGCCCAAAGCAGTTATTTCTAAACAGAAAATAAATGCACAAATGGATATTCAATCAACATTTCATTTCGGTGAGTGATAAATAATTCAACTACACTCTTTAACCCCATACATTCCCGATCTCAACATTCCTATTTCATAACCTCATTTCTCACGATTAATTAACCCAATTAATCAAACAATGTAATTAGGGCATTTTCCATAATTAACATTACAACCCTTAAGGTCCCATTTTCATCAATGATTCAACATTCATTCCATTTCTCTATGCCAAACATGCATCTAGGTTTATTATAAATAAAACCCCGACTTTTGTAAAATACCACAAAAGCCCCAAACTTTCACAAAATTACCAAACCAACCCCAACATCTCAAAATGCCAAAATTTAAAGACAAAATCCATAGAGAGCAGTAGGATATCCCTACCTCAAATCTGGAGCCCCAAGAGAGAAGATGACAAAACCCAACGTGCTCCAAAATCTGAAATTTTCAGATTAAAATGTAGCCCTCGACGATCAACAACCTTTTTGTAAAGGCCAAAGGTGAGCAAATCACTCCTACTAGATCAAAACCTAGAGAGAAGGTAGAGTTCTAGAGTGAGAGGCTCAACAATGGCGTTTTTGGAAAAGTAGGAGAGAGAAGAGAAAGTGAAAAAGTGATTTGAAAAGTCAAAACTCGAAACTTAAACCCAGTCACCCCGCTCGAGCGTCAAACACCCCGCTCGAGCGTCACTCACAGACTCCCGCTCGAGCGTCAACCATCCCGCTCGAGCGGTGGATGCACACTCCCAGAACTTTTACAGAACCAGGTCTCCGCTCGAGCTTCCAACTCCCCCCTCGAGCGGCACTCACACAACCCCGCTCGAGCGGCCAATCCCACGCTCGAGCGTCCAACACTGCACAGGAAATACTGGATGGGTGCAATCCCCGCTCGAGCGCCAAAACCCCAGCTCGAGCGGACAGGTCAAAATCTGGGCAACTAGTTTTGGTTTCTAAACTCAACTAACCTGTAACAAACCTGCCCAACACATCCCATAACTCAACTACAAAGTAAAAAGGAAGTAAACAAGATAATAATCAACTACCAACCTCCACGGACACATGTCCGGATCACTGTACAACAAGGGTAAATCTGGGATCGCTATATTTAATTTTTTGCAACTTTCATTTTTATTTTTATTCAACTTCCATTTTTATGCAATTTACTTTTCTATTAAACTTCCTTTTTTATTTAATTTCCAAATAGATCGTTAAGGTATAGTGGTTTCTGGATTGAACTTCTATATTTAATTTTCTGTAACTTTCATTTTTATTTTTCTTCAACTTCCATTTTTATGCAATTTACTTTTCTATTAAACTTCCTTTTTTTATTTAATTTTCAAATAGATCGTTAAGGTATAGTGGTTTCTGGATTGAACTTCCATATTTAATTTTCTGCAACTTCCATTTTTATTTTTATTCAACTTCCATTTTTATTCAATTTACTTTTCTTTTAAACTTCCTTTTTTTATTTAATTTCCAAATAGATCGTTAAGGTATAGTGCTTTCGGGATTGAACTTCCACATTTAATTTTCTGCAACTTTCCTTTTTATTTTTCTTCAACTTCCATTTTTATGCAATTTACTTTTCTATTAAACTTCCTTTTTTTATTTAATTTCTAAATAGATCGTTAAGGTATAGTGGTTTCTGGATTGAACTTCCATATTTAATTTCCTGCAACCTTCATTTTTATTTTTCTTCAACTTCCATTTTTATGCAATTTACTTTTCTATTAAACTTCCTTTTTTTATTTAATTTCCAAATAGATCGTTAAGGTATAGTGGTTTCTGGATTGAACTTCCATATTTAATTTTCTGCAACTTCCATTTTTATTTTTATTCAACATCCATTTTTATTCAATTTACTTTTCTATTAAACTTGTTTTTTTTATTTAATTTCCAAATAGATCGTTAAAGTATAGTGGTTTTTGGATTGAACTTCCATTTTTAATTTTATGCAACTTTCATTTTTATTTTTATTCTACTTCCATTTTATGCAATTTACTCTTTTTTTATTTATTTCCAAATAGATCGTTAAGGTATAGTGGTTTCGGGATTGAACTTCCATATTTAATTTTCCGCAACTTCCATTTTTATTTTTATTCAACTTCCATTTTTATTCAATTTACTTTTCTATTAAACTTCCTTTTTTATTTAATTTCCAAATAGATCGTTAAGGTATAGTGGTTTCTGGATTGAACTTCCATATTTAATTTTCTGCAACTTTCATTTATATTTTTATTCAACTTTCATTTTTATTCAATTTACTTTTCTATTAAACTTTCTTTTTTATTTAATTTCCAAATATATCGTTAAGGTATAGTGGTTTCTGTATTGAACTTCCATTTTTAATTTTATGCAACCTTCATTTTCATTTTTATTCTACTTCCATTTTAATTCAATTTACTTTTCTATTAAACTTCCTTTTTTATTTAATTTCCAAATAGATCGTTAAGGTATAGTGGTTTCTAGATTGAACTTCCATATTTTATTTTTTGCAACTTCCATTTTTATTTTTATTCAACTTCCATTTTTATTCAATTTACTTTTCTATTAAACTTCCTTTTTTATTTAATTTCCAAATAGATCAATAAAGTATAGTCGTTTTTTGGTTGAACTTCCATTTTGAATTTTATGCAACTTTCATTTTTATTTTTATTCTACTTCCTTTTTATGCAATTTACATTTCTATTAAACTTCCTTTTTTATTTAATTTCCAAATGGATCGTTAAGGTATAGTCGTTTCGGGATTGAACTTCCATATTTAATTTTCTGCAACTTCCATTTTTATTTTTATTCAACTTCCATTTTTATTCAATTTACTTTTCTATTAAACTTGTTTTTTTATTTAATTTCCAAATAGATCGTTAAAGTATAGTGGTTTTTGGATTGAACTTACATTTTTAATTTTTTGCAACTTTCATTTTTATTTTTATTCTACTTCCATTTTATGCAATTTACTTTTCTATTAAACTTCCTTTTTTTATTTAATTTCCAAATTGATCGTTAAGGTATAGCGGTTTCTGGATTGAACTTCCATATTTAATTTTCTGCAACTTTCATTTTTATTTTTATTCAACTTCTATTTTCATACAATTTACTTTTCTATTAAACTTCATTTTTTATTTAATTTCCAATTAGATCATTAAGGTATAGTGGTTTCTGGATTGAACTTCCATATTTAATTTTCTGCAACTTTCATTTTTATTTTTATTCAACTTCCATTTTTATTCAATTTACTTTTCTATTAAACTTCCTTTTTTATTTAATTTTCCAAATAAATCGTTACGGTATAGTGGTTTCTGGACAGAACTTCCATTTTTAATTTTATGCAACTTTCATTTTTATTTTTATTCTACTTCCATTTTAATTCAATTTACTTTCCTATGAAACTTCCTTTTTTATTTAATTTCCAAGTAGATCGTTATGGTAAAGTGGTTTCTGGACAGAACTTCCATTTTTAATTTTATGCAACTTTCATTTTTATTTTTTTTCTACTTCCATTTTTAATCAATTTTCTTTTCTATTAAACTTCCTTTTTTATTTAATTTCCAAATAGATCGTTAAGGTATAGTGGTTTCTGGATTGAACTTCCATTTTTAATTTTCTGCAACTTCCATTTTTATTCTTATTCATCTTCCTTTTTTATTCAAGTTTCTTTTCTACTCAACTTCCTTTTTTATTTAATTTCCAAATATATCGTTAAGGTATAGTGGTTTTTGGATTGAACTTCCATTTTTAATTTTATGCAAGTTTCATTTTTATTTTTATTCAACTTCCATTTTTATTCAATTTACTTTTCTATTAAACTTCCTTTTTTATGTAATTTCCAAATAGATCGTTAAGGTATAGTGTTTTTTGGATTGAACTTCCATTTTTAATTTTATGGAACTTTCATTTTTATTTTTATTCAACTTCCATTTTTATTCAATTTACTTTTCTATTAAACTTCCTTTTTTATTTAATTTCCAAATAGATCGTTAAAGTATAGTGGTTTTTGGATTCGACTTCCATTTTTAATTTTATGCAACTTTCATTTTTACTTTTATTCTACTTCCATTTTATGCAATTTATTTTTCTATTAAACTTCCTTTTTTTATTTAATTTCCAAATAGATCGTTAAGGTATCGTGGTTTCTGGATTGAACTTCCATATTTAATTTTCTACAACTTTCATTTTTATTTTTATTCAACTTCTATTTTTATACAATATACTTTTCTATTAAACTTCGTTTCTTATTTAATTTCCAAATAGATCGTTAATGTATGGTGGCTTCGGGATTCAACTTTCATATTTAATTTTCTGCAACTTTCATTTTTATTTTTATTTAACTTCCATTTTTATTCAATTTACTTTTCTATTAAACTTCGTTTTTTATTTAATTTCCAAATAGATCGTTATGGTATGGTGGTTTCTGGATTGAACTTCCATTTTTAATTTTATGCAACTTTCATTTTTATTTTTATTCTACTTCCATTTTAATTCAATTTACTTTCCTATGAAACTTCCTTTTTTATTTAATTTCCATGTAGATCGTTGTGGTATAGTCGTTTCTGGATTGAACTTCCATTTTTAATTTTATGCAACTTTCATTTTTATTTTTATTCTACTTCCATTTTTAATCAATTTACTTTTCTATTAAACTTCCTTTTTTATTTAATTTCCAAATAGATCGTTAAGGTATAGTGGTTTCTGGATTGAACTTCCATTTTTAATTTTCTGCAACTTCCATTTTTATTTTTATTCATCTTCCTTTTTTATTGAAGTTTCTTTTCTACTCAACTTCCTTTTTTATTTAATTTCCGAATATATCGTTAAGGTATATTGGTTTTTGGATTGAACTTCCATTTTTAATTTTATGCAAGTTTCATTTTTATTTTTATTCAACTTCCATTTTTATTCAATTTACTTTTCTATTAAACTTCCTTTTTTATTTAATTTCCAAATAGATCGTTAAGGTATAGTGTTTTTTGGATTGAACTTCCATTTTTAATTTTATGCAACTTTCATTTTTATTTTTATTCAACTTCCATTTTTATTCAATTTACTTTTCTATTAAACTTCCTTTTTTATTTAATTTCCAAATAGATCGTTAAGGTATAGTGGTTTCGGGATTGAACTTCCGCTTTTAATTTTCTGGAACTTTCCTTTTTATTTTTATTCAATTTCCATTTTTACGCAATTTGCTTTTCTATTAAACTTCCTTTTTTATTTAATTTCCAAATAGATCATTAAGGTATAGTGGTTTCTGGATTGAATTTCCATATTTAATTTTCTGCAACTTTCATTTTTATTTTTATTCAAATTCCATTTTTATTCAATTTACTTTTCTATTAAACTTTCTTTTTTTTTTTTAATTTCCAAATAGATCGTTAAGGTATAGTGGTTTCTGGATTGAACTTCCATTTTTAATTTTATGCAACCTTCATTTTTATTTTTATTCTACTTCCATTTTAATTCAATTTACTTTTCTATTAAACTTCCTTTTTTATTTAATTTCCAAATAGATCGTTAAGGTATAGTGGTTTCTGGATTGAACTTCCATATTTAATTTTCTGCAAGTTCCATTTTTATTTTTATTCAACTTCCATTTTTATGCAATTTACTTTTCTGTTAAACTTCCTTTTTTATTTAATTTCCAAATAGATCGTTAAAGTATGGTCGTTTTTGGATTGAACTTCCATTGTTAATTTTATGCAACCTTCATTTTTATTTTTATTCTACTTCCATTTTATGCAATTTACTTTTATATTAATATTCCTTTTTTATTTAATTTCCGAATAGATCGTTAAGGTATTGTGGTTTCGGGATTGAACTTCCATATTTAATTTTCTGCAACTTTCATTTTTATTTTTATTCAACTTCCATTTTATAGCGATCCCGGATTTACCCTGGTTGTACAGTGATCCGGACATGTGTCCGTGGAGGTTGGTAGTTGATTATTATCTTGTTTACATCCTTTTTACTTTGTAGTTGAGTTATGGGATGTGTTGGGCAGGTTTGTTACAGGTTGGTTGAGTTTAGAAACCAAAACTAGTTGCCCAGATTTTGACCTGTCCGCTTGAGTGGGGGTTCTGGCGCTCGAGCGGGAATTGCACCCATCCAGTATTTCCTGTGCAGTGTTGGACGCTCGAGCGTGGAGTTGGCCGCTCGAGCGGGGTTGTGTGAGTGACGCTCGAGCGGGGAGTTGGAAGCTCGAGCGGAGACCTGGTTCTGTAAAAGTTCTGGGAGTGTGTATCCGCCGCTCGAGCGGGATTGTTGACGCTCGAGCGGGAGTCTGTGAGTGACGCTCGAGCGGGGTGTTTGACGCTCGAGCGGGGTGACTGGGTTTAAGTTCCGTGTTTTGACTTTTCAAATCACTTTTTCACTTTCTCTTCTCTCTCCTACTTTTCCAAAAACACCATTGTTGAGCCTCTCACTCTAGAACTCTACCTTCTCTCTAGGTTTTGATCTAGTAGGAGTGATTTGCTCATCTTTGGCCTTTACAAAAAAGTTGTTGATCGTCGAGGGCTACATTTTAATCTGAAAATTTCGGGATTTGGAGCACGTTGGGTTTTGTCATCTTCTCCCTTGGAGCTCTGGATTTGAGGTAGGGATATCCTACTCCTCTCTATGGATTTTGTCTTTAAATTTTGGCATTTTGAGATGTTGGGGTTGGTTTGGTAATTTTGTGAAAGTTTGGGATTTTTGTGTTATTTTACAAAAGTTGGGATTTTATTTATAATAAACCTAGATGCATGTTTGGTATAGAGGAATGGAATTAATGTTGAATCATTGATGAAAATGGGACCTAAGGGTTGAAATGGTAATTATGGAAAATGACCTAATTACATTATTTGATTAATTGGGATAATTAATTGTGAGAAATGAGGAAATGAAATGGAATTATCGAGATTGGGAATGTATGGGGTTAAAGGGTGTAGTTGAATTGTTTATCACTCACCGAATTGAAATGTTGATTGAATATCCATTGTGCATTTATTTTCTGTATAGAGATAACTGCTTTGGGCTATCGGTGGAGGGTAGTCGTGATTGTTGTAGACAATGCATGATGATTAGGCAAACGGAAACTAATCAATAGAATGTGTCATGGAATTTGACGGTTGATAGAATACATTAACTGTATGTATTGGGTGATTGTATATAGAACCAATGTGTTTGTATACGTTATGTGTAGAGGAGGAGATGGGGGATGTACTCCGCGGTTTAGGGGAAGATGGGGGATGTACCTCTAAACCGGATAGTGTTGGGAGAAGATAGGGGATGAACTCCGTAGATACAGCTCATATGCTTGTCTAGAGAAGTGAAGATAGAGCTCATATGCTTATCTTTGTGAAGTGTGGATACAGCTTATATGCTTATCTGTGAATGTGGGATATTGTCGTTATACATATCTGTTGAGAATGTGGATATAGCTTGTATGCTTATATCTGTGAATGTGGGATATAGTTTTTATACATATCTGTTGAAATGATGATAGAGCTAACATGCTTATCTGTTGAAAAAGGGAAAATGAAAAGTAACTTGGACCCATAAGTCGTATGACATAAATATGTGATTTATGTGAATGTATCAGTGTTGGCCATCTATCAATTGCTAATCTTTTAGTCATTGTTCATGGTTGGTTTAGTGTATTTCTACTGGGCTGTGGCTCACCCTATATGGGAATATCATTTTCAGGTACAGGTAGCATGCCACCTCCAAGGACATAGCTTGGGAGGCTAGAGGCGGACATACTTTTGTCGTTTTATTTTTGATGTATTACATGTAAATTCAAGCCAAGGGCTTAATGTGTAAATCAGTTAGTACTCTTTTGTTGTAACCAAGTGTTAACTTGGAAAGCTGTAAGCCCGTAGGGCATTTTGCTTTTGTTGTTAACATGTAATACTTTTGTAATGAAACTCTGATGAATAGAAGAATGTGGTTATTTCATATGTCAATGAATGTCTTATTTGATGGGTTTAATGTTATTATTTTGAGGGCGTTACACATTTTTATGCAATTTACTTTTCTATTAAACTTCCTTTTTTATTTAATTTCCAAATAGATCGTTAAGGTATAGTGGTTTCTGGATTCAACTTCCATATTTAATTTTCTACAACTTCCATTTTTATTTTTATTCAACTTCCATTTTTATTCAATTTACTTTTCTATTAAACTTCCTTTTTTATTTAATTTCCAAATAGATCGTTAAGGTATAGTGGTTTCTGCATTGAACTTCCATATTTAATTTTCTGCAACTTCCATTTATATTTTTATTCAACTTCCATTTTTATTCAATTTACTTTTCTGTTAACTTCTTTTTTTTATTTAATTTCCAAATAGATCGTTAAAGTATAGTGGTTTTTGGATTGAACTTCCATTTTTAATTTTATGTGACTTTCATTTTTATTTTTATTCTACTTCCATTTTATGCAATTTACTTTTCTATTAAACTTCCTTTTTTATTTAATTTCCAAATAGATCGTTAAGGTATAGTGGTTTCGGGATTGAACTTCCATATTTAATTTTCTGCAACTTTCATTTTTATTTTTCTTCAACTTCCATTTTTATGCAATTTACTTTTCTATTAAACTTCCTTTTTTTTATTTAATTTCGAAATAGATCGTTAAGGTATAGTGGTTTCTGGATTGAACTTCCATATTTAATTTTCTGCAACTTCCATTTTTATTTTTATTCAACTTCCATTTTTATTCAATTTACTTTTCTATTAAACTTCCTTTTTTTATTTAATTTGCAAATAGATCGTTAAGGTATAGTGGTTTCTGGATTGAACTTCCATATATTAATTTTCTGCAACTTCCATTTTTATTTTTATTCAACTTCCATTTTTATTCAATTTACTTTTCTATTAAACTTCCTTTTTTATTTAATTTCCAAATAGATCGTTAAGGTATAATGGTTTCTGGATTGAACTTCCATTTTTAATTTTCTGCAACTTTCATTTTTATTTTTATTCATCTTCCTTTTTTATTCAAGTTTCTTTTCTACTCAACTTCCTTTTTTATTTAATTTCCAAATATATCGTTAGGGTATAGTGGTTTTTGGATTAAACTTCAATTTTTAATTTTATGCAACTTTCATTTTTATTTTTATTCAACTTCCATTTTTATTCAATTTGCTTTTCTATTAAACTTCCTTTTTTATTTAATTTCCAAATAGATCGTTAAGGTATAGTGTTTTTTGGATTGAACTTCCATTTTTGATTTTATGCAACTTTCATTTTTATTTTTATTCAACTTCCATTTTTATTCAATTTATTTTTCTATTAAACTTCCTTTTTCATTTAATTTCCAAATAGATCGTTAAGGTATAGTGGTTTCTGGATTGACCTTCCATATTCAATTTTCCGCAACTTACATTTTTATTTTTATTCAACTTCCATTTTTATTTAATTTACTTTCCTATTAAACTTCCTTTTTTATTTAATTTCCAAATAGATCGTTAAAGTATAGTGGTTTTTGGATTGAACTTCCATTTTTAATTATATGCAACTTTCATTTTTATTTTTATTCTACTTCCATTTTATGCAATTTACTTTTCTATTGAACTTCCTTTTTTAGTTAATTTCGAAATAGATCGTTAAGGTATAGTGGTTTCTGGATTGAACTTCCGTATTTTATTTTCTGCAAATTTCATTTTTATTTTTATTCAACTTCCATTTTTATTCAATTTACTTTTCTATGAAACTTCCTCTTTTATTTAATTTGCAAACAGAACGTTAAGGTATAGTGGTTTCTGTATTGAACTTCCACTTTTTATTTTATGCAACTTTCCTTTTTATTTTTATTCAACTTCCATTTTTATTCAATTTACTTTTCTATTAAACATCTTTTTTTATTTAATTTCCAAATAAATCGTTAAGGTATAGTGGTTTCTTCAATGAACTTCCATTTTTACATTTCTGCAACTTCCAGTTTTATTTTTATTTAACTTCTTTTTTTATTCTAGTTTCTTTTCTACTCAACTTCCTTTTTTATTTAATTTGCAAATAGATCGTTAAGGTATAGTGGTTTTTGGATTGAACTGCCATTTTTAATTTTATGCAACTTTCATTTTTATTTTTATTCAACTTCCATTTTTATTCGATTTACTTTTCTATTAAACTGCATTTTTTATTTAATTTCCGAGTAGATCGTTAAGGTATAGTGATTTTTGGATTGAACTTCCATTTTTAATTTTATGCAACTTTCTTTTTTATTTTTATTCTACTTCCATTTTTGTTTAATTTACTTTTCTGTTAAACTTCTTTTTTTATTTAATTTCCAAATAGATCGTTAAGGTATAGTGGTTTCGGGATTGAACTTCCGCTTTTAATTTTCTGCAACTTTCCTGTAACGCCCTCAAAATAACACATTAAACCCATCAATATAGACATGCATTGGTAATAAAGATAAACATTCTTCTATTCATCAGAGTAGTTATTAACAAAATTATTACATGTTAATCAACAAAAGCAAATGCCCTACGGGCTTTCAGCTTTCCAAGTTAACACTTGGTTACAACAAAAGAGTGCTAACTCATTTACACATTAAGCCCTTGGCTTGAATATACATGTAATACATCAAGAAACAAAACAACAAAAGTCCGCCTGCCTCTAGCCTCCCAAGCTACGTCCTTGGAGGTGGCATGCTACCTGTACCTGAAAATGATATTCCCATATAGGGTGAGCCAGAGCCCAGTAGAAATATACTAAACCAAATATGGACAATGACTAAAAGATTAGCAGTTGATAGATGGCCAACACTGATACTTTCCTTTATCACACTTTACATTTTCATGACATACAAGTCCATATTACCATTCATTTTCCAGTTCCTTTCAATTCTCAATTTACAACCATGGCTCAGAACCTGGCCAACAACTCATATGAGACAGTAACTCATACCAAACTCTTCCCATTTCATAATAGATAAGCATACTAGCTATATCACACAACAACAGATAAGCATACAAGCTATATCATCACTTCCACAAATATGCATATGAGCACTATCACACTTCCAATGACAAGCATATGAGCTCTGTCAATACATCACTAGATAAGCATATGAGCTCTATCTACGGAGTCCATCCCCTATCTCCTTCCAACAACATCCGGTTTAGAGGTCCATCCCCTATCTTTCCCTAAACCGCGGAGTACATCCCCTATCTCCTCCAACACAACACAATGCATATAAACAATAATTATACACATCATCAACCAATACATAACATTTAATGTATTCATTCAACCGTCATACTCAATGACACATTCCGGTGATTAGTTTTAGTTTGCCTAATCATCATGCATTGTCTACAACAACCAAGACTATCCTCCACCGATAGCCCAAAGCAGTTATTTCTATACAGAAAATAAATGCAACAAATGGATATAAAATCGACATTTCCAACTAGGTGAGTGACATAAAATCCAACTACACCCTTTAATCCCATGTATTCCCAATCTCAACATTTCCAATTCAATTCCTCATTTCTCACAATTAATTTTACAAATTAATTAACCAATGTAATTAGGGCATTTTCCATAATTAACATTACAACCCTTAGGTTCCGTTTTCATTAATGTTTTAACATTAATTCCACTTTTCCATGCCACACATGCATCTAGGCTTTTATATAGTTAAAACCCCAACTTTGTAAATTTGCACAAAAGTCTCAAACTTTCACAAAATTACCAAACCAACTCCAACATCTCAAACTACTAAAATTTAAAGACAAAACCCATAGTAAGGAGTAGGTTATCCCTACCTCAAAGTTTGAGCTCCAATGGAGATGAAGACCAAAACCAAAATGCTTCAAATTCCGAAATTTTCAGATTAAAATGTAGCCCTCGACGATCAACACAACTTTCGTAAAGACCAAAAGTGAGCAAACAACTCCTACTAGATCAGATCTAAGAGAGAAGGGCCGGTTTTAGAGTGAGAAGCTCTAAAAATGGCTTTTTGGAAAAGTAAGAGAGAGAAAAGATCTTGAAAAAGTGATCCAAAAGTCGGATCTCGGATTTATATAAAAGTCGCCCCGCTCGAGAGTCAAACACCCCGCTCGAGCGGAACTCACAGACTCCAACTCGAGCGGCCAATCCCCCGCTCGAGCTCCGGATACACACTCCCAGAACTTTTGCAGACAGGTCTCCCGCTCAAGCTTCCAACTCCCCGCTCGAGCGGCACTCACACAAACCCGCTCGAGCCGCCAATCCCACGCTCGAGCGTCGAACACAACACAGGAAATACTGGATGGGTGAAACTCCTGCTCGAGCGCCAAAACCCCCGCTCGAGCGGACAGGTCAAAATCTGGGTAACTAGTTTTGGTTTCTAATCTCAACCAACCTGTAACAAATCTGCCCAACACATCCTATAACTCAAATACAAAGTAAGAAAGGATGTACACCAGGTAATAATCAGCTACTATCATCCACGGACACATGTACGGATCACTGTACAACAAGGGTAAAACCGGAATCGCTATATTTCCTTTTTATTTTTATTCAACTTCCATTTTTATTCAATTTACTTTTCTATTAAACTTCCTTTTTTATTTAATTTCCAAATAGATCGTTAAGGTATAGTGGTTTCTGGATTGAACTTCCATATTTAATTTTCTGCAACTTCCATTTTTATTTTTATTCAAAATTCTTTTTTATTCAATTTACTTTTCTATTAAACTTTCTTTTTTATTTAATTTCCAAATAGATCGTTAAGGTATAGTGGTTTCCGGATTGAACTTCAATTTTTAATTTTATGCAACTTTCATTTTTATTTTTATTCTACTTCAATTTTAATTCAATTTACTTTTCTATTAAACTTCCTTTTTTATTTAATTTCCAAATCGATCGTTAAGGTATAGTGGTTTCTGGATTAAACTTCCATATTTAATTTTCTGCAACTTCCATTTTTATTTTTATTCAACTTCCATTTTTATTCAATTTACTTTTCTATTAAACTTCCTTTTTTATTTAATTTCCAAATAGATCGTTAAGGTATAGTGGTTTCTGGATTGAACTTCCATATTTAATTTTCTGCAACTTCCATTTTTATTTTTATTCAAAATTCTTTTTTATTCAATTTACTTTTCTATTAAACTTTCTTTTTTATTTAATTTCCAAATAGATCGTTAAGGTATAGTGGTTTCCGGATTGAACTTCAATTTTTAATTTTATGCAACTTTCATTTTTATTTTTATTCTACTTCAATTTTAATTCAATTTACTTTTCTATTAAACTTCCTTTTTTATTTAATTTCCAAATCGATCGTTAAGGTATAGTGGTTTCTGGATTAAACTTCCATATTTAATTTTCTGCAACTTCCATTTTTATTTTTATTCAACTTCCATTTTTATTCAATTTACTTTTCTATTAAACTTCCTTTTTTATTTAATTTCCAAATAGATCGTTAAGGTATAGTGGTTTCTGGATTGAACTTCCATATTTAATTTTCTGCAACTTCCATTTTTATTTTTATTCAACTTCCATTTTTATTCAATTAACATTTCTATTATACATCCTTTTTTATTTAATTTCCAAATAGATCGTTAAAGTATAGTGGTTTTTGGATTGAACTTTCATTTTCAATTTTATGCAACTTTCATTTTTATTTTTATTCTACTTCCATTTTATGCAATTTACTTTCCTACTAAACTTCCTATTCCATTTAATTTCCAAATATATCGTTATGGTATAGTGGTTTCGGGATTGAACTTCCATATTTAATTTTCTGCAACTTTCATTTTTATTTTTATTCAACTTCCATTTTTATTCAATTTACTTTTCTATTAAACTTCCTTTTTTACTTAATTTCCAAATAGATCGTTAAGGTATAGTGGTTTCTGGATTGAACTTCCATATTTAATTTTCTGCAACTTCCATTTTTATTTTTATTCAACTTCCAATTTTATTCAATTTACTTTTCTAGTAAACTTCCATTTTTACTTAATTTCCAAACAGATCGTTGAAGTATAGTGGTTTTTGGATTGAACTTCCACTTTTAATTTTATGCAACTTTCATTTTTATTTTTATTCTACTTCCATTTTATGCAATTTACTTTTCTATTAAACTTCCTTTTTTATGTAATTTCCAAATAGATCGTTCAGGTATAGTGGTTTCGGGATTGAACTTACATATTTAATTTTCTGCAACATTCATTTTTATTTTTCTTCAACTTCCATTTTTATGGAATTTACTTTTCTATTAAACTTCTGCTTTTTATTTAATTTCCAAATAGATCGTTAAGGTATAGTGGTTTCTGGATTGAACTTCCATATTTAATTTTCTGCAACTTCCATTTTTATTTTTATTCAACTTTCATTTTTATTCAATTTACTTTTCTATTAAACTTCCTTTTTTATTTAATTTCCAAATAGATCGTTAAAGTATAGTGGTTTCTGGATTGAACTTCCATATTTAATTTTCTGCAACTTTCATTTTTATTTTTCTTCAACTTCCATTTTTATTCAATTTACGTTTGAATTAAACTTCCGTTTTTTATTTAATTTACAAATAGATCGTTAAGGTATAGTGGTTTCTGGATTGAACTTCCATATTTAATTTTCTGCAACTTCCATTTTTATTCAATTTACTTTTCTATTAAACTTCCTTTTTTACTTAATTTCCAAATAGATCGTTAAGGTATAGTGGTTTCTGGATTGAACTTCCATATTTAATTTTCTGCAACTTCCATTTTTATTTTTATTCAACTTCCATTTTTATTCAATTTACTTTTCTAGTAAACTTCCTTTTTTACTTAATTTCCAAATAGATCGTTAAAGTATAGTGGTTTTTGGATTGAACTTCCACTTTTAATTTTATGCAACTTTCATTTTTATTATTATTCTACTTCCATTTTATGCAATTTACTTTTCTATTAAACTTCCTTTTTTATGTAATTTCCAAATAGATCGTTAAGGTATAGTGCATTCGGGAGTGAACTTACATTTTAATTTTCTGCAACATTCATTTTTATTTTTCTTCAACTTCCATTTTTATGCAATTTACTTTTCTATTAAACTTCCGTTTTTTATTTAATTTCCAAATAGATCGTTAAGGTATAGTGGTTTCTGGATTGAACTTCCATATTTAATTTTCGGCAACTTCCATTTTTATTTTTATTCAACTTCCATTTTTATTCAATTTACTTTTCTATTAAACTTTCATTTTTTATTTAATTTCCAAATAGATCGTTAAGGTATAGTGGTTTCTGGATTGAACTTCCATATTTAATTTTCTGCAACATTCATTTTTATTTTTCTTCAACTTCCATTTTTATTCAATTTACTTTTCTATTAAACTTCCTTTTTTATTTAATTTCCAAATAGATCGTTAAGGTATAGTGGTTTCTGGATTGAACTTCCATATTTAATTTTCTGCAACTTCCATTTTCATTTTTATTCAACTTCCATTTTTATTCAATTTACATTTCTACTAAACTTCCGTTTTTTATTTAATTTCCAAATAGATCGTTAAAGTATAGTGGTTTTTGGATTGAACTTTCATTTTCAATTTTATGCAACTTTCATTTTTATTTTTATTCTACTTCCATTTTATGCAATTTACTTTTCTATTAAACTTCCTATTCCATTTAATTTCCAAATATATCGTTATGGTATAGTGGTTTCGGGATTGAACTTCCATATTTAATTTTCTGCAACTTTCATTTTTATTTTTATTCAACTTCCATTTTTGTTCAATTTACTTTTCTATTAAACTTTCTTTTTTACTTAATTTCCAAATAGATCGTTAAGGTATAGTGGTTTCTGGATTGAACTTCCATATTTAATTTTCTGCAACTTTCATTTTTATTTTTATTCAACTTCCAATTTTATTCAATTTACTTTTCTAGTAAACTTCCATTTTTACTTAATTTCCAAATAGATCGTTAAAGTATAGTGGTTTTTGGATTGAACTTCCACTTTTAATTTTATGCAACTTTCATTTTTATTTTTATTCTACTTCCATTTTATGCAATTTACTTTTCTATTAAACTTCCTTTTTTATGTAATTTCCAAATAGATCGTTAAGGTATAGTGGTTTCGGGATTGAACTTACATATTTAATTTTCTACAACATTCATTTTTATTTTTCTTCAACTTCCATTTTTATGCAATTTACTTTTCTATTAAACTTCCGTTTTTTATTTAATTTCCAAATAGATCGTTAAGGTATAGTGGTTTCTGGATTGAACTTCCATATTTAATTTTCTGCAACTTCCATTTTTATTTTTATTCAACTTCCATTTTTATTCAATTAACATTTCTATTATACATCCTTTTTTATTTAATTTCCAAATAGATCGTTAAAGTATAGTGGTTTTTGGATTGAACTTTCATTTTCAATTTTATGCAACTTTCATTTTTATTTTTATTCTACTTCCATTTTATGCAATTTACTTTCCTACTAAACTTCCTATTCCATTTAATTTCCAAATATATCGTTATGGTATAGTGGTTTCGGGATTGAACTTCCATATTTAATTTTCTGCAACTTTCATTTTTATTTTTATTCAACTTCCATTTTTATTCAATTTACTTTTCTATTAAACTTCCTTTTTTACTTAATTTCCAAATAGATCGTTAAGGTATAGTGGTTTCTGGATTGAACTTCCATATTTAATTTTCTGCAACTTCCATTTTTATTTTTATTCAACTTCCAATTTTATTCAACTTACTTTTCTAGTAAACTTCCATTTTTACTTAATTTCCAAACAGATCGTTGAAGTATAGTGGTTTTTGGATTGAACTTCCACTTTTAATTTTATGCAACTTTCATTTTTATTTTTATTCTACTTCCATTTTATGCAATTTACTTTTCTATTAAACTTCCTTTTTTATGTAATTTCCAAATAGATCGTTCAGGTATAGTGGTTTCGGGATTGAACTTACATATTTAATTTTCTGCAACATTCATTTTTATTTTTCTTCAACTTCCATTTTTATGCAATTTACTTTTCTATTAAACTTCTGCTTTTTATTTAATTTCCAAATAGATCGTTAAGGTATAGTGGTTTCTGGATTGAACTTCCATATTTAATTTTCTGCAACTTCCATTTTTATTTTTATTCAACTTTCATTTTTATTCAATTTACTTTTCTATTAAACTTCCTTTTTTATTTAATTTCCAAATAGATCGTTAAAGTATAGTGGTTTCTGGATTGAACTTCCATATTTAATTTTCTGCAACTTTCATTTTTATTTTTCTTCAACTTCCATTTTTATTCAATTTACGTTTGAATTAAACTTCCGTTTTTTATTTAATTTACAAATAGATCGTTAAGGTATAGTGGTTTCTGGATTGAACTTCCATATTTAATTTTCTGCAACTTCCATTTTTATTCAATTTACTTTTCTATTAAACTTCCTTTTTTACTTAATTTCCAAATAGATCGTTAAGGTATAGTGGTTTCTGGATTGAACTTCCATATTTAATTTTCTGCAACTTCCATTTTTATTTTTATTCAACTTCCATTTTTATTCAATTTACTTTTCTAGTAAACTTCCTTTTTTACTTAATTTCCAAATAGATCGTTAAAGTATAGTGGTTTTTGGATTGAACTTCCACTTTTAATTTTATGCAACTTTCATTTTTATTATTATTCTACTTCCATTTTATGCAATTTACTTTTCTATTAAACTTCCTTTTTTATGTAATTTCCAAATAGATCGTTAAGGTATAGTGCATTCGGGAGTGAACTTACATTTTAATTTTCTGCAACATTCATTTTTATTTTTCTTCAACTTCCATTTTTATGCAATTTACTTTTCTATTAAACTTCCGTTTTTTATTTAATTTCCAAATAGATCGTTAAGGTATAGTGGTTTCTGGATTGAACTTCCATATTTAATTTTCGGCAACTTCCATTTTTATTTTTATTCAACTTCCATTTTTATTCAATTTACTTTTCTATTAAACTTCCATTTTTTATTTAATTTCCAAATAGATCGTTAAGATATAGTGGTTTCTGGATTGAACTTCCATATTTAATTTTCTGCAACATTCATTTTTATTTTTCTTCAACTTCCATTTTTATTCAATTTACTTTTCTATTAAACTTCCTTTTTTATTTAATTTCCAAATAGATCGTTAAGGTATAGTGGTTTCTGGATTGAACTTCCATATTTAATTTTCTGCAACTTCCATTTTCATTTTTATTCAACTTCCATTTTTATTCAATTTACATTTCTACTAAACTTCCGTTTTTTATTTAATTTCCAAATAGATCGTTAAAGTATAGTGGTTTTTGGATTGAACTTTCATTTTCAATTTTATGCAACTTTCATTTTTATTTTTATTCTACTTCCATTTTATGCAATTTACTTTTCTATTAAACTTCCTATTCCATTTAATTTCCAAATATATCGTTATGGTATAGTGGTTTCGGGATTGAACTTCCATATTTAATTTTCTGCAACTTTCATTTTTATTTTTATTCAACTTCCATTTTTGTTCAATTTACTTTTCTATTAAACTTTCTTTTTTACTTAATTTCCAAATAGATCGTTAAGGTATAGTGGTTTCTGGATTGAACTTCCATATTTAATTTTCTGCAACTTTCATTTTTATTTTTATTCAACTTCCAATTTTATTCAATTTACTTTTCTAGTAAACTTCCTTTTTTACTTAATTTCCAAATAGATCGTTAAAGTATAGTGGTTTTTGGATTGAACTTCCACTTTTAATTTTATGCAACTTTCATTTTTATTTTTATTCTACTTCCATTTTATGCAATTTACTTTTCTATTAAACTTCCTTTTTTATGTAAATTCCAAATAGATCGTTAAGGTATAGTGCATTCGGGATTGAACTTACATTTTAATTTTCTGCAACATTCATTTTTATTTTTCTTCAACTTCCATTTTTATGCAATTTACTCTTCTATTAAACTTCCGTTTTTTATTTAATTTCCAAATAGATCGTTAAGGTATAGTGGTTTCTGGATTGAACTTCCATATTTAATTTTCGGCAACTTCCATTTTTAATTTTATTCAGCTTCCATTTTTATTTAATTTACTTTTCTATTAAACTTCCTTTTTTTATTTAATTTCCAAATAGATCGTTAAGGTATAGTGGTTTCTGGATTGAACTTCCATATTTACTTTTCTGCAACTTCCATTTTTATTTTTATTCAACTTCCATTTTTATTCAATTTACTTTTCTATTAAACTTCCTTTTTTATTTAATTTCCAAGTAGGTCGTTAAGGTATAGTGGTTTCTGGATTGAACTTCCATATTTAATTTTCTGCAACTTCCATTTTTATTTTTATTCAACTTCCATTTTTATTCAATTTACATTTCTATTATACTGCCGTTTTTTATTTAATTTCCAAATAGATCGTTAAAGTATAGTGGTTTTTGGATTGAACTTTTATTTTCAATTCTATGCAACTTTCATTTTTATTTTTATTCTACTTCCATTTTATGCAATTTACTTTCCTCTTAAACTTCCTATTCCATTTAATTTCCAAATATATCGTTATGGTATAGTGGTTTTGGGATTGAACTTCCATATTTAATTTTCTGCAACTTTCATTTTTATTTTTATTCAACTACCATTTTTATTTAATTTACTTTTCTATTAAACTTCCTTTTTTACTTAATTTCCAAATAGATCGTTAAGGTATAGTGGTTTCTGGATTGAACTTCCATATTTAATTTTCTGCAACTTCTATTTTTATTTTTATTCAACTTCCATTTTTATTCAATTTACTTTTCTAGTATACTTCCTTTTTTACTTAATTTCCAAATAGATCGTTAAAGTATAGTGGTTTTTGGATTGAACTTCCACTTTTAATTTTATGCAACTTTCATTTTTATTTTTATTCTACTTCCATTTTATGCAATTTACTTTTCTATTAAACTTCATTTTTTATGTAATTTCCAAATAGATCGTTAAGGTATAGTGGTTTCGGGATTGAACTTACATATTTAATTTTCTGCAACATTCATTTTTATTTTTCTTCAACTTCCATTTTTATGCAATTTACTTTTCTATTAAACTTCCGTTTTTTA
Source organism: Camellia sinensis (assembly GCF_055761805.1). NCBI lineage: Eukaryota > Viridiplantae > Streptophyta > Magnoliopsida > Ericales > Theaceae > Camellia > Camellia sinensis. The sequence goes on along the minus strand of NW_028128987.1, from coordinate 40,728,286 downwards.
TTTAATTTCCAAATAGATCGTTAAGGTATAGTGGTTTCTAGATTGAACTTCCATATTTAATTTTCGGCAACTTCCATTTTTATTTTTATTGAACTTCCATTTTTATTCAATTTACTTTTTTATTAAACTTCCTTTTTTATTTAATTTCCAAATAGATCGTTAAAGTATAGTGGTTTCTGGATTGAACTTCCATATTTAATTTTCTGCAACTTTCATTTTTATTTTTCTTCAACTTCCATTTTTATTCAATTTACGTTTGTATTAAACTTCCTTTTTTTATTTAATTTCCAAATAGATCGTTAAGGTATAGTGGTTTCTGGATTGAACTTCCATATTTAATTTTCTGCAACTTCCATTTTTATTCAATTTACTTTTCTATTAAATGTAACAACCCTCACCTTACTCTTGCCGTACTTGCATACATTCTTGCATGGCCTTGCTTGTTATGTTAATTTGAAGGTCTTATCTTGCCTTGATTTGCTTAAGTTGCTTGCATGATTTTGTTCTTTGCTTAGTGTGTGTGTGTGCGTAGCCGAGATCATCTTGAGCTTAGTCCGCCCTTGACCCATTTGCACTTAGAACTATCTTGAGACCTTGTTCAACCCCATCTTCACCTCGGGCATTCTTTGCCGAGATGTTTCGTACTTGGACCTTGTCCGCAGGCAGGTATGGCCTAGGCCGAGATGTGGCGCACCCCGGCCAAGGTGTGGCACAGCTTAGTCAAGTGTCGTCCTCCCTAGCGGATGTTTTTCTATCCTGTTGCTGGAATCCTTGTTTTGAGCCGATGTCATCTCTTTGCCGATGTGTTTTACCTGAGCTTACTGCATACGATTTGTCAGAGACTTGTCTTGTCTATCAATCACCTTTTTGGAGCTGAACCAATCCGTTAACGCCACGTGTCCGAGCTGTTGTTAAGGCAGCCGGCAGACCTTGAAACAAATCATTTTCCTTGTCTCAATCTTTGTTTTAGAGAGAGAAGCTCTAGAGAAGAGTTCTTGAGTGAGAGTAGTCTCCCAAGCTTGATCTTTGTGGCTTGAGCCGTTAGATCCGAGTTTTGAGGTTAGAATCTTGATCTCCTTTGGTTGTTCTTGCTGTATACCTAGCTGCATTGCATGATCGGATTTGTTTTGCATGTCATGCATCGTTTTGGAATTGGTTTAGAAAGGAAAAACGGTTTTCCATGTGTTCTTGAAAAAGGTCTCTTTTTGATCGAAAAGTTTGGAACGAAAATCATGTTTTGTGTCTGTTCTTGCATGCTTTTCTTTGATGGGTACCCAGGTCCACATATTTTGAACTCTTGGCATGAAAACTTAGATTTTTGTAACAAGTTGTGAGCTTGCATCCATCTTTCAATGATCATGTTCTTCATATTCTTCAAAGGAAAACCCAGATTTTTCCTGACTTTGTTTAGCGGGACCTCGGCTTAGCCCTGGACTATACCCAGTGTGTTTTCGAGGAACGGGAGCAGTGTTTAAGCTCCCAGTTTGTTTTGCTTTGCCTTTGACTTGGATCTGGCAGGAGTGCTGAGATCATTTGCATGTATTTGGAGCTTGCTTTAAGAATGTGACTTGCCATGTGATTGTAGGTTCTTGATATTTGCTTGAGTCTACACCTGAAGAACTAGGTGAGTGGTATTTCTAATAAAGCTATGTTACACTTGCTTTTGATAAACCTTGTTTTGTTTGTTTTGACGTGGTATTTGCTAAACATGAATAAATAGCCTTGTTTTGATTGTTATCCTTGGAAAGTCCCTTGTGCTGGAGGACTCTAAACTTTCGCAGTACTAAGTATAAAAGGATACGGTCCTTGTTAAATCGGGCTACGGGCCTAAGTAACACAAGTCCCTTGTATTGGAGGACTCTAAACTTTCGCAGTACCATGTGTAAAAGGATACGGTCCTTTCTTGAAAAGATTTCTATGTTAAATCGGGCTACGGGCCTAAGTAACACAAGTCCCTTGTGCTGGAGGACTCTAAACTTTCGCAGTACTAAGTATAAAAGGATACGGTCCTTGTTAAATCGGGCTACGGGCCTAAGTAACACAAGTCCCTTGTATTGGAGGACTCTAAACTTTCGCAGTACCATGTGAAAAAGGATACGGTCCTTTCTTGGAAAGATTTCTATGTTAAATCGGGCTACGGGCCTAAGTAACACAAGTCCCTTGTGCTGGAGGACTATAAACTTTCGCAGTACCTTTGACCAAACGATTACGGATCGTACAGCCCTTGATACTTGAATGATGAATACGGTTCATCCCTTGTTTCGCCGACGTTATGATACTTGAATGATGAATACGGTTCATCCCTTGTTTCGCCGATGTTTCGATACTTGAATGATGAATACGGTTCATCCCTTGTTTCGCCGATGTTATGATACTTGAATGATGAATACGGTTCATCCCTTGTTTCGCCGATGTTTCGATACTTGAATGATGAATACGGTTCATCCCTTGTTTTGCCTATGTCAGTAAACATCTCTGGATACTTGTAATAATTGATTGATGAATACGGTTCATCCTTTGTCTTGTTAAAGTTCTGATGCGTTTCGTTTTGAAGGACCTCGGCTTTATTCATGCAAAACCTTTATTTTTAGTACCATTCACTGAGTTTTGTACTCACCCCTCTATATATATGTAGGTGATGAGCAGGACGGCGGCGACGCCTAGTTCGTTTTGGATGCTTGTTTTGGATTCGTGTATATGTCGGCCTTACTTTTGTATTTACGTCGGCAGTGCCCTGTTTTACATGTCGGCAAATCTTGAAAATCATGCTTCTTGACTTGTATTAGCTGTATTTTGTTTATGTCGGCTCGAGAAGCCTTTTGATCAAGATGTAACATGTTTTTTTTTACCTTGATGTAATTAAGTTGTAAAGTTAATTGGAATGTTTGGCATTGTTTTGATCTACGCACAGCTCTTATGGACCACTTGTATTTGAATTATTGCTTCCGCATTTGTGAGCCCCCTATATTTCATACTCTGATTGTGTTAAGTTTTGAAAAGTTGGCCTTCGGTAATTACGGATTACTGGCCATCGCGGCACCAAACTACTAGGGGCGGTTTGGGGTCGTGACATTAAACTTCCTTTTTTACTTAATTTCCAAATAGATCGTTAAGGTATAGTGGTTTCTAGATTGAACTTCCATATTTAATTTTCGGCAACTTCCATTTTTATTTTTATTCAACTTCCATTTTTATTCAATTTATTTTTCTAGTAAACTTCCTTTTTTACTTAATTTCCAAATAGATCGTTAAAGTATAGTGGTTTTTGGATTGAACTTCCACTTTTAATTTTATGCAACTTTCATTTTTATTTTTATTCTACTTCCATTTTATGCAATTTACTTTTCTATTAAACTTCCTTTTTTATGTAATTTCCAAATAGATCGTTAAGGTATAGTGCTTTCGGGATTGAACTTACATTTTAATTTTCTGCAACATTCATTTTTATTTTTCTTCAACTTCCATTTTTATGCAATTTACTTTTCTATTAAACTTCCGCTTTTTATTTAATTTCCAAATAGATCGTTAAGGTATAGTGGTTTCTGGATTGAACTTCCGTATTTAATTTTCGGCAACTTCCATTTTTATTTTTATTCAACTTCCATTTTTATTCAATTTACTTTTCTATTAAACTTCCTTTTTTATTTAATTTCCAAATAGATCGTTAAAGTATAGTGGTTTCTGGATTGAACTTCCATATTTAATTTTCTGCAACTTTCATTTTTATTTTTCTTCAACTTCCATTTTTATTCAATTTACGTTTCTATTAAACTTCCTTTTTTTATTTAATTTCCAAATAGATCGTTAAGGTATAGTGGTTTCTGGATTGAACTTCCATATTTAATTTTCTGCAACTTCCATTTTTATTTTTATTCAACTTCCATTTTTATTCAATTCACTTTTCTATTAAACTTCCTTTTTTACTTAATTTCCAAATAGATCGTTAAGGTATAGTAGTTTCTGGATTGAACTTCCATATTTAATTTTCTGCAACTTCCATTTTTATTTTTATTCAACTTCCATTTTTATTCAATTTACTTTTCTAGTAAACTTCCTTTTTTACTTAATTTCCAAATAGATCGTTAAAGTATAGTGGTTTTTGGATTCAACTTCCATTTTTAATTTTATGCAACTTTCATTTTTAGTTATTTTCTACTTCCATTTTATGCAATTTACTTTTCTATTAAACTTCCTTTTTTATTTAATTTCCAAATAGATCGTTAAGGTATAGTGGTTTCGGGATTGAACTTCCATATTTAATTTTCTGCAACATTCATTTTTATTTTTCTTCAACTTCCATTTTTATGCAATTTACTTTTCTATTAAACTTCCTTTTTTTGTTTAATTTCCAAATAGATCGTTAAGGTATAGTGGTTTCTGGATTGAACTTCCATATTTAATTTTCTGCAACTTCCATTTTTATTTTCATTCAACTTCCATTTTTATTCAATTTACTTTTCTACTAAACTTCCTTTTTTTATTTAATTTCCAAATAGATCGTTAAGGTATTGTGGTTTCTAGATTGAACTTCCATATTTAATTTTCTGCAACTTCCATTTTTATTTTTATTCAACTTCCATTTTTATTCAATTTACTTTTCTAGTAAACTTCCTTTTTTATTTAATTTCCAAATAGATCGTTAAGATATAGTGGTTTCTGGATTGAACTTCCATATTTAATTTTCTACAACTTCCATTTTTATTTTTATTCAACTTCCATTTTTATTCAATTTACTTTTCTATTAAACTTCCTTTTTTATTTAATTTCCAAATAGATCGTTAAGGTATAGTGGTTTCTGGATTGAACTTCCATATTTAATTTTCTTCAACTTCCATTTTTATTTTTATTCAACTTCCATTTTTATTCAATTTAATTTTCTATCAAACTTCCTTTTTTTATTTAATTTCCAAATAGATCGTTAAGGTATAGTGGTTTCTGGATTGAACTTTCATATTTAATTTTCTGCAACTTCCATTTTTATTTTTATTCAACTTCCATTTTTATTAAATTTACTTTTCTATTAAACTTCCTTTTTTATTTAATTTCCAAATAGATCGTTAAAGTATAGTGGTTTTTGGATAGAACTTCCATTTTAATTTTATGCAACTTTTATTTTTATTTTTATTTTACTTCCATTTTATGCAATTTACTTTTCTATTAAACTTCTTTTTTATTTAATTTCCAAATAGATCGTTAAGGTATAGTGGTTTTGGGATTGAACTTCCATATTTAATTTTCTGCAACTTCCATTTTTATTTTTATTCAACTTCCATTTTTATTCAATTCACTTTTCTATTAAACTTCCTATTTTTATTTAATTTCCAAATAGATCGTTAAGGTATAGTGGTTTCTGGATTGATCTTCAATATTTAATTTTCTTCAACTTCCATTTTTATTTTTATTCAACTTCCATTTTTATTCAATTTATTTTCTATTAAATTTCCTTTTTTATTTAATTTCCAAATAGATCGTTAAAGTATAGTGGTTTTTGGATTGATGTAACGCCCTAAAAAAAAATGACATTAAACCCATCAATTAAGACATTCATTGACAAATGAAATAACCACATTCTTCTATTCGTCAGAGTTTCATTACAAAAGTATCACATGTTAACAACCGAAGCAAAATGCCCTATGGGCTTACAGCATTTCAAGTTAACACTTGGTTACAACAAAAGAGTACTAACTCATTTACACATTAAGCCCTTGGCTTGAATTTACATGTAATACATCAAAAATAAAATGACAAAAGTATGTCCAAGTTACTTTTCATTTTCCCTTTTTCAACAGATAAGCATGTCAGCTCTATCATCATTTCAACAGATGTGTATAAAAACTATATCCCACATTCACAATTAAGCATATAAGCTGTATCCACATTCTCAACAGATATGTATAACGACAATATCCCACATTCACAGATAAGCATATAAGCTGTATCCACACTTCACAAAGATAAGCATATGAGCTCTATCTTCACTTCTCTAGACAAGCATATGAGCTGTATCTACGGAGTTCATCCCCTATCTTCTCCCAACACTATCCGGTTTAGAGGTACATCCCCCATCTTTCCCTAAACCGCGGAGTACATCCCCCATCTCCTCCTCTACACATAACGTATACAAACACATTGGTTCTATATACAATCACTCAATACATACAGTTAATGTATTCTATCAACCGTCAAATTCCATGACACATTCCATTGATTAGTTTTCGTTTGCCTAATCATCATGCATTGTCTACAACAATCACGACTATCCTCCACCGATAGCCCAAAGCAGTTATCTCTATACAGAAAATAAATGCACAATGGATATTCAATCAACATTTCAATTCGGTGAGTGATAAATAATTCAACCACACCCTTTAACGCCATACATTCCCAATCTCGACAATTCCATTTCATTTCCTCATATCTCACAATTAATTATCCCAATTAATCAAATAATGTAATTAGGTCATTTTCCATAATTACCATTTCAACCCTTAGGTCCCATTTTCATCATTAATTCCATTCCTCTATACCAAACATGCATCTAGGTTTATTATAAATAAAACCCTAACTTTTGTAAAATAACACAAAAGCCCCAAACTTTCACAAAATTTCCAAACCAACCCCAACATCTCAAAATACCAAAATTTAAAGACAAAATCCATAGAGAGAAGTAGGATATCCCTACCTCAAATTCGGAGCCCCAAGGGAGAAGATGACAAAACCCAAAGTGCTCCAAATCCCGAAATTTTCAGATTAAAATGTAGCCCTAGACGATCAACAACTTTTTTGTAAAGGCCAAAGATGAGCAAATCACTCCTACTAGATCAAAACCTAGAGAGAAGGTAGAGTTCTAGAGTGAGAGGCTCAACAATGGTGTTTTTGGAAAAGTAGGAGAGAGAAGAGAAAGTGAAAAAGTGATTTGAAAAGTCAAAACACGGAACTTAAACCCAGTCGACCCGCTCGAGTGTCAAACACCCCGCTCGAGCATCACTCACAGACTCCCGCTCGAGCGTCAACAATCCCGCTCGAGCAGCGGATACACACTCCCAGAACTTTTACAGAACCAGGTCTCCGCTCGAGCGACACTCACACAACCCCGCTCGAGCGGCCAACTCCACGCTCGAGCGTCCAACACTGCACAGAAAATACTGGATGGGTGCAATTCCCGCTCGAGTGCCAAAACCCCCGCTCGAGCGGACAGGTTAAAATCTGGGCAACTAGTTTTGGTTTCTAAACTCAACCAACCTGTAACAAACCTGCCCAACACATCCTACAACTCAATTACAAAGTAAAAAGGACGTAAACAAAAATAATAACCAACTACTAACATCCACGAACACATGTCCGGATCACTGTACAACAAGGGTAAATCCGGGATCGCTATAACCTTCCCCCCTTAAAGAATTTCGTCCCCGAAATTAAGCACAAGTTTTCAAAAACAGGTTTTCCTCCATTTTAAACAATGTTACATTTTAACATTCAACAATCCGACCCATTACCGGTCACCCCCTCCCTTTAACAAGAGGCATTTCACAATATGTAAACAACATATGTACTTTCGACATGCATCAACATTACGCATTTCCTTTCCAATTTTAACAACATATTCAACATATATAATGTTACATTCAACTTCCATATGAGGCAAGTTCCAAAACATACTTCCAATAAACCAAACATTTTCAATGTTTCACAACTTAAGACATATGTAAAAGTTCTTAAGTTCAATAATAGTTCAAAATTTAAATACAAGGTTACATATCAACAAACAAGTCTGGATATTTCTCGCGGACTTCCAACTCACGTTCCCAAGTGGCTTCCTCCACTCCGTGATGTTTCCACAAGACTTTCACCAAAGGAATGGTCTTGCCACGCTGGACCTGTTCCCGCCTATCCAAGACCCGAACCGGTCTCTCCTCATACGAGGCATCCTCATCTACCCCTAAATCGGTCCAATCCAATACATGCGATGGATCTGGCTCATACTTCCGAAGCATACTCACATGAAACACGTCATGAACTTCGGACAACTGCGGCGGTAAGGCTAACCGATAAGCAACCTCGCCAATCCTCTCAAGAAACTCAAAAGGACCAATGAACCGAGGGGATAACTTCCCACTCTTCCCAAACCTCATCAAGCCTCGCCTAGGTGAGATCTTCAGAAAGACATGATCACCCACCTCAAACGCCAAAGGCCTCCTCCTACGGTCAGCATAAGATTTCTGACGACTCTGGGCTGTAACAAGCCTCCTACGGATAAGCTCAACTTTCTCCGTCGTCTCCCTAACCAACTCCGGACCCAACAAAGGTGCATCACCCACCTCGGCCCAACACACTGGAGACCTACACGGTCGGCCATACAAGGCCTCAAACGGTGCCATACCGATGCTAGACTGAAAACTGTTGTTGTAGGCAAACTCTACCAAAGGTAAGTGCCTCTCCCACGTCCCACTGAAGTCCAGGACACAACCCCGAAGCATATCCTCGAGGATCTGAATAGTACGCTCGGACTGCCCGTCAGTCTGAGGGTGATAAGCCGTACTAAAGGTCAACTTAGTGCCCAAGGCACTCTGCAAACTCTGCCACAACCTGGCAGTAAAACGAGGATCTCTATCTGAGACGATCGTCACTGGGACCCCGTGCAACCTCACTATGTCCCGAATATACAAGTCGGCAAGATGATCTACCGAATCTCTCACGCGCATAGGAATGAAGTGCGCCGACTTAGTCAACCGGTCTACAACCACCCAAATAGCATCACTACCCCGCTGAGTCCTCGGAAGACCTATAACGAAGTCCATAGTGACATGCTCCCACTTCCACTCGGCAATAGGCAAGGGTTGCAACAAACCCGCTGGCCTCTGATGCTCGGCCTTCACTTGCTGGCAAGTAAGGCACTTCGATATGAAAACAGCCACATCTCTCTTCATACCCCGCCACCAAAACTGGCGACCCAAATCCCGATACATCTTAGTACCTCCCGGATGCACCGCAAGGCGCGAATGATGAAACTCTCGGAGTACTTCCTTTCGGCAAGACTCCGGCACAAACAAACGGTCTCGGTATCTCACACTCAGGTCGGGATACACCGTCAAACCCTTCTCAACCTCCCCACTGGAGATCTTCTCTCGGAGGGATTCTACTTCAAGGTCACCTCTCTGTGCCTCTAACACTCGTGTCACAAGTGTAGACTGAGCAACAACAGAAAACAAGGCCGCAGCCTCAACGGATTCGCCCAGTAGCAAATCAAACTCGCCAAGTGCTCCCAACATCTCCCATTCTCGGATGGCTATACTAGCTACATCACTAATGGATTTCCTACTAAGGGCATCGGCCACAACATTGGCCTTTCCCGGGTGATAATGCAACTCAAAATCATAATCCTCGATGAACTCCATCCATTTCCTCTGCCTCAGATTCAAGTCTCTCTGTGTAAACAGATACTTCAAACTCTTGTGGTCCGAGAACACCTCGAACTTCTCACCATAAAGGTAGTGCCTCCAGATTTTCAAGGCAAAGATCACAGCCGCTAACTCTAGGTCGTGTGTAGGGTAATTCTTCTCGTGTATTTTCAACTGACGTGAGCCATAAGCTACCACTTTCCCCTCTTGCATCAACACACAACCCAAACCCTCTCGTGAGGCATCACAATAAACCGCATAACCCAACCCTCTCTCCAGAATAATCAACACCGGAGCGGTGGTCAATCTAACTTTCAACTCTTGGAACGACTTTTCACAAGTCTCACTCCACACAAACTTGACTCCCTTCCGAGTCAGTCTAGTCAACGGGGACGCTAACCTGGAGAAATCTTTCACAAACCGGCGGTAATACCCAGCCAATCCCAGAAAACTGCGGATCTCAAACACACTCTTAGGCTGTGCCCAACCTGCACTGCCTCTACCTTAGATGTATCAACAGACACCCCTTCCCTGGATACCACGTGGCCTAGGAATTTGACTTCCCTCAGCCAGAACTCACACTTCCCAAACTTGGCATACAGCCTATGGGCTCTAAGCAACTCAAGCACCACTCGCAAGTGTTCCTTGTGCTCCTCCTCAGAAGGCGAATAGACAAGAATGCCATCCACGAAAACGACTACAAATCGGTCCAAGAATTCCCAGAAGATCCGGTTCATCAAGTCCATAAAGACTGCCGGTGCATTGGTAAGCCCAAATGGCATCACCAGAAACTCATAATGGCCATACCGCGTACAGAATGCCGTCTTAGGAATATCCTCCTCCCTGACCCTCAACTGGTGGTAACCCGATCTTAAGTCTATCTTAGAGAAACAACGGGAACCCTTCAACTGGTCAAACAAATCATCTATATGGGGCTTAGGGTACTTATTCTTAACCGTAGCCCGATTCAACTTCCGGTAGTCAATACACAACCTCAAGGCACCATCTTTCTTTTTAGCAAAGAGGGTCGGTGCTCCCCATGGTGAAACACTAGGGCGAACAAAACCCTTATCTAGCAATTCCTGGAGCTGAACTTTCAACTCAACCAACTCTGCTGGAGCAAAACGGTAGGGTGCCATAGAAATCGGCGCCGTGCCGGGCACCAAATCAATAGAGAACTCTATCTCTCGGTGAGGTGGCAAACTAACAAGATCTTTGGGAAAGACATCCGAATACTCACAAACCACCCTCGGCAATACAATCTGGGTCTCATCACACTCACCACTCTCAAAGCTAGCAAGTAGACCACTAAGCTCACTTCGCCCTCGCGAATCATACCCCGGTGGCAAAACACTACCAACCCGGTCTCCCAAGAAATGGAACCACTCCCCGCTCAAGGTACATAACATGACCCTCTGGCGGTAGCAATCAATAACAGCCCGGTATGACGATAGCCAGTCCATACCCAAAATAACATCAAAACCCTTCATGGGCATGACAACAAACGGAAAAGGAAGCCTATGGTCGGCGACCTCTATATCACAACCTCTAACACCCTGTTTCAGGATCAACTCATCACCCAAAGGCGATACCACACAAATAGGAGATGCTAACTGTGCTAACTCCAATTCCAAAACAGATGCAAATGCAGCAGATACAAAAGAATGAGATGCACCCGTGTCTATCAACACATTAGCAACCGAGTTGCAAAACAGAAAAGTACCTCTCACTACCGATGGAGCTGGTACTAAATCCTGCGCGGTAACAGCATACACGCGCCCCGTAGGCCCCTGGTCTACCTGCTCACCCCTAGGAGCAAAAGACTGCTGCACAGACTGCGACGACGAAGCCCCCGGATTGGCCCTCGAGGCCTACACAGACTGAGCTGGCTGAAAACTCTGCGTCTGCCTGGAACCAGACGCTCCCGACGTGGCACTCAACTGCGGGCAAAATCTCTTCAGGTGCCCAGGCTGTCCACACTGATAACAAGACAAGGGCTGCCCCCTGCCCAAACTCTGACTCTGCGGTCTAGCTGAAGAAGAAGCAGCTCTCTGACCCCCACCCTTCTGCGGGCAAACAGAAACCTTGTGACCCAGCTGGCCACACTTGTAACAAGCAAACTCCCCCTGATTGCCTCTCCTCGAGCCTGCACTCGGCACTGGAAAGGTCGATCTAGAAACTGCTCCCTGAGACTGCTGAGGGTTATAACCCCTCTGCCTCCTACCATCACCCTGGCCATCTTGGCCCCTCTTGGAGCCCCTCTGCTCTTCCTTCTCTTCCTGCATCATAATTTCCATATGAGCAGCAGCATCTACCAGGTGTCTATACTCTCGGATGTAAGACCCACCAACCCTCAACTTGAGGCCCCGCCTCAACTTCCTCTCAAACTCATAGCAACGGCGTTCCTCAGATGCCACCAGTTCAGGTGCAAACCTGGACAGACTGGTAAAAGTAGCCTCAAACTCGGCCACTGACAAGCCCTGCTGTTTAAGCCGGCTAAACTGATCCCTCAGCTTCTCCCTAGCTGCTGCAGACAAAAACCTCTCCTGAAAAGCATTTACAAACGCCTCCCAAGTACCACCAACACGAGCCTTCTCGTACTTCCACCATTGACCCGCATCTCCCTTCAGCTGGAAGGATGCCAAGGTCACTTTCAGTGCTCCGTCCTCGATGCCAAGCATCTCGAACGTCTTACTCATTTGCTCTAGCCACTCATCAGCTTTCAGTGGCTCCTTCGGATCCCCGATAAACTCATCCGGGTTAGACCGGAAAAACTCCCTCTTCAAGAAAGAAGGCCCTGCCTCAGCTGCCTGATTCCCAGCTCTAAGAATACCCAAAGCTCCTGCTATCTCTCTGGCCAAGGCACCCATGGCCTGCTGACCTGCTGGCTCGGCCACATTGGCCTGACCAACTCCCTCCTGTACTGCCGGAACCTCCTCCGGTAACGGTATTTCCTGCCTCGCAGGTCTACCACGCCTAGCACCTCTTCCTCGTCCTGACATCCTAATAAAGGTAATGCAGAACGTTAGCACATTCATAAATGTGCCGAAACTAAACACTCACGTCCTAATGCATGGACAACTGTAATTCACTCCACGTAAGCACATAAACACATAAGCACTTACGAATTTCATTTCCGGATAATGACAGTCCCGAGGCGTTACTAGAGTTCCGGTTAGAAACAGCATTAATCAAGTGCCTTTCCAACAAGACTCCCAGAAACCCAAGGATCCAATCAACATCCTAGAAACTAAATCCCATACCCACATAGTCACATAAGCATGTTATCAATTAAGCACATAGCATATAACACTACATCTAAGTCTCTATCAAGCGAGACAACCCCATTGTGATCCTAATCACTTCCCACATATCCAAAGTATTCGAACCCGGTACGCTCTGATACCAAGTTGTAACGCCCTAAAAAAAAATGACATTAAACCCATCAATTAAGACATTCATTGACAAATGAAATAACCACATTCTTCTATTCGTCGGAGTTTCATTACAAAAGTATCACATGTTAACAACAAAAGCAAAATGCCCTATGGGCTTACAGCTTTCCAAGTTAACACTTGGTTACAACAAAAGAGTACTAACTCATTTACACATTAAGCCCTTGGCTTAAATTTACATGTAATACATCAAAAATAAAACGACAAAAGTATGTCCGCCTCTAGCCTCCCAAGCTATGTCCTTGGAGGTGGCATGCTACCTGTACCTGAAAATGATATTCCCATATAGGGTGAGCCACGGCCCAGTAGAAATACACTAAACCAACCATGAACAATGACTAAAAGATTAGCAATTGATAGATGGCCAACACTGATACATTCACATAAATCACATATTTATGTCACACGACTTATGAGTCCAAGTTACTTTTCATTTTCCCTTTTTCAACAGATAAGCATGTCAGCTCTATCATCATTTCAACAGATATGTATAAAAACTATATCCCACATTCACAGTTAAGCATATAAGCTGTATCCACATTCTCAACAGATATGTATAGTGACAATATCCCACATTCACAGATAAGAATATAAGCTGTATCCACACTTCACAAAGATAAGCATATGAGCTCTATCTTCACTTCTCTAGACAAGCATATGAGCTGTATCTACGAAGTTCATCCCCTATCTTCTCCTAACACTATCCGATTTAGAGGTACATCCCCCATCTTCCCCTGAACCGCGGAGTACATCCCCCATCTCCTCCTCTACACATAACGTATACAAACACATTGGTTCTATATACAATCACTCAATACATACAGTTAATGTATTCTATCAACCGTCAAATTCCATGACACATTCCATTGATTAGTTTTCGTTTGCCTAATCATCATGCATTGTCTACAACAATCACGACTATCCTCCACCGATAGCCCAAAGCAGTTATCTCTATACAAAAAATAAATGCACAATGGATATTCAATCAACATTTCAATTCGATGAGTGATAAATAATTCAACTACACCCTTTAACGCCATACATTCCCAATCTCGACAATTCCATTTCATTTCCTCATATCTCACAATTAATTATCCCAATTAATCAAATAATGTAATTAGGTCATTTTCCATAATTACCATTTCAACCCTTAGGTCCCATTTTCATCATTAATTCCATTCCTCTATACCAAACATGCATCTAGGTTTATTATAAATAAAACCCCAACTTTTGTAAAATAACACAAAAGCCCCAAACTTTCACAAAATTTCCAAACCAACCCCAACATCTCAAAATACCAAAATTTAAAGACAAAATCCATAGAGAGGAGTAGGATATCCCTACCTCAAATTCGGAGCCCCAAGGGAGAAGATGACAAAACCCAAAGTGCTCCAAATCCCGAAATTTTCAGATTAAAATGTAGCCCTAGACGATCAACAACTTTTTTGTAAAGGCCAAAGATGAGCAAATCACTCCTACTAGATCAAAACCTAGAGAGAAGGTAGAGTTCTAGTGTGAGAGGCTCAACAATGGTGTTTTTGGAAAAGTAGGAGAGATAAGAGAAAGTGAAAAAGTGATTTGAAAAGTCAAAACACGGAACTTAAACCCAGTCGACCTGCTCGAGCGTCAAACACCCGGCTCGAGCGTCAAACACCCGGCTCGAGCGTCACTCACAGACTCCCGCTCGAGCGTCAACAATCCCGCTCGAGCGGCGGATACACACTCCCAGAACTTTTATAGAACCAGGTCTCCGCTCGAGCTTCCAACTCCTCGCTCGAGCGACACTCACACAACCCCGCTCGAGCGCCAACTCCACGCTCGAGCGTCCAACACTGCACAGAAAATACTGGATGGGTGCAATTCCCGCTCGAGCGCCAAAACCTCCGCTCGAGCGGACAGGTCAAAATCTGGGCAACTAGTTTTGGTTTCTAAACTCAACCAACCTGTAACAAAACCTGCCCAGCACATCCTACAACTCAATTACAAAGTAAAAAGGACGTAAACAAAAATAATAACCAACTACTAACATCCACGGACACATGTCCGGATCACTGTACAACAAGGGTAAATCCGGGATCGCTATAATTGAACTTCCATTTTTAATTTTATGCAACTTTCATTTTTATTTTTATTCAACTTCCATTTTATGCAATTTACTTTTCTATTAAACTTCCTTTTTCATTTAATTTCCAAATAGATCGTTAAGGTATAGTGGTTTCTGGATTGAACTTACATTTTTAATTTTATGCAACTTTCATTTTTATTTTTATTCTACTTCCATTTTAATTCAATTTACTTTCCTTTGAAACTTCCTTTTTTATTTAATTTCCAAGTAGATCGTTATGGTATAGTGGTTTCTGGATAGAACTTCCGTTTTTAATTTTATGCAACTTTCATTTTTATTTTTATTCTACTTCCATTTTTAATCAATTTACTTTTCTATTAAACTTCCTTTTTTATTTAATTTCCAAATAGATTGTTAAGGTATAGTGGTTTCCGGATTGAACTTCCATTTTTAATTTACTGCAACTTCCATTTTTATTTTTATTCATCTTCCTTTTTTACTCAAGTTTCTTTTCTACTCAACTTCCTTTTTTATTTAATTTCCAAATATATCGTTAAGGTATAGTGGTTTTTGGATTGAACTTCCATTTTTAATTTTATGCAACTTTCATTTTTATTTTTATTCAACTTCCATTTTTATTTCATTTACTTTTCGATTAAACTTCCTTTTTTATTTAATTTCCAAATAGATCGTTAAGGTATAGTGTTTTTTGGATTGAGCTTTCATTTTTAATTTTATGCAACTTTCATTTTTATTTTTATTCAACTTCCATTTTTATTCAATTTACTTTTCTATTTAACTTCCTTTTTTATTTAATTTCAAAATAGATCGTTATGGTATAGTGGTTTCTGGATTGAACTTCCATATTTAATTTTCTGCAACTTACATTTTTATTTTTATTCAACTTCCATTTTTATTCAATTTACTTTTCTATTAAACTTCCTTTTTTATTTAATTTCCAAATAGATCGTTAAGGTATAGTGGTTTCTGGATTGAACTTACATTTTTAATTTTATGCAACTTTCATTTTTATTTTTATTCTACTTCCATTTTAATTCAATTTACTTTCCTATGAAACTTCCTTTTTTATTTAATTTCCAAGTAGATCGTTTTCGTATAGTGGTTTCTGGATAGAACTTCCGTTTTTAATTTTATGCAACTTTCATTTTTATTTTTCTTCTACTTCCGTTTTTAATCAATTTACAATTCTATTAAACTTCCTTTTTTATTTAATTTCCAAATAGATCGTTAAGGTATAGTGGTTTCTGGATTGAACTTCCATTTTTAATTTTCTGTAACTTCCATTTTTACTCAAGTTTCCTTTCTACTCAACTTCCTTTTTTATTTAATTTCAAAATATATCGTTAAGGTATAGTGGTTTTTGGATTGAACTTCCATTTTTAATTTTATGCAACTTTCATTTTTATTTTTATTCAACTTCCATTTTTATGCCATTTACTTTTCGATTAAACTTCCTTTTTCATTTAATTTCCAAATAGATCGTTAAGGTATAGTGTTTTTTGGATTGAGCTTCCATTTTTAATTTTATGCAACTTTCATTTTTATTTTTATTCAACTTCCATTTTCATTCAATTTACTTTTCTATTTAACTTCCTTTTTTATTTAATTTCAAAATAGATCGTTATGGTATAGTGGTTTCTGGACTGAACTTCCATATTTAATTTTCTGCAACTTACATTTTTATTTTTATTCAACTTCCATTTTTATTCAATTTACTTTTCTATAAAACTTCCTTTTTTATTTAATTTCCAAATAGATCGTTAAGGTATAGTGGTTTCTGGATTGAACTTCCATATTTAATTTTCTGCAACTTCCATTTTTATTTTTATTCAACTTCCATTTTTATTCAATTTACATTTCTACTAAACTTTCTTTTTTATTTAATTTCCAAATAGATCGATAAAGTATAGTGGTTTTTGGATTGAGCTTCCATTTTCAATTTTATGCAACTTTCATTTTTATTTTTATTCTACTTCCATTTTATGCAATTTACTTTCCAATTAAACTTCCATTTTTATTTAATTTCCAAATAGATCGTTAAGGTATAGTGGTTTCGGGATTGCACTTCCATATTTAATTTTCCGCAACTTTCATTTTTATTTTTATTCAATTTCCATTTTTATTCAATTTACTTTTCTATTAAACTTCCTTTTTTACTTAATTTCCAAATAGATCGTTAAGGTATAGTGGTTTCTGGATTGAACTTCCATATTTAATTTTCTGCAACTTCCATTTTCATTTTTATTCAACTTCCATTTTTATTCAATTTACTTTTCTAGTAAACTTCCTTTTTTATTTAATTTCCAAATAGATCGTTAAGGTATAGTGGTTTCTGGATTGAACTTCCATATTTAATTTTCTGCAACATCCATTTCTATTTTTATTCAACTTCCATTTTTATTCAATTTACTTTTCTCTTAAACTTACTTTTTTATTTAATTTCCAAATAGATCATTAAGGTATAGTGGTTTCTGGATTGAACTTCCATATTTAATCTTATGCAACTTTCATTTTTATTTTTATTCAACTTCCATTTTTATTCAATTTACTTTTCTATTAAACTTCCTTTTTAATTTAATTTCCAAATAGATCGTTAAGGTATAGTGGTTTCTGGATTAAACTTACATTTTTAATTTTATGCAACTTTCATTTTTATTTTTATTCTACTTCCATTTTAATTCAATTTACTTTCCTTTGAAACTTCCTTTTTTATTTAATTTCCAAGTAGATCGTTATGGTATAGTGGTTTCTGGATAGAACTTCCGTTTTTAATTTTATGCAACTTTCATTTTTATTTTTATTCTACTTCCATTTTTAATCAATTTACTTTTCTATTAAACTTCCTTTTTTATTTAATTTCCAAATAGATCGTTAAGGTATAGTGGTTTCTGGATTGAACTTCCATTTTTAATTTTCTGCAACTTCCATTTTTATTTTTATTCATCTTCCTTTTTTACTCAAGTTTCTTTTCTACTCAACTTCCTTTTTTTATTTAATTTCCAAATATATCGTTAAGGTATAGTGGTTTTTGGATTGAACTTCCATTTTTAATTTTATGCAACTTTCATTTTTATTTTTATTCAACTTCCATTTTTATTCCATTTACTTTTCTATTAAACTTCCTTTTTTATTTAATTTCCAAATAGATCGTTAAGGTATAGTGTTTTTTGGATTGAGCTTCCATTTTTAATTTTATGCAACTTTCATTTTTATTTTTATTAAACTTCCATTTTTATTCAATTTACTTTTCTATTTAACTTCCTTTTTTATTTAATTTCAAAATAAATCGTTATGGTATAGTGGTTTCTGGATTGAACTTCCATATTTAATTTTCTGCAACTGACATTTTTATTTTTATTCAACTTCCATTTTTATTCAATTTACTTTTCTATTAAACTTCCTTTTTTATTTAATTTCCAAATAGATCGTTAAGGTATAGTGGTTTTTGGATTGAACTTCCATTTTTAATTTTATGCAACTTTCATTTTTATTTTTATTCTACTTCCATTTTATGAAATTTACTTTTCTATTGAACTTCCTTTTTTAGTTAATTTCCAAATAGATCGTTAAGGTATAGTGGTTTCTGGATTGAACTTCCACATTTAATTTTCTGCAACTTTCGTTTTTATTTTGATTCAACTTCCATTTTTATTCAGTTTACTTTTCTATTAAACTTCATTTTTTATTTAATTTCCGAATAGATCGTTAAGGTATAGTGGTTTCTGGATTGAACTTCCATATTTAATTTTCTACAACTTCCATTTTTATTTTTATTCAACTTCCATTTTTATTCAATTTAAATTTCTATTAAACTTCCTTTTTTATTTAATTTCCAAATAGATCGATAAAGTATTGTGGTTTTTGGATTGAGCTTCCATTTTCAATTTTATGCAACTTTCATTTTTATTTTTATTCTACTTCCATTTTATGCAATTTACTTTCCTATTAAACTTCGTTTTTTATTTAATTTCCAAATAGATCGTTAAGGTATAGTGGTTTCGGGATTGAACTTCCATATTTAATTTTCTACAACTTTCATTTTTATTTTTATTCAACTTCCATTTTTATTCAATTTACTTTTCTATTAAACTTCCTTTTTTACTTAATTTCCAAATAGATCGTTATGGTATAGTGGTTTCTGGATTGAACTTCCATATTTAATTTTCTGCAACTTCCATTTTTAATTTTATTCAACTTCCATTTTTATTCAATTTACTTTTCTAGTAAACTTCCTTTTTTATTTAATTTCCAAATAGATCGTTAAGGTATAATGGTTTCTGGATTGAACTTCCATATTTAATTTTCTGCAACATCCATTTCTATTTTTATTCAACTTCCATTTTTATTCAATTTACTTTTCTCTTAAACTTACTTTTTTATTTAATTTCCAAATAGATCATTAAGGAATAGTGGTTTCTGGATTGAACTTCCATATTTAATTTTATGCAACTTTCATTTTTATTTTTATTCAACTTCCATTTTTATTCAATTTACTTTTCTATTAAACTTCCTTTTTTATTTAGTTTCCAAATAGATCGTTAAGGTATAGTGGCTTCTGGATTGAACTTACATTTTTAATTTTATGCAACTTTCATTTTTATTTTTATTCTACTTCCATTTTAATTCAATTTACTTTCCGTTGAAACTTCCTTTTTTATTTAATTTCCAAGTAGATCGTTTTCGTATAGTGGTTTCTGGACAGAACTTCCGTTTTTAATTTTATGCAACTTTCATTTTTATTTTTATTCTACTTCCGTTTTTAATCAATTTACTTTTCTATTAAACTTCCTTTTTTATTTAATTTCCAAATAGATCGTTAAGGTATAGTGGTTTCTGGATTGAACTTCCATTTTTAATTTTCTGCAACTTCCATTTTTATTTTTATTCATCTTCCTTTTTTACTCAAGTTTCCTTTCTACTCAACTTCCTTTTTTATTTAATTTCAAAATATATCGTTAAGGTATAGTGGTTTTTGGATTGAACTTCCATTTTTAATTTTATGCAACTTTCATTTTTATTTTTATTCAACTTCCATTTTTATGCCATTTACTTTTCGATTAAACTTCCTTTTTCATTTAATTTCCAAATAGATCGTTAAGGTATAGTGTTTTTTGGATTGAGCTTCCATTTTTAATTTTATGCAACTTTCATTTTTATTTTTATTAAACTTCCATTTTTATTCAATTTACTTTTCTATTTAACTTCCTTTTTTATTTAATTTCAAAATAGATCGTTATGGTATAGTGGTTTCTGCATTGAACTTCCATATTTAATTTTCTGCAACTTACATTTTTATTTTTATTCAACTTCCATTTTTATTCAATTAACTTTTCTATTAAACTTCCTTTTTTATTTAATTTCCAAATAGATCGTTAAGGTATAGTGTTTTTTGGATTGAGCTTCCATTTTTAATTTTATGCAACTTTCATTTTTATTTTTATTAAACTTCCATTTTTATTCAATTTACTTTTTTATTTAACTTCTTTTTTTATTTAATTTCAAAATAGATCGTTATGGTATAGTGGTTTCTGGATTGAACTTCCATATTTAATTTTCTGCAACTTACATTTTTATTTTTATTCAACTTCCATTTTTATTCAATTTACTTTTCTATTGAACTTCCTTTTGTAGTTAATTTCCAAATAGATCGTTAAGGTATAGTGGTTTCTGGATTGAACTTCCACATTTAATTTTCTGCAACTTTCGTTTTTATTTTGATTCAACTTCCATTTTTATTCAGTTTACTTTTCTATTAAACTTCATTTTTTATTTAATTTCCGAATAGATCGTTAAGGTATAGTGGTTTCTGGATTGAACTTCCATATTTAATTTTCTACAACTTCCATTTTTATTTTTATTCAACTTCCATTTTTATTCAATTTACATTTCTATTAAACTTTCGTTTTTATTTAATTTCCAAATAGATCGATAAAGTATAGTGGTTTTTGGATTGAGCTTCCATTTTCAATTTTATGCAACTTTCATTTTTATTTTTATTCTACTTCCATTTTATGCAATTTACTTTCCTATTAAACTTCCATTTTTATTTAATTTCCAAATAGAACGTTAAGGTATAGTGGTTTCGGGATTGAACTTCCATATTTAATTTTCTGCAACTTTCATTTTTATTTTTATTCAACTTCCATTTTTATTCAATTTACTTTTCTATTAAACTTCCTTTTTTACTTAATTTCCAAATAGATCGTTAAGGTATAGTGGTTTCTGGATTGAACTTCCATATTTAATTTTCTGCAACTTCCATTTTCATTTTTATTCAACTTCCATTTTTATTCAATTTACTTTTCTAGTAAACTTCCTTTTTTATTTAATTTCCAAATAAATCGTTAAGGTATAGTGGTTTCTGGATTGAACTTCCATATTTAATTTTCTGCAACATCCATTTCTATTTTTATTCAACTTCCATTTTTATTCAATTTACTTTTCTCTTAAACTTACTTTTTTATTTAATTTCCAAATAGATCATTAAGGTATAGTGGTTTCTGGATTGAACTTCCATATTTAATTTTATGTAACTTTCATTTTTATTTTTATTCAACTTCCATTTTTATTCAATTTACTTTTCTATTAAACTTCCTTTTCAATTTAATTTCCAAATAGATCGTTAAGGTATAGTGGTTTCTGGATTAAACTTACATTTTTAATTGTATGCAACTTTCATTTTTATTTTTATTCTACTTCCATTTTAATTCAATTTACTTTCCTTTGAAACTTTATTTTTTATTTAATTTCCAAGTAGATCGTTATGGTATAGTGGTTTCTGGATAGAACTTCCGTTTTTAATTTTATGCAACTTTCATTTTTATTTTTATTCTACTTCCATTTTTAATCAATTTACTTTTCTATTAAACTTCCTTTTTTATTTAATTTCCAAATAGATCGTTAAGGTATAGTGGTTTCTGGATTGAACTTCCATTTTTAATTTTCTGCAACTTCCATTTTTATTTTTATTCATCTTCCTTTTTTATTCCATTTACTTTTCTATTAAACTTCCTTTTTTATTTAATTTCCAAATAGATCGTTAAGGTATAGTGTTTTTTGGATTGAGCTTCCATTTTTAATTTTATGCAACTTTCATTTTTATTTTTATTCAACTTCCATTTTTATTCAATTTACTTTTCTATTTAACTTCCTTTTTTATTTAATTTCAAAATAGATCGTTATGGTATAGTGGTTTCTGGATTGAACTTCCATATTTAATTTTCTGCAACTTACATTTTTATTTTTATTCAACTTCCATTTTTATTCAATTTACTTTTCTATTAAACTTCCTTTTTTATTTAATTTCCAAATAGATCGTTAAGGTATAGTGGTTTCTGGATTGAACTTACATTTTTAATTTTCTGCAACTTACATTTTTATTTTTATTCAACTTCAATTTTTATTCAATTTACTTTTCTATTAAACTTCTTTTTTTATTTAATTTCCAAATAGATCGTTAAGGTATAGTGGTTTCTGGATTGAACTTACATTTTTAATTTTATGCAACTTTCATTTTTATTTTTATTCTACTTCCATTTTAATTCAATTTACTTTCCTTTGAAACTTCCTTTTTTATTTAATTTCCAAGTAGATCGTTAAGTTATAGTGGTTTCTGGATTGAACTTGCACATTTAATTTTCTGCAACTTTCGTTTTTATTTTGATTCAACTTCCATTTTTATTCAGTTTACTTTTCTATTAAACTTCATTTTTTATTTAACTTCCGAATAGATCGTTAAGGTATAGTGGTTTCTGGATTGAACTTCCATATTTAATTTTCTACAACTTCCATTTTTATTTTTATTCAACTTCCATTTTTATTCAATTTACATTTCTATTAAACTTCCTTTTTTATTTAATTTCCAAATAGATCGATAAAGTATAGTGGTTTTTGGATTGAGCTTCCATTTTCAATTTTATGCAACTTTCATTTTTATTTTTATTCTACTTCCATTTTATGCAATTTACTTTCCTATTAAACTTCGTTTTTTATTTAATTTCCAAATAGATCGTTAAGGTATAGTGGTTTCGGGATTGAACTTCCATATTTAATTTTCTGCAACTTTCATTTTTATTTTTATTCAACTTCCATTTTTATTCAATTTACTTTTCTATTAAACTTCCTTTTTTACTTAATTTCCAAATAGATCGTTAAGGTATAGTGGTTTCTGGATTGAACTTCCATATTTAATTTTCTGCAACTTCCATTTTTATTTTTATTCAACTTCCATTTTTGTTCAATTTACTTTTCTAGTAAACTTCCTTTTTTATTTAATTTCCAAATAGATCGTTATGGTATAGTGGTTTCTGGATTGAACTTCCATATTTAATTTTCTGCAACATCCATTTCTATTTTTATTCAACTTCCATTTTTATTCAATTTACTTTTCTCTTAAACTTACTTTTTTATTTAATTTCCAAATAGATCATTAAGGAATAGTGGTTTCTGGATTGAACTTCCATATTTAATTTTATGCAACTTTCATTTTTATTTTTATTCAACTTCCATTTTTATTCAATTTACTTTTCTATTAAACTTCCTTTTTTATTTAATTTCCAAATAGATCGTTAAGGTATAGTGGCTTCTGGTTGAACTTACATTTTTAATTTTATGCAACTTTCATTTTTATTTTTATTCTACTTCCATTTTAATTCAATTTACTTTCCTTTGAAACCTCCTTTTTTATTTAATTTCCAAGTAGATCGTTATGGTATAGTGGTTTCTGGATAGAACTTCCGTTTTTAATTTTATGCAACTTTCATTTTTATTTTTATTCTACTTCCATTTTTAATCAATTTACTTTTCTATTAAACTTCTTTTTTTATTTAATTTCCAAATAGATCTTTAAGGAATAGTGGTTTCTGGATTGAACTTCCATATTTAATTTTATGCAACTTTCATTTTTATTTTTATTCAACTTCCATTTTTATTCAATTTACTTTTCTATTAAACTTCCTTTTTTATTTAATTTCCAAATAGATCGTTAAGGTATAGTGGCTTCTGGTTGAACTTACATTTTTAATTTTATGCAACTTTCATTTTTATTTTTATTCTACTTCCATTTTAATTCAATTTACTTTCCTTTGAAACCTCCTTTTTTATTTAATTTCCAAGTAGATCGTTATGGTATAGTGGTTTCTGGTTAGAACTTCCGTTTTTAATTTTATGCAACTTTCATTTTTATTTTTATTCTACTTCCATTTTTATTCAATTTACTTTTCTATTAAACTTCCTTTTTTACTTAATTTCCAAATAGATCGTTAAGGTATACTGGTTTCTGGATTGAACTTCCATATTTAATTTTCTGCAACTTCCATTTTTATTTTTATTCAACTTCCATTTTTATTCAATTTACTTTTCTAGTACACTACCTTTTTTATTTAATTTCCAAATAGATCGTTAAGGTATAGTGGTTTTTGGATTGAACTTCCATTTTTAATTTTATGCAACTTTCATTTTTATTTTTATTCTACTTCCATTTTATGCAATTTACTTTTCTATTAAACTTCGTTTTTTATTTAATTTCCAAATAGATCGTTAAGGTATAGTTGTTTCGGGATTGAACTTCCATATTTAATTTTCTGCAACTTTCATTTTTATTTTTCTTCAACTTCCATTTTTATGTAATTTACTTTTCTATTAAACTTCTTTTTTTTATTTAATTTCCAAATAGATCGTTAAGGTATAGTGGTTTCTGGATTGAACTTCCATATTTAATTTTATGCAACTTTCATTTTTATTTTTATTCAACTTCCATTTTTATTCAATTTACTTTTCTATTAAACTTCCTTTTTTATTTAATTTCCAAATAGATCGTTAAGGTATAGTGGCTTCTGGTTGAACTTACATTTTTAATTTTATGCAACTTTCATTTTTATTTTTATTGTACTTCCATTTTAATTCAATTTACTTTCCTTTGAAACCTCCTTTTTTATTTAATTTCCAAGTAGATCGTTATGGTATAGTGGTTTCTGGATAGAACTTCCGTTTTTAATTTTATGCAACTTTCATTTTTATTTTTATTCTACTTCCATTTTTAATCAATTTACTTTTCTATTAAACTTCTTTTTTTATTTAATTTCCAAATAGATCGTTAGGGTATAGTGATTTCTGGATTGAACTTCCATTTTTAATTTTCTGCAACTTCCATTTTTATTTTTATTCATCTTCCTTTTTTATTTAATTTCCAAATATATCGTTAAGGTATAGTGGTTTTTGGATTGAACTTCCATTTTTAATTTTATGCAACTTTCATTTTTATTTTTATTCAACTTCCATTTTTATTCCATTTACTTTTCTATTAAACTTCCTTTTTTATTTAATTTCCAAATAGATCGTTAAGGTATAGTGTTTTTTGGATTGAGCTTCCATTTTTAATTTTATGCAACTTTCATTTTTATTTTTATTCAACTTCCATTTTTATTCAATTTACTTTTCTATTTAACTTCCTTTTTTATTTAATTTCAAAATAGATCGTTATGGTATAGTGGTTTCTGGATTGAACTTCCATATGTAATTTTCTGCAACTTACATTTTTATTTTTATTCAACTTCCATTTTTATTCAATTTACTTTTCTATTAAACTTCCTTTTTTATTTAATTTCCAAATAGATCATTAAGGTATAGTGGTTTTTGGATTGAACTTCCATTTTTAATTTTATGCAACTTTCATTTTTATTTTTATTCTACTTCCATTTTATGAAATTTACTTTTCTATTGAACTTCCTTTTTTAGTTAATTTCCGAATAGATCGTTAAGGTATAGTGGTTTCTGGATTGAACTTCCACATTTAATTTTCTGCAACTTTCGTTTTTATTTTGATTCAACTTCCATTTTTTTTCAGTTTACTCTTCTATTAAACTTCATTTTTTATTTAATTTCCGAATAGATCGTTAAGGTATAGTGGTTTCTGGATTGAACTTCCATATTTAATTTTCTACAACTTCCATTTTTATTTTTATTCAACTTCCATTTTTATTCAATTTACATTTCTATTAAACTTCCTTTTTTATTTAATTTCCAAATAGATCGTTAAAGTATAGTGGTTTTTGGATTGAGCTTCCATTTTCAATTTTATGCAACTTTCATTTTTATTTTTATTCTACTTCCATTTTATGCAATTTACTTTCCTATTAAAATTCCTTTTTTATTTAATTTCCAAATAGATCGTTAGGGTATAGTGGTTTCGGGATTGAACTTCCATATTTAATTTTCTGCAACTTTCATTTTTATTTTTATTCAACTTCCATTTTTATTCAATTTACTTTTCTATTAAACTTCCTTTTTTACTTAATTTCCAAATAGATCGTTAAGGTATACTGGTTTCTGGATTGAACTTCCATATTTAATTTTCTGCAACTTCCATTTTTATTTTTATTCAACTTCCATTTTTATTCAATTTACTTTTCTAGTAAACTTCCTTTTTTATTTAATTTCCAAATAGATCGTTAAGGTATAGTGGTTTTTGGATTGAACTTCCATTTTTAATTTTATGCAACTTTCATTTTTATTTTTATTCTACTTCCATTTTATGCAATTTACTTTTCTATTAAACTTCGTTTTTTATTTAATTTCCAAATAGATCGTTAAGGTATAGTTGTTTCGGGATTGAACTTCCATATTTAATTTTCTGCAACTTTCATTTTTATTTTTCTTCAACTTCCATTTTTATGTAATTTACTTTTCTATTAAACTTCCTTTTTTTATTTAATTTCCAAATAGATCGTTAAGGTATAGTGGTTTCTGGATTAAACTTCCATATTTAATTTTCTGCAACTTCCATTTTTATTTTTATTCAACTTCCATTTTTATTCAATTTACTTTTCTATTAAACTTCCTTTTTTTATTTAATTTCCAAATAGATCGTTAAGATATAGTGGTTTCTAAATTGAACTTCCATATTTAATTTTCTCCAACTTCCATTTTTATTTTTATTCAACTTCTATTTTTATTCAATTTACTTTTCTATTAAACTTCCTTTTTTTATTTAATTTCCAAATAGATCGTTAAAGTATAGTGGTTTTTGGATTGAACTTTCATTTTTAATTTTATGCAACTTTCATTTTTATTTTTATTCTACTTCCATTTTATGTAATTTACTTTTCTATTAAAATTCCTTTTTTATTTAATTTCCAAATAGATCGTTAAGGTGCCACGACCGCAAACCGCCCCTAGTAGTTTGATGCCGTGATGGCCAGTAATCCGAGATTACCGAAGGCCAACTTTCAAAATTCACACACAGTCAGAGTATAATATATGGGGCTCACAAGTGCAGAAGCAATAATTTAAAATACAAGTTGTCCATAAGAGCAGTGCATAAGTCAAATGGAATGGAAAACATCTTTACATAGCTTAAAAACTTGAATACAAATAAATTGAAGTACAAAAATACATATTATATCTTAACAAAAGGGCTTCTCAAGCCGACATGTTCAAATACAAAAGCTTCAAGATTGCCGACGTCCTCACTGCCGACATAACATGCATACAAAACACACATCTCGGCGTAGCCGACTTCTTGCTTGTTACCTACATATATACATAGGGAGGGTGAGCTTGGATACTCAGTGAATGGTACTAGTAATAAAGGGGTTAAATGAATGATTCCCGAGGTCTTTCAAAACAATACAAAATATGTCTTTGTCTAAACCATACTTGTCATAGCTTGTACAAAACATGAGATAAATCTTGTTCATCAAACTTGATCTTACAAAACTTACATACTTAACATGTGTGCTACTAATGCTTAAAGTCCCCTAGCACGTACGGACTTGTGCCACAATTGCTTAAAGTCCCCTGGCACGTACAGACTTCACATGTGTGCTACTAATGCTTATAGTCCCTTAGCACGTACGGACTTCACATGTGTGCTACTAATGCTTATAGTCCCTTAGCACGTACGGACTTGTGCCACAAATGCTTAAAGTCCCCTGGCATGTACAGACTTCACATATGTGCTACTAATGCTTAAAGTCCCCTAGCACGTACGGACTTTCAAAGATTGTCATCAAAACAAAGCTTACTTGATACATTGCCATTCAAAACGAAGCTTATACTTAATACATAAAATGGGGATATCATTCATGCTTAGCAGATACTTTTATCAAAACAAGTCAAAGCTTTATCAAAACGTTGTAACATAACTTTATTAGAAATACCACTCACATTAGTTCTTGGGACGTCGGGGTCAACGCAAAGGTCCAAGTCCTACAAACACATGGCAAGCATACTGAACATACTTCTTGAAACAAGTCTTACATGCATGCAATTAATCTCGGGAAAACATGCTGGGAGTCAAAACACTGTTTTACATGTCAGGAAGACATGCTGGGTACCAACCAGGTCTAAGCCGAGGTCCTACACCTCCTTGCCGAGGTGTGGTCCTGGTGGCCTCATTCAAAAGCAAAGTCGGGAAAACCTGGGTTTCCCTTCGAAGAACATGAAGAACATGATCATGAGAAAGATGAATGCAAGATCGTAAGTTGTTACAAAAATCTGGGATTTCATGCCATGAGTTCGAAAACATGGACCTGGGTACCCATACTTGAAAATCATGCAAAAACAAACACAAAAACATGGATCTAGGCACGAGCCTTCGGATCAAAACATGACTTTTCTTGAAGAACACATGAATACTATTTTCTCTTTCTAAAACCGAGCTTCAAAGCAATGCATGGCTTACAAATCATATTTAATCATGCAATGCAACAACATAAACATAAAGAATGACAAGAGCAGATTAAGAATCTAACCTTAGAATACGGATCTAACGGTTCGATCTCTAGGGATCAAGCTTGGGATCTACTCTCCCTCAAGAACTCCTCTCCCTCTTCTAGAGCTTCTCTCTCTTCTTCAAACAAAGACATATAGCAAATGATGGGTTTTCTCTCTCTATCGGCTGACTTAACTCTCAGCTCGGACACGTGGCAACGGCTGGTTGGCTCTCTTCAAAAAGGTGATAGGTTGACAAGACAAGGCAATGACAAAGCGTATCTAACAAGCTACACGGAATGACACTCTGGCAAGTGGTGACATCGGCTAACAACAAGACCTCAGCAACTAAGGTGACAATGACCTCGGCTAGGAAGGACGACACTTGACTAAGCTGTGCCACACCTTGGCCTAGATGTGCCACACCTCGGTCTAGGTCATACCACTCCAGGACAAGGTCACTCAGGTACAAAGGTAACATCTCGACCTAGATGATACACATCCCGGCCAATATGTCAAAGCAAAGAGGGAGGTCAAACGAAGGGGTTCCAAGATACTTCTAGACTGAAGATGACCTCAGCTTGGAATGATCTAGGCTTAACATAACCTAGGCTCGGGGTACCAAGTAAGGAACAAAGCAAGCACACAACACTCAGGCAATTCACATAACCACAAAACAAGGCATGGACCTTACTTAGCCAAAACAAGTCATAAACATGCAAATGCAAACTTAACGAGTCATAATCATACCAATGTTCATAAACATAACTAAGACATAAATGTGGGTTGCTACATAAGGTACAGTGGTTTCGGGATTGAACTTCCATATTTAATTTTCTGCAACTTCCATTTTTATTTTTATTCAACTTCCTCTTTTATTCAATTTACTTTTCTATTAAACTTCCTTTTTTATTTAATTTCCAAATAAATCGTTAAGGTATAGTGGTTTCTGGATTGAACTTCCATATTTAATTTTCTGCAACTTCCATTTTTATTTTTATTCAACTTTCATTTTTATTCAATTCACTTTTCTATTAAACTTCCTTCTTTATTTAATTTCCAAATAGATCGTTAAAGTATAATGGTTTTTCGATTGAACTTCCATTTTTAATTTTATGCAACTTTATTTTTATTTTTATTCTACTTCCATTTTATGTAATTTACTTTTCTATTAAACTTCCTTTTTTATTTAATTTCCAAATAGATCGTTAAGGTATAGCGGTTTTGTGATTGAACTTCCATATTTAATAATATGCAACTTTAATTTTTATTTTTATTCAACTTTCATTTCTATGCAATTTACTTTTCTATTAAACTTCATTTTTTATTTAATTTCAAAATAGATCGTTAAGGTATAGTGGTTTCTGGATTGAACTTCCATATTTAATTTTCTGCAACTTCCATTTTTATTTTTATTCAACTTCCATTTTTATTCAATTTACTTTTTTATTAAAATTCCTTTTTTATTTAATTTCCAAATAGATCGTTAAGTTATAGTGGTTTCTGGATTGAAATTCCATATTTAATTTTCTGCAACTTCCATTTTTATTTTTATTCAACTTCCATTTTTATTCAATTTAAATTTCTATTCAACTTCCTTTTTTTTTTAATTTCCAAATAGATCGTTACAGTATAGTGGTTTTTGGATTGAACTTCCATTTTCAATTTTATGCAACTTTCATTTTTATTTTTATTCAACTTCCATAATATGCAATTTACTTTCCTATTAAACTTCCTTTTTTATTTAATTTCCAAATAGATCGTTAAGGTATAGTGGTTTCGGGATTGAACTTCCATATTTAATTTTCTGCAACTTTCATTTTTATTTTTATTCAACTTCCATTTTTATTCAATTTACTTTTCTATTAAACTTCCTTTTTTACTTAATTTCCAAATAGATCGTTAAGGTATAGTGGTTTCTGGATTGAACTTCCATATTTAATTTTCTGCAACTTTCATTTTTATTTTTATTCAACTTCCATTTTTATTCAATTTACTTTTCTATTAAACTTCTTTTTTTATTTAATTTCCAAATAGATGGTTAAAGTATAGTTGTTTTTGGATTGAACTTCCATTTTTAATTTTATGCAACTTTCATTTTTATTTTTATTCTACTTCCATTTTATGCAATTTACTTTTCTATTAAACTTCCTTTTTTATTTAATTTCCAAATAGATCGTTAAGGTATAGTGGTTTCGGGATTGAACTTCCATATTTAATTTTCTGCAACTTTCATTTTTATTTTTCTTCAACTTCCATTTTTATGCAATTTACTTTTCTATTAAACTTCCTTTTTTTATTTAATTTCCAAATAGATCGTTACGGTATAGTGGTTTCTGGATTGAACTTCCATATTTAATTTTCTGCAACTTCCACTTTTATTTTTATTCAACTTCCATTTTTATTCAATTTACTTTTCTATTAAACTTCTTTTTTTTATTTAATTTCCAAATAGATCGTTAAGGTATAGTGGTTTCTGGATTGAACTTCCATATTTAATTTTTTTCAACTTCTAATTTTATTCTTATTCAACTTCCATTTTTATTCAATTTACTTTTCAATTAAACTTCCTTTTTTATTTCATTTCCAAATAGATCGTTAAAGTATAGTGGTTTTTGGATTGAACTTCCATTTTTAATTTTATGCAACTTTCGTTTTTATTTTTATTCTACTTCCATTTTATGCAATTTATTTTTTGATTAAACTTCCTTTTTTATTTAATTTCCAAATAGATCGTTAAGGTATAGTGGTTTCTGGATTGAACTTCCATATTTAATTTTCTGCAACTTTCATTTTTATTTTAATTCAACTTCTATTTTTATACAATTTACTTTTCTATTAAACTTCCTTTTTTATTTAATTTCCAAATAGATCATTAAGGTATAGTGGTTTCTGGAATGAACTTCCATATTTAATTTTCTGCAACTTTCATTTTTATTTTTATTCTACTTCCATTTTTATTCAATTTACTTTTCTATTAAACTTCCTTTTTTATTTAATTTCCAAATCGATAGTTAAGGTATAGTGGTTTCTGGATTGAACTTCCATATTTAATTTTCTTCAACTTCCATTTTTATTCTTATTCAACTTCCATTTTTATTCAATTTACTTTTCTATTAAACTTCCTTTTTTATTTAATTTCCAAATAGATCGTTAAAGTATAGTGGTTTTTGGATTGAACTTCCATTTTTAATTTTATGCAACTTTCATTTTTATTTTTATTCTACTTCCATTTTATGCAATTTATTTTTCTATTAAACTTCCTTTTTTATTTAATTTCCAAATAGATCGTTACGGTATAGTGGTTTCTGGAGTGAACTTCCATATTTAATTTTCTGCAACTTTCATTTTTATTTTTATTCAACCTCTATTTTTATACAATTTACTTTTCTATTAAACTTCCTTTTTTATTTAATTTCCAAATAGATCATTAAGGTATAGTGGTTTCTGGATTGAACTTCCATATTTAATTTTCTGCAGCTTTCATTTTTATTTTTATTCAACTTACATTTTTATTCAATTTACTTTTCTATTAAACTTCCTTTTTTATTTAATTTCCAAATAGATCGTTAAGGTATAGTGGTTTCTGTATTGAACTTACATTTTTAATTTTCTGCAACTTTCATTTTTATTTATATTCTATTTCCATTTTAATTCAATTTACTTTCCTATGGAACTTCCTTTTTTATTTAATTTCCAAGTAGATCGTTATGGTATAGTGGTTTCTGGATAGAACTTCCATTTTTAATTTTATGCAACTTTCATTTTTATTTTTATTCTACTTCCATTTTTAATCAATTTACTTTTCTATTAAACTTCCTTTTTTATTTAATTTCCAAATAGATCGTTAAGGTGTAGTTGTTTCTGGATTGAACTTCCATTTTTAATTTTCTGCAACTTCCATTTTTATTTTTATTCATCTTCCTTTTTTATTCAAGTTTCTTTTCTATTCGACTTCCTTTTTTATTTAATTTCCAAATATTTCGTTAAGGTATAGTGGTTTTTGGAATGAACTTCCATTTTTAATTTTATGCAACTTTCATTTTTATTTTTATTCAACTTCCATTTTTATTCAATTTACTTTTCTATTAAACTTCCTTTTTTATTTAATTTCCAAATAGATCGTTAAGGTATTGTGTTTTTTGGATTGAATTTCCATTTTTAATTTTCTGCAACTTTCATTTTTATTTTTATTCAACTTCCATTTTTATTGAATGTACTTTTCTATTAAACTTCCTTTTTTATTTAATTTCCAAATAGATCGTTAAAGTATAGTGGTTTCTGGATTGAACTTCCATATTTAATTTTCTGCAACTTACATTTTTATTTTTATTCAACTTTCATTTTTATGCAATTTACTTTTCTATTGAACTGCCTTTTTTAGTTAATTTCCAAATAGATCGTTAAGGTATAGTGGTTTCTGGATTGAACTTCCACATTTAATTTTCTGCAAATTTCGTTTTTATTTTGATTCAACTTCCATTTTTATTCAGTTTACTTTTCAATTAAACTTCCTTTTTTATTTAATTTCCAAATAGATCGTTAAGGTATAGTGGTTTCTGGATTGAACTTCCATTTTTAATTTTCTGCAACTTTCATTTTTATTTTTATTCACTTCCATTTTTATTCAGTTTACTTTTCTATTAAAGTTCCTTTTTTATTAAATTTCCAAATAGATCCTTAAGGTATAGTGGTTTCTGGATTGAACTTCGATTTTTAATTTTATGCAAGTTTCATTTTTATTTTTATTCTACTTCCATTTTAATTCAATTTACTTTCCTGTTAAACTTCCTTTTTTATTTAGTTTCCAAGTAGATCGTTAAGGTATAGTGGTTTCTGGATAGAACTACCATTTTTAATTTTTTGCAACTTTCATTTTTATTTTTATTCTACTTCCATTTTTAATCAATTTACTTTTCTATTAAACTTCCTTTTTTATTTAATTTCCAAATAGATCATTAAGGTATAGTGGTTTCTGGAATGAACTTCCATTTTTAATTTTCTGCAACTTCCATTTTTATTATTATTTAACTTCCTTTTTTATTCAAGTTTCTTTTCTACTCCACTTCCTTTTTTATTTAATTTCCAAATAGATCGTTAAAGTATAGTGGTTTTTAGATTGAACTTCCATTTTTAATATTATGCAACGTTCATTTTTATTTTTGTTCAACTTCCATTTTTATTCAATTTACTTTTCTATTAAACTTCCTTTTTTATTTAATTTCCAAATCGATCGTTAAGGTATAGTGGTTTCTGGATTGAACTTCCATATTTAATTTTCTTCAACTTCCATTTTTATTCTTATTCAACTTCCATTTTTATTCAATTTACTTTTCTATTAAACTTCCTTTTTTATTTAATTTCCAAATAGATCGTTAAAGTATAGTGGTTTTTGGATTGAACTTCCATTTTTAATTTTATGCAACTTTCATTTTTATTTTTATTCTACTTCCATTTTATGCAATTTATTTTTCTATTAAACTTCCTTTTTTATTTAATTTCCAAATAGATCGTTACGGTATAGTGGTTTCTGGAGTGAACTTCCATATTTAATTTTCTGCAACTTTCATTTTTATTTTTATTCAACCTCTATTTTTATACAATTTACTTTTCTATTAAACTTCCTTTTTTATTTAATTTCCAAATAGATCATTAAGGTATAGTGGTTTCTGGATTGAACTTCCATATTTAATTTTCTGCAGCTTTCATTTTTATTTTTATTCAACTTACATTTTTATTCAATTTACTTTTCTATTAAACTTCCTTTTTTATTTAATTTCCAAATAGATCGTTAAGGTATAGTGGTTTCTGTATTGAACTTACATTTTTAATTTTCTGCAACTTTCATTTTTATTTATATTCTATTTCCATTTTAATTCAATTTACTTTCCTATGAAACTTCCTTTTTTATTTAATTTCCAAGTAGATCGTTATGGTATAGTGGTTTCTGGATAGAACTTCCATTTTTAATTTTATGCAACTTTCATTTTTATTTTTATTCTACTTCCATTTTTAATCAATTTACTTTTCTATTAAACTTCCTTTTTTATTTAATTTCCAAATAGATCGTTAAGGTGTAGTGGTTTCTGGATTGAACTTCCATTTTTAATTTTCTGCAACTTCCATTTTTATTTTTATTCATCTTCCTTTTTTATTCAAGTTTCTTTTCTATTCGACTTCCTTTTTTATTTAATTTCCAAATATATCGTTAAGGTATAGTGGTTTTTGGAATGAACTTCCATTTTTAATTTTATGCAACTTTCATTTTTATTTTTATTCAACTTCCATTTTTATTCAATTTACTTTTCTATTAAACTTCCTTTTTTATTTAATTTCCAAATAGATCGTTAAGGTATTGTGTTTTTTGGATTGAATTTCCATTTTTAATTTTCTGCAACTTTCATTTTTATTTTTATTCAACTTCCATTTTTATTGAATGTACTTTTCTATTAAACTTCCTTTTTTATTTAATTTCCAAATAGATCGTTAAAGTATAGTGGTTTCTGGATTGAACTTCCATATTTAATTTTCTGCAACTTACATTTTTATTTTTATTCAACTTTCATTTTTATGCAATTTACTTTTCTATTGAACTGCCTTTTTTAGTTAATTTCCAAATAGATCGTTAAGGTATAGTGGTTTCTGGATTGAACTTCCACATTTAATTTTCTGCAAATTTCGTTTTTATTTTGATTCAACTTCCATTTTTATTCAGTTTACTTTTCAATTAAACTTCCTTTTTTATTTAATTTCCAAATAGATCGTTAAGGTATAGTGGTTTCTGGATTGAACTTCCATTTTTAATTTTATGCAACTTTCATTTTTATTTTTATTCACTTCCATTTTTATTCAGTTTACTTTTCTATTAAAGTTCCTTTTTTATTAAATTTCCAAATAGATCCTTAAGGTATAGTGGTTTCTGGATTGAACTTCCATTTTTAATTTTATGCAAGTTTCATTTTTATTTTTATTCTACTTCCATTTTAATTCAATTTACTTTCCTGTTAAACTTCCTTTTTTATTTAGTTTCCAAGTAGATCGTTAAGGTATAGTGGTTTCTGGATAGAACTACCATTTTTAATTTTTTGCAACTTTCATTTTTATTTTTATTCTACTTCCATTTTTAATCAATTTACTTTTCTATTAAACTTCCTTTTTTATTTAATTTCCAAATAGATCATTAAGGTATAGTGGTTTCTGGAATGAACTTCCATTTTTAATTTTCTGCAACTTCCATTTTTATTATTATTTAACTTCCTTTTTTATTCAAGTTTCTTTTCTACTCCACTTCCTTTTTTATTTAATTTCCAAATAGATCGTTAAAGTATAGTGGTTTTTAGATTGAACTTCCATTTTTAATATTATGCAACGTTCATTTTTATTTTTGTTCAACTTCCATTTTTATTCAATTTACTTTTCTATTAAACTTCCTTTTTTATTTAATTTCCAAATCGATCGTTAAGGTATAGTGGTTTCTGGATTGAACTTCCATATTTAATTTTCTTCAACTTCCATTTTTATTCTTATTCAACTTCCATTTTTATTCAATTTACTTTTCTATTAAACTTCCTTTTTTATTTAATTTCCAAATAGATCGTTAAAGTATAGTGGTTTTTGGATTGAACTTCCATTTTTAATTTTATGCAACTTTCATTTTTATTTTTATTCTACTTCCATTTTATGCAATTTATTTTTCTATTAAACTTCCTTTTTTATTTAATTTCCAAATAGATCGTTACGGTATAGTGGTTTCTGGATTGAACTTCCATATTTAATTTTCTGCAACTTTCATTGTTATTTTTATTCAACTTCTATTTTTATACAATTTACTTTTCTATTAAACTTCCTTTTTTATTTAATTTCCAAATAGATCATTAAGGTATAGTGGTTTCTGGATTGAACTTCCATATTTAATTTTCTGCAGCTTTCATTTTTATTTTTATTCAACTTCCATTTTTATTCAATTTACTTTTCAATTAAACTTCCTTTTTTATTTAATTTCCAAATAGATCGTTAAGGTGTAGTGGTTTCTGTATTGAACTTACATTTTTAATTTTCTGCAACTTTCATTTTTATTTATATTCTATTTCCATTTTAATTCAATTTACTTTCCTTTGAAACTTCCTTTTTTATTTAATTTCCAAGTAGATCGTTATGGTATAGTGGTTTCTGGATAGAACTTCCATTTTTAATTTTATGCAACTTTCATTTTTATTTTTATTCTACTTCCATTTTTAATCAATTTACTTTTCTATTAAACTTCCTTTTTTATTTAATTTCCAAATAGATCGTTAAGGTGTAGTGGTTTCTGGATTGAACTTCCATTTTTATTTTTATTCATCTTCCTTTTTTATTCAAGTTTCTTTTCTATTCGACTTCCTTTTTTATTTAATTTCCAAATATATCGTTAAGGTATAGTGGTTTTTGGATTGAACTTCCATTTTTAATTTTATGCAACTTTCATTTTTATTTTTATTCAACTTCCATTTTTATTCAATTTACTTTTCTATTAAACTTCCTTTTTTATTTAATTTCCAAATAGATCGTTAAGGTATAGTGTTTTTTGGATTGAATTTCCATTTTTAATTTTCTGCAACTTTCATTTTTATTTTTATTCAACTTCCATTTTTATTTAATGTACTTTTCTATTAAACTTCCTTTTTTATTTAATTTCCAAATAGATCGTTAAAGTATAGCGGTTTCTGGATTGAACTTCCATATTTAATTTTCTGCAACTTACATTTTTATTTTTATTCAACTTTCATTTTTATGCAATTTACTTTTCTATTGAACTTCCTTTTTTAGTTAATTTCCAAATAGATCGTTAAGGTATAGTGGTTTCTGGATTGAACTTCCACATTTAATTTTCTGCAAATTTCGTTTTTATTTTGATTCAACTTCCATTTTTATTCAGTTTACTTTTCTATTAAACTTCCTTTTTTATTTAATTTCCAAATAGATCGTTAAGGTATAGTGGTTTCTGGATTGAACTTCCATTTTCAATTTTCTGCAACTTTCATTTTTATTTTTATTCACTTCCATTTTTATTCAGTTTACTTTTCTATTAAAGTTCCCTTTTTATTTAATTTCCAAATAGATCCTTAAGGTATAGTGGTTTCTGGATTGAACTTCCATTTTTAATTTTATGCAAGTTTCATTTTTATTTTTATTCTACTTCCATTTTAATTCAATTTACTTTTCTGTTAAACTTCCTTTTTTATTTAGTTTCCAAGTAGATCGTTAAGGTATAGTGGTTTCTGGATAGAACTACCATTTTAAATTTTATGCAACTTTCATTTTTATTTTTAGTCTACTTCCATTTTTAATCAATTTACTTTTCTATTAAACTTCCTTTTTTATTTAATTTCCAAATAGATCATTAAGGTATAGTGGTTTCTGGAATGAACTTCCATTTTTAATTTTCTGCAACTTCCATTTTTATTATTATTTAACTTCCTTTTTTATTCAAGTTTCTTTTCTACTCCACTTCCTTTTTTATTTAATTTCCAAATAGATCGTTGAAGTATAGTGGTTTTTAGATTGAACTTCCATTTTTAATTTTATGCAACGTTCATTTTTATTTTTGTTCAACTTCCATTTTTATTCAATTTACTTTTCTATTAAACTTCTTTTTTTATTTAATTTCCAATTCGATCGTTAAGGTATAGTGGTTTTTGGATTGAACTTCCATATTTAATTTTCTTCAACTTCCATTTTTATTCTTATTCAACTTCCATTTTTATTCAATTTACTTTTCTATTAAACTTTCTTTTTTATTTAATTTCCAAATAGATCGTTAAAGTATAGTGGTTTTTGGATTGAACTTCCATTTTTAATTTTACGCAACTTTCATTTTTATTTTTATTCTACTTCCATTTTATGCAATTTATTTTTCTATTAAACTTCCTTTTTTCTTTAATTTCCAAATAGATCGTTACGGTATAGTGGTTTCTGGATTGAACTTCCATATTTAATTTTCTGCAACTTTCATTTTTATTTTTATTCAACTTCTATTTTTATACAATTTACTTTTCTATTAAACTTCCTTTTTTATTTAATTTCCAAATAGATCATTAAGGTACAGTGGTTTCTGGATTGAACTTCCATATTTAATTTTCTACAGCTTTCATTTTTATTTTTATTCAACTTCCATTTTTATTCAATTTACTTTTCAATTAAACTTCCTTTTTTATTTAATTTCCAAATAGATCGTTAAGGTATAGTGGTTTCTGTATTGAACTTACATTTTTAATTTTCTGCAACTTTCATTTTTATTTATATTCTATTTCCATTTTAATTCAATTTCCTTTCCTATGAAACTTCCTTTTTTATTTAATTTCCAAGTAGATCGTTATGGTATAGTGGTTTCTGGATAGAACTTCCATTTTTAATTTTATGCAACTTTCATTTTTATTTTTATTCTACTTCCATTTTTAATCAATTTACTTTTCTATTAAACTTCCTTTTTTATTTAATTTCCAATAGATCGTTAAGGTGTAGTGGTTTCTGGATTGAACTTCCATTTTTAATTTTCTGCAACTTCCATTTTTATTTTTATTCATCTTCCTTTTTTATTCAAGTTTTTTTTCTATTCGACTTCCTTTTTTATTTAATTTCCAAATATATCGTTAAGGTATAGTGGTTTTTGGATTGAACTTCCATTTTTAATTTTATGCAACTTTCATTTTTATTTTTATTCAACTTCCATTTTTATTCAATTTACTTTTCTATTAAACTTCATTTTTTATTTAATTTCCAAATAGATCGTTAAGGTATAGTGTTTTTTGGATTGAATTTCCATTTTTAATTTTCTGCAACTTTCATTTTTATTTTTATTCAACTTCCATTTTTATTCAATGTACTTTTCTATTAAACTTCCTTTTTTATTTAATTTCCAAATAGATCGTTAAAGTATAGTGGTTTCTGGATTGAACTTCCATATTTAATTTTCTGCAACTTACATTTTTATTTTTATTCAACTTTCATTTTTATTCAATTTACTTTTCTTTTAAACTTCCTTTTTTATTTAATTTCCAAATAGATCGTTAAAGTGTGGTGGTTTTTGGATTGAACTTCCATTTTTAATTTTATGCAACTTTCATTTTTATTTTTATTCTACTTCCATTTTATGCAATTTACTTTTCTATTGAACTTCCTTTTTTAGTTAATTTCCAAATAGATCGTTAAGGTATAGTGGTTTCTGGATTGAACTTCCACATTTAATTTTCTGCAAATTTCGTTTTTATTTTGATTCAATTTCCATTTTTATTCAGTTTACTTTTCCATTAAACTTCCTTTTTTATTTAATTTCCAAATAGATCGTTAAGGTATAGTGGTTTCTGGATTGAACTTCCATTTTTAATTTTCTGCAACTTTCATTTTTATTTTTATTCACTTCCATTTTTATTCAGTTTACTTTTCTATTAAAGTTCCTTTTTTATTTAATTTCCAAATAGATCCTTAAGGTATAGTGGTTTCTGGATTGAACTTCCATTTTTAATTTTATGCAAGTTTCATTTTTATTTTTATTCTACTTCCATTTTAATTCAATTTACTTTCCTGTTAAACTTCCTTTTTTATTTTGTTTCCAAGTAGATCGTTAAGGTATAGTGGTTTCTGGATAGAACTACCATTTTTAATTTTATGCAACTTTCATTTTTATTTTTATTCTACTTCCATTTTTAATCAATTTACTTTTCTATTAAACTTCCTTTTTTATTTAATTTCCAAATAGATCATTAAGGTATAGTGGTTTCTGGAATGAACTTCCATTTTTAATTTTCTGCAACTTCCATTTTTATTATTATTTAACTTCCTTTTTTATTCAAGTTTCTTTTCTACTCCACTTCCTTTTTTATTTAATTTCCAAATAGATCGTTAAAGTATAGT
Source organism: Camellia sinensis (assembly GCF_055761805.1). NCBI lineage: Eukaryota > Viridiplantae > Streptophyta > Magnoliopsida > Ericales > Theaceae > Camellia > Camellia sinensis. The sequence goes on along the minus strand of NW_028128987.1, from coordinate 40,687,748 downwards.
GGTTTTTGGATTGAACTTCCATTCTTAATTTTATGCAACGTTCATTTTTATTTTTGTTCAACTTCCATTTTTATTCAATTTACTTTTCTATTAAACTTCCTTTTTTATTTAATTTCCTAATAGATCGTTAAGGTATTGTGGTTTTTGGATTGAACTTCCATTTTTAATTTTATACAATTGTCATTTTTATTTTTATTCAACTTCCATTTTTATTCAATTTACTTTTCTATTAAACTTCCTTTTTTATTTAATTTCCAAATAGATTGTTAAGGTATAGTGGTTTCTGGATTGAACTTTCGTATTTAATTTTCTGTAACTTTCATTTTTATTTTTATTCAACTTCCATTTTTATTCAGTTTACTTTTCTATTAAACTTTCTTTTTTATTTAATTTCCAAATAGATCGTTAAGGTATAGTGGTTTCTGGATTGAACTTCCATTTTTAATTTTATGCAACTTTCATTTTTATTTTTATTCTACTTCCATTTTAATTCAATTTACTTTCCTATTAAACTTCCTTTTTTATTTAATTTCCAAGTAGATCGCTAGGGTATAGTGGTTTCTGGATTGAACTTCGATTTTTAATTTTATGCAACTTTCATTTTTATTTTTATTTTACTTCCATTTTTAATCAATTTACTTTTCTATTAAACTTCCTTTTTTATTTAATTTCCAATTAGATCGTTAAGGTATAGTGGTTTCTGGAATGAACTTCTGTAACGCCCTCAAAATAATAACATTAAACCCATCAATAGAGACATGCATTGATATATAAAAGTTACACTTTCTTCTATTCATCAGAGTTTCTTTACCAAAAGTATTACATGTTAACATCAGAAGCAAATGCCCTAAAGGCTTACAGCTTTCCATGTTGACACTTGGTTACAACAAAAGAGTACCAACTCATTTACACATTAAGCCCTTGGCTTGAATATACATGTAGTACATGAAAGAAATAAAACAACAAAAAGTCCGCTCGCCTCTAGCCTCCCAAGCTATGTCCTTGGAGGTGGCATGCTACCTGTACTTGAAAATGATATTCCCATATAGGGTGAGCCACAACCCAGTAGACATACACTAAACCAAATATGAACAATGACTAAAAAAATTAGCAGTTGATAGATGGCCAACACTGATACTTTCCCTTATCACACTTTACGGTTTCATGACATACAAGTCCATATTACAATTCATTTTCCAATTCCTTTAAACTCTCAATTTACAACCATGGCTCAGAACCTGGCCAAACAACTCACATGAGGCAATAACTCATATCAAGCACTTTTCCATTTCGAAATAGATAAGCATACTAGCTATATCACACATCAACAGATAAGCATACAAGCTATATCATCACTTCCATAGATATGCATAAGAGCACTATCACACTTCCAATGACAAGCATATGAGCTCTGTCAACACATTAATAGATAAGCATATGAGCTCTATCTATGGAGTCCATCCCCTATCTCCTCCCAACAACATCCGGTTTAGAGGTCCATCCCCTATCTTCCCCTAAACCGTGGAGTACATCCCCTATCTCCTCCAACACAACACAATGCATATAAACAATAATTATATACATCATCACACAACACATAAATTTAATGTATTCTTTCAACAGTCATACTCAATGACACATTCTAGTGATTAGTTCCCATTTGCCTAATCATCATGCATTGTCTACAACAATCAAGACTATCCTCCACCGATAGGCCAAAGCAGTTATTTCTATACAGAAAATAAATGCAACAATGGATGTGTAATCAACATTTCAATTAGGCGAGCGATAATTAATCCAACTACACCCTTTTTCCCCATGCCTTTCCAAATCAATTCCTCATTTCTCATAATTAATTCTACAAATTAATTAACCAATGTAATTAGGGCATTTTCCATAATTAACATTACAACCCTTAGGTTCCATTTTCATTAATGTTTCAACATTAATTTCTCTTTTTCATGGCAAACATACATCTAGGTTTTACATAGCTAAAACCCCAATTTTTTATAAATTTACACAAAGCCCCAAACTTTCACAAAATTATCAAACCAACCCCAACATCTCTGTCACGCCCCCAAACCGCCCCTAGTAGTTTGGTGCCGTGATGGCCAATAACCCGAGGTTACCGAAGGCCGTCTTACAAAAATCACACACAATCAGAGTATAAAATATGGGGCTTACAAGTGCGGAAGCAAAATATACATATATAAACTGAGTAGTCCATGAGAGCCGTGCATAAGTCCAATGGAATGTCATACATCAAACATCTTTACAAGTCTTACAATTCTAGATACAACAAAATGGAACACAAAATACATCCTGACCAAAAGGCTTCTCAAGCCGACATATGCTAAAACAAACAATTAAAACATAAGCCGAGAAGCATAATCTTCAGGACGATGCAAAACGCAAAATCCAAAACATGTCGGCAAAGCATCCAAAACACATCGGCCATCACGTCTAGGCCTCAATGCCTTCTTGTTCATCACCTACATATATATAGAGAGGGTGAGCTTGGATACTCAGTGAATGATATCAGAAATAAAGGTTTTGCATGATTGATATCCAAGATTTCTTTCAAAACAATACATAGCATACTTTACGATCAAGAGGGAAATCCAGTTCATTTGCCGGCTTTCAAGTTCCTTGGATGTTAATAACATCTACTTAATTCAAGGGGTGATGACATATCAAGACAAGAGTTTCAAGACAAGCTGTGCTGCAAAAGTTTAGAGTCCTCTAGCACTAAGGACTGTCAAGACAAGCTGTGCTGCAAAAGTTTAGAGTCCTCTAGCACTAAGGACTGTCAAGACAAGCTGTGCTGCAAAAGTTTAGAGTCCTCTAGCACTAAGGACTGTCAAGACAAGTCATCAAAACAAGATAGCATTTGATATACAAAATAGGGATAGACATTCATGCTAGATCAAGTACTTTTCAAAACAAGGCAAGACGAGATTTATGAAAGCAAGTGTAACATAGCTTTATTAAAAATACCACTCACATCGTTTCTTCACACGTCGGGGTCGAGACAAGCCCAAGTCCTACAACACAAGGCAAAGCCTATTGAATGTGCTTTCAAACAAGTCTCTCATGTACACAAATGTTTTCGGAAAACATACTGGGCACCAACCAGGTCTAGGCCGAGGTTCCACACCTCCTTGCCGAGGTGTGTTCCCGAGGGCCACATGCAAGGAAAGAGGTCGGGAAACTCTGGGTTTCCCTCTGTTGATGAACATGAAGAACATGAGTGTGAAAACATGAAAAATACGAATGTTTGATCATAATCTGCCATCACAAATCTGGGATTTTCGTGCTATGAGTTTGAAAACATGGACCTGGGTACCCGTAGTTGAAAATTATGCAAGAATAAACACAAAACATGGATCTAGGCATGAGCCTTCGGATCAAAACAAGACTTTCTTGAAGAACACATGAATGTCATTTTCTCTTTCCAGAATCGAGCTTCAAAACGATGCATGGCTTACAAATCATTTCAATCATGCAATGCAATAACATAAACATAAAGAACATCATGAGCGAGTCAAGAATCTAACCTTAGAACGCGGATCTAACGGTTGGATTTCTAGGAATCGAGCTTCAAGATCTACCTCCTCACTCTAAAACTCCTTCTTCCTCCTAGAGTTTCTCTCTCTACAAGACAAGGTTATGATACTAAATGATAGTTTCCTATACCCGGTTCTGGGGTTAACCCTCTGCTGAGACACGTGGCGGCGACTGGTTGGGTTCTTCCTGAAAAGGTGGCTGACAGACCCGACAGAGCATGGTGGAAGGGTGATCAACAAGCAAAGCGGTATGGGCTTCCTGACAGACCATGACATCGGCTAACAACAAGGCGTATCTAACACGCTATACGGAATGGCACTCCGGCAAGGGGGTGACAATGACCTCGGCTAGGAAGGACAACACTTGACTAAGCTGTGCCACATCTTGGCCTAGATGCGCCACACCTCGGTCTAGGTCATACCACTCCAGGACGAGTTCACTGGGGTGCAGGGTAACATCTCGGCTAATGTGTTCAAGGCAATGACGGAGGTCAACAAGGGGTTCCAAGATACTAATGCCAGACTAAGGATGACCTCGGCATAGGAACAACGTCGGCTAAACATAACTCAGACAAGCACATAACACTTAGACAAATCACAAAGGTGCCAAAACAAGACATGGATCACATTAACTCAACGAAACAATCGCAACACACACATGCAAGCTAAACAAGTCATAATCATACAAATGTTCATGAACATGATCAAGATGAAAAATGTGGGTTCTTACAGTCTACCCTCCTTAAGGAAGTTTGGTCCCCAAACTTAAGTTACCTTGACCTACGAATAATTCCGGGTAACAGATTTTCATTTCCTCTTCCTTTTCCCACGTGGCTTCCCTGCCATGATGCTTCTCCCATTCGATTTTTACCATCGATATCGACTTGTTTCTCAACTGTCTCACTTGTCTGTCAATAATCCTCATCGGTTTCTCTTCGTAGCCCAAGTCTTCATTAACTACAACCCCGGAGTAATCAATTACATGCAGTGGGTCTCGGATATATTTTCTCAGCATCGAAACATGGAACACACTGTGGACTCGACTCAAATCTGGTGGCAAAGCAAGCCTGTAAGCAACGGTGTTAATCCTCTCGAGAATTTCAAATGGCCCAACGTATCGGGGTGCAAGTTTGCCCTTCTTCCCAAATCTCGTAACTCCTGTCATCGGCGAGACCTTCAAAAATACATGATCCCCAATTTCAAATTCTAACTCCCTCCTTCTTCGGTCGGCATAACACTTCTGTCGACTCTGTGCAGTCTTAATCCTCTGCTGAATGAGTTTGATCTTTTCCGTTGTCATCCGAACCAATTCGGGGCCAATTAGAGTTTTGTCTCCTACTTCAGTCCAACATATCGGCGATCTGCACTCCCTTCCATACAAAGCTTCATACGGCGCCATGCCTATGCTGGCTTGATAACTGTTGTTGTACGCGAACTCCACTAATGGCAAATGCGATTCCCAGCTTCCTTGAAAATCTAGCACGCACAATCTGAGCATGTCTTCGAGTGTCTGAATCATTCTTTCTGTCTGCCCGTCAGTCTGAGGGTGAAAGGCTGTGCTAAATCTCAACTCTGTTCCCAAGGCTCCTTGTAGACTCTGCCAAAATCTGGAAACGAACTTCGGATCTCGGTCTGACACAATGGACATCGGCACACCATGAAGCCTAACGATCTCATTCACGTACAATTCGGCAAGTCGGTCGGCATTAAATGTGGTCTTGACAGGCAAGAAGTGAGCTGACTTAGTAAGCCTGTCGACTATAACCCAAATGGAATCCATACCTCTTTGCGTCCTCGGCAAACCCACTACGAAATCCATGGAGATGTGCTCCCATTTCCACTCAGGAATTGACAAGGGTTGAAGAAGTCCTGCCGGTCTCTGGTGTTCTGCCTTCACTTGCTGACAATTCAGACACTGAAATACAAACTCGGCTATCTCTCTTTTCATGTTGGGCCACCAAAAGGTCCGTTTTACGTCCTGATACATCTTGGTGCTCCCTGGATGAACGGCAAACTTGGAACCATGGGCCTCTTGCAAAATCTTCCTTTTCAACTCCGGTACGTCGGCTACACACAATCTTCCTTCAAACTTAAGCACCTGGTTTTCCACTGTGTATCCTGGCCTCGGCTTGGAGACGAATTCATCAATTACCCTTTTTAGGAACTTATCTTCCATCTGCCTGGTCTTCACTTCCTCGACGATGGTCGGTTCCGCTGAGATCGTTGCCAGACACACCAAACTTCCAACTAACTTCCTGCTCAAGGCGTCGGCTACGGGATTTGCCTTACCTGGGTGATACTGGATCTGCATGTCATAGTCCTTCAACAGCTCGAGCCATCTTCTCTGCCTCATATTTAACTCTTTCTGGGTGAATAAGTACTTCAAACTCTTGTGGTCGGTGAAAACTTGACAGGATGTTCCATACAAGTAATGACGCCATATCTTCAAAGCAAAAACCACGGCAGCTAACTCTAGGTCATGGGTAGGATAATTCTTTTCATTGGGCTTCAACTGACGAGACGCGTACGCTATGACTTTACCTTTTTGCATTAAAACGCAACCCAAACCTTTGTGTGAAGCATCGCTGTAAATCTGAAATTCTTCATTAGCTGATGGTAGTACCAGAACTGGTGCTGTAACTAACCTCGTCTTCAGCTCCTGGAAAGCTGATTCTCTTTCGTCGGTCCATTCATAAGCTGCTCCCTTCTTCGTTAGTTGTGTCAAAGGCACTGCAATCCTCGAGAAATCCTTCACAAACTTTCTGTAATAACCTGCCAAACCCAGGAAACTACGAACCTCGGACACGTTGGTCGGCGTCGGCCAATTCACAACGGCTTCAATCTTACTGGGGTCAACTGATATACCGTCTTCATTAATCACATGTCCTAGAAACGAAATGCTGGAAAGCCAAAATTCGCATTTACTTAACTTGGCGTACAACTTCTTATTTCTCAAGGTCTGCAGGGCAAGTCTCAGATGATTCTCATGCTCGCTCGTACTCCCGGAATAGATCAATATGTCGTCGATAAAAATAATGACAAACTCATCCAGGTACGGCTTAAAGACTCTGTTCATCAAGTCCATGAATGCTGCTGGGGCATTGGTTACTCCGAAGGGCATTACCAAAAATTCGTAGTGGCCATATCTTGTCCGAAAAGCAGTCTTCTCGATATCCTCGGCTTTAACCTTCAACTGGTGGTAGCCCGACCTAAGGTCAATCTTGGAAAAGACTCGTGCTCCTCGTAGCTGATCAAGCAAATCATCGATTCTTGGCAATGGGTATTTGTTCTTAATGGTCACCTTATTAAGTTCTCTGTAATCAATGCAAAGACGAAGGGTGCCGTCCTTTTTCTTAACAAATAAAACGGGTGCTCCCCACGGTGAAGTGCTCGGCCTGACGAATCCCTTATCCAACAATTCCTGTAGTTGCGATTTCAGTTCTCTAAGTTCAGCTGGAGCCATTCTGTAGGGTGTTTTGGAGATAGGTTGTGTTCCTGGCAAGACGTCCACAGTAAACTCTATTTCCCTATCGACAAGGTGGCCAGGCAACTCATTCGGAAAGACGTCGGGGAATTCCTCAACAACGGGTATGTCGGCTAACTCAACATTTCCATTCAGATCACTTAGTATACTGCATAAATAACCCCTACATCCTTTTTGGATCAACTTGTAGGCCTTCATGGATGAAATTAAGTAAGGCGGGGGTACTACTCCTTTACCTTGGAAAATGACCTCGGCTTGACTTGGGGTCTTCAATGTGACGTTCTTAGTAACACAATTAATGGATGCATGATTCGCCGCTAACCAGTCCATTCCCAATATAACATCGAAGTGAGTCATGTCTAATGGCATCAAATCAACTAACAATTCTACACTCTCAATCATAGCAAGACACGCCCTATAAATGGATGTAACAATCATATCTCTCCCAGATGGGGTAGACACAGATAATACATAATCAAGGGGTTCTAATTCTCTATCCAACTTCTCGGCGAATATAGTGGACACAAATGAATGCGTAGAACCCGAATCAATCAGTACGTATGCATCTTGAGAACAAATTGAGAGGGTACCTGACACTACCGCCTCGGCATTCTGGGCGTCTCCTGGTACTAATGCAAAAACTCTGCCCTGCCTCGCCTGTATTCCTCCGATGTTATTCTTCTGTGCAGAGCCCGAGGTGCTTCCATTCCTCTTCCCATCATCGGTCCTTGCTTTCGGGCAGTCCTTCACGCGATGGCCTATCTCGCCACACTCATAACAAGCTCCCGTTGCCCAACGACAAACCCCGAAATGTTGCTTTCCACAACTCGCGCACATCGGCTTGGCGTTACCTTCCTGATTTGAGTTGCTGGAACTGTCTGTGCTCATTCTCTTCTTGGCATTGAACGGAACTCGGCGACTATCATAATTCTGTCTCTTCTTCTGACCCTCACTTGAACTCTGGTATCGGTTTAGATTAGCTTCAGCCAGGATGGCCTTGTCCAGTACTCCGGCATACGTCGGCATATTGAGCATATTGACCCGATCTTGTATTGGCCCACGCAACCCACTTTCGAACTTCCTCGCCTTTCGATACTCGTCATCAACCATATGAGGCGCATATCTCGCTAGTTCAGTAAAGGCACGATCGTATTCTGCGACCGTCTTGTTCCCTTGGACCAGATTCTGAAACTCCGTGGTCTTTCGGTCTCGGACGCTGAGGGGGAAATGCTTGTTGTAGAACAACTCCAAAAATTTTGCCCAAGTCAAACCCGGATTGCTTTCTCGGACCATCATCCACCATCTACGAGCATCGTCGTCTAACGTGAATGCTGCCAGAGATACCTTCTGAGCGTCTGTACTGGGGAAAACTTCAAACAACTTCTCCATCTCTAAAACCCATGCCTCGGCTTTCATTGGTTCTATGCCTCCCTGAAATCTCGGCGGCTTCATCTTCTTGAACTCTCTGATTAGAGTTATCGTGTCGTTCCCATACAAAGCTTGCTGCGGAGGCACTTGTGGCACCGGAGGGGGTGGAGCTGCATATCGGCCATTCGTCTGTTCGGCATGCATAGAAGTGGTACCAGTATCCTGCGGCCTAGATTGCCTCTGCTCACGAACCAAGCCTTCGACTAACCTTTCCAATCTCTCCAACCTGTCTTCCGATCGATCCCGGCCAACCGGGGGTCTACCTCTCCTCATGATGCTAGGGGGGGGGGGGATGCAAGATAAGACTTTAAAACGACTAAACAGATTAACACATATGCAAGTAACGAGCGTCTAAGCCAAAACGATGCACACATAGTCAAGTAGCAAGCAATATGGTGCAATCTTAACTTTCTTCTAAGGGAAATCCTAGGCTCTCTAGAACTCAAGGTGTGTGATTAACGTACTACAAGGATCTTGTGCTCTGATACCAATCTGTCACGCCCCCAAACCGCCCCTAGTAGTTTGGTGCCGTGATGGCCAATAACCCGAGGTTACCGAAGGCCGTCTTACAAAAATCACACACAATCAGAGTATAAAATATGGGGCTTACAAGTGCGGAAGCAAAATATACATATATAAACTGAGTAGTCCATGAGAGCCGTGCATAAGTCCAATGGAATGTCATACATCAAACATCTTTACAAGTCTTACAATTCTAGATACAACAAAATGGAACACAAAATACATCCTGACCAAAAGGCTTCTCAAGCCGACATATGCTAAAACAAACAATTAAAACATAAGCCGAGAAGCATAATCTTCAGGACGATGCAAAACGCAAAATCCAAAACATGTCGGCAAAGCATCCAAAACACATCGGCCATCACGTCTAGGCCTCAATGCCTTCTTGTTCATCACCTACATATATATAGAGAGGGTGAGCTTGGATACTCAGTGAATGATATCAGAAATAAAGGTTTTGCATGATTGATATCCAAGATTTCTTTCAAAACAATACATAGCATACTTTACGATCAAGAGGGAAATCCAGTTCATTTGCCGGCTTTCAAGTTCCTTGGATGTTAATAACATCTACTTAATTCAAGGGGTGATGACATATCAAGACAAGAGTTTCAAGACAAGCTGTGCTGCAAAAGTTTAGAGTCCTCTAGCACTAAGGACTGTCAAGACAAGCTGTGCTGCAAAAGTTTAGAGTCCTCTAGCACTAAGGACTGTCAAGACAAGCTGTGCTGCAAAAGTTTAGAGTCCTCTAGCACTAAGGACTGTCAAGACAAGCTGTGCTGCAAAAGTTTAGAGTCCTCTAGCACTAAGGACTGTCAAGACAAGTCATCAAAACAAGATAGCATTTGATATACAAAATAGGGATAGACATTCATGCTAGATCAAGTACTTTTCAAAACAAGGCAAGACGAGATTTATGAAAGCAAGTGTAACATAGCTTTATTAAAAATACCACTCACATCGTTTCTTCACACGTCGGGGTCGAGACAAGCCCAAGTCCTACAACACAAGGCAAAGCCTATTGAATGTGCTTTCAAACAAGTCTCTCATGTACACAAATGTTTTCGAAAAACATGCTGGGCACCAACCAGGTCTAGGCCGAGGTTCCACACCTCCTTGCCGAGGTGTGTTCCCGAGGGCCACATGCAAGGAAAGAGGTCGGGAAACTCTGGGTTTCCCTCTGTTGATGAACATGAAGAACATGAGTGTGAAAACATGAAAAATACGAATGTTTGATCATAATCTGCCATCACAAATCTGGGATTTTCGTGCTATGAGTTTGAAAACATGGACCTGGGTACCCGTAGTTGAAAATTATGCAAGAATAAACACAAAACATGGATCTAGGCATGAGCCTTCGGATCAAAACAAGACTTTCTTGAAGAACACATGAATGTCATTTTCTCTTTCCAGAATCGAGCTTCAAAACGATGCATGGCTTACAAATCATTTCAATCATGCAATGCAATAACATAAACATAAAGAACATCATGAGCGAGTCAAGAATCTAACCTTAGAACGCGGATCTAACGGTTGGATTTCTAGGAATCGAGCTTCAAGATCTACCTCCTCACTCTAAAACTCCTTCTTCCTCCTAGAGTTTCTCTCTCTACAAGACAAGGTTATGATACTAAATGATAGTTTCCTATACCCGGTTCTGGGGTTAACCCTCTGCTGAGACACGTGGCGGCGACTGGTTGGGTTCTTCCTGAAAAGGTGGCTGACAGACCCGACAGAGCATGGTGGAAGGGTGATCAACAAGCAAAGCGGTATGGGCTTCCTGACAGACCATGACATCGGCTAACAACAAGGCGTATCTAACACGCTATACGGAATGGCACTCCGGCAAGGGGGTGACAATGACCTCGGCTAGGAAGGACAACACTTGACTAAGCTGTGCCACATCTTGGCCTAGATGCGCCACACCTCGGTCTAGGTCATACCACTCCAGGACGAGTTCACTGGGGTGCAGGGTAACATCTCGGCTAATGTGTTCAAGGCAATGACGGAGGTCAACAAGGGGTTCCAAGATACTAATGCCAGACTAAGGATGACCTCGGCATAGGAACAACGTCGGCTAAACATAACTCAGACAAGCACATAACACTTAGACAAATCACAAAGGTGCCAAAACAAGACATGGATCACATTAACTCAACGAAACAATCGCAACACACACATGCAAGCTAAACAAGTCATAATCATACAAATGTTCATGAACATGATCAAGATGAAAAATGTGGGTTCTTACAATCTCAAAATACTAAAATTTAAAGACAAAGCTCATAGTGAGAAGTAGGTTATCCCTACCTCGAAGTTAGAGCTCGGATGGAGAAGAGACCAAAACCAAAGTGCTCCAAAGACCAAGATTCTCGGATCAAAACGACGCCCTCGACGATCAACACAACTTTTACAAAGGCCGAAGAGAAGGAGGACACTCTAACTAGATCAAACCCTAGAGAGAAGGGAGTTTCTAGAGAGAGAGGCTCTCAAAAATGGTTTTTAGAAAAAGTAGGAGAGAGAAAGAACAGCAAAAAGTGATTTAAAATCACCCAGCGGATAACTCATATACATATGACCCGCTCGAGCGGAGAACACAACGCTCGAGCGCCAAGAACGAAAATCTGGACAAGCTCGAGTGCAATAAGGCCCGCTCGAGCGCCAAGACACAAGATTAAAGCACTTCCGCTCGAGCGCGAAAACCAGTCCGCTCGAGCGTAAATTTCCTCCTCCCAGAACTTATACCCAGAAGGTACTACCCGCTCGAGCGCCACCAAACCCGCTCGAGTGCCTCCGCTCGAGCGTAAACAAACCCGCTCGAGCGTAAAAATCACATCTGTAGAAGTTTTGCAGGAACACGAATTACTGGAGGTGTGCAATCCCCGCTCGAGCGCAAGAAGGCCCGCTCGAGCGGATCGCCTAAAAACTGAACAACAAGGAATTGAAACCAAGGCCTAACCAACCTGTAACAACCCTGCTCAAAACATTCTAAAACTCAATAAAGTGGAATTAAAGGGCGGCAACAAAATAGATACCACTACCAACTTCCCGGAACCGAGTTCGGAATACAACAGAACAGTAAAGGGACAACCGGGATGACTATAACTTCCATTTTTAATTTTCTGCAACTTCCATTTTTATTTTTATTTAACTTCCTTTTTTATTCAAGATTCTTTTCGACTCAACTTCCTTTTATATTTAATTTCCAAATAGATCGTTAAGGTATAGTGGTTTTTGAATTGAACTTCCATTTTTAATTTTCTGCAACTTTCATTTTTATTTTTATTCAACTTCCATTTTTATTCAGTTTACTTTTCTATTAAACTTCCTTTTTTATTTAATTTCCAAACAAATCGATAAAGTACAGTGGTTTCTGAATTGAACTTCCATTTTTAATTTTATGCAACTTTCATTTTTATTTTCATTCTACTTCCATTTTAATTGAATTTACTTTCCTATTAAACTTCTTTTTTATTTAATTTCCCAGTAGATCGTTAAGGTATAGTGGTTTCTGGATTGAACTTCCATTTTTTATTTTATGCAACTTTCATTTTTATTTTTATTTTACTTCCATTTTTAATCAATTTACTTTTCTATTAAACTTCCTTTTTTACTTAATTTCCAAATAGATCGTTAAGGTATAGTGGTTTCTGGAATGAACTTCCATTTTTAATTTTCTGCAACTTCCATTTTAATTTTTATTTAACTTCCTATTTTATTCAAGATTCTTTTCTACTCAACTTCCTTTTTTATTTAATTTCCAAATAGATCGTTAAGGTATAGTGGTTTTTGGATTGAACTTTCATTTTTAACTTTGTGCAACTTTCATTTTTATTTTTATTCAACTTCCATTTTTATTCAATTTACTTTTCTATTAAACTTCCTTTTTTATTTAATTTCCAAATAGATCGTTAAGGTAAAATGGTTTCTGGATTGAACTTCCATATTTAATTTTCTGCAACTTTCATTTTTATTTTTATTCAACTTCCATTTTTATTCAATTTCCTTTTCTATTAAACTTCTTTTTTTATTTAATTTCCAAATAGATCGTTATGGTATAGTGGTTTCTGGATTGAACTTCCATTTTTAGTTTTATGCAACTTTCATTTTTATTTTTATTCTACTTCCATTTTAATTCAATTTACTTTCCTCTTAAACATCCTTTTTTATTTATTTTCCTAATATATCGCTAAGGTATAGTGGTTTCTGGATTGAACTTCCATTTTTAATTTTATGCAACTATCATTTTTATTTATATCCTACTTCCATTTTTATTCAATTTACTTTTCTAGTAAACTTCCTTTTTTGTTTAATTTCAAAATAGATCGTTAAGGTATAGTGGTTTTTGGAATGAACTTCCATTTTTAATTTTCTGCAACTTCCATTTTTATTTTCATTTAACTTCCTTGTTTATTCAAATTTCTTTTCTACTCAACTTCCTTTTTCAATTAATTTCCAAATAGATCGTTAAGGTATAGTGGTTTTTGGATTGAACTTCCATTTTTAATTTTATGCAACTTTCATTTTTATTTTTATTCAACTTCCATTTTTATTCAATTTACTTTTCTATTAAACTTCCTTTTTTATTTAATTTCCAAATAGATCGTTAAGGTATATAGTGGTTTCTGGATTGAATTTCCATATTTAATTTTCTGCAACTTCCATTTTTATTTTTATTCCACTTCCATTTTTATTCAATTTACTTTTCTATTAAACTTCATTTTTTATTTAATTTCCAGATAGATCGTTAAGGTATAGTGGTTTCGGGATTGAACTTCCATATTTAATTTTCTGCAACTTTCATTTTTATTTTTATTCAACTTCCAATTTTGTTCAATTTACTTTTCTATTAAACTTCCTTTTTTATTTAATTTCCAAATAGATCGATAAGGTATAGTGGTTTCTGGATTGAACTTCCATTTTTAATTTTATTCAACTTTCATTTTTATTTTTATTCTACTTCCATTTTAATTAAATTTACTTTCCTATTAAACTTCCTTTTTTATTTAATTTCCATGTAGATCGTTAAGGTATAGTGGTTTCTGGATAGAACTTCCACTTTAAATTTTTTGCAACTTTCATTTTTATTTTTATTCTACTTCCATTTTTAATCAATTTACTTTCCTATTAAACTTCCTTTTTTATTTAATTTCCAAATAGATCCTTAAGGTATAGTGGTTTCTGGAATGAACTTCTATTTTTAATTTTCTGCAACTTCCATTTTTATTTTTATTTAACTTCCTTTTTTCTCCAAGTTTCTTTTCAACTCAACTTCCTTTTTTATTTAATTTCCAAATAGATCGTTAAGGTATAGTGGTTTCTATACTGAACTTCCATATTTAATTTTCTGCAACTTTTATTTTTATTTTTATTCAGCGTCCATTTTTATTCAGTTTACTTTTCTATTAAACTTCATTTTTTATTTAATTTCCAAATAGATCATTAAGGTATAGTGGTTTCTGGATTGAACTTCCATTTTTAATTTTATGCAACTTTCATTTTTATTTTTATTTTACTTCCATTTTTAATCAATTTACTTTTCTATTAAACTTCCTTTTTTATTTTATTTCCAAATAGATCGTTAAGGTATAGTGGTTTCTAGAACGAACTACCATTTTTAATTTTCTACAACTTCCATTTTTATTTTTATTTAACTTCCTTTTTTATTCAAGATTCTTTTCTTCTCAACTTCCTTTTTTATTTTATTTCCAAATAGATCGTTAAGGTATAGTGGTTTTTGGATTGAACTTCCATTTTTAATTTTATGCAACTTTTATTTTTATTTTTATTCAACTTCCATTTTTATTAAATTTACTTTTCTATTTGAGTTCCTTTTTTATTTAATTTCCAAATAGATCGTTCAGGTAAAGTGGTTTCTGGATTGAACTTCCATATTTAATTTTCTGCAACTTTCATTTTTATTTTTATTCAACTTCCATTTTTATTCAGTTTACTTTTCTATTAAACTACCTTTTTTATTTAATTTCCCAATAGATCGTTAACGTATAGTGGTTTCTGGATTGAACTTCCATATTTAATTTTCTGCAACTTTCATTTTTATTTTTATTCTACTTCCATTTTAATTCAATTTACTTTTCTATTAAACTTCCTTTTTTATTTAATTTCCAAAATAGATCGTTAAGGTATAGTGGTTTCTGGATTGAACTTCCATATTTAATTTTCTGCAACTTCCATTTTTATTTTTATTTAACTTCCTTTTTTATTCAAGATTCTTTTCTACTCAACTTCCTTTTTTATTTAATTTCCAAATAGATCGTTAAGGTATAGTGGTTTTTGGATTGAACTTCCATCTTTAATTTTACGCAACTTTCATTTTTATTTTTATTCAACTTCCATTTTTATTCAATTTACTTTTCTATTTTACTTCTTTTTTTATTTAATTTCCAAATAGATCGTTCCGGTAAAGTGGTTTCTGGATTGAACTTCCATATTTAATTTTCTGCAACTTTCATTTTTTTTTTATTCAACTTCCATTTTTATTCAGTTTACTTTTCTATTAAACTTCCTTTTTTATTTAATTTCCAAATAGATCGTTAACGTATAGTGGTTTTTGTATTGAACTTCCATATTTAATTTTCTGCAACTTTCATTTTTATTTTTATTCTACTTCCATTTTTATTCAATTTCCTTTTCTATTGAACTTCCTTTTTTATTTAATTTCCAAATAGATCGTTAACGTATAGTGGTTTCTGGATTGAACTTCCATATTTAATTTTTTGCAACTTTCATTTCTATTTTTATTCTACTTCCATTTTTAATCAATTTACTTTTCAATTAAACTTCCTTTTTTTTATTTAATTGCCAAATAGATCATTAAGGTATAGTGGTTTCTGGAATTAACGTCCATTTTTAATTTTCTGAAACTTCCGTTTTTATTTTTATTTAACTTTGTTTTTTGTTCAAGTTTATTTTCTACTCAACTACTTTTTTTATTTAATTTCCAAATAGATCGTTAAGGTATAGTGGTTTTTGGATTGAACTTCCATTTTTAATTTTATGCAACTTTCATTTTTAGTTTTGTTCAACTTCCATTTTAATTCAATTTACTTTCCTATTAAACTTCCATTTTTTTTTTAAAATTTCCAAGCAGATCGTTAAGGTATAGTGGTTTCTGGATTGAACTTCAATTTTTAATATTATGCAACTTTCATTTTTATTTTTATTTTATTTCCATTTTTAATCAATTTACTTTTCTATTCAACTTCCTTTTTTATTTAATTTCCAAATAGAACTTTAAGGTGTAGTGGTTTCTGGATTGAACTTCCATTTTTAATTTTCTGCAACTTCCATTTTTATTTTTATTTAACTTCCTTTTTCATTCAAGATTCTTTTCCACTCAACTTCCTTTTTTATTTAATTTCCAAATAGATCGTTAAGGTACTGTGGTTTTTGGATTGAACTTCCATTTTTATTTTTCTTCAACTTCCATTTTTATTCAATTTACTTTTCTATTAAACTTCCTTTTTTATTTTATTTCCAAATAGATCGTTAAGGTAAAGTGGTTTCTGGATTGAACTTCCATATTTAATTTTCTGCAACTTTCATTTTTATTTTTATTCAACTTCCATTTTTATTCAGTTTACTTTTCTATTGAACTTCCTTTTTTATTTAATTTCCAAATAGATCGTTAATGTATAGTGGTTTCTGGATTGAACTTCCACATTTATCTTTCTGCAACTTTCATTTTTATTTTTATTCTACTTCCATTTTAATTCAATTTACTTTCCTATTAAACTTCCTTTTTTTTATTTAATTTCCAAATAGATCGCTAAGGTATAGTGCTTTTTGAAATGAAGTTCCACTTTTAATTTTCTGGAACTTTCATTTTTATTTATATTCTACTTCCATTTTTATTGAATTTACTTTTCTATTGAACTTCCTTTTTTATTTAATTTCCAAATAGATCGTTAAGGTATAGTGGTTTCTGAAATGAAATTCCATTTTTAATTTTCTGCAACTTCCATTTTTATTTTTATTTAACTTCCTTTTATATTCATGTTTCTTTTCTACTCAACTTCTTTTTTTATTTAATTTCCAAATAGATCGTTAAAGTATAGTGGTTTCTGGAAGTGAACTTCCATTTTTAATTTTCTGCAACTTCCATTTTTATTTTTATTTAACTTCCTTTTACATTCAAGTTTCTTTTCTACTCAACTTCCTTTTTTATTTAATTTCCAAATAGATCGTTAAGGTATAATGGTTTTTGGATTGAACATCCATTTTTAATTTTCTGCAATTTTCATTTTTATTTTTATTCAACTCCCATTTTTATTCAATTTACTTTTCTATTAAACTTCTTTTTTTATTTAAGTTCCAAAGAAATCGTTAAGGTATAGTGGTTTCTGGAATGAACTTCCATTTTCAATTTTCTGCAACTTCCATTTTTATTTTTATTTAATTTCCTTTTTTATTCAAATTTCTTTCCTACTCAACTTCCTTTTTTATCTAATTTCCAAATAGATCGTTAAGGTATAGTGGTTTTTGAATTGGACTTTCATTTTTAATTATATTCAACTTTCATTTTTAATGTTATTCAACTTCCATTTTTATTCAATTTACTTTTCTATTAAACTTCCTTTTTTATTTAATTTCCAAATAGATCGTTAAGGTAAAGTGGTTTCTGGATTGAACTTCCATATTTATTTTTCTGCAACTTTCGTTTTTATTTTTATTCAACTTCCATTTTTATTCAATTTCCTTTTCTATTAAACTTCCTTTTTTATTTAATTTCCAAATAGATAGTTAAGGTATAGTGGTTTCTGGATTGAACTTCCATTTTTAATTTTTTGCAACTTTCATTTTTATTTTTTTTCTACTTCCATTTTAATACAATTAAACTTCCTTTTTTATTTAATTTCCAAATAGATCGCTACGGTATAGTGGTTTCTGGATTGAACTTCCATTTTTAATTTTGTGCAACTTTCATTTTTATTTATATTCTACTTCCATTTTTGTTCAATTTACTTTTCTATTAAACTTCATTTTTTATTTAATTTCCAAATAGATCGTTAAGGTAAAGTGGTTTCTGGATTGAACTTCCATTTTTAATTTTTTGCAACTTTCATTTTTATTTTTATTTAACTTCCTTTTTTATTCAAGTTTCTTTTCTACTCAACTTCCTTTTTATTTAATTTCCAAATAGATCGTTAAAGTATAGTGGTTTTTGAATTGAACTTGTATTTTTAGTTTATGCAACTTTCATTTTTATTTTCATTCAACTTCCATTTTTATTCAATTTACTTTTCTATTAAACTTCCTTTTTTATTTAATTTCCAAATAGATCGTTAAGGTAAAGTGGTTTCTGGATTGAACATCCATATTTAATTTTCTGCAACTTTCATTTTTATTTTTATTCAACTTCCATTTTTATTCAATTTCCTTTTCTATTAAACTTACTTTTTTATTTAATTTCCAAATAGATCGTTAAGGTATAGTGGTTTCTGTATTGAACTTCCATTTTTAATTTTATGCAACTTTCATTTTTATTTTTATTCTACTTCCATTTTAATTCAATTTAGTTTCCTATTAAACTTCCTTTTTTATTTAATTTCCAAATAGATCACTAAGGTATAGTGGTTTCTGGATTGAACTTCCATTTTTAATTTTCTGCAACTTTCATTTGTATTTATATTCCACTTCCATTTTATTCAATTTACTTTTCTATTAAACTTCCTTTTTATTTAATTTCCAAATAGATCGTTAAGGTATAGTGGTTTCTGGATTGAACGTCCATATTTAATTTTCTGCAACTTTCATTTTTATTTTTATTCAACTTTTATTTTTATTCAATTTCCTTTTCTATTAAACTTCCTTTTTTATTTAATTTCCAAATAGATCGTTAAGGTATTGTGGTTTCTGGATTGAACTTCCATTTTTAATTTTATGCAACTTTCATTTTTATTTTTATTCTGCTTCCATTTTAATTCAATTTACTTTCCTATTACACTTCCTTTTTTATTTAATTTCCAAATAGATCGCTAAGGTATAGTGGTTTACGGATTGAACTTCGATTTTTAATTTTGTGAAACTTTCATTTTTATTTATATGCTACTTCCATTTTTATTCAATTTACTTTTCTGTTAAACTTCCTTTTTTTTTTATTTTCCAAATAGATCGTTAAGGTATAGTGGTTTCTGCATTGAATTTCCATTTTTAATTTTATGCAACTTTCGTTTTTATTTTTATTTAACTTCTTTTTTTATTCAAGTTTCTTTTCTACTCGACTTCCTTTATTATTTAATTCCAAATAGATCGTGAAAATATAGTGGTTTTTGAATTGAACTTCCATTTTTAGTTTTATGCAACTTTCATTTTTATTTTTATTCAATTTCCATTTTTAATCAATTTACTTTTCTATTAAACTTCCTTTTTTATTTAATTACCAAATAGATCATTAAGGTATAGTGGTTTCTGGAATGAACTTCCATTTTTAATTTTCTGCAACTTCCATTTTTATTTTTATTGAACTTCCTTTTTTGTTCAAGTTTCTTTTCTACTCAACTTCCTTTTTTATTTATTTTCCAAATAGACCGTTAAGGTATAGTGGTTTCTGGATTGAACTTCCATATTTATTTTTCTGCAACTTTCATTTTTATTTTTATTCAACTTCCATTTTTATTCAGTTTACTTTTCTATTAGACTTCCTTTTTTATTTAATTTCCAAATAGATCATTAAGGTATAGTGGTTTCTGTATTGAACTTCCATTTTTAATTTTATGCAACTTGCATTTTTATTTTTATATTACTTCCATTTTTAATCAATTTACTTTTCTATTAAACTTCCTTTTTTATTTAATTTCCCAATAGATCGTTAAGGTATAGTGGTTTCTGGAATGAACTACCATTTTTAATTTTCTGCAACTTCCATTTTTATTTTTATTTAACTTCCTTTTTTATTCAAGATTCTTTTCTACTCAACTTCCTTTTTTCTTTAATTTCCAAATAGATCGTTAAGGTATAGTGGTTTTTGGATTGAACTTCCATTTTTAATTTTATGCAACTTTCTTTTTTATTTTTATTCAACTTCCATTTTTATTCAATTTACTTTTCTATTAAACTTCCTTTTTTATTTAATTTCCAAATAGATCGTTCAGGTAAAGTGGTTTCTGGATTGAACTTCCATATTTAATTTTCTGAAACTTTTACTTTTATTTTTATTCAACTTCCATTTTTATTCAGTTTACTTTTCTATTAAACTTCCTTTTCTATTTAATTTCCAAATAGATCGTTAACGTATAGTGGTTTCTGGATTGAACTTCCATATTTTATTTTCTGCAACTTTCATTTTTATTTTTATTCTACTTCCATTTTTATTCAATTTACTTTTCTATTAAACATCCTTTTTTATTTAATTTCCAAATAGATTGTTAAGATATAGTGGTTCCTAGATTGAACTTCCATATTTAATTTTATGCAACTTTCATTTTTATTTTTATTTTACTTCCATTTTTAATCAATTTACTTTTCTATTAAACTTCCTTTTTTATTTAATTTCCAAATAGATCGTTAAGGTATAGTGGTTTCTGGAATGAACTACCATTTTTAATTTTCTGCAACTTTCATTTTTATTTTTATTCTACTTCCATTTTTATTCAATTTACTTTTCTATTAAACTTCCTTTTTTATTTAATTTCCAAATAGATCGTTAAGGTATAGTGGTTTCTAGATTGAACTTCCATTTTTAATTTTATGCAACTTCCATTTTTATTTTTATTTAACTTCCTTTTTTATTTTGATTTTGCTTCTATTTTAATTCAATTTACTTTCCTATTAAACTTTCTTTTTTATTTAATTTCCAAATAGATCGCTAAGGTATAGTGGTTTCTGAATTGAACTTCCATTTTTAATTTTCTGCAACTTTCATTTTTATTTATATTCTACTTCCATTTTTATTTAATTTACTTTTCTATTAAACTTCCTTTTTTTATTTAATTTCCAAATAGATCGTTAAGGTATAGTGGTTTCTGGAATGAACTTCCATTTTTATTTTTATTTAACTTCCTTTTATATTCATGTTTCTTTTCTACTCAACTTCCTTTTTTATTTAATTTCCAAATAGATCGTTAAGGTATAGTGGTTTTTGGATTGAACTTCCATTTTTAATTTTATGCAACTTTCATTTTTATTTTTATTCTACTTCCATTTTTATTCAATTTACTTTTCTATTAAACTTCCTTTTTTATTTAATTTCCAAATAAATCGTTAAGGTATAGTGGTTTCTGGAATGAACTTCCACTTTTAATTTTCTGCAACTTCCATTTTTATTTTTATTTAACTTCCTTTTTTATTCAAGTTTTTTTCTACTCAACTTCTGTAACGCCCTCAGAAATAAACCCATTAAATATATATATATATCATCAACATGCAATGTTAAAAAGGGAACAATTCATTATAACATTCATCAGAGTCTTACAAACTAGAAACATTACATGTAACATCAAATTAAATGCCCTACGGGCTTACATCTTTCCAAGCCAACACTTGGACACAAAAGTATGAGTTCTAACTCAAATACAAATAAAGCCCTAGGCTTGAGTGTTTACATGTACTAACAAATAAAAACAAATAACTAAAAATAGTCTTCAAGATCCAAGTCCTTCCAAGCTAGGTCCTTGGAGGTAGCTTATCACCTGAAGCTGAAAATGATGTTCCCATATAGGGTGAGCCACAGCCTAGTAGAAATATACTAAACCAAATATAAGCATTGATTAAAGCAATAGCATTCAATAGATGGATAACCAAGATAATCAATTACATCATTTTACAGTCTCATGACACTATTGTCTAAGACACGTTTTACTTTCCAACTTTATCAATATGGCTTAGCACCTGGCCAAACTTACAACAGTGAACTATATATATATATATCATATTCACATTCTTCCAATGTCAACAAACAGATGAGACTCAGGCTCAAATCAAAACACTTCATACTTCCAATTTGATACACATTTTAGTGCTGTATCAATAAAAACACTTCAATATAAATAAGCACACATAAAAGTGATGCTAATGGAGTCCATCCCCTATCTCCTCCCAAACAAAATCCGGTTTAGAGGTCCATCCCCTATCTTTCCCTAAACCGTGGAGTACATCCCCTATCTCCTCCCACACAAAACAATGTATGTAAACACATAACATATACAACACAATCAATACACATAATGTCTGTATTAATTCAGCAGTCAAAATTGATGACTTAATCAATGATTAGTTTCAGTTATCCCTAATCCACATGCAGTGTCTACAACAATCACGACTATCCTCCACCGATAGCCCAAAACAGTTATTTCTAAACTGAAAATAAATATATCAACAATTCAATAGGCGAGTGATTTAAATTATCCAACTACACCATTTAATCAATGTATTCCTCAATTCCATGAATTTATCCATATTTCCCCAATTTCCTTAAATTAATTATACAAATTAATTCATTAATACAACTAGGGTTTTTTCCAAAATTACCAAAGTACCCCCACATATCAAAATACTAAAACTCAGAACAAAACTTATAAGATGGAGTAGGAAATCCCTACCTCAAAGAAAATAACCCGAATGGAGAAGATAGAGATGAATACCCAAATTCCAATGTGCCCCAAATCACTAAATGTTCAAATTAAATGGAAGCCTTCGACTTACTCTATCTTTTTAATAAAGGATCTAAGGTAGAAACTCACTCTAAGTAGATCAATCCTAAGAGAGAAGGTGTGTAGAGGGAGAGAGAACTCGTAACTAGGGTTTTGGAATATGAAAGTGTATGAAAAACTGATCTGAAACACGCTGCTGCCTATTTAAACCTAACAGGCTTGCTCGAGCGAAGACTTGGTCGCTCGAGCGACCAGACACACGAAAACCTCGCTCGAGCAAAGAACAGCTCGCTCGAGCCAAAACTACAATGCTTCAGGTCTGCAACCCAGCATCACGCTCGAGCGACAGAATGCTCGCTCGAGCGAGGAACTCGAAAACATACACGTCGCTCGCTCGAGCGAAGAAAATCTCGCTCGAGTGAATAAGCACTGCCCTCAGGTCTAAACCAGACGCAATCGCTCGCTCGAGCAAAGCAAATCTGGATCGAGCCAGAAGACACAAAAACAAACCTCGCTCGAGCGACCGAATCCTGGCTCGAGCGACTAACCCAAAAACTGGACAGCAACACTTGGTTTATGAACCCAACCAACCTGAAACAAACCTGCCCAACACATCCTATAACTCCAAATGAGAAAATAAAGGACGACAACAACAAATATACAATGACAGAATAAACGGAACCCAAGTCCGGATACAATAATCAAATGGGAAAAGACCGGGGTCGCTATAACCTCCCCCCCTTAAAAGAATTTCGTCCCCGAAATTAAGCATAAGTTTTTGAAAACAGGTTTTTTTTTTTTTTTTTATCATATGACAATTCAATAGTAAACAACTTGACCAAAACTGGTCATTTCATCTCTTATCAAGAAGCATCTCATAATGTGTATATAAAACAACATATATTTCAGCCTGCATTACTATTATGCATTATTCCTTTCAATGTTACCAATTCCCATATCATATTCAATTGCATGATATATACAACTCATTCAACAATGTAATCAACATATGCAATGTTACACTAAACTTCTATAATGAAGCAAGTTTCAAGATACACCCATTTACCAAAACATACTCAATGTTTTACAACTTAAGACATATGTAAGGCTCTTAAGTTCAACAATATTACAAAATCTAAATACAAGATTACAAATCGATAAACATGTCCGGGTATTTTTCGCGAACTTCCAACTCACGTTCCCAAGTGGCTTCCTCCACTCCATGATGTTTCCACAAAAATTTGACCAAAGGGATGGTTTTGCCTCGCAAAACTTGATCCCGCCTATCCAAGACCCGAATTGGTCTCTCCTCATACGAGACATCCTCATCAACCACTAAATCGGTCCAATCCAACACATGTGATGGATCCGGCTCATACTTTCGAAGCATACTCACATGAAACACGTCATGTACTCCGAACAACTGTGGTGGTAAAGCTAAACGATAAGCAGCCTCGCCAATCCTCTCAAGGATCTCAAAAGGACCAATGAACCGAGGGGACAACTTCTCGCTCTTCCCAAACCTCATCAATCCCCGTCTAGGTGATATCTTCAGAAAGACATGATCACCCACCTCAAACACCAAAGGTCTCCTCCTACGGTCGGCATAAGATTTCTGACGACTCTGTGCTGTAACAAGCCTCTTACAGATAAGCTCAACTTTCTCCGTCGTTTCCCTCACCAACTCCGGACCCAACAGAGGTGCATCACCCACCTCGGCCCAACAAACAGGAGATCTACACGGTCGGCCATACAAGGCCTCAAATGGTGCCATACCGATACTAGACTGGAAACTGTTGTTGTAGGCAAACTCTACTAATGGCAAGTGCCTCTCCCACGACCCACTAAAGTCTAGAACACAACCTCGAAGCATATCCTCAAGGATCTGAATAGTACGCTCGGACTGCCCGTCAGTCTGAGGATGATAAGCCGTGTTAAAGGTCAATTTAGTACCTAAGGCACTCTGCAAACTCTGCCACAACCTAGCAGTAAAACGAGGATCTCAAACACACTCTTAGGCTGTGCCCAATCTTGCACCGCCTCAGTCTTGGATGTATCAACAGACACTCCTTCCCCAGAAACGACATGGCCTAAGAACTTGACCTCTTCTAGCCAGAACTCACACTTCTCAAACTTAGCATAAAGCTTATGGGCTCTAAGTAACTCAAGCACCACTCTCAAGTGTTCCTTGTGCTTCTCCTCAGAAGGTGAATAGATAAGGATGTCGTCCACGAAGACGACTACAAAACAATCTAAAAATTCCCGGAATATTCGGTTCATCAAATCCATAAAAACTGCCGGTGCATTGGTGAGCCCAAATGGCATCACCAGAAACTCATAGTGGCCATACCGTGTACGGAATGCCGTCTTCGGAATATCCTCCTCCCTGACTCTTAACTGATGATAACTCGATCTCAAGTCTATCTTCGAGAAACAACGGGAACCTTTCAACTAATCGAACAGATCATCTATACGAGGCATAGGGTACTTATTCTTAACCGTAGCCCGATTCAATTTCTGGTAATCTATACAAAGTCTCAAAGCACCACCTTTCTTTTTAACAAAGAGGGCCGGTGCTCCCCACGGCGAAACACTAGGACGTATATAGCCCTTGTCTAGTAACTCCTGGAGCTGAATCTTCAACTCAACTAACTCGGCTGGGGCAAAACGATAAGGTGCCATAGAAATCGACGCCGTGCCGGGCACTAGGTCAATAGAGAATTCAATCTCTCGATGCGGTGGCAAACCAACAAGATCCTCAGGAAAGACGTCTGAGTACTCACAAACCACCCTTGGCAACACAATCTGAGTCTCATTGTCACGACCCGAACCCGCCCCTATGGGTTAAGGACATGACCGGCCAGTAATCCTGTGATTACCTACGGCCTCAGACTGATACAGACGTAACTTGTCAGAGTAAAGGGGCCAAACGGAAGCAAAAATTTAAAAACTTTGTCCATAGAGTCGTGCTTATATGCACGTCAAACAAACCATGCTCAGATACGTTAATAACCCACGTCAAAAGTACAGTTTCACAAAATTCATTACAGACAGGATCAACCAAAACGAGTCAACCTATGACAGACTATTTACAGATATACATAAAGTCCTTGCCGGCATGACAAAACATAATTACTTAGCAAAAAGGCAAGGGTAGGTCTCAAGAGTGAGACGCAAGGCTGACTTCCTCAAAACTCAGATTTTTCCTAGCGGACTTCACTGGGGCTGGGTTTGGACTTCCCTTGGCTCACCTACAAACACATGAATGAGCGTGAGCGATAGCCCAGTGAATAATATCAAATGCAGAAATTACATAACAATGTAGAACAACATGTTCCAAACGGTCTTGGGCCCAATTCATACACCTATTCATGGCAAAACGGCCTTCGGCCCATTCACTTGTGTCGAAACGGCCTTCGGCCCATTCATTTCTGTCAGAATGGCCTTCGGCCTACTCGTTCATGTCAAAACGACCTTCGGCCTACTCATTCATGTCAAAACGGCCTTTGGCCTACTCGTTCATGTCAAAACGACCTTCGGCCTACTCATTCATGCCAGAACGGCCTTTGGCCTACTCGTTCATATCAAAACGACCTTCGGCCTACTCATTCATGCCAGAACGGCCTTTGGCCTACTCGTTCATATCAAAACGACCTTCGGCCTACTCATTCATATCAAAACGACCTTCGGTCCATTCACTTATATCAAAACGACCTTTGGTCCATCCATTCATTCCTATCAGACTCTTGTCCACAATCCCAATTAACAACTCATAAAGTTTAAGGGAATAAACAATTGGACATTGACAAGCTTTCGAATATTGACATTACTCACAGTGATCGGCTTGTGGATTCGCCCTGGAGCTTGACCCTACACATTCCATGAACACAGAAGGGTCATTAACAATTCAATCCGTTCCTTAATTCACTTATTCCTCTTTAGGCTTTATTCTTAACTCATTAACTCATTTATAATGTTTAACACACGCCTAAGAGTGATTACAAGTGAAAGAGAACGGAAAACGAAACACAGAACGCATGAGCAAAATTCCAGAAATTAGGGTCCCCGCTCGAGCGTCAATTTACCCGCTCGAGCGGACCCTCAAGGCCTGCAAAAGTACTGGTTGCATGAAAAATACGCTCGAGCGTTAAATAGGGCGCTCGAGCGGAAGGCTTGTCAAAATAGCTCCCACGCTCGAGCGTCGACTTCCACGCTCGAGCGGGAACCATGTTTGCAGAAAATGCTGGGAGCTCGATTTCTTCGCTCGAGCGTCACTTAACCCGCTCGAGCGGACATCAAAAATCTGGGTTTTCCAGATTGAGTTCTTGAGCTTCATCTCGACATTCAAAGGCTCTAAATGCATGATTTCGGCCCAAACTTCACATAATCATATACCAACATGGTACAAACATAGAATTACAACATCTTGAAGCTCAATTTCATAATTTATTTACATGCATGGCTCATTTTCCACCAACTCATTACCAATGTAACCATTTCATGCATTCAAAGCTCATATCTTCTCAATTTGTACATGCATGTGATGGATTAGCCACATTCTCAACTTAGATAACACAAATGGTGATCAAGACATGAGTTTCCTTTAATATTTCACATGGGTTATACACATTTGTGCTCAAACATGCAAATTTCAAAGTATTTCTTACATGCATGCACATATTAAGCTTCAATTCAACAAACACAACTCAACTTCATTACAATCTTGTTCTTGATCACCAAGATAGCTTGGACATGCACAAAATTACAATTATAATCCAAGAATCACTCACCTAGGAGCTTGATTCTCACAATCTATGATCAAATCTTGAATTAGACTTCCAATCTCCAAGTTTCAAGACCAAAGTTGCATAATCCCTCTTTCTCCCTCCCTATAGTCGGCTCTCCCTCTCAAATTGAGTTCGAGAATCAGCCAAAATAAGCTAAGGGAGAGAAATAAGGTGTAGTGCTCAAATATATTAAGTCCCACTAAGTCAATATAATAATATAAAATAATGGGGTACTTAATTTATCATTTCAATCAGTTTAAATTGACCAGAATCAATTTCCAATTAAATTTCACCGTAGGCTCTAAAAATTATCCCAACCACAATGGCGTAATCGATTTCGGGTTCTGTGGCCGATAAGGCCCTCAATTAAATCTCCAAAGCTGATTATTCAAACAGATATTCCTACGGTGAACAGATAGAACTTCAAACCACATATTTTCACATAGTAGAACACAAAATCATATCAAAATACATAATCACATCATGTTAAGGACCAATTAACATATTACGGAACAGGGGTATTACAGTCTTCCCCCCTTTAGGAAGTTTGGTCCTCTAAACTTAATTTACCTGTAGCCGAAAATAATTCGGAATACTTTCTTATTCAACGGTTCCATTTCTTTTTGATAGCCACTTACTTAGCCCCAAAGTCAAACAAAACTCAGTTCTTACTCAGTCAGAGACTTACCTTTTCTTCCATACAAGGCCTATATGGTGCCATACCGAAACTAGAGTGTAAGCCGTCGTCGTGAGCAAGGTCTGCCAACGATGGATAGATCTTTCCAATTCCTCGAAAATCTAAAGTACACATTTGGAGCATTTCTCCCAGAGTCTAACAAGTTCTTTCTGATCATACGTCAATTTGCGGATGGAAAAACAGCGCCGAATCATAATTCAGTTTCGTATCAAATTCGTAATTTGTCCAGATCATATACAGAAATCATAAGTCATGATTAAGTTTACGTGACACATCCATTAGCATTAACAGAACAGAACAGAACAGAACAGAACAGAACAGAACATATACACGTGAGGTTACGAATAACCAGTTTCATAAGGGAACCTTCGGGTCCGGATAACATAACAGAACAGAAGCTGAGCCCCCCATTGCCTCTTGAAGGCTTTTTAGAATTCAAACACATTTTAGAATTTCTGTCTAAACAATAGATACTGGGACCCCATACAACCGAGCGATCTTATCGATGTAAACAGTGGCTAGTCTACAAGCATCATACAAAATTTTATAGGGAGAAATGGGCAACTTCAATAATTTTACCTACAATAGCCCAAATGGGACTTACACCTTGGGTACTCAAGGTAGCCCCACAACGAAACTCGTAGCCACATATTCCCATTTCCATTCCAAAATGGGGAGAGGTTGAAGTAGTCCCGCCACTATCTGAAATTCAACTTCGACCTGTTGGCACCGAAAAATATTTAGACATATTCACCAACTGACCTCTTCAAGGTAGGTCACCAACATATTTATTTCAATGTCAGCTAACTTTATCACAGAAGTTCGGTCTATTCCGTGTCACAAAAGTTCAATTCATTCTTCAATAATTCCCCAATTCACGATCTGATTCGGTATTTAGTCCAGTGGCTCATCACAATTATCCAAGGTCAATTAAAAGTCTTCAGGAATATAAGGTGGATCCAGATACTGATTCCCGAAACAACAAAGATAACATCGAAGTAATTACCCACACAATACACATAGTCCAGACATCCCCGTAATACTGATTGTAAAGTACAATAACATCGAAGCAGGCAATTTCTGACATAATACACGTGTTCTCAATTCATTCAACAGTTTACAGTTCACAATTCAGTTCAATATTCAATTCCCTGTTCTATCGAGTCTTTCCACATTATCTGATAGTCATCAAAAGCATAAACCTCCATAATGGCAAAGGTAGTATCAAAAGAGTCAATCACATGTTAAGCAAAATTTACACATCCTCAGGGCCCCAATTACAGAATATAATGGCGCTGGGCAGGCATTCACAAGGTGTACTGAATTCGCACACTTATGGATAATCAGGATTTTTCAAAGCTTCTTGGATGTCTGTAACATCTGCATAATACCAAAGGATGACATTCCGGACAAAACAAAGGAATAATCGTCTCGGAATCAAGCACACCTGTTCACAACCGTCGGTGGCCGACTCGAGATCGATTAGTCAAACCCACCCGTACGAAACCGTCGGTGGCAAAAGGTATCTCGATCAAAGGTGCTACATAGGCTTAACGTCCCCTAGCACGAAAGGACGCCCCAAGAATGTCATCATCAGTCCCCATAGCATCAAACCAACCAGGATGGGACAATACACAAGCATCGTTCCTTAAGACACCCAATCACGGGATTTGTACAATTCAGTTCATCTATAACACATATGTCCTCACTAGTTGAAGGTTGGTTCTCAATGGTGTTCATAGGTAGATCAATCTATTGATAGCCCACAAAAGGTCTTTCAAATAAGTCAAGCACTCTAAACGGGTTCAGGTTTTGGGTCCATCAGTTTTCCTGCCAATAATAATCTGGTCATTTATTCATAGACAATTCTTAACCCCCTTTTACAAAATCAACTTTGATAGAGGTTCTTATCAATCAACCCAAGCAAAGGTCTTGTCAGATTAAATCAAACAAAGGTCCCGTCAAATTATATCCAATGAGGGTTCTATCGGGTCAATTCAGACAAAGGTTCTATTGGATCAAGTCAGATAGAAGTTTTCTCAAATAGGGTACATTTGATTCTGTAAAGCTCACTTCGTTTGTTTAGGCACATGGCTGATAGTTTCACAACTGCCCTAAATTTATTAGTTCTCAGGGTCGTATCAGAATCATTCATCACAACTGTTCATATCAAAGTGTTTCGGATCACGTACAATACGGTATTGTCCACATAAGTTCAGGTATAGTTACATAAGCATGCAAGTGTTCATATCAAGAGGTACGTATCATAATCAGTATAACAGTTCCCAAACGGGGCATATCCTCCAATGAATACAGTCTCGATCATGTGGGTCTAACCAATCTAGATACACATGCAGCAGATATGAAATATATGCCGATCCGAATCAAATAATATCCCAAGCGAAGATGTACAAATGTACTAATTCAGAATCAATCAACACATAAGCATTCATTTATAAACAGTATAGATACCTGGGATAATGGTTACAACATTCTGAGTGCTTTCTGGGATGAGTGTGATTACTCCATCCTGAGTAGCAATTCCTACCACTGGTACGAATTTAGCCAAGGCAGAGGATTCATTCACATTTCGTTCAATCCGGGGACAGTTCCTTGCCATATGGTCCATTTTACCATATCTATAACGAGCCCCAGAAGTCTGATAACAAACTCTTCGGTGTTTCTCACACTGGTGGTGGCAAAGGTTCTTGCCGTAGCGGCAACTGACGCTGTTGTCTCAAGATCCCTGCCAATTCTTGTACTACCTTTTCCAGACTATCAAGTCGGGCTGTGGAAGAACCTTCCAACCCGTATGCCCTTAATTTGCCCATACTCTACACAAATTCTTATCAAACTTTACCAAATACTGGGATGCCCAATACGAAATTAAACACAAAATCACATGAGTACATTCGCACATAGGCACATTGTTATATTCTTCTTTCACATATCGTACGCAATTAATCACTTACGTAACAGATAATTGCATATTTATCAAATATCGCATGCTGAACATTTACTAAGTAATTATACACTCAAATCATGTTCATATTCCACATAGACACCCATTGGCAGAATCGGATGCACATAAACAACCTTTCGTGATTCATATATTCATGTATGTGCATTATATCAAAACAACCTTGTTGTACACATTAGTGTAACAATTCATATCTCATATTCCAATCATGTGTGGTACTTCCTTTAGCATAACATAACATATTGGTCAAGCATAACAAGTTCCATAATGGAACCTCCGGTACTGAGTAGCAGATCTCATACATAGGCCACGGTATTGTTTCCCCCGGGCGAGGGCCTCATGACCATAAGCCACAGTATTATGTCCCCTGGGCGAGGGCCTCCGCTAAGGATACCACAATTATGTTCAAAGAGAATTTGAGCAACCACGTATACTAAACATAGCATCTCAGAGAATTTGTCATTTCATATCATCAGGAAATAATTGAGGCTAAACACAACCTTATAGAGTTCTCATTCACTATCTGATTAAACTTGCATTATACTCTATACAAAATATTCACAAGTATGCATATACAAAGGAGTACATATATTTAAATAATTGCAATGCGAGTAGTTCACAAACTTATATCACATCATTACTCAAATCGAAACACTTAAGCATATTCTTGATGCTTTCAAGGTTCATATCAAAATAGTTAAGCATTATTATCAATGCTTCCAATTTCATGTTAATGCATCCTAGATCTCATCTAGACGCTTATTGCTCTTTTTGGACAAGTGTGTCAGTTATTAACTCGTGCTCTGATACCACTCTGTCACGACCCGAACCCGCCCCTATGGGTTAAGGACATGACCGGCCAGTAATCCTGTGATTACCTACGGCCTCAGACTGATACAGACGTAACTTGTCAGAGTAAAGGGGCCAAACGGAAGCAAAAATTTAAAAACTTTGTCCATAGAGCCGTGCTTATATGCACGTCAAACAAACCATGCTCAGATACGTTAATAACCCACGTCAAAAGTACAGTTTCACAAAATTCATTACAGACAGGATCAACCAAAACGAGTCAACCTATGACAGACTATTTACAGATATACATAAAGTCCTTGCCGGCAAGACAAAACATAATTACTTAGCAAAAAGGCAAGGGTAGGTCTCAAGAGTGAGACGCAAGGCTGACTTCCTCAAAACTCGGATTTTTCCTAGCGGACTTCACTGGGGCTGGGTTTGGACTTCCCTTGGCTCACCTACAAACACATGAATGAGCGTGAGCGATAGCCCAGTGAATAATATCAAATGCAGAAATTACATAACAATGTAGAACAACATGTTCCAAACGGCCTTGGGCCCAATTCATACACCTATTCATGGCAAAACGGCCTTCGGCCCATTCACTTGTGTCGAAACGGCCTTCGGCCCATTCATTTCTGTCAGAATGGCCTTCGGCCTACTCGTTCATGTCAAAACGACCTTCGGCCTACTCATTCATGTCAAAACGGCCTTTGGCCTACTCGTTCATGTCAAAACGACCTTCGGCCTACTCATTCATGCCAGAACGGCCTTTGGCCTACTCGTTCATATCAAAACGACCTTCGGCCTACTCATTCATGCCAGAACGGCCTTTGGCCTACTCGTTCATATCAAAACGACCTTCGGCCTACTCATTCATATCAAAACGACCTTCGGTCCATTCACTTATATCAAAACGACCTTTGGTCCATCCATTCATCCTATCAGACTCTTGTCCACAATCCCAATTAACAACTCATAAAGTTTAAGGGAATAAACAATTGGACATTGACAAGCTTTCGAATATTGACATTACTCACAGTGATCAGCTTGTGGATTCGCCCTGGAGCTTGACCCTACACATTCCATGAACACAGAAGGGTCATTAACAATTCAATCCGTTCCTTAATTCACTTATTCCTCTTTAGGATTTATTCTTAACTCATTAACTCATTTATAATGTTTAACACACGCCTAAGAGTGATTACAAGTGAAAGAGAACGGAAAACGAAACACAGAACGCATGAGCAAAATTCCAGAAATTAGGGTCCCCGCTCGAGCGTCAATTTACTCGCTCGAGCGGACCCTCAAGGCCTGCAAAAGTACTGGTTGCATGAAAAATACGCTCGAGCGTTAAATAGGGCGCTCGAGCGGAAGGCCTGTCAAAATAGCTCCCACGCTCGAGCGTCGACTTCCACGCTCGAGCGGGAACCATGTTTGCAGAAAATGCTGGGAGCTCGATTTCTTCGCTCGAGCGTCACTTAACCCGCTCGAGCGGACATCAAAAATCTGGGTTTTCCAGATTGAGTTCTTGAGCTTCATCTCGACATTCAAAGGCTCTAAATGCATGATTTCGGCCCAAACTTCACATAATCATATACCAACATGGTACAAACATAGAATTACAACATCTTGAAGCTCAATTTCATAATTTATTTACATGCATGGCTCATTTTCCACCAACTCATTACCAATGTAACCATTTCATGCATTCAAAGCTCATATCTTCTCAATTTGTACATGCATGTGATGGATTAGCCACATTCTCAACTTAGATAACACAAATGGTGATCAAGACATGAGTTTCCTTTAATATTTCGCATGGGTTATACACATTTGTGCTCAAACATGCAAATTTCAAAGTATTTCTTACATGCATGCACATATTAAGCTTCAATTCAACAAACACAACTCAACTTCATTACAATCTTGTTCTTGATCACCAAGATAGCTTGGACATGCACAAAATTACAATTATAATCCAAGAATCACTCACCTAGGAGCTTGATTCTCACAATCTATGATCAAATCTTGAATTAGACTTCCAATCTCCAAGTTTCAAGACCAAAGTTGCATAATCCCTCTTTCTCCCTCCCTATAGTCGGCTCTCCCTCTCAAATTGAGTTCAAGAATCAGCCAAAATAACCTAAGGGAGAGAAATAAGGTGTAGTGCTCAAATATATTAAGTCCCACTAAGTCAATATAATAATATAAAATAATGGGGTACTTAATTTATCATTTCAATCAGTTTAAATTGACCAGAATCAATTTCCAATTAAATTTCACCGTAGGCTCTAAAAATTATCCCAACCACAATGGCGTAATCGATTTCGGGTTCTGTGGCCGATAAGGCCCTCAATTAAATCTCCAAAGATGATTATTCAAACAGATATTCCTACGGTGAACAGATAGAACTTCAAACCACATATTTTCACATAGTAGAACACAAAATCATATCAAAATACATAATCACATCATGTTAAGGACCAATTAACATATTACGGAACAGGGGTATTACACTCATCATCCTCACTAATCGAAAGGTTAGCAAGTAGACCATTAAGCTCACTCCGTCCTCGCGGAACATACCCCAGAAAATGAAAATACTCTCCGCTCACGGTACAACAAGTGACCCTCTGGCGGTAGCAATCAATAACTGCCCGGTATGACGATAACCAGTCCATACCCAAAATAACATCGAAGCCCCTCATAGGCATAACTACAAAGAAAAATGGGATTCTATGATAATCAACCTCTATATCACAACCCCTAACACCTTGTTTCAAAATCAATTCACCCCCAAGAGGTGACACTACACAAATAGGAGATGCTAACTGTGCTAACTCCAACTCCAAAACAGATGCAAATGCAGCAGACACAAAGGAATGAGATGCACCCGTATCAATCAAAACACTAGCAACCGAGTTGCAAAACAAGAAGGTACCTCTCACAACCGATGGAGCCGGTACGAGATCCTGCGCAGTAACAGCATACACGCGCCCAGACGACCTCTGATCAACTTGCTCACCCCTAGGAGCATAAGACTGCTGCACCGACTGGGACGATGAAGCCCCCTGATTGGCCCTCGAGGCCTGACCTGACTGAGCTGGCTGCTGACCCTGAATCTGCCTCAAACTAGATGCACCAGGTGTGCCACCCAACTGCGGGCAATACCTCTTCATATGCCTTGGCTGACCACACTGATAACACGAGAGTGGCTGGCCTCTCCCCTGACTCTGGCTCTGAGATCGAGCCGAAGAAGATGCTGCTCTCTGTATTCCTTCCCTCTGAGGACAAACTGGAGACTTGTGGCCCAGCTGACCACACTTGAAGCAAGTGATGTCTCCCTGACTGCCTTTTCCCGAACTAGCACTCGGCACAGGAAAAGTCGATCTAGAAAAGCTACCCTGAGACTGTTGAGGATTAAAACCCTTCTGTCTCCTACCATCACTCTGACCATCCTGACTCCTCTTGGAGCCCTTCTGTCCTTCCTCCTCCTCCTGCATCATGTTTTCCATGTGGGCTGCAGCATCAACCATGCGCCCATAATCCCGAATCATAGTTCCCCCAACTCTCAGCTTGAGGCCACGCCTCAACTTCTTCTCGAACTCAATACAACGGCGTTCCTCAGACGCCACCAACTCAGGTGCAAACCTGGACAAACTAGTAAATGCAGCCTTAAACTCAGCCACTGAAGAACTCGACTGCTTAAGCTGGCAGAACTGGTCTCTCAGCTTCTCCCTAACTGCTGGAGATAAGAACTTTTCCTGGAAAGCATTCACAAAAGCCTCCCATGTACCTCCTATACGACCCTTAGTAAACTTCCACCACTGACCCGCATCCCCTTTCAATTGGAAAGATGCCAAGGTCACTTTCAACCCCTCGTCTTCGATGCCAAGCATCTCAAACGTCTTCGTTGTCTGTTCGAGCCATTCATCTACCTTAAGCGGCTCTTTAGGATCACCCACAAATTCATCCGGATTAGACCGAAAGAACTCCCTCTTCAGAAAGGAAGGTCCTGCATCTGCAGCAACATCCCGAGCTTGATTCTCAGCTCTGAGAATGCCTACTGACTCCCTGAATGCCCCTGCTATCTCTCGGGCTAGAGCGCCCATAGCCTGCTGGCCTACTGGCTCGGCCACATTGGCCTGGCCAATTCCCTCCTGAACTGCTGGAATCTCCTCTGGCACAGGCACCTCCTGCCTACCCGGCCTACCACGCCTACCGCGTCCTCGTCCTCGTCCTGACATCCTAATAAAGGAAACAAAGACGTTAGCACATTAATAAATGTGCTGAAGCTAAACACTCGAGTCCTAATGCATTGGACAACAATAATTCATTCCACGTAAGCACATAATCACATAAGCACCTACGAATTTCATTCCCGGATAATGATAGTCCCAATGCGTTACTATAGTTCCGGTTGGAAGCAGCAGTGATCAAGTGCCTTTCCAACAAGACTACTAGAAACTCAAGGGTCCAATCAACATCCTAGGAACTACATTCCATACCCACATAATCACATAAACATATAACCTTACACTAAGTCTCTATCAAACGAGACGAACCCATTGTGATACTAATCACTTCCCACGTACCCAAAGTATTCAAACCCGGTACGCTCTGATACCAAGTTGTAACGCCCTCAGAAATAAACCCATTAAATATATATATATCATCAACATGCAATGTTAAAAAGGAAACAATTCATTATAACATTCATCAGAGTCTTACAAACTAAAAACATTACATGTAACATCAAATTAAATGCCCTACGGGCTTACATCTTTCCAAGCCAACACTTGGACACAAAAGTATGAGTTCTAACTCAAATACAAATAAAGCCCTAGGCTTGAGTGTTTACATGTACTAACAAATAAAAACAAATAACTAAAAATAGTCTTCAAGATCCAAGTCCTTCCAAGCTAGGTCCTTGGAGGTAGCTTATCACCTGAAGCTGAAAATGATGTTCCCATATAGGGTGAGCCATAGCCCAGTAGAAATATACTAAACCAAATATAAGCATTGATTAAAGCAATAGCATTCAATAGATGGATAACCAAGATAATCAATTACATCATTTTACAGTCTCATGACACTATTGTCTAAGACACGTTTTACTTTCCAACTTTATCAATATGGCTCAGCACCTGGCCAAACTTACAACAGTGAACTATATATATATATATATATATCATATTCACATTCTTCCAATGTCAACAAACAGATGAGACTCAGGCTCAAATCAAAACACTTCATACTTCCAATTTGATACACATTTTAGTGCTGTATCAATAAAAACACTTCAATATAAATAAGCACACATAAAAGTGATGCTAATGGAGTCCATCCCCTATCTCCTCCCAAACAAAATCCGGTTTAGAGGTTCATCCCCTATCTTCCCCTAAACCGTGGAGTACATCCCCTATCTCCTCCCACACAAAACAATGTATGTAAACACATAACATATACAACACAATCAATACACATAATGTCTGTATTAATTCAGCAGTCAAAATTGATGACTTAATCAATGATTAGTTTCAGTTATCCCTAATCCACATGCAGTGTCTACAACAATCACGACTATCCTCCACCAATAGCCCAAAACAGTTATTTCTAAACTGAAAATAAATATATCAACAATTCAATAGGCGAGTGATTTAAATTATCCAACTACACCATTTAATCAATGTATTCCTCAATTCCATGAATTTATCCATATTTCCCCAATTTCCTTAAATTAATTATACAAATTAATTCATTAATACAACTAGGGTTTTTTCCAAAATTACCAAAGTACCCCCACATATCAAAATACTAAAACTTAGAACAAAACTTATAAGATGGAGTAGGAAATCCCTACCTCAAAGAAAATAACCCGAATAGAGAAGACAGAGATGAATACCCAAATTCCAATGTGCCCCAAATCACTAAATGTTCAGATTAAATGGAAGCCTTCGACTTACTCTATCTTTTTAATAAAGGATCTAAGGTAGAAACTCACTCTAAGTAGATCAATCCTAAGAGAGAAGGTGTGTAGAGGGAGAGAGAACTCGTAACTAGGGTTTTGGAATATGAAAGTGTATGAAAAACTGATCTGAAACACGCTGCTGCCTATTTAAACCTGACAGGCTCGCTCGAGCGAAGACTTGGTCGCTCGAGCGACCAGACACATGAAAACCTCGCTCGAGCAAAGAACAGCTCGCTCGAGCCAAAACTACAATGCTTCAGGTCTGCAACCCAGCATCACGCTCGAGCGACAGAATGCTCGCTCGAGCGAGGAACTCGAAAACATACACCTCACTCGCTCGAGCGAAGAAAATCTCGCTCGAGCGAATAAGCACTGCCCTCAGGGCTAAACCAGACGCAATCGCTCACTCGAGCGAAGCAAATCTGGATCGAGCCAGAAGACACAAAAACAAACCTCGCTCGAGCGACCGAATCCTGGCTCGAGCGACCAACCCAAAAGCTGGACAGCAACACTTGGTTTACGAACCCAACCAACTTGAAACAAACCTGCCCAACACATCCTATAACTCCAAATGAGAAAATAAAGGACGACAACAACAAATATACAATGACAGAATAAACGAAACCCAAGTCCGGATACAATAATCAAATGGGAAAAGACCGGGGTCGCTATAACTTCCTTTTTTATCTAACTTCAAATAGATCGTTAAGGTATAGTGGTTTTTGAATTGAACTTCCATTTTTAATTATATTCAACTTTCATTTTTATTTTTATTCACCTTCCATTTTTATTCAATTTACTTTTCTATTAAACTTCTTTTTTTATTTAATTTCCAAATATATCGTTATGGTAAAGTGGTTTCTGGATTGAACTTCCATATTTAATTTTCTGCAACTTTCATTTTTATTTTTATTCAACTTCCATTTTTATTCAATTTCCTTTTCTATTAAACTTCCTTTTCTATTTAATTTCCAAATAGATCATTAAAGTATAGTGGTTTCTGGATTGAACATCCATTTTTAATTTTATGCAACTTTCATTTTTATTTTTATTCTACTTCCATTTTAATTCAATTTACTTTACTATTAAACTTCCTTTTTTATTTAATTTCCAAATAGATCGCTAAGGTATAGTGGTTTCTGGATTGAACTTCCATTTTTAATTTTGTGCAACTTTCATTTTTATTTATATTCTACTTCCATTTTTATTCAATTTACTTTTCTATTAAACTTCCTTTTTTATTTAATTTCCAAATAGATCGTTAAGGTATAGTGGTTTCTGGATTGAACTTCCATTTTTAATTTTATGCAACTTTCATTTTTATTTTTATTTAACTTCCTTTTTTATTCAAGTTTCTTTTCTACTCAACTTCCTTTTTTATTTAATTTCCAAATAGATCGTTAAAGTATAGTGGTTTTGGAATTGAACTTCTATTTTTAGTTTTATGCAACTTTCATTTTTATTTTTATTCAACATCCATTTTTAATCAATTTACTTTTCTATTAAACTTCATTTTTTATTTAATTTCCAAATAGATCGTTAAGGTAAAGCGGTTTCTGGATTGAACATCCATATTTAATTTTCTGCAACTTTCATTTTTATTTTTATTCAACTTCCATTTTTATTCAATTTCCTTTTCTATTAAACTTCCTTTTTTATATAATTTCCAAATAGGTTGTTAAGGTATAGTGGTTTCTGGATTGAACTTCCATTTTTAATTTTATGCAACTTTCATTTTTATTTTAATTTAACTTCCTTTTTTATTCAAGTTTCTTTTCTACTCAACTTCCTTTTTTATTTAATTTCCAAATAGATCGTTAAAGTATAGTGGTTTTTGAATTGAACTTCTATTTTTAGTTTTATGCAACTTTCATTTTTATTTTTATTCAACTTCCATTTCTATTCAATTTACTTTTCTATTAAACTTCCTTTTTTATTTAATTTCCAAATAGATCGTTAAGGTAAAGCGGTTTCTGGATTGAACATCCATATTTAATTTTCTGCAACTTTCATTTTCATTTTCATTTTTATTTAACTTCTATTTTTATTCAATTTCCTTTTCTATTAAACTTCCTTTTTTATTTAATTTCCAAATAGATCGTTAAGGTATAGTGGTTTATGGATTGAACATCCATTTTTAATTTTATGCAACTTTCATTTTTATTTTTATTCTACTTCCATTTTAATTCAATTTACTTTCCGAATTAAACTTCCTTTTTTATTTAATTTCCAAATAGATCGTTAAGGTATAGTGGTTTTGGATGGAACTTCCATTTTTAATTTTATGCAACTTTCATTTTTATTTTTATTCAACTTCCATTTTTATTCAATTTACTTTTCTATTAAACTTCCTTTTTTATTTAATTTCTAAATAGATCGTTAAGGTATAGCGGTTTCTGAATTGAACTTCCATTTTTAATTTTATACAACTGTAATTTTTATTTTTATTCAACTTTCATTTTTATTCAATTTACTTTTCTATTAAACTTCATTTTTTATTTAATTTCCAAATAGATCGTTAAGGTATAGTGGTTTCTGGATTAAACTTCCATATTTAATTTTCTGCAACTTTCATTTTTTTTTTTATTCAACTTCCATTTTTATTCAGTTTAATTTTCTATTAAACTTCCTTTTTTATTTAATTTCCAAATAGATCGTTAAGGCATAGTTGTTTCTGGATTGAAGTTCCATTTTTAATTTTATGCACCTTTCATTTTTATTTTTATTTTACTTCCATTTTAATTCAATTTACTTTCCTATTAAACTTCCTTTTTTATTTAATTTCCAAGTAGACCGTTAAGGTATAGTGGTTTCTGGATTGAACTTCCATATTTAATTTTCTGCAACATTCATTTCTATTTTTATTCAACTTCCATTTTTATTCAGTTTACTTTTCTATTAAACTTCCTTTTTTATTTAATTTCCAAATAGATCGTTAAGGTATAGTGGTTTTTGGATTGAACTTCCATTTTTAATTTTATGCAACTTTCATTTTTATTTTTATTCTACTTCCATTTTTAATCAATTTACTTTTCTATTAAACTTCCTTTTTTATTTAATTTCCAAATAAATCGTTAAGGTATAGTGGTTTCTGGAATGAACTTCCACTTTTAATTTTCTGCAACTTCCATTTTTATTTTTATTTAACTTCCTTTTTTATTCAAGTTTTTTTCTACTCAACTTCCTTTTTTATCTAACTTCGAAATAGATCGTTAAGGTATAGTGGTTTTTGAATTGAACTTCCATTTTTAATAATATTCAACTTTCATTTTTATTTTTATTCAACTTCCATTTTTATTCAATTAATTTTCTATTAAACTTTTTTTTTATTTAATTTCCAAATATATCGTTAAGGTATAGTGGTTTCTGGATTGAACTTCCATATTTAATTTTCTGCAACTTTCATTTTTATTTTTATTCAACTTCCATTTTTATTCAATTTCCTTTTCTATTAAACTTCTTTTTCTATTTAATTTCCAAATAGATCGTTAAAGTATAGTGGTTTCTGGATTGAACATCCATTTTTAATTTTATGCAACTTTCATTTTTATTTTTATTCTACTTCCATTTTAATTCAATTTACTTTCCTATTAAACTTCCTTTTTTAATTAATTTCCAAATAGATCGCTAAGGTTTACTGGTTTCTGGATTGAACTTCCATTTTTAATTTTGTGCAACTTTCATTTTTATTTATATTCTACTTGCATTTTTATTCAATTTACTTTTCTATTAAACTTCCTTTTTTATTTAATTTCCAAATAGATCGTTAAGGTATAGTGGTTTCTGGATTGAACTTCCATTTTTAATTTTATGCAACTTTCATTTTTATTTTTATTTAACTTCATTTTTTAGTCGAGTTTCTTTTCTACTCAACTTCCTTTTTTATTTAATTTCCAAATAGATCGTTAAAGTATAGTGGTTTTTGAATTGAACTTCTATTTTTAGTTTTATGCATCTTTCGTTTTTATTTTTATTCAACTTCCATTTTTATTCAATTTACTTTTCTATTAAACTTCCTTTTTTATTTAATTTCCAAATAGATCGTTACGGTAAAGCGGTTTCTGGATTGAACATCCATATTTAATTTTCTGCAACTTTCATTTTTATTTTTATTCAACTTCCATTTTTATTCAATTTCCTTTTCTATTAAACTTCCTTTTTTATATAATTTCCAAATAGGTCGTTAAGGTATAGTGGTTTCTGGATTGAACTTCCATTTTTAATTTTATGCAACTTTCATTTTTATTTTTATTCTACTTCCATTTTAATTCAATTCACTTTCCTATTAAACTACCTTTTTTATTTAATTTCCAAATAGATCGCTAAGGTATAGTGGTTTCTGGATTGAACTTCCATTTTTAATTTTCTGCAACTTTCATTTTTCTTTATATTCTACTTCCATTTTTATTCAATTTACTTTTCTATTAAAATTCCTTTTTTATTTAATTTCCAAATATATCGTTAAGGTATAGTGGTTTCTGGATTGAACTTCTATATTTAATTTTCTGCAACTTTCATTTTTATTTTTATTCAACTTCCATTTTTATTCAATTTCCTTTTCTATTAAACTTCCTTTTTTATTTAATTTCCAAATAGATCGTTAAAGTATAGTGGCTTCTGGATTGAACATCCATATTTAATTTTCGGCAACTTTCATTTTTATTTTTATTTACCT
Organism: Camellia sinensis; assembly: GCF_055761805.1. Classification (NCBI taxonomy): domain Eukaryota; kingdom Viridiplantae; phylum Streptophyta; class Magnoliopsida; order Ericales; family Theaceae; genus Camellia; species Camellia sinensis. The sequence goes on along the minus strand of NW_028128987.1, from coordinate 40,645,233 downwards.
TCCATTTTTATTCAATTTCCATTTCTATTAAACTTCCTTTTTTATATAATTTCCAAATAGGTCGTTAAGGTATAGTGGTTTCTGGATTGAACTTCCGTTTTTAATTTTATGCAACTTTCATTTTTATTTTTATTCTACTTCCATTTTAATTCAATTTACTTTCCTATTAAACTACCTTTTTTATTTAATTTCCAAATAGATCGCTAAGGTATAGTGGTTTCTGGATTGAATGTAACAACCCTCACCTTACTCTTGCCATACTTGCATACATTCTTGCATGGTCTTGCTTGTCATGTTAATTTAAAGGTTTTATCTTGCCTTGGTTCGCTTAAGTTGCTTGCATGATTTTATTCCTTGCTTAGTGCGTGTGCGTAGCCGAGATCATCTTGAGCTTAGTTCGCCTTTGACCCTTTGTACTTAGAACTATCTTGAGGTCTTGTTTAACCCCGTCTTCACCTCGGGCATTCTTTGCCGAGATGTTCTGCACTTGAACCTTGTCCGCAGGCAGGTATGGCCTAGGCCGAGATGTGGCGCACCCCGGCCAAGGTGTGGCACAGCTTAGTCAAGCGTCGTCCTCCCTAGCCGATGTTTTGATATTCCGTTGCTGGATCCTTGTTTTGAGCCGATGTCATCTCTTTGCCGATGTGTCTTACCCGAGCTTGCTGCATACGTTTTGTCAGAGGCTGTCTTGTCTATCAATCACCTTTTTGGAGCTGAACCAACCCGTTAATGCCACGTGTCCGAGCTGTTTGTTAAGGCAGCCGACAGACCTTGAAACAAATCATTTTTTGTCTCAATCTTTGTTTTAGAGAGAGAAGCTCTAGAGAAGAGTTCTTGAGTGAGAGTTGTCTTCCAAGCTTGATTCTTTGAGATCGAACCGTTGGATCCGAGTTTTGAGGTTAGAATCTTGATCTCCTTTGATTGTTCTTGCTGAATATCTAGCTGCATTGCATGATCGGATTTGCTTGGCATGACATGCATCGTTTTGAAGTTGGTTTTGGAAAGAGAAAATGGTTTTCCATGTGTTCTTGAAGAAAATCTCGTTTTGATCCGAAAGTTTGGAACGAAAACCATGTTTTTGTGTTTGTTCTTGCATGACCTTCTTGAATGGGTACCCAGGTCCATATATTTTGAACTCTTGGCATGAAAACCCAGATTTTTGTAACAAGTTGTGAGCTTGCATCCATCTTTCAAATGATCATGTTTTCATATTCTTCAAGGAAAAGGAAAACCCAGATTTTTCCTGATCTTGTTTAGCGGGACCTCGGCTTAGCCCGGGACTGTACCCAGTGTGTTTTCGAGAAACGGGAGCAGTGTGTAAGCTTCCAGCTTGTTTTTTTTTGTCCTTGACTTAGATCTGGCATGAGTGCCGAGATCATTTGCATGTATATATAGAGCTTGCTTTGAGAATGTGACTTGCCATGTGATTGTAGGTCCTTGATATTGCTTTGAGTTTGCACCTGAAGAACTAGGTGAGTGGTGCTTCTAATAAAGCTATGTTATACTTGTTTTGATAAATCTTGCTTGCTTGTTTTGACAAAAGTATTTTGTTAGCATGAATAAATAAGCTCTTGTTTGATGTGTCAAGTATACTCCTTGTTTTGATGCCATCTTTGGAAAGGATACGGTCCTTGTTAAATCGGGCTACGGGCCTAAGTAACACAAGTCCCTTGTGCTGGAGGACTCTAAACTTTCGCAGTACTAAGTATAAAAGGATACGGTCCTTGTTAAATCGGGCTACGGGCCTAAGTAACACAAGTCCCTTGTATTGGAGGACTCTAAACTTTCGCAATACTTTTGACTAAACGATTACGGATCGTACAGCTTTGATATTTGAATGATGAATACGGTTCATCCCTTGCTTCGCCAATGTTATGATACTTGTAATATTTGATGATGAATACGGTTCATCCCTTGCTTCGCCGATGTTATGATATTCGATGAATACGGTTCATCCCTTGCTTCGCCGATGTTATGATACTTGTAATATTTGATGATGAATACGGTTCATCCCTTGCTTCGCCGATGTTATGATATTTGATGAATACGGTTCATCCCTTGCTTCGCCGATGTTATGATACTTGTAATATTTGATGATGAATACGGTTCATCCCTTGCTTCGCCGATGTTATGATATTTGATGAATACGGTTCATCCCTTGCTTCGCCGATGTTATGATATTTGATGAATACGGTTCATCCCTTGCTTCGCCGATGTTATGGTATTTGATGAATACGGTTCATCCCTTGTCTTGCTAAAGTTGATGTGTTTGTTTTGAAGGATCTTGGCTTTATTCATGCAAAACCTTTATTAGTAGTATCATTCACTGAGTTTTGTACTCACCCCTCTATATATATGTAGGTGATGAGCAGGACGGCGGCGACGCCTAGATCATTTTGGACGCTTGTTTTGGATACGTGTTTATGTCGGCTTTACTTTTGTATTTACGTCGGCGATGCTCTGCTTTGCATGTCGGCAAATCTTGAAAATCATGCTTCTTGAGTTGTATTAGCTGTATTTTGTATATGTCGGCTCTAGAAGCCTTTTGATCAAGATGTAATATGTAATTCTACATTTTTGTACTCTAGTTGTAAAGTTAATTGGGAATAGTTGACATCTCATTTGATCTATGCACAGCTCTTATGGACCACTTGTATTTGATTTATCGCTTCCGCATTTGTGAGCCCCCTATGTCCATACTCTGATTGTGTTAGGTTTCGAAAAGTTGGCCTTCGGTAATTACGGATTACTGGCCATCACGGCACCGAACTACTAGGGGCGGTTTGGGGTCGTGACATTGAACTTCCATTTTTAATTTTCTGCAACTTTCATTTTTCTTTATATTCTACTTCCATTTTTATTCAATTTTCTTTTCTATTAAAATTGCTTTTTTATTTAATTTCCAAATAGATCGTTAAGGTATAGTGGTTTCTGGATTGAACTTCTATATTTAATTTTCTGCAACTTTCATTTTTATTTTCATTCAACTTCCATTTTTATTCAATTTCCTTTTCTATTAAACTTCCTTTCTTATTTAATTTCCAAATAGATCGTTAAGGTATAGTGGTTTCTGGATTGAACATCCATTTTTAATTTTATGCAACTTTCATTTTTATTTTTATTCTACTTCCATTTTAATTCAATTTACTTTCCGAATTAAACTTCCTTTTTTATTTAATTTCCAAATAGATCGTCAAGATATAGTGGTTTTGGATTGAACTTCCGTTTTTAATTTTACGCAACTTTCATTTTTATTTTTATTCAACTTCCATTTTTATTCAATTTACTTTTCTATTAAACTTCCTTTTTTATTTAATTTCTAAATAGGTCGTTAAGGTATAGCGGTTTCTGGATTGAACTTCCATTTTTAATTTTATACAACTGTAATTTTTTTTATTCAACTTTCATTTTTATTCAATTTACTTTTCTATTAAACTTCCTTTTTTATTTAATTTCTAAATAGATCGTTAAGGTATAGTGGTTTCTGGATTAAACTTCCATATTTAATTTTCTGCAACTTGCATTTTTGTTTTTATTCAACTTCCATTTTTATTCAGTTTACTTTTCTATTAAACTTCCTTTTTTATTTAATTTCCAAATAGATCGTTACGGCATAGTCGTTTCTGGATTGAACTTCCATTTTTAATTTTATGCAACTTTCATTTTTTTTTTTTGTTCTACTTCCATTTTAATTCAATTTACTTTCCTATTAAACTTCCTTTTTTATTTAATTTCCAAGTAGATCGTTAAGGTATAGTGGTTTCTGGATTGAACTTCCATTTTTAATTTTATGCAACTTTCATTTTTATTTTTATTTTACTTCCATTTTTAATCAATTTACTTTTCTATTAAACTTCCTTTTTTATTTAATTTCCAAATAGATCGTTAAGGTATAGTGCTTTCTGGAATGAACTTCCATTTTTAATTTTCTGCAACTTCCATTTTTATTTTTATTAAAGTTCCTTTTTTATTCAAGATTCTTTTCTACTCAATTTCCTTTTTTATTTAATTTCCAAATAGATCGTTAAGGTATATTGATTTTTGGATTGAACTTCCATTTTTAATTTTATGCAACTTTCATTTTTATTTTTATTCAACTTACATTTTTATTCAATTTATTTTTCTATTAAACTTCCTTTTTTATTTAATTTCCAAATAGATCGTTAAGGTATAGTGGTTTCCGGATTGAACTTCCATATTTAATTTTCTGCAACTTTCATTTTTATTTTTATTCGACTTCCATTTTTGTTAAATTTACTTTTCTAGTAAACTTCCTTTTTTATTTAATTTCCAAATAGATCGTTAACGTATAGTGGTTTCTGAATTGAACTTCCATTTTTCATTTTATGCAACTTTTATTTTTATTTTTATTTTTATTCTACTTCCATTTTAATTCAATTTACTTTCCTATTAAACTTCCATTTTTATTTAATTTCCAAGTAGATCGTTAAGGTATAGTTGTTTCTGGATAGAACTTGCATTTTTAATTTTATGCAATTTCCATTTTTATTTTTATTCTACATCCATTTTTAATCAATTTACTTTTCCATTAAACTTCCTTTTTTATTTAATTTCCAAATAGATCATTAAGCTATAGTGGTTTCTGAAATGAACTTCCATTTTTAATTTTCTGCAACCTCCATTTTTATTTTTATTTAACTTCTTTTTTTATTCAAGCTTCTTTTCTACTCAACTTCCTTTTTTATTTAATTTCGAAATAGATCGTTAAGGTATAGTTGTTTTTGGATTGAACTTCCATTTTTAATTTTATGCAATTTTAATTTTTATTTTTCTTCAACTTTCACTTTTATTCAATTTACTTTTCTATTAAACTTCCTTTTTTGTATAATTTCCAAATAGATCGTTAAGGTATAGTGGTTTTTGGCTTGAACTTCCATTTTTAATTTTATGCAACTGTCATTTTTATTTTTATTCAACTTCCTTTTTTATTTTATTTCCAAATAGATCGTTAAGGTATAGTGGTTTCTGCATTGAACTTCCATATTTAATTTTCTGCAACTTTCATTTTTATTTTTATTCAACTTCCATTTTTGTTCAGTTTACTTTTTTATTAAACTTCCTTTTTTATTTAATTTCCAAATAGATCGTTAAGGTATAGTGGTTTCTGGATTGAACTTCCATTTTTAATTTTATACAACTTTCATTTTTATTTTTATTCTGCTTCCATTTTAATTCAATTTACTTTCCTATTAAACTTTCATTTTTATTTAATTTCCAAGTAGATCGTTAAGGTATAGTGGTTTCTGGATAGAATTTCGATATTTATTTTTATTTTACTTCCATTTTTAATCAATTTACTTTTCTATTAAACTTCCTTTTTTATTTAATTTCCAAATATATCGTTAAATTATAGTGGTTTCTGGAATGAACTTCCATTTTTATTTTTCTGCAACTTTCATTTTTATTTTTATTTAACTTCCTTTTTTATTCAAGATTCTTTTCCACTCAATTTCCTTTTTTATTTAATTTCCAAATAGATCGTTAAGGTATAGTGGTTTTTGGATTGAACTTCCATTTTTAATTTTATGCAACTTTCATTTTTATTTCTAGTCAACTTCCATTTTTATTCAATATACTTTTCTATTAGACTTCCTTTTTTATTTAATTTCCAAATAGATCATTAAGGTAAAGTGGTTTCTGCATTGAACTTCCACATTTAATTTTCTGCAACTTTCGTATTTATTTTGATTCAACTTCCATTTTTATTCAATTTACTTTTCTGTTAAACTTCTTTTTTTTTTTAATTTCCAAATAGATCGTTAAGGTATAGTGGTTTCTAGATTGAACTTCCACATTTAATTTTCTGCAACTTTCATTTTTATTTTTAGTCAACTTCCATTTTTATTCAATTTACTTTACGATTAAACTTCATTTTTTATTTAATTTCCGAATAGATCGTTAAAGTATAGTGGTTTTTGGATTGAACTTCCATTTTTTATTATCTGCAACTTTCATTTTTATTTTTATTCAACTTCCATTTTTATACAATTTACTTTTCTGTTAAACTTCCTTTTTTATTTAATTTCCAAATATATCGCTAAGGTATAATGGTTTCTGGATTGAACTTCCATTTTTAATTTTATGCAACTTTCATTTTTATTTATATTCTACTTCAATTTTTATTCAATTTACATTTCTATTAAACTTCCATTTTTATTTAATTTCAAAATAGATCGTTAAGATTTAATGGTTTCTGGAATGAACTTCCATTTTTAATTTTCTGCAACTTCCATATCTATTTTAATTTAACTTCCTTTTTTATTCAAGTTTCTTTTCTACTCAACTTCCTTTTTCATTTAATTTCCAAATAGATCGTTAATGTAAGTGGTTTTTGGATTGAACTTCCATTTTTAATTTTATGCAACTTTCATTTTTATTTTTATGCAACTTCTATTTTTATTCAATTTACTTTTCCATTAAACTTCCTTTTTTATTTAATTACCAAATAAATCGTTAAGGTACAGTGGTTTCTGGAATGAACTTCCATTTTTAATTGTAACAACCCTCACCTTACTCTTGCCATACTTGCATACATTCTTGCATGGTCTTGCTTGTCATGTTAATTTAAAGGTTTTATCTTGCCTTGGTTCGCTTAAGTTGCTTGCATGATTTTGTTCCTTGCTTAGTGCGTGTGCGTAGCCGAGATCATCTTGAGCTTAGTTCGCCTTTGACCCTTTGTACTTAGAACTATCTTGAGGTCTTGTTTAACCCCATCTTCACCTCGGGCATTCTTTGCCGAGATGTTCTGCACTTGAACCTTGTCCGCAGGCAGGTATGGCCTAGGCCGAGATGTGGCGCACCCCGGCCAAGGTGTGGCACAGCTTAGTCAAGCGTCGTCCTCCCTAGCCGATATTTTTCTATCCCGTTGCTGGATCCTTGTTTTGAGCCGATGTCATCTCTTGGCCGATGTGTCTTACCCGAGCTTGCTGCATACGTTTTGTCAGAGGCTGTCTTGTCTATCAATCACCTTTTTGGAGCTGAACCAACCCGTTAATGCCACGTGTCCGAGCTGTTTGTTAAGGCAGCCGGCAGACCTTGAAACAAATCATTTCTTGTCTCAATCTTTGTTTTAGAGAGAGAAGCTCTAGAAAGGAGGAAGAAGAGTTCTTGAGTGAGAGTTGTCTCCCAAGCTTGATCTTTGTGGCTTGAACCATTAGATCCGGGTTTTGAGGTTAGAATCTTGATCTCCTTTGATTGTTCTTGCTGAATATCTAGCTGCATTGCATGATCGGATTTGCTTGGCATGACATGCATCGTTTTGAAGTTGGTTTTGGAAAGAGAAAACGGTTTTCTATGTGTTCTTGAAAAAGGGTCTCATTTTGATCGAAAACCATGTTTGTGTTGTTCTTGCATGACTTTCTTGAATGGGTACCCAGGTCCATATATTTTGAACTCTTGGCATGAAAACCCAGATTTTTGTAACAAGTTGTGAGCTTGCATCCATCTTTCAAATGATCATGTTTTCATATTCTTCAAGGAAAAGGAAAACCCAGATTTTTCCTGATCTTGTTTAGCGGGACCTCGGCTTAGCCCGGGACTATACCCAGTGTGTTTTCGAGAAACGGGAGCAGTGTGTAAGCTCCCAGCTTGTTTTGTTTTGTCCTTGACTTAGATCTGGCATGAGTGCCGAGATCATTTGCATGTATATACAGAGCTTGCTTTGAGAATGTGACTTGCCATGTGATTGTAGGTCCTTGATATTGCTTTGAGTTTGCACCTGAAGAACTAGGTGAGTGGTGCTTCTAATAAAGCTATGTTATACTTGTTTTGATAAATCTTGCTTGCTTGTTTTGACAAAAGTATTTTGTTAGCATGAATAAATAAGCTCTTGTTTGATGAGTCAAGTAAACTCCTTGTTGATGCCATCTTAGAAAAGGATACGGTCCTTGTTAAATCGGGCTACGGGCCTAAGTAACACAAGTCCCTTGTGCTGGAGGACTCTAAACTTTCGCAGTACTAAGTATAAAAGGATACGGTCCTTGTTAAATCGGGCTACGGGCCTAAGTAACACAAGTCCCTTGTGCTGGAGGACTCTAAACTTTCGCAGTACTAAGTATAAAAGGATACGGTCCTTGTTAAATCGGGCTACGGGCCTAAGTAACACAAGTCCCTTGTGCTGGAGGACTCTAAACTTTCGCAGTACTAAGTATAAAAGGATACGGTCCTTGTTAAATCGGGCTACGGGCCTAAGTAACACAAGTCCCTTGTATTGGAGGACTCTAAACTTTCACAATACTTTTGACTAAACGATTACGGATCGTACAGCTTTGATATTTGAATGATGAATACGGTTCATCCCTTGCTTCGCCGATGTTATGATATTTGATGAATACGGTTCATCCCTTGCTTCGCCGACGTTATGATAATTGTGATACTTGAATGATGAATACGGTTCATCCCTTGCTTCGCCGATGTTATGATATTTGATGAATACGGTTCATCCCTTGCTTCGCCGACGTTATGATAATTGTGATACTTGAATGATGAATACGGTTCATCCCTTGCTTCGCCGATGTTATGATATTTGATGAATACGGTTCATCCCTTGCTTCGCCGACGCTATGATAATTGTGATACTTGAATGATGAATACGGTTCATCCCTTGCTTCGCCGATGTTATGATATTTGATGAATACGGTTCATCCCTTGTCTTGCTAAAGTTGATGTGTTTGTTTTGAAGGATCTTGGCTTTATTCATGCAAAACCTTTATTAGTAGTATCATTCACTGAGTTTTGTACTCACCCCTCTATATATATGTAGGTGATGAGCAGGACGGCGGCGACGCCTAGATCGTTTTGGACGCTTGTTTTGGATACATGTTTATGTCGGCTTTACTTTTGTATTTACGTCGGCGATGCTCTGCTTTGCATGTCGGCAAATCTTGAAAATCATGCTTCTTGAATTGTATTAGCTGTATTTTGTATATGTCGGCTCTAGAAGCCTTTTGATCAAGATGTAATATGTAATTCTACATTTTTGTACTCAAGTTGTAAAGTTAATTGGGAATAGTTGACATCTCATTTGATCTATGCACAGCTCTTATGGACCACTTGTATTTGATTTATCGCTTCCGCATTTGTGAGCCCCCTATGTCCATACTCTGATTGTGTTAGGTTTCGAAAAGTTGGCCTTCGGTAATTACGGATTACTGGCCATCACGGCACCGAACTACTAGGGGCGGTTTGGGGTCGTGACAGAGTGGTATCAGAGCACACGAGTTCCTCGGTATACGCTATTCACACACTTTGAGTCCTAAAGAGCATAGGATTTCCCTTAGAAAGATGTTAGGGTTGCATCATGGTATTTGTTGTTTGAGCGAGGTGTGCATTGTTTTGATATGCTTGTTTGCTGTTTGCCTATGTGGTTATTTGCTTAATTGTTTTTAAAGTCATATTCTGCATACTCATAGCATTATGAGGAGAGGTAGACCACCGCTTGGCCGAGATCAACCCGAAGATAGAATGGACAGACTGGAAAGATTGGTTGAAGGTTTGGCCCGTGAGTTGAGGCAAACCAGGCAGCAGTTCGCTAGTGCTACGTCGACTCAGGCCGAGCAGACCAATGGCCGAAACGTAGTTCCACCTCCACCTCCGCCAGTGCCGCAAATTCCCCCACAACCAGCCTTATATGGGGATGGCACGATAGCTTTGATCAGGGAGTTCAAGAAAATGAGGCCACCAAGATTCTCTGGGGGTATAGAGCCGATGAAGGCTGAAGCATGGGTGTTGGAAATGGAAAAGTTATTCGAGATCTTCCCTAGCACCGACGCACAGAAAGTGACGTTGGCAGCATTCACATTAGATGATGACGCCCGTAGGTGGTGGATGATGGTTAGGGGGAGCAATCCGGATTTGACCTGGACCCGATTCTTAGAGTTGTTCTACAAGAAACATTTTCCCCTAAGTGTTCGAAACCGCAAGGCTACCGAATTTCATACTCTGACGCAAGGCAACAGAACAGTGGCGGAATATGACCGCACTTTTACTGAATTGGTAAGGTTTGTGCCACACATGACCAACGACGAATATATGAAGGCCAGGAAGTTCGAGTGTGGGCTTCGTGGACCGATTCAAGACCGGGTCAACTTGCTTGATATGCCGACTTATGCCGAAGTATTGGACAAAGCCATTCAGGCCGAAGCTAATTTGAACCGATACCAGAGCTCGGGAGAAAACCAGCGAAAGAGGCAGAATTATGACAATCGCCGAGGACAGCTGAGCACCAAGAAGAGAACGAACATGGGCAGTACTAGTAATGTAAGGCAAGAAGGGAGTGCTAAACCGATGTGTTCAGATTGTGGGAAACAGCATTTCGGGATTTGTCGACGAACGTCTGGAGCTTGTTATGAATGTGGCGAGATGGGCCATTATGTGAGGGATTGCCCCAAAGCGAAGGCTGATAACGACAAGAAAGGAGAGAATACCTCGGGTTCTGTTCAGAAGGGAAATGCTGGGAAAGGACAGATGAGACAGGGCAGAGTGTTTGCATTAGTACCAGGAGACACTCAGAATGCTGAGACAGTAGTGTCAGGTACACTTCTAATTTGCTCCCAAGATGCTTATGTGTTGATTGATTCGGGTTCTACTCATTCGTTTATATCTACTAAGTTTGCCGAGAAAATTAATAGGGAACTAGAGCCCCTTGATTTCGTATTATCTGTGTCTACTCCATCTGGGAAATCTATGATTGTTGCATTCATTTACCGAGCATGTATTATTGTGATTGAAAATGTTGAACTGCTAGTAGATCTAATGCCTCTAGACCTAGCTCATTTTGATATCATACTGGGAATGGACTGGTTAGTCGCGAACAATGCATCTATTAATTGTGTTTCGAAAAGTGTCACACTGAGACCCCCAAACCTAGCCGAGGTTATTTTCCAGGGTAAAGGGATAGTGCCCCCACCATACTTGATTTCGTCCATTAAGGCCTGTAAGTTAATTCGGAAAGGGTGCCGAGGTTATTTGTGTAGCATACTGAGTGGTCAGAATGGAAACGTTAGTTTAGCCGACATCCCAGTTGTGAATGAATTTTCCGACGTCTTTCCAGACGAGTTGCCTGGCCACTTAACCGATAGAGAAATAGAGTTTACTGTTGACATCATATCGGGAACACAGCCGATCTCCAAAACGCCTTATAGGATGGCCCCAGCTGAACTTAGAGAATTGAAACTGCAATTGCAAGAGTTGTTAGATAAGGGATTTATTAGGCCGAGCACTTCACCATGGGGAGCACCTGTTCTATTTGTTAAGAAGAAGGATGGCACACTCCGTCTGTGTATCGACTATAGAGAACTTAATAAGGTCACCATCAAGAACAAGTACCCGTTACCTAGAATTGATGATTTGCTTGATCAGTTGCAAGGAGCACGAGTCTTTTCTAAGATCGACCTTAGGTCTGGTTACCATCAGCTTAAGGTTAAGGCCGAAGATGTTGAGAAGACTGCCTTTCGAACAAGATATGGCCACTACGAGTTTTTAGTGATGCCTTTTGGAGTAACCAATGCCCCTGCTGCGTTATGGATTTAATGAACAGAGTCTTCAAACCGTATTTAGATGGATTTGTAGTTGTTTTCATTGATGACATACTGATCTATTCCAAGAGTGATGTTGAACATGAAAACCATTTGAGACTTGCCTTACAGATTTTGAGAGAACGAAAATTGTATGCGAAGTTTAATAAGTGTGAGTTTTGGCTTTCTACCATCTCATTTTTGGGTCATGTGATTAATGAAGAAGGTATTGCAGTAGATCTTAGCAAAGTTGAAGCCGTAGTAAATTGGCCGAGGCCGACTAATGTGTCCGAGATTCGTAGTTTTCTGGGTTTGGCAGGTTACTACAGAAAGTTTGTGAAAGATTTCTCAAGGATTGCAATTCCGCTAACGCAACTGACTAAGAAGGGAACACTGTATGAATGGACTGAAGATCGGGAATCAGCCTTTCAGGAACTGAAGACAAGGTTAGTTACAGCGCCAGTACTCGTACTTCCATCAGGTAACGAAGAATTTCATGTCTATAGTGATGCATCGCATAAGGGTTTGGGTTGTGTATTAATGCAAAAGGGTAAGGTTATAGCTTATGCATCTCGTCAATTGAAACCTCATGAGAAGAACTATCCTACCCATGATTTAGAATTAGCGGCCGTGGTTTTTGCTTTAAAGATTTGGCGTCACTATTTGTACGGAGCTACTTGTCAGGTTTTCACAGATCATAAGAGCTTAAAATATCTATTCACTCAGAAGGAACTGAATTTGAGGCAGAGAAGGTGGCTTGAGTTGTTAAAAGACTACGATATGCAAATTCAATATCACCCCGGTAAAGCTAACAGTGTAGCCGACGCTTTGAGCAGAAAGTCAGATGGAAATTTGGCATATTTGACCGTGATGACAGGGGAGCCGACGATTATTAACGAGGTAAAGACAAGACAGATGGAAGACGAATTCCTCAAGAAAATAGCCGAGGAAATTGACACAAAGCCGAGATCAGGGTATACCTTCGAAGATCCAGTGCTTAAGTTTGAAGGAAGGCTATGCGTGGCCGATATTCCAGAGCTGAGAAGGAAAATTTTACAGGAAGCTCACGGTTCTAAGTTTGCAGTTCATCCAGGGAACACTAAGATGTATCAAGATGTGAAGCAGACCTTCTGGTGGCCAAATATGAAGAGAGAAATAGCCGAATTCGTGTCCCAGTGTTTACACTGTCAACAAGTGAAAGCAGAACATCAAAGACCAGCAGGACTTCTTCAACCTTTGCCGATTCCTGAGTGGAAATGGGAGCACATCTCCATGGACTTTGTGATTGGCCTGCCGAAGACACCGAAAGGTATGGACTCGATTTGGGTTGTTGTTGATAGACTAACAAAATCAGCACACTTTCTACCTGTTAAGACTACCTTCAACGCCGATCAACTTGCCTTGTTATATGTGAACGAGATTGTCAGACTTCATGGAGTGCCGATGTCGATCGTGTCAGATCGAGATCCTAAATTCGTTTCCAGATTTTGGCAGAGTCTTCAGAGAGCTTTCGGAGCCGAACTGAGATTTAGTACAGCCTTTCATCCCCAAACGGATGGGCAGACAGAGAGGACAATTCAGACACTTGAAGATATGCTGAGGCTTTGTGTATTGGACTTCCAAGGGAGTTGGGGAACACATTTGCCCTTAGTGGAATTCACCTACAACAATAGCTATCACACTAGCATTGGCATGGCGCCTTATGAGGCCTTGTACGGAAGAAAATGTAAGTCGCCGATATGTTGGACCGAAGTCGGGGACAGAGCTCTGCTTGGTCCCGAATTGATTCAAGTGACAACAGAGAAGATTAAACTTATCCAACAGAGGATTAAAACCGCCCAGAGCCGACAAAAGAGCTACGCCGATCAGAAAAGAAATGAGATTGAGTTCGAAGTTGGGAATCACGTATTCCTGAAGGTTTCACCGATGAAAGGAGTTTCCAGATTTGGGAAGAAAGGTAAGTTAGCACCCCGCTATATTGGGCCATTTGAAATTCTTGAGAGAATTAACCCCGTTGCCTACAGACTTGCTTTGCCGCCAGATTTGAGCCAAGTCCACAATGTGTTTCATGTCTCGATGTTGAGGAAGTACATCCGAGATCCACTGCATATAATTGGTCATTCCAAGATCACAATTAATGAAGATTTGGGCTACGAGGAGAAGCCAATGAAGATTGTTGACAGACAAGTGAGACAATTGAGGAACAGATCGATACCGATGGTAAAGGTCGAATGGAAGGAGCATTATGGCACAGAAGCCACGTGGGAAAAGGAAGAGGAGATGAGAATCCGTTATCCGGAGTTGTTCTGGGAACAAGGTAATCCAAGTTTGGGGACCAAACTTCTTTAAGGGGGGTAGGATGTAACAACCCTCACCTTACTCTTGCCATACTTGCATACATTCTTGCATGGTCTTGCTTGTCATGTTAATTTAAAGGTTTTATCTTGCCTTGGTTCGCTTAAGTTGCTTGCATGATTTTGTTCCTTGCTTAGTGCGTGTGCGTAGCCGAGATCATCTTGAGCTTAGTTCGCCTTTGACCCTTTGTACTTAGAACTATCTTGAGGTCTTGTTTAACCCCATCTTCACCTCGGGCATTCTTTGCCGAGATGTTCTGCACTTGAACCTTGTCCGCAGGCAGGTATGGCCTAGGCCGAGATGTGGCGCACCCCGGCCAAGGTGTGGCACAGCTTAGTCAAGCGTCGTCCTCCCTAGCCGATATTTTTCTATCCCGTTGCTGGATCCTTGTTTTGAGCCGATGTCATCTCTTGGCCGATGTGTCTTACCCGAGCTTGCTGCATACGTTTTGTCAGAGGCTGTCTTGTCTATCAATCACCTTTTTGGAGCTGAACCAACCCGTTAATGCCACGTGTCCGAGCTGTTTGTTAAGGCAGCCGGCAGACCTTGAAACAAATCATTTCTTGTCTCAATCTTTGTTTTAGAGAGAGAAGCTCTAGAAAGGAGGAAGAAGAGTTCTTGAGTGAGAGTTGTCTTCCAAGCTTGATCTTTGTGGCTTGAACCATTAGATCCGGGTTTTGAGGTTAGAATCTTGATCTCCTTTGATTGTTCTTGCTGAATATCTAGCTGCATTGCATGATCGGATTTGCTTGGCATGACATGCATCGTTTTGAAGTTGGTTTTGGAAAGAGAAAACGGTTTTCTATGTGTTCTTGAAAAAGGGTCTCATTTTGATCGAAAAGTTTGGAACGAAAACCATGTTTGTGTTGTTCTTGCATGACTTTCTTGAATGGGTACCCAGGTCCATATATTTTGAACTCTTGGCATGAAAACCCAGATTTTTGTAACAAGTTGTGAGCTTGCATCCATCTTTCAAATGATCATGTTTTCATATTCTTCAAGGAAAAGGAAAACCCAGATTTTTCCTGATCTTGTTTAGCGGGACCTCGGCTTAGCCCGGGACTATACCCAGTGTGTTTTCGAGAAACGGGAGCAGTGTGTAAGCTCCCAGCTTGTTTTGTTTTGTCCTTGACTTAGATCTGGCATGAGTGCCGAGATCATTTGCATGTATATATAGAGCTTGCTTTGAGAATGTGACTTGCCATGTGATTGTAGGTCCTTGATATTGCTTTGAGTTTGCACCTGAAGAACTAGGTGAGTGGTGCTTCTAATAAAGCTATGTTATACTTGTTTTGATAAATCTTGCTTGCTTGTTTTGACAAAAGTATTTTGTTAGCATGAATAAATAAGCTCTTGTTTGATGAGTCAAGTAAACTCCTTGTTGATGCCATCTTAGAAAAGGATACGGTCCTTGTTAAATCGGGCTACGGGCCTAAGTAACACAAGTCCCTTGTGCTGGAGGACTCTAAACTTTCGCAGTACTAAGTATAAAAGGATACGGTCCTTGTTAAATCGGGCTACGGGCCTAAGTAACACAAGTCCCTTGTGCTGGAGGACTCTAAACTTTCGCAGTACTAAGTATAAAAGGATACGGTCCTTGTTAAATCGGGCTACGGGCCTAAGTAACACAAGTCCCTTGTGCTGGAGGACTCTAAACTTTCGCAGTACTAAGTATAAAAGGATACGGTCCTTGTTAAATCGGGCTACGGGCCTAAGTAACACAAGTCCCTTGTATTGGAGGACTCTAAACTTTCGCAATACTTTTGACTAAACGATTACGGATCGTACAGCTTTGATATTTGAATGATGAATACGGTTCATCCCTTGCTTCGCCAATGTTATGATATTTGATGAATACGGTTCATCCCTTGCTTCGCCGACGTTATGATAATTGTGATACTTGAATGATGAATACGGTTCATCCCTTGCTTCGCCGATGTTATGATATTTGATGAATACGGTTCATCCCTTGCTTCGCCGACGTTATGATAATTGTGATACTTGAATGATGAATACGGTTCATCCCTTGCTTCGCCGATGTTATGATATTTGATGAATACGGTTCATCCCTTGCTTCGCCAACGCTATGATAATTGTGATACTTGAATGATGAATACGGTTCATCCCTTGCTTCGCCGATGTTATGATATTTGATGAATACGGTTCATCCCTTGTCTTGCTAAAGTTGATGTGTTTGTTTTGAAGGATCTTGGCTTTATTCATGCAAAACCTTTATTAGTAGTATCATTCACTGAGTTTTGTACTCACCCCTCTATATATATGTAGGTGATGAGCAGGACGGCGGCGACGCCTAGATCGTTTTGGACGCTTGTTTTGGATACGTGTTTATGTCGGCTTTACTTTTGTATTTACGTCGGCGATGCTCTGCTTTGCATGTCGGCAAATCTTGAAAATCATGCTTCTTGAATTGTATTAGCTGTATTTTGTATATGTCGGCTCTAGAAGCCTTTTGATCAAGATGTAATATGTAATTCTACATTTTTGTACTCAAGTTGTAAAGTTAATTGGGAATAGTTGACATCTCATTTGATCTATGCACAGCTCTTATGGACCACTTGTATTTGATTTATCGCTTCCGCATTTGTGAGCCCCCTATGTCCATACTCTGATTGTGTTAGGTTTCGAAAAGTTGGCCTTCGGTAATTACGGATTACTGGCCATCACGGCACCGAACTACTAGGGGCGGTTTGGGGTCGTGACATTAATTTTCTGCAACTTCCATTTTTATTTTTATTTAACTTCCTTTTTTATTCAAGTTTCTTTTCTACTCAACTTCCTTTTTCATTTAATTTCCAAATAGATCGTTAAGGTATAGTGGTTTTTGGATTGAACTTCCATTTTTAATTTTATGCAACTTTCATTTTTATTTTTATTCAACTTCCATTTTTATTCAATTTACTTTTCTATTAAACTTCCTTTTTTATTTAATTTCCAAATAGATCGTTAAGGTATAGTGGTTTCTAGATTGAACGTCCATTTTTAATTTTATGCAACTTTCATTTTTATTTTTATTCTACTTTAATTTTAATTCAATTTACTTTTCTATTAAACTTCATTTTTTATTTAATTTCCAAATAGATCGTTAACGTATAGTGGTTTCTGGATTGAACTTCCATATTTAATTTTATGCAACTTTCATTTTTATTTTTATTCTACTTCCATTTTAATTCAATTTACTTTTATATTAAACTTCCTTTTTTATTTAATTTCCGAATAGATCGTTAAGGTATAGTGGTTTCTGGATTGAACTTCCATATTTAATTTTCTGCAACTTTCATTTTTATTTTTATTCAACTTCCATTTTTATTCAATTTACTTTACTATTAAACTTCTTTTTTTATTTAATTTCCAAATAGATTGTCAAAGGATAGTTGTTTTTGGACTGAACTTCCATATTTTATTTTCTGCAACTTTCATTTTTATTTTTATTTAACTTCCATTGTTATTCAATTTACTTTTCTGGTAAACTTTCTTTTTTATTTAATTTCCAAATATATCGCTAAGGTATAATGGTTTCTGGATTGAACTTCCATTTTTAATTTTATGCGACTTTCATTTTTATTTTTATTCTTCTTCCATTTTAATTCAATTTACTTTCCTATTAAACTTCCTTTTTTATTTAATTTCCAAATAGATCGCTAAGGTATAGTGGTTTCAGGATTGAACTTCCATTTTTAATTTTATGTAACTTTCATTTTTATTAATATTCTACTTCCATTTTTATTCAATTTACTTTTCTATTAAACTTCCTTTTTTATTTAATTTCCAAATAGATGGTTAAGGTACAGTGGTTTCTGGAATGAACTTCCATTTTTAATTTTCTGCAACTTCCATATTAATTTTTATTTAACTTCCTTTTTTATTCAAGTTTCTTTTCTACTCAACTTCCTTTTTCATTTAATTTCCAAATAGATCGTTAAGGTATAGTGGTTTTTTTATTGAACTTCCATTTTTAATTTTATGCAACTTTCATTTTTATTTATATTCTATTTCCATTTTTATTCAATTTACTTTTCTATTAAACTTCCATTTTTATTTAATTTCCAAATAGATCGTTAAGGTTTAGTGGTTTCTGGAATGAACTTCCATTTTTAATTTTCTGCAACTTCCATTTCTATTTTTATGTAACTTCCTTTTTTATTCAAGTTTCTTTTCTACTCAACTTCCTTTTTCATTTAATTTCCAAATAGACCGTTAAGGTATAGTGGTTTATGGATTGAACTTCCATTTTTAATTTTATGCAACTTTCATTTTTATTTTTATTCAACTTCCATTTTTATTCAATTTACTTTTCTATTAAACTTCCTTTTTTATTTAATTTCCAAATAGATCGTTAAGGTATAGTGGTTTCTGGATTGAACTTCCATATTTAATTTTCTGCAACTTTCATTTTTATTTTTATTCAACTTTCATTTTTATTCAATTTACTTTACTATTAAACTTCATTTTTTATTTAATTTCCAAGTAGATCGTTAAAGTATAGTGGTTTTTAGATTGAACTTCCATTTTTTATTTTCTGCAACTTTTATTTTTATTTTTATTCAACTTCCATTTTTATTCAATTTACTTTTCTGTTAAACTTCCTTTTTTATTTAATTTCCAAATATATCGCTAAGGTATAATGGTTTCTGGATTGAACTTCCATTTTTAATTTTATGCAACTTTCATTTTTATTTTTATTCTTCTTCCATTTTAATTCAATTTACTTTCCTATTAAACTTCCTTTTTTCTTTAATTTCCAAATATATCGCTAAGGTATAGTGGTTTCTGGATTGAACTTCAATTTTTAATTTTATGCAACTTTCATTTTTATTTATATTCTACTTCCATTTTTATTCAATTTACATTTCTATTAAACTTCCATTTTTATTTAATTTCCAAATAGATCGTTAAGGTTTAGTGGTTTCTGGAATGAACTTCCATTTTTAATTTTCTGCAACTTCCATATCTATTTTTATTTAACTTCCATTTTTATTCAATTTTCTTTTCTACTCAACTTCCTTTTTCATTTAATTTCCAAATAGACCGTTAAGGTATAGTGGTTTATGGATTGAACTTCCATTTTTAATTTTATGCAACTTTCATTTTTATTTTTATTCAACTTCCATTTTTATTCAATTTACTTTTCTATTAAACTTCCTTTTTTATTTAATTTCCAAATAGATCGTTAAGGTATATTGGTTTCTGGAATGAACTTCCATTTTTAATTTTCTGCAACTTCCATTTTTATTTTTAATTAACTTCCTTTTTTATTCAAGTTTCTTTTCTACTCAACTTCCTTTTTCATTTAATTTCCAAATAGATCGTTAAGGTATAGTGGTTTTTGGATTGAACTTCCATTTTTAATTTTATGCAACTTTCATTTTTATTTTTAGTCAACTTCCATTTTTATTCAATTTACTTTTCTATTAAACTTCCTTTTTTATTTAATTTCCAAATAGATCGTTAGGGTATAGTGGTTTCTGGATTGAACTTCCATATTTAATTTTCTGCAACTTTTATTTTTATTTTTATTCTACTTACATTTTAATTCAATTTACTTTTCTATTAACTTCCTTTTTTATTTGATTTCCAAAAAGATCGTTAAGGTATAGTGGTTTCTGGATTGAACTTCCATATTTAATTTTCTGCAACTTTCATTTTTATTTTTCTTCAACTTCCATTTTTATTCAATTTACTTTCCTATTAAACTTCCTTTTTTATTTAATTTCCAAATAGATCGGTAAGGTATAGTGGTTTCTGGATTGAACTTCCATTTTTAATTTTATGCAACTTTCATTTTTATTTTTATTCAACGTCCATTTTTATTCAATTTACTTTTCTATTAAACTTCCTTTTTTATTTAATTTCCAAATAGATCGTTAAGGTATAGTAGTTTTTGGATTGAACTTCTATTTTTATTTTTATTCAACTTTGATTTTTATTTTTATTCTACTTCCATTTTAATTCAATTTACTTTCCTATTAAACTTCCTTTTTTATTTAATTTGCAAATAGATCGCTAAGGTATAGTGGTTTCTGGATTGAACTTCCATTTTTAATTTTATGCAACTTTCATTTTTATTTATATTCTACTTCCATTTTTATTCAATTTACTTTTCTATTAAACTTCCTTTTTTATTTAATTTCCAAATAGATGGTTAAGGTATAGTGGTTTCTGGAATGAACTTCCATTTTTAATTTTCTGCAACTTCCATATTTATTTTTATTTAACTTCCTTTTTTATTCAAATTTCTTTTCTACTCAACTTCCTTTTTCATTTAATTTCCAAATAGATCGTTAAGGTATAGTGGTTTTTGGATTGAACTTCCATTTTTCATTTTATGCAACTTTTATTTTTATTTTTATTCAACTTCTATTTTTATTCAATTTACTTTTCCATTAAACTTCCTTTTTTATTTAATTTCCAAATAGATCGTTAAGGTATAGTGGTTTCTGGAAAGAACTTCCATTTTAATTTTCTGCAACTTCCATTTTTATTCAAGTTTCTTTTCTACTCGACTTCCTTTTTCATTTAATTTCCAAATAGATCGTTAAGGTATAGTGGTTTTTGGATTGAACTTTCATTTTTAATTTTATGCAACTTTCATTTTTATTTTTATTCAACTTCTATTTTTATTCAATTAACTTTTCCATTAAACTTCCTTTTTTATTTAATTACCAAATAAATCGTTAAGGTATAGTGGTTTCTGGAATGAACTTCCATTTTTAATTTTCTGCAACTTCCATTTTTATTTTTATTTAACTTCCTTTTTTATTCAAGTTTCTTTTCTACTCAACTTCCTTTTTCATTTAATTTCCAAATAGATCGTTAAGGTATAGTGGTTTTTGGATTGAACTTCCATTTTTAATTTTATGCAACTTTCATTTTTATTTTTATTCAACTTCCATTTTTATTCAATTTACTTTTCTATTAAACTTCCTTTTTTATTTAATTTCCAAATAGATGGTTAAGGTATTGTGGTTTCTGGAATGAACTTCCATTTTTAATTTTCTGCAACTTCCATATTTATTTTTATTTAACTTCCTTTTTTATTCAAGTTTCTTTTCTACTCAACTTCCTTTTTCATTTAATTTCGAAATAGATCGTTAAGGTATAGTGGTTTTTGGATTGAACTTCCATTTTTCATTTTATGCAACTTTTATTTTTATTTTTATTCAATTTCTATTTTTATTCAATTTACTTTTCCATTAAACTTCCTTTTTTATTTAATTTCCAAATAGATCGTTAAGGTATAGTGGTTTCTGGAATGAACTTCCATTTTTAGTTTTACACAACTTTCAGTTTTATTTTTATTCAACTTCCATTTTTAT
Organism: Camellia sinensis; assembly: GCF_055761805.1. NCBI lineage: Eukaryota > Viridiplantae > Streptophyta > Magnoliopsida > Ericales > Theaceae > Camellia > Camellia sinensis. Next base: position 40,624,010 of record NW_028128987.1, on the reverse strand, counting down.
TCAATTTTCTTTTCTATTAAACTTCCGTTTTTATTTAATTTCCAAATAGATCGTTAAGGTATAGTGGTTTTTGGATTGAACTTCCACTTTTAATTTTATGCAACTTTCATTTTTATTTTTATTCTACTTCCATTTTTATTCAATTTACTTTTCTATTAAACTTCCTTTTTTATTTAATTTCCAAATAGATCGTTAAGGTATATTGGTTTCTGGATTAAACTTCCATATTTAATTTTCTGCAACTTTCATTTTTATTTTTATTCAACTTCCATTTTTATTGAATTTACTTTTCTATGAAACTTCCTTTTTGGTTTAATTTCCAAACAGATCGTTAAGGTATAATGATTTCTGAATTGAACTTCCATTTTCAATTTTATGCAACTTTCATTTTTATTTTTATTCTACTTCCATTTTAATTCAATTTACTTTCCGATTAAACTTCTTTTTTTATTTAATTTCCAAGTAGATCGTTAAGGTATAGTGGTTTCTAGATAGAACTTCCGTTTTTAATTTTATACAACTTCCATTTTTATTTTTATTCTACTTCCATTTTTAATCAATTTACTTTTCTCTTAAACTTCCTTTTTTATTTAATTTCCAAAAAGATCATTAAGGTGTACTGGTTTCTGGAATGAACTTCCATTTTTAATTTTCTGCAACTTCCATTTTTATTTTTATTTAACTTCTTTTTTTATTCAAGTTTCTTTTCTACTCAACTTCCTTTTTTATTTAATTTCCAAATAAATCGTTAAGGTATAGTGGTTTTTGGATTGAACTTCCATTTTTAATTTTATGCAACTTTCATTTTTATTTTTATTCAACGTCCATTTTTATTCAATTTACTTTTCTATTAAACTTCCTTTTTTATTTAATTTCCAAATAGATCGTTAAGGTATAGTGGTTTTTGGATTGAACTTCCATTTTTAATTTTATGCAACTGTCATTTATATTTTTATTCAACTTCCATTTTTATTCAATTTACTTTTCTATTAAACTTCCTGTAACGCCCTCAAAATAATAACATTAAACCCATCAAATAAGGCATTCATTGACATATGAAATAACCACATTCTTCTATTCATCAGAGTTTCATTACAAACGTATTACATGTTAACAACAAAAGCAAAATGCCCTACGGGCTTACTGCTTTCCAACTTAACACTTGGTTACAACAAAAGAGTACTAATTCATTTATACATTAAGCCCTTGGCTTGAATTTACATGTAATACATCAAAAATAAAACGACAAAAGTATGTCCGCCTCTAGCCTCCCAAGCTATGTCCTTGGAGGTGGCATGCTACCTGTACCTGAAAATGATATTCCCATATAGGGTGAGCCACAGCCCAGTAGAAATACACTAAACCAACCATGAACAATGACTAAAAGATTAGCAATTGATAGATGGCCAACACTGATACATTCACATAAATCACATATTTATGTCTTACGACTTATGAGTCCAAGTTACTTTTCATTTTCCCTTTTTCAACAGATAAGCATGCTAGCTCTATCATCATTTCAACAGATATGTATAAAAACTATATCCCACATTCACAGATAAGCATATAAGCTACATCCACATTCCCAACAGATATGTATAACAACAATATCCCACATTCACAGATAAGTATATAAGCTGTATCCACATTCCCAACAGATATGTATAACAACAATATCCCACATTCACAGATAAGCATATAAGCTGTATCCACACTTCACAAAGATAAGCATATGAGCTCTATCTTCACTTCTCTAGACAAGCATATGAGCTGTATCTACGGAGTTCATCCCCTATCTTCTCCCAATACTATCCGGTTTAGAGGTACATCCCCCATCTTCCCCTAAACCGCGGAGCACATCCCCCATCTCCTCCTCTACACATAACGTATACAAACACATTGGTTCTATATACAATCACCCAATACATACAGTTAATGTATTCTATCAACCGTCAAATTCCATGACACATTCTATTGATTAGTTTCTGTTTGCCTAATCATCATGCATTGTCTACAACAATCACGACTATCCTCCACCGATAGCCCAAAGCAGTTATCTCTAAACAGAAAATAAATGCACAATGGATATTCAATCAACATTTCATTTCGGTGAGTGATAATTAATTCAACTACACCCTTTAACCCCATGCATTCCCAATCTCGACAACTTCAATTCATTTCCTCCTTTCTCACAATTAATTATCCCAATTAATCAAACAATGTAATTAGGTCATTTCCATAATTACCATTTCAACCCTTAGGTCCCATTTTCATCAATGATTCAACATGAATTCCATTCCTCTATACCAAACATGCATCTAGGTTTATTATAAATAAAACCCCAACTTTTGTAAAATAACACAAAAGCCCCAAACTTTCATAAAATTACCAAACCAACCCCAACATCTCAAAATACCAAAATTTAAAGACAAAATCCATAGAGAGGAGTAGGATATCCCTACCTCAAATTCGGAGCCCCAAAGGAGAAGACGACAAAACCCAACGTGCTCCAAAACCCGAGATTTTCAAATTAAAATGCAGCCCTCGATGATCAACAACTTTTTTGTAAAGGCCAAAGGTGAGCAAATCACTCCTACTAGATCAAAACCTAGAGAGAAGGTAGAGTTCTAGAGTGAGAGGCTCAACAATGGTGATTTTGGAAAAGTAGGAGAGAGAAGAGAAAGTGAAAAAGTAATTTGAAAAGTCAAAACACGGATACACACTCCCAGAACTTTTACAGAACCAGGTCTCCGCTCGAGCTTCAAACTCCCCGCTCGAGCGACACTCACACAACCCCGCTCGAGCGGCCAACTCCACGCTCTAGCGTCCAACACTGCACAGAAAATACTGGATGGGTGCAATTCCCGCTCGAGCGCCAGAACTCCCGCTCGAGCGGACAAGTCAAAATCTGGGCAACTAGTTTTGGTTTCTAAACTCAACCAACCTGTAACAAACCTGCCCAACACATCCCATAACTCAACTACAAAGTAAAAAAAGATGTAAACAAGATAATAATCAACTACCAACCTCCACGGACACATGTCCGGATCACTGTACAACAAGGGTAAATCCAGGATCGCCATAACCTCCCCCCTTAAAGAATTTCGTCCCCGAAATTAAACACAAGTTTTCAAAACAGGTTTTCCTCCATTTTAAACAATGTTACATTTTAACATTCAATAATCTGACCCATTACCGGTCACCCCCTCCCTTTAACAAGAGGCATTTCACAATATGTAAACAACATATGTACTTTCAACATGCATCAACATTATGCATTTCCTTTCCAATTTTAACAACATATTCAACATATATAATGTTACATTCAACTTCCATATGAGGCAAGTTCCAAAACATACTTCCAATAAACCAAACATTTTCAATGTTTCACAACTTAAGACATATATAAAAGCTCTTAAGTTCAACAATAGTTCAAAATCTAAATACAAGATTACATAACAACAAACAAGTCCGGATATTTCTCGCGGACTTCCAACTCACGTTCCCAAGTGGCTTCCTCCACTCCGTGATGTTTCCACAAAACTTTCACCAAAGGAATGGTCTTGCCACGCAGGACCTGATCCCGCCTATCCAAGACCCGAACCGGTCTCTCCTCATACGAGACATCCTCACCTACCTCTAAATCGGTCCAATCCAACACATGTGATGGATCTGGCTTATACTTCCGAAGCATACTCACATGAAACACGTCATGAACTCCGGACAACTGCGGCGGTAAGGCTAACCGATAGGCAACCTCGCCAATCCTCTCAAGGATCTCAAAAGGACCAATAAACCGAGGGGATAACTTCCCACTCTTCCCAAACCTCATCAAGCCTCGCCTAGGTGATATCTTCAGAAAGACATGATCACCTACCTCAAATGCCAAAGGCCTCCTCCTACGATCAGCATAAGATTTCTGACGACTCTGGGCTGTAACAAGCCTCCTACGGATAAGCTCAACTTTCTCCGTCGTCTCCCTAACCAACTCCGGACCCAACAAAGGTGCATCACCCACCTCGGCCCAACAAACTGGAGACCTACACGGTCGGCCATACAAGGCCTCAAACGGTGCCATACCGATACTAGACTGAAAGCTGTTGTTGTAGGCAAACTCTACCAAGGGTAAGTGCCTCTCCCACGTCCCACTGAAGTCCAGGACACAACCCCGAAGCATATCCTCAAGGATCTGAATAGTACGCTCGGACTGCCCGTCAGTCTGAGGATGATAAGCCGTACTAAAGGTCAACTTAGTGCCCAAGGCACTCTGCAAACTCTGCCACAACCTAGCAGTAAAACGAGGATCTCTATCTGAGACGATCGTCACTGGGACCCCGTGCAATCTCACTATGTCCCGAATATACAAGTCGGCAAGATGATCTACCGAATCTCTCACGCGCATAGGAATGAAGTGCGCCGACTTAGTCAACCGGTCTACAACCACCCAAATAGCATCACTACCCCGCTGAGTCCTCGGAAGACCTACAACGAAGTCCATAGTGACATGCTCCCATTTCCACTCGGCAATAGGCAAGGGTTGCAACAAACCCGCTAGCCTCTGATGCTCGGCCTTCACTTGCTGGCAAGTAAGGCACTTCGATACGAAAACAGCCACATCTCTCTTCATACCCCGCCACCAAAACTGGCGACCCAAATCCCGATACATCTTAGTACCTCCCGGATGCACCGTAAGGCGCGAATGGTGAAACTCTCGGAGTACCTCCTCTCAGCAAGACTCCGGTACAAACAAACGGTCTCGGTATCTCATACTCAGGTCGGGATATACCGCCAAACCCTTCTCAACCTTCCCACTGGAGATCTTCTCTCGGAGGGATTCTACCTCAAGGTCACCTCTCTGTGCCTCTAACACTCTAGTCACAAGCGTAGGCTGCGCAACAACAGAAAACAAGGCCGCAGCCTCAACAGATTCGCCCAGTAGCAAATCAAACTCGCCAAGTGCTCCCAACATCTCCCATTCCCGGATGGCTATACTAGCTACATCACTAATGGATTTCCTACTAAGGGCATCGGCCACAACATTGGCCTTTCTCGGATGATAATGCAACTCAAAATCATAATCCTCAATGAACTCCATCCACCTCCTCTGCCTCAAATTCAAGTCTCTCTGTGTAAACAGATACTTCAAACTCTTGTGATCCGAGAACACCTCGAACTTCTCACCATAAAGGTAGTGCCTCCAGATTTTCAAGGCAAAGATCACTGCTGCTAACTCTAGGTCGTGTGTGGGGTAATTCTTCTCGTGTATTTTCAACTGACGTGAGCCATAAGCTACCACTTTCCCCTCTTGCATCAACACACAACCCAAACCCTCTCGTGAGGCATCACAATAAACCGCATAACCCAACCCTCTCTCTGGAATAATCAACACCGGAGCGGTGGTCAATCTAACTTTCAGCTCTTGGAACTATTTTTCACAAGTCTCACTCCACACAAACTTGACTCCCTTCCGAGTCAGTCTAGTCAACGGTGACGCTAACCTGGAGAAATCTTTCACAAACCGACGGTAATACCCAGCTAATCCCAGAAAACTACGGACCTCGAACACACTCTTAGGCTGTGCCCAATCTTGCACTGCCTCTACCTTGGATGTATCAACAGACACCCCTTCCCTGGATACCACGTGGCCTAAGAATTTGACTTCCCTCAGCCAGAACTCACACTTCCCAAACTTGGCATACAGCCTATGGGCTCTAAGCAACTCAAGCACCACTCTCAAGTGTTCCTCGTGCTCCTCCTCCGAAGGTGAATAGATAAGAATGTCGTCCACGAAAACGACTACGAATCGGTCCAAGAATTCCCGGAATATCCGGTTCATCAAGTCCATAAAGACTGTCGGTGCATTGGTAAGCCCAAATGGCATCACCAGAAACTCATAATGGCCATACCGCGTACGGAATGCCGTCTTAGTAATATCCTCCTCCCTGACCCTCAACTGGTGGTAACCCGATCTCAAGTCTATCTTAGAGAAACAACGGGAACCCTTCAACTGGTCAAACAAATCATCTATACGGGACATAGGGTACTTATTCTTGACCGTAGCCCGATTCAACTTCCGGTAGTCTATACACAATCTCAAGGCACCATCTTTCTTCTTAGCAAAGAGGGCCGGTGCTCCCCACGGTGAAACACTAGGGCGAACAAAACCCTTATCTAGCAATTCCTGGAGCTGAACTTTCAACTCAACCAACTCTGCTGGAGCAAAACGATAAGGTGCCATAGAAATCGGCGCCGTGCCGGGCACCAAATCAATAGAGAACTCTATCTCTTGGTGAGGTGGCAAACTAACAAGATCTTCGGGAAAGACATCCGAATACTCACAAACCACCCTCGGCAACACAAGCTGGGTCTCACCACTCTCACCACTCTCAAAGCTGGCAAGTAGACTACTAAGCTCACTTCGCCCTCGCGAATCATACCCCGGTGGCAAAACACTACCAACCCGGTCTCCCAAGAAATGGAACCACTCCCCGCTCAAGGTACATAACGTGACCCTCTGGCGGTAGCAATCGATAACAGCCCGGTATGACGATAGCCAGTCCATACCCAAAATAACATCAAAACCCTTCATGGGCATGACAACAAACGGAAAAGGAAGCCTATAGTCGGCGACCTCTATATCACAACCTCTAACACCCTGTTTCAGAATCAACTCACCACCAAGAGGTGACACTACACAAAGAGGAGATGCTAACTGTGCTAACTCCAATTCCAAAACAGATGCAAATGCAGCAGATACAAAAGAATGAGATGCACCCGTGTCTATCAACACATTAGCAACCGAGTTGCAAAACAGAAAAGTACCTCTCACCACCGATGGAGCTGGTACTAAATCATGCGCGGTAACAGCATACACGCGCCCCGTAGGCCCCTGGTCTACCTGCTCACCTCTAGGAGCAAAAGACTGCTGCACAGACTGGGACGACGAAGCCCCCGGATTGGCCCTCGAGGCCTGCACAGACTGAGCTGGCTGAAAACCCTGCGTTTGCCTAGAACCAGACGCTCCCGAAGTGGCACTCAACTGCGGGCAAAACCTCTTCAGGTGCCCAGGCTGTCCACACTGATAACAAGACAAGGGCTGCCCCCTGCCCAAACTCTGACTCTACGGTCTAGCTGAAGAAAAAGCAGCTCTCTGACCCCCACCCTTCTGCGGGCAAACTGAAACCTTGTGACCCAACTGGCCACACTTGTAACAAGCAAACTCCCCCTGATTGCCTCTCCCCGAGCCTGTAATCGGCACTGGAAAGGTCAATCGAGAAACTGCTCCCTGAGACTGCTGAGGGTTATAACCCCTCTGCCTCCTGCCATCACCCTGGCCATCTTGGCCCCTCTTGGAGCCCCTCTGCTCTTCCTCCTCTTCCTGCATCATAATTTCCATATGAGCAGCAGCATCCACCAGGTGTCTATACTCTCGGATGTAAGACCCACCAACTCTCAACTTGAGGCCCCGCCTCAACTTTCGCTCAAACTCATAGCAACGGCGTTCCTCGGACGCCACCAGTTCAGGTGCAAACCTGGACAGACTGGTAAAAGTAGCCTCAAACTCGGCCACTGACAAGCCCTGCTGTTTAAGCCAGCTAAACTAATCCCTCAGCTTCTCCCTAGCTGCTGCAGACAAAAACCTCTCCTGAAAAGCATTCACAAACGCCTCCCATGTACCACCAACACGAGCCTTCTCGTATTTCCACCATTGACCCGCATCTCCCTTCAGCTGGAAGGATGCCAAGGTCACTTTCAGTGCTCCGTCCTCGATGCCAAGCATCTCGAATGTCTTACTCATTTGCTCTAGCCACTCATCAGCTTTTAGTGGCTCCTTAGGATCCCCCATAAACTCATCCGGATTAGACCGGAAAAACTCCCTCTTCAAGAAAGAAGGCCCTGCCTCAGCTGCCTGATTCCCAGCTCTAAGAATACCCAAAGCTCCTACTATCTCCCTGGCCAAGGCACCCATAGCCTGCTGACCCGCTGGCTCGGCCACATTGGCCTGGCCAACTCCCTCCTGTACTGCCGGAACCTCCTCCGGTAACGGTATTTCCTGCCTCGCAGGTCTACCACGCCTAGCACCTCTTCCTCGTCCTGACATCCTAATAAAGGCAATACAGAACGTTAACACATTCATAAATGTGCCGAAACTAAACACTCACGTCCTAATGCATGGACAACTGTAATTCACTCCACATAAGCACATAAACACATAAGCACTTACGAATTTCATTTCCGGATAATGATAGTCCCGAGGCGTTACTAGAGTTCCGGTTAGAAACAGCATTGATCAAGTGCTTTTCCAACAAGACTCCCAGAAACCCAAGGATCCAATCAACATCCTAGAAATTAAATCCCATACCCACATAGTCACATAAGCATGTTATCAATTAAGCACATAGCATATGACACTACATCTAAGTCTCTATCAAGCGAGACAAACCCATTGTAATCCTAATCACTTCCCACGTACCCAAAGTATTTGAACCCGGTACGCTCTGATACCAAGTTGTAACGCCCTCAAAATAATAACATTAAACCCATCAAATAAGGCATTCATTGACATATGAAATAACCACATTCTTCTATTCATCAGAGTTTCATTACAAAAGTATTGCATGTTAACAACAAAAGCAAAATGCCCTACGGGCTTACAGCTTTCCAAGTTAACACTTGGTTACAACAAAAGAGTACTAACTCATTTACACATTAAGCCCTTGGCTTGAATTTACATGTAATACATCAAAAATAAAACGACAAAAGTATGTCCGCCTCTAGCCTCCCAAGCTATGTCCTTGGAGGTGGCATGCTACCTGTACCTGAAAATGATATTCCCATATAGGGTGAGCCACAGCCCAGTAGAAATACACTAAACCAACCATGAACAATGACTAAAAGATTAGCAATTGATAGATGGCCAACACTGATACATTCACATAAATCACATATTTATGTCTTACGACTTATGAGTCCAAGTTACTTTTCATTTTCCCTTTTTCAACAGATAAGCATGCTAGCTCTATCATCATTTCAACAGATATGTATAAAAACTATATCCCACATTCACAGATAAGCATATAAACTACATCCACATTCCCAACAGATATGTATAACAACAATATCCCACATTCACAGATAAGCATATAAGCTGTATCCACATTCCCAACAGATATGTATAACAACAATATCCCACATTCACAGATAAGCATATAAGCTGTATCCACACTTCACAAAGATAAGCATATGAGCTCTATCTTCACTTCTCTAGACAAGCATATGAGCTGTATCTACGGAGTTCATCCCTTATCTTCTCCCAATACTATCCGGTTTAGAGGTACATCCCCCATCTTCCCTTAAACCGCGGAGCACATCCCCCATCTCCTCCTCTACACATAACGTATACAAACACATTGGTTCTATATACAATCACCCAATACATACAGTTAATGTATTCTATCAACCGTTAAATTCTATGACACATTCTATTGATTAGTTTCTGTTTGCCTAATCATCATGCATTGTCTACAACAATCACGACTATCCTCCACCGATAGCCCAAAGCAGTTATCTCTAAACAGAAAATAAATGCACAATGGATATTCAATCAACATTTCATTTCGGTGAGTGATAATTAATTCAACTACACCCTTTAACCCCATACATTCCAATCTCGACAACTTCAATTCATTTCCTCATTTCTCACAATTAATTATCCCAATTAATCAAACAATGTAATTAGGTCATTTCCATAATTACCATTTCAACCCTTAGGTCCCATTTTCATCAATGATTCAACATTAATTCCATTCCTCTATACCAAACATGCATCTAGGTTTATTATAAATAAAACCCCAACTTTTGTAAAATAACACAAAAGCCCCAAACTTTCACAAAATTACCAAACCAACCCCAACATCTCAAAATACCAAAATTTAAAGACAAAATCCATAGAGAGGAGTAGGATATCCCTACCTCAAATTCGGAACCCCAAAGGAGAAGACGACAAAACCCAACGTGCTCCAAAACCCGAGATTTTCAGATTAAAATGTAGCCCTCGACGATCAACAACTTTTTTGTAAAGGCCAAAGGTGAGCAAATCACTCCTACTAGATCAAAACCTAGAGAGAAGGTAGAGTTCTAGAGTGAGAGGCTCAACAATGGTGATTTTGGAAAAGTAGGAGAGAGAAGAGAAAGTGAAAAAGTGATTTGAAAAGTCAAAACACGGAACTTAAACCCAGTCGCCCCGCTCGAGCGTCAAACACCCCGCTCGAGCGTCACTCACAGACTCCCGCTTGAGCGTCAACAATCCCGCTCGAGCGGCGGATACACACTCCCAGAACTTTTACAGAACCAGGTCTCCGCTCGAGCTTCCAACTTCCCGCTCGAGCGACACTCACACAACCCCGCTCGAGCGGCCAACTCCACGCTCGAGCGTCCAACACTGCACAGAAAATACTGGATGGGTGCAATTCCCGCTCGAGCGCCAGAACTCCCGCTCGATCGGACAGGTCAAAATCTGGGCAACTAGTTTTGGTTTCTAAACTCAACCAACCTGTAACAAACCTGCCCAACACATCCCATAACTCAACTACAAAGTAAAAAAAGATGTAAACAAGATAATAATCAACTACCAACCTCCACGGACACATGTCCGGATCACTGTACAACAAGGGTAAATACAGGATCGCTATACTTCCTTTTTTATTTAATTTCTGAATAGATCGTTAAGGTATAGTGGTTTCTGGATTGAACTTCCATATTTAATTTTCTGCAACTTTCCTTTTTATTTTTTTTCAACTTCCTTTTTTATTCAGTTTACTTTTCTATTAAACTTCCTTTTTTATTTAATTTCCAAATAGATCGTTAAGGTGTAGTGGTTTCTGGATTGAACTTCCATTTTTAATTTTATGCAACTTTCATTTTAATTTTTATTCTACTTCCATTTTAATTCAATTTACTTTCCTATTAAACTTTCTTTTTTATTTAATTTCCAAGTAGATCGTTAAGGTATAGTGGTTTCTGGATTGAACTTCCATTTTTAATTGTTTGCAACTTTCATTTTTAGTTTTATTTTACTTCCATTTTTAATCAATTTACTTTTCTATTAAACTTCCTTTTTTATTTAATTTCCGAATAGATCGTTAAGATATAGTGATTTTTGGATTAAACTTCCATATTTAATTTTCTGCAACTTTCCTTTTTATTTTTATTCAACTTCCATTTTTATTCAGTTTACTTTTCTATTAAACTTCTTTTTTTATTTAATTTCCAAATAGATCGTTAAGGTGTAGCGGTTTCTGGATTGAACTTCCATTTTTAATTTTATGCAACTTTCATTTTTTATTTTTATTCTACTTCCATTTTAATTCAATTTACTTTCCTATTAAACTCCCTTTTTTATTTAATTTCCAAGTAGATCGTTAAGGTATGTAGATCGTTAAGGTATAGTGGTTTTGGGATTGAACATCCATTTTTAATTTTATGTAACTTTCATTTTTATTTTTATTCAACGTCCATTTTTATTCAATTTACTTTTCTATTAAACTTCATTTTTTATTTAATTTCCAAATAGATCGTTAAGGAATAGTGGTTTTTGGATTGAACTTCCATTTTTAATTTTATGCAACTGTCATTTATATTTTTATTCAACTTCCATTTTTATTCAATTTACTTTTCTATTAAACCTCTTTTTTTATTTAATTTCCGAATAGATCGTTAAGGTATAGTGGTTTCTGGATTGAACTTCCATATTTAATTTTCTGCAACTTTCCTTTTTATTTTTATTCAACTTCCATTTTTATTCTGTTTACTTTTCCATTAAACTTCTTTTTTTATTTAATCTCCAAATAGATCATTAAGGTGTAGTGGTTTCTGGATTGAACTTCCATTTTTAATTTTCTGCAACTTTCAATTTTATTTTTATTCTACTTCCATTTTAATTCAATTTACTTTTCTATTAAACTTCCTTTTTTATTTAATTTCCAAATAGATCGTTAAGGTATAGTGGTTTCTGGATTGAACTTCTATTTTTAATTTTATGCAACTTTCATTTTTATTTTTATTTTACATCCATTTTTAATCAATTTACGTTTCTATTAAACTTCCTTTTTTATTTAATTTCCAAATAGGTCGTTAAGGTATAGTGGTTTCTGGAATGAACTTCCATTTTTAATTTTCTGCAACTTCCATTTTTATTCAAGTTTCTTTTCTTCTCAACTTCCTTTTTTATTTAATTTCCAAATAGATCGTCAAGGTATAGTGGTTTTTGGATTGAACTTCCATTTTTAATTTTATGCAACTTTCATTTTTATTTTTATTCAACTTCCATTTTAATTCAATTTACTTTTTCTATTAAACTTCCTTTTTAATTTAATTTCCAAGTAGATCGTTAAGGTATAGTGGTTTTTGGATTGAACTTCCATTTTTAACTTTATGCAACTATCATTTATATTTTTATTCAACTTCCATTTTTATTCAATTTACTTTTCTATTAAACTTCCTTTTTTATTTAATTTCCGAATGGATCGTTAAGGTATAGTTGTTTCTAAATTGAACTTCTATATTTAATTTTCTGCAACTTTCCTTTTTATTTTTATTCAACTTCCATTTTTATTCAGTTTACTTTTCAATTAAACTTCCTTTTTTATTTAATTTCCAAATAGATCGCTAAGGTGTAATGGTTTCTGGATTGAACTTCCATTTTTAATTTTATGCAACTTTCATTTTTATTTTTATTCTACTTCCATTTTAATTCAATTTACTTTCCAATTAAACTTCCTTTTTTATTTAATTTCCAAGTAGATCGTTAAGGTATAGTGGTTTCTGGATTGAACTTTCATTTTTATTTTTATGCAACTTTCATTTTTATTTTTATTCTACTTCCATTGTAATTCAATTTACTTTCCTATTAAACTTCCTTTTTTATTTAATTTCCAAGTAGATCGTTAAGGTATAGTGGTTTCTAGATTGAACTTCCATTTTTTATTTTATGCAACTTTCATTTTTATTTTTATTCAACTTCCATTTTTAATGAATTTACTTTTCTGTTAAACTTTCTTTTTTATTTAATTTCCAAATAGATCGTTAAGGTAAAGTGGTTTCTGGGTTGAATTTCTATATTTAATTTTCTGCAAGTTTCATTTTTATTCAATTTCCTTTTCTATCAAACTTCCTTTTTTATTTAATTTCCAAATAGATCGTTAAGGTATAGTGGTTTCTGGATTGAACTTCCATTTTTAATTTTATGCAACTTTCATTTTTATTTTTATTCTACTTCCATTTTAATTCAATTTACTTTCCTATTAAACTTCTTTTTTTATTTAATTTCCAAATAGACCGCTAAGGTATAGTGGTTTCTAGATTGAACTTTCATTTTTAATTTTATGCAACTTTCATTTTTATTTATATTCTACTTCCATTTTTATTCAATTTACTTTTCTATTAAACTTCCTTTTTTATTTAATTTCCAAATCGATCGTTAAGGTATAGTGGTTTCTGGATTGAACTTCCATTTTTAATTTTATGCAACTGTCATTTATATTTTTATTCAACTTCCATTTTTATTCAATTTACTTTTCTATTAAACTTCCTTTTTATTTAATTTCCGAATAGATCGTTAGGGTATAGTGGTTTCTGAATTGAACTTCCATATTTAATTTTCTGCAACTTTCCTTTTTATTTTTGTTCAACTTCCATTTTTATTCAGTTTACTTTTCTATTAAACTTCCTTTTTTATTTAATTTCCAAATAGATCGTTAAGGTGTAGTAGTTTCGCTATTGAACATCCATTTTTAATTTTATGCAACTTGCATTTTTATTTTTATTCTACTTCCATTTTAATTCAATTTTCTTTCGTATTAAGCTTCCTTTTTTATTTAATTTCCAAGTAGATCGTTAATGTATAGTGGTTTCTGGATTGAACTTCCACTTTTAATTTTATGCAACTTTCGTTTTTATTTTTATTCTACTTCCATTTTAATTCAATTTACTTTCCTATTAAACTTCCTTTTTTATTTAATTTCCAAGTAGATAGTTAAGGTATAGTGGTTTCTGGATTGAACTTCTATTTTTAATTTTATGCAACTTTCAATTTTATTTTTATTTTACTTCCATTTTTAATCAATTTACTTTTCTATTAAACTTCCTTTTTTATTTAATTACCAAAAATATCGTTAAGGTATAGTGGTTTCTGCAATGAACTTCCATTTTTAATTTTTTGCAACTTCCATTTGTATTTTTATTTAACTTCCATTTTTATTCAAGTTTCTTTTCAACTCAACTTCCTTTTTTATTTAATTTCCAAATAGATCGTTAAGGTATAATGGTTTTTGGATTGAACTTCCATTTTAATTTTATGCAACTTTCATTTTTTATTTTTATTCAACTTCCATTTTTATTCAATTTACTTTTCTATTAAACTTTCTTTTTTATTTAATTTCCAAGTAGATCGTTAAGGTATAGTGGTTTTGGATTGAACTTCCATTTTTAATTTTATGCAACTGTCATTTATATTTTTATTCAAGTTTCATTTTTAATCAATTTACTTTTCTATTAAACTTCCTTTTTTATTTAATTTCCAAATAGATCGTTAAGGTATAGTGGTTTCTGAAATGAACTTCCAATTTTAATTTTCTGCAGCTTCCATTTTTATTTTTATTTAACTTCCATTTTTAATCAAGATTCTTTTCTACTCAACTACCTTTTTTATTTAATTTCCAAATAGATCGTTAAGGTATAGTGGTTTTTGGATTGAACTTCCATTTTTAATTTTATGCAACTTTCATTTTTATTTTTATTCTACTTCCATTTTTATTGAATTTACTTTTCTATTAAACTTCCTTTTTTAATTAATTTCCAAATAGATCGTTAAGGTAAAGTGGTTTCTGGATTGAACTTCCATATTTAATTTTCTGCAACTTTCATTTTTATTTTTATTCTACTTTTATTTTTATTCAATTTCTTTTTCTGTTAACCTTCCTTTTTTATTTAATTTCCAAATAGATCGTTAAGGTATAGTGGTTTCTGGATTGAACTTCCATTTTCAATTTTATGCAACTTTCATTTTTGTTTTTATTCTACTTCCATTTTAATTCAATTTACTTTCCTATTAAACTTCCTTTTGTTATTTAATTTCCCAATAGATCGCTAAGGTATAGTGGTTTCTGGATTGAACTTTCATTTTTTATTTTATGCAACTTTCATTTTTATTTATATTCTACTTCCATTTTTATTAAATTTACTTTTCTATTAAACTTCATTTTTTATTTAATTTCCAAATAGATCGTTAAGGTATAGTGGTTTCTAGAATGAACTTCCATTTTTAATTTTCTGCAACTTCCATTTTTATTTTTATTTAACTTCCTTTTTTATTCTAGTTTCTTTTCAACTCAACTTCCTTTTTTATTTAATTTCCAAATAGATCGTTAAGATATAGTGGTATTTGGATTGAACTTCCATTTTTAATTTTATGCAACTTTCATTTTTATTTTTATTCTATTTCCATTTTTATTCAATTTACTTTTCTATTAAACATCCTTATTTATTTAATTTCCAAATAAATCGTTAAGGTATAGTGGTTTCTGGAATGGACTTCCATTTTTAATTTTCTGCAATTTCCATTATTATTTTTATTTAACTTCCGTTTTTATTCAAGTTTCTTTTCTACTCAACTTCCTTTTTTATCTAATTTCCAAATAGATCGTTAAAGTATTGTGGATTCTGGATTGAACTTCCATTTTTAATTCTATGCAACTTTCATTTTTATTTTTATTCTACTTCCATTTTAATTCAATTTACTTTTCTATTAAACTTATTTTTTATTTAATTTCCAAATAGATCGTTAAGGTATAGCTGTTTCTGGATTGAACTTCCATTTTTAATTTTATGCAACTTTCATTTTTATTTTTATTCTACTTCCATATTAATTCAATTTACTTTCCTATTAAACTTCTTTTTTTATTTAATTTCCAAATAGATCGTTAAGGTATAGTGGTTTCTGGATAGAACTTCCATTTTTAATTTTCTGCAACTTCCTTTTTTATTTTTATTCTACTTCCATTTTTAATCAATTTACTTTTCTATTAAACTTCCTTTTTTATTTAATTTCCAAACAGATCATTAAGGTATAGCGGTTTCTGGGATGAACATCCATTTTTAATTTTCTGCAACTTCCATTTTTATTCTTATTTACCTTTTTTTGTATTCAAGTTTCTTTTCTACTCAACTTCCTTTTTTATTTAATTTTCAAATAGATCATTAAGGTATAGTGGTTTTTGGATTGAACTTCCATTTTTAATTTTATGCAACGGTCATTTTTATTTTTATTTAACTTCCATTTTTATTCAATTTACTTTTCTATTAAACTTCCTTTTTTATTTAATTTCCAAATAGATCGTTAAGGTATAGTGGTTTCTGGATTGAACTTCCATATTTACTTTTTTGCAACTTTCATTTTTGTTTTTATTCAACTTCCATTTTTATTCAATTTACTTTTCCATTAAACTTCCTTTTTGGTTTAATTTCCAAATAGATCGTTAAGGTACAATGGTTTCTGAATTGAACTTCCATTTTTAATTTTATGCAACTTTCATTTTTATTTTTATTTTACTTCCATTTTAATTCAATTTACTTTCCTATTAAACTTCCTTTTTTATTTAATTTCCAAGTAGATCGTTAAGGTATAGTGGTTTCTGGATAGAACTTCCATTTTTAATTTTATGCAACTTCTATTTTTATTTTTATTCCACTTCCATTTTTAATCAATTTACTTTTCTATTAAACTACCTTTTTTATTTAATTTCCAAATAGATCATTAAGGTACAGTGGTTTCTGGATTGAACTTCCATTTTTAATTTTCTGCAACTTACATTTTTATTTTTATTTGACTTCTTTTTTTGTTCAAGTTTCTTTTCTACACAACTTCCTTTTTTATTTAATTTCCAAATATATCGTTAAGGTATAGTGGTTTTTGGATTGAACTTCCATTTTTAATTTTATGCAACTTTCATTTTTATTTTTATTCAACTTCCATTTTTATTCAATTTACTTTTCTATTAAACTTCCTTTTTTATTTAATTTCCAAATAGATCGTTAAGGTATAGTGGTTTTTGGATTGAACTTTCATTTTTAATTTTATGCAACTGTGATTTTTATTCAATTTACTTTTCTATTAAACTTCCTTTTTTCTTTAATTTCCGACTAGATCGTTAAGGTATAGTGGTTTCTGGATTGAACTTCCATATTTAATTTTCTACAACTTTCCCTTTTATTTTTATTCAACTTCCATTTTTATTCAGTTTACTTTTCTATTAAACTTCCTTTTTTATTTAATTTCCAAATTGATCGTTAAGGTGTAGTGGTTTCTGGATTGAACTTCCATTTTTAATTTTATGCAACTTTCATTTTTATTTTTATTCTACTTCTACTTTAATTCAATTTACTTTCCTATTAAACTTCCTTTTTAATTAAATTTCCAAGTAGATCGTTAAGGTATAGTGGTTTCTGGATTGAACTTCCATTTTTAATTTTATGCAACTTTCATTTTTATTTTTATTTTACTTCCATTTTTAATCAATTTTCTTTTCTATTAAACTTCCTTTTTTATTTAATTTCTAAATACATCGTTAAGGTATAGTGGTTTCTGGAATGAACTTCTATTTTTAATTTTCTGCAACTTCCATTTTTATTTTTATTTAACTTCCATTTTTATTCAAGATTCTTTTCTACTCAACTTCCTTTTTTATTTAATTTCCAAATAGATCGTTAAGGTATAGTGGTTTTTTTATTGAACTTCCATTTTTAATTTTCTGCAACTTTCATTTTTATTTTTATTCAACCTCTATTTTTATTCAATTTACTTTTCTATTAAACTTCCTTTTTTATTTAATTTCCAAATAGATCGTTAAGGTAAAGTGGTTTCTGGATTGAACTTCCATATTTAATTTTCTGCAACTTTCATCTCTATTTTTATTCATCTGCTATTTTTATTCAATTTCCTTTTCTATTAAACTTCCTTTTTTATTTAATTTCCAAATAGATCGTTAAGGTATAGTGGTTTCTGGATTGAACTTCCATTTTTAATTTTATTCAACTTTAATTTTTATTTTTATTCTACTTCCATTTTAATTCAATTTACTTTCCTATTAAACTACATTTTTTTATTTAATTTCCAAATAGATCGTTAAGGTATAGTGGTTTCTAGAATGAACTTCCATTTTTAATTTTCTGCAACTTTCATTTTTATTTTTATTCTACTTCCATATTAATTCAATTTACTTTCCTATTAAACTTTCTTTTTTATTTAATTTCCAAGTAGATCGTTAAGATATAGTGGTATTTGGATTGAACTTCCATTTTTAATTTTATGCAACTTTCATTTTTATTTTTATTCTACTTCCATTTTTATTCAATTTACTTTTCTATTAAACATCCTTATTTATTTAATTTCCAAATAAATCGTTAAGGTATAGTGGTTTCTGGAATGGACTTCCATATTTAATTTTCTGCAATTTCCATTATTATTTTTATTTAACTTTCGTTTTTATTCAAGTTTCTTTTCTACTCAACTTCCTTTTTTATCTAATTTCCAAATAGATCGTTAAAGTATTGTGGTTTCTGGATTGAACTTCCATTTTTAATTTTATGCAACATTCATTTTTATTTTTATTTTTATTCTACTTCCATTTTAATTCAATTTACTTTTCTATTCAACGTATTTTTTATTTAATTTCCAAATAGATCGTTAAGGTATAGTTGTTTCTGGATTGAACTTCCATTTTTAATTTTATGCAACTTTCATTTTTATTTTTATTCTACTTCCATATTAATTCAATTTACTTTCCTATTAAACTTCCTTTTTTATTTAATTTCCAAGTAGATCGTTAAGGTATAATGGTTTCTGGATAGAACTTCCATTTTTAATTTTCTGCAACTTCCATTTCTATTTTTATTTAACTTCCTTTTTTATTCAAGTTTCATTTCTACTCAACTTCCTTTTTTATTTAATTTCCAAATAGATCGTTAAGATATAGTGGTTTTTGGATTGAACTTCCATTTTTAATTTTATGCAACTTTCATTTTTGTTTTTATTCGACTTCCATTTTTATTCAATTTACTTTTCTATTAGACTTCCTTTTTTTATTTAATTTTCAAATAGATCGTTAAGGTGTAGTGGTTTTTGGATTGAACTTCCATTTTTAATTTTATGCAACGGTCATTTTTATTTTTATTCAACTTCCATTTTTATTCAATTTACTTTTCTATTAAACTTCCTTTTTTATTTAATTTCCAAATAGATCGTTAAGGTATAGTGGTTTCTGGATTGAACTTCCATATTTACTTTTTTGCAACTTTCATTTTTGTTTTTATTCAACTTCCATTTTTATTCAATTTACTTTTCTATTAAACTTCCTTTTTGGTTTAATTTCCAAATAGATCGTTAAGGTACAATGGTTTCTGAATTGAACTTCCATTTTTAATTTTATGCAACTTTCATTTTTATTTTTATTTTACTTCCATTTTAATTCAATTTACTTTCCTATTAAACTTCCTTTTTTATTTAATTTCCAAGTAGATCGTTAAGGTATAGTGGTTTCTGGATAGAACTTCCATTTTTAATTTTATGCAACTTCTATTTTTATTTTTATTCCACTTCCATTTTTAATCAATTTACTTTTCTATTAAACTACCTTTTTTATTTAATTTCCAAATAGATCATTAAGGTACAGTGGTTTCTGGATTGAACTTCCATTTTTAATTTTCTGCAACTTACATTTTTATTTTTATTTGACTTCTTTTTTTGTTCAAGTTTCTTTTCTACACAACTTCCTTTTTAATTTAATTTCCAAATATATCGTTAAGGTATAGTGGTTTTTGGATTGAACTTCCATTTTTAATTTTATGCAACTTTCATTTTTATTTTTATTCAACTTCCATTTTTATTCAATTTACTTTTCTATTAAACTTCCTTTTTTATTTAATTTCCAAATAGATCGTTAAGGTATAGTGGTTTTTGGATTGAACTTTCATTTTTAATTTTATGCAACTGTGATTTTTATTCAATTTACTTTTCTATTAAACTTCCTTTTTTATTTAATTTCCGACTAGATCGTTAAGGTATAGTGGTTTCTGGATTGAACTTCCATATTTAATTTTCTACAACTTTCCCTTTTATTTTTATTCAACTTCCATTTTTATTCAGTTTACTTTTCTATTAAACTTCCTTTTTTATTTAATTTCCAAATTGAACGTTAAGGTGTAGTGGTTTCTGGATTGAACTTCCATTTTTAATTTTATGCAACTTTCATTTTTATTTTTATTCTACTTCTACTTTAATTCAATTTACTTTCCTATTAAACTTCCTTTTTAATTAAATTTCCAAGTAGATCGTTAAGGTATAGTGGTTTCTGGATTGAACTTCCATTTTTAATTTTATGCAACTTTCATTTTTATTTTTATTTTACTTCCATTTTTAATCAATTTTCTTTTCTATTAAACTTCCTTTTTTATTTAATTTCTAAATACATCGTTAAGGTATAGTGGTTTCTGAAATGAACTTCTATTTTTAATTTTCTGCAACTTCCATTTTTATTTTTATTTAACTTCCATTTTTATTCAAGATTCTTTTCTACTCAACTTCCTTTTTTATTTAATTTCCAAATAGATCGTTAAGGTATAGTGGTTTTTTTATTGAACTTCCATTTTTAATTTTCTGCAACTTTCATTTTTATTTTTATTCAACCTCTATTTTTATTCAATTTACTTTTCTATTAAACTTCCTTTTTTATTTAATTTCCAAATAGATCGTTAAGGTAAAGTGGTTTCTGGATTGAACTTCCATTTTTAATTTTCTGCAACTTTCATCTCGATTTTTATTCATCTGCTATTTTTATTCAATTTCCTTTTCTATTAAACTTCCTTTTTTGTTTAATTTCCAAATAGATCGTTAAGGTATAGTGGTTTCTGGATTGAACTTCCATTTTTAATTTTATTCAACTTTAATTTTTATTTTTATTCTACTTCCATTTTAATTCAATTTACTTTCCTATTAAACTACATTTTTTTATTTAATTTCCAAATAGATCGTTAAGGTATAGTGGTTTCTAGAATGAACTTCCATTTTTAATTTTCTGCAACTTTCATTTTTATTTTTATTCTACATCCATATTAATTCAATTTACTTTCCTATTAAACTTTCTTTTTTATTTAATTTCCAAGTAGATCGTTAAGATATAGTGGTATTTGGATTGAACTTCCATTTTTAATTTTATGCAACTTTCTTTTTTATTTTTATTCTACTTCCATTTTTATTCAATTTACTTTTCTATTAAACATCCTTATTTATTTAATTTCCAAATAAATCGTTAAGGTATAGTGGTTTCTGGAATGGACTTCCATATTTAATTTTCTGCAATTTCCATTATTATTTTTATTTAACTTTCGTTTTTATTCAAGTTTCTTTTCTACTCAACTTCCTTTTTTATCTAATTTCCAAATAGATCGTTAAAGTATTGTGGTTTCTGGATTGAACTTCCATTTTTAATTTTATGCAACATTCATTTTTATTTTTATTCTACTTCCATTTTAATTCAATTTACTTTTCTATTCAACTTATTTTTTATTTAATTTCCAAATAGATCGTTAAGGTATAGTTGTTTCTGGATTGAACTTCCATTTTTAATTTTATGCAACTTTCATTTTTATTTTTATTCTACTTCCATATTAATTCAATTTACTTTCCTATTAAACTTCCTTTTTTATTTAATTTCCAAGTAGATCGTTAAGGTATAATGGTTTCTGGATAGAACTTCCATTTTTAATTTTCTGCAACTTCCATTTCTATTTTTATTTAACTTCCTTTTTTATTCAAGTTTCATTTCTACTCAACTTCCTTTTTTATTTAATTTCCAAATAGATCGTT
Organism: Camellia sinensis; assembly: GCF_055761805.1. Classification (NCBI taxonomy): domain Eukaryota; kingdom Viridiplantae; phylum Streptophyta; class Magnoliopsida; order Ericales; family Theaceae; genus Camellia; species Camellia sinensis. The sequence continues at coordinate 40,602,094 of NW_028128987.1, read as the reverse complement.
AAGATATAGTGGTTTTTGGATTGAACTTCCATTTTTAATTTTATGCAACTTTCATTTTTGTTTTTATTCGACTTCCATTTTTATTCAATTTACTTTTCTATTAGACTTCCTTTTTTTATTTAATTTTCAAATAGATCGTTAAGGTGTAGTGGTTTTTGGATTGAACTTCCATTTTTAATTTTATGCAACGGTCATTTTTATTTTTATTCAACTTCCATTTTTATTCAATTTACTTTTCTATTAAACTTCCTTTTTTATTTAATTTCCAAATAGATCGTTAAGGTATAGTGGTTTCTGGATTGAACTTCCATATTTACTTTTTTGCAACTTTCATTTTTATTTTTATTCAACTTCGATTTTTATTCAATTTACTTTTCTATTAAACTTCCTTTTTGGTTTAATTTCCAAATAGATCGTTAAGTTATAATGGTTTCTGAATTGAACTTCCATTTTTAATTTTATGCAACTTTCATTTTTATTTTTCCTCTACTTCCATTTTAATTCAATTTACTTTCCTATTAAACTTCCTTTTTTATTTAATTTCCAAGTAGATCGTTAAGGTATAGTGGTTTCTGGATAGAACTTTCATTTTTAATTTTATGCAACTTCTATTTTTATTTTTATTCTACTTCAATTTTTAATCAATTTACTTTTCTATTAAACTTCCTTTTTTATTTAATTTCCAAATAGATCGTTAAGGTAAAGTGGTTTCTGGATTGAACTTCCATATTTAATTTTCTGCAACTTTCATCTCTATTTTTATTCATCTGCTATTTTTATTCAATTTTCTTTTCTACTAAACTTCCTTTTTTATTTAATTTCCAAATAGATCGTTAAGGTATAGTGGTTTCTGGATTGAACTTCCATTTTTAATTTTATGCAACTTTCATTTTTATTTTTATTTTACTTCCATTTTTATTCAATTTACTTTTCTATTAAACATCCTTTTTTATTTAATTTCCAAATAAATCGTTAATGTATAGTGGTTTCTGGAATGAAATTCCATTTTTAATTTTCTGCAACTTCCATTTTTATTTTTATTTAACTTCCGTTTTTATTCAAGTTTATTTTCTACTCAACTTCCTTTTTTATCTAATTTCCAAATAGATCGTTAAAGTATAGTGGTCTCTGGATTGAACTTCCATTTTTAATTTTATGCAACTTTCATTTTTATTTTTGTTCTACTTCCATTTTAATTCAATTTACTATTCTATTAAACTTCCATTTTTATTTAATTTCCAAATAGATCGTTAAGGTATAGTGGTTTCTGGATTGAACTTCCATTTTTAATTTTATGCAACTTTCATTTTTATTTTTATTCAACTTCCATTTTAATTCAATTTACTTTCCTATTAAACTACCTTTTTTATTTAATTTCCAAGTAGATCGTTAAGGTATATTGGTTTCTGGATAGAACTTTCATTTTTAATTTCCTGCAACTTTCATTTTTATTTTTATTCTACTTCCATTTTTAATCAATTTACTTTTCTATTATACTTCCTTTTTTATTTAATTTCCAAATAGATCATTAAGGTATAGTGGTGTCTGGAATGAACTTACATTTTTAATTTTCTGCCACTTTCATTTTTATTTTTATTTAACTTCTTTTTTTATTCAAGTTTCTTTTCTACTCAACTTCCTTTTTTATTTAATTTCCAAATAGATCGGTAAGGTATAGTGGTTTTTGGATTGAACTTCCATTTTTAATTTTATGCAACTTTCATTTTTATTTTTATTCAACGTCCAGTTTTATTCAATTTACTTTTCTATTAAACTTCCTTTTTCATTTAATTTCCAAATAGATCGTTAAGGTATAGTGGTTTTTGGATTGAACTACCATTTTTAATTTTATGCAACTGTCATTTATATTTTTATTCAACTTCAATTTTTATTCAATTTACTTTTCTATTAAACTTCCTTTTTTATTTAATTTCCGAATAGATCGTTAAGGTATTGTGGTTTCTGGATTGAACTTCCATATTTAATTTTCTACAACTTTCCTTTTTATTTTTATTCAACTTCCATTTTTATTCAATTTACTTTTCTATTAAACTTCCTTTTTAATTTAATATCCAAATAGATCGTTAAGGTGCAGTGGTTTCGGGATTGAACTTCCATTTTTAATTTTATGCAACTTCCATTTTTATTTTTATTCTACTTCCATTTTAATTCAATTTACTTTCCTAATAAACTTCCTTTTTTATTTAATTTCCAAGTAGATCGTTAAGGTACAGTGGTTTCTGCATTGAACTTCCATTTTTAATTTTATGCAACTTTCATTTTTATTTTTATTTTACTTCCATTTTTAATCAATTTACTTTTCTATTAAACTTTATTTTTTATTTAATTTCCAAATAGATCGTTAAGGTATAGTGGTTTCTGTATTGAACTTCCATTTTTAATTTTCAGCAACTTCCATTTTTATTTTTATTTAACTTCCTTTTTTATTCAAGTTTCTTTTCTACTCAACTTCCTTTTTTATTTATTTTCCAAATAGATCGTTAAGGTATAGTGGTTTTTGGACTGAACTTCCATTTTTAATTTTATGCAACTTTCATTTTTATTTTTATTCAACTTCCATTTTTAATCAATTTATTTTTCTATTAAACTTCCTTTTTTATTTAACTTCCGAATAGATCGTTAAGGTATAGTGGTTTCTGGATTGAACTTCCATATTTAATTTTCTGCAACTTTCATTTTTATTTTTATTCTACTTCCATTTTTATTCAATTTACTTTTCAATTAAACTTCCTTTTTTATTTAATTTCTAAACAGATCGTTAAAGTATAGTGGTTTCTGGATTGAACTTCCATTTTTTAATTTTATGCAACTTTCATTTTTATTTTTATTCTACTTCCATTTTAATTCAATTTACTTTCCTATTAAACTTCTTTTTTTATTTAATTTCCAAATAGATCGCCGAGGTATAGTGGTTTCTAGATTGAACTTCCGTTTTTAGTTTTATGCAACTTTCATTTTTATTTATATTCTACTTCCATTTTTATTCAATTTACTTTTCTACTAAACTTACCTTTTTATTTAATTTCCAAATAGATCGTTAAGGTTTAGTGGTTTCTGGAAAGAACTTCCATTTTTAATTTTCTGCAACTTCCAAACTTATTTTTATTTAACTTCCTTTTTTATTCAAGTTTTTTTCTACTAAACTTCCTTTTTCATTTAATTTCCAAATAGATCGTTAAGGTATAGTGGTTTTTGGATTGAACTTCCGTTTTTACTTTTATGCAACTTTTATTTTTATTTTTATTCTACTTCTATTTTTATTCAATTTACTTTTCCATTAAACTTCCTTCTTTATTTAATTTCCAAATAGATCGTTATGGTATAGTGGTTTCTGGAATGAACTTCCATTTTAATTTTCTGCAACTTCCATTTTTATTTTTATTTAACTTCCTTTTTTATTCAAGTTTCTTTTCTACTCGACTTCCTTTTTTATTTAAATTCCAAATAGATCGTTAAAGTATAGTGTTTTTTGAAATGAACTTCCATTTTTAGTTTTACACAACTTTCATTTTTATTTTTATTCAACTTCCATTTTTATTCAATTTACTTTTCTATTAAACTTCCGTTTTTATTTAATTTCCAAACAGATCGTTAAGGTATAGTGGTTTTTGGATTGAACTTCTATTTTTAATTTCATGCAACTTTCATTTTTATTTTTATTTTACTTCCATTTTTATTCAATTTACTTTTCTATTAAACTTTCTTTTTTATTTAATTTCCAAATAGATCGTTAAGGTATTGTGGTTTCTGGATTAAACTTCCATATTTAATTTTCTGCAACTTTCCTTTTTATTTTTATTCAACTTCTATTTTTATTCAGTTTCTTTTCTATTAAACTTCATTCTTTATTTAATTTCCAAATAGATCGTTAAGGTGTAGCGGTTTCTGGATTGAACTTCCATTTTTAATTTATGCAACTTTCATTTTTATTTTTGTTCTACTTCCATTTTAATTCAATTTAATTTCCTATTAAACTCCCTTTTTTATTTAATTTCCAAGTAGATTGTTAAGGTATAGTGCTTTTGGGATTGAACATCCATTTTTAATTTTATGTAACTTTCATTTTTATTTTTATTCAACGTCCATTTTTATTCAATTTACTTTTCTATTAAACTTCATTTTTTATTTAATTTCCAAATAGATCGTTAAGGTATAGTGGTTTTTGGATTGAACTTGCATATTTAATTTTATACAACTGTCATTTATATTTTTATTCGACTTCCATTTTTATTCAATTTACTTTTCTATTAAACCACTTTTTTTATTTAATTTCCGAATGGATCGTTAAGGTATAGTGGTTTCTGGATTGAACTTCCATATTTAATTTTCTGCAACTTTCCTTTTTATTTTTGTTCAACTTCCATTTTTATTCTGTTTACTTGTCCATTAAACTTCTTTTTTTTATTTAATCTCCAAATAGATCGTTAAGGTGTAGTGGTTTCTGGATTGAACTTCCATTTTTAATTATATGCAACTTTCATTTTTATTTTTATTCTACTTCCATTTTAATTCAATTTACTTTTCTATTAAACTTCCTTTTTTATTTAATTTCCAAGTAGATCGTTAAGGTATAGTGGTTTCTGGATTGAACTTCTATTTTTAATTTTATGCAACTTTCATTTTTATTTTTATTTTACTTCCATTTTTAATCAATTTACTTTTCTATTAAACTTCCTTTTTTATTTAATTTCCAAATAGATCGTTAAGGTATAGTGGTTTCTGGAATGAACTTCCATTTTTAATTTCCTGCAACTTCCATTTTTATTCAAGTTTCTTTTCTTCTCAACTTCCTTTTTTATTTAGTTTCCAAATAGATCGATAAGGTATAGTGGTTTTTGGATTGAACTTCCATTTTTAATTTTATGCAACTTTCATTTTTATTTTTATTCAACTTCCATTTTAATTCAATTTACTTTTCTATTAAACTTCCTTTTTTATTTAATTTCCAAGTAGATCGTTAAGGTATAGTGGTTTTTGGATTGAACTTCCATTTTTAATTTTATGCAACTATCATTTATATTTTTATTCAACTTCCATTTTTATTCAATTTACTTTTCTATTAAACTTCCTTTTTTATTTAATTTCCGAATAGATCGTTAAGGTATAGTTGTTTCTGGATTGAACTTCCATATTTAATTTTCTGCAACTTTCCTTTTTTATTTTTATTCGACTTCCATTTTTATTCAATTTACTTTTCTATTAAACTTCCTTTTTTATTTAATTTCCAAATAGATCGCTAAGGTGTAGTGGTTTCTGGATTGAACTTCCATTTTTAATTTTATGCAACTTTCATTTTTATTTTTATTCTACTTCCATTTTAATTCAATTTACTTTCCTATTAAACTTCCCTTTTTATTTAATTTCCAAGTAGATCGTTAAGGTATAGTGGTTTCTGGATTGAACTTCCATTTTTATTTTTATGCAACTTCCATTTTTATTTTTATTCTACTTCCATTTTAATTCAATTTACTTTCCTATTAAACTTCCTTTTTTATTTAATTTCCTAGTAGATCGTTAAGGTATAGTGGTTTCTGGATTGAACTTCCATTTTTAATTTTATGCAACTTTCATTTTTATTTTTTATTCAACTTCCAATTTTAATGAATTTACTTTTCTATTAAACTTCCTTTTTTATTTAATTTCCAAATAGATCGTTAAGGTAAAGTGGTTTCTGGATTGAATTTCTATATTTAATTTTCTGCAACTTTCATTTTTATTCAATTTCCTTTTCTATTAAGCTTCCTTTTTTATTTAATTTCCAAATAAATCGTTAAGGTATAGTGGTTTCTGGATTGAACTTCCATTTTTAATTTTATGCAACTTTAATTTTTATTTTTATTCTTCTTCCATTTTAATTCAATTTACTTTCCTATTAAACTTCCTTTTTTATTTAATTTCCAAGTAGATCGTTAAGGTATAGTGGTTTCTGGATTGAACTTCCATTTTTATTTTTATGCAACTTCCATTTTTATTTTTATTCTACTTCCATTTTAATTCAATTTACTTTCCTATTAAACTTCCTTTTTTATTTAATTTCCAAGTAGATCGTTAAGGTATAGTGGTTTCTGGATTGAACTTCCATTTTTAATTTTATGCAACTTTCATTTTTATTTTTATTCAACTTCCATTTTTAATGAATTTACTTTTCTGTTAAACTTCCTTTTTTATTTAATTTCCAAATAGATCGTTAAGGTAAAGTGGTTTCTGGATTGAATTTCTATATTTAATTTTCTGCAACTTTCATTTTTATTCAATTTCCTTTTCTATTAAGCTTCCTTTTTTATTTAATTTCCAAATAGATCGTTAAGGTATAGTGGTTTCTGGATTGAACTTGTATTTTTAATTTTATGCGACTTTAATTTTTATTTTTATTCTACTTCCATTTTAATTCAATTTACTTTCCTATTAAACTTCCTTTTTTATTTAATTTCCAAATAGATCGTTAGGGTATAGTGGTTTCTGGATTGAACTTCCGTATTTAATTTTCTGCAACTTTCCAGTTTATTTTTATTCAACTTCCATTTTTATTCAGTTTACTTTTCTATTAAACTTCCTTTTTTATTTAATTTCCAAATAGATCGTTAAGGTGTAGTGGTTTCTGGATTGAACATCCATTTTTAATTTTATGCAACTTGCATTTTTATTTTTATTCTACTTCCATTTTAATTCAATTTACTTTCCTATTAAACTTCCTTTTTTATTTAATTTCCAAGTAGATCGTTAAGGTATAGTGGTTTCTGGACTGAACTTCCATTTTTAATTTTATGCAACTTTCATTTTTATTTTTATTCTACTTCCATTTTAATTCAATATACTTTCCTCTTAAACTTCCTTTTTTATTTAATTTCCAAGTAGATCGTTAAGGTATAGTGATTTCTGGATTGAACATCCTTTTTTAATTTTATGCAACTTTCATTTTTATTTTTATTTTACTTCCATTTTTAATCAATTTACTTTTCTATTAAACTTCCTTTTCTATTTAATTTCCAAAAAGATCGTTAAGGTATAGTGGTTTCTGGAATGAACTTCCATTTTTAATTTTCTGCAACTTCCGTTTTTATTTTTATTTAACTTCCATTTTTATTCAAGTTTCTTTTCAACTCAACTTCCTTTTTTATTTAATTTCCAAATAGATCGTTAAGGTATAGTGGTTTTTGGATTGAACTTCCATTTTAATTTTATGCAACTTTCATTTTTATTTTTATTCAACTTCCATTTTTATTCAATTTACTTTTCTATTAAACTTCCTTTTTTATTTAATTTCCAAATAGATCGTTAAGGTATAGTGGTTTTTGGATTGAACTTCCATTTTTAATTTTATGCAACTGTCATTTATATTTTTATTCAAGTTCCATTTTTATACAATTTACTTTTCTATTAAACTTCCTTTTTTATTTAATTTCCAAATAGAACGTTAAGGTATAGTGGTTTTTGGATTGAACTTCCATTTTTAATTTTATGCAACTGTCATTTATATTTTTATTCAAGTTCCATTTTTAATCAATTTACTTTTCTATTAAACTTCCTTTTCTATTTAATTTCCAAAAAGATCATTAAGGTATGGTGGTTTCTGGAATGAACTTCCATTTTTAATTTTCTGCAACTTCCATTTTTATTTTTATTTAACTTCCATTTTTATTCAAGTTTCTTTTCAACTCAACTTCCTTTTTTATTTAATTTCCAAATAGATCATTAAGGTATAGTGGTTTTTGGATTGAACTTCCATTTTTAATTTTATGCAACTTTCATTTTTATTTTTATTCTACTTCCATTTTTATTGAATTTACTTTTCTATTAAACTTCCTTTTTTATTTAATTTCCAAATAAATCGTTAAGGTAAAGTGGTTTCTGGATTGAACTTCCATATTTAATTTTCTGCAACTTTCATTTTTATTTTTATTCAACTTTTATTTTTATTCAATTTCTTTTTCTATTAAACTTCCTTTTTTATTTAATTTCCAAATAGATCGTTAAGGTATAGTGGTTTCTGGATTGAACTTCCATATTTAATTTTCTGCAACTTTCATTTTTATTTTTATTCTACTTCCATTTTTATTCAATTTACTTTTCTATTAAACTTCCTTTTTTATTTAATTTCCAAATAGATCGTTAAGGTATAATGGTTTCTAGAATGAACTTCCATTTTTAATTTTCTGCAACTTCTATTTTTATTTTTATTTAACTTCCTTTTTTACTCAAGTTTCTTTTCTACTCAACTTCCTTTTTTATTTAATTTCCAAATAAATCGTTAAGGTATAGTGGTATTTGGATTGGACTTCCATTTTTAATTTTATGCAATTTTCATTTTTATTTTTATTCTACTTCCATTTTTATGCAATTTACTTTTCTATTAAACATCCTTTTTTATTTAATTTCCAAAGAAATCGTTAAGGTATAGTGGTTTCTGGATTGGACTTCCATTTTTAATTTTCTGCAATTTCCATTTTTCTTTTTATTTAACTTCCGTTTTTATTCATGTTTCTTTTCTACTCAACTTCCATTTTAATCTAATTTCCAAATAGATCGTTGAAGTATAGTGGTTTCTGGAATGAACTTCCATTTTTAATTTTATGCAACTTTCATTTTTATTTTTATTCTACTTCCATTTTAATTCAATTTACTTTGCTATTAAACTTATTTTTTATTTAATTTCCAAATAGATCGTTAAGGTATAGTTGTTTCTGGATTGAACTTCCATTTTTAATTTTATGCAACTTTCATTTTTATTTTTGTTCTACTTCCATATTAATTCAATTTACTTTCCTATTAAACTTCATTTTTTATTTAATTTCCAAGTAGATCGTTAAGGTATAGTGGTTTCTGGATAGAACTTCCATTTTTAATTTTCTGCAACTTCCTTTTTTATTTTTATTCTACTTCCATTTTTAATCAATTTACTTTTCTATTAAACTTCCTTTTTTTATTTAATTTCCAAACAGATCATGAAGGTATAGTGGTTTCTGGGATGAACTTCCATTTTTAATTTTCTGCAACTTCCATTTTTATTTTTATTTAACTTTTTTTTTATTCATGTTTCTTTTCTACTCAACTTCCTTTTTTATTTAATTTCCAAATAGATCGTTAAGGTATAGTGGTTTTTGGATTGAATTTCCATTTTCAATTTTATGCAACTTTCATTTTTATTTTTATTCAACTTCCATTTTTATTCAATTTACTTTTCAATTAAACTTCCTTTTTTATTTAATTTCCAAATAGATCGTTAAGGTATAGTGGTTTTTGGATTGAACTTCCATTTTTAAGTTTATGCAACGGTCATTTTTATTTTTATTCAACTTCCATTTTTATTCAATTTACTTTTCTATTAAACTTCCTTTTTTATTTAATTTCCAAATAGATCGTTAAGGTATAGTGGTTTTTGGATTGAACTTCCATTTTTAATTTTATGCAACGGTCATTTTTATTTTTATTCAACTTCCATTTTTATTCAATTTACTTTTCTATTAAACTTCCTTTTTTATTTAATTTCCAAATAGATCGTTAAGGTATAGTGGTTTCTGGATTGAACTTCCATATTTAATTTTCTGCAACTTTCATTTTTATTTTTATTCAACTTCCATTTTTATTCAATTTACTTTTCTATTAAACTTCCTTTTTGGTTTAATTTCCAAATAGATCGTTAAGGTATAATGGTTTCTGAATTGAACTTCCATTTTTAATTTTATGCAACTTTGATTTTTATTTTTATTCTACTTCCATTTTAATTAAATTTACTTTCCTATTAAACTTCCTTTTTTATTTAATTTCCAAGTAGATCGTTAAGGTATAGTGGTTTCGGGATAGAACTTCCATTTTTAATTTTATGTAACTTCTATTTTTATTTTTATTTTTATTCTACTTCCATTTTTAATCTATTTACTTTTCTATTAAACTCCCTTTTTTATTTAATTTCCAAATAGATCAATAAGGTATAGTGGTTTCTGGAATGAACTTCCATTTTTAATTTTCTGCAACTTACATTTTTATTTTTATTTTGCTTCTTTTTTTATTCAAGTTTCTTTTCTACACAATTTCCGTTTTTATTTAATTTCCAAATAGATCGTTAAGGTATAGTTGTTTCTGGATTGAACTTCCATTTTTAATTTTATGCAACTTTCATTTTTATTTTTGTTCTACTTCCATATTAATTCAATTTACTTTCCTATTAAACTTCCTTTTTTATTTAAATTCCAAGTAGATCGTTAAGGTATAGTGGTTTCTGGATAGAACTTCCATTTTTAATTTTCTGCAACTTCCTTTTTTATTTTTATTCTACTTCCATTTTTAATCAATTTACTTTTCTATTAAACTTCCTTTTTTATTTAATTTCCAAACAGATCATTAAGGTATAGTGGTTTCTGGGATGAACCTCCATTTTTAATTTTCTGCAACTTCCATTTTTATTTTTATTTAACTTTTTTTTTATTCAAGTTTCTTTTCTACTCAACTTCCTTTTTTATTTAATTTCCAAATAGATCGTTAAGGTATAGTGGTTTTTGGATTGAACTTCCATTTTTATTTTTATTCAACTTCCATTTTTATTCAATTTACTTTTCAATTAAACTTCCTTTTTTATTTAATTTGCAAATAGATCGTTAAGTTATAGTGGTTTTTGGATTGAACTTCCATTTTTAATTTTATGCAACGGTCATTTTTATTTTCATTCAACTTCCATTTTTATTCAATTTACTTTTCTATTAAACTTCCTTTTTTATTTAATTTGCAAATAGATGGTTTCGGGATTGAACTTCCATATTTAATTTTCTGCAACTTTCATTTTTATTTTTATTCAGCTTCCATTTTTATTCAATTTACTTTTCTATTAAACTTCCTTTTTGGTTTAATTTCCAAATAGATCGTTAAGGTAAAACGGTTTTTGGATTGAACTTCCACAATTAAGTTTTTGCAACTTTCGTTTTTATTTTGATTCAAGTTCCATTTTTATTCAATTTACTTTTCTGTTAAACTTCCTTTTTTATTTAATTTCCAAATAGATCGTTAAGGTATAGTGTTTTCTGGATTGAACTTTCATTTTTAATTTTATGCAACTTTCGTTTTTATTTTTATTCTACTTCCATTTTAATTCAATTTACTTTTCCATTAAACTTCCTTTTTTATTTAATTTCCAAATAGATCCTTAAGGTATAGTGGTTTCTGGATTGAACTTCCATATTTAATTTTCTGCAACTTCCATTTTTATTTTTATTCAACTTCCTTTTTTATTTAATTTCCAAATAGATCGTTAAGGTATAGTGGTTTTTGGATTGAACTTCCATTTTTAATTTTATGCAACTTTCATTTTTATTTTTATTCAACTTCCATTTTTATTCAATTTACTTTTCTATTAAACTTCCTTTTTTATTTAATTTCCAAATAGATCGTTATGGTATAGTGGTTTTTGGATTGAACTTCCATTTTTAATTTTATGCAACTGTGATTTTTATTTTTATTCAACTTCCATTTTTATTCAATTTACTTTTCTATTAAACTTCCTTTTTTATTTAATTTCCGAATAGATCGTTAAGGTATAGTGGTTTCTGGATTGAACTTCCATATTTAATTTTCTGCAACTTTCCTTTTTATTTTTATTCAACTTCCATTTTTATTCAGTTTACTTTTCTGTTAAACTTCCTATTTTATTTAATTTCCAAATAGATCGTTAAGGTGTAGTGGTTTCTGGATTGAACTTCCATTTTTAATTTTATGCAACTTTCATTTTTATTTTTATTCTACTTCCATTTTAATTCAGTTTACTTTCCTATTAAACTTCCTTTTTTATTAAATCTCCAAGTAGATCGTTAAGGTATAGTGGTTTCTGGATTGGACTTCCATTTTTAATTTTATGCAACTTTCATTTTTATTTTTATTTTACTTCCATTTTTAATCAATTTACTTTTCTATTAAACTTCCTTTTTTATTTAATTTCCAAATAGATCGTTAAGGTATAGTGGTTTCTGGAATGAACTTCTATTTTTAATTTTCTGCAACTTCCATTTTTATTTTTATTTAACTTCCATTTTTATTCACGATTCTTTTCTACTCAACTTCCTTTTTTATTTAATTTCCAAATAGATCGTTAAGGTATAGTGGTTTTTGGATTGAGCTTTCATTTTTAATTTTATGCAACTTTCATTTTTATTTTTATTCTACTTCCATTTTAATTCAATTTACTTTCCTATTAAACTTCCTTTTTTATTTAATTTCCAAATAGATCGCTAAGGTATAGTGGTTTCTGGATTGAGCTTTCATTTTTAATTTTATGCAACTTTCATTTTTATTTTTATTCTACTTCCATTTTAATTCAATTTACTTTCCTATTAAACTTCCTTTTTTATTTAATTTCCAAATAGATCGCTAAGGTATAGTGGTTTCTGGATTGAGCTTTCATTTTTAATTTTATGCAACTTTCATTTTTATTTATATTCTACTTCCATTTTTATTCAATTTATTTTTCTATTAAACTTCCTTTTTTATTTAATTTCCAAATAGATCGTTAAGGTATAGTGGTTTCTACAATGAAATTCCATTTTTAATTTTCTGCAACTTCCATTTTTATTTTTATTTAACTTCCTTTTTTATTCAAGTTTCTTTTCTACTCAACTTCCTTTTTTATTTAATTTCCAAATAGATTGTTAAGGTATAGTGGTTTTTGGATTGAACTTCCATTTTTAATTTTATGCAACTTTCTTTTTTATTTTTATTCTACTTCCATTTTTATTCAATTTACTTTTCTATTAAACATCCTTTTTTGTTTAATTTTCAAATAAATCGTTAATGTATAGTGGTTTCTGAAATGAACTTCCATTTTTAATTTTTTGCAACTTTCATTTTTATTTTTATTTAACTTTCGTTTTTATTTAAGTTTATTTTCTACTCAACTTCCTTTTTTATCTAATTTCCAAATAGATCGTTAAAGTATAATGGTTTCTGGATTGAATTTCCATTTTTAATTTTATGCAACTTTCATTTTTATTTTTATTCTACTTCCATTTTAATTCAATTTACTTTTCTATTAAACTTCCTTTTTTATTTAATTTGCAAATAATTCGTTAAGGTATAGTGGTTTCTGGATTGAACTTCCATTTTTAATTTTATGCAACTTTCATTTTTATTTTTATTCTACTTCCATTTTAATTCAATTTACTTTCCTATTAACTTCCTTTTTTATTTAATTTCCAAGTAGATCGTTAAGGTATAGTGGTTTCTGGATAGAACTTCCAGTTTTAATTTTCTGCAACTTTCATTTTTATTTTTAATCTACTTCCATTTTTAATCAATTTACTTTTCTATTATACTTCCTTTTTTATTTAATTTCCAAATAGATCATTAAGGTATAGTGGTGTCTGGAATGAACTTCCATTTTTAATTTTCTGCAACTTCCATTTTTATTTTTATTAAACATCTTTTTTTATTCATGTTTCTTGTCTACTCAACTTCCTTTTTTATTTAATTTCCAAATAGATCGTTAAGGTATAGTGGTTTTTGGATTGAACTTCCATTTTTAATTTTATGCAACTTTCATTTTTATTTTTATTCAACTTCCATTTTTATTCAATTTACTTTTCTATTAAAATTCCTTTTTTATTTAATTTCCAAATAGATCGTTAAGGTATAGTGGTTTTTGGATTGAACTTTCATTTTTAATTTTATGCGATTGTCATTTTTATTTTTATTCAACTTCCATTTTTATTCAATTTACTTTTCTATTAAACTTCCTTTTTTATTTAATTTCCAAATAGATCGTTAAGGTATAGTGGTTTCTGGATTGAACTTCCATATTTAATTTTCTGCAACTTTCATTTTTATTTTTATTCAACTTCCATTTTTATTCAGTTTACTTTTTTATTAAACTTCCTTTTTTATTTTATTTCCAAGTAGATCGTTAAGGTATAGTGGTTTCCTGGATATTTAATGACGGGTTCATAGGCAAATTGTTCACAGAATTCGCCTAATTCTTTTCGTCCTGTAAGATTCTGTTGTTTCCTTTGGTAATGCAATTTAAGATCATTACATAGAGAAAGACCTTCTTCGGTTATTATGGAACAAAGTTGGCCATAAGTATACTGTTCGTAAGGAATAGGCATCCGGTCATGGCGGTCCCAAAGTTTTTTCCTAACTCGTTCGGCGAAAAGGATAGGAAGGCCGTCAATAGACTTGGCTTTTCAATGGGTGCTGTTACCATCAGGGCGTTGCATAACCTTGATGAGGAAAACATCCTTATACCAACGGAAGTGGGTAAGAGAAGGGCAACGAAGATTCTGAAGCAATTCGCGTCCACGATCCTGAGAACTAGTGCTGGTGCCAACAAAATGGAGAATGATGGTCTGGATGAGTGTGTAGATAGCATCCTACTGTTGGACAGGCTGATGGGTAGTTGGATCAACTTCAACTTTGACGGAATTAAGAATTTCTAACTGTTGGGTTATGGTGAGGATATTATCCCACCATCCTTTGAGTTGGCCAGTAAAACCATTAATAATAAATTTAGCAATAGCCTGGTCCTGGTTACTATATTGACGACAAACGGTTGCGTACATCAACATCTGATGTAATTTCTTATAAATACCATATTCGGATTCACCATCTATATTCCATTCATAGATGGTCTTGCCATGATAGCTGCCCTGGTCATTAATATAAATCTCTTCATAGAGAACATCAGGAGGAGTTGGTCTAGCGTAATAGTTCCTACTGGGTGGTAACATAGCAGGTCTAGAAGAACTATACGAATGCAGTATATTAACAGATGAGGGTTCTTGGAAATTCATTTGAATTTCATAAATTTGGTCTGGTGATAGATTGTCGTCAGGTGCTGACTCAGCTCTAAGCATCTGGACTGAGCCACTGGATTGTCCAGGTGGTGGTGGAATTGGTTCTGGCGAGCGGACATTTAATGTCTGCATTTTCTGTAAAAGGGTATCCATAAATTCTGTATTAGAGGCTTTTAACTTAAAGTTAGTAACCTCTAAAGGTAGTTTAACGGATACTGGATGTAAGGTAGAAGATCCGGTTACTGGTAAGGCTAAACTTCTATCTTTGAAGGTTGAAATAGCTTCTTCAATTCTGGTTAATTGTTTACTCATGGTTTGATAGATTAAATTGGTATAATTATGTTGTTTAACGGTTAATCCTAAATCTACCAATTTTATGTAATCAGTTTTAGCAAATCTTCCTGATTGGGCATCTATGTATGTTGTAGCTAATAAGGGTTGACGGGTAGTCACACCATTAGGAGCTAACTCTAGTGCTTGAGGAGGTGGATGGATAGCATTGATTGCTTGTCCTTCGGTTGTGGTCCAGGTCTTGTATTGATCTTCAATAGCATGAAACTGGGGTCGATGAATTGTTTGATACCATTCCACGAAAGCTATTAACTTCTGGTGTAACTCAAGGTGTTGGTAGTATTGAGTTTTATATTCTTCTAATTGGTTAGGAGTATGATTGGCAAAATACCAATCTCGAAAGTCTTTATATTTGTTCTGGTTAAATTCCTGGTTTAATATTTTTCTATTTTCACTTCCTGGTGTAAAATCCTGGCCGTTGGGCTATCTGGTGGAGGTGTTGTATAGACACCATGAGGAATTCTGTTTTGGGATAATCTGATTCCTTGGATTTTGGAATTCATTGGGTCTTCTCGTGGATCACTAGGTGGTCTACTTGGAGGTCGAGAAAGTATCTGTTGTAGAATAGAGTCAATTGACTGTCTACTTGATTCTGGAAGATCTACTCTATAAGGTGGAATAGATCGGAAACTGTTATTGGAAAAACTTCTGGGTGCTGTTCGAAAACTAGCATTAGAAGAACTACTACGGGTAAGTAAAGGTTTTTGGAATTGAAGGTACACATTACCTCCTTGGGTTTGGATAACGTCATCGATACTATGTTGAATAATCGGTTTTGGAGGAACAGCATTTGGAATATGCCATCTTTCGGGAAATGTTATATCCTTCCAGGGGATTAACTTAGGAACGGCTACCTGACTACTATAAAGGTTGGTTTCAATTAATACTGTTTTTCCTGTTTCAGTTTTCTTTCTAACATAAGGATTTAAAGTTGTTAAAGCCTTAATGTAAATTCTGGAATGTACTGAAAAAAGAGGGGTTCCTGGTTTATACTCATAGCCATGAGTAAAAACTCTTAATTCTAAGACATCAGATATATTAGCATCGCACAAAGCTATGCTAAGATTTGGATAAATATCAAAGTACACTGATCCATGAGAAAGACTTGTCTCAATTGCTCCCATAAGCGAAGCTCTCCAGTTAAGACATCTACCATCTCGAAGGGTGCATTGGATACTGGTGTTTTGACCAAGAAGGGTCAATGATTCAACTTCCATTTTTATTCAATTTACTTTTCTATTACACTTCCTTTTTTATTTAATTTCCAAATAGATCGTTAAGGTATAGTGGTTTCTGGATTGAACTTCCATTTTTAATTTTATGCAACTTTCATTTTTATTTTTATCCTACTTCCATTTTAATTCAATTTACTTTCCTATTAAACTTCCTTTTTTATTTAATTTCCAAGTAGATCGTTAAGGTATAGCGGTTTCTGGATAGAACTTCCATTTTTAATATTATGCAACTTTCATTTTTATTTTTATTTTACTTCCATTTTTAATCAATTTACTTTTCTATTAAACTTCCTTTTTTATTTAATTTCCAAATAGATCGTTAAGGTATATTGGTTTCTGGAATGAACTTCCATTTTTATTTTTATTTAACTTCCTTTTTTATTCAAGATTCTTTTCTACTCAACTACCTTTTTTATTTAATTTCCAAATAGATTGTTAAGGTATAGTGGTTTTGGATTGAACTTCCATTTTCAATTTTATGCAACTTTCATTTTTATTTTTATTCAACTTCCATTTTTATTCAATTTACTTTTCTATTAAACTTCCATTTTTATTTAATTTCCAAATAGATCGTTAAGGTAAAGTGGTTTTTGGATTGAACTTCCACATTTAATTTTCTGCAACTTTCGTTTCTATTTTGATTCAACTTCCATTTTTATTCAATTTACTTTTCTGTTAAACTTCCTTTTTTATTTAATTTCCAAATAGATCGTTAAGGTATTGTGGTTTCTGGATTGAACTTTCATTTTTAATTTTATGCAACTTTCATTTTTATTTTTATTCTACTTCCATTTTAATTCAATTTACTTTTCTATTAAACTTCCTTTTTTATTTAATTTCCAAATAGATTGTCAAGGTATAGTGGTTTCTGGATTGAACTTCCATATTCAATTTTCTGCAACTTCCATTTTTATTTTTATTCAACTTCCATTTTTATTCAATTTACTTTTCTATTAAACTTCCTTTTTTATTTAATTTCCAAATAGATCGTTAAAGTATAGTGGATTTTGGATTGAACTTCCATTTTTTATTTTCTGCAACTTTCATTTTTATTTTTATTCAACTTCCTTTTTTATTTAATTTCCAAAAATATCGCTAAGGTATAATGCTTTCTGGATTGAACTTCCATTTTTAATTTTATGCAACTTTCATTTTTATTTTTATTCTACTTCCATTTTACTTCAATTTACTTTCCTACTAAACTTCCTTTTTTATTTAATTTCCAAATAGATCGCTAACGTATAGTGGTTTCTGGATTGAGTTTCCATTTTTAATTTTATGCAACTTTCATTTTTATTTATATTCCACTTCCATTTTTATTCAATTTACTTTTCTGTTAAACTTTCTTTTTTATTTAATTTCCAAATAGATCGTTAAGGTAAAGTGGTTTCTGGAATGAACTTCCATTTTTAATTTTCGGCAACTTCCATATTTATTTTTATTTAACTTCCATTTTTATTCAAGTTTCTTTTCTACTCAACTTCCTTTTTCATTTAATTTCCAAATAGATTGTTAAGGTATAGTGGTTTTTGGATTGAACTTCCATTTTTAATTTTATGCAACTTTCATTTTTATTTTTATTCAACTTCCATTTTTATTCAATTTACTTTTCTATTAAACTTCCTTTTTTATTTAATTTCCAAATAGATCGTTAAGGTATAGTGGTTTCTGGATTGAACTTCCAATTTTATTTTCTACAACTTTCATTTTTATTTTTATTCAACTTCCATTTTTATTTAATTTACTTTTCTATTAAACTTCCTTTTTATTTAATTTCCAAATAGATCGTTAAGGTATAGTGGTTTCGGGATTGAACTTCCATATTTAATTTTCTGCAACTTTCATTTTTATTTTTATTCAACTTCCATTTTTATTCAATTTACTTTTCTATTAAACTTCCTTTTTTATTTAATTTCCAAATAGAACGTTAAAGTATAGTGGTTTCTAGATTGAACTTCCATTTTTAATTTTATGCAACTTTCATTTTTATTTATATTCTACTTCCATTTTAATTTAATTTACTTTTCTATTAAACTTCCTTTTTTATTTAATTTCCAAATAGATCGTTAAGGTATAGTGGTTTCTAGATTAAACTTCCATATTTAATTTTCTGCAACTTCCATTTTTATTTTTATTCAACTTCCATTTTTATTCAATTTACTTTTCTATTAAACTTCCTTTTTTATTTAATTTCCAAATAGATCGTTAAAGTATAGTGGATTTTCGATTGAACTTCCATTTTTTATTTTCTGCAACTTTCATTTTTATTTTTATTCAACTTCAATTTTTATTCAATTTACTTTTCTGTTAAACTTCCTTTTTTGTTTAACTTCCAAATATATCGCTAAGGTAAAATGGTTTCTGGATTGAACTTCCATTTTTAATTTTATGCAACTTTCATTTTTATTTTTATTCTACTTCCATTTTAATTCAATTTACTTTACTCTTAAACTTCCTTTTTTATTTAATTTCCAAATAGATCGTTAAGGTATAGTGGTTTCTGGATTGAACTTCCATTTTTAATTTTCTGCAACTTCCATATTTATTTTTATTTAACTTCCTTTTTTATTCAAGTTTCTTTTCTACTCAACTTCCTTTTTCATTTAATTTCCAAATAGATCGTTATGGTATAGTGGTTTTTGGATTGAACTTCCATTTTTAATTTTATGCAACTTTCATTTTTATTTTTATTCAACTTAGATTTTTATTCAATTTACTTTTTTATTAAACTTCCATTTTCAATTTACTTTTCTATTAAACTTCATTTTTTATTTAATTTCCAAATAGATCGTTAAGGTATAGTGGTTTCTGGATTGAACTTCCATTTTTAATTTTCTGCAACTTCCATATTTATTTTTATTTAACTTCCTTTTTTATTCAAGTTTCTTTTCTACTCAACTTCCTTTTTCATTTAATTTCCAAATAGATCGTTAAGGTATAGTGGTTTTTGGATTGAACTTCCATTTTTAATTTTATGCAACTTTCATTTTTATTTTTATTCAACTTCCATTTTTATTCAATTTACTTTTCTATTAAACTTCCTTTTTTATTTAATTTCCAAATAGATCGTTAAGGTAAATTGGTTTCTGGATTGAACTTCCATATTTAATTTTCTGGGACTTTCATTTTTATTTTTATTCAACTTTCATTTTTATTCAATTTCCTTTTTTATTTAATTCCCAAATAGATCGTTAAGGCATAGTGGTTTTTGGATTGAACTTCCATTTTTAATTTTATGCAAATTTTATTTTTATTTTTGTTCTACTTCCATTTTAATTCAATTTACTTTCCTATTAAACTTCCTTTTTTATTTAATTTCCAAATAGATCGCTAAGGTATAGTGGTTTCTGGATTGAACTTTCATTTTTAATTTTCTGCCACTTTCATTTTTCTTTTTATTCAACTTCCATTTTTATTCAATTTACTTTTCTATTAAACTTCCTTTTTTGTTTAATTTCCAAATAGATCGTTAAGGTATAGTGGTTTTTGGATTGAACTTCCATTTTTAATTTTATGCAACTTTCATTTTTATTTTTATTCAATTTACTTTTCTATTAAACTTCCTCTTTTATTTAATTTCCAAATACATCGTTAAGGTATAGTGGTTTCTGGAATGAACTTCCATTTTTAATTTTCTGCAACTTCCATTTTTATTCAAGATTCTTTTATACTCAACTTTCTTTTTTATTTAATTTCCAAATAGATCGTTAAGGTATAGTGGTTTTTGGATTGAACTTCCATTTTTAATTTTATGCAACTTTCATTTTTATTTTTATTCAACTTCCATTTTTATTCAATTTACTTTTCTATTAAACTTCCTTTTTTATTTAATTTCCAAATAGATCGTTAAGGTAAAGTGGTTTCTGGATTGAACTTCCATATTTAATTTTCTGGGACTTTCATTTTTATTTTTATTCAACTTTCATTTTTATTCAATTTCCTTTTTTATTTAATTCCCAAATAGATCGTTAAGGCATAGTGGTTTTTGGATTGAACTTCCATTTTTAATTTTATGCAAATTTTATTTTTATTTTTGTTCTACTTCCATTTTAATTCAATTTACTTTCCTATTAAACTTCCTTTTTTATTTAATTTCCAAATAGATCGCTAAGGTATAGTGGTTTCTGGATTGAACTTTCATTTTTAATTTTCTGCCACTTTCATTTTTATTTTTATTCAACATCCATTTTTATTCAATTTACTTTTCTATTAAACTTCCTTTTTTGTTTAATTTCCAAATAGATCGTTAAGGTATAGTGGTTTCTGAATTGAACTTCCATTTTTAATTTTATGCAACTTTCATTTTTATTTTTATTCTACTTCCATCTTAATTCAATTTACTTTCCTATTAAACTTCCTTTTTTATTTAATTTCCAAGTAGATCGTTAAGGTATAGTGGTTTCTGGATAGAACTTCCGTTTTTAATTTTATGCAACTTCCATTTTTATTTTTATTCTACTTCCATTTTTTATGAATTTACTTTTCTATTAAACTTCTTTTTTTATTTAATTTCCAAATAGATCATTAAGGTATAGTGGTTTCTGGAATGAACTTCCATTTTTAATTTTCTGCAACTTCAATTTTTATTTTTATTTAACTTCTTTTTTTATTTAATTTTCTTTTCTACTCAACTTCATTTTTTATTTAATTTCCAAATAGATCGTTAAGGTATAGTGGTTTTTGGTTTGAACTTCCATTTTTAATTTTATGCAACTTTCATTTTTATTTTTATTCAACTTCCATTTTTATTCAATTTAATTTTCTGTTAAACTTCTTTTTTTATTTAATTTCCAAATAGATCGTTAAGGTATAGTTGTTTTTGGATTGAACTTCCATTTTTAATTTTATGCAACTGTCATTTTTATTTTTATTCAACTTCCATTTTTATTCAATTTACTTTTCTAGTAAACTTCCTTTTTTATTTAATTTCCAAATAGATCGTTAAGGTATAGTGGCTTCTGGATTGAACTTCCATATTTAATTTTCTGCAACTTTCCTTTTTATTTTTATTCAACTTCCGTTTTTATTCAGTTTTCTTTTCTATTAAACTTCCTTTTTTATTTAATTTCCAAATAGATCGTTAAGGTGTAGTGGTTGCTGGATTGAACTTCCATTTTTAATTTTATGCAACTTTCATTTTTATTTTTATTCTTCTTCCATCTTAATTCAATTTACTTTCCTATTAAACTTCCTTTTTTATTTAATTTCCAAGTAGATCGTTAAGGTATAGTGGTTTCTGGATAGAACTTCCGTTTTTAATTTTATGCAACTTCCATTTTTATTTTTATTCTACTTCCATTTTTTATGAATTTACTTTTCTATTAAACTTCTTTTTTTATTTAATTTCCAAATAGATCATTAAGGTGTAGTGGTTGCTGGATTGAACTTACATTTTTAATTTTATGCAACTTTCATTTTTATTTTTATTCTACTTCCATTTTAATTCAATTTACTTTCCTATTAAACTTCCTTTTTTATTTAATTTCCAAGTAGATCGTTAAGGTATAGTGGTTTCTAGATTGAACTTCCATTTTTAATTTTATGCAACTTTCATTTTAATTCAATTTACTTTCCTATTAAACTTCCTTTTTTATTTAATTTCCAAATAGATCACCGAGGTATAGTGGTTTCTAGATTGAACTTCCATTTTTAGTTTTATGCAACTTTCATTTTTATTTATATTCTACATCCATTTTTATTCAATTTACTTTTCTACTAAAGTTACCTTTTAATTTAATTTCCAAATAGATTGTTAAGGTTTAGTGGTTTCTGGAAAGAACTTCCATTTTTAATTTTCTGCAACTTCCAAACTTATTTTTATTTAACTTCCTTTTTTATTCAAGTTTTTTTCTACTCAACTTCCTTTTTCATTTAATTTCCAAATAGATCGTTAAGGTATAGTGGTTTTTGGATTGAACTTCCATTTTTAATTTTATGCAACTTTTATTTTTATTTTTATTCTACTTCTATTTTTTTTCAATTTACTTTTCCATTAAACTTCCTTCTTTATTTAATTTCCAAATAGATCGTTATGGTATAGTGGTTTCTGGAATGAACTTCCACTTTAATTTTCTGCAACTTCCATTTTTATTTTTATTTAACTTCCTTTTTTATTCAAGTTTCTTTTCTACTCGACTTCCTTTTTTATTTAAATTCCAAATAGATCGTTAAAGTATAGTGTTTTTTGAAATGAACTTCCATTTTTAGTTTTACACAACTTTCATTTTTATTTTTATTCAATTTACTTTTCTATTAAACTTCCGTTTTTATTTAATTTCCAAATAGATCGTTAAGGTATAGTGGTTTTTGGATTGAACTTCTATTTTTAATTTTATGCAACTTTCATTTTTATTTTTATTTTACTTCCATTTTTATTCAATTTACTTTTCTATTAAACTTTCTTTTTTATTTAATTTCCAAATAGATCGTTAAGGTATAGTGGTTTCTGGAATGAACTTCCATTTTTAATTTTCTGCAACTTCCATTTTTATTTTTATTTAACTTCCTTTTTTATTCAAGTTTCTTTTCTACTCAACTTCCTTTTTTATTTAATTTCCAAATAGATCGTCGAGGTACAGTGGCTTTTGGATTGAACGTCCATTTTTAATTTTATGCAACTTTTATTTTTAAATTTATTCAACTTCCATTTTTATTCAATTTACTTTTCTATTAAACTTCCTTTTTTATTTAATTTCCGTATAGATCGTTAAGGTATAGTGGTTTCTGGATTGAACTTCCATATTTAATTTTTTGCAACTTTCCTTTTTATTTTCATCCAACTTCCACTTTTATTCAGTTTACTTTTCTATTAAACTTCCTTTTTCATTTAATTTCCAAATAGATCGTTAAGGTATAATGGTTTCTGAATTGAACTTCCATTTTTAATTTTATGCAACTTTCATTTTTATTTTTATTCTACTTCCATTTTAATTCAATTTACTTTCCTATTAAACTTCCTTTTTTATTTAACTTCCAAGTAGATCGTTAAGGTATAGTGGTTTTTGGATTGAACTTCCATTTTTAATTTTATGCAACTTTCATTTTTATTTTTATTCAACGTCCATTTTTATTCAATTTACTTTTCTATTAAACTTCCTTTTTTATTTAATTTCCAAATAGATCGTTAAGGTATAGTGGTTTTTGGATTGAACTTCCATTTTTAATTTTATGCAACTGCCATTTATATTTTTATTCAACTTCCATTTTTATTCAATTTACTTTTCTATTAAACTTCCTTTTTTATTTAATTTCCGAATAGATCGTTAAGGTATTGTGGTTTCTGGATTAAACTTCCATATTTAATTTTCTGCAACTTTCCTTTTTATTTTTATTCAACTTCTATTTTTATTCAGTTTCTTTTCTATTAAACTCTATTTTTTATTTAATTTCCAAATAGATCGTTAAGGTGTAGCGGTTTCTGGATTGAACTTCCATTTTTAATTTATGCAACTTTCATTTTTATTTTTGTTCTACTTCCATTTTAATTCAATTTAATTTCCTGTTAAACTCCCTTTTTTATTTAATTTCCAAGTAGATCGTTAAGGTATAGTGGTTTTGGGATTGAACATCCATTTTTAATTTTATGTAACTTTCATTTTTATTTTTTTTCAACGTCCATTTTTATTCAATTTACTTTTCTATTAAACTTCATTTTTTATTTAATTTCCAAATAGATCGTTAAGGTATAGTGGTTTTTGGATTGAACTTCCATATTTAATTTTATACAACTGTCATTTATATTTTTATTCGACTTCCATTTTTATTCAATTTACTTTTCTATTAAACCACTTTTTTTATTTAATTTCCGAATGGATCGTTAAGGTATAGTGGTTTCTGGATTGAACTTCCATATTTAATTTTCCGCAACATTCCTTTTTGTTTTTGTTCAACTTCCCTTTTTATTCTGTTTACTTGTCCATTAAACTTCTTTTTTTATTTAATCTCCAAATAGATTGTTAAGGTGTAGTGGTTTCTGGATTGAACTTCCATTTTTAATTATATGCAACTTTCATTTTTATTTTTATTCTACTTCCATTTTAATTCAATTTACTTTTCTATTAAACTTCCTTTTTTATTTAATTTCCAAGTAGATCGTTAAGGTATAGTGGTTTCTGGATTGAACTTTTATTTTTAATTTTATGCAACTTTCATTTTTATTTTTATTTTACTTCCATTTTTCATCAATTTACTTTTCTATTAAACTTCCTTTTTTATTTAATTTCCAAATAGATCGTTAAGGTATAGTGGTTTCTGGAATGAACTTCCATTTTTAATTTTCTGCAACTTCCATTTTTATTCAAGTTTCTTTTCTTCTCAACTTCCTTTTTTATTTAATTTCCAAATAGATCGTTAAGGTATAGTGGTTTTTGGATTGAACTTTCATTTTTAATTTTATGCAACTTTTATTTTTATTTTTATTCAACTTCCATTTTAATTCAATTTACTTTTCTATTAAACTTCCTTTTTTATTTAATTTCCAAGTAGATCGTTAAGGTATAGTGGTTTTTGGATTGAACTTCCATTTTTAACTTTATGCAACTATCATTTATATTTTTATTCAACTTCCATTTTTATTCAATTTACTTTTCTATTAAACTTCCTTTTTTATTTAATTTCCGAATAGATCGTTAAGGTATAGTTGTTTCTGGATTGAACTTCCATATTTAATTTTCTGCAACTTTCCTTTTTTATTTTTATTCGACTTCCATTTTTATTCAGTTTACTTTTCTATTAAACTTCCTTTTTTATTTAATTTCCAAATAGATCGCTAAGGTGTAGTGGTTTCTGGATTGAACTTCCATTTTTAATTTTATGCAACTTTCATTTTTATTTTTATTCTACTTCCACTTTAATTCAATTTACTTTCCTATTAAACTTCCTTTTTTATTAAATTTCCAAGTAGATCGTTAAGGTATAGTTGTTTCTGGATTGAACTTCCATATTTAATTTTCTGCAACTTTCCTTTTTTATTTTTATTCGACTTCCATTTTTATTCAGTTTACTTTTCTATTAAACTTCCTTTTTTATTTAATTTCCAAGTAGATCGTTAAGGTATAGTGGTTTCTGGATTGAACTTCCACTTTTAATTTTATGCAACTTCCATTTTTATTTTTATTCAACTTTCATTTTAATTCAATTTACTTTCCTATTAAACTTCCTTTTTTATTTAATTTCCTAGTAGATCGTTAAGGTATAGTGGTTTCTGGATTGAACTTCCATTTTTAATTTTATGCAACTTTCATTTTTATTTTTTATTCAACTTCCAATTTTAATGAATTTACTTTTCTGTTAAACTTCTTTTTTTTTTTAATTTCCAAATAGATCGTTAAGGTAAAGTGGTTTCTGGATTGAATTTCTATATTTAATTTTCTGCAACTTTCATTTTTATTCAATTTCCTTTTCTATTAAGCTTCCTTTTTTATTTAATTTCCAAATAAATCGTTAAGGTATAGTGGTTTCTGGATTGAACATCCATTTTTAATTTTATGCAACTTTAATTTTTATTTTTATTCTTCTTCCATTTTAATTCAATTTACTTTCCTATTAAACTTCCTTTTTTATTTAATTTCCAAGTAGATCGTTAAGGTATAGTTGTTTCTGGATTGAACTTCCATTTTTATTTTTATGCAACTTCCATTTTTATTATTATTCTACTTCCATTTTAATTCAATTTAGTTTCCTATTAAACTTCCTTTTTTATTTAATTTCCAAGTAGATCGTTAAGGTATAGTGGTTTCTGGATTGGACTTCCATTTTTAATTTTATGCAACTTTCATTTTTATTTTTATTCAACTTCCATTTTTAATGAATTTACTTTTCTGTTAAACTTCCTTTTTTATTTAATTTCCAAATAGATCGTTAAGGTAAAGTGGTTTCTGGATTGAATTTCTATATTTAATTTTCTGCAACTTTCATTTTTATTCAATTTCCTTTTCTATTAAGCTTCCTTTTTTATTTAATTTCCAAATAGATCGTTAAGGTATAGTGGTTTCTGGATTGAACTTCTATTTTTAATTTTATGCGACTTTAATTTTTATTTTTATTCTACTTCCATTTTAATTCAATTTACTTTCCTATTAAACTTCCTTTTTTATTTAATTTCCAAATTGATCGTTAGGGTACAGTGGTTTCTGGATTGAACTTCCGTATTTAATTTTCTGCAACTTTCCTGTTTATTTTTATTCAACTTCCATTTTTATTCAGTTTACTTTTCTATTAAACTTTCTTTTTTATTTAATTTCCAAATAGATCGTTAAGGTGTAGTGGTTTCTGGATTGAACATCCATTTTTAATTTTATGCAACTTGCATTTTTATTTTTATTCTACTTCCATTTTAATTCAATTTACTTTCCTATTGAACTTCCTTTTTTATTTAATTTCCAAGTAGATCGTTAAGGTATAGTGGTTTCTGGATTGAACTTCCATTTTTAATTTTATGCAACTTTCATTTTTATTTTTATTCTACTTCCATTTTAATTCAATTTACTTTCCTATTGAACTTCCTTTTTTATTTAATTTCCAAGTAGATCGTTAAGGTATTGTGGTTTCTGGATTGAACTTTCCTTTTTCAATTTTCTGCAACTTTCATTTTTATTTTTATTTTACTTCCATTTTTAATCAATTTACTTTTCTATCAAACTTCCTTTTCTATTTAATTTCCAAAAAGATCATTAAGGTATAGTGGTTTCTGGAATGAACTTCCATTTTTAATTTTCTGCAACTTCCATTTTTATTTTTATTTAACTTCCATTTTTATTCAAGTTTCTTTTCAACTCAACTTCCTTTTTTATTTAATTTCCAAATAGATCGTTAAGGTATAGTGGTTTTGGGATTGAACTTCCATTTTAATTTTATGCAACTTTCATTTTTATTTTTATTCAACTTCCATTTTTATTCAGTTTACTTTTCTATTAAACTTCCTTTTTTATTTAATTTCCAAATAGATTGTTAAGGTATAATGGTTTTTGGATTGAACTTCCATTTTTAATTTTATGCAACTGTCATTTATATTTTTATTCAAGTTCCATTTTTAATCAATTTACTTTTCTATTAAACTTCCTTTTTTATTTAATTTCCAAATAGATCGTTAAGGTATAGTGGTTTCTGAAAAGAACTTCCATTTTTAATTTTCTGCAACTTCCATTTTTATTTTTATTTAACTTCCATTTTTAATCAAGATTCTTTTCTACTCAACTTCCTTTTTTATTTAATTTCCAAATAGATCGTTAAGGTAAAGTGGTTTTTGGATTGAACTTCCATTTTTAATTTTATGCAACTTTCATTTTTATTTTTATTCTACTTCCATTTTTATTGAATTTACTTTTCTATTAAACTTCCTTTTTTATTTAATTTCCAAATAAATCGTTAAGGTAAAGTGGTTTCTGGATTGAACTTCCATATTTAATTTTCTGCAACTTTTATTTTTATTTTTATTCAACTTTTATTTTTATTCAATTTCTTTTTCTATTAAACTTCCTTTTTTATTTAATTTCCAAATAGATCGTTAAGGTATAGTGGTTTCTGGATTGAACTTCCATTTTCAATTTTATGCAACTTTCATTTTTATTTTTATTCTACTTCCATTTTAATTCAATTTACTTTCCTATTAAACTTCCTTTTTTATTTAATTTCCCAATAGATCGCTAAGGTATAGTGGTTTTTGGATTGAACTTTCATTTTTAATTTTATGCAACTTTCATTTTTATTTATATTCTACTTCCATTTTTATTCAATTTATTTCTCTATTAAACTTCCTTTTTTATTTAATTTCCAAATAGATCGTTAAGGTATAATGGTTTCTAGAATGAACTTCCATTTTTAATTTTCTGCAACTTCTATTTTTATTTTTATTTAACTTCCTTTTTTACTCAAGTTTCTTTTCTACTCAACTTCCTTTTTTATTTAATTTCCAAATAAATCGTTAAGGTATAGTGGTATTTGGATTGGACTTCCATTTTTAATTTTATGCAACTTTCATTTTTATTTTTATTCTACTTCCATTTTTATGCAATTTACTTTTCTATTAAACATCCTTTTTTATTTAATTTCCAAAGAAATCGTTAAGGTATAGTGGTTTCTGGATTGGACTTCCATTTTTAATTTTCTGCAATTTCCATTTTTCTTTTCATTTAACTTCCGTTTTTATTCATGTTTCTTTTCTACTCAACTTCCATTTTAATCTAATTTCCAAATAGATCGTTGACGTATTGTGGTTTCTGGATTGAACTTCCATTTTTAATTTTATGCAACTTTCATTTTTATTTTTATTCTACTTCCATTTTAATTCAATTTACTTTGCTATTAAACATATTTTTTATTTAATTTCCAAATAGATCGTTAAGGTATAGTTGTTTCTGGATTGAACTTCCATTTTTAATTTTATGCAACTTTCATTTTTATTTTTGTTCTACTTCCATATTAATTCAATTTACTTTCCTATTAAACTTCCTTTTTTATTTAATTTCCAAGTAGATCGTTAAGGTATAGTGGTTTCTAGATAGAACTTCCATTTTTAATTTTCTGCAACTTCTTTTTTTATTTTTATTCTACTTCCATTTTTAATCAATTTACTTTTCTATTAAACTTCCTTTTTTTATTTAATTTCCAAACAGATCATGAAGGTATAGTGGTTTCTGGGATGAACTTCTATTTTTAGGTTTCTGCAACTTCCATTTTTATTTTTATTTAACTATTTTTTTATTCATGTTTCTTTTCTACTCAACTTCCTTTTTTATTTAATTTCCAAATAGATCGTTAAGGTATAGTGGTTTTTGGATTGAATTTCCATTTTCAATTTTATGCAACTTTCATTTTTATTTTTATTCAACTTCCATTTTTATTCAATTTACTTTTCAATTAAACTTCCTTTTTTATTTAATTTCCAAATAGATCGTTAAGGTATAGTGTTTTTGGATTGAACTTCCATTTTTAATTTTATGCAACGGTCATTTTTATTTTTATTCAACTTCCATTTTTATTCAATTTACTTTTCTATTAAACTTCCTTTTTTATTTAATTTCCAAATAGATCGTTAAGGTATAGTGGTTTCTGGATTGAACTTCCATATATAATCTTCTGCAACTTTCATTTTTATTTTTATTCAATTTACTTTTCTATTAAACTTCCTTTTTGGTTTAATTTCCAAATAGATCGTTAAGCTATAATGGTTTCTGAATTGAACTTCCATTTTTAATTTTATGCAACTTTGATTTTTATTTTTATTCTACTCCCATTTTAATTAAATTTACTTTCCTATTAAACTTCCTTTTTTATTTAATTTCCAAGTAGATCGTTAAGGTATAGTGGTTTCGGGATAGAACTTCCATTTTTAATTTTATGCAACTTCTATTTTTATTTTTATTCTACTTCCATTTTTAATCAATTTACTTTTCTATTAAACTCCCTTTTTTATTTAATTTCCAAATAGATCAATAAGGTATAGTGGTTTCTGGAATGAACTTCCATTTTTAATTTTCTGCAACTTACATTTTTATTTTTATTTTGCTTCTTTTTTTATTCAAGTTTCTTTTCTACACAACTTCCGTTTTTATTTAATTTCCAAATAGATCGTTAAGGTATAGTTGTTTCTGGATTGAACTTCCATTTTTAATTTTATGCAACTTTCATTTTTATTTTTGTTCTACTTCCATATTAATTCAATTTACTTTCCTATTAAACTTCCTTTTTTATTTAATTTCCAAGTAGATCGTTAAGGTATAGTGGTTTCTGGATAGAACTTCCATTTTTAATTTTCTGCAACTTCCTTTTTTATTTTTATTCTACTTCCATTTTAATTCAATTTACTTTTCTATTAAACTTCCTTTTTTATGTAATTTCCAAACAGATCATTAAGGTATAGTGGTTTCTGGGATGAACCTCCATTTTTAATTTTCTGCAACTTCCATTTTTATTTTTATTTAACTTTTTTTTTATTCAAGTTTCTTTTCCACTCAACTTCCTTTTTATTTAATTTCCAAATAGATCGTTAAGGTATAGTGGTTTTTGGATTGAACTTCCATTTTTGCTTTTATGCAACTTTCATTTTTATTTTTATTCAACTTCCATTTTTATTCAATTTACTTTTCAATTAAACTTGCTTTTTTATTTAATTTCCAAATAGATTGTTAAGGTATAGTGGTTTTTGGATTGAACTTCCATTTTTAATTTTATGCAACGGTCATTTTTATTTTTATTCAACTTCCATTTTTATTCAATTTACTTTTCTATTAAACTTCCTTTTTTATTTAATTTCCAAATAGATGGTTTCTGGATTGAACTTCCATATTTAATTTTCTGCAACTTTCATTTTTATTTTTGTTCTACTTCCATATTAATTCAATTTACTTTCCTATTAAACTTCCTTTTTTATTTAATTTCCAAGTAGATCGTTAAGGTATAGTGGTTTCTGGATAGAACTTCCATTTTTAATTTTCTGCAACTTCCTTTTTTATTTTTATTCTACTTCCATTTTTAATCAATTTACTTTTCTATTAAACTTCCTTTTTTTATTTAATTTCCAAACAGATCATGAAGGTATAGTGGTTTCTGGGATGAACTTCCATTTTTAATTTTCTGCAACTTCCATTTTTATTTTTATTTAACTTTTTTTTTTATTCATGTTTCTTTTCTACTCAACTTACTTTTTTATTTAATTTCCAAATAGATCGTTAAGGTATAGTGGTTTTTGGATTGAATTTCCGTTTTCAATTTTATGGAACTTTCATTTTTATTTTTATTCAACTTCCATTTTTATTCAATTTACTTTTCAATTAAACTTCCTTTTTTATTTAATTTCCAAATAGATCGTTAAGGTATAGTGGTTTTTGGATTGAACTTCCATTTTTAATTTTATGCAACGGTCATTTTTATTTTTATTCAACTTCCATTTTTATTCAATTTACTTTTCTATTAAACTTCCTTTTTTATTTAATTTCCAAATAGATCGTTAAGGTATAGTGGTTTCTGGATTGAACTTCCATATTTAATTTT
This sequence comes from Camellia sinensis, assembly GCF_055761805.1. Taxonomy (NCBI): domain Eukaryota; kingdom Viridiplantae; phylum Streptophyta; class Magnoliopsida; order Ericales; family Theaceae; genus Camellia; species Camellia sinensis. The sequence continues at coordinate 40,570,731 of NW_028128987.1, read as the reverse complement.
CTGCAACTTTCATTTTTATTTTTATTCAACTTCCATTTTTATTCAATTTACTTTTCTATTAAACTTCCTTTTTGGTTTAATTTCAAAATAGATCGTTATGCTATAATGGTTTCTGAATTGAACTTCCATTTTTAATTTTATGCAACTTTGATTTTTATTTTTATTCTACTTCCATTTTAATTAAATTTACTTTCCTATTAAACTTCCTTTTTTATTTAATTTCCAAGTAGATCGTTAAGGTATAGTGGTTTCGGGATAGAACTTCCATTTTTAATTTTCTGCAACTTCCTTTTTTATTTTTATTCTACTTCTATTTTAATTCAATTTACTTTTCTATTAAACTTCCTTTTTTATTTAATTTCCAAACAGATCATTAAGGTATAGTGGTTTCTGGGATGAACCTCCATTTTTAATTTTCTGCAACTTCCATTTTTATTTTTATTTAGCTTTTTTTTTAATTCAAGTTTCTTTTCTACTCAACTTCCTTTTTTATTTAATTTCCAAATAGATCGTTAAGGTATAGTGGTTTTTGGATTGAACTTCCATTTTTACTTTTATGCAACTTTCATTTTTATTTTTATTCAACTTCCATTTTTATTCAATTTACTTTTCAATTAAACTTCCTTTTTTGTTTAATTTCCAAATAGATCGTTAAGGTATAGTGGTTTTTGGATTGAACTTCCATTTTTAATTTTATGCAACGGTCATTTTTATTTTTATTCAACTTCCATTTTTATTCAATTTACTTTTCTATTAAACTTCCTTTTTTATTTAATTTCCAAATAGATGGTTTCTGGATTGAACTTCCATATTTAATTTTCTGCAACTTTCATTTTTATTTTTATTCTACTTCCATTTTTATTCAATTTACTTTTCTATTAAACTTCCTTTTTGGTTTAATTTCCAAATAGATCGTTAAGGTAAAGTGGTTTTTGGATTGAACTTCCACAATTAATTTTTTGCAACTTTCGTTTTTATTTTGATTCAACTTCCATTTTTATTCAATTTACTTTTCTGTTAAACTTCCTTCTTTATTTAATTTCCAAATAGATCGTTAAGGTATAGTGTTTTCTGTATTGAACTTTCATTTTTAATTTTATGCAACTTTCATTTTTATTTTTATTCTACTTCCATTTTAATTCAATTTACTTTTCTATTAAACTTCCTTTTTTATTTAATTTCCAAATAGATCGTTAAGGTATAGTGGTTTTTGGATTGAACTTCCATTTTTAATTTTATGCAACTTTCATTTTTATTTTTATTCAACTTCCATTTTTATTCAATTTACTTTTCTATTAAACTTCATTTTTTATTTAATTTCCAAATAGATCGTTATGGTATAGTGGTTTTTGGATTGAACTTTCATTTTTAATTTTATGCAACTGTGATTTTTATTTTTATTCAACTTCCATTTTTATTCAATTTACTTTTCTATTAAACTTCCTTTTTTATTTAATTTCCGAATAGATCATTAAGGTATAGTGGTTTCTGGATTGAACTTCCATATTTAATTTTCTGCAACTTTCCTTTTTATTTTTATTCAACTTCCATTTTTATTCAGTTTACTTTTCTATTAAACTTCCTTTTTTATTTAATTTCCAAATAGATCGTTAAGGTGTAGTGGTTTCTGGATTGAACTTCCATTTTTAATTTTATGCAACTTTCATTTTTATTTTTATTCTACTTCCATTTTAATTCAATTTACTTTCCTATTAAACTTCCTTTTTTATTAAATTTCCAAGTAGATCGTTAAGGTATAGTGGTTTCTGGATTGGACTTCCATTTTTAATTTTATGCAACTTTCATTTTTATTTTTATTTTACTTCCATTTTTAATCAATTTACTTTTCTATTAAACTTCCTTTTTTATTTAATTTCCAAATAGATCGTTAAGGTATAGTGGTTTCTGGGATGAACTTCTATTTTTATTTTTATTTAACTTCCATTTTTATTCACGATTCTTTTCTACTCAACTTCCTTTTTTATTTAATTTCCAAATAGATCGTTAAGGTATAGTGGTTTTTGGATTGAACTTCCATTTTTAATTTTATGCAACTTTCATTTTTATTTTTATTCAACTTCTATTTTTATTCAATTTACTTTTCTATTAAACTTCTTTTTTTATTTAATTTCCAAATAGATCGTTAAGGTAAAGTGGTTTCTGGATTGAACTTCCATATTTAATTTTCTGCAACTTTCATCTTTTTTTTTATTCATCTTCTATTTTTATTCAATTTCCTTTTCTACTAAACTTCCTTTTTTATTTAATTTCCAAATAGATCGTTAAGGTATAGTGGTTTCTGGATTGAACTTCCATTTTTAATTTTATGCAACTTTCATTTTTATTTTTATTCTACTTCCATTTTAATTCAATTTACTTTCCTATTAAACTTCCTTTTTTATTTAATTTCGAAATAGATGGCTAACGTATAGTGGTTTCTGGATTGAGCTTTCATTTTTAATTTTATGCAACTTTCATTTTTATTTATATTCTACTTCTATTTTTATTCAATTTATTTTTCTATTAAACTTCCTTTTTTATTTAATTTCCAAATAGATCGTTAAGGTATAGTGGTTTCTGCAATGAAATTCGATTTTTAATTTTCTGCAACTTCCATATTTATTTTTATTTAACTTCCTTTTTTATTCAAGTTTCTTTTCTACTCTACTTCCTTTTTTATTTAATTTCCAAATAGATTGTTAAGGTATAGTGGTTTTTGGATTGAACTTCCATTTTTAATTTTATGCAACTTTCATTTTTATTTTTATTCTACTTCCGTTTTTATTCAATTTACTTTTCTATTAAACATCCTTTTTTGTTTAATTTCCCAATAAATCGTTAATGTATAGTGGTTTCTGGAATGAACTTCCATTTTTAATTTTTTGCAACTTTCATTTTTATTTTTATTTAACTTCCGTTTTTATTTAAGTTTATTTTCTACTCAACTTCCTTTTTTATCTAATTTCCAAATAGATCGTTAAAGTATAGTGGTTTCTGGATTGAACTTCCATTTTTAATTTTATGCAACTTTCGTTTTTATTTTTATTCTACTTCCATTTTAATTCAATTTACTTTTCTATTAAACTTCCTTTTTTATTTAATTTTCAAATAATTCGTTAAGGTATAGTGGTTTCTGGATTGAACTTCCATTTTTAATTTTATGCAACTTTCATTTTTATTTTTATTCTACTTCCATTTTAATTCAATTTACTTTCCTATTAACTTCCTTTTTTATTTAATTTCCAAGTAGATCGTTAAGGTATAGTGGTTTCTGGATAGAACTTCCAGTTTTAATTTTCTGCAACTTTCATTTTTATTTTTATTCTACTTCCATTTTTAATCAATTTACTTTTCTATTATACTTCCTTTTTTATTTAATTTCCAAATAGATCATGAAGGTATAGTGGTGTCTGGAATGAACTTCCATTTTTAATTTTCTGCAACTTCCATTTTTATTTTTATTAAACATCTTTTTTAATTCATGTTTCTTGTCTACTCAACATTCTTTTTTATTTAATTTCCAAATAGATCGTTAAGGTATAGTGGTTTTTGGATTGAACTTCCATTTTTAATTTTATGCAACTTTCATTTTTATTTTTATTCAACTTCCATTTTTATTCAATTTACTTTTCTATTAAACTTCCTTTTTTATTTAATTTCCAAATAGATCGTTAAGGTATAGTGGTTTTTGGATTGAACTTCCATTTTTAATTTTATGCAATTGTCATTTTTATTTTTATTCAACTTCCATTTTTATTCAATTTACTTTTCTATTAAATTCATTTTTTGTTTAATTTCCAAATAGATCGTTAAGATATAGTGGCTTCTGAATTGAACTTCCATTTTTAATTTTATGCAACTTTCATTTTTATTTTTATTCTACTTCCATTTTAATTCAATTTACTTTCCTATTAAACTTCCTTTTTTTATTTAATTTCCAAGTAGATCGTCAAGGTATAGTGGTTTCTGGATATAACTTCCATTTTTAATTTTGTGCAACTTCCATTTTTATTTTTATTCTACTTCCACTTTTAATCAATTTACTTTTCTATTAAACTTCTTTTTTTATTTAATTTCCAAATAGATCATTAAGGTATAGTGGTTTCTGGAATGAAATTCCATTTTCAATTTTCTGCAACTTCCAGTTTTATTTTTATTTAACTTCTTTTTTTATTCAAGTTTCTTTTCTACTCAACTTCCTTTTTTATTTAATTTCCAAATAGATCGTTAAGGTATAGTGGTTTTTGGTTTGAACTTCCATTTTTAATTTTATGCAACTTTCATTTTTATTTTTATTCAACTTCCATTTTTATTCAATTTACTTTTCTATTAAACTTCCTTTTTTATTTAATTTCCAAATAGATCGTTAAGGTATAGTGGTTTTTGGATTGAACTTCCATTTTTAATTTTATGCAACTGTCATTTTTTTTTATTCAACTTCCATTTTTATTCAATTTACTTTTCTATTAAACTTCCTTTTTTATTTAATTTCCAAATAGATCGTTAAGGTATAGTGGTTTCTGGATTGAACTTCCATATTTAATTTTCTGCAACTTTCCTTTTTATTTTTATTCAACTTCCGTTTTGATTCAGTTTACTTTTCTATTAAACTTCCGTTTTTATTTAATTTCCAAATAGATCGTTAAGGTGTAGTGGTTTCTGGCTTGAACTTCTATTTTTAATTTTATGCAACTTTCATTTTTATTTTTATTCTACTTCCATTTTAATTCAATTTACTTTCCTATTAAACTTCCTTTTTTATTTAATTTCCAAGTAGATCGTTAGGGTATAGTGGTTTCTGGATTGAACTTCCATTTTTAATTTTATGTAACTTTCATTTTTATTTTATTTTACTGCCTTTTTTAATCAATTTACTTTTTTATTAAACTTCCTTTTTTATTTAATTTCCAATTACATCGTTAAGGTATAGTTGTTTCTGGATTGAACTTCCATTTTTAATATTCTGCAACTTCCGTTTTTATTTTTGTTTAACTTCCATTTTTTTTCAAGATTCTTTTCTACTCTGTAACGCCCTCAAAATAATAACATTAAACCCATCAAACAAGACATGCGTTGACGTATAAACAAACCACCTTCTATTATTCATTAGCGTCTCATTACATAAGTATTACATGTTAACATCATAACAAAATGCCCTACGGGCTTACAGCTTTCCAAGTTAACACTTGGTTACAACAAAGAGTACTAACTCGATACACATTAAGCCCTTGGCTTGAAGTTACATGTAATACATCAAAAGTAAAACAACAAAACATGTCCGCCTCTAGCCTCCCAGCTATGTCCTTGGAGGTGGCATGCTTCCTGTACCTGAAAATGATGTTCCCATATAGGGTGAGCCACAGCCCAGTAGAAATACACTAAACCAACCATGAACAATGACTAAAACATTAGCAATTGATAGATGGCCAACACTGATACAATCACATAAATTTCATATTTATGTCTTACAACTTATGAGTCTAAGTTACCTTTCATTTTCCCTTTTTCAACAGATAAGCATGTCAGCTCTATCATCATTTCAACAGATATGTATAAAAACTATATCTCACATTCAGATAAGCATATAAGCTATATCCACATTCTCAACAGATATGTATATCAACAATACCCACAGATAAGCATACAAGCTGTATCCACATTCTACAACAGATATGTATATCAACAATATCCACAGATAAGCATACAAGCTGTATCCACACTTCACAAAGATAAGCATATGAGCTCTATCTTCACTTCTCTAGACAAGCATATGAGCTCTGTCTACGGAGTTCATCCCCTATCTCCTCCCAATACCTATCCGGTTTAGAGGTACATCCCCTATCTTCCCCTAAATCGCGGAGTACATCCCCTATCTCCTCCTCTACACATAACGTATACAAACACAAAGGTTCTATATACAATCACATAATACATATAATTAATGTATTCAATTAACCGTCAAGTTCCATGACACATTTCATTGATTAGTTTCAGTTTACCTAATCATCAAGCATTGTCTACAACAATCACGACTATCCTCCACCGATAGCCCAAAACAGTTATTTCTAAACAGAAAATAAACGCACAATGGATATCCAATCAACATTTCATTCCTCATTCTTCTCAATTAATTATCCCAATTAATTAAACAATGTAATTAGGTCAATTCCCATAATTAACATTTCAACCCTTAGGTTCCATTTTCATCAATGATTCAACAATCATTCCATTTTCCATGCCAAACATGCATCTAGGTTTATTATGAATAAAACCCCAACTTTTGTAAAATTACACAAAAGCCCCAAACTTTCACAAAATTACCCAACCAAGCCCAACATCTCAAAATACCAAAATTTAAAGACAAAACCCATAGAGAGGAGTAGGTTATCCCTACCTCAAACCCGGAGCCTCAAAGGAGATGAAGATCAAAACCAAAATGCTCCAAACCTCGAAATTTTCTGATCAAAAGGAAGCCCTCGACGATCAACAACTTTTTTGTAAAGGCCAAAGATGAGCAAATCACTCCTACTAGATCAAAACCTAGAGAGAAGGTAGAGTCTAGAGTGAGAGGCTCAACAATGGTGATTTTTAGAAAAGTAAGAGAGAGAAGAGAAAGCAAAAAGTGATTTGAAAAGTCACAATTTCGGGACTTTAACCCAGTCTCCCGCTCGAGCGTAAAACACCCCGCTCGAGCGGCCACTCACAGACCTACGCTCGAGCGGCCAACCTCCCGCTCGAGCGCAGAATGCACTCGCTCAGCACTTTTGCAGAACCAGACCTCCGCTCGAGCTCCCAACCCTACGCTCGAGCGTACAACACTGCACAACAAATACTGAATGGGTGTATTCCACGCTCGAGCGCCAACATCTACGCTCGAGCGGACAGGCCAAAAATCTGGGCAACTAGTTTTGGTTTCTAAACTCAACCAACCTGAAACAAACCCACCCAACACATCCCATAACTCAAATATGAAGTAAAGAGGATGCAAACAAGATAATAGTCAACTACCAACATCTACAGACACAAGTCTGGATCACTATACAACAAGGGTAAACCCGAGATCGCTATAACCTCCCCCCCTTAAAGAATTTCGTCCCCGAAATTAAGCACCAGTTTTCAAAACAAGTCTTCCTCCATTTTAAACAATGTTATATTTTAACATTCAACAATTCGACCCATTACCGGTCATCCCATCCCTTAAACAAGAGACATATCACAATATGTAAACAACATATGTACTTTCAACATGCATCAACATTATGCACTATCCTTCCAATTTCAACAATATGTTCAACAGATATAATGTTACATTCAACTTCCATAAGAGGCAAGTTCCAAAACATACTACCAATAATCAAAACATTCTCAATGTTTCACAACTTAAGACATATATAAAAGCTCTTAAGTTCAACAAAATGTAAAATTCAAATACAAGATTACATATCAATAAACAAGTCCGGATATTTCTCACGGACTTCCAACTCACGTTCCCAAGTGGCTTCCTCCACTCCGTGATGTTTCCACAAGACTTTCACCAAAGGAATGGTCTTGCCACGCAGGACCTGATCCCGCCTATCCAAGACCCGAACCGGTCTCTCCTCATACGAGGCATCCTCATCTACCTCTAAATCGGTCCAATCCAACACATGTGATGGATCTGGCTCATACTTCCGAAGCATACTCACATGAAACACGTCATGTACTCCGGACAACTGCGGCGGTAAGGCTAAGCGATAAGCAACCTCACCAACCCTCTCAAGGATCTCAAAAGGACCAATAAACCGAGGGGATAACTTCCCACTCTTCCCAAACCTCATCAGACCTCGTCTAGGTGATATCTTCAGAAAGACATGATCACCTACCTCAAACGCCAAAGGCCTCCTCCTACGGTCGGCATAACTCTTTTGTCGACTCTGGGCTGTAACAAGCCTCCTACGGATAAGCTCAACTTTCTCCGTCGTCTCCCTAACCAACTCCGGACCCCACAAAGGTGCATCACCCACCTTGACCCAACAAACTGGAGACCTACACGGTCGGCCATACAAGGCCTCAAACGGTGCCATACCGATGCTAGACTGAAAACTGTTGTTGTAGGCAAACTCTACCAAGGGTAAGTGCCTCTCCCACGTCCCACTGAAGTCCAGGACACAACCCCGAAGCATATCCTCGAGGATCTGAATAGTACGCTCGGACTGCCCGTCAGTCTGAGGATGATAAGCCGTACTAAAGGTCAACTTAGTGCCCAAGGCACTCTGCAAACTCTGCCACAACCTAGCAGTAAAACGAGGGTCTCTATCTGAGACAATCGTCACTGGAACCCCGTGCAGTCTCACTACGTCCCGAACATACAAATCGGCAAGATGATCCACCGAATCTCTCACGCGCATAGGAATAAAGTGCGCCGACTTAGTCAACCGGTCTACAACCACCCAAATAGCATCACTACCCCGTTGAGTCCTCGGAAGACCTACAACGAAGTCCATAGTGATATGCTCCCACTTCCACTCGGCAATAGGCAAGGGTTGCAACAAACCCGCTGGCCTCTGATGCTCGGCCTTCACTTGCTGGCAAGTAAGGCACTTCGATACGAAAACAGCCACATCTCTCTTCATACCCCGCCACCAAAACTGGCGACCCAAATCCTGATACATCTTAGTACCTCCCGGATGCACCGCAAGGCGCGAATGGTGAAACTCTCGGAGTACTTCCTCTCGGCAAGACTCCGGTACAAACAAACGGTCTTGGTATCTCACACTCAGGTCGGGATACACCGTCAAACCCTTCTCAACTTTCCCACTGGAGATCTTCTCTCGGAGGGATTCTACCTCAAGGTCACCTCTCTGTGCCTCTAACACTCTAGTCACAAGTGTAGGCTGCGCAACAACAGAAAACAAGGCCGCAGCCTCGACAGATTCGCCCAGTAGCAAATCAAACTCGCCAAGTGCTTCCAACATCTCCCATTCCCGGATGGCTATACAAGCTACATCACTAATGGTTTTCCTACTAAGGGCATCGGCCACAACATTGGCCTTTCCCGGATGATAATGTAACTCAAAATCATAATCCTCGATGAACTCCATCCATCTCCTCTGCCTCAAATTCAAGTCTCTCTGTGTAAACAGATACTTCAAACTCTTGTGATCCGAGAATACCTCGAACCTCTCACCATAAAGGTAGTGCCTCCAGATTTTCAAGGCAAAGATCACAGCTGCTAATTCTAGGTCGTGTGTGGGGTAATTCTTCTCGTGTATTTTCAACTGACGTGAGCCATAAGCTACCACTTTCCCCTCTTGCATCAACACACAACCCAAACCCTCTCGTGAGGCATCACAATAAACCGCATAACCCAACCCTCTCTCCGGAATAATCAACACCGGAGCGGTGGTCAATCTAACTTTCAACTCTTGGAATGACTTTTCACAAGTCTCACTCCACACAAACTTGACTCCCTTCCGAGTCAGTCTAGTCAACGGTGACGCTAACCTGGAGAAATCTTTCACAAACCGACGGTAATACCCAGCTAATCCCAGAAAACTGCGGATCTCAAACACACTCTTAGGCTGTGCCCAATCTTGCACTGCCTCAACCTTGGATGTATCCACAGACACCCCTTCCCCGGATACCACGTGGCCTAAGAATTTGACTTCCCTCAGCCAGAACTCACACTTCCCAAACTTGGCATACAGCCTATGGGCTCTAAGTAACTCAAGCACCACTCTCAAGTGTGCCTCATGCTCCTCCTCAGAAGGCGAATAGATAAGGATGTCGTCCACGAAGACAACCACAAATCGGTCTAAGAACTCCCGGAAAATCCGGTTCATCAAGTCCATAAAGACTGCCGGTGCATTGGTAAGCCCAAATGGCATCACCAGAAACTCGTAATGGCCATACCGCGTACGGAATGCCGTTTTCGGAATATCCTCCTCCCTGACCCTCAACTGGTGGTAACCCGATCTCAAGTCTATCTTAGAGAAACAACGGGAACCCTTCAACTGGTCAAACAAATCATCTATACGGGGCATAGGGTACTTATTCTTAACCGTAGCCCGATTCAACTTCCGATAGTCAATACACAATCTTAAGGCACCATCTTTCTTTTTAACAAAGAGGGCCGGCGCTCCCCACGGTGAAACGCTAGGGCGAACAAAGCCCTTATCTAGCAATTCCTGGAGCTGAACTTTCAACTCAACCAACTCTGCTGGAGCAAAACGGTAAGGTGCCATAGAAATCGGCGCCGTACCCGGCACTAAATCAATAGAGAATTCTATCTCCCGGTGAGGTGGCAAACTAACAAGTTCTTCGGGAAAAACATCCGAATACTCACAAACCACCCTCGGCAACACAATCCGAGTCTCAACACACTCGCTACTCTCAAAACTAGCAAGTAAACCACTAAGCTCACTTCGCCCTCGCGAATCATACCCCGGTGGCAAAACACTACCAACCCGGTCTCCCAAGAAATGGAACCACTCCCCGCTCAAGGTACACAATGTAACCCTCTGGCGGTAGCAATCAATAACAGCCCGGTATGACGATAACCAGTCCATACCCAAAATAACATCAAAACCCTTCATGGGCATGACAACAAACGGAAAAGGAAGCCTATAGTCGGCGACCTCTATATCACAACCTCTAACACCCTGTTTCAGAATCAACTCACCACCCAAAGGCGATACCACACAAATAGGAGATGCTAACTGTGCTAACTCCAATTCCAAAACAGATGCAAATGCAGCAGATACAAAAGAATGAGATGCACCCGTGTCTATCAACACATTAGCAACCGAGTTGCAAAACAGAAAAGTACCTCTCACTACTGATGGAGCTGGTACTAAATCCTGCGCGGTAACAGCATACACGTGCCCCGTAGGCCCCTGGTCTACCTGCTCACCTCTCGGAGCAAAAGACTGCTGCACAGACTGGGATGACGAAGCTCCCGGATTGGCCCTCGAGGCCTGCACAGACTGAGCTGGCTGAAAACCCTGCGTCTGCCTAGAACCAGACGCTCCCGAAGTGGCACTCAACTGTGGGCAAAACCTCTTCATGTGCCCAGGTTGTCCACACTGATAACAAGTCAAGAGCTGCCCCCTGCCCAAACTCTGACTCTGCGGTCTAGCTGAAAAAGAAGCAGCTTTCTGACCCCCACCCTTCTGCGGGCAAACTGAAACCTTGTGACCCAACTGGCCACACTTGTAACAAGTGAATTCCCCCTGACCACCTCTCCCGGAGCCTGCACTCGGCACTGGGAAGGTCGATCTAGCAACACCACCCTGCGACTGCTGAGGGTTAGAACCCCTCTGCCTCCTGCCATCACTCTGACTATCCTGGCTCCTCTTGGAGCCTCTCTGACCCTCATCCTCCTCCTGCATCATAAGCTCCATATGAGCTGCAGCATCCACTAGGTGTCTATACTCTCGAATATAAGACCCACCAATTCTCAACTTGAGGCCCCGCCTCAACTTCCGCTCAAACTCATAGCAACGGCGTTCCTCAGACGCCACCAGTTCCGGTGCAAACCTGGACAGACTGGTAAAAGTAGCCTCAAACTCGGCCACTGACAAGCCCTGCTGATTAAGCCGGCTAAACTGATCCCTCAGCTTCTCTCTAGCTACTGCAGACAAAAACCTCTCCTGAAAAGCATTCACAAATGCCTCCCAAGTCCCACCAACACGAGCCTTCTCGTATTTCCACCATTGACCCGCATCTCCCTTCAGCTGGAAGGATGCCAAGGTCACTTTCAATGCTCCGTCCTCGATGCCAAGCATCTCAAACGTCTTCGTTGTCTGTTCGAGCCATTCATCTGCCTTAAGCGGCTCTTTAGGATCCCCGATAAACTCGTCCGGATTACACCGAAAGAACTCCCTCTTCAAGAAGGAAGGCCCTATCTCAGCTGCCTGATTCTCAGCCCTAAGAATACCCAAAGCTCCTGCTAACTCTCTGGCCAAGGCACCCATAGCCTGCTGACCTACTGGCTCGGTCACAGTGGCCTGTCCAACTCCCTCCTGCACTGCCGGAACCTCCTCCGGTAACGGTACTTCCTGCCTCGCAGGTCTACCACGCCTAGCACCCCTTCCTCGTCCTGACATCCTAATAAAGGCAACACAGAACGTTAGCACATTCACAAATGTGCCGAAACTAGACACTCACGTCCTAATGCATGGACAACTGTAATTCACTCCACATAAGCACATAAACACATAAGCACTTACGAATTTCATTTCCGGATAATGATAGTCCCGAGACGTTACTAGAGTTCCAGTTAGAAACAGCATTGATCAAGTGCTTTTCCAACAAGACTCCCAGAAACTCAAGGATCCAATCAACATCCTAGAAATTAAATCCCATACCCACATAGTCACATAAGCATGTTATCAATTAAGCACATAGCATATGATACTACATCTAAGTCTCTATCAAGCGAGACAAACCCATTGTGATCCTAATCACTTCCCACGTACCCAAAGTATTCGAACCCGGTACGCTCTGATACCAAGTTGTAACGCCCTCAAAATAATAACATTAAACCCATCAAACAAGACATGCGTTGACGTATAAACAAACCACCTTCTATTATTCATTAGCGTCTCATTACATAAGTATTACATGTTAACATCATAACAAAATGCCCTACGGGCTTACAGCTTTCCAAGTTAACACTTGGTTACAACAAAGAGTACTAACTCGATACACATTAAGCCCTTGGCTTGAAGTTACATGTAATACATCAAAAGTAAAACAACAAAACATGTCCGCCTCTAGCCTCCCAGCTATGTCCTTGGAGGTGGCATGCTTCCTGTACCTGAAAATGATGTTCCCATATAGGGTGAGCCACAGCCCAGTAGAAATACACTAAACCAACCATGAACAATGACTAAAACATTAGCAATTGATAGATGGCCAACACTGATACAATCACATAAATTTCATATTTATGTCTTACAACTTATGAGTCTAAGTTACCTTTCATTTTCCCTTTTTCAACAGATAAGCATGTCAGCTCTATCATCATTTCAACAGATATGTATAAAAACTATATCTCACATTCAGATAAGCATATAAGCTATATCCACATTCTCAACAGATATGTATATCAACAATACCCACAGATAAGCATACAAGCTGTATCCACATTCTACAACAGATATGTATATCAACAATATCCACAGATAAGCATACAAGCTGTATCCACACTTCACAAAGATAAGCATATGAGCTCTATCTTCACTTCTCTAGACAAGCATATGAGCTCTGTCTACGGAGTTCATCCCCTATCTCCTCCCAATACCTATCCGGTTTAGAGGTACATCCCCTATCTTCCCCTAAACCGCGGAGTACATCCCCTATCTCCTCCTCTACACATAACGTATACAAACACAAAGGTTCTATATACAATCACATAATACATATAATTAATGTATTCAATTAACCGTCAAGTTCCATGACACATTTCATTAATTAGTTTCAGTTTACCTAATCATCAAGCATTGTCTACAACAATCACGACTATCCTCCACCGATAGCCCAAAGCAGTTATTTCTAAACAGAAAATAAACGCACAATGGATATCCAATCAACATTTCATTCCTCATTCTTCTCAATTAATTATCCCAATTAATTAAACAATGTAATTAGGTCAATTCCCATAATTAACATTTCAACCCTTAGGTTCCATTTTCATCAATGATTCAACAATCATTCCATTTTCCATGCCAAACATGCATCTAGGTTTATTATGAATAAAACCCCAACTTTTGTAAAATTACACAAAAGCCCCAAACTTTCACAAAATTACCCAACCAAGCCCAACATCTCAAAATACCAAAATTTAAAGACAAAACCCATAGAGAGGAGTAAGTTATCCCTACCTCAAACCCGGAGCCTCAAAGGAGATGAAGATCAAAACCAAAATGCTCCAAACCTCGAAATTTTCTGATCAAAAGGAAGCCCTCGACGATCAACAACTTTTTTGTAAAGGCCAAAGATGAGCAAATCACTCCTACTAGATCAAAACCTAGAGAGAAGGTAGAGTCTAGAGTGAGAGGCTCAACAATGGTGATTTTTAGAAAAGTAAGAGAGAGAAGAGAAAGCAAAAAGTGATTTGAAAAGTCACAATTTCGGGACTTTAACCCAGTCTCCCGCTCGAGCGTAAAACACCCCGCTCGAGCGGCCACTCACAGACCTACGCTCGAGCGGCCAACCTCCCGCTCGAGCGCAGAATGCACTCGCTCAGCAATTTTGCAGAACCAGACCTCCGTTCGAGCTCCCAACCCTACGCTCGAGCGTACAACACTGCACAACAAATACTGGATGGGTGTATTCCACGCTCGAGCGCCAACATCTACGCTCGAGCGGACAGGCCAAAAATCTGGGCAACTAGTTTTGGTTTCTAAACTCAACCAACCTGAAACAAACCCACCCAACACATCCCATAACTCAAATATGACGTAAAGAGGATGCAAACAAGATAATAGTCAACTACCAACATCTACAGACACAAGTCTGGATCACTATACAACAAGGGTAAACCCGAGATCGCTATATACTCAACTTTCTTTTTAATTTAATTTCCAAATTGCTCGTTAAGGTATAGTGGTTTTTGGATTGAGCTTCCATTTTTAATTTTATGCAACTTTCATTTTTATTTTTATTCAACTTCCATTTTTATTCAATTTACTTTTCTATTAAACTTCCTTTTTTATTTAATTTCCAAATACATCGTTAAGGTATAGTGGTTTCTAGAATGAACTTCCATTTTTAATTTTCTGCAACTTCCATTTTTATTTTTATTTAACTTCCATTTTTATTCAAGATTCTTTTATACTCAACTTTCTTTTTTATTTAATTTCCAAATAGATCGTTAAGGTATAGTGGTTTTTGGATTGAACTTCCATTTTTAATTTTATGCAACTTTCATTTTTATTTTTATTCAACTTCCATTTTTATTCAATTTACTTTTCTATTAAACTTCCTTTTTTATTTAATTTCCAAATAGCTCGTTAAGGTAAATTGGTTTCTGGATTGAACTTTCATATTTAATTTTCTGGGAATTTCGTTTTTATTTTTATTCTACTTTCATTTTTATTCAATTTCCTTTTTTATTTAATACCCAAATAGATCGTTAAGGCATAGTGGTTTTTGGATTGAACTTCCATTTTTAATTTTATGCAAATTTTATTTTTATTTTTGTTCTACTTCCATTTTAATTCAATTTACTTTCCTATTAAACTTCCTTTTTTATTTAATTTCCAAATAGATCGCTAAGGTATAGTGGTTTCTGGATTGAACTTTCATTTTTAATTTTCTGCCACTTTCATTTTTATTTTTATTCAACTTCCATTTTTATTCAATTTACTTTTCTATTAAACTTCCTTTTTTGTTTAATTTCCAAATAGATCGTTAAGGTATAGTGGTTTCTGAATTGAACTTCCATTTTTAATTTTATGCAACTTTCATTTTTATTTTTATTCTACTTCCATCTTAATTCAATTTACTTTCCTATTAAACTTCCTTTTTTATTTAATTTCCAAGTAGATCGTTAAGGTATAGTGGTTTCTGGATAGAACTTCCGTTTTTAATTTTATGCAACTTCCATTTTTATTTTTATTCTACTTCCATTTTTTATGAATTTACTTTTCTATTAAACTTCTTTTTTTATTTAATTTCCAAATAGATCATTAAGGTATAGTGGCTTCTGGAATGAACTTTCATTTTTAATTTTCTGCAACTTCTATTTTTATTTTTATTTAACTTCTTTTTTTATTTAAGTTTCTTTTCTACTCAACTTCATTTTTTATTTAATTTCCAAATAGATCGTTAAGGTATAGTGGTTTTTGGTTTGAACTTCCATTTTTAATTTTATGCAACTTTCATTTTTATTTTTATTCAACTTCCATTTTTATTCAATTTACTTTTCTATTAAACTTCTTTTTTTATTTAATTTCCAAATAGATCGTTAAGGTATAGTGGTTTTTGGATTGAACTTCCATTTTTAATTTTATGCAACTGTCATTTTTATTTTTATTCAACTTCCATTTTTATTCAATTTACTTTTCTAGTAAACTTCCTTTCTTATTTAATTTCCAAATAGATCGTTAAGGTATAGTGGCTTCTGGATTGAACTTCCATATTTAATTTTCTACAACTTTCCTTTTTATTTTTATTCAACTTCCGTTTTTATTCAGTTTTCTTTTCTATTAAACTTCTTTTTTTATTTAATTTCCAAATAGATCGTTAAGGTGTAGTGGTTGCTGGATTGAACTTCCATTTTTAATTTTATGCAACTTTCATTTTTATTTTTATTCTACTTCCATTTAATTCAATTTACTTTCCTATTAAACTTCCTTTTTTATTTAATTTCCAAGTAGTTCGTTAAGGTATAGTGGTTTCTGGATTGAACTTCCATTTTTAATTTTATGCAACTTTCATTTTTATTTTTATTTTACTTCCATTTTTAATCAATTTACTTTTTTATTAAACTTCCTTTTTTATTTAATTTCCAAATACATCGTTAAGGTATAGTGGTTTCTGGAATGAACTTCCATTTTTAATTTTCTGCAACTTCCATTTTTATTTGTGTTTAACTTCCATTTTTTTTCAAGATTCTTTTCTACTCAACTTTCTTTTTTATTTAATTTCCAAATTGCTCGTTAAGGTATAGTGGTTTTTGGATTGAACTTCCATTTTTAATTTTATGCAACTTTCATTTTTATTTTTATTCAACTTCCATTTTTATTCAATTTACTTTTCTATTAAACTTCCTTTTTTATTTAATTTCCAAATACATCGTTAAAGTATAGTGGTTTCTGGAATGAACTTCCATTTTTAATTTTCTGCAACTTCCATTTTTATTTTTATTTAACTTCCATTTTTATTCAAGATTCTATTATACTCAACTTTCTTTTTTATTTAATTTCCAAATAGATCGTTAAGGTATAGTGGTTTTTGGATTGAACTTCCATTTTTAATTTTATGCAACTTTCATTTTTATTTTTATTCAACTTCCATTTTTATTCAATTTACTTTTCTATTAAACTTCCTTTTTTATTTAATTTCCAAATCGCTTGTTAAGGTAAATTGGTTTCTGGATTGAACTTCCATATTTAATTTTCTGCGACTTTCATTTTTATTTTTATTCAACTTTCATTTTTATTCAATTTCCTTTTTTATTTAATACCCAAATAGATCGTTAAGGTATAGTGGTTTTTGGATTGAACTTCCATTTTTAATTTTATGCAAATTTTATTTTTATTTTTTTTCTACTTCCATTTTAATTCAATTTACTTTCCTATTAGACTTCCTTTTTTATTTAATTTCCAAATAGATCGCTAAGGTATAGTGGTTTCTGGATTGAACTTTCATTTTTAATTTTCTGCCACTTTCATTTTTATTTTTATTCAACTTCCATTTTTATTCAATTTACTTTTCTATTAAACTTCCTTTTTTGTTTAATTTCCAAATAGATCGTTAAGGTATAGTGGTTTCTGAATTGAACTTCCATTTTTAATTTTATGCAACTTTCATTTTTATTTTTATTCTACTTCCATCTTAATTCAATTTACTTTCCTATTAAACTTCCTTTTTTATTTAATTTCCAAGTAGATCGTTAAGGTATAGTGGTTTCTGGATAGAACTTCCGTTTTTAATTTTATGAAACTTCCATTTTTATTTTTATTCTACTTCCATTTTTTATGAATTTACTTTTCTATTAAACTTCTTTTTTTATTTAATTTCCAAATAGATCATTAAGGTATAGTGGCTTCTGGAATGAACTTCCATTTTTAATTTTCTGCAACTTCTATTTTTATTTTTATTTAACTTCTTTTTTTATTTAAGTTTCTTTTCTACTCAACTTCATTTTTTATTTAATTTCCAAATAGATCGTTAAGGTATAGTGGTTTTTGGTTTGAACTTCCATTTTTAATTTTATGCAACTTTCATTTTTATTTTTATTCAACTTCCATTTTTATTCAATTTACTTTTCTATTAAACTTCTTTTTCTATTTAATTTCCAAATAGATCGTTAAGGTATAGTGGTTTTTGGATTGAACTTCCATTTTTAATTTTATGCAACTGTCATTTTTATTTTTATTCAACTTCCATTTTTATTCAATTTACTTTTCTAGTAAACTTCCTTTTTTATTTAATTTCCAAATAGATCGTTAAGGTATAGTGGCTTCTGGATTGAACTTCCATATTTAATTTTCTGCAACTTTCCTTTTTATTTTTATTCAACTTCCGTTTTTATTCAGTTTTCTTTTCTATTAAACTTCCTTTTTTATTTAATTTCCAAATAGATCGTTAAGGTGTAGTGGTTGCTGGATTGAACTTCCATTTTTAATTTTATGCAACTTTCATTTTTATTTTTATTCTACTTCCATTTTAATTCAATTTACTTTCCTATTAAACTTCCTTTTTTATTTAATTTCCAAGTAGTTCGTTAAGGTATAGTGGTTTCTGGATTGAACTTCCATTTTTAATTTTATGCAACTTTCATTTTTATTTTTATTTTACTTCCATTTTTAATCAATTTACTTTTTTATTAAACTTTCTTTTTTATTTAATTTCCAAATACATCGTTAAGGTATAGTGGTTTCTGGAATGAACTTCCATTTTTAATTTTCTGCAACTTCCATTTTTATTTTTGTTTAACTTCCATTTTTTTTCAAGATTCTTTTCTACTCAACTTTCTTTTTAATTTAATTTCCAAATTGTTCGTTAAGGTATAGTGGTTTTTGGATTGAACTTCCATTTTTAATTTCATGCAACTTTCATTTTTATTTTTATTCAACTTCCATTTTTATTCAATTTACTTTTCTATTAAACTTCCTTTTTTATTTAATTTCCAAATACATCGTTAAGGTATAGTGGTTTCTGGAATGAACTTCCATTTTTAATTTTCTGCAACTTCCATTTTTATTTTTATTTAACTTCCATTTTTATTCAAGATTCTTTTATACTCAACTTTCTTTTTTATTTAATTTCCAAATAGATCGTTAAGGTATAGTGGTTTTTTGATTGAACTTCCATTTTTAATTTTATGCAACTTTCATTTTTATTTTTATTCAACTTCCATTTTTATTCAATTTACTTTTCTATTAAACTTCCTTTTTTATTTAATTTCCAAATAGCTCGTTAAGGTAAATTGGTTTCTGGATTGAACTTCCATATTTAATTTTCTGGGACTTTCATTTTTATTTTTATTCAACTTTCATTTTTATTCAATTTCCTTTTTTATTTAATACCCAAATAGATCGTTAAGGCATAGTGGTTTTTGGATTGAACTTCCATTTTTAATTTTATGCAAATTTTATTTTTATTTTTGTTCTACTTCCATTTTAATTCAATTTACTTTCTATTAAACTTCCTTTTTTATTTAATTTCCAAATAGATCGCTAAGGCATAGTGGTTTCTGGATTGAACTTTCAATTTTAATTTTCTGCCACTTTCATTTTTATTTTTATTCAACTTCCATTTTTATTCAATTTACTTTTCTATTAAACTTCCTTTTTTGTTTAATTTCCAAATAGATCGTTAAGGTATAGTGGTTTCTGAATTGAACTTCCATTTTTAATTTTATGCAACTTTCATTTTTATTTTTATTCTACTTCCATCTTAATTCAATTTACTTTCCTATTAAACTTCCTTTTTTATTTAATTTCCAAGTAGATCGTTAAGGTATAGTGGTTTCTGGATAGAACTTCCGTTTTTAATTTTATGCAACTTCCATTTTTATTTTTATTCTACTTCCATTTTTTATGAATTTACTTTTCTATTAAACTTCTTTTTTTATTTAATTTCCAAATAGATCATTAAGGTATAGTGGCTTCGGGAATGAACTTTCATTTTTAATTTTCTGCAACTTCTATTTTTATTTTTATTTAACTTCTTTTTTTATTTAAGTTTCTTTTCTACTCAACTTCATTTTTTATTTAATTTCCAAATAGATCGTTAAGGTATAGTGGTTTTTGGTTTGAACTTCCATTTTTAATTTTATGCAACTTTCATTTTTATTTTTATTCAACTTCCATTTTTATTCAATTTATTTTTCTATTAAACTTCTTTTTTTATTTAATTTCCAAATAGATCGTTAAGGTATAGTGGTTTTTGGATTGAACTTCCATTTTTAATTTTATGCAACTGTCATTTTTATTTTTATTCAACTTCCATTTTTATTCAATTTACTTTTCTAGTAAACTTCCTTTTTTATTTAATTTCCAAATAGATCGTTAAGGTATAGTGGCTTCTGGATTGAACTTCCATATTTAATTTTCTGCAACTTTCCTTTTTATTTTTATTCAACTTCCGTTTTTATTCAGTTTTCTTTTCTATTAAACTTCCTTTTTTATTTAATTTCCAAATAGATCGTTAAGGTGTAGTGGTTGCTGGATTGAACTTCCATTTTTAATTTTATGCAACTTTCATTTTTATTTTTATTCTACTTCCATTTTAATTCAATTTACTTTCCTATTAAACTTCCTTTTTTATTTAATTTCCAAGTAGTTCATTAAGGTATAGTGGTTTCTGGATTGAACTTCCATTTTTAATTTTATGCAACTTTCATTTTTATTTTTATTTTACTTCCATTTTTAATCAATTTACTTTTTTATTAAACTTCCTTTTTTATTTAATTTCCAAATGCATCGTTAAGGTATAGTGGTTTCTGGAATGAACTTCCATTTTTAATTTTCTGCAACTTCCATTTTTATTTTTGTTTAACTTCCATTTTTTTTCAAGATTCTTTTCTACTCAACTTTCTTTTTTATTTAATTTCCAAATTGATCGTTAAGGTATAGTGGTTTTTGGATTGAACTTCCATTTTTAATTTTATGCAACTTTCATTTTTATTTTTATCCAACTTCCATTTTTATTCAATTTACTTTTCTATTAAACTTCCTTTTTTATTTAATTTCCAAATAGATCGTTAAGGTGTAGTGGTTTCTGGATTGAACTTCCATTTTTAATTTTATGCAAATTTCATTTTTATTTTTATTCTACTTCCATTTTAATTCAATTTACTTTCCTATTAAACTTCCTTTTTTATTTAATTTCCAAATAGATCGCTAAGGTAAATTGGTTTCTGGATTGAACTTTCATATTTAATTTTCTGCAACTTTCATTTTTATTTTTATTCAACTTTCATTTTTATTCAATTTCCTTTTCTATTAAACTTCCTTTTTTATTTAATTTCCAAATAGATCGTTAAGGTGTAGTGGTTTCTGGATTGAACTTCCATTTTTAATTTTATGCAAATTTCATTTTTATTTTTATTCCACTTCCATTTTAATTCAATTTACTTTCCTATTAAACTTCCTTTTTTATTTAATTTCCAAATAGATCGCTAAGGTATAGTGGTTTCTGGATTGAACTTTCATTTTTAATTTTATGCAACTTTCATTTTTATTTATATTCTACTTCCTTTTTTATTCAAGTTACTTTTCTACTATTAAACTTCGTTTTTTATTTAATTTCCAAATAGATCGTTAAGGTATAGTGGTTTCTGGAATGAACTTCCATTTTTAATTTTCCGCAACTTCCATTTTTATTTTTATTTAACTTCCTTTTTTATTCAAGTTTCTTTTCTACTCAACTTCCTTTTTTATTTAATTTCCAAATAGATCGTTAAGGTATAGTGGTTTTTGTATTGAACTTCCATTTTTAATTTTATGCAACTTTCATTGTGATTTTTATGCAGCTTCTATTTTTATTCAATTTACTTTTCCATTAAACTTCCTTTTTTAATTAATTTCCAAATAGATCGTTAAGGTATAGTGGTTTCTGGAATGAACTTCTATTTTTAATTTTCTGCAACTACCATTTTTATTTTTATTTAACTTCCTTTTTTATTCAGGTTTCTTTTCTACTCAACTTTCTTTTTTATTTAATTTCCAAATTGATCGTTAAGGTATAGTGGTTTTTGGATTGAACTTCCATTTTTAATTTTATGCAACTTTCATTTTTATTTTTATGCAGTTTCTATTTTTATTCAATTTACTTTTCCATTAAACTTCCTTTTTTATTAAATTTCCAAATAGATCGTTAAGGTATAGTGTTTTCTGGAATGAACTTCCATTTTTAATTTTATGCAACTTCCATTTTTATTTTTATTTAACTTCCTTTTTTATTCAGGTTTCTTTTCTACTCAACTTCCCTTTTTTTTTAATTTCCAAATAGATCGTTAAGGTATAGTGGTTTTTGGATTGAACTTCCATTTTTAATTTTATGCAACTTTCATTTTTATTTTTATTCAATTTACTTTTCTATTAAACTTCATTTTTTATTTAATTTCCAAATTGATCGCTAAGGTAAAGTGGTTTCTAGATTGAACTTCCATATTTAATTTTATGCAACTTTCATTTTTATTTTTATTCAACTTCCATTTTTATTCAATTTCCTTTTCTATTAAACTTCCTTTTTTATTTAATTTCCAAGTAGATCGTTAAGGTATAGTGGTTTCTGGATTGAACTTCCATTTTTAATTTTATGCAACTTTCATTTTTATTTTTATTCTACTTCCATTTTAATTCAATTTACTTTCCTATTAAACTTCCTTTTTTATTTAATTTCCAAATAGATCGCTAAGGTACTGTGGTTTCTGGATTGAACTTCCATTTTTAATTTTGTGCAACTTTCATTTTTATTTATATTGTACTTCCATTTTTATTGAATTTACTTTTCTATTAAATTTCCTTTTTTATTTAATTTCCAAAAAGATCGTTAAGGTATAGTGGTTTCTGGAATGAACTTCCATTTTTAATTTTCTGCACCTTCCATTTTTATTTTTATTTAACTTCCTTTTTTATTCAAGTTTCTTTTCTACTAAACTTCCTTTTTTATTTAATTTCCAAATAGATCGCTAAGGTATAGTGGTTTTTGGATTGAACTGCCATTTTTAATTTTATGCAACTTTCATTTTTATTTTTATTCAACTTCATTTTTTATTTAATTTCCGAGTAGATCGTTAAGGTATAGTGGTTTTTGGATTGAACTTCCATTTTTAATTTTATGCAACTTTGTTTTTTATTTTCATTCTACTTCCATTTTTATTCAATTTACTTTTCTGTTAAATTTCCTTTTTTATTTAATTTCCAAATAGATCGTTAAGGTATAGTGGTTTCGGAATTGAACTTCCGCTTTTAATTTTCTGCAACTTTCCTTTTTATTTTTATTCAACTTCCATTTTTTTTCAATTTACTTTTCCATTAAACTTCGTTTTTTATTTAATTTCGAAGTAGATCGTTAAGATATAGTGGTTTCTGGATTGAACTTCCATATTTAATTTTCTGCAACTTTCATTTTTATTTTTATTCAACTTCCATTTTTATTCAATTTACTTTTCTATTAAATTTCCTTTTTTATTTAATTTCCAAATAGACCGTTAAGGTATAGTGGTTTTTGGATTGAACTTCCATTTTTTACTTTATGCAACTTTCCTTTTTATTTTTATTCAACTTCCATTTTTATTCAATTTACTTTTCTATTAAACTTCTTTTTTTATTTAATTTCCAAATAGATCGGTAAGGTGTAGTGGTTTCTGGATGGAACTTCCATATTTAATTTTCTGCAACTTTCATTTTTATTTTTATTCAACTTCCATTTTTATTCAATTTGCTTTTCTATTAAACTTTCTTTTTTATTTAATTTCCAAATAGATCGTTAAGGTATAGTGGTTTCTGGATTGAAATTCCATTTTTAATTTTATGCAACTTTCATTTTTATTTTTATTCTACTTCCATTTTAATTCAATTTACTTTTCCATTAAACTTCCTTTTTTATTTAATTTCCAAATAGATCGTTAAGGTATAGTGGTTTCTGGATTGAACTTCCATATTTAATTTTCTGCAACTTCCATTTTTATTTTTATTCAACTTCCATTTTTAATCAATTTACTTTTCTATTAAACTTCCTTTTTTATTTAATTTCCAAGTAGATCGTTAAAGTATAGTGGCTTCTGGATTGAACTTCCATTTTTAATTTTATGCAACTTTCATTTTTATTTTTATTCTACTTCCATTTTAATTCAATTTACTTTTCTATTAAACTTCATTTTTTATTTAATTTCCAAATAGATCGTTAAGGTATAGTGGTTTATGGATTGAACTACCATATTTAATTTTCTGCAACTTCCATTTTTATTTTTATTCAACTTCCATTTTTATTCAATTTACTTTTCCATTAAACTTCCTTTTTTATTTAATTTCCAAATAGATCGTTAAAGTATAGTGGTTTTTGGATTGAACTTCCATTTTTAATTTTATGCAACTTTCATTTTTATTTTTATTCTACTTCCATTTTATGCAATTTACTTTTCTATTAAAATTCCTTTTTTATTTAATTTCTGTAATAACCCTCACGCTATCCTAACCATACTCATATGCATTCATGTGATTCTATCTTGTAAGCTTGCGTTTCAAGTCTTGTCCTTGTTCGTTTAAGTGCTTCAGCATGTGTTGTACCTTGCTTGGTGTGAGTTTAGCCGAGGTCGTCTTCCGTCTAGGATTACCTTGGAACCACTTTGTTTGACCTCCACCTTCGCCCTGACATATTGGCCGAGATGTCATCATCTAGGCCGAGGTGTTCATCACCAAGGCCAAGGTGTGAATCATCTAGGCCGAGATGTTAGCTTTGCACCTAAGTGATCTTGTCCCGGAGAGGTATGACCTAGTCCGAGATGTGGCACATCTAGGCCAAGGTGTGGCACAGCTTAGTCAAGTGTTGTCCTTCCTAGCCGAGGTCATTGTTCCCTACTTGCCGATGTCTTGTTCCTAGCCGAGATCACTACTCGCCAGAGTGCCCACGCTGTCTGGCTTGTTGAACACACTTTGTCATAGTTTCGTCTTGTCACTCAGCCACCTTTTTGTATAGCACCAACCAGCAGCTGCCACGTGCCTCTGTAGAGGGTTAAGTCAGCCAGCAGACTTGGAAATGTGTCATTTTGCTATATGTCTTTGCTTGTGAGGAGAGAGAAGCTCTAGAAGAAGAAGAAGAAGTTTAGAGTGAGAGAGTGGGTCTCAAGCTTGATTCCTAGAGATCAAACCATTTGATTCGCGTATTGAGGTTAGATTCTTGATCTACTCTTGTCATTCTTATTGATCATCTAGCTGCATTGCATGATCGAACCCGTTTCGCATGTCATGCATCGATTTAAAGTTGGTTTTAGAAAGAGAAAATGGTGTTCGCGTGTTCTTGAAAGAAAGGTCTTGTTTGATCTGGAAGTTTGCATTAAGTTTCGTGTTTTTGTGTTTGTTCTCACTAGATCCTTGAATATGGGTACCCAGGTCCATGTTTTTGAACTCATAGCATGAAATCCCAGATTTTGGTAATAGCAAATCACGATCTTTGCATTCATCTCCCTCATGTTCATGTTCATCATGTTCTTCAAGAAAGGGAAACCCAGATTTTTTCGACTTCATTCCTTTGAATGTGGCCATCGAGGCAAACACCTCGGCAAGGAGGTGTATGACCTCGGCCTAGACCTGGTAGCCGCCCGACATGTTTTTCAAGATAAAGAATTGTGTTTGTTTTGATTTGACTTAGTCTTGAGGAATGCCGAGATCATCTGCATGCATGTGAAACTTGTTTAAAAGTGCATTCAGTAGACTTTGCCATGTGTTTGTAGGGTTTGGACTTGCCTCGACCCCGACGTTTGAAGAACTAAGTGAGTGGTATTTTAAATAAAGCTATGTTATAATGCCTTGATAAAAGTCTTGTTTTGCTTCGTTTTGGAAAGTATTTGTAAGCATGAATGGTTATTCCTAATTGGAAAAAAAATATATATATATATATATATATCATCTTGTTTTGATGACATTCTTGGAAAATCCGTACGTGCTAGGGGACTATAAGCATTTGTAGCACAAAGTTTGAAAGTCCGTACGTGCTAAGGGACTATAAGCATTTGTAGCACAAAGTTTGAAAGTCCGTACGTGCTAAGGGACTATAAGCAATTGTAGCACAAAGTTTGGAAGTCCGCACGTGCTAGGGGACTCTAAGCATTAGAAGCACGAGTCCTTAGTGTCCGGGGACTATAATGCAACGACACCATTGAATTGAGATATCTCCCTTGTCTTGCCTCGTCTTGTCTTGTTTGCCACTGACGGTTTACCGCGTGGGTCTTGTTTGCCGAGATGTCATCACTTGTATTATAATGATGTTAGTAAGCATCCTTTGAAACTTGACAGATTTGGAAGATGGACTTGGTTCATCCCTTGACTTGTACCAACTATGTTATGTATTGTTTGATAAAGATCTTGAATACCAGTTATGCAAACCCCTTTATTTCTTATATCATTCACTGAGTATCCAAGCTCACCCTCTCTATATATATGTAGATGATGAGCAGGAAGGCGGTGACGCCTAGGTGTGACTCGCAAGCTTGTTTTGGATTTTTGTTATGCCGGCTTCACTTGTATACATGTCGGCAGTCTTGAAAACTATGCTTCTCGGCTTATAATGTCTGTAATTTACACATGTCGGCTGGAGAAGCCTTTTGATCAAGATGTAAAATGTATTTTGTATTTGTATTCAAGTTGTAATATTATGTAAAGTTGTATGCCATTCCACGAAACTTACGCACTGCTCTTATGGACCACTTATATTTTAAGATTATTGCTTCCGCACTTGTGAGCCCCATATATATAATTATACTCTGTTTGTGTGTAAATTTTCGAAAGTTGGCCTTCGGTAATCTCGGATTACTGGCCATCACGGCACTAAACTACTAGGGGCGATTTGGGGTCGTGACAGATTAGTATCAGAGCACGCATTCCTTATAGTACGTTATTCACACACTTTGAGTCCTAAAGAGCATAGGATGCCCGTAGAATGATCTTAGGATTGCATCATATTGCTTGTTATTTGACAAGGTGTGCATCATCTCGGCATAACCATTTGTTATTTGCATACATGGTTCTTGGTTCAGTTTGTTTTAAGGTTGCATTTTGCCTACCCATAGCATCATGAGGAGAGGTAGACCACCAGTTGGCTGAGATCAGTCAGAGGATAGAATGGACAGACTGGAAAGACTAGTTGAAGGTTTGGCCCGCGAGTTGAGGCAGATGAGGCAACAGAATGCAAGTGCTACATCAACCCCGGCCGACCAGACGGATGGCCGACATACAGCTCCACCTCTTCCAGTGCCCCAAGTGTCTCTGCAGCCAGCCTTGTATGGGGAAGGGACGATGACTTTGATTAAAGAGTTCAAGAAGATGAACCCACCGAGATTCGCAGGGGGCATAGAGCCGATGAAGGCCAAGGCATGGGTTTTAGAAATGGAAAAGCTGTTCGAGATCTTTCCTAGCATCGACACTCAAAAGGTGACATTAGTAGCATTCATATTAGACGACGACGCTCGAAGGTGGTGGATGATGATCCGGGAGGCTAATCCTGATTTAACTTGGGCCAGATTTTTGGAACTGTTTTACAACAAGCATTTCCCACTTAGCGTTCGAGATCGCAAGACCACAGAATTCCAGACTCTGACACAAGGTAGCAGAACAGTGGCAGAGTACGACCGTGCTTTCACCGAATTGGCGAGATATGCGCCTCATATAGTCAGTGATGAGTATAGGAAAGCCAGGAAGTTTGAAAGTGGACTACGAGGACCAATCCAGGATCGGGTCAACATGCTCAATATGCCGACTTACGCCGAGGTGTTAGACAAGGCCATCTTGGCGGAAGCTAACCTAAACCGATATCAAAGTTCAGGAGAGAGTCAGAGGAAGAGACAGAACTATGAAGGTCGTCGGATACCGTTTAATGCCAAGAAGAAGGCGAATGTGGGCAGTTCCAGCAACTCAGATTGGGATGGGAATGCCAAGCTGACGTGTGCGAGTTGTGGGAAGCCGCATACCGGGGTTTGTCGCTGGGCGACAGGAGCCTGCTTTGAATGTGGCGAGATAGGCCACCGCGTGAAGGACTGTCCAAAGGCAAGAGCTGGTGATGGTAAGAAAAGTGGGAGCATCTCAGGCTCTGCACAAGGAAGCAACGTTGGAAGCACACAGATGAGACAGGGCAGAGTTTTTGCTTTAGTGCCAGGAGACACCCAGAATGCTGAAACGGTAGTGTCAGGTACACTCTCAATTTGCTCTCAAGTTGCATACGTCTTGATTGATTCGGGCTCTACGCATTCCTTTGTGTCTGTTAAATTTGCCGAGAAGTTGAACAGACCGTTAGAACCCCTTGATTATGTGCTATCTGTATCTACTCCATCTGGGGGAACTATACTTATTGCATCCATATATAGGGCGTGTGTTGTGATGATTGAGGATATAGAATTATTAGCTGATTTGATGCCATTTAGCATGACCCACTTTGATGTCATATTGGGAATGGATTGGTTAGTAGCGCATCATGCATCCATAAATTGTGTTACTAAGAGCGTTACATTGAAGACCCCAAACAAAACCGAGGTCTTTTTCCAGGGTAAGGGAGTAGTACCCCCACCCTACTTAATCTCATCCATGAAAGCCTATAAGTTGATCCAAAAAGGGTGTCAGGGTTATTTGTGCAGTATACTAAGTGATTTGAACGGAAGTGTTGAGTTAACCGACATACCAGTTGTTAAGGAGTTTCCCGACGTTTTTCCAAATAAGCTGCCTGGCCACTTAGTCGATAGAGAAATAGAGTTTACTGTGGACCTCGTGTCGGGAACGCAACCTATCTCCAAAACACCCTATAGGGTGGCCCCAGCTGAACTTAGAGAACTGAAACTACAGTTACAAGAATTGTCGGATAAGGGATTCATCAAGCCGAGCACTTCACCATGGGGAGCACCTGTTTTATTTGTTAAGAAAAAGGATGGCACGCTTCGCCTTTGCATTGATTACAGAGAACTTAATAAGGTAACTGTAGCAATCCACATTTATGTCTTAGTCATGTTCATGAACATTGGTATGATTATGACTCGTTAAGTTTGCATTTGCATGTTTATGACTTGTTTTGGCTAAGTAAGGTCCATGCCTTGTTTTGTGGTTATGTGAATTGCCTAAGTGTTGTGTGCTTGCCTTGTTCCTTCCTTGGTACCCCGAGCCTAAGTTATGTTAGCCGATGTTATGCCAAGCCTAGGTTACGTTATGCCTAGATCATTCCAAGCTGAGGTCATCTTCAGTCTAGAAGTATCTTGGAACCCCTTCGTTTGACCTCCCTCTTTGCTTTGACATATTGGCCGAGATGTCATTATCTAGGCCGAGGTGTGAATCACCAAGGCCGAGATGTGTATCATCTAGGCCGAGATGTTACCTTTGTACCTGAGTGACCTTGTCCTGGAGTGGTATGACCTAGACCGAGGTGTGGCACATCTAGGCCAAGGTGTGGCACAGCTTAGTCAAGTGTTGTCCTTCCTAGCCGAGGTCATTGTCATCTTAGTTGCCGAAGCCTTGCCCTTAGCCGATGTCACCACTTGCCGGAGTGCTTTACCGAGTAGCTTGTTAGATACGCTTTGTCATAGTCTTGTCTTGTCAATCCATCACCTTTTTGAAGAGAACCAACCAGCCGTCGCCACGTGTCCGAGTTGAGAGTTAAGTCAGCCGATAGAGAGAGAGAACCCACCATTTGGTTGTATCTTTGTTTTGTAGATGGGAGAGAAGCTCTAGGAGAGGAAGAAGAGTTCTTGAGAGAGAGTGGATTTCTAAGCTTGTTTCCTAGAGATCGAACCGTTAGATCCGTGTTCTAAGGTTAGATTCTTGATCCGCTCTTGTTGTTCCTTATGTTTATGTTATTGCATTGCATGATTGAATATGATTTGTAAGCCATGCATTGCTTTGAAGTTCGGTGTTAGAAAGAGAAAATGGCATTCATGTGTTTTTCAAGAAAAGTCATGTTTTGATCCGAAGGCTCATGCCTAGACCTATGTTTTTGTGTTTGTTTTCACATGATTTTCAAGTATGGGTACCCAGGTCCATGTTTTCGAACTCATAGCATGAAATCCCAGATTTTGTAAATAAAGAAGTTATGATTTTAGCATCCATGTTCTTCATGATCTTCATGTTCATGTTCCTCCTGTTCTTCACGGGTGGAAACCCAGATCTCCAGACCTCACTTCCCGAAGTGTAGTCGTCGAGATCACTCTCACCTAGACCTCACACTTAGGCCAAGCATCGTATCTCACCTTGGCCTACCTTGCATGATCACTTGCACCTTTAGTTTGTCTTGTGCGCACCTCGGCATGCAGCCGCACGCCGAAGCCTAGGTAGCCACGCCTCGGCCAGGAGGTGTGGGACCTCGGCAAAGACCTGGTTGGTACCCAGCATGTCTTCCTGACATGTAAAACAGTGTTTTGACTGCCAACATGTTTTTTCGAGATCATTTGCATGCATGTGAGACCTGTTTTGAGAAGTATGTTTAGTATGCTTTGCCATGTGTTTGTAGGACTTGGACCTTTGTCTTGACCCCGACGTCCCAAGAACCAATGTGAGTGGTATTTTTAATAAAGTTATGTTCTCAAGGTTTTGATAAAACTTTGCCTTGTTTTGATAAAAGTATTTGTTAAGCGTAAATGATATCCCTATTTTATGTATCAAGTATAAGCTTTGTTTTGAATGGCAAGTTATCAAGTAAGCTTTGTTTTGATGTCAATCTTTGAAAGTCCGTACGTGCCAGGGGACTTTAAGCAATTGTGGCACAAGTCCGTACATGCTAAGGGACTATAAGCATTAGTAGCACATATGTGAAGTCCGTACGTGCCAGGGGACTTTAAGCAATTGTGGCACAAGTCCGTACGTGCTAAGGGACTATAAGCATTAGTAGCACATATGTGAAGTCCGTACGTACCAGGGGACTTTAAACAATTGTGGCACAAGTCCGTACGTGCTAAGGGACTTTAAGCATTAGTAGCACACATGTTAAGTATGTAAGTTTTGTAAGATCAAGTTTGATGAACAAGATTTATCTCATGTTTTGCACAAGCTATGACAAGTATGGTTTTTGACAAAGACATATTTTGTATTGTTTTGAAGGACCTCGGGAATCATTCATTTAACCCCTTTATTACTTATACCATTCACTGAGTATCCAAGCTCACCCTCCCTATGTATATATGTAGGTAACAAGCAAGAAGTCGGCTACGCCGAGATGTGTGTTTTGTATGCATGCTATGTCGGCTTTGAAGATGTCGGCAATCTGAAGATTATGTACTCTTGATTTGTATTTCATGTATCATATTTATGTCGGCTTGAGAAGCCCTTTTGCTAAGATGTAATATGTACTTTTGTATTCAAGTTTTAAAGCTATGTAAAGATGTATGCCATTCCATTTGACTTATGCACTGCTCTTATGGACCACTTGTATTTTAGATTATTGCTTCCGCACTTGTAAGCCCCGTAAACTATACCCCGATTGTGTGCGAATTGTGGAAGTTGGCCTTCGGTAATTACGGATTACTGGCCATCACGGCACCAAACTACTAGGGGCGGTTTGGGGTCGTGACAGTAACCATCAAGAACAAGTACCCATTGCCTAGGATTGACGATTTGCTTGATCAATTATAAGGGGCACGAGTCTTTTCCAAGATTGACCTTAGGTCGGGCTACCACCAGCTGAAAGTTAAAGCCGAGGACATTGAGAAGACTGCTTTTCGGACAAGGTATGGCCACTACGAATTTTTGGTAATGCCGTTCGGAGTGATCAATGCTCCTGCAGCGTTCATGGACTTGATGAACAGAGTCTTTAAGCCGTACCTAGATGAGTTTGTAGTTGTTTTTATTGACGATATATTGATCTATTCTAAGAGTACAATTGAGCACGAAAACCATTTGAGGCTTGCCCTGCAAATCTTGAGAGACAAGAAGCTGTACGCCAAGTTGAGTAAGTGTGAATTTTGGCTTTCCAGCATCTCATTTTTAGGACATGTGATTAATGAAGAGGGAATATCAATTGATCCGAGTAAGATTGAGGCCATTGTGGATTGGCCGACGCCGACCAACGTGTCCGAGGTTCGTAGTTTTCTGGGCTTGGCAGGTTATTACAGAAAGTTTGTGAAGGACTTCTCAAGGATAGCAGTACCATTGACACAACTAACTAAGAAAGGAACAGCATATGAATGGACCGATGATAGAGAATCAGCCTTCCAAGAGTTGAAGACGAGGTTAGTTACGGCACCAGTTTTTGCACTCCCGTCGGGTAATGAAGAATTTCAGATCTTCAACGATGCTTCGCATAAGGGTTTGGGTTGTGTATTAATGCAAGGGGGCAGAGTCATAGCATATGCATCTCGTCAGTTGAAGCTTCATGAAAAGAACTATCCAACTCATGATCTAGAGCTAGCAGCCGTGGTGTTTGCTTTGAAGATTTGGCGCCACTACTTGTATGGAACCTCTTGCCAAGTTTTTACAGATCATAAGAGTTTGAAGTATTTGTTCACCCAGAAGGAACTGAATTTGAGGCAAAGAAGATGGCTTGAACTATTGAAGGATTATGACATGCAGATTCAGTATCACCCAGGTAAAGCAAACTCGGTAACCGACGCATTGAGTAGGAAGTCAGTGGGAAGTTTGGCGTGCCTAGCCGTGATTTCAATGGAGCCGACTACTATTGGGGAGGTAAAGGCAAGGCAAATGGAGGATGGATTCCTGAAGAAGGTAGCCGACGAGATTACCACCAAGCCGAGGTCGGGTTACACCCTTGAGAATGGAGTGCTTAAGTTTGAAGGAAGATTGTGCGTGGCCGACGTCCCGGAATTGAAAAGAAGGATTTTGCAAGACTCTCATGGATCCAGATTTGCAGTTCACCCAGGGAACACCAAGATGTATCAGGATGTGAAACATACCTTTTGGTGGCCGAATATGAAAAGAGAGATAGCCGAGTTCGTGTCTCAGTGTTTGTATTGTCAACAAGTGAAAGCGGAACATCAGAGGCCAGCAGGACTTCTCCAACCCTTGCTGATTCCTGAGTGGAAATGGGAAGACATCTCCATGGACTTTGTGATTGGGCTGCCGAAGACACAGAAAGGAATGGATTCGATTTGGGTTATAATCGACAGGTTAACTAAGTCGGCTCATTTCTTGCCGGTTAGGACCTTGTTCAATGCCGACCGACTTGCTGTGTTGTATATGAATGAGATCGTTAGACTTCATGGTGTGCCGATGTCCATCGTGTCAGACCGAGATCCAAAATTTGTTTCTAGATTTTGGCAGAGTTTACAAAGTGCTTTGGGGACCGAATTGAGGTTTAGTACAGCTTTTCATCCGCAGACCGATGGCCAAACAGAGAGAACAATTCAAACACTTGAAGATATGCTTAGACTGTGTGTATTGGACTTCAAGGGAAGCTGGGAAGTGCATTTGCCATTAGTAGAATTCGCTTACAACAACAGCTACCAAGCTAGCATTGGAATGGCGCCGTATGAAGCCTTGTATGGAAGAAAGTGCAGATCGCCGATATATTGGACCGAAGTAGGAGATAAAGCTTTGATCGGCCCAGATTTAGTTCAAAGAACAACCGAAAAGATTAAGCTTATCCAACAGAGAATCAGAACTGCTCAGAGCCGACAAAAGAGTTACGCCGACCAGAGAAGGAAGGAGTTAGAATTCGAAGTAGGGGATCATGTGTTCCTGAAAACCTCGCCGATCAAAGGAGTTTCAAGATTTGGGAAGAAGGGTAAATTGGCACCCCGTTACATTGGACCGTTTGAAATTCTTGAGAAAGTTAACCCGGTTGCCTACAGACTAGCTTTACCACCGAGATTAAGTCAAGTTCATGATGTGTTTCATATCTCGATGTTGAGGAAGTATATACGGGATCCACTACACGTGATCGATCATTCTGGGATTGTGGTTGATGAAGGCCTAAGCTATGAAGAAGGACCGATACGTATCATCGATAGGCAAGTAAGGCGTTTGAGAAATAAGGTAATACTGATGGTGAAGGTTGAATGGAAAGAGCATTACAGCAAGGATGCTACGTGGGAAATGGAAGAGGAAATGAAAGTCCGATACCCGGAGTTATTCTCGAACCAAGGTAACTCAAGTTTGGGGACCAAACTTCTTTAAGAGGGGTAGGATGTAATAACCCTCACACTATCCTAACCATACTCATATGCATTCATGTGATTCTGTCTTGTAAGCTTGCGTTTCAAGTCTTGTCCTTGTTTGTTTAAGTGCTTCAGCATGTTTTGTACCTTGCTTGGTGTGAGTTTAGCCGAGGTCGTCTTCCGTCTAGGATTACCTTGGAATCACTTTGTTTGACCTCCACCTTCGCCCTGACATATTGGCCGAGATGTCATCATCTAAGCCGAGGTGTTCATCACCAAGGCCAAGGTGTGAATCATCTAGGCTGAGATGTTACCTTTGCACCTAAGTGATCTTGTCCCGGAGAGGTATGACCTAGACCGAGATGTGGCACATCTAGGCCAAGGTGTGGCACAGCTTAGTCAAGTGTTGTCCTTCCTAGCCGAGGTCATTGTTCCCTACTTGCCGATGTCTTGTTCCTAGCTGAGATCACTACTCGCCAGAGTGCCCACGCTGTCTTGCTTGTTGAACACACTTTGCCATAGTTTTGTCTTGTCACTCAGCCACCTTTCTGTATAGCACCAACCAGCCGTTGCCACGTGCCTCTGTAGAGGGTTAAGTCAGCCAGCAGACTTAGAAATGTATCATTTTGCTATATGTCTTTGCTTGTGAGGAGAGAGAAGCTCTAGAAGAAGAAGAAGAAGTTTAGAGTGAGAGAGTGGGTCTCGAGCTTGATTCCTAGAGATCAAACCATTTGATTCGCGTATTGAGGTTAGATTCTTGATCTACTCTTGTCATTTTTATTGATCATCTAGCTGCATTGCATGATCGAACCCGTTTTGCATGTCATGCATCGATTTAAAGTTGGTTTTAGAAAGAGAAAATGGTGTTCGTGTGTTCTTGAAAGAAATGTCTTGTTTGATCTGGAAGTTTGCATTAAGTTTCGTGTTTTTGTGTTTGTTCTCACTAGATCCTTGAATATGGGTACCCAGGTCCATGTTTTTGAACTCATAGCATGAAATCCCAGATTTTGGTAATAGCAAATCACGATCTTTGCATTCATCTCCCTCATGTTCATGCTCTTCATGTTCATCATGTTCTTCAAGAAAGGGAAACCCAGATTTTTCCGACTTCATTCCTTTGAATGTGGCCATCGAGGCAAACACCTCGGCAAGGAGGTGTATGACCTCGGCCTAGACCTGGTAGCTGCCCGATATGTTTTCCGAGATAAAGAATTGTGTTTGTTTTGATTTGACTTAGTCTTGAGGAATGCCGAGATCATCTGCAGGCATGTGAAACTTGTTTAAAAGTGCATTCAGTAGACTTTGCCATGTGTTTGTAGGGTTTGGACTTGCCTCGACCCCGACATTTGAAGAACTAAGTGAGTGGTATTTTAAATAAAGTTGTGTTATAATGCCTTGATAAAAGACTTGTTTTGCTTCGTTTTGGAAAGTATTTGTAAGCATGAATGGTTATTCCTAATTGGAAAAAATATATATATATATATATATTATCTTGTTTTGATGACATTCTTGGAAAGTCCGTACGTGCTAGGGGACTATAAGCATTTGTAGCACAAAGTTTGAAAGTCCGTACGTGCTAAGGGACTATAAGCATTTGTAGCACAAAGTTTGAAAGTCCGTACGTGCTAAGGGACTATAACCAATTGTAGCACAAAGTTTGGAAGTCCGTACGTGCTAGGGGACTCTAAGCATTAGTAGCACGAGTCCTTAGTGTCCAGGGACTATAATGCAATGACACCATTGAATTGAGATATCTCCCTTGTCTTGTCTCGTCTTGTCTTGTTTACCACTGACGGTTTACCGCGTGGGTCTTGTTTGCCGAGATGTCATCACTTGTATTATAATGATGTTAGTAAGCATCCTTTGAAACTTGACAGATTTGGAAGATGGACTTGGTTCATCCCTTGACTTGTACCAGCTATGTTATGTATTATTTGATAAAGATCTTGAATACCAGTCATGCAAACCCCTTTATTTCTTATACCATTCACTGAGTATCCAAGCTCACCCTCTCTATATATATGTAGGTGATGAGCAGGAAGGCGGTGACGCCTAGGTGTGACTTGCAAGCTTGTTTTGGATTTTTGTTATGTCGGTTTCACTTGTATACATGTCGGCAGTCTTGAAAACTATGCTTCTCGGCTTATAATGTCTGTAATTTACACATGTCGGCTGGAGACGCCTTTTGATCAAGATGTAAAATGTATTTTGTATTTGTATTCAAGTTGTAATATTATGTAAAGTTGTATGCCATTCCACGAAACTTACGCACTGCTCTTATGGACCACTTATATTTTAAGATTATTGCTTCCGCA
This sequence comes from Camellia sinensis, assembly GCF_055761805.1. Classification (NCBI taxonomy): domain Eukaryota; kingdom Viridiplantae; phylum Streptophyta; class Magnoliopsida; order Ericales; family Theaceae; genus Camellia; species Camellia sinensis. Next base: position 40,534,455 of record NW_028128987.1, on the reverse strand, counting down.
CTTGTGAGCCCCATATATATAATTATACTCTGTTTGTGTGTAAATTTTCGAAAGTTGGCTTTCGGTAATCTCGGATTACTGGCCATCACGGCACTAAACTACTAGGGGCGGTTTGGGGTCGTGACAATTTCCAAATAGATCGTTAAGGTATAATGGTTTCTGGATTGAACTTCCATATTTAATTTTCTACAACTTCCATTTTTATTTTTATTCAACTTCCATTTTTATTCAATTTACTTTTCTATTAAACTTCCTTTTTTATTTAATTTCCAAATAGATCGCTAAGGTATAGTGGTTTCTGGATTAAACTTCCATATTTAATTTTCTGCAACTTTCATTTTTATTTTTATTCAACTTCCATTTTTATTCAATTTACTTTTCTATTAAACTTCCTTTTTTATTTAATTTCCAAATAGATCGTTAAGGTATAGTGGTTTCTGGATTGAACTTCCATATTTAATTTTCTGCAACTTCCATTTTTATTTTTATTCAACTTCCATTTTTATTCAATTTACTTTTCTATTAAACTTCATTTTTTATTTAATTTCCAAATAGATCGTTAAGGTATAATGGTTTCTGGATTGAACTTCCATATTTAATTTTCTACAACTTCCATTTTTATTTTTATTCAACTTCCATTTTTATTCAATTTACTTTTCTATTAAACTTCCTTTTTTATTTAATTTCCAAATAGATCGCTAAGGTATAGTGGTTTCTGGATTAAACTTCCATATTTAATTTTCTGCAACTTTCATTTTTATTTTTATTCAACTTCCATTTTTATTCAATTTACTTTTCTATTAAACTTCCTTTTTTATTTAATTTCCAAATAGATCGTTAAGGTATAGTGGTTTCTGGATTGAACTTCCATATTTAATTTTCTGCAACTTCCATTTTTATTTTTATTCAACTTCCATTTTTATTCAATTTACTTTTCTATTAAACTTCATTTTTTATTTAATTTCCAAATAGATCGTTAAAGTATAGTGGTTTTTGGATTGAACTTCCATTTTTAATTTTATGCAACTTTCATTTTTATTTTTATTCTACTTCCATTTTATGAAATTTACTTTTCTATTAAACTTCCTTTTTTATTTAATTTCCAAATAGATCGTTAAGGTATAGTGGTTTCTGGATTGAACTTCTATATTTAATTTTCTGCAACTTTCATTTTTATTTTTATTCAACTTCCATTTTTATTCAATTTCCTTTTCTATTAAACTTCCTTTTTTATTTAATTTGCAAACAGATTGTTAAGGTATAGTGGTTTCTGGATTGAACTTCCACTTTTTATTTTATGCAACTTTCCTTTTTATTTTTATTCAACTTCCTTTTTTATTCAAATTGCTTTTCTATTAAACATCCTTTTTTATTTAATTTCCAAATAAATCGTTAAGGTATAGTGGTTTCTTGAATGAACTTCCATTTTTACATTTCTGCAACTTCCAGTTTTAGTTTTATTTAACTTCCTTTTTTATTCAAGTTTCTTTTCCACTCAACTTCCTTTTTTATTTAATTTCCAAATAGATCGTTAAGGTATAGTGGTTTTTGGATTGAACTTCCATTTTTAATTTTATGCAACTTTCATTTTTATTTTTATTCAACTTCCATTTTTATTCGATTTACTTTTCTATTAAACTTCATTTTTTATTTAATTTCCGAGTAGATTGTTAAGGTATAGTGGTTTTTGGATTGAACTTCCATTTTTTATTTTATGCAACTTTCCTTTTTATTTTTATTCAACTTCCATTTTTATTTAATTTACTTTTCTATTAAACATCCTTTTTTATTTAATTTCCAAATAGATCGTTAAGGTATAGTGGTTTCTTGAATGAACTTCCATTTTTACATTTCTGCAACTTCCAGTTTTAGTTTTATTTAACTTCCATTTTTATTCAATTTACTTTTCTATTAAACTTCTTTTTTTATTTAATTTCCAAATAGATCGTTAAGGTATAGTGGTTTCTAGATTGAACTTCCATATTTAATTTTCTGCAACTTTCATTTTTATTTTTATTCAACTTCCATTTTTATTCAATTTACTTTTCTATTAAACTTCATTTTTTATTTAATTTCCAAATAGATCATTAAGGTATAGTGGTTTCTGGATTGAACTTCCATTTTTTATTTTATGCAACTTTCCTTTTTATTTTTATTCAACTTTCATTTTTATTCAATTTGCTTTTCTATTAAACATCCTTTTTTATTTAATTTCCAAATAGATCGTTAAGATATTGTAACGCCCTCAAAAAAAAAGAAATAACGTTAAGCCCATCAACATAGACATGCATTGATATATAAAAGCTTCACATTTTACTATTCATCAGAGTTCCATTACCAAAAGGTATTACATGTTAACAACAAAAGCAAATGCCCTACGGGCTTACAGCTTTCCAAGTTAACACTTGGTTACAAAAAGAAAGCGTACTAACTCAATTACATATTAAGCCCTTGGCTTGAATTTACATGTAATACATCAAAAGAAATAAGACAACCAAAGTATGCCCGCCTCTAGCCTCCCAAGCTACGTCCTTGGAGGTGACATGCTACCTGTACCTGAAAATGATATTCCCATATAGGGTGAGCCACAGCCCAGTAGAAGTACACTAAACCAAATATGAACAATGACTAAAGATTTAGCAGTTGATAGATGGCCAACACTGATACTTTCCCTTATCACACTTTACAGTTTCATGGCATACAAGTCCATGTTACAATCCATTTTCCAATTCTGTTCAATTCTCAATTTACAACCATGGCTCAGAACCTGGCCAAACAACCCATATGAGGCAATAACTCATATTAAGCACTTTCCCATTTCATAATAGATAAGCATACTAGCTATATCACACACCAACAGATAAGCATACAAGCTATATAATCACTTCCATAGATATGCATAAGAGCACTATCACACTTCCAAAGACAAGCATATGAGCTCTGCCAACACATTAATAGATAAGCATATGAGCTCTATCTATGGAGTCCATCCCCTATCTCCTACCAACAACATCCGGTTTAGAGGTCCATCCCCTATCTTCCCCTAAACCGTGGAGTACATCCCCTATCTCCTCCAACACAACACAATGCATATAAACAATAATTATACACATCATCACACAACACATAAATTTAATGTATTCTTTCAACCGTCATACTCAATGACACGTTCCAGTGATTAGTTCCAGTTTGCCTAATCATCATGCATTGTCTACAACAATCAAGACTATCCTCCACCGATAGCCCAAAGCAGTTATTTCTATACAGAAAATAAATGCAACAATGGATATATTATCAACATTTTAACTAGGTGAGTGATAAATGATCCAACTACACCCTTTAACCCCTTCCCTTTCCAATTTCCACATTTTCAAATCAATCCCTCATTTCCAACAATTAATTATACAAATTAATCAATCAATGTAATTAGGACATTTTCCATAATTAACATTACAACCCTTCGGTTCCATTTTCATTAATGTTTCAACATCAATTCCACTTTTCCATGCCGATCATGCATTTAGGTTTTATATAAATAAAAACCCCAATTTTTGTAAAATTACACAAAGGCCCAAACTCTCTCAAAATTACCCAACAACCCCCAACATATCAAAATGCAAAAAATTAAAGACAAAGCTCATAAAGAGGAGTAGGATATCCCTACCTCAAAGTTAGAGCTCAGATGGAGAAGAGACCAAAACCAAAGTGCTCCAAAGACCAAGATTCTCGGATCAAAACGACGCCCTCGACGATCAACACAACTTTTACAAAGGTCGAAGGGGAGGAACTCACTCCTACTAGATCAATACCTAGAGAGAAGTCAAGGTTTTAGAGAGAGGAGCTCTCAAAATGGGTTTTAGAAAAAGTAGGAGAGAGAAAAGAAAGTAAAAAAGTGATTTAAAATCACCCAACGGATAACTCATATACGCATGACCCGCTCGAGTGGAGAACACAACGCTCGAGCGCCAAGAACAAAAATCTGAACACGCTTGTAGACACCCCATTTTTGATCGACCTTAAGACTTAGACGTCACCAGTTGAGCGCTCGGTGATACTACATATTATGCTCGTTCAGAAGTCTCAGAGTCTCGATTGTGAACCCTGCCTCCGAACTTCCGAACCCTCTTTTGTGCTTTGCCTCGGTTTGCGAACCAGGCTCAGTTTTTTCTGTTTCTTTTCCTGAGGGGAGGGAGAGGTCCCTTGGACCATCTCTCAGTGGCCGTGGGCTACGTTTTGTGGTCGTAGGCCATTTTGTCCATTTCGGAGCCCGGTTTCCGATTTTCAGAGCCGTCAGGCCGTGTGCCTCGGTTCGGGACTGCTCAACCATATCCATTCGCTCTGATTTTTGACATACTTCCTATTTGCTCCCTTTTGAGGGACACTGGGGTCAGAGAAACCCACTTCGTGGCCGAACGCCACTTTTAGTGCTTAGCAGCCCATTTTCGGGACCCCGAACTGCGTGTTTTGGCCCCCGAGCGTTCGTTTTGCATCGATTTTCGTTCATTTTTGGCAGGTACCTCTGTTTTATCATTAGGAAGGTCACTGGAGGAGGGAGGCCAGCAATTATCTTGGCAACCAGTTATATTCCATTTTCGCCCTCCGGCACCCGTTTTTCTCACTTCCGAGCCAATGTTGAACACCTTGGGGCCACTTTCTTCAACCCCAAACCACATATTTGTGTTGTACACACATGGGAGGATCCTAATATCATATGGCCGGCCAGAAACTCCAATTGAACCTTTTGAACCCCTCCAAAAAATGGCCTATTCTCTCTCCTATTTTATAATTTCCAAATTCGAACCACAAGGTTATGATGAGGGGACTTGGGAGGACACCTTTTTGTGGTGGCCGGCCAAAAAATCAACTTGACCCTTTTGACCCCTAGCCGGCCGGCTAGGGGGGGTGGCCGGCCGGCCACCTGCAACTCCAAAAGGTGGCCGGCCATGTTCCTTGCAATACACACTTTACAGCTGTATAGCTGTATCCCCCAGAAAATATCTCAATCTGGGGATATTTTTTGGGGGAAAACTTGTCTCCTTTTTCTCCCACCTTTGCCCCTCCTTTTCTCCCTTTTTTTTGTCCATATAACCAGCAGGCAGCATTGGTGAGAAGGGTTAGAAAAAATCATCTTCAAGCTTGCATGCAAAAATCCTCCTCCATCTCTCTCATTTCCTTGAAAACCTCCAAGTCCAACACCACCATTTCTTCTACACCACCAACCCCCACCCTTCCATCCTCCATTCCAGAAGTTTGAAGGTGTTCTCCAAGGCCTAAGGGTGCTACAAACTCAAGCCAAGAGTTGCTAAAGACTTGTCTTCAAGGGTGAGTTTCATTTCCCCTCTTTTTGTTTCATTTCTTGTATCAATTATAAGCTATACATGCTTGCTGTTTTGAGCTCCGGCCCTAACTAAAAGTGGCCTTATTTTGAGCTCTTTTTCACTTTTTCTTAAGGGCTCAACCCTGTTTGAGGCTCCCATATTGCACTTGCTTCAATATCCTCCTTGAATGCCATTTTCTTGCATGATATTTTTAGCCTATATGTGATCTGTTTTGGAGCATGATGTAAACTGTAAATAGGCTTATTTTGAGCCCCTCTTCAACATTGAAGAAGGACTCATTACTTTTTGGGACCTCCATCTGCCACTTCATGTTATATCCCTCTTTGGTCCCCTTTTCTTTCATGCTTTGGCAGCCCATTGTGCTTCTGCTTTTGGCCTTTTTCCAGTACTGAAAATAGTCTTATTTTGGCCCATTCTTCATGTTTCATTACAGGTCTTTGGCTGTTTGTTGAATATTTTGCATACTTTGTGTTATAGCCACTTTTGAGCCTCATTTTGCATTACATTTCTAGCATGTTTGTATACTGATTTTGGGGCTGCCATAAACTGTAAATGTGCATATTTTTGGTCCCTCTTCAATGTTGTAGAAGGGAATTTTTCAGTTTGGGCTTTGCATATACCACTTGCTTCTTTGGCCACCTTTTGGCCCATATTCTTGCATAAGAGCTTAGCCATATCTATGTTTGTTTTTGGGTTTTTACAGTTCTGTAAAGTGGCTTATTTTGGGCCCCTATTCAATGTTGTTGAAGGGCCCTAACCTGTTTGAGGTTAGCAGCTGTGAGTTGCTTCATAACCTCATATTTAGGGCCATTTTTGCATACTAGTTTTGCCCTATTTATGTTTGCTGTTTGGCCATGCTTTGAACTGGAAAAATGCTTATTTTTGGGCTGACTTGCTTCTGTCTTTTCATTCCTTGTACCAATTATGCATGCTTTGTATAGCTGTAAGTCATTTCATGTACCTAGTTTTGCATTTCGGGAGAGATTCCATGCATCGGGTGTCATTTCGCCTGATTTCGGTGCTGTTTTCCCCTTTATTTTGCTACTGATTTTTGCATATTTACATGTCATATTCCATGTCTTTGCCATGTCTCATTAGAGTGGCATTTCGGTGCTTGAGGGTCGGTCGTCGGTTTGCATGCACGCGTGCACGCATTTCGAGTTGTCTTGTTTTCATCCACGGCCTCTTATGTGAGTGTGGCTGAGGCTCTCTCATGTAGGTGTAAGCCCATTATTGCATTGCATATGTCATTGCCTCGGTTTGCGTGTCCGTGTGCACGCATTTCGAGGCACTTCATTTTCATCCATCGGCCTCTTATGTGAGTGCGGCTGAGGCTCTCTCATGTTAGTATAAGTCCATGTTGCATTCTATATGCCATCTTAGCCATATTGCATTGCGTATGCCATTGTCTCGGTTTGCGTGCCCGTGTGCACGCATTTCGAGGCACTTCATTTTCATCCATCGGCCTCTTATGTGAGTGTGGCTGAGGCTCTCTCATGTTAGTATAAGTCCATGTTGCATTCTATATGCCATCTTAGCCATATTGCATTGCGTATGCCATTGCCTCGGTTTGCGTGCCCGTGTGCACGCATTTCGAGGCACTTCATTTTCATCCATCGGCCTCTTATGTGAGTGTTGCTGAGGCTCTCTCATGTTAGTATAAGTCCATGTTGCATTCTATATGCCATTTCCATGCCATTGCATTGCATATGTCATTGCCTCAGTTTGCGTGCCCGTGTGCACGCATTTCGAGGCACTTCATTTTCATCCATCGGCCTCTTATGTGAGTGTGGCTGAGGCTCTCTCATGTTAGTATAAGTCCATGTTGCATTCTATATGCCATCTTAGCCATATTGCATTGCGTATGCCATTGCCTCGATTTGCGTGCCCGTGTGCACGCATTTTGAGGTACTTCATTTTCATCCATCGGCCTCTTATGTGAGTGTGGCTGAGGCTCTCTCATGTTAGTATAAGTCCATGTTGCATTCTATATGCCATTTCCATGCCATTGCATTGCATATGTCATTGCCTCGGTTTGCGTGCCTGTGTGCACGCATTTTGAGGCACTTCATTTTCATCCATCGGCCTCTTATGTGAGTGTGGCTGAGGCTCTCTCATGTTAGTATAAGTCCATGTTGCATTCTATATGCCATTTTAGCCATATTGCATTGCGTATGCATTTCCTCGGTTTGCGTGCCCGTGTGCACGCACTTCGAGGCATCTCATTTTCATAGCATTGTGCATGCTAGGTTGTATATTAGTTGCATTTCATGCATATCATGCATATTGCATCGTGTTCGGGATAGGAGTTAGCCCGGGCACGGGAAGCAAGGTGCGTTTCGTACTCCAAGTGACGGAACGCGTCTCAATTCCCCAGTCACCGACACTCCGGATCATCCATGATGGAGTTAGGTTCTTGTTGTGTTTACACGTGCATTCATTCCATATTGAGTTGCACATTTCGATTCCTCGGCCATCATGCATCGATATGCGTGATTGGTGGCTCGAGGATCGAGGCATGCATATATTTGTGAAATACATTGCTATGCCCCTTTCCTGCTCTCTGTTGCAGCAAAAATCAAGAATCAACAACTTTTCGGAGTTTGGCGCGCATTTCAAGAAAAAGTGCAAACAGAGGCTAATCGGGGCATCGCCGTGGATTTCCGCGCAAGGCAGCCCAGACATGCATCATTCATCAGAAGCAAGGCAGTCCTTGGCTTGCACGCCAGTTTTACAGCTCTCTTAGTTAATTTGTTAATTAATTAGGAATTTGTATATTATTCGGACTGTAATATTTGGATTGTAATATTCTTTTATTTGGGACTGTATTATTTATTCGGACCCTCTGCGCGAGGGCACAACTGTAATAAGTGTGCGTGAGTGTGATGTATGTCTTCCAACCCCACGTCTTTCTCCCTTTTATTTACCCGCTTTTGATGGTTAGATTAGGGCATATTTCAATTTAGCATACAGTATGACAGCATGTTTGCATCATTCATCTGTTTTGCATGCACCGGGCTCGGCGCATCATACTAACTGCATTGTATTTTCAATTCCAAGATTGAATACATGTTAGCTGTAGCATCCCATATGCCATGTTTAGAATAGCCGAGCCTGCTATAGTTTGCATTTTTGCATGTGTTGCATTAGGCATTTCTGTATACTTAGGATTCATGCATGAATTTCTAATGAGCTTCTGTCTTGGCTCGGAGTACTCGGTAAGTTTCATGCTTTAGCATCCTTGCATGCGTGTGAGTGACTGCCATGATAGCATGCTTACCATGAGGCTATATGCTTATATAATATAACTGCCTGAATGCCTGTGGGTGAAGGTTGGGTTATTTGGATTGGAACAAATCATTGACTGTGAGTTTTAAGCCCACTAGATAGTGGCAAAACCATCTCTTCTAAGCCCACCTACGGGTGGCAAAATCTGCATTTTAAGCCTACTTGCGAGTAGCAAACCATCTTTCAAATAAACAAACATGAAATGTTTTGTTCCAATTCGGGCGACCCAGTCTATACTTATATGCTGTGTGCATCACATAGTAACCTAGGCTAATAAACCGGAATAAGAACACACAATGTTTTCAAAAATAGATATCATGGTTAGTAGAGGCCGATCTTTGATCGGGCGAGCGGGGGTGCTCACGAAGTGACCTTCCCCAATCGTACCCAAGTTCCCGAGCCGAGGCAACTTTGGTGATGACGGACACGTGGCCTTTGGCACCGAGTCAGGGTTTCCTAAATTTCCCATTAAAAAAACATTTAGGTGGCGACTCTGTATCTGGCAAAGCAGTCCATGTTTGGCACTTCTTTCAAAAATCTGTTTTCTCAAAACGATTTGCCAGATTTTGGACTCTTTGGTTCAGACGTAGAACCGTGACAAATTTGAGAGTCCTGAGCTGTAGTGACCCCAAATGAACGGAATGGGAGCTCGTTCCTCCCGGGGCGTTCGGGGACGTCTACAGTTTCTGGCGACTCTGCTGGGGATTTAGAGAACTTGACTCGAACTCATGATATCTGTTTTTTACTACACTTGTGTGTTTCTTTGCATTGCATTTGCATTGGTGCGCCTAGGACACCGTGTTTGCCATCTGCTATTCCTGAACGGTTTTCCGGAGGCTTGTCTTGTCAAGGCATGACCATAAGGCTGACCGGTTGTGGGCTCTGCCAGTATGGGAACACAAACCCCGGTTTTACCGGGGCACCCCTTTTGACCATTCGACCTAGTGCATATTCGGAATCCATAGTGACCATTCCAAACTAGGACAGGTTGCTTACCCGTTTATAGGTTGTTTGAAACCACTGTGTGCGTAGTGAAACCCTAGCTCCTGACAAAATAGGACAGGGAAACCCTACCCCTTCATAGGGGTGTTTTGGCTCTCACTTATCTGCTATGTGCTTTAGAGTGCGTCTCTACAGGAATGCATGTATCAGTTTGCAAGTCTGGGCATTAGGCCTACGGGCATTACTATCAGTATTTGGGAGTCAACTTTACCTGTGGGTATCAGACTCAGATTTGGGGCAGAATTTTGGGCAGAATTCAGTAGAGAGTACACTCACTCAGCTTTGCTCATATGGGTTGTCGTGAAATCAGGCTGAGGTGCTGTCTGTTTTCTCTTTTGCTAGGTAGTCTTGGAACCATAGCTTCAGAAGGCTCCGATATCCCCTGAGGTTCATCGAACTTGTGCTGATAGACTTTGTCAGGTTAGAGATTCAGTTCAAGGGCAATCAGTGTTCCTTTGCCAGAGGCAGGGTAAAAGGGCTAGTCGGGCACAAATCACCAGCTCAGCAGTTACCAGATCAGTGGCCCTTATCCACCCCACCAGTGAACAGTCAGGCTGAGGTCTCAGTTTCTACTGCAGGGATAGATACCAGTCAATCAGATGGATCAGTAGAACACATCAGGGATGGAGGCAATGATGCGCTAGATGCAAGAAATTATGAAACTCATGCAGCAAGATACTGTCCGTCAAGCGGAATTCTCCAAGCAGCAAGCTGCAATCATGGCTCAGCAGGCCGAGCTCATCACCAAGCTGCAACAGCAAAGCGGCGCGTCCGCTTCACAACAAGTTCCTCCCCCAACAGGAGCTCCAGCACTTGGGGAGACGCCAAACGTCCAGGATGATATGGACATTCCAGGCGGGCCGGCTCCGCCCCCAATTTTACCTCAACTATCCAAAACACCTACCAATCTACCGGACTCTCCTTTCGAGTTCGAGGTCGACCCCACAGCGTTGAAGTTGAGCAAGCTTGAAAAGTTGTTCAAGAAATCCCAGGGGGTAAAGTCCATCCCGGGCATTGAGGACGGGTACACCGACGCAGCTGTAACTCTGCCGGACAGGTTCAAGATGCCTCACATCGACCGTTTTGATGGGTCAGGAGATCCCATGGTCCACTTGAGCTTGTTTTCAGATGTTTTGCGCCCGATGGGCTTGACAAGATTACAGAAACTCTCCCTTTTTGGCAGGACCCTGTCGGGTATTGCGGTCACCTGGTATGCCAAATTGGAGGATTCAGTGAAACGAAGCTGGGAGGAGATGGCCGAGGCCTTCGTCGCACAATATTCATATAATACCCAAATCGAGATTACGATCCGTGATCATGAGACGATGAGGCAGGAGCCGAAGGAGAGCTTCTCAGAATTCGTAGCCCGCTGGAGGGCCAAGGCTTCAACGATGACCCTTAGACCCACTGACAAAGATCAAATTCGGATGATTGTGCCCAATCTCCAGCCCAAGCTAATGCAGAAAATGATCGTGATCCCCTTCCCTACCTTTTCAGATTTGCATGAGATGGGGGTACAGATCGAGGACGCTATGAAGCAGGGCCTTTTTGACCAGGAGAAGGAGCAGCCCAGGAGGGCGTTTACCCGCAGTTCGAATGCGACCACCAGTGGTGATACAGTTGCAAGATCTTCTGATGTGGGCATGGTTACCACCACCGTATCAAAAACAGCTACCCCATTCACCGGTGCGTCCGGAAGTAGCTCACAAGGAACCAAATACCCGCCTCGAGTCAAGAGGGTTTTTACCCCACTTCATATGCCTTTGTCAAAGGCCCTAGAGGTCTTAATCCGGAAAGGACATCTGAAACCGTTGGAACAACGGCCCCTACCCGATCCTATCCCTGCAAAGCATGATTAGACTAAATACTGCGCCTACCATCAACAAACCGGTCATGACACCGACAGTTGCTTTCGTCTGCGCCATGATGTACAAGATCTGTTTGACAACGGGGTCATTCCTGCACCAGGTCCTGCAAAGTCTATCGGCACTTGATCAGTGAACTATGGGGGGATAATGTGATGTGATCGAGGGATGAACCAGCTGCGGGTGGCACTCGATTTACTCCAGATGTGGGAATGGCAGGCACTATTCTGAGCATTTGCGAATGCCAGTTTCTGACTTGGGTATTGGGTCAGTCTTGTTGTTTTGTTTTGAGTCTGTCTTTTGTTTTGAGTCAGTCTCTTTTTGGTTTTGGGTCTGTCTTGTTGTATCGAGTCAATCCTGTTGTATAGAAGTCGGGTGATTCCGGGAGATGTTACCTCGGGCGTCACCATTTTGTTTTATGCTTGTCTTTTTGTTTTGTCTTGAGTCTATTTCTGCCAGGGAGCCAGTTGTGCCAACAGATTTGAATGAAATAGCAGTGGTTTTTCACGCTCTTGTGTCTGCCTCGGCCGTGTGCCAATTGTGCCAGAAAGTTTGAATGAAACGGCAGTACTTTTCGCCTACTCTTCTGCACCCCAAAATCATTGCATTGACCTAAGTTTTTCAAAACCTTTTGAACACTGCGGTGAAAATGAAGAGGAAGGAATTCCTCGGGTTTTGCAAAACTTTGATCATTTGAGAGAAAGAGAGGCATGCTAAGCCCCTTTATGAATGAAATCATGCTTGTTAGCGTGAGTACTGAGAAGGACCCTGGCTTGATCCAGACTGGCTTCACACTATCTTCAGCGTGAGCGATTTATCGCTTTCTTAAAAATTTTCAAAAACAAAATGCTTTGCGCGGTCCTGCGAAGACTTGTGTGGAATCGCTCTTGAGATTGTGCAGTTTAGGATCGCTCTCAGCCTCGAGACTCAACCCGTTTGCTTCCAAACCTCGAAACTTGAATTCAGAAGGTTCAACGGTCAACTATGATGTGAGGCCTGTGTGGCCGGATTTGAAGTAGCCCTCGAACAAGAGGCCAGGAAAGTCAGGTCAAGAAGATCAGATCTCATCAGAGGAAGCTTATGAAGCAAAACAGCAGCCATTTTCCTGGATTCAGATGACTTCAGGATCTCAAAATCATTTGACATGGACAAAGCTACACTTTTACCCTTGAGAGGCTCGCTGGGCCAAAAACCCAGAAGGGTGGCCCAGGCAAAAGTTAGAGCAAGAAAAAAGAAAGAATGCAAAAAAAAAAGAAGAAGAAAAGAAATGAAAAGAATTGAAAAGAAAAGAAGAACAAAGCTCGCAAGGTCGAAAACCCGCAACGGGCGCCTTGGCAAAAGTTAGAGCCTAAAAAGGAGAGGTTAATACCCGAGTGTACCTTAACCCCGAACTACGTGAGGCTTGATTCCCATCTTTGGGATACGTAGGCAACTTCATTCTGAAGTCCAGCCATAAAACACTTCAAATTCGTTTGTGTCCATGCGATGGTTTTGGGTCATCTTTGTCTTCTCTGTATTTGAGAGTCTGGTTGCGTTCGTCGCACTGAGGATTGCCCACAAAGCGCTGCGGTACCATCCAAACAAGGGGTAACTTTCCGTTGCCATTCAATGCGCTGCGGTGCCATCCAAACAAGGGGCAACTTTCCGTTGCCATTCAATGCGCCGCGGTGCCGTTCAAACAAGGGGCAACTTTCCGTTGCCATGCAGTGTCCTTCAGACAAGGGGCAATTTTCCATTGCTATGCATCCGAGGTTGTGCATCTCGAGAGTAGGTTCCGTGCTCGTTGAGCAGTGGTCGTCTGCAAAAATAGTTTTGAGAATTTTTACTGAGGTTGACTAATCTTCTTGAAAAGTACTCCATTTTTCAAAACTGGACCATTTCTCGGACCCAAAAAAAGGAAAACTCTCAGTGCTCACAGCCTAACTTGCATGATTTCAAATCAAAAATCGAGCAAGCGCGTTAACCTAACTCATGTTGGTCAAAACTGTTTTAGTAGAAAGCAAAAACAAAGATGGTCAAAATGATGAACTAGGGGCATAGTTGAGTCAGGTGTTCTGTCTTTTCCCCTTTGTCAAAATACTTGCCAGAAAGGACACTCTACTTGTCGGAAAGGCACTGTATTCGCCAGAAAAGGGCACAACAAAGGGCAGAAAGCTCTCTCATCCTCCAAGCAGCGAGGTATCAAGCCGAATGCGAAGCACGAATTGGAATGGATCGAGATGCTCCATTCCCTCATCCGGCGCATCGACAGATGTCACCGAAGGAAATAGCCGCGAGCTGATTATGTTGGGTGTGAGCCCGCAACTTCCTGTTCATCCATCAACCACCCAGGGGAGGGATGAAAAACGAGAGAATAAAGAATAGAGAGACGTGCGATGAGAGGAAAAGTGAGAAGAGGGCTTTTTCAAAAAAACAGAGCTTGAGGGCCGAGTGATGTGAGAACCACAAATGAGAAAGGGTGGGAAACACTACCCGGTGAAACAGGCTCCCTGTGCACGTCTGAGTGTCGTGTCTTTTTGTTTTATCTCGATTCTTGTTTTGAGTCGTTTCGAGTGTTACTCGATGTGTCTAGGTTGTGTGCCTTTTATTTCCTTGTTGAGTTGTCTTGCTGTGTTCAGTCGTAGGCTCGATACCCGGTCAAAAGCCCATTTATCAATTCAAAAATAAAATCGTTTTGCGCTCCGAGTGCCGTGCCGTTCTCCACAGCTGTGCAAAACAAGATTTGTTCTTTCATAAAACCGCAGGGTTCAACCCAGGTCACGTCAGAACAGTAAAACCAGGACCTATCTAAAGCGATATGAGTTCCAGACTACAAAGCAAAAGCAAAAGAGGAAATGTCGAGCATCTGAGTTTGTTTCAACTTTAGTAAGTTCCGAGACTACATTCCGTGTGTACCTCTTCAGGTCTTGCCAATGCTCCGAAGTATGAGTGTGCCTCTACCTCAAGCTCAAGATCAAGTCTGCTTCAAGCCAGAATGGCGATCAAAAGTGCTCTCCCTGAGTACCATTCCCTGCCAGAGGCATCTTGGCTGTGTTCGCAATGAGTTCCTAGGAGACCAACTGCGACGATGGAAACTAGAGTTCGAATGGCTGATGCCTAGAACGTAAAGGTTCGTGTCACGCCCCCAAAATTAACCCATTATATATATCATTGACATGCATTATTTAAAGAAAACACTTTATTAATTCATTCATCAGAGTATTATCAAATAAAAACATTACATGTAACACCAAATTAAATGCCCTACAGGCTTACATCTTTCCAAGCCAACACTTGGACACAAAAGTATGAGTTCTAACTCAAATACAAATAAAGCCCTAGGCTTGAGTGTTTACATGTACTAACAATGAAAAATAAATAACTGAAAATAGTCTTCAAATCCAAGTCCTTCCAAGCTAAGTTCTTGGAGGTAGTTATCACCTGAACCTGAAAATGATGTTTCCATATAGGGTGAGCCACAGCCCAGCAGAAATATACTAAACCAAATATAAGCATTGAATAAAGCAATAGCATTCAATAGATGGTTAACCAAGATAATTAATACATCATTATACAGTTTCATGACACTAATGTCAATGACACGTTTTACTTTCCAACATTATCAATATGGCTCAGAACCTGGCCAAAATTACAACAGTGTACAATATATATCATATTCACATTCTTCCAATGTCAACAAACAGATGAGACTCAGGCTCAAATCAAAACACTTCATACTTCCAGTTTGATACACATTTTAGTGCTGTATCAATAAAACACTTCAATATAAATAAGCACACATAAAAGTGATGCTAATGGAGTCCATCCCCTATCTCCTCCCAAACAAAAATCCGGTTTAGAGGTCCATCCCCTATCTTCCCCTAAACCGTGGAGTACATCCCCTATCTCCTCCCACACAATATGCAAATGCAATGCTCAATCAATACACGTATTTTCAGTATTATTTCAATAGTCAAAATTAATGACTTAACCAATGTGATTAGTTTCAGTTATTCCTAATCCACATGCAATGTCTACAATAATCACGACTATCCTCCACCGATAGCCCAAAACAGTTATTTCTAGACTGGAAATAAATATATCAACAATTCAATAGGTTAGTGATTTAAATTATCCAACTACACCATTTAATCAATGAATTTCTCAATTTCATGAATTTAACCAAATTCCCCAATTTCCTTAGATTAATTATACAAATTAATTTATTAATACAACTAGGGTTTTTCCCAAAATTACCAAAGTACCCCCAACATATCAAAATACCAAAACTTAGAACAAAACTTATAAGATGGAGTAGGAAATCCCTACCTCGAAGAAAATAACCCAAATGGAGAAGACAGAGATGAATACCCAAAAACCAATGTGCTCCAAATCGCCAAATGTTCAGATTAAATGGAAGCCCTTGACTCACTCTATCTTTTTAATAAAGCAACTAGGGTAGAAACACACTCTAAATAGATCAAACCTAAGAGAGAAGGTGAGTAGGGAGAGAGAGAAGTCAGACCTAGGGTTTGGAATCAGAAAGAAGATGAAAAAGACTGATCAAAACCCGCTGCTGCGTATATAAACTGAACAGGCTCGCTCGAGGGAAGACTTGGTCGCTCGAGCGACCAGACACAGAAAAGCTACGCTCGAGCCAAGGAAGCCTTGCTCGAGCCAACAACCCAGAAGCTCGCTCGAGCGAAGGAAATCTTGCTCGATCGAAGAACTCAAACCCTCAAGTCTGTAACCAGACACACGCTCGAGCGAAGGAACTCTCGCTCGAGCGAAGAACAAACTAGCTCGCTCGAGCGAAGAAAAGCTCGCTCGAGCCAAAAACCACTGCTATTAGGTCTTACTACAAAACGCAATCCTCGCTCGAGCGAAGAACCCCTGGCTCAAGCGACGGACCAAAACAAAGAGCTCGATCGAGCGAAGAAATGCTCGCTCGAGCGAAGGGTCAAAATTCTGGGCAGCAACCCTTTGCTCCCAAGCTCAACCAACCTGCTACAAACCTGCCCAATGCATCCCCTAACTCAGAAATAGGAAATTAAATGACGGTAACAATCATAATACAATAGCAGTAGCTACGGAGCCTAAGTCCGGATACAATAAACAAATGAGAAAAGACCGGGGTCGCTATAACCTCCCCCCTTAAAAGAATTTCGTCCCCGAAATTAAGCATAAGTTTATAAAAAGAAACAAGTTTTTCTCAATTCCCAAAGATATTATATAACAATAAAAAAAACAACTTGACCCAATACTAGTCACCTCATCTCTTTATCAAGAGGCATCTCACAATATATATAAAACAACATATATTTCAGCCTGCATCACTATTATGCATTATTCCTTTCAATGTTAGCAATTCCATATCAGATTCATTTGCATGATATATACAACACATTCAACAATGTAATCAACATATGCAATGTTACACTAAACTTCTATAATGAAGCAAGTTTCAAGATACATCCTTTTACCAAAACATACTCAATATTTTACAACTTAAGACATATGTAAAGCTCTTAAGTTCAACAATATAACAGAATCTAATTATAAGATTACAAATCAACAAACATGTCCGGATATTTCTCGCGGACTTCCAATTCACGTTCCCAAGTGGCTTCCTCCACTCCGTGATGTTTCCACAAAACTTTGACCAAAAGGATGGTTTTGCCTCGCAAAACTTGATCCCGCCTATCCAAGACCCGAATCGGTCTCTCCTCATACGAGACATCCTCATCAACCACTAAATCGGTCCAATCCAACACATGTGATGGATCCGGCTCATACTTCCGAAGCATACTCACATGAAACACGCCATGTACTCCGGACAACTGCGGCGGCAAAGCTAAATGATAAGCAGCCTCGCCAATCCTCTCAAGGATCTCAAACGGACCAATGAACCGAGGGGACAACTTCCCGCTCTTCCCAAACCTCATCAAACCCCATCTAGGTGATATCTTCAGAAAGACATGATCACCCACCTCAAACACCAAAGGTCTCCTCCTACGGTCGGCATAAGATTTTCTGACGACTCTGTGCTGTAACAAGTCTCTTACGGATAAGCTCAACTTTCTCCGTCGTTTCCCTCACCAACTCCGGACCCAACAGAGGTGCATCACCCACCTCGGCCCAACAAACAGGAAATCTACACGGTCGGCCATACAAGGCCTCAAACGGTGCCATACCGATACTAGACTGGAAACTGTTGTTGTAGGCAAACTCCACCAACGGCACCCAACATCTCCCATTCTCGGATGGCTATACTAGCTATGTCACCCACAGGTTTCCTGCTAAGGGCATCGGCCACCACATTGGCCTTTCCCGGATGATAATGCAACTCAAAGTCATAATCCTCTATGAACTCCATCCACCTCCTCTGCCTCAAGTTCAAGTCTTTCTGTGTAAACAAATATTTCAGACTCTTATGATCCGAGAATACCTCGAATCTCTCACCATAAAGATAATGCCTCCAAATCTTCAAGGCAAATATCACAGCTGCTAACTCTAGATCATGCGTAGGGTAATTCTGCTCATGAATTTTCAACTGACGTGAGCCATAAGCAACTACTTTCCCTTCTTGCATTAACACACAACCCAGACCCTCTCGTGAGGCGTCACAATAGACTGCATAACCCAACCCTCTCTCTGGAATAATCAATACCGGAGCGGTGGTCAGTCTAACTTTCAACTCCTGGAACGACTTTTCACAAGTCTCACTCCATACAAATTTGACTCCCTTCCGAGTCAATCTAGTCAAAGGCGAAGCTAATCTGGAGAAATCTTTCACAAACCGACGATAATACCCAGCTAACCCCAGAAAACTGCGGATCTCAAACACACTCTTAGGCTGTGCCCAATCTTGCACTGCCTCAGTCTTGGATGTATCAACAGACACTCCTTCCCCAAAAACTACATGGCCTAAGAACTTGACCTCTTCTAGCCAGAACTCACACTTCCCAAACTTAGCATAAAGCTTATGGGCTCTAAGTAACTCAAGCACCACTCTCAAGTGTTCCTTGTGCTTTTCCTCCGAAGGTGAATAGATAAGGATGTCGTCCATGAAGACGACTACAAAACGATCTAAAAATTCCCGGAATATCCAGTTCATCAAATCCATAAAAACTGCCGGTGCATTGGTGAGCCCAAATGGCATCACCAGAAACTCATAGTGGCCATACCGTGTACGGAATACCGTCTTCGGAATATCCTCCTCTCTGACTCTTAACTGATGATAACCCGATCTCAAGTCTATCTTCGAGAAACAACGGGAACCTTTCAACTGATCAAACAAATCATCTATACGAGGCATAGGGTACTTATTCTTAACCGTAGCCCGATTCAATCTCCGGTAATCTATACAAAGTCTCAAAGCACCACCTTTCTTTTTAACAAAGAGGGCCGGTGCTCCCCACGGCGAAACACTAGGACGTATATAGCCCTTGTCTAGTAACTCTTGGAGCTGAATCTTCAACTCAACTAACTCGGCTGGGGCAAAACGATAAGGTGCCATAGAAATCGGCGCCGTGCCGGGCACTAGGTCAATAGAGAATTCAATCTCTCAATGCGGTGGCAAACCAACAAGATCCTCGGGAAAGACGTCCGAGTACTCACAAACCACCCTTGGCAACACAATCTGAGTCTCATCATCCTTACTAATCGAAAGGTTAGCAAGTAGACCACTAAGCTCACTCCGTCCTCGCAAAACATACCCCGGTGGCAACACATCACCAACCCGGTCCCCCAGAAAATGAAAATACTCTCCGCTCACGGTACAACAAGTGACCCTCTGGCGGTAGCAATCAATAACTGCCCGGTATGACGATAACCAGTCCATACCCAAAATAACATCGAAACCCCTCATAGGCATAACAACAAAGGAAAATGGGATTCTATGATAATCAACCTCTATATCACAACCCCTAACACCTTGTTTCAAGATCAATTCACCCCCAAGAGGTGACACTACACAAATAGGAGATGCTAACTGTGCTAACTCCAACTCCAAAACAGATGCAAATGCAGCAGACACAAAGGAATGAGATGCACCCGTATCAATCAAAACACTAGCAACCGAGTTGCAAAACAAGAAGGTACCTCTCACAACTGATGGTGCCGGCACAAGATCCTGTGCGGTAACAGCGTACACGCGCCCAGACGACCTCTGATCAACCTGCTCACCCCTAGGAACATAAGTTTGCTGCACCGACTGGGACGATGAAGCCCCCTGATTGGCCCTCGAGGCTTGACCCGACTGAGCTGGCTGCTGACCCTAAATCGGCCTCAAACCAGATGCACTAGGTGTGCCACCCAACTGCGGGCAATACCTCTTCATATGCCCTGGCTGACCACACTGATAACACGAGAGTGGCTGGCCTCTACCCTGACTCTGGCTCTGAGATCGAGCCGAAGATGATGCTGCTCTCTGCACTCCTCCCCTCTGAGGACAAACTGGAGACTTGTGGCCCAGCTGGCCACACTTGAAACAGGTAATGTCTCCCTGACTGCCTTTCCCCGAACTAGCACTCGGCACAGGAAAAGTCGATCTAGAAAAGCTACCCTGAGACTGCTGAGGAATAAAACCCTTCTGTCTCCTACCATCACTCTGACCATCCTGACTCCTCTTGGAGCCCTTCTGTCCTTCCTCCTCCTCCTGCATCATGATTTCCATGTGGGCTGCAGCATCAACCATACGCCCATAATCCCGAATCATAGTTCCCCCAACTCTCAGCTTGAGGCCACGCCTCAACTTCTTCTCGAACTCGATACAACGGCGTTCCTCAGACGCCACCAACTCAGGTGCAAACCTGGACAAGCTAGTAAATGTAGCCTCAAACTCAGCCACTGAAGAACTCGACTGCTTAAGCTGACAAAACTGGTCTCTCAGCTTCTCCTTGACTGCTGGAGATAAGAACTTCTCCTGGAAAGCATTCACAAAAGCCTCCCATGTACCTGCTATACGACCCTTAGTGAACTTCCACCACTGACCCGCATCCCCCTTCAACTGGAAAGATGCCAAGGTCACTTTCAACCCCTCGTCTTCGATGCCAAGCATCTCAAATGTCTTCGTTGTCTGTTCGAGCAATTCATCTGCCTTAAGCGGCTCTTTAGGATCACCCACAAATTCATCCAGATTAGACCGGAAGAACTCCCTCTTCAGAAAGGAAGGTCCTGCATCTGCAGCAACATCCCGAGCTTGATTCTCAGCTCTGAGAATGCCTACTGACTCCCTGAATGCCCCTGCTATCTCTCGGGCTAGAGCGCCCATAGCCTGCTGGCCTACTGGCTCGACCACATTGGCCTGGCCAATTCCCTCCTGAACTGCCGGAACCTCCTCTGGCACAGGCACCTCCTGCCTACTTGGCCTACCACGCCTACCGCGTCCTCATCCTCGTCCTGACATCCTAATGAAGGAAACAAAGACGTTAGCACATTAATAAATGTGCCGAAACTAAGCACTCACGTCCTAATGCATTGGACAACAATAATTCATTCCACGTAAGCACATAATCACATAAGCACCTACGAATTTCATTCCCGAATAATGATAGTCCCAATGCGTTACTATAGTTCCGGTTGGAAGCAGCAGTGATCAAGTGCCTTTCCAACAAGACTACTAGAAACTCAAGGGTCCTATCAACATCCTAGAAACTACATTCCATACCCACATAATCACATAAA
This sequence comes from Camellia sinensis, assembly GCF_055761805.1. NCBI lineage: Eukaryota > Viridiplantae > Streptophyta > Magnoliopsida > Ericales > Theaceae > Camellia > Camellia sinensis. Next base: position 40,513,295 of record NW_028128987.1, on the reverse strand, counting down.
CATGTTATCACATAAGCATATAACATTACACTAAGTCTCTATCAAACGAGACGAACCCAATGTGATACTAATCACTTCCCACGTACCCAAAGTATTCAAACCCGGTACGTTCTGATACCAAGTTGTCACGCCCCCAAAATTAACCCATTATATATATCATTGACATGCATTATTTAAAGAAAACACTTTATTAATTCATTCATCAGAGTATTATCAAATAAAAACATTACATGTAACACCAAATTAAATGCCCTACAGGCTTACATCTTTCCAAGCCAACACTTGGACACAAAAGTATGAGTTCTAACTCAAATACAAATAAAGCCCTAGGCTTGAGTGTTTACATGTACTAACAATGAAAAACAAATAACTGAAAATAGTCTTCAAATCCAAGTCCTTCCAAGCTAAGTTCTTAGAGGTAGCTTATCACCTGAACCTGAAAATGATGTTCCCATATAGGGTGAGCCACAGCCCAGCAGAAATATACTAAACCAAATATAAGCATTGAATAAAGCAATAGCATTCAATAGATAGTTAACCAAGATAATTAATACATCATTATACAGTTTCATGACACTAATGTCAATGACACGTTTTACTTTCCAACATTATCAATATGGCTCAGAACCTGGCCAAAATTACAACAGTGTACAATATATATCATATTCACATTCTTCCAATGTCAACAAACAGATGAGACTCAAGCTCAAATCAAAACACTTCATATTTCCAGTTTGATACACATTTTAGTGTTGTATCAATAAAACACTTCAATATAAATAAGCACACATAAAAGTGATGCTAATGGAGTCCATCCCCTATCTCCTCCCAAACAAAAATCCGGTTTAGAGGTCCATCTCCTATCTTCCCCTAAACCGTGGAGTACATCCCCTATCTCCTCCCACACAATATGCAAATGCAATGCTCAATCAATACACATATTTTCAGTATTATTTCAATAGTCAAAATTAATGACTTAACCAATGTGATTAGTTTCAGTTATTCCTAATCCACATGCAATGTCTACAACAATCACGACTATACTCCACCGATAGCCCAAAACAGTTATTTCTAGACTGGAAATAAATATATCAACAATTCAATAGGTTAGTGATTTAAATTATCCAACTACACCATTTAATCAATGAATTTCTCAATTTCATGAATTTAACCAAATTCCCCAATTCCCTTAGATTAATTATACAAATTAATTTATTAATACAACTAGGGTTTTTCCCAAAATTACCAAAGTACCCCCAACATATCAAAATACCAAAACTTAGAACAAAACTTATAAGATGGAGTAGGAAATCCCTACCTCGAAGAAAATAACCCAAATGGAGAAGACAGAGATGAATACCCAAAAACCAATGTGCTCCAAATCGCCAAATGTTCAGATTAAATGGAAGCCCTCGACTCACTCTATCTTTTTAATAAAGCAACTAGGGTAGAAACACACTCTAAATAGATCAAACCTAAGAGAGAAGGTGAGTAGGGAGAGAGAGAAGTCAGACCTAGGGTTTGGAATCAGAAAGAAGATGAAAAAGACTGATCAAAACCCGCTGCTGCGTATATAAACTGAACAGGCTCGCTCGAGGGAAGACTTGGTCGCTCGAGCGACCAGACACAGAAAAGCTACGCTCGAGCCAAGGAAGCCTTGCTCGAGCCAACAACCCAGAAGCTCGCTCGAGTGAAGGAAATCTTGCTCGATCGAAGAACTCAAACCCTCAGGTCTGTAACCAGACACACGCTCGAGCGAAGGAACTCTCGCTCGAGCGAAGAACAAACTAGCTCGCTCGAGCGAAGAAAAGCTCGCTCGAGCCAAAAACCACTGCTATCAGGTCTTACTACAAAACGCAATCCTCGCTCGAGCGAAGAACCCCTGGCTCGAGCGACGGACCAAAACAAAGAGCTCGATCGAGCGAAGAAATGCTCGCTCGAGCAAACGGTCAAAATTCTAGGCAGCAACCCTTTGCTCCCAAGCTCAACCAACCTGCTACAAACCTGCCCAATGCATCCCCTAACTCAGAAATAGGAAATTAAAGGACGGTAACAATCATAATACAATAGCAGTAGCTACGGAGCCTAAGTCCGGATACAATAAACAAATGAGAAAAGACCGGGGTCGCTATAGTTCGGGATTTCCGGGACTAAAGTCTGGTTTAAATACCCAGAGGCGTGTCCTCAGCTTGAAATCTGTATGGAAGCCCCATAGGTTGAGATAGCGTGTATGCACCTCAATTCTGGATACTGAACCAACCTAGTCTGTCACCCCGTTGGAGAATAGGGAAAGTTGTGAATATGATCAGGAAGAAAGGCAACGTCCAAAGTGTTCTACATGAAGAACCCTTGTCAGTATTTCAGAGCCTGTGTACTATAAGTTGAAGGTAAGTGTTCGAAGAGCACAGTGGAAAATCCCCATCGGAGCAGAGCGGTTCACCGCCACTTATCTCATGAGGTGCTTTCTAAAGCGCTGCTTTGTCCATTTATTGCTTTCCTTAAGCATCATGCATTGTATTACATTGTACCTATCAAGTTTCTTTCTCATTCATACACGATATTGTATGTACGGTTCATTCAAAAGAAATTCCGTTTGAGATCCTTTATTTAGTGTATCAATCACACTTTATTCAGTTAGTGTATCAATCACACTTCATTTCTTTAGTGTATCAATCACACCTCATTTATTTAGTGTATCAATCACACTCTCTCGGCCTCTTAGTGTATCAATCACACTTCTTTCATTTTGTGTATCTACCACATACATTCTCGTTTTGTGTATCAATCACACTTCACTTCATTCACTTAGTGTATCAATCACACTTCATTCACTTTTGTGTATCTATCACACACATTCTCATTTTGTGTATCTACTATGCACATATTCACTTTAGTGTATCTATCACATACGTTCTCGTTTAGTGTATCAATCACACTTCATTCATTTAGTATATCAATCATACTCTGTTCACATAGTGCATCTATCACACTTTGTGTTCATTTTCAGTATATCAATCATACTCTGTTCACATAGTGCATCTATTACACTTTGTGTTCATTTTCAGTATATCAATCATACTCTGTTCACATAGTGCATCTATTACACTTTGTGTTCATTTTCAGTATATCAATCATACTCTGTTCACATAGTGCATCTATCACACTTTGTGTTCATTTTTAGTATATCAATCATACTCTGTTCACATAGTGCATCTATCACACTTCGTGTTCACATTTAGTATATCAATCATACTCTGTTCACATAGTGCATCTATCACACTTTGTGTTCATTTTCAGTATATCAATCATACTTTGTTCACTAAGTGCATCTATCACACTTCGTGTTCACATTTAGTATATCTATCATACTCCATTCACTAAGTGCATCTATCACACTTTGTGTTCACTTTTAGTATATCAATCATACTCTGTTCACATAGTGCATCTATCACACTTCGTGTTCACTTTTAGTATATCAATCATACTCTACTCACATTGTGCATCTATCACACTTTGTGTTCACCTTCAGTGTATCAATCACACTCTGTTCACTTTGTGTATCTATCATACTCCATTCACTAAGTGCATCTATCACACTTTGTGTTCACTTTTAGTGTATCAATCACACTCTGTTCACTAAGTGCATCTATCACACTTCGTGTTCACTTTTAGTATATCAATCATACTCTACTCACATTGTGCATCTATCACACTTTGTGTTCACCTTCAGTGTATCAATCACACTCTGTTCACTTTGTGTATCTATCATACTTTGCTTCACTTGGTGTATCAATCACACTTTATTCATATAGTGTATTCAGCACACTCTCTTCACTTTTGTGTATCTATCACACATGCTCGCTAAGACTGCATCATAACTGTATGAAATGTAGTTGTTGCTTTGCATTCTTGCTTAAAACTATTGCATCTATTTGCGAATACTTGCTTCGTTACAGCTTGCTGCATTTGCATGATCATTGAGTTACCTCCGGCTCTGTGCATATCATTCGCATTTTGCCCCCTTGCCTGCGGGCATGCCTGCGGGCACGTCTCTGTTTATCTTGTATGTTTGTCTAAGTCTTCGGCCTCGTCAAAAATGGGTCGTCTCTGAGCTTTGACATTCACTCCCGTCACTTATGACTTTCGAGTTCTGTCAAAGAGGGGCAACTGTGGACACCCCATTTTTGACCGACCTTAAGATTTAGACGTCACCAGTTGAGCGCTCGGTGACACTACATATTATGCTCGTTCAGAAGTCTCAGAGTCTCGGCTGTGAACCCTGCCTCCGGACTTTCGAACCCTCTTTTGTGCTTTGCCTCGGTTTGCGAACCAGGCTCAGTTTTTTCTGTTTCTTTTCCTGAGGGGAGGGAGAGGTCCCTTGGACCATCTCTCAGTGGCCGTGGGCTACGTTTTGTGGTTGTAGGCCATTTTGTCCATTTCGGAGCTCGGTTTCCGATTTTCGGAGCCGTCAGGCCGTGTGCCTCGGTTCGGGACCGTTCAACCATCTCCATTCGCTCTGATTTTTGGCATACTTCCTATTTTCTCCCTTTTGAGGGACACTGGGGTCAGAGAAACCCACTTCGTGGCCGAACGCCACTTTTAGTGCTTAGCAGCCCATTTTCGGGACCCCGAACTGCGTGTTTTGGCCCCCGAGCGTTCGTTTTGCATCGATTTTCGTTCATTTTTGGCAGGTACCTCTGTTTTATCATCAGGAAGGTCACTGGAGGGTGGGAGGCCAACAATTATCTTGGCAACCAGCTATATTCCATTTTCGCCCTCCGGCACCCGTTTTTCTCACTTCCGAGCCAATGTTGAACACCTTGGGGCCACTTTCTTCAACCCCAAACCACATATTTGTGTTGTACACACATGGGAGGATCCTAATATCATATGGCCGGCCAGAAACTCCAATTGAACCGTTTGAACCCCTCCTAAAAATGGCCTATTCTCTCTCCTGTTTTATAATTTCCAAATTCGAACCACAGGGTTGTGATGAGGGGACCTGGGAGGACACCTTTTTGTGGTGGCCGGCCAAAAAATCAACTTGACCCTTTTGACCCCTAGCCGGCCGGCTAGGGGGGGTGGCCGGCCGGCCACCTGCAACTCCAAAAGGTGGCCGGCCATGTTCCTTGCAATACACACTTTACAGCTGTATAGCTGTATCCCCCAGAAAATATCTCAATCCGGGGATATTTTTTGGGGGAAAACTTGTCTCCTTTTTCTCCCACCTTTGCCCCTCCTTTTCTCCCTTTTTTTTGTCTATATAACCAGCAGGCAGCATTGGTGAGAAGGGTTAGAAAAAATCATCTTCAAGCTTGCATGCAAAAATCCTCCTCCATCTCTCTCATTTCCTTAAAAACCTCCAAGTCCAACACCACCATTTCTTCTACACCACCAACCCCCACCCTTCCATCCTCCATTCCAGAAGTTTGAAAGGTGTTCTCCAAGGCCTAAGGGTGCTACAAACGCAAGCCAAGAGTTGCTAAAGACTTGTCTTCAAGGGTGAGTTTCATTTCCCCTCTTTTTGTTTCATTTCTTGTATCATTTATAAGCTATACATGCTTGCTGTTTTGAGCTCCGGCCCTAACTGAAAGTGGCCTTCTTTTGAGCTCTTTTTCACTTTTTCTTAAGGGCTCAACCCTGTTTGAGGCTCCCATATTGCACTTGCTTCAATATCCTCCTTGAATGCCATTTTCTTGCATGATATTTTTAGCCTATATGTGATCTGTTTTGGAGCATGATGTAAACTGCAAATAGGCTTATTTTGAGCCCCTCTTCAACATTGAAGAAGGGCTCATTACTGTTTGGGACCTCCATCTGCCACTTCATGTTATATCCCTCTTTGGTCCCCTTTTCTTTCATGCTTTGGCAGCCCATTGTGCTTCTATTTTTGGCCTTTTTACAGTACTGAAAATAGTCTTATTTTGGCCCATTATTCATGTTTCATTAAGGGTCTTTGGCTGTTTGTTGAATATTTTGCATACTTTGTGTTATAGCCACTTTTGAGCCTCATTTTGCATTACATTTCTAGCATGTTTGTATACTGATTTTGGGGCTTCCGTAAACTGTAAATATGCATATTTTTGGTCCCTCTTCAATGTTGTAGAAGGGAATTTTTCAGTTTGGGCTTTGCATATACCACTTGCTTCTTTGGCCACCTTTTGGCCCATATTCTTGCATAAGAGCTTAGACATATCTATGTTTGTTTTTGGGGTTTTTACAGTTCTGTAAAGTGGCTTATTTTGGGCCCCTCTTCAATGTTGTTGAAGGGCCCTAACCTGTTTGAGGTCAGCAGCTGTGAGTTGCTTCATAACCTCATATTTAGGGCCATTTTTGCATACTAGTTTTGCCCTATTTATGTTTGCTGTTTGGCCATGATTTGAACTGGAAAAATGCTTATTTTGGGGCTGCCTTGCTTCTGTCTTTTCATTCCTTGTACCAATTATGCATGCTTTGTATAGCTGTAAGTCATTTCATGTACCTAGTTTTGCATTTCGGGAGAGATTCAATGCATCGGGTGTCATTTCGCCTGATTTCGGGGCTGTTTTCCCCTTTATTTTGCTACTGATTTTTGCATATTTACATGTCATATTCCATGTCTTTGCCATGTCTCATTAGAGTGGCATTTCGGTGCCTGAGGGTCGGTCCTCGGTTTGCGTGCACGCGTGCACGCATTTCGAGTTGTCTTGTTTTCATCCACGGCCTCTTATGTGAGTGTGGCTGAGGCTCTCTCATGTAGGTGTAAGCCCATTATTGCATTGCATATGTCATTGCCTCGGTTTGCGTGCCCGTGTGCACGCATTTCGAGGCACTTCATTTTCATCCATCGGCCTCTTATGTAAGTGCGGCTGAGGCTCTCTCATGTTAGTATAAGTCCATGTTGCATTCTATATGCCATCTTAGCCATAGTGCATTGCGTATGCCATTGCCTCGGTTTGCGTGCTCGTGTGCACGCATTTCGAGGCACTTCATTTTCATCCATCGGCCTCTTATGTGAGTGTGGCTGAGGCTCTCTCATGTTAGTATAAGTCCATGTTGCATTCTATATGCCATCTTAGCCATATTGCATTGCGTATGCCATTGCCTCGGTTTGCGTGCCCGTGTGCACGCATTTCGAGGCACTTCATTTTCATCCATCGGCCTCTTATGTGAGTGCTGCTGAGGCTCTCTCATGTTAGTATAAGTCCATGTTGCATTCTATATGCCATTTCCATGCCATTGCATTGCATATGTCATTGCCTCGGTTTGCGTGCCCGTGTGCACGCATTTCGAGGCACTTCATTTTCATCCATCGGCCTCTTATGTGAGTGTGGCTGAGGCTCTCTCATGTTAGTATAAGTCCATGTTGCATTCTATATGCCATCTTAGCCATATTGCATTGCGTATGCCATTGCCTCGGTTTGCATGCCCGTGTGCACGCATTTCGAGACACTTCATTTTCATCCATCGGCCTCTTATGTGAGTGCGGCTGAGGCTCTCTCATGTTAGTATAAGTCCATGTTGCATTCTATATGCCATTTCCATGCCATTGCATTGCATATGTCATTGTCTCGGTTTGCGTGCCCGTGTGCACGCATTTTGAGGCACTTCATTTTCATCCATCGGCCTCTTATGTGAGTGTGGCTGAGGCTCTCTCATGTTAGTATAAGTCCATGTTGCATTCTATATGCCATTTTAGCCATATTGCATTGCGTATGCATTTCCTTGGTTTGCGTGCCCGTGTGCACGCACTTCGAGGCATCTCATTTTCATGGCATTGTGCATGCTAGGCTGTATCTTAGTTGCATTTCATGCATATCATGCATATTGCATCGTGTTCGGGATAGGAGTTAGCCCGGGCACGGGAAGCAAGGTGCGTTTCGTACTCCGAGTGACGGAATGCGTCTCAATTCCCCAGTCACCGACACTCCGGATCATCCATGATGGAGTTAGGTTCTTGTTGTGTTTACACGTGCATTCATTCCATATTGAGTTGCACATTTCGATTCCTCGGCCATCATGCATCGATATGCGTGATTGGTGGCACGAGGATCGAGGCATGCATATATTTGTGAAATACATTGCTATGCCCCTTTCCTGCTCTCTATTGCAGCAAAAATCAAGAATCAGCAACTTTCCGGAGTTTGGCGCGCATTTCAAGAAAAAGTGCAAACAGAGGCTAATCGGGGCATCGCCGTGGATTTCCGCGCAAGGCAGCCCAGACATACATCATTCATCAGAAGCAAGGCAGTCCCTGGCTTGCACGCCAGTTTTACAGCTCTCTTAGTTAATTTGTTAATTAATTAGGAATTTGTACATTATTCGGACTGTAATATTTGGACTGTAATATTCTTTTATTTGGGACTGTATTATTTATTCAGACCCTCTGCGCGAGGGCACAACTGTAATAAGTGTGCGTGAGTGTGATGTATGTCTTCCAACCCCACGTCTTTCTCCCTTTTATTTACCCGCTTTTGATGGTTAGATTAGGGCATATTTCAATTTAGCATACAGTATGACAGCATGTTTGCATCATTCATCTGTTTTGCATGCACCGGGCTCGGCGCATCATACTAACTGCATTGTATTTTCAATTCCAAGATTGAATACATGTTAGCTGTAGCATCCCATATGCCATGTTTAGAATAACCGAGCCTGCTATAGTTTGCATTTTTGCATGTGTTGCATTAGGCATTTCTGTATACTTAGGATTCATGCATGAATTTCTAATGAGCTTCTGTCTTGGCTCGGAGTACTCGGTAAGTTTCATGCTTTAGCATCCTTGCATTTGTGTGAGTGACTGCCATGATAGCATGCTTACCATGAGGCTATATGCTTATATAATATAACTGCCTGAATGCCTGTGGGTGAAGGTTGGGTTATTTGGATTGGAACAAATCATTGACTGTGAGTTTTAAGCCCACTAGATAGTGGCAAAACCATCTCTTCTAAGCCCACCTGCGGGTGGCAAAATCTGCATTTTAAGCCTACTTGCGAGTAGCAAACCATCTTTCAAATAAACAAACATGAAATGTTTTGTTCCAATTCGGGGGACCCAGTCTATACTTATATGCTGTGTGCATCACATAGTAACCTAGGCTAATAAACCGGAATAAGAACACACAATGTTTTCAAAAATAGATATCATGGTTAGTAGAGGCCGATCTTTGATCGGGCGAGCGGGGGTGCTCACGAAGTGACCTTCCCCAATCGTACCCAAGTTCCCGAGCCGAGGCAACTTTGGTGATGACGGACACGTGGCCTTTGGCACCGAGTCAGGGTTTCCTAAATTTCCCATTAAAAAAACATTTAGGTGGCGACTCTGTATCTGGCAAAGCAGTCCATGTTTGGCACTTCTTTCAAAAATCTGTTTTCTCAAAACGATTTGCCAGATTTTGGACTCTTTGGTTCAGACGTAGAACCGTGACAAATTTGAGAGTCCTGAGCTGTAGTGACCCCAAATGAACGGAACGGGAGCTCGTTCCTCCCGGGGCGTTCGGGGACGTCTACAACGCTCGAGCGCAATAAGGCCCGCTCGAGCGCCAAGACACAAGAATAAAGCACTTCCGCTTGAGTGCGAAAACCAGTCCGCTCGAGCGTAGATTTCCCCCTCCCAGAACTTATACCCAGAAGGTACTACCTGCTCGAGCGCCACCAAACCTGCTCGAGCGTAAACAAACCCGCTCGAGCGTAAAAATCACATCTGCAGAAGTTTTGCAGGAACACGAAATACTGGAGGAGTACAATCCCCGCTCGAGCACAAGGAGACCCGCTCGAACGGATCGCCTAAAAACTGAACAACAAGGAATTGAAACCAAGGCCTAACCAACCTGTAACAACCCTGCTCAAAACATCCTAAAACTAGATCAAGTGGAATTAAAGGACGACAACAAGATAGATACCACTACCAACTTCACGGAACCGAGTCCGGAATACAACAGAACAGTAAAGGGACAACCGGGATCACTATAACGGTATAGTGGTTTCTTGAATGAACTTCCATTTTTACATTTCTGCAACTTCTAGTTTTATTTTTATTTGACTTCCTTTTTAATTGAAGTTACTTTTCTACTCAACTACCTTTTTTATTTAATTTCCAAACAGATCGTTAAGGTATAGTGGTTTCTGGATTGAACTTCCATATTTAATTTTCTGCAACTTCCATTTTTATTTTTATTCAACTTCCATTTTTATTCAATTTACTTTTCTATTAAACTTCCTTTTTTATTTAATTTCCAAATAGATCGTTAAGGTATAGTGGTTTCTGGATTGAACTTCCATTTTTAATTTTATGCAACTTTCATTTTTATTTTTATTCAACTTCCATTTTTATTCAATTTACCTTTCTATTAAACTTCATTTTTTATTTAATTTCAAAATAGATCGTTAAGGTATTGTGGTTTCTGGAATGAACTTCCATATTGAATTTTCTGCAACTTTCATTTTTGTTTTTATTCAACTTCCATTTTTATTCAATTTACTTTTCTATTAAACTTACTTTTTTATTTAATTTCCAAATAGATCGCTAAGGTATAGTGGTTTCTGGATTGGACATCCATATTTAATTTTCTGCAACTTTCATTTTTATTTTTATTCAACATCCATTTTTATTCAATTTACTTTTCTATTAAACTTCCTTTTTTATTTAATTTCCAAATAGATCGTTAAGGTATAGTGGTTTCTGGATTGAACTTCCATTTTTAATTTTCTGCAACTTCCATTTTTATTTTTATTTAACTTCCTTTTTTATTCAAGTATCTTTTCTACTCAACTTCCTTTTTTATTTGATTTCCAAATAGATTGTTAAGGTATAGTGGTTTCTGGAATGAACATCCATTTTTAATTTTATGCAACTTTCATTTTTATTTTTATTCAACTTCCATTTTTATTCAATTTACTTTTCTATTAAACTTCATTTTTTATTTAATTTCCAAATAGATCGTTAAGGTATTGTGGTTTCTGAAATGAACTTCCATATTTAATTTTCTACAACTTTCATTTTTATTTTTATTCAACTTCCATTTTTATTCAATTTACTTTTCTATTAAACATCATTTTTTTATTTAATTTCCAAATAGATCGTTAAGGTATTGTGGTTTCTGGAATGAACTTCCATATTTAATTTTCTGCAACTTTCATTTTTATTTTTATTCTACTTCCATTTTTATTCAATTTACTTTTCTATTAAACTTCCTTTTTTATTTAATTTCCAAATAAATCGCTAAGTTATAGTGGTTTCTGGATTGTACATCCATATTTAATTTTCTGCATCTTTCATTTTTATTTTTATTCAACATCCATTTTTATTCAATTTACTTTTCTATTAAACTTCCTTTTTTATTTAATTTCCAAATAGATCGTTAAGGTATAGCGGTTTCTGGAATGAACTTCCATTTTTAATTTTTTGCAACTTCCATTTTTATTTTTATTTAACTTCCTTTTTTATTCAAGTATCTTTTCTACTCAACTTCCTTCTTTATTTGATTTCCAAATAGATCGTTACGGTATAGTGGTTTCTGGGTTGGACTTCCATATTTAATTTTCTGCAACTTTCATTTTTATTTTTATACAACTTCCGTTTTTATTCAATTTACTTTTCTATTGAACTTCCTTTTTTATTTAATTTCCAAATAGATCATTAAGGTATAGTGGTTTCCGGATTGAACTTCCATATTTAATTTTCTGCAACTTTCATTTTTATTTTCATTCAACTTCCATTTTTATTCAATTTACTTTTCTATTAAACTTCCTTTTTTATTTAATTTCCAAAAAGTTCGTTAAGGTATAGTGATTTCTGGATTGAACTTCCATTTTTATTTTTATGCAACTTTCATTTTTATTTTTATTGTACTTCCATTTTTATTCAATTTACTTTTCTATTAAACTTCCTTTTTTATTTAATTTCTAAATAGATCGTTAAGGTATAGGGGTTTCTTGAATGAACTTGCATTTTTAATTTTCAGCAACTTCCATTTTTATTTTTATTTAACTTCCTTTTTTATTCAAGTTTCTTTTCTACTCAACTTCCTTTTTAATTGAGTTTCCAAATAGATCGTTAAGGTATTGTGGTTTCAGGATTGCACTTCCATTTTTAATTTTATGCAACTTTCATTTTTATTTTTATTCTACTTCCATTCTAATTCAGTTTACTTTTCTATTAAACATCCTTTTTTATTTAATTTCCAAATAGATCGTTATGGTACTGTGGTTTCTGGGTTGAACTTCCATATTTAATTTTCTGCAACTTTCTTTTTTATTTTTATTCAACTTCCATTTTTATTCAATTTACTTTTCTATTAAACTTCCTTTTTTATTTAATTTCCAAATAGATCGTTAAGGTATAGTGGTTTCTGGATTGAACTTCCACTTTTAATTTTGTGCAACTTTCATTTTTATTTTTATTCAACTTCCATTTTTATTCAATTTACTTTTCTATTAAACTCCCTTTTTTATTTAATTTCCAAATAGATCGCTAAGGTATAGTGGTTTCTGGATTGAACTTCCATATTTAATTTTCTGCAATTTCATTTTTATATTTATTCAACTTCCATTTTTATTCAATCTACTTTTCTATTAAACTTCCTTTTTTATTTAATTTGCAAATCGATCGTTAAGTTATAGTGGTTTCTAGATTGAACTTCCACTTTTGGTTTTATGCAACTTTTCTTTTTAATTTTATTCTACTTCCATTTTTATTCGATTTACTTTTCTATTAAACTTTCTTTTTTATTTAATTTCCAAATAGATCGTTAAGGTATAGTGGTTTCTGGAATGAACTTCCATTTTTAATTTTCTGCAACTTCCGTTTTTATTTTTATTTAACTTCCTTTTTTATTCAAGTTTCTTTTCTACTCAACTTCCTTTTTTATTTAATTTCCAAATAGATCGTTAAGGTATAGTGGTTTTTGGATTGAACTTCCATTTTTAATTTTAGGCAACTTTTATTTTTATTTTTATTCAACTTCCATTTTTATTCTATTAAACTCCCTTTTTTATTTAATTTCAAAATAGATCATTAGGGCGTAGTGGTTTCTGGATTAAACTTCCATATTTAATTTTTTGTAACTTTCATTTTTATTTTTACTCAACTTCCATTTTTATTCAATTTAATTTTCTATTAAACTTCCTTTTTTATTTAATTTCCAAATAGATCGTTATGGTACAGTGGTTTCTGGATTGAACTTCCACTTCTAATTTTATGCAACTTTCATTTTTATTTTTATTCTACTTCCATTTTTATTCAATTTACTTTTCTATTAAATATCCTTTTTTATTTAATTTCCAAATAGATCGTTAAGGTATTGTGGTTTCTGGATTAAACTTCCATATTTAATTTTCTGCCACTTTCATTTTTATTTTTATTCAACTTTCATTTTTATTCAATTTACTTTTCTAGTAAACTTCTTTTTTTATTTAATTTCCGAATAGATCATTAAGGTATAGTGGTTTCTGGATTGAACTTCCATATCTAATTTTTTGCAGCTTTCATTTTTATTTTTATTCAACTTCCATTTTTATTCAATTTACTTTTCTGTTAAACTTCCTTTTTTATTTAATTCCAAACAGATCGTTAAGGTATAGTGGTTTCTAAATTGAACTTCCACTTTTAATTTTATGCAACTTTCATTTTTATTTTTATTCTACTTCCATTTTTATTCAGTTTACTTTTCTACTAAGCAGCCTTTTTTATTTAATTTCCAAATAGATCGTTAAGGTATTGTGGTTTATGGATTGAACTTCCATATTTAATTTGCTGCAACTTTCATTTTTATTTTTATTCAACTTCCATTTTTATTCAATTTACTTTTCTCTTAAACTTCCTTTTTTATTTAATTTCCAAATAGATCGTTAAGGTATAGTGGTTTCTGGATTGAACTTCCATTTTTAATTTTATGCAACTTTCATTTTTATTTTTATTCTACTTCCATTCTAATTCAGTTTACTTTTCTATTAAACATCTGTTTTTATTTAATTTCCAAATAGATCGTTATGATATTGTGGTTTCTGGGTTGAACTTCCATATTTAATTTTCTGCAACTTTCTTTTTTATTTTTATTCAACTTCCATTTTTATTCAATTTACTTTTCTATTAAACTTCCTTTTTTATTTAATTTCCAAATACATCGTTAAGGTATAGTGGTTTCTGGATTGAACTTCCATATTTAATTTTCTGCAACTTTCATTTTTATTTTTATTCTACTTCCATTTTTATTCAATTTACTTTTCTATTAAACTTCCTTTTTTATTTAATTTCCAAATAGATCGTTAAGGTATAGCGGTTTCTGGATTGAACTTCTACTTTTAATTTTGTGCAACTTTCATTTCTATTTTTATTTAACTTCCATTTTTATTCAATTTACTTTTCTATTAAACTTCCTTTTTTATTTAATTTCCAAATAGATCGTTAAGGTATAGTGGTTTTGTGAATGAACTTCCATTTTTAGTTTTCTGCAACTTCCTTTTTTATTGAAGTCTCATTTCTACACAACGCCCTTTTTTCTTTAATTTCCAAAAAGATGGTTAAGGTACAGTGGTTTTTGGATTGAACTTCCATTTTTAATTTTATGCGGCTTTCATTTTTATTTTTATTCAACTTCCATTTTTATTCAATTTACTTTTCTATTAAACTTGCTTTTTTATTTAATTTCAAAATTGATCGTTAAGTTATAGTGATTTTTTGGTTGAACGTCCATTTTTAATTTTATGCAACTTTCATTTTTATTTATATTCAACTTCCATTTTTATTAAATTTACTTTTCGATTAAACTTCCTTTTTTATTTAATTTCCAAATAGATCGTTAAGGTGTAGTGGTTTCTGGATTGAACTTCCATTTTTCATTTTATGCAACTTTCATTTTTATTTTTATTCAACTTCCATTTTTATTCAATTTACTTTTGTATTATACTTCCTTTTTTATTTAATTTCCAAATTGATCATTAAGGTATAGTGGTTTCTGGATTGAACTTCCATATTTAATTTTCTGCAACTTTCATTTTTATTTTTATTCAACTTCCACTTTTCTTCAATTTACTTTTCTATTAAACTTCCTTTTTTATTTAATTTCCAAATAGAACGTTAAGGTATAGTGGTTTCTGGATTGAACTTCCACTTTTAATTTTATGCAAATTTCCTTTTTATTTTTATTCTACTTCCATTTTTGTTCAATTTACTTTTCTATTAAACTTCCTTTTTTATTTAATTTCTAAATAGATCGTTGAGGTATAGTGGTTTCTTGAATGAACTTCCATTTTTAATTTTCGGCAACTTCCATTTTTATTTTTATATAACTTTCTTTTTTATTCAAGTTTCTTTTCTACTCAACTTCCATTTTTATTTAATTTCCAAATAGATCGTTAAGGTATAGTGGTTTTTGGATTGAACTTCCTTTTTTAATTTTACGCAACTTTCATTTTTATTTTTATTCAACTTCCATTTTTATTTTTATTCAACTTCCATTTTTATTCAATTTACTTTTCTATTAAACTTGCTTTTTTATTTAATTTCCAAATAGAACGTTAAGGTATAGTGGTTTACGATTGAACTTCCATTGTTAATTTTATGCAACTAACATTTTTTTTTTACTCTACTCCCATTTTAATTCAATTTACTTTCCTATTAAACTTCCTTTTTTATTTAATTTCCAAATAGATCGTTAAGGTATAGTGGTTTCTGGATTGAACTTCCATTTTTAATTTTATGCAACTTTCATTTTTATTTTTATTTTACTTCCATTTTTATTCAATTTAATTATCTATTAAACTTCCTTTTTAATTGAATTTCCAAGTAGATCGTTAAGGTATAGTGGTTTCTGGATTGAACTTCCGTTTTTAATTTTCTGCAACTTTCATTTTTATTTTTATTTAACTTCTGTTTTTATTCAAGTTTCTTTTCTACTCAACTTCCTTTTTTTTTTAATTTCCAAATAGATCGTTAAGGTATAGTGGTTTTTGAATTGAACTTCCATTTTTAATTTTATGCAACTTTCATTTTTATTTTTGTTCAACTTCCATTTTTATTCAATTTTACTTTTCCATTAAACTTCCTTTTTTATTTAATTTCCAAATAGATCGTTAAGGTAAAGTGGTTTCTGGATTGAACTTCCATATTTAATTTTCAGCAACTTTCCTTTTTATTTTTATTCAACTTCCAGTTTAATTCAATTTACTTATCTATTAAACTTCCTTTTTTATTTAATTTTCAAATTGATCGTTAAGGCATAGTGATTTCTGGGTTGAACTTCCACTTTTAATTTTATGCAACTTTCCTTTTTATTTTCATTCTACTTCCATTTTTATTCAATTTACTTTTCTATTAAACTTCCTTTCTATTTAATTTCCAAATAGATCGTTAAGGTATAGTGGTTTCTAGAATGAACTTCTATTTTTAATTTTCTGCAACTTTCATTTTTATTTTTATTTAACTTCCTTTTTTTATTCAAGTTTCTTTTCTACACAACTTGCTTTTTTATTTAATTTCCAAATAGATCGTTAAGGTATAGTGGTTTTTGAATTGAACTTCCATTTTTAATTTTATGCAACTTTTATTTTTATTCAATTTACTTTTCTATTAAACTTCCCTTTTTTATTTAATTTCCAAATAGATCATTAAGGTATAGTGGTTTCTGGATTGAACTTTCATTTTTATTTTTATTCAACTTCCATTTTTATTCAATTTAATTTTCTATTACACTTCCTTTTTTATTTAATTTCCAAATAGATCGTTAAGGTATAGTGGTTTTTTTAATGAACTTCCATTTTTAATTTTTTGCAACTTTCTTTTTTATTCAAGTTTCTTTTCTACACAACGTCATTTTTTATTTAATTTCCAAAAAGATCGTTAAGGTACAGCGGTTTTTGGATTGAAGTTCCATTTTTAATTTTATGCAACTTTCATTTTTATTTTTATTCAACTTCCATTTTTATTAAATTCACTTTTCTATTAAACTTCATTTTTTATTTAATTTCCAAATAGATCGTTAAGGTATAGTGGTTTTTGGGTTGAACGTCCATTTTTTGTTTTATGCAACTTTCATTTTTATTTATATTGAACTTCCATTTTTATTAAATTTACTTTTCTATTAAACTTCTTTTTTTATTTAATTTCCAAATAGATCATTATGGTATAGTGGTTTCTGGATTGAACTTCCATTTTTCATTTTATGCAACTTTAATTTTTATTTTTATTCAACTTCCATTTTTATTCAATTTACTTTTCTATTAAACTTCCATTTTTATTTAATTTCCAAATAGATCGTTAATGTATAGTGGTTTCTAGATTGAACTTCCATATTTAATTTTCTGCAACTTTTATTTTTATTTTTATTCTACTTCCATTTTTATTCAATTTACTTTTCTATTAAACTTCCTTTTTTATTTAATTTCCAAATTGATCGTTAAGGTATAGTGGTTTCTAGATTGAACTTCCACTTTTAATTTTATGCAACTTTCCTTTTTATTTTTATTCTACTTCCATTTTTATTCAATTTACTTTTCTATTAAACTTCCTTTTTTATTTAATTTCCAAATTGATCGTTAAGGTATAGTGGTTTCTAGATTGAACTTCCACTTTTAATTTTATGCAACTTTCCTTTTTATTTTTATTCTACTTCCATTTTTATTCAATTTACTTTTCTATTAAACTTCCTTTTTTATTTAATTTCTAAATAGATCGTTAAGGTATAGTGATTTCTTGAATGAACTTCCATTTTTAATTTTCTGCCACTTCCATTTTTATTTTTATTTAACTTCCTTTTTTATTCAAGTTTCTTTTCTACTCAACTTCCTTTTTTAATTTTACGCAACTTTCATTTTTATTTTTATTCAACTTCCATTTTTATTCAGTTTACTTTTCTAATAAACTTCATTTTTTATTTAATTTCCAAATTGAACGTTAAGGTATAGTGGTTTCTGGATTGAACTTCCATTTTTAATTTTATGCAACTATCATTTTTTTTTTTTTACTCTACTTCCATTTTAATTCAATTTACTTTCCTATTAAACTTCCTTTTTTATTTAATTTCCAAGTAGATCGTTAAGGTATAGTGGTTTCTGGATTGAACATCCATTTTTAATTTTATGCGACTTTCATTTTTATTTTTATTCTACTTCCATTTTTATTCAATTTAATTTTCTATTAAACTTCCTTTTTTATTTAATTTCCAAGTAGATCGTTAAGGTATAGTGGTTTCTGGATTGAACTTCGATTTTTAATTTTCTGCAACTTTCCTTTTTATTTTTATTTAACTTCCGCTTTTATTCAAGTTTCTTTTCTACTCAACTTCCTTTTTTATTTAATTTCGAAATAGATCGTTAAGGTATAGTGGTTTTTGGATTGAACTTCCATTTTTAATTTTATGCAACTTTCATTTTTATTTTAATTCAACTTCCTTTTTTATTTAATTTCCAAATAGATCGTTAAGGTAAAGTGGTTTTTGGATTGAACTTCCACTTTTAATTTGATGCTACTTTCCTTTTTATTTTCATTCTACTTCCATTTTTATTCTATTTACTTTTCTATTAAACTTCCTTTTTTATTTAATTTCCAAATAGATCGTTAAGGTATAGTGGTTTCTAGAATGAACTTCCATTTTTAATTTTCTGCAACTTTCATTTTTATTTTTATTTAACTTCCTTTTTTATTCAAGTTTCTTTTCTACTCACCTTCCTTTTTTATTTAATTTCGAAATAGATCGTTAAGGTATAGTGGTTTTTGGATTGAACTTCTATTTTTAATTTTATGCAACTTTCATTTTTATTTTAATTCAACTTCCTTTTTTATTTAATTTCCAAATAGATCGTTAAGGTAAAGTGGTTTCTGGATTGAACTTCCACTTTTAATTTGATGCTACTTTCCTTTTTATTTTCATTCTACTTCCATTTTTATTCTATTTACTTTTCTATTAAACTTCCTTTTTTATTTAATTTCCAAATAGATCGTTAAGGTATAGTGGTTTCTAGAATGAACTTCCATTTTTAATTTTCTGCAACTTTCATTTTTATTTTTATTTAACTTCCTTTTTTATTCAAGTTTCTTTTCTACTCACCTTCCTTTTTTATTTAATTTCCAAATAGGTCGTTAAGGTATAGTGGTTTTTGGATTGAACTTCTATTTTTAATTTTATGCAACTTTTATTTTTATTCAATTTACTTTTCTATTGAACTTCATTTTTTATTTAATTTCCAAATAGATCATTAATGTATAGTGGTTTCTGGATTGAACTTTCATTTTTATTTTCTTTCAACTTCCATTTTTATTCAATTTAATTTTCTATTAAACTTCCTTTTTTATTTAATTTCCAAATAGATCGTTAAGGTGTAGTGGTTTTTTGAATGAACTTCTGTAACGTCCTCAAAATAATAACATTAAACCCATCAAATAAGACATGCATTGACATATAAACTAACCACATTGTTTTATTCATTAGAGTTTCATTACAAAAGTATTACATGTTAACAACAAAAGCGAAATGCCCTACGGGCTAACAGCTTTCCAAGTTAACACTTGGTTACAACAAAAGAGTACTAACTCGTTACACATTAAGCCCTTGGCTTGAATTTACATGTAATACATCAAAATAGAACGACAAAATATGTCCGCCTCTAGCCTCCCAAGCTATGTCCTTGGAGGTGGCATGCTACCTGTATCTGAAAATGATATTCCCATATAGGGTGAGCCACAGCCCAGTAGAAATACACTAAACCAACCATGAACAATGACTAAAAGATTAGCAATTGATAGATGGCCAACCCTGATACATTCACATAAATCACATATTTATGTCATACAACTTATTAGTCCAAGTTACCTTTCATTTTCCCTTTTTCAACAGATAAGCATGTTAGCTCTATCATCATTTCAACAGATATGTATAAAAACTATATCCCACATTCACAGATAAGCATATAAGCTATATCCACATTCCCAACAGACATGTATAACAACAATATCCCACACTCACAGATAAGCATATAAGCTGTATCCACATTTCACAAAGATAAGCATATGAGCTCTATCTTCACTTCTCTAGACAAGCATATGAGCTGTATCTACGGAGTTCATCCCCTATCTTCTCCCAACACTATCCGGTTTAGAGGTACATCCCCTATCTTCCCCTAAACCGCGGAGTACATCCCCCATCTCCTCCTCTACACATAACGTATACAAACACATTGGTTCTATATACGTTCACTCAATACATACAGTTAATGTATTCTATCAACCGTCAAATTCCATGACACATTTCATTGATTAGTTTCCGTTTGCCTAATCATCATGCATTGTCTACAACAATCACGACTATCCTCCACCGATAGCCCAAAGCAGTTATTTCTAAACAGAAAATAAATGCACAAATGGATATTCAATCAACATTTCATTTCCTCACTTCTCCCAATTAATTATCCCAATTAACCCAACAATGTAATTAGATCAATTCCCATAATTAACATTACAACCCTTAGGTCCCATTTTCATCAATGATTCAACATTTATTCCCTTTCTCTATTCCAAACATGCATCTAGGTTTATTATAAATAAAACCCCAACTTTTGTAAAATTACACAAAAGCCCCAAACTTTCACAAAATTACCAAACCAAGCCCAACATCTCAAAATACTAAAATTTAAAGACAAAGTCCATAGAGAGGAGTAGGGTATCCCTACCTCGAAGTTTGAGCCAAAAAGGAGATGAAGACTCGAAGATCAACGTGCTCCAAATCCAAAATTTTTCAGATTAAATCGAAGCTCTCAACGCCCTCTATCTTTTTAACAAAGGCCCTAGGCTAGATTCACACTTTAGGGAGATCAATTCTTAGAGAGAGTGTAAGTTTAGAGAGAGAGTGTCTCGGATCTAGGGTTTGAAAGAAAAAGAAAATGAAAAACTGAAGTTCAAAAACGCTACTGTCCGCTGATATAAAACACGCTCGCTCGAGCGAAGCTTTTGTCGCTCGAGCGACCAGACACAGAAAACTCTCGCTCGAGCCAAGAAGTTCTCGCTCGAGCCAAAAACTCAGAAGTGCGCTCGAGCGAAAGAATGCTCGCTCGAGCCAACAACTCAAACCCTCAGGTCTGCAACCAGCACGCTCGAGCGACAGACCTCTCGCTCGAGCAAAGAACAAACCCAGACCGCTCGAGCGAAGGAAGCTCGCTCGAGCCAAGAAAGGCAACTCTCAGGTCCAGAACCAGACACAATCGCTCGCTCGCGAAACCACTCTGGCTCGATCCACCAGACACGAACTCAACTCTCGCTCGAGCGACAAACTCCTCGCTCGAGCGAAGGTCCAAAAATCTGGGCAGCAGCACTAGGCTCCCAAACACAACCAACCTATAACAAACCTGCCCAACACATCCTATAACTCAATATACAAAGTAAAAAGGATGCAAACAAGATAATAAACAACTACCAACATCCACGGACACATGTCCGGATCACTATACAACAAGGGTAAACCCGAGATCGCTGTAACCTCCCCCCCTTAAAGAATTTCGTCCCCGAAATTAAACACAAGTTTTCAAAAACAGGTTTTCCTCCATTTTAGACAATGATACATTTCAATATTCAACAATTCGACCCATTACCGGTCATGCCATCCCTTTAACAAGAGACATTTCACAATATGTACTTTCAACATGCATCAACATTATGCATTATCTTTCCAATTTCAACAATATATTTAACATATATAATGTCACATTCAACTTCCATATGAGGCAAGTTCCAAAACATACTTCCAATAACCAAAACATTTTCAATGTTTCACAACTAAAGACATATATAAAAGCTCTTAAGTTCAACAAAATTTAACTACAAGATTACATATCAACAAACAAGTCCGGATATTTCTCATGGACTTCCAACTCTTGTTCCCAAGTGGCTTCCTCCACTCCGTGATGTTTCCACAAGACTTTCACCAAAGGAATGGTCTTGCCACGCAGGACCTGATCCCGCCTATCCAAGACCCGAACCGGTCTCTCCTCATACGAGGCATCCTCATCTACCTCTAAATTGGTCCAATCCAACACATGTGATGGATCTGGCTCATACTTCCGAAGCATACTCACATGAAACACGTCATGCACTCCGGACAACTGCGGCGGTAAGGCTAACCGATAAGCAACCTCGCCAATCCTCTCAAGGATCTCAAAAGGACCAATAAATCGAGGGGATAACTTCCCACTCTTCCCAAACCTCATCAAACCTCGCCTAGGTGATATCTTCAGAAAGACATGATCACCTACCTCAAACGCCAAAGGCCTCCTCCTACGATCAGCATAAGATTTCTGACGACTCTGGGCTGTAACAAGCCTCCTACGGATAAGCTCAACTTTCTCCGTCGTCTCCCTAACCAACTCCGGACCCAACAAAGGTGTATCACCCACCTCGGCCCAACACACTGGAGACCTACACGGTCGGCCATACAAGGCCTCAAACGGTGCCATACCGATGCTAGACTGAAAACTGTTGTTGTAGGCAAACTCTACCAAAGGTAAGTGCCTCTCCTACGTCCCACTGAAGTCCAGGACACAACCCCGAAGCATATCCTCGAGGATCTGAATAGTACGCTCGGACTGCCCGTCAGTCTGAGGATGATAGGCCGTACTAAAGGTCAACTTAGTGCCCAAGGCACTCTGCAAACTCTGCCACAACCTGGCGGTAAAACGAGGATCTCTATCAGAGACGATCGTCACTGGGACCCCGTGCAACCTCACTATGTCCCGAATATACAAGTCGGCAAGATGATCTACCGAATCTCTCACGCGCATAGGAATAAAGTGCGCTGACTTAGTCAACAGGTCTACAACCACCCAAATAGCATCACTACCCTGCTGAGTCCTCGGAAGACCTACAACGAAGTCCATAGTGACATGCTCCCACTTCCACTCGGCAATAGGCAAGGGTTGCAACAAACCCGCTGGCCTCTGATGCTCAGCCTTCACTTGCTGCCAAGTAAGGCACTTCGATACGAAAACAGCCACATCTCTCTTCATACCCCGCCACCAAAACTGGCGACCCAAATCCTGATACATCTTAGTACCTCCCGGATGCACCGCAAGGCGCGAATGGTGAAACTCTCGGAGTACTTCCTCTCGGCAAGACTCCGGTACAAACAGACGGTCTCGGTATCTCACACTCAGGTCGGGATACACCGTCAAACCCTTCTCAACCTTCCCACTGGAGATCTTCTCTCGGAGGGATTCTACCTCAAGGTCACCTCTCTGTGCCTCTAACACTCTAGTCACAAGCGTAGGCTGCGCAACAACAGAAAACAAGGCCGCAGCCTCAACAGATTCGCCCAGTAGCAAATCAAACTCGCCAAGTGCCCCCAACATCTCCCATTCCCGGATGGCTATACAAGCTACATCACTAATGGATTTTCTACTAAGGGCATCGGCCACAACATTGGCCTTTCCCGGATGATAATGCAACTCAAAATCATAATCCTCGATGAACTCCATCCATCTCCTCTGCCTCAAATTCAAGTCTCTCTGTGTAAACAGATACTTCAAACTCTTGTGGTCCGAGAACACCTCAAACTTCTCACCATAAAGGTAGTGCCTCCAGATTTTCAAGGCAAAGATCACTGCTGCTAACTCTAGGTCGTGTGTGGGGTAATTCTTCTCGTGTATTTTCAACTGACGTGAGCCATAAGCTACCACTTTCCCCTCTTGCATCAACACACAACCCAAACCTTCTCGTGATGCATCACAATAAACCGCATAACCCAACCCTCTCTCCGGAATAATCAACACCGGAGCGGTGGTCAATCTAACTTTCAGCTCTTGGAACGACTTTTCACAAGTCTCACTCCACACAAACTTGACTCCCTTCCGAGTCAGTCTAGTCAACGATGACGCTAACCTGGAGAAATCTTTCACAAACTGACGGTAATACCCAGCTAATCCCAGAAAACTGCGGATCTCAAACACACTCTTAGGCTGTGCCCAATCTTACACTGCCTCGACCTTGGATGTATCAACAGACACCCCTTCCCCGGATACCACGTGGCCTAAGAATTTGACTTCCCTCAGCCAGAACTCACACTTCCCAAACTTGGCATACAGCCTATGGGCTCTAAGTAACTCAAGCACCACTCTCAAGTGTGCCTCGTGCTCCTCCTCAGAAGGTGAATAGATAAGAATGTCGTCCACAAAAACGACTACAAACTGATCTAAGAATTCCCGGAAGATCCGGTTCATCAAGTCCATAAAGACTGCCGGTGCATTGGTAAGCCCGAATGGCATCACTAGAAACTCGTAATGGCCATACCGCGTACGGAATGCCGTCTTAGGAATATCTTCCTCCCTAACCCTCAACTGGTGGTAACCCGATCTCAAGTCTATTTTAGAGAAACAACGGGAACCCTTCAACTGGTCAAACAAATCATCTATATGGGGCATAGGGTACTTATTCTTAACCGTAGCTCGATTCAACTTCCGGTAGTCTATACACAATCTCAAGGCACCATCTTTCTTTTTAACAAAGAGGGCCGGTGCTCCCCACGGTGAAACACTAGGGCGAACAAAACCCTTATCTAGCAATTCCTGGAGCTGAACTTTCAACTCAACCAACTCTGCTGGAGCAAAACGGTAAGGTGCCATAGAAATCGGCGCTGTGCCGGGCACTAGATCAATAGAGAACTCTATCTCTCGGTGAGGTGGCAAACTAACAAGATCTTCGGGAAAGACATCCGAATACTCACAAACCACCCTCGGCAACACAAGCTGGGTCTCACCACTCTCACCACTCTCAAAGCTGGCAAGTAGACTACTAAGCTCACTTTGCCCTCGCGAATCATACCCCGGTGGCAACACACAACCAACCCGGTCTCCCAAGAAATGGAACCACTCCCCGCTCAAGGTACATAACGTGACCCTCTGGCGGTAGCAATCGATAACAACCCGGTATGACGATAGCCAGTCCATACCCAAAATAACATCAAAGCCCTTCATGGGCATGACAACAAACGGAGAAGGAAGCCTATAGTCGGCGACCTCTATATCACAGCCTCTAACACCCTGTTTCAGAATCAACTCACCACCCAAAGGCGATACCACACAAATAGGAGATGCTAACTGTGCTAACTCCAATTCCAAAACAGATGCAAATGCAGCAGATACAAAAGAATGAGATGCACCCGTGTCTATCAACACATTAGCAACCGAGTTGCAAAACAGAAAAGTACCTCTCACTACAGATGGAGCCGGTACTAAATCCTGCGCGATAACAGCATACACGCGCCCCGTAGGCCCCTAGTCTACCTGCTCACCTCTAGGAGCAAAAGACTGCTGCATAGACTGGGATGACGAAGCTCCCGGATTGGCCCTCGAGGTCTGCACAGACTGAGCTGGCTGAAAACCCTGCGTCTGCCTAGAACCAGACGCTCCCGAAGTGGCACTCAACTGCGGGCAAAACCTCTTTAGGTGCCCAGGCTGTCCACACTGATAACAAGACAAGGGCTGCCCCCTGCCCAAACTCTGACTCTGCGGTCTAGCTGAAGAAGAAGCAGCTCTCTGACCCCCACCCTTCTGCGGGCAAACTGAAACCTTGTGACCCAGCTGGCCACACTTGTAACAAGAAAACTCCCCCTGATTGCCTCTCCCCGAGCCTGCACTCGGCACTGGAAAGGTCGATCTAGAAACTGCTCCCTGAGACTGCTGAGGGTTATAACCCCTCTGCCTCCTGCCATCACTCTGACCATCCTGGCTCCTCTTGGAGCCCCTCTGTTCTTCCTCCTCTTCCTGCATCATAATTTCCATATGAGCAGCAGCATCTACCAGGTGTCTATACTCTCGAATGTAAGACCCACCAACTCTCAACTTGAGGCCCCGCCTCAACTTCCGCTCAAACTCAAAGCAACGGCGTTCCTCAGACGCTACCAGTTCCGGTGCAAACCTGGACAGACTGGTAAAAGTAGCCTCAAACTCGGCCACTGACAAGCCCTGCTGTTTAACCCGGCTAAACTGGTCCCTCAGCTTCTCCCTAGCTGCTGCAGACAAAAACCTCTCCTGAAAAGCATTCACAAACGCCTCCCAAGTACCACCAACACGAGCCTTCTCGTACTTCCACCATTGACCCGCATCTCCCTTCAGTTGGAAGGATGCCAAGGTCACTTTCAGTGCTCCGTCCTCGATGCCAAGCATCTCGAACGTCTTACTCATTCGCTCTAGCCACTCATCAGCCTTCAGTGGCTCCTTCGGATCCCCAACAAACTCATCCGGATTTGACCGGAAAAACTCCCTCTTCAAGAAGGAAGGCCCTGCCTCCGCTGCCTGATTCCCAGCTCTAAGAATACCCAAAGCTCCTGCTATCTCTCTGGCCAAGGCACCCATAGCCTGCTGACCCGCTGGCTCGGCCACATTGGCCTGGCCAACTCCCTCCTGTACTGCCGGAACCTCCTCCGGTAACGGTACTTCCTGCCTCGCAGGTCTACCACGCCTAGCACCTCTTCCTCGTCCTGACATCCTAATAAAGGTAACACAGAACGTTAGCACATTCATAAATGTGTCGAAACTAAACACTCACATCCTAATGCATGGACAACTATAATTCACTCCACATAAGCACATAAACACATAAGCACTTACGAATTTCATTTCCGGATAATGATAGTCCCGAGGCGTTACTGGAGTTCCAGTTAGAAACAGCATTGATCAAGTGCTTTTCCAACAAGACTCCCAGAAACCCAAGGATCCAATCAACATCCTAGAAATTAAATCCCATACCCACATAGTCACATAAGCATGTTATCAATTAAGCACAAAGCATAAGACACTACTTCTAAGTCTCTATCAAGCGAGACAAACCCATTGTGATACTAATCACTTCCCACGTACCCAAAGTATTCGAACCCGGTACGCTCTGATACCAAGTTGTAACGTCCTCAAAATAATAACATTAAACCCATCAAATAAGACATGCATTGACATATAAACTAACTATATTCTTTTATTCATTAGAGTTTCATTACAAAAGTATTACATGTTAACAACAAAAGCAAAATGCCCTACGGGCTTACAGCTTTCCAAGTTAACACTTGGTTACAACAAAAGAGTACTAACTCGTTACACATTAAGCCCTTGGCTTGAATTTACATGTAATACATCAAAATAGAACGACAAAATATGTCCGCCTCTAGCCTCCCAAGCTATGTCCTTGGAGGTGGCATGCTACCTGTACCTGAAAATGATATTCCCATATAGGGTGAGCCACAGCCCAGTAGAAATACACTAAACCAACCATGAACAATGACTAAAAGATTAGCAATTGATAGATGGCCAACCCTGATACATTCACATAAATCACATATTTATGTCATACAACTTATTAGTCCAAGTTACCTTTCATTTTCCCTTTTTCAACAGATAAGCATGTTAGCTCTATCATCATTTCAACAGATATGTATAAAAACTATATCCCACATTCACAGATAAGCATATAAGCTATATCCACATTCCCAACAGACATGTATAACAACAATATCCCACACTCACAGATAAGCATATAAGCTGTATCCACATTTCACAAAGATAAGCATATGAGCTCTATCTTCACTTCTCTAGACAAGCAAATGAGCTGTATCTACGGAGTTCATCCCCTATCTTCTCCCAACACTATCCGGTTTAGAGGTACATCCCCTATCTTCCCCTAAACCGCGGAGTACATCCCCCATCTCCTCCTCTACACATAACGTATACAAACACATTGGTTCTATATACGTTCACTCAATACATACAGTTAATGTATTCTATCAACCGTCAAATTCCATGACACATTTCATTGATTAGTTTCCGTTTGCCTAATCATCATGCATTGTCTACAACAATCACGACTATCCTCCACCGATAGCCCAAAGCAGTTATTTCTAAACAGAAAATAAATGCACAAATGGATATTCAATCAACATTTCATTTCCTCACTTCTCCCAATTAATTATCCCAATTAACCCAACAATGTAATTAGATCAATTCCCATAATTAACATTACAACCCTTAGGTCCCATTTTCATCAATGATTCAACATTTATTCCCTTTCTCTATTCCAAACATGCATCTAGGTTTATTATAAATAAAACCCCAACTTTTGTAAAATTACACAAAAGCCCCAAACTTTCACAAAATTACCAAACCAAGCCCAACATCTCAAAATACTAAAATTTAAAGACAAAGTCCATAGAGAGGAGTAGGGTATCCCTACCTCGAAGTTTGAGCCAAAAAGGAGATGAAGACTCGAAGATCAACGTGCTCCAAATCCAAAATTTTTCAGATTAAATCGAAGCTCTCAACGCCCTCTATCTTTTTAACAAAGGCCCTAGGCTAGATTCACACTCTAGGGAGATCAATTCTTAGAGAGAGTGTAAGTTTAGAGAGAGAGTGTCTCGGATCTAGGGTTTGAAAGAAAAAGAAAATGAAAAACTGAAGTTCAAAAACGCTACTGTCCGCTGATATAAAACACGCTCGCTCGAGCGAAGCTTTTGTCGCTCGAGCGACCAGACACAGAAAACTCTCGCTCGAGCCAAGAAGTTCTCGCTCGAGCCAAAAACTCAGAAGTGCGCTCGAGCGAAAGAATGCTCGGTCGAGCCAACAACTCAAACCCTCAGGTCTGCAACCAGCACGCTCGAGCGACAGACCTCTCGCTCGAGCAAAGAACAAACCCAGACCGCTCGAGCGAAGGAAGCTCGCTCGAGCCAAGAAAGGCAACTCTCAGGTCCAGAACCAGACACAATCGCTTGCTCGAGCGAAACCACTCTGGCTCGATCCACCAGAAACGAACTCAACTCTCGCTCGAGCGACAAACTCCTCGCTCGAGCGAAGGTCCAAAAATCTGGGCAGCAGCACTAGGCTCCCAAACACAACCAACCTGTAACAAACCTGCCCAACACATCCTATAACTCAATATACAAAGTAAAAAGGATGCAAACAAGATAATAAACAACTACCAACATCCACGGACACATGTCCGGATCACTGTACAACAAGGGTAAACCCGGGATCGCTATAACTTCCATTTTTAATTTTCTGCAACTTCCAGTTTTATTTTTATTTAAGTTCCTTTTTTATTCAAGTATAGTGGTTTCTTGAATGAACTGCCATTTTTAATTTTCTGCAACTTCCATTTTTATTCAATTTTCTTTTCTTTAAAACTTCCTTTTTTATTTAATTTCCAATAGATCGTTAAGGTATAGTGGTTTCTTGAATGAACTGCCATTTTTAATTTTCTGCAACTTCCATTTTTATTCAATTTTCTTTTCTTTTAAACTTCCTTTTTTATTTAATTTCCAATAGATCGTTAAGGTATAGTGGTTTCTGGATTGAACTTCCACTTTTAATTTTATGTAACTTTCCTTTTTATTTTTATTCTACTTCCATTTTTGTTCAATTTACTTTTCTATTAAACATCCTTTTTTATTTAATTTCCAAATAGATCGTTAAGGTATAGTGGTTTCTTGAATGAATTTCCATTTTTAATTTTCTGCAACTTCCAGTTTTATTTTTATTTAGCTTCCTTTTTGATTCAAGTTTCTTTTCTACTCAACTTCCTTTTTTATTTAATTTCCAAATAGATCGTTAAGGTATAGTGGTTTTTGGATTGAACTTCCATTTTTAATTTTATGAAACTTTCATTTTATTTTTATTCAACTTCCATTTTTATTTAATTTACTTTTCTTTTAAACTTTCTTTTTTATTTAATTTCCAAATAGATCGTTAAGGTGTAGTGGTTTCTGGATTGAACTTCCATTTTTAATTTTATGCAACTTTCATTTTTATTTTTACTCTACTTCCATTTTTAGTCAATTTACTTTTCTATTAAACTTCTTTTTTTATTTAACTTCCATATAGATCGTTAAGGTATAGTGGTTTTTTGAATAAACATCCAATTTTATTTTTATTTAACTTCCTTTTCTGTTCAAGTTTCTTTTCTACTCAACTTCCTTTTTTATTCAATTTCCAATTAGATCGTTAAGGTATAGAGGTGTTTGGTTTGAACTTCCATTTTTAATTTTATGCAACTTTCATTTTTTATTTTTATTCAACTTCCATTTTTATTCAATTTACTTTCCCATTAAACTTCCTTTTTTATTTAATTTCCAAATAGATCGTTAAGGTATAGTGGTTTCTGGATTGAACTTCCATTTTTAATTTTATGCAACTTTAATTTTTATTTTTATTCTACTTCCATTTTAATTCAATTTACTTTCCTGTTAAACTTCCTTTTTTATTTAATTTCCAAATAGATCGTTAAGGTATAGTGGTTTCTGGATTGAACTTCCATATTTAATTTTCTGCAACTTTCATTTTTATTTTTATTTAACTTCCTTTTTCATTCAAATTTCATTCCTACTCAACTTCCTTTTTTGTTTAATTTCAAAATAGATCGTTAAGGTATAGTGGTTTTTGGATTGAACTTTCATTTTTTATTTTATGCAACTTTCATTTTTATTTTTATTCAACTTCCATTTTTATTCAATTTACTTTTCTATTAAACTTCCTTTTTTATTTAATTTCCAAATAGATCGTTAAGGTATAGTGGTTTCTGTATTGAACTTCTATTTTTAATTTTATGCAACTTTCATTTTTATTTTTATTCAACTTCCATTTTTATTCAATTTACTTTTCTATTAAACTTCCTTTTTTATTTAATTTCCAAATAGAACGTTAAGGTATAGTGGTTTCTAGATTGAACTTTCACTTTTAATTTTATGCAACTTTCCTTTTTATTTTTATTCTACTTCCATTTTTATTCAATTTACTTTCCTATTAAACATCCTTTTTTATTTAATATCCAAATAGATCGTTAAGGTATAGTAGTTTCTTGAATGAACATCCATTTTTAATTTTCTGCGACTTCCAGTTTTATTTTTATTTAACTTCCTTTTTTATTCAAGTTTCTTTTCTACTCAACTTCCTTTTTTACTTAATTTTCAAATAGATCGTTAAGGTATAGGGGTTTCTGGATTGAACTTCCATTTTTAATTTTATGCAACTTTCATTTTTATTTTTATTCAACTTCCATTTTTATTCAATTTACTTTTCTTTTAAACTTCCTTTTTCATTTAATTTCCAAATAGATCGTTAAGGTGTAGTGGTTTCTGGATTGAACTTCCATTTTTAATTTTATGCAACTTCCATTTTTATTTTTACTCTGCTTCCATTTTTAGTCAATTTACTTTTCTATCAAACTTCTTTTTTTAATTAATTTCCATATAGATCGTTAAGGTATAGTGGTTTCTTGAATGAACTTCCAATTTTATTTTTATTTAACTTCCTTTTCTATTCTAGTTTCTTTTCTACTCAACTTCCGTTTTTATCTAATTTCCAAATAGATCGTTAAGGTATAGTAGTTTTTGGATTGAACTTCCTTTTTTAATTTTATGCAACTTTTATTATTATTTTTATTCAACTTTCATTTTTATTCAATTTACTTTTCTATTAAACTTCCTTTTTTATTTAATTTCCAAATAGATCGTTAAGGTATAGTGGTTTCTGGATTGAACTTCCATTTTTAATTTTATGCAACTTTCATTTTTGTTTTTATTCTACTTCCTTTTTAATTCAATTTACTTTCCCATTAAACTTCCTTTTTTATTTAATTTCCAAATAGATCGTTAAAGTATAGTGGTTTCTGGATTGAACTTCCATTTTTAATTTTACGCAAGTTTCATTTTTATTTTTATTCAACTTCCATTTTTATTCAATTTACTTTTCTATTAAACTTCCTTTTTTATTTAATTTCCAAATAGATCGTTAAGGTATAGTGCATTCTTGAATGAACTGCCATTTTTAATTTTCTGCAACTTCCATTTTTATTCAATTTTCTTTTCTTTTAAACTTCCTTTTTTATTTAATTTCCAATAGATCGTTAAGGTATAGTGGTTTCTGGATTGAACTTCCACTTTTAATTTTATGTAACTTTCCTTTTTATTTTTATTCTACTTCCATTTTTGTTCAATTTACTTTTCTATTAAACATCCTTTTTTATTTAATTTCCAAATAGATCGTTAAGGTATAGTGGTTTCTTGATTGAATTTCCATTTTTAATTTTCTGCAACTTCCAGTTTTATTTTTATTTAGCTTCCTTTTTTATTCAAGTTTCTTTTCTACTCAACTTCCTTTTTTATTTAATTTGCAAATAGATCGTTAAGGTATAGTGGTTTTTGGATTGAACTTCCATTTTTAATTTTATGGAACTTTCATTTTATTTTTATTCAACTTCCATTTTTATTTAATTTACTTTTCTTTTAAACTTTCTTTTTTATTTAATTTCCACATAGATCGTTAAGGTGTAGTGGTTTCTGGATTGAACTTCCATTTTTAATTTTATGCAACTTTCATTTTTATTTTTACTCTACTTCCATTTTTAGTCAATTTACTTTTCTATTAAACTTCCTTTTTTATTTAACTTCCATATAGATCGTTAAGGTATAGTGGTTTTTTGAATGAACTTCCAATTTTATTTTTATTTAACTTCCTTTTCTGTTCAAGTTTCTTTTCTACTCAACTTCCTTTTTTATTTAATTTCCAATTAGATCGTTAAGGTATAGAGGTGTTTGGTTTGAACTTCCATTTTTAATTTTATGCAACTTTCATTTTTATTTTTATTCAACTTCCATTTTTATTCAATTTATTTTCCCATTAAACTTCCTTTTTTATTTAATTTCCAAATAGATCGTTAAGGTATAGTGGTTTCTGGATTGAACTTCCATTTTTAATTTTATGCAACTTTCATTTTTATTTTTATTCTACTTCCATTTTAATTCAATTTACTTTCCTGTTAAACTTCCTTTTTTATTTAATTTCCAAATAGATCGTGAAGGTATAGTGGTTTCTGGATTGAACTTCCATATTTAATTTTCTGCAACTTTCATTTTTATTTTTATTTAACTTCCTTTTTCATTCAAGTTTCTTTCTACTCAACTTCCTTTTTTGTTTAATTTCAAAATAGATCGTTAAGGTATAGTGGTTTTTGGATTGAACTTTCATTTTTTATTTTATGCAACTTTCATTTTATTTTTATACAACTTCCATTTTTATTCAATTTACTTTTCTATTAAACTTCCTTTTTTATTTAATTTCCAAATAGATCGTTAAGGTATAGTGGTTTCTGTATTGAACTTCTATTTTTAATTTTATGCAACTTTCATTTTTATTTTTATTCTACTTCCATTTTAATTCAATTTACTTTCCTATTAAACTTCATTTTTTATTTAATTTCCAAGTAGATCGTTAAGGTATAGTGGTTTTTGCATTGAATTTTCATTTTTAATTTTATGCAACGTTCATTTTTATTTTTATACTACTTCCATTTTTAATCAATTTACTTTTCTGTTAAACTTCCTTTTTTATTTAATTTCGAAATAGATCGTTAAGGTATAGTGGTTTCTGGATTGAACTTCCATTTTTAATTTTACACAACTTTCATTTTTATTTTTATGCTACTTCCATTTTAATTCAATTTACTTTCCTATTAAACTTCCTTTTTTATTTCATTTCCAAGTAGATCGTTAAGGTATAGTGGTTTCTGAAATGAACTTCCTTTTTTAATTTTCTGCCACTTCCATTTTTATTTTTGTTTAACTTCCTTTTTTATTCAAGTTTTTTTTCTACTCAACTTCCTTTTTTATTTAATTTCCAAATAGATCGTTAAGGTATAGTGGTTTTTGGATTGAACATCCATTTTTAATTTTATGCAACTTTCATTTTTATTTTTATTCAACTTCCATTTTTATTCAATTAACTTTTCTATAAAACTTCCTTTTTTATTTAATTTCAAATAGATCGTTAAGGTATAGTGGTTTCTAGATTGAACTTTCACTTTTAATTTTATGCAACTTTCCTTTTTATTTTTATTCTACTTCCATTTTTATTCAATTTACTTTCCTATTAAACATCCTTTTTTATTTAATATCCAAATAGATCGTTAAGGTATAGTGGTTTCTTGAATGAACATCCATTTTTAATTTTCTGCAACTTCCAGTTTTATTTTTATTTAACTTCCTGTTTTATTCAAGTTTCTTTTCTACTCAACTTCCTTTTTTATTTAATTTCCAAATAGATCGTTAATGTATAGGGGTTTCTGGATTGAACTTTCATTTTTAATTTTATGCAACTTTCATTTTTATTTTTATTCAACTTCCATTTTTATTCAATTTACTTTTCTTTTAAACTTTCTTTTTTATTTAATTTCCAAATAGATCGTTAAGGTGTAGTGGTTTCTGGATTGAACTTCCATTTTTAATTTTATGCAACTTCCATTTTTATTTTTACTCTACTTCCATTTTTAGTCAATTTACTTTTCTATCAAACTTCTTTTTTTAATTAATTTCCATATAGATCGTTAAGGTATAGTGGTTTTTTGAATGAACTTCCAATTTTATTTTTATTTAACTTCCTTTTCTATTCGAGTTTCTTTTCTACTCAACTTCCGTTTTTATCTAATTTCCAAATAGATCGTTAAGGTATAGTAGTTTTTGGATTGAACTTCCATTTTTAATTTTATGCAACTTTCATTATTATTTTTATTCAACTTTCATTTTTATTCAATTTACTTTTCTATTAAACTTCCTTTTTTATTTAATTTCTAAATAGATCGTTAAGGTATAGTGGTTTCTGGATTGAACTTCCATTTTTAATTTTATGCAACTTTCATTTTTGTTTCTATTCTACTTCCTTTTTAATTCAATTTACTTTCCCATTAAACTTCCTTTTTTATTTAATTTCCAAATAGATCGTGAAAGTATAGTGGTTTCTGGATTGAACTTCCATTTTCAATTTTATGCAAGTTTCATTTTTATTTTTATTCAACTTCCATTTTTATTCAATTTACTTTTCTATTAAACTTCCTTTTTTATTTAATTTCCAAATAGATCGTTAAGGTATAGTGCATTCTTGAATGAACTGCCATTTTTAATTTTCTGCAACTTCCATTTTTACTCAATTTTCTTTTCTTTTAAACTTCCTTTTTTATTTAATTTCCAATTGATCGTTAAGGTATAGTGGTTTCTGGATTGAACTTCCACTTTTTATTTTATGTAACTTTCCTTTTTATTTTTATTCTACTTCCATTTTTGTTCAATTTACTTTTCTATTAAACATCCTTTTTTATTTAATTTCCAAATAGATCGTTAAGGTATAGAGGTTTCTTGAATGAATTTCCATTTTTAATTTTCTGCAACTTCCAGTTTTATTTTTATTTAGCTTCCTTTTTTATTCAAGTTTCTTTTCTACTCAACTTCCTTTTTTATTTAATTTCCAAATAGATCGTTAAGGTATAGTGGTTTTTGGATTGAACTTCCATTTTTAATTTTATGAAACTTTCATTTTATTTTTATTCAACTTCCATTTTTATTTAATTTACTTTTCTTTTAAACTTTTTTTTTATTTAATTTCCAAATAGATCGTTAAGGTGTAGTGGTTTCTGAATTGAACTTCCATTTTTAATTTTATGCAACTTTCATTTTTATTTTTACTCTACTTCCATTTTTAGTCAATTTACTTTTCTATTAAACTTCCTTTTTTATTTAACTTCCATATAGATCGTTAAGGTATAGTGGTTTTTTGAATGAACTTCCAATTTTATTTTTATTTAACTTCCTTTTCTGTTCAAGTTTCTTTTCTACTCAACTTCCTTTTTTATTTAATTTCCAATTAGATCGTTAAGGTATAGAGGTGTTTGGTTTGAACTTCCATTTTTAATTTTATGCAACTTTCATTTTTATTTTTATTCAACTTCCATTTTTATTCAATTTACTTTCCCATTAAACTTCCTTTTTTATTTAATTTCCAAATAGATCGTTAAGGTATAGTGGTTTCTGGATTGAACTTCCATTTTTAATTTTATGCAACTTTAATTTTTATTTTTATTCTACTTCCATTTTAATTCAATTTACTTTCCTGTTAAACTTCCTTTTTTATTTAATTTCCAAATAGATCGTTAAGGTATAGTGGTTTCTGGATTGAACTTCCATATTTAATTTTCTGCATCTTTCATTTTTATTTTTATTTAACTTCCTTTTTCATTCAAGTTTCTTTCCTACTCAACTTCTTTTTTTGTTTAATTTCAAAATAGATCGTTAAGGTATAGTGGTTTTTGGATTGAACTTTCATTTTTTATTTTATGCAACTTTCATTTTTATTTTTATTCAACTTCCATTTTTATTCAATTTACTTTTCTATTAAACTTCCTTTTTTATTTAATTTCCAAATAGATCGTTAAGGTATAGTGGTTTCTGTATTGAACTTCTATTTTTAATTTTATGCAACTTTCATTTTTATTTTTATTCAACTTCCATTTTTATTCAATTTACTTTTCTATTAAACTTCCTTTTTTATTTAATTTCCAAATAGAACGTTAAGGTATAGTGGTTTCTCGATTGAACTTTCACTTTTAATTTTATGCAACTTTCCTTTTTATTTTTATTCTACTTCCATTTTTATTCAATTTACTTTCCTATTAAACATCCTTTTTTATTTAATATCCAAATAGATCGTTAAGGTATAGTGGTTTCTTGAATGAACATCCATTTTTAATTTTCTGCAACTTCCAGTTTTATTTTTATTTAACTTCCTTTTTTATTCAACTTTCTTTTCTACTCTACTTCCTTTTTTATTTAATTTCCAAATAGATCGTTAAGGTATAGAGGTTTCTGGATTGAACTTCCATTTTTAATTTTATGCAACTTTCATTTTTATTTTTATTCAACTTCCATTTTTATTCAATTTACTTTTCTTTTAAACTTCCTTTTTTATTTAATTTCCAAATAGATCGTTAAGGTGTGGTGGTTTCTGGATTGAACTTCCATTTTTAATTTTATGCCTCTTCCATTTTTATTTTTACTCTACTTCCATTTTTAGTCAATTTACTTTTCTATCAAACTTCTTTTTTTAATTAATTTCCATATAGATCGTTAAGGTATAATGATTTCTTAAATGAACTTCCAATTTTATTTTTATTTAACTTCCTTTTCTATTCGAGTTTCTTTTCTACTCAACTTCCGTTTTTATCTAATTTCCAAATAGATCGTTAAGGTATAGTAGTTTTTGGATTGAACTTCCATTTTTAATTTTATGCAACTTTCATTATTATTTTTATTCAATTTACTTTTCTATTGAACTTCCTTTTTTATTTAATTTCCAAATAGATCGTTAAGGTATAGTGGTTTCTGGATTGAACTTCCATTTTTAATTTTAGGCAACTTTCATTTTTGTTTTTATTCTACTTCCTTTTTAATTCAATTTACTTTCCCATTAAACTTCCTTTTTTTATTTAATTTCCAAATAGATCGTTAAAGTATAGTGGTTTCTGGATTGAACTTCCATTTTTAATTTTATGCAAGTTTCATTTTTATTTTTATTCAACTTCCATTTTTATTCAATTTACTTTTCTATTAAACTTCCTTTTTTATTTAATTTCCTAATAGATCATTAAGGTATAGTGCATTCTTGAATGAACTGCCATTTTTAATTTTCTGCAACTTCCATTTTTATTCAATTTTTTTTCTTTTAAACTTCCTTTTTTATTTAATTTCCAATAGATCGTTAAGGTATAGTGGTTTCTGGATTGAACTTCCACTTTTAATTTTATGTAACTTTCCTTTTTATTTTTATTCTACTTCCATTTTTGTTCAATTTACTTTTCTACTAAACATCCTTTTTTATTTAATTTCCAAATAGATCGTTAAGGTATAGTGGTTTCTTGAATGAATTTCCATTTTTAATTTTCTGCAACTTCCAGTTTTATTTTTATTTAGATTCCTTTTTTATTCAAGTTTCTTTTCTACTCAACTTCTTTTTTTATTTAATTTCCAAATAGATCGTTAAGGTATAGTGGTTTTTGGATTGAACTTCCATTTTTAATTTTATGAAACTTTCATTTTATTTTTATTCAACTTCCATTTTTATTTAATTTACATTTCTTTTAAACTTTTTTTTTTTATTTAATTTCCAAATAGATCGTTAAGGTGTAGTGGTTTCTGGATTGAACTTCCATTTTTAATTTTATGCAACTTTCATTTTTATTTTTACTCTACTTCCATTTTTAGTCAATATACTTTTCTATTAAACTTCTTTTTTTATTTAACTTCCATATAGATCGTTAAGGTATAGTGGTTTTTTGAATGAACTTCCAATTTTATTTTTATTTAACTTCCTTTTCTGTTCAAGTTTTTTTTATACTCAACTTCCTTTTTTATTTAATTTCCAATTAGATCGTTAAGGTATAGAGGTGTTTGGTTTGAACTTCCATTTTTATTCAATTTACTTTCCCATTAAACTTTCTTTTTTATTTAATTTCCAAATAGATCGTTAAGGTATAGTGGTTTCTGGATTGAACTTCCATTTTTAATTTTATGCAACTTTCATTTTTATTTTTATTCTACTTCCATTTTAATTCAATTTACTTTCCTGTTAAACTTCCTTTTTTATTTAATTTCCAAATAGATCGTTAACGTATAGTGGTTTCTGGATTGAACTTCCATATTTAATTTTCTGCAACTTTCATTTTTATTTTTATTTAACTTCCTTTTTCATTCAAGTTTCTTTCCTACTGAACTTCCTTTTTTGTTTAATTTCAAAATAGATCGTTAAGGTATAGTGGTTTTTGGATTGAACTTTCATTTTTTATTTTATGCAACTTTCATTTTTATTTTTATTCAACTTCCATTTTTATTCAATTTACTTTTCTATTAAACTTCCTTTTTTATTTAATTTCCAAATAGATCGTTAAGGTATAGTGGTTTCTGTATTGAACTTCTATTTTTAATTTTATGCAACTTTCATTTTTATTTTTATTCTACTTCCATTTTAATTCAATTTACTTTCCTGTTAAACTTCCTTTTTTATTTAATTTCCAAATAGATCGTTAAGGTATAGTGGTTTCTGGATTGAACTTCCATATTTAATTTTCTGCAACTTTCATTTTTATTTTTATTCTACTTCCATTTTTAATCAATTTACTTTTCTGTTAAACTTCCTTTTTTATTTAATTTCGAAATAGATCATTAAGGTATAGTGGTTTCTGGATTGAACTTCCATTTTTAATTTTATGCAACTTTCATTTTTATTTTTATGCTACTTCCATTTTAATTCAATTTACTTTCCTATTAAACTTCCTTTTTTATTTAATTTCCAAGTAGATCGTTAAGGTATTGTGGTTTCTGGATTGAACTTCCATTTTTAATTTTATGCAACTTTCATTTTTATTTTTATTCTACTTCCATTTTTAATCAATTTACTTTTCTATTAAACTTCCTTTTTTATTCAATTTCCAAATAGATCGTTAAGGTATAGTGGTTTCTGAAATGACTTCCTTTTTTAATTTTCTGCCACTTCCATTTTTATTTTTGTTTAACTTCCTTTTTTATTCAAGTTTTTTTTGCTACTCAACTTCTTTTTTTATTTAATTTCCAAATAGATCGTTAAGGTATAGTGGTTTTTGGATTGAACATCCATTTTTAATTTTATGCAACTTTCATTTTTATTTTTATTTAACTTCCATTTTTATTCAATTTACTTTTCTATAAAACTTCCTTTTTTATTTAATTTTCAAATAGATCGTTAAGGTATATTGGTTTCTAGATTGAATTTTCATATTTAATTTTCTCCAACTTTTATTTTTATTTTTATTTAACTTCCATTTTTATTCAATTTACTTTTCTATTAAACTTCCTTTTTTATTTAATTTGCAAACAGATCGTTAAGGTATAGTGGTTTCTGGATTGAACTTCCACTTTTTATTTTATGCAACTTTCATTTTTATTTTTATTCTACTTCCCTTTTTATTCAATTTACTTTTCTATTAATGTAACGCCCTCAAAATAATAGCATTAACCCATCAATATAGACATGCATTGATATATAAAAGTTCCACTTTCTTCTATTCATCAGAGTTTCATTACAAAAAGTATTGCATGTTAACAACAAAAGCAAATGCCCTAAAGGCTTACGGCTTTCCAAGTTAACACTTGGTTACAACAAAAGAGTGCTAACTCATTTACACATTAAGCCCTTGGCTTGAATATACATGTAATACATCAAAGAAATAACAACAAAAGTCCGCCCGCCTCTAGCCTCCCAAGCTACGTCCTTGGAGGTGGCATACTACCTGTACCTGAAAATG
Organism: Camellia sinensis; assembly: GCF_055761805.1. NCBI lineage: Eukaryota > Viridiplantae > Streptophyta > Magnoliopsida > Ericales > Theaceae > Camellia > Camellia sinensis. The sequence goes on along the minus strand of NW_028128987.1, from coordinate 40,473,208 downwards.
ATATTCCTATATAGGGTGAGCCACAGCCCAGTAGAAATACACTAAACCAAATATGAACAATGACTAAAAGATTAGCAGTTGATAAATGGCCAACACTGATACTTTCTCTTATCACACTTTACAGTTTTATGACATACAAGTCCATGTTACAATCCATTTTTCCAATTTCTTTTAATTTCTCAATTTATAACCATGGCTCATGTAGCGCCCTCGAAAAATAAACCCATTAAATATATATAACATCAACATGCAATGTTAAAGAAAGAAACAGTTCATTACAATATTCATCAGAGTCTTACTAAACAAAGCATTACATGTAACATCAAATTAAATGCCCCACAGGCTTACATCTTTCCAAGCCAACACTTGGACACAAAAGTATGAGTTCTAGCTCAAATACAAATAAAGCCCTAGGCTTGTGTGTTTACATGTACTAACAAATAAAAGCAAATAACTGAAAATGATCTTCAAAATCCAAGTCCTTCCAAGCTATGTCCTTGGAGGTAGCTTATCACCTGGACCTGAAAATGATGTTCCCATAAAGGGTGAGCCACAGCCCAGTAGAAATATACTAAACCACATATAAGCAATGAATAAAGCAATAGTATTCAACAGATGGTTAACCAAGATAATCAATTACTTTATTTTACAGTCTCATGACACTATTGTCTAAGACACGTTTTACTTTCCAACTTTATCAATATGGCTCAGAACCTGGCCAAACTTACAACAGTGAATTATATATATATCATATTCACATTCTTCCAATGTCAACAAACAATGAGACTCAAGCTCAAATCAAAACACTTCATACTTCCAGATTGATACACATTTTAGTGCTGTATCAATAAAAACACTTCTATATAAATAAGCACACGTAAAAGTGATGCTAATGGAGTCCATCCCCTATCTCCTCCCAAACAAAATCCGGTTTAGAGGTCCATCCCCTATCTTCCCCTAAACCGTGGAGTACATCCCCTATCTCCTCCCACACAAAACAATGTATGTAAACACATAACACATACAACACTCAATCAATACACATAATGTCTGTATTAATTCAACAGTCAAAATTGATGTCTTAATCAATGTGATTAGTTTCAGTTATACCTAATCCACATGCATTGTCTACAACAATCACGACTATCCTCCACCGATAGCCCAAAACAGATATTTCTAGACTTGGAAATAAATATATCAACTATTCAATGGGTGAGTGATTTAAAATATCCAACTACACCATTTAATCAATAAATTCCCCAATTCCATGAATTTAACCCAATTCCCTTAAATTAATTATACAAATTAATTAATTAATACAACTAGGGTTTTTCTCAAAATTATCAAAGTAACCCCAACATATTAAAATACCAAAACTTAGAACAAAACTTATAAAATGGAGTAGGAAATCCCTACCTCGAAAAAATAGCCCCAAAAGAGAAGATGGAGATGAATACCCAAATTCCAATGTGCTCCAAATCACTGAATGTTCAGATTAAATGGAAGCCCTCGACCCACTCTATCTTTTTAACAAAGAACTTAGGGTAGAAATACACTCTAAGTAGATCAAACCTAAGAGAGAAGGTGTGTAGGGAGAGGGAGAAGACGGTTCTAGGGTTTTAAAATAAAAAAAGGAGATGAAAAATCATCCAGAAAGTCGGATCTCGGATTTTTTATACCAGTCGCCCCGCTCGAGCGTGGAAACCCCCGCTCGAGCTCAACTCACAGACTCCCGCTCGAGCTCCACTCACAGACTCCCGCTCGAGCGGCGAATGCACACTCCCAGAAGTTTTTGCAGACAGGTCCCCGCTCGAGCGCCCAACTCCCCGCTCGAGCGTCACTCACGACTTTCCGCTCGAGCGTCCAATCCCCCGCTCGAGCGGCCAACAATACACAGGACATACTGGATGGGTGTATTCCCCGCTCGAGCGCCCAAACCCCCGCTCGAGCGGACAAGCCAAAATCTGGGCAACTAGACTTGGTTCCTAAGCTCAACCAACCTGCTCCAAATCTTCCCAACACAACCCAAGACTCAAAATAAGAAAATGATGAATGACAACAACAATTATACAATGACGGAATCTACAGAACCTAAGTCCGGATACAATAATCAAATGGGAAAAGACCGGGGTCGCTATAACCTCCCCCTCTTAAAAGAATTTCGTCCCCGAAATTAAGCATAAGTTTGTAAATAAAAATAAGTTTTTTTTTTTTTTTTTTCTCAATTCTCAAAAAAATATTGTATAACAACAATAAACATCTTGACCCAATACTAGTCACTTCATCTCTTTAACAAGGAGCATCTTACAATATATATACAAAACAACATATATTTCAACCTGCATCACTATTATGCATTATTCCTTCCAATGATAGCAATTTCCATATCATATTCAATTGCATGATATATATACAACACGCTCAACAATGTAATCAACATATGTAATGTTACACTAAACTTCTATAATGAAGCAAGTTTCAAGATACACCCATTTACCAAAACATACTCAATGTTTTACAACTTAAGACATATGTAAAGCTCTTAAGTTCAACAATATTACAAAATCTAAATACAAGATTACAAATCGATAAACATGTCCGGGTATCTTTCGCGAACTTCCAACTCACGTTCCCAAGTGGCTTCCTCCACTCCGTGATGTTTCCACAAAACTTTGACCAAAGGGATGGTTTTGCCTCGCAAAACTTGATCCCGCCTATCTAAGACCCGAACCGGTCTCTCCTCATACGAGATATCCTCATCAACCACTAAATCAGTCCAATCCAACACATGTGATGGATCCGGCTCATATTTCCGAAGTATACTCACATGAAACACGTCATGTACTCCGGACAACTGCGGCGGTAATGCTAAACGATAAGCAGCCTCGCCAATCCTCTCAAGGATCTCAAACGGACCAATGAACCGAGGGGACAACTTCCCGCTCTTCCCAAACCTCATCATTCCCCGTCTAGGTGATATCTTCAGAAAGACATGATCACCCACCTCAAACACCAAAGGTCTCCTCCTACGGTCGGCATAAGATTTCTGACGACTCTGTGCTGTAACAAGCCTCTTACGGATAAGCTCAACTTTCTCCGTCGTTTCCCTCACCAACTCCGGACCCAACAGAGGTGCATCACCTACCTCGGCCCAACAAACAGGAGATCTACACGGTCGGCCATACAAGGCCTCAAATGGTGCCATACCGATACTAGACTGGAAACTGTTGTTGTAGGCAAACTCCACCAACGGCAAGTGCCTCTCCCACGAACCACTAAAGTCTAGAACACAACCCCGCAGCATATCCTCAAGGATCTGAATAGTACGCTCGGACTGCCCATCAGTCTGAGGATGATAAGCCGTGCTAAAGGTCAACTTGGTGCCTAAGGCACTCTGCAAACTCTGCCACAACCTGGCAGTAAAACGAGGATCTCTATCTGAGACGATCGTCACTGGAACCCCGTGTAACCTCACTATGTCCCGAATATACAAGTCGGCAAGATGATCGACCGAATCTCTCACGCGCATAGGAATAAAGTGCGCCGACTTAGTCAACCGGTCTACAACCACCCAAATAGCATCACTACCCCGCTGAGTCCTCGGAAGACCCACAACGAAGTCCATGGTGACATGTTCCCACTTCCACTCGGCAATAGGTAAGGGTTGCAACAAACCCGCCGGCCTCTGATGTTCGGCCTTCACTTGCTGACAAGTAAGGCACTTAGACACAAAAGCTGCCACATCTCTCTTCATACCCCGCCACCAAAACTGGCGAACCAAATCCCGATACATCTTAGTGCCTCCCGGATGCATCGCAAGGCGAGAATAATGAAACTCTCGGAGTACCTCCTCTCGACAAGATTCCGGCACAAACAGACGGTCTCGGTATCTCACACTCAGGTCGGAATACACCGTCAAACCCTTCTCAACCTTCCCACCGGAAATCTTCTCACGGAGAGATTCTACCTCAGGGTCACCTCTCTGAGCCTCTAACACTCGAGTCACAAGTGTAGGCTGTGCAACAACAGAAAACAAGGCCGCAGCCTCAACGGATTCGCCCAGAAGTAAATCGAACTCCCCAAGTGCACCCAACATCTCCCATTCTCGGATGGCTATACTAGCTATGTCACCAACAGGTTTCCTGCTAAGGGCATCGGCCACAACATTGGCCTTTCCCGGATGATAATGCAACTCAAAGTCATAATCCTCTATAAATTCCATCCACCTCCTCTGCCTCAAGTTCAAGTCTTTCTGTGTAAATAAATATTTCAGACTCTTATGATCCGAGAATACCTCAAATTTCTCACCATAAAGATAATGCCTCCAAATCTTCAAGGCAAATATCACAGCTGCTAACTCTAGATCATGCGTAGGGTAATTCTGCTCGTGAATTTTCAACTGTCGTGAGCCATAGGCAACTACTTTCCCTTTTTGCATTAACACACAACCCAGACCCTCTCGTGAGGCATCACAATAAACCGCGTAACCCAGCCCTCTCTCTGGAATAATCAACACCGGAGCGGTGGTCAGCCTAACTTTCAACTCCTGAAACGACTTTTCACAAGTCTCACTCCATACAAATTTGACTCCCTTTCGAGTCAATCTAGTCAAAGGCGAAGCTAATTTGGAGAAATCTTTCACAAACCGACGATAATACCCAGCTAACCCCAGAAAACTGCGGATCTCAAACACACTCTTAGGCTGTGCCCAATCTTGCACTGCCTCAGTCTTGGATGTATCAACAGACACTCCTTCCCTAGAAACGACATGGCCTAAGAACTTGACCTCTTCTAGCCAGAACTCACACTTCCCAAACTTAGCATAAAGCTTATGGGTTCTAAGTAACTCAAGCACCACTCTCAAGTGTTCCTTGTGTTTCTCCTCAGAAGGTGAATAGATAAGGATGTCGTCCACGAATACGACTACAAAACGATCTAAAAATTCCCGGAATATCCGGTTCATCAAATCCATAAAAATTGCCGGTGCATTGGTGAGCCCAAATGGCATCACCAGAAACTCATAGTGGCCATACCGCGTACGGAATGCCGTTTTCGGAATATCCTCCTCCCTGACTCTTAACTGATGATAACCCGATCTCAAGTCTATCTTTGAGAAACAACGGGAACCCTTCAACTGATCGAACAGATCATCTATACGAGGCATAGGGTACTTATTCTTAACCGTAGCCCGATTCAATTTCCGGTAATCTATACAAAGTCTCAAAGCACCACCTTTCTTTTTAACAAAGAGGGCCGGTGCTCCCCACGGCGAAACACTAGGACGAATAAAACCCTTGTCTAGTAACTCCTGGAGCTGAATCTTCAACTCAACTAACTCGGCTGGGGCAAAACGATAAGGTGCCATAGAAATCGGCGCCGTGCCGGGCACTAAGTCAATAGAGAACTCAATCTCCCGATGCGGTGGCAAACCAACAAGATCCTCAGGAAAGACGTCCGAGTACTCACAAACCACCCTTGGCAACACAATCTGTGTCTCATCATCCTCACTAATCGAAAGGTTAGCAAGTAGACCACTAAGCTCACTCCGTCCTCGTGGAACATACCCCGGTGGCAACACATCACCAACTCAGTCCCCCAGAAAATGAAAATACTCTCCGCTCACAGTACAACAAGTGACCCTCTGGCGGTAGCAATCAATAACTGCTTGGTATGACGATAACCAGTCCATACCCAAAATAACATCGAAACCCCTCATAGGCATAACTACAAAGGAAAATGGGATTCTATGATAATCAACCTCTATATCACAACCCCTAACACCTTGTTTCAAAATCAATTCACCCCCAAGAGGTGACACTACACATATAGGAGATGCTAACTGTGCTAACTCCAACTCCAAAACAGATGCAAATGCAGCAGACACAAAGGAATGAGATGCACCCGTATCAATCAAAACATTAGCAACCGAGTTGCAAAACAAGAAAGTACCTCTCACAACTGATGGAGCCGGTACAAGATCCTGCGCGGTAACAGCATACACGCGCCTAGACGACCTCTGATCAACCTGCTCACCCCTAGGCGCATAAGATTGCTGCACTGACTGGGACGATGACGCCCCCTGATTGGCCCTCGAGGCCTGACCCGACTGAGCTGGCTGCTGACCCTGAATCTGCCTCAAACCAGATGCACCAGATGTGCCACCCAACTGCGGGCAATACCTCTTCATATGCCCTGGCTGACCACACTGATAACACGAGAGTGGCTGACCTCTACCCTGACTCTGGCTCTGAGATCGAACCGAAGATGATGCTGTTCTCTGCACTCCTCCCCTCTGAGGACAAACTGGAGACTTGTGACCCAGCTGGCCACACTTGAAACAGGTAATGTCTCCCTGACTACCTTTCCCCGAACTAGCACTCGGCACAGGAAAAGTCGATCTAGAAAAGCTACCCTGAGACTGCTGAGGATTGAAACCCTTCTGTCTCCTACCATCACTCTGACCATCCTGACTCCTCTTGGAACCCTTCTGTCCTTCTTCCTCCTCCTGCATCATAATTTCCATGTGGGCTGCAGCATCAACCATACGCCCATAATCCCGAATCATAGTTCCCCCAACTCTCAGCTTGAGGCCACGCCTCAACTTCTTCTCGAACTCGATACAACGGCGTTCCTCAGACGCCACCAACTCAGGTGCAAACCTGGACAAGCTAGTAAATGCAGCCTCAAACTCGGCCACAGAAGAACTCGCCTGCTTAGGCTGACAAAACTGGTCTCTCAACTTCTCCCTGACTGCTGGAGATAAGAACTTCTCCTGGAAAGCATTCACAAATGCCTCCCATGTACCTCCAACACGAGCCTTAGTGAACTTCCACCACTGACCCGCATCCCCCTTCAGCTGGAAAGATGCTAAGGTCACTTTCAACCCATCGTCTTCGATGCCAAGCATCTCAAACGTCTTCGTTGTCTGTTCGAGCCATTCATCTGCTTTAAGTGGCTCTTTAGGATCACCTACAAATTCATCCGGATTAGACCGGAAGAACTCCCTCCTCAGAAAGGAAGGTCCTGCATCTGCAGCAACATCCCGAGCTTGATTCTCAGCTCTAAGAATGCCTACTGACTCCCTGAATGCCCCTGCTATCTCTCGGGCTAGAGCGCCCATAGCCTGCTGGCCTACTGGCTCGGCCACATTGGCCTGGCCAATTCCCTCCTGAGCTGCCGGAATCTCCTCTGGCACAGGCACCTCCTGCCTACCCGGCCTACCGCGCCTACCGCGTCCTCGTTCTCGTCCTGACATCCTAATGAAGGAAACAAAGACATTAGCACATTAATAAATGTGCCGAAACTAAACACTCGCGTCCTAATGCATGGGACAACAATAATTTATTCCACGTAAGCACATAATCACATAAGCACCTACGAATTTCATTCCCGGATAACGATAGTCCCAATGCGTTACTATAGTTCCGGTTGGAAGCAGCAGTGATCAAGTGCCTTTCCAACAAGACTACAAGAAACTCAAAGGTCTAATCAACATCCTAGAAACTACATTCCATACCCACATAATCACATAAACATGTTATCACATAATCATATAACATTACACTAAGTCTCTATCAAACGAGACGAACCCAATGTGATACTAATCACTTCCCACGTACCCAAAGTATTCAAACCCGGTACGCTCTGATACCAAGTTGTAGCGCCCTCGAAAAATAAACCCATTAAATATATATAACATCAACATGCAATGTTAAAGAAAGAAACAGTTCATTACAATATTCATCAGAGTCTTACTAAACAAAGCATTACATGTAACATCAAATTAAATTCCCTACAGGCTTACATCTTTCCAAGCCAACACTTGGACACAAAAGTATGAGTTCTAGCTCAAATACAAATAAAGCCCTAGGCTTGTGTGTTTACATGTACTAACAAATAAAAGCAAATAACTGAAAATGATCTTCAAAATCCAAGTCCTTCCAAGCTATGTCCTTGGAGGTAGCTTATCACCTGGACCTGAAAATGATGTTCCCATAAAGGGTGAGCCACAGCCCAGTAGAAATATACTAAACCACATATAAGCAATGAATAAAGCAATAGTATTCAACAGATGGTTAACCAAGATAATCAATTACTTTATTTTACAGTCTCATGACACTATTGTCTAAGACACGTTTTACTTTCCAACTTTATCAATATGGCTCAGAACCTGGCCAAACTTACAACAGTGAATTATATATATATCATATTCACATTCTTCCAATGTCAACAAACAATGAGACTCAAGCTCAAATCAAAACACTTCATACTTCCAGATTGATACACATTTTAGTGCTGTATCAATAAAAACACTTCTATATAAATAAGCACACGTAAAAGTGATGCTAATGGAGTCCATCCCCTATCTCCTTCCAAACAAAATCCGGTTTAGAGGTCCATCCCCTATCTTCCCCTAAACCGTGGAGTACATCCCCTATCTCCTCCCACACAAAACAATGTATGTAAACACATAACACATACAACACTCAATCAATACACATAATGTCTGTATTAATTCAACAGTCAAAATTGATGTCTTAATCAATGTGATTAGTTTCAGTTATACCTAATCCACATGCATTGTCTACAACAATCACGACTATCCTCCACCGATAGCCCAAAACAGATATTTCTAGACTTGGAAATAAATATATCAACTATTCAATGGGTGAGTGATTTAAAATATCCAACTACACCATTTAATCAATAAATTCCCCAATTCCATGAATTTAACCCAATTCCCTTAAATTAATTATACAAATTAATTAATTAATACAACTAGGGTTTTTCTCAAAATTATCAAAGTAACCCCAACATATTAAAATACCAAAACTTAGAACAAAACTTATAAAATGGAGTAGGAAATCCCTACCTCGAAAAAATAGCCCCAAAAGAGAAGATGGAGATGAATACCCAAATTCCAATGTGCTCCAAATCACTGAATGTTCAGATTAAATGGAAGCCCTCGACCCACTCTATCTTTTTAACAAAGAACTTAGGGTAGAAATACACTCTAAGTAGATCAAACCTAAGAGAGAAGGTGTGTAGGGAGAGGGAGAAGACGGTTCTAGGGTTTTAAAATCAAAAAAGGAGATGAAAAATCATCCAGAAAGTCGGATCTCGGATTTTTTATACCAGTCGCCCCGCTCGAGCGTGGAAACCCCCGCTCGAGCTCAACTCACAGACTCCCGCTCGAGCTCCACTCACAGACTCCCGCTCGAGCGGCGAATGCACACTCCCAGAAGTTTTTGCAGACAGGTCCCCGCTCGAGCGCCCAACTCCCCGCTCGAGCGTCACTCACGACTTTCCGCTCGAGCGTCCAATCCCCCGCTCGAGCGGCCAACAATACACAGGACATACTGGATGGGTGTATTCCCCGCTCGAGCGCCCAAACCCCCGCTCGAGCGGACAAGCCAAAATCTGGGCAACTAGACTTGGTTCCTAAGCTCAACCAACCTGCTCCAAATCTTCCCAACACAACCCAAGACCGGGGTCGCTATAGCTCAGAACCTGGCCAAACAACTCATCAGCACTTTCCCATTTCATAACAGATAAGCATACTAGCTATATCACACACCAACAGATAAGCATACTAGCTATATCATCACTTCCATAGATATGCGTAAGAGCACTATCACACTTCCAATGACAAGCATATGAGCTCTGTCAACACATTAATAGATAAGCATATGAGCTCTATCTATGGAGTCCATCCCCTATCTCCTCCCAACAACATCCGGTTTAGAGGTCCATCCCCTATCTTCCCCTAAACCGTGGAGTACATCCCCTATCTCCTCCAACACAACACAATGCATATAAACAATAATTGTACACATCATCACACAACACATAAACTTAATGTATTCTTTCAACAGTCATACTCAACGACACATTCCAGTGATTAGTTCCCGTTTGCCTAATCATCATGCATTGTCTACAACAATCAAGACTATCCTCCACCGATAGCCCAAAGCAGTTATTTATATACAGAAAATAAATACAACAATGGATATATAATCAACATTTCAACTAGGTGAGTGATAAATGATCCAACTACACCCTTTAACCCCTTCCCTTTCCAATTTCCACATTTTCAAATCAATTCCTCATTTCCCATAATTAATTCTACAAATTAATTAACCAATGTAATTAGGGCATTTTCCATAATTAACATTACAACCCTTAGGTTCCATTTTCATTAATGTTTCAACATTAATTCCACTTTTCCATGCCAAACATGCATTTAGGTTTTATATAAATAAAAACCCTAACTTTTGTAAAATTACACAAAGGCCCAAACTCTCTCGAAATTACCCAACAACCCCCAACATATCAAAATGCAAAAATTTAAAGACAAAGCTCATAGTAAGGAGTAGGTTATCCCTACCTCGAAGTTAGAGCTCGGATGGAAAAGAGACCAAAACCAAAATGCTCCAAAGCCCAAGATTTTCGGATCAAAACGACGCCCTCGACGATCAACACGACTTTAACAAAGGCCAAAGAGAAGGAGGACCCTCTAACTAGATCAAACCCTAGAGAGAAGGGAGTTTCTAGAGAGAGGCTCTCAAAAGTGGTTTTTAGAAAAAGTAAGAGAGAGGAAGAAAAGCAAAAAGTGATTTAAAATCACCCAGCGGATAACTCATATACGTATGACCCGCTCGAGCGGAGAACACAACGCTCGAGCGCCAAGAACGCTTGAGCGCAATAAGGCCCGCTCGAGCGCCAAGACACAAGAATAAAGCACTTCCGCTCGAGCGCGAAAACCAGTCCGCTCGAGGGTAGATTTCCACCTCCCAGAACTTATACCCAGAAAGTACTACCCGCTTGAGCGCCACCAAACCCGCTCGAGCGCCGCTGCTCGAGCGTAAACAAACCCGCTCGAGCGTAAAAATCACATCTGCAAAAGTTTTGCAGGAACACGAAATATCGGAGGAGTGCACTCCCCGCTTGAGCGCAAGGAGACCCGCTCGAGCGGATCGCCTAAAAACTGAACAAGAAGGAATTCAAACCGAGGCCTAACCAACCTGTAACAACCCTGCTCAAAACATCCTAAAACTCAATCAAGTGGAATTAAAGGACGACAAGAAGATAGATACCACTACCAACTTCACGGAACCGAGTCCGGAATACAACAAAACAGTAAATGGACAACCGGGATGGCTATAATTAAACATCCTTTTTTATTTAATTTCCAAACAGATCGTTAAGGTATAGTGGTTTCTTGAATGAACTTCCATTTTTAATTTTCTGCCACTTCCAGTTTTATTTTTATTTAACTTTCTTTTTTATTCAAGTTTCTTTTCTACTCAACTTCCTTTTTTATTTAATTTCCAAATAGATCGTTAAGGTGTAGTGGTTTTTGGATTGAACTTCTATTTTTAATTTTATGCAACTTTCATTTTTATTTTTAATCAACTTCCTTTTTTATTCAATTTACTTTTCTTTTAAACTTCCTTTTTTATTTAATTTCCAAATAGATCGTTAAGGTGTAGTGGTTTTTGGATTGAACTTCTATTTTTAATTTTATGCAACTTTCATTTTTATTTTTATTCTAATTCCATTTTTAGTCAATTTACTTTTCTATTAAACTTCCTTTTTTATTTAATTTCCATATAGATCGTTATGGTATAGTGGTTTCTTGAATGAACTTCCCATTTTATTTTTATTTAACTTCCTTTTCTATTCAAGTTTCTTTTCTACTCAACTTCCTTTTTTATTTAATTTCCAAATAGATGGTTAAGGTAAAGTGGTTTTTGGATTGAATTTCCAATTTTAATTTTATGCAACTTTCATTTTTATTTTATTCAACTTCCATTTTTATTCAATTTACTTTTCTATTAAACTTCCTTTTTTATTTAATTTCCAAATAGATCGCTAACGTAAAGTGGTTTCTGGATTGAACTTCCATATTTAATTTTCTGCAACTTTCATTTTCATTTATATTCTACTTCCATTTTCATTCAATTTACTTTTCTATTAAACTTCCTTTTTTATTTAATTTCGAAATAGATCGTTAAGGTATAGTGGTTTCTGGATTCAACTTCCATTTTTAATTTTATGCAACTTTCAATTTTATTTATATTCTACTTCCATTTTCAATCAATTTACTTTTTTATTAAACTTCCTTTTTTATTTAATTTCCAAATAGATCAGTAAAGTATAGTGGTTTCTGGAATGAACTTCCATTTTTAATTTTCTGCAACTTCCATTTTTATTTTTGTTTAACTTCCTTTTTTATTCAGGTTTCTTTTCAACTCAACTTCCTTTTTTATTTAATTTCCAAATAGATCGTTAAGGTATAGTGGTTTTTGGAATGAACATCCATTTTTAATTTTATGCAACTTTCATTTTTATTTTTATTCAACTTCCATTTTTATTCAATTTACTTTTTTATAAAACTTCCTTTTTTTATTTAATTTCCAAATAGATTGTTAAGGTATAGTGGTTTCTGGATTGAATTTTCATATTTAATTTTCTCCAACTTTCTTTTTTATTCTTATTTAACTTCCATTTTTATTCAATTTACTTTTCTATTAAACTTTCTTTTTTATTTAATTTGCAAACAGATCGTTAAGGTATAGTGGTTTCTGGATTGAACTTCCACTTTTTATTTTATGCAACTTTCATTTTTATTTTTACTCTACTTCCATTTTTATTCAATTTACTTTTCTATTAAACATCCTTTTTTATTTAATTTCCAAATAGATCGTTAAGGTATAGTGGTTTCTTGAATGAACTTCCATTTTTAATTTTCTGCCACTTCCAGTTTTATTTTTATTTAACTTTCTTTTTTATTCAAGTTTCTTTTCTACTCAACTTCCTTTTTTATTTAATTTCCAAATAGATCGTTACGGTGTAGTGGTTTTTGAATTGAACTTCCATTTTTAATTTTATGCAACTTTCATTTTTATTTTTAATCAACTTCCATTTTTATTCAATTTACTTTTCTTTTAAACTTCTTTTTTTATTTAATTTCCAAATAGATCGTTAAGGTGTAGTGGTTTCTGGATTGAACTTCTATTTTTAATTTTATACAACTTTCATTTTTATTTTTATTCTAATTCCATTTTTAGTCAATTTACTTTTCTATTAAACTTCCTTTTTTATTTAATTTCCATATAGATCGTTAAGGTATAGTGGTTTCTTGAATGAACTTCCAATTTTATTTTTATTTAACATCTTTTTCTATTCAAGTTTCTTTTCTACTCAACTTGCTTTTTTATTTAATTTCCAAATAGATGGTTAAGGTAAAGTGGTTTTTGGATTGAACTTCCATTTTTAATTTTATGAAACTTTCATTTTTATTTTATTCAACTTTCATTTTTATTCAATTTACTTTTCTATTAAACTTCCTTTTTTATTTAATTTCCAAATAGATCGCTAAGGTAAAGTGGTTTCTAGATTGAACTTCCATATTTAATTTTCTGCAACTTTCATTTTTATTTTTATTCAACTTCCATTTTTATTCAATTTACTTTTCTATGAAACTTCCTTTTTTATTTAATTTCCAAATAGATCGTTAAGGTATAGTGGTTTCTGGATTGAACTTCCATTTTTAATTTTATGCAACTTTCATTTTTATTTATATTCTGCTTCCATTTTTATTCAATTTACTTTTCTATTAAACTTCCTTTTTTATTTAATTTCCAAATAGATCGTTAAAGTATAGTGGTTTCTGGAATGAACTTCCATTTTTAATTTTCTGCAACTTCCATTTTTATTTTAATTTAACTTCCTTTTTTATTCAAGCTTCTTTTCTACTCAACTTCCTTTTTTATTTAATTTCCAAATAGATCGTTAAGGTATAGTGGTTTTTGGATTGGACTTCCATTTTTCATTTTATGCAACTTTCATTTTTATTTTTATTCTACTTCATTTTTAATTCAATTTGCTTTCCTATTAAACTTCCTTTTTTATTTAATTTCCAAATAGATCGTTAAGGTATAGTGGTTTCGGGATTGGACTTCCATATTTAATTTTCTGCAACTTTCATTTTTATTTTTATTCAATTTATTTTTCTATTAAACTTCCTTTTTTATTTAATTTGCACACAGATCGTTAATGTCACGCCCCCAAACTGCCCCTAGTAGTTTGGTGCCGTGATGGCCAGTAATCCGTAATTACCGAAGGCCAACTTACAAAATTCACACACAATCAGAGTATTTATATAGGGGGCTCACAAATGCGGAAGCAATAATTCAAGCTACAAGTAGTCCATAAGAGCAGTGCATAGGTCAAATGAAATGACATACATCTTTATAAAGTCTTACAACTTAAATACAATAAGGAAATGAGATACAAAACACATCCTGACCAAAAGGCTTCTCAAGCCGACATATACAAGTACAAATGAAAATAAGCCGAGAAGCATGATCTTCAAGATGGCACAAAAATGCTAATCCAAAACATGTCGGCAATGCACCCAAAAAATACATCGGCATCACGTCTAGGCCTCAATGCCTTCTTGTTCATCACCTACATATATATAGAGAGGGTGAGCTTGGATACTCAGTGAATGATATTAGAAATAAAGGTTTTGCATGATTGATATCCAAGATTTCTTTCAAAACAATACATAGCATACTCTACAATCAAGAGGGAAATCAAGTTCATTGCCGGCCTTTCAAGTTCTTTGGATGTTATTACATCTACTTAATACAAGAGGGTGATGACAATTCCGAGACAAGAGTGCAGTTGCATTATAGTCCCCCGCAGCTAAGGACTTTCAAGACAAGAGTGCAGTTGCATTATAGTCCCCTGCAGCTAAGGACTTTCAAGACAAGAGTGCAGTTGCATTATAGTCCCCTGCAACTAAGGACTTTCAAGACAAGAGTGCAGTTGCATTATAGTCCCCTACAACTAAGGACTTTCAAGACAAGAGTGCAGTTGCATTATAGTCCCCTGCAACTAAGGACTTTCAAGAAATGTCATCAAAACAAGATAGTGTTTAATATACAAGTAGGGACAGTCATTCATGCTAAATCAAGTACTTTTCAAAACAAGGCAAGACGAGATTTTATGAAAGCAAGTGTAACATAGCTTTATTAAAAATACCACTCACATAATTTCTTCACACGTCGGGGTCAAGACAAGCCCAAGTCCTACAAACACAGGGCAAAGCCTATTGAATGCACTTTCAAACAAGTCCCTTATGTACACAAATGTTTTCGGAAAACATGCTGGGCACCAACCAGGTCTAGGCCGAGGTTCCACACCTCCTCGCCGAGGTGTGTTCCCGAGGGCCACATGCAAGGAAAAGAGGTCGGGAAACTCTGGGTTCCCCTCTGCTGATGAACATGAAGAACATGAGTGTGAGAACATGAAAAATACGAATGTTCGATTAAAATCTGTTATCACAAATCTGGGATTTTCGTGCTATGAGTTTGAAAACATGGACCTGGGTACCCGTACTTGGAAATCATGCAAGAACAAACACAAAAACATGATTCTTTACGTAAGCTTTCGGATCAAAACAAGACTTTTCTTGAAGAACACATGAATGTCATTTTCTCTTTCTAAAATCGAGCTTCAAAACGATGCATGGCTCACAAATCATTTCCAATCATGCAATGCAATAACATAAACATAAAGAACATCATGAGCAGATCAAGAATCTAACCTTAGAACGCGGATCTAACGGTCGGATCTCTAGGAATTAAACTTGAAGATCTACTTCCTCACTCTAAAACTCTTTCTTCCTCCTAGAGCTTCTCTCTCTACAAGACAAGGTTATGACACCAAATGATAGTTTTCTATACCCGGTTCGGGGGTTAACCCTCTACTGAGACACGTGGCGGCGACTGGTTGGGTTCCTCCTGAAAAGGTGGCTGACAGACCAGACAAAGCATGGTGGAAGGGTGTTCAACAATCAAAGCGGTATGGGCTTTCTGACGAGGCAATGACATCGGCTAAATAACGAGGCGTATCTAACACGCTATACGGAATGGCACCCCGGCAAGGGATGACATCGTCTAACAAAGGACTTTGGCAACTAAGGTGACAATGACCTCGGCTTGGAAGGACAACACTCTACTAAGCTGTGCCACATTTTGGCCTAGATGCGCCACACCTCGGCCTAGGTCGTACCACTCCAGGACGAGATCACTTGTGTGCAAGGTAACATCTCGGCTAATGTGGTCAAGGCAAGGACGGAGGTCAACAAGGGGTTCCAAGATACTACTACAAGATTAAGGATGACCTCGGCTTGGAATAACATCGGCTAGTATAACTCGGGCAAGGCGTAACCTAAGTTTCACATCAAGGAAAGAACAAGACAAGCACACTACACTTAGACAAATCACAAGGCTTCAAAACAAGGCATGGATCACATTAACTCAAGCGAAACAAATCACAACATACACATGCAAACTTAACAAGTCATAATCATACCGATGCTCATGAACATGATGAGGACATAAAATGTGGGTTCCTACAGTTAAGGTATAGTGGTTTCTGGATTGAACTTTCACTTTTTATTTTATGCAACATTCCTTTTTATTTTTATTCTACTTCCATTTTTATTCAATGAACTTTTCTATTAAACATCCTTTTTTATTTAATTTCCAAATAGATTGTTAAGGTATAGTTGTTTCTTGAATGAACTTCCATTTTTAATTTTCTGCAACTTCCATTTTTATTTTTATTTAACTTCCTTTTTCATTCAAGTTTCATTTCTACTCAACTTCCTTTTTTATTTAATATCCAAATAGATCGTTAAGGTATAGCTGTTTTTGGATTGAACTTCCATTTTTAATTTTATGCAACTTTCATTTTTATTTTTATTCAACTTCCATTTTTATTCAATTAACTTTTCTATTAAACTTCCTTTTTTATTTAATTTCCAAATAGATCGTTAAGGTATAGTGGTTTCTGGATTGAACTTCCCTATTTAATTTTATGCAACTTTCATTTTTATTTTTATTCTACTTCCATTTTTATTCAATTTACTTTTCTGTTAAACTTCCTTTTTTATTTAATTTGCAAACAGAACGTTAAGCTATAGTGGTTTCTAGATTGAACTTCCCCTTTTTATTTTATGCAACTTTCATTTTTATTTTTATACTATTTCCATTTTTAATCAATTTACTTTTCTATTAAACTTCCTTTTTTATTTAATTTCCAAATAGATCGTTAAGGTATAGTGGTTTCTGGAATGAACTTCCATTTTTAATTTTCTTCAACTTCCATTTTTATTTTTATTTAACATCCTTTTTCATTCAAGATTCTTTTCTACTCAACTTCTTTTTTTATTTAATTTCCAAATAGATCGTTAAGGTATAGTGGTTTTTGGATTGAACTTCCATTTTTAATTTTATGCAACTTTCATTTTTATTTTTATTCAACTTCCATTTTTATTCAATTTACTTTTCTATAAAACTTTCTTTTTTATTTAATTTCAAGATAGATCGTTAAGGTAAAGTGGTTTCTGGATTGAACTTCCATATTTAACTTTCTGCAACTTTCATTTTTATTTTTATTCAACTTCCATTTTTATTCAATTTACTTTTCTATTAAACTTCATTTGTTATTTAATTTTCAAATATATCGTTAAGGTATAGTGGTTTCTTGATTGAACTTTCATTTTTAATTTTATGCAAGTTTCATTTTTATTTTTATTCTACTTCTATTTTGATTCAATTTACTTTCCTATTAAACTTCATTTTTTATTTAATTTCCAAATAGATCGCTAAGGTATAGTGGTTTCTGGATTGAACATCCATTTTTAATTTTATGCAAATTTCATTTTTATTTTTATTCTACTTCCAATTTTATTCAATTTACTTTTCTATTAAACTTCCTTTTTTATTTAATTTCCAAATTGATCGTTAAGGTATAGTGATTTCTGGATTGAACTTCCTTTTTTAATTTTATGCAACCTTCATTTTTATTTTTATTCTACTTCCATTTTAATTAAATTTACTTTCCTATTAAACTTCCTTTTTTATTTCATTTCCAAATAGATCGCTAAGGTATAGTGGTTTCTGGATTGAACTTCTATTTTTAATTTTACACAACTTTCATTTTTATTTATATTCTACTTCCATTTTTATTCAATTTACTTTTCTGCTATACTTCCTTTTTTATTTAATTTCCAAATAGATCGTTAAGGTATAGTGGTTTCTGGATTGAACTTCCATATTTAATTTTCTGCAACATTCATTTTTATTTTTATTCAATTTACTTTTCTATTAAACTTCCTTTTTTATTTAATTTGCACACAGATCGTTAAGGTATAGTGGTTTCTGGATTGAACTTCCACTTTTTATTTTATGCAAGTTTTCTTTTTATTTTTATTCTACTTCCATTTTTATTCAATTTACTTTTCTGTTAAACATCCTTTTTTATTTAATTTCCAAATAGATTGTTAAGGTATAGTGGTTTCTTGAATGAACTTCCATTTTTAATTTTCTGCAACTTCCATTTTTATTTTTATTTAATTTCCTTTTTCATTGAATTTCTTTTCTACGCAACTTCCTTTTTTATTTAATATCCAAATAGATCGTTAAGGTATAGTGCTTTTTGGATTGAACTTCCACTTTTAATTTTATGCAACTTTCATTTTCATTTTTATTCAACTTCCATTTTTATTCAATTTACTTTTCTATTGAACTTCCTTTTTTATTTAATTTACAAATAGATAGTTAAGGTATAGTGGTTTCTGGATTGAACTTCCATATTTAATTTTCTGCAACTTCCATTTTTATTTTTATTCAACTTCCATTTTTATTCAATTTACTTTTCTATTAAACTTTTGTTTTTTATTTAATTTCCGAATAAATCGTTAAGGTATAGTGGTTTCTAGATTGTACTTCCATTTTTAATTTTATGCAACTTTCATTTTTATTTATATTCTACTTCTGTTTTAATTCAATTTACTTTCCTATTAAACTTCCTTTTTTATTTAATTTTCAAATATATCGTTAAGGTATAGTGGTTTCTGGAATGAACTTCCATTTTTCATTTTCTGCAACTTCCATTTTTATTTTTATTTAACTTCCTTTTTTATTCAAGTTTCTTTTCAACTCAACTTCCTATTTTATTTAATTTCTAAATAGATCATTAAGGTATAGTGGTTTCTGGATTGAACTTCAACTTTTTATTTAATGCAACTTTCCTTTTTATTTTTATTCAACTTCCATTTTTATTGAATTTAGTTTTCTATTAAACATCCTTTTTTATTTAATTTCCAAATAGATCGTTAAGGTATAGTGGTTGCTTGAATGAACTTCCATTTTTACATTTCTGCAACTTCCAGTTTTATTTCTACACAACTTCCTTTTTTATTTAATTTCCAAATAGATCGTTAAGGTATAGTGGTTTTTGGATTGAACTTCCATTTTTAATTTTATGCAACTTTCATTTTTATTTTTATTCAACTTCCATTTTTATTCAATTTACTTTTCTATTAAACTTCCTTTTTTATTTAATTTCCAAATAGATCGTTAAGGTATAGTGGTTTCGGGATTGAACTTCCATATTTAATTTTCTGCAACTTCCATTTTTATTTTTATTCAACTTCCATTTTTATTCAATTTACTTTTCTATTAAACTTTTGTTTTTTATTTAATTTCCGAATAGATCGTTAAGGTATAGTGGTTTCTAGATTGTACTTCCATTTTTAATTTTATGCAACTTTCATTTTTATTTATATTCTACTTCTGTTTTAATTCAATTTACTTTCCTATTAAACTTCCTTTTTTATTTAATTTCCAAATAGATCGTTAAGGTATAGTGGTTTCTGGAATGAACTTCCATTTTTCATTTTCTGCAACTTCCATTTTTATTTTTATTTAACTTCCTTTTTTATTCAAGTTTCTTTTCAACTCAACTTCCATTTTTATTTAATTTCCAAATAGATCGATAAGGTATAGTGGTTTCTGGATTGAACTTCAACTTTTTATTTAATGCAACTTTCCTTTTTATTTTTATTCAACTTCCATTTTTATTCAATTTAGTTTTCTATTAAACTTCCTTTTTTATTTAATTTCCAAATAGATCGTTAAGGTATAGTGGTTGCTTGAATGAACTTCCATTTTTACATTTCTGCAACTTCCAGTTTTATTTCTACACAACTTCCTTTTTTATTTAATTTCCAAATAGATCGTTAAGGTATAGTGGTTTTTGGATTGAACTTCCATTTTTAATTTTATGCAACTTTCATTTTTATTTTTATTCAACTTCCATTTTTATTCAATTTACTTTTTTAATAAACTTCCTTTTTTATTTAATTTCCAAATAGATCGTTTAGGTATAGTGGTTTCTTGATTGAACTTCCATTTTTAATTTTATGCAACTTTCATTTTTATTTTTATTCTACTTCCATTTTTATTCAATTGACTTTTCTATTAAACATCCTTTTTTATTTAATTTCCAAATAGATTGTTAAGGTATAGTGATTTCTTGAATGAACTTCCAATTTTAATTTTCTGCAACTTCCATTTTTATTTTTTATTTAACTTCCTTTTTCATTCAAGTTTCTTTTCTACTCAACTTCCTTTTTTATTTAATATCCAAATAGATCGTTAAGGTATAGTGCTTTTTGGATTGAACTTCCATTTTTAATTTTATGCAACTTTCATTTTTATTTTTATTCAACTTCCATTTTTATTCAATTTACTTTTCTATTAAACTTCCTTTTTTATTTAATTTCCAAATAGATCATTAAGGTATAGTGATTTCTGGATTGAACTTCCTTTTTAAATTTATGCAACCTTCATTTTTATTTTTATTCTACTTCCATTTTAATTAAATTTACTTTCCTATTAAACTTCATTTTTTATTTAATTTCCAAATAGATCGCTAAGGTATAGTGGTTTCTGGATTGAACTTCCATTTTTAATTTTATGCAACTTTCATTTTTATTTATATTCTACTTCCATTTTTATTCAATTTACTTTTCTATTAAACTTTCTTTTTTATTTAATTTCCAAATAGACCGTTAAGGTATAGTGGTTTCGGGATTGGACTTCCATATTTAATTTTCTGCAACTTTCATTTTTATTTTTATTCAATTTATTTTTCTATTAAACTTCCCTTTTTATTTAATTTGCACACAGATCGCTAAGGTATAGTGGTTTCTGGATTGAACTTTCACTTTTTATTTTATGCAACATTCCTTTTTATTTTTATTCTACTTCCATTTTTATTCAATGAACTTTTCTATTAAACATCCTTTTTTATTTAATTTCCAATTAGATTGTTAAGGTATAGTGGTTTCTTGAATGAACTTCCATTTTTAATTTTCTGCAACTTCCATTTTTATTTTTACTTAACTTCCTTTTTCATTCAAGTTTCATTTCTACTCAACTTCCTTTTTTATTTAATATCCAAATAGATCGTTAAGGTATAGCTGTTTTTGGATTGAACTTCGATTTTTAATTTTATGCAACTTTCATATCTATTTTTATTCAACTTCCATTTTTATTCAATTAACTTTTCTATTAAACTTCCTTTTTTATTTAATTTCCAAATAAATCGTTAAGGTATAGTGGTTTCTGGATTGAACTTCCCTATTTAACTTTACGCAACTGTCATTTTTATTTTTATTCTACTTCCATTTTTATTCAATTTACTTTTCTGTTAAACTTCCTTTTTTATTTAATTTGCAAACAGATCGTTAAGCTATAGTGGTTTCTTGAATGAACTTCCATTTTTAATTTTCTGCAACTTCCATTTTTATTTTTATTTAACTTCCTTTTTCATTCAAGTTTCTTTGCTACTCAACTTCCTTTTTTATTTAATATCCAAATAGATCGTTAAGGTATAGTGGTTTTCGGATTGAACTTCCATTTTTAATTTTATGCAACTTTCATTTTTATTTTTATTCAACTTCCATTTTTATTCAATTTACTTTTCTATTAAACTTCCTTTTTTATTTAATTTCCAAATAGATCAATAAGGTATAGTGGTTTCGGGATTGAACTTCCATATTTAATTTTCTGCAACTTCCATTTTTATTTTTATTCAACTTCCATTTTTATTCAATTTACTTTTCTATTAAACTTTTGTTTTTTATTTAATTTCCGAATAGATCGTTAAGGTATAGTGGTTTCTAGATTGTACTTCCATTTTTAATTTTATGCAACTTTCATTTTTATTTATATTCTACTTCTGTTTTAATTCAATTTACTGCCTATTAAACTTCCTTTTTTATTTAATTTCCAAATAGATCGTTAAGGTATAGTGGTTTCTGGAATGAACTTCCATTTTTCATTTTCTGCAACTTCCATTTTTATTTTTATTTAACTTCATTTTTTATTCAAGTTTCTTTTCAACTCAACTTCCATTTTTATTTAATTTCCAAATAGATCGTTAAGGTATAGTGGTTTCTGGATTGAACTTCAACTTTTTATTTAATGCAACTTTCCTTTTTTTTTTTATTCAACTTCCATTTTTATTCAATTTAGTTTTCTATTAAACTTCCGTTTTTATTTAATTTTTAAATAGATCGTTAAGGTATAGTGGTTGCTTGAATGAACTTCCATTTTTACACTTCTGCAACTTCCAGTTTTATTTCTACACAACTTCCATTTTTATTTAATTTCCAAATAGATCGTTAAGGTATAGTGGTTTTTGGATTGAACTTCCATTTTTAATTTTATGCAACTTTCATTTTTATTTTTATTCAACTTCCATTTTTATTCAATTTACTTTTCTAATAAACTTCCTTTTTTATTTAATTTTCAAATAGATCGTTTAGGTATAGTGGTTTCTTGATTGAACTTCCATTTTTAATTTTATGCAACTTTCATTTTTATTTTTATTCTACTTCTTTTTTCATTTAATTTACTTTCCTATTAAACTTCATTTTTTATTTAATTTCCAAATAGATCGCTAAGGTATAGTGGTTTCTGGATTGAACATCCTTTTTTAATTTTATGCAAATTTCATTTTTATTTTTATTCTACTTCCATTTTTATTCAATTGACTTTTCTATTAAACATCCTTTTTTATTTAATTTCCAAATAGATTGTTAAGGTATAGTGATTTCTTGAATGAACTTCCATTTTTAATTTTCTTCAACTTCCATTTTTATTTTTATTTAACTTCCTTTTTCATTCAAATTTCTTTTCTACTCAACTTCCTTTTTTATTTAATATCCAAATAGATCGTTAAGGTATAGTGCTTTTTGGATTGAACTTCAATTTTTAATTTTATGCAACTTTCATTTTTATTTTTATTCAACTTCCATTTTTATTCAATTTACTTTTCTATTAAACTTCCTTTTTTATTTAATTTCCAAATAGATCATTAAAGTATAGTGATTTCTGGATTGAACTTCCTTTTTAAATTTATGCAACCTTCATTTTTATTTTTATTCTACTTCCATTTTAATTAAATTTACTTTCATATTAAACTTCATTTTTTATTTAATTTCCAAATAGATCGCTAAGGTATAGTGGTTTCTGGATTGAACTTCCATTTTTAATTTTATGCAACTTTCATTTTTATTTATATTCTACTTCCATTTTTATTCAATTTATTTTTCTATTAAACTTCCTTTTTTATTTAATTTCCAAATAGATCGTTAAGGTATAGTAGTTTCTGGATTGAACTTCCATATTTAATTTTCTGCAACTTTCATTTTTATTTTTATTCAATTTACTTTTCTATCAAACTTCCTTTTTTATTTAATTTGCAAACAGATCGTTAAGGTATAGTGGTTTCTGGATTGAACTTCCACTTTTTATTTTATGCAACTTTCCTTTTTATTTTTATTCTACTTCAATTTTTATTCAATTGACTTGTAACGCCCTCAAAATAATAACATTAAACCCATCAAACAAGACTTGCGTTGACGTATAAACAAACCACCTTCTATTATTCATTAGCGTCTCATTCATAAGTATTACATGTTAACATCATAACAAAATGCCCTACGGGCTTACAGCTTTCCAAGTTAACACTTGGTTACAACAAAGAGTACTAACTCGATACACATTAAGCCCTTGGCTTGAAGTTACATGTAATACATCAAAAGTAAAACAACAAAACATGTCCGCCTCTAGCCTCCCAGCTATGTCCTTGGAGGTGGCATGCTTCCTGTACCTGAAAATGATGTTCCCATATAGGGTGAGCCACAGCCCAGTAGAAATACACTAAACCAACCATGAACAATGACTAAAACATTAGCAATTGATAGATGGCCAACACTGATACAATCACATAAATTTCATATTTATGTCTTACAACTTATGAGTCTAAGTTACCTTTCATTTTCCCTTTTTCAACAGATAAGCATGTCAGCTCTATCATCATTTCAACAGATATGTATAAAAACTCTATCTCACATTCAGATAAGCATATAAGCTATATCCACATTCTCAACAGATATGTATATCAACAATACCCACAGATAAGCATACAAGCTGTATCCACATTCTACAACAGATATGTATATCAACAATATCCACAGATAAGCATACAAGCTGTATCCACACTCTACAACAGATATGTATATCAACAATATCCACAGATAAGTATACAAGCTGTATCCACACTTCACAAAGATAAGCATATGAGCTCTATCTTCACTTCTCTAGACAAGCATATGAGCTCTGTCTACGGAGTTCATCCCCTATCTCCTCCCAATACCTATCCGGTTTAGAGGTACATCCCCTATCTTCCCCTAAACCGCGGAGTACATCCCCTATCTCCTCCTCTACACATAACGTATACAAACACAAAGGTTCTATATACAATCACATAATACATATAATTAATGTATTCTATCAACCGTCAAGTTCCATGACACATTTCATTGATTAGTTTCAGTTTACTTAATCATCAAGCATTGTCTACAACAATCACGACTATCCTCCACCGATAGCCCAAAGCAGTTATTTCTAAATAGAAAATAAATGCACAATGGATATTCAATCAACATTTCATTCCTTCATTCCTCTCAATTAATTATCCCAATTAATTAAACAATGTAATTAGGTCAATTCCCATAATTAACATTTCAACCCTTAGGTCCCATTTTCATCAATGATTCAACATTAATTCCATTTTCCATGCCAAACATGCATCTAGGTTTATTATGAATAAAACCCCAACTTTTGTAAAATTACACAAAAGCCCCAAACTTTCACAAAATCACCAAACCAAGCCCAACATCTCAAAATACCAAAATTTAAAGACAAAACCCATAGAGAGGAGTAGGTTATCCCTACCTCAAACCCGGAGCCTCAAAGGAGATGAAGATCAAAACCAAAATGCTCCAAACCTCGAAATTTTCTGATCAAAAGGAAGCCCTCGACGATCAACAACTTTTTTGTAAAGGCCAAAGATGAGCAAATCACTCCTACTAGATCAAAACCTAGAGAGAAGGTAGAGTCTAGAGTGAGAGGCTCAACAATGGTGATTTTTAGAAAAGTAAGAGAGAGAAGAGAAAGCAAAAAGTGATTTGAAAAGTCACAATTTCGGGACTTTAACCCAGTCTCCCGCTCGAGCGTAAAACACCCCGCTCGAGCGGCCACTCACAGACTTACGCTCGAGCGGCCAACCTCCCGCTCGAGCGCAGAATGCACTCGCTCAGCACTTTTGCAGAACCAGACCTCCGCTCGAGCTCCCAACCCTACGCTCGAGCGTACAACACTGCACAACAAATACTGGATGGGTGTATTCCACGCTCGAGCGCCAACATCTACGCTCGAGCGGACAGGCCAAAAATCTGGGCAACTAGTTTTGGTTTCTAAACTCAACCAACCTGAAACAAACCCACCCAACACATCCCATAACTCAAATATGAAGTAAAGATGATGCAAACAAGATAATAGTCAACTACCAACATCTACAGACACAAGTCTGGATCACTATACAACAAGGGTAAACCCGAGATCGCTATATGACTTTTCTATTAAACATCCTTTTTTATTTAATTTCCAAATAGATTGTTCAGGTATAGTGATTTCTTGAATGAACTTCCATTTTTAATTTTCTACAACTTCCATTTTTATTTTTATTTAACTTCCTTTTTCATTCAAGTTTATTTTCTACTCGACTTCCTTTTTTATTTAATATCCAAATAGATCGTTAAGGTATAGTGGTTTTTGGATTGAACTTCCATTTTTAATTTTATGCAACTTTCATTTTTATTTTTATTCAACTTCCATTTTTATTCAATTTACTTTTCTATTAAACTTCCTTTTTTATTTAATTTTCAAATAGATTGTTAAGGTATAGTGGTTTCGGGATTGAACTTCCATATTTAATTTTCTGCAACTTCCATTTTTATTTTTATTCAACTTCCATTTTTATGCAATTTACTTCTCTATTAAACTTTTTTTATTTATTTAATTTTCAAATAGATCGTTAAGGTATAGTGGTTTCTAGATTGAACTTCCATTATTGATTTTATGCAACTTTCATTTTTATTTTTATTCAACTTCCATTTTTATTCAATTTACTTTTCTATTACACTTCCTTTTTTATTTAATTTCCAAATAGATCGTTATGGTTTATTGGTTTCTGGATTGAACTTCCATATTTAATTTTCTGCAACTTTCATTTTTATTTTTATTCAACTTCCCTATTTGTTCAATTTACTTTTCTATTCAACTTCTTTTTTTATTCAAGTTTCTTTTCTATTCAACTTCCTTTTTTATTTAATTTCCAAATAGATCGTTAAGGTATAGTGGTTTCTAGATTGGACTTTCATTTTTAATTTTATGCAACTTTCATTTTTATTTTTATTCTACTTCGATTTTAATTCAATTTACTTTCCTATTAAACTTCCTTTTTTATTTAATTTCCAAATAGATCGTTAAGGTATAGTGGTTTCTGGAATGAACTTCCATTTTTAATTTTCTGCAACTTCCATTTTTATTTTTATTTAACTTCATTTTTTAATCAAGTTTCTTTTCTGCTCAACTTCCTTTTTTATTTAATTTCCAAATAGATCGTTAAGATATAGTGGTTTCTGGATTGAACTTCAACTTTTTATTTTATGCAACTTTCCTTTTTATTTTTATTCAACTTCCATTTTTATTCAATTTACTTTTCTATTGAACATCCTTTTTTATTTAATTTCCAAATAGATCGTTAAGGTATAGTGGTTTCTTGAATGAACTTCAATTTTTACATTTCTGCAACTTCCAGATTTATTTCTACTCAACTACCTTTTTTATTTAATTTCCAAATAGATCGTTAAGGTATAGTGGCTTTTGGATTGAACTTCCATTTTTAATTTTATGCAACTTTCATTTTTATTTTTATTCAATTTCCATTTTTATTCAATTTACTTTTCTATGAAACTTCCTTTTTTATTTAATTTCCAAATAGATCGTTAAGGTATAGTGGTTTCTGGATTGAACTTCCACTTTTAATTTTATGCAACTTTCCTTTTTGTTTTTATTCTACTTCCATTTTTATTCAATTTACTTTTCTATTAAACTTCATTTTTTATTTAATTTCCAAATAGATCGTTCAGGTATAGTGGTTTCTGGATTGAACTTACACTTTTAATTTTATGCAACTTTCATTTTTATTTTTATTCTACTTCCATTTTTGTTCAATTTACGTTTCGATTAAACTTCCTTTTTTATTTAATTTCTAAATAGATCGTAAAGATATAGTGGTTTCTTGAATGAACTTCCATTTTTAATTTTCTGCAACTTCCAATTTTATTTTTATTTAACTTCCTTTTCTATTCAAGTTTCTTTTCAACTCAACTTCCTTTTTTATTTAATTTCCAAATAGATCGTTAAGGTATAGTGGTTTCTGTATTGAACTTCAACTTTTTATTTAATGCAACTTTCCTTTTTATTTTTATTCTACTTCCATTTTTATTCAATTTAGTTTTCTATTAAACATCCTTTTTTATTTAATTTCCAAATAGATCATTAAGGTATAGTGGTTTTTGAATGAACTTCCACTTTTAATTTTATGCAACTTTCCTTTTTGTTTTCATTCTACTTCCATTTTTATTCTATTTACTTTTCGATGAAACTTCCTTTTTTATTTAATTTCCAAATAGATCGCTAAGGTACAGTGGTTTCTGGATTAAACATCCATTTTTAATTTTATGCAACTTTCATTTTTATTTATGTTCTACTTCCATTTTTATTCAATTTACTTTTCTATTAGACTTCCTTTTTTATTTAATTTCCAAATGGATCGTTAAGGTATAGTGGTTTCTGAAATGAACTTCCATTTTTAATTTTATGCGACTTTCATTTTCATTTTTATTCAACTTCCATTTTTAATCAATTTACTTTTTTTTTTTAAACTTCATTTTTTATTTAATTTCCAAATAGATCGTTAAGGTATAGTGGTTTTTGGAATGTACTTCCATTTTTAATTTTCTGCAACTTCCATTTTTATTTTTAATTAACTTTCCTTTTTATTGAAGTTTCTTTTCTACTCAACTTCCTTTTTTATTTAATTTCCAAATAGATCGTTAATGTATAGTGGTTTTTCGATTGAACTTCCATTTTTAATTTTATGCAACTTTCTTTTTTATTTTTATTCAACTTCCATTTCTATTCAATTTACTTTTCTATTAAACTTCCTTTTTTATTTAATTTCCAAATAGATCGTTAAGGTATAGTGGTTTCTGCATTGAACTTCCATATTTAATTTTCTGCAACTTTCATTTTTATTTTTATTCAACTTCCATTTTTATTCAATTTACTTATCTATTAAACTTCCTTTTTTATTTAATTTGCAAATAGATCGTCGAGTCATAGTGGTTTCTGGATTGAACTTCCACTTTTAATTTTATGCAACTTTCCTTTTTATTTTCATTCTACTTCCATTTTTATTCTATTTACTTTTCCATTAAACTTCCTTTTTTATTTAATTTCCAAATCGATCGCTAAGGTACAGTGGTTTCTGGATTGAACATCCATTTTTAATTTTATGCAACTTTCATTTTTATTTATATTCTACTTCCATTTCTATTCAATTTACTTTTCTATTAAACTTCCTTTTTTATTTAATTTCCAAATAGATCATTAAGGTATAGTGGTTTCTGGATTGAACTTCCATATTTAATTTTCTGCAACTTTCATTTTTATTTTTATTCAATTTACTTTTCTATTAAACTTCATTTTTTATTTAATTTGCACACAGATCTTTAAGGTATAGTGGTTTCGGGATTGAACTTCCACTTTTTATTTTATGCTGCTTTCCTTTTTATTTTTATTCTACTTCAATTTTTATTCAATTGACTTTTCAATTAAACATCCTTTTTTATTTAATTTCCAAATAGATTGTTAAGGTATAGTGATTTCTTGAATGAACTTCCATTTTTAATTTTCCGCAACTTCCATTTTTATTTTTATTTAACTTCCTTTTTCATTCAAGTTTCTTTTCTACTCAACTTCCTTTTTTATTTAATATCCAAATAGATCGTTAAGGTATAGTGGTTTTTGGATTGAACTTCCACATTTAATTTTATGCAACTTTCATTTTTATTTTTATTCAACTTCCATTTTTATTCAATTTACTTTTCTATTAAACTTTTTTTTTTTATTTAATTTTCAAATAGATCGTTAAGGTATAGTGGTTTCTGGATTGAACTTCCATTTTTGATTTTATGCAACTTTCATTTTTATTTTTATTCAACTTCCATTTTTATTCAATTTACTTTTCTATTACACATCCTTTTTTATTTAATTTCCAAATAGATCTTTATGGTATATTGGTTTCTGGATTGAACTTCCATATTTAATTTTCTGCAACTTTCGTTTTTATTTTTATTCAACTTCCCTATTTATTCAATTTACTTTTCTATTCAACTTCTTTTTTTATTCAAGTTTCTTTTCTATTCAACTTCCTTTTTTATTTAATTTCCAAATAGGTCGTTAAGGTATAGTGGTTTCTAGATTGAACTTCCATTTTTAATTTTATGCAACTTTCATTTTTCTTTTTATTCGACTTCGATTTTAATTCAATTTACTTTCCTATTAAACTTCCTTTTTTATTTAATTTCCAAATAGATCGTTAAGGTATAGTGGTTTCTGGAATGAACTTCCATTTTTAATTTTCTGCAACTTCCATTTTTATTTTTATTTAACTTCCTTTTTTATTTAATTTCCAAATAGATCGTTAAGGTATAGTGGTTTCTGGATTGAACTTCAACTTTTTATTTTATGCAACTTTCCTTTTTATTTTTATTGAACTTCCATTTTTATTCAATTTACTTTTCTATTAAACATCCTTTTTTATTTAATTTCCAAATAGATCGTTAAGGTATAGTGGTTTCTTGAATGAACTTCCATTTTTACATTTCTGCAACTTCCAGTTTTATTTCTACTCAACTTCCTTTTTTATTTAATTTCCAAATAGATCGTTAAGGTATAGTGGCTTTTGGATTGAACTTCCATTTTTAATTTTATGCAACTTTCATTTTTATTTTTATTCAACTTCCATTTTTATTCAATTTACTTTTCTATGAAGCTTCCTTTTTTATTTAATTTCCGAATAGATCGTTAAGGTATAGTGGTTTCTGGAATGAACTTCCACTTTTAATTTTATGCAACTTTCCTTTTTATTTTTATTCTACTTCCATTTTTATTCAATTTACTTTTCTATTAAACTTCATTTTTTATTTAATTTCCAAATAGATCGTTCAGGTATAGTGGTTTCTGGATTGAACTTCCATTTTTAATTTTATGCAACTTTCATTTTTATTTTTATTTTACTTCCATTTTTAATCAATTTACTTTTCTATTAAACTTCATTTTTTATTTAATTTCCAAATAGATCGTTAAGGTATAGTGGATTTTGGATTGAACTTCCATTTTTAATTTTATGCTACTTTCATTTTTATTTTTATTCAACTTCCATTTTTATTCAATTTACTTTTCTATTAAACTTCCTTTTTTATTTGATTTCCAAATAGATCGTTAAGGTATAGTGGTTTCTGGAATGAACTTCCATTTTTAATTTTCTGCAACTTCCACTTTTATTTTTATTTAACATCCTTTTTTATTCAAGTTTCTTTTCTACTCAACTTCCTTTTTTATTTAATTTCCAAATAGATCGTTAAGGTATAGTGGTTTTTGGATTGAACTTCTATTTTTAATTTTATGCAACTTTCATTTTTATTTTTATTCAACTTCCATTTTTATTCAATTTACTTTTCAGTTATCCCTAATCCACATGCAGTGTCTACAACAATCACGACTATCCTCCACCGATAGCCCAAAACAGTTATTTCTAAACTGAAAATAAATATATCAACAATTCAATAGGCGAGTGATTTAAATTATCCAACTACACCATTTAATCAATGTATTCCTCAATTCCATGAATTTATCCATATTTTCCCAATTTCCTTAAATTAATTATACAAATTAATTCATTAATACAACTAGGGTTTTTTCCAAAATTACCAAAGTACCCCCACATATCAAAATACTAAAACTTAGAACAAAACTTATAAGATGGAGTAGGAAATCCCTACCTCAAAGAAAATAACCCGAATGGAGAAGACAGAGATGAATACCCAAATTCCAATGTGCCCCAAATCACTAAATGTTCAGATTAAATGGAAGCCTTCGACTTACTCTATCTTTTTAATAAAGGATCTAAGGTAGAAACTCACTCTAAGTAGATCAATCCTAAGAGAGAAGGTGTGTAGAGGGAGAGAGAACTCGTAACTAGGGTTTTGGAATATGAAAGTGTATGAAAAACTGATCTGAAACACGCTGCTGCCTATTTAAACCTGACAGGCTCGCTCGAGCGAAAACTTGGTCGCTCAAGCGACCAGACACACGAAAACCTTGCTCGAGCAAAGAACAGCTCGCTCGAGCCAAAACTACAATGCTTCAAGTCTGCAACCCAGCATCACGCTCGAGCGACAGAATGCTCGCTCGAGCGAGGAACTCAAAAACATACACCTCGCTCGCTCGAGCGAAGAAAATCTCGCTCGAGCGAATAAGCACTGCCCTCAGGTCTAAACCAGACGCAATCGCTCGCTCGAGCGAAGCAAATCTGGTTCGAGCCAGAAGACACAAAATCTGGATCGAGCGAGGAACTCGAAAACATACACCTCGCTCGCTCGAGCGAAGAAAATCTCGCTCGAGCGAATAAGCACTGCCCTCAGGTCTAAACCAGACGCAATCGCTCGCTCGAGCGAAGCAAATCTGGATCGAGCCAGAAGACACAAAAACAAACCTCGCTCGAGCGACCGAATCCTGGCTCGAGCGACCAACCCAAAAACTAGACAGCAACACTTGGTTTACGAACCCAACCAACCTGAAACAAACCTGCCCAACACATCCTATAACTCCAAATGACAAAATAAAGGACGACAACAACAAATATACAATGACAGAATAAACGGAACCCAAGTCCGGATACAATAATCAAATGGGAAAAGACCGGGGTCGCTATAAATTTTATGCAACTTTCCTTTTTATTTTTATTCTACTTCCATTTTTATTCAATTTACTTTTCTATTAAACTTCATTTTTAATACAATTTCCAAATAGATCGTTCAGGTATAGTGGTTTCTGGATTGAACTTACACTTTTAATTTTATGCAACTTTCATTTTTATTTTTATTCTACTTCCATTTTTGTTCAATTTACGTTTCTATTAAACTTCCTTTTTTATTTAATTTCTAAATAGATCGTTAAGGTATAGCGGTTTCTTGAATGAACTTCCATTTTTAATTTTCTGCAACTTCCAATTTTATTTTTATTTAACTTCCTTTTCGATTCAAGTTTCTTTTCTACTCAACTTCCTTTTTTATTTAATTTCAAAATAGATCGTTAAGGTATAGTTGTTTTTGGATTGAACTTCCATTTTTAATTTTATGCAACTTTCATTTTTATTTTATTCAACTTCCATTTTTATTCAATTTACTTTTCTATTAAACTTCCTTTTTTATTTAATTTCCAAATAGATCGTTAAGGTAAAGTGGTTTCTGGATTGAACTTCCTTATTTAATTTTCTGCAACTTTCATTTTTATTTTTATTCAACTTCCATTTTTATTCAATTTACTTTTCTATTAAACTTCCTTTTTTATTTAATTTCCAAATAGATCGTTAAGGTACAGTGATTTCTGGATTGAACTTCCTTTTTTAATTTTATGCAACCTTCATTTTTATTTTTATTCTACTTCCATTTTAATTAAATTTACTTTCCTATTAAACTTCCTTTTTTATTTAATTTCCAAATAGATCGCTAAGGTATAGTGGTGTCTGGATTGAACTTCCATTTTCAATTTTATGCAACTTTCATTTTTATTTATATTCTACTTCCATTTTTATTCAATTTACTTTTCTTTTAAACTTCCTTTTTTTATTGAATTTCCAAATAGATCGTTAAGGTATAGTGGTTTCTGGATTGAACTTCCATATTTAATTTTCTGCAACTTTCATTTTTATTTTTATTCAACTTCCATTTTTATTCAATTTACATTTCTATTAAACTTCCTTTTTTATTTAATTTGCACACAGATCGTTAAGGTATAGTCGTTTCTGGATTGAACTTCCACTTTTTATTTTATGCAACTTTCCTTTTTATTTTTATTCTACTTCCATTTTTATTCAATTTACTTTTCTATTAAACATCCTTTTTTATTTAATTTCCAAATAGATTGTTAAGGTATAGTGGTTTCTTGAATGAACTTCCATTTTTAATTTTCTGCAACTTCCATTTTTATTTTTATTTAACTTCCATTTTCATTCAAGTTTCTTTTCTACTCAACTTCCTTTTTTATTTAATATCCAAATAGATCGTTAAGGTATAGTGGTTTTTGGATTGAACTTCCATTTTTAATTTTATGCAACTTTCATTTTTATTTTTATTCAACTTCCATTTTTATTCAATTTACTTTTCTATTAAACTTCCTTTTTTATTTAATTTCCAAATTGATTATTAAGGTATAGTGGTTTCTGGATTGAACTTCCATATTTAATTTTATGCAACCATTATTTTTATTTTTACTCTACTTCCATTTTAATTCAATTAACTTTCCTATTAAACTTTCTTTTTTATTTAATTTCCAAATAGGTCGTTAAGGTATAGTGGTTTCGGGATTGACCTTTCATTTTTAATTTTATGCAACTTTCATTTTTATTTTTATTCTACTTCCATTTTTATGCAATTTAATTTTCTATTAAACTTCATTTTTTTTTAATTTCCAAGTAGATCGTTATAGTATAGTGGTTTCTGGATTGAACTTCCATTTTTATTTTTCTGCAACTTTCATTTTTATTTTTATTTAACTACCGTTTTTATTCAAGTTTTTTTTCTACTCAACTTCCTTTTTTATTTAATTTCCAAATAGATCGTTAAGGTATAGTGGTTTTTGGATTGATCTTCCATTTTTAATTTTATGCAACTTTCATTTTTATTTTTATTCAACTTCCATTTTTATTCAATTTTACTTTTCTATTAAACTTCCTTTTTTATTTAATTTCCTAATAGATCGTTAAGGTATAGTGGTTTCAGGATTGAACTTCCATATTTAATTTTCTGCAACTTTCATTTTTCTTTTTATTCAACTTCCATTTTAATTCAATTTACTTATCTATTAAACTTCCTTTTTTATTTAATTTGCAAATAGATCGTCAAGGCATAGTGGTTTCTGGATTGAACTTCCACTTTTAATTTTATGCAACTTTCCTTTTTATTTTCATTCTACTTCCATTTTTATTCTATTTACTTTTCCAATAAACTTCCTTTTTTATTTAATTTCCAAATAGATCGCTAAGGTATAGTGGTTTCTGGATTGAACATCCATTTTTAATTTTATGCAACTTTCATTTTTATTTATATTCTACTTCCATTATTATTCAATTTACTTTTCTATTAGACTTCCTTTTTTATTTAATTTACAAATGGATCGTTAAGGTATAGTGGTTTCTGGAATGAACTTCCATTTTTAATTTTATCCAACTTTCATTTTCATTTTTATTCAATTTCCATTTTTATTCAATTTACTTTTTTTATTAAACTTCATTTTTTATTTAATTTCCAAATAGATCGTTAAGGTATAGTGGTTTTTGGAATGCACTTCATTTTTAATTTTCTGCAACTTCCATTTTTATTTTTATTTAACTTTCTTTTTTATTGAAGTTTCTTTTCTACTCAACTTCCTTTTTTATTTAATTTCCAAATAGATCGTTAAGGTATAGTGGTTTTGGGATTGAACTTCCATTTTTAATTTTATGCAGCTTTCTTTTTTATTTTTATTCAACTTCCATTTCTATTCAATTTACTTTTCTATTAAACTTCTTTTTTTATTTAATTTCCAAATAGATCGTTATGGTATAGTGGTTTCTGCATTGAACTTCCATATTTAATTTTCTGCAACTTTCATTTTTATTTTTATTCAACTTCCATTTTAATTCAATTTACTTATCTATTAAACTTCCTTTTTTATTTAATTTGCAAATAGATCGTCGAGGCATAGTGGTTTCTGGATTGAACTTCCACTTTTAATTTTATGCAACTTTTCTTTTTATTTTCATTCTACTTCCATTTTTATTCTATTTACGTTTCCATTAAACTTCCTTTTTTATTTAATTTCCAAATAGATCGCTAAGGTACAGTGGTTTCTGGATTGAACATCCATTTTTAATTTTAGGCAACTTTCATTTTTATTTATATTCTACTTCCATTTTTATTCAATTTACTTTTCTATTAGATTTCCTTTTTTATTTAATTTACAAATGGATCGATAAGGTATAGTGGTTTCTGGAATGAACTTCCATTTTTAATTTTATGCAACTTTCATTTTCATTTTTATTCAACTTCCATTTTTATTCAATTTACTTTTTTATTAAACATCATTTTTTATTTAATTTCCAAATAGATTGTTAAGGTATTGTGGTTTTTGGAATGTACTTCCATTTTTAATTTTCTACAACTTCCATTTTTATTTTTAATTAACTTTCTTTTTTATTGAAGTTTCTTTTCTACTCAACTTCCTTTTTTATTTAATTTCCAAATAGATCGTTAAGGTATAGTGGTTTTTGGATTGAACTTCCATTTATAATTTTATGCAACTTTCTTTTTTATTTTTATTCAACTTCCATTTCTATTCAATTTACTTTTCTATTAAACTTCCTTTTTTATTTAATTTCCAAGTAGATCGTTAAGGTATAGTTGTTTCTGCATTGAACTTCCATATTTAATTTTCTGCAACTTTCATTTTTATTTTTATTCAACTTCCATTTTAATTCAACTAACTTATCTATTAAACTTCCTTTTTTATTTAATTTGCAAACAGATCATCAAGGCATAGTGGTTTCTGGATTGAACTTCCACTTTTAATTTTATGCAACTTTCCTTTTTGTTTTCATTCTACTTCCATTTTTATTCTATTTACTTTTCCGTTAAACTTCCTTTTTTATTTAATTTCCAAATAGATCGCTAAGGTACAGTGGTTTCTGGATTAAACATCCATTTTTAATTTTATGCAACTTTCATTTTTATTTATGTTCTACTTTCATTTTTATTCAATTTACTTTTCTATTAGACTTCCTTTTTTATTTAATTTCCAAATGGATCGTTAAGGTATAGTGGTTTCTGAAATGAACTTCCATTTTTAATTTTATGCAACTTTCATTTTCATTTTTATTCAACTTCCATTTTTATTCAATTTACTTTTTTTTTTAAAACTTCATTTTTTATTTAATTTCCAAATAGATTGTTAAGGTATAGTGGTTTTTGGAATGTACTTCCATTTTTAATTTTCTGCAACTTCCATTTTTATTTTTAATTAACTTTCCTTTTTATTGAAGTTTCTTTTCTACTCAACTTCCTTTTTTGTTTAATTTCGAAATAGATCGTTAATGTATAGTGGTTTTTGGATTGAACTTCCATTTTTAATTTTATGCAACTTTCTTTTTTATTTTTATTCAACTTCCGTTTCTATTCAATTTACTTTTCTATTAAACTTCCTTTTTTATTTAATTTCCAAATAGATCGTTAAGGTATAGTGGTTTCTGCATTGAACTTCCATATTTAATTTTCTGCAACTTTCATTTTTATTTTTATTCAACTTCCATTTTTATTCAATTTACTTATCTATTAAACTTCCTTTTTTATTTAATTTTCAAATAGATCGTCGAGTCATAGTGGTTTCTGGATTGAACTTCCACTTTTAATTTTATGCAACTTTCCTTTTTATTTTCATTCTACTTCCATTTTTATTCTATTTACTTTTCCATTAAACTTCCTTTTTTATTTAATTTCCAAATCGATCGCTAAGGTACAGTGGTTTCTGGATTGAACATCCATTTTTAATTTTGTGCAACTTTAATTTTTATTTATGTTCTACTTCCATTTTTATTCAATTTACTTTTCTATTAGACTTCCTTTTTTATTTAATTTCCAAATGGATCGTTAAGGTATAGTGGTTTCTGGAATGAACTTCCATTTTTAATTTTATGCAACTTTCATTTTCATTTTTATTCAACTTCCATTTTTATTCAATTTACTTTTTTATTAAACTTCATTTTTTATTTAATTTCCAAATAGATCGTTAAGGTATAGTGGTTTTTGGAATGTACTTCCATTTTTAATTTTCTGCAACTTCCATTTTTATTTTTATTTAACTTTCTTTTTTATTGAAGTTTCTTTTCTACTCAACTTCCTTTTTTATTTAATTTCCAAATAGATCGTTAAGGTATAGTGGTTTTTGGATTGAACTTCCATTTTTAATTTTATGCAACTTTCTTTTTTATTTTTATTCAACTCCCATTTCTATTCAATTTACTTTTCTATTAAACTTCATTTTTTATTTAATTTGCAAACATATCGTTAAGGTATAGTGGTTTCTGGATTGAACATCCACTTTTCATTTTATGCAACTTTCAATTTTATTTTTATTCTACTTCCATTTTCATTCAATTTACATTTCTATTAAACATCCTTTTTTATTTAATTTCCAAATAGATCGTTAAGGCATGGTGGTTTCTTGAATGAACTTCCATTTTTGATTTTCTACAACTTCCAGTTTCATTTTTATTTAACTTCCTTTTTTATTTAATTTCCAAATAGATCGTTAAGGTATAGTGGTTTCTGGATTGAACTTTCATTTTGAATTTTATGCAAGTTTCAATTTTATTTTTAGTCAACTTCCATTTTTATTCAATTTACTTTTCTATTAAACTTCCTTTTTTATTTAATTTCCAAATAGTTCGTTAAGGTATAGTGGTTTCTGGATTGAACTTCCAGTTTTAATTTTATTCAACTTTCAATTTTATTTTTATTCTACTTCCATTTTTATTCAATTTACTTTTCAATTAAACATCCTTTTTTAATTAATTTCCAAATAGATCGTTAAGGTATAGTGGTTTCTTCAATGAACTTCTATTTTTAATTTTCTGCAACTTCCAGTTTTATTTTTATTTAACTTCCTTTTTTATTCAAGTTTCTTTTCTACTCAACTTCCTTTTTTATTTAATTTCCAAACAGATCGTTCAGGTATAGTGGTTTCTGGATTGAACTTCCATTTTTAATTTTATGCAACTTTCATTTTTATTCAATTTACTTTTCTTTTAAACTTCCTTTTTTATTTAATTTCCAAATAGATAGTTAAGGTGTAGTGGTTTCTGGATTGAACTTCCATTTTTAATTTTATGCAACTTCCATTTTTATTTTTACTCTACTTCCATTTTTAGTCAATTTACTTTTCTATCAAACTTCTTTTTTTTATTTAATTTCAATATAGATCGTTAAGGTATAGTGGTTTCTTCAATGAACTTCCAATTTTATTTTTATTTAACTTCCTTTTCTATTCAAATTTCTTTTCTACTCAACTTCCTTTTTTGTCTAATTTCGAAATAGATCGTTAAGGCATAGTGGTTTTTGGATTGAACTTCCATTTTTAATCTTATGCAACTTTCATTTTTATTTTTATTCAGCTTTCATTTTTATTTAATTTACTTTTCTATTAAACTTCCTTTTTTATTTAATTTCCAAATAGATCGTGAAGGTATAGTGGTTTTTGGATTGAACTTCCATTTTTAATTTCATGCTACTTTCATTTTTATTTTTATTCTACTTCCATTTTAATTCAATTTACTTTCCCATTAAACTTTTTTTTATTTAATTTCCAAATAGATCGTTAAGGTACAGTGGTTTCTGGATTGAACTTCCATTTTTTATTTTATGCAACTTTCATTTTTATTTATATTCTACTTCCATTTTTATTCAATTTACTTTTCTATTAAACTTCCTTTTTTATTTAATTTCCAAATAGATCGTTAAAGTATAGTTGTTTCTTGAATGAACTTCTATTTTTATTTTTCTGCAACTTCCATTTTTATTTTTATTTAACTTCCTTTTTTATTCAAGTTTCTTTTCTAATCAACTTCCTTTTTTATTTAATTTCCAAATCGATCGTTAAGGTATAGTGGTTTTTGGATTGAACTTCCCTTTTTTATTTTATGCAACTTTCTTTTTTATTTTTATTCAACTTCCATTTTTATTCAATTTACTCTTCAATTAAACTTCCTTTTTTATTTAATTTCCAAATAGATCGTTAGGGGATAGTGCTTTCTTGAATGAACGGCCGTTTTTAATTTTCTGCAACTTTCATTTTAATTTATATTCTACTTCCATTTTTATTCAATTTACTTTTCTATTAAACTTCCTTTTTTATTTAATTTCCAAATAGATCGTTAAGGTATAGTGGTTTATGGATTGAACTTCCATATTTAATTTTCTGCAACTTTCATTTTTATTTTTATTCAACTTCCATTTTTATTCAATTTACATTTCTATTAAACTTCGTTTTTTATTTAATTTGCACACAGATCGTTAAGGTATAGTGGTTTCTGGATTGAACTTCTACTTTTTATTTTATGCAACTTTCCTTTTTATTTTTATTCTACTTCCATTTTTCTTCAATTTACTTTTCTATAAAACATCATTTTTTATTTAATTTCTAAATAGATCGTTAAGGTATAGTGATTTTTTGATTGAACTTCCATTTTTAATTTTATGCAACATTCATTTTTATTTTATTCAACTTCCATTTTTATTCAATTTACCTTTCTATTAAACTTCCTTTTTTATTTAATTTCCAAATAGATCGTTAAGGTAAAGTGGCTTCTGGATTGAACTTCCGTATTTAATTTTCTCCAACTTTCATTTTTATTTTTATTCAACTTCCATTTTTATTCAGTTTACTTTCTATTAAATTTCCTTTTTTATTTAATTTCCAAATAGATCGTTAAGGTAAAGTGGTTTCTGGATTGAACTTCCATTTTTAATTTTATGGAACTTTCATTTTTATTTATATTCTACTTCAATTTTTATTCAATTTACTTTTCTATTAAACTTTATTTT
This sequence comes from Camellia sinensis, assembly GCF_055761805.1. Classification (NCBI taxonomy): domain Eukaryota; kingdom Viridiplantae; phylum Streptophyta; class Magnoliopsida; order Ericales; family Theaceae; genus Camellia; species Camellia sinensis. The sequence continues at coordinate 40,432,941 of NW_028128987.1, read as the reverse complement.
TTATTTAATTTCCAAATAGATCGATAAAGTATAGTGGTTTCTAGAATGAACTTCCATTTTTAATTTTCTGCAACTTCCATTTTTATTTTTATTTAACTTCCTTTTTTATTCAAGTTTCTTTTCTACTCAACTTCCTATTTTATTTAATTTCCAAATATATCGTTAAGGTATAGTGGTTTTTGGATTGAACTTCCATTTTTAATTTTGTGCAACTTTCATTTTTATTTTTATTCAACTTTCATTTTTATTCAATTTACTTTTCTATAAAACTTTCTTTTTTATTTAATTTCCAAATAGATCGTTAAGGTATAGTGGTTTCTGGATTGAACTTCCATTTTTTATTTTATGCAACTTTCATTTTTATTTTTATTCTACTTCCATTTTAATTCAATTTAGTTTCCTATTCAACTTCCTTTTTTATTTAATTTCCAAATAGATCGTTAAGGTATAGTGGTTTCTGGATTGAACTTCAATTTTTAATTTTATGCAAGTTTCATTTTTATTTTTATTCAACTTCCATTTTTATTCAATTTACTTTCCTATTAAACATCCTTTTTTATTTAATTTCCAAATAGATCGTTAAGGTATAGTGGTTTCTTGAATGAACTTCCGTTTTTCATTTTCTGCAACTTCCAGTTTTATTTTTATTTAACTTCCTTTTTTATTCAAGTTTCTTTTCTACTCAACTTCCTTTTTTATTTAATTTCCAAATAGATCGTTAAGGTATAGTTGTTTCTAGATTGAACTTCTATTTTTAATTTTATGCAACTTTCATTTTTATTTTTATTCAACTTCCATTTTTATTCAATTTACTTTTCTTTTAAACTTCCTTTTTTATTTAATTTCCAAATAGATCGTTAAGGTGTAGTGGTTTTTGGATTGAACTTCCATTTTTAATTTTATGCAACTTCCATTTTTAGTCAATTTACTTTTCTATCAAACTTCTTTTTTTGTTTAATTTTAACGCCCTCAAAATAATAACATTAAACTCATCAAATAAGACATGCATTGACATATAAACTAACCACATTCTTTCATTTATTAGAGTCTCATTACATAAGTATTACATGTTAACATCAAAAACAAAATGCCCTACGGGCTTACAGCTTTCCAAGTTAACACTTGGTTACAACAAAAGAGTACTAACTCGTTTACACATTAAGCCCTTGGCTTGAAGTTACATGTAATACATCAAAAGTAAAACGACAAAAGTATGTCCGCCTCTAGCCTCCCAAGCTATGTCCTTGGAGGTGGCATGCTACCTGTACCTAAAAATGATATTCCCATAAAGGGTGAGCCACAGCCCAGTAGAAATACACTAAACCAACCATGAACAATGACTAAAAGATTAGCAATTGATAGATGGTCAACGCTGATACATTCACATAAATCACATATTTATGTCATACGACTTATAAGTCCAAGTTACTTTTCATTTTCCCTTTTTCAACAGATAAGCATGTCAGCTCTATCATCATTTCAACAGATATGTATAACAACAATATCCCACATTCACAGATAAGCATATAAGCTATATCCACACTTCACAAAGATAAGCATATAAGCTGTATCTACGGAGTTCATCCCCTATCTTCTCCCAACACTATCCGGTTTTGAGGTACATCCCCTATCTTCCCTTAAACCGCGGAGTACATCCCCTATCTCCTCCTCTACACACAACGTATACAAACACATTGGTTCTATATACCATCACTCAATACATACAGTTAATGTATTCTATCAACAGTCAAATTCCATGACACATTCCATTGATTAGTTTCCGTTTGCCTAATCATCATGCATTGTCTACAACAATCACGACTATCCTCCACCGATAGCCCAAAGCAGTTATTTCTAAACAGAAAATAAATGCACAAATGGATATTCAATCAACATTTCATTTCCTTATTTCTCCCAATTAATTATCTCAATTAATCAAACAATGTAATTAGGCCAATTCCCGTAATTAACATTACAACCCTTAGGTCCCATTTTCATCAATGATTCAACATTTATTCCATTTCTCTATGCCAAACATGCATTTAGGCTTATTATAAATAAAACCCCAACTTTTGTAAAATTACACAAAAGCCCCAAACTTTCACCAAATTACCAAACCAAGCCCAACATCTCAAAATACTAAAATTTAAAGACAAAACCCATAGAAAGGAGTAGGATATCCCTACCTCGAAGTTTGAGCCAAAAAGGAGATGAAGACTCGAAGACCAACGTGCTCCAAATCCAAACTTTTTCAGATTAAATCGAAGCTCTCAACGCCCTCTATCTTTTTAACAAAGGCCCTAGGCTAGATTCACACTCTAGGGAGATCAAATCTTAGAGAGAATGAAAGTTTAGAGAGAGAGGGTCTCGGATCAAGGGTTTGAAAGAAAATGAAAGTGAAAAAGTGAAGTTCAAAAACGCTACTGTCCGCTGATATAAAACACGCTCGCTCGAGCGAAGCCTTTGTCGCTCGAGCGACCAGACACAGAAAACTCTCGCTCGAGCCAAGAAGTTCTCGCTCGAACCAAAAACTCAGAAGTGCGCTCGAGCAAAAGAATGCTCGCTCGAGCCAACAACTCAAACCCTTAGGTCTGCAACCAGCACGCTCGAGCGATATACCTCTCGCTCGAGCGAAGAACAAACCAGACCGCTCGAGCGAAGGAAGCTTGCTCGAGCCACAAAAGGCAACTCTCAGGTCCAGAACCAGACACGAACTCAACTCTCGCTCGAGGGACCAACTCCTCGCTCGAGCGAAGGTCCAAAAATCTGGGCAGCAGCACTAGGCTCCCAAATACAACCAACCTGTAACAAACCTGCCCAACACATCCTATAACTCAATATACAAAGTAAAAAGGATGCAAACCAGATAATAAATAACTACCAACATCCACGGACACATGTCCGGATCACTGTACAACAAGGGTAAACCCGGGATCGCTATATAATTTCCATATAGATCGTTAAGGTATAGTGGTTTCTTGAATGAACTTCCAATTTTATTTTTATTTAACTTCATTTTCTATTCAAGTTTCTTTTCTACTCAATTTCCTTTTTTATCTAATTTCCAAATAGATCGTTAAGGTATAGTGGTTTTTGGATTGAACTTCCATTTTTAATTTTATGCAACTTTCATTTTTATTTTTATTCAACTTTCATTTTTATTCAATTAACTTTTCTATTAAACTTCTTTTTTTATTTAATTTCCAAATATATCGTTAAGGTATAGTGGTTTCTAGATTGAACTTCCATTTTTAATTTTATGCAACTTTCATTTTTATTTTTATTCTACTTCCATTTTAATTCAATTTATGTTCCCATTAAACTTCCTTTTTTATTTAATTTCCAAATAGATCGTTAAGGTATAGTGGTTTCTGGATTGAACTTCCATTTTTAATTTTATGCAAGTTTCATTTTTATTTTTATTCAACTTCCATTTTTATTCAATTTACTTTTCTATTGAACTTCCTTTTTTATTTAATTTCCAAATAGATCGTTAAGGTATAGTGCTTTCTTGAATGAACTGCCATTTTTAATTTTCTGCAACTTCCATTTTTATTCAATTTTCTTTTCTATTAAACTTCCTTTTTTATTTAATTTCCAATAGATCGTTAAGGTATAGTGGTTTCTGGATTGAACTTCCACTTTTAATTTTATGTAACTTTCCTTTTTATTTTTATTCTACTTCTATTTTTATTCAATTTACTTTTCAATTAAACATCCTTTTTTATTTAATTTCCAAATAGATCGTTAAGGTATAGTGGTTTCTTGAATGAACTTCCATTTTCAATTTTCTGCAACTTCCAGTTTTATTTTTATTTAACTTCCTTTTTTATTCAAGTTTCTTTTCTACTCAACTTCCTTTTTTATTTAATTTCCAAGTAGATCGTTAAGGTATAGTGGTTTTTGGATTGAACTTCCATTTTTAATTTTATGCAACTTTCATTTTTATTTTTATTCAACTTCCATTTTTATTTAATTTACTTTTCTTTTAAACTTCCTTTTTTATTTAATTACCAAATAGATCGTTAAGGTGTAGTGGTTTCTGGATTGAACTTCTATTTTTAATTTTATGCAACTTTCATTTTTATTTTTACTCTACTTCCATTTTTAGTCAATTTACTTTTCTATTAAACTTCCTTTTTTATTTAACTTCCATATAGATCGTTAAGGTATAGTGGTTTTTTGAATGAACTTCAAATTTTATTTTTATTTAACTTCCTTTTCTATTCAAGTTTCTTTTCTACTCAACTTCCTTTTTTATTTAATTTCCAAATAGATCGTTAAGGTATAGAGGTGTTTGGTTTGAACTTCCATTTTTAATTTTATGCAACTTTCATTTTTATTTTTACTCAACTTCCATTTTTATTCAATTTAGTTTCCCATTGAACTTCCTTTTTTATTTAATTTCCAAATAGATCGTTAAGGTATAGTGGTTTCTGGATTGAACTTCCATTTTTAATTTTATGCAACTTTCATTTTTATTTTTATTCTACTTCCATTTTAATTCAATTTACTTTATTATTAAACTTCCTTTTTTATTTAATTTCCAAATAGATCGTTAAGGTATAGTGGTTTCTGGATTGAACTTCCAAATTTAATTTTCTTCAACTTTCATTTTTATTTTTATTTAACTTTCTTTTTCATTCAAGTTTCTTTTCCACTCAACTTCCTTTTTTATTTAATTTCAAAATAGATCGTTAAGGTATAATGGTTTTGGATTGAACTTTCATTTTTTATTTTCTGCAACTTTCATTTTTATTTTTATTCAACTTCCATTTTTATTCAATTTACTTTTCTATTAAACTTCCTTTTTTATTTAATTTCCAAATAGATCGTTAAGGTATAGTGGTTTTTGGATTGAACTTCCATATTTAATTTTCTGCAACTTTCATTTTTATTTTTATTCAACTTCCATTTTTATTCAATTTACTTCTCTATTAAACTTCCTTTTTTATTTAATTTCCAAATAGATCGTTAAGGTATAGTGGTTTATGTATTGAACTTCTGTTTTTAATTTTCTGCAACTTTCATTTTTATTTTTATTCTACTTCCATTTTAATTCAATTTACTTTCCTATTAAACTTCCTTTTTTATTTAATTTCCAAGTAGATCGTTAAGGTATAGTGGTTTCTGCATTGAATTCTCATTTTTAATTTTATGCAACTTTCATTTTTATTTTTATTCTACTTCCATTTTTTATCAATTTACTTTTCCGTTAAACTTCCTTTTTTATTTAATTTCCAAATTGATCATTAAGGTATAGTGGTTTCTTGAATGAACTTCCCATTTTATTTTTATTTAACTTCCTTTTCTATTCAAGTTTCTTTTCTACTCAAATTCCTTTTTTATTTAATTTCCAAATAGATGGTTAAGGTAAAGTGGTTTTTGGATTGAACTTCCATTTTTAAGTTTATGCAACTTTCATTTTTATTTTATTCAACTTCCATTTATATTCAATTTACTTTTCTATTAAACTTCTTTTTTTAATTAATTTTCAAATAGATCGCCAAGGTAAAGTGGTTTCTGGATTAAACTTCCATATTTAATTTTCGGCAACTTTCATTTTTATTTATATTCTACTTCCATTTTTATTCAATTTACTTTTCTATTAAACTTCCTTTTTTATTTAATTTCCAAATAGATCGTTAAGGTATAGTGGTTTCTGGATTGAACTTCCATTTTTAATTTTATGCAACTTTCGTTTTTATTTATATTCTACTTCCATTTTCATTCAATTTACTTTTTTATTAAACTTCCTTTTTTATTTAATTTCCAAATAGATCGTTAAAGTATAGTGGTTTCTGGAATGAACTTCCATTTTTAATTTTCTGCAACTTTCATTTTTATTTTTATTTAATTTCCTTTTTTATTCAGGTTTCTTTTCTACTCAACTTCCTTTTTTATTTAATTTCCAAATAGATCGTTAAGGTGTAGTGGTTTTCGGAATGAACATCCATTTTTAATTTTTTGCAACCTTCATTCTTATTTTTATTCAACTTCCATTTTTATTCAATTTACTTTTCTATTAAACTTTCTTTTTTATTTAATTTCCAAATAGATCGTTAAGGTGTAGTGGTTTCTGGATTGAACTTCCATTTTTCATTTTATGCAACTTTCATTTTTATTTTTATACAACTTCCATTTTTATTCAATTTACTTTTCTATTAAACTTCCTTTTTTATTTAATTTCCAAATTGATCATTAACGTATAGTGGTTTCTGGATTGAACTTCCAAATTTAATTTTCTGCAACTTTCATTTTTATTTTTATTCAGCTTCCTTTTTTATTTAATTTCCAAATAGAACGTTAAGGTATAGTGGTTTTTGGATTGAACTTCCATTTTTAATTTTATGCAACTATCATTTTTATTTTTACTCTACTTCCATTTTAATTCTATTTACTTTCATATTGAACTTCCTTTTTTATTTAATTTCCAAATAGATCGTTAAGGTATAGTGGTTTTGGATTGAACTTCCATTTTTAATTTTATGCAACTTTCATTTTTATTTTTATTCTACTTCCATTTTTATTCAATTTAATTTTCTATTAAATTTCCTTTTTTATTTAATTTCCAAGTAGATCGTTAAGGTATAGTGGTTTCTGGATTGAACTTCCATTTTTAATTTTCTGCAACTTCCATTTTTATTTTTATTTAACTTCCGTTTTTATTCAAGTTTCTTTTCTACTCAACTTCCTTTTTTATTTAATTTCCAAATAGATCATGATGGTATAGTGGTTTTTGGATTGAACTTCCTCTTTTAATTTTATGCAACTTTCATTTTTATTTTTATTCAACTTCCATTTTTATTCAATTTTAATTTTCCATTAAACTTCTTTTTTTATTTAATTTCCAAATAGATCGTTAAGGTAAAGTGGTTTGTGGATTGAACTTCCATATTTAATTTTTTGCGACTTTCCCTTATATTTTTATTCAACTTCCAGTTTAATTCAATTTACTTATCTATTAAACTTCCTTTTTTATTTAATTTGCAAATAGATCGTTCAGGCATAGTGGTTTCTGGATTGAACTTCCACTTTTAATTTTATGCAACTTTCCTTTTTATTTTCATTCTACTTCCATATTTATTCAATTTGCTTTTCTATTGAACTTCCTTTTTTATTTAATTTCCAAATAGATCATTAAGGTATAGTGGTTTCTAGAATGAACTTCTATTTTTAATTTTCTGCAACTTTCATTTTTATTTTTATTTAACTTCCTTTTTTATTCATGTTTCTTTTCTACTCAACTTCATTTTTTATTTAATTTCCATATAGATCGTTAAGGTATAGTGGTTTTTGGATTGAACTTCCATTTTTAATTTTATGTAACTTTTCTTTTTATTCAATTTACTTTTCTATTAAACTTCCTTTTTTATTTAATTTCCAAATAGATCATTAAGGAATACTGGTTTCTGGACTGAACTTTCATTTTTATTTTTATTCAACTTCCATTTTTATTCAATTTAATTTTCTATTAAACTTCCTTTTTTATTTAATTTCTAAATAGATCGTTAAGGTGTAGTGTTTTTTTGAATGAACTTCCATTTTTAATTTTCTGCAACTTTCTTTTTTATTCAAGTTTCTTTTCTACACAACGTACTTTTTTATTTAATTTCCAAAAAAATCGTTAAGGTACAGTGGTTTTTGGATTGAACTTTCATTTTTAATTTTATGCAACTTTCATTTTTATTTTTATTCAACTTCCATTTTTATTAAATTCACTTTCCTATTGAACTTCCTTTTTTATTTAATTTCCAAATAGATCGTTAAGGTATAGTGGTTTTTGGGTTGAACGACCATTTTTAATTTTAAGCAACTTTCATTTTTATTTATATTCAACTTCCATTTTTATTAAATTTACTTTTCTATTAAACTTTCTTTTTTATTTAATTTCCAAATAGATCATTAAGGTATAATGGTTTCTGGATTAAACTTCCATTTTTCATTTTATGCAACTTTCATTTTTATTTTTATTCAACTTCCATTTTTATTCAATTTACTTTTCTATTAAACTTCCATTTTTATTTAATTTCCAAATAGATCGTTAATGTATAGTGGTTTCTGAATTGAACTTCCATATTTAATTTTCTGCAACTTTTATTTTTATTTTTATTCTACTTCCATTTTTATTCAATTTACTTTTCTATTAAACTTCCTTTTTTATTTAATTTCCAAATTGATCGTTAAGGTATAGTGGTTTCTGGATTGAACTTCCACTTTTAATTTTATGCGACTTTCCTTTTTATTTTTATTCTACTTCAATTTTTACTCAATTTACTTTTCTATTAAACTTCCTTTTTTATTTAATTTCTAAATAGATCGTTGAGGTATAGTGGTTTCTTGAATAAACTTCCATTTTTAATTTTCTGCAACTTCCATTTTTATTTTTATATAACTTCCTTTTTTATTCAAGTTTCTTTTCTACTCAACTTCGTTTTTTATTTAATTTCCAAATAGATCGTGAAGGTGTAGTGGTTTTTAAATTGAACTTCCTTTTTTAATTTTACGCAACTTTCATTTTTATTTTTATTCCACTTCCATTTTTATTCAATTTACTTTTCTATTAAACTTCCTTTTTTATTTAATTTACAAATAGAACGTTAAGGTATAGTGGTTTCTGGATTGAACTTCTATTTTTAATTTTCTGCAACTATCATTTTTTTTTTACACTACTTCCATTTTAATTCAATTTACTTTCCTATTAAACTTCCTTTTTTATTTAATTTCCAAATAGATCGTTAAGGTATAGTGGTTTCTGGATTGAACTTCCATTTTTAATTTTATGCAACTTTCGTTTTTATTTTTATTCTACTTCCATTTTTATTCAATTTAATTTTTTATTAAACTTCCTTTTTTATTTAATTTCCAAGTAGATCGTTAAGGTATAGTGGTTTCTGAATTGAACTTCCGTTTTTATTCAAGTTTCTTTTCTACTCAACTTCCTTTTTTATTTAATTTCCAAATAGATCGTTAAGGTATAGTGGTTTTTGGATTGAACTTCCATTTTTAATTTTATGCAACTTTCATTTTTATTTTTATTCAACTTCCATTTTTATTCAATTTACTTTTCTTTTTGTTTTTATTCAACTTCCATTTTTATTCAATTTTACTTTTCCATTAAACTTCCTTTTTTATTTAATTTCCAAATAGATCGTTAAGGTAAAGTGATTTCCGGATTGAACTTCCATGTTTAATTTTCTGCAACTTTCCTTTTTATTTTTATTCAACTTCCAGTTTAATTCAATTTACTTATCTATTAAACTTCCTTTTTTATTTAATTTGCAAATAGATCATTAAGGCATAGTGATTTCTGGATTGAACTTCCACTTTTAATTTTATGCAACTTTCCTTTTTATTTTCATTCTACTTCCATTTTTATTCAATTTACTTTTCCATTCAGCTTCCTTTTTTATTCAATTTCCAAATAGATCGTTAAGGTATAGTGGTTTCTAGAATGAACTTCTCTTTTTAATTTTCTGCAACTTTCATTTTTATTTTTATTTAACTTCCTTTTTTATTCAAGTTTCTTTTCTACTCAACTTCCTTTTTTATTTAATTTCCAAATTGATCGTTAAGGTATAGTCGTTTTTGGATTGAACTTCCATTTTTAATTTTATGCAACTTTTATTTTTATTCAATTTACTTTTCTATTAAACTTCCTTTTTTATTTAATTTCCAAATAGATCATTAAGGTATAATGGTTTCTGGATTGAACTTTCATTTTATTTTTATTGAACTTTCATTTTTATTCAATTTAATTTTCTATTAAACTTCATTTTTTATTTAATTTCCAAATAGATCGTTAAGGTATAGTGGTTTCTGGATTGAACTTACACTTTTAATTTTATGCAACTTTCATTTTTATTTTTATTCTACTTCCATTTTTGTTCAATTTACGTTTCCATTAAACTTCCTTTTTTATTTAATTTCTAAATAGATCGTTATGGTATAGTGGTTTCATGAATGAACTTCCAATTTTAATTTTCTGCAACTTCCATTTTTATTTTTATTTAACTTCTTTTTTTATTCAAGTTTCTTTTCTACTCAACTACCTTTGTTATTTAATTTTCAAATAGATCGTTAAGGTATAGTGGTTTCTGGATTGAACTTCCATTTTTAATTTTATGCAACTTTCATTTTTATTTTTATTCAACTTCCATTTTTATTCAATTTACTTTTCTATTACACTTTCTTTTTTATTTAATTTCCAAATAGATCGTTAAGGTATATTGGTTTCTGGATTGAACTTCCATATTTAATTTTCTGTAACTTTCATTTTTATTTTTATTCAACTTCCATTTTTATTCAATTTGTTTTTCTATTAAACTTCCTTTTTTATTTAATTTGCAAACAGATCGTTAAGGTATAGTGGTTTCTGGATTGAACTTCCCCTTTTTATTTTTTGCAACTTTCCTTTTTATTTTTATTCTACTTCCATTTTAATTCAATTTACTTTCCTGTTAAACTTCCTTTTTTATTTAATTTCCAAATAGATCGTTAAGGTATAGTGGTTTCTGGAATCAACTTCCATTTTTAATTTTCTGCAATGTCCATTTTTATTTTTATTTAACTTTCTTTTTTATTCAAGTTTCATTTCTATTAACCTTCCTTATTTATTTAATTTCCAAATAGATCGTTAAGGTATAGTGGTTTCTGGATTGAACTTCCATTTTTAATTTTATGCAACTATCATTTTTATTTTTACTCTACTTCCATTTTAATTCAATTTACTTTTCTATTAAACTTCCTTTTTTATTTAATTTGCAAATAGATCGTTAAGTTATAGTGGTTTTGGATTGAACTTCCATTTTTAATTTTATGCAACTTTCATTTTTATTTTTATTCTACTTCCATTTTTATTCAATTCAATTTTCTATTAAACTTCCTTTTTTATTTAATTTCCAAGTAGATCGTTAAGGTATAGTGGCGTCTGGATTGAACTTACATTTTTAATTTTCTGCAACTTCCATTTTTATTTTTATTTAACTCCCGTTTTTATTCAAGTTTCTTTTCTGCTCAACTTCCTTTTTTATTTAATTTCCAAATAGATCATGATGGTATAGTGGTTTTTGGATTGAACTTCCTTTTTTAATTTTATGCAACTTTCATTTTTATTTTTATTCAATTTAGTTTTCTATTAATCTTCCTTTTTTATTTAATTTCCAAATTGATCATTAAGGTTTAATGGTTTTTGGGTTGAACGACCATTTTTAATTTTAAGCAACTTTCCTTTTTATTTATATTCAACTTCCATTTTTATTAAATTTTCTTTTCTATTAAACTTCCTTTTTTATTTAATTTCCAAATAGATCGTTAAGGTATAGTGGTTTCTGGATTGAACTTCCATTTTTCATTTTACGCAACTTCCATTTTTATTTTTATTCAACTTCCATTTTTATTCAATTTATTTTTCTATTAAACTTCCATTTTTATTTAATTTCCAAATAGATCGTTAATGTATAGTGGTTTCTGGATTGAACTTACATTTTTAATTTTCTGCAACTTCCATTTTTATTTTTATTTAACTTCCGTTTTTATTCAAGTTTCTTTTCTACTCAACTTCATTTTTTATTTAATTTCCAAATAGATCATGATGGTATAGTGGTTTTTGGATTGAACTTCCTTTTTTAATTTTATGCAACTTTCATTTTTATTTTTATTCAATTTACTTTTCTATTAATCTTCGTTTTTTATTTAATTTCCAAATTGATCATTAAGGTATAGTGGTTTCTGGATTGAACTTCCATATTTAATTTTCTGCAACTTTCATTTTTATTTTTATTCAACTTCCATTTTTATTCCATTTACTTTTCCATTAAACATCCTTTTTTATTTAATTTCCAAATAGAACGTTACGGTATAGTGGTTTCTGGATTGAACTTCCATTTTCAATTTTATGCAACTATCAATTTTATTTTTACTCTACTTCCATTTTAATTCAATTTACTTTCCTATTAAACTTCCTTTTTTATTTAATTTCCAAATAGATCATTAAGGTATAGTGGTTTCTGGATTGAACTTCCATTTTTAATTTTATGCAACTTTCATTTTTATTTTTATTCTACTTCCATTTTTGTTCAATTTAATTTCTATTAAACTTCCTTTTTTATTTAATTTCCAAGTAGATCGTTAACGTATAGTGATTTCTGGATTGAACTTCCGTTTTTAATTTTCTGCAACTTCCATTTTTATTTTTATTTAACTTCCGTTTTTATTCAAGTTTCTTTTCTACTCAACTTTCTTTTTTATTTAATTTGCAAATAGATCGTTAAGGTATAGTGGTTTTTGGATTGAACTTCCATTTTTAATTTTATGCAACTTTCATTTTAATTTTTATTCAACTTCCATTTTTATTCAATTTTTCTTTTCCATTAAACTTCCTTTTTTATTTAATTTCCAAATAGATCGTTAAGGTGAAGTGGTTTCTGGATTGAACTTCCATATTTAATTTTCTGTGTCTTTCCTTTTTATTTTTATTCAACTTCCAGTTTAATTCAATTGACTTATCTATTAAACTTCCTTTTTTATTTAATTTTCAAATAGATCGTTAAGGCATAGTGGTTTCTGGACTGAACTTCCACTTTTAATTTTATGCAACTTTCCTTTTTGTTTTCATTCTACTTCCATTTTTATTCAATTTACTTTTCTATTAAACTTCCTTTTTTATTTAATTTCCATATAGATCGTTAAGGTATAGTGGTTTCTAGAACGAACTTCTATTTTTAATTTTCTGCAACTTTCATTTTTATTTTTATTTAACTTCCTTTTTTATTCAAGTTTCTTTTCTACTCAACTTTATTTTTTATTTAATTTCCATATAGATCGTTAAGGTATAGTGGTTTTTGGATTGAACTTCCATTTTTAATTTTATGCAACTTTTATTTTTATTCAATTTACTTTTCTATTAAACTTCCTTTTTTATTTAATTTCCAAATAGATCATTAAGGTATAGTGGTTTCCGGATTGAACATTCATTTTTATTTTTATTCAACTTCCATTTTTATTCAATTTAATTTTCTATTAAACTTCCTTTTTTATTTAATTTCCAAATAGATCGTTAAGGTATAGTGGTTTTTTGAATGAACTTCCATTTTTAATTTTCTGCAACTTCCTATTTTATTCAAGTTTCTTTTCTACACAACGTCCTTTTTTATTTAATTTCCAAAAAGATCGTTAAGGCACAGTGATTTTTCGATTGAACTTCCATTTTTAATTTTAGGCAACTTTCATTTTTATTTTTATTCAACTTCCATTTTTATTAAATTCACTTTCCTATTAAACTTCCTTTTTTATTTAATTTCCAAATAGATCGTTAAGGTATAATGGTTTTTGGGTTGAACGACCATTTTTAATTTTAAGCAACTTTCAATTTTCTTTATATTCAACTTCCATTTTTATTAAATTTACTTTTTTATTAAACTTCCTTTTTTATTTAATTTCCAAATAGATCGTTAAGGTATAGTGGTTTCTGGATTGAACTTCCATTTTTCATTTTATGCAACTTTCATTTTTATTTTTATTCAACTTCCATTTTTATTCAATTTATTTTTCTATTAAACTTCCATTTTTATTTAATTTCCAAATAGATCGTTAATGTATAGTGGTTTCTGGATTGACTTACATTTTTAATTTTTTGCAACTTTCATTTTTATTTTTATTTAACTTCCGTTTTTATTCAAGTTTCTTTTATACTCAACTTCCTTTTTTATTTAATTTCCAAATAGATCATGATGGTATTGTGGTTTTTGGTTTGAACTTCCTTTTTTAATTTTATGCAACTTTCATTTTTATTTTTATTCAATTTACTTTTCTATTAATCTTCCTTTTTTATTTAATTTGCAAATTGATCATTAAGGTATAGTGGTTTCTGGATTGAACTTCCATATTTAATTTTCTGCAACTTTCATTTTTATTTTTATTCAACTTCCATTTTTACTCAATTTACTTTTCTATTAAACTTCCTTTTTTATTTAATTTCAAAATAGAACGTTACGGTATAGTGGTTTCTGGATTGAACTTCCATTTTTAATTTTATGCAACTATCAATTTTATTTTTACCCTACTTCCATTTTAATTCAATTTATTTTCCTATTAAACTTCCTTTTTTATTTAATTTCCAAATAGATCGTTAAGGTATAGTGGTTTCTGGATTGAACTTCCATTTTTAATTTTATGCAACTTTCATTTTTATTTTTATTCTACATCCATTTTTATTCAATTTAATTTCTATTAAACTTCCTTTTTTATTTAATTTCCAAGTAGATCGTTAAGGTATAGTGGTTTCTGGATTGAACTTCCGTTTTTAATTTTCTGCAACTTCCATTTTTGTTTTTATTTAACTTCGGTTTTTATTCAAGTTTCTTTTCTACTCAACTTTCTTTTTTATTTAATTTCCAAATAAATCGTTAAGGTATAGTGGTTTTTGGATTGAACTTCCATTTTTAATTTTATGCAACTTTCATTTTTATTTTTATTCAACTTCCATTTTTATTCAATTTTTCTTTTCCATTAAACTTCCTTTTTTATTTAATTTCCAAATTGATCGTTAAGGTGAAGTGGTTTCTGGATTGAACTTCCATATTTAATTTTCTGCGTCTTTCCTTTTTATTTTTATTCAACTTCCAGTTTAATTCAATTTACTTATCTATTAAACTTCCTTTTTTATGTAATTTGCAAATAGATCGTTAAGGCATAGTGGTTTCTGGATTGAACTTCCACTTTTAATTTTATGCAACTTTCCTTTTTATTTTCATTCTACTTCCATTTTTATTCAATTTACTTTTCTATTAACTTCCTTTTTTATTTAATTTCCATATAGATCGTTAAGGTATAGTGGTTTCTAGAATGTACTTCTCTTTTTAATTTTCTGCAACTTTCATTTTTATTTTTATTTAACTTCCTTTTTTAGTCAAGTTTCTTTTCTACTCAACTACATTTTTTATTTAATTTCCATATAGATCGTTAAGGTATAGTGATTTTTGGATTGAACTTCCATTTTTAATTTTATGCAACTTTTATTTTTATTCAATTTACTTTTCTATTAAACTTCCTTTTTTATTTAATTTCCAAATAGATCATTAAGGTATAGTGGTTTCTGGATTGAACATTCATTTTTATTTTTATTCAACTTCCATTTTTATTCAATTTAATTTTCTATTAAACTTCCTTTTTTATTTAATTTCCAAATAGATCGTTAAGGTATAATGGTTTTTTGAATGAACTTCCATTTTTAATTTTCTGCAACTTCCTTTTTTATTCTAGTTTCTTTTCTACACAACGCCCTTTTTTATTTAATTTCCAAAAAGATCGTTAAGGTACAGTGGTTTTTGGATTGAACTTCCATTTTTAATTTTATGCAACTTTCATTTTTATTTTTATTCAACTTCCATTTTTATTAAATTCACTTTCCTATTACACTTCCTTTTTTATTTAATTTCCAAATAGATGGTTAAGGTATAATGGTTTTTGGGTTGAACGACCATTTTTAATTTTAAGGAACTTTCATTTTTATTTATATTCAACTTCCATTTTTATTAAATTTACTTTTCTGTTAAATTTCCTTTTTTATTTAATTTCCAAATAGATCGTTAAGGTATAGTGGTTTCTGGAATGAACTTCCATTTTTCATTTTATGCAACTTTCATTTTTATTTTTATTAAACTTCCATTTTTATTCAATTTATTTTTCTATTAAATTTCCATTTTTATTTAATTTCCAAATAGATCGTTAATGTATAGTGGTTTCTGGATTGAACTTCCATATTTAATTTTCTGCAACTTTTATTTTTATTTTTATTCTACTTCCATTTTTATTCAATTTACATTTCTATTAAACTTCCTTTTTTATTTAATTTCCAAATTGATCGTTAAGGTATAGTGGTTTCTGGATTGAACTTCCACTTTTAATTTTATGCAACTTTCCTTTTTATTTTTATTCTACGTCCGTTTTTATTCAATTTACTTTTCTATTAAACTTCCTTTTTTATTTAATTTCTAAATAAATCGTTGAGGTATAGTGGTTTCTTTAATGAACTTCCATTTTTAATTTTCTGCAACTTCCATTTTTATTTTTATTTAACTTCCGTTTTTATTCAAGTTTCTTTTCTACTCAACTTCCGTTTTTATTTAATTTCCAAATAGATCATGATGGTATAGTGGTTTTTGGATTGAACTTCCTTCTTTAATTTTTATGCAACTTTCATTTTTATTTTTATTCAATTTACTTTTCTATTAATCTTCCTTTTTTATTTTATTTCCAAATTGATCATTATGGTTTAGTGGTTTCTGGATTGAACTTCCATATTTAATTTTCTGCAACTTTCATTTTTATTTTTATTCAACTTCCATTTTTATTCAATTTACTTTTCTATTAATCTTCCTTTTTTATTTAAATTTCAAATTGATCATTAAGGTATAGTGGTTTCTGGATTGAACTTCCATATTTAATTTTCTTCAACTTTCATTTTTATTTTTATTCAACTTCCATTTTTATTCCATTTACTTTTCTATTAAACTTCCTTTTTTATTTAATTTCCAAATAGAACGTTACGGTATAGTGGTTTCTGGATTGAACTTCCATTTTTAATTTTATGCAACTATCATTTTTATTTTTACTCTTCTTCCATTTTAATTCAATTTACTTTCCTATTAAACTTCCTTTTTTATTTAATTTGAAAATAGATCGTTAAGGTATAGTGGTTTCTGGAATGAACTTCCATTTTTAATTTTCTGCAACTTCCATTTTTATTTTTATTTAACTTCCTTTTCTATTCAAGTTTCTTTTCTATTAAACATCCTTTTTTATTTAATTTCCAAATAGATCGTTAAGGTATAGTGGTTTCTGGATTGAACTTCCATTTTTAATTTTATGCAACTATCATTTTTATTTTTACTCTACTTCCATTTTAATTCAATTTACTTTCCTATTAAACTTCCTTTTTTATTTAATTTCCAAATAGATCGTTAAGGTAAAGTGGTTTCTGGATTGAACTTCCATATTTAATTTTCTGCAACTTTCCTTTTTATTTTTATTCAACTTCCAGTTTAATTCAATTTACTTATCTATTATACTTCCTTTTTTATTTAATTTGCAAATAGATCGTTAAGGCATAGTGGTTTCTGGATTGAACTTCCACTTTTAATTTTATGCAACTTTCCTTTTTATTTTCATTCTACTTCCATTTTTATTCAATTTACTTTTCTATTAAACTTCTTTTTTTATTTAATTTCCAAATAGATCATTAAGGTATAGTGGTTTCTGGATTGAACTTTCATTTTTATTTTTATTCAACTACCATTTTTATTCTATTTAATTTTCTATTAAACTTCCTTTTTTTTTTAATTTCCAAATAGATCGTTCAGGTATAGTGGTTTCTGGATTGAACTTACACTTTTAATTTTATGCAACTTTCACCTTTATTTTTATTCTACTTCCATTTTTGTTCAATTTACGTTTCTATTAAACTTCCTTTTTTATTTAATTTCTAAATAGATCGTTATGGTATAGTGGTTTCTTGAATGAACTTCCAATTTTAATTTTCTGCAACTTCCATTTTTATTTCTATTTAACTTCTTTTTTTATTCAAGTTTCTTTCCTACTCAACTTCCTTTTTTATTTAATTTTCAAATAGATCGTTAAGGTATAGTGGTTTCTGGATTGAACTTCCATTATTAATTTTATGTAACTTTCATTTTTATTTTTATTCAACTTCCATTTTTATTCAATTTACTTTTCTATTACACTTCCTTTTTTATTTAATTTCCAAATAGATCGTTAAGGTATATTGGTTTCTGGATTGAACTTCCATATTTAATTTTCTGCTACTTTTATTTTTATTTTTATTGAACTTCCATTTTTATTCAATTTGTTTTTCTATTAAACTTCCTTTTTTATTTAATTTGCAAACAGATCGTTAAGGTATAGTGGTTTCTGGATTGAACTTCCCCTTTTTATTTTATGCAACTTTCCTTTTTATTTTTATTCTACTTCCATTTTAATTCAATTTACTTTCCTATTAAACTTCCTTTTTTATTTAATTTCCAAATAGATCGTTAAGGTATAGTGGTTTCTGGAATGAACTTCCATTTTTAATTTTCTGCAACTTCCATTTTTATTTTTATTTAACTTCCTTTTCTATTCAAGTTTCTTTTCTATTAAACATCCTTTTTTATTTAATTTCCAAATAGATCGTTAAGGTATTGTGGTTTCTGGATTGAACTTCCATTTTTAATTTTATGCAACTATCATTTTTATTTTTACTCTACTTCCATTTTAATTCAATTTACTTTCCTATTAAACTTCCTTTTTTATTTAATTTCCAAATAGATCGTTAAGGTATAGTGGTTTGGGATTGAACTTCCATTTTTCATTTTATGCAACTTTCATTTTCATTTTTATCCTACTTCCATTTTTATTCAGTTTAATTTTCTATTAAACTTCCTTTTTTATTTAGTTTCCAATTAGATCGTTAAGGTATAGTGGTTTCTGGATTGAACTTACATTTTTAATTTTCTGCAACTTCCATTTTTATTTTTATTTAACTTCCGTTTTTATTCAAGTTTCTTTTCTACTCAACTTCCTTTTTTATTTAATTTCCAAATAGATCATGATGGTATAGTGGTTTTTGGATTGAACTTCCTTTTTTAATTTTATGCAACTTTCATTTTTATTTTTATTCAATTTACTTTTCTATTAATCTTCCTTTTTTATTTAAATTCCAAATTGATCATTAAGGTATAGTGGTCTCTGGATTGAACTTCCATATTTAATTTTCTGCAACTTTCATTTTTATTTTTATTCAACTTCCATTTTTATTCCATTTACTTTTCTATTAAACTTCATTTTTTATTTAATTTCCAAATAGAACGTTACGGTATAGTGGTTTCTGGATTGAACTTCCATTTTTAATTTTATGCAACTATCATTTTTATTTTTACTCTACTTCCATTTTAATTCAATTTACTTTCCTATTAAACTTCCTTTTTTATTTAATTTCCAAATAGATCGTTAAGGTATAGTGGTTTCTGGAATGAACTTCCATTTTTAATTTTATGCAACTTTCATTTTTATTTTTATTCTACTTCCATTTTTATTCAATTTGATTTTCTATTAAACTTCCTTTTTTATTTAATTTCCAAGTAGATCGTTAAGGTATAGTGGTTTTTGGATTGAACTTCCGTTTTTAATTTTCTGCAACTTCCATTTTTATTTTTATTTAACTTCCGTTTTTATTCAAGTTTCTTTTCTACTCAACTTTCTTTTTTATTTAATTTCCAAATAGATCGTTAAGGTATTGTGGTTTTTGGATTGAACTTCCATTTTTAATTTTATGCAACTTTCATTTTTATTTTTATTCAACTTCCATTTTTATTCAATTTTTCTTTTCCATTAAACTTCCTTTTTTATTTAATTTCCAAATAGATCGTTAAGGTAAAGTGGTTTCTGGATTGAACTTTCATATTTAATTTTCTGCGTCTTTCCTTTTTATTTTTTTTGAACTTCCAGTTTAATTCAATTTACTTATCTATTAAACTTCCTTTTTTATTTAGTTTGCAAATAGAGCTTTAAGGCATAGTGGTTTCTGGTTTGAACTTCCTGTTTTAATTTTATGCAACTTTCCTTTTTATTTTCATTCTACTTCCATTTTTATTCAATTTACTTATAGCGACCCCGGTCTTTTCTCATTTGTTTATTGTATCCGGACTTAGGTTCCGTAGCTCCTGCTATTGTATTATGATTGTTACCGTCCTCTAATTTCCTATTTCTGAGTTAGGGGATGCATTGGGCAGGTTTGTAGCAGGTTGGTTGAGCTTGGGAGGAAAGGGTTGCTGCCCAGAATTTTGACCCTTCGCTCGAGCGAGCAGTTCTTCGCTCGAGCGAGCTCTTTGTTTTGGTCCGTCGCTCGAGCCAGGGTTTCTTCGCTCGAGCGAGGATTGCGTTTTGTAGTAGGACCTGATAGCAGTGGTTTTTGGCTCGAGCGAGATTTTCTTCGCTCGAGCGAGCTAGTTTGTTCTTCGCTCGAGCGTGTGTCTGGTTACAGACCTGAGGGTTTGAGTTCTTCGATCGAGCGAGATTTCCTTCGCTCGAGCGAGCTTCTGGGTTATTGGCTCGAGCAAGGCTTTCTTGGCTCGAGCGTAGATTTTCTGTGTCTGGTCGCTCGAGCGACCAAGTCTTCGCTCGAGCGAGCCTGTCAGGTTTAAATACGCAGCAGTGGGTTTTGATCAGTCTTTTTGATCTTCTTTTTGATTCCAAACCCTAGGTCCGACTTCTCTCTCTCCCTACTCACCTTCTCTCTTAGGTTTGATCTATTTAGAGTGTGTTTCTACCCTAGTTGCTTTATTAAAAAGAGAGAGTCGAGGGCTTCCATTTAATCTGAACATTTGGCGATTTGGAGCACATTGGTTTTTGGGTATTCATCTCTATCTTCTCTATTCGGGTTATTTTCTTCGAGGTAGGGATTTCCTACTCCATTTTATAAGTTTTGTTCTAAGTTTTGGTATTTTGATATGTTGGGGTTACTTGGATAATTTTGGGAAAAACCCTAGTTGTAATAATAAATTAATTTGTATAATTAATTTAAGGAAATTGGGGAATTTGGTTAAATTCATGAAATTGAGAAATTCATTGATTAATTGGTGTAGTTGGATAATTTAAATCACTCACCTATTGAATTGTTGATATATTTATTTCCAGTCTAGAAATAACTGTTTTGGGCTATCGGTGGAGGATAGTCGTGATTGTTGTAGACATTGCATGTGAATTAGGAATAATTGAAACTAATCACATTGGTTAAGTCATTAATTTTGACTATTGAATTAATACTGAAAATACGTGTATTGATTGAGCATTGCATTTGCATATTGTGTGGGAGGAGATAGGGGATGTACTCCACGGTTTAGGGGAAGATAGGGGATGGACCTCTAAACCGGATTTTGTTTGGGAGGAGATAGGGGATGGACTCCATTAGCATCACTTTTATGTGTGCTTATTTGTATTGAAGTGTTTATTTGATACAGCACTAAAATGTGTATCAAACTGGAAGTATGAAGTGTTTTGATTTGAGCCTGAGTCTCAGTTGTTTGTTGATATTGGAAGAATGTGAATATGATATATATATTGTTCACTGTGGTAAGTTTGGCCAGGTTCTGTGCCATATTGATAATGTTGGAAAGTAAAACATGTCTTAGACATTAGTGTCATGAGACTGTATAATGATGTAATTGATTATCTGGGTTAACCATCTATTGAATGCTATTGCTTTATTCAATGCTTATATTTGGTTTAGTATATTTCTACTGGGCTGTGGCTCACCCAATATGGGAACATCATTTTCAGGTTCAGGTGATAAGCTACCTCCAAGGACTTAGCTTGGAAGGACTTGGATTCTGAAGTCTAATTTCAGTTATTTGTTTTTATTTGTTAGTACACGTAAACACTCAAGCCTAGGGCTTTATTTGTATTTGAGTTAGAACTCATACTTTTGTGTCCAAGTGTTGGCTTGGAAAGATGTAAGCCTGTAGGGCATTTAATTTGATGTTACATGTAATGCTTTTAATTAGTAAGACTCTGATGAATGAGATAATGAATTGCTTTCTTTAATATTGCATGTCAATGATATATATATAATGGGTTAATTTTGAGGGCGTTACATTACTTTTCTATTAAACTTCCTTTTTTATTTAATTTCCAAATAGATCGTTAAGGTATAGTGGTTTCTAGAATGAACTTCTATTTTTAATTTTCTGCAACTTTCATTTTTATTTTTATTTAACTTCCTTTTTTTATTCAAGTTTCTTTTCTACTCAACTTCATTTTTTATTTAATTTCCATATAGATCGTTAAGGTATAGTGGTTTTTGGATTGAACTTCCACTTTTAATTTTATGCAACTTTTATTTTTATTCAATTTGCTTTTCTATTAAACTTCCTTTTTTATTTAATTTCCAAATAGATCATTAAGGTATAGTGGTTTCTGGATTGAACTTTCATTTTTATTTTTATTCAACTTCCATTTTTATTCAATTTAATTTTCTATTAAACTTCATTTTTTATTTAGTTTCCAAATAGATCGTTAAGGTATAGTGGTTTTTTGAACAAACTTCCATTTTTAATTTTCTGCAACTTCCTTTTTTATTCAAGTTTCTTTTCTACACAACGTCCTTTTTTATTTAATTTCCAAAAAGATCGTTAAGGTACAGTGGTTTTTGGATTGAACTTCCATTTTTAATTTTATGCAACTTTCATTTTTATTTTTATTCAACTTCCATTTTTGTTAAATTCACTTTCCTATTAAACTTCCTTTTTTATTTAATTTCCAAATAGATCGTTAAGGTATAGTGGTTTTTGGGTTGAACGACCAATTTTAATTTTAAGCAACTTTCATTTTTATTTATATTCAACTTCCATTTTTATTAAATTTACTTTTCTATTAAACTTCCTTTTTTATTTAATTTCCAAATAGATCGTTAAGGTATAGTGGTTTCTGGATTGAACTTCCATTTTTTATTTTATGCAACTTTCATTTTTATTTTTATTCAACTTCCATTTTTATTTAATTTCCAAATAGATCGTTAATGTATAGTGGTTTCTGGATTGAACTTCCATATTTAATTTTCTGCAACTTTTATTTTTATTTTTATTCAACTTCCATTTTTATTCAATTTACTTTTCTATTGAACTTCCTTTTTTATTTAATTTTCAAATTGATCGTTAAGGTATAGTGGTTTCTGGATTGAACTTTCACTTTTAATTTTATGCAACTTTCCTTTTTATTTTTATTCTACTTCCATTATTATTCAATTTACTTTTCTATTAAACTTCCTTTTTTATTTAATTTCTAAATAGATCGTTGAGGTATAGTGGTTTCTTGAATGAACTTCCATTTTTAATTTTCTGCAACTTCCATTTTTATTTTATATAACTTCCTTTTTTATTCAAGTTTCTTTTCTACTCCACTTCCTTTTTTATTTAATTTCCAAATAGATCGTGAAGGTATAGTGGTTTTTGGATTGAACTTCCTTTTTTAATTTTACGCAACTTTCATTTTTATTTTTATTCAACTTCCATTTTTATTCAATTTACTTTTCTATTAAACTTCCTTTTTTATTTAATTTCCAAATAGAACGTTAAGGTATAGTGGTTTCTGGATTGAACTTCTATTTTTAATTTTATGCAACTATCATTTTTTGTTTACTCTACTTCCATTTTAATTCAATTTACTTTCCTATTAAACTTCCTTTTTTATTTAATTTCCAAATAGATCGATAAGGGTATAGTGGTTTCTAGATTGAACTTCCATTTTTAATTTTATGAAACTTTCATTTTTATTTTTATTCTACTTCCATTTTTATTCAATTTAATTTTCTATTAAACTTCCTTTTTTATTTAATTTCCAAGTAGATCGTTAAGGTATAGTGGTTTCTGGATTGAACTTCCGTTTTTAATTTTCTGCAACTTCCATTTTTGTTTTTCTTTAACGTCCGTTTTTATTCAAGTTTCTTTTCTACTCAACTTTCTTTTTTATTTAATTTCCAAATAGATCGTTAAGGTATAGTGGTTTTTGGATTGAACTTCCATTTTTAATTTTATGCAACTTTCATTTTTATTTTTATTCAACTTCCATTTTTATTCAATTTTTCTTTTCCATTAAACTTCCTTTTTTATTTAATTTCCAAATAGATCGTTAAGGCAAAGTTGTTTCTAGATTGAACTTCCATATTTAATTTTCTGCGTCTTTCCTTTTTCTTTTTTATTCAACTTCCAGTTAAATTCAATTTACTTATCTGTTAAACTTCCTTTTTATTTAATTTGCAAATAGATCGTTAAGACATAGTGGTTTCAGGATTGAACTTCCACTTTCAATTTTATGCAACTTTCCTTTTTATTTTCATTCTACTTCCATTTTTATTCAATTTACTTTTCTATTAAACTTCCTTTTTTATTTAATTTCGAAATAGATCGTTAAGGTATAGTGGTTTCTGGATAGAACTTTAATTTTTATGTTTATTCAACTTCCATTTTTATTCAATTTAATTTTCTATTAAACTTCCTTTTTTATTTAATTTCCAAATAGATCGTTAAGGTATAGTGGTTTTTTGAATGAACTTCCATTTTTAATAAATTCACTTTCCTATTAAACTTCCTTTTTTAATTTAATTTCCAAATAGATCGTTAAGGTATAGTGGTTTTTGGGTTGAACGACCACTTTTAATTTTAAGCAACTTTCATTTTTATTTATATTCAACTTCCATTTTTGTTAAATTTACTTTTCTATTAAACTTCCTTTTTTATTTAATTTCCAAATAGATCGTTAAGGTATAGTGGTTTCTGGATTGAACTTCCATTTTTTATTTTATGCAACTTTCATTTTTATTTTTATTCAACTTCCATTTTTATTCAATTTACTTTTCTATTAAACTTCCATTTTTATTTAATTTCCAAATAGATCGTTAATGTATAGTGGTTTCTGGATTGAACTTCCATATTTAATTTTCTGCAACTTTTATTTTTATTTTTATTCAATTTACTATTCTATTAAACTTCCTTTTTTATTTAATTTCCAAATTGATCGTTAAGGTATAGTGGTTTCTGGATTGAACTTCCACTTTTAATTTTATGCAACTTTCCTTTTTATTTTTATTCTACTTCCATTATTACTCAATTTACTTTTCTATTAAACTTCCTTTTTTATTTAATTTCCAAATAGATCGTTGAGGTATAGTGCTTTCTTGAATGAACTTCCATTTTTAATTTTCTGCAACTTCCATTTTTAATTTTCTGCAACTTCCATTTTTATTTTTATATAACTTCCTTTTTTATTTAATTTCCAAATAGATCGTGAAGGTATAGTGGTTTTTGGATTGAACTTCCTTTTTTAATTTTACGCAACTTTCATTTTTATTTTTATTCAACTTCCATTTTTATTCAATTTACTTTTCTATTAAACTTCCTTGTTTATTTAATTTCCAAATAGAACGTTAAGGTATAGTGGTTTCTGGATTGAACTTCTATTTTTAATTTTATGCAACTATCATTTTTTTTTACTCTACTTCCATTTTAATTCAATTTACTTTCCTATTAAACTTCCTTTTTTATTTAATTTCCAAATAGATCGTTAAGGGTATAGTGGTTTCTGGATTGAACTTCAATTTTTAATTTTATGCAACTTTCATTTTTATTTTTATTCTACTTCCATTTTTATTCAATTTAATTTTCTATTAAACTTCCTTTTTTATTTAATTTCCAAGTAGATCGTTAAGGTATAGTGGTTTCTGGATTGAACTTCCGTTTTTAATTTTCTACAACTTCCATTTTCATTTTTATTTAACATCCGTTTTTATTTAAGTTTCTTTTCTACTCAACTTTCTTTTTTATTTAATTTCCAAATAGATCGTTAAGGTATAGTGATTTTTTGATTGAACTTCCATTTTTAATTTTATGCAACTTTCATTTTTATTTTTATTTAACTTCCATTTTTATTCAATTTTTCTTTTCCATTAAACTTCCTTTTTTATTTAATTTCCAAATAGATCGTTAACGTAAAGTGGTTTCTGGATTAAACTTCCATATTTAATTTTCTGCGACTTTCCTTTTTATTTTTATTCAACGTCCAGTTTAATTCAATTTACTTATCTATTAAACTTCCTTTTTTATTTAATTTGCAAATAGATTGTTAAGGCATAGTGGTTTCGGGATTGAACTTCCACTTTCAATTTTATGCAACTTTCCATTTTATTTTCATTCTACTTCCATTTTTATTAAATTTACTTTTCTATTAAACTTCCTTTTTTATTTAATTTCCAAATAGATCGTTAAGGTATAGTGGTTTTTGGGTTGAACGACCATTTTTAATTTTAAGCAACTTTCATTTTTATTTATTAAATTTACTTTTCTATTAAACTTACATTTTTTTTTTAATTTCCAAACAGATCGTTAAGGTATAGTGGTTTCTGGATTGAACTTCCGTTTTTTATTTTATGCAACTTTCATTTCTATTTTTATTCAACTTCCATTTTTATTCAATTTACTTTTCTATTAAACTTCCATTTTAATTTAATTTCCAAATGGATCGTTAATGTATAGTGGTTTCTGGATTGAACTTCCATATTTAATTTTCTGCAACTTTTATTTTTATTTTTATTCTACTTCCATTTTTATTCAATTTACTTTTCTATTAAACTTCTTTTTTTATTTAATTTCCAAATTGATCGTTAAGGTATAGTGGTTTCTGGATTGAACTTCCACTTTTAATTTTATGCAACTTTCCTTTTTATTTTTATTCTACTTCCATTATTATTCAATTTACTTTTCTATAAAACTTTTTTTTTTATTTAATTTCTAAATAGATCGTTGAGGTATAGTGGTTTTTTGAAAGAACTTCCATTTTTATTTTTATATAACTTCCTTTTTTATTCAAGTTTCTTTTCTACTCAACTTCCTTTTTTATTTAATTTCCAAATAGATCGTGAAGGTATAGTGGTTTTTGGATTGAACTTCCTTTTTTAATTTTACGCAACTTTCATTTTTATTTTTATTCAACTTCCATTTTTATTCAATTTACTTTTCTATTAAACTTCCTTTTTTATTTAATTTCCAAATAGAACGTTAAGGTATAGTGGTTTCTGGATTAAACTTCTATTTTTAATTTTATGCAACTATCATTTTTTTTTACTCTACTTCCATTTTAATTCAATTAACTTTCCTATTAAACTTCCTTTTTTATTCAATTTCCAAATAGATCGTTAAGGTATAGTGGTTTCTGGATTGAACTTCCATTTTTAATTTTATGCAACTTTCATTTTTATTTTTATTCTACTTCCATTTTTATTCAATTTACTTTTCTATTAAACTTCCTTTTTTATTTAATTTCCAAGTAGATCGTTAAGGTATAGTGGTTTCGGGATTGAACTTCCGTTTTTAATTTTCTGCAGCTTCCATTTTTATTTTTATTTAACTTCCTTTTTTATTCAAGTTTCTTTTCTACTCAACTTCCTTTTTTATTTAATTTCCAAATAGATCGTTAAGGTATAGTAGTTTCTGGATTGAACTTCTATTTTTAATTTTATGCAACTATCTTTTTTTTTTACTCTACTTCCATTTTAATTCAATTTACTTTCCTATTAAACTTCCTTTTTTATTTAATTTCCAAATAGATCGTTAAGGTATAGTGGTTTCTGGATTGAACTTCCATTTTTAATTTTATGCAACTTTCATTTTTATTTTTATTCTACTTCCAATGTTATTCAATTTACTTTTCTATTAAACTTCCTTTTTTATTTAATTTCCAAGTAGATCGTTAAGGTATAGTGGTTTCGGGATTGAACTTCCGTTTTTAATTTTCTGCAACTTCCATTTTTATTTTTATTTAACTTCCGTTTTTATTCAAGTTTTTTTTCTACTCAACTTCCTTTTCTATTTAATTTCCAAATAGATCGTTAAGGTATAGTGGTTTTTGGATTGAACTTCCATTTTTAATTTTATGCAACTTTCATTTTTATTTTTATTCAACTTCCATTTTTCTTCAATTTTACTTTTCCATTAAACTTCCTTTTTTATTTAATTTCCGAATACATCGTTAAGGTAAAGTGGTTTCTGGATTGAACTTCCATATTTAATTTTCTGCAACTTTCCTTTTTATTTTTATTCAACTTCCAGTTTAATTCAATTTACTTATCTATTAAACTTCCTTTTTTATTTAATTTACAAATAGATCGTTAAGGCATAGTGGTTTCTGGATTGAACTTCCACTTTTAATTTTATGCAACTTTCCTTCTTATTTTCATTCTACTTCCATTTTTATTCAATTTACTTTTCTATTAAACTTCCTTTTTTCTTTAATTTCCAAATAGATCGTTAAGGTATAGTGGTTTCTAGAATGAACTTCTATTTTTAATTTTCTGCAGCTTTCATTTTTATTTTTATTTAACTTCCTTTTTTATTCAAGTTTCTTTTCTACTCAACTTCATTTTTTATTTAATTTCCAAATAGATCGTTAAGGTATAGTCGTTTTTGGATTGAACTTCCATTTTTAATTTTATGCAACTTTTATTTTTATTCAACTTACTTTTCTATTAAACTTCCTTTTTTATTTAATTTCCAAATAGATCATTAAGGTATAGTGGTTTCTGGATTGAACTTTCATTTTTATTTTTATTCAACTTCCATTTTTATTCAATTTAATTTTCTATTAAACTTCCTTTTTTATTTAATTTCCAAATAGATCGTTCAGGTATAGTGGTTTCTAGATTGAACTTACACTTTTAATTTTATGCAATTTCATTTTTATTTTTATTCTACTTCCATTTTTGTTCAATTTACGTTTCTATTAAACTTCCTTTTTTCTTTAATTTCTAAATAGATCGTTAAGGTATAGTGGTTTTTTGAAGAAACTTCCAATTTTAATTTTCTGCAACTTCCATTTTTATTTTTATTTAACTTCTTTCTTTTTTTTTCAAGTTTCTTTTCTACTCAACTTCCTTTTTTATTTAATTTTCAAATAGATCGTTACGATATAGTGGTTTCTGGACTGAACTTCCATTTTTAATTTTATGCAACTTTCATTTTTATTTTTATTCTACTTCCATTTTTATTCAATTTACTTTTCTATTACACTTCCTTTTTTATTTAATTTCCAAATAGATCGTTAAGGTATATTGGTTTCTGGATTGAACTTCCATATTTAATTTTCTGCAACTTTGATTTTTATTTTTATTCAACTTCCATATTTATTCAATTTGTTTTTCTATTAAACTTCCTTTTTTATTTAATTTGCAAACAGATCGTTAAGGAATAGTGGTTTCTGGATTGAACTTCTCCTTTTTATTTTATGCAACTTTCCTTTTTATTTTTATTCTACTTCCATTTTTATTCAATTTACTTTTCTATTAAACTTCCTTTTTTATTTAATTTGCACACAAATCGTTAAGGTATAGTGGTTTCTGGATTGAACTTCCACTTTTTATTTTATGCAACTTTCCTTTTTATTTTTATTCTACTTCCGTTTTTATTCAATTTACTTTTCTATTAAACATCCTTTTTTATTTAATTTCCAAAGAGATCGTTAAGGTATAGTGGTTTGTCGAATGAACTTCCATTTTTAATTTTCTGCAACTTCCATTTTTATTTTTTTTTAACTTCCTTTTTCATTCAAGTTTCTTTTCTACTCAACTTCTTTTTTTTTTTAATTTCCAAATAGATCGTTAAGGTATAGTGGTTTTTGGATTGAACTTCCATTTTTAATTTTATGCAACTTTCATTTTTATTTTTATTCAACTTCCATTTTTATTCAATTTACTTTTCTATTAAACTTCATTTTTTATTTAATTTCCGAATAGATCGCTAAGGTATAGTGGTTTCTGGATTGAACTTCCATATTTAATTTTCTGCAACTTTGATTTTTAGTTTTATTCAACTTCCATATTTATTCAATTTGTTTTTCTATTAAACTTCCTTTTTTATTTAATTTGCAAACAGATCGTTAAGGTATAGTGGTTTCTGGATTGAACTTCTTCTTTTTATTTTATGCAACTTTCCTTTTTATTTTTATTCGACTTCCATTTTAATTCAATTTACTTTCCTATTAAACTTCCTTTTTTATTTAATTTCCAAATAGATCGTTAAGGTATAGTGGTTTCTGAAATGAACTTCCATTTTTAATTTTCTGCAACTTCCATTTTTATTTTTATTTAACTTCCTTTTTTATTCAAGTTTCTTTTCTATTAAACTTCCTTTTTTATTTAATTTCTAAATAGATCGTTAAGGTATATTGGTTTCTGGATTGAACTTCCATATTTAATTTTCTGCAACTTTCATTTTTATTTTTATTCAACTTCCATTTTTATTCAATTTGTTTTTCTATTAGACTTCCTTTTTTATTTACTTTGCAAACAGATCGTTAAGGTATTCTGGTTTCTGGATTGAACTTCCCCTTTTTATTTTATGCAACTTTCCTTTTTATTTTTATTCTACTTCCATTTTAATTAAATTTACTTTCCTATTAAACTTCCTTTTTTATTTAATTTCCAAATAGATCGTTAAGGTATAGTGGTTTCTGGAATGAACTTCGATTTTTAATTTTCTGCAACTTCCTTTTTTATTTTTGTTTAACTTCCTTTTTTATTCAAGTTTCTTTTCTATTAAACTTCCTTTTTTATTTAATTTCCAAATAGATCGTTAATGTATAGTGGTTTCTGGATTGAACTTCCATATTTAATTTTATGCAACTTTCATTTTTATTATTATTTAACTTCCATTTTTATTCAATTTACTTTTCTATTAAACTTCCTTTTTTATTTAATTTCCGAATAGATCGTTAAGGTATAGTGGTTTCTCGATTGAACTTCCATATTTAATTTTCTGCAACTATAATTTTTATTTTTATTCAACTTCCATTTTTAATCAATTTACTTTTCTATTAAGCTTCCTTTTTTATTTAATTTCCAAGTAGATCGTTAAGGTATAGTGGTTTCTGGATTGAACTTCCATTTTTAATTTTATGCAACTTTCATTTTTATTTTTATTCTACTGCCATTTTAATTCAATTTACTTTCCTATTAAACTTCCTTTTTTATTCAATTTCCAAGTAGATCGTTAAGGTATAGTTGTTTCTGGTTTGAACTTCCATTTTTAATTTTATGCAACTTTCATTTTTATTTTTATTCTACTTCAATTTTTAATCAATTTACTTTTCTATTAAACCTCCTTTTTTATTTAATTTCCAAATACATCGTTAAGGTATAGTGGTTTCTAGATTGAACTACCAATTTTAATTTTATGCAACTTTTATTTTTATTTTTATTTTTATTTAACTTCCTTTTTTATTCAAGTTTCTTTTCTACTCAACTTCCTTTTTTATTTAATTTCCTAATAGATCGTTAGGATATAGTGGTTTTTGGATTGAACTTCCACTTTTAATTTTCTGCAACTTTCATTTTTTTTTTACTCAACGTCCATATTTATTCAATTTACTTTTCCGTTAAACTTCCTTTTTTATTTAATTTCCAAATAGATCGTTAAGGTATAGTGGTTTCTGGATTGAACTACCAATTTTAGTTTTATGCAACTTTCATTTTTATTTTTATTCTACTTCCATTTTAATTCAATTTACTTTCCTCTTAAACTTTCCTTTTTATTTAATTTCCAAATAGAACGTTCAGGTATAGTGGTTTCTGGAATGAACTTCCATTTTTAATTTTCTGCAACTTCCAATTTTATTTTTATTTAACTTCCTTTTTTATTCAAGTTTCTTTTCTACTCAACTTCCTTTTTTTTTATTTAATTTCCAAATAGATCGTTAAGGTATTGTGGTTTTTGGATTGAACTTCCGTTTTTAATTTTATGCAACTTTCAATTTATTTTTATTCAACTTCCATTTTTATTCAATTTACTATTCTATTAAACTTCCTTTTTTATTTAATTTCCAAATAGATCGTTAAGGTATAGTGGTTTTTGGATTGAACTTCCAATTTTAATTTTATGCAACTTTCATTTTTATTTTTATTCTACTTCCATTTTTATTCAATTTACTTTTCTATTAAACAACTTTTTTATTTAATTACCACACAGATCGTTATAGTATAGTGGTTTCTGGATTGAACTTCCACTTTTTATTTTATGCATCTTTCCTTTTTATTTTTATTCTACTTCCATTTTTATTCAATTTACTTTTCTGTTAAATATCCTTTTTAATTTAATTTCCAAATAGATTGTTAAGGTATAGTGCTTTCTGGATTGAACTTCCATTTTCAATTTTATGCAACTTCCATTTTTATTTTTATTTAACTTCCTTTTTTATTCAAGTTTCTTTTCTATTAAACTTCCTTTTTTATTTAATTTCGAAATAGATCATTAAGGTATATTGGTTTCTGGATTGAACTTCCATATTTAATTTTCTGCAACTTTCATTTTTATTTTTATTCAACTTCCATTTTTATTCAATTTGTTTTTCTATTAGACTTCCTTTTTTATTTAATTTGCAAACAGATCGTTAAGGTATTCTGGTTTCTGGATTGAACTTCCCCTTTTTATTTTATGCAACTTTCCTTTTTATTTTTATTCTACTTCCATTTTAATTCAATTTACTTTCCTATTAAACTTCTTTTTTTATTTAATTTCCAAATAGATCGTTAAGGTATAGTGGTTTCTGGAATGAACTTCGATTTTTAATTTTCTGCAACTTCCTTTTTTATTTTTATTTAACTTCCTTTTTTATTTAATTTCCAAATAGATCGTTAAGGTATAGTGGTTTCTGGATTGAACTTTCATATTTAATTTTCTGCAACTTTCATTTTTATTATTATTTAACTTCCATTTTTATTCAATTTACTTTTCTATTAAACTTCCTTTTTTATTTAATTTGCACACAGATCGTTAAGGTATAGTGGTTTCTGGATTGAACTTCCACTTTTTATTTTATGCAACTTTCCTTTTTATTTTTATTATACTTCCGTTTTTATTCAATTTACTTTTCTATTAAACATCCTTTTTTATTTAATTTCCAAATAGATCGTTAAGGTATAGTGGTTTGTCGAATGAACTCCCATTTTTAATTTTCTGCAACTTCTATTTTTATTTTTTTTAACTTCCTTTTTCATTCAAGTTTCTTTTCTACTCAACTTCCTTTTTTTTTTTAATTTCCAAATAGATCGTTAAGGTACAGTGGTTTTTGGATTGAACTTCCATTTTTAATTTTATGCAACTTTCATTTTTATTTTTATTCAACTTCCATTTTTATTCAATTTACTTTTCTATTAAACTTCATTTTTTATTTAATTTCCGAATAGATCGTTAAGGTATAGTGGTTTCTGGATTGAACTTCCATATTTAATTTTCTGCAACTATAATTTTTATTTTTATTCAACTTCCATTTTTATTCAATTTTCTTTTCTATTAAGCTTCCTTTTTTTTATTTAATTTCCAAATAGATCGTTAAGGTATAGTGGTTTCTGGATTGAACTTCCGTTTTTAATTTTATGCAACTTTCATTTTTATTTTTATTCTACTGCCATTTTAATTCAATTTACTTTCCTATTAAACTTCCTTTTTTATTCAATTTCCAAGTAGATCGTTAAGGTATAGTGGTTTCTGGTTTGAACTTCCATTTTTAATTTTATGCAACTTTCATTTTTATTTTTATTCTACTTCAATTTTTAATCAATTTACTTTTCTATTAAACCTCCTTTTTTATTTAATTTCCAAATACATCGTTAAGGTATAGTGGTTTCTAGATTGAACTACCAATTTTAATTTTATGCGACTTTTATTTTTATTTTTATTTTTATTTAACTTCCTTTTTTATTTAAGTTTCATTTCTACTCAACTTCCTTTTTTATTTAATTTCCAAATAGATCGTTAGGATATAGTGGTTTATGGATTGAACTTCCACTTTTAATTTACTGCAACTTTCATTTTTCTTTACTCAACTTCCATATTTATTCAATTTACTTTTCCATTAAACTTCCTTTTTTATTTAATTTCCAAATAGATCGTTAAGGTATAGTGGTTTCTGGATTGAACTTCCAATTTTAGTTTTATGCAACTTTCATTTTTATTTTTATTCTACTTCCATTTTAATTCAATTTACTTTCCTCTTAAACTTTCCATTTTATTTAATTTCCAAATAGATCGTTCAGGTATAGTGGTTTCTGGAATGAACTTCCATTTTTAATTTTCTGCAACTTCCAATTTTATTTTTATTTAACTTCCTTTTTTATTCAAGTATCTTTTCTACTCAACTTCCTTTTTTTATTTAATTTCCAAATAGATCGTTAATGTATTTTGGTTTTTGGATTGAACTTCCGTTTTTAATTTTATGCAACTTTCAATTTATTTTTATTCAACTTCCATTTTTATTCAATTTACTATTCTATTAAACTTCCTTTTTTATTTAATTTCCAAATAGAACGTTAAGGTATAATGGTTTTTTGATTGAACTTCCAATTTTAATTTTGTGCAACTTTCATTTTTATTTTTATTCTACTTCAATTTTTATTCAATTTACTTTTCTATTAAACATCCTTTTTTATTTAATTACCACACAGATCGTTATGGTATAGTGGTTTCTGGATTAAACTTCCACTTTTTATTTTATGCAACTTTCCTTTTTATTTTTATTCTACTTCCATTTTTATTCAATTTACTTTTCTGTTAAACATCCTATTTTATTTAATTTCCAAATAGATTGTTAAGGTATAGTGGTTTCTTGAATGAACTTCCATTTTTAGTTTTCTGCAACTTCCATTTTTATTTTTATTTAACTTCCTTTTTCATTCAAGTTTCTTTTCTACTCAACTTCCTTTTTTATTTAATATCCAAATAGATCGTTAAGGTATAGTGGTTTTTTGATTGAACTTCCATTTTTAATTTTATGCAACTTTAATTTCTATTTTTATACAACTTCCATTTTTATTCAATTACTTTTCTATTAAACTTCCTTTTTTATTTAATTTCCAAACAGATCGTTAAGGTATAGTGGTTTCTGGATTGAACTTCCATATTTAATTTTCTGCAACTTCCATTTTTATTTTTATTCAACTTCCATTTTTATTCAATTTACATTTCTATTAAACTTTTTTTTTATTTAATTTCGAAATAGATCGTTAAGGTATAGTGGTTTCTAGATTGAACTTCCATTTTTAATTTTATGCAACTTTCATTTTTCTTTTTATTGTACTTCTATTTTAATTCAATTTACTTTCCTATTAAACTTCCTTTTTTATTTAATTTCCAAATAGATCGTTAAGGTATAGTACTTTCTGGAATGAACTTCCATTTTTAATTTTCTGCGGCTTCCATTTTTATTTTTATTTAACTTCCTTTTTTAATCAAGTTTCTTTTCTACTCAACTTCCTTTTTTATTTAATTTCCAAATAGATCGTTAATGTATAGTGGTTTCTGGATTGAACTTCAACTTTTTATTTTATGCAACTTTCCTTTTTATTTTTATTCAACTTCCATTTTTATTCAATTTACTTTTCTTTTAAACATCCTTTTTTATTTAATGAACTTCCATTAAATACATTTCTGCAACCTCCAGTTTTATTTCTACTCAACTTAGTTTTTTATTTAATTTCCAAATAGATCGTTAAGGTATAATGATTTTTGGATTGAACTTCCATTTTTAATTTTATTCAACTTTCATTTTTATTTTTATTCAATTTACTTTTCTATGAAACTTCCTTTTTTATTTAATTTCCAAATAGATCGTTAAGGTACAGTGGTTTCTGGATTGAACTTCCACTTTCAATTTTATGCAACTTTCCTTTTTATTTTTATTTTACTTCCATTTTTATTCAATTTACTTTTCTATTAAACTTCATTTTTTATTTAATTTCCAAATAGATCGTTCAGGTATAGTGGTTTCTGGATTGAACTTACACTTTTAATTTTATGCAACTTTCATTTTTATTTTTATTCTACTTCCATTTTTGTTCAATTTACGTTTCTATTAAACTTCCTTTTTTATTTAATTTCTAAACAGATCGTTAAGGTATAGTGGTTTCTTGAATGAACTTCCATTTTTAATTTTCTATAACTTCCAATTTTATTTTTATTTAACTTCCTTTTCTATTCAAGTTTCTTTTCTACTCAACTACCTTTTTTATTTAATTTCGAAATAGATCGTTAAGGTATAGTGGTTTTTGGATTGAACTTCCATTTTTAATTTTATGCAACTTTCATTTTTATTTTATTCAACTTCCATTTTTATTCAATTTACTTTTCAATTAAACTTCCTTTTTTAATTAATTTCCAAATAGATCGTTAAGGTAAAGTGGTTTCTGGATTGAACTTCCTTATTTAATTTTCTGCAACTTTCATTTTTATTTTTATTCAACTACCATTTTTATTCAATTTACTTTTCTATTAAACTTCCTTTTTTATTTAATTTCCAAATAGATCGTTAAGGTATAGTGATTTCTGGATTGAACTTCCTTTTTTAATTTTATGCAACCTTCATTTTTATTTTTATTCTACTTCCATTTTAATTAAATTTACTTTCCTATTAAACTTCCTTTTTTATTTAATTTCCAAATAGATCGCTTAGGTATAATGGTTTCTGGATTGAACATTCATTTTTTATTTTATGAAACTTTCATTTTTATTTATATTCTACTTCCATTTTTATTCAATTTACTTTTCTATTAAACTTCCTTTTTTTATTTAATTTCCAAACAGATCGTTAAGGTATAGTGGTTTCTGGATTGAACTTCCATATTTAATTTTCTGCAACTTTCATTTTTATTTTTATTCAACTTCCATTTTTATTCAATTTACTTTTCTATTAAACTTTCTTTTTTATTTAATTTGCACACAGATCGTTAAGGTATAGTGGTTTCTGGATTGAACTTCC
Source organism: Camellia sinensis (assembly GCF_055761805.1). Classification (NCBI taxonomy): domain Eukaryota; kingdom Viridiplantae; phylum Streptophyta; class Magnoliopsida; order Ericales; family Theaceae; genus Camellia; species Camellia sinensis. The sequence goes on along the minus strand of NW_028128987.1, from coordinate 40,396,599 downwards.
ACTTTTTATTTTATGCAACTTTCCTTTTTATTTTTATTCTAATTCCATTTTTATTAATTTTACTTTTCTATTAAACATCCTTTTTTATTTAATTTCCAAATAGAATGTTAAGGTATAGTGGTTTCTTGAATGAACTTCCATTTTTAATTTTCTACAACTTCCATTTTTATTTTTATTTAACTTCCTTTTTCATTCAAGTTTCTTTTCTACTCAACTTCCTTTTTTATTTAATATCCAAATAGATCGTTAAGGTATAGTGGTTTTTGGATTGAACTTCCATTTTTAATTTTATGTAACTTTCATTTTTATTTTTATTCAACTTCCATTTTTATTCAATTTACTTTTCTCTTAAACTTCCTTTTTTATTTAATTTCCAAATATATCGTTAAGGTATAGTGGTTTCTGGATTGAACTTCCATATTTAATTTTCTGCAACTTCCATTTTTATTTTTATTCAACTTCCATATTTATTCAATTTACTTTTCTGTTAAACTTCCTTTCGTATTTAATTTCCAAATAGATCGTTAAGGTATACTGGTTTCTGGATTGAACTTCCAATTTTAGTTTTATGCAACTTTCATTTTAATTTTTATTCTACTTCCATTTTAATTCAATTCACATTCCTCTTAAACTTCCCTTTTTGTTTAATTTCCAAATAGATCGTTCAGGTGTAGTGGTTTCTGAAATGAACTTCCATTTTTAATTTTCTGCAACTTCCATTTTTATTTTTATTTAACTTCTTTTTTTATTCAAGTTTCTTTTCTACTCAACTTCCTTTTTTATTTAATTTTCAAATAGATCGTTAAGGTATAGTGGTTTCTGGATTGAACTTCCATTTTTAATTTTATACAACTTTCATTTTTATTTTTATTCAACTTCCATTTTTATTCAATTTACTTTTCTATTACACTTCCTTTTTTATTTAATTTCTAAATAGATCGTTAAGGTATATTGGTTTCTGGATTGAACTTCCATATTTAATTTTCTGCAACTTTCATTTTTATTTTTTTTCAACTTCCATTTTTATTCCATTTGTTTTTCTATTAAACTTCCGTTTTGTTTAATTTCCAAACAGATCGTTAATATAGCGACCTCGGTCTTTTCCCATTTGATTATTGTATCCGGACTTAGGTTCCGTAGATTCCGTCATTGTATAATTGTTGTTGTCATTCATTATTTTCTTATTTTGAGTCATGGGTTGTGTTGGGAAGATTTGGAGCAGGTTGGTTGAGCTTAGGAACCAAGTTTAGTTGCCCAGATTTTGGCTTATCCGCTCGAGCGGAGGTTTGGACGCTCGAGCGGGGAATACACCCATCCAGTATCTCCTGTGTAGTGTTGGCCGCTCGAGCGGGGGATTGGACGCTCGAGCGGGAAGTCGTGAGTGACGCTCGAGCGGGGAGTTGGGCGCTCGAGCGGGGACCTGTCTGCAAAAACTTCTGGGAGTGTGCATTCGCCGCTCGAGCGGGGGTTTCCACGCTCGAGCGGGGCGACTGGTATAAAAACCCGAGATCCGACTTTCTGGATCATTTTTCATCTCCTTTTTGATTTTAAAACCCTAGAACCGTCTTCTCCCTCTCCCTACACACCTTCTCTCTTAGGTTTGATCTACTTAGAGTGTATTTCTACCCTTAGTCCTTTGTTAAAAAGATAGAGTGAGTCGAGGGCTTCCATTTAATCTGAACGTTTGGTGGTTTGGAGCACTTTGGAATTTGGGTCTTCATCTTCATCTTATCCATTCGAGTTCTTCACTTCAAGGTAGGGATTTCCTACTCCATTCTATAAGTTTTGTTCTAAGTTTTGGTATTTTGATATGTTGGGGATACTTTGGTAATTTTGGGAAAAACCCTAGTTCTTTTAATAAATTAATTTGTATAATTAATTTAAGAAAAATGGGGAATTTGGTTAAATTCATGAAATTGAGGAATTCATTGATTAAATGGTGTAGTTGGATAATATAAATCACTCGCCTATTGAGTTGTTGATATATTTATTTCCAGTTTAGAAATAACTGTTTTGGGCTATCGGTGGAGGATAGTCGTGATTGTTGTAGACATTGCATGTGGATTAGGAATAACTGAAACTAATCACATTGGTTAAGTCATTAATTTTGACTATTGAATTAATACAGAAAATACGTGTATTGATTGAGCATTGCATTTGCATATTGTGTGGGAGGAGATAGGGGATGTACTCCACGGTTTAGGGGAAGATAGGGGATGGACCTCTAAACCGGATTTTTGTTTGGGAGGAGATAGGGGATGGACTCCATTAGCACCATTTGTATGTGTGCTTATTATATTGAAGTGTTTTTACATGATTATTGATACAGCACTAAAATGTGTATCAAATGGGAAGTATGAAGTGTTTTGATATGAGCATGAGTCTCATTTGTTTTGTTGATATTGGAAGTAATGTGAATATGATATGTAATTCACTGTTGTAAGTTTGGCCAGGTTCTGAGCCATAGTGATAATAATGGAAAGTGAAATGTGTCTTAAACATTAGTGTCATGAGACTGTTTAATGATAAAACTTGATTTCTTTTGGTTAACCATCTATTGAATGCTATAGCTTTATTCAATGCTTATATCTGGTTTAGTATGTTTCTACTGGGCTGTGGCTCACCCTTTATGGGAACATCATTTTCAGGTTCAGGTGATAAGCTACCTCCACGGACTTAGCTTGGAAGGATTTGATGTTTGGGATCTTGAAGACTTGTCTTTAGTTATATGTTTTATTTTGTTATTATTGAGATTTCATGTAAACATTCAAGCCTAGGGCTTAACTTGTAAATGAGTTAGTACTCATCCTTTTTGTGTCCAAGTGTTAGCTTGGAAAAATGTAAGCCCTTAGGGCATTTATTTTCATGTTGCAGGATGTTACATGTGATGTCTTTCAATAAGAATACTCTGATGAATAACTCAAATGATTCGTTTTCTCTTATAAATGCATGTTAATGTTATGGTTATTATGGGTTTATTTTGAGGGCGTGACAACTTGGTATCAGAGCGTACCGGGTTCGAATACTTTGGGTACGTGGGAAGTGATTAGTATCACAATGGGTTCGTCTCGCTTGATAGAGACTTAGATGTACTGTTATGTGCTTATATGATAGCATGTTTATGTGATTATGTGGGTATGGAACGTAGTTTCTAGGATGTTAATTGGACCTTTGAGTTTCTAGTAGTCTTGTTGGAAAGGCACTTGATCAATGCTATTTCCAACCGGAACTATAGTAACGCTTCGGGACTATTATTATCCAGGAATGAAATTCGTAGGTGCTTATGTGGTTATGTGCTTACGTGGAATGAATTATTTTTGTCCAATGCATTAGGACGCGAGTGTTTAGTTTCGGCACATTTATTAATGTGCTAACGTCTTTGTTTGTTTCCTTTATTAGGATGTCAGGGCGAGGACGAGGACGCGGTAGGCGTGGTAGGCCGGGTAGGCAGGAGGTACCGGTGCCAGAGGAGATTCCGGCAGTTCATGAGGGAATTGGCCAGGCCAATATGGCCGAGCCAGTAGGCCAGCAGGCTATGGGCGCTTTAGCCCGAGAGATAGCAGGGGCATTCAGGGAGTCAGTAGGCATTCTTAGGGCTGAGAATCAAGCCCAGGTTGTTGTTGCGGATGCAGGACCTTCCTTTCTGAAGAGGGAGTTCTTCCGGTCTAATCCGGATGAATTTGTGGGTGATCCTAAAGAGCCGCTTAAGGCAGACGAATGGCTCGAACAGACAACGAAGACGTTTGAGATGCTTGGCATCGAAGACGAGGGGTTGAAGGTGACATTGGCATCATTCCAGTTGAAGGGGGATGCGGGTCAGTGGTGGAAGTTCACTAAGGGGCGTATAGGAGGTACATGGGAGGCTTTTGTGAATGCTTTCCAAGAGAAGTTCTTATCTCCAGCAGTTAGGGAGAAACTGAGAGACCAGTTCTGCCAGCTTAAGCAGTCGAGTTCTTCAGTGGCCGAGTTTGAGGCTGCATTTACTAGTTTATCCAGGTTTGCACCTGAATTGGTGGCGTCTGAGGAACGCCGTTGTATTGAGTTTGAGAGGAAGTTGAGGCGTGGCCTCAAGCTGAGAGTTGGGGGAACTATGATTCGGGATTATGGGCGTTTGGTTGATGCTGCAGCCCACATGGAAATCATGATGCAGGAGGAGGAGGAAGGACAGAAGGGCTCCAAGAGGAGTCAGGATGGTCAGAGTGATGGTAGGAGACAGAAGGGTTTTAATCCCCAACAATCTCAGAGTAGCTTTTCTAGATCGACTTTTCCTGTGCCGAGTGCTAGTTCGGGGAAAGGCAGTCAAGGAGACATTACCTGCTTCAAGTGTGGCCAGCTGGGCCACAAGTCTCCAGTTTGTCCTCAGAGGGGAGGAGTGCAAAGAGCAGCATCATCTTCGGCTAGATCTCAGAGCCAGAGTCAGGGTAGAGGCCAGCCACTCTCGTGTTATCAGTGTGGTCAGCCAGGGCATATGAAGAGGTATTGCCCGCAGTTGGGTAGCACACCTGGTGCATCTGGTTTGAGGCAGATTCAGGGTCAACAACCAGCTCAGTCGGGTCAGGCCTCGAGGGCCAATCAGGGGGCTTCATCGTCTCAGTCGGTGCAACAATCTTATGCTCCTAGGGGTGAGCAGGTTGATCAGAGGTCATCTGGGCGCGTGTATGCTGTTACCGCGCAGGATCTTGTACCGGCTCCATCTGTTGTGAGAGGTACTTTCTTGTTTTGCAACTCGGTTGCTAATGTTTTGATTGATACGGGTGCATCTCATTCCTTTGTGTCTGCTGCATTTGCATCTGTTTTGGAGTTGGAGTTAGCATAGTTAGCATCTCCTATTTGTGTAGTGTCGCCTCTTGGGGGTGAATTGATTTTGAAACACGGTGTCAGGGGTTGTGATATAGAGGTTGATTACCATAGAATCCCATTTTCCTTTGTAGTTATGCCTATGAGAGGTTTCGATGTTATTTTGGGTATGGACTGGTTATCGTCATACCGGGCAGTTATTGATTGCTACCGCCAGAGAGTCACTTGTTGTACCGTGAATGGTGAGTGTTTTCATTTTCTGGGGGATCGTGTTGGTAGTGTTTTTCCACCGGGATATGTTCCGCGAGGACGGAGTGAGCTTAGTGGTCTACTTGCTAACCTTTCGATTAGTGAGGACGGTGAGACTCAGATTGTGTTGCCAAGGGTGGTGTGTGAGTACTCGGACGTTTTTCCCGAGGATCTTGTTGGTTTGCCACCGCATCGAGAGATTGAATTCTCTATTGACTTAGTGCCCGGCACGGCGCCGATTTCTATGGCACCCTATCGTTTTGCCCCAGCTGAGTTAGTGGAGTTGAAGATCCAACTCCAGGAGTTGCTAGATAAAGGCTTTATACGTCCTAGTGTTTCGCCTTGGGGAGCACCGGCCCTCTTTGTTAAAAAGAAAGGTGGTGCTTTGAGACTTTGTATAGATTACCGGAAATTGAATCGAGCTACGGTTAAGAATAAGTACCCTATGCCCCGTATAGATGATCTGTTCGATCAGTTGAAAGGTTCCCGTTGTTTCTCGAAGATAGACTTGAGATCAGGTTATCATCAGTTGAGAGTCAGGGAGGAGGATATTCCAAAGACGGCATTCCGTACGCGGTATGGCCACTATGAGTTTTTGGTGATGCCATTTGGGCTTACCAATGCACCGGCAGTATTTATGGATTTGATGAACCGGATATTCCGGGAATTTCTAGATCATTTTGTAGTCGTCTTCGTGGACGACATCCTTATCTATTCACCTTCAGAGGAAGAGCACGAAGAACATTTGAGGGTGGTGCTTGATTTACTTAGAGCCCATCAGCTTTATGCTAAGTTTGGGAAGTGTGAGTTCTGGCTAGAGGAGGTGAAATTCTTAGGCCATGTAGTTTCTAGGGAAGGGGTGTCTGTTGATACATCCAAGACAGAGGCAGTGCAAGATTGGGTACAGCCTAAGAGTGTGTTTGAGATCCGCAGTTTTCTGGGATTAGCTGGGTATTATCGCCGGTTTGTAAGAGATTTCTCCAGATTAGCTTCGCCTTTGACTAGATTGACTCGGAAGGGAGTCAAATTTGCTTGGAGTGAGACTTGTGAAAAGTCGTTCCAGGAGTTGAAAGTTAGACTGACCACTGCTCCAGTCTTGATTATTTCGGAGAGAGGGTTGGGTTATGCAGTCTATTGTGACGCCTCACGAGAGGGTCTTGGTTGTGTGTTGATGCAAGAGGGGAAAGTGGTTGCCTATGGCTCACGTCAGTTAAAAGTTCACGAGAAGAATTACCCTACGCATGATTTAGAGTTAGCAGCTGTGATATTTGCCTTGAAGATTTGGAGACATTATCTTTACGGTGAGAGGTTCGAGGTATTCTCGGATCATAAGAGTCTGAAATATCTGTTCACACAGAAAGACTTGAACTTGAGGCAGAGGAGGTGGATAGAATTTATTGAGGATTATGACTTTGAATTGCATTATCATTCGGGAAAGGCCAATGTGGTGGCCGACGCCCTTAGCAGGAAACCTGTTGGTGACATAGCTAGTATAGCCATCCGAGAGTGGGAGATGTTAGGTGCACTTGGAGAGTTTGATTTGCTTCTGGGCGAATCCGTTGAGGCTGCGGCCTTGTTTTCTGTTGTTGCGCAACCTACACTTGTGACTCGAGTGTTAGAGGCTCAGAGGGGCGACCTTGAGGTAGAATCCCTCCGTGAGAAGATTTCTGGTGGGAAGGTTGAGAAAGGTTTGACGGTGTATCCCGACCTGAGTATGAGATACCGAGACCGTCTGTTTGTGCCGGAGTCTCATCGAGAGGAGGTACTCCGAGAGTTTCATCATTCACGCCTTGCGGTGCATCCGGGAGGTACTAAGATGTATCGGGATTTGGGTCGCCAGTTTTGGTGGCGGGGTATGAAGAGAGATGTGGCAGCTTTCGTATCTAAGTGCCTTACTTGTCAGCAAGTGAAGGCCGAACATCAGAGGCCAGCGGGTTTGTTGCAACCTTTGCCTATTGCCGAGTGGAAGTGGGAGCATGTCACTATGGACTTCGTTGTAGGTCTTCCGAGGACTCAGCGGGGCAGTGATGCTATTTGGGTGGTTGTAGACCGGTTGACTAAGTCGGCGCACTTCATTCCTATGCGCGTTAGAGATTCAGTAGATCATCTTGCCGACTTGTATATTCGGGACATAGTGAGGTTACACGGGGTTCCAGTGACGATCGTCTCCGATAGGGACCCTCGTTTTACTGCCAGATTATGGCAGAGCTTGCAGAGCGCCTTAGGTACTAAGTTGACCTTTAGCACAGCTTATCATCCTCAGACTGATGGGCAGTCCGAGCGTACTATTCAGATCCTTGAAGATATGCTTCGGGGTTGTGTTCTTGACTTTAGCGGGTCGTGGGAGAGGCACTTGCCATTAGTGGAGTTTGCCTACAACAACAGCTCCCAGTCTAGTATCGGTATGGCACCGTTTGAGGCCTTATACGGCCGACCGTGTAGGTCTCCTGTTTGTTGGGCCGAGGTGGGTGATGCACCTCTGTTGGGTCCGGAGTTAGTAAGGGAAACGACGGAGAAGGTTGAGCTTATCCGTAAGAGGCTTGTTACAGCCCAGAGTCGTCAAAAATCTTATGCCGACCGTAGGAGGAGACCTTTGGTGTTTGAGGTGAGTGATCATGTCTTTTTGAAGATATCACCAAGACGGGGATTGATGAGGTTTGGGAAGAGCGGGAAGTTATCCCCTCGATTCATTGGTCCTTTTGAAATCCTTGAGAGGATTGGCGAGGCTGCCTATCGTCTAGCTTTGCCGCCGCAGTTGTCCGGAGTACATGACGTGTTTCATGTGAGTATGCTTCGGAAGTATGAGCCGGATCCATCACATGTGTTGGATTGGACCGATTTAGTGGTTGATGAGGATGTTTCGTATGAGGAGAGACCGGTTCGGGTCTTGGATAGGCGGGATCAAGTTTTGCGAGGCAAAACCATCCCTTTGGTCAAAGTTTTGTGGAAACATCACGGAGTGGAGGAAGCCACTTGGGAACGTGAGTTGGAAGTCCGCAAAAAATACCCGGACATGTTTGTCGATTTATAATCTAGTATTTAGATTTTGTAATATTGTCAAACTTTAAAGCTTTTTATATGTGTCTTAAGTTGTAAAACATTGAGTATGTTTTGATAAATGGGTGTATCTTGAAACTTGCTTCATTGTAGAAGTTTAGAGTAACATGGCATCTATTGAGTACATCGTTGAATATGTTGTTTATATCATGCGATTGAATATGATATGGGAATTGTTAACATTAAAAGGAATAATCCATAATAATGATACAGGATGAAATATATGTTGTTATTGTGAGATACCCTTTGATAAAGAGATGAAGTGACCAGTATTGGGTCAAGATGTTTATTGTTGTTATACAATATCTTTGAGAATTGAGAAAAACTTGTTTTTATTTACAAACTTATGCTTAATTTCGGGGACGAAATTCTTTTAAGGGGGGGAGGTTATAGCGACCCCGGTCTTTTCCCATTTGATTATTGTATCCGGACTTAGGTTCCGTAGATTCCGTCATTGTATAATTGTTGTTGTCATTCATTATTTTCTTATTTTGAGTCATGGGTTGTGTTGGGAAGATTTGGAGCAGGTTGGTTGAGCTTAGGAACCAAGTTTAGTTGCCCAGATTTTGGCTTATCCGCTCGAGCGGAGGTTTGGACGCTCGAGCGGGGAATACACCCATCCAGTATCTCCTATGTAGTGTTGGCCGCTCGAGCGGGGGATTGGACGCTCGAGCGGGAAGTCGTGAGTGACGCTCGAGCGGGGAGTTGGGCGCTCGAGCGGGGACCTGTCTGCAAAAACTTCTGGGAGTGTGCATTCGCCGCTCGAGCGGGGGTTTCCACGCTCGAGCGGGGCGACTGGTATAAAAACCCGAGATCCGACTTTCTGGATCATTTTTCATCTCCTTTTTGATTTTAAAACCCTAGAACCGTCTTCTCCCTCTCCCTACACACCTTCTCTCTTAGGTTTGATCTACTTAGAGTGTATTTCTACCCTTAGTCCTTTGTTAAAAAGATAGAGTGAGTCGAGGGCTTCCATTTAATCTGAACGTTTGGTGGTTTGGAGCACTTTGGAATTTGGGTCTTCATCTTCATCTTATCCATTCGAGTTCTTCACTTCAAGGTAGGGATTTCCTACTCCATTCTATAAGTTTTGTTCTAAGTTTTGGTATTTTGATATGTTGGGGATACTTTGGTAATTTTGGGAAAAACCCTAGTTCTTTTAATAAATTAATTTGTATAATTAATTTAAGAAAAATGGGGAATTTGGTTAAATTCATGAAATTGAGGAATTCATTGATTAAATGGTGTAGTTGGATAATATAAATCACTCGCCTATTGAGTTGTTGATATATTTATTTCCAGTTTAGAAATAACTGTTTTGGGCTATCGGTGGAGGATAGTCGTGATTGTTGTAGACATTGCATGTGGATTAGGAATAACTGAAACTAATCACATTGGTTAAGTCATTAATTTTGACTATTGAATTAATACAGAAAATACGTGTATTGATTGAGCATTGCATTTGCATATTGTGTGGGAGGAGATAGGGGATGTACTCCACGGTTTAGGGGAAGATAGGGGATGGACCTCTAAACCGGATTTTTGTTTGGGAGGAGATAGGGGATGGACTCCATTAGCACCATTTGTATGTGTGCTTATTATATTGAAGTGTTTTTACATGATTATTGATACAGCACTAAAATGTGTATCAAATGGGAAGTATGAAGTGTTTTGATATGAGCATGAGTCTCATTTGTTTTGTTGATATTGGAAGTAATGTGAATATGATATGTAATTCACTGTTGTAAGTTTGGCCAGGTTTTGAGCCATAGTGATAATAATGGAAAGTGAAATGTGTCTTAAACATTAGTGTCATGAGACTGTTTAATGATAAAACTTGATTTCTTTTGGTTAACCATCTATTGAATGCTATAGCTTTATTCAATGCTTATATCTGGTTTAGTATGTTTCTACTGGGCTGTGGCTCACCCTTTATGGGAACATCATTTTCAGGTTCAGGTGATAAGCTACCTCCACGGACTTAGCCTGGAAGGATTTGATGTTTGGGATCTTGAAGACTTGTCTTTAGTTATATGTTTTATTTTGTTATTATTGAGATTTCATGTAAACATTCAAGCCTAGGGCTTAACTTGTAAATGAGTTAGTACTCATCCTTTTTGTGTCCAAGTGTTAGCTTGGAAAAATGTAAGCCCTTAGGGCATTTATTTTGATGTTGCAGGATGTTACATGTGATGTCTTTCAATAAGAATACTCTGATGAATAACTCAAATGATTCGTTTTCTCTTATAAATGCATGTTAATGTTATGGTTATTATGGGTTTATTTTGAGGGCGTGACAGTTAAGGTATAGTGGTTTCTGGATTGAACTTCCCCTTTTTATTTTATGCAACTTTCCTTTTTATTTTTATTCCACTTCCATTTTAATTCAATTTACTTTCCTATTAAACTTCCTTTTTTATTTAATTTCCAAATAGATCGTTAAGGTATAGGGTTTCTGGAATGAACTTCCATTTTTAAGTTTCTGGAACTACCATTTTTATTCAAGTTTCTTTTCGATTAAACTTCCTTTTTTATTTAATTTCCAAATAGATCGTTTAGGTATAGTGGTTTCTAGATTGAACTTCCATATTTAATTTTCTGCAACTTTCATTTTTATTTTTATTCAACTTCCATTTTTATTCAATTTACTTTTCTATTAAACTTCCTTTTTTATTTAATTTGCACACAGATCGTTAAGGTATAGCGGTTTCTGGATTGAACTTCCACTTTTTATTTTATGCAACTTTCCTTTTTATTTTTATTCAATTTAATTTTCTATGAAACATCCTTTTTTATTTCATTTCCAAATAGATCGTTCAGGTATAGTGCTTTCTGGAATGAACTTCCATTTTTAATTTTTTGCAACTTCCAATTTTATTTTTATTTAACTTCCTTTTTTATTCAATTTTCTTTTCTACTCAACTTCCTTTTTTTATTTAATTTCCAAATAGATCGTCAAGGTATTATGGTTTTTGGATTGAACTTGCGTTTTTAATTTTATGCAACTTTCAATTTATTTTTATTCAACTTCCATTTTTATTCAATTTACTATTCAATTAAACTTCCTTTTCTCTTTAATTTCCAAATAGATCGTTAAGGTATAGTGGTTTTTGAATTGAACTTCCAATTTTAATTTTATGCAACTTTCATTTTTATTTTTATTCTACTTCCATTTTTATTCAATTTACTTTTCTATTAAACATCCTTTTTTATTTAATTTCCAAATGGATCGTTAAGGTATAGTGGTTTCTTGAATGAACTTCTAGTTTTAATTTTCTGCAACTTCTATTTTTATTTTTATTTAACTTCCTTTTTCATTCATGTTTCTTTTCTACTCAACTTCCTTTTTTATTTAATTTCCAAATAGATCGTAAAGGTATAGTGGTTTTTGGATTGAACATCCATTTTTAATTTTATGCAACTTTCATTTTTATTTTTATTCAACTTCCATTTTTATTCAATTTACTTTTCTCTTAAACTTCCTTTTTTTTTTTAATTTCCAAGTAGATCGTTAAGGTATAGTGGTTTTTGGATTGAACTTCCATATTTAATTTTCTGCAACTTTAATTTTTATTTTTATTCAACTTCCATTTTTATTCAATTTACTTTTCTATTAAACTTCCTTTTTTATTTAATTTCCAAATAGATCGTTAAGGTATAGTGGTTTCTGGATTGAACATCCATTTTTAATTTTATGCAACTTTCATTTTTATTTTTATTCTACTTCCATTTTTAGTCAATTTACTTTTCTATTAAACTTCCCTTTTTATTTAATTTTCAAATAGATCGTTAAGGTACAGTGGTTTCTGGATTGTACTTCAACTTTTTATTTTATTCAACTTTCCTTTTTATTTTTATTCAACTTCCATTTTTATTCAATTTACTTTTCTATTAAACATCCTTTTTTATTTAATTTCCAAATAGATCGTCAAGGTATTGTGGTTTCTTGAATGAACTTCCATTTTTACATTTCTACAACTTCCAGTTTTATTTCTACTCAACATCCTTTTTTATTTAATTTCCAAATAGATCGTTAAGGTATAGTGGTTTTTGGATTGAACTTCCATTTTTAATTTTATGCAACTTTTATTTTTATTTTTATTCAACTTCCATTTTTATTCAATTTACTTTTCTATAAACTTCCTTTTTTATTTAATTTCCAAATAGATCGTTAAGGTATAGTGGTTTCTGGATTGAACTTCGACTTTTAATTTTATGCAACTTTCATTTTTATTTTTATTCTACTTCCATTTTTGTTCAATTTACGTTTCTATTAAACTTCCTTTTTTATTTAATTTCTAAATAGATCGTTAAGTTATAGTGGTTTCTTGAATGAACTTCCATTTTTAATTTTCTGCAACTTCCAATTTTATATTTATTTAACTTCCTTTTCTGTTCAAGTTTCTTGTCTACTCAACTTCCTCTTTTATTTAATTTCCAAAAAGATCGTAAAGGAATATTGGTTTTTGGATTGAACTTCCATTTTTAATTTTATGCAACTTTCATTTTTATTTTATTCAACTTCCATTTTTATTCAATTTACTTTTCTATTAAACTTCCTTTTTTTATTTAATTTCCAAATAGATCGTTAAGGTATAGTGGTTTCTGGATTGAACTTCCATTTTTAACTTTATGCAACTATCATTTTTATTTTTATTCTACTTCCATTTTAATTCAATTTACTTTCCTATTCAACTTCCTTTTTTATTTAATTTCAGAATAGATCTCTAAGGTATAGTGGTTTCTGGATTGAACTTCCATTTTTAATTTTTTGCAACTTTCATTTTTATTTATATTCTACTTCCATTTTTATTCAATTTACTTTTCTATTAAACTTCCTTTTTATTTAATTTCCAAATAGATCGTTAAGGTATAGTGATTTCTGGATTGAACTTCCTTTTATAATTTTATGCAACCTTCATTTTTATTTTTATTCTAATTCCATTTTAATTAAATTTGCTTTGCTATTAAACTTCCTCTTTTATTTAATTTCCAAATAGATCTCTAAGGTATAGTGGTTTCTGGATTGAACTTCCATTTTTAATTTTACGCAACTTTCATTTTTATTTATATTCTACTTCCATTTTTATTCAATTTACTTTTCTATTAAACTTCATTTTTTATTTAATTTCCAAATAGATCGTTAAGGTATAGTGGTTTCTGGAATGAACTTCCATTTTTATTTTTATTTAACTTCCTTTTTCATTCAAGTTTCTTTTCTACTCAACTTCCTTTTTTATTTAATTTCCAAATAGATCGTTAAGGTATAGTGGTTTTTGGATTGAACTTCCATTTTTAATTTCATGCAACTTTCATTTTTATTTTTATTCAACTTCCATTTTTATTCAATTTACTTTTCTATTACACTTCCTTTTTTATTTAATTTCCAAATAGATCGTTAAGGTATAGTGGTTTCTGGATTGAACTTCCATATTTAATTTTCTGCAACTTTGATTTTTATTTTTATTCAACTTCCATTTTTATTCAATTTGCTTTTCTATTAAACTTTCATTTTTATTTAATTTGCAAACAGATCGTTAAGGTATAGTGGTTTCTGGATTGAACTTCCCCTTTTTATTTTATGCAACTTTCCTTTTTATTTTTATTCTACTTCCATTTTTATTCAATTTACTTTTCTATTAAACTTCCTTTTTTATTTAATTTCCAAATAGATCGTTAAGGTATAGTGGTTTCTTGAATGAACTTCCATTTTTAATTTTCTGCAACTTCCATTTTTATTTTTATCTAACTTCCTTTTTCATTCAACTTTCTTTTCTACTCAACTTCCTTTTTTTTTTTAACTTCCAAATAGATCGTTATGGTATAGTAGTTTTTAGATTGAACTTCCATTTTTAATTTTATGCTACTTTCATTTTTATTTTTATTCGACTTCCATTTTTATTCAATTTACTTTTCTATTAAACTTCCTTTTTTATTTAATTTCCAAATAGATCGTTAAGCTATAGTGATTTCTGGATTGAACTTCCATTTTTAATTTTATGCAACCTTCATTTTTATTTTAATTCTACTTCCATTTTAATTAAATTTACTTTCCTATTAAACTTCCTTTTTTATTTAATTTCCAAATAGATTGCTAAGGTATACTGGTTTCTGTATTGAACTTCCAATTTTAATTTTATGCAACTTTCATTTTTATTTATATTCTACTTCCATTTTTATTCAATTTACTTTTCTATTAAACTTCCTTTTTTATTTAATTTCCAAATAGATCGTTAAGGTATAGTGGTTTCTGGATTGAACTTCCATTTTTAATTTTATGCAACTTCTATTTTTATTTTTATTTAACTTCCTGTTTTATTCAAGTTTCTTTTCTACTCAACTTCCTTTTTTATTTAATTTCCAAATAGATCGTTAAGCTATAGTGGTTTTTGGATTAAACTTCCATTTTTAATTTTATGCAACTTTCATTTTTATTTTTATTCTACTTCCATTTTTATTCAATTTACTTTTCTATTACACTTCCTTTTTTATTTAATTTCCAAATAGATCGTTAAGGTATAGTGGTTTCTGGATTGAACTTCCATATTTAATTTTCGACAACTTTCATTTTTATTTTTATTCAACTTCCATTTTTATTCAATTTGCTTTTCTATTAAACTTCCTTTTTTATTTAATTTGCAAACAGATCGTTAAGGTATAGTGGTTTCTGGATTGAACTTCCCATTTTTATTTTATGCAACTTTCCGTTTTATTTTTATTCTACTTCCATTTTTATTGAATTTACTTTTCTATTAAACATCCTTTTTTATTTAATTTCCAAATAGATCGCTAAGGTATAGTGGTTTCTGGATTGAACTTCCATTTTTAATTTTCTGCAACTTCCATTTTTATTTTTATTCAACTTCCTTTTTCATTCAAATTTCTTTTCTACTCAACTTCCTTTTTTTTTTTAATTTGCAAATAGATCGTTAAGGTATAGTGGTTTTTGGATTGAACTTCCATTTTTAATTTTATGCAACTTTCATTTTTATTTTTATTCAACTTCCATTTTTATTCAATTTACTTTTCTATTAAACTTCCTTTTTTATTTAATTTCCAAATAAATCATTAAGGTATAGTGGTTTCTGGATTGAACTTCCATATTTAATTTTCTGCAATTTTAATTTTTATTTTTATTCAACTTCCATTTTTATTCAATTTACTTTTCTATTAAACTTCCTTTTTTACTTAATTTCCAAATAGATCGTTAAGGTATAGTGGTTTCTGGATTGAACTTTCATTTTTAATTTTATGCAACTTTCATTTTTATTTCTATTCTACTTCCATTTTAATTCAATTTACTTTCCTATTAAACTTCCTTTTTTATTTAATTTCCAAGTAGATCGTTATGGTATAGTGGTTTCTGACTTGAACAACCATTTTTAATTTTATGCAACTTTCATTTTTAATTTTATTCTACTTCCATTTTTAATCAATTTACTTTTCAATTAAACATCCTTTTATTTAACTTCCTTTTTTATTCAAGTTTCTTTTCTGCTCAACTTCCTTTCTTATTTAATTCCCAAATAGATCGTTAAGGTATAGTGGTTTCTGGATTGAACTTCCAATTTTAGTTTTATGCAACTTTCATTTTTATTTTTATTCTACTTCCATTTTAATTCAATTTACTTTCCTCTTAAACTCCCTTTTTTATTTAATTTCCAAATAGATCACTAAGGTATAGTAGTTTCTGGATTGAACTTCTGTTTTTAATTTTATGCAACTTTGATTTTTATTTATATTCTACTTCCATTTTTATTATTTTTACTTCTCTATTAAACTTCCTATTTTATTTAATTTCCAAAAAGATCGGTAAGGTATAGTGGTTTCTGGAATGAACTTCCATTTTCAATTTTCTACAACTTCCATTTTTATTTTTATTTAACTACCTTATTTATTCAAGTTTCTTTTCTACTCAACTTCCTTTTTTATTTAATTTCCAAATAGATCGTTAAGGTATACTGGTTTTTGGATTGAACTTTGATTTTTAATTTTATGCAACTTTCACTTTTATTTTTATTCAACTTCCATTTTTATTCAATTTACTTTTCTATTAAACTTCCTTTGTTATTTAATTTCCAAATAGATCGTTAAAGTATAGTCGTTTTTGGAATGAATTTCCATTTTTAATTTTCTGCAACTTTCATTTTTATTTTTATTTAATTTCCTTTTTTATTCAGGTTTCTTTTCTACTCAACTTCCTTTTTTATTTAATTTCCAAATAGCTCGTTAAGGAATAGTGGTTTTTGAATTGAACTTCCATTTTTAATTTTATGCAACTTTCATTTTTATTTTTATTCAATTTCCATTTTAATTCAATTTGCTTTCCAATTAAACTTCCTTTTTCATTTAATTTCCAAATAGATCGCTAAGGTATAGCGGTTTCTGGATTGAACTTCCATTTTTAATTTTATGCAACTTTCATTTTTATTTATATTTTACTTCCATTTTAATTCAATTTACTTTTCTATTAAACTTCTTTTTTTATTTAATTTCCAAATAGATCGTTAAGGTATAGTGGTTTCTGGAATGAACTTCCATTTTTAATTTTCTGCAACTTCCATTTTTATTTTTATTTTACTTCTTTTTTTATTCAAATTTCTTTTCTACTCAGCTTCCTTTTTTTATTTAATTTCCAAATAGATCGTTAAGGTATACTGGTTTTTGGATTGAACTTCCATTTTTAATTTTATGCAACTTTCAATTTATTTTTTTTCAACTTCCATTTTTATTCAATTTACTATTCTATTAAACTTCCTTTTTTATTTAATTTCCAAATAGATCGTTAAGGTATAGTGGTTTCTGGATTGAACTTCCATATTTAATTTTCTGCAACTTTCATTTTTATTTTTATTCAACTTCCATTTTTATTCAATTTACTTTTCTATTAAACTTCCTTTTTTATTTAATTTGCACACAGATCGTTAAGGTATAGTGGTTTCTGGATTGAACTTCCACTTTTTATTTTATGCAACTTTCCTTTTTATTTTTATTCTACTTCCATTTTTATTCAATTTACTTTTCTATTAAACATCCTTTTTTATTTAATCTCCAAATAGATTGTTAAGGTATGGTAGTTTCTTGAATGAACTTCCATTTTTAATTTTCTGCAACTTCCATTTTTATTTTTATTTAACTTCCTTTTTCATTCAAGTTTCTTTTCTACTCAACTTCTTTTTTTATTTAATTTCCAAATAGATCGTTACGGTATAGTGGTTTTTGGATTGAACTTCCATTTTTAATGTTATGCAACTTTCATTTTTATTTTTATTCAACTTCCATTTTTATTCAATTTACTTTTCTATTAAACTTCCTTTTTTATTTAATTTCCAAATAGATCGTTAAGGTATAGTGGTTTCTGGATTCAACTTCCATATTTAATTTTCTGCAACTTCCATTTTTATTTTTATTCAACTTCCATTTTTATTCAATTTACTTTTCTATTAAACTTTTTTTTTATTTAATTTCCAAATAGATCGTTAAGGTATAGTGGTTTCTGGATTGAACTTCAATTTTTAATTTTATGCAACTTTCATTTTTATTTTTATTCTACTTCCATTTTAATTCAATTTACTTTCCTATTAAACTTCCTTTTTTATTTAATTTCCAAATAGATCGTTATGGTATAGTGGTTTTTGGATTGAACTTCCATTTTTAATTTTATGCAACTTTCATTTCTATTTTTATTCAACTTCCATTTTTATTCAATTTACTTTTCTGTTAAACTACCTTTTTTATTTAATTTCCAAATAGATCGATAAGGTATAGTGGTTTTTGGATTGAAGTTCCATATTTAATTTTCTGCAACTTTCATTTTTATTTATATTCAACTTCCATTTTTGTTCAATTTACTTTTCTGTTAAACTTCCTTTTTTATTTAATTTCCAAATAGATCGTTAAGGTATAGTGGTTTCTGGATTGAACTTCCAGTTTTAATTTTATGCAACTTTCCTTTTTATTTTTATTCTACTTCCATTTTAATTCAATTTACTTTCCTATTAAACTTCCTTTTTTATTTAATTTCCAAATTTATCTTTAAGGTATAGTGGTTTCTGGATTGGACTTCCGTTTTTAATTTTATGCAACTTTCATTTTTATTTATATTCTACTTCCATTTTAATTCAATTTACTTTCCTATTAAACTTTTAATTTCCAAATAGATTGTTAAGGTATAGTGGTTTCTGGAATGAACTTCCATTTTTAATTTTCTGCAACTTCCATTTTTATTTTTATTTAACTTCCTTTTTTATTTAATTTCCAAATAGATCGTTAAGGTATAGTGGTTTTTGGATTGAACTTCCATTTTTAATTTTGTGCAACTTTCATTTTTATTTTTATTCAAATAACATTTTTATTCAATTTACTTTTCTATTAAACTTCCTTTTTTATTTAATTTCGAAATAGATCATCAAGGTATTGTGGTTTTTGGATTGAACTTTCATTTTTAATTTTATGCGACTTTCATTTTTATTTTTATTCTACTTCCATTTTTATTCAATTTACTTTTCTATTAAACTTCCTTTTTTATTTAATTTCCAAATAGATCGTTAAGGTAAAGTGGTTTCTGGATTTAACTTCCATATTTAATTTTCTGTAACTTTCATTTTTATTTTTATTCAACTTCCATATTTATTCAATTTACTTTTCTATTAAACTTCCTTTTTTACTTAATTTCCAAATAGATCGTTAAGGTATAGTGGTTTCTGGATTGAACTTCCAATTTTAGTTTTATGCAACTTTCATTTTTATTTTTATTCTACTTCCATTTTAATTCAATTAACTTTCCTATTAAACTTCCTTTTTCATTTAATTTCCAAATAGATCACTAAGGTATAGTGGTTTCTGGATTGAACTTTCATTTTTAATTTTATGCAATTTCATTTTTATTTTCATTCAACTTCCATTTTTATTCAATTTATTTTTCTATTAAACTTCCTTTTTTATTTAATTTCCAAATGGATCGTTAAGGTATAGTGGTTTTTGGATTGAACTTCCATTTTTAATTTTATGCAACTTTCATTTTTATTTTTATTCAACTTCCATTTTTATTCAATTTACTTTTCTATTAAACTACCTTTTTTATTTAATTTCCAAATAGATCGTTAAGGTATAGTGGTTTTTGTATTGAACTTCCATTTTTAATTTTATGCTGTAACGCCCTCAAAATAATAACGTTAAACCCATCCATATAAACATACATTTATATACAAAAGATCCACATTTGCTCAATTCATCAGAGTACTTCATTACAAAAGTATTACACGTTAACAGCAAAGGTAAATGCCCTACGGGCTTACAGCTTTCCAAGTTAACACTTGGTCATAAAAGAGAGTATTGACTCGGTTACACATTAAGCCCTTGGCTTGAATTTACATGTAATACATCAAAAGGAGATAAGGGAACAAAAGTCTGTCCGCCTCTAGCCTCCCAAGCTATGTCCTTGGAGGTGGCATGCTACCTGTACCTGAAATGATGTTCCCATATAGGGTGAGCCACAGCCCAGCAGAGATATACTAAACCAACTATAAACAATGCCTAGAAGATTAGCAACTGATAGATGGTCGATACTTACACTTCCATTTACATCTTATTTCAATTCCATGACAACCAAGTCTACGTTACAATTCACTTTTCATTTCTTGTTCAACTTTGGGTTTGAAAACAGGGCTCAGTACTCTGGCCAAAACATTTTGATGAGATTATAGTTCATCACTATTACATTTTCCCAATTTTTACGGTGGATACACATTTTGGTGTTGTATCAATAACACATAAACTACTTCCATACTTCACGAACGATGATGATATACATTTTAGTGCTATATCAAATCAACAAACTTTGCAATAGATAAGCTTATGAGCTATATCACTACTACAACAGATAAGCATATGAGCTATATCAATATTACCACAGATAAGCATATGAGCTATATCAATACTACAACAGATAAGCATATGAGCTGTATCAACACTACAACAGATAAGCATATGAGCTATATCTACACTTCACTAGACAAGCATATGAGCTATATCTATACTTCACAAAGATAAGCATATGAGCTGTATCTTCACTTCTCTAGACATGCATATGAGCTGTGTCTACGGAGTTCATCCCCCATCTCCTCCCAATCCTATCCGGTTTAGAGGTACATCCCCCATCTTCCCTTAAACCGCGGAGTACATCCCCCATCTCCTCCTCTACACAAGCAATGCATATAAACACAGAATCATATACACATCGATCAATACATAAAGTTAATGTATTCTATCAACCGTCTACACATAATGCATATAAACACATTGGTCATATACACAATCACTCAATACATAAAGTTAATGTATTTTATCAACCGTCATACTCTATGACACAACCAAATGATTAGTTTTAGTTTGCCTAATCAACATGCATTGTCTACAACAATCATCACTACCCTCCACCGGTAGCCCAAAGCAATTATTTCTAAGCAGGAAATAAATGCACAACTGGATAATATATCAACATTATAACTAGATGAGCAATAAAAGATTTGTCTACACTCTTTAATCCCATACATTCTCAATTTCACCATTCTCAATTCAATTCCTCGTTTTCTTCAATTAATTATATGCATTAATTAATTAAACCAATTAGGGCAAATTACCATAATTCACAAACAACCCTAAGGTTCCATTTCCATCAATGTCCCAACATTAATCTCATTTCTCTATGCCTAACATGCATATAGGTTTATATATTTAAAACCCCAACTCTTGTAAAATTACACAAAGGCCCAAACTTTCTCAAAATTACCCAACAACCCCCAACATATCAAAATGCTAAAATTCAAAGACAAAGCTCATAAAGAGGAGTAGGATATCCCTACCTCGAATGATGGGACGCAACGAAGAAGATGAAGAAACGGAAATGCTCCAAATCCTGAAATTTTCAGATTAAAAGATAGCCCTCGACGATCAACACAACTTTTGTAAAGGCCCAAGGTGAGAAAACAACTCCTACTAGATCAATCCTAAGAGAGAAGTTAGGGTTTTAGTGAGACGAGCTCTCAAAATACCTTTTTGGAAAAGTAAGAGAGAGAAAAGATGTTGAAAAGTGAACAAAAAGGTCAGATCTCAGCTTTATATAAAAGTCGCCCCGCTCGAGCGGCAACATCCCCGCTCAAGCGTCACTCACAGATCCCCGCTCAAGCGTCCAATCCCCCGCTCGAGCGGCGGATGCACGCTCCTAGAACTTTTACAGACATGACTCCCGCTCGAGCGTCAAAGTCCCCGCTCGAGCGTCAGAAACATACTCCCGCTCAAGCGTCCAATCCCCTGCTCGAGCGTATACCATTGCAGACGAAATACTGGATGAGTGATTTCCCCGCTCGAGCGCCAACACCCCTGCTCGAGCGGACAACCAGCAACAGAGTCCTGCTCGAGCGTCAAAATCGCCGCTCGAGCGGAAAGACCAAAAACTGGGCAAAGACTTTACGTTTTAAAACGCAACCAACTTATTCCCAACTTGCCCAACACAACCCCAAGCTCGAACACAAAGAGAAAGGGATAGAAAGAGGATAAGACAACAACACCCTTACGAAATCGAATCCGGATTACAGTTAAGCATGAAAAGGAAAATTGGGATCGCTATATATGCAACTTTCATTTTTATTTTTATTCAACTTCCATTTTTATTCAATTAACTTTTCTATTAAACTTCCTTTTTTATCTAATTTCCAAATAGATCGTTAAGATATAGTGGTTTCTGGATTGAACTTCCGTATTTAATTTTCTGCAACATTCATTTTTATTTTTATTCAACTTCCATTTTTATTCAGTTTACTTTTCTATTAAACTTTCTTTTTTATTTAATTTCCAAATAGATCGTTAAGGTAAAGTGGTTTCTGGATTGAACTTCCATTTTTAATTTTATGCTACTTTCATTTTTATATTTATTCTACTTCCATTTTAATTCAATTTACTTTCCTATTAAACTTCCTTTTTTATTTAATTTCCAAATATATCGCTAAGGTATAGTGGTATCTAGATTGAACTTCCATTTTTAATTTTTTGCAACTTCCATTTTTAATTATATTCTACTTCCATTTTTATTCACTTTACTTTTCTATTAAACTTCCTTTTTTATTTAATTTCCAAATAGATCGTTAAGGTATAGTGGTTTCTGGAATGAACTTCCATTTTTAATTTTCTTCAACTTCCATTCTCATTTTTATTTAACTTCCTTTTTTATTCAAGTTTCTTTTCTACTCAACTTCCTTTTTTGTTTAATTTCCAAATAGATCGTTAAGGTATAGTGGTTTTTGGATTGAACTTCCATTTTTAATTTTATGCAACTTTCATTTTTATTTTTATTCAACTACCATTTTTATTCAATTTACTTTTCTATTAAACTTCCTTTTTTATTTAATTTCCAAATAGATCGTTAAGGTATAGTGGTTTTTGGATTGAACTTTCATTTTTAATTTTATGCGACTTTCATTTCTATTTTTATTCTACTTCCATTTTTATTCAATTTACTTTTCTATTAAACTTCATTTTTTATTTAATTTCAAAATAGCTCGTTAAGGTATAGTGGTTTTTGGATTGAACTTCCATTTTTAATTTTCTGCAACTTCCATTCTTATTTTTATTCAACTACCATTTTTATTCAATTTACTTTTCTATTAAACTTCCTTTTTTATTTAATTTCCAAATATATCGTTAAGGTATAGTGGTTTTTGGATTGAACTTCCATTTTTAATTTTATGCGACTTTCATTTTTATTTTTATTCAACTTCCGTTTTTATTCAATTTGCTTTTCTATTAAACTTCCTTTTTTATTTAATTTCCAAATAGATCGTTAAGGTATAGTGGTTTTTGGATTGAACTTCCATTTTTAATTTTATGCGACTTTCATTTTTATTTTTATTCATCTTCCATTTTTATTCAATTTACATTTCTATTAAACTTCCTGTTTTATTTAATTTCCAAATAGATCGTTAAGGTATCGTGATTTCTGGATTGAACTTCGATTCTTAATTTTATGCAACTTTCATTTTTATTTTTATTAAACTTCCATTTTTATTCAATTTACTTTTCTATTAAACTACCTTTTTTATTTAATTTCCAAATAGATCGTTAAGGTATAGTGGTTTTTGGATTCAACTTCGATTTTTAATTTTATGCAACTTTCATTTTTATTTTTATTCAACTTCCATTTTTATTCAATTTACTTTTCTATTAAACTTCCTTTTTTATTTAATTTCCAAATAGATCGTTAAGGTGTAGTGGTTTCTGGAATGAACTTCCGTTTTTAATTTTATTTAACTTCCTTTTTTATTCAAGTTTCTTTTCTACTCAACTTCCTTTTTTTATTTAATTTCCAAATAGATCGTTAAGGTATAGTGGTTTTTGGATTGAACGTCCGTTTTTAATTTTATGCCACTTTCAATTTATTTTTATTCAGCTTCCATTTTTATTCAATTTACTATTCTATTAAACTTCCTTTTTTATTTAATTTCCAAATAGATCGTTAAGGTATAGTGGTTTCTGGAATGAACTTCCATTTTTATTTTTATTTAACTTCCTTTTTTATTCACGTTTTTTTTCTACTCAACTTCCTTTTTTTATTTAATTTCCAAATAGATCGTTAAGGTATAGTGGTTTTTGGATTGAACTTCCATTTTTAATTTTATGCAACTTTCATTTTTATTTTTATTCAACTTCCATTTTTATTCAATTTACTATTCTATTAAACTTCCTTTTTTATTTAATTTCCAAATAGATCGTTAAAGTATAGAGGTTTCTGGAATGAACTTCCATTTTTAATTTTCTGCAACTTCCATTTTTATTTTTATTTAACTTCCTTTTTTTATTCAAGATTCTTTTCTACTCAACTTCTTTTTTTATTTAATTTCCAAATAGATCGTTAAGGTATAGTGGTTTTTGGATTGAACTTCCATTTTTAATTTTATGCAACATTCATTTTTATTTTTATTCAACTTCCATTTTTATTCAATTTGCTTTTCTATTAAACTTTCTTTTTCATTTTATTTCCAAATAGATCGTTAAGGTAAAGTGGTTTCTGGATTGAACTTCCATATTTAATTTTCTGCAACTTTCATTTTTATTTTTATTCAACTTCTACTTTTATTCAATTTACTTTTCTGTTAAACTTCCTTTTTTAGTATAGTTGTTTCTGGATTGAACTTCCAGTTTTAATTTTACGCAACTTTCATTTTTATTTTTATTCTACTTCCATTTTATTTCAATTTACTTTCCTATTAAACTTCCATTTTTATTTAATTTCCAAATATATCGCTAAGGTATAGTGGTTTCTGGATTGAACTTCCATATTTAATTTTATGCAACTTTCATTTTTATTTATATTCTACTTCCATTTTTATTCAATTTACTTTTCTATTAAATTTTCTTTTTTATTTAATTTCCAAATAGAACGTTTAGGAATAGTTGTTTCTGGAATAAACTTCCACTTTTAATTTTCTGCAACTTCCATTTTTATTCAAGTGTCTTTTCTACACAACTTCCTTTTTTATTTAATTTCGAAATAGATCGTTTAGGTATAGTGGTTTTTGGATTGAACTTCAATTTTTAATTTTATGTAATTTTCATTTCTATTTTTATTCAAATAACATTTTTATTCAATTTACCTTTCTATTAAACTTCATTTTTTATTTAATTTCCAAATAGATCGTCAAGGTATAGTCGTTTTTGAATTGAACTTCCATTTTTAATTTTATGCGACTTTCATTTTTATTTTTATTCTACTTCCATTTTTATTCAATTTACTTTTCTATTAAACTCCTTTTCTGTTTAATTTCGAAATAGATCGTTAAGGTAAAGTGGTTTCTGGATTTAACTTCCATATTTAATTTTCTGCAACTTTCATTTTTATTTTTATTCAACTTCCATATTTATTCAGTTTACTTTTCTATTAAACTTCCCTTTTTACTTAATTTCAAAATAGATCGTTAAGGTATAGTGGTTTCTGGATTGAACTTCCAATTTTAGTTTGATGCAACTTTCATTTTTATTTTTGTTCTACTACCATTTTAATTCAATCAACTTTCCTATTAAACTTCCTTTTTTATTTAATTTCCAAATAGATCACTAAGGTATAGTGGTTTCTGGATTAAACTTTCATTTTTAATTTTATGCAATTTCATTTTTATTTTTATTCAACTTCCATTTTTATTCAATTTACTTTTCTATTAAACTTCCTTTTTTATATAATTTCCAAATGGATCGTTAAGGTATAATGGTTTTTGGATTGAACTTCCATTTTTAATTTTATGCAACTTTCATTTTTATTTTTATTCAACTTCCATTTTTATTCAATTTACTTTTCTATTAAACTTCCTCTTTTATTTATTTTCCAAATAAATCGTTAAGGTATAGTGGTTTCTGGAATGAACTTCCATTTTTAATTTTCTGCAACTTACATTTTTATTTTTATTTAACTTCCTTTTTTATTCAAGATTCTTTTTTACTCAACTTCCTTTTTTATTTAATTTCCAAATAGATCGTTAAGGTATAGTGGTTTTTGGATTGAACTTCCATTTTTAATTTTAGACAACATTCATTTTTATTTTTATTCAACTTCCATTTTTATTCAATTTCCTTTTCTATTAAACTTCCCTTTTCATTTAATTTCCAAATAGATCGTTAAGGTAAAGTGGTTTCTGGATTGAACTTCCGTATTTAATTTTCTTCAACTTTCATTTTTATTTTCATTCAACTTCTATTTTTATTCAATTTACTTTTCCGTAAAACTTCCTTTTTTATTTAATTTCCAAATAGATCGTTAAGGTATAATTGTTTCTGGATTGAACTTCCAGTTTTAATTTTATGCAACTTTCATTTTTATATTTATTCTACTTCCATTTAAATTCAATTTACTTTCCTATTAAACTTCCTTTTTTATTTAATTTCCAAACATATTGCTAAGGTATAGTGGTTTCGGGATTGAACTTCCATTTTTAATTTTATGCAACTTTCATTTTTATTTATATTCTACTTCCATTTTTATTCAATTTACTTTTCTATTAAACTTCCTTTTTTATTTAATTTCCAAATAGATCGTTAAGGTATAGTGGTTACTGGAATGAACTTCCACTTTTAATTTTCTGCAACTTCCATTTTTATTCAAGTGTCTTTTCTACTCAACTTCATTTTTTATTTAATTTCCAAATAGATCGTTAAGGTATAGTGGTTTTTGGATTGAACTTCCATTTTTAATTTTATGCAACTTTCATTTTTATTTTTATTCAAATAACATTTTAATTCAATTTACTTTTCTATTAAACTTCATTTTTTATTTAATTTCCAAATAGATCGTCAAGGTATAGTCGTTTTTGGATTGAACTTCCATTTTTAATTTTATGCGACTTTCATTTTTATTTTTATTCTACTTCCATTTTTACTCAATTTATTTTTCTATTAAACTAAAATTTT
The DNA here is from genome assembly GCF_055761805.1 of Camellia sinensis. Taxonomy (NCBI): domain Eukaryota; kingdom Viridiplantae; phylum Streptophyta; class Magnoliopsida; order Ericales; family Theaceae; genus Camellia; species Camellia sinensis. The sequence goes on along the minus strand of NW_028128987.1, from coordinate 40,370,046 downwards.
TATTTAATTTCCAAATAAATCGTTAAGGTAAAGTGGTTTCTAGATTTAACTTCCATATTTAATTTTCTGCAACTTTCATTTTTATTTTTATTCAACTTCCATATTTATTCGGTTTAGTTTTTTATTAAACTTCCTTTTTTACTTAATTTCCAAATAGATCGTTAAGGTATAGTGGTTTCTGGATTGAACTTCCAATTTTAGTTTGATGCAACTTTCATTTTTATTTTTATTCTACTAACATTTTAATTCAATTAACTTTCCTATTAAACTTCCTTTTTTATTTAATTTCCAAATAGATCACTAAGGTATATTGGTTTCTGGATTAAACTTTCATTTTTAATTTTATGCAACTTTCATTTTTATTTTCATTCAACTTCCATTTTTATTCAATTTACTTTTCTATTAAACTTCCTTTTTTATTTAATTTCCAAATGGATCGTTAAGGTATAATGGTTTTTGGATTGAGCTTCCATTTTTAATTTTATGCAACTTTCATTTTTATTTTTATTCAACTTCCATTTTTATTCAATTTACTTTTCTATTAAACTTCCTTTTTTATTGAATTTCCAAATAGATCGTTAAGGTATAGTGGTTTCTGGAATGAACTTCCATTTTTAATTTTCTGCAACTTCCATTTTTATTTTTATTTAACTTCATTTTTTATTCAAGTTTCTTTTCTACTCAACTTCTTTTTTTATTTAATTTCCAAATAGATCGTTAAGATATAGTGGTTTTTGGTTGAACTTCCATTTTTAATTTTATGCAACTTTCATTTTTATTTTAATTTTACTTCAATTTTTAATCAATTTACTTTTCTGTTAAACTTCCTCTTTTATTTAATTTCCAAATAGATCGTTAAGGTATAGTGGTTTCTTGATTGAACTTCCATTTTTAATTTTATGCAACGTTCATTTTTATTTTTATTCTACTTCCATTTTAATTCAATGTACTTTCCTATTAAACGTCATTTTTTATTTAATTTCCAAGTAGATCGTTATGGTATAGTGGTTTCTGGATTGAACTTCCATTTTTCATTTTATGCAACTTTCATTTTTATTTTAATTTTACTTCCATTTTTATTCAATTTACTTTTCTATTAAACTACCTTTTTTATTTAATTTCCAAATAAATCGTTAAGGTAAAGTGGTTTCTGGATTTAACTTCCATATTTAATTTTCTGCAACTTTCATTTTTATTTTTATTCAACTTCCAAATTTATTCGGTTTAGTTTTCTATTAAACTTCCTTTTTTACTTAATTTCCAAATAGATCGTTAAGGTATAGTGGTTTCTGGATTGAACTTCCAATTTTAGTGTGATGCAACTTTCATTTTTATTTTTATTCTACTACCATTTTAATTCAATTAACTTTCCTACTATACTTCCTTTTTTATTTAATTTCCAAATAGATCACTAAGGTATATTGGTTTCTGGATTAAACTTTCATTTTTAATTTTATGCAACTTCCATTTTTATTTTCATTCAACTTCCATTTTTATTCAATTTACTTTTCTATTAAACTTCCTTTTTTATTTAATTTCCAAATGGATCGTTAAGGTATAATGGTTTTTGGATTGAACTTCCATTTTTAATTTTATGCAACTTTCATTTTTATTTTTATTCAACTTCCATTTTTATTCAATTTACTTTTCTATTAAACTTCCTTTTTTATTTAATTTCCAAATAGATCGTTAAGGTATAGTGGTTTCTGGAATGAACTTCCATTTTTAATTTTCTGCAACTTCCATTTTTATTTTTATTTAACTTCCTTTTTTATTCAAGTTTCTTTTCTACTCAACTTCCTTTTTTATTTAATTTCCAAATAGATCGTTAAGATATAGTGGTTTTTGGTTGAACTTCCATTTTTAATTTTATGCAACTTTATTTTTTATTTTAATTTTACTTCAATTTTTAATCAATTTACTTTTCTGTTAAACTTCTTTTTTTATTTAATTTCCAAATAGATCGTTAAGGTATAGTGGTTTCTTGATTGAACTTCCATTTTTAATTTTATGCAACTTTCATTTTTATTTTTATTCTACTTCCATTTTAATTCAATTTACTTTCCTATTAAACTTCCTTTTTTATTTAATTTCCAAGTAGATCGTTAAGGTATAGTGGTTTCTGGATTGAACTTCCATTTTTCATTTTATGCAACTTTCATTTTTATTTTAATTTTACTTCAATTTTTAATCAATTTACTTTTCTATTAAACTTCCTTTTTTATTTAATTTCCAAATAGGTCGTTAAGGTATAGTGGTTTCTGGATTGAACTTCCAATTTTAGTTTTATGCAACTTTCATTTTTATTTTTATTCTACTTCCATTTTTATTCAATTTACTTTTCTATTAGACTACCTTTTTTATTTAATTTCCAAAAAGATCATTAAGGTATAGTGGTTTCTGGATTGAACTTCCATTTTTAATTTTATGCAACTTTCATTTTTATTTTTATTCTACTTCCATTTTTATTCAATTTACTTTCCTGTTAAACTTCGTTTTTTATTTAATTTCCAAATAGATCATTAAGGTATAGTGGTTTCTGGAATAAACTTCCATTTTTAATTTTCTGCAACTTCCATTTTTATTTTTATTTAATTTCCTTTTTTATTCGAGATTCTTTTCTCCACAACTTCCTTTTTTATTTAATTTCCAAATAGATCATTAAGGTATAGTGCTTTTTGGATTGAACTTCCATTTTTAATTTTATGCAACTTTCATTTTTGTTTTTATTCAATTTCTATTTTTATTCAATTTACTTTGCTATTAAACTTCCTTTTTTATTTAATTTCCAAATAGATCGCTAAGGTAAACTGGTTTCTGGATTGAACTTCCATATTTAATTTTCAGCAACTTTCATTTTTATTTTTATTCAACTTCCATTTTTATAAACTTTACTTTTCTATTAAACTTTCTTGTTTATTTAATTTCCAAATAGATCGTTAAGGTATAGTGGTTTCTGGATTGAACTTCCATTTTTAATTTTATGCAACTTTCATTTTCATTTTTATTCTATTTCCATTTTAATTCAATTTACTTTCCTATTAAACTTCCTTTTTATTTAATTTCCAAATAGATCGCTAAGGTATAGTGGTTTCTGGATTGAACTTCCATTTTTCATTTTATGCAACTTTCATTTTTATTTATATTCTTCTTCCATTTTTATTTAATTTACTTTTCTATTAAAATTCCTTTTTTTATTTAATTTCCAAATAGATCGTTAAGGTATAGTTGTTTCTGGAATGAACTTTCATTTTTAATTTTCTGTAACTTTCATTTCTATTTTTATTTAACTTCCTTTTTTATTCAAGTTTCTTTTCTACTCAACTTCCTTTTTTATTTAATTTCCAAATAGATCGTTAAGGTATAGTGGTTTTTGGATTGAACTTCCATTTTTAATTTTATGCAACTTTCATTTTTATTTTTATTCAACTTCCATTTTTATTCAATTTACTTTTCTATTAAACTTCCTTTTTTATTTAATTTCCAAATAAATCGTTAAGGTATAGCGGTTTTTGGATTGAACTTACATTTTTAATTTTATGCAACTTTCATTTTTATTTTTATTCAACTTCCATTTTAATTCAATTTACTTTTCTATTAAACTTCCTTTTTTATTTAATTTCGAGATAGATCGTTAAGATATAATGGTTTCAGGATTGAACTTCCATATTTAATTTTCTGCAACTTTCATTTTTATTTTTATTCAACTTTTATTTTTATTCAATTTACTTTTCTGTTAGACTTCCTTTTTTATTTAATTTACAAATAGATCGTTAAGGTATAGTGGTTTCTGGATAGAACTTCCATTTTTATTTTTATGCAACTTTCATTTTTATTTTAATTTTACTTCAATTTTTAATCAATTTACTTTTCTATTAAACTTCCTTTTTTATTTAAATAGGTCGTTAAGGTATAGTGTTTTCTGGATTGAACTTCCAATTTTAGTTTTATGCAACTTTCATTTTTATTTTTATTCAACTTCCATTTTTATTCAATTTAGTTTTCTATTAAACTTCCTTTTTTATTTATTTTCCAAATAGATCGTTAAGGTATAGTGGTTTTTGGATTGAACTTCCATTTTTAATCTTATGCAACTTTTATTTTTATTTTTATTCAACTTCCATTTTTATTCAATTTACTTTTCTATTAAACTTCTTTTTTTATTTAATTTCCAAATAAATCGTTAAGGTATAGTGGTTTTTGGATTGAACTTCCATTTTTAATTTTATGCAACTTTCATTTTTATTTTTATTCAACTTCCCTTTTTATTCAATTTACTTTTCTATTGAACTTCTTTTTTTATTTAATTTCCAAGTAGATCGTTAAGGTATATTGGTTTCTGGATTGAACATCCATTTTTAATTTTATGCAAGTTTCATTTTTATTTTTATTTTACTTCAATTTTTAATCCATTTACTTTTCTATTAAACTTCCTTTTTTATTTAATTTCCAAATGGATCGTTAAGGTATAGTGGTTTTTGGATTGAACTTCCATTTTTAATTTTATGCGACTTTCATTTTTATTTTTATTCAACTTCCTTTTTTACTCAATTTATTTTTCTATTAAACTACCTTTTTTATTTAATTTCCAAATAGATCGTTAAGATATAGTGGTTTTTGTATTGAACTTCAATTTTTAATTTTATGCAACTTTCATTTTTATTTTTATTCAAATTCCATTTTTATTCAATTTACTTTTCTCTTATACTTCCTTTTTTACTTAATTTCCAAATAGATCGTTAAGGTATAGTGGTTTCTGGATTGAACTTCCAATTTTAGTTTTATGCAACTTTCATTTTTATTTTTATTCTACTTCCATTTTAATTTCAATTAACTTTCCTATTAAACTTCCTTTTTTATTTAATTTCCAAATAGATCACTAAGGTATAGTGGTTTCTGGATTGAACTTTCATTTTTAATTTTATGCAATTTCATTTTTATTTTCATTCAACTTCCATTTTTATTCAATTTACTTTTCTATTAAACTTCCTTTTTTATTTAATTTCCAAATGGATCGTTAAGGTATAGTGGTTTTTGGATTGAACTTCCATTTTTAATTTTATGCAACTTTCATTTTTATTTTTATTCAACTTCCATTTTTATTCAATTTACTTTTCTATTAAACTACCTTTTTTATTTAATTTCCAAATAGATCGTTAAGGTATAGTGGTTTTTGTATTGAACTTCCATTTTTAATTTTATGCTGTAACGCCCTCAAAATAATAACGTTAAACCCATCCATATAAACATACATTTATATACAGAAGATCCACATTTGCTCAATTCATCAGAGTACTTCATTACAAAAGTATTACACGTTAACAACAAAGGTAAATGCCCTACGGGCTAACAGCTTTCCAAGTTAACACTTGGTCATAAAAGAGAGTATTGACTCGGTTACACATTAAGCCCTTGGCTTGAATTTACATGTAATACATCAAAAGGAGATAAGGGAACAAAAGTCTGTCCGCCTCTAGCCTCCCAAGCTATGTCCTTGGAGGTGGCATGCTACCTGTACCTGAAATGATGTTCCCATATAGGGTGAGCCACAGCCCAGCAGAGATATACTAAACCAACTATAAACAATGCCTTGAAGATTAGCAACTGATAGATGGTCGATACTTACACTTCCATTTACATCTTATTTCAATTCCATGACAACCAAGTCTACGTTACAATTCACTTTTCATTTCTTGTTCAACTTTGGGTTTGAAAACAGGGCTCAGTACTCTGGCCAAAACATTTTGATGAGATTATAGTTCATCACTAGAACATTTTCCCAATTTTTACGGTGGATACACATTTTGGTGTTGTATCAATAACACATAAACTACTTCCATACTTCACGAACGATGATGATATACATTTTAGTGCTATATCAAATCAACAAACTTTTCAATAGATAAGCTTATGAGCTATATCACTACTACAACAGATAAGCATATGAGCTATATCAATATTACCACAGATAAGCATATGAGCTATATCAATACTACAACAGATAAGCATATGAGCTGTATCAACACTACAACAGATAAGAATATGAGCTATATCTACACTTCACTAGACAAGCATATGAGCTATATCTATACTTCACAAAGATAAGCATATGAGCTGTATCTTCACTTCTCTAGACAAGCATATGAGTTGTGTCTACGGAGTTCATCCCCCATCTCCTCCCAATCCTATCCGGTTTAGAGGTACATCCCCCATCTTCCCTTAAACCGCGGAGTACATCCCCCATCTCCTCCTCTACACAAGCAATGCATATAAACACAGAATCATATACACATCGATCAATACATAAAGTTAATGTATTCTATCAACCGTCTACACATAATGCATATAAACACATTGGTCATATACACAATCACTCAATACATAAAGTTAATGTATTCTATCAACCGTCATACTCTATGACACAACCAAATGATTAGTTTTAGTTTGCCTAATCAACATGCATTGTCTACAACAATCATCACTACCCTCCACCGGTAGCCCAAAGCAATTATTTCTAAGCAGGAAATAAATGCACAACTGGATAATATATCAACATTATAACTAGATGAGCAATAAAAGATTTGTCTACACTCTTTAATCCCATACATTCTCAATTTCAACATTCTCAATTCAATTCCTCGTTTTCTTCAATTAATTATATGCATTAATTAATTAAACCAATTAGGGCAAATTACCATAATTCACAAACAACCCTAACGTTCCATTTCCATCAATGTCCCAACATTAATCTCATTTCTCTATGCCTAACATACATATAGGTTTATATATTTAAAACCCCAACTCTTGTAAAATTACACAAAGGCCCAAACTTTCTCAAAATTACCCAACAACCCCCAACATATCAAAATGCTAAAATTCAAAGACAAAGCTCATAAAGAGGAGTAGGATATCCCTACCTCGAATGATGGGACGCAATGAAGAAGATGAAGAAACGGAAATGCTCCAAATCCTGAAATTTTCAGATTAAAAGATAGCCCTCGACGATCAACACAACTTTTGTAAAGGCCCAAGGTGAGAAAACAACTCCTACTAGATCAATCCTAAGAGAGAAGTTAGGGTTTTAGTGAGACGAGCTCTCAAAATACCTTTTTGGAAAAGTAAGAGAGAGAAAAGATGTTGAAAAGTGAACAAAAAGGTCGGATCTCAGCTTTATACAAAAGTCGCCCCGCTCGAGCGGCAACATCCCCGCTCAAGCGTCACTCACAGATCCCCGCTCAAGCGTCCAATCCCCCACTCGAGCGGTAGATGCACGCTCCCAGAACTTTTACAGACATGACGCCCGCTCGAGCGTCAAAGTCCCCACTCGAGCGTCAGAAACATACTCCCGCTCGAGCGTCCAATCCCCTGCTCGAGCGTATACCACTGCAGACGAAATACTGGATGAGTGATTTCCCCGCTCGAGCGCCAACACCCCTGCTCGAGCGGACAAGCAACAACAGAGTCCCGCTCGAGCGTCAAAATCGCCGCTCGAGCGGAAAGACCAAAAACTGGGCAAAGACTTTACGTTTTAAAACGCAACCAACTTATTCCCAACTTGCCCAACACAACCCCAAGCTCGAACACAAAGAGAAAGGGATAGAAAGAGGATAAGACAACAACACCCTTACGAAATCGAATCCGGATTACAGTTAAGCACGAAAAGGAAAATCAGGATCGCTATATATGCAACTTTCATTTTTATTTTTATTCAACTTCCATTTTTATTCAATTTACTTTTCTATTAAACTTCCTTTTTTATCTAATTTCCAAATAGATCGTTAAGGTATAGTGGTTTCTGGATTGAACTTCCGTATTTAATTTTCTGCAACATTCATTTTTATTTTTATTCAACTTCCATTTTTATTCAGTTTACTTTTCTATTAAACTTTCTTTTTTATTTAATTTCCAAATAGATCGTTAAGGTAAAGTGGTTTCTGGATTGAACTTCCATTTTTAATTTTATGCTACTTTCATTTTTATATTTATTCTACTTCCATTTTAATTCAATTTAATTTCCTATTAAACTACCTTTTTTATTTAATTTCCAAATATATCGCTAAGGTATAGTGGTATCAAGATTGAACTTCCATTTTTAATTTTTTGCAACTTTCATTTTTAATTATATTCTACTTCCATTTTTATTCACTTTACTTTTCTATTAAACTTCCTTTTTTATTTAATTTCCAAATAGATCGTTAAGGTATAGTGGTTTCTGGAATGAACTTCCATTTTTAATTTTCTTCAACTTCCATTCCCATTTTTATTTAACTTCCTTTTTTATTCAAGTTTCTTTTCTACTCAACTTCCTTTTTTGTTTAATTTCCAAATAGATCGTTAAGGTATAGTGGTTTTTGGATTGAACTTCCATTTTTAATTTTATGCAACTTTCATTTTAATTTTTCTTCAACTACCATTTTTATTCAATTTACTTTTCTATTAAACTTCCTTTTTTATTTAATTTCCAAATAGATCGTTAAGGTATAGTGGTTTTTGGATTGAACTTTCATTTTTAATTTTATGCGACTTTCATTTCTATTTTTATTCAACTTCCATTTTTATTCAATTTACTTTTCTATTAAACTTCATTTTTTATTTAATTTCCAAATAGCTCGTTAAGGTATAGTGGTTTTTGGATTGAACTTCCATTTTTAATTTTCTGCAACTTCCATTCTTATTTTTATTCAACTACCATTTTTATTCAATTTACTTTTCTATTAAACTTCCTTTTTTATTTAATTTCCAAATAGATCGTTAAGGTATAGTGGTTTTTGGATTGAACTTCCATTTTTAATTTTATGCGACTTTCATTTTTATTTTTATTCAACTTCCGTTTTTATTCAATTTCCTTTTCTATTAAACTTCATTTTTTATTTAATTTCCAAATAGATCGTTAAGGTATAGTGGTTTTTGGATTGAACTTCCATTTTTAATTTTATGCGACTTTCATTTTTATTTTTATTCATCTTCCATTTTTATTCAATTTACTTTTCTATTAAACTTCCTTTTTTATTTAATTTCCAAATAGATCGTTAAGGTATCGTGATTTCTGGATTGAACTTCCATTCTTAATTTTATGCAACTTTCATTTTTATTTTTATTCAACTTCCATTTTTATTCAATTTACTTTTCTATTAAACTACCTTTTTTATTTAATTTCCAAATAGATCGTTAAGGTATAGTGGTCTTTGGATTGAACTTCCATTTTTAATTTTATGCAACTTTCATTTTTATTTTTATTCAACTTCTATTTTTATTCAATTTACTTTTCTATTAAACTTCCTTTTTTATTTAATTTCCAAATAGATCGTTGAGGTATAGTGGTTTCTGGATTGAACTTCTATTTTTAACTTTATGCAACTTTCATTTTTATTTTTATTCTACTTCCATTTTAATTCAATTTACTTTTCCATTAAACTTACTCTTTTATTTAATTTCCAAGTAGATCGTTAAGGTATAGTGGTTTCTGGATTGAACTTTCATTTTTAACTTTATGCAACTTTCATTTTTATTTTTATTCTACTTCCATTTTAATTCAATTTACTTTTCTATTAAACTTCCTTTTGTATTTAATTTCCAAGTAGATCGTTAAGGTATAGTGGTTTCTGGATAGAACTTCCATTTTTAATTTTATGCAACTTTCATTTTTATTTATATTCTACTTCCATTTTTAATCAATTTACATTTCTACTAAACTTCCTTTTTTATTTAATTTCCAAATAGATCATTAAGATATAGTGATTTCTGGAATGAACTTCCATTTTTAATTTTCTGCAACTTCCATTTTTATTTTTATTTAACTTCCTTTTTTATTCACGTTTTTTTTCTACTCAACTTCCTTTTTTTATTTAATTTCCAAATAGATCGTTAAGGTATAGTGGTTTTTGGATTGAACTTCCATTTTTAATTTTATGCAACTTTCATTTTTATTTTTATTCAACTTCCATTTTTATTCAATTTACTTTTCTATACAACTTCCTTTTTTATTTAATTTCCAAATAGATCGTTAAGGTAAAGTGGTTTCTGGATTGAACTTCCATTTTTAATTTTATGCTACTTTCATTTTTATATTTATTGTACTTCATTTTAATTCAATTTACTTCCCTATTAAACTTCCTTTTTTATTTAATTTCCAAATATATCACTAAGGTATAGTAGTTTTAGGATTGAACTTCCATTTTTTATTTTATGCAACTTTCATTTTTAATTATATTCTACTTCCATTTTTATTCAATTTACTTTTCTATTAAACTTACTTTTTTATTTAATTTCCATGTAGATCGTTAAGGTATAGTGGTTTCTGGAATGAACTTCCATTTTTAATTTTCTGCGACTTCCATTTTTATTTTTATTTAACTTCCTTTTTTATTCAAGTTTCTTTTCTACTCAACTTCCTTTTTTATTTAATTTCCAAATAGATCGTTATGGTATAGTGGTTTTTGGATTGAACTTCCATTTTTAATTTTATACAACTTTCATTTTTATTTTTATTCAACTACCATTTTTAATCAATTTACTTTTCTATTAAACTTCCTTTTTTATTTAATTTCCAAATAGATTGTTAAGGTATAGTGGTTTTTGGATTGAACTTCTATTTTTAATTTTATGCGACTTTCATTTTTATTTTTATTCAACTTCCATTTTTATTCAATTTACTTTTCTATTAAACTTCCTTTTTTATTTAATTTCCAAATAGATCGTTTAGGTAGGTCGTTAAGGTATAGTGGTTTCTGGAATGAACTTCCATTTTTAATTTTCTGCGACTTCCATTTTTATTTTTATTTAACTTCCTTTTTTATTCAAGTTTCTTTTCTACTCAACTTCCTTTTTTATTTAATTTCCAAATAGATCGTTATGGTATAGTGGTTTTTGGATTGAACTTCCATTTTTAATTTTATACAACTTTCATTTTTATTTTTATTCAACTTCCATTTTTATTCAATTTACTTTTCTATTAAACTTCCCTTTTTATTTTATTTCCAAATAAATCGTTAAGGTATAGTGGTTTTTGGATTGAACTTCCATTTTTAATTTTATGCAACTTTCATTTTTATTTTTATTCAACTTCCATTTTTATTCAATTTACTTTTCTATTAAACTTCCTTTTTTATTCAATTTCCAAATAGATCGTTCAGGTATAGTGGTTTCTGGATTGAACTTCCATATTTAATTTTCTGCAACTTTCATTTTTATTTTTATTCAACTTTTATTTTTATTCAATTTACTTTTCTATTAGACTTCCTTTTTTATTTAATTTCCAAATAGATCGTTAAGGTATAGTGGTTTCTGGATTGAACTTCCATTTTTAATTTTATGCAACTTTTATTTTTATTTTTATTCTACTTCCCTTTTAATTCAATTTACTTTCCTATTAAACTTCCTTTTTTATTTAATTTTCAAGTAGATCGTTATGGTATAGTGGTTTTTGGATTGAACTTCCATTTTTAATTTTATGCAACTTTCATTTTTATTTTTATTCAACTTCCATTTTTATTCAATTTACTTTTCTATTAAACTTCCTTTTTTATTTTATTTCCAAATAAATCGTTAAGGTATAGTGGTTTTTGGATTGAACTTCCATTTTTAATTTTATGCAACTTTCATTTTTATTTTTATTCAACTTCCATTTTTATTCAATTTACTTTTCTATTAAACTTCCTTTTTTATTCAATTTCCAAATAGATCGTTAAGGTATAGTGGTTTCTGGATTGAACTTCCATATTTAATTTTCTGCAACTTTCTTTTTTCTTTTTTTATTTAATTTTCAAGTAGATCGTTAAGGTATAGTGGTTTCTGGATAGAACTTCCATTTTTAATTTTATGCAACTTCATTTTTATTTTTCTTCAACATCCATTTTTAATCAATTTACTTTTCTATTAAACTTCCTTTTTTATTTAATTTCCAAATAGATCATTAAGCTATAGTGGTTTCTGGAATGAACTTCCATATTTAACTTTCTGCAACTTTCATTTTTATTTTTATTCAACTTTTATTTTTATTCAATTTACTTTTCTATTAGACTTCCTTTTTTATTTAATTTCCAAATAGATCGTTAAGGTATAGTGGTTTCTGGATTGAACTTCCATTTTTAATTTTATGCAACTTTTATTTTTATTTTTATTCTACTTCCCTTTTAATTCAATTTACTTTCCTATTAAACTTCCTTCTTTATTTAATTTTCAAGTAGATCGTTAAGGTATAGTGGTTTCTGTATAGAACTTCCATTTTTAATTTTATGCAACTTTCATTTTTATTTTTATTCTACATCCATTTTTAATCAATTTACTTTTCTATTAAACTTCCTTTTTTATTTAATTTCCAAATAGATCATTAAGCTATAGTGGTTTCTGGAATGAACTTCCATTTTTACTTTTCTGCAACTTCCATTTTTATTTTTATTTAACTTCCTTTTTTATTCACGTTTCTTTTCTGCTCAACTTCCTTTTTTGTTTAATTTCCAAATAGATCGTTAAGGTATAGTGGTTTTTGGATTGAACTTCCATTTTTAATTTTATGCAACTTTCATTTTTATTTTTATTCAACTTCCATTTTTATTCAATTTACTTTTCTATTAAACTTCTTTTTTTATTTAATTTCCAAATAGATCGTTAAGGTAAAGTGGTTTTTGGATTGAACTTCCATTTTTAATTTTATGCAACTTTCATTTTTATTTTTATTGTACTTCCATTTTAATTCAATTTACTTTCCTATTAAACTTCCTTTTTTGTTTAATTTCAAAGTAGATCGTTAAGGTATAGTTGTTTCTGGATTGAACATCCATTTTTAATTTTATGCAAGTTTCATTTTTATTTTTATTTTACTTCAATTTTTAATCCATTTACTTTTCTATTAAACTTCATTTTTTATTTTATTTCCAAATGGATCGTTAAGGTATAGTGGTTTTTGGATTGAACTTCCATTTTTAATTTTATGCGACTTTCATTTTTTTTTTTTATTCAACTTCCATTTTTACTCAATTCACTTTTCTATTAAACTACCTTTTTATTTAATTTCCAAATAGATCGTTAAGATATAGTGGTTTTTGTATTGAACCTCCATTTTTAATTTTATGCAACTTTCATTTTTATTTTTATTCAACTTCCATTTTTATTCAATTTACTTTTCTATTAAACTTCCTTTTTTATTTTATTTCCAAATAGATCGTTAAGGTATAGTGGTTTCTGGATTGAACTTCCATATTTAATTTTCTGCAACTTTCATTTTTATTTTTATTCAACTTCCATTTTTATTCAGTTTACTTTTCTATTAAACTTCCTTTTTTTTTTCAATTTCCAAACAGATCGTTAAGGTAGAGTGGTTTTTGGATTGAACTTTCATTTTTATTTTTGTTCAACTTCCAATTTTATTTAATTTTCAAATAGATCGTTAAGGTATAGTGGTTTTTGTATTGAACTTCCATTTTTAATTTTATGCAACTTTCATTTTTATTTTTATTCAACTTCCATTTTTATTCAATTTACTTTTCTATTAAACTTACTTTTTTATTTAATTTCCAAATAGATCGTTAAGGTATAGTGGTTTCTGGATTGAACTTTCATATTTAAAGTGGTTTCTAGATTGAACTTTCATTTTTAATTTTCTGCAACTTTCATTTTTATTTTTATTCAACTTCCATTTTTATTCAGTTTACTTTTCTATTAAACTTCCTTTTTTATTTAATTTCCAAATAGATCGTTAAGGTATAGTGGTTTCTGAATTGAACTTCCATTTTTAATTTTATGCAACTTTCATTTTTATTTTTATTCTACTTCCATATTTATTCAATTTACTTTCTTATTAATCTTCCTTTTTTATTTAATTTCCAAATAGATCGTTAATGTATAGTGATTTCTGGAATGAACTTCCATTTTTAATTTTCTGCAACTTCCATTTTTATTTTTATTTAATTACCTTTTTTATTCAAGATTCTTTTCTACTCAACTTCCTTTTTTATTTAATTTCCAAATAGATCATTAAGGTATAGTGGTTTTTGGATTGAACTTCCATTTTTAATTTTATGCAACTTTCATTTTTATTTTTATTCAACTTCCATTTTTATTCAATTTACTTTTCTATTAAACTTCCTTTTTTATTCAATTTCCAAATAGATCGTTAAGGTATAGTGGTTTCTAGATTGAACTTCCATATTTAATTTTCTGCAACTTTCTTTTTTATTTTTATTCAACTTTTATTTTTATTCAATTTACTTTTCTATTAGACTTCCTTTTTTATTTAATTTCCAAATAGATCGTTAAGTTATAGTGGTTTCTGGATTGAACTTCCATTTTTAATTTTATGCAACTTTTATTTTTTATTTTTATTCTACTTCCCTTTTAATTCAATTTACTTTCCTATTAAACTTCCTTTTTTATTTAATTTTCAAGTAGATCGTTAAGGTATAGTGGTTTCTGGATAGAACTTCCATTTTTAATTTTATGCAACTTCATTTTTATTTTTCTTCAACATCCATTCTTAATCAATTTACTTTTCTATTAAACTTCCTTTTTTATTTAATTTCCAAATAGATCATTAAGCTATAGTGGTTTCTGGAATGAACTTTCGTATTTAACTTTCTGCAACTTTCATTTTTATTTTTATTCAACTTTTATTTTTATTCAATTTACTTTTCTGTTAGACTTCCTTTTTTATTTAATTTCCAAATAGATCGTTAAGGTATAGTGGTTTCTGGATTGAACTTCCATTTTTAATTTTATGCAACTTTTATTTTTATTTTTATTCTACTTCCCTTTTAATTCAATTTACTTTCCTATTAAACTTCCTTCTTTATTTAATTTTCAAGTAGATCGTTAAGGTATAGTGGTTTCTGTATAGAACTTCCATTTTTAATTTTATGCAACTTTCATTTTTATTTTTATTCTACATCCATTTTTAATCAATTTACTTTTCTATTAAACTTCCTTTTTTATTTAATTTCCTAATAGATCATTAAGCTATAGTGGTTTCTGGAATGAACTTCCATTTTTACTTTTCTGCAACTTCCATTTTTATTTTTATTTAACTTCCTTTTTTATTCACGTTTCTTTTCTGCCCAACTTCCTTTTTTGTTTAATTTCCAAATAGATCGTTAAGGTATAGTGGTTTTTGGATTGAACTTCCATTTTTAATTTTATGCAACTTTCATTTTTATTTTTATTCAACTTCCATTTTTATTCAATTTACTTTTCTATTAAACTTCTTTTTTTATTTAATTTCCAAATAGATCGTTAAGGTAAAGTGGTTTTTGGATTGAACTTCCATTTTTAATTTTATGCAACTTTCATTTTTATTTTTATTGTACTTCCATTTTAATTCAATTTACTTTCCTATTAAACTTCCTTTTTTGTTTAATTTTAAAGTAGATCGTTAAGGTATAGTGGTTTCTGGATTGAACATCCATTTTTAATTTTATGCAAGTTTCATTTTTATTTTTATTTTACTTCAATTTTTAATCCATTTACTTTTCTATTAAACTTCATTTTTTATTTTATTTCCAAATGGATCGTTAAGGTATAGTGGTTTTTGGATTGAACTTCCATTTTTAATTTATTCGACTTTCATTTTTATTTTTATTCAACTTCCAATTTTACTCAATTCACTTTTCTATTAAACTACCTTTTTTATTTAATTTCCAAATAGATCGTTAAGATATAGTGGTTTTTGTATTGAACCTCCATTTTTAATTTTATGCAACTTTCATTTTTATTTTTATTCAACTTCCATTTTTATTCAATTTACTTTTCTATTAAACTTCCTTTTTTATTTAATTTCCAAATAGATCGTTAAGGTATAGTGGTTTCTGGATTGAACTTCCATATTTAATTTTCTGCAACTTTCATTTTTATTTTTATTCAACTTCCATTTTTATTCAGTTTACTTTTCTATTAAACTTCCTTTTTTTTTTAATTTCCAAACAGATCGTTAAGGTAGAGTGGTTTTTGGATTGAACTTTCATTTTTAATTTTATGCAACTTTTATTTTTATTTTTGTTCAACTTCCAATTTTATTTAATTTTCAAATAGATCGTTAAGGTATAGTGGTTTTTGTATTGAACTTCCATTTTTAATTTTATGCAACTTTCATTTTTATTTTTATTCAACTTCCATTTTTATTCAATTTACTTTTCTATTAAACTTACTTTTTTATTTAATTTCCAAATAGATCGTTAAGGTATAGTGGTTTCTGGATTGAACTTTCATATTTAAAGTGGTTTCTAGATTGAACTTTCATATTTAATTTTCTGCAACTTTCATTTTTATTTTTATTCAACTTCCATTTTTATTCAGTTTACTTTTCTATTAAACTTCCTTTTTTATTTAATTTCCAAATAGATCGTTAAGGTATAGTGGTTTCTGAATTGAACTTCCATTTTTAATTTTATGCAACTTTCATTTTTATTTTTATTCTACTTCCATATTTATTCAATTTACTTTCCTATTAATCTTCCTTTTTTATTTAATTTCCAAATAGATCGTTAGTGTATAGTGGTTTCTGGAATGAACTTCCATTTTTAATTTTCTGCAACTTCCATTTTTATTTTTATTTAATTACCTTTTTTATTCAAGATTCTTTTCTACTCAACTTCCTTTTTTATTTAATTTCCAAATAGATCATTAAGGTATAGTGGTTTTTGGATTGAACTTCCATTTTTAATTTTATGCAACTTTCATTTTTATTTTTATTCAACTTCCTTTTTTATTCAATTTACTTTTCTATTAAACTTCCTTTTTTATTCAATTTCCAAATAGATCGTTAAGGTATAGTGGTTTCTAGATTGAACTTCCATATTTAATTTTCTGCAACTTTCTTTTTTATTTTTATTCAACTTTTATTTTTATTCAATTTACTTTTCTATTAGACTTCCTTTTTTATTTAATTTCCAAATAGATCGTTATGTTATAGTGGTTTCTGGATTGAACTTCCATTTTTAATTTTATGCAACTTTTATTTTTATTTTTATTCTACTTCCCTTTTAATTCAATTTACTTTCCTATTAAACTTCCTTTTTTATTTAATTTTCAAGTAGATCGTTAAGGTATAGTGGTTTCTGGATAGAACTTCCATTTTTAATTTTATGCAACTTCATTTTTATTTTTCTTCAACATCCATTCTTAATCAATTTACTTTTCTATTAAACTTCCTTTTTTATTTAATTTCCAAATAGATCATTAAGCTATAGTGGTTTCTGGAATGAACTTCCGTATTTAACTTTCTGCAACTTTCATTTTTATTTTTATTCAACTTTTATTTTTATTCAATTTACTTTTCTATTAGACTTCCTTTTTTATTTAATTTCCAAATAGATCGTTAAGGTATAGTGGTTTCTGGATTGAACTTCCATTTTTAATTTTATGCAACTTTTATTTTTATTTTTATTCTACTTCCCTTTTAATTCAATTTACTTTCCTATTAAACTTCCTTCTTTATTTAATTTTCAAATAGATCGTTAAGGTATAGTGGTTTCTGTATAGAACTTCCATTTTTAATTTTATGCAACTTTCATTTTTATTTTTATTCTACATCCATTTTTAATCAATTTACTTTTCTATTAAACTTCCTTTTTTATTTAATTTCCAAATAGATCATTAAGCTATAGTGGTTTCTGGAATGAACTTCCATTTTTACTTTTCTGCAACTTCCATTTTTATTTTTATTTAACTTCCTTTTTTATTCACGTTTCTTTTCTGCCCAACTTCCTTTTTTGTTTAATTTCCAAATAGATCGTTAAGGTATAGTGGTTTTTGGATTGAACTTCCATTTTTAATTTTATGCAACTTTCATTTTTATTTTTATTCAACTTCCATTTTTATTCAATTTACTTTTCTATTAAACTTCTTTTTTTATTTAATTTCCAAATAGATCGTTAAGGTAAAGTGGTTTTTGGATTGAACTTCCATTTTTAATTTTATGCAACTTTCATTTTTATTTTTATTGTACTTCCATTTTAATTCAATTTACTTTCCTATTAAACTTCCTTTTTTGTTTAATTTTAAAGTAGATCGTTAAGGTATAGTGGTTTCTGGATTGAACATCCATTTTTAATTTTATGCAAGTTTCATTTTTATTTTTATTTTACTTCAATTTTTAATCCATTTACTTTTCTATTAAACTTCATTTTTTATTTTATTTCCAAATGGATCGTTAAGGTATAGTGGTTTTTGGATTGAACTTCCATTTTTAATTTATTCGACTTTCATTTTTATTTTTATTCAACTTCCAATTTTACTCAATTCACTTTTCTATTAAACTACCTTTTTTATTTAATTTCCAAATAGATCGTTAAGATATAGTGGTTTTTGTATTGAACCTCCATTTTTAATTTTATGCAACTTTCATTTTTATTTTTATTCAACTTCCATTTTTATTCAATTTACTTTTCTATTAAACTTCCTTTTTTATTTAATTTCCAAATAGATCGTTAAGGTATAGTGGTTTCTGGATTGAACTTCCATATTTAATTTTCTGCAACTTTCATTTTTATTTTTATTCAACTTCCATTTTTATTCAGTTTACTTTTCTATTACACTTCCTTTTTTTTTTAATTTCCAAACAGATCGTTAAGGTAGAGTGGTTTTTGGATTGAACTTTCATTTTTAATTTTATGCAACTTTTATTTTTATTTTTGTTCAACTTCCAATTTTATTTAATTTTCAAATAGATCGTTAAGGTATAGTGGTTTTTGTATTGAACTTCCATTTTTAATTTTATGCAACTTTCATTTTTATTTTTATTCAACTTCCATTTTTATTCAATTTACTTTTCTATTAAACTTACTTTTTTATTTAATTTCCAAATAGATCGTTAAGGTATAGTGGTTTCTGGATTGAACTTTCATATTTAAAGTGGTTTCTAGATTGAACTTTCATATTTAATTTTCTGCAACTTTCATTTTTATTTTTATTCAACTTCCATTTTTATTCAGTTTACTTTTCTATTAAACTTCCTTTTTTATTTAATTTCCAAATAGATCGTTAAGGTATAGTGGTTTCTGAATTGAACTTCCATTTTTAATTTTATGCAACTTTCATTTTTATTTTTATTCTACTTCCATATTTATTCAATTTACTTTCCTATTAATCTTCCTTTTTTATTTAATTTCCAAATAGATCGTTAATGTATAGTGGTTTCTGGAATGAACTTCCATTTTTAATTTTCTGCAACTTCCATTTTTATTTTTATTTAATTACCTTTTTTATTCAAGATTCTTTTCTACTCAACTTCCTTTTTTATTTAATTTCCAAATAGATCATTAAGGTATAGTGGTTTTTGGATTGAACTTCCATTTTTAATTTTATGCAACTTTCATTTTTATTTTTATTCAACTTCCATTTTTATTCAATTTACTTTTCTATTAAACTTCCTTTTTTATTCAATTTCCAAATAGATCGTTAAGGTATAGTGGTTTCTAGATTGAACTTCCATATTTAATTTTCTGCAACTTTCATTTTTATTTTTATTCAACTTCCATTTTTATGCACTTTACTTTTCTATTAAACTTTCTTGTTTATTTAATTTCCAAATAGATCGTTAAGGTATAGTGGTTTCGGGATTGAACATCCATTTTTAATTTTATGCAACTTTCATTTTAATTTTTATTCTACTTCCATTTTAGTTCAATTTACTTTCCTATTAAAGTTCATTTTTATTTAATTTCCAAATAGATCGCTAAGGTATAGTGGTTTCTGGATTGAACTTCCATTTTTAATTTTATGCAACTTTCATTTTTATTTTTATTCCACTTCCATTTTAATTCAATTTACTTTCCTATTAAACTTCCTTCTTTATTTTATTTCCCAGTAGATCGTTAAGGTATAGTGGTTTCTGGATAGAACTTCCATTTTTATTTTTATTCTACATCCATTTTTAATCAATTTACTTTTCTATTAAACTTCCTTTTTTATTTAATTTCCAAATAGATCATTAAGATATAGTGGTTTCTGGAATTAAATTCCATTTTTATTTTTATTTAACTTCCTTTTTTATTCACGTTTCTTTTCTGCTCAACTTCCTTTTTTATTTAATTTCCAAATAGATCATTAAGGTATAGTGGTTTTTGGATTGAACTTCCATTTTTAATTTTACGCAACTTTCATTTTTATTTTTATTCAACTTCTATTTTTATTCAATTTACTTTTCTATTAAACTTCCTTTTTTATTTAATTTCCAAATAGATCGTTAAGGTAAAGTGGTTTCTGGATTGAACTTCCATTTTTAATTTTATGCAACTTTCATTTTTATTTTTATTCAACTTCCATTTTAATTCAATTTACTTTCCTATTAAACTTCCTTTTTTATTTAATTTCCAAGTAGATCGTTAAGGTATAGTGGTTTCTGGATTGAACATCCATTTTTAATTTTATGAAACTTTCATTTTTATTTTTATTTTACTTCAATTTTTAATCAATTTACTTTTCTATTAAACTTAATTTTTTATTTAATTTCCAAATGGATCGTTAAGGTACAGTGGTTTTTGGATTGAACTTCCATTTTTATTTTTATGCAACTTTCATTTTTATTTTTATTCAACTTCCATTTTTATTCAACTTACTTTTCTATTAAACTACCTTTTTTTTTTAATTTCCAAATAGATCGTTAAGGTATAGTGGTTTTTTTATTGAACTTCCATTTTTAATTTTATGCAACTTTCATTTTTATTTTTATTCAACTTCCATTTTTATTCAATTTACTTTTCTATTAAACTTCATTTTTTATTTAATTTCCAAATCGATCGTTAAGGTATAGTGGTTTCTGGATTGAACTTCCATATTTAATTTTCTGCAACTTTCACTTTTATATCTATTCTACTTCCATTTTAATTCAATTTACTTTCCTATTAAACTTTTTTTTTATTTAATTTCCAGGTAGATCGTTAAGGTATAGTGGTTTCTGGATTGAACTTCCATTTTTAATTTTGTGCAACTTTCATTTTTATTTTTATTCGACTTCCATTTTTATTCAATTTACTTTTCTATTAAACTTCCTTTTTTATTTAATTTCCAAATAGATCGTTAAGGTATAGTGGTTTCTGGATTGAACTTCCATTTTTAATTTTATGCAACTTTCATTTTTATTTTTATTCTACTTCCATTTTAATTCAATTTACTTTCCTATTAAACTTCCTTTTTATTTAATTTCCAAATAGATCGCTAAGGTATAGTGGTTTCTGGATTGAACTTCCATTTTTAATTTTATGCAACTTTCATTTTTGTTTTTATTCCACTTCCATTTTAATTCAATTTACTTTCCTATTAAACTTCCTTCTTTATTTTATTTCCAAGTAGATCGTTAAGGTATAATGGTTTCTGGATAGAACTTCCATTTTTAATTTTATGCAACTTTCAATTTTATTTTTATTCTACATCCATTTTTAATCAATTTACTTTTCTATTAAACATCCTTTTTTATTCAATTTCCAAATAGATCATTAAGATATAGTGGTTTCTGAAATGAACTTCCATTTTTAATTTTCTGTAACTTCCATTTTTATTTTTATTTAACTTCATTTTTTATTCACGTTTCTTTTCTGCTCAACTTCCTTTTTTATTTAATTTCCAAATAGATCGTTAAGGTATAGTGGTTTTTGGATTGAACTTCCATTTTTAATTTTATGCAACTTTCATTTTTATTTTTATTCAACTTCCATTTTTATTCAATTTACTTTTCTATTAAACTTCCTTTTTTATTTAATTTCCAAATAGATCGTTAAGGTATAGTGGTTCTGGATTGAACTTCCATATTTAATTTTCTGCAACTTTCATTTTTATATTTATTCTACTTCCATTTTAATTCATTTTACTTTCCTATTAAACTTTCTTTTTTATTTAATTTCCAAGTAGATCGTTAGGGTATAGTGGTTTCTGGATTGAACTTCCATTTTTAATTTTATGCAACTTTCATTTTTATTTTTATTCGACTTCCATTTTTATTCAATTTACTTTTCTATTAAACTTCCTTTTTTATTTAATTTCCAAATAGATCGTTAAGGTATAGTGGTTTCTGGATTGAACTTCCATTTTTAATTTTATGCAACTTTCATTTTTATTTTTATTCTACTTCCATTTTAATTCAATTTACTTTCCTATTAAACTTCCTTTTTATTTAATTTCCAAATAGATCGCTAAGGTATAGTGGTTTCTGGATTGAACTTCCATTTTTAATTTTATGCAACTTTCATTTTTGTTTTTATTCCACTTCCATTTTAATTGAATTTACTTTCCTATTAAACTTCCTTCTTTATTTTATTTCCAAGTAGATCGTTAAGGTATAGTGGTTTCTGGATAGAACTTCCATTTTTAATTTTATGCAACTTTCATTTTTATTTTTATTCTACATCCATTTTTAATCAATTTACTTTTCTATTAAACTTCCTTTTTTATTTAATTTCCAAATAGATCATTAAGATATAGTGGTTTCTGAAATGAACTTCCATTTTTAATTTTCTGTAACTTCTATTTTTATTTTTATTTAACTTCCTTTTTTATTCACGTTTCTTTTCTGCTCAACTTCCTTTTTTATTTAATTTCCAAATAGATCGTTAAGGTACAGTGGTTTTTGGATTGAACTTCCATTTTTAATTTTACGCAACTTTCATTTTTATTTTTATTCGACTTCCATTTTAATTCAATTTACTTTCCTATTGAACTTCCATTTTTATTTAATTTCCAAGTAGATCGTTAAGGTATAGTGGTTTCTGGATTGAACATCCATTTTTAATTTTATGAAACTTTCATTTTTATTTTTATTTTACTTCAATTTTTAATCAATTTACTTTTCTATTAAACTTACTTTTTTATTTAATTTCCAAATGGATCGTTAAGGTACAGTGGTTTTTGGATTGAACTTCCATTTTTAATTTTATGCAACTTTCATTTTTATTTTTATTCAACTTCCATTTTTATTCAATTTACTTTTCTATTAAACTTCCTTTTTTATTTAATTTCCAAATAGATCGTTAAGGTATAGTGGTTTCTGGATTGAACTTCCATATTTAATTTTCTGCAACTTTCATTTTTATTTTTATTCAACTTCCATTTTTATTCAGTTTACTTTTCTATTAAACTTCCTTTTTTTTTTAATTTCCAAACAGATCGTTAAGGTAGAGTGGTTTTTGGATTGAACTTTCATTTTTAATTTTATGCAACTTTTATTTTTATTTTTGTTCAACTTCCAATTTTATTTAATTTTCAAATAGATCGTTAAGGTATAGTGGTTTTTGTATTGAACTTCCATTTTTAATTTTATGCAACTTTCATTTTTATTTTTATTCAACTTCCATTTTTATTCAATTTACTTTTCTATTAAACTTACTTTTTTATTTAATTTCCAAATAGATCGTTAAGGTATAGTGGTTTCTGGATTGAACTTTCATATTTAAAGTGGTTTCTAGATTGAACTTTCATATTTAATTTTCTGCAACTTTCATTTTTATTTTTATTCAACTTCCATTTTTATTCAGTTTACTTTTCTATTAAACTTCCTTTTTTATTTAATTTCCAAATAGATCGTTAAGGTATAGTGGTTTCTGAATTGAACTTCCATTTTTAATTTTATGCAACTTTCATTTTTATTTTTATTCTACTTCCATATTTATTCAATTTACTTTCCTATTAATCTTCCTTTTTTATTTAATTTCCAAATAGATCGTTAATGTATAGTGGTTTCTGGAATGAACTTCCATTTTTAATTTTCTGCAACTTCCATTTTTATTTTTATTTAATTACCTTTTTTATTCAAGATTCTTTTCTACTCAACTTCCTTTTTTATTTAATTTCCAAATAGATCATTAAGGTATAGTGGTTTTTGGATTGAACTTCCATTTTTAATTTTATGCAACTTTCATTTTTATTTTTATTCAACTTCCATTTTTATTCAATTTACTTTTCTATTAAACTTCCTTTTTTATTCAATTTCCAAATAGATCGTTAAGGTATAGTGGTTTCTAGATTGAACTTCCATATTTAATTTTCTGCAACTTTCATTTTTATTTTTATTCAACTTCCATTTTTATGCACTTTACTTTTCTATTAAACTTTCTTGTTTATTTAATTTCCAAATAGATCGTTAAGGTATAGTGGTTTCGGGATTGAACATCCATTTTTAATTTTATGCAACTTTCATTTTAATTTTTATTCTACTTCCATTTTAGTTCAATTTACTTTCCTATTAAACTTCATTTTTATTTAATTTCCAAATAGATCGCTAAGGTATAGTGGTTTCTGGATTGAACTTCCATTTTTAATTTTATGCAACTTTCATTTTTATTTTTATTCCACTTCCATTTTAATTCAATTTACTTTCCTATTAAACTTCCTTCTTTATTTTATTTCCCAGTAGATCGTTAAGGTATAGTGGTTTCTGGATAGAACTTCCATTTTTATTTTTATTCTACATCCATTTTTAATCAATTTACTTTTCTATTAAACTTCCTTTTTTATTTAATTTCCAAATAGATCATTAAGATATAGTGGTTTCTGGAATTAAATTCCATTTTTATTTTTATTTAACTTCCTTTTTTATTCACGTTTCTTTTCTGCTCAACTTCCTTTTTTATTTAATTTCCAAATAGATCATTAAGGTATAGTGGTTTTTGGATTGAACTTCCATTTTTAATTTTACGCAACTTTCATTTTTATTTTTATTCAACTTCTATTTTTATTCAATTTACTTTTCTATTGAACTTCCTTTTTTATTTAATTTCCAAATAGATCGTTAAGGTAAAGTGGTTTCTGGATTGAACTTCCATTTTTAATTTTATGCAACTTTCATTTTTATTTTTATTCAACTTCCATTTTAATTCAATTTACTTTCCTATTAAACTTCCTTTTTTATTTAATTTCCAAGTAGATCGTTAAGGTATAGTGGTTTCTGGATTGAACATCCATTTTTAATTTTATGAAACTTTCATTTTTATTTTTATTTTACTTCAATTTTTAATCAATTTACTTTTCTATTAAACTTAATTTTTTATTTAATTTCCAAATGGATCGTTAAGGTACAGTGGTTTTTGGATTGAACTTCCATTTTTATTTTTATGCAACTTTCATTTTTATTTTTATTCAACTTCCATTTTTATTCAACTTACTTTTCTATTAAACTACCTTTTTTTTTTAATTTCCAAATAGATCGTTAAGGTATAGTGGTTTTTTTATTGAACTTCCATTTTTAATTTTATGCAACTTTCATTTTTATTTTTATTCAACTTCCATTTTTATTCAATTTACTTTTCTATTAAACTTCATTTTTTATTTAATTTCCAAATCGATCGTTAAGGTATAGTGGTTTCTGGATTGAACTTCCATATTTAATTTTCTGCAACTCTCACTTTTATATCTATTCTACTTCCATTTTAATTCAATTTACTTTCCTATTAAACTTTTTTTTTATTTAATTTCCAGGTAGATCGTTAAGGTATAGTGGTTTCTGGATTGAACTTCCATTTTTAATTTTGTGCAACTTTCATTTTTATTTTTATTCGACTTCCATTTTTATTCAATTTACTTTTCTATTAAACTTCCTTTTTTATTTAATTTCCAAATAGATCGTTAAGGTATAGTGGTTTCTGGATTGAACTTCCATTTTTAATTTTATGCAACTTTCATTTTTATTTTTATTCTACTTCCATTTTAATTCAATTTACTTTCCTATTAAACTTCCTTTTTATTTAATTTCCAAATAGATCGCTAAGGTATAGTGGTTTCTGGATTGAACTTCCATTTTTAATTTTATGCAACTTTCATTTTTGTTTTTATTCCACTTCCATTTTAATTCAATTTACTTTCCTATTAAACTTCCTTCTTTATTTTATTTCCAAGTAGATCGTTAAGGTATAATGGTTTCTGGATAGAACTTCCATTTTTAATTTTATGCAACTTTCAATTTTATTTTTATTCTACATCCATTTTTAATCAATTTACTTTTCTATTAAACATCCTTTTTTATTCAATTTCCAAATAGATCATTAAGATATAGTGGTTTCTGAAATGAACTTCCATTTTTAATTTTCTGTAACTTCCATTTTTATTTTTATTTAACTTCATTTTTTATTCACGTTTCTTTTCTGCTCAACTTCCTTTTTTATTTAATTTCCAAATAGATCGTTAAGGTATAGTGGTTTTTGGATTGAACTTCCATTTTTAATTTTATGCAACTTTCATTTTTATTTTTATTCAACTTCCATTTTTATTCAATTTACTTTTCTATTAAACTTCCTTTTTTATTTAATTTCCAAATAGATCGTTAAGGTATAGTGGTTCTGGATTGAACTTCCATATTTAATTTTCTGCAACTTTCATTTTTATATTTATTCTACTTCCATTTTAATTCATTTTACTTTCCTATTAAACTTTCTTTTTTATTTAATTTCCAAGTAGATCGTTAGGGTATAGTGGTTTCTGGATTGAACTTCCATTTTTAATTTTATGCAACTTTCATTTTTATTTTTATTCGACTTCCATTTTTATTCAATTTACTTTTCTATTAAACTTCCTTTTTTATTTAATTTCCAAATAGATCGTTAAGGTATAGTGGTTTCTGGATTGAACTTCCATTTTTAATTTTATGCAACTTTCATTTTTATTTTTATTCTACTTCCATTTTAATTCAATTTACTTTCCTATTAAACTTCCTTTTTATTTAATTTCCAAATAGATCGCTAAGGTATAGTGGTTTCTGGATTGAACTTCCATTTTTAATTTTATGCAACTTTCATTTTTGTTTTTATTCCACTTCCATTTTAATTGAATTTACTTTCCTATTAAACTTCCTTCTTTATTTTATTTCCAAGTAGATCGTTAAGGTATAGTGGTTTCTGGATAGAACTTCCATTTTTAATTTTATGCAACTTTCATTTTTATTTTTATTCTACATCCATTTTTAATCAATTTACTTTTCTATTAAACTTCCTTTTTTATTTAATTTCCAAATAGATCATTAAGATATAGTGGTTTCTGAAATGAACTTCCATTTTTAATTTTCTGTAACTTCTATTTTTATTTTTATTTAACTTCCTTTTTTATTCACGTTTCTTTTCTGCTCAACTTCCTTTTTTATTTAATTTCCAAATAGATCGTTAAGGTACAGTGGTTTTTGGATTGAACTTCCATTTTTAATTTTACGCAACTTTCATTTTTATTTTTATTCGACTTCCATTTTAATTCAATTTACTTTCCTATTGAACTTCCATTTTTATTTAATTTCCAAGTAGATCGTTAAGGTATAGTGGTTTCTGGATTGAACATCCATTTTTAATTTTATGAAACTTTCATTTTTATTTTTATTTTACTTCAATTTTTAATCAATTTACTTTTCTATTAAACTTACTTTTTTATTTAATTTCCAAATGGATCGTTAAGGTACAGTGGTTTTTGGATTGAACTTCCATTTTTAATTTTATGCAACTTTCATTTTTATTTTTATTCAACTTCCATTTTTATTCAACTTACTTTTCTATTAAACTACCTTTTTTATTTAATTTCCAAATAGATCGTTAAGGTATATTGGTTTTTTTATTGAACTTCCATTTTTAATTTTATGCAACTTTCATTTTTATTTTTATTAAACTTCCATTTTTATTCAATTTACTTTTCTATTAAACTTCCTTTTTTATTTAATTTCCAAATAGATCGTTAAGGTATAGTGGTTTCTGGATTGAACTTCCATATTTAATTTTCTGCAACTTTCTTTTTTATATTTATTCTACTTCCATTTTAATTCATTTTACTTTCCTATTAAACTTTCTTTTTTATTTAATTTCCAAGTAGATCGTTAAGGTATAGTGGTTTCTGGATTGAACTTCCATTTTTAATTTTATGCAACTTTCATTTTTATTTTTATTCGACTTCCATTTTTATTCAATTTACTTTTCTACTAAACTTCCTTTTTTATTTAATTTCCAAATAGATCGTTAAGGTATAGTGGTTTCTGGATTGAACTTCCATTTTTAATTTTATGCAACTTTCATTTTTATTTTTATTCTACTTCCATTTTAATTCAATTTACTTTCCTATTAAACTTCCTTTTTATTTAATTTCCAAATAGATCGCTAAGGTATAGTGGTTTCTGGATTGAACTTCCATTTTTAATTTTATGCAACTTTCATTTTTGTTTTTATTCCACTTCCATTTTCATTGAATTTACTTTCCTATTAAACTTCCTTCTTTATTTTATTTCAAAGTAGATCGTTAAGGTATAGTGGTTTCTGGATAGAACTTCCATTTTTAATTTTATGCAACTTTTATTTTTATTTTTATTCTACATCCATTTTTAATCAATTTACTTTTCAATTAAACTTCCTTTTTTATTTAATTTCCAAATAGATCATTAAGATATAGTGTTTTCTGAAATGAACTTCCATTTTTAATTTTCTGTAACTTCCATTTTTATTTTTATTTAACTTCCTTTTTTATTCACGTTTCTTTTCTGCTCAACTTCCTTTTTTATTTAATTTCCAAATAGATCGTTAAGGTATAGTGGTTTTTGGATTTAACTTCCATTTTGAATTTTACGCAACTTTCATTTTTATTTTTATTCAACTTCCATTTTTATTCAATTTACTTTTCTATTAAACTTCTTTTTTTATTTAATTTCCAAATAGATCGTTAAGGTAAAGTGGTTTCTGGATTGAACTTCCATTTTTAATGTTATGCAACTTTCATTTTTATTTTTATTCTACTTCCATTTTAATTCAATTTACTTTCCTATTGAACTTCTTTTTTTATTTAATTTCCAAGTAGATCGTTAAGGTATAGTGGTTTCTGGATTGAACATCCATTTTTAATTTTATGAAACTTTCATTTTTATTTTTATTTTACTTCAATTTTTAATCAATTTACTTTTATATTAAACTTACATTTTTATTTAATTTCCAAATGGATCGTTAAGGTAGAGTGGTTTTTGGATTGAACTTCCATTTTTAATTTTATGCAACTTTCATTTTTATTTTTATTCAACTTCCATTTTTATTCAACTTACTTTTCTATTAAACTACCTTTTTTATTTAATTTCCAAATAGATCGTTAAGGTATAGTGGTTTTTTTATTGAACTTCCATTTTTAATTTTATGCAACTTTCATTTTTATTTTTATTAAACTTCCATTTCTATTCAATTTACTTTTCTATTAAACTTCCTTTTTTATTTAATTTCCAAATAGATCGTTAAGGTATAGTGGTTCTGGATTGAACTTCCATATTTAATTTTCTGCAACTTTCATTTTTATATTTATTCTACTTCCATTTTAATTCATTTTACTTTCCTATTAAACTTTATTTTTTATTTAATTTCCAAGTAGATCGTTAAGGTATAGTGGTTTCTGGGTTGAACTTCCATTTTTAATTTTATGCAACTTTCATTTTTATTTTTATTCGACTTCCATTTTTATTCAATTTACTTTTCTATTAAACTTCCTTTTTTATTTAATTTCCAAATAGATCGTTAAGGTATAGTGGTTTCTGGATTGAACTTCCATTTTTAATTTTATGCAACTTTCATTTTTATTTTTATTCTACTTCCATTTTAATTCAATTTACTTTCCTATTAAACTTCCTTTTTATTTAATTTCCAAATAGATCGCTAAGGTATAGTGGTTTCTGGATTGAACTTCCATTTTTAATTTTATGCAACTTTCATTTTTGTTTTTATTCCACTTCCATTTTAATTGAATTTACTTTCCTATTAAACTTCCTTCTTTATTTTATTTCCAAGTAGATCGTTAAGGTATAGTGGTTTCTGGATAGAACTTCCATTTTTAATTTTATGCAACTTTCATTTTTATTTTTATTCTACATCCATTTTTAATCAATTTACTTTTCTATTAAACTTCCTTTTTTATTTATTTTCCAAATAGATCAGTAAGATATAGTGGTTTCTGAAATGAACTTCCATTTTTAATTTTCTGTAACTTCTATTTTTATTTTTATTTAACTTCCTTTTTTATTCACGTTTCTTTTCTGCTCAACTTCCTTTTTTATTTAATTTCCAAATAGATCGTTAAGGTACAGTGGTTTTTGGATTGAACTTCCATTTTTAATTTTACGCAACTTTCATTTTTATTTTTATTCAACTTCCATTTTAATTCAATTTACTTTCCTATTGAACTTCCATTTTTATTTAATTTCCAAGTAGATCGTTAAGGTATAGTGGTTTCTGGATTGAACATCCATTTTTAATTTTATGAAACTATCATTTTTATTTTTATTTTACTTCAATTTTTAATCAATTTACTTTTCTATTAAACTTACATTTTTATTTAATTTCCAAATGGATCGTTAAGGTAGAGTGGTTTTTGGATTGAACTTCCATTTTTAATTTTATGCAACTTTCATTTTTATTTTTATTCAACTTCCATTTTTATTCAACTTACTTTTCTATTAAACTACCTTTTTTATTTAATTTCCAAATAGATCGTTAAGGTATAGTGGTTTTTTTATTGAACTTCCATTTTTAATTTTATGCAACTTTCATTTTTATTTTTATTAAACTTCCATTTCTATTCAATTTACTTTTCTATTAAACTTCCTTTTTTATTTAATTTCCAAATAGATCGTTAAGGTATAGTGGTTCTGGATTGAACTTCCATATTTAATTTTCTGCAACTTTCATTTTTATATTTATTCTACTTCCATTTTAATTCATTTTACTTTCCTATTAAACTTTCTTTTTTATTTAATTTCCAAGTAGATCGTTAAGGTATAGTGGTTTCTGGGTTGAACTTCCATTTTTAATTTTATGCAACTTTCATTTTTATTTTTATTCGACTTCCATTTTTATTCAATTTACTTTTCTATTAAACTTCCTTTTTTATTTAATTTCCAAATAGATCGTTAAGGTATAGTGGTTTCTGGATTGAACTTCCATTTTTAATTTTATGCAACTTTCATTTTTATTTTTATTCTACTTCCATTTTAATTCAATTTACTTTCCTATTAAACTTCCTTTTTATTTAATTTCCAAATAGATCGCTAAGGTATAGTGGTTTCTGGATTGAACTTCCATTTTTAATTTTATGCAACTTTCATTTTTGTTTTTATTCCACTTCCATTTTAATTGAATTTACTTTCCTATTAAACTTCCTTCTTTATTTTATTTCCAAGTAGATCGTTAAGGTATAGTGGTTTCTGGATAGAACTTCCATTTTTAATTTTATGCAACTTTCATTTTTATTTTTATTCTACATCCATTTTTAATCAATTTACTTTTCTATTAAACTTCCTTTTTTATTTATTTTCCAAATAGATCAGTAAGATATAGTGGTTTCTGAAATGAACTTCCATTTTTAATTTTCTGTAACTTCTATTTTTATTTTTATTTAACTTCCTTTTTTATTCACGTTTCTTTTCTGCTCAACTTCCTTTTTTATTTAATTTCCAAATAGATCGTTAAGGTACAGTGGTTTTTGGATTGAACTTCCATTTTTAATTTTACGCAACTTTCATTTTTATTTTTATTCAACTTCCATTTTAATTCAATTTACTTTCCTATTGAACTTCCATTTTTATTTAATTTCCAAGTAGATCGTTAAGGTATAGTGGTTTCTGGATTGAACATCCATTTTTAATTTTATGAAACTTTCATTTTTATTTTTATTTTACTTCAATTTTTAATCAATTTACTTTTCTATTAAACTTACATTTTTATTTAATTTCCAAATGGATCGTTAAGGTAGAGTGGTTTTTGGATTGAACTTCCATTTTTAATTTTATGCAACTTTCATTTTTATTTTTATTCAACTTCCATTTTTATTCAACTTACTTTTCTATTAAACTACCTTTTTTATTTAATTTCCAAATAGATCGTTAAGGTATAGTGGTTTTTTTATTGAACTTCCATTTTTAATTTTATGCAACTTTCATTTTTATTTTTATTAAACTTCCATTTCTATTCAATTTACTTTTCTATTAAACTTCCTTTTTTATTTAATTTCCAAATAGATCGTTAAGGTATAGTGGTTCTGGATTGAACTTCCATATTTAATTTTCTGCAACTTTCATTTTTATATTTATTCTACTTCCATTTTAATTCATTTTACTTTCCTATTAAACTTTCTTTTTTATTTAATTTCCAAGTAGATCGTTAAGGTATAGTGGTTTCTGGGTTGAACTTCCATTTTTAATTTTATGCAACTTTCATTTTTATTTTTATTCGACGTCCATTTTTATTCAATTTACTTTTCTATTAAACTTCCTTTTTTATTTAATTTCCAAATAGATCGTTAAGGTATAGTGGTTTCTGGATTGAACTTCCATTTTTAATTTTATGCAACTTTCATTTTTATTTTTATTCTACTTCCATTTTAATTCAATTTACTTTCCTATTAAACTTCCTTTTTATTTAATTTCCAAATAGATCGCTAAGGTATAGTGGTTTCTGGATTGAACTTCCATTTTTAATTTTATGCAACTTTCATTTTTGTTTTTATTCCACTTCCATTTTAATTGAATTTACTTTCCTATTAAACTTCCTTCTTTATTTTATTTCCAAGTAGATCGTTAAGGTATAGTGGTTTCTGGATAGAACTTCCATTTTTAATTTTATGCAACTTTCATTTTTATTTTTATTCCACATCCATTTTTAATCAATTTACTTTTCTATTAAACTTCCTTTTTTATTTATTTTCCAAATAGATCAGTAAGATATAGTGGTTTCTGAAATGAACTTCCATTTTTAATTTTCTGTAACTTCTATTTTTATTTTTATTTAACTTCCTTTTTTATTCACGTTTCTTTTCTGCTCAACTTCCTTTTTTATTTAATTTCCAAATAGATCGTTAAGGTACAGTGGTTTTTGGATTGAACTTCCATTTTTAATTTTACGCAACTTTCATTTTTATTTTTATTCAACTTCCATTTTAATTCAATTTACTTTCCTATTGAACTTCCATTTTTATTTAATTTCCAAGTAGATCGTTAAGGTATAGTGGTTTCTGGATTGAACATCCATTTTTAATTTTATGAAACTTTCATTTTTATTTTTATTTTACTTCAATTTTTAATCAATTTACTTTTCTATTAAACTTACATTTTTATTTAATTTCCAAATGGATCGTTAAGGTAGAGTGGTTTTTGGATTGAACTTCCATTTTTAATTTTATGCAACTTTCATTTTTATTTTTATTCAACTTCCATTTTTATTCAACTTACTTTTCTATTAAACTACCTTTTTTATTTAATTTCCAAATAGATCGTTAAGGTATAGTGGTTTTTTTATTGAACTTCCATTTTTAATTTTATGCAACTTTCATTTTTATTTTTATTAAACTTCCATTTCTATTCAATTTACTTTTCTATTAAACTTCCTTTTTTATTTAATTTCCAAATAGATCGTTAAGGTATAGTGGTTCTGGATTGAACTTCCATATTTAATTTTCTGCAACTTTCATTTTTATATTTATTCTACTTCCATTTTAATTCATTTTACTTTCCTATTAAACTTTCTTTTTTATTTAATTTCCAAGTAGATCGTTAAGGTATAGTGGTTTCTGGGTTGAACTTCCATTTTTAATTTTATGCAACTTTCATTTTTATTTTTATTCGACGTCCATTTTTATTCAATTTACTTTTCTATTAAACTTCCTTTTTTATTTAATTTCCAAATAGATCGTTAAGGTATAGTGGTTTCTGGATTGAACTTCCATTTTTAATTTTATGCAACTTTCATTTTTATTTTTATTCTACTTCCATTTTAATTCAATTTACTTTCCTATTAAACTTCCTTTTTATTTAATTTCCAAATAGATCGCTAAGGTATAGTGGTTTCTGGATTGAACTTCCATTTTTAATTTTATGCAACTTTCATTTTTGTTTTTATTCCACTTCCATTTTAATTGAATTTACTTTCCTATTAAACTTCCTTCTTTATTTTATTTCCAAGTAGA
The DNA here is from genome assembly GCF_055761805.1 of Camellia sinensis. Classification (NCBI taxonomy): domain Eukaryota; kingdom Viridiplantae; phylum Streptophyta; class Magnoliopsida; order Ericales; family Theaceae; genus Camellia; species Camellia sinensis. The sequence goes on along the minus strand of NW_028128987.1, from coordinate 40,336,185 downwards.
TCGTTAAGGTATAGTGGTTTCTGGATAGAACTTCCATTTTTAATTTTATGCAACTTTCATTTTTATTTTTATTCCACATCCATTTTTAATCAATTTACTTTTCTATTAAACTTCCTTTTTTATTTATTTTCCAAATAGATCAGTAAGATATAGTGGTTTCTGAAATGAACTTCCATTTTTAATTTTCTGTAACTTCTATTTTTATTTTTATTTAACTTCCTTTTTTATTCACGTTTCTTTTCTGCTCAACTTCCTTTTTTATTTAATTTCCAAATAGATCGTTAAGGTACAGTGGTTTTTGGATTGAACTTCCATTTTTAATTTTACGCAACTTTCATTTTTATTTTTATTCAACTTCCATTTTAATTCAATTTACTTTCCTATTGAACTTCCATTTTTATTTAATTTCCAAGTAGATCGTTAAGGTATAGTGGTTTCTGGATTGAACATCCATTTTTAATTTTATGAAACTTTCATTTTTATTTTTATTTTACTTCAATTTTTAATCAATTTACTTTTCTATTAAACTTACATTTTTATTTAATTTCCAAATGGATCGTTAAGGTAGAGTGGTTTTTGGATTGAACTTCCATTTTTAATTTTATGCAACTTTCATTTTTATTTTTATTCAACTTCCATTTTTATTCAACTTACTTTTCTATTAAACTACCTTTTTTATTTAATTTCCAAATAGATCGTTAAGGTATAGTGGTTTTTTTATTGAACTTCCATTTTTAATTTTATGCAACTTTCATTTTTATTTTTATTAAACTTCCATTTCTATTCAATTTACTTTTCTATTAAACTTCCTTTTTTATTTAATTTCCAAGTAGATCGTTAAGGTATAGTGGTTTCTGGGTTGAACTTCCATTTTTAATTTTATGCAACTTTCATTTTTATTTTTATTCGACTTCCATTTTTATTCAATTTACTTTTCTATTAAACTTCCTTTTTTATTTAATTTCCAAATAGATCGTTAAGGTATAGTGGTTTCTGGGTTGAACTTCCATTTTTAATTTTATGCAACTTTCATTTTTATTTTTATTCGACTTCCATTTTTATTCAATTTACTTTTCTATTAAACTTCCTTTTTTATTTAATTTCCAAATAGATCGTTAAGGTATAGTGGTTTCTGGATTGAACTTCCATTTTTAATTTTATGCAACTTTCATTTTTATTTTTATTCTACTTCCATTTTAATTCAATTTACTTTCCTATTAAACTTCCTTTTTATTTAATTTCCAAATAGATCGCTAAGGTATAGTGGTTTCTGGATTGAACTTCCATTTTTAATTTTATGCAACTTTCATTTTTGTTTTTATTCCACTTCCATTTTAATTGAATTTACTTTCCTATTAAACTTCCTTCTTTATTTAATTTCCAAGTAGATCGTTAAGGTATAGTGGTTTCTGGATTGAACTTCCATTTTTAATTTTATGCAACTTTCATTTTTATTTTTATTCAACTTCCATTTTTATTCAACTTACTTTTCTATTAAACTACCTTTTTTATTTAATTTCCAAATAGATCGTTAAGGTATAGTGGTTTTTTTATTGAACTTCCATTTTTAATTTTATGCAACTTTCATTTTTATTTTTATTAAACTTCCATTTCTATTCAATTTACTTTTCTATTAAACTTCCTTTTTTATTTAATTTCCAAATAGATCGTTAAGGTATAGTGGTTCTGGATTGAACTTCCATATTTAATTTTCTGCAACTTTCATTTTTATATTTATTCTACTTCCATTTTAATTCATTTTACTTTCCTATTAAACTTTCTTTTTTATTTAATTTCCAAGTAGATCGTTAAGGTATAGTGGTTTCTGGGTTGAACTTCCATTTTTAATTTTATGCAACTTTCATTTTTATTTTTATTCTACTTCCATTTTATGCAATTTACTTTTCTATTAAACTTCATTTTTTATGTAATTTCCAAATAGATCGTTAAGGTATAGTGGTTTTGGATTTAACTTCCATTTTGAATTTTACGCAACTTTCATTTTTATTTTTATTCAACTTCCATTTTTATTCAATTTACTTTTCTATTAAACTTCTTTTTTTATTTAATTTCCAAATAGATCGTTAAGGTAAAGTGGTTTCTGGATTGAACTTCCATTTTTAATGTTATGCAACTTTCATTTTTATTTTTATTCTACTTCCATTTTAATTCAATTTACTTTCCTATTGAACTTCATTTTTTATTTAATTTCCAAGTAGATCGTTAAGGTATAGTGGTTTCTGGATTGAACATCCATTTTTAATTTTATGAAACTTTCATTTTTATTTTTATTTTACTTCAATTTTTAATCAATTTACTTTTCTATTAAACTTACATTTTTATTTAATTTCCAAATGGATCGTTAAGGTAGAGTGGTTTTTGGATTGAACTTCCATTTTTAATTTTATGCAACTTTCATTTTTATTTTTATTCAACTTCCATTTTTATTCAACTTACTTTTCTATTAAACTGCCTTTTTTATTTAATTTCCAAATAGATCGTTAAGGTATAGTGGTTTTTTTTATTGAACTTCCATTTTTAATTTTATGCAACTTTCATTTTTATTTTTATTCAACTTCCATTTTTATTCAATTTACTTTTCTATTAAACTTCCTTTTTTATTTATTTTCCAAATAGATCGTTAAGGTATAGTGGTTGCTGGATTGAACTTCCATATTTAATTTTCTGCAACTTTCATTTTTATATTTATTCTGCTTCCATTTTAATTCATTTTACTTTCCTATTAAACTTTCTTTTTTATTTAATTTCCAAGTAGATCGTTAAGGTATAGTGGTTTCTGGGTTGAACTTCCATTTTTAATTTTATGCAACTTTCATTTTTATTTTTATTCGACTTCCATTTTTATTCAATTTACTTTTCTATTAAACTTCCTTTTTTATTTAATTTCCAAATAGATCGTTAAGGTATAGTGGTTTCTGGATTGAACTTCCATTTTTAATTTTATGCAACTTTCATTTTTATTTTTATTCTACTTCCATTTTAATTCAATTTACTTTCCTACTAAACTTCCTTTTTTATTTAATTTCCAGGTAGATCGTTAAGGTATAGTGGTTTCTGGATTGAACTTCCATTTTTAATTTTATACAACTTTCATTTATATTTTAATTTTACTTCAATTTTTAATCAATTTACTTTTCTATTAAACTTCCTTTTTTATATAATTTCCAAATAGGCCGTTAAGGTATAGTGGTTTCTGGATTGAACTTCCAATTTTTTTTTTTTATGCAACTTTCATTTTTATTTTTATTCAACTTCCATTTTTATTCTATTTACTTTTCTATGAAACTTCCTTTTTTATTTAATTTCGAAATAGATCGTTAAGGTATAGTGGTTTCTGGATTGAACTTCCATTTTTAATTTTATGCAACTTTCATTTTTGTTTTTATTCTACTTCCATTTTTATTCAATTTACTTTCCTACTAAACTTCCTTTTTTATTTAATTTCGAAATAGATCATTAAGGTATAGTGGTTTCTGGATTGAACTTCCATTTTTAATTTTCTGCAACTTCCATTTTTATTTTTATTTAATTTTTTTTTTATTCAAGATTCTTTTCTACTCAACTTCCCTTTTTATTTAATTTCAAAATAGATCATTAAGATATAGTGGTTTTTGGATTGAATTTCTTTTTTTAATTTTATGCAACTTTCATTTTTATTTTTATTCGACTTCCATTTTTATTCAATTTACTTTTCTATTAGACTTCCTTTTTTATTTAATTTCCAAGTAGGTCGTTAAGGTATAGTGGTTTCTGGATTGAACTTCCATTTTTAATTTTATGCAACTTTCATTTTTATTTTTATTCTACTTCCATTTTAATTCAATTTACTTTCCTATTAAACTTCCTTTTTTATTTAATTTCCAAGTAGATCGTTAAGGTATAGTGGTTTCTGGATTGAACATCCATTTTTAATTTTATGAAACTTTCATTTTTATTTTTATTTTACTTCAATTTTTAATCAATTTACTTTTCTATTAAACTTACATTTTTATTTAATTTCCAAATGGATCGTTAAGGTAGAGTGGTTTTTGGATTGAACTTCCATTTTTAATTTTATGCAACTTTCATTTTTATTTTTATTCAACTTCCATTTTTATTCAACTTACTTTTCTATTAAACTACCTTTTTTATTTAATTTCCAAATAGATCGTTAAGGTATAGTGGTTTTTTTTATTGAACTTCCATTTTTAATTTTATGCAACTTTCATTTTTATTTTTATTCAACTTCCATTTTTATTCGATTTACTTTTCTATTAAACTTCCTTTTTTATTTATTTTCCAAATAGATCGTTAAGGTATAGTGGTTTCTGGATTGAACTTCCATATTTAATTTTCTGCAACTTTCATTTTTATATTTATTCTACTTCCATTTTAATTCATTTTACTTTCCTATTAAACTTTCTTTTTTATTTAATTTCCAAGTAGATCGTTAAGGTATAGTGGTTTCTGGGTTGAACTTCCATTTTTAATTTTATGCAACTTTCATTTTTATTTTTATTCGACTTCCATTTTTATTCAATTTACTTTTCTATTAAACTTCCTTTTTTATTTAATTTCCAAATAGATCGTTAAGGTATAGTGGTTTCTGGATTGAACTTCCATTTTTAATTTTATGCAACTTTCATTTTTATTTTTATTCTACTTCCATTTTAATTCAATTTACTTTCCTACTAAACTTCCTTTTTTATTTAATTTCCAGGTAGATCGTTAAGGTATAGTGGTTTCTGGATTGAACTTCCATTTTTAATTTTATACAACTTTCATTTATATTTTAATTTTACTTCAATTTTTAATCAATTTACTTTTCTATTAAACTTCCTTTTTTATTTAATTTCCAAATAGGCCGTTAAGGTATAGTGGTTTCTGGATTGAACTTCCAATTTTTTTTTTTTATGCAACTTTCATTTTTATTTTTATTCAACTTCCATTTTTATTCTATTTACTTTTCTATGAAACTTCCTTTTTTATTTAATTTCGAAATAGATCGTTAAGGTATAGTGGTTTCTGGATTGAACTTCCATTTTTAATTTTAGGCAACTTTCATTTTTGTTTTTATTCTACTTCCATTTTTATTCAATTTACTTTCCTACTAAACTTCCTTTTTTATTTAATTTCGAAATAGATCATTAAGGTATAGTGGTTTCTGGAATGAACTTCCATTTTTTTTTTATTTAATTTTTTTTTATTCAAGATTCTTTTCTACTCAACTTCCCTTTTTATTTAATTTCAAAATAGATCATTAAGATATAGTGGTTTTTGGATTGAATTTCCTTTTTTAATTTTATGCAACTTTCATTTTTATTCAATTTACTTTTCTATTAGACTTCCTTTTTTATTTAATTTCCAAGTAGGTCGTTAAGGTATAGTGGTTTTTGGATTGAACTTCCATTTTTAATTTTATGCAACTTTCATTTTTATTTTTATTCTATTTCCATTTTAATTCAATTTACTTTCCTATTAAACTTCCTTTTTTATTTAATTTCCAAGTAGATCGTTAAGGTATAGTGGTTTCTGGATTGAACATCCATTTTTAATTTTATGAAACTTTCATTTTTATTTTTATTTTACTTCAATTTTTAATCAATTTACTTTTCAATTAAACTTACATTTTTATTTAATTTCCAAATGGATCGTTAAGGTAGAGTGGTTTTTGGATTGAACTTCCATTTTTAATTTTATGCAACTTTCATTTTTATTTTTATTCAACTTCCATTTTTATTCAACTTACTTTTCTATTAAACTACCTTTTTTATTTAATTTCCAAATAGATCGTTAAGGTATAGTGGTTTTTTTTATTGAACTTCCATTTTTAATTTTATGCAACTTTCATTTTTATTTTTATTCAACTTCCATTTTTATTCGATTTACTTTTCTATTAAACTTCCTTTTTTATTTATTTTCCAAATAGATCGTTAAGGTATAGTGGTTTCTGGATTGAACTTCCATATTTAATTTTCTGCAACTTTCATTTTTATATTTATTCTACTTCCATTTTAATTCATTTTACTTTCCTATTAAACTTTCTTTTTTATTTAATTTCCAAGTAGATCGTTAAGGTATAGTGGTTTCTGGGTTGAACTTCCATTTTTAATTTTATGCAACTTTCATTTTTATTTTTATTCGACTTCCATTTTTATTCAATTTACTTTTCTATTAAACTTCCTTTTTTATTTAATTTCCAAATAGATCGTTAAGGTATAGTGGTTTCTGGATTGAACTTCCATTTTTAATTTTATGCAACTTTCATTTTTATTTTTATTCTACTTCCATTTTAATTCAATTTACTTTCCTACTAAACTTCCTTTTTTATTTAATTTCCAGGCAGATCGTTAAGGTATAGTGGTTTCTGGATTGAACTTCCATTTTTAATTTTATACAACTTTCATTTATATTTTAATTTTACTTCAATTTTTAATCAATTTACTTTTCTATTAAACTTCCTTTTTTATTTAATTTCCAAATAGGCCGTTAAGGTATAGTGGTTTCTGGATTGAACTTCCAATTTCTTTTTTTTATGCAACTTTCATTTTTATTTTTATTCAACTTCCATTTTTATTCTATTTACTTTTCTATGAAACTTCCTTTTTTATTTAATTTCGAAATAGATCGTTAAGGTATAGTGGTTTCTGGATTGAACTTCCATTTTTAATTTTATGCAACTTTCATTTTTGTTTTTATTCTACTTCCATTTTTATTCAATTTACTTTCCTACTAAACTTCCTTTTTTATTTAATTTCGAAATAGATCATTGAGGTATAGTGGTTTCTGGAATGAACTTCCATTTTTAATTTTCTGCAACTTCCATTTTTATTTTTATTTAATTTTTTTTTTATTCAAGATTCTTTTCTACTCAACTTCCCTTTTTATTTAATTTCAAAATAGATCATTAAGATATAGTGGTTTTTGGATTGAATTTCCTTTTTTAATTTTATGCAACTTTCATTTTTATTTTTATTCGACTTCCATTTTTATTCAATTTACTTTTCTATTAGACTTCCTTTTTTATTTAATTTCCAAGTAGGTCGTTAAGGTATAGTGGTTTCTGGATTGAACTTCCATTTTTAATTTTATGCAACTTTCATTTTTATTTTTATTCTACTTCCATTTTAATTCAATTTACTTTCCTATTAAACTTCCTTTTTTATTTAATTTCCAAGTAGATCGTTAAGGTATAGTGGTTTCTGGATTGAACTTCCATTTTTAATTTTATGCAACTTTCATTTTTATTTTAATTTTACTTCAATTTTTAATCAATTTACTTTTCTATTGAACTTCCTTTTTTATTTAATTTCCCAATAGATAGTTAAGGTACAGTGGTTTTTGGATTGAACTTCCATTTTTAATTTTATGCAACTTTTATTTTTATTTTTATTCAACTTCGATTTTTATTCAACTTACTTTTCTAGTAAACTACCTTTTTTATTTAATTTCCAATTAGATCGTTAAGGTATAGTGGTTTTTGTATTGAAGTTCCATTTTTAATTTTATGCGACTTTCATTTATATTTTTTTTCAACTTCCATTTTTATTCAATTTACTGTTCTATTAAACTTCCTTTTTTATTTAATTTCCAAATAGATCGTTAAGGTATAGTGGTTTCTGGATTGAACTTCCATATTTAATTTTCTGCAACTTTCATTTTTATATTTATTCAACTTCCATTTTTATTCAGTTTACTTTTCTATTAAATTTCCTTTTTTATTTAATTTCCGAATAGATCATTAAGGTATAGTGATTTTTGGATTGAACTTCCATTTTTAATTTTATGCAACTTTCATTTTTATTTTTATTCAACTTCCGTTTTTATTTAATTTACTTTTCTATTAAACTACCTTTTTTATTTAATTTCCAAATAGATCGTTAAGGTATAGTGGTTTTTGTATTGAACTTCCATTTTTAATTTTATGCAACTTTCATTTTTATTTTCATTCAACTTCCATTTTTATTTAATTTACTATTCTATTAAACTTAGTTTTTTATTTAATTTCCAAATAGATTGTTAAGGTATAGTGGTTTCTGGATTGAACTTCCATATTTAATTTTCTGCAACTTTCATTTTTATTTTTATTCAACTTCCATTTTTATTCAGTTTACTTTTCTATTAAACTTCCTTTTCTATTTAATTTCCAAATAGATCGTTAAGGTATAGTGGTTTCTGAATTGAACTTCCATTTTTTATTTTATGCAACTTTCTTTTTTATTTTTATTCTACTTCCATTTTTATTCAATTTACTTTCCTATTAATCTTCCTTTTTTATTTAATTTCCAAATAGATCGTTAAGGTATAGTGGTTTCTGGAATGAACTTCCATTTTTAATTTTCTGCGACTTCCATTTTTATTTTTATTGAATTTCCTTTTTTGTTCAAGATTCTTTTCTACTCAACTTCCTTTTTTATTTAATTTCAAAATAGATCATTAAGGTATAGTGCTTTTTGGATTGAACTTCCACTTTTAATTTTATGCAACTTTCATTTTTATTTTTATTCAACTTCTATTTTTATTCAATTTACTTTGCTATTAAACTTCCTTTTTTATTTAATTTCCAAATAGATCGCTAAGGTAAACTGGTTTCTGGATTGAACTTCCATATTTAATTTTCTGCAACTTTCATTTCTATTTTTATTCAACTTCCATTTTTATACACTTTACTTTTCTATTAAACTTCCTTGTTTATTTAATTTCCAAATAGATCGTTAAGGTATAGTGGTTTCTGGATTGAACATCCATTTTTAATTTTTTGCAACTTTCATTTTCATTTTTATTCTACTTCCATTTTAATTCAATTTACTTTCCTATTAAACTACTTTTTATTTAATTTCCAAATAGATCGCTAGGGTATAGTGGTTTCTGGATTGAACTTCCATTTTTAATTTTATGCAACTTTCATTTTTATTTATATTCTACTTCAATTTTTATTTAATTTACTTTTCTATTAAACTTCCTTTTTTATTTAATTTCCAAATAGATCGTTAAGGTATAGTGGTTTCTAGAATGAACTTCCATTTTTAATTTTCTGCAACTTCCATTTCTATTTTTATTTAACTTCCTTTTTTATTCAAGTTTCATTTCTACTCAACTTCCTTGTTTATTTAATTTCCTAGTAGATCGTTAAGGTATAGTGGTTTCTGGATTGAACTTCCGTTTTTAATTTTAAGCAACTTTCATTTTTATTTTTATTCTACTTCCATTTTAATTCAATTTACTTTCCTATTAAACTTCCTTTTTTGTTTAATTTCCAAGTAGATCGTTAAGGTATAGTGGTTTCTGGATTGAACTTCCGTTTTTGATTTTACGCAACCTTCAGTTTTATTTTAATTTTACTTCAATTTTTAATCAATTTACTTTTCTATTAAACTTCCTTTTTTATTTAATTTCCAAATAGATCGTTAAGGTAAAGTGGTTTTGGGAATGAACTTCCATTTTTAATTTTATGCAACTTTCATTTTTATTTTTATTCAACTTCCATTTTTATTCAACTTACTTTTCTATTAAACTACCTTTTTTATTTAATTTCCAAATAGATCGTTAAGGTATAGTGGTTTTTGTATTGAACTTCCATTTTTAATTTCATGCAACTTTCATTTATATTTTTATTCAATTTACTTTTCTATTAAACTTCCTTTTTTATTTAATTTCCAAATAGATCGTTAATGTATAGTGGTTTCTGGATTGAACTTCCATATTTAATTTTCTGCAACATTCATTTTTATATTTATTCAACTTCCATTTTTAATCAGTTTACTATTCTATTAAACTTCCTTTTTTATTTAATTTCCAAATAGATCATTAAGGTATAGTGCTTTTTGGATTGAACTTCCATTTTTAATTTTATGCAACTTTTATTTTTATTTTTATTCAACTTCGATTTTTATTCAACTTACTTTTCTAGTAAACTACCTTTTTTATTTAATTTCCAAATAGATCGTTAAGGTATAGTGGTTTTTGTATTGAACTTCCATTTTTAATTTTATGCAACTTTCATTTTTTTTTTTTATTCTACTTCCATTTTTATTCAATTTACTTTCCTATTAATCTTCCTTTTTTATTTAATTTCCAAATAGATCGTTAAGGTATAGTGGTTTCTGGAATGAACTTCCATTTTTAATTTTCTGCGACTTCCATTTTTATTTTTATTGAATTTCCTTTTTTATTCAAGATTCTTTTCTACTCAACTTCCTTTTTTATTTAATTTCCAAATAGATCATTAAGGTATAGTGCTTTTTGGATTGAACTTCCATTTTTAATTTTATGCAACTTTCATTTTTATTTTTATTCAACTTCTATTTTTATTCAATTTACTTTGCTATTAAACTTCCTTTTTTATTTAATTTCCAAATAGATCGCTAAGGTAAACTGGTTTCTGGATTGAACTTCCATATTTAATTTTCTGCAACTTTCATTTTTATTTTTATTCAACTGCCATTTTTATACACTTTACTTTTCTATTAAACTTCCTTGTTTATTTAATTTCCAAATAGATCGTTAAGGTATAGTGGAATCTGGATTGAACATCCATTTTTAATTTTACGCAACTTTCATTTTCATTTTTATTCTACTTCCATTTTAATTCAATTTACTTTCCTATTAAACTTCCTTTTTATTAAATTTCCAAATAGATCGCTAAGGTATAGTGGTTTCTTGATTGAACTTCCATTTTTAATTTTATGCAACTTTCATTTTTATTTTTATTCAACTTCTTTTTTTATTCAATTTACTTCGCTATTAAACTTCCTTTTTTATTTAATTTCCAAATAGATCGCTAAGGTAAACTGGTTTCTGGATTGAACTTCCATATTTAATTTTCTGCAACTTTCATTTTTATTTTTATTCAACTTCCATTTTTATACACTTTACTTTTCTATTAAACTTCCTTGTTTATTTAATTTCCAAATAGATCGTTAAGGTATAGTGGTTTCTGGATTGAACATCCATTTTTAATTTTATGCAACTTTCATTTTCATTTTTATTCTACTTCCATTTTAATTCAATTTACTTTCCTATTAAACTTCCTTTTTATTTAATTTCCAAATAGATCGCTAAGGTATAGTGGTTTCTGGATTGAACTTCCATTTTTAATTTTATGTAACTTTCATTTTTATTTTTATTCAACTTCTATTTTTATTCAATTTACTTTGCTATTAAACTTCCTTTTTTATTTAATTTCCAAATAGATCGCTAAGGTAAACTGGTTTCTGGATTGAACTTCCATAATTCATTTTCTGCAACTGTCATTTTTATTTTTATTCAAGTTCCATTTGTATACACTTTACTTTTCTGTTAAACTTTCCTGTTTATTTAATTTCCAAATAGATCGTTAAGGTATAGTGGTTTTTGTATTGAACTTCCATTTTTAATTTTATGCAACTTTCATTTATATTTTTATTCAACTTCCATTTTTATTCAATTTACTTTTCTATTAAACTTCCTTTTTTATTTAATTTCCAAATAGATCGTTAATGTATAGTGGTTTCTGGATTGAACTTCCATATTTAATTTTCTGCAACATTCATTTTTATATTTATTCAACTTCCATTTTTAATCAGTTTACTATTCTATTAAACTTCCTTTTTTATTTAATTTCCAAATAGATCATTAAGGTATAGTGCTTTTTGGATTGAACTTCCATTTTTAATTTTATGCAACTTTTATTTTTATTTTTATTCAACTTCTATTTTTATTCAATTTACTTTGCTATTAAACTTCCTTTTTTATTTAATTTCCAAATAGATCGCTAAGGTAAACTGGTTTCTGGATTGAACTTCCATATTTAATTTTCTGCAACTTTCATTTTTATTTTTATTCAACTGCCATTTTTATACACTTTACTTTTCTATTAAACTTCCTTGTTTATTTAATTTCCAAATAGATCGTTAAGGTATAGTGGAATCTGGATTGAACATCCATTTTTAATTTTATGCGACTTTCATTTTCATTTTTATTCTACTACCATTTTAATTCAATTTACTTTCCTATTAAACTTCCTTTTTATTTAATTTCCAAATAGATCGCTAAGGTATAGTGGTTTCTGGATTGAACTTCCATTTTTAATTTTATGCAACTTTCATTTTTATTTTTATTCAACTTCTATTTTTAGTCAATTTACTTTGCTATTAAACTTCCTTTTTTATTTAATTTCCAAATAGATCGCTAAGGTAAACTGGTTTCTGGATTGAACTTCCATATTTAATTTTCTGCAACTTTCATTTTTATTTTTATTCAACTTCCATTTTTATACACTTTACTTTTCTATTAAACTTCCTTGTTTATTTAATTTCCAAATAGATCGTTAAGGTATAGTGGTTTCTGGATTGAACATCCATTTTTAATTTTATGCAACTTTCATTTTCATTTTTATTCTACTTCCATTTTAATTCAATTTACTTTCCTATTAAACTTCCTTTTTATTTAATTTCCAAATAGATCGCTAAGGTATAGTGGTTTCTGGATTGAACTTCCATTTTTAATTTTATGCAACTTTCATTTTTATTTTTATTCAACTTCTATTTTTATTCAATTTACTTTGCTATTAAACTTCCTTTTTTATTTAATTTCCAAATAGATCGCTAAGGTAAACTGGTTTCTGGATTGAACTTCCATAATTCATTTTCTGCAACTGTCATTTTTATTTTTATTCAAGTTCCATTTGTATACACTTTACTTTTCTGTTAAACTTTCCTGTTTATTTAATTTCCAAATAGATCGTTAAGGTATAGTGGTTTTTGTATTGAACTTCCATTTTTAATTTTATGCAACTTTCATTTATATTTTTATTCAACTTCCATTTTTATTCAATTTACTTTTCTATTAAACTTCCTTTTTTATTTAATTTCCAAATAGATCGTTAATGTATAGTGGTTTCTGGATTGAACTTCCATATTTAATTTTCTGCAACATTCATTTTTATATTTATTCAACTTCCATTTTTAATCAGTTTACTATTCTATTAAACTTCCTTTTTTATTTAATTTCCAAATAGATCATTAAGGTATAGTGCTTTTTGGATTGAACTTCCATTTTTAATTTTATGCAACTTTTATTTTTATTTTTATTCAACTTCTATTTTTATTCAATTTATTTTGCTATTAAACTTCCTTTTTTATTTAATTTCCAAATAGATCGCTAAGGTAAACTGGTTTCTGGATTGAACTTCCATATTTAATTTTCTGCAACTTTCATTTTTATTTTTATTCAACTGCCATTTTTATACACTTTACTTTTCTATTAAACTTCCTTGTTTATTTAATTTCCAAATAGATCGTTAAGGTATAGTGGAATCTGGATTGAACATCCATTTTTAATTTTATGCGACTTTCATTTTCATTTTTATTCTACTACCATTTTAATTCAATTTACTTTCCTATTAAACTTCCTTTTTATTTAATTTCCAAATAGATCGCTAAGGTATAGTGGTTTCTGGATTGAACTTCCATTTTTAATTTTATGCAACTTTCATTTTTATTTTTATTCAACTTCTATTTTTAGTCAATTTACTTTGCTATTAAACTTCCTTTTTTATTTAATTTCCAAATAGATCGCTAAGGTAAACCGGTTTCTGGATTGAACTTCCATATTTAATTTTCTACAACTTTCATTTTTATTTTTATTCAACTTCCATTTTTATACACTTTACTTTTCTATTAAACTTCCTTGTTTATTTAATTTCCAAATAGATCGTTAAGGTATAGTGGTTTCTGGATTGAACATCCATTTTTAATTTTATGCAACTTTCATTTTCATTTTTATTCTACTTCCATTTTAATTCAATTTACTTTCCTATTAAACTTCCTTTTTATTTAATTTCCAAATAGATCGCTAAGGTATAGTGGTTTCTGGATTGAACTTCCATTTTTAATTTTATGCGACTTTCATTTTTATTTTTATTCAACTTCTATTTTTATTCAATTTACTTTGCTATTAAACTTCCTTTTTTATTTAATTTCCAAATAGATCGCTAAGGTAAACTGGTTTCTGGATTGAACTTCCATAATTCATTTTCTGCAACTGTCATTTTTATTTTTATTCAAGTTCCATTTGTATACACTTTACTTTTCTATTAAACTTTCCTGTTTATTTAATTTCCAAATAGATCGTTAAGGTATAGTGGTTTCTGGATTGAACATCCATTTTTAATTTTATGCAACTTTCATTTTTATTTTTATTCAACTTCCATTTTTATTCAGTTTGCTTTTCTATTAAACTTCCTTTTCTATTTAATTTCCAAATAGATCGTTAAGGTATAGTGGTTTCTGAATTGAACTTCCATTTTTAATTTTATGCAACTTTCATTTTTATTCAATTTACTTTCCTATTAATCTTCCTTTTTTATTTAATTTCCAAATAGATCGTTAAGGTATAGTGGTTTCTGGAATGAACTTCCATTTTTAATTTTCTGTGACTTCTATTTGTATTTTTATTTAATTTCAAAATAGATCATTAAGGTATAGTGCTTTTTGGATTGAACTTCCATTTTTAATTTTATGCAACTTTCATTTTTATTTTTATTCAACTTCTATTTTTATTCAATTTACTTTGCTATTAAACTTCCTTTTTTATTTAATTTCCAAATAGATCGCTAAGGTAAACTTGTTTCAGGATTGAACTTCCATATTTAATTTTCTGCAACTTACATTTTTATTTTTATTCAACTTCCATTTTTATACACTTTACTATTCTATTAAACTTTCTTGTTTATTTAATTTCCAAATAGATCGTTAAGGTATAGTGGTTTCTGGATTGAACATCCATTTTTAATTTTATGCAACTTTCATTTTCATTTTTATTCTACTTCCATTTTAATTCAATTTACTTTTCTATTAAACTTCCTTTTTTATTTAATTTCCAAATAGATCGTTAAGGTATAGTGGTTTCTGGAATGAACTTCCATATTTAATTTTCTGCAACTTCCATTTCTATTTTTATTTAACTTCCTTTTTTATTCAAGTTTCATTTCTACTCAACTTCCTTTTTTATTTAATTTCCAAATAGATCGTTAAGATATAGTGGTTTCTGGATTGAACTTCCATTTTTAATTTTATGCAACTTTCATTTTTGTTTTTATTCGACTTCCATTTTTATTCAATTTACTTTTCTATTAGACTTCCTTTTTTATTTAATTTCCAAGTAGATCGTTAAGGTATAGTGGTTTCTGGATTGAACTTCCATTTTTAATTTTATGCAACTTTCATTTTTATGTTTATTCTACTTCCATTTTAATTCAATTTACTTTCCTATTAAACTTCCTTTTTTATTTAATTTCCAAGTAGATCGTTAAGGTATAGTGGTTTCTGGATTGAACTTCCATTTTTAATTTTACGCAACCTTCAGTTTTATTTTAATTTTATTTCAATTTTTAATCAATTTACTTTTCTATTAAACTACCCTTTTTATTTAATTTCCAAATAGATCGTTAAGGTACAGTGGTTTTTGGATTGAACTTCCACTTTTAATTTTATGCAACTTTCATTTTTATTTTTATTCAACTTCCATTTTTATTCAATTTACTTTTCTATTAAACTACCTTTTTTATTTAATTTCCAAATAGATCGTTAAGGTATAGTGGTTTTTGTTTTGAACTTCCATTTTTAATTTTATGCAACTTTCATTTTTATTTTTATTCAACTTCCATTTTTATTCAACTTACTTTTTTATTTAATTTCCAAATAGATCGTTAAGGTATAGTGGTTTCTGGATTGAACTTCCATATTTAATTTTCTGCAACTTTCATTTTTATTTTTATTCAACTTCCGTTTTTATTCAATTTACTTTTCTATTAAACTACCTTTTTTATTTAATTTCCAAATAAATCGTTAAGGTATAGTGGTTTTTGTATTGAACTTCCATTTTTAATTTTATGCAACTTTCATTTTTATTTTTATTCAACTTCCATTTTTATTCAATTTACTATTCTATTAAACTTAGTTTTTTATTTAATTTCCAAATAGATCGATAAGGTATAGTGGTTTCTGGAATGAACTTCCATTTTTAATTTTCCGCAACTTCCATTTTTATTTTTATTTAATTTCCTTTTTTTTTCAAGATTCTTTTCTACTCAACTTCCTTTTTTATTTAATTTCAAAATAGATCATTAAGGTATAGTGCTTTTTGGATTGAACTTTCATTTTCAATTTTATGCAACTTTCATTTTTATTTTTATTCTACTTCCATTTTAATTCAATTTACTTTCCCATTAAACTTCCTTTTTTATTTAATTTCCAAGTAGATCGTTAAGGTATAGTGGTTTCTGGATTGAACATCCATTTTTAATTTTATGCAACTTTCATTTTTATTTTTATTCAACTTCCATTTTTATTCAACTTACTTTTCTATTAAACTACCTTTTTTATTTAATTTCCAAATAGATCGTTTAAGGTATAGTGGTTTTTGTATTGAACTTCCTTTTTTAATATTATGCAACTTTCATTTTTGTTTTTATTCAACTTCCATTTTTATTCAATTTACTTTTCTATTAAACTTCCTTTTTTATTAAATTTCCAAATAGATCGTGAAGGTATAGTGGTTTCTGGATTGAACTTCCATATTTAATTTTCTGCAACTTTCATTTTTCTGTTTATTCAACTTCCATTTTAATTCAGTTTCCCTTTCTATTAAACTTCCTTTTTTATTTAATTTCCAAATAGATCGTTAAGGTATAGTGGTTTCTGGAATGAACTTCCATTTTTAATTTTCTGCAACTTCATTTTTATTTTTATGTAACTTCGTTTTTTATTCTAGATTCTTTTCTACTCTACTTCATTTTTTATTTGATTTCCAAATAGATCGTTATGGTATAGTGGTTTTTGGATTGAACTTCCATTTTTAATTTTATGCAACTTTCATTTTTATTTTTATTCAACTTCCATTTTTATTCAATTTACTTTTCTATTAAACTACCTTTTTTATTTAATTTCCAAATAGATCGTTAAGGTATAGTGGTTTTTGTTTTGAACTTCCATTTTTAATTTTATGCAACTTTCATTTTTATTTTTATTCAACTTCCATTTTTATTCAACTTACTTTTTTATTTAATTTCCAAATAGATCGTTAAGGTATAGTGGTTTCTGGATTGAACTTCCATATTTAATTTTCTGCAACTTTCATTTTTATTTTTATTCAACTTCCGTTTTTATTCAATTTACTTTTCTATTAAACTACCTTTTTTATTTAATTTCCAAATAAATCGTTAAGGTATAGTGGTTTTTGTATTGAACTTCCATTTTTAATTTTATGCAACTTTCATTTTTATTTTTATTCAACTTCCATTTTTATTCAATTTACTATTCTATTAAACTTAGTTTTTTATTTAATTTCCAAATAGATCGATAAGGTATAGTGGTTGCCGGATTGAACTTCCATATTTAATTTTATGCAACTTTCATTTTTATTTTTATTCTACTTCCGATTTTATTCAATTTACTTTTCTATTAAACAACCTTTTTTATTTAATTTCCAAATAGATCGTTAAGGTATAGTGGTTTTTGTATTGAACTTCCATTTTTAATTTTATGCAACTTTCATTTTTATTTTTATTCAACTTCCATTTTTATTCAATTTACTATTCTATTAAACTTAGTTTTTTATTTAATTTCCAAATAGATTGTTAAGGTATAGTGGTTTCTGGATTGAACTTCCATATTTAATTTTCTGCAACTTTCATTTTTATTTTTATTCAACTTCCATTTTTATTCAGTTTACTTTTCTATTAAACTTCCTTTTCTATTTAATTTCCAAATAGATCGTTAAGGTATAGGGGTTTCTGAATTGAACTTCCATTTTTAATTTTATGCAAATTTCGTTTTTATTTTTATTCTACTTCCATTTTTATTCAATTTACTTTCCTATTAATCTTCCTTTTTTATTTAATTTCCAAATAGATCGTTAAGGTATAGTGGTTTCTGGAATGAACTTCCATTTTTAATTTTCTGCGACTTTCATTTTTATTTTTATTGAATATCCTTTTTTATTCAAGATTCTTTTCTACTCAACTGCCTTTTTTATTTAATTTCAAAATAGATCATTAAGGTATAGTGCTTTTTGGATTGAACTTCCATTTTTAATTTTATGCAACTTTCATTTTTCTTTTTATTCAACTTCTATTTTTATTCAATTTACTTTGCTATTAAACTTCCTTTTTTTATTTAATTTCCAAATAGATCGCTAAGGTAAACTGGTTTCTGGATTGAACTTCCATATTTAATTTTCTGCAACTTTCATTTTTATTTTTATTCAACTTCCATTTTTATACACTTTACTTTTCTATTAAACTTCCTTGTTTATTTAATTTCCAAATAGATCGTTAAGGTATAGTGGTTTCTGGATTGAACATCCATTTTTAATTTTATGCAACTTTCATTTTCATTTTTATTCTACTTCCATTTTAATTCAATTTACTTTCCTATTAAACTTCCTTTTTATTTAATTTGCAAATAGATCGCTAAGGTATAGTGGTTTCTGGATTGAACTTCCACTTTTAATTTTATGCAACTTTCATTTTTATTTTTATTCAACTTCCTTTTTTATTTAATTTCCAAATAGATCGCTAAGGTAAACTGGTTTCTGGATTGAACTTCCATAATTCATTTTCTGCAACTTTCATTTTTATTTTTATTCAAGTTCCATTTGTATACACTTTACTTTTCTATTAAACTTTCTTGTTTATTTAATTTCCAAATAGATCGTTAAGGTATAGTGGTTTCTGGATTGAACATCCATTTTTAATTTTATGCAACTTTCATTTTTATTTTTATTCAAGTTCCATTTTTATTCAGTTTACTTTTCTATTAAACTTCCTTTTCTATTTAATTTCCAAATAGATCGTTAAGGTATAGTGGTTTCTGAATTGAACTTCTATTTTTAATTTTATGCAACTTTCATTTTTATTTTTATTCTACTTCCATTTTTATTCAATTTACTTTCCTATTAATCTTCCTTTTTTATTTAATTTCCAAATAGATCGTTAAGGTATAGTGGTTTCTTGAATGAACTTCCATTTTTAATTTTCTGCGACTTCTATTTGTATTTTTATTTAATTTCAAAATAGATCATTAAGGTATAGTGCTTTTTGGATTGAACTTCCATTTTTAATTTTATGCAACTTTCATTTTTATTTTTATTCAACTTCTATTTTTATTCAATTTACTTTGCTATTAAACTTCCTTTTTTATTTAATTTCCAAATAGATCGCTAAGGTAAACTGGTTTCAGGATTGAACTTCCATATTTAATTTTCTGCAACTTTCATTTTTATTTTTATTCAACTTCCATTTTTATACACTTTACTTTTCTATTAAACTTTCTTGTTTATTTAATTTCCAAATAGATCGTTAAGGTATAGTGGTTTCTGGGTTGAACATCCATTTTTAATTTTATGCAACTTTCATTTTCATTTTTATTCTACTTCCATTTTAATTCAATTTACTTTTTTATTAAACTTCCTTTTTTATTTAATTTCCAAATAGATCGTTATGGTATAGTGGTTTCTGGAATGAACTTCCATTTTTAATTTTCTGCAACTTCCATTTCTATTTTTATTTAACTTCCTTTTTTATTCAAGTTTCATTTCTACTCAACTTCCTTTTTTATTTAATTTCCAAATAGATCGTTAAGATATAGTGGTTTCTGGATTGAACTTCCATTTTTAATTTTATGCAACTTTCATTTTTGTTTTTATTCGACTTCCATTTTTATTCAATTTACTTTTCTATTAGACTTCCTTTTTTATTTAATTTCCAAGTAGATCGTTAAGGTATAGTGGTTTCTGGATTGAACTTCCATTTTTAATTTTATGCAACTTTCATTTTTATTTTTATTCTACTTCCATTTTAATTCAATTTACTTTCCTATTAAACTTCCTTTTTTATTTAATTTCCAAGTAGATCGTTAAGGTATAGTGGTTTCTAGATTGAACTTCCATTTTTAATTTTATGCAACCTTCAGTTTTATTTTAATTTTATTTCAATTTTTAATCAATTTACTTTTCTATTAAACTTCCCTTTTTATTTAATTTCCAAATAGATCGTTAAGGTACAGTAGTTTTTGGATTGAACTTCCATTTTTAATTTTATGCAACTTTCATTTTTATTTTTTTTCAACTTCCATTTTTATTCAACTTACTTTTCTATTAAACTACCATTTTTATTTAATTTCCAAATAGATCGTTAAGGTATAGTGGTTTTTGTATTGAACTTCCATTTTTAATTTTATGCAACTTTCATTTTTATTTTTATTCAACTTCCAGTTTTATTCAACTTACTTTTTTATTTAATTTCCAAATAGATCGTTAAGGTATAGTGGTTTCTGGATTGAACTTCCATATTTAATTTTCTGCAACTTTCATTTTTATATTTATTCAACTTCCATTTTTAATCAGTTTACTATTCTATTAAACTTCCTTTTTTATTTAATTTCCAAATAGAACAATAAGGTATAGTGCTTTCTGGATTGAACTTCCATTTTTAATTTTATGCAACTTTCATTTTTACTTTTATTCAACTTCTATTTTTATTCAATTTACTTTGCTATTAAACTTCCTTTTTTATTTAATTTCCAAATAGATCGCTAAGGTAAACTGGTTTCAGGATTGAACTTCCATATTTAATTTTCTGCAACTTTCATTTTTATTTTTATTCAACTTCCATTTTTATACACTTTACTTTTCTATTAAACTTTCTTGTTTATTTAATTTCCAAATAGATCGTTAAGGTATAGTGGTTTCTGGGTTGAACATCCATTTTTAATTTTATGCAACTTTCATTTTCATTTTTATTCTACTTCCATTTTAATTCAATTTACTTTTTTATTAAACTTCCTTTTTTATTTAATTTCCAAATAGATCGTTATGGTATAGTGGTTTCTGGAATGAACTTCCATTTTTAATTTTCTGCAACTTCCATTTCTATTTTTATTTAACTTCCTTTTTTATTCAAGTTTCATTTCTACTCAACTTCCTTTTTTATTTAATTTCCAAATAGATCGTTAAGATATAGTGGTTTCTGGATTGAACTTCCATTTTTAATTTTATGCAACTTTCATTTTTGTTTTTATTCGACTTCCATTTTTATTCAATTTACTTTTCTATTAGACTTCCTTTTTTATTTAATTTCCAAGTAGATCGTTAAGGTATAGTGGTTTCTGGATTGAACTTCCATTTTTAATTTTATGCAACTTTCATTTTTATTTTTATTCTACTTCCATTTTAATTCAATTTACTTTCCTATTAAACTTCCTTTTTTATTTAATTTCCAAGTAGATCGTTAAGGTATAGTGGTTTCTAGATTGAACTTCCATTTTTAATTTTATGCAACCTTCAGTTTTATTTTAATTTTATTTCAATTTTTAATCAATTTACTTTTCTATTAAACTTCCCTTTTTATTTAATTTCCAAATAGATCGTTAAGGTACAGTAGTTTTTGGATTGAACTTCCATTTTTAATTTTATGCAACTTTCATTTTTATTTTTTTTCAACTTCCATTTTTATTCAACTTACTTTTCTATTAAACTACCATTTTTATTTAATTTCCAAATAGATCGTTAAGGTATAGTGGTTTTTGTATTGAACTTCCATTTTTAATTTTATGCAACTTTCATTTTTATTTTTATTCAACTTCCAGTTTTATTCAACTTACTTTTTTATTTAATTTCCAAATAGATCGTTAAGGTATAGTGGTTTCTGGATTGAACTTCCATATTTAATTTTCTGCAACTTTCATTTTTATATTTATTCAACTTCCATTTTTAATCAGTTTACTATTCTATTAAACTTCCTTTTTTATTTAATTTCCAAATAGAACATTAAGGTATAGTGCTTTCTGGATTGAACTTCCATTTTTAATTTTATGCAACTTTCATTTTTACTTTTATTCAACTTCTATTTTTATTCAATTTACTTTGCTATTAAACTTCCTTTTTTTATTTAATTTCCAAATAGATCGCTAAGGTAAACTAGTTTCTGGATTGAACTTCCATAATTCATTTTCTGCAACTTTCATTTTTATTTTTATTCAAGTTCCATTTGTATACACTTTACTTTTCTATTAAACTTTCTTGTTTATTTAATTTCCAAATAGATCGTTAAGGTATAGTGGTTTCTGGATTGAACATCCATTTTTAATTTTATGCAACTTTCATTTGTATTTTTATTCAACTTCCATTTTTATTCAGTTTACTATTCTATTAAACTTCCTTTTCTAATTAATTTCCAAATAGATCGTTAAGGTGTAGTGGTTTCTGAATTGAACTTCCATTTTTAATTTTATGCAACTTTCATTTTTATTTTTATTCTACTTCCATTTTTATTCAATTTACTTTCCTATTAATCTTCCTTTTTTATTTAATTTCCAAATAGATCGTTAAGGTATAGCGGTTTCGAGAATGAACTTCCATTTTTAATTTTCTGCGACTTCTATTTGTATTTTTATTTAATTTCAAAATAGATCATTAAGGTATAGTGCTTTTTGGATTGAACTTCCATTTTTAATTTTATGCAACTTTCATTTTTATTTTTATTCAACTTCTATTTTTATTCAATTTACTTTGCTATTAAACTTCCTTTTTTATTTAATTTCCAAATAGATCGCTAAGGTAAACTGGTTTCAGGATTGAACTTCCATATTTAATTTTCTGCAACTTTCATTTTTATTTTTATTCAACTTCCATTTTTATACACTTTACTTTTCTATTAAACTTTCTTGTTTATTTAATTTCCAAATAGATCGTTAAGGTATAGTGGTTTCTGGATTGAACATCCATTTTTAATTTTATGCAACTTTCATTTTCATTTTTATTCTACTTCCATTTTAATTCAATTTACTTATCTATTAAACTTCCTTTTTTATTTAATTTCCAAATAGATCGTTAAGGTATAGTGGTTTCTGGAATGAACTTCCATTTTTAATTTTCTGCAACTTCCATTTCTATTTTTATTTAACTTCCTTTTTTATTCAAGTTTCATTTCTACTCAACTTCCTTTTTTATTTAATTTCCAAATAGATCGTTAAGATATAGTGGTTTCTGGATTGAACTTCCATTTTTAATTTTATGCAACTTTCATTTTTGTTTTTATTCGACTTCCATTTTTATTCAATTTACTTTTCTATTAGACTTCCTTTTTTATTTAATTTCCAAGTAGATCATTAAGGTATAGTGGTTTCTGGATTGAACTTCCATTTTTAATTTTATGCAACTTTCATTTTTATTTTTATTCTACTTCCATTTTAATTCAATTTACTTTCCTATTAAACTTCCTTTTTTATTTAATTTCCAAGTAGATCGTTAAGGTATAGTGGTTTCCGGATTGAACTTCCATTTTTAATTTTACGCAACCTTCAGTTTTATTTTAATTTTACTTCAATTTTTAATCAATTTACTTTTCTACTATACTTCCCTTTTTATTTAATTTCCAAATAGATCGTTAAGGTACAGTGGTTTTTGGATTGAACTTCCATTTTTAATTTTATGCAACTTTCATTTTTATTTTTATTCAACTTCCATTTTTATTCAACTTACTTTTCTATTAAACTACCTTTTTTATTTAATTTCCAAACAGATCGTTAAGGTATAGTGGTTTTTGTATTGAACTTCCATTTTTAATTTTATGCAACTTTCATTTTTATTTTTATTCAACTTCCATTTTTATTCAACTTACTTTTTTATTTAATTTCCAAATAGATCGTTAAGGTATTGTGGTTTCTGGATTGAACTTCCATATTTAATTTTCTGCAACTTTCATTTTTATTTTTATTAAACTTCCATTTTTATTCAGTTTACTTTTCTATTAAACTTCCTTTTTTATTTAATTTCAAAATAGAGCGTTAAGGTATAGTGGTTTCTGGATTGAACTTCCATTTTTAATTTTATGCAACTTTCATCTTTGTTTTTATTCTACTTCCGTTTTTATTCAATTTACTTTCCTATTAAACTTCCTTTTTTATTTGATTTCCAAATAGATCATTAAGGTATAGTGGTTTCTGGAATGAACTTCCATTTTTAATTTTCTGCAACTTCCATTTTTATTTTTATTTAATTTCCATTTTTATTCAAGATTCTTTTCTACTCAACTTCCTTTTCTATTTAATTTCAAAATAGATCATTAAGGTATAGTGCTTTTTGGATTGAACTTCCATTTTCAATTTTATGCAACTTTCATTTTTATTTTTATTCTACTTCCATTTTAATTCAATTTACTTTCCCATTAAACTTCCTTTTTTATTTAATTTCCAAGTAGATCGTTAAGGTATAGTGGTTTCTGAATTGAGCATCCATTTTTAATTTTATGCAACTTTCATTTTTATTTTTATTCAACTTCCATTTTTATTCAACTTACTTTTCTATTCAACTACCTTTTTTATTTAATTTCCAAATAGATCGTTTAAGGTATAGTGGTTTTTGTATTGAACTTCCTTTTTTAATTTTATGCAACTTTCATTTTTGTTTTTATTCAACTTCCATTTTTATTCAATTTACTTTTCTATTAAACTTCCTTTTTTATTTAATTTCCAAATAGATCGTGAAGGTATAGTGGTTTCTGGATTGAACTTCCATATTTAATTTTCAGCAACTTTCATTTTTATATTTATTCAACTTCCATTTTAATTCAGTTTACCTTTCTATTAAACTTCCTTTTTTATTTAATTTCCAAATAGATCGTTAAGGTATAGTGGTTTCTGGAATGAACTTCCATTTTTAATTTTCTGCAACTTCATTTTTATTTTTATGTAACTTCCTTTTTTATTCTAGATTCTTTTCTACTCAACATCATTTTTTATTTAATTTCCAAATAGATCGTTAAGGTATAGTGGTTTTTGGATTGAACTTCCATTTTTAATTTTATGCAACTTTCATTTTTATTTTTATTCAACTTCCATTTTTATTCAATTTACTTTTCTATTAAACTACCTTTTTTATTTAATTTCCAAATAGATCGTTAAGGTATAGTGGTTTTTGTTTTGAACTTCCATTTTTAATTTTATGCAACTTTCATTTTTATTTTTATTCAACTTCCATTTTTATTCCACTTACTTTTTTATTTAATTTCCAAATAGATCGTTAAGGTATAGTGGTTTCTGGATTGAACTTCCATATTTAATTTTCTGCAACTTTCATTTTTATTTTTATTAAACTTCCATTTTTATTCAGTTTACTTTTCTATTAAACTTCCTTTTTTATTTAATTTCAAAATAGAGCCCTAAGGTATAGTGGTTTCTGGATTGAACTTCCATTTTTAATTTTATGCAACTTTCATTTTTATTTTTATTCTACTTCCATTTTTTTTCAATTTACTTTTCTATTAAATTACCTTTTTTATTTAATTTCCAAATAGATAGTTAAGGTATAGTGGTTTTTGTTTTGAACTTCCATTTTTAATTTTATGCAACATTCATTTTTATTTTTATTCAACTTCCATTTTTATTCAACTTACTTTTTTATTTAATTTCCAAATAGATCGTTAAGGTATAGTGGTTTCTGGATTGAACTTCCATATTTAATTTTCTGCAACTTTCATTTTTATATTTATTCAACTTCCATTTTAATTCAGTTTACTTTTCTATTAAACTTCCTTTTTTATTTAATTTCCAAATAGATCGTTAAGGTATAGTGGTTTCTGGAATGAACTTCCATTTTTAATTTTCTGTAACTTCCATTTCTATTTTTATTTAACTTCCTTTTTTATTCAAGTTTCTTTTCTACTCAACTTCCTTTTTTATTTAATTTCCAAATAGATCGTTAAGATATAGAGGTTTTTGGATTGTACTTCCATTTTTAATTTTATGCAACTTTCATTTTTATTTTTATTCGACTTCCATTTTTATTCAATTTACTTTTCTATTAGACTTCCTTTTTTATTTAATTTCCAAGTAGATCGTTAAGGTGTAGTGGTTTCTGGATTGAACTTCCATTTTTAATTTTATGCAACTTTCATTTTTATTTTTATTCTACTTCCCTTTTAATTCAATTTACTTTCCTATTAGACTTCCTTTTTTATTTAATTTCCAAGTAGATCGTTAAGGTATAGTGGTTTCTGGATTGAACTTCCATTTTTAATTTTATGCAACTTTCATTTTTACTTTAATTTTACTTCAATTTTTAATCAATTTACTTTTCTATTAAACTTACTTTTTTATTTAATTTCCAAATAGATCGTTAAGGTACAGTGGTTTTTGGATTGAACTTCCATTTTTAATTTTATGCAACTTTCATTTTTATTTTTATTCAACTTCGATTTTTATTCAACTTACTTTTCTATTAAACTACCTTTTTTATTTAATTTCCAAATAGATCGTTAAGGTATAGTGGTTTTTGTATTGAACTTCCATTTTTAATTTTATGCAACTTTCATTTATATTTTTTTTCAACTTCCATTTTTATTCAATTTACTTTTCTATTAAACTTCCTTTTTTATTTAATTTCCAAATGGATCGTCAAGGTATAGTGGTTTCTGGATTGAACTTCCATATTTAATTTTCTGCAACTTTCATTTTTATATTTATTCAACTTCCATTTTTATTCTGTTTACTTTTCTATTAAACTTCCTTTTTTATTTAATTTCCAAATAGATCCTTAAGGTATAGTGATTTTTGGATTGAACTTCCATTTTTAATTTTATGCAACTTTCATTTTTATTTTTGTTCAACTTCCATTTTTATTCAATTTACTTTTCTATTAAACTACCTTTTTTATTTCATTTCCAAATAGATCGTTAAGGTATAGTGGTTTTTGTATTGAACTTCCATTTTTAATTTTATGCAACTTTCATTTTTATTTTTATTCAACTTCCATTTTTATTCAATTTACTATTCTATTAAACTTAGTTTTTTATTTAATTTCCAAATAGATCGTTAAGGTATAGTGGTTTCTGGATTGAACTTCCGTATTTAATTTTCTGCAACTTTCATTTTTATTTTTATTCAACTTCCATTTTTATTCAGTTTACTTTTCTATTAAACTTCCTTTTCTATTTAATTTCCAAATAGATCGTTAAGGTATATTGGTTTCTGAATTGAACTTCCATTTTTAATTTTATGCAACTTTCATTTTTATTTTTATTCTACTTCTATTTTTATTCAATTTACTTTCCTGTTAATCTTCCTTTTTTATTTAATTTCCAAATAGATCGTTAAGGTATAGTGGTTTCTGGAATGAACTTCCATTTTTAATTTTCTGCGACTTCTATTTTTATTTTTATTTAATTTCAAAATAGATCATTAAGGTATAGTGCTTTTTGGATTGAACTTCCATTTTTAATTTTATGCAACTTTCATTTTTATTTTTATTCAACTTCTATTTTTATTCAATTTACTTTGTTATTAAACTTCCTTTTTTATTTAATTTCCAAATAGATCGCTAAGGTAAACTGGTTTCAGGATTGAACTTCCATATTTAATTTTCTTCAACTTTCATTTTTATTTTTGTTCAACTTCCATTTTTATACACTTTACTTTTCTATTAAACTTTCTTGTTTATTTAATTTCCAAATAGATCGTTAAGGTATAGTGGTTTCTGGATTGAACATCCATTTTTAATTTTATGCAACTTTCATTTTTATTTTTATTCTACTTCTATTTTAATTCAATTTACTTTTCTATTAAACTTTCTTTTTTATTTAATTTCCAAATAGATCGTTAAGGTATAGTGGTTTTGTAACGCCCTCAAAAATAACATTAAACACATCAAATAAGACATGCGTTGACGTATAAACACATCCACCTTCTATTATTCAATAGCGTCTCATTACATAAGTATTACATGTTAACATCATAACAAAATGCCCTACGGGCTTACAGCTTTCCAAGTTAACACTTGGTTACAACAAAGAGTACTAACTCGATACACATTAAGCCCTTGGCTTGAAGTTACATATAATACATCAAAAGTAAAACAACAAAACTATGCCCGCCACTAGCCTCCCAGCTATGTCCTTGGAGGTGGCATGCTTCCTGTACCTGAAAATGATGTTCCCATATAGGGTGAGCCACAGCCCAGTAGAAATACACTAAACCAACCATGGACAATGACTAAAACATTAGCAATTGATAGTTGGTCAACACTGATACAATCACATAAATTACATATTTATGTCAACGACTTACCAGTCCCATTTACTTTTCATTTTCCCTTTTCAACAGATAAGCATGCTAGCTCTATCATCATTTCCACAGATATGTATAAAAACTATATCTCACATTCAGATAAGCATAAAAGCTATATCCACATTCTCAACAGATATGTATATCAACAATATCCACAGATAAGCATACAAGCTATATCCACACTTCACAAAGATAAGCATATGAGCTCTATCTTCGCTTCTCTAGACAAGCATATGAGCTCTGTCTACGGAGTTCATCCCCTATCTCCTCCCAATACCTATCCGGTTTAGAGGTACATCCCCTATCTTCCCCTAAACCGCGGAGTACATCCCCTATCTCCTCCTCTACACATAACGTATACGAACACAAAGGTTCTATATACAATCACACAATACATATAATTAATGTATTCTATCAACCGTCAAGTTCCATGACACATTTCATTGATTAGTTTCAGTTTACTTAATCATCAAGCATTGTCTACAACAATCACGACTATCCTCCACCGATAGCCCAAAGCAGTTATTTCTAAACAGAAAATAAATGCACAAATGGATATTCAATCAACATTTCATTCCTCATTTCTCACAATTAATTATCTCAATTAATTAAACAATGTAATTAGGCCATTTTCCATAATTACCATTTCAACCCTTAGGTCCCATTTTCATCAATGATTCAACATCAATTCCATTCTTCTATGCCAAACATGCATCTAGGTTTGTTATCAATAAAACCCCAACTTTTGTAAAATTACACAAAAGTCCCAATCTTTCACAAAATTACCAAACCAAGCCCAACATCTCAAAATACCAAAATTTAAAGACAAAACCCATAGAGAGGAGTAGGATATCCCTACCTCAAATTCGGAGTCCCAAAGGAGAAGACGACAAAACTCAACGTGCTCCAAAACCCGAGATTTTCAGATTAATATGAAGCCCTCGACGATCAACAACTTTTTTGTAAAGGCCAAAGGTGAGTAAATCACTCCTACTAGATCAAAACCTAGAGAGAAGGTAGAGTCTAGAGTGAGAGGCTCAACAATGGTGATTTTGGAAAAGTAAGAGAGAGAAGAGAAAGTGAAAAAGTGATTTAAAAAGTCACAACTTCGAAACTTAAACCCAGTCTTCCGCTCGAGCGTAAAACACCCCGCTCGAGCGGCCACTCACAGATTTCCGCTCGAGCGGCCAACCTTCCGCTCGAGCGCAGAATGCACTCGCCCAGCACTTTCGCAGAACCAGGCCTCCGCTCGAGCTCCCAACTCCCCGCTCGAGCGGCACTCACACAACCCCGCTCGAGCGGACAATCCCACGCTTGAGCGTACAACACTGCACAGGAAATACTGGATGGGTGTATTCCCCGCTCGAGCGCCAACACCTCCGCTCGAGCGGACAGGCCAAAAATCTGGGCAACTAGTTTTGGTTTCTAAACTCAACCAACCTGAAACAAATCCGCCCAACACATCCTATAACTCAAATACGAAGTAAAAGGATGTAAACACAATAATAACCAACTACCAACATCCACGGACACATGTCCGGATCACGGTATAACAAGGGTAAACCCGGGATCGCTATAGGTTTCTGGAATGAACTTCCATTTTTAATTTTCTGCAACTTCCATTTCTATTTTTATTTAACTTCTTTTTTTATTCAAGTTTCATTTCTAATCAACTTCCTTTTTTATTTAATTTCCACATAGATCGTTAAGATATAGTGGTTTCTGGATTGAACTTCCATTTTTAATTTTATGCAACTTTCATTTTTGTTTTTATTCGACTTCCATTTTTATTCAATTTACTTTTCTATTGGACTTCCTTTTTTATTTAATTTCCAAGTAGATCATTAAGGTATAGTGGTTTCTGGATTGAACTTTCATTTTTATTTTTATTCTACTCCCATTTTAATTCAATTTACTTTCCTATTAAACTTCCTTTTTTATTTAATTTCCAAGTAGATCGTTAAGGTATAGTGGTTTCTGGATTGAACTTCCATTTTTAATTTTACGAAACCTTCAGTTTTATTTTAATTTCTGGAATGAACTTCCATTTTGAATTTTCTGTAACTTCCATTTTTATTTTTATTTAATTTCCTTTTTTATTCAAGATTCTTTTCTACTCAACTTCCTTTTCTATTTAATTTCAAAATAGATCATTAAGGTATAGTGCTTTTTGGATTGAACTACCATTTTCAATTTTATGCAACTTTCATTTTTATTTTTATTCTACTTCCATTTTAATTGAATTTACTTTCCCATTAAACTTCCTTTTTTATTAAATTTCCAAGTAGATCGTTAAGGTATAGTGGTTTCTGGATTGAACATCCATTTTTAATTTTATGCAACTTTCATTTTTATTTTTATTCGACTTCCATTTTTATTCAACTTACTTTTCTATTAAACTACCTTTTTTATTTAATTTCCAAATAGATCGTGAAGGTATAGTGGTTTCTGGATTGAACTTCCATATTTAATTTTCTGCAACTTTCATTTTTATATTTATTCAACTTCCTTTTTAATTCAGTTTACCTTTCTATTAAACTTCCTTTTTTATTTAATTTCCAAATAGATCGTTAAGGTATAGTGGTTTCTGGAAGGAACTTCCATTTTTAATTTTCTGCAACTTCATTTTTATTTTTAGGTAACTTCCTTTTTTATTCTAGATTCTTTTCTACTCAACTTCATTTTTTATTTAATTTCCAAATAGATCGTTAAGGTATAGTGGTTTTTGGATTGAACTTCCATTTTTAATTTTATGCAACTTTCATTTTTATTTTTATTCAACTTCCATTTTTATTCAATTTACTTTTCTATTAAACTACCTTTTTTATTTAATTTCCAAATAGATCACTAAGGTATAGTGGTTTCTGGATTGAACTTTCATTTTTAATTTTATGCAACTTTCATTTTTATTTTTATTCAACTTCCATTTTTATTCAGTTTACTTTTCTATTAAACTTCCTTTTTTATTTAATTTCAAAATAAAGCCCTAAGGTATAGTGGTTTCTGGATTGAACTTCCATTTTTAATTTTATGCAACTTTCATTTTTATTTTTATTCTACTTCCATTTTTTTTCAATTTACTTTTCTATTAAACTACCTTTTTTATTTAATTTCCAAATAGATCGTTAAGGTATAGTGGTTTTTGTTTTGAACTTCCATTTTTAATTTTATGCAACTTTCATTTTTATTTTTATTCAACTTCCATTTTTATTCAACTTACTTTTTTATTTAATTTCCAAATAGATCGTTAAGGTATAGTGGTTTCTGGATTGAACTTCCATATTTAATTTTCTGCAACTTTCATTTTTATATTTATTCAACTTCCATTTTAATTCAGTTTACTTTTCTATTAAACTTCCTTTTCTATTTAATTTCCAAATAGATCGTTAAGGTATAGTGGTTTCTGAATTGAACTTCCATTTTTAATTTTATGCAACTTTCATTTTTATTTTTATTCTACTTCCATTTTTATTCAATTTACTTTCCTATTAATCTTCCTTTTTTATTTAATTTCCAAATAGATCGTTAAGGTATAGTGGTTTCTGGAATGAACTTCCATTTTTAATTTTCTGCAACTTCATTTTTATTTTTATGTAACTTACTTTTTTATTCTAGATTCTTTTCTACTCAACTTCATTTTTTATTTAATTTCCAAATAGATCGTTAAGGTATAGTTGTTTTTGGATTGAACTTCCATTTTTAATTTTATGCAACTTTCATTTTTATTTTTATTCAACTTCCATTTTTATTCAATTTACTTTTCTATTAAACTACCTTTTTTATTTAATTTCCAAATAGATCGTTAAGGTATAGTGGTTTTTGTTTTGAACTTCCATTTTTAATTTTATGCAACTTTCATTTTTATTTTTATTCAACTTCCATTTTTATTTTTATTCAACTTCCATTTTTATTCAACTTACTTTTTTATTTAATTTCCAAATAGGTCGTTAAGGTATAGTGGTTTCTGGATTAAACTTCCATATTTAATTTTCTGCAACTTTCATTTTTATTTTTATTAAACTTCCATTTTTATTCAGTTTACTTTTCTATTAAACTTGTTTTTTTATTTAATTTCAAAATACAGCCCTAAGGTATAGTGGTTTCTGGATTGAACTTCCATTTTTAATTTTATGCAACTTTCATTTTTTTTTTTATTCTACTTCCATTTTTATTCAATTTACTTTCCAATTAATCTTCCTTTTTTTTTTAATTTCCAGATAAATCGTTAAGGTAAAGTGGTTTCTGGATTGAACTTCCATTTTTAATTTTATGCAACTTTCATTTTTGTTTTTATTCTACTTCCATTTTTATTCAATTTACTTTCCTATTAAACTTCGTTTTTATTTAATTTCCAAATAGATCATTAAGGTATAGTGGTTTCTGGAATGAACTTCCATTTTTAATTTTCCGCAACTTCCATTTTTATTTTTATTTAATTTCCTTTTTTATTCAAGAATCTTTTCTGCTCAACTTCCTTTTTTATTTAATTTCAAAATAGATCATTAAGGTATAGTGCTTTTTGGATTGAACTTCCATTTTTAATTTTATGCAACTTCCATTTTTATTTTTATTCAACTTCCATTTTTATTCAATTTACTTTTCTATTAAACTTTCTTTTTTATTTAATTTCCAAATAGATCGTTAAGGTATAGTGGTTTCTGGATTGAATTTCCATATTTAATTTTCTGCAACTTTCATTTTTATATTTATTCTACTTCGATTTTAATTCAATTTACTTTCCTAATAAACTTTCTTTTTATTTTTAATTTCCAAGTAGATCGTAAAGGTATAGTGGTTTCTGGATTGAACTTCCATTTTTAATTTTATGCAACTTTCATTTCTATTTTTATTCAACTTCCATTTTTATTCAATTTATTTTTCTATTAAACTTCCTTTTTTATTTAATTTCCAAATAGATCGTTAAGGTATAGTGGTTTCTGGATTGAACTTCCATTTTTAATTTTATGCAACTTTCATTTTTATTTTTATTCTACTTCCATTTTAATTCAATTTACTTTCCTATTAAACTTCCTTTTTTATTTAATTTCCAAGTAGATCGTTAAGGTATAGTGGTTTCTGGATTGAACTTCCATTTTTCATTTTATGCAACTTTCATTTATATTTCAATTTTACTTCAATTTTTAATCAATTTACTTTTCTATTAAACTTTATTTTTTATTTAATTTCCAAATAGGTCGTTAAGGTATAGTGGTTTCTGAATTGAACTTCCAATTTTAGTTTTATGCAACTTTCATTTTTATTTTTATTCAACTTCCATTTTTATTCAATTTACTTTTCTATTAAACTTGATTTTTTATTTAATTTCCAAATAGATCGTTAAGGTATAGTGGTTTCTGGATTGAACTTCCATTTTTAATTTTATGCAACTTTCATTTTTGTTTTTATTCTACTTCCATTTTTATTCAATTTACTTTCCTATTAAACTTCCTTTTTTATTTAATTTCCAAATAGATCATTAAGGTATACTGGTTTTTGGAATGAACTTCCATTTTTAATTTTCTGCAACTTCCATTTTTATTTTTATTTATTTTCCTTTTTTATTCAAGATTCTTTTCTACTCAACTTCCTTTTTTATTTAATTTCAAAATAAATCATTAAGGTATAGTGCTTTTTGGATTGAACTTCCATTTTTAATTTTATGCAACTTTCATTTTTATTTTTATTCAACTTCTATTTTTATTCAATTTACTTTGCTATTAAACTTCCTTTTTTATTTAATTTCCAAATAGATCGCTAAGGTAAACTAGTTTCTGGATTGAACTTCCATATTTAATTTTCTGCAACTTTCATTTTTATTTTTATTCAAGTTCCATTTTTATACACTTTACTTTTCTATTAAACTTTCTTGTTTATTTAATTTCCAAATAGATCGTTAAGGTATAGTGGTTTCTGGATTGAACATCCATTTTTAATTTTATGCAACTTTCATTTTCATTTTTATTCTACTTCCATTTTAATTCAATTTACTTTCCTATTAAACTTCCATTTTATTTAATTTCCAAATAGATCGCTAAGGTATAGTGGTTTCTGGATTGAACTTCCATTTTTAATTTTATGCAACTTTCATTTTTATTTTTATTAAACTTCCATTTTTATTCAGTTTACTTTTGTATTAAACTTCCTTTTTTATTTAATTTCAAAATAGAGCGTTAAGGTATAGTGGTTTCTGGATTGAACTTTCATTTTTAATTTTATGCAACTTTCATTTTTATTTTTATTTTACTTCAATTTTTAATCAATTTACTTTTCTACTAAACTTACTTTTTTATTTAATTTCCAAATGGATGGTAAAGGTATAGTGGTTTTTGTATTGAACTTCCATTTTAAATTTTATGGAACTTTCGTTTTTATTTTTATTCAACTTCCATTTTAATTCAATTTACTTACCTATTAAACTTCCTTTTTTATTTAATTTCAAATTAGATCGTGAAGGTATAGTGGTTTCTGGATTGAACTTTCATATTTAATTTTCTGCAACTTTCATTTTTATATTTATTCAACTTCCATTTTTAATCAGTTTACTTTCTATTAAACTTTCTTTTTTATTTAATTTCCAAATAGATCATTAAGGTATAGTGATTTTTGGATTGAAGTTCCATTTTTAATTTTCTGCGACTTCCATTTTTATTTTTATTTAATTTCCTTTTTTATTCAAGATTCTTTTCTACTCAACTTCCTTTTTTATTTAATTTCCAATAGATCGTTAAGGTATAGTGCTTTTTCGATTGAACTTCCATTTTTAATTTTATGCAACTTTCATTTTTATTTTTATTCAACTTCCATTTTTATTCAATTTACTTTGCTATTAAACTTCCTTTTTAATTTAATTTCCAAATAGATCGCTAAGGTAAAGTGGTTTCTGGATTGAACTTCCATATTTAATTTTCTGCAACTTTCATTTTTATTTTTATTCAACTTCCTTTTTATTCAATTTACTTTTCTATTAGACTTCCTTTTTTATTTAATTTCCAAGTAGATCGTTAAGGTATAGTGGTTTCTGGATTGAACTTCCATTTTTAATTTTATGCAACATTCATTTTTATTTTTATTCAACTTCGATTTTTATTCAACTTACTTTTCTATTAAACTACCTTTTTTATTTAATTTCCAAATAGATCGTTAAGGTATAGTGGTTTTTGTATTGAACTTCCATTTTTAATTTTATGCAACTTTCATTTATATTTTTTTCAACTTCCATTTTTATTCAATTTACTTTTCTATTAAACTTCCTTTTTTATTTAATTTCCAAATAGATCGTTAAGGTATAGTAGTTTCTGGATTGAACTTCCATATTTAATTTTCTGCAACATTCATTTTTATATTTAATCAACTTCCATTTTTATTCAGTTTACTTTTCTATTAAACTACCTTTTTTATTTAATTTCCAAATAGATCATTAAGGTATAGTGATTTTTGGATTGAACTTTCATTTTTAATTTTATGCAACTTTCATTTTTATTTTTATTCAACTTCCATTTTTATTCAATTTACTTTTCTATTAAACTACCTTTTTTATTTAATTTCCAAATAGATCGTTAAGGTATAGTGGTTTTTGTATTGAACTTCCATTTTTAATTTTATGCAACTTTCATTTTTATTTTTATTCTACTACCATTTTAATTCAATTTACTTTCCTATTAAACTTCCTTTTTTATTTAATTTCCAATTAGATCGTTAAGGTATAGTGTTTTCTGGATTGAACTTCCATTTTTGATTTTACGCAACCTTCAGTTTTATTTTAATTTTAGTTCAATTTTTAATCAATTTACTTTTCTATTAAACTTCCTTTTTTATTTAATTTCCAAATAGATCGTTACGGTACAGTGGTTTTTGGATTGAACTTCCATTTTTAATTTTATGCAACTTTCATTTTTATTTTTATTCAACTTCCATTTTTATTCAACTTACTTTTCAATTAAACTACCTTTTTTATTTAATTTCCAAATAGATCGTTAAGGTATAGTGGTTTTTGTATTAAACTTCCATTTTTAATTTTATGCTACTTTCATTTATATTTTTATTCAACTTCCATTTTTATTCAATTTACTTTTCTATTAAACTTCCTTTTTTATTTAATTTCCAAATAGATCGTTAAGGTATAGTGGTTTCTGGATTGAACTTCCATATTTAATTTTCTGCAACATTCATTTTTATATTTATTCAACTTCCATTTTTATTCAGTTTACTATTCTATTAAACTTCCGTTTTTTTTTTAATTTACAAATAGATCATTAAGGTATAGTGATTTTTGGATTGAACTTCCATTTTTAATTTT
Organism: Camellia sinensis; assembly: GCF_055761805.1. Classification (NCBI taxonomy): domain Eukaryota; kingdom Viridiplantae; phylum Streptophyta; class Magnoliopsida; order Ericales; family Theaceae; genus Camellia; species Camellia sinensis. The sequence goes on along the minus strand of NW_028128987.1, from coordinate 40,299,789 downwards.
ATGCAACTTTCATTTTTATTTTTATTCAACTTCCATTTTTATTCAATTTACTTTTCAATTAAACAACCTTTTTAATTTAATTTCCAAATAGATCGTTAAGGTATAGTGGTTTTGGTATTGAACTTCCATTTTTAATTTTATGCAACTTTCATTTTTATTTTTATACAACTTCCATTTTTATTCAATTTACTTTTCTATTAAACTTACTTTTTTATTTAATTTCCAAATAGACCGTTAAGGTATAGTGGTTTCTGGATTGAACTTCCATATTTAATTTTCTGCAACTTTCATTTTTATTTTCATTCAACTTCCATTTTTAGTCAGTTTACTTTTCTATTAAACTTCCATTTCTATTTAATTTCCAAATAGATCGTTAAGGTATAGTGGTTTCTGGATTGAACTTCCATTTTTAATTTTATGCAACTTTCATTTTTATTTTTATTCTACTTCCATTTTTAATCAATTTACTTTTCTATTAAACTTCCTTTTTTATTTAATTTTCAAATAGATCATTAAGATATAGTGCTTTCTGGAATGAACTTCCATTTTTAATTTTCTGCAACTTCCATTTTTGTTTTTATTTAACTTCCTTTTTTATTCACGTTTCTTTTCTACTCAACTTCCTTTTTTATTTAATTTCCATATAGATCGTTAAGGTATATTGGTTTTTGTATTGAACTTCCATTTTTAATTTTATGCATCTTTCATTTTTATTTTTATTCAACTTCCATTTTTATTCAGTTTAGTTTTCTATTAAACTTACTTTTTTATTTAATTTAAAAATAGATCGTTAAGGTATAGTGGTTTCTGGATTGAACTTCCATATTTAATTTTCAGCAACTTTCATTTTTATTTTTATTCAACTTCCATTTTTATTCAGTTTACTTTCCTATTAAACTTCCTTTTTTATTTAATTTCCAAATAGATCGTTAAGGTATAGTGGTTTTTGGATTGAACTTCCATTTTTAATTTTATGCAACTTTCATTTTTATTTTTATTCAACTTCCATTTTTATTCAATTTACTTTTCTATTAAACTACATTTTTTATTTAATTTCCAAATAGATCGTTAAGGTATAGTGGTTTTTGTATTGAACTTCCATTTTTAATTTTATGCAACTTTAATTTTTATTTTTATTTAACTTCCTTTTTATTTCAAGTTTCTTTTCAACTCAACATCCTTTTTTATTTAATTTCGAAATAGATCGTTAAGGTATAGTGGTTTTTGGATTGAACTTCCATTTTTAATTTTATGCAACTTTCATTTTTATTTTTATTCAACTTCCATTTTTATTCAATTTACTTTTCTATTAAACTTCCTTTTTTATTTTATTTCCAAATAGATCGTTAAGGTATAGTGGTTTCTGGATTGAACTTCCATATTTAATTTTCTGCAACTTTCATTTTTATTTTTGTTCAACTTCCATTTTAATTCACTTTACTTTCTTATTAAACTTCCATTTTTAATTTTATGCAACTTTCATTTTTATTTTTATTCTACTTCCATTTTTAATCAATTTACTTTTCTATTAAACTTCCTTTTTTATTTAATTTCCAAATAGATCATTAAGATATAGTGGTTTCTGGAATGAACTTCCATTTTTAATTTTCTGCAACTTCCATTTTTGTTTTTATTTAACTTCCTTTTTTATTCACGTTTCTTTTCTACTCAACTTCCTTTTTTATTTAATTTCCATATAGATCGTTAAGGTATATTGGTTTTTGTATTGAACTTCCATTTTTAATTTTATGCAACTTTCATTTTTATTTTTATTCAACTTCCATTTTTATTCAGTTTACTTTTCTATTAAACTTACTTTTTTATTTAATTTCCAAATAGATCGTTAAGGTATATAGTGGTTTCTGGATTGAACTTCCATATTTAATTTTCAGCAACTTTCATTTTTATTTTTATTCAACTTCCATTTTTATTCAGTTTACTTTCCTATTAAACTTCCTTTTTTATTTAATTTCCAAATAGATCGTTAAGGTATAGTGATTTTTCGATTGAACTTCCATTTTTATTTTTATGCAACTTTCATTTTTATTTTTATTCAACTTCCATTTTTATTCAATTTACTTTTCTATTAAACTACATTTTTTATTTTATTTCCAAATAGATCGTTAAGGTATAGTGGTTTTTGTATTGAACTTCCATTTTTAATTTTATGCAACTTTCATTTTTATTTTTATTTAACTTCCTTTTTTATTGAAGTTTCTTTTCAACTCAACATCCTTTTTTATTTAATTTCCAAATAGATCGTTAAGGTATAGTGGTTTTTGGATTGAACTTCCATTTTTAATTTTATGCAATTTTCATTTTTATTTTTATTCATCTTCCTTTTTTATTAAATTTCCAAATAAATCGTTAAGGTATATTGGTTTTTGGATTGAACTTCCATTTTTAATTTTATGCAACTTTCATTTTTATTTTTATTCAACTTCCATTTTTATTCAATTTACTTTTCTATTAAACTTCCTTTTTAATTTTATTTCCAAATAGATCGTTAAGGTATAGTGGTTTCTGGATTGAACTTCCATATTTAATTTTCTGCAACTTTCATTTTTATTTTTATTCAACTTCCATTTTAATTCAATTTACTTTCCTATTAAACTTCCTTTTTTATTTAATTTCCAAATAGATCGTTAAGGTATAGTGGTTTCTGGATAGAACTTCCATTTTTAATTTTATGCAACTTTCATTTTTATTTTTATTCTACTTCCATTTTTAATCAATTTACTTTTCTATTAAACTTCCTTTTTTATTTAATTTCCAAATAGATCATTAAGATATAGTGGTTTCTGGAATGAACTTCCGTTTTTAATTTTCTGCAACTTCCATTTTTGTTTTTATTTAACTTCCTTTTTTATTCACGTTTCTTTTCTACTCATCTTCCTTTTTTATTTAATTTCCATATAGATCGTTAAGGTATATTGGTTTTTGTATTGAACTTCCATTTTTAATTTTATGCAACATTCATTTTTATTTTTATTCAACTTCCATTTTTATTCAGTTTACTTTTCTATTAAACTTACTTTTTTATTTAATTTCCAAATAGATCGTTAAGGTATAGTGGTTTCTGGATTGAACTTCCATATTTAATTTTCAGCTACTTTCATTTTTATTTTTATTCAACTTCCATTTTTATTCAGTTTACTTTCCTATTAAACTTCCTTTTTTATTTAATTTCCAAATAGATCGTTAAGGTATAGTGGTTTTTGGATTGAACATCCATTTTTAATTTTATGCAACTTTCATTTTTATTTTTATTCAACTTCCATTTTTATTCAATTTACTTTTCTATTAAACTACATTTTTTATTTAATTTCCAAATAGATCGTTAAGGTATAGTGGTCTTTGTATTGAACTTCCATTTTTAATTTTATGCAACTTTCATTTTTATTTTTATTCCACTTCATTTTTATTCAATTTACTTTTCTATTAAACTTCCTTTTTTATTTAATTTCCAAATAAATCGTTAAGGTACAGTGGTTTCTGGATTGAACTTCCATATTTAATTTTCTGCAACTTTCATTTTAATTTTTATTCAACTTCCTTTTATATTTAATTTCCAAATAGATCATTAAGGTATAGTGATTTTTGGATTGAACCTCCATTTTTAATTTTATGCGACTTTCATTTTAATTTTTATTCAACTTCCATTTTTATTCGATTTACTTTTCTATTAAACTACCTTTTTTATTTAATTTCCAAATAGATCGTTAAGGTATAGTGGTTTTTGGATTGAACTTCCATTTTTAATTTTATGCAATTTTCATTTTTATTTTTATTCATCTTCCTTTTTTATTAAATTTCCAAATAAATCGTTAAGGTATATTGGTTTTTGGATTGAATTTCCATTTTTAATTTTATGCAACTTTCATTTTTATTTTTATTCAACTTCCATTTTTATTCAATTTACTTTTCTATTAAACTTCCTTTTTTATTTTATTTCCAAATAGATCGTTATGGTATAGTGGTTTCTGGATTGAACTTCCATATTTAATTTTCTGCAACTTTCATTTTTATTTTTATTCAACTTCCATTTTAATTCACTTTACTTTCCTATTAAACTTCCTTTTTTATTTAATTTCCAAATAGATCGTTAAGGTATAGTGGTTTCTGGATAGAACTTCCATTTTTAATTTTATGCAACTTTCATTTTTATTTTTATTCTACTTCCATTTTTAATCAATTTACTTTTCTATTAAACTTCCTTTTTTATTTAATTTCCAAATAGATCATTAAGATATAGTGGTTTCTGGAATGAACTTCCATTTTTAATTTTCTGCAACTTCCATTTTTGTTTTTATTTAACTTCCTTTTTTATTCACGTTTCTTTTCTACTCAACTTCCTTTTTTATTTAATTTCCATATAGATCGTGAAGGTATATTGGTTTTTGTATTGAACTTCCATTTTTAATTTTATGCAACTTTCATTTTTATTTTTATTCAACTTCCATTTTTATTCAGTTTACTTTTCTATTAAACTTACTTTTTTATTTAATTTCCAAATAGATCGTTAAGGTATATAGTGGTTTCTGGATTGAACTTCCATATTTAATTTTCAGCAACTTTCATTTTTATTTTTATTCAACTTCCATTTTTATTCAGTTTACTTTCCTATTAAACTTCCTTTTTTATTTAATTTCCAAATAGATCGTTAAGGTATAGTGATTTTTCGATTGAACTTCCATTTTTATTTTTATGCAACTTTCATTTTTATTTTTATTCAACTTCCATTTTTATTCAATTTACTTTTCTATTAAACTACATTTTTTATTTTATTTCCAAATAGATCGTTAAGGTATAGTGGTTTTTGTATTGAACTTCCATTTTTAATTTTATGCAACTTTCATTTTTATTTTTATTTAACTTCCTTTTTTATTGAAGTTTCTTTTCAACTCAACATCCTTTTTTATTTAATTTCCAAATAGATCGTTAAGGTATAGTGGTTTTTGGATTGAACTTCCATTTTTAATTTTATGCAATTTTCATTTTTATTTTTATTCATCTTCCTTTTTTATTAAATTTCCAAATAAATCGTTAAGGTATATTGGTTTTTGGATTGAACTTCCATTTTTAATTTTATGCAACTTTCATTTTTATTTTTATTCAACTTCCATTTTTATTCAATTTACTTTTCTATTAAACTTCCTTTTTAATTTTATTTCCAAATAGATCGTTAAGGTATAGTGGTTTCTGGATTGAACTTCCATATTTAATTTTCTGCAACTTTCATTTTTATTTTTATTCAACTTCCATTTTAATTCAATTTACTTTCCTATTAAACTTCCTTTTTTATTTAATTTCCAAATAGATCGTTAAGGTATAGTGGTTTCTGGATAGAACTTCCATTTTTAATTTTATGCAACTTTCATTTTTATTTTTATTCTACTTCCATTTTTAATCAATTTACTTTTCTATTAAACTTCCTTTTTTATTTAATTTCCAAATAGATCATTAAGATATAGTGGTTTCTGGAATGAACTTCCGTTTTTAATTTTCTGCAACTTCCATTTTTGTTTTTATTTAACATCCTTTTTTATTCACGTTTCTTTTCTACTCAACTTCCTTTTTTATTTAATTTCCATATAGATCGGTAAGGTATATTGGTTTTTGTATTGAACTTCCATTTTTAATTTTATGCAACATTCATTTTTATTTTTATTCAACTTCCATTTTTATTCAGTTTACTTTTCTATTAAACTTACTTTTTTATTTAATTTCCAAATAGATCGTTAAGGTATAGTGGTTTCTGGATTGAACTTCCATTTTTAATTTTATGCAACTTTCATTTTTATTTTTATTCAACTTCCATTTTTATTCAGTTTACTTTCCTATTAAACTTCCTTTTTTATTTAATTTCCAAATAGATCGTTAAGGTATAGTGGTTTTTGGATTGAACTTCCATTTTTAATTTTATGCAACTTTCATTTTTATTTTTATTCAACTTCCATTTTTATTCAATTTACTTTTCTATTAAACTACATTTTTTATTTAATTTCCAAATAGATCGTTAAGGTATAGTGGTTTTTGTATTGAACTTCCATTTTTAATTTTATGCAACTTTCATTTTTATTTTTATTCCACTTCCATTTTTATTCAATTTACTTTTCTATTAAACTTCCTTTTTTATTTAATTTCCAAATAAATCGTTAAGGTATAGTGGTTTCTGGATTGAACTTCCATATTTAATTTTCTGCAACTTTCATTTTAATTTTTATTCAACTTCCTTTTATATTTAATTTCCAAATAGATCATTAAGGTATAGTGATTTTTGGATTGAACCTCCATTTTTAATTTTATGCGACTTTCATTTTAATTTTTATTCAACTTCCATTTTTATTCGATTTACTTTTCGATTAAACTACCTTTTTTATTTAATTTCCAAATAGATCGTTAAAGTATAGTGGTTTTTGTATTGAACTTCCATTTTTATTTTTATGCAACTTTCATTTTTATTTTTATTCAACTTCCATTTTTATTCAATTTACTTTTCTATTAAACTTATTTTTTTATTTAATTTCCAAATAGATCGTTAAGTTAAGTGGTTTCTGGATTGAACTCCCATTTTTAATTTTATGCAACTTTCATTTTTATTTTTATTCTACTTCCATTTTAATTCAATTTACTTTCCTATTAAACTTCCTTTTTCATTTAATTTCCAAGTAGATCGTTAAGGTATAGTGGTTTCTGGATTCAACATCCATTTTTAATTTTACGCAGCTTTCATTTTTATTTTTATTTTACTTAAATTTTTAATCAATTTACTTTTCTATTAAACTTCCTTTTTTATTTAATTTCCAAATGGATCGTTAAGGTATAGTGGTTTTTGGATTGAACTTCCATTTTTAATTTTATGCAACTTTCATTTTTATTTTTATTCAACTTCCATTTTGATTCAATTTACTTTTCAATTAAACTACCTTTTTTTATTTAATTTCCAAATAGATCGTTAAGGTATAGTGGTTTTTGGATTGAACTTCCATTTTTAATTTTATGCAACTTTCATTTTTATTTTTATTGAACTTTCATTTTTATTCAATTTACTTTTCTATTAATCTTCCTTTTTTACTAAATTCCAAATAGATCGTTAAGGAATAGTGGTTTCTGGATTGAACTTCCATATTTAATTTTCTGCAACTTTCATTTTTATTTTTATTTAACTTCCATTTTTATTCAGTTTGCTTTTCTACTAAACTTCCTTTTTAATTTAATTTCCAAATAGATCGTTAAGGTATAGTGGTTTTTGTATTGAACTTCTATTTTTAATTTTATGCAACTTTCATTTTTATTTTTATTGAACTTCCATTTTTATTCAATTTACTTTTCTGTTAAACTTACTTTTTTATTTAATTTCCAAATAGATCGTTAAGGTATAGTGGTTTCTGGATTGAACTTCCATATTTAATTTTCTGCAACTTTCATTTTTATTTTTATTCAACTTCCATTTTTATTCAGTTTACTTTTCTATTAAACTTCCTTTTTTATTTAATTTCCAAATAGATCCTTAAGGAATAGTGGTTTTTGGATTGAACTTCCATTTTTAATTCTATGCAACTTTCATTTTTATTTTTATTCAACTTCCATTTTTATTCACTTTACTTTTCTATTAAACTACATTTTTTATTTAATTTCCAAATAGATCGTTAAGGTATAGTGGTTTTTGTATTGAACTTCCATTTTTAATTTTATGCAACTTTCATTTTTATTTTTATTCAACTTCCATTTTTATTCAATTTACTTTTCTATTAAACTTCCTTTTTTATTTAATTTCCAAACAAATCGTTAAGGTATAGTGGTTTCTGGATTGAACTTCCATATTTAATTTTCTGGAACTTTCATTTTTATTTTTATTCAACTTCCTTTTTTATTTAATTTCCAAATAGATCATTAAGGTATAGTGGTTTTTGGATTGAACCTCCATTTTTAATTTTATGCAACTTTCATTTTAATTTTTATTCGACTTCCATTTTTATTCTATTTACTTTTCTATTAAACTACCTTTTTTATTTAATTTCCAAATAGATCGTTAAAGTATAGTGGTTTTTGTATTGAACTTCCATTTTTATTCAATTTACTTTGCTATTAAACTTATTTTTTTATTTAATTTCCAAATAGATCGTTAAGGTAAAGTGGTTTCCGGATTGAACTTCCATTTTTAATTTTATGCAACTTTCATTTTTATTTTTATTCTACTTCCATTTTAATTCAATTTACTTTCCTATTAAACTTCCTTTTTTATTTAATTTCCAAGTAGATCGTTAAGGTATAGTGGTTTCTGGGTTCAACATCCATTTTTGATTTTATGCAGCTTTCATTTTTATTTTTATTTTACTTCAATTTTTAATCAATTTACTTTTCTATTAAACTTCCTTTTTTATTTAATTTCCAAATGGATCGTTAAGGTATAGTGGTTTTTGGATTGAACTTCCATTTTTAATTTTATGCAACTTTCATTTTTATTTTTATTCAACTTCCATTTTGATGCAATTTACTTTTCTATTAAACTACCTTTTTTTATTTAATTTCCAAATAGATCGTTAAGGTATAGTGGTTTTTGGATTGAACTTCCATTTTTAATTTTATGCAACTTTCATTTTTATTTTTATTCAACTTCCATTTTTATTCAATTTACTTTTCTATTAAACTTCCTTTTTTATTTAATTCCAAATAGATCGTTAAGGTATAGTGGTTTCTGGATTGAACTTCCATATTTAATTTTCTGCAACTTTCATTTTTATTTTTATTCAACTTCCATTTTTGTTCAGTTTGGTTTTCTATTAAACTTCCTTTTTTATTTAATTTCCAAATAGATCGTTAAGGTATAGTGGTTTTTGGATTGAACTTCCATTTTTAATTTTATGCAACTTTCATTTTTATTTTTATTCAACTTCCATTTTTATTCAATTTACTTTTCTATTAAACTACCTTTTTTATTTAATTTCCAAATAGATCGTTAAGGTATAGTGGTTTTTGTATTGAACTTCTATTTTTAATTTTATGCAACTTTCATTTTTATTTTTATTCAACTTCCATTTTTATTCAGTTTACTTTTCCGTTAAACTTACTTTTTTATTTAATTTCCAAATAGACCGTTAAGGTATAGTGGTTTCTGGATTGAACTTCCATATTTAATTTTCTGCAACTTTCATTTTTATTTTTATTCAACTTCCATTTTTATTCAGTTTGCTTTTCTATTAAACTTCCTTTTTTATTCAATTTCCAAATAGATCGTTAAGGTATAGTGGTTTTTGTATTGAACTTCTATTTTTAATTTTATGCAACTTTCATTTTTATTTTTATTCAACTTCCATTTTTATTCAATTTACTTTTCTGTTAAACTTACTTTTTTATTTAATTTCCAAATAGATCGTTAAGGTATAGTGGTTTCTGGATTGAACTTCCACATTTAATTTTCTGCAACTTTCATTTTTATTTTTATTCAACTTCCATTTTTATTCAGTTTGCTTTTCTATTAAACTTCCTTTTTTATTTAATTTCCAAATAGATCCTTAAGGAATAGTGGTTTTTGGATTGAACTTCCATTTTTAATTCTATGCAACTTTCATTTTTATTTTTATTCAACTTCCATTTTTATTCAATTTACTTTTCTATTAAACTACATTTTTTATTTAATTTCCAAATAGATCGTTAAGGTATAGTGGTTTTTGTATTGAACTTCCATTTTTAATTTTATGCAACTTTCATTTTTATTTTTATTCCACTTCCATTTTTATTCAATTTACTTTTCTATTAAACTTCCTTTTTTATTTAATTTCCAAACAAATCGTTAAGGTATAGTGGTTTCTGGATTGAACTTCCATATTTAATTTTCTGGAACTTTCATTTTTATTTTTATTCAACTTCCTTTTTTATTTAATTTCCAAATAGATCATTAAGGTATAGTGATTTTTGGATTGAACCTCCATTTTTAATTTTATGCAACTTTCATTTTAATTTTTATTCAACTTCCATTTTTATTCGATTTACTTTTCTATTAAACTACCTTTTTTATTTAATTTCCAAATAGATCGTTAAAGTATAGTGGTTTTTGTATTGAACTTCCATTTTTAATTTTATGCAACTTTCATTTTTATTTTTATTCAACTTCCATTTTTATTCAATTTACTTTGCTATTAAACTTATTTTTTTATTTAATTTCCAAATAGATCGTTAAGGTAAAGTGGTTTCCGGATTGAACTTCCATTTTTAATTTTATGCAACTTTCATTTTTATTTTTATTCTACTTCCATTTTAATTCAATTTACTTTCCTATTAAACTTCCTTTTTTATTTAATTTCCAAGTAGATCGTTAAGGTATAGTGGTTTCTGGGTTCAACATCCATTTTTGATTTTATGCAGCTTTCATTTTTATTTTTATTTTACTTCAATTTTTAATCAATTTACTTTTCTATTAAACTTCCTTTTTTATTTAATTTCCAAATGGATCGTTAAGGTATAGTGGTTTTTGGATTGAACTTCCATTTTTAATTTTATGCAACTTTCATTTTTATTTTTATTCAACTTCCATTCTGATTCAATTTACTTTTCTATTAAACTATCTTTTTTTATTTAATTTCCAAATAGATCGTTAAGGTATAGTGGTTTTTGGATTGAACTTCCATTTTTAATTTTATGCAACTTTCATTTTTATTTTTATTCAACTTCCATTTTTATTCAATTTACTTTTCTATTAAACTTCCTTTTTTATTTAATTCCAAATAGATCGTTAAGGTATAGTGGTTTCTAGATTGAACTTCCATATTTAATTTTCTGCAACTTTCATTTTTATTTTTATTCAACTTCCATTTTTATTCAGTTTGGTTTTCTATTAAACTTCCTTTTTTATTTAATTTCCAAATAGATCGTTAAGGTATAGTGGTTTTTGGATTGAACTTCCATTTTTAATTTTATGCAACTTTCATTTTTATTTTTATTCAACTTCCATTTTTATTCAATTTACTTTTCTATTAAACTACCTTTTTTATTTAATTTCCAAATAGATCGTTAAGGTATAGTGGTTTTTGTATTGAACTTCTATTTTTAATTTTATGCAACTTTCATTTTTATTTTTATTCAACTTCCATTTTTATTCAATTTACTTTTCTGTTAAACTTACTTTTTTATTTAATTTCCAAATAGACCGTTAAGGTATAGTGGTTTCTGGATTGAACTTCCATATTTAATTTTCTGCAACTTTCAGTTTTATTTTTATTCAACTTCCATTTTTATTCTGTTTACTTTTCTATTAAACTTCATTTTTTATTTAATTTCCAAATAGATCGTTAAGGTATAGTGGTTTCTGGATTGAACTTCCATTTTTAATTTTATGCAACTTTCATTTTTATTTTTATTCTACTTCCATTTTAATTCAATTTACTTTCCTATTAAACTTCCTTTTTTATTTAATTTCCAAGTAGATCGTTAAGGTATAGTGGTTTCTGGATAGAACTTCCATTTTTAATTTTATGCAATTTTCATTTTTATTTTTATTCTACTTCCATTTTTAATCAATTTACTTTTCTATTAAACTTCCTTTTTTATTTAATTTCCAATTAGATCATTAAGATATAGTGGTTTCTTGAATGAACTTCCATTTTTAATTTTCTGCAACTTCCATTTTTGTTTTTATTTAACTTCCTTTTTTAATCACGTTTCTTTTCTACTCAACTTCCTTTTTTATTTAATTTGGAAATAGATCGTTAAGGTATAGTGGTTTTTGAATTGAACTTCAATTTTTAATTTTATGCAACTTTCATTTTTATTTTTATTCAACTTCCATTTTTATTCAATTTACTTTTCTATTAAACTTCCTTTTTTATTTAATTTCCAAATAGATCGTTAAGGTAAAGTGGTTTCTGGATTGGACTTCCATTTTTAATTTTATGCAACTTTCATTTTTATTTTTATTCTACTTCCATTTTAATTCAATTTACTTTCCTATTAAACTTACTTTTTTATTTAATTTCCAAGTAGATCGTTAAGGTATAGTGGTTTCTGGATTGAACATCCATTTTTAATTTTATGCAACTTTCATTTTTATTTTTTTTTACTTCAATTTTTAGTCAATTTAATTTTCTATTAAACTTCCTTTTTTATTTAATTTCCAAATGGATCGTTAAGGTATAGTGGTTTTTGGATTGAACTTCCATTTTTAATTTTATGCAACTTTCATTTTTATTTTTATTCAACTTCCATTTTTATTCAATTTACTTTTCTATTAAACTACCTTTTTTTATTTAATTTCCAAATAGATCGTTAAGGTATAGTGGTTTTTGTATTGAACTTCCATTTTCAATTTTATGCAACTTTCATTTTTATTTTTATTCAGCTTCCATTTTTATTCAATTTACATTTCTATTAAACTTCCTTTTTTATTTAATTTCCAAATAGATCGTTAAGGTAAAGTGGTTTCTGGATTGAACTTCCATTTTTAATTTTATGCAACTTTCATTTTTATTTTTATTCTACTTCCATTTTAATTCAATTTACTTTCCTATTAAACTTCCTTTTTTATTTAATTTCCAAGTAGATCGTTAAGGTATAGTGGTTTCCGGATTGAACATCCATTTTTAATTTTATGTTGCTTTCATGTTTATTTTTATTTTACTTCAATTTTTAATCAATTTACTTTTCTATTAAACTTCATTTTTTATTTAATTGCCAAATGGATCGTTAAGGTATAGTGGTTTTTGGATTGAACTTCCATTTTTAATTTTATGCAACTTTCATTTTTATTTTTATTCAACTTCCATTTTGATTCAATTTACTTTTCTATTAAACTACCTATTTTTATTTAATTTCCAAATAGATCGTTAAGGTAAAGTGGTTTCTGGATTGAACTTCCATTTTTAATTTTATGCAACTTTCATTTTTATTTTTATTCTACTTCCATTTTAATTCAATTTACTTTCCTATTAAACTTCCTTTTTTATTTAATTTCCAAGTAGATCGTTATGGTATAGTGGTTTCTGGATTGAACATCCAGTTTTAATTTTATGCAACTTTCATTTTTTTTTTTATTTTACTTCAATTTTTAATCAATTTACTTTTCTACTAAACTTACTTTTTTATTTAATTTCCAAATGGATGGTAAAGGTATAGTGGTTTTTGTATTGAACTTCCATTTTAAATTTTATGGAACTTTCATTTTTATTTTTATTCAACTTCCATTTTTATTCAATTTACTTTTCTATTAAACTTCCTTTTTTATTTAATTTCCAAATAGATCGTGAAGGTATAGTGGTTTCTGGATTGGACCTTCAAATTTAATTTTCTGCAACTTTCATTTTTATATTTATTCAACTTCCATTTTTATTCAGTTTACTTTTCTATTAAACTTTCTTTTTTATTTAATTTCCAAATAGATCATTAAGGTATAGTGATTTTTGGATTGAAGTTCCATTTTTAATTTTCTGCTACTTCTATTTTTATTTTTATTTAAATTTCTTTTTTATTCAAGATTCTTTTCTACTCAACTTCCTTTTTTATTTAATTTCCAATAGATCGTTAAGGTATAGTGCTTTTTGGATTGAACTTCCATTTTTAATTTTATGCAACTCTCATTTTATTTTTATTCAACTTCCATTTTTATTCAATTTACTTTGCTATTAAACTTCCTTTTTAATTTAATTTCCAAATAGATCGCTAAGGAAAGTGGTTTCTGGATTGAACTTCCATATTTAATTTTCTGCAACTTTCATTTTTATTTTTATTCAACTTCCATTTTTATTCAATTTACTTTTCTGTTAAACTTTCTTGTTTATTTAATTTCCAAATAGATCGTTAAGGTATAGTGGTTTCTGGAATGAACTTCCATTTTTAATTTTCTGCAACTTCCATTCTTATTTTTATTTAACTTCCTTTTTTATTCAAGTTTCTTTTCAACTCAACATCCTTTTTTATTTAATTTCCAAATAGATCGTTAAGGTATAGTGGTTTTTGGATTGAACTTCCATTTTTAATTTTATTCAACTTTCATTTTTATTTTTATTCAACTTCCATTTTTATTCAATTTACTTTTCTATTAAACTTCCTTTTTTATTTAATTTCCAAATAAATCGTTAAGGTATATTGGTTTTTGGATTGAACTTCCATTTTTAATTTTATGCAACTTTCATTTTTATTTTTATTCAACTTCCATTTTTATTCAATTTACTTTTCTATTAAACTTCCTTTTTTATTTTATTTCCAATTAGATCGTTAAGGTATAGTGGTTTCTGGATTGAACTTCCATATTTAATTTTCTGCAACTTTCATTTTTATTTTTATTCAACTTCCATTTTTATTCAATTTATTTTTCTATTAAACTTCCTTTTTTATTTAATTTCCAAATAGATCGTTAAGGTGTAGTGGTTTTTGGATTCAACTTCCGTTTTTAATTTTATGCAACTTTCATTTTTATTTTTATTCTACTTCCATTTTAATTCAATTTACTTTCCTATTAAACTTCCTTTTTTATTTAATTTCCAAGTAGATCGTTAAGGTATAATGGTTTCTGGATAGAACTTCCATTTTTAATTTTACGCAACTTTCATTTTTATTTTTATTCTACTTCTATTTTTAATCAATTTACTTTTCTATTAAACTTCCTTTTTTATTTAATTTCCAAATAGATCATTAAGATATAGTGGTTTCTGGAATGAACTTCCATTTTTAATTTTCTGCAACTTCCATTTTTGTTTTTATTTAACTTCCTTTTTTATTCATGTTTCTTTTCTACTCAACTTCCTTTTTTATTTAATTTCCAAATAGATCGTTAAGGTATAGTGGTTTTTGGATTGAACTTCCATTTTTAATGTAAGAACCCGCATTTTCCATCTTAACCATGTTCATGAGCATTTGTATGATTATGATTTGTTAAGTTTGCATGTGTATGTTGTGACTTGTTTCGCTTGAGTTAATGTGATCCATGCCTTGATTTGATACCTTTGTGATTTGTCTAAGTGTTATGTGCTTGCCGAAGTTACATTTAGCCGACGTTTTGCCTAGATCAATCCAAGCCGAAGTCATTCTCAGTCTGGAAGTGTCTTGGAACCCCTTGTCGACCTCCGTTCTTGCCTTGCCACATTAGCCGAGATGTCACCTTGCACCCTAGTGATCTCGTCCTGGAGTGGTACGACCTAGGCCGGGATGTGGCGCATCTAGGCCAAGATGTGGCACAGCTTAGTCAAGTGTTGTCCTTCCTAGCCGAGGTCATTGTCACCTTAGTTGCCGAAGTCCTTTTGTTAGCCGATGTCATCCCTTGCCGGAGTGCCATTCCGTGTAGCGTGTTAGATACGCCTCGTTATTAGCCAATGTCATTGCCTCGTCAGAATGCCCATACCGCTTTGCTTATTGAACACCCTTTCCACCATGCTTTGTCTGGTCTGTCAGCCACCTTTTCAGGGTGAACCCAACCAGTCGCCGCCACGTGTCCCAACAGAGGGATTAAGCCCAGAACCGAGTGAGAACACTTATCATTTTTAGTGTCATAACCTTGCCTTTTGGAGAGAGAAGCTCTAGGAGGAAAAGAGAAGTTCTAGAGTGAGAAGTAAGTCTTCAAGCTTGATTCCTTAAGATCGAACCGTTAGATCCGTGTTCTAAGGTTAGATTCTCGATCCGCTCTTGTTGTTCTTTATGTTTATGTTATTGCATTTGCATGATTGGAAATGATCTGTAAGCCATGCATCGTTTCGAAGCTCGATTCTAGAAAGAGAAAATGGCATCCATGTGTTCTTCAAGAAAAACCATGTTTTGATCCGAAAGCTTTTTGCCTAGACTCATGTTTTGTGTTTGATTCTTGCATAATTTTCAACTATGGGTACCCAGGTCCACGTTTTCAAACTCGTGGCATGAAAAATCCCAGATTTGTGATAACAGATTTTAATTGAACATTCATATTTTCATGTTTTCACGCTCATGTTCTTCATGTTCATCAGTAGAGAGAAACCCAAAGTTTCCCTACCTCCTTTCCTTGCATGTGGCCCTCGGGAACACACCTCGGCAAGGAGGTGTGGAACCTCGGCTTAGACCTGAATGGTGCCCAGTATGTTTTCCAAAATCATTTGCATGCATGTTAGACTTGTTTTGAGAAATATGTTCAAGTACGCTTTGCCATGTGATTGTAGGACTTGGACCTTGCTTGACCCCGACGTTTGAAGAATTAAGTGAGTGGTATTTTTGATAAAGCTATGTTACACTTGTTTTGATAAATCTTGTTTTGCCTTGTCTCGAAAAGTATTTGATCTAGCACGAATGACTATCCCTAATTGTATACCAAGCACTATCTTGTTTTGATGACATGTCTTGACAGTCCTTAGTGCTAGAGGACTCTAAACTTTTGCAGCACAGCTTGTCTTGACAGTCCTTAGTGCTAGAGGACTCTAAACTTTTGCAGCACAGCTTGTCTTGACAGTCCTTAGTGCTAGAGGACTCTAAACTTTCGCAGCACAGCTTGTCTTGAAACTCTTGTCTTGATATGTCATCACCCCTTGAAATAAGTAGATGTTATTAACATCCAAGGAACTTGAAAGCCGGCAAGTGAACTTGATTTCCCTCTTGATCGTAAAGTATGCTATGTATTGTTTTGAAAGAAATCTTGGATATCAATCATGCAAAACCTTTATTTCCAATATCATTCACTGAGTATCCAAGCTCACCCTCTCTATATATATGTAGGTGATGAACAAGAAGGCATTGAGGCCTAGACGTGATGCCGATGTATTTTTGGGTGCATTGCCGACATGTTTTGGATTTGCGTTTTGCATCGTCTTGAAGATTATGCTTCTCGGCTTATGTTTCTTTTGTTTGTTTTAGCATATGTCGGCTTGAGAAGCCTTTTGGTCAGGATGTATTTTGTATCTCATTCTTGTTGTATCTGAATTGTAAGACTTGTAAAGATGTTTGATGTATGACATTCCATTGGACTTATGCACGGCTCTCATGGACTACTCAGTTTATATATGTATATTTTGCTTCCGCTCTTGTAAGCCCCATATTTCATACTCTGATTGTGTGTGTTTTTGCAAGTCGGCCTTCGGTAATCTCGGATTACTGGCCATCACGGCACCAAACTACTAGGGGCGGTTTGGGGGCGTGACAGATTGGTATCAGAGCACAAGTTCCTCGGTGTACATTGTTCACGCACTTGAGTCCTAGAGAGCCTAGGATTTCCCTTAGAATGATATCAGGAGTTGCATCATATTGCTTGCTACTTGACTATGTGTGCATCATTTTGGCATAGACGCTTGTTACTTATATATGTGCTATCTGTTTAGTTGTTTTAAAGTCTCATCTTGCATTCCCCCTAGCATCATGAGGAGAGGTAGACCCCCAGTTGGCCGAGATCGTTCAGAAGACAGGTTGGAGAGATTGGAAAGGTTAGTCGAAGGCTTGGTTCGTGAGCAGAGACAACCTAGGCCGCAGGATACTGGTACCACCTCTACCCAGGCCGAGCAGACCAATGGCCGATATGCAGCTCCGCCTCCACCTCCTCCAGTACCGCAAGTGCCTCCGCAGCAAGCTTTGTATGGGAACGACACGATAACCCTGATCAGAGAGTTCAAGAAAATGAAACCGCCAAGATTCCAAGGGGGGCATAGAACCAATGAAAGCCAAGGCGTGGGTCTTAGAGATGGAAAAGTTGTTTGAGGTTTTCCCCAGTACAGACGCCCAGAAGGTATCCCTGGCAGCGTTCACATTAGACGACGATGCTCGTAGGTGGTGGATGATGGTCCGAGAAAGCAATCCGGGTTTGACTTGGGCAAAATTTTTGGAGTTGTTCTACAACAAGCATTTCCCCCTTAGCGTCCGAGACCGAAAGACCACGGAGTTTCAGAATCTGACACAGGGGAACAAGACAGTGGCAGAGTATGATCGTGCCTTTACTGAATTGGCGAGATATGCGCCTCATATGGTTGACGACGAATACCGAAAGGCGAGGAAGTTCGAAAGTGGGTTGCGTGGACCGATACAAGATCGGGTCAACATGCTCAATATGCCGACGTACGCCGGAGTACTGGACAAGGCCATCCTGGCTGAAGCTAATTTAAACCGATACCAGAGTTCAAGTGAGGGTCAGAGGAAGAGACAGAATTATGATAGTCGCCGAGTTCCGTTCAATGCCAAGAAGAGAATGAGCACAGACAGTTCCAGCAACTCAAATCAGGAAGGTAACGCCAAGCCGATGTGCGCGAGTTGTGGAAAGCAACATTTCGGGGTTTGTCGTTGGGCAACAGGAGCTTGTTATGAGTGTGGCGAGATAGGCCATCGCGTGAAGGACTGCCCGAAAGCAAGGACCGATGATGGGAAGAGGAATGGAAGCACCTCGGGCTCTGCACAGAAGAATAACATCGGGGGAATACAGGCGAGGCAGGGTAGAGTTTTCGCATTAGTGCCAGGAGAGGCCCAGAATGCTGAAGCAGTGGTGTCAGGTACCATTTCAATTTGTTCTCAAGATGCATACGTATTGATTGATTCGGGTTCTACGCATTCATTTGTGTCCACTATATTTGCCGAGAAGTTGAGTAGAGAGTTAGAACCCCTTGACTACATATTATCTGTGTCTACTCCATCTGGGAGGAATATGATTGTCACATCCGTTTATAGGGCGTGTATTGTCATGATTGAGAGGGTAGAGTTGTTAGTTGATTTGATGCCATTAAGCATGACCCACTTCGATGTCATATTGGGAATGGATTGGTTAGTAGCGAACCATGCATCCATTAATTGTGTTACTAAGAGCGTCACATTGAAGACCCCAAGTCAAGCTGAGGTCATTTTCCAAGGTAAAGGAGTAGTACCCCCACCTTACTTGATCTCATCCATGAAGGCCTACAAGTTGATCCAAAAAGGATGTCAGGGTTATTTATGTAGTATACTAAGTGATTCGAATGGAAGTGTTGAGTTAGCTGGCGTACCTATTGTTGAGGAATTCCCCGATGTCTTTCCGAATGAGTTGCCTGGCCACCTTGTCGATAGGGAAATAGAGTTTACTATGGACATCCTGTCAGGAACACAACCCATCTCCAAAACACCCTACAGAATGGCCCCAGCCGAACTTAGAGAACTGAAGTCGCAATTACAAGAATTGTTGGACAAAGGATTTGTTAGGCCGAGCACTTCACCGTGGGGAGCACCCGTCCTATTTGTTAAGAAAAAGGATGGCACACTTCGTCTTTGCATTGACTACAGAGAACTTAATAAGGTGACCATTAAGAACAAATACCCATTGCCAAGAATCGATGATTTGCTTGATCAGCTACGAGGAGCACGAGTCTTTTCCAAGATTGACCTTAGGTCAGGCTACCACCAGTTGAAGGTTAAAGCCGAAGACATTGAGAGAACTGCTTTTCGGACAAGATATGGCCACTACGAATTTTTGGTAATGCCCTTCGGAGTAACCAATGCCCCAGCAGCATTCATGGACTTGATGAACAGAGTCTTTAAGCCGTACCTAGATGAGTTTGTCATTATTTTTATCGACGACATATTGATCTATTCCGGGAATACGAGCGAGCACGAGAATCATCTGAGACTTGCCCTGCAGACCCTGAGGGATAAGAAGTTGTACGCCAAGTTGAGTAAATGCGAGTTTTGGCTTTCCAGCATTTCATTCCTAGGGCATGTGATTAATGAAGATGGTATATCAGTTGACCCCAGTAAGATTGAAGCTGTTGTGAGTTGGCCGACGCCGACCAACGTGTCCGAGGTTCGTAGTTTCCTGGGTTTGGCAGGTTATTACAGGAAGTTTGTGAAGGATTTCTCGAGGATTGCAGTGCCATTGACACAACTAACGAAGAAGGGAGCAGCTTATGAATGGACCAACGAAAGAGAATCAGCCTTCCAGGAGCTGAAGACGAGACTAGTTACAGCACCAGTTCTTATACTACCATCAGCTAATGAAGAATTTCAGATTTACAGTGATGCTTCACATAAGGGTTTGGGTTGCGTGTTAATGCAAGAAGGTAAAGTCATAGCGTACGCGTCTCGCCAGTTGAAGCCCAATGAAAAGAATTATCCTACCCATGACCTGGAGTTAGCTGCCGTGGTTTTTGCTTTGAAGATATGGCGTCATTACTTATATGGAACATCGTGCCAAGTTTTCACCGACCACAAGAGTCTGAAGTACTTGTTCACCCAGAAAGAGTTAAATATGAGGCAGAGAAGATGGCTCGAGCTGTTGAAGGACTATGACATGCAGATTCAGTATCACCCAGGTAAGGCAAATTCCGTAGCCGACGCTTTGAGCAGGAAGTTAGTTGGAAGTTTGGCGTGTCTGGCAACGATCTCAGCGGAACCGACCATCGTTGAGGAAGTGAAGACCAGGCAGATGGAAGATAAGTTCCTAAAAAGGGTAATTGATGAATTCGTCTCCAAGCCGAGGCCAGGATACACAGTGGAAAACCAGGTGCTTAAGTTTGAAGGAAGATTGTGTGTAGCCGACGTACCAGAGTTGAAAAGGAAGATTTTGCAAGAGGCCCATAGTTCCAAGTTTGCCGTCCATCCAGGGAGCACCAAGATGTATCAGGACGTAAAGCGGACCTTTTGGTGGCCAAACATGAAAAGAGAGATAGCCGAGTTTGTATTTCAGTGTCTGGGTTGTCAGCAAGTGAAGGCAGAACACCAGAGACCGGCAGGACTTCTTCAACCCTTGTCAATTCCTGAGTGGAAATGGGAGCACATCTCCATGGATTTCGTAGTGGGTTTGCCGAGGACGCAAAGAGGTATGGATTCCATTTGGGTTATAGTCGACAGGTTTACTAAGTCAGCTCACTTCTTGCCTGTCAAGACCACATTCAATGCCGACCGACTTGCCGAATTGTACGTGAATGAGATCGTTAGACTTCATGGTGTGCCGATGTCCATTGTGTCAGACCGAGATCCGAAGTTCGTTTCCAGATTTTGGCAGAGTCTACAAGGAGCCTTGGGAACAGAGTTGAGATTTAGCACAGCCTTTCACCCTTAGACCGACGGGCAGACAGAAAGAATGATTCAGACACTCGAAGACATGCTTAGGTTGTGCGTGTTGGATTTTCAGGGAAGCTGGGAATCGCATTTGCCATTAGTGGAGTTCGCGTACAACAACAGTTATCAAGCCAGCATAGGCATGGCGCCGTATGAAGCTTTGTATGGAAGGGAGTGCAGATCGCCGATATGTTGGACTGAAGTAGGAGACAAAGCTCTAATTGGCCCCGAATTGGTTCGAATGACAACGGAAAAGATCAAACTCATTCAGCAGAGGATTAAGACTGCACAGAGTCGACAGAAGTGTTATGCCGACCAAAGAAGGAGGGAGTTAGAATTTGAAATTGGGGATCATGTATTTTTGAAGGTCTCGCCGATGACAGGAGTTACGAGATTTGGGAAGAAGGGCAAACTTGCACCCCGATACGTTGGGCCATTTGAAATTCTTGAGAGGATTAACACCGTTGCTTACAGGCTTGCTTTGCCACCAGATTTGAGTCGAGTCCACAGTGTGTTCCATGTTTCAATGCTGAGAAAATATATCCGAGACCCACTGCATGTAATAGATTACTCCGGGGTTGTAGTTAATGAAGACTTGGGCTACGAAGAGAAACCGATGAGGATTATTGACAGACAAGTGAGACAGTTGAGAAACAAGTCGATACCGATGGTAAAGATCGAATGGGAGAAGCATTATGGCAGGGAAGCCACGTGGGAAAAGGAAGAGGAAATGAAAATCTGTTACCCGGAGTTATTCGTAGGTCAAGGTAACTTAAGTTTGGGGACCAAACTTCCTTAAGGAGGGTAGACTGTAAGAACCCGCATTTTCCATCTTAACCATGTTCATGAGCATTTGTATGATTATGATTTGTTAAGTTTGCATGTGTATGTTGTGACTTGTTTCGCTTGAGTTAATGTGATCCATGCCTTGATTTGATACCTTTGTGATTTGTCTAAGTGTTATGTGCTTGCCGAAGTTACATTTAGCCGACGTTTTGCCTAGATCAATCCAAGCCGAAGTCATTCTCAGTCTGGAAGTGTCTTGGAACCCCTTGTCGACCTCCGTTCTTGCCTTGCCACATTAGCCGAGATGTCACCTTGCACCCTAGTGATCTCGTCCTGGAGTGGTACGACCTAGGCCGGGATGTGGCGCATCTAGGCCAAGATGTGGCACAGCTTAGTCAAGTGTTGTCCTTCCTAGCCGAGGTCATTGTCACCTTAGTTGCCGAAGTCCTTTTGTTAGTCGATGTCATCCCTTGCCGGAGTGCCATTCCGTGTAGCGTGTTAGATACGCCTCGTTATTAGCCAATGTCATTGCCTCGTCAGAATGCCCATACCGCTTTGCTTATTGAGCACCCTTTCCACCATGCTTTGTCTGGTCTGTCAGCCACCTTTTCAGGGTGAACCCAACCAGTCGCCGCCATGTGTCCCAACAGAGGGATTAAGCCCAGAACCGAGTGAGAACACTTATCATTTTTAGTGTCATAACCTTGCCTTTTGGAGAGAGAAGCTCTAGGAGGAAAAGAGAAGTTCTAGAGTGAGAAGTAAGTCTTCAAGCTTGATTCCTTAAGATCGAACCGTTAGATCCGTGTTCTAAGGTTAGATTCTCGATCTGCTCTTGTTGTTCTTTATGTTTATGTTATTGCATTTGCATGATTGGAAATGATCTGTAAGCCATGCATCGTTTCGAAGCTCGATTCTAGAAAGAGAAAATGGCATCCATGTGTTCTTCAAGAAAAACCATGTTTTGATCCGAAAGCTTTTTGCCTAGACTCATGTTTTGTGTTTGATTCTTGCATAATTTTCAACTATGGGTACCCAGGTCCACGTTTTCAAACTCGTGGCATGAAAAATCCCAGATTTGTGATAACAGATTTTAATTGAACATTCATATTTTCATGTTTTCACGCTCATGTTCTTCATGTTCATCAGTAGAGAGAAACCCAGAGTTTCCCTACCTCCTTTCCTTGCATGTGGCCCTCGGGAACACACCTCGGCAAGGAGGTGTGGAACCTCGGCTTAGACCTGAATGGTGCCCAGTATGTTTTCCAAAATCATTTGCATGCATGTTAGACTTGTTTTGAGAAATATGTTCAAGTACGCTTTGCCATGTGATTGTAGGACTTGGACCTTGCTTGACCCCGACGTTTGAAGAATTAAGTGAGTGGTATTTTTGATAAAGCTATGTTACACTTGTTTTGATAAATCTTGTTTTGCCTTGTCTCGAAAAGTATTTGATCTAGCACGAATGACTATCCCTAATTGTATACCAAGCACTATCTTGTTTTGATGACATGTCTTGACAGTCCTTAGTGCTAGAGGACTCTAAACTTTTGCAGCACAGCTTGTCTTGACAGTCCTTAGTGCTAGAGGACTCTAAACTTTTGCAGCACAGCTTGTCTTGACAGTCCTTAGTGCTAGAGGACTCTAAACTTTTGCAGCACAGCTTGTCTTGACAGTCCTTAGTGCTAGAGGACTCTAAACTTTTGCAGCACAGCTTGTCTTGACAGTCCTTAGTGCTAGAGGACTGTAAACTTTTGCAGCACAGCTTGTCTTGACAGTCCTTAGTGCTAGAGGACTCTAAACTTTCGCAGCACAGTTTGTCTTGAAACTCTTGTCTTGATATGTCATCACCCCTTGAAATAAGTAGATGTTATTAACATCCAAGGAACTTGAAAGCCGGCAAATGAACTTGATTTCCCTCTTGATCGTAAAGTATGCTATGTATTGTTTTGAAAGAAATCTTGGATATCAATCATGCAAAACCTTTATTTCCAATATCATTCACTGAGTATCCAAGCTCACCCTCTCTATATATATGTAGGTGATGAACAAGAAGGCATTGAGGCCTAGACGTGATGCCGATGTATTTTTGGGTGCATTGCCGACATGTTTTGGATTTGCGTTTTGCATCGTCTTGAAGATTATGCTTCTCGGCTTATGTTTCTTTTGTTTGTTTTAACATATGTCGGCTTAAGAAGCCTTTTGGTCAGGATGTATTTTGTATCTCATTCTTGTTGTATCTGAATTGTAAGACTTGTAAAGATGTTTGATGTATGACATTCCATTGGACTTATGCACGGCTCTCATGGACTACTCAGTTTATATATGTATATTTTGCTTCCGCTTTTGCAAGCCCCATATTTCATACTCTGATTGTGTGTGTTTTTGCAAGTCGGCCTTCGGTAATCTCGGATTACTGGCCATCACGGCACCAAACTACTAGGGGCGGTTTGGGGGCGCGACATTTAATTTTATGCAACTTTCATTTTTATTTTTATTCAACTTCCATTTTTATTCAATTTACTTTTCTATTAAACTTCCTTTTTTATTTAATTTCCAAATAGATCGTTAAGGTATAGTGGTTTTTGTATTGAACTTCCATTTTTAATTTTATGCAACTTTCATTTTTATTTTTATTCAACTTCCATTTTTATTCAATTTACTTTTCTATTAAACTTACTTTTTTATTTAATTTCCAAATAGATCGTTAAGGTATAGTGGTTTCTGGATTGAACTTCCATATTTAATTTTCTGCAACTTTCATTTTTATTTTTATTCAACTTCCATTTTTATTATGTTTACTTTTCTATTAAACTTCCTTTTTTATTTAATTTCCAAATAGATCGTTAAGGTATAGTGGTTTCTGGATTGAACTTCCATTTTTAATTTTATGCAACTTTCATTTTTATTTTTATTCTACTTCCATTTTAATTCAATTTACTTTCCTATTAAACTTCCTTCTTTATTTAATTTCCAAGTAGATCGTTAAGGTATAGTGGTTTCTGGATAGAACTTCCATTTTTAATTTTATGCAACTTTCATTTTTATTTTTATTCAACTTCCATTTTTATTCAATATACTTTTCTATTAAACTTACTTTTTTATTTAATTTCCGAATAGATCGTTAAGGTATAGTGGTTTCTGGATTGAACTTCCATATTTAATTTTCTGCAACTTTCATTTTTATTTTTATTCTACTTCCATTTTAATTCAATTTACTTTTCTATTAAACTTCCTTTTTTATTTAATTTCCAAATAGATCGTTAAGGTATAGTGGTTTCTGAATAGAACTTCCATTTTTAATTTTAAGCAACTTTCATTTTTATTTTTATTCAACTTCCATTTTTATTCAATTTATTTTTCTATTAAACTTACTTTTTTGTTTAATTTCCAAATAGATCGTTAAGGTAAAGTGGTTTCCGGATTGAACTTCCATTTTTAATTTTATGCAACTTTCATTTTTATTTTTATTCTACTTCCATTTTAATTCAATTTACTTTCCTATTAAACTTCCTTTTTTATTTAATTTCCATGTAGATCGTTAAGGTATAGTGGTTTCTGGGTTCAACATCCATTTTTAATTTTATGCAGCTTTCATTTTTATTTTTATTTTACTTCAATTTTTAATCAATTTACTTTTCTATTAAACTTCCTTTTTTATTTAATTTCCAAATGGATCGTTAAGGTATAGTGGTTTTAGGATTGAACTTCCATTTTTAATTTTATGCAACTTTCATTTTTATTTTTATTCAACTTACATTTTGATTCAATTTACTTTTCTATTAAACTACCTTTTTTTATTTAATTTCCAAATAGATCGTTAAGGTATAGTGGTTTCTGGGTTCAACATCCATTTTTAATTTTATGCAGCTTTCATTTTTATTTTTATTTTACTTCAATTTTTATTCAATTTACTTTTCTATTAAACTTCCTTTTTTATTTAATTCCAAATAGATCGTTAAGGTATAGTGGTTTCTGGATTGAACTTCCATATTTAATTTTCTGCAACTTTCATTTTTATTTTTATTCAACTTCCATTTTTATTCAGTTTGGTTTTCTATTAAACTTCCTTTTTTATTTAATTTCCAAATAGATCGTTAAGGTATAGTGGTTTTTGGATTGAACTTCCATTTTTAATTTTATGCAACTTTCATTTTTATTTTTATTCAACTTCCATTTTTATTCAATTTACTTTTCTATTAAACTACCATTTTTATTTAATTTTCAAATAGATCGTTAAGGTATAGTGGTTTTTGTATTGAACTTCTATTTTTAATTTTATGCAACTTTCATTTTTATTTTTATTCAACTTCCATTTTTATTCAATTTACTTTTCTGTTAAACTTACTTTTTTATTTAATTTCCAAATAGATCGTTAAGGTATAGTGGTTTCTGGATTGAACTTCCATATTCAATTTTCTGCAACTTTCAGTTTTATTTTTATTCAACTTCCATTTTTATTCTGTTTACTTTTCTATTAAACTTCATTTTTTATTTAATTTCCAAATAGATCGTTAAGGTATAGTGGTTTCTGGATTGAACTTCCATTTTTAATTTTATGCAACTTTCATTTTTATTTTTATTCTACTTCCATTTTAATTCAACTTACTTTCCTATTAAACTTCCTTTTTTATTTAATTTCCAAGTAGATCGTTAAGGTATAGTGGTTTCTGGATAGAACTTCCATTTTTAATTTTATGCAACTTTCATTTTTATTTTTATTCTACTTCCATTTTTAATCAATTTACTTTTCTATTAAACTTCCTTTTTTATTTAATTTCCAATTAGATCATTAAGATATAGTGGTTTCTTGAATGAACTTCCATTTTTAATTTTCTGCAACTTCCATTTTTGTTTTTATTTAACTTCCTTTTTTAATCACGTTTCTTTTCTACTCAACTTCCTTTTTTATTTATTTTCCAAATAGATCGTTAAGGTATAGTGGTTTTTGAATTGAACCTCAATTTTTAATTTTATGCAACTTTCATTTTTATTTTTATTCAACTTCCATTTTTATTCAATTTACTTTTCTATTAAACTTCCTTTTTTATTTAATTTCCAAATAGATCGTTAAGGTAAAGTGGTTTCTGGATTGGACTTCCATTTTTAATTTTATGCAACTTTCATTTTTATTTTTATTCTACTTCCATTTTAATTCAATTTACTTTCCTACTAAACTTCCTTTTTTATTTAATTTCCAAGTAGATCGTTAAGGTATAGTGGTTTCTGGATTGAACATCCATTTTTAATTTTATGCAACTTTCATTTTTATTTTTTTTTACTTCAATTTTTAATCAATTTAATTTTCTATTAAACTTCCTTTTTTATTTAATTTCCAAATGGATCGTTAAGGTATAGTGGTTTTTGGATTGAACTTCCATTTTTAATTTTATGCAACTTTCATTTTTATTTTTATTCAACTTCCATTTTTATTCAATTTACTTTTCTATTAAACTACCTTTTTTTATTTAATTTCCAAATAGATCGTTAAGGTATAGTGGTTTTTGTATTGAACTTCTATTTTCAATTTTATGCAACTTTCATTTTTTTATTTATTCAGCTTCCATTTTTATTCAATTTACTTTTCTATTAAACTTCCTTTTTTATTTAATTTCCAAATAGATCGTTAAGGTAAAGTGGTTTCCGGATTGAACTTCCATTTTTAATTTTATGCAACTTTCATTTTTATTTTTATTCTACTTCCATTTTAATTCAATTTACTTTCCTATTAAACTTCCTTTTTTATTTAATTTCCAAGTAGATCGTTAAGGTATAGTGGTTTCCGGATTGAACATCCATTTTTAATTTTATGCTGCTTTCATGTTTATTTTTATTTTACTTCAATTTTTAATCAATTTACTTTTCTATTAAACTTCATTTTTTATTTAATTTCCAAATGGATCGTTAAGGTATAGTGGTTTTTGGATTGAACTTCCATTTTTAATTTTATGCAACTTTCATTTTTATTTTTATTCAACTTCCATTTTGATTCAATATACTTTTCTATTAAACTACCTATTTTTATTTAATTTCCAAATATATCATTAAGGTAAAGTGGTTTCTGGATTGAACTTCCATTTTTAATTTTATGCAACTTTCATTTTTATTTTTATTCTACTTCCATTTTAATTCAATTTACTTTCCTATTAAACATCCTTTTTTATTTAATTTCCAAGTAGATCGTTAAGGTATAGTGGTTTCTGGATTGAACATCCAGTTTTAATTTTATGCAACTTTCATTTTTATTTTTATTTTACTTCAATTTTTAATCAATTTACTTTTCTACTAAACTTACTTTTTTATTTAATTTCCAAATGGATGGTAAAGGTATAGTGGTTTTTGTATTGAACTTCCATTTTAAATTTTATGGAACTTTCATTTTTATTTTTATTCAACTTCCATTTTTATTCAATTTACTTTTCTATTAAACTTCCTTTTTTATTTAATTTCCAAATAGATCGTGAAGGTATAGTGGTTTCTGGATTGAACCTTCAAATTTAATTTTCTGCAACTTTCATTTTTATATTTATTCAACTTCCATTTTTATTCAGTTTACTTTTCTATTAAACTTTCTTTTTTATTTAATTTCCAAATAGATCATTAAGGTATAGTGATTTTTGGATTGAAGTTCCATTTTTAATTTTCTGCTACTTCTATTTTTATTTTTATTTAATTTCCTTTTTTATTCAAGATTCTTTTCTACTCAACTTCCTTTTTTATTTAATTTCCAATAGATCGTTAAGGTATAGTGCTTTTTGGATTGAACTTCCATTTTTCATTTTATGCAACTTTCATTTTATTTTTATTCAACTTCCATTTTTATTCAATTTACTTTGCTATTAAACTTCCTTTTTAATTTAATTTCCAAATAGATCGCTAAGGAAAGTGGTTTCTGGATTGAACTTCCATATTAAATTTTCTGCAACTTTCATTTTTATTTTTATTCAACTTCCATTTTTATTCAATTTACTTTTCTGTTAAACTTTCTTGTTTATTTAATTTCCAAATAGATCGTTAAGGTATAGTGGTTTCTGGAATGAACTTCCATTTTTAATTTTCTGCAACTTCCATTCTTATTTTTATTTAACTTCCTTTTTTATTCAAGTTTCTTTTCAACTCAACATCCTTTTTTATTTAATTTCCAAATAGATCGTTAAGGTATAGTGGTTTTTGGATTGAACTTCCATTTTTAGTTTTATTCAACTTTCATTTTTATTTTTATTCAACTTCCATTATTATTCGATTTACTTTTCTATTAAATTTCCTTTTTTATTTAATTTCCAAATAAATCGTTAAGGTATATTGGTTTTTGGATTGAACTTCCATTTTTAATTTTATGCAACTTTCATTTTTATTTTTATTCAACTTCCATTTTTATTCAATTTACTTTTCTATTAAACTTCCTTTTTTATTTTATTTCCAATTAGATCGTTAAGGTATAGTGGTTTCCGGATTGAACTTCCATATTTAATTTTCTGCAACTTTCATTTTTATTTTTATTCAACTTCCATTTTTATTCAATTTATTTTTCTATTAAACTTCCTTTTTTACTTAATTTCCAAATAGATCGTTAAGGTGTAGTGGTTTTTGGATTCAACTTCCGTTTTTAATTTTATCCAACTTTCATTTTTATTTTTATTCTACTTCCATTTTAATTCAATTTACTTTCCTATTAAACTTCCTTTTTTATTTAATTTCCAAGTAGATCGTTAAGGTATAATGGTTTCTGGATAGAACTTCCATTTTTAATTTTACGCAACTTTCATTTTTATTTTCATTCTAGTTCTATTTTTAATCAATTTACTTTTCTATTAAACTTCCTTTTCTATTTAATTTCCAAATAGATCATAAAGACATAGTGGTTTCTGGAATGAACTTCCATTTTTAATTTTCTGCAACTTCCATTTTTGTTTTTATTTAACTTCCTTTTTTATTCATGTTTCTTTTCTACTCAACTTCCTTTTTTATTTAATTTCCAAATAGATCGTTAAGGTATAGTGGTTTTTGGATTGAACTTCCATTTTTAATTTTATGCAACTTTCATTTTTATTTTTATTCAACTTCCATTTTTATTCAATTTACTTTTCTATTAAACTTCTTTTTTTATTTAATTTACAAATAGATCGTTAAGGTATAGTGGTTTTTGTATTGAACTTCCATTTTTAATTTTATGCAACTTTTATTTTTATTTTTGTTCAACTTCCATTTTTATTCAATTTACTTTTCTATTAAACTTACCTTTTTATTTAATTTCCAAATAGATCGTTAAGGTATAGTGGTTTCTGGATTGAACTTCCATATTTAATTTTCTGCAACTTTCATTTTTATTTTTATTCAACTTCCATTTTTATTATGTTTACTTTTCTATTAAACTTCCTTTTTTATTTAATTTCCAAATAGATCGTTAAGGTATAGTGGTCTCTGGATTGAACTTCCATTTTTAATTTTATGCAACTTTCATTTTTATTTTTATTCTACTTCCATTTTAATTCAATTTACTTTCCTATTAAACTTCCTTCTTTATTTAATTTCCAAGTAGATCGTTAAGGTATAGTGGTTTCTGGATAGAACTTCCATTTTTAATTTTATGCAACTTTCATTTTTATTTTTATTCAACTTCCATTTTTATTCAATATACTTTTCTATTAAACTTACTTTTTTATTTAATTTCCGAATAGATCGTTAAGGTATAGTGGTTTCTGGATTGAACTTCCATATTTAATTTTCTGCAACTTTCATTTTTATTTTTATTCTACTTCCATTTTAATTCAATTTACTTTTCTATTAAACTTCCTTTTTTATTTAATTTCCAAATAGATCGTTAAGGTATAGTGGTTTCTGGATAGAACTTCCATTTTTAATTTTAAGCAACTTTCATTTTTATTTTTATTCAACTTCCATTTTAATTCAATTTACTTTTCTATTAAACTTCCTTTTTTATTTAATTTCCAAATTGATCGTTAAGGTATAGTGGTTTCTGGATAGAACTTCCATTTTTAATTTTAAGCAACTTTCATTTTTATTTTTATTCAACTTCCATTTTTATTATGTTTACTTTTCTATTAAACTTCCTTTTTTATTTAATTTCCAAATTGATCGTTAAGGTATAGTGGTTTCTGGATTGAACTTCCATATTTAATTTTCTGCAACTTTCATTTTTATTTTTATTCTACTTCCATTTTAATTCAATTTACTTTTCTATTAAACTTCTTTTTTTATTTAATTTCCAAATTGATCGTTAAGGTATAGTGGTTTCTGGATAGAACTTCCATTTTTAATTTTAAGCAACTTTCATTTTTATTTTTATTCAACTTCCATTTTTATTCAATTTATTTTTCTATTAAACTTACTTTTTTGTTTAATTTCCAAATAGATCGTTAAGGTATAGTGGTTTCTGGATTGAACTTCCATATTTAATTTTCGGCAACTTTCATTTTTATTTTTATTCTACTTCCGTTTTAATTCAATTTACTTTCCTATTAAACTTCCTTTTTTATTTAATTTCCAAGTAGATCGTTAAGGTATAGTGGTTTCTGGATAGAACATCCATTTTTAATTTTATGCAACTTTCATTTTTATTTTTATTCTACTTCCATTTTTAATCAATTTACTTTTCTATTAAACTTCTTTTTTTATTTAATTTCCAAATAGATCCTTAAGATATAATGGTTTCTGGAATGAACTTCCATTTTTAATTTTCTGCAACTTCCATTTTTGTTTTTATTTAACTTCCTTTTTTATTCACGTTTCTTTTCTACTCAACTTCCTTTTTTATTTAATTTCCAAATAGATCGTTAAGGTATAGTGGTTTCTGGATTGAACTTCCATTTTTAATTTTATGCAACTTTCATTATTATTTTTATTCTACTTCCATTTTAATTCAATTTACTTTTCTATTAAACTTCCTTTTTTATTTAATTTCCAAATAGATCGTTAAGGTAAAGTGGTTTCTGGATTGAACTTCCATTTTTAATTTTACGCAACTTTCATTTTTATTTTTATTCTACTTCCATTTTAATTCAATTTAGTTTCCTATTAAACTTCCTTTTTTATTTAATTTTCAAGTAGATCGTTAAGGTATAGTGGTTTCTGGATAGAACATCCATTTTTAATTTTATGCAACTTTCCTTTTTATTTTTTTTTACTTCAATTTTTAATCAATTTAATTTTCTATTAAACTTCCTTTTTTATTTAATTTCCAAATGGATCGTTAAGGTATAGTGGTTTTTGGATTGAACTTCCATTTTTAATTTTATGCAACTTTCATTTTTATTTTTATTCAACTTCCATTTTTATTCAATTTACTTTTCTATTAAACTACCTTTTTTTATTTAATTTCCAAATAGATCGTTAAGGTATAGTGGTTTTTGTATTGAACTTCCATTTTCAAATTTATGCAACTTTCATTTTTATTTTTATTCAGCTTCCATTTTTATTCAATTTACTTTTCTATTAAACTTCCTTTTTTATTTAATTTCCAAATAGATCGTTAAGGTAAAGTAGTTTCTGGATTGAACTTCCATTTTTAATTTTATGCAACTTTCATTTTTATTTTTATTCTACTTCCATTTTAATTCTATTTACTTTCCTATTAAACTTCCTTTTTTATTTAATTTCCAAGTAGATCGTTAAGGTATAGTGGTTTCCGGATTGAACATCCATTTTTAATTTTATGCTGCTTTCATGTTTATTTTTATTTTACTTCAATTTTTAATCAATTTACTTTTCTATTAAACTTCATTTTTTATTTAATTTCCAAATGGATCGTTAAGGTATAGTGGTTTTTGGATTGAACTTTCATTTTTAATTTTATGCAACTTTCATTTTTATTTTTGTTCAACTTCCATTTTGATTCAATTTACTTTTCTATTAAACTACCTATTTTTAATTAATTTCCAAATAGATCGTTAAGGTAAAGTGGTTTCTGGATTGAACATCCATTTTTAATTTTATGCAACTTTCTTTTTTATTTTTATTCTACTTCCATTTTAATTCAATTTACTTTCCTATTAAACTTCCTTTTTTATTTAATTTCCATGTAGATCGTTAAGGTATAGTGGTTTCTGGATTGAACATCCAGTTTTAATTTTATGCAACTTTCATTTTTATTTTTATTTTACTTCAATTTTTAATCAATTTACTTTTCTACTAAACATACTTTTTTATTTAATTTCCAAATGGATGGTAAAGGTATAGTGGTTTTTGTATTAAACTCCCATTTTAAATTTTGTGAAACTTTCATTTTTATTTTTATTCAACTTCCATTTTTATTCAATTTACTTTTCTATTAAACTTCCTTTTTTATTTAATTTCCAAATAGATCGTGAAGGTATAGTGGTTTTTGGATTGAACCTTCATATTTAATTTTCTGCAACTTTCATTTTTATATTTATTCAACTTCCATTTTTATTCAGTTTACTTTTCTATTAAACTTTCTTTTTTATTTAATGTCCAAATAGATCATTAAGGTATAGTGATTTTTGGATTGAAGTTCCATTTTTAATTTTCTGCTACTTCTATTTTTATTTTTATTTAATTTCCTTTTTTATTCAAGATTCTTTTCAACTCAACTTCCTTTTTTATTTAATTTCCAATAGATCGTTAAGGTATATTGGTTTTTGGATTGAACTTCCATTTTTAATTTTATGCAACTTTCATTTTATTTTTATTCAACTTCCATTTTTATTCAATTTACTTTGCTATTAAACTTCCTTTTTAATTTAATTTCCAAATAGATCGCTAAGGTAAAGTGGTTTCTGGATTGAACTTCCATATTTAATTTTCTGCAACTTTCATTTTTATTTTTATTCAACTTCAATTTTTATTCAATTTACTTTTCTGTTAAACTTTCTTGTTTATTTAATTTCCAAATAGGTCGTTAAGGTATAGTGGTTTCTGGAATGAACTACCATTTTTAATTTTCTGCAACTTCCATTCTTATTTTTATTTAACTTCCTTTTTTATTCAAGTTTCTTTTCAACTCAACATCCCTTTTTATTTAATTTCCAAATAGATCGTTAAGGTATAGTGGTTTTTGGATTGAACTTCCATTTTTAATTTTATTCAGCTTTCATTTTTATTTTTATTCAACTTCCATTTTTATTCAATTTACTTTTCTATTAAACTTCCTTTTTTATTTAATTTCCAAATAAATCGTTAAGGTATATTGGTTTTTGGATTGAACTTCCATTTTTAATTTTATGCAACTTTCATTTTTATTTTTATTCAACTTCCATTTTTATTCGATTTACTTTTCTGTTAAACTTCCTTTTTTATTTTATTTCCAAATAGATCGTTAAGGTATAGTGGTTTCTGGATTGAACTTCCATATTTAATTTTCTGCAACTTTCATTTTTATTTTTATTCAACTTCCATTTTTATTCAATTTATTTTTCTATTAAACTTCCTTTTTTATTTAATTTCCAAATAAATCGTTAAGGTGTAGTGGTTTTTGGATTCAACTTCCATTTTTAATTTTATGCAACTTTCATTTTTATTTTTATTCTACTTCCATTTTAATTCAATTTACTTTCCTATTAAACTTCCTTTTTTATTTAATTTCCAAGTAGATCGTTAAGGTATAATGGTTTTTGGATAGAACTTCCATTTTTAATTTTACGCAACTTTCATTTTTATTTTTATTCAACTTCCATTTTTATTCAATTTATTTTTCAATTAAACTACCTTTTTTATTTAATTTCCAAATAGATCGTTAAGGTATAGTGGTTTTTGTATTGAACTTCCATTTTTAATTTTATGCAACTTTCATTTTTATTTTTATTCAACTTCCATTTTTATTCAATTTACTTTTCTATTAAACTTACTTTTTTATTTAATTTCCAAATAGATCGTTAAGGTATAGTGGTTTCTGGATTGAACTTCCATATTTAATTTTCTGCTACTTTCATTTTTATTTTTATTCAACTTCCATTTTTATTATGTTTACTTTTCTATTAAACTTCCTTTTTTATTTAATTTCCAAATAGATCGTTAAGGTATGGTGGTTTCTGGATTGAACTTCCATTTTTAATTTTATGCAACTTTCGTTTTTATTTTTATTCTACTTCCATTTTATTTCAATTTACTTTCCTATTAAACTTCCTTCTTTATTTAATTTCCAAGTAGATCGTTAAGGTATAGTGGTTTCTGGATAGAACTTCCATTTTTAATTTTATGCAACTTTCATTTTTATTTTTATTCAACTTCCATTTTTATTCAATATACTTTTCTATTAAACTTACTTTTTTATTTAATTTCCGAACAGATCGTTAAGGTATAGTGGTTTCTGGATTGAACTTCCATATTTAATTTTCTGCAACTTTCATTTTTATTTTTATTCTACTTTCATTTTAATTCAATTTACTTTTCTATTAAACTTCCTTTTTTATTTAATTTCCAAATAGATCGTTAAGGTATAGTGGTTTCTGCATAGAACTTCCATTTTTAATTTTAAGCAACTTTCATTTTTCTTTTTATTCAACTTCCATTTTTATTCAATTTATTTTTCTATTAAACTTACTTTTTTATTTCATTTCCAAATAGATCGTTAAGGTATAGTGGTTTCTGGATTGAACTTCCATATTTAATTTTCTGCAACTTTCATTTTTATTTTTAGTCAACTTCCATTTTATGCAATTTACTTTTCTATTAAACTTCATTTTTTATTTAATTTCCAAATAGATCGTTAAGGTATAGTGGTTTCTGGATTGAACTTCCATATTTAATTTTCTGCAACTTTCATTTTTATTTTTATTCTACTTCCATTTTAATTCAAATTACTTTCCTATTAAACTTCCTTTTTTATTTAATTTCCAAGTATATCGTTAAGGTATAGTGGTTTCTGGATAGAACTTCCATTTTTAATTTTATGCAACTTTCATTTTTATTTTTATTCTACTTCCATTTTTAATCAATTTACTTTTCTATTAAACTTCTTTTTTTATTTAATTTCCAAATAGATCCTTAAGATATAATGGTTTCTGGAATGAACTTCCATTTTTAATTTTCTGCAACTTCCATTTTTGTTTTTATTTAACTTCTTTTTTTATTCACGTTTCTTTTCTACTCAACTTCCTTTTTTATTTAATTTCCAAATAGATCGTTAAGGTATAGTGGTTTTTGAATTGAACTTCCATTTTTAATTTTATGCAACTTTAATTTTTATTTTTATTCAACTTCCTTTTTTATTCAATTTACTTTTCTATTAAACTTCCTTTTTTATTTAATTTCCAAATAGATCGTTAAGGTAAAGTGGTTTCTGGATTGAACTTCCATTTTTAATTTTATGCAACTTTCATTTTTATTTTTATTCTACTTCCATTTTAATTCAATTTACTTTCCTATTAAACTTCCTTTTTTATTTAATTTTCAAGTAGATCGTTAAGGTATAGTGGTTTCTGGATAGAACATCCATTTTTAATTTTATGCAACTTTCCTTTTTATTTTTTTTGACTTCAATTTTTAATCAATTTAATTTTCTATTAAACTTCCTTTTTTATTTAATTTCCAAATGGATCGTTAAGTTATAGTGGTTTTTGGATTGAACATCCATTTTTAATTTTATGCAACTTTCATTTTTATTTTTATTCAACTTCCATTTTTATTCAATTTACTTTTCTATTAAACTACCTTTTTTTATTTAATTTCCAAATAGATCGTTAAGGTATAGTGGTTTTTGTATTGAACTTCCATTTTCAATTTTATGCAACTTTCATTTTTATTCAGCTTCCATTTTTATTCAATTTACTTTTCTATTAAACTTCCTTTTTTATTTAATTTCCAAATAGATCGTTAAGGTATTGTGGATTCTGGATTGAACATCCAGTTTTAATTTTATGCAACTTTCGTTTTTATTTTTATTTTTCTTCAATTTTTAATCAATTTACTTTTCTACTAAACATACTTTTTTATTTAATTTCCAAATGGATGGTAAAGGTATAGTGGTTTTCGTATTAAACTTCCATTTTAAATTTTATGGAACTTTCATTTTTGTTTTTATTCAACTTCCATTTTTATTAAATTTACTTTTCTATTAAACTTCCTTTTTTATTTAATTTCCAAATAGATCGTGAAGGTATAGTGGTTTCTGGATTGGACCTTCATATTTAATTTTCTGCAACTTTCATTTTTATATTTATTCAACTTCCATTTTTATTCAGTTCACTTTTCTAATAAACTTTCTTTTTTATTTAATTTCCAAATAGATCATTAAGGTATAGTGATTTTTGGATTGAAGTTCCATTTTTAATTTTCTGCTACTTCTATTTTTATTTTTATTTAATTTCCTTTTTTATTCAAGATTCTTTTCTACTCAACTTCCTTTTTTATTTAATTTCCAATAGATCGTTAAGGTATAGTGCTTTTTGGATTGAACTTCCATTTTTAATTTTATGCAACTTTCATTTTATTTTTATTCAACTTCCATTTTTATTTAATTTACTTTGCTATTAAACTTCCTTTTTAATTTAATTTCCAAATAGATCGCTAAGGTAAAGTGGTTTCTGGATTGAACTTCCATATTTAATTTTCTGCAACTTTCATTTTTATTTTTATTCAACTTCCATTTTTATTCAATTTACTTTTCTGTTAAACTTTCTTGTTTATTTAATTTCCAAATAGATCGTTAAGGTATAGTGGTTTCTGGAATGAACTTCCATTTTTAATTTTCTGCAACTTCCATTCTTATTTTTATTTAACTTCCTTTTTTATTCAAGTTTCTTTTCAACTCAACATCCTTTTTTATTTAATTTCCAAATAGATCGTTAAGGTATAGTGGTTTTTGGATTGAACTTCCATTTTTAATTTTATTCAGCTTTCATTTTTATTTTTATTCAACTTCCATTTTTATTCAATTTACTTTTCTATTAAACTTCCTTTTTTATTTAATTTCCAAATAAATCGTTAAGGTATATTGGTTTTTGGATTGAACTTCCATTTTTAATTTTATGCAACTTTCATTTTTATTTTTATTCAACTTCCATTTTTATTCAATTTACTTTTCTATTAAACTTCCTTTTTTATTTTATTTCCAAATAGATCGTTAAGGTATAGTGGTTTCTGGATTGAACATCCATATTTTATTTTCTGCAACTTTCATTTTTATTTTTATTCAACTTCCATTTTTATTCAATTTATTTTTCTATTAAACTTCCTTTTTTATTTAATTTCCAAACAGATCGTTAAGGTGTGGTGGTTTTTGGATTCAACTTCCATATTTAATTTTATGCAACTTTCATTTTTATTTTTATTCTACTTCCATTTTAATTCAATTTAGTTTCCTATTAAACTTCCTTTTTTATTTAATTTCCAAGTAGATCGTTAAGGTATAATGGTTTCTGGATAGAACTTCCATTTTTAATTTTACGCAACTTTCATTTTTATTTTTATTCTACTTCTATTTTTAATCAATTTACTTTTCTATTAAACTTCCTTTTTTATTTAATTTCCAAATAGATCATTAAGATATAGTGGTTTCTGGAATGAACTTCCATTTTTAATTTTCTGCAACTTCCATTTTTGTTTTTATTTAACTTCCTTTTTTATTCATGTTTCTTTTCTACTCAAATTCCTTTTTTATTTAATTTCCAAATAGATCGTTAAGGTATAGTGGTTTTTGGATTGAACTTCCATTTTTAATTTTATGCAACTTTCATTTTTATTTTTATTCAACTTCCATTTTTATTCAATTTACTTTTCTATTAAACTACCTTTTTTATTTAATTTCCAAATAGATCGTTAAGGTATAGTGGTTTTTGTATTGAACTTCCATTTTTAATTTTATGCAAGTTTCATTTTTTTTTTATTCAACTTCCATTTTTATTCAATTTACTTTTCTATTAAACTTACTTTTTTATTTAATTTCCAAATAGATCGTTAAGGTATAGTGGTTTCTGGATTGAACTTCCATATTTAATTTTCTGCAACTTTCATTTTTATTTTTATTCAACTTCCATTTTTATTATGTTTACTTTTCTATTGAACTTCCTTTTTTATTTAATTTCCAAATAGATCGTTAAGGTATAGTGGTCTCTGGATTGAACTTCCATTTTTAATTTTATGCAACTTTCATTTTTATTTTTATTCTACTTCCATTTTAATTCAATTTACTTTCCTATTAAACTTCCTTCTTTATTTAATTTCCAAGTAGATCGTTAAGGTATAGTGGTTTCTGGATAGAACTTCCATTTTTAATTTTATGCAACTTTCATTTTTATTTTTATTCAACTTCCATTTTTATTCAATATACTTTTCTATTAAACTTACTTTTTTATTTGATTTCCGAATAGATCGTTAAGGTATAGTGGTTTCTGGATTGAACTTCCATGTTTAATTTTCTGCAACTTTCATTTTTATTTTTATTCTACTTCCATTTTAATTCAATTTACTTTTCTATTAAACTTCCTTTTTTATTTAATTTCCAAATAGATCGTTAATGTATAGTGGTTTCTGGATAGAACTTCCATTTTTAATTTTAAGCAACTTTCATTTTTATTTTTATTCAACTTCCATTTTTATTCAATTTATTTTTCTATTAAACTTACTTTTTTGTTTAATTTCCAAATAGATCGTTAAGGTATAGTGGTTTCTGGATTGAACTTCCATATTTAATTTTTTGCAACTTTCATTTTTATTTTTATTCTACTTCCATTTTAATTCAATTTACTTTCCTATTAAACTTCCTTTTTTATTTAATTTCCAAGTAGATCGTTAAGGTATAGTGGTTTCAGGATAGAACTTCCATTTTTAATTTTATGCAACTTTCATTTTTATTTTTATTCTACTTCCATTTTTAATCAATTTACTTTTCTATTAAACTTCTTTTTTTATTTAATTTCCAAATAGATCCTTAAGATATAATGGTTTCTGGAATGAACTTCCATTTTTAATTTTCTGTAACTTCCATTTTTGTTTTTATTTAACTTCCTTTTTTATTCACGTTTCTTTTCTACTCAACTTCCTTTTTTATTTAATTTCCAAATAGATCGTTAAGGTATAGTGGTTTTTGAATTGAACTTCCATTTTTAATTTTATGCAACTTTAATTTTTATTTTTATTCAACTTCCTTTTTTATTCAATTTACTTTTCTATTAAACTTCCTTTTTTATTTAATTTCCAAATAGATCGTTAAGGTAAAGTGGTTTCTGGATTGAACTTCCATTTTTAATTTTATGCAACTTTCATTTTTATTTTTATTCTACTTCCATTTTAATTCAATTTACTTTCCTATTAAACTTCCTTTTTTATTTAATTTTCAAGTAGATCGTTAAGGTATAGTGGTTTCTGGATAGAACATCCATTTTTAATTTTATGCAACTTTCCTTTTTATTTTTTTTGACTTCAATTTTTAATCAATTTAATTTTCTATTAAACTTCCTTTTTTATTTAATTTCCAAATGGATCGTTAAGGTATAGTGGTTTTTGGATTGAACTTCCATTTTTAATTTTATGCAACTTTCATTTTTATTTTTATTCAACTTCCATTTTTATTCAATTTACTTTTCTATTAAACTACCATTTTTTCTTTAATTTCCAAATAGATCGTTAAGGTATAGTGGTTTTTATATTGAACTTCCATTTTTAATTTTATGCAACTTTCATTTTTATTTTTATTCAACTTCCATTTTTGTTCGATTTAGTTTTCTATTAAACTACCTTTTTTATTTAATTTCCAATTAGATCATTAAGGTATAGTGGTTTTTGGATTGAACTTCCATTTTTAATTTTATGCAACTTTCATTTTTATTTTTATTCAACTTCCATTTTTATTCAATTTACTTTTCTATTAAACTACCTTTTTTATTTAATTTCCAAATAGATCGTTAAGGTATAGTGGTTTTTGTATTGAACTTCCATTTTTAATTTTATGCAAGTTTCATTTTTTTTTTTATTCAACTTCCATTTTTATTCAATTTACTTTTCTATTAAACTTACTTTTTTATTTAATTTCCAAATAGATCGTTAAGGTATAGTGGTTTCTGGATTGAACTTCCATATTTAATTTTCTGCAACTTTCATTTTTATTTTTATTCAACTTCCATTTTTATTATGTTTACTTTTCTATTGAACTTCCTTTTTTATTTAATTTCCAAATAGATCGTTAAGGTATAGTGGTCTCTGGATTGAACTTCCATTTTTAATTTTATGCAACTTTCATTTTTATTTTTATTCTACTTCCATTTTAATTCAATTTACTTTCCTATTAAACTTCCTTCTTTATTTAATTTCCAAGTAGATCGTTAAGGTATAGTGGTTTCTGGATAGAACTTCCATTTTTAATTTTATGCAACTTTCATTTTTATTTTTATTCAACTTCCATTTTTATTCAATATACTTTTCTATTAAACTTACTTTTTTATTTGATTTCCGAATAGATCGTTAAGGTATAGTGGTTTCTGGATTGAACTTCCATGTTTAATTTTCTGCAACTTTCATTTTTATTTTTATTCTACTTCCATTTTAATTCAATTTACTTTTCTATTAAACTTCCTTTTTTATTTAATTTCCAAATAGATCGTTAATGTATAGTGGTTTCTGGATAGAACTTCCATTTTTAATTTTAAGCAACTTTCATTTTTATTTTTATTCAACTTCCATTTTTATTCAATTTATTTTTCTATTAAACTTACTTTTTTGTTTAATTTCCAAATAGATCGTTAAGGTATAGTGGTTTCTGGATTGAACTTCCATATTTAATTTTTTGCAACTTTCATTTTTATTTTTATTCTACTTCCATTTTAATTCAATTTACTTTCCTATTAAACTTCCTTTTTTATTTAATTTCCAAGTAGATCGTTAAGGTATAGTGGTTTCA
This sequence comes from Camellia sinensis, assembly GCF_055761805.1. NCBI lineage: Eukaryota > Viridiplantae > Streptophyta > Magnoliopsida > Ericales > Theaceae > Camellia > Camellia sinensis. The sequence goes on along the minus strand of NW_028128987.1, from coordinate 40,258,244 downwards.
GGATAGAACTTCCATTTTTAATTTTATGCAACTTTCATTTTTATTTTTATTCTACTTCCATTTTTAATCAATTTACTTTTCTATTAAACTTCTTTTTTTATTTAATTTCCAAATAGATCCTTAAGATATAATGGTTTCTGGAATGAACTTCCATTTTTAATTTTCTGTAACTTCCATTTTTGTTTTTATTTAACTTCCTTTTTTATTCACGTTTCTTTTCTACTCAACTTCCTTTTTTATTTAATTTCCAAATAGATCGTTAAGGTATAGTGGTTTTTGAATTGAACTTCCATTTTTAATTTTATGCAACTTTAATTTTTATTTTTATTCAACTTCCTTTTTTATTCAATTTACTTTTCTATTAAACTTCCTTTTTTATTTAATTTCCAAATAGATCGTTAAGGTAAAGTGGTTTCTGGATTGAACTTCCATTTTTAATTTTATGCAACTTTCATTTTTATTTTTATTCTACTTCCATTTTAATTCAATTTACTTTCCTATTAAACTTCCTTTTTTATTTAATTTTCAAGTAGATCGTTAAGGTATAGTGGTTTCTGGATAGAACATCCATTTTTAATTTTATGCAACTTTCCTTTTTATTTTTTTTGACTTCAATTTTTAATCAATTTAATTTTCTATTAAACTTCCTTTTTTATTTAATTTCCAAATGGATCGTTAAGGTATAGTGGTTTTTGGATTGAACTTCCATTTTTAATTTTATGCAACTTTCATTTTTATTTTTATTCAACTTCCATTTTTATTCAATTTACTTTTCTATTAAACTACCATTTTTTCTTTAATTTCCAAATAGATCGTTAAGGTATAGTGGTTTTTATATTGAACTTCCATTTTTAATTTTATGCAACTTTCATTTTTATTTTTATTCAACTTCCATTTTTGTTCGATTTAGTTTTCTATTAAACTACCTTTTTTATTTAATTTCCAATTAGATCATTAAGGTATAGTGGTTTTTGTATTGAACTTCCATTTTTAATTTTATGCAACTTTCATTTTTATTTTTATTCTACTTCCATTTTTATTCAATTTACTTTTCTATTAAACTACCTTTTTTATTTAATTTCCAAATAGATCGTTAAGGTATAGTGGTTTTTGTATTGAACTTCCATTTTCAATTTTATGCAACTTTCATTTTTATTTTTATTCAACTTCCATTTTTATACAATTTACTTTTCTATTAAACTTACTTTTTTATTTAATTTCAAAATAGATCGTTAAGGTATAATGGTTTCTGGATTGAACTTCCATATTTGATTTTCTGCAACTTTCATTTTTATTTTTATTCTACTTCCATTTTAATTCAATTTACTTTTCTATTAGACTACCTTTTTTTATTTGATTTCCAAATAGATCGTTAAGGTATAGTGTTTTTGTATTGAACTTCCATTTTTAATTTTATGCAACTTTCATTTTTATTTTTATTCAACTTCCTTTTTTATTCGATTTACTTTTCTATTAAACAACCTTTTTTATTTAATTTCCAAATGGATCGTTAAGGTATAGTGGTTTTTGTGTTGAACTTCCATTTTTAATTTTATGCAACTTTCATTTTTATTTTTATTCTACTTCCATTTCTATTCAATTTACTTTTCTATTAAACTACCTTTTTTATTTAATTTCCAAACAGATCGTTAAGGTATAGTGGTTTTTGTATTGAACTTCCATTTTTAATTTTATGCAACTTTCATTTTTATTTTTATTCAACTTCCATTTTTATTCAATTTACTTTTCTATTAAACTTACTTTTTTATTTAATTTCAAAATAGATCGTTAAGGTATAGTGGTTTCTGGATTGAACTTCCATATTTAATTTTCTGCAACTTTCATTTTCATTTTTATTCTACTTCCATTTTAATTCAATTTACTTTTCTATTAAACTACCTTTTTTTATTTAATTTCCAAATAGATCGTTACGGTATAGTGGTTTTTGTATTGAAATTCCATTTTTAATTTTATGCAACTTTCATTTTTATTTTTATTCAACTTCCTTTTTTATTCGATTTACTTTTCTATTAAACTACCTTTTTTATTTAATTTCCAAATAGATCGTTAAGGTATAGTGGTTTTTCTATTGAACTTCCATTTTTAATTTTATGCAACTTTCATTTTTATTTTTATTCAACTTCCATTTTTATTCAATATACTTTTCTATTAAACTTACTTTTTTATTTAATTTCCAAATAGATCGTTAAGGTATAGTGGTTTCTGGATTGAACTTCCATATTTAATTTTCTTCAACTTTCATTTTTATTTTGATTCTACTTCCATTTTAATTCAATTTACTTTTCTATTAAACTTCCTTTTTTATTTAATTTCCAAATAGATCGTTAAGGTATAGTGGTTTCTGGATAGAACTTCATTTTTAATTTTAAGCAACTTTCATTTTTATTTTTATTCAACTTCCATTTTTATTCAATTTATTTTTCTATTATACTTACTTTTTTATTTAATTTCCAAATAGATCGTTAAGGTATAGTGGTTTCTGGATTGAACTTCCATATTTAATTTTCTGCAACATTCATTTTTATTTTTATTCTACTTCCATTTTAATTCAATTTACTTTCCTATTAAACTTCCTTTTTTATTTAATTTCCTAGTAGATCGTTAAGGTATAGTGGTTTCTGGATAGAACTTCCATTTTTAATTTTATGCAACTTTCATTTTTATTTTTATTCTACTTCCATTTTTAATCAATTTACTTTTCTATTAAACTTCCTTTTTTATTTAATTTCCAAATAGATCCTTAAGATATAGTGGTTTCTGGAATGAACTTCCATTTTTAATTTTCTGCAACTTCCATTTTTGTTTTTATTTAACTTCCTTTTTTATTCACGTTTCTTTTCTACTCAACTTCATTTTTAATTTAATTTCTAAATAGATCGTTAAGGTATAGTGGTTTTTGAATTGAACTTTAATTTTTATTTTTATTCAACTTCCTTTTTTATTCAATTTACTTTTCTATTAAACTTCCTTTTTTATTTAATTTCGAAATAGATCGTTAAGGTAAAGTGGTTTCTGGATTGAACTTCCATTTTTAATTTTATACAACATTCATTTTTATTTTTATTCTACTTCCATTTTAATTCAATTTACTTTCCTATTAAACTTCTTTTTTTATCTAATTTTCAAGTAGATCGTTAAGGTATAATGGTTTCTGGATTGAACATCCATTTTTAATTTTATGCAACTTTCCTTTTTATTTTTTTTTCACTTCAATTTTTAATCAATTTAATTTTCTATTAAACTTCCCTTTTTGTTTAATTTCCAAATGGATCGTTAAGGTATAGTGGTTTTTGGATTGAACTTCCATTTTTAATTTTATGCAACTTCCATTTTTATTTTTATTCAACTTCCATTTTTATTCAATTTACTTTTCTATTAAACTACCTTTTTTATTTAATTTCCAAATAGATCGTTAAGGTATAGTGGTTTTTGTATTGAACTTCCATTTTTAATTTTATGCAACTTTCATTTTTATTTTTATTCAACTTCCATTTTTATTCAATTATTTTTCTATTAAACTACCTTTTTTTATTTAATTTCCAAATAGATCGTTAAGGTATAGTGGTTTTTATATTGAACTTCCATTTTTAATTTTATGCAACTTTCATTTTTATTTTTATTCAACTTCCATTTTTATTCAATTTACTTTTTCTATTAAACTACCTTTTTTATTTAATTTCCAAATAGATCGTTAAGGTATAGTGGTTTTTGTATTGAACTTCCATTTTTAATTTTATGCAACTTTCATTTTTATTTTTATTCAACTTCGATTTTCATTCAATTTACTTTTCTATTAAACTTACTTTTTTATTTAATTTCCAAATAGATCGTTAAGGTATAGTGGTTTCTGGATTGAACTTCCATATTTAATTTTCTGCAACTTTCATTTTTATTTTTATTCAACTTCCATTTTTATTATGTTTACTTTTCTATTAAACTCCTTTTTTATTTAATTTCCAAATAGATCGTTAAGGTAAAGTGGTTTCTGGATTGAACTTCCATTTTTAATTTTATGCAACTTTCATTTTTATTTTTATTCTACTTCCATTTTAATTCAATTTACTTTCCTATTAAACTTTCTTTTTTATTTAATTTCCAAGTAGATCGTTAAGGTATAGTGGTTTCTGGATTGAACATCCAGTTTTAATTTTATGCAACTTTCATTTTTATTTTTATTTTACTTCAATTTTTAATCAATTTACTTTTCTACTAAACTTACTTTTTTATTTAATTTCCAAATGGATTGTAAAGGTATAGTGGTTTTTGTATTGAACTTCCATTTTAAATTTTATGGAACTTTCATTTTTATTTTTATTCAACTTCCATTTTTATTCAATTTACTTTTCTATTAAACTTCCTTTTTTATTTAATTTCCAAATAGATCGTTAAGGTATAGTGGTTTCTGGATAGAACTTCCATTTTTAATTTTAAGCAACTTTCATGTTTATTTTTATTCAACTTCCATTTTTATTCAATTTATTTTTCTATTAAACTTACTTTTTTATTTAATTTCCAAATAGGTCGTTAAGGTATAGTGGTTTCTGGATTGAACTTCCATATTTAATTTTCTGCAACTTTCATTTTTATTTTTATTCTACTTCCATTTTAATTCAATTTACTTTCCTATTAAACTTCCTTTTTCATTTAATTTCCAAGTAGATCGTTAAGGTATAGTGGTTTTTGGATAGAACTTCCATTTTTAATTTTATGCAACTTTCATTTTTATTTTTATTCTACTTCCATTTTTAATCAATTTACTTTTCTATTAAACTTCTTTTTTTATTTAATTTCCAAATAGATCCTTAAGATATAATGGTTTCTGGAATGAACTTCCATTTTTAATTTTCTGCAACTTCCATTTTTGTTTTTATTTAACTTCCTTTTTTATTCTCGTTTCTTTTCTACTCAACTTCCTTTTTTATTTAATTTCCAAATAGATCGTTAAGGTATAGTGGTTTTTGAATTGAACTTCCATTTTTAATTTTATGCAACTTTAATTTTTATTTTTATTCAACTTCCTTTTTTATTCAATTTACTTTTCTATTAAACTTCCTTTTTTATTTAATTTCCAAATAGATCGTTAAGGTAAAGTGGTTTCTGGATTGAACTTCCATTTTTAATTTTATGCAACTTTCATTTTTATTTTTATTCTACTTCCATTTTAATTCAATTTACTTTCCTATTAAACTTCTTTTTTTATCTAATTTTCAAGTAGATCGTTAAGGTATAATGGTTTCTGGATTGAACATCCATTTTTAATTTTATGCAACTTTCCTTTTTATTTTTTTTTCACTTCAATTTTTAATCAATTTAATTTTCTATTAAACTTCCTTTTTTGTTTAATTTCCAAATGGATCGTTAAGGTATAGTGGTTTTTGGATTGAACTTCCATTTTTAATTTTATGCAACTTTCATTTTTATTTTTATTCAACTTCCATTTTTATTCAATTTACTTTTCTATTAAACTACCTTTTTTATTTCATTTCCAAATAGATCGTTAAGGTATAGTGGTTTTTGTATTGAACTTCCATTTTTAATTTTATGCAACTTTCATTTTTATTTTTATTCAACTTCCATTTTTATTCAATTTACTTTTCTATTAAACTACCTTTTTTTATTTAATTTCCAAATAGATCGTCAAGGTATAGTGGTTTTTATATTGAACTTCCATTTTTAATTTTATGCAACTTTCATTTTTATTTTTATTCAACTTCCATTTTTATTCAATTTACTTTTCTATTAAACTACCTTTTTTATTTAATTTCCAAATAGATCGTTAAGGTATAGTGGTTTTTGTATTGAACTTCCATTTTTAATTTTATGCAACTTTCATTTTTATTTTTATTCAACTTCCATTTTTATTCAATTTACTTTTCTATTAAACTACCTTTTTTTATTTAATTTCCAAATAAATCGTTAAGGTATAGTGGTTTTATATTGAACTTCCATTTTTAATTTTATGCAACTTTCATTTTTATTTTTATTCAACTTCCATTTTTATTCAATTTACTTTTCTATTAAACTACCTTTTTTATTTAATTTCCAAATAGATCGTTAAGGTATAGTGGTTTTTGTATTGAACTTCCATTTTTAATTTTATGCAACTTTCATTTTTATTTTTATTCAACTTCCATTTTTATTCAATTTACTTTTCTATTAAAATTACTTTTTTATTTAATTTCAAAATAGATCGTTAAGGTATAGTGGTTTCTGGATTGAACTTCCATATTTAATTTTCCGCAACTTTCATTTTTATTTTTATTCAACTTCCATTTTTATTCAATTTACTTTTCTGTTAAACTTTCTTGTTTATTTAATTTCCAAATAGATCGTTAAGGTATAGTGGTTTCTGGAATGAACTTCCATTTTTAATTTTCTGCAACTTCCATTCTTATTTTTATTTAACTTCCTTTTTTATTCAAGTTTCTTTTCAACTCAACATCCTTTTTTATTTAATTTCCAAATAGATCGTTAAGGTATAGTGGTTTTTGGATTGAACTTCCATTTTTAATTTTATTCAACTTTCATTTTTATTTTTATTCAACTTCCATTTTTGTTCAATTTACTTTTCTATTAAACTTCCTTTTTTATTTAATTTCCAAATAAATCGTTAAGGTATATTGGTTTTTTGATTGAACTTCCATTTTTAATTTTATGCAACTTTCATTTTTATTTTTATTCAACTTCCATTTTTATTCAATTTACTTTTCTGTTAAACTTACTTTTTTATTTAATTTCAAAATAGATCGTTAAGGTATAGTGGTTTCTGGATTGAACTTCCATATTTAATTTTCTGCAACTTTCATTTTTATTTTTATTCTACTTCCATTTTAATTCAATTTACTTTTCTATTAAACTACATTTTTTTATTTAATTTCCAAATAGATCGTTACGGTATAGTGGTTTTTGTATTGAAAGTCCATTTTTAATTTTATGCAACTTTCATTTTTATTTTTATTCAACTTCCATTTTTATTCAATATACTTTTCTATTAAACTTACTTTTTTATTTAATTTCCAAATAGATCGTTAAGGTATAGTGGTTTCTGGATTGAACTTCCATATTTAATTTTCTGCAACTTTCATTTTTATTTTTATTCTACTTCCATTTTAATTTAATTTACTTTTCTATTGAACTTCCTTTTTTATTTAATTTCCAAATAGATCGTTAAGGTATAGTGGTTTCTAGATTGAACTTCCATTTTTAATTTTAAGCAACTTTCATTTTTATTTTTATTCAACTTCCATTTTTATTCAATTTATTTTTCTATTAAACTTACTTTTTTATTTAATTTCCAAATAGATCGTTAAGGTATAGTGGTTTCTGGATTGAACTTCCATATTTAATTTTCTGCAACTTTCATTTTTATTTTTATTCTACTTCCATTTTAATTCAATTTACTTTCCTATTAAACTTATTTTTTATTTAATTTCCAAGTAGATCGTTAAGGTATAGTGGTTTCTGGATAGAACTTCCATTTTTAATTCTATGCAACTTTCATTTTTATTTTTATTCTACTTCCATTTTTAATCAATTTACTTTTCTATTAAACTTCCTTTTTTATTTAATTTCCAAATTGATCCTTAAGATATAGTGGTTTCTGGAATGAACTTCCATTTTTAATTTTCTGCAACTTCCATTTTTGTTTTTATTTAACTTCCTTTTTTATTCACGTTTCTTTTCTACTCAACTTTCTTTTTTATTTAATTTCCAAATAGATCGTTAAGGTATAGTGGTTTTTGAATTGAACTTTAATTTTTATTTTTATTCAACTTCCTTTTTTATTCAATTTACTTTTCTATTAAACTTCCTTTTTTATTTAATTTCCAAATAGATCGTTAAGGTAAAGTGGTTTCTGGATTGAACTTCCATTTTTAATTTTATGCAACTTTCATTTTTATTTTTATTCTACTTCCATTTTAATTCAATTTACTTTCCTATTAAACTTCTTTTTTTATCTAATTTTCAAGTAGATCGTTAAGGTATAATGGTTTCTGGATTGAACATCCATTTTTAATTTTATGCAACTTTCCTTTTTATTTTTTTTTCACTTCAATTTTTAATCAATTTAATTTTCTATTAAACTTCCTTTTTTGTTTAATTTCCAAATGGATCGTTAAGGTATAGTGGTTTTTGGATTGAACTTCCATTTTTAATTTTATGCAACTTTCATTTTTATTTTTATTCAACTTCCATTTTTATTCAATTTACTTTTCTATTAAACTACCTTTTTTATTTCATTTCCAAATAGATCGTTAAGGTATAGTGGTTTTTGTATTGAACTTCCATTTTTAATTTTATGCAACTTTTATTTTTATTTTTATTCAACTTCCATTTTTATTCAATTTACTTTTCTATTAAACTACCTTTTTTTATTTAATTTCCAAATAGATCGTCAAGGTATAGTGGTTTTTATATTGAACTTCCATTTTTAATTTTATGCAACTTTCATTTTTATTTTTATTCAACTTCCATTTTTATTCAATTTACTTTTCTATTAAACTACCTTTTTTATTTAATTTCCAAATAGATCGTTAAGGTATAGTGGTTTTTGTATTGAACTTCCATTTTTAATTTTATACAACTTTCATTTTTATTTTTATTCAACTTCCATTTTTATTCAATTTACTTTTCTATTAAACTACCTTTTTTTTATTTAATTTCCAAATAAATCGTTAAGGTATAGTGGTTTTATATTGAACTTCCATTTTTAATTTTATGCAACTTTCATGTTTATTTTTATTCAACTTCCATTTTTATTCAATTTACATTTCTATTAAACTACCTTTTTTATTTAATTTCCAAATAGATCGTTAAGGTATAGTGGTTTTTGTATTGAACTTCCATTTTTAATTTTATGCAACTTTCATTTTTATTTTTATTCAACTTCCATTTTTATTCAATTTACTTTTCTATTAAACTTACTTTTTTATTTAATTTCAAAATAGATCGTTAAGGTATAGTGGTTTCTGGATTGAACTTCCATATTTAATTTTCTGCAACTTTCATTTTTATTTTTATTCAACTTCCATTTTTATTCAATTTACTTTTCTGTTAAACTTTCTTGTTTATTTAATTTCCAAATAGATCGTTAAGGTATAGTGGTTTCTGGAATGAACTTCCATTTTTAATTTTCTGCAACTTCCATTCTTATTTTTATTTAACTTCCTTTTTTATTCAAGTTTCTTTTCAACTCAACATCCTTTTTTATTTAATTTCCAAATAGATCGTTAAGGTATAGTGGTTTTTGGATTGAACTTCCATTTTTAATTTTATTCAACTTTCATTTTTATTTTTATTCAACTTCCATTTTTGTTCAATTTACTTTTCTATTAAACTTCCTTTTTTATTTAATTTCCAAATAAATCGTTAAGGTATATTGGTTTTTGGATTGAACTTCCATTTTTAATTTTATGCAACTTTCATTTTTATTTTTATTCAACTTCCATTTTTATTCAATTTACTTTTCTATTAAACTTACTTTTTTATTTAATTTCAAAATAGATCGTTAAGGTATAGTGGTTTCTGGATAGAACTTCCATTTTTAATTTTATGCAACTTTCATTTTTATTTTTATTCAACTTCCATTTTTATTCAATTTACTTTTCTATTAAACTTACTTTTTTATTTAATTTCCAAATAGATCGTTAAGGTATAGTGGTTTCTGGATTGAACTTCCATATTTAATTTTCTGCAACTTTCATTTTTATTTTTATTCTACTTCCATTTTAATTCAATTTACTTTTCTATTAAACTAAATTTTTTTATTTAATTTCCAAATAGATCGTTATGGTATAGTGGTTTTTGTATTGAAAGTCCATTTTTAATTTTATGCAACTTTCATTTTTATTTTTATTCAACTTCCATTTTTATTCAATATACTTTTCTATTAAACTTACTTTTTTATTTAATTTCCAAATAGATCGTTAAGGTATAGTGGTTTCTGGATTGAACTTCCATATTTAATTTTCTGCAACTTTCATTTTTATTTTTATTCTACTTCCATTTTAATTCAATTTACTTTTCTATTGAACTTCCTTTTTTATTTAATTTCCAAATAGATCGTTAAGGTATAGTGGTTTCTGGATAGAACTTCCATTTTTAATTTTAAACAACTTTCATTTTTATTTTTATTCAACTTCCATTTTTATTCAATTTATTTTTCTATTAAACTTACTTTTTTATTTAATTTCCAAATAGATCGTTAAGGTATAGTGGTTTCTGGATTGAACTTTCATATTTAATTTTCTGCAACTTTCATTTTTATTTTTATTCTACTTCCATTTTAATTCAATTTACTTTCCTATTAAACTTATTTTTTATTTAATTTCCAAGTAGATCGTTAAGGTATAGTGGTTTCTGGATAGAACTTCCATTTTTAATTCTATGCAACTTTCATTTTTATTTTTATTCTACTTCCATTTTTAATCAATTTACTTTTCTATTAAACTTCCTTTTTTATTTAATTTCCAAATTGATCCTTAAGATATAGTGGTTTCTGGAATGAACTTCCATTTTTGTTTTTATTTAACTTCCTTTTTTATTCACGTTTCTTTTCTACTCAACTTTCTTTTTTATTTAATTTCCAAATAGATCGTTAAGGTATAGTGGTTTTTGAATTGAACTTTAATTTTTATTTTTATTCAACTTCCTTTTTTATTCAATTTACTTTTCTATTAAACTTCCTTTTTTATTTAATTTCCAAATAGATCGTTAAGGTAAAGTGGTTTCTGGATTGAACTTCCATTTTTAATTTTATGCAACTTTCATTTTTATTTTTACTCTACTTCCATTTTAATTCAATTTACTTTCCTATTAAACTTCTTTTTTTATCTAATTTTCAAGTAGATCGTTAAGGTATAATGGTTTCTGGATTGAACATCCATTTTTAATTTTATGCAACTTTCCTTTTTATTTTTTTTTCACTTCAATTTTTAATCAATTTAATTTTCTTTTAAACTTCCTTTTTTGTTTAATTTCCAAATGGATCATTAAGGTATAGTGGTTTTTGGATTGAACTTCCATTTTTAATTTTATGCAACTTTCATTTTTATTTTTATTCAACTTCCATTTTTATTCAATTTACTTTTCTATAAAACTGCCTTTTTTATTTAATTTCCAAATAGATCGTTAAGGTATAGTGGTTTTTGTATTGAACTTCCATTTTCAATTTTATGCAACTTTCATTTTTATTTTTATTCAACTTCCATTTTTATTCAATTTACTTTTCTATTAAACTACCTTTTTTTATTTAATTTCCAAATAGATCGTTAAGGTATAGTGGTTTTTATATTGAACTTCCATTTTTAATTTTATGCAACTTTCATTTTTATTTTTATTCAACTTCCATTTTTATTCAATTTACTTTTCTATTAAACTACCATTTTTATTTAATTTCGAAATAGATCGTTAAGGTATAGTGGTTTTTTTATTGAATTTCCATTTTTAATTTTATGCAACTTTCATTTTTATTTTTATTCAACTTCCATTTTTATTCAATTTACTTTTCTATTAAACTACCTTTTTTTATTTAATTTCCAAATACATCGTTAAGGTATAGTGGTTTTTATATTGAACTTCCATTTTTAATTTTATGCAACTTTCATTTTTATTTTTATTCAACTTCCATTTTTATTCAATTTACTTTTCTATTAAACTACCTTTTTTATTTAATTTCCAAATAGATCGTTAAGGTATAGTGGTTTTTGTATTGAACTTCCATTTTTAATTTTATGCAACTTTCATTTTAATTTTTATTCAACTTCCATTTTTATTCAATTAACTTTTCTATTAAACTTACTTTTTTATTTAATTTCAAAATAGATCGTTAAGGTATAGTGGTTTCTGGATTGAACTTCCATATTTAATTTTCTGCAACTTTCATTTTTATTTTTATTCTACTTCCATTTTAATTCAATTTACTTTTCTATTAAACTACCTTTTTTAATTTAATTTCCAAATAGATCGTTAGGGTATAGTGGTTTTTATATTGAACTTCCATTTTTAATTTTATACAACTTTCATTTTTATTTTTATTCAACATCCATTTTTATTCAATTTACTTTTCTATTAAACTACCTTTTTTATTTCATTTCCAAATAGATCGTTAAGGTATAGTGGTTTTGTATTGAACTTCCATTTTTAATTTTATGTAACTTTCATTTTTATTTTTATTCAACTTCCATTTTTATTCAATTTAACTTTTTATTAAACTACCTTTTTTATTTAATTTCCAAATAGATCGTTAAGGTATAATGGTTTTTGTATTTTACTTCTATTTTTAATTTTATGCAACTTTCATTTTTATTTTTATTCAACTTCCATTTTTATTCAATTTACTTTTCTATTAAACTTACTTTTTTATTTAATTTCCAAATAGATCGTTAAGGTAAAGTGGTTTCTGGATTGAACTTCCATTTTTAATTTTATGCAACTTTCATTTTTATTTTTATTCTACTTCCATTTTAATTCAATTTACTTTCCTATTAAACTTCCTTTTTTATTTAATTTTCAAGTAGATCGTTAAGGTATAATGGTTTCTGGATTGAACATCCATTTTTAATTTTATGCAACTTTCCTTTTTATTTTTTTTCATTTCAATTTTTCATCAATTTAATTTTCTATTAAACTTCCTTTTTTATTTAATTTCCAAATGGGTCGTTAAGGTATAGTGGTTTTTGGATTGAACTTCCATTTTTAATTTTATGCAACTTTCATTTTTATTTTTATTCTACTTCCATTTTTATTCAATTTACTTTTCTATTAAACTACCTTTTTTTATTTAATTTCCAAATAGATCGTTAAGGTATAGTGGTTTTTATATTGAACTTCCATTTTTAATTTTATGCAACTTTCATTTTTATTTTTATTCAACTTCCATTTTTATTCGATTTACTTTTCTATTAAACTACCTTTTTTATTTAATTTCCAAATAGATCGTTAAGGTATAGTGGTTTCTGGATTGAACATCCATTTCTAATTTTATGCAACTTTCATTTTTATTTTTATTCTACTTCCATTTTTAATCAATTTACTTTCCTGTTAAATTTCCTTTTTTATTTAATTTCCAAGTAGATCGTTAAGGTATAGTGGTTTCTGGATAGAACTTTCATTTTTAATTATATGCAACTTTCATTTTTATTTTTATTCTACTTCCATTTTTAATCAATTTACTTTTCTATTAAACTTACTTTTTTATTTAATTTCCAAATAGATCCTTAAGATATAGTGGTTTCTGGAATGAACTTCTATTTTTAATTTTCTGCAACTTCCATTTTTGTTTTTATTTAACTTCCTTTTTTATTCACGTTTCTTTTCTACTCAACTTCCTTTTTTATTTAATTTCCAAATAGATCGTTCAGGTATAGTTGTTTTTGAATTGAACTTCCATTTTTAATTTTATGCAACTTTCATTTTTATTTTTATTCAACTTCCATTTTTATTCAATTTACTTTTCTATTAAACTACCTTTTTTTTATTTAATTTCCAAACAGATCGTTAAGGTATAGTGGTTTTTGTATTGAACTTCCATTTTTAATTTTATGCAACTTTCATTTTTATTTTTATTCAACTTCCATTTTTATTCAATTTACTTTTCTATTAAACTTCCTGTTTTATTTAATTCCAAATAGATCGTTAAGGTATAGTGGTTTCTGGATTGAACTTCCATATTTAATTTTCTGCAACTTTCATTTTTATTTTTATTCTACTTCCATTTTTATTCAATTTGCTTTTCTATAAAACTTCCTTTTTTTATTTAATTTCCAAATAGATCGTTAAGGTATAGTGGTTTTTGGATTGAACTTCCATTTTTAATTTTATGCAAATTTCATTTTTATTTTTATTCAACTTCCATTTTTATTCAATTTACTTTTCTATTAAACTACCTTTTTTTATTTAATTTCCAAATAGATCGTTAAGGTATAGTGGTTTTTGTATTGAACTTCCATTTTTAATTTTATGCAACTTTCATTTTTATTTTTATTCAACTTCCATTTTTATTCAATTTGCTTTTCTATTAAACTTCCTTTTTTATTTAATTCCAAATAGATCGTTAAGGTATAGTGGTTTCTGGATTGAACTTCCATATTTAATTTTCTGCAACTTTCATTTTTATTTTTATTCACCTTCCATTTTTATTCAGTTTGCTTTTTTATTAAACTTTCTTTTTTATTTTATTTCCAAGTAGATCGTTAAGGTATAGTGGTTTCAGGATAGAACTTCCATTTTTAATTTTATGCAACTTTCATTTTTATTTTTATTCAACTTCCTTTTTTATTCGATTTACTTTTCTATTAAACTACCTTTTTTATTTAATTTTCAAATAGATCGTTAAGGTATAGTGGTTTTTGTATTGAACTTCCATTTTTAATTTTATGCAACTTTCATTTTTATTTTTATTCTACTTCCATTTTTATTCAATCTACTTTTCTATTAAACTACCATTTTTAGTAAATTTCCAAATAGATCGTTAAGATATAGTGGTTTTTCTATTGAACTTCCATTTTTAATTTTATGCAGCTTTAATTTTTATTTTTATTCAACTTCCATTTTTATTCAATTTACTTTTCTATTAAACTTCCATTTTTATTTAATTCCAAATAGATCGTTAAGGTGTAGTGGTTTCTGGATTGAACTTCCACATTTAATTTTCTGCAACTTTCATTTTTATTTTTATTCAACTTCCATTTTTATTCAGTTTGCTTTTCTATTATACTTCCTTTTTTATTTAATTTCCAAATAGATCGTTAAGGTATAGTGGTTTTTGTATTGAACTTCCATTTTTAATTTTATGCAACTATCATTTTTATTTTTATTCAACTTCCATTTTTATTCAATTTACTTTTCTATTGAAATTCCTTTTTTATTTAATTTCCAAATAGATCGTTAAGGTATAGTGGTTGTTGGATTGAACTTCCATTTTTAATTTTATGCAACTTTCATTTTTATTTTTATTCAACTTCCATTTTTATTCAATTTACTTTTCTATTAAACTACCTTTTTTATTTAATTTCCAAATAGTTCGTTAAGGTATTGTGGTTTTTGTATTGAACTTCCATTTTTAATTTTATGCAACTTTCGTTTTTATTTTTATTCAACTTCCATTTTTATTCAATTTACTATTCTATTAAACTTACTTTTTTGTTTCATTTCCAAGTAGATCGTTAAGGTATAGTGGTTTCTGGATTGAACTTCCATTTTTAATTTTATGCAACTTTAATTTTTATTTTTATTCAACTTCCTTTTTTATTTAATTTACTTTTCTATTAAACTTCCTTTTTTATTTAATTTCCAAATAGATCGTTAAGGTAAAGTGGTTTCTGGATTGAATTTCCATATTTAATTTTCTGCAACTTTCATTTTTATTTTTATTCAACTTCCATTTTAATTCAATTTACTTTCCTATTAAACTTCCTTTTTTATTTAATTTCCAAGTAGATCGTTAAGGTATAGTGGTTTCTGGATAGAACTTCCATTTTTAATATTATGCAACTTTCTTTTTTATTGTTATTCAACTTCCATTTTTATTCAATTTACTTTTCAATTAAACTTACTTTTTTATTTAATTTCCTAATAGATCGTTAAGGTATAGTGGTTTCTGGATTGAACTTCCATATTTAATTTTCTGCAACTTTCATTTTTATTTTTATTCAACTTCCATTTTTATTCTGTTTACTTTTCTATTAAACTTCCTTTTTTATTTAATTTCCAAATAGATCGTTAAGGTATAGTGGTTTCTGGATTGAACTTCCATTTTTAGTTTTATGCAACTTTCATTTTTATTTTTATTCTACTTCCATTTTTAATCAATTTACTTTTCTATTAAACTTCCTTTTTTATTTAATTTCCAAATAGATCGTTAAGGTAAAGTGGTTTCTGGATTGAACATCCATTTTTAATTTTATGCAACTTTCCTTTTTATTTTTTTTCACTTCAATTTTTAATCAATTTAATTTTCTATTAAACTTCCTTTTTTATTTAATTTCCAAATAGATCGTTAAGGTATAGTTGTTTGTGGATTGAACTTCCATTTTTAATTTTATGCAACTTTCATTTTTATTTTTATTCAATTTCCATTTTTATTCAATTTACTTTTCTATTAAACTGCCTTTTTTTATTTAATTTCCAAATAGATCGTTAAGGTATAGTGCTTTTTATATTGAACTTCCATTTTTAATTTTATGCAACTTTCATTTTTATTTTTATTCAACTTCCATTTTTATTCGATTTACTTTTCTATTAAACTACCTTTTTTCTTAAATTTCCAAATAGATCGTTAAGATATAGTGGTTTTTGTATTGAACTTCCATTTTTAATTTTATGCAACTTTCATTTTTATTTTTATTCTACTTCCATTTTTATTCAATTTACTTTTCTATTAAACTACCTTTTTTATTTAATTTCCAAATAGATCATTAAGGTATAGTGGTTTTTGTATTGAACTTCCATTTTTAATTTTATGCAACTTTCATTTTTATTTTTATTCAACTTCCATTTTTATTCAATTTACTTTTCTATTAAACTTACTTTTTTATTTAATTTCAAAATAGATCGTTAAGGTATAGTGGTTTCTGGATTGAACTTCCGTATTTAATTTTCCGCAACTTTCATTTTTATTTTTATTCTACTTCCATTTTAATTCAATTTACTTTTCTATTAAACTACCTTTTTTTATTTAATTTCCAAATAGATCGGTAAGGTATAGTGGTTTTTGTATTGAACTTCGATTTTTAATTTTATGCAACTTTCATTTTTATTTTTATTCAACTTTCTTTTTTATTCAATTTACTTTCCTATTAAACTTCCTTTTTTATTTAATTTCCAAGTAGATCGTTAAGGTATAGTGGTTTCTGGATAGAACTTCCATTTTTAATTTTATGCAACTTTCATTTTTATTTTTATTCCACTCCCATTTTTAATCAATTTACTTTTCTATTAAACTTCTTTTTTTATTTAATTTCCAAATAGATCATTAAGATATAGTGGTTTCTGGAATGAACTTCCATTTTTAATTTTCTGCAACTTCCATTTTTGTTTTTATTTAACTTCCTTTTTTATTCACGTTTCTTTTCTACTCAACTTCCTTTTTTATTTAATTTCCAAATAGATCGTTAAGGTATAGTGGTTTTGAATTGAACTTCCATTTTTAATTTTATGCAACTTTCATTTTTATTTTTATTCAACTTCCATTTTTATTCAATTTACTTTTCTATTAAACTTCCTTTTTTATTTAATTTCCAAATAGATCGTTAAGGTAAAGTGGTTTCTGGATTGAACTTCCATTTTTAATTTTATACAACTTTCATTTTCATTTTTATTCAACTTCCATTTTTCTTCAGTTTACTTTTCTATTAAACATCCTTTTTTATTTAATTTCAAAATAGATCATTAAGGTATAGTGATTTTTGGATTGAACTTCCATTTTTAATTTTATGCAACTTTCATTTTTATTTTTATTCAACTTCCATTTTTATTCGATTAACTTTTCTATTAAACTACCTTTTTTGTTTAATTTCTAAATAGATCGTTAAGGTATAGTGGTTTTTGTATTGAACTTCCATTTTTTATTTTATGCAACTTTCATTTTTATTTTTATTCAACTTTCATTTTTATTCAATTTACTTTCAATTAAACTTACTTTTTTATTTAATTTTCAAATAGATCGTTAAGGTAAAGTGGTTTCTGGATTGAACTTCCATTTTTAATTCTATGCAACTTTCATTTTTATTTTTATTCTACTTCCATTTTAATTCAATTTACTTTCCTATTAAACTTCCTTTTTTATTTAATTTCCGAGTAGATCGTTAAGGTATAGTGGTTTCTGGATTCAACATCCATTTATAATTTTATGCAGTTTTCCTTTTTATTTTTATTTTACTTCAATTTTTAATCAATTAACTTTTCTATTAAACTTCCTTTTTTATTTAATTTCCAAATGGATCGTTAAGGTATAGTGGTTTTTGGATTGAACTTCCGTTTTTAATTTTATGCAACTTTCATTTTTATTTTTATTCAACTTCCATTTTGATTCAATTTACTTTTCTATTAAACTACCTTTTTTTTATTTAATTTCCAATTAGATCGTTAAGGTATAGTGGTTTTTGGATTGAACTTCCATTTTTAATTTTATGCAACTTTCATTTTTATTTTTATTCAACTTCCATTTTTATTCAATTTACTTTTCTATTAAACTTCCTTTTTTATTTAATTCCAAATAGATCGTTAAGGTATAGTGGTTTCTGGATTGAACTTCCATATTTAATTTTCTGCAACTTTCATTTTTATTTTTTTTCAACTTCCATTTTTATTCAGTTCGCTTTTCTATTAAACTTCCTTTTTTATTTAATTTCCACATAGATCGTTAAGGTATAGTGGTTTTTGGATTGATCTTCCATTTTTAATTTTATGCAACTTTCATTTTTACTTTTATTCAACTTCCATTTTTATTCAATTTACTTTTCTATTAAACTACCTTTTTTATTTACTTTCCAAATAGATCGTTAAGGTATAGTGGTTTTTGTATTGAACTTCCATTTTTAATTTTATGCAACTTTCATTTTTATTTTTATTCAACTTCCATTTTTATTCAATTTACTTTTCTATTAAACTTACTTTTTTATTTAATTTCCAAATAGATCGTTATGGTATAGTGGTTTCTGGATTGAACTTCCATATTTAATTTTCTGCAACTTTCATTTTTATTTTTATTCAACTTCCAATTTTATTCTGTTTACTTTTCTATTAAACTTCCTTTATTATTTAATTTCCAAATAGATCGTTAAGGTATAGTGGTTTCTGGATTGAACTTCCATTTCTAATTTTATGCAACTTTCATTTTTATTTTCATTCAACTTCCGTTTTTATTCGATTAACTTTTCTATTAAACTACCTTTTTTATTTAATTTCCAAATAGATCGTTAAGGTATAGTGGTTTTTGTATTGAACTTCCATTTTTAATTTTATGCAACTTTCATTTTTGTTTTTATTCAACTTCCATTTTTATTCAATTTACTTTTCTATTAAACTTACTTTTTTATTTAATTTCCAAATAGATCGTTAAGGTAAAGTGGTTTCTGGATTGAACTTCCATTTTTAATTTTATGCAACTTTCATTTTTATTTTTATTCTACTTCCATTTTAATTCAATTTACTTTCCTATTAAACTTCCTTTTTTATTTAATTTCCGAGAAGATCGTTAAGGTATAGTGGTTTCTGGATTTAACCTCCATTTTTAATTTTATGCAGCTTTCATTTTTATTTTTATTTTACTTCAATTTTTAATCAATTTACTTTTCTATTAAACTTCCTTTTTTATTTAATTTCCAAATGGATCGTTAAGGTATAGTGGTTTTTGAATTGAACTTCCGTTTTTAATTTTATGCAACTTTCATTTTTATTTTTATTCAACTTCCATTTTGATTCAATTTACTTTTCTATTAAACTACATTTTTTTATTTAATTTCCAATTAGATCGTTAAGGTATAGTGGTTTCTGGATTGAACTTCCATATTTAATTTTCTGCAACTTTCATTTTTATTTTTATTCAACTTCCATTTTTATTCTGTTTACTTTTCTATTAAACTTCCTTTTTTATTTAATTTCCAAATAGATCGTTAAGGTATAGTGGTTTCTGGATTGAACTTCCATATTTAATTTTCTGCAACTTTCATTTTTATTTTTATTCTACTTCCATTTTTATTCAGTTCGCTTTTCTATTAAACTTCCTTTTTTATTTAATTTCCAAATATATCGTTAAGGTATAGTGGTTTCTGGATTGAACATCCATTTTTAGTTTTATGCAACTTTCATTTTTATTTTTATTCTACTTCCATTTTTAATCAATTTACTTTTCTACTCGACTTCCTTTTTTATTTAATTTCCAAATAGATCATTAAGATATAGTGGTTTCTGGAATGAACTTCCATTTTTAATTTTCTGCAACTTCCATTTTTGTTTTTATTTAACTTCCTTTTTTATTCACGTTTCTTTTCTACTCAACTTCCTTTTTTATTTAATTTCCACATAGATCGTGAAGGTATATTGGTTTTTGTATTGAACTTCCATTTTTAATTTTATGCAACTTTCATTTTTATTTTTATTCTACTTCCATTTTTATTCAGTTTACTTTTCTATTAAACTTACTTTTTTATTTAATTTCCAAATAGATCGTTAAGGTATATTGTGGTTTCTGGATTGAACTTCCATATTTAATTTTCAGCAACTTTCATTTTTGTTTTTATTTAACTTCCTTTTTTATTCACGTTTCTTTTCTACTCAACTTCCTTTTTTATTTAATTTCCAAATAGATCGTTAAGGTATAGTGGTTTTTCTATTGAACTTCCATTTTTAATTTTATGCAACTTTAATTTTTATTTTTATTCAACTTCCTTTTTTATTTAATTTCCAAATAGATCGTTAAGGTAAAGTGGTTTCTGGATTGAACTTCCATTTTTAATTTTATGCAACTTTCATTTTTATTTTTATTCTACATCCATTTTAATTCAATTTACTTTCCTATTAGACTTCCTTTTTTATTTAATTTCCAAATAGAGCGTTAAGGTATAGTGGTTTCTGGATTGAACAACCATTTTTAATTTTATGCAACTTTCCTTTTTATTTTTTTTCACTTCAATTTTTAAACAATTTAATTTTCTATTAAAATTCCTTTTTTATTTAATTTCCAAATGGATCGTTAAGGTATAGTTGTTTGTGGATTGAACTTCCATTTTTAATTTTATGCAACTTTCATTTTTGTTTTTATTCACTTTCCATTTTTATTCAATTTACTTTTCTATTAAACTACTTTTTTTTATTTAATTTCCAAATAGATCGTTAAGGTATAGTGGTTTTTATATTGAACTTCCATTTTTAATTTTATGCAACTTTCATTTTTATTTTTATTCAAATTCCATTTTTATTCGATTTACTTTTCTATTAAACTACCTTTTTTATTAAATTTCCAAATAGATCGTTAAGGTATAGTGGTTTTTGTATTGAACTTCCATTTTTAATTTTATGCAACTTTCATTTTTATTTTTATTCTACTTCCATTTTTATTCAATTTACTTTTCTATTAAACTACCTTTTTTATTTAATTTCCAAATAGGTCATTAAGGTATAGTGGTTTTTGTATTGAACTTCCATTTTTAGTTTAATGCAACTTTCATTTTTATTTTTATTCAACTTCCATTTTTATTCAATTTACTTTTCTATTAAACTTACTTTTTTATTTAATTTCAAAATAGATCGTTAAGGTATAGTGGTTTCTGGATTGAACTTCCATATTTAATTTTCTGCAACTTTCATTTTTATTTTTATTCTACTTCCATTTTAATTCAATATACTTTTCTATTAAACTACCTTTTTTTATTTAATTTCCAAATAGATCGTTAAGGTATAGTGGTTTTTGTATTGAAATTCCATTTTTAATTTTATGCAACTTTCATTTTTATTTTTATTCAACTTCCTTTTTAATTCGATTTACTTTTCTATTAAACTACCTTTTTTATTTAATTTCCAAATAGATCGTTAAGGTATAGTGGTTTTTGTATTGAACTTCCATTTTTAATTTTATGCAACTTTCTTTTTTATTTTTATTCTACTTCCATTTTTATTCAATTTACTTTTCTATTAAACTACCTTTTTTATTTAATTTCCAAATAGATCGTTAAGGTATAGTGGTTTTTCTATTGAACTTCCATTTTTAATTTTATGCAACTTTCATTTTTATTTTTATTCAACTTCCATTTTTATTCAATATACTTTTCTATTAAACTTACTTTTTTATTTAATTTCCAAACAGATCGTTAAGGTATAGTGGTTTCTGGATTGAACTTCCATATTTAATTTTCTGTAACTTTCATTTTTATTTTTATTCAACTTCAATTTTAATTCAATTTACTTTCCTATTAAACTTCCTTTTTTATTTAATTTCCAAGTAGATCGTTAAGGTATAGTGGTTTCTGGATAGAACTTCCATTTTTAATTTTATGCAACTTTCTTTTTTATTTTTATTCAACTTCCATTTTTATTCAATTTACTTTTCTATTAAACTTACTTTTTTATTTAATTTCCAAATAGATCGTTAAGGTATAGTGGTTTCTGGATTGAACTTCCATATTTAATTTTCTGCAACTTTCATTTTTATTTTTATTCAACTTCCATTTTTATTCTGTTTACTTTTCTATTAAACTTCCTTTTTTATTTAATTTCCAGATAGATCGTTAAGGTATTGTGGTTTCTGGATTGAACTTCCATTTTTAGTTTTATGCAACTTTCATTTTTATTTTTATTCTACCTCCATTTTTAATCAATTTACTTTTCTATTAAACTTCCTTTTTTTATTTAATTTCCAAATATATCATTAAGATATAGTGGTTTCTGGAATGAACTTCCATTTTTAATTTTCTGCAACTTCCATTTTTGTTTTTATTTAACTTCCTTTTTCATTCACGTTTCTTTTTCTACTCAACTTCCTTTTTTATTTAATTTCCAAATAGATCGTTAAGGTATAGTGGTTTTTGAATTGAACTTCCATTTTTAATTTTATGCAACTTTAATTTTTATTTTTATTCAACTTCCTTTTTTATTCAATTTACTTTTCAATTAAACTTCCTTTTTTATTTAATTTCCAAATAGATCGTTAAGGTAAAGTGGTTTCTGGATTGAACTTCCATATTTAATTTTCTGCAACTTTCATTTTTATTTTTATTCAACTTCCATTTTAATTCAATTTACTTTCCTATTAAACTTCCTTTTTTATTTAATTTCCAAGTAGATCGTTAAGGTATACTGGTTTCTGGATAGAACTTCCATTTTTAATTTTATGCAACTTTCTTTTTTATTTTTATTCAACTTCCATTTTTATTCAATTTACTTTTCTATTAAACTTACTTTTTTATTTAATTTCCAAGTAGATCGTTAAGGTATAGTGGTTTCTGGATTGAACTTCCATATTTAATTTTCTGCAACTTTCATTTTTATTTTTATTCAACTTCCATTTTTATTCTGTTTACTTTTCTATTAAACTTCCTTTTTTATTTAATTTCCAAATAGATCGTTAAGGTATAGTGGTTTCTGGATTGAACTTCCATTTTTAGTTTTATGCAACTTTTATTTTTATTTTTATTCTACTTCCATTTTTAATCAATTTACTTTTCTATTAAACTTCCTTTTTTATTTAATTTCCAAATATATCATTAAGATATAGTGGTTGCTGGAATGAACTTCCATTTTTAATTTTCTGCAACTTCCATTTTTGTCTTTATTTAAATTCCTTTTTTATTCACTTTTCTTTTCTACTCAACTTCCTTTTTTATTTAATTTCCAAATAGATCGTTAAGGTATAGTGGTTTTTGAATTGAACTTCTATTTTTAATTTTATGCAACTTTAATTTTTATTTTTATTCAACTTCCTTTTTTATTCAATTTACTTTTCTATTAAACTTCCTTTTTTATTTAATTTCCAAATAGATCGTTAAGGTAAAGTGGTTTCTGGATTGAACTTCCATATTTAATTTTCTGCAACTTTCATTTTTATTTTTATTCAACTTCCATTTTAATTCAATTTTCTTTCCTATTAAACTTCCTTTTTTTATTTAATTTCCAAGTAGATCGTTAAGGTATAGTGGTTTCTGGATAGAACTTCCATTTTTAATTTTATGCAACTTTCTTTTTTATTTTTATTCAACTTCCATTTTTATTCAATTTACTTTTCTATTAAACTTACTTTTTTATTTAATTTCCAAATAGATCGTTAAGGTATAGTGGTTTCTGGATTGAACTTCCATATTTAATTTTCTGCAACTTTCATTTTTATTTTTATTCAACTTCCATTTTTATTCTGTTTACTTTTCTATTAAACTTCCTTTTTTATTTAATTTCCAAATAGATCGTTAAGGTATAGTGGTTTCTGGATTGAACTTCCATTTTTAGTTTTATGCAACTTTCATTTTTATTTTTATTCTACTTCCATTTTTAATCAATTTACTTTTCTATTAAACTTCCTTTTTTATTTAATTTCCAAATATATCATTAAGATATAGTGGTTTCTGGAATGAACTTCCATTTTTAATTTTCTGCAACTTCCATTTTTGTTTTTATTTAACTTCCTTTTTTATTCACGTTTCTTTTCTACTCAACTTCCTTTTTTATTTAATTTCCAAATAGATCGTTAAGGTATAGTGGTTTTTGAATTGAACTTCTATTTTTAATTTTATGCAACTTTAATTTTTATTTTTATTCAACTTCCTTTTTTATTCAATTTACTTTTCTATTAAACTTCCTTTTTTATTTAATTTCCAAATAGATCGTTAAGGTAAAGTTGTTTCTGGATTGAACTTCCATTTTTAATTTTATGCTACTTTCATTTTTATTTATATTCTACTTCCATTTTAATTCAATTTACTTTCCTATTAAACTTCCTTTTTTATTTAATTTTCAAGTAGATCGTTAAGGTATAGTGGTTTCTGGATTGAACATCCATTTTTAATTTTGTGCAACTTTCCTTTTTATTTTTTTTCACTTCAATTTTTAATCAATTTAATTTTCTATTAAACTTCCTTTTTTATTTAATTTCCAAATAGATCGTTAAGGTATAGTTGTTTGTGGATTGAACTTCCATTTTTAATTTTATGCAACTTTCATTTTTATTTTTATTCAATTTCCATTTTTATTCAATTTACTTTTCTATTAAACTGCCTTTTTTTATATAATTTCCAAATAGATCGTTAAGGTATAGTGGTTTTTATATTGAACTTCCATTTTTAATTTTATGCAACTTTCATTTTTATTTTTATTCAACTTCCATTTTTATTCGATTTACTTTTCTATTAAACTACCTTTTTTCTTAAATTTCCAAATAGATCGTTAAGGTATAGTGGTTTTTGTATTGAACTTCCATTTTTAATTTTATGCAACTTTCATTTTTATTTTTATTCTACTTCCATTTTTATTCAATTTACTTTTCTATTAAACTACCTTTTTTATTTAATTTCCAAATAGATCATTAAGGTATAGTGGTTTTTGTATTGAACTTCCATTTTTAATTTTATGCCACTTTCATTTTTATTTTTATTCAACTTCCATTTTTATTCAATTTACTTTTCTATTAAACTTACTTTTTTATTTAATTTCAAAATAGATCGTTAAGGTATAGTGGTTTCTGGATTGAACTTCCGTATTTAATTTTCCGCAACTTTCATTTTTATTTTTATTCTACTTCTATTTTAATTCAATTTACTTTTCTATTAAACTACCTTTTTTTATTTAATTTCCAAATAGATCGGTAAGGTATAGTGGTTTTTGTATTGAACTTCGATTTTTAATTTTATGCAACTTTCATTTTTATTTTTATTCAACTTTCTTTTTTATTCAATTTACTTTCCTATTAAACTTCCTTTTTTATTTAATTTCCAAGTAGATCGTTAAGGTATAGTGGTTTCTGGATAGAACTTCCATTTTTAATTTTATGCAACTTTCATTTTTATTTTTATTCCACTCCCATTTTTAATCAATTTACTTTTCTATTAAACTTCTTTTTTTATTTAATTTCCAAATAGATCATTAAGATATAGTGGTTTCTGGAATGAACTTCCATTTTTAATTTTCTGCAACTTCCATTTTTGTTTTTATTTAACTTCCTTTTTTATTCACGTTTCTTTTCTACTCAACTTCCTTTTTTATTTAATTTCCAAATAGATCGTTAAGGTATAGTGGTTTTTGAATTGAACTTCCATTTTTAATTTTATGCAACTTTCATTTTTATTTTTATTCAACTTCCATTTTTATTCAATTTACTTTTCTATTAAACTTCCTTTTTTATTTAATTTCCAAATAGATCGTTAAGGTAAAGTGGTTTCTGGATTGAACTTCCATTTTTAATTTTATACAACTTTCATTTTCATTTTTATTCAACTTCCATTTTTCTTCAGTTTACTTTTCTATTAAACATCCTTTTTTATTTAATTTCAAAATAGATCATTAAGGTATAGTGATTTTTGGATTGAACTTCCATTTTTAATTTTATGCAACTTTCATTTTTATTTTTATTCAACTTCCATTTTTATTCGATTAACTTTTCTATTAAACTACCTTTTTTGTTTAATTTCTAAATAGATCGTTAAGGTATAGTGGTTTTTGTATTGAACTTCCATTTTTTATTTTATGCAACTTTCATTTTTATTTTTATTCAACTTTCATTTTTATTCAATTTACTTTCAATTAAACTTACTTTTTTATTTAATTTCCAAATAGATCGTTAAGGTAAAGTGGTTTCTGGATTGAACTTCCATTTTTAATTTTATGCAACTTTCATTTTTATTTTTATTCTACTTCCATTTTAATTCAATTTACTTTCCTATTAAACTTCCTTTTTTATTTAATTTCCGAGTAGATCGTTAAGGTATAGTGGTTTCTGGATTCAACATCCATTTATAATTTTATGCAGTTTTCCTTTTTATTTTTATTTTACTTCAATTTTTAATCAATTAACTTTTCTATTAAACTTCCTTTTTTATTTTTTTCCAAATGGATCGTTAAGGTATAGTGCTTTTTGGATTGAACTTCCGTTTTTAATTTTATGCAACTTTCATTTTTATTTTTATTCAACTTCCATTTTGATTCAATTTACTTTTCTATTAAACTACCTTTTTTTATTTAATTTCCAATTAGATCGTTAAGGTATAGTGGTTTTTGGATTGAACTTCCATTTTTAATTTTATGCAACTTTCATTTTTATTTTTATTCAACTTCCATTTTTATTCAATTTACTTTTCTATTAAACTTCCTTTTTTATTTAATTCCAAATAGATCGTTAAGGTATAGTGGTTTCTGGATTGAACTTCCATATTTAATTTTCTGCAACTTTCATTTTTATTTTTTTTCAACTTCCATTTTTATTCAGTTCGCTTTTCTATTAAACTTCCTTTTTTATTTAATTTCCACATAGATCGTTAAGGTATAGTGGTTTTTGGATTGATCTTCCATTTTTAATTTTATGCAACTTTCATTTTTACTTTTATTCAACTTCCATTTTTATTCAATTTACTTTTCTATTAAACTACCTTTTTTATTTACTTTCCAAATAGATCGTTAAGGTATAGTGGTTTTTGTATTGAACTTCCATTTTTAATTTTATGCGACTTTCATTTTTATTTTTATTCAACTTCCATTTTAATTCAATTTTCTTTCCTATTAAACTTCCTTTTTTTATTTAATTTCCAAGTAGATCGTTAAGGTATAGTGGTTTCTGGATAGAACTTCCATTTTTAATTTTATGCAACTTTCTTTTTTATTTTTATTCAACTTCCATTTTTATTCAATTTACTTTTCTATTAAACTTACTTTTTTATTTAATTTCCAAATAGATCGTTAAGGTATAGTGGTTTCTGGATTGAACTTCCATATTTAATTTTCTGCAACTTTCATTTTTATTTTTATTCAACTTCCATTTTTATTCTGTTTACTTTTCTATTAAACTTCCTTTTTTATTTAATTTCCAAATAGATCGTTAAGGTATTGTGGTTTCTGGATTGAACTTCCATTTTTAGTTTTATGCAACTTTCATTTTTATTTTTATTCTACCTCCATTTTTAATCAATTTACTTTTCTATTAAACTTCCTTTTTTATTTAATTTCCAAATATATCATTAAGATATAGTGGTTTCTGGAATGAACTTCCATTTTTAATTTTCTGCAACTTCCATTTTTGTTTTTATTTAACTTCCTTTTTCATTCACGTTTCTTTTTCTACTCAACTTCCTTTTTTATTTAATTTCCAAATAGATCGTTAAGGTATAGTGGTTTTTGAATTGAACTTCCATTTTTAATTTTATGCAACTTTAATTTTTATTTTTATTCAACTTCCTTTTTTATTCAATTTACTTTTCAATTAAACTTCCTTTTTTATTTAATTTCCAAATAGATCGTTAAGGTAAAGTGGTTTCTGGATTGAACTTCCATATTTAATTTTCTGCAACTTTCATTTTTATTTTTATTCAACTTCCATTTTAATTCAATTTACTTTCCTATTAAACTTCCTTTTTTATTTAATTTCCAAGTAGATCGTTAAGGTATACTGGTTTCTGGATAGAACTTCCATTTTTAATTTTATGCAACTTTCTTTTTTATTTTTATTCAACTTCCATTTTTATTCAATTTACTTTTCTATTAAACTTACTTTTTTATTTAATTTCCAAATAGATCGTTAAGGTATAGTGGTTTCTGGATTGAACTTCCATATTTAATTTTCTGCAACTTTCATTTTTATTTTTATTCAACTTCCATTTTTATTCTGTTTACTTTTCTATTAAACTTCCTTTTTATTTAATTTCCAAATAGATCGTTAAGGTATAGTGGTTTCTGGATTGAACTTCCATTTTTAGTTTTATGCAACTTTTATTTTTATTTTTATTCTACTTCCATTTTTAATCAATTTACTTTTCTATTAAACTTCCTTTTTTATTTAATTTCCAAATATATCATTAAGATATAGTGGTTGCTGGAATGAACTTCCATTTTTAATTTTCTGCAACTTCCATTTTTGTCTTTATTTAAATTCCTTTTTTATTCACTTTTCTTTTCTACTCAACTTCCTTTTTTATTTAATTTCCAAATAGATCGTTAAGGTATAGTGGTTTTTGAATTGAACTTCCATTTTTAATTTTATGCAACTTTAATTTTTATTTTTATTCAACTTCCTTTTTTATTCAATTTACTTTTCTATTAAACTTCCTTTTTTATTTAATTTCCAAATAGATCGTTAAGGTAAAGTGGTTTCTGGATTGAACTTCCATATTTAATTTTCTGCAACTTTCATTTTTATTTTTATTCAACTTCCATTTTAATTCAATTTTCTTTCCTATTAAACTTCCTTTTTTTATTTAATTTCCAAGTAGATCGTTAAGGTATAGTGGTTTCTGGATAGAACTTCCATATTTAATTTTCTGCAACTTTCTTTTTTATTTTTATTCAACTTCCA
This sequence comes from Camellia sinensis, assembly GCF_055761805.1. Taxonomy (NCBI): domain Eukaryota; kingdom Viridiplantae; phylum Streptophyta; class Magnoliopsida; order Ericales; family Theaceae; genus Camellia; species Camellia sinensis. Next base: position 40,229,245 of record NW_028128987.1, on the reverse strand, counting down.
TTTTTATTCAATTTACTTTTCTATTAAACTTACTTTTTTATTTAATTTCCAAATAGATCGTTAAGGTATAGAGGTTTCTGGATTGAACTTCCATATTTAATTTTCTGCAACTTTCATTTTTATTTTTATTCAACTTCCATTTTTATTCTGTTTACTTTTCTATTAAACTTCCTTTTTTTATTTAATTTCCAAATAGATCGTTAAGGTATAGTGGTTTCTGGATTGAACTTCCATTTTTAGTTTTATGCAACTTTCATTTTTATTTTTATTCTACTTCCATTTTTAATCAATTTACTTTTCTATTAAACTTCCTTTTTTATTTAATTTCCAAATATATCATTAAGATATAGTGGTTTCTGGAATGAACTTCCATTTTTAATTTTCTGCAACTTCCATTTTTGTTTTTATTTAACTTCCTTTTTTATTCACGTTTCTTTTCTACTCAACTTCCTTTTTTATTTAATTTCCAAATAGATCGTTAAGGTATAGTGGTTTTTGAATTGAACTTCTATTTTTAATTTTATGCAACTTTAATTTTTATTTTTATTCAACTTCCTTTTTTATTTAATTTCCAAATAGATCGTTAAGGTAAAGTGGTTTCTGGATTGAACTTCCATTTTTAATTTTATGCTACTTTCATTTTTATTTATATTCTACTTCCATTTTAATTCAATTTACTTTCCTATTAAACTTCCTTTTTTATTTAATTTTCAAGTAGATCGTTAAGGTATAGTGGTTTCTGGATTGAACATCCATTTTTAATTTTATGCAACTTTCCTTTTTATTTTTTTTCACTTCAATTTTTAATCAATTTAATTTTCTATTAAACTTCCTTTTTTATTTAATTTCCAAATAGATCGTTAAGGTATAGTTGTTTGTGGATTGAACTTCCATTTTTAATTTTATGCAACTTTCATTTTTATTTTTATTCAATTTCCATTTTTATTCAATTTACTTTTCTATTAAACTGCCTTTTTTTATTTAATTTCCAAATAGATCGTTAAGGTATAGTGGTTTTTATATTGAACTTCCATTTTTAATTTTATGCAACTTTCATTTTTATTTTTATTCAACTTCCATTTTTATTCGATTTACTTTTCTATTAAACTACCTTTTTTCTTAAATTTCCAAATAGATCGTTAAGTATAGTGGTTTTTGTATTGAACTTCCATTTTTAATTTTATGCAACTTTCATTTTTATTTTTATTCTACTTCCATTTTTATTCAATTTACTTTTCTATTAAACTACCTTTTTTATTTAATTTCCAAATAGATCATTAAGATATAGTGGTTTCTGGAATGAACTTCCATTTTTAATTTTCTGCAACTTCCATTTTTGTTTTTATTTAACTTCCTTTTTTATTCACGTTTCTTTTCTACTCAACTTCCTTTTTTATTTAATTTCCAAATAGATCGTTAAGGTATAGTGGTTTTTGAATTGAACTTCCATTTTTAATTTTATGCAACTTTCATTTTTATTTTTATTCAACTTCCATTTTTATTCAATTTACTTTTCTATTAAACTTCCTTTTTTATTTAATTTCCAAATAGATCGTTAAGGTAAAGTGGTTTCTGGATTGAACTTCCATTTTTAATTTTATACAACTTTCATTTTCATTTTTATTCAACTTCCATTTTTATTCAGTTTACTTTTCTATTAAACATCCTTTTTTATTTAATTTCAAAATAGATCATTAAGGTATAGTGATTTTTGGATTGAACTTCCATTTTTAATTTTATGCAACTTTCATTTTTATTTTTATTCAACTTCCATTTTTATTCGATTAACTTTTCTATTAAACTACCTTTTTTGTTTAATTTCTAAATAGATCGTTAAGGTATAGTGGTTTTTGTATTGAACTTCCATTTTTTATTTTATGCAACTTTCATTTTTATTTTTATTCTACTTCCATTTTAATTCAATTTACTTTCAATTAAACTTACTTTTTTATTTAATTTCCAAATAGATCGTTAAGGTAAAGTGGTTTCTGGATTGAACTTCCATTTTTAATTTTATGCAACTTTCATTTTTATTTTTATTCTACTTCCATTTTAATTCAATTTACTTTCCTATTAAACTTCCTTTTTTATTTAATTTCCGAGTAGATCGTTAAGGTATAGTGGTTTCTGGGTTCAACATCCATTTATAATTTTATGCAGTTTTCCTTTTTATTTTTATTTTACTTCAATTTTTAATCAATTAACTTTTCTATTAAACTTCCGTTTTTATTTAATTTCCAAGTGGATCGTTAAGGTATAGTGCTTTTTGGATTGAACTTCCGTTTTTAATTTTATGCAACTTTCATTTTTATTTTTATTCAACTTCCATTTTGATTCAATTTACTTTTCTATTAAACTACCTTTTTTTATTTAATTTCCAATTAGATCGTTAAGGTATAGTGGTTTTTGGATTGAACTTCCATTTTTAATTTTATGCAACTTTCATTTTTATTTTTATTCAACTTCCATTTTTATTCAATTTACTTTTCTATTAAACTTCCTTTTTTATTTAATTCCAAATAGATCGTTAAGGTATAGTGGTTTCTGGATTGAACTTCCATATTTAATTTTCTGCAACTTTCATTTTTATTTTTTTTCAACTTCCATTTTTATTCAGTTCGCTTTTCTATTAAACTTCCTTTTTTATTTAATTTCCACATAGATCGTTAAGGTATAGTGGTTTTTGGATTGATCTTCCATTTTTAATTTTATGCAACTTTCATTTTTACTTTTATTCAACTTCCATTTTTATTCAATTTACTTTTCTATTAAACTACCTTTTTTATTTACTTTCCAAATAGATCGTTAAGGTATAGTGGTTTTTGTATTGAACTTCCATTTTTAATTTTATGCAACTTTCATTTTTATTTTTATTCAACTTCCATTTTTATTCAATTTACTTTTCTATTAAACTTCCTTTTTTATTTAATTTCCAAATAGATCGTTATGGTATAGTGGTTTCTGGATTGAACTTCCATATTTAATTTTCTGCAACTTTCATTTTTATTTTTATTCAACTTCCAATTTTATTCTGTTTACTTTTCTATTAAACTTCCTTTATTATTTAATTTCCAAATAGATCGTTAAGGTATAGTGGTTTCTGGATTGAACTTCCATTTCTAATTTTATGCAACTTTCATTTTTATTTTCATTCAACTTCCGTTTTTATTCGATTAACTTTTCTATTAAACTACCTTTTTTATTTAATTTCCAAATAGATCGTTAAGGTATAGTGGTTTTTGTATTGAACTTCCATTTTTAATTTTATGCAACTTTCATTTTTGTTTTTATTCAACTTCCATTTTTATTCAATTTACTTTTCTATTAAACTTACTTTTTTATTTAATTTCCAAATAGATCGTTAAGGTAAAGTGGTTTCTGGATTGAACTTCCATTTTTAATTTTATGCAACTTTCATTTTTATTTTTATTCTACTTCCATTTTAATTCAATTTACTTTCCTATTAAACTTCCTTTTTTATTTAATTTCCGAGAAGATCGTTAAGGTATAGTGGTTTCTGGATTTAACCTCCATTTTTAATTTTATGCAGCTTTCATTTTTATTTTTATTTTACTTCAATTTTTAATCAATTTACTTTTCTATTAAACTTCCTTTTTTATTTAATTTCCAAATGGATCGTTAAGGTATAGTGGTTTTTGAATTGAACTTCCGTTTTTAATTTTATGCAACTTTCATTTTTATTTTTATTCAACTTCCATTTTGATTCAATTTACTTTTCTATTAAACTACATTTTTTTATTTAATTTCCAATTAGATCGTTAAGGTATAGTGGTTTTTGGATTGAACTTCCATTTTTAATTTTATGCAACTTTCATTTTTATTTTTATTCAACTTCCATTTTTATTCAATTTACTTTTCTATTAAACTTCCTTTTTTATTTAATTCCAAATAGATCGTTAAGGTATAGTCGTTTCTGGATTGAACTTCCATATTTAATTTTCTGCAACTTTCATTTTTATTTTTTTTCAACTTCCATTTTTATTCAGTTTGCTTTTCTATTAAACTTCCTTTTTTATTTAATTTCCACATAGATCGTTAAGGTATAGTGGTTTTTAGATTGAACTTCCATTTTTAATTTTATGCAACTTTCATTTTTACTTTTATTCAACTTCCATTTTTATTCAATTTACTTTTCTATTAAACTACCTTTTTTTATTTAATTTCCAAATAGATCGTTGAGGTATAGTGGTTTTTGTATTGAACTTCCATTTTTAATTTTCTGCAACTTTCATTTTTATTTTTATTCAACTTCCATTTTTATTCAATTTACTTTTCTATTAAACTTACTTTTTTATTTAATTTCCAAATAGATCGTTGAGGTATAGTGGTTTCTGGATTGAACTTCCATATTTAATTTTCTGCAACTATCATTTTTATTTTTATTCAACTTCCATTTTTATTCTGTTTACTTTTCTATTAAACTTCCTTTTTTATTTAATTTCCAAATAGATCGTTAAGGTATAGTGGTTTCGGGATTGAACATCCATTTCTAATTTTATGCAACTTTCATTTTTATTTTTATTCAACTTCCATTTTTATTCAATTTACTTTTCTATTAAACTACCTTTTTTATTTAATTTCCAAATAGATCGTTAACGTATAGTGGTTTTTGTATTGAACTTCCATTTTTAATTTTATGCAACTTTCATTTTTATTTTTATTCAACTTCCATTTTTATTCAATTTACTTTTCTATTAAACTACCTTTTTTATTTAATTTCCAAATAGATCGTTAAGGTATAGTGGTTTTTATATTGAACTTCCATTTTTAATTTTATGCAACTTTCATTTTTATTTTCATTCAACTTCCATTTTTATTCGATTTACTTTTCTATTAAACTACCTTTTTTATTTAATTTCCAAATAGATCGTTAAGGTATAGTGGTTTTTGTATTGAACTTCCATTTTTAATTTTATGCAACTTTCATTTTTATTTTTATTCTACTTCCATTTTTATTCAATTTACTTTTCTATTAAACTACCTTTTTTATTTAATTTCCAAATAGATCGTTAAGGTAAAGTGGTTTCTGGATTGAACTTCCATTTTTAAGTTTATGCAACTTTCATTTTTATTTTTATTCTACTTCCATTTTTATTCAATTTACTTTTCTATTAAACTACCTTTTTTATTTAATTTCCAAATAGATCGTTAAGGTATAGTGGTTTCTGGATTGAACTTCCATATTTAATTTTCTGCAACTTTCATTTTTATTTTTATTCAACTTCCATTTTATTCTGTTTACTTTTCTATTAAACTTCCTTTTTTATTTAATTTCCAAATAGATCGTTAAGGTATAGAGGTTTCTGGATTGAACTTCCATTTCTAACTTTATGCAACTTTCGTTTTTATTTTTATTCAACTTCCATTTTTATTCAATTTACTTTTCAATTAAACTTACTTTTTTATTTAATTTCGAAATAGATCGTTAAGGTATTGTGGTTTCTGGATTGAACTTCCATATTTAATTTTCTACAACTTTCATTTTTATTTTTATTCAACTTCCTTTTTTATTCAGTTTGCTTTTCTATTAAACTTCCTTCTTTATCTAATTTCCAAATAGATCGTTAAGGTATAGTGGTTTTTGGATTGAACTTATATTTTTATTTTTTTGCAACTTTCATTTTTATTTTTATTCAACTTCCATTTTAATTCAATTTACTTTTCTATTAAACTACCTTTTTTTATTTAATTTCCAAATAGATCGTTAAGGTATAGTGGTTTTTGTATTGAACTTCCATTTTTAATTTTATGCAACTTTCATTTTTATTTTTATTCAACTTCCATTTTTATTCAATTTACTTTTCTATTAAACTTACTTTTTTATTTAATTTCCAAATAGATCGTTAAGGTATAGTGGTTTCTGGATTGAACTTCCATATTTAATTTTCTGCAACTTTCATTTTTATTTTTATTCAACTTCCATTTTTATTCTGTTTGCTTTTCTATTAAACTTCCTATTTTATTTAATTTCCAAATAGATCGTTAAGGTATAGTGGTTTCTGGACTGAACTTCCATTTCCAATTTTATGCAACTTTCATTTTTATTTTTATTCAACTTCCATTTTTATTCAATTGACTTTTCTATTAAACTACCATTTTTATTTAATTTCCAAATAGATCGTTAACATATAGTGGTTTTTGTATTGAACTTCCATTTTTAATTTTATGCAACTTTCATTTTTATTTTGATTCAACTTCCATTTTTATTCAATTTACTTTTCTATTAAACTTACTTTTTTATTTAATTTCGAAATAGATCGTTAAGGTATTGTGGTTTCGGGATTGAACTTCCATTTTTAATTTTATGCAACTTTCATTTTTATTTTTATTCTATTCCATTTTTAATCAATTTACTTTTCGATTAAACTTCCTTTTTTATTTAATTTCCAAATATATCATTAAGATATAGTGGTTTCTGGAATGAACTTCCATTTTTAATTTTCTGCAACTTCCATTTTTGTTTTTATTTAACTTCCTTTTTTATTCACGTTTCTTTTCTACTCAACTTCCTTTTTTATTTAATTTGCAAATAGATCGTTAAGGTATAGTGGTTTTTGAATTGAACTTCCATTTTTATTCAATTTACTTTTCTATTAAACTTCCTTTTTTATTTAATTTCCAAATAGATCGTTAAGGTAAAGTGGTTTGTGGATTGAATTCCATTTTTAATTTTATGCAACTTTAATTTTTATTTTTATTCTACTTCCATTTTAATTCAATTTACTTTCCTATTAAACTTCCTTTTTTATTTAATTTTCAAGTTGATCGTTAAGGTATAGTGGTTTCTGGATTGAACATCCATTTTTAATTTTATACAACTTTCCTTTTTATTTTTTTTCACTTCAATTTTTAATCAATTTAATTTTCTATTATACTTCCTTTTTTATTTAATTTCCAAATAGATCGTTAAGGTATAGTGGTTTTTGGATTGAACTTCCATTTTTAATTTTATGCAACTTTCATTTTTATTTTTATTCAACTTCCATTTTTATTCAATTTACTTTTCTATTAAACTACCTTTTTTTATTTAATTTCCAAATAGATCGTTAAGGTATAGTGGTTTTTGTATTGAACTTCCATTTTTAATTTTATGCAACTTTCATTTTTATTTTTATTCTACTTCCATTTTTATTCAATTTACTTTTCTATTAAACTACCTTTTTAATTTAATTTCAAAATAGATCGTTAAGGTATAGTGGTTTTTCTATTGAACTTCCATTTTTAATTTTATGCAACTTTCATTTTTATTTTTATTCAACTTCCAGTTTTATTCAATATACTTTTCTATTAAACTTACTTTTTTATTTAATTTCCAAATAGATCGTTAAGGTATAGTGGTTTCTGGATTGAACTTCCATATTTAATTTTCTGCAACTTTCATTTTTATTTTTATTCTACTTCCATTTTAATTCAATTTACTTTTCTATTAAACTTCCTTTTTTATTTAATTTCCAAATAGATCATTAAGTATGGTGGTTTCTGGATAGAACTTCCATTTTTAATTTTATGCAACTTTCATTTTTATTTTTATTCAACGTCCATTTTTATTCAATTTATTTTTCTATTAAACTTACTTTTTTATTTAATTTCGAAATAGATCGTTAAGGTATAGTGGTTTCTGGATTGAACTTCCATATTTAATTTTCTGCAACTTTCATTTTTATTTTTATTCTACTTCCATTTTAATTCCATTTACTTTCCTATTAAACTTCCTTTTTTATTTAATTTCCAAGTAGATCGTTAAGGTATAGTGGTTTCTGGATAGAACTTCCATTTTTAATTTTATACAACTTTCATTTTTATTTTTATTCTACTTCCATTTTTAATCAATTTAATTTTCTATTAAACTTCCTTTTTTATTTAATTTCCAAATGGATCGTTAAGGTATAGTGGTTTTTGGATTGAACTTCCATTTTTAATTTTATGCAACTTTCATTTTTATTTTTATTCAACTTCCATTTTTATTCAATTTACTTTTCTATTAAACTACCTTTTTTTATTTAATTTCCAAATAGATCGTTAAGGTATAGCGGTTTTTGTATTGAACTTCCATTTTCAAATTTATGCAACTTTCATTTTTATTTTTATTCAGCTTCCATTTTTATTCAATTTACTTTTCTATTAAACTTCCTTTTTTATTTAATTTCCAAATAGATCGTTAAGGTAAAGTAGTTTCTGGATTGAACTTCCATTTTTAATTTTATGCAACTTTCATTTTTATTTTTATTCTACTTCCATTTTAATTCAATTTACTTTCCTATTAAACTTCCTTTTTTATTTAATTTCCAAGTAGATCGTTAAGGTATAGTGGTTTCCGGATTGAACATCCATTTTTAATTTTATGCTGCTTTCATGTTTATTTTTATTTAACTTCAATTTTTAATCAATTTACTTTTCTATTAAACTTCATTTTTTATTTAATTTCCAAATGGATCGTTAAGGTATAGTGGTTTTTGGATTGAACTTCCATTTTTAATTTTATGCAACTTTCATTTTTATTTTTATTCAACTTCCATTTTGATTCAATTTACTTTTCTATTAAACTACCTATTTTTAATTAATTTCCAAATAGATCGTTAAGGTAAAGTGGTTTCTGGATTGAACATCCATTTTTAATTTTATGCAACTTTCATTTTTATTTTTATTCTACTTCCATTTTAATTCAATTTACTTTCCTATTAAACTTCCTTTTTTATTTAATTTCCAAGTAGATCGTTAAGGTATAGTGGTTTCTGGATTGAACATCCAGTTTTAATTTTATGCAACTTTCATTTTTATTTTTATTTTACTTCAATTTTTAATCAATTTACTTTTCTACTAAACATACTTTTTATTTAATTTCCAAATGGATGGTAAAGGTATAGTGGTTTTTGTATTAAACTTCCATTTTAAATTTTGTGAAACTTTCATTTTTATTTTTATTCAACTTCCATTTTTATTCAATTTACTTTTCTATTAAACTTCCTTTTTTATATAATTTCCAAATTGATCGTGAAGGTATAGTGGTTTTTGGATTGAACCTTCATATTTAATTTTCTGCAACTTTCATTTTTATATTTATTCAACTTCCATTTTTATTCAGTTTACTTTTCTATTAAACTTTCTTTTTTATTTAATTTCCAAATAGATCATTATGGTATAGTGATTTTTGGATTGAAGTTCCATTTTTAATTTTCTGCTACTTCTATTTTTATTTTTATTTAATTTCCTTTTTTATTTGAAGATTCTTTTCAACTCAACTTCCTTTTTTATTTAATTTCCAACAGATCGTTAAGGTATAGTGGTTTTTGGATTGAACTTCCATTTTTAATTTTATGCAACTTTCATTTTATTTTTATTCAACTTCCATTTTTATTCAATTTACTTTGCTATTAAACTTCCTTTTTAATTTAATTTCCAAATAGATCGCTAAGGTAAAGTGGTTTCTGGATTGAACTTCCATATTTAATTTTCTGCAACTTTCATTTTTATTTTTATTCAACTTCCATTTTTATTCAATTTACTTTTCTGTTAAACTTTCTTGTTTATTTAATTTCCAAATAGGTCGTTAAGGTATAGTGGTTTCTGGAATGAACTTCCATTTTTAATTTTCTGCAACTTCCATTCTTATTTTTATTTAACTTCCTTTTTTATTCAAGTTTCTTTTCAACTCAACATCCTTTTTTATTTAATTTCCCAATAGATCGTTAAGGTATAGTGGTTTTTGGATTTAACTTCCATTTTTAATTTTATTCAGCTTTCATTTTTATTTTTATTCAACTTCCACTTTTATTCAATTTACTTTTCTATTAAACTTCCTTTTTTATTTAATTTCCAAATAAATCGTTAAGGTATATTGGTTTTTGGATTGAACTTCCATTTTTAATTTTATGCAACTTTCATTTTTATTTTTATTCAACTTCCATTTTTATTCAATTTACTTTTCTGTTAAACTTCCTTTTTTATTTTATTTCCAAATAGATCGTTAAGGTATAGTGGTTTCTGGATTGAACTTCCATATTTAATTTTCTGCAACTTTCATTTTTATTTTTATTCAACTTCATTTTTATTCAATTTATTTTTCTATTAAACTTCCTTTTTTATTTAATTTCCAAATAGATCGTTAAGGTGTAGTGGTTTTCGGATTCAACTTCCATTTTTAATTTTATGCAACTTTCATTTTTATTTTTATTCTACTTCCATTTTAATTCAATTTACTTTCCTATTAAACTTCCTTTTTTATTTAATTTCCAAGTAGATCGTTAAGGTATAATGGTTTCTGGATAGAACTTCCATTTTTAATTTTACGCAACTTTCATTTTTATTTTTATTCAACTTCCATTTTTATTCAATTTATTTTTCAATTAAACTACCTTTTTTATTTAATTTCCAAATAGATCGTTAAGGTATAGTGGTTTTTGTATTGAACTTCCATTTTTAATTTTATGCAACTTTCATTTTTATTTTTATTCAACTTCCATTTTTATTCAATTTACTTTTCTATTAAACTTACTTTTTTATTTAATTTCCAAATAGATCGTTAAGGTATAGTGGTTTCTGGATTGAACTTCCATATTTAATTTTCTGCTACTTTCATTTTTATTTTTATTCAACTTCCATTTTTATTATGTTTACTTTTCTATTAAACTTCCTTTTTTATTTAATTTCCAAATAGATCGTTAAGGTATAGTGGTTTCTGGATTGAACTTCCATTTTTAATTTTATGCAACTTTCATTTTTATTTTTATTCTACTTCCATTTTAATTCAATTTACTTTCCTATTAAACTTCCTTCTTTATTTAATTTCCAAGTAGATCGTTAAGGTATAGTGGTTTCTGGATAGAACTTCCATTTTTAATTTTATGCAACTTTCATTTTTATTTTTATTCAACTTCCATTTTTATTCAATATACTTTTCTATTAAACTTACTTTTTTATTTAATTTCCGAACAGATCGTTAAGGTATAGTGGTTTCTGGATTGAACTTCCATATTTAATTTTCTGCAACTTTCATTTTTATTTTTAGTCAACTTCCATTTTATGAAATTTACTTTTCTATTAAACTTCATTTTTTATTTAATTTCCAAATAGATCGTTAAGGTATAGTGGTTTCTGGATTGAACTTCCATATTTAATTTTCTGCAACTTTCATTTTTATTTTTATTCTACTTCCATTTTAATTCAATTTACTTTCCTATTAAACTTCCTTTTTTATTTAATTTCCAAGTAGATCGTTAAGGTATAGTGGTTTCTGGATAGAACTTCCATTTTTAATTTTATGCAACTTTCATTTTTATTTTTAGTCTACTTCCATTTTTAATCAATTTACTTTTCTATTAAACTTCTTTTTTTATTTAATTTCCAAATAGATCCTTAAGATATAATGGTTTCTGGAATGAACTTCCATTTTTAATTTTCTGCAACTTCCATTTTTGTTTTTATTTAACTTCCTTTTTTATTCACGTTTCTTTTCTACTCAACTTCCTTTTTTATTTAATTTCCAAATAGATCGTTAAGGTATAGTGGTTTTTGAATTGAACTTCCATTTTTAATATTATGCAACTTTAATTTTTATTTTTATTCAACTTCCTTTTTTATTCAATTTACTTTTCTATTAAACTTCCTTTTTTATTTAATTTCCAAATAGATCGTTATGGTAAAGTGGTTTCTGGATTGAACTTCCATTTTTAATTTTATGCAACTTTCATTTTTATTTTTATTCTACTTCCATTTTAATTCAATTTACTTTCCTATTAAACTTCCTTTTTTATTTAATTTTCAAGTAGATCGTTAAGGTATAGTGGTTTCTGGATAGAACATCCATTTTTAATTTTATGCAACTTTCCTTTTTATTTTTTTTGTCTTCAATTTTTAATCAATTTAATTTTCTATTAAACTTCCTTTTTTATTTAATTTCCAAATGGATCGTTAAGGTATAGTGGTTTTTGGATTGAACATCCATTTTTAATTTTATGCAACTTTCATTTTTATTTTTATTCAACTTCCATTTTTATTCAATTTACTTTTCTATTAAACTACCTTTTTTTATTTAATTTCCAAATAGATCGTTAAGGTATAGTGGTTTTTGTATTGAACTTCCATTTTCAATTTTATGCAACTTTCATTTTTATTTTTATTCAGCTTCCATTTTTATTCAATTTACTTTTCTATTAAACTTCCTTTTTTATTTAATTTCCAAATAGGTCGTTAAGGTATAGTGGTTTCTGGATTGAACATCCAGTTTTAATTTTATGCAACTTTCGTTTTTATTTTTATTTTTCTTCAATTTTTAATCAATTTACTTTTCTACTAAACATACTTTTTTATTTAATTTCCAAATGGATGGTAAAGGTATAGCGGTTTTTGTATTAAACTTCCATTTTAAATTTTATGGAACTTTCATTTTTGTTTTTATTCAACTTCCATTTTTATTCAATTTACTTTTCTATTAAACTTCCTTTTTTATTTAATTTACAAATAGATCGTGAAGGTATAGTGGTTTCTGGATTGAACCTTCCTATTTAATTTTCTGCAACTTTCATTTTTATATTTATTCAACTTCCATTTTTATTCAGTTCACTTTTCTAATAAACTTTCTTTTTTATTTAATTTCCAAATAGATCATTAAGGTATAGTGATTTTTGGATTGAAGTTCCATTTTTAATTTTCTGCTACTTCTATTTTTATTTTTATTTAATTACCTTTTTTATTCAAGATTCTTTTCTACTCAACTTCCTTTTTTATTTAATTTCCAATAGATCGTTAAGGTATAGTGCTTTTCGGATTGAACTTCCATTTTTAATTTTATGCAACTTTCATTTTATTTTTATTCAACTTCCATTTTTATTCAATTTACTTTTCTGTTCAACTTTCTTGTTTATTTAATTTCCAAATAGATCGTTAAGGTATAGTGGTTTCTGGAATGAACTTCCATTTTTAATTTTCTGCAACTTCCATTCTTATTTTTATTTAACTTCCTTTTTTATTCAAGTTTCTTTTCAACTCAACATCCTTTTTTATTTAATTTCCAAATAGATCGTTAAGGTATAATGGTTTTTGGATTGAACTTCCATTATTAATTTTATTCAGCTTTCATTTTTATTTTTATTCAACTTCCATTTTTATTCAATTTACTTTTCTATTAAACTTCCTTTTTTATTTAATTTCCAAATAAATCGTTAAGGTATATTGGTTTTTGGATTGAACTTCCATTTTCAATTTTATGCAACTTTCATTTTTATTTTTATTCAACTTCCATTTTTATTCAATTTACTTTTCTATTAAACTTCCTTTTTTATTTTATTTCCAAATAGATCGTTAAGGTATAGTGGTTTCTGGATTGAACTTCCATATTTTATTTTCTGCAACTTTCATTTTTATTTTTATTCAACTTCCATTTTTATTCAATTTATTTTTCTATTAAACTTCCTTTTTTATTTAATTTCCAAATAGATCGTTAAGGTGTAGTGGTTTTTGGATTCAACTTCCATATTTAATTTTATGCAACTTTCATTTTTATTTTTATTCTACTTCCATTTTAATTCAATTTAGTTTCCTATTAAACTTCCTTTTTTATTTAATTTCCAAGTAGATCGTTAAGGTATAATGGTTTCTGGATAGAACTTCCATTTTTAATTTTACGCAACTTTCATTTTTATTTTTATTCTACTTCTATTTTTAATCAATTTACTTTTCTATTAAACTTCCTTTTTTATTTAATTTCCAAATAGATCATTAAGATATAGTGGTTTCTGGAATGAACTTCCATTTTTAATTTTCTGCAACTTCCATTTTTGTTTTTATTTAACTTCCTTTTTTATTCATGTTTCTTTTCTACTCAACTTCCTTTTTTATTTAATTTCCAAATAGATCGTTAAGGTATAGTGGTTTTTGGATTGAACTTCCATTTTTAATTTTATGCAACTTTCATTTTTATTTTTATTCAACTTCCATTTTTATTCAATTTACTTTTCTATTAAACTACCTTTTTTATTTAATTTCCAAATAGATCGTTAAGGTATAGTGGTTTTTGTATTGAACTTCCATTTTTAATTTTATGCAACTTTCATTTTTATTTTTATTCAACTTCCATTTTTATTCAATTTACTTTTCTATTAAACTTACTTTTTTATTTAATTTCCAAATAGATCGTTAAGGTATAGTGGTTTCTGGATTGAACTTCCATATTTAATTTTCTGCAACTTTCATTTTTATTTTTATTCAACTTCCATTTTTATTATGTTTACTTTTCTATTAAACTTCCTTTTTTATTTAATTTCCAAATAGATCGTTAAGGTATAGTGGTCTCTGGATTGAACTTCCATTTTTAATTTTATGCAACTTTCATTTTTATTTTTATTCTACTTCCATTTTAATTCAATTTACTTTCCTATTAAACTTCCTTCTTTATTTAATTTCTAAGTAGATCGTTAAGGTATAGTGGTTTCTGGATAGAACTTCCGTTTTTAATTTTATGCAACTTTCATTTTTATTTTTATTCAACTTCCATTTTTATTCAATATACTTTTCTATTAAACTTACTTTTTTATTTAATTTCCGAATAGATCGTTAAGGTATAGTGGTTTCTGGATTGAACTTCCATATTTAATTTTCTGCAACTTTCATTTTTATTTTTATTCTACTTCCATTTTAATTCAATTTACTTTTCTATTAAACTTCCTTTTTTATTTAATTTCCAAATAGATCGTTAATGTATAGTGGTTTCTGGATAGAACTTCCATTTTTAATTTTAAGCAACTTTCATTTTTATTTTTATTCAACTTCCATTTTTATTCAATTTATTTTTCTATTAAACTTACTTTTTTGTTTAATTTCCAAATAGATCGTTAAGGTATAGTGGTTTCTGGATTGAACTTCCATATTTAATTTTTTGCAACTTTCATTTTTATTTTTATTCTACTTCCATTTTAATTCAATTTACTTTCCTATTAAACTTCCTTTTTTATTTAATTTCCAAGTAGATCGTTAAGGTATAGTGGTTTCTGGATAGAACTTCCATTTTTAATTTTATGCAACTTTCATTTTTATTTTTATTCTACTTCCATTTTTAATCAATTTACTTTTCTATTAAACTTCTTTTTTTATTTAATTTCCAAATAGATCCTTAAGATATAATGGTTTCTGGAATGAACTTCCATTTTTAATTTTCTGCAACTTCCATTTTTGTTTTTATTTAACTTCCTTTTTTATTCACGTTTCTTTTCTACTCAACTTCCTTTTTTATTTAATTTCCAAATAGATCGTTAAGGTATAGTGGTTTTTGAATTGAACTTCCATTTTTAATTTTATGCAACTTTAATTTTTATTTTTATTCAACTTCCTTTTTTATTCAATTTACTTTTCTATTAAACTTCCTTTTTTATTTAATTTCCAAATAGATCGTTAAGGTAAAGTGGTTTCTGGATTGAACTTCCATTTTTAATTTTATGCAACTTTCATTTTTATTTTTATTCTACTTCCATTTTAATTCAATTTACTTTCCTATTAAACTTCCTTTTTTATTTAATTTTCAAGTAGATCGTTAAGGTATAGTGGTTTCTGGATAGAACATCCATTTTTAATTTTATGCAACTTTCCTTTTTATTTTTTTTGACTTCAATTTTTAATCAATTTAATTTTCTATTAAACTTCCTTTTTTATTTAATTTCCAAATGGATCGTTAAGGTATAGTGGTTTTTGGATTGAACTTCCATTTTTAATTTTATGCAACTTTCATTTTTATTTTTATTCAACTTCCATTTTTATTCAATTTACTTTTCTATTAAACTACCATTTTTTCTTTAATTTCTAAATAGATCGTTTAGGTATAGTGGTTTTTATATTGAACTTCCATTTTTAATTTTATGCAACTTTCATTTTTATTTTTATTCAACTTCCATTTTTGTTCGATTTAGTTTTCTATTAAACTACCTTTTTTATTTAATTTCCAAATAGATCATTAAGGTATAGTGGTTTTTGTATTGAACTTCCATTTTTAGTTTTATGCAACTTTCATTTTTATTTTTATTCTACTTCCATTTTTATTCAATTTACTTTTCTATTAAACTACCTTTTTTTATTTAATTTCCAAATAGATCGTTAAGGTATAGTGGTTTTTGTATTGAACTTCCATTTTCAATTTTATGCAACTTTCATTTTTATTTTTATTCAACTTCCATTTCTATGCAATTTACTTTTCTATTAAACTTACTTTTTTATTTAATTTCAAAATAGATCGTTAAGGTATAATGGTTTCTGGATTGAACTTCCATATTTAATTTTCTGCAACTTTCATTTTTATTTTTATTCTACTTCCATTTTAATTCAATTTACTTTTCTATTAAACTACCTTTTTTTATTTGATTTCCAAATAGATCGTTAAGGTATAGTGGTTTTTGTATTGAACTTCCATTTTTAATTTTATGCAACTTTCATTTTTATTTTTATTCAACTTCCTTTTTTATTCGATTTACTTTTCTATTAAACAACCTTTTTTATTTAATTTCCAAATGGATCGTTAAGGTATAGTGGTTTTTGTGTTGAACTTCCATTTTTAATTTTATGCAACTTTCATTTTTATTTTTATTCTACTTCCATTTCTATTCAATTTACTTTTCTATTAAACTACCTTTTTTATTTAATTTCCAAACAGATCGTTAAGGTATAGTGGTTTTTGTATTGAACTTCCATTTTTAATTTTATGCAACTTTCATTTTTATTTTTATTCAACTTCCATTTTTATTCAATTTACTTTTCTATTAAACTTACTTTTTTATTTAATTTCCAAATAGATCGTTAAGGTATAGTGGTTTCTGGATTGAACTTCCATATTTAATTTTCTGCTACTTTCATTTTTATTTTTATTCAACTTCCATTTTTATTATGTTTACTTTTCTATTAAACTTCCTTTTTTTATTTAATTTCCAAATAGATCGTTAAGGTATAGTGGTTTCTGGATTGAACTTCCATTTTTAATTTTATGCAACTTTCATTTTTATTTTTATTCTACTTCCATTTTAATTCAATTTACTTTCCTATTAAACTTCCTTCTTTATTTAATTTCCAAGTAGATCGTTAAGGTATAGTGGTTTCTGGATAGAACTTCCATTTTTAATTTTATGCAACTTTCATTTTTATTTTTATTCAACTTCCATTTTTATTCAATTTATTTTTCTATTAAACTACCTTTTTTATTTAATTTCCAAATAGATCGTTAAGGTATAGTGGTTTTTGTATTGAACTTCCATTTTTAATTTTATGCAACTTTCATTTTTATTTTTATTCAACTTCCATTTTTATTCAATTATTTTTCTATTAAACTACCTTTTTTTATTTAATTTCCAAATAGATCGTTAAGGTATAGTGGTTTTTATATTGAACTTCCATTTTTAATTTTATGCAACTTTCATTTTTATTTTTATTCAACTTCCATTTTTATTCAATTTACTTTTTCTATTAAACTACCTTTTTTATTTAATTTCCAAATAGATCGTTAAGGTATAGTGGTTTTTGTATTGAACTTCCATTTTTAATTTTATGCAACTTTCATTTTTATTTTTATTCAACTTCGATTTTTATTCAATTTACTTTTCTATTAAACTTACTTTTTTATTTAATTTCCAAATAGATCGTTAAGGTATAGTGGTTTCTGGATTGAACTTCCATATTTAATTTTCTGCAACTTTCATTTTTATTTTTATTCAACTTCCATTTTTATTATGTTTACTTTTCTATTAAACTCCTTTTTTATTTAATTTCCAAATAGATCGTTAAGGTAAAGTGGTTTCTGGATTGAACTTCCATTTTTAATTTTATGCAACTTTCATTTTTATTTTTATTCTACTTCCATTTTAATTCAATTTACTTTCCTATTAAACTTCCTTTTTTATTTAATTTCCGAGTAGATCGTTAAGGTATAGTGGTTTCTGGATTGAACATCCAGTTTTAATTTTATGCAACTTTCATTTTTATTTTTATTTTACTTCAATTTTTAATCAATTTTCTTTTCTACTAAACTTACTTTTTTATTTAATTTCCAAATGGATGGTAAAGGTATAGTGGTTTTTGTATTGAACTTCCATTTTAAATTTTATGGAACTTTCATTTTTATTTTTATTCAACTTCCATTTTTATTCAATTTACTTTTCTATTAAACTTCCTTTTTTATTTAATTTCCAAATAGATCGTTAAGGTATAGTGGTTTTTGTATTGAACTTCCATTTTTACTTTTATGCAACTTTCATTTTTATTTTTATTCAACTTCGATTTTTATTCAATTTACTTTTCTATTAAACTTACTTTTTTATTTAATTTCCAAATTGATCGTTAAGGTATAGTGGTTTCTGGATTGAACTTCCATATTTAATTTTCTGCAACTTTCATTTTTATTTTTATTCAACTTCCATTTTTATTATGTTTACTTTTCTATTAAACTCCTTTTTTATTTAATTTCCAAATAGATCGTTAAGGTAAAGTGGTTTCTGGATTGAACTTCCATTTTTAATTTTATGCAACTTTCATTTTTATTTTTATTCTACTTCCATTTTAATTCAATTTACTTTCCTATTAAACTTCCTTTTTTATTTAATTTCCAAGTAGATCGTTAAGGTATAGTGGTTTCTGGATTGAACATCCAGTTTTAATTTTTTGCAACTTTCATTTTTATTTTTATTTTACTTCAATTTTCAATCAATTTACTTTTCCACTAAACTTACTTTTTTATTTAATTTCCAAATGGATGGTAAAGGTATAGTGGTTTTTGTATTGAACTTCCATTTTAAATTTTATGAAACTTTCATTTTTATTTTTATTCAACTTCCATTTTTATTCAATTTACTTTTCTATTAAACTTCATTTTTTATTTAATTTCCAAATAGATCGTTAAGGTATAGTGGTTTCTGGATAGAACTTCCATTTTTAATTTTATGCAACTTTCATTTTTATTTTTATTCAACTTCCATTTTTATTCAATTTACTTTTCTATTAAACTTACTTTTTTATTTAATTTCCAAATAGATCGTTAAGGTATAGTGGTTTCTGGATTGAACTTCCATATTTAATTTTCGGCTACTTTCATTTTTATTTTTATTCAACTTCCATTTTTATTATGTTTACTTTTCTATTAAACTTCCTTTTTTATTTAATTTCCAAATAGATCGTTAAGGTATAGTGGTTTCTGGATTGAACTTCCATTTTTAATTTTATGCAACTTTCATTTTTATTTTTATTCTACTTCCATTTTAATTCAATTTACTTTCCTATTAAACTTCCTTCTTTATTTAATTTCCAAGTAGATCGTTAAGGTATAGTGGTTTCTGGATAGAACTTCCATTTTTAATTTTATGCAACTTTCATTTTTATTTTTATTCAACTTCCATTTTTATTCAATTTATTTTTCTATTATACTTACTTTTTTATTTAATTTCCAAATAGATCGTTAAGGTATAGTGGTTTCTGGATTGAACTTCCATATTTAATTTTCTGCAACATTCATTTTTATTTTTATTCTACTTCCATTTTAATTCAATTTACTTTCCTATTAAACTTCCTTTTTTATTTAATTTCCTAGTAGATCGTTAAGGTATAGTGGTTTCTGGATAGAACTTCCATTTTTAATTTTATGCAACTTTCATTTTTATTTTTATTCTACTTCCATTTTTAATCAATTTACTTTTCTATTAAACTTCTTTTTTTATTTAATTTCCAAATAGATCCTTAAGATATAGTGGTTTCTGGAATGAACTTCCATTTTTAATTTTCTGCAACTTCCATTTTTGTTTTTATTTAACTTCCTTTTTTATTCACGTTTCTTTTCTACTCAACTTCCTTTTTTATTTAATTTCTAAATAGATCGTTAAGGTATAGTGGTTTTTGAATTGAACTTTAATTTTTATTTTTATTCAACTTCCTTTTTTATTCAATTTACTTTTCTATTAAACTTCCTTTTTTATTTAATTTCCAAATAGATCGTTAAGGTAAAGTGGTTTCTGGATTGAACTTCCATTTTTAATTTTATGCAACATTCATTTTTATTTTTATTCTACTTCCATTTTAATTCAATTTACTTTCCTATTAAACTTCTTTTTTTATCTAATTTTCAAGTAGATCGTTAAGGTGTAATGGTTTCTGGATTGAACATCCATTTTTAGTTTTATGCAACTTTCCTTTTTATTTTTTTTTCACTTCAATTTTTAATCAATTTAATTTTCTATTAAACTTCCTTTTTTGTTTAATTCCCAAATGGATCGTTAAGGTATAGTCGTTTTTGGATTGAACTTCCATTTTTAATTTTATGCAACTTTCATTTTTATTTTTATTCAACTTCCATTTTTATTCAATTTACTTTTTCTATTAAACTACCTTTTTTATTTAATTTCCAAATAGATCGTTAAGGTATAGTGGTTTTTGTATTGAACTTCCATTTTTAATTTTATGCAACTTTCATTTTTATTTTTATTCAACTTCGATTTTTATTCAATTTACTTTTCTATTAAACTTACTTTTTTATTTAATTTCCAAATAGATCGTTAAGGTATAGTGGTTTCTGGATTGAACTTCCATATTTAATTTTCTGCAACTTTCATTTTTATTTTTATTCTACTTCCATTTTAATTCAATTTACTTTCCTATTAAACTTCCTTTTTTATTTAATTTTCAAGAAGATCGTTAAGGTATAATGGTTTCTAGATTGAACAACCATTTTTAATTTTATGCAACTTTCCTTTTTATTTTTTTTCACTTCAATTTTTAATCAATTTAATTTTCTATTAAACTTCCTTTTTTATTTAATTTCCAAATGGGTCGTTAAGGTATAGTGGTTTTTGGATTGAACTTCCATTTTTAATTTTATGCAACTTTCATTTTTATTTTTATTCTACTTCCATTTTTATTCAATTTACTTTTCTATTAAACTACCTTTTTTTATTTAATTTCCAAATAGATCATTAAGGTATAGTGGTTTTTATATTGAACTTCCATTTTTAATTTTATGCAACTTTCATTTTTATTTTTATTCAACTTCCATTTTTATTCGATTTACTTTTCTATTAAACTACCTTTTTTATTTAATTTCCAAATAGATCGTTAAGGTATAGTGGTTTCTGGATTGAACATCCATTTCTAATTTTATGCAACTTTCATTTTTATTTTTATTCTACTTCCATTTTTAATCAATTTACTTTCCAGTTAAACTTCCTTTTTTATTTAATTTCCAAGTAGATCGTTAAGGTATAGTGGTTTCTGGATAGAACTTTCATTTTTAATTATATGCAACTTTCATTTTTATTTTTATTCTACTTCCATTTTTAATCAATTTACTTTTCTATTAAACTTACTTTTTTATTTAATTTCCAAATAGATCCTTAAGATATAGTGGTTTCTGGAATGAACTTCTATTTTTAATTTTCTGCAACTTCCATTTTTGTTTTTATTTGACTTCCTTTTTTATTCACGTTTCTTTTCTACTCAACTTCCTTTTTTATTTAATTTCCAAATAGATCGTTCAGGTATAGTTGTTTTTGAATTGAACTTCCATTTTTAATTTTATGCAACTTTCATTTTTATTTTTATTCAACTTCCATTTTTATTCAATTTACTTTTCTATTAAACTACCTTTTTTTTATTTAATTTCCAAACAGATCGTTAAGGTATAGTGGTTTTTGTATTGAACTTCCATTTTTAATTTTATGCAACTTTCATTTTTATTTTTATTCAACTTCCATTTTTATTCAATTTACTTTTCTATTAAACTTCCTGTTTTATTTAATTCCAAATAGATCGTTAAGGTATAGTGGTTTCTGGATTGAACTTCCATATTTAATTTTCTGCAACTTTCATTTTTATTTTTATTCTACTTCCATTTTTATTCAATTGGCATTTCTATAAAACTTCCTTTTTTTATTTAATTTCCAAACAGATCGTTAAGGTATAATGGTTTTTGGATTGAACTTCCATTTTTAATTTTATGCAAATTTCATTTTTATTTTTATTCAACTTCCATTTTTATT
Organism: Camellia sinensis; assembly: GCF_055761805.1. Taxonomy (NCBI): domain Eukaryota; kingdom Viridiplantae; phylum Streptophyta; class Magnoliopsida; order Ericales; family Theaceae; genus Camellia; species Camellia sinensis. The sequence continues at coordinate 40,207,241 of NW_028128987.1, read as the reverse complement.
CAATTTACTTTTCTATTAAACTTCCTGTTTTATTTAATTCCAAATAGATCGTTAATGTATAGTGGTTTCTGGATTGAACTTCCATATTTAATTTTCTGCAAATTTCATTTTTATTTTTATTCAACTTCCATTTTTATTCAGTTTGCTTTTTTATTAAACTTTCTTTTTTATTTAATTTCCAAGTTGATCGTTAAGGTATAGTGGTTTCAGGATAGAACTTCCATTTTTAATTTTATGCAACTTTCATTTTTATTTTTATTCAACTTCCTTTTTTATTGGATTTACTTTTCTATTAAACTACCTTTTTTATTTAATTTCCAAATAGATCGTTAAGGTATAGTGGTTTTTGTATTGAACTTCCATTTTTAATTTTATGCAACTTTCATTTTTATTTTTATTCTACTTCCATTTTTATTCAATCTACTTTTCTATTAAACTACCATTTTTATTTAATTTCCAAATAGATCGTTAAGGTATAGTGGTTTTTCTATTGAACTTCCATTTTTAATTTTATGCAGGTTTCATTTTTATTTTTATTCAACTTCCATTTTTATTCAATTTACTTTTCTATTAAACTTCCTGTTTTATTTAATTCCAAATAGATCGTTAAGGTATAGTGGTTTCTGGATAGAACTTCCATTTTTAATTTTATGCAACTTTCTTTTTTATTTTTATTCAACTTCCATTTTTATTCAATTTGCTTTTCTATTAAACTTACTTTTTTATTTAATTTCCTAATAGATCGTTAAGGTATAGTGGTTTCTGGATTGAACTTCCATATTTAATTTTCTGCAACTTTCATTTTTATTTTTATTGAACTTCCATTTTTATTCTGTTTACTTTTCTATTAAACTTCCTTTTTTATTTAATTTCCAAATAGATCGTTAAGGTATAGTGGTTTCTGGATTGAACTTCCATTTTTAGTTTTATGCAACTTTCATTTTTATTTTTATTCTACTTCCATTTTTAATCAATTTACTTTTCTATTAAACTTCCTTTTTTATTTAATTTCCAAATAGATCGTTAAGGTAAAGTGGTTTCTGGATTGAACTTCCATTTTTAATTTTATGCAACTTTGATTTTTATTTTTATTCTACTTCCGTTTTAATTCAATTTACTTTCCTTTTAAACTTCCTTTTTTATTTAATTTTCAAGTAGATCTTTAACGTATAGTGGTTTCTGGATTGAACATCCATTTTTAATTTTATGCAACTTTCCTTTTTATTTTATTTCACTTCAATTTTTAATCAATTTAATTTTCTATTAAACTTCCTTTTTTATTTAATTTCCAAATGGATCGTTAAGGTATAGTGGTTTTTGGATTGAACTTCCATTTTTATTTTTATTCAACTTCCATTTTTATTCAATTAACTTTTCTATTAAACTACCTTTTTTTATTTAATTTCCAAATAGATCGTTAAGGTATAGTGGTTTTTATATTGAACTTCCATTTTTAATTTTATGCAACTTTCATTTTTATTTTTATTCAACTTCCATTTTTATTCGACTTAGTTTTCTATTAAACTTCCTTTTTTATTTAATTTCCAAATAGATCATTAAGATATAGTGGTTTTTGGATAGAACTTCCATTTTTAATTTTATGCAACTTTCATTTTTATTTTTATTCTACTTCCGTTTTTAATCAATTTACTTTTCTATTAAACTTCCTTTTTTATTTAATTTCCAAATAGATCGTTAAGGTAAAGTGGTTTCTGGATTGAACTTCCATTTTTAATTTTATGCAACTTTGATTTTTATTTTTGTTCTACTTCCGTTTTAATTCAATTTACTTTCCTTTTAAACTTCCTTTTTTATTTAATTTTCAAGTAGATCGTTAAGGTATAGTGGTTTCTGGATTGAACATCCATTTTTAATTTTATGCAACTTTCCTTTTTATTTTTTTTCACTTCAATTTTTAATCAATTTAATTTTCTATTAAACTTCCTTTTTTATTTAATTTCCAAATGGATCGTTAAGGTATACTGGTTTCTGGATTGAACTTCCATATTTAATTTTCTGCAATTTTTATTTTTATTTTTATTCTACTTCCATTTTAATTCAATTTACTTTTCTATTAAACTACCTTTTTTTATTTAATTTCCAAATAGATCGTTAAGGTATAGTGGTTTCTGGATTGAACATCCATTTCTAATTTTATGCAACTTTAATTTTTATTTTTATTCAACTTCCTTTTTTATTCGATTTACTTTTCTATTAAACTACCATTTTTATTTAATTTCCAAATAGATCGTTAAGGTATAGTGGTTTTTGTATTGAACTTCCATTTTTAATTTTATGCAACTTTCATTTTTATTTTTATTCTACTTCCATTTTTATTCAATTTACTTTTCTATTAAACTACCTTTTTTATTTAATTTCCAAACAGATCGTTAAGGTATAGTGGTTTTTGTATTGAACTTCCATTTTTAATTTTATGCAACTTTCATTTTTCTTTTTAATCAACTTCCATTTTTATTCAATTTACTTTTCTATTAAACTTACTTTTTTATTTAATTTCCAAATAGATCGTTAAGGTATAGTGGTTTCTGGATTGAACTCCCATATTTAATTTTTTGCAACTTTCATTTTTATTTTTATTCTACTTCCATTTTAATTCAATTTACTTTTCTATTAAACTACCTTTTTTTTATTTAATTTCCAAATAGATCGTTAAGGTATAGTGGTTTTTGTATTGAAATTCCATTTTTAATTTTATGCAACTTCCTTTTTTATTCGATTTACTTTTCTATTAAACTACCTTTTTTATTTAATTTCCAAATAGATCGTTAAGGTATAGTGGTTTTTGTATTGAACTTCCATTTTTAATTTTATGCAACTTTCATTTTTATTTTTATTCTACTTCCATTTTTATTCAATCTACTTTTCTATTAAACTACCATTTTTATTTAATTTCCAAATAGATCGTTAAGGTATAGTGGTTTTTCTATTGAACTTCCATTTTTAATTTTATGCAACTTTCGTTTTTATTTTTATTCAACTTCCATTTTTATTCAATATACTTTTCTATTAAACTTACTTTTTTATTTAATTTCCAAATAAATCGTTAAGGTATAGTGGTTTCTGGATTGAACTTCCATATTTAATTTTCTGCAACTTTCATTTTTATTTTTATTCTACTTCCATTTTAATTCAATTTACTTTTCTATTAAACTTCCTTTTTTATTTAATTTCCAAATAGATCGTTAAGGTATAGTGGTTTCTGGATAGAACTCCCATTTTTAATTTTAAGCAACTTTCATTTTTATTTTTATTCAACTTCCATTTTTATTCAATTTATTTTTCCATTAAACTTACTTTTTTATTTAATTTCCAAATAGATCGTTAAGGTATAGTGGTTTCTGGATTGAACTTCCATATTTAATTTTCTGCAACTTTCATTTTTATTTTTATTCAACTTCCATTTTAATTCAATTTAATTTCCTATTAAACTTCCATTTTTATTTAATTTCCAAGTAGATCGTTAAGGTATAGTGGTTTCTAGATAGAACTTCCATTTTTAATTTTATGCAACTTTCATTTTTATTTTTATTCTACTTCCATTTTAATTCAATTTACTTTTCTATTAAACTTCCTTTTTTATTTAATTTCCAAATAGATCCTTAAGATATAGTGGTTTCTGGAATGAACTTCCATTTTTAATTTTCTGCAACTTCTATTTTTGTTTTTATTTAACTTCCTTTTTTATTCACGTTTCTTTTCTACTCAACTTCCTTTTTTATTTAATTTCCAAATAGACCGTTAAGGTATAGTGGTTTTTGAATTGAACTTCCATTTTTAATTTTATGCAACTTTCATTTTTATTTTTATTCTACTTCCATTTTAATTCAATTTACTTTTCTATTAAACTACCTTTTTTTATTTAATTTCCAAATAGATCGTTAAGGTATAGTGGTTTTTGTATTGAACGTCCATTTTTAATTTTATGCAACTTTCATTTTTATTTTTATTCTACTTCCATTTTTATTCAATTTACTTTTCTATTAAACTACCTTTTTTATTTAATTTCCAAACAGATCGTTAAGGTATAGTGGTTTTTGTATTGAACTTCCATTTTTAATTTTATGCAACTTTCATTTTTATTTTTATTCAACTTCCATTTTTATTCAATTTACTTTTCTATTAAACTTACTTTTTTATTTAATTTCCAAATAGATCGTTAAGGTATAGTGGTTTCTGGATTGAACTTCCATTTTTAATTTTCTGCAACTTTCATTTTTATTTTTATTCTACTTCCATTTTAATTCAATTTACTTTTCTATTAAACTACCTTTTTTTATTTAATTTCCAAATAGATCGTTAAGGTATAGTGGTTTTTGTATTGAAATTCCATTTTTAATTTTATGCAACTTTCATTTTTATTTTTATTCAACTTCCTTTTTTATTCGATTTACTTTTCTATTAAACTACCTTTTTTATTTAATTTCCAAATAGATCGTTAAGGTATAGTGGTTTTTGTATTGAACTTCCATTTTTAATTTTATGCAACTTTCATTTTTATTTTTATTCTACTTCCATTTTTATTCAATTTACTTTTCTATTAAACTACCTTTTTTATTTAATTTCCAAATAGATCGTTAAGGTATAGTGGTTTTTCTATTGAACTTCCATTTTTAATTTTATGCAACTTTCATTTTTATTTTTATTCAACTTCCATTTTTATTCAATATACTTTTCTATTAAACTTACTTTTTTCTTTAATTTCCAAATAGATCGTTAAGGTATAGTGGTTTCTGGATTGAACTTCCATATTTAATTTTCTGCAACTTTCATTTTTATTTTTATTCAACTTCCATTTTAATTCAATTTACTTTCCTATTAAACTTCCCTTTTTATTTAATTTCCAAGTAGATCGTTAAGGTATAGTGGTTTCTGGATAGAACTTCCATTTTTAATTTTATGCAACTTTCTTTTTTATTATTATTCAACTTCCATTTTTATTCAATTTACTTTTCTATTAAACTTCCTTTTTTATTTAATTTCCAAATAGATCGTTAAGGTATAGTGGTTTCTGGATTGAACTTCCATATTTAATTTTTTGCAACTTTCATTTTTATTTTTATTCAACTTCCATTTTTATTCTGTTTACTTTTCTATTAAACTTCCTTTTTTATTTAATTTCCAAATAGATCGTTAAGGTATAGTGGTTTCTGGAATGAACTTCCATTTTTAGTTTTATGCAACTTTCATTTTTATTTTTATTCTACTTCCATTTTTAATCAATTTACTTTTCTATTAAACTTCCTTTTTTATTTAATTTCCAAATAGATCATTAAGATATAGTGGTTTCTGGAATGAACTTCCATTTTTAATTTTCTGCAACTTCCATTTTTGTTTTTATTTAACTTCCTTTTTTATTCACGTTTCTTTTCTACTCAACTTCCTTTTTTATTTAATTTCCAAATAGATCGTTATGGTAAAGTGGTTTCTGGATTGAACTTCCATTTTTAATTTTATGCAACTTTCATTTTTATTTTTATTCTACTTCCATTTTAATTCAATTTACTTTCCTATTAAACTTCCCTTTTTATTTAATTTTCAAGTAGATCGTTAAGGTATAGTGGTTTCTGGATTGAACATCCATTTTTAATTTTATGCAACTTTCCTTTTTATTTTTTCTCACTTCAATTTTTGATCAATTTAATTTTCTATTAAACTTCCTTTTTTATTTAATTTCCAAATGGATCGTTAAGGTATAGTTGTTTGTGGATTGAACTTCCATTTTTAATTTTATGCAACTTTCATTTTTATTTTTATTCAATTTCCATTTTTATTCAATTTACTTTTCTATTAAACTACTTTTTTTATTTAATTTCCAAATAGATCGTTAAGGTATAGTGGTTTTTATATTGAACTTCCATTTTTAATTTTATGCAACTTTCATTTTTATTTTTATTCAAATTCCATTTTTATTCGATTTACTTTTCTATTAAACTACCTTTTTTATTAAATTTCCAAATAGATCGTTAAGGTATAGTGGTTTTTGTATTGAACTTCCATTTTTAATTTTATGCAACTTTCATTTTTATTTTTATTCTACTTCCATTTTTATTCAATTTACTTTTCTATTAAACTACCTTTTTTATTTAATTTCCAAATAGATCATTAAGGTATAGTGGTTTTTGTATTGAACTTCCATTTTTAGTTTTATGCAACTTTCATTTTTATTTTTATTCAACTTCCATTTTTATTCAATTTACTTTTCTATTAAACTTACTTTTTTAATTAATTTCAAAATAGATCGTTAAGGTATAGTGGTTTCTGGATTGAACTTCCATATTTAATTTTATGCAACTTTCATTTTTATTTTTATTCTACTTCCATTTTAATTCAATTTACTTTTCTATTAAACTACCTTTTTTTATTTAATTTCCAAATAGATCGTTAAGGTATAGTGGTTTTTGTATTGAAATTCCATTTTTAATTTTATGCAACTTTCATTTTTATTTTTATTCAACTTCCTTTTTTATTCGATTTACTTTTCTATTAAACTACCTTTTTTATTTAATTTCCAAATAGATCGTTAAGGTATAGTGGTTTTTGTATAGAACTTCCATTTTTAATTTTATGCAACTTTCTTTTTTATTTTTATTCTACTTCCATTTTTATTCAATTTACTTTTCTATTAAACTACCTTTTTTATTTAATTTCCAAATAGATCGTTAAGGTATAGTGGTTTTTCTATTGAACTTCCATTTTTAATTTTATGCAACTTTCATTTTTATTTTTATTCAACTTCCATTTTTATTCAATATACTTTTCTATTAAACTTACTTTTTTATTTAATTTCCAAACAGATCGTTAAGGTATAGTGGTTTCTGGATTGAACTTCCATATTTAATTTTCTGCAACTTTCATTTTTATTTTTATTCAACTTCCATTTTAATTCAATTTACTTTCCTATTAAACTTCCTTTTTTATTTAATTTCCAAGTAGATCGTTAAGGTATAGTGGTTTCTGGATAGAACTTCCATTTTTAATTTTATGCAACTTTCTTTTTTATTTTTATTCAACTTCCATTTTTATTCAATTTACTTTTCTATTAAACTTACTTTTTTATTTAATTTCCAAATAGATCGTTAAGGTATAGTGGTTTCTGGATTGAACTTCCATATTTAATTTTCTTCAACTTTCATTTTTAGTTTTATTCAACTTCCATTTTTATTCTGTTTACTTTTCTATTAAACTTCCTTTTTTATTTAATTTCCAAATAGATCGTTAAGGTATTGTGGTTTCTGGATTGAACTTCCATTTTTAGTTTTATGCAACTTTCATTTTTATTTTTATTCTACTTCCATTTTTAATCAATTTACTTTTCTATTAAACTTCCTTTTTTATTTAATTTCCAAATATATCATTAAGATATAGTGGTTTCTGGAATGAACTTCCATTTTTAATTTTCTGCAACTTCCATTTTTGTTTTTATTTAACTTCCTTTTTTATTCACGTTTCTTTTCTACTCAACTTCCTTTTTTATTTAATTTCCAAATAGATCGTTAAGGTATAGTGGTTTTTGAATTGAACTTCCATTTTTAATTTTATGCAACTTTAATTTTTATTTTTATTCAACTTCCTTTTTTATTCAATTTACTTTTCTATTAAACTTCCTTTTTTATTTAATTTCCAAATAGATCGTTAAGGTAAAGTGGTTTCTGGATTGAACTTCCATATTTAATTTTCTGCAACTTTCATTTTTATTTTTATTCAACTTCCATTTTTATTCTGTTTACTTTTCTATTAAACTTCCTTTTTTATTTAATTTCCAAATAGATCGTTAAGGTATAGTGGTTTCTGGATTGAACTTCCATATTTAATTTTCTGCAACTTTCATTTTTATTTTTATTCTACTTCCATTTTTATTCTGTTTACTTTTCTATTAAACTTCCTTTTTTATTTAATTTCCAAATATATCGTTAAGGTATAGTGGTTTCTGGATTGAACATCCATTTTTAGTTTTTTGCAACTTTCATTTTTATTTTTATTCTACTTCCATTTTTAATCAATTTACTTTTCTACTCAACTTCCTTTTTTATTTAATTTCCAAATAGATCATTAAGATATAGTGGTTTCTGGAATGAACTTCCATTTTTAATTTTCTGCAACTTCCATTTTTGTTTTTATTTAACTTCCTTTTTTATTCACGTTTCTTTTCTACTCAACTTCCTTTTTTATTTAATTTCCAAATAGATCGTTAAGGTATAGTGGTTTTTGAATTGAACTTCCATTTTTAATTTTATGCAACTTTAATTTTTATTTTTATTCAACTTCCTTTTTTATTCAATTTACTTTTCTATTAAACTTCCTTTTTTATTTAATTTCCAAATAGATCGTTAAGGTAAAGTGGTTTCTGGATTGAACTTCCATTTTTAATTTTATGCAACTTTCATTTTTATTTTTATTCTACTTCCATTTTAATTCAATTTACTTTCCTATTAAACTTCCTTTTTTATTTAATTTTCAAGTAGATCGTTAAGGTATAGTGGTTTCTGGATTGAACATCCATTTTTAATTTTATGCAACTTTCCTTTTTATTTTTTTTCACTTCAATTTTTAAACAATTTAATTTTCTATTAAACTTCCTTTTTTATTTAATTTCCAAATGGATCGTTAAGGTATAGTTGTTTGTGGATTGAACTTCCATTTTTAATTTTATGCAACTTTCATTTTTATTTTTATTCAATTTCCATTTTTATTCAATTTACTTTTCTATTAAACTACTTTTTTTTATTTAATTTCCAAATAGATCGTTAAGGTATAGTGGTTTTTATATTGAACTTCCATTTTTAATTTTATGCAACTTTCATTTTTATTTTTATTCAAATTGCATTTTTATTCGATTTACTTTTCTATTAAACTACCTTTTTTATTAAATTTCCAAATAGATCGTTAAGGTATAGTGGTTTTTGTATTGAACTTCCGTTTTTAATTTTATGCAACTTTCATTTTTATTTTTGTTCTACTTCCATTTTTATTCAATTTACTTTTCTATTAAACTACCTTTTTTATTTAATTTCCAAATAGATCATTAAGGTATAGTGGTTTTTGTATTGAACTTCCATTTTTAGTTTAATGCAACTTTCATTTTTATTTTTATTCAACTTCCATTTTTATTCAATTTACTTTTCTATTAAACTTACTTTTTTATTTAATTTCAAAATAGATCGTTAAGGTATAGTGGTTTCTGGATTGAACTTCCATATTTAATTTTCTGCAACTTTCATTTTTATTTTTATTCTACTTCCATTTTAATTCAATTTACTTTTCTATTAAACTACCTTTTTTTATTTAATTTCCAAATAGATCGTTAAGGTATAGTGGTTTTTGTATTGAAATTCCATTTTTAATTTTATGCAACTTTCATTTTTATTTTTATTCAACTTCCTTTTTTATTCGATTTACTTTTCTATTAAACTACCTTTTTTATTTAATTTCCAAATAGATCGTTAAGGTATAGTGGTTTTTGTATTGAACTTCCATTTTTAATTTTATGCAACTTTCTTTTTTATTTTTATTCTACTTCCATTTTTATTCAATTTACTTTTCTATTAAACTTCCTTTTTTATTTAATTTCCAAATAGATCGTTAAGGTATAGTGGTTTCTGGATTGAACTTCCATATTTAATTTTTTGCAACTTTCATTTTTATTTTTATTCAACTTCCATTTTTATTCTGTTTACTTTTCTATTAAACTTCCTTTTTTATTTAATTTCCAAATAGATCGTTAAGGTATAGTGGTTTCTGGAATGAACTTCCATTTTTAGTTTTATGCAACTTTCATTTTTATTTTTATTCTACTTCCATTTTTAATCAATTTACTTTTCTATTAAACTTCCTTTTTTATTTAATTTCCAAATAGATCATTAAGATATAGTGGTTTCTGGAATGAACTTCCATTTTTAATTTTCTGCAACTTCCATTTTTGTTTTTATTTAACTTCCTTTTTTATTCACGTTTCTTTTCTACTCAACTTCCTTTTTTATTTAATTTCCAAATAGATCGTTATGGTAAAGTGGTTTCTGGATTGAACTTCCATTTTTAATTTTATGCAACTTTCATTTTTATTTTTATTCTACTTCCATTTTAATTCAATTTACTTTCCTATTAAACTTCCCTTTTTATTTAATTTTCAAGTAGATCGTTAAGGTATAGTGGTTTCTGGATTGAACATCCATTTTTAATTTTATGCAACTTTCCTTTTTATTTTTTCTCACTTCAATTTTTGATCAATTTAATTTTCTATTAAACTTCCTTTTTTATTTAATTTCCAAATGGATCGTTAAGGTATAGTTGTTTGTGGATTGAACTTCCATTTTTAATTTTATGCAACTTTCATTTTTATTTTTATTCAATTTCCATTTTTATTCAATTTACTTTTCTATTAAACTACTTTTTTTATTTAATTTCCAAATAGATCGTTAAGGTATAGTGGTTTTTATATTGAACTTCCATTTTTAATTTTATGCAACTTTCATTTTTATTTTTATTCAAATTCCATTTTTATTCGATTTACTTTTCTATTAAACTACCTTTTTTATTAAATTTCCAAATAGATCGTTAAGGTATAGTGGTTTTTGTATTGAACTTCCATTTTTAATTTTATGCAACTTTCATTTTTATTTTTATTCTACTTCCATTTTTATTCAATTTACTTTTCTATTAAACTACCTTTTTTATTTAATTTCCAAATAGATCATTAAGGTATAGTGGTTTTTGTATTGAACTTCCATTTTTAGTTTTATGCAACTTTCATTTTTATTTTTATTCAACTTCCATTTTTATTCAATTTACTTTTCTATTAAACTTACTTTTTTAATTAATTTCAAAATAGATCGTTAAGGTATAGTGGTTTCTGGATTGAACTTCCATATTTAATTTTATGCAACTTTCATTTTTATTTTTATTCTACTTCCATTTTAATTCAATTTACTTTTCTATTAAACTACCTTTTTTTATTTAATTTCCAAATAGATCGTTAAGGTATAGTGGTTTTTGTATTGAAATTCCATTTTTAATTTTATGCAACTTTCATTTTTATTTTTATTCAACTTCCTTTTTTATTCGATTTACTTTTCTATTAAACTACCTTTTTTATTTAATTTCCAAATAGATCGTTAAGGTATAGTGGTTTTTGTATAGAACTTCCATTTTTAATTTTATGCAACTTTCTTTTTTATTTTTATTCTACTTCCATTTTTATTCAATTTACTTTTCTATTAAACTACCTTTTTTATTTAATTTCCAAATAGATCGTTAAGGTATAGTGGTTTTTCTATTGAACTTCCATTTTTAATTTTATGCAACTTTCATTTTTATTTTTATTCAACTTCCATTTTTATTCAATATACTTTTCTATTAAACTTACTTTTTTATTTAATTTCCAAACAGATCGTTAAGGTATAGTGGTTTCTGGATTGAACTTCCATATTTAATTTTCTGCAACTTTCATTTTTATTTTTATTCAACTTCCATTTTAATTCAATTTACTTTCCTATTAAACTTCCTTTTTTATTTAATTTCCAAGTAGATCGTTAAGGTATAGTGGTTTCTGGATAGAACTTCCATTTTTAATTTTATGCAACTTTCTTTTTTATTTTTATTCAACTTCCATTTTTATTCAATTTACTTTTCTATTAAACTTACTTTTTTATTTAATTTCCAAATAGATCGTTAAGGTATAGTGGTTTCTGGATTGAACTTCCATATTTAATTTTCTTCAACTTTCATTTTTAGTTTTATTCAACTTCCATTTTTATTCTGTTTACTTTTCTATTAAACTTCCTTTTTTATTTAATTTCCAAATAGATCGTTAAGGTATTGTGGTTTCTGGATTGAACTTCCATTTTTAGTTTTATGCAACTTTCATTTTTATTTTTATTCTACTTCCATTTTTAATCAATTTACTTTTCTATTAAACTTCCTTTTTTATTTAATTTCCAAATATATCATTAAGATATAGTGGTTTCTGGAATGAACTTCCATTTTTAATTTTCTGCAACTTCCATTTTTGTTTTTATTTAACTTCCTTTTTTATTCACGTTTCTTTTCTACTCAACTTCCTTTTTTATTTAATTTCCAAATAGATCGTTAAGGTATAGTGGTTTTTGAATTGAACTTCCATTTTTAATTTTATGCAACTTTAATTTTTATTTTTATTCAACTTCCTTTTTTATTCAATTTACTTTTCTATTAAACTTCCTTTTTTATTTAATTTCCAAATAGATCGTTAAGGTAAAGTGGTTTCTGGATTGAACTTCCATATTTAATTTTCTGCAACTTCCATTTTAATTCAATTTACTTTCCTATTAAACTTCCTTTTTTATTTAATTTCCAAGTAGATCGTTAAGGTATAGTGGTTTCTGGATAGAACTTCCATTTTTAATTTTATGCAACTTTCTTTTTTATTTTTATTCAACTTCCATTTTTATTCAATTTACTTTTCTATTAAACTTACTTTTTTATTTAATTTCCAAATAGATCGTTAAGGTATAGTGGTTTCTGGATTGAACTTCCATATTTAATTTTCTGCAACTTTCATTTTTATTTTTATTCAACTTCCATTTTTATTCTGTTTACTTTTCTATTAAACTTCCTTTTTTATTTAATTTCCAAATAGATCGTTAAGGTATAGTGGTTTCTGGATTGAACTTCCATATTTAATTTTCTGCAACTTTCATTTTTATTTTTATTCTACTTCCATTTTTATTCTGTTTACTTTTCTATTAAACTTCCTTTTTTATTTAATTTCCAAATATATCGTTAAGGTATAGTGGTTTCTGGATTGAACATCCATTTTTAGTTTTTTGCAACTTTCATTTTTATTTTTATTCTACTTCCATTTTTAATCAATTTACTTTTCTACTCAACTTCCTTTTTTATTTAATTTCCAAATAGATCATTAAGATATAGTGGTTTCTGGAATGAACTTCCATTTTTAATTTTCTGCAACTTCCATTTTTGTTTTTATTTAACTTCCTTTTTTATTCACGTTTCTTTTCTACTCAACTTCCTTTTTTATTTAATTTCCAAATAGATCGTTAAGGTATAGTGGTTTTTGAATTGAACTTCCATTTTTAATTTTATGCAACTTTAATTTTTATTTTTATTCAACTTCCTTTTTTATTCAATTTACTTTTCTATTAAACTTCCTTTTTTATTTAATTTCCAAATAGATCGTTAAGGTAAAGTGGTTTCTGGATTGAACTTCCATTTTTAATTTTATGCAACTTTCATTTTTATTTTTATTCTACTTCCATTTTAATTCAATTTACTTTCCTATTAAACTTCCTTTTTTATTTAATTTTCAAGTAGATCGTTAAGGTATAGTGGTTTCTGGATTGAACATCCATTTTTAATTTTATGCAACTTTCCTTTTTATTTTTTTTCACTTCAATTTTTAAACAATTTAATTTTCTATTAAACTTCCTTTTTTATTTAATTTCCAAATGGATCGTTAAGGTATAGTTGTTTGTGGATTGAACTTCCATTTTTAATTTTATGCAACTTTCATTTTTATTTTTATTCAATTTCCATTTTTATTCAATTTACTTTTCTATTAAACTACTTTTTTTTATTTAATTTCCAAATAGATCGTTAAGGTATAGTGGTTTTTATATTGAACTTCCATTTTTAATTTTATGCAACTTTCATTTTTATTTTTATTCAAATTGCATTTTTATTCGATTTACTTTTCTATTAAACTACCTTTTTTATTAAATTTCCAAATAGATCGTTAAGGTATAGTGGTTTTTGTATTGAACTTCCGTTTTTAATTTTATGCAACTTTCATTTTTATTTTTGTTCTACTTCCATTTTTATTCAATTTACTTTTCTATTAAACTACCTTTTTTATTTAATTTCCAAATAGATCATTAAGGTATAGTGGTTTTTGTATTGAACTTCCATTTTTAGTTTAATGCAACTTTCATTTTTATTTTTATTCAACTTCCATTTTTATTCAATTTACTTTTCTATTAAACTTACTTTTTTATTTAATTTCAAAATAGATCGTTAAGGTATAGTGGTTTCTGGATTGAACTTCCATATTTAATTTTCTGCAACTTTCATTTTTATTTTTATTCTACTTCCATTTTAATTCAATTTACTTTTCTATTAAACTACCTTTTTTTATTTAATTTCCAAATAGATCGTTAAGGTATAGTGGTTTTTGTATTGAAATTCCATTTTTAATTTTATGCAACTTTCATTTTTATTTTTATTCAACTTCCTTTTTTATTCGATTTACTTTTCTATTAAACTACCTTTTTTATTTAATTTCCAAATAGATCGTTAAGGTATAGTGGTTTTTGTATTGAACTTCCATTTTTAATTTTATGCAACTTTCTTTTTTATTTTTATTCTACTTCCATTTTTATTCAATTTACTTTTCTATTAAACTACCTTTTTTATTTAATTTCCAAATAGATCGTTAAGGTATAGTGGTTTTTCTATTGAACTTCCATTTTTAATTTTATGCAACTTTCATTTTTATTTTTATTCAACTTCCATTTTTATTCAATATACTTTTCTATTAAACTTACTTTTTTATTTAATTTCCAAACAGATCGTTAAGGTATAGTGGTTTCTGGATTGAACTTCTGTAACGCCCTCAAAAAAAACATTAAACACATCAAATAAGACATGCGTTGACGTATAAACACATCCACCTTCTATTATTCAATAGCGTCTCATTACATAAGTATTACATGTTAACATCATAACAAAATGCCCTACGGGCTTACAGCTTTCCAAGTTAACACTTGGTTACGACAAAGAGTACTAACTCGATACACATTAAGCCCTTGGCTTGAAGTTACATATAATACATCAAAAGTAAAACAACAAAACTATGCCCGCCACTAGCCTCCCAGCTATGTCCTTGGAGGTGGCATGCTTCCTGTACCTGAAAATGATGTTCCCATATAGGGTGAGCCACAGCCCAGTAGAAATACACTAAACCAACCATGGACAATGACTAAAACATTAGCAATTGATAGTTGGTCATCACTGATACAATCACATAAATTACATATTTATGTCAACGACTTACCAGTCCCATTTACTTTTCATTTTCCCTTTTCAACAGATAAGCATGCTAGCTCTATCATCATTTCCACAGATATGTATAAAAACTATATCTCACATTCAGATAAGCATAAAAGCTATATCCACATTCTCAACAGATATGTATATCAACAATATCCACAGATAAGCATACAAGCTGTATCCACACTTCACAAAGATAAGCATATGAGCTCTATCTTCACTTCTCTAGACAAGCATATGAGCTCTGTCTACGGAGTTCATCCCCTATCTCCTCCCAATACCTATCCGGTTTAGAGGTACATCCCCTATCTTCCCCTAAACCGCGGAGTACATCCCCTATCTCCTCCTCTACACATAACGTATACAAACACAAAGGTTCTATATACAATCACACAATACATATAATTAATGTATTCTATCAACCGTCAAGTTCCATGACACATTTCATTGATTAGTTTCAGTTTACTTAATCATCAAGCATTGTCTACAACAATCACGACTATCCTCCACCGATAGCCCAAAGCAATTATTTCTAAACAGAAAATAAATGCACAAATGGATATTCAATCAACATTTCATTCCTCATTTCTCACAATTAATTATCTCAATTAATTAAACAATGTAATTAGGCCATTTTCCATAATTACCATTTCAACCCTTAGGTCCCATTTTCATCAATGATTCAACATCAATTCCATTCTTCTATGCCAAACATGCATCTAGGTTTGTTATCAATAAAATCCCAACTTTTGTAAAATTACACAAAAGTCCCAATCTTTCACAAAATTACCAAACCAAGCCCAACATCTCAAAATACCAAAATTTAAAGACAAAACCCATAGAGAGGAGTAGGATATCCCTACCTCAAATTCGGAGTCCCAAAGGAGAAGACGACAAAACTCAACGTGCTCCAAAACCAGAGATTTTCAGATTAAAATGAAGCCCTCGACGATCAACAACTTTTTTGTAAAGGCCAAAGGTGAGTAAATCACTCCTACTAGATCAAAACCTAGAGAGAAAGTAGAGTCTAGAGTGAGAGGCTCAACAATGGTGATTTTGGAAAAGTAAGAGAGAGAAGAGAAAGTGAAAAAGTGATTTAAAAAGTCACAACTTCGAAACTTAAACCCAGTCTTCCGCTCGAGCGTAAAACACCCCGCTCGAGCGGCCACTCACAGATTTCCGCTCGAGCGGCCAACCTCCCGCTCGAGCGCAGAATGCACTCGCCCAGCACTTTCGCAGAACCAGGCCTCCGCTCGAGCTCCCAACTCCCCGCTCGAGCGGCACTCACACAACCCCGCTCGAGCGGACAATCCCACGCTCGAGCGTACAACACTGCACAGGAAATACTGGATGGGTGTATTCCCCGCTCGAGCGCCAACACCTCCGCTCGAGCGGACAGGCCAAAAATCTGGGCAACTAGTTTTGGTTTCTAAACTCAACCAACCTGAAACAAATCCGCCCAACACATCCTATAACTCAAATACGAAGTAAAAGGATGTAAACACAATAATAACCAACTACCAACATCCACGGACACATGTCCGGATCACGGTATAACAAGGGTAAACCCGGGATCGCTATAACCTCCCCCCCTTAAAGAATTTCGTCCCCGAAATTAAGCACAAGTTTTCAAAACAAGTTTTTTTTTTAAACAATGTTACACTAGAACATTCAACAATTCGACCCATTACCGGTCATCCCATCCCTTTAACAAGAGATATATCCCAATGTGTAAACAACATATGTATTTTCAACATGCATTAACATTATGCACTAACTTTCCAATGTCAACATTATAATCAACATATATAATGTTACATTCAACTTCCATATGAGGCAAGTTCCCAAAACATACTTCCAATAAACCAAACATTTTCAATGTTTCACAACTTAAGACATATATAAAAGCTCTTAAGTTCAACAACATGCAAACTTTAAATACAAGATCACATATCAACAAACAAGTCCGGATATTTCTCTCGGACTTCCAACTCACGTTCCCAAGTGGCTTCCTCCACTCCGTGATGTTTCCACAAGACTTTCACCAAAGGAATGGTCTTGCCACGCAGGACCTGATCCCGCCTATCCAAGACCCAAACCGGTCTCTCCTCATACGAGGCATCCTCATCTACCTCTAAATCGGTCCAATCCAACACATGTGATGGATCTGGCTTATACTTCCGAAGCATACTCACATGAAACACGTCATGTACTCCGGACAACTGCGGCGGTAAGGCTAACCGATAAGCAACCTCACCTATCCTCTCAAGGATCTCAAAAGGACCAATAAACCGAGGGGATAACTTCCCACTCTTCCCAAACCTCATCAAGCCTCGCCTAGGTGATATCTTCAGAAAGACATGATCACCTACCTCAAACGCCAAAGGCCTCCTTCTACGGTCGGCATAACTCTTTTGTCGACTCTGGGCTGTAACAAGCCTCCTACGGATAAGTTCAACTTTCTCCGTCGTCTCCCTCACCAACTCCGGACCCAACAAAGGTGCATCACCCACCTCGGCCCAACAAACTGGAGACCTACACGGTCGGCCATACAAGGCCTCAAACGGTGCCATACCGATGCTAGACTGAAAACTGTTGTTGTAGGCAAACTCTACCAATGGCAAGTGCCTCTCCCACGTCCCACTGAAGTCAAGGACACAACCCCGAAGCATATCCTCGAGGATCTGAATAGTACGCTCGGACTGCCCGTCAGTCTGAGGATGATAAGCCGTACTAAAGGTCAACTTAGTGCCCAAGGCACTCTGCAAGCTCTGCCACAACCTAGCAGTAAAACGAGGATCTCTATCTGAGACGATCGTCACTGGGACCCCGTGCAATCTCACTATATCCCGAATGTACAAATCGGCAAGATGATCTACCGAATCTCTCACGCGCATAGGAATAAAGTGCGCCGACTTAGTCAACCGGTCTACAACCACCTAAATAGCATCACTACCCCGCTGAGTCCTCGGAAGACCTACAACGAAGTCCATAGTGACATGCTCCCACTTCCACTCGGCAATAGGCAAGGGTTGCAACAAACCCGCTGGCCTCTGATGCTCGGCCTTCACTTGCTGGCAAGTAAGGCACTTCGATACGAAAACAGCCACATCTCTCTTCATACCCCGCCACCAAAACTGGCGACCCAAATCCTGATACATCTTAGTACCTCCCGGATGCACCGCAAGGCGCGAATGGTGAAACTCTCGGAGTACTTCCTCTCAGCAAGACTCCGGTACAAACAAACGGTTTCGGTATCTCACACTCAGGTCGGGATACACCGTCAAACCCTTCTCAACTTTCCCACTGGAGATCTTCTCTCGGAGAAATTCTACCTCAAGGTCACCTCTCTGTGCCTCTAACACTCTAGTCACAAGTGTAGGCTGCGCAATAACAGAAAACAAGGCCGCAGCCTCAACAGATTCGCCCAGTAGCAAATCAAACTCGCCAAGTGCTCCCAACATCTCCCATTCCCGGATGGCTATACAAGCTACATCACTAATGGTTTTCCTACTAAGGGCATCGGCCACAACATTGGCCTTTCCCGGATGATAATGCAACTCAAAATCATAATCCTCGATGAACTCCATCCATCTCCTCTGCCTCAAATTCAAGTCTTTCTGTGTAAACAGATACTTCAAACTCTTATGATCCGAGAATACCTCGAATCTCTCACCATAAAGGTAGTGCCTCCAGATTTTCAAGGCAAAGATCACAGCTGCTAACTCTAGGTCGTGTGTGGGGTAATTCTTCTCGTGTATTTTCAACTGACGTGAGCTATAAGCTACCACTTTCCCCGCTTGCATCAACACACAGCCCAAACCCTCTCGTGAGGCATCACAATAAACCGCATAACCCAACCCTCTCTCCGGAATAATCAACACCGGAGCGGTGGTCAATCTAACCTTCAACTCTTGGAACGACTTTTCACAAGTCTCACTCCACACAAACTTGACTCCCTTCCGAGTCAGTCTAGTCAACGGTGACGCTAACCTGGAGAAATCTTTCACAAACCGACGGTAATACCCAGCTAATCCCAGAAAACTGCGGATCTCAAACACACTCTTAGGCTGTGCCCAATCTCGCACTGCCTCTACCTTGGATGTATCAACAGACACCCCTTCCCCGGATACCACGTGGCCTAAGAATTTGACTTCCCTCAGCCAGAACTCACACTTCCCAAACTTGGCATACAGCCTATGGGCTCTAAGTAACTCAAGCACCACTCTCAAGTGTGCCTCATGCTCCTCCTCAGTAGGCGAATAGATAAGAATGTCGTCCACGAAGACAACCACAAATCGGTCTAAGAACTCCCGGAAAATCCGGTTCATCAAGTCCATAAACACTGCCGGTGCATTGGTAAGCCCAAATGGCATCACCAGAAACTCATAATGGCCATACCGCGTACGGAATGCCGTTTTCGGAATATCCTCCTCCCTGACCCTCAACTGGTGGTAACCCAATCTCAAGTCTATCTTAGAGAAACAACGGGAACCCTTCAACTGGTCAAACAAATCATCTATACGGGGCATAGGGTACTTATTCTTAACCGTAGCCCGATTCAACTTCCGATAGTCAATACACAATCTCAAGGCACCATCTTTCTTTTTAACAAAGAGGGCCGGCGCTCCCCACGGTGAAACGCTAGGGCGAACAAAGCCCTTATCTAGCAATTCCTGGAGCTGAACTTTCAACTCAACCAACTCTGCTGCAGCAAAACGGTAAGGTGCCATAGAAATCGGCGCCGTACCAGGCACTAAATCAATAGAGAACTCTATCTCTCGGTGAGGTGGCAAACTAACAAGATCTTCGGGAAAGACATCCGAATACTCACAAACCACCCTCGGCAACACAATCCGAGTCTCAACACACTCGCTACTCTCAAAGCTAGCAAGTAAACCACTAAGCTCACTTCGCCCTCGCGAATCATACCCCGGTGGCAAAACACTACCAACCCGGTCTCCCAAGAAATGGAACCACTCCCCGCTCAAGGTACACAATGTAACCCTCTGGCGGTAGCAATCAATAACATCCCGGTATGACGATAGCCAGTCCATACCCAAAATAACATCAAAACCCTTCATGGGCATGACAACAAACGGAAAAGGAAGCCTATAGTCGGCGACCTCTATATCACATCCTCTAACACCCTGTTTCAGAATCAACTCACCACCCAAAGGTGATACCACACAAATAGGAGATGCTAACTATGCTAACTCCAATTCCAAAACAGATGCAAATGCAGCAGATACAAAAGAATGAGATGCACCCGTGTCTATCAACACATTAGCAACTGAGTTGCAAAACAGAAAAGTACCTCTCACTACTGATGGAGCCGGTACTAAATCCTGCGCGGTAACGGCATACACGCGCCCCGTAGGCCCCTGGTCTACCTGCTCACCTCTCGGAGCAAAAGACTGCTGCACAGACTGGGATGACGAAACTCCCGGATTGGCCCTCGAGGCCTGCACAGACTGAGCTGGCTGAAAAACCCTGCGTCTGCCTAGAACCAGACGCTCCCGAAGTGGCACACAACTGTGGGCAAAACCTCTTCATGTGCCCAGGTTGTCCACACTGATAACAAGTCAAGAGCTGCCCCCTGCCCAGACTCTGACTCTGCGGTCTAGCTGAAGAAGAAGCAGCTTTCTGACCTCCACCCTTCTGCGGGCAAACAGAAACCTTGTGACCCAACTGGCCACACTTGTAACAAGTGAAATCCCCCTGACCACCTCTCCCTGAGCCTACACTCGGCACTGGGAAGGTCGATCTAGCCACACCACCCTGCGACTGCTGAGGGTTAGAACCCCTCTGCCTCCTGCCATCACTCTGACTATCTTGGCTCCTCTTGGAGCCTCTCTGCCCCTCATCCTCCTCCTGCATCATAAGCTCCATATGAGCTGCAGCGTCCACTAGGTGTCTATACTCCCGGATATAGGACCCACCAACTCTCAACTTGAGGCCCCGCCTCAACTTCCGCTCAAACTCATAACAACGGCGTTCCTCAGACGCCACCAGTTCAGGTGCGAACCTGGACAGACTAGTAAAGGTAGCCTCAAACTCGGCCACTGACAAGCCCTGCTGATTAAGCCGGCTAAACTGATCCCTCAGCTTCTCTCTAGCCACTGCAGACAAAAACCTCTCCTGAAAAGCATTCACAAATGCCTCCCAAGTCCCACCAACACGAGCCTTCTCGTACTTCCACCATTGACCCGCATCTCCCTTCAGCTGGAAGGATGCCAAGGTCACTTTCAGTGCTCCGTCCTCGATGCCAAGCATCTCAAACGTCTTCGTTGTCTGTTCGAGCCATTCATCTGCCTTAAGCGGCTCTTTAGGATCCCCGATAAACTCGTCCGGATTACACCGAAAGAACTCCCTCTTCAAGAAGGAAGGCCCTGCCTCAACTGCCTGATTCTCAGCCCTAAGAATACCCAAAGCTCCTGCTAACTCTCTGGCCAAGGCACCCATAGCCTGCTGACCCACTGGCTCGGCCACATTGGCCTGACCAACTCCCTCCTGCACTGCCGGAACCTCCTCCGGTAACGGTACTTCCTGCCTCGCAGGTCTACCACGCCTAGCACCCCTTCCTCGTCCTGACATCCTAATAAAGGCAACACAGAACGTTAGCACATTCACAAATGTGCCGAAACTAGACACTCACGTCCTAATGCATGGACAACAATAATTCACTCCACGTAAGCACATAAAACACATAAGCACTTACGAATTTCATTTCCGGATAATGATAGTCCCGAGACGTTACTAGAGTTCCGGTTAGAAACAGCATTGATCAAGTGCTTTTCCAACAAGACTCCCAGAAACTCAAGGATCCGATCAACATCCTAGAAATTAAATCCCATACCCACATAGTCACATAAGCATGTTAGCATTTAAGCACATCACATATGATACTACATCTAAGTCTCTATCAAGCGAGACAAACCCATTGTGATACTAATCACTTCCCACGTACCCAAAGTATTCGAACCCGGTACGCTCTGATACCAAGTTGTAACGCCCTCAAAAAAAACATTAAACACATCAAATAAGACATGCGTTGACGTATAAACACATCCACCTTCTATTATTCAATAGCGTCTCATTACATAAGTATTACATGTTAACATCATAACAAAATGCCCTACGGGCTTACAGCTTTCCAAGTTAACACTTGGTTACAACAAAGAGTACTAACTCGATACACATTAAGCCCTTGGCTTGAAGTTACATATAATACATCAAAAGTAAAACAACAAAACTATGCCCGCCACTAGCCTCCCAGCTATGTCCTTGGAGGTGGCATGCTTCCTGTACCTGAAAATGATGTTCCCATATAGGGTGAGCCACAGCCCAGTAGAAATACACTAAACCAACCATGGACAATGACTAAAACATTAGCAATTGATAGTTGGTCATCACTGATACAATCACATAAATTACATATGTTAGGTTTTATTTCTTGGCAAACCCGTTTGACAAAACTCCTTTGAGTTGTAATTTTATTCGCATTTTTATTTCAGTAAGACTTTGAGTGTTTAGATGCGAATCCAACCCGAATCAAGCCTTTCAGAGAAGTTTGTGTTGATAAAGCTTTCAAGATTGCCACTTCGCTGAGTATGACGGGGATCGAGCTGCCCGGTCAGCTCGCGGGGGTCCAGGGGGCAGCGCCCCTTGGCGGGTCCGGGGCAGCGCCACGGCGGGGTCGAGGGGCAGCGCCCCCGAAGCAAAATGCAAAAATGCATTCAAAGTTGCCTGTCCGATCATGTTATTTTTCCAGTTTTTCCATTTTTGGCCTTCCCGCTCGAGCGGGGAAAGGGGCGCTCGAGCGTGGATTGGAAGCTCTCAGCATCTCTGCAGTCGCCTGTAAAATACTGGAAGGTGTGATTTTACGCTCAAGCGGATTCTCCTACGCTCGAGCGCATCTCAGTTTGTTCGCACGCAGTTTTTGGTCAGTCCGCTCGAGCGGGCTGTGTTGAGCTCGAGCGGAGATCGCGGGACAGATTCTATAAATTCGCGTGTTGGGTCAGATTTTAGGATTACTTCTCCAGATCTTCTTTTTGGTTTCTAGGGTTTATATCTGGAGATACTTTGGGAGTTTTCTTTGATGTTTTATTGAGTATTCAACTCATGTTCTAAAGAGAGTACATCAAAGGTTGTGTTTTATTCTACAAAAGAGAGTGTTGTTCTTCAGTTGTGTATTCTGAAGAATTCGAGCCTGAAGCTGTGGTGGAATCCAGAGTGGCTCATCAGAAAGACAATTCCGTGGTGAAGATGGGGTTGGAAGAGGCACATAAAGGTTGGTTCAATTAGGCGTTGTGGATTCGCTAGGTAATTGAGAGTATACCTGTGTAATTCCTTTAATTCTTCTTAGTGGATTGTCTTGTGGCTGTTGCCCGTGGTTTTTTGATCACAGTTGGAGGTGTCCAATTGTGGTTTTTTCCACGTTAAAATTGTTGTGTCTCTTTGTCTTGATTGTTTGATTGTTTGATTGGGATTGTTATATTCTGCTTAAAATTGATACATAATCACAAATCAACATCTAGGGGATTTCTAGATTTTTCAACCTACATATATATAGAGAGGGTGAGCTTGGATACTCAGTGAATGATATTAGAAATAAAGGTTTTGCATGATTGATATCCAAGATTTCTTTCAAAACAATACATAGCATACTTTACAATCAAGAGGGAAATCAAGTTCATTGCCGGCCTTTCAAGTTCTTTGGATGTTATTACATCTACTTAATACAAGAGGGTGATGACAATTCCAAGACATGAGTGCAGTTGCATTATAGTCCCCTGCAACTAAGGACTTTCAAGACAAGAGTGCAGTTGCATTATAATCCCCTGCAGCTAAGGACTTTCAAGACAAGAGTGCAGTTGCATTATAGTCCCCTGCAGCTAAGGACTTTCAAGACAAGAGTGCAGTTGCATTATAGTCCCCTGCAGCTAAGGACTTTCAAGACAAGAGTGCAGTTGCATTATAGTCCCCTGCAGCTAAGGACTTTCAAGACAAGAGTGCAGTTGCATTATAGTCCCCTGCAGCTAAGGACTTCCAAGAAATGTTATCAAAACAAGATAGTGTTTAATATACAAGTAGGGACAGTCATTCATGCTAGATCAAGTACTTTTCAAAACAAGGCAAGACGAGATTTTATGAAAGCAAGTGTAACATAGCTTTATTAAAAATACCACTCACATAGTTTCTTCACACGTCGGGGTCAAGACAAGTCCAAGTCCTACAAACACACGGCAAAGCCTATTGAACGTACTTTCAAACAAGTCTCTTATGTACACTAATGTTTTCGGAAAACATGCTGGGCACCAACCAGGTCTAGGCCGAGGTTCCACACCTCCTTGCCGAGGTGTGTTCCCGAGGGCCACATGCAAGGAAAAGAGGTCGGGAAACTCTGGGTTTCCCTCTGCTGATGAACATGAAGAACATGAGTGTGAGAACATGAAAAATACGAATGTTCGATTAAAGTCTGTTATCACAAATCTGGGATTTTCATGCTACGAGTTTGAAAACATGGACCTGGGTACCTGTACTTGGAATTCTTGCGGAAACAAACACAAAAACATGATTCTTTATGCAAGCTTTCGGATCAAAACAAGACTTTTCTTGAAGAACACATGAATGTCATTTTCTCTTTCTAAAATCGAGCTTCAAAACGATGCATGGCTTACAAATCATTTCCAATCATGCAATGCAATAACATAAACATAAAGAACATCATGAGCAGATCAAGAATCTAACCTTAGAACGCGGATCTAACGGTCGGATCTCTAGGAATCAAGCTTGAGGATCTACTTCCTCACTCTAAAACTCTTTCTTCCTCCTAGAGCTTCTCTCTCTACAAGACAAGGTTATGACACCAAATGATAGTTTTCTATACCCGGTTCTGGGGTTAACCCTCTGCTGAGACACGTTGCGGCGACTGGTTGGGTTCCTCCTGAAAAGGTGGCTGACAGACCAGACAAAGCATGGTGGAAAGGGTGTTCAACAAGCAAAGCGGTATGGGCTTTCTGACGAGGCAATGACATCGGCTAATAACGAGGCGTATCTAACACGCTATACGGAATGGCACTCCGGCAAGGGGTGACATCGGCTAACAAAGGACTTTGGCAACTAAGGTGACAATGACCTCGGCTAGGAAGGACAACACTTGACTAAGCTGTGCCACATCTTGGCCTAGATGCGCCACACCTCGGCCTAGGTCGTACCACTCCAGGATGAGATCACTAGGGTGCAAGGTGACATCTCGGCTAATGTGGTCAAGGCAAGGACGGAGGTCAAGCAAGGGGTTCCAAGATACTACCACTAGACTAAGGATGACCTCGGCTTGGAATAACATCGGCTAGCATAACTCAGGTATAGCGATCCCGGGTTTACCCTTGTTGTACAGTGATCCGGACATGTGTCCGTGAATGTTGGTAGTTGTTTATTTTCTAGTTTGCATCCTCTTTACTTTGTATATTGGGTTATGGGATGTGTTGGGCAGGTTTGTACAGGTTGGTTGTGCTTGGGAGCCTAGTGTTGCTGCCCAGATTTTTGGTCCTTCGCTCGAGCGAGGAGTTTGTCGCTCGAGCGAGCGTGGTGTTGCACCTGGTTCTGGACCTGAGAGTTGTAGTTTCTGGCTCGAGCGAGCTTTTTGTGGCTCGAGCGGTCTGGGTTTTTCTTCGCTCGATCGAGAACTTCTTGGCTCGAGCGAGAGTTTTTTGTGTCTGGTCGCTCGAGCGACCAATCCTTCGCTCGAGCGAGAGTGTTTTATATCAGCGGACAGCAGCGTCTTAAACATCACTTTTTCAGTCCCTTTCTTTGAGCAAAACCTAAATTCGACACTCTCTCTTCCTAAACTTACACTCTCTCTAAGATTTGATCTCCCTAGGGTGTGAATCTAGCCTAGGGCCTTTGTTAAAAAGATAGAGGGCGTTGAGAGCTTCGATTTAATCTGAAAAAGTTTGGATTTGGAGCAAGTTGATCTTGGAGTCTTCATCTCCTTTTGGGCTAAAACTTCAAGGTAGGGATATCCTACTCCTCTCTATGGGTTTTGTCTTTGAATTTTGGTATTTTGAGATGTTGGACTTGGTTTGGTAATTTTGTGAAAGTTTGGGGCTTTTGTGCAATTATACGAAAGTTGGGGTTTTATTCATAATAAACCTAGATGCATGTTAGGCATGAAAAAATGGAATGATTGTTGAATCATTGATGAAAATGGGACCTAAGGGTTGAAATGGTAATTATGGAAAATGGCCTAATTACATTGTTTAATTAATTGGGATAATTAATTGGTGAGAAATGAGGAAATGAAATGTTGATTGAATATCCATTTGTGCATTTATTTTCTGTTTAGAAATAACTGCTTTGGGCTATCGGTGGAGGATAGTCGTGATTGTTGTAGACAATGCATGATGATTAAGTAAACGGAAACTAATCAATGGAATGTGTCATGGAACTTGACAGTTGATAGAATACATTAATTGTATGTATTGTGTGATTGTATATAGAACCAATGTGTTTATATACGTTATGTGTAGAGGAGGAGATAGGGGATGTACTCCGCGGTTTAGGGGAAGATAGGGGATGTACCTCTAAACCGGATAGGTATTGGGAGGAGATAGGGGATGAACTCCGTAGACAGAGCTCATATGCTTGTCTAGAGAAGTGAAGATAGAGCTCATATACTTATCTTTGTGAAGTGTGGATACAGCTTGTATGCTTATCTGTGGATATTGTTGATATACATATCTGTTGTAGAATGTGGATACAGCTTGTACGCTTATCTGTGGATATTGTTGATATACATATCTGTTGAGAATGTGAGATATAGTTTTTATACATATCTGTGGAAATGATAATAGAGCTAGCATGCTTATCTATTGAAAAGGGAAAATGAAAAGTAATTGGGACTTGTAAGTCGTTGACATAAATATGTAATTTATGTGATTGTATCAGTGTTGACCAACTATCAATTGCTAATGTTTTAGTCATTGTCCATGGTTGGTTTAGTGTATTTCTACTGGGCTGTGGCTCACCCTATATGGGAATATCATTTTCAGGTGCAGGAAGCATGCCACCTCCAAGGACATAGCTGGGAGGCTAGTGGCGGGCATAGTTTTGTCGTTTTACTTTTTGATGTATTACATGTAATT
This sequence comes from Camellia sinensis, assembly GCF_055761805.1. Classification (NCBI taxonomy): domain Eukaryota; kingdom Viridiplantae; phylum Streptophyta; class Magnoliopsida; order Ericales; family Theaceae; genus Camellia; species Camellia sinensis. The sequence continues at coordinate 40,180,032 of NW_028128987.1, read as the reverse complement.
TCAAGCCAAGGGCTTAATGTGTAAACGAGTTAGAACTCTTTGTTGTAACCAAGTGTTAACTTGGAAAGCTGTAAGCCCGTAGGGCATTTTGTTATGAGGTTAACATGTAATACTTATGTAATGGAACTCTAATGAATGAAAGAATGTGGTTAGTTTATATGTAAATGTATGTCTTATTAGATGGGTTTATTGTTGTTATTTTGAGGGCGTTACATCAGGCAAGGCGTAACCTAAGTTTCACATCAAGGAAGGAACAAGACAAGCACACTACACTTAGACAAATCACAAGGCTTCAAAACAAGGCATGGATCACATTAACTCAAGCGAAACAAATCACAACATACACATGCAAACTTAACAAGTCATAATCATACCGATGCTCATGAACATGATGAGGACATAAAATGTGGGTTCCTACAACTATAAATTGACGATCTATTTGGAAATTAAATAAAAAAGGAAGTTTAATAGAAAAGTAAATTGAATAAAAATGTTATTTGAATAAAAATAAAAATGAAAGTTGCATAAAATTAAAAATGGAAGTTCAATCCAAAAACCACTATACCTTAACGTTCTATTTGGAAATTAAATAAAAGAGGAAGTTGAGTAGAAAAGACACTTGAATAAAAATGGAAGTTAAATAAAAATAAAAATGGAAGTTGCAGAAAATTAAAAATGGAAGTTCATTCCAGAAACCACTATACCTTAACGATCTATTTGGAAATTAAATAAAAAAGGAAGTTTAATAGAAAAGTAAATTGAATAAAAATGGAAGTAGAATATAAATAAAAATGAAAGTTGCATAAAATTAAAAATGGAAGTTCCATCTAGAAACCACTATACCTTAGCGATATATTTGGAAATTAAATAAAAAAGGAAGTTTAATAGGAAAGTAAATTGAATTAAAATGGAAGTAGAATAAAAATAAAAATAAAAATTGCATAAAATTAAAACTGGAAGTTCAATCCAGAAACCACTATACCATAACGATCTATTTCGAAATTAAATAAAAAAGGAAGTTTAACGGAAAAGTAAATTGAATAAAAATAGAAGTTCAATAAAAATAAAAATGAAAGTTGCAGAAAATTAAATATGGAAGTTCAATCCAGAAACCACTTTACCTTAACGATCTATTTAGAAATTAAATAAAAAAGGAAGTTTAATAGAAAAGTAAATTGAATAAAAGTGAAAGTTGAATAAAAATAAAAGTGAAAGTACCATAAAATTAAAAATGAAAGTTCAATCCAAAAACCACTATACCTTAACGATCTATTTGGAAATTAAATAAAAAAGGAAGTTGAGTAGAAAAGAAACTTGAATAAAAAAGGAAGTTAAATAAAAATAAAAATGGAAGTTGCAAAAAATTAAAAATGGAAGTTCATTCCAGAAACCACTATACCTTAACGATCTATTTGGAAATTAAATAAAAAAGGAAGGTTAATAGAAAAATAAATTGAATAAAAACGGAAGTAGAATATAAATAAAAATGAAAGTTGCATAAAATTAAATATGGAAGTTCAATCCAGAAACTACTATACCTTAGTGATCTACTTGGAAATTAAATAAAAGGGGAAGTTTAAGAGGAAAGTAAATTTAATTAAAATGGAAGTAGAATAAAAATAAAAATGAAAGTAGCATAAAACTAAAATTGGAAGTTCAATCCAGAAACCACTATACCTTAACGACCTATTTGGAAATTAAACAAAAAAAGGAAGTTTAATAGAAAACTAAATTGAATAAATATGGAAGTTGAATAAAAATAAAAATGAAAGTTGCAGAAAATTAAAAGTGAAAGTTCAATCCAAAAACCACTATACCTTAACGATCTATTTGGAATTCAAATAAAAAAGGAAGTTGAGTAGAAAAGAAACTTGAATAAAAAAGGAAGTTAAATAAAAATAAAAATAAAAATAAAAGTTGCATAAAATTAAAATTGGAAGTTCAATCCAGAAACCACTATACCATAACGATGTATTTGGAAATTAAATAAAGAATGAGGTTTAATAAAAAAGTAAATTGATTAAAAATGGAAGTAGTATAAAAATAAAAATGAAAGTTGCATAAAATTAAAAATGGAAGTTCAATCCAGAAACCACTATACCTTAACGATCTACTTGGAAATTGAATAAAAAAGGAAGTTTAATAGGAAAGTAAATTGAATTAAAATGGCAGTAGAATAAAAATAAAAATGAAAGTTGCATAAAATTAAAAATGGAAGTTCAATCCAGAAACCACTATACCGTAACGATCTATTTGGAAATTAAATAAAAAGGGAAGTTTAATAGAAAAGTAAATTGAATAAAAATGGAAGTTGAATAAAAATAAAAATTAAAGTTGCAGAAAATTAAATATGGAAGTTCAATCCTGAAACCACTTTACCTTAACGATCTATTTGGAAATTAAATAGAAAAGGAAGTCAAATAGAAAAGTAAATTGAATAAAAATGGAAGTTGAATAAAAATAGAAATGAAAGTAGCATAAAATTAAAAATGGAAGTTCAATCCAGAAACCACTATACCTTAACGATCTATTTGGAAATTAAATGAAAAAGGAAGTTTAATAGAAAAGTAAATTGAATAAAAATGGAAGTTCAACAAAAATAAAAATGAAAGTTGTAGAAAATTAAATATGGAAGTTCAATCCAGAAACCACTATACCTTAACGATCTATTTGGAAATTAAATAAAAATGGAAGTTGAATAAAAATAAAAATGAAAGTTGCATAAAATTAAAAATGGAAGTTCAATCCAAAAACCACTATGCCTTGACGATCTATTTGGAAATTAAATAAAAAAGGAAGTTGAGTAGAAAAGAAACTTGAATAAAAAAGGAAGTTAAATAAAAATAAAAAAAGAAGTTGCAGAAAATTAAAAATGGAAGTTCATTCCAGAAAAAACTATACTTTAATGATCTATTTGGAAATTAAATAAAAAAGGAAGTTTAATAGGAAAGTAAATTGAATTAAAATGGAAGTAGAATAAAAATAAAAATAAAAGTTGCATAAAATTAAAACTGGAAGTTCAATCCAGAAACCACTATACCTTAACGATCTATTTCGAAATTAAATAAAAAAGGAAGTTTAACAGAAAAGTAAATTGAATAAAAATAGAAGTTCAATAAAAATAAAAATGAAAGTTGCAGGAAATTAAATATGGAAGTTCAATCCAAAAACCACTTTACCTTAACGATCTATTTGGAAATTAAATAAAAAAGTAAGTTTAATAGAAAAGTAAATTAAAAAAAAAATGGAAGTTGAATAAAAATAAAAATGAAAGTTGCATAAAATTAAAAATGGAAGTTCAATCCAAAAAGCACTGCACCTTAACGATCAATTTGGAAATTAAATAAAAAAGGAAGTTGAGTAGAAAAGAATCTTGAATAAAAAAGGAAATTAAATAAAAATAAAAAATGGAAGTTGCAGAAAAGTAAAAATGGAAGTTCATTCCAGAAACCACTATACCTTAACGATCTATTTGGAAATTAAATAAAAACAGAAGTTTAATAGGAAAGTAAATTGAATAAAAATGGAAGTAGAATAAAAATAAAAATGAAAGTTGCCTAAAATTAAAAATGGAAGTTCAATCCAGAAACCACTATACCTTAACGATCTATTTGGAAATTAAATAAAAAAGGAAGTTGAATAAAAATAAAAATGAAAGTTGCAGAAAATTAAATATGGAAGTTCAATCCAGAAACCACTATACCTTAACGATCTATTTCGAAATTAAATACAAAAGTAAGTTGCATAGAAAAGTAAATTGAATAAAAATGGAAGTTGAATAAAAATAAAAATGAGAGTTGCATAAAATTAAAAATGGAAGTTCAATCCAAAAACCACTATACCGTAACGATCCATATGGAAATTAAATAAAAAGGAAGTTGAGTAGAAAAGAATCATGAATAAAAAAGGAAGTTAAAAAAAAAAAAATGGAAGTTGCAGAAAAGTAAAAATGGAAGTTCATTCCAGAAACCACTATACCTTAACGATCTATTTGGAAATTAAATAAAAAATGAAGTTTAATAGAAAAGTAAATTGAATAAAAATGGAAGTTGAATAAAAATAAAAATGAAAGTTGCATAAAATTAAAAATGGAACTTCAATACAAAAACCACTATACCATAACGATCTATTTGGAAATTAAACAAAAAAGGTAGTTTAATAGAAAAGTAAATTGAATAAAAATCAAAGTTCAATAAAAATAAAAATAAAAGTTGCATAAAATTAAAAATGGAAGTTCAATCCAAAAACCACTGTACCTTAATGATCCATTTGGAAATTAAATAAAAAAGCAAGTTTAATAGAAAAGTAAATTGAATAAAAATGGAAGTTGAATGAAAATAAAAATGAAAGTTGCATAAAATTAAAAATGAAAGTTCAATCCAGAAACCACTATACCTTAGTGATCTATTTTGAAATTAAATAAAAAAGGAAGTTTAATAGAAAAGTTAATTGAATTAAAATGGAAGTAGAATAAAAATAAAAACGAAAGTTGCATAAAACTAAAATTGGAAGTTCAATACAGAAACCACTATACATTAACGATCTATTTGGAAATTAAGTAAAAAAAGAAGTTTAATAGAAAAGTAAATTGAATAAATATGGTAGTTGAATAAAAATAAAAATGACAGTTGCAGGAAATTAAATATGGAAGTTATATCCAGAAACCACTTTACCTTAACAATCTATTTGGAAATTAAATAAAAGAGGAAGTTTAATAGAAAAGTAAATTGAATAAAAATGGAAGTAGAATAAAAATAAAAATGAAAGTCGCATAAAATTAAAAATGGAAGTTCAATCCAAAAACCACTCTACCCAGACGATCTATTTGGAAATTAAATAAAAAAGGATGTTTAATAGAAGAGTAAATTGAAAAAAAAAATTTATTTGAATAAAAATAAAAATTAAAGTTGCATAAAATAAAAAATGGAAGTTCAATCCAAAAACCACTATACCTTAACGATCTATTTGGAAATTTAATAAAAAAGGAAGTTGAGTAGAAAAGACACTTGAATAAAAATGGAAGTTAAATAAAAATAAAAATGGAAGTTGCAGAAAATTAAAAATGGAAGTTCATTCCAGAAACCACTATACCTTAACGATCTATTCGGAAATTAAATAAAAAAGGAAGTTTAATAGGAATGTAAATTGAATAAAAATGGAAGTAGAATAAAAATAAAAATGAAAGTTGCATAAAATTAGAAATGGAAGTTCAATCCAGAAACCACTATACCTTAACGATCTATTTTGAAATTAAATAAAAAAGGAAGTTTAATAGAAAAGTAAATTGAATAAAAATGGAAGTAGAATATAAATAAAAATGAAAGTTGCATAAAATTAAAAATGGAAGTTCAATCCAGAAACCACTATACCTTAGTGATCTATTTGGAAATTAAATAAAAAAGGAAGTTTAATAGGAAAGTAAATTGAATTAAAATGGAAGTAGAATAAAAATAAAAATAAAAGTTGCATAAAATTAAAACTGGAAGTTCAATCCAGAAACCACTATACCTTAACGATCTATTTCGAAATTATATAAAAAAGGAAGTTTAACAGAAAAGTAAATTGAATAAAAATAGAAGTTCAATAAAAAAAAAAATGAAAGTTGCAGAAAATTAAATATGGAAGTTCAATCCAGAAACCACTTTACCTTAACGATCTATTTGGAAATTAAATAAAAAAGGAAGTTTAATAGAAAAGTAAATTGAATAAAAATGAAAGTTGAATAAAAATAAAAGTGAAATTTGCATAAAATTAAAAATGAATGTTAAATCCAAAAACCACTATACCTTAACGATCTATTTGGAAATTAAATAAAAAAGGAAGTTGAGTAGAAAAGAAACTTGAATAAAAAAGGAAGTTAAATAAAAATAAAAATAGAAGTTGCAGAAAATTAAAAATGGAAGTTCATTCCAGAAACCACTATACCTTAACGATCTATTTGGAAATTAAATAAAAAAGGAAGTTGAATAGAAAATTAAATTGAATAAAAACGGAAGTAGAATATAAATAAAAATGAAAGTTGCATAAAATTAAAAATGGAAGTTCAATCCAGAAACTACTATACCTTAGTGATCTATTTGGAAATTAAATAAAAGGGGAAGTTTAAGAGGAATGTAAATTTAATTAAAATGGATGTAGAATAAAAATAAAAATGAAAGTTGCATAAAACTAAAATTGGAAGTACAATCCAGAAACCACTATTCCTTAACGATCTATTTGGAAATTAAATAAAAAAGGAAGTTTAATAGAAAAGTAAATTGAATAAATATGGAAGTTGAATAAAAATAAAAATGAAAGTTGCAGAAAATTAAAAGTGGAAGTTTAATCCAAAAACCACTATACCTTAACGATTTATTTGGAAATTAAATAAAAAAGGAAGTTGAGTAGAAAAAAGAAACTTGAATAAAAAAGGAAGTTAAATAAAAATAAAAATAAAAATAAAAGTTGCATAAAATTAAAATTGGAAGTTCAATCCAGAAACCACTATACCATAACGATGTATTTGGAAATTAAATAAAAAATTAGGTTTAATAAAAAAGTAAATTGATTAAAGATGGAAGTAGAATAAAAATAAAAAAGAAAGTTGCATAAAATTAAAAATGGAAGTTCAATCCAGAAACCACAATACCTTAACGATCTACTTGGAAATTGAATAAAAAAGGAAGTTTAATAGGAAAGTAAATTGAATTAAAATGGCAGTAGAATAAAAATAAAAATGAAAGTTGCATAAAATTAAAAATGGCAGTTCAATCCAGAAACCACTATACCTTAACGATCTACTTGGAAATTAAATAAAAAGGGAAGTTTAATAGAAAAGTAAATTGAATAAAAATGGAAGTTGAATAAAATTAAAAATTGCAGTTGCAGAAAATTAAATATGGAAGTTCAATCCAGAAACCACTTTACCTAAACGATCTATTTGGAAATTAAATAAAAAAGGAAGTTAAATAGAAAAGTAAATCGAATAAAAATGGAAGTTGAATAAAAATAAAAATGAAAGTTGCATAAAATTAAAATTGGAAGTTCAATCCAGAAACCACTATACCTTAACGATCTATTTGGAAATTAAATAAAAAAAGAAGTTTAATAGAAAAGTAAATTGAATAAAAATGGAAGTTGAATAAAAATAAAAATGAAAGTTGCAGAAAATTAAATATGGAAGTTCAATCCAGAAACCACTATACCTTAACGATCTATTTGGAAATTAAATAAAAATGGAAGTTGAATAAAAATAAAAGTGAAAGTTGCATAAAATTAAAAATGGAAGTTCAATCCAAAAACCACTATACCTTGACGATCTATTTGGGAATGAAATAAAAAAGGAAGTTGAGTAGAAAAGAAAATTGAATAAAAAAGGAAGTTAAATAAAAATAAAAATGGAAGTTGCAGAAAATTAAAAATGGAAGTTCAATCCAGAAACCACTATACCTTAATGATCTATTTGGAAATTAAATAAAAAAGGAAGTTTAATAGAAAAGTAAAGTGAATTAAAATGGAAGTAGAAAAAAATAAAAATGAAAGTTGCATAAAATTAAAAATGGAAGTTCAATCCAAAAACCACTATACCTTAACGATCTATTTGGAAATCAAATAAAAATGGAAGTTGAATGAAAATAAAAATGAAAGTTGCATAAAATTAAAAATGGAAATTGAATCCAAAAACCACTATACCTTAATGATTTATTTGAAAATTAAATAAAAAAGGAAGTTTAATAGAAAAGTAAATTGAATAATAATGGAAGTTGAATAAAAATAAAAATGAAAGTTGCATAAAATTAAAAATGGAAGTTCAATCCAAAAACCACTATACTTTGACGATCTATTTGGAAATTAAATAAAAAAGGAAGTTCAGTAGAAAAGAAACTTGAATAAAAAAGGAAGTTAAATAAAAATATAAATGGAAGTTGCAGAAAATTAAAAATGGTAGTTCATTCCGGAAACCACTATACCTTAACGATCTATTTGGAAATTAAATAAAAAAGGAAGTTTAATAGAAAAGTAAATTGAATAAAAATGGAAGTTGAATAAAAATAAAAATGAAAGTTGCAGAAAATTAAATATGGAAGTTCAATCCAGAAACCACTATACCTTAATGATCTATTTGGAAATTAAATAAAAATGGAAGTTGAATAAAAATAAAAATGAAAGTTGCATAAAATAAAAAATGGAAGTTCAATCCAAAAACCATTATACGTTAACGATTTATTTGGAAATTATATAAAAAAGGAAGTTTAATAGAAAAGTAAATTGAATAAAAATGGACGTTGAATAAAAATAAAAATGAAAGTTGCATAAAATTAAAAATCGAAGTTCAATCCAAAAACCACTATACCTTGACGATCTATTTGGAAATTAAATAAAAAAGGAAGTTGAGTAGAAAAGAAACTTGAATAAAAACGGAAGTTAAATAAAAATAAAAATGGATGTTGCAGAAAATTAAAAATGGAAGTTCATTCCAGAAACCACTATACCTTAACGTTCTATTTGGAAATTAAATAAAAAAAGAAGTTTAATTGAAAAGTAAATTAAATAAAAATGGAAGTAGAATACAAATAAAAATGAATGTTGCATAAAATTAAAAATGGAAGTTCAATCCAGAAACCACTATACCTTAGCGATCTATTTGGAAATTAAATAAAAAAGAAAGTTTAACAGAAAAGTAAATTGAATAAGAATGGAAGTTGAATAAAAATAAAAATGAAAGTTGCATAAAATTAAAAATGGATGTTCAATCGAGAAACCACTATACCTTAACGATCTATTTGGAAATTAAATAAAAAAGAAAGTTTAACAGAAAAGTAAATTGAATAAAAATGGAAGTTGAATAAAAATAAAAATGAAAGTTGCAGAAAATTAAATATGGAAGTTCAATCCAGAAACCACTTTACCATAACGATCTACTTGGAAATTAAATAAAAAAGGAAGTTTAATAGCAAAGTAAACTTAATTAAAATGGAAGTTGAATAAAAATAAAAATGAAAGGTGCATAAACTTAAAAATTGAAGTTCAATCCAAAAAGCACTATACCTTAACGATCTATTTGGATATTAAATAAAAAAGGAAGTTGAGTAGAAAAGAATCTTGAATAAAAAAGGAAATTAAATAAAAATAAAAATGGAAGTTGCAGAAAATTAAAAATGAAAGTTCATTCCAGAAACCACTATACCTTAACGATTTATTTGGAAATTAAATAAAAAAGGAAGTTTAACAGAAAAGTAAATTGATTAAAAATGGAAGTAAAATAAAAATAAAAATGAAAGTTGCATAAAATTAAAAACGGAAGTTCAATCCAGAAACCACTATACCTTAACGATCTACTCGCTGATTAAATAAAAAAGGAAGTTTATTAGGAAAGTAAATTGAATTAAAATGGAAGTAGAATAAAAATAAAAAAGAAAGTTGCATAAAATTAAAAATGGAAGTTCAATCCAGAAACCACTTTACCTTGACAATCTATTTGGAAACTAAATAAAAATGGAAGTTGAATAAAAACAAAAATGAAAGTTGCATAAAATTAAAAATGGAATTTCAATACAAAAACCACTATACCTTAACGATCTATTTGGAAATTAAATAAAAAAGATAGTTTAATAGAAAAGTGAATTGAATAAAAATGGAAGTTGAGTAAAAATAAAAATGAAAGTTGCATAAAATTAAAAATAGAAGTTCAATCCTAAAACCACTATACCATAACGATCTATTTGGAAATTAAATAAAAAAGGAAGTTGAGTTGAAAAGAAACTTGAATAAAAGACGAAGTTAAATAAAAATAAAAATGGAAGTTGCAAAAAATTAAAAATGTTAGTTCTTTCCAGAAACCACTATACCTTAACGATCTATATGGAAATTAAATAAAAAAGGAAGTTTAATAGAAAAGTAAATTGAATAAAAATGGAAGTTGAATAAAAATAAAAATGATAGTTGCATAAAATTAAAAATGTAATTTCAATACAAAAACCACTATACCTTAACGATCTATTTGGAAATTAAATAAAAAAAGGTAGTTTAATAGAAAAGTAAATTAAATAAAAATGGAAGTTGAATAAAAATAAAAATGAAAGTTGCATAAAATTAAAAATGGAAGTTCAATCCAGAAACCACTATACCTTAACGATCTATTTGGAAATTAAATAAAAAAGGAAGTTTAATAGAAAAGTAAATTGAATAATGTAACGCCCTCAAAATAATAACAATAAACCCATCAAATAAAACATTCATTAACATATGAAATAACAACATTCTTCTATTCATCGGTGTTTCATTACAAAAGTGTTACATGTTAACCTCATAACCAAAATGCCCTACGGGCTTACAGCTTTCCAAGTTAACACTTGGTTACATCAAAAGAGTACTAACTCATACACGTTAAGCCCTTGGCTTGTATTTACATGCAATACATCAAAAAGTAAAATGACAACATTGGGTCCGCCTCAAGCCTCCCAAGCTATGTCCTTGGAGGTGGCATGCTACCTGCACCTGAAAATGATATTCCCATATAGGGTGAGCCACAGCCCAATAGAAATACACTAAACCAACCATGAACAATGACTAAAATATTAGCAATTGATAGATGGTCAACACTGATACATCCTCATAAATCACACATTTATGTCAACCGACTAATGAGTCCAGGTCACCTTTCATTTTCCCTTTTTTAACAGATAAGCATGCTAGCTCTATCATCATTTCCACAGATATGTATAAAAACTATATCCCACATTCAGATAAGCATATGAGCTAATCTACATTCTACAACAGATATGTATAACAACAATATCCACAGATAAGCATATAAGCTATATCCACACTTCACAAAGATAAGCATATGAGCTCTATCTTCACTTCTCTAGACAAGCATATGAGCTGTATCTACGGAGTTCATCCCCTATCTTCTCCCAACGCTATCCGGTTTAGAGGTACATCCCCTATCTTCCCCTAAACCGCGGAGTACATCCCCTATCTCCTCCTCTACACATAACGTATATAAACACAATGGTTCTATATACAATCCCTCAGTACATATAATTAATGTATTCCATCAACCGTCAAGTTCCATGACACACACTTCATTGATTAGTTTCCGTTTACCTAATCCTCTTGCATTGTCTACAACAATCTCGACTATCCTCCACCGATAGTCCAAAGCAGTTATTTCTAAAGCAGAAAATAAATGCACAAATGGATATTCAATCAACATTTCATTTCCTCATTTCTCACCAATTAATTATCCCAATTAATTAAACAATGTAATTAGGCCATTTTCCATAATTACTATTTCAACCCTTAGGTCCCAATTTCATCAATGATTCAACAATCATTCCATTTTTTTCTATGCTAAACATGCGTCTAGGTTTATTATGAATAAAACCCCACTTTTGTAAAATTACACAAAAGCCCCAAACTTTCACAAAATTACCAAACCAAGCCCAACATCTCAAAATACCAAAATTTAAAGACAAAATCCATAGAGAGGAGTAGGATATCCCTACCTCAAACCCGGAGCCTCAAAGGAGATGAAGATCAAAACCAAAATGCTCCAAACCTCGAAATTTTCAGATCAAAAGGAAGCCCTCGACGATCAACAACTTTTTTGTAAAGGCCAAAGATGAGCAAATCACTCCTACTAGATCAAAACCTAGAGAGAAGGTAGAGTCTAGAGTGAGAGGCTCAACAATGGTGATTTTTAGAAAAGTAAGAGAGAGAAGAGAAAGCAAAAAGTGATTTGAAAAGTCACAATTTCGGGACTTTAACCCAGTCTCCCGCTCGAGCGTAAAACACCCCGCTCGAGCGGCCACTCACAGACTTATGCTCGAGCGGCCAACCTCCCGCTCGAGCGCAGAATGCACTCGCTCAGCACTTTTGCAGAACCAGACCTCCGCTCGAGCTCCCAACCCTACGCTCGAGCGAACAACACTGCACAACAAATACTGGATGGGTGTATTCCCCGCTCGAGCGCCAACATCTACGCTCGAGCGGACAGGCCAAAAATCTGGGCAACTAGTTTTGGTTTCTAAACTCAACCAACCTGAAACAAACCCACCCAACGCATCCCATAACTCAAATATGAAGTAAAGAGGATGCAAACAAGATAATAGTCAACTACCAACATCTACAGACACAAGTCTGGATCACTATACAACAAGGGTAAACCCGGGATCGCTATAACCTCCCCCCCTTAAAGAATTTCGTCCCCGAAATTAAACACAAGTTTTCAAAAACAAGTTTTCCTCCATTTTAAACAATGTTACATTTTAACATTCAACAATTCGACCCATTACCGGTCATCCCATCCCTTTAACAAGAGACATATCACAATATGTAAATAACATATGTATTATTAACATGCATCCACATTATGCATTATCTTTCCAATTTCAACAATATATTCAACATATACCATGTTACAATCAACTTCCATATGAGGCAAGTTTCCAAAACATACTTCCAATAAACCAAACATTTTCAATGTTTCACAACTTAAGACATATATAAAAGCTCTTAAGTTCAACAAAATGCAAAATTTAAACACAAAATTACATATCAACAAACAAGTCCGGATATTTCTCTCGGACTTCCAACTCACGTTCCCAAGTGGCTTCCTCCACTCCGTGATGTTTCCACAAGACTTTCACCAAAGGAATGGTCTTGCCACGCAGGACCTGATCCCGCCTGTCCAAGACCCGAACCGGTCTCTCCTCATACGAGGCATCCTCATCTACCTCTAAATCGCTCCAATCCAGCACATGTGATGGATCTGGCTCATACTTCCGAAGCATACTCACATGAAATACGTCATGCACCCCGGACAACTGCGGCGGTAAGGCTAACCGATAAGCAACCTCACCAATCCTCTCAAGGATTTCAAAAGGACCAATAAACCGAGGGGATAACTTCCCACTCTTCCCAAACCTCATCAGACCTCGCCTAGGTGATATCTTCAGAAAAACATGGTCACCTACCTCAAACGCCAAAGGTCTCCTCCTACGGTCGGCATAACTCTTTTGCCGACTCTGGGCTGTAACAAGCCTCCTGCGGATAAGCTCAACTTTCTCCGTCGTCTCCCTAACCAACTCCGGACCCAACAAAGGTGCATCACCCACCTCGGCCCAACAAACTGGAGACCTACACGGTCGGCCATACAAGGCCTCAAACGGTGCCATACCGATGCTAGACTGAAAACTGTTGTTGTAGGCAAACTCTACCAAGGGTAAGTGCCTCTCCCACGTCCCACTGAAGTCCAGGACACAACCCCGAAGCATATCCTCGAGGATCTGAATAGTACGCTCGGACTGTCCATCAGTCTGAGGATGATAGGCCGTACTAAAGGTCAACTTAGTGCCCAAGGCACTCTGCAAACTCTGCCACAACCTAGCAGTAAAACGAGGGTCTCTATCTGAGACAATCGTCACTGGGACCCCGTGCAATCTCACTACGTCCCGAACATACAAATCGGCAAGATGATCCACCGAATCTCTCACGCGCATAGGAATGAAATGGGCCGACTTAGTCAACCGGTCTACAACCACCCAAATAGCATCACTACCCCGCTGAGTCCTCGGAAGACCTACAACGAAATCCATAGTGATATGCTCCCACTTCCACTCGGCAATAGGCAAGGGTTGCAACAAACCCGCTGGCCTCTGATGTTCGGCCTTCACTTGCTGGCAAGTAAGGCACTTCGATACGAAAACCGCCACATCTCTCTTCATACCCCGCCACCAAAACTGGCGGCCCAAATCCTGATACATCTTAGTACCTCCCGGATGCACCGCAAGGCGCGAATGGTGAAACTCTCGGAGTACCTCCTCTCGGCAAGACTCCGGTACAAACAAACGGTCTCGGTATCTCACACTCAGGTCGGGATACACCGTCAAACCCTTCTCAACTTTCCCGCTGGAGATCTTCTCTCGGAGGGACTCTACATCAAGGTCACCTCTCTGTGCCTCTAACACTCTAATCACAAGTGTAGGCTGTGCAACAACAGAAAACAAGGCCGTAGCCTCAACAGATTCGCCCAGTAGCAAATCAAACTCACCAAGTGCTCCCAACATCTCCCATTCCCGGATGGCTATACTAGCTACATCACTAATGGATTTCCTACTAAGGGCATCGGCCACAACATTGGCCTTTCCCGGATGATAATGCAACTCAAAATCATAATCCTCGATGAACTCCATCCATCTCCTCTGCCTCAAATTCAAGTCTCTCTGTGTAAACAGATACTTCAAACTCTTATGGTCCGAGAACACCTCGAACTTCTCACCATAAAGGTAATGCCTCCAGATTTTCAAGGCAAAGATCACAGCCGCTAACTCTAGATCGTGAGTAGGGTAATTCTTCTCGTGTATTTTCAACTGACGTGAGCCATAAGCTACTACTTTCCCCTCTTGCATCAACACACAACCCAAACCCTCTCGTGAGGCATCACAATAAACCGCATAACCCAACCCTCTCTCCGGAATAATTAACACCGGAGCGGTGGTTAATCTAACTTTCAGCTCTTGGAACGACTTTTCACAAGTTTCACTCCACACAAACTTGACTCCCTTCCGAGTCAGTCTAGTCAACGGTGACGCTAGCCTGGAGAACTCTTTCACAAACCGACGGTAATACCCAGCTAATCCCAGAAAACTGCGGATCTCGAACACACTCTTAGGCTGTGCCCAATCTTGCACTGCCTCAACCTTGGATGTATCAACAGACACCCCTTCCCCGGATACCACGTGGCCTAAGAATTTAACTTCCCTTAGCCAGAACTCACACTTCCCAAACTTGGCATACAGCCTATGGGCTCTAAGTAACTCAAGCACCACTCTCAAGTGTTCCTCGTGCTCCTTCTCAGAAGGCGAATAGATAAGGATGTCGTCCACGAAGACGACCACAAATCGGTCTAAGAACTCCCGGAAAATCCGGTTCATCAAGTCCATAAAGACTGCCGGTGCATTGGTAAGCCCGAATGGCATCACCAGAAACTCATAATGGCCATACCGCGTGCGGAATGCCGTCTTCAGAATATCCTCTTCCCTGACCCTCAACTGGTGGTAACCCGATCTCAAATCTATCTTAGAGAAACAACGGGAACCCTTCAACTGGTCAAACAAATCATCGATACGGGGCATAGGGTACTTATTCTTAACCGTAGCCCGATTCAACTTCCGGTAGTCAATACACAATCTCAAGGCACCATCTTTCTTTTTAACAAAGAGGGCCGGTGCTCCCCACGGCGAAACACTAGGACGAATAAAGCCCTTATCGAGCAATTCCTGGAGCTGAACTTTCAACTCAACCAACTCTGCTGGAGCAAAACGGTAAGGTGCCATAGAAATCGGCGCCGTGCCAGGCACTAAATCAATAGAGAACTCTATCTCTCGGTGAGGTGGCAAACTAACAAGATCTTCGGGAAAGACATCCGAATACTCACAAACCACCCTCGGCAACACAATCTGTGTCTCAACACACTCTCTACTCTCAAAGCTAGCGAGTAGACCACTAAGCTCACTTCGCCCTCGCGAATCATACCCCGGTGGCAAAACACTACCAACCCGGTCTCCCAAGAAATGGAACCACTCCCCGCTCAGGGTACATAACGTGACCCTCTGGCGGTAGCAATCGATAACAGCCCGGTATGACGATAGCCAGTCCATACCCAAAATAACATCAAAACCCTTCATGGGCATGACAACAAACGGAAAAGCAAGCCTATAATCGGCGACTTCTATATCACATCCCCTAACACCCTGTTTCAGGATCAACTCACCACCCAAAGGCGATACCACACAAATAGGAGATGCTAACTGTGCTAACTCCAATTCCAAAACAGATGCAAATGCAGCAGATACAAAAGAATGAGATGCACCCGTGTCTATCAATACATTAGCAACCGAGTTGCAAAACAGAAAAGTACCTCTCACTACTGATGGAGCTGGTACTAAATCCTGCGCGGTAACAGCATACACGCGCCCCGTAGGCCCCTGGTCTACCTGCTCACCTCTCGGAGCAAACGACTGCTGCACAGACTGGGATGACGAAGCTCCCGGATTGGCCCTCGAGGCCTGCACAGACTGAGCTGGCCGAAAGCCCTGCGTCTGCCTAGAACCAGACGCTCCCGAAGTAGCACTCAACTGCGGGCAAAACCTCTTCAGGTGCCCAGGCTGTCCACACTGATAACAAGACAAGGGCTGCCCCCTGCCCGAACTCTGACTCTGCGGTCTAGCTGAAGAAGAAGCAGCTCTCTGACCCCCGCCCTTCTGCGGGCAAACAGAAACCTTGTGACCCAGCTGGCCACACTTGTAACAGGTGAAATCTCCCTGACCACCTCTCCCGGAGCCTGCACTCGGCACTGGGAAGGTCGATCTAGCAACACCACCCTGCGACTGCTGAGGGTTAGAACCCCTCTGCCTCTTACCATCACCCGGACTATCCTGGCTCCTCTTGGAGCCTCTCTGCCCCTCATCCTCCTCCTGCATCATAAGCTCCATATGAGCTGCAGCATCTACTAGGTGTCTATACTCTCGGATATAAGACCCACCAACTCTCAACTTGAGGCCCCGCCTCAGCTTCCGCTCGAACTCATAGCAACGGCGTTCCTCAGACGCCACCAGTTCCGGTGCAAACCTGGACAGACTGGTAAAAGTAGCCTCAAACTCGGCCACTGACAAGCCCTGCTGATTAAGCCGGCTAAACTGATCCCTCAGCTTCTCCCTAGCCACTGCCGATAAAAACCTCTCCTGGAAAGCATTTACAAACGCCTCCCAAGTACCACCAGCACGAGCCTTCTCGTACTTCCACCATTGACCCGCATCTCCCTTCAGTTGGAAGGATGCTAAGGTCACTTTCAGTGCTCCGTCCTCAATGCCAAGCATCTCGAACGTTTTACTCATTTGCTCTAGCCACTCATCAGCCTTCAGTGGCTCTTTCGGATCCCCAATAAACTCATCCGGATTACACCGGAAGAACTCCCTCTTCAAGAAAGAAGGCCCTGCCTCAGCGGCCTGATTCCCAGCTCTAAGAATACCCAGTGCTCCTGCTATCTCTCTAGCCAAGGCACCCATGGCCTGCTGACCCACTGGCTCGGCCACATTGGCCTGGCCAACTCCCTCCTGCACTGCCGGAATCTCCCCCGGTAACGGTGCTTCCTGCCTCGCAGGCCTACCACGCCTAGCACCTCTTCCTCGTCCTGACATCCTAATAAAGGTAGCACAGAACATTAGCACATTCACAAATGTGCCAAAACTAAACACTCACGTCCTAATGCATGGACAACTGTAATTCACTCCACATAAGCACATAAACACATAAGCACTTACGAATTTCATTTCCGGATAATGATAGTCCCGAGGCGTTACTAGAGTTCCGGTTAGAAATAGCATTGATCAAGTGCTTTTCCAACAAGACTCCCAGAAACCCAAGGATCCAATCAACATCCTAGAAACTAAATCCCATACCCACATAGTCACATAAGCATGTTATCAAATAAGCACATAGCATATGATACTACATCTAAGTCTCTATCAAGCGAGACAAACCCATTGTGATCCTAATCACTTCCCACGTACCCAAAGTATTCGAACCCGGTACGCTCTGATACCAAGTTGTAACGCCCTCAAAATAATAACAATAAACCCATCAAATAAAACATTCATTAACATATGAAATAACAACATTCTTCTATTCATCGGTGTTTCATTACAAAAGTGTTACATGTTAACCTCATAACCAAAATGCCCTACGGGCTTACAGCTTTCCAAGTTAACACTTGGTTACATCAAAAGAGTACTAACTCATACATGTTAAGCCCTTGGCTTGTATTTACATGCAATACATCAAAAAGTAAAATGACAACATTGGGTCCGCCTCAAGCCTCCCAAGCTATGTCCTTGGAGGTGGCATGCTACCTGCACCTGAAAATGATATTCCCATATAGGGTGAGCCACAGCCCAATAGAAATACACTAAACCAACCATGAACAATGACTAAAATATTAGCAATTGATAGATGGTCAACACTGATACATCCTCATAAATCACACATTTATGTCAACCGACTAATGAGTCCAGGTCACCTTTCATTTTCCCTTTTTTAACAGATAAGCATGCTAGCTCTATCATCATTTCCACAGATATGTATAAAAACTATATCCCACATTCAGATAAGCATATGAGCTAATCTACATTCTACAACAGATATGTATAACAACAATATCCACAGATAAGCATATAAGCTATATCCACACTTCACAAAGATAAGCATATGAGCTCTATCTTCACTTCTCTAGACAAGCATATGAGCTGTATCTACGGAGTTCATCCCCTATCTTCTCCCAACGCTATCCGGTTTAGAGGTACATCCCCTATCTTCCCCTAAACCGCGGAGTACATCCCCTATCTCCTCCTCTACACATAACGTATATAAACACAATGGTTCTATATACAATCCCTCAGTACATATAATTAATGTATTCCATCAACCGTCAAGTTCCATGACACACACTTCATTGATTAGTTTCCGTTTACCTAATCCTCTTGCATTGTCTACAACAATCTCGACTATCCTCCACCGATAGTCCAAAGCAGTTATTTCTAAAGCAGAAAATAAATGCACAAATGGATATTCAATCAACATTTCATTTCCTCATTTCTCACCAATTAATTATCCCAATTAATTAAACAATGTAATTAGGCCATTTTCCATAATTACTATTTCAACCCTTAGGTCCCAATTTCATCAATGATTCAACAATCATTCCATTTTTTTCTATGCTAAACATGCGTCTAGGTTTATTATGAATAAAACCCCACTTTTGTAAAATTACACAAAAGCCCCAAACTTTCACAAAATTACCAAACCAAGCCCAACATCTCAAAATACCAAAATTTAAAGACAAAATCCATAGAGAGGAGTAGGATATCCCTACCTCAAACCCGGAGCCTCAAAGGAGATGAAGATCAAAACCAAAATGCTCCAAACCTCGAAATTTTCAGATCAAAAGGAAGCCCTCGACGATCAACAACTTTTTTGTAAAGGCCAAAGATGAGCAAATCACTCCTACTAGATCAAAACCTAGAGAGAAGGTAGAGTCTAGAGTGAGAGGCTCAACAATGGTGATTTTTAGAAAAGTAAGAGAGAGAAGAGAAAGCAAAAAGTGATTTGAAAAGTCACAATTTCGGGACTTTAACCCAGTCTCCCGCTCGAGCGTAAAACACCCCGCTCGAGCGGCCACTCACAGACTTATGCTCGAGCGGCCAACCTCCCGCTCGAGCGCAGAATGCACTCGCTCAGCACTTTTGCAGAACCAGACCTTCGCTCGAGCTCCCAACCCTACGCTCGAGCGAACAACACTGCACAACAAATACTGGATGGGTGTATTCCCCGCTCGAGCGCCAACATCTACGCTCGAGCGGACAGGCCAAAAATCTGGGCAACTAGTTTTGGTTTCTAAACTCAACCAACCTGAAACAAACCCACCCAACGCATCCCATAACTCAAATATGAAGTAAAGAGGATGCAAACAAGATAATAGTCAACTACCAACATCTACAGACACAAGTCTGGATCACTATACAACAAGGGTAAACCCGGGATCGCTATAAATAAAAATGGAATTTGAATAAAAATAAAGATGGAAGTTCAATCCAAAAACCACTATACCTTTACGATCTATTTGGAAATTAAATAAAAAATGAAGTTTAATAGAAAAGTAAATTGAATAAAAATGGTAGTTGAATAAAAATAAAAATGAAAGTTGAATAAAATAAAAAATGGAAGTTCAATCCAAAAACCACTATAACTTAACCATCTATTTGGAAATTAAATAAAAAAGGAAGTTGAGTAGAAAAGAAACTTGAATAAAAAAGGAAGTTAAGTAAAAATAAAAATGGAAGTTCATCCAGAAACCACTATACCTTAACGATCTATTTGGAAATTAAATAAAAAAGGAAGTTTTATAGAAAAGTAAATTGAATAAAAATGGATGAAGAATATAAATAAAAATGAAAGTTGCATAAAATTAAAAATGGAAGTTCAATACAGAAACCACTATACCTCAGCTATATATTTGGAAATTTAAAAAAAAAAGGAAGTTTAATAGGAAAGTAAATTGAATTAAAATGGAAGTAGAATGAAAATAAAAATGAAAGTTGCATAAAATTAAAACTGGAAGTTCAATTCAGAAACGACTATACCGTAACGATCTGTTTGGAAATTAAATAAAAAAGGAAGTTTAACAGAAAAGTAAATTGAATAAAAAAGGAAGTTGAATAAAAATAAAAATGAAAGTTGCAGAAAATTAAATATGGAAGTTCAATCCGGAAACCATTTTACTTTAACGATCTATTTGGAAATTAACTAAAAAAGGAAGTTTAATAGAAAAGTAAATTGAATAAAAATGGAAGTTGAATAAAAAAAAAATTGAAAGTTGCATAAAATTAAAAATGGAAGTTCAATCCAGAAACCACTATACCTGAACGATTTATTTGGAAATTAAATAAAAAAGGAAGTTTAATAGAAAAGTAAATTGAATAAAAATGGAAGTTCAATCCCGAAACCACTATACCTTAACGATCTACTTGCAAATTAAATAAAAAAGGAAGTTTAATAGAAAAGTAAACTGAATAAAAATGGAAGTAGAATAAAAATAAAAATGAAAATTGCATAAAATTAAAACTGGAAGTTCAATCCAGAAATCGCTATACCCTAACGATCTATTTGGAAATTAAATTAAAAAGGAAGTTTAATAGAAAAGTAAATTGAATAAAAATGGAAGTTAAATAAAAATAAAAATGAAAGTTGCATAAAATTAAAAATGGAAGTTCAATCCAAAAACCACTATACCTTAACGATCTATTTGGAAATTAAATAAAAAAGGAAGTTGAGTAGAAAAGAAACTTGAATAAAAAAGGAAGTTAAATAAAAATAAAAATGGAAGTTGCAGAAAATTAAAAATGGAAGTTCATTCCAGAAACCACTATACCTCAATGATCTATTTGGAAATTAAATAAAAAAGGAAGTTTAATAGGAAAGTTAAATGAATTAAGATGGAAGTAAAATAAAAATAAAAATGAAAGTTGCATAAAACTAAAATTGGAATTTCAATCCAGAAACCACTATACCTTAACGATCTATTTGGAAATTAAATAAAAAAGGAAGTTTAATAGAAAAGTAAATTGAATAAAAATGGAAGTTGAATAAAAATAAAAATGAAAGTCGCATAAAATTAAAAATGAAAGTTCAATCCAAAAACCACAATACCTTAACGATTTGTTTGGAAATTAAATAAAAAAGGAAGTTTAATAGAAAAGTAAATTGAATAAAAATGGTAGTTGAATAAAAATAAAAATTAAAGTTGTATAAAATTAAAAATGGAAGTTCAATCCAAAAACTACTATACCTTAACGATCTATTTGGAAATTAAATAAAAAAGGAAGTTCAGTAGAAAAGAAACTTGAATAAAAAAGGAAGTTAAATAAAAATAAAAATGGAAGTTGCAGAAAATTAAAAATGGAAGTTCATTCCAGAAACCACTATACCTTAAAGATCTATTTGGAAATTAAATAAAAAAGGAAGTTTAATAGAAAAGTAAATTGAATAAAAATGGAAGTAGAATATAATTAAAAATGAAAGTTGCATAAAATTAAAAATGAAAGTTCAATCCAGAAACCACTATACCTTAGCGATATATTTGGAAATTAAATAAAAAAGGAAGTTTAATAGGAAAGTAAATTGAATTAAAATGGAAGTAGAATAAATATAAAAATGAAAGTAGCATAAAATTAAAACTGGAAGTTCAATCCAGAAACCACTATACCTTAACGATCTATTTGGAAATTAAATAAAAAAGGAAGTTGTGCAGAAAAGAATCTTGAATAAAAAAGGAAGTTAAATAAAAATAAAAATGAAAGTTGCAGAAATTTAAAAATGGAAGTTCATTCCGGAAACCACTATACCTCAAGGATCTATTTGGAAATTAAATAAAAAAGGAAGTTTAATAGAAAAGTAAATTGAATAAAAATGGAAGTAAAATAGAATTAAAAATGAAAGTTGCATAAAATTAAAAATGGATGTTCAATCCAGAAACCATTATACCTTAACGATCTACTTGGAAATTAAATAAAAAAGGAAGTTTAATAGAAATGCAAAATGAATAAAAATGGAAGTTGAATAAAAATAAAAATGAAAGTTGCAGAAAATTAAATATGGAAATTCAATCCAAAACCCACTATACCTTAGCGATCTATTTGGAAATTAAATAAAAAGGAAGTTTAGTAGGAAAGTAAATTGTATTAAAATGGAAGTAGAATAAAAATAAAAATGAAAATTGCATAAAATTAAAAAGGGAAGTTCAATCCAGAAACCACTTTACCTTAACGATTTATTTGGAAATTAAATAAAAAGGAAGTTTAATAGAAAAGTAAATTGAATAAAAATGGAAGTTGAATAAAAACAAAAATGAAAGTTGCATAAAATTAAAAATGGAAGTTCAATCCAAAAACCACTATACCTTAACGATCTAATTGGAAATTAAATAAAAAAGGAAGTAGAGTAGAAAAGAAACGTGAATAAAAAAGGAAGTTAAATAAAAATAAAAATAGAAGTTGCAGAAAATTAAAAATGGAAGTTCATTCCAGAAACCACTATACCTTAACGATCTATTTGGAAATTAAATAAAAAAGGAAGTTTAATAGAAAAGTAAATTGATTAAAAATGGAAGTATAATAAAAATAAAAATGAAAGTTGCATAAAATCAAAAATGGAAGTTCTATCCAGAAACCACTATACCTTAACGATCTACTTGGAAATTAAATAAAAAAGGAAGTTTAATAGGAAAGTAAATTGAATTAAAATGGAAGTAGAATAAAAATAAAAATGAAAGTAGAATAAAATTAAAAATGGAAGTTCAATCCAGAAAGCACTATACCTTAACGACCTATTTGGAAATTAAATATAAAAGGAAGTTTAATAGAAAAGTAAATTGAATAAAAATGGAAGTAGAATATAAATAAAAATGAAAGTAGTACAAAATTAAAAATGGAAGTTCAATCCAAAAACCACTTTACCTTAACGATCTATTTGGAAATTAAATAAAAAAGGAAGTATAATAGAAAAGCAAATTGAATAAAAATGGAAGTTGAATAAAAGTAAAAATGAAAGTTCCATAAAATTAAAATGGAAGTTCAATCCAAAAACCACTATCCCTGAACGACCTATTTGGAAATTAAATAAAAATGGAAGTTGAGTAGAAAAGAATCTTGAATAAAAAAGGAAGTTAAATAAAAATAAAAATGGAAGTTGCAGTAAATTAAAAATGGAAGTTCATTCTAGAAACAACTATACCTTAACGATCTATTTGGAAATTAAATAAAAAATGAAGTTTAATAGAATATTAAATTGAACAAAAATGGAAGCTGAATAAAAAATTAAAAGTTGCATAAAATTAAAAACGGAAGTTCAATCCAAAAACCACTATACCTTAACGATATATTTGGAAATTAAATAAAAAAAGGAAGTTGAGAAGAAAAGAAACTTCAATAGAACAGAAAGTTAAATAAAAATAAAAATGGAAGTTGCAGAAATTTAAAAATGGAAGTTCATTCCAGAAACCACTATACCTTAACGACCTATTTGGAAATTAAATAAAAAATGAAGTTTAATAGAAAAGTAAATTGAATAAAAATGGAAGTAGAATATGAATAAAAATGAAAGTTGCATAAAATTAAAAACGGAAGTTCAATCCAGAAACCACTATACCTTAACGATCTACTTGGAAATTAAATAAAAAAGGAAGTTTAATAGGAAAATAAATTGAATAAAAATGGAAGTAGAATATAAATAAAAATGAAAGTTGCATAAAATTAAAATTGGAAGTTCAATCCAGAAACCACTATACCTTAGCGATCTATTTGGAAATTAAATAAAAAAGGAAGTTTGATAGGAAAGTAAATTGAATTAAAATGGAAGTTGAATAAAAATAAAAATGAAAGTTGCATAAAATTAAAAATGGAATTTCAATCCAAAAAGCACTATACCTTAACGATCTATTTGGAAATTAAATAAAAAAGGAAGTTTAATAGGAAAGTAAATTGAATAAAAATGGAAGTAGAATATAAATAAAAATGAAAGTTGCATAAAATTAAAATTGGAAGTTCAATCCAGAAACCACTATACCTTAACGATCTATTTGGAAATTAAATAAAAAACGAAGTTTAACAGAAAAATAAACTGAATAAAAATGGAAGTTGAATAAAAATAAAAACGAAAGTTGCAGAAAATTAAATATGGAAGTTCAATCCAGAAACCACTATACCTTAACGATCTATTTGGAAATTAAATAAAAAAGTAAGTTTAATAGAAAAGTAAATTGAATAAAAATGGAAGTTGAATAAAAATAAAAATGAAAGTTGCATAAAATTAAAAATGGTAGTTCAATACAAAAACCACTATACCTCAACGATCTATTTGGAAATTGAATAAAAAAGGTAGTTTAATAGAAAAGTAAATTGAATAAAAATGGAAGTTGAATAAAAATAAAAATGAAAGTTGCATAAAATTAAAAATGGAAGTTCAATCCAAAAACCACTATACCTCAACGATCTATTTGTAAATTAAATAAAAATGGAAGTTTAATAGAAAAGTAAACTGAATAAAAATGGAAGTTGAATAAAAATAAAAATGAAAGTACCATAAAATTAAAAATGAAAGTTCAATCCAAAAACCACTATACCTTAACGATCTATTTGGAAATTAAATAAAAAAGGTAGTTTAATAGAAAAGTAAATTGAATAAAAATGGAAGTTGAATAAAAATAAAAATGAAAGTTGCATAAAAATAAAAATGGAAGTTCAATCCAAAAACCACTATACCTTAACGATCCATTTGGAAATTATATAAAAAAGGAAGTTTAATAGAAAAGTAAATTGAATAAAAATGGAAGTTGAATGAAAATAAAAATGAAAGTTGCATAAAATGAAAAATGAAAGTTCAATCCAGAAACCACTATACCTTAGTGATCTATTTGGAAATTAATTAAAAAAGGAAGTTTAATAGGAAAGTTAATTGAATTAAAATGGAAGTAGAATAAAAATAAAAATGAAAGTTGCATAAAACTGAAATTGGAAGTTCAATCCAGAAACCACTATACCTTAACGATCTATATGGAAATTAAGTAAAAAAGGAAGTTTAATAGAAAAGTAAATTGAATAAATATGGAAGTTGAATAAAAATAAAAATGAAAGTTGCAGAAAATTAAATAGGGAAGTTAAATCCAGAAACCACCTTACCTTAACGATCTATTTGGAAATTAAATAAAAAAGGAAGTTTAATAGAAAAGTAAATTGAATAAAAATGGAAGTAGAATAAAAATAAAAATGAAAGTCGCATAAAATTAAAAATGGAAGTTCAATCCAAAAACCACTATACCTTGACGATCTATTTGGAACTTAAATAAAAAAAGGAAGTTTAATAGAAAAGTAAATTGAATAAAAATGTTATTTGAATAAAAATAAAAATGAAAGTTGCGTAAAATTAAAAATGGAAGTTCAATCCAAAAACCACTATACCTTAATGATCTATTTGGAAATTAAATAAAAAAGGAAGTTGAGTAGAAAGGACACTTGAATAAAAATGGAAGTTAAATAAAAATAAAAATGGAAGTTGCAGAAAATTAAAAGTGGAAGTTCATTCCAGAAACCAATATACCTTAACGATCTATTTGGAAATTAAATAAAAAAGGAAGTTTAATATAAAAGTAAATTGAATGAAAATGGAAGTAGAATGTAAATAAAAGTGAAAGTTGCATAAAATTAAAAATGGAAGTTCAATCCAGAAACCACTATACCTTAGCGATATATTTGGAAATTAAATAAAAAAGGAAGTTTAATAGGAAAGTAAATTGAATTAAAATCAAAGTAGAATAAAAATAAAAATGAAAGTTGCAGAAAATTAAAACTGGAAGTTCAATCCAGAAACCGCTATACCTTAACGATCTATTTGGAAATTAAATAAAAAAGGAAGTTTAACAGAAAAGTAAATTGAATAAAAATGGAAGTTGAATAAAAATAAAAATGAAAGTTGCAGAAAATTAAATATTGAAGTTCAATCCAGAAACCACTTTACCTTAACGACCTATTTGGAAATTAAATAAAAAAGGAAGTTTAATAGAAAAGAAAATTGAGTAAAAATGGAAGTTGAATAAAAATAAAAATGAATGTTGCATAAAATTAAAATTGGAAGTTCAATCCAAAAACCACTATACCTTAACGATCTATTTGGAAATTAAATAAAAAAGGAAGTTGAGTAGAAAAGAATCTTGAATAAAAAAGGAAGTTAAATAAAAATAAAAATGGAAGTTGCAGAAAACAAAAAATTGAAGTTCATTCCAGAAACCGCTATACCTTAAAGATCTATTTGGAAATTAAATAAAAAGGAAGTTTAATAGAATAGTAAATTGAATAAAAATGGAAATTGAATAAAAATAAATTGAAAGTCGCATAAAACTAAAAATGGAAGTTGAATCCAAAAACCACTATACCTTAACGATCTATTTGGAAATTAAATAAAAAATGGAAGTTGAGTAGAAAAGAAACTTGAATAAAAATGGAAGTTAAATAAAAATAAAAATGGAAGTTGCAGAAAATTAAAAATGGAAGTTCATTCCAGAAACCACTATACCTTAACCATCTATTTGGAAATTAAATAAAAAAGGAAGTTTATTAGAAAAGTAAATTGCATAAAAATGGAAGTAGAATTTAAAAAAAAATGAAAGTTGCATAAAATTAAAAATGGAAGTTCAATCCAGAAACCACTGTACCTTAGTCATCTATTTGGATATTAAATAAAAAAGGAAGTATAATAGGAAATTAAATTTAATAAAAATGAAGGTTGAATGAAAATAAAAATGAAAGTTGCATAAAACTAAAATTGGAAGTTCAATCCCGAAACCACTATACCTTAACGATCTATTTGGAAATTAAATAAAAAAGGAAGTTTAATAGAAAAGTAAATTGATTAAATATTGAAGTAAAATTAAAATAAAAATGAAAGTTGCAAAAAATTAAAAATGGAAGTTCAATCCAGAAACCACTATACCTTAACGATCTACTTGGAAATTAAATAAAAAAGAAAGTTTAATAGGATAGTAAATTGAATTAAAATGGCAGTAGAATAAAAATAAAAATGAAAGTTGCATAAAATTAAAAAGGAAAGTTCAATCTAGAAACCACTATACCTTATTGATCTATTTGGGAATCAAATAAAAATGGAAGTCGAATAAAAATAAAAATGAAAGTCGCATCAAATTAAAAATGGAAGTTCAATCCAAAAACCAATATACCTTAACGATCTATTTGGAAATTGAATAAAAAAGGAAGTTGAGTAGAAAAGAATCTTGAATAAAAAAGGAAGTTAAATAAAAATAAAAATGGAAGTTGCAGAAAATTAAAAATGGAAGTTCATTCCAGAAACCAGTATACCTTAACGATCTATTTGGAAATTAAATAAAAAAGGAAGTTTAATAGAATAGTAAATTGAATAAAAATGGAAGTTGAATAAAAATAAATTGAAAGTTGCATAAAATTAAAAACGGAAGTTCAATCCAAAAACCACTATACCTTAACGATCTATTTGGAAATTAAATTAAAAAAAGGAAGTTGAGTAGAAAAGAAACTTGAATAAAAAAGGAAGTTAAATAAAAATAAAAATGGAAGTTGCAGAAAATTAAAAATGGAAGTTCAATCCAGAAACCACTATACCTCAACGATCTATTTAGAAATTAAAAAAAAAGAAATTTAATAGAAAAGTAAATTGCATAAAAATGGAAGTAGAATTTAAATAAAAATGAAAGTTGCATAAAATTAAAAATGGAAGTTCAATCCAGAAACCACTATACCTTAGTGATCTATTTGGAAATTAAATAAAAACGAAAGTTTAATTGGAAAGTAAATTGAATAAAAATGGTAGTTGAATGAAAATAAAAATGAAAGTTGCATAAAACTAAAATTGGAAGTTCAATCCAGAAACCACTATACCTTAACGATCTATTTGGAAATTAAATAAAAAAGAAAGTTTAATAGAAAAGTAAATTGATTAAAAATTGAAGTAAAATTAAAATTAAAATGAAAGTGGCATAAAATTAAAAGTGGAAGTTCAATCCAGAAACCACTATACCTTAACGATCTACTTGGAAATTAAATAAAAAAGGATGTTTAATAGGAAAGTAAATTGAATTAAAATGGATGTAGAATAAAAATAAAAATAAAAGATGCATAAAATTAAAAATGGAAGTTCAATCCAGAAACCACTATACCTTAACGATCTATTTGGAAATTAAATAAAAAAGGAAGTTTAATAGAAAAGTAAATTGAATAAAAATGGTAGTCGAATAAAAATAAAAATGAAAGTTGCATAAAATTAAAAATGGAAGTTCAATCCAAAAACCACTATACCTTAACGATCTATTTGGAAATTAAATAAAAAAGGAAGTTGAGTAGAAAAGAAACTTGAATAAAAAAGAAAGTTAAATAAAAATAAAAATGGAAGTTCATTCCAGAAACCACTATACCTTAATGATATATTTGGAAATTAAATAAAAAAGGAAGTTTAATAGAAAGGAAAATTGAATTAAAATGGAAGTAGAAAAAAATAAAAATGAAAGTTGCATAAAATTAAAAATGGAAGTTCAATCCAGAAACCACTATACTTTAACGATCTATTTGGAAATTAAATAAAAAATGAAGTTTAATAGAAAATTAAATTGAATAAAAATAGAAGTTGAATAAAAATAAAAATGAAAGTTGCAGAAAATTAAATATGGAAGTTCAATCCAGAAACCACTATACCTTAACGATCTATTTGGACATTAAATAAAAAAATGAAGTTTAATAGAAAAGTAAATTGAATAAAAATGGAAGTTGAATAAAAATAAAAATGAAAGTTGCATAAAATTAAAAATGGAAGTTCAATCCAAAAACCACTATACCTTAACGATTTATTTGGAAATTAAATAAAAAAGGAAGTTTAATAGAAAAGTAAATTGAATAAAAATGGAAGTTGAATAAAAATAAAAATGAAAGTTGCATAAAATTAAAAATGGGAGTTCAATCCAAAAACCACTGTACCTTAATGATCCATTTGGAAATTAAATAAAAAAGGAAGTTTAATAGAAAAGTAAATTGAATAAAAATGGAAGTTGAATGAAAATAAAAATGAAAGTTGCATAAAATTAAAAATGAAAATTCAATCCAGAAACCACTATACCTTAGTGATCTATTTGGAAATTAAATAAAAAAGGAAGTTAAATAGAAAAGTTAATTGAATTAAAATGGAAGTAGAATAAAAATAAAAATGAAAGTTGCATAAAACTAAAATTGGAAGTTCAATCCAGAAACCACTATACCTTAACGATCTATTTGGAAATTAAGTAAAAAAAGAAGTTTAATAGAAAAGTAAATTTAATAAATATGGAAGTTAAATAAAAATAAAAACGATAGTTGCATAAAATTAAAAATGGATGTTCAATCCAGAAACCACTATACCTTAACGATCTATTTGGAAATTAAATAAAAAAGAAAGTTTAACAGAAAAGTAAATTGAATAAAAATGGAAGTTGAATGAAAATAAAAATGAAAGTTGCAGAAAATTAAATATGGAAGTTCAATCCAGAAACCACTTTACCTTAACGACCTATTTGGAAATTAAATAAAAAAGGAAGTTTAATAGCAAAGTAAACTGAATAAAAATGGAAGTTGAATAAAAATAAAAATGAAAGTTGCATAAACTTAAAAATGGAAGTTCAATCCAAAAAGCACTATACCTTAACGATCTATTTGGATATTAAATAAAAAAGGAAGTTGAGTAGAAAAGAATCTTGAATAAAAAAGGAAATTAAATAAATATAAAAATTGAAGTTCATTCCAGAAACCACTATACCTTAACGATTTATTTGGAAATTAAATAAAAAAGGAAGTTGAGCAGAAAAGAATCTTGAATAAAAAAGGAAATTAAATAAATATAAAAATGGAAGTTGCAGAAAATTAAAAATGGAAGTTCATTCCAGAAACCACTATACCTTAACGATTTATTTGGAAATTAAATAAAAAAGGAAGTTTAATAGAAAAGTAAATTGATTAAAAATGGAAGTAAGATAAAAATAAAAATGAAAGTTGCATAAAATTAAAAATGGAAGTTCAATCCAGAAACCACTATACCTTAACGATCTACTTGGAGATTAAATAAAAAAGGAAGTTAAATGGGAAAGTAAATTGAATTAAAATGGAAGTAGAGTAAAAATAAAAATGAAAGTTGCATAAAATGAAAAATGGAAGTTCAATCCAGAAACAACTTTACCTTAACGATCTGTTTGGAAATTAAAAGAAAATGAAGTTTAGTGGAAAAGTAAATTGAATAAAAATGGATGTTGAATAAAAATAAAAATGAAAGTTGCATAAAATTAAAAATGGAATTTGAATACAAAAACCACTATACATTAACGATCTATTTGGAAATTAAATAAAAGAGGTAGTTTAATAGAAAAGTAAATTGAATAAAAATGGAAGTTGAATAAAAATAAAAATGAAAGTTGCATAAAATTAAAAATGGAAGTTCAATCCTAAAACCACTATACCATAACGATCTATTTGGAAATTAAATAAAAAAGGAAGTTGAGTAGAAAAGAAACTTGAATAAAAGAGGAAGTTAAATAAAAATAAAAATGGAAGTTGCAGAAAATTAAAAATGGAAGTTTTTTCCAGAAACCACTATACCTTAACGATCTATAAGGAAATTAAATAAAAAAGGAAGTTTAATAGAAAAGTAAATTGAATAAAAATGGAAGTTGAATAAAAATAAAAATGATAGTTGCATAAAATTGAAAATGGAATTTCAATCCAAAAACCACTATACCTTAACGATCTATTTGGAAATTAAATAAAAAAGGTAGTTTAATAGAAAATGTAGCACTTGAGCCCTTTAAAGCTTTTGGTAAATGTATTTGAACCCTTTATTTTATTTTGGAAATCTTTGGTGTTGTTGTACCTCAGTTTTGTAGGTGTACAAATTGATTTAAACTTGTTGGGATTGCTCGTTCACGCTCGTTCGCGTTGAAAAGTTGTTTGGAAACTTGAAAATCATGTCTGGGGTTGACACCGGTCTTAGTGGTGTCGACACCTTCTCTTTTGTTTGCCATAAGGGTCGACACCAAAGCTGGGAAGGGTCGACATTTGTTCTGAATTTGTTCACTGCATTTTGGTGTCGACACCAGCCTTGGTGGTGTCGACACCTTCTCTTTTGGTTGGCCACAAGGGTCGACACTAATCTGTGGAAGGGTCGACCCTTGTTCTGAGATTGCCCACTGCATTATGGTGTCGACACCAGCCTAGGGAAGGGTCGACACTTGCAGTGCAGTCACACTTAGTGTTCCAGATTTCTTCTTTGGTGTCGACACCTGTGTTGTGAAGGGTCGACACCTGCGACTTTTTCCCAGATTTTTCTCACGGTTTGGACCTACTTTTTGGGGATATTTTGACTAGATATTTTGAATTGACTTTGGGGCTTATATCTATTTTTGACCTAGTACTATATAAAGGCCCTCACTTAACCTTTTCTTTCACTTTTTCTTCCCTTTCCTCTCTCTAAACCGTGAAACACCTTCTCTCTCTCTCAAAAGGCACTTTTTACTCAAAGATCCTTAGATCTACTTGTTTGGAGACCTCTACTCACCTTGCTCCTTTGAGATAAAGTGTAGAGCTTGTCGAGAGCTTCATTTTGATTGGAGCAAAGCTTGGTTTCTCTTCCGTCGACTTTTGGGTTTTTCTTCATCTTCTTCCCTTGGGCTCCGAATTTGAGGTAGGGATTCCTACTCACTATTATGGTCTTCGACATAGATTATTGGTAGTTTTGATAAAGCGTTGAAGTTGGTTGATTTTGGGACTTAGGGTTTCAAAAGGGTATAAACAAGGGTTTCTTATTTTGATTCTTAAATATGTATTTTGGGTTTCAAAATAATGATTTTGTTGTTGGTTGTTGACATATAGGCCGTTGGGTCAATATTGGGAAATGGGGTGAAAAACCCAAATTTGTTGAATAAATTAATTGGTATAATTAATTTGGGAAAATTGTGGACTTATGGAATTGAGTTGGAAATAATGAAATTGGCTCATTAAGTGGTGAAATGATTGAGTTAGATTTATAAATCGCTCACTTTTGAAAACATTGATATTTTATCTGTTGGAGCTTTTATTATCTGTTTAGAAATAATTGCTTGGGCTACCGGTGGAGGGTTGTTTTGATTGTTGTAGACAATGCATGATGATTAGGCAAACTAAAACTAATCAATTGGATATGTCATAGAGTATGACGGTTGATAGAGTACATTAACATTATGTATTGATTGATTGTGTATATGACCAATGTGTATATACATTGTGTGTGGGGGAGGAGATAGGGGATGTACTCCACGGTTTAGGGGAAGATAGGGGATGGACCTCTAAACCGGATATTGTTTGGGAGGAGATAGGGGATGTACTCCACGGTTTAGGGGAAGATAGGGGATGGACCTCTAAACCGGATGTTGTTTGGGAGGAGATAGGGGATGGACTCCACTGATATAGCTCATATGCTTGTCAGATAATGTGTTGATATAGCTCATATGCTTATCTTTGGAAGTGTTGATACAGCTCATATGCTTGTCATTGGAAGTGTTGATATGGCTAATATGCATATCTATTGAAATGTGGATATAGCTTGTATGCTTATCTGTTGAGATATTGATATAACCAGTGTGTTTATCTATTGTAAAATGGGAAATGTTTAATATGAGTCATTGTCTCGTATAAGTGGTTGGCCAGGTTCTGAGCCGTTGGTGTAAATTGTGTAATTGATAAGAAATGGAAAGTGGAATGGAATGGTAATGGGTTATGAATCGGTTTATGGAAATTGAACATTTATCAATTGCTAATGTACTAGTCATTGCTCATACTGTGTTTAGCATATTTCTCATGGGCTGTGGCTCACCCTATATGGGAACATCATTTTCAGGTACAGGCAGCATGCCACCTCCAAGGACATAGCTTGGAAGGCTAGAGGCGGACAGACTTTTTGTTTGTCTTATTTCCTTTTGATGTATTACATGTAAATTCAAGCCAAGGGCTTAATGTGTAATCGAGTTAGTACTTCTTTTTGTAACCAGTGTTAACTTGGAAAGCTGTAAGCCCGTAGGGCATTTGCTTTTGTTGTTAACATGTAATACTTTTGTAATGAAACACTCTGATGAATTAAAGAATGTGGATCTTTTATATATATAAATGCATGTTTATATTTATGGGTTTATTGCTATTATTTTGAGGGCGTTACAGAAAAGTAAATTGAATAAAAATGGAAGTTGAATAAAAATAAAAATGAAAGTTGCATAAAATTAAAAATGGAAGTTCAATCCAGAAACCACTATACCTTAACGATCTATTTGGAAATTAAATAAAAAAGAAAGTTGAATAAAAATGAAAATGAAAGTTGCATAAAATTAAAAATGAAAGTTCAATCCAAAAACCACTATACCTTAACGATCTATTTGGAAATTAAATAAAAAAGGAAGTTAAATAAAAATAAAAATGGAAGTTGCAGAAAATTAAAAATGGAAGTTCATTCCAGAAACCACTATACCTTAATGATTTATTTGGAAATTAAATAAAAAAGGAAGTTTAATAGAAAAGTAAATTGATTAAAAATGGAAGTAGAGTAAAAATAAAAATGAAAGTTTCATAAAATTAAACATGGAAGTTCTATCCAGAAACCACTATACCTAAACGATCTACTTGGAAATTAAATAAAAAAAGAAGTTTAATAGGAAAGTAAATTGAATTTAAATGGAAGTAGAATAAAAATAAAAATGAAAGTTGCATAAAATTATAAATGGAAGTTCAATCCAGAAACCACTATACCTTAACGATCTATTTGGAAATTAAATAAAAAAGGAAGTTTAATAGACAAGTAAATTGAATAAAAATGGAAGTTGAATAAAAATAAAAATGAAAGTTGCAGAAAATTAAATACGGAAGTTCAATCCAGAAACCACTATACCTTAACGATCTAATTGGAAATTAAATAAAAAAGGAAGTATAATAGAAAAGTAAATTGAATAAAAATGGAAGTTGAATAAAAATAAAAATGAAAGTTGCATAAAATTAAAAATGTAAGTTCAATCCAAAAACCACTATACCTTAACGATCTATTTGGAAATTAAATAAAAAAGGAAGTTGAATAAAAATAAAAATGAAAGTTGCACAAAATTAAAAATGGAAGTTCAATTCAAAAACCACTATACCGTAACGATCTATTTGGAAATTAAGTAAAAAAGGAAGTTGAGTAGAAAAGAAACTTGAATAAAAGAGGAAGTGAAATAAAAATAAAAATAAAAATGGAAGTTGCAGAAAATTAAAAATGGAAGTTCATTCCAGAAACCACTATATTTTACCGATTTATATGGAAATTAAATAAAAAAAGAAGTTTAATAGAAAAGTAAATTGAATAAAACTGGAAGTTTAATAAAAATAAAAATGAAAGTTGCATAAAATTAAAAATGGAAGTTCAATCCAAAAACCACTATACCTTAACGATCTATTTGGAAATTAAATAAAAAAGGAAGTTGACTAGAAAAGAAACTTGAATATAAAAGGAAGTTAAATAAAAATAAAGATGGAAGTTGCAGAAAACTAAAAATGGAAATCCATTCCAGAAACCACTATACCTTAACGATCTATTTGGAAATTAAATAAAAAAGGAAGTTTAAGAGGAAAGTAAATTGAATTAAAATGGAAGTAGAATAAAAATAAAAATGAAAGTTGCATAAAACTAAAAATGGAAGTTCAATCCAGAAACCACTATACCTTAGTGATCTATTTGGAAATTAAATAAAAAAGAAAGTTTAATAGGAAAGAAAATTGAATTAAAATGGAAGTAGAATAAAAATAAAAATGAAAGTTGCATAAAATTAAAATTGGAAGTTCAATCCAAAAAACCACTATACCTTAACGATCTATTTGGAAATTAAATAAAAAAGGAAGTTTAATAGAATAGTAAATTAAATAAAAATGGAAGCTGAATACAAATAAATTGAAAGTTGAATAAAATCTAAAACGGAAGTTCAATCCAAAAACTACTATACCTTTACGATCTATTTGGAAATTAAATAAAAAATGAAGTTTAATAGAAAAGTAAATTGAATAAAAATGGCAGTAGAATATAAATAAAAATGAAAGTCGCATAAAATTAAAAATGGAAGTTCAATCCAGAAAGCACTATACCTTTGCGATCTATTTGGAAATTAAATAAAAAAGGAAGTTTAATAGGAAAGTAAATTGATTTAAAATGGAAGTTGAATAAAAATAAAAATGAAAGTTGCATAAAATTAAAAATGGAAGTTCAATTCAAAAACCACTGTACCTTAATGATCTATTTGGAAATTAAATAAAAAAGGAAGTTGAGTAGAAAAGAAAACTTGAATAAAAAAGGAAATTAAATAAAAATAAAAATGGAAGTTGTAGAAAATTAAAAATGGAAGTTCATTCCAAAAACCACTATACCTTAACGATCTATTTGGAAATTAAATAAAAAATGAAGTTTAATAGAAAAGTAAATTGAATAAAAATGGATGTTGAATAAAAATAAAAGTGAAAGTTGCATAAAATTAAAAATGAAAGTTCAATCCAAAAACCACTATACCTTAACGACCTATTTGGAATTTAAATAAAAAAGGAAGTTGAGCAGAAAAGAAACTTGAATAAAAAAGGAAGTTAAATAAAAATAAAAATGGAAGTTGCAGAAAATTAAAAATGGAAGTTCATTCCAGAAACCACTATACCTGAACGACCTATTTGGAAATTAAATAAAAAATGAAGTTTAATAGAAAAGTAAAAATAATAAAAATGGAAGTAGAATATAAATAAAAATGAAAGTTGCATAAAATTAAAAACTGAAGTTCAATCCAGAAACTACTATACCGTAGTGATCTATTTGGAAGTTAAATAAAAAAGGAAGTTTAAGAGGAAAGTAAATTGAATTAAAATGGAAGTAGAATAAAAATAAAAATGAAAGTTGCATAAAACTAAAATTGGAAGTTTAATCCAGAAACCACTATACCTTAACGATCTATTTGGAAATTAAATAAAAAAGGATGTTTAATAGAAAAGTAAGTTGAATAAATATGGAAGTTGAATAAAAATAAAAATGAAAGTTGCAGAAAATTAAAAGTGGAAGTTCAATCCAAAAACCACTATACCTTAACGATCTATTTGGAAATTAAATAAAAAAGGAAGTTGAGTAGAAAAGAAACTTGAATATAAAAGGAAGTTAAATAAAAATAAAGATGGAAGTTGCAGAAAATTAAAATAGGAAATTCATTCCAGAAACCACTATACCTTAACGATCTATTTGGAAAATAAATAAAAAAGGAAGTTTAAGAGGAAAGTAAATTGAATTAAAATGGAAGTAGCATAAAAATAAAAATGAAAGTTGCATAAAACTAAAAATGGAAGTACAATCCAGAAACCACTATACCTTAGTGATCTATTTGGAAATTAAACTACAAAGGAAGTTTAATAGGAAAGAAAATTGAATTAAAATGGAAGTAGAATAAAAATAAAAATGAAAGTTGCATAAAATTAAAATTGGAAGTTCAATCCAAAAACCACATTACCTTAACAATCTATTTGGAAATTAAATAAAAAAGGAAGTTTAATAGAATAGTAAATTGAATAAAAATGGAAGCTGAATACAAATAAATTGAAAGTTGAATAAAATCTAAAACGGAAGTTCAATCCAAAAATCACTATATCTTAACGATCTATTTGGAAATTAAATAAAAAATGAAGTTTAATAGAAAAGTTAATTGAATAAAAATGGAAGTAGAATATAAATAAAAATGAAAGACGTATAAAATTAAAAATGGAAGTTCAATCCAGAAAGCACTATACTTTTGCGATCTATTTGGAAATTAAATAAAAAAGGAAGTTTCATAGAAAAGTAAATTGAATAAAAATGGAAATTGAATAAAAATAAATCGAAAGTTGCATAAAATTAAAAACGGAAGTTCAATCCAAAAACCACAATACCTTAACAATCTATTTGGAAATTAAATAAAAAAAGGAAGTTGAGTAGAAAAGAAACTTGAATAAAAAAGGAAGTTAAATAAAAATAAAATTGGAACTTGGAGAAAATTAAAATTGGAAGTTCATTCCAGAAACCACTATACCTTAACGATCCATTTGGAAATTAAATAAAAAATGAAGTTTAAAACAAAAGTAAATTGAATAAAAATGGCTGTAGAACATAAATAAAAATGAAAGTTGCATAAAATTAAAAATGGAAGTTCAATCCAGAAACCACTATACCTTTTCGATCTATTTCGAAATTAAATAAAAAAGGAAGTTTAATAGGAAAGTAAATTGAATTAAAATGGAAGTTGAATAAAAATAAAAATGAAAGTTACATAAAATTAAAAATGGAAGTTCAATCCAGAAACCACTATACCTTAACGATCTATTTGGAAATTAAATAAAAAAAAAGTTTAATAGAAAAGTAAATTTAATAAAAATGGAAGTTGAATAAAAATAAAAATGGAAGTTGCAGAAAATTAAATATGGAAGTTCAATCCAGAAACCACTATACCTTAACGATCTATTTGGAAATTAAATAAAAAAGGAAGTTTAATAGAAAAGTAAATTGAATAAAAATGGAAGTTGAATAAAAATAAAAATGAAAGTTGCATAAAATTAAAAATGGAAGTTCAATCCAAAAACCACTATACCTTAACGACCTATTTGGATATTAAATAAAAAAGGAAGTTGAGTAGAAAAGAAACTTGAATGAAAAAGGAAGTTAAATAAAAATAAAAATGGAAGTTGTAGAAAATTAAAATTGGAAGTTCATTCCAGAAACCACTATACCTTAACGATCTATTTGGAAATTAAATAAAAAAGGAAGTTTAATAGAAAAATAAATTGAATAAAAACGGAAGTAGAATATAAATAAAAATGAAAGTTGCATAAAATTAAAAATGGAAGTTCAATCCAGAAACTACTATACCTTAGTTATGTATTTGGAAATTAAATAAAAAGGGAAGTTTAAGAGGAAAGTAAATTTAATTAAAATGGAAGTAGAATAAAAATAAAAATGAAAGTTGCATAAAACTAAAATTGGAAGTTCAATCCAGAAACCACTATACCTTAACGTTCTATATGGAAATTAAATAAAAAAGGAAGTTTAATAGAAACGTAAATTGAATAAATATGGAAGTTGAATAAAAATAAAAATGAAAGTTGCAGAAAATTAAAAGTGGAAGTTCAATCCAAAAACCACTATACCTTAACGATCTATTTGGAAATTAAATAAAAAAGGAAGTTGAGTAGAAAAGAAACTTGAATAAAAAAGGAAGTTAAATAAAAATAAAAATAAAAATAAAACTTGCATAAAATTAAAATTTGAAATTCAATCCAGAAACCACTATACCATAACGATGTATTTGGAAAATAAATAAAAAATGAGGTTTAATAAAAAAGTAAATTGATTAAAAATTGAGGTAAAATAAAAATAAAAATGAAAGTTGCATAAAATTAAAAATGGAAGTTCAATCCAGAAACCACTATACCTTAACGATCTACTTGGAAATTGAATAAAAAAGGAAGTTTATTAGGAAAGTAAATTGAATTAAAATGGCAGTAGAATAAAAATAAAAATGAAAGTTGAATAAAATTAAAAATGGAAGTTCAATCCAAAAACCACTATACCTTAACGATCTATTTGGAAATTAAATAAAAAGGGAAGTTTAATAGAAAAGTAAATTGAATAAAAGTGGAAGTTGAATAAAAATAAAAATTAAAGTTGCAGAAAATTAAATATGGAAGTTCAATCCAGAAACCACTTTACCTTAACGATCTATTTGGAAATTAAATAAAAAAGGAAGTTAAATAGAAAAGTAAATTGAATAAAAATGGAAGTTGAATAAAAACAAAAATGAAAGTTGCATAAAATTAAAAATGGAAGTTCAATCCAAAAATCACTATACCTTAATGATCTATTTGGAAATTAAAAAAAAAAAAAAAAAAGAAGTTGAGTAGAAAAGAAACTTGAATGAAAAAGGAAGTTAAAAAAAATAAAAATGGAAGTTGCAGAAAATTAAAAATTGAAGTTCATTCAAGAAACCACTATACCTTAACGATCTATTTGGAAATTAAATAAAAAATGATGTTTAATAGAAAAGTAAATTGAATAAATATGGAAGTAGAATAAAAATAAAAAGGAAAGTTGCATAAAATAAAATGTGGAAGTTCAATCCAGAAACCACTATACCTTAGCGATCTGTGTGCAAATTAAATAAAAAAGGAAGTTTAATAGAAAAGTAAATTGAAAAAAAATAAAAATGAAAGTTGTAGAAAATTAAATATGGAAGTTCAATCCAGAAACCACTGTACCTTAACGATCTATTTGGAAATTAAATAAAAAAGGAAGTTTAATAGAGAAGAAACTTGAATGAAAAAGGAAGTTAAATAAAAATAAAAATGGAAGTTGCAGAAAATTAAAAATGGAAGTTCATTCCAGAAACCACTATACCTTAACTATCTATTTGAAAATTAAATAAAAAAGGAAGTTTAATAGGAAAGTAAATTGAATTAAAATGGAAGTAGAATAAAAATAAAAAGGAAAGTTGCATAAAATAAAAAGGGGAAGTTCAATCCAGAAACCACTATACCTTAACGATCTGTTTGCAAATTAAATAAAAAAAGAAGTTTAATAGAAA
Source organism: Camellia sinensis (assembly GCF_055761805.1). Lineage (NCBI taxonomy): Eukaryota > Viridiplantae > Streptophyta > Magnoliopsida > Ericales > Theaceae > Camellia > Camellia sinensis. Next base: position 40,140,260 of record NW_028128987.1, on the reverse strand, counting down.
AGCAAATTGAATAAAAATGGAAGTTGAATAAAAATAAAAATGAAAGTTGCAGAAAATTAAATATGGAAGTTCAATCCAGAAACCAATATACCTTAAAGATCTATTTGGAAATTAAATAAAAAAGGAAGTGTAATAGAAAAGTAAATTGAATAAAAATGGAAGTTGAATAAAAATAAAAATGAAAGTTGCATAAAATTAAAAATGGAAGTTCAAACCAGAAACCACTATACCTTAACGATCTATTTGGAAATTAAATAAAAAAGGAAGTTGAGTAGAAAAGAAATTTGAATAAAAAAGGAAGTTAAATAAAAATAAAAATGGAAGTGGCCGAAAATTAAAAATGGAAGTTCCTTCCAGAAACCACTATACCTTAATGATCTATTAGGAAATTAAATAAAAAAAGAAGTTGAATAGGAAAGTAAATTGAATTAAAATGGAAGTAGAATAAAAATAAAAATGAAAGTTGCATAAAATTAAAAATGGAAGTTCAATCCAGAAACCACTATACCTTAACGATCTATTTGGAAATTAAATAAAAAAAAAGTTTAATAGAAAAGTAAATTGAATAAAAATGGAAGTTGCATAAAATTAAAAATGGAAGTTCAATCCAAAAACCGCTATATCTTAACGATCTATTTGGAAATTAAATAAAAAACGAAGTTGAGTAGAAAAGAAACTTGAATAGAAAAGGAAGTTAAATAAAAATAAAATTGGAAGTTGCAGAAAATTAAAAATGGACGTTCATTCAAGAAACCACTATACCTTAACGATCTATTTAGAAATTAAATAAAAAAGGAAGTTTAATAGAAACGTAAATTGAACAAAAATGGAAGTAGAATAAAAATAAAAATGAAAGTTGCATAAAATTAAAGGTGGAAGTTCAATCCAGAAACCACTATACTTGAACGATCTATTTGGAAATTAAATAAAAAATGAAGTTTAATAGAAAAATAAATTGAATAAAAATGGAAGTAGAATAAAAATAAAAAGGAAATTTGCATAAAATTAAAAGTGGAAGTTCAATCCAGAAACCACTATACCTTAACGATCTATTTGGAAATTAAATAAAAAAGGAAGTTTCATAGAAAAGTAAAATGATTAAAAATGGAAGTTGAATAAAAATAAAAATGAAAGTTGCATAAAATTAAAAATGAAAGTTCAATCCAAAAACCACTATACCTTAACGATCTATTTGGAAATTAAATAAAAAAGGAAGTTGAATAGAAATAAAACTGGAAGTTGCAGAAATGTAAAAATGGAAGTTCATTCAAGAAACCACTATACCTTAACGATCTATTTGGAAATTAAATAAAAAAGGATGTTTAATAGAAAAGTAAATTGAATAAAAATGGAAGTTGAATAAAAATAAAAAGGAAAGTTGCATAAAATAAAAAGTTGAAGTTCAATCCAGAAACCACTATACCTTAACGATCTATTTGGAAATTAAATAAGAAAGGAAGTTGAGTAGAAAAGAAACTTGAATAAAAAAGGAAGTTAAATAAAAATAAAAATGGAAGTTGCAGAAAATTAAAAATGGAAGTTCATTCCAGAAACCACTATACCTTAACGATCTATTTGGAAATTAAATAAAAAAGTAGTTTAATAGGAAAGTAAATTGAATTAAAATGGTAGTAGAATAAAAATAAAAATGAAAGTTGCATAAAATTAAAAAAGGAAGTTCAATCCAGAAACCACTATACCTTAACGATCTATTTGGAAATTAAATAAAAAATGAAGTTTAATAGAAAAGTAAATTGAATAAAAATGGAAGTTGAATAAAAATAAAAATGGAAGTTGCAGAAAATTAAATATGGAAGTTCAATCTAGAAACCACTTTACCTTAACAATCTGTTTGGAAATTAAATAAAAAAGGAAGTTTAATAGAAAAGTAAATTGAATAAAAATGTAAGTTGAATAAAACAAAAATGAAAGTTGCATAAAATTAAAAATGGAAGTTCAATCCAAAAACCACTATAACTTAACGATCTATTTGGAAATTAAATAAAAAAGGAAGTTGAGTAGAAAAGAAACTTGAATAGAAAAGGAACTTAAATAAAAATAAAATTGGAAGTTGCAGAAAATTAAAAATGGACGTTCATTCAAGAAACCACTATACCTTAACGATCTATTTAGCAATTAAATAAAAAAGAAAGTTTAATAGAAACGTAAATTGAACAAAAATGGAAGTAGAATAAAAATAAAAATGAAAGTTGCATAAAATTAAAAGTGGAAGTTCAATCCAGAAACCACTATACCTGAACGTTCTATTTGGAAATTAAATAAAAAATGAAGTTTAATAGAAAAGTAAATTGAATAAAAATGGATGTAGAATAAAAATAAAAAGGATAGTTGCATAAAATTAAAAGTGGAAGTTCAATCCAGAAACCACTATACCTTAACGATCTATATGGAAATTAAATAAAAAAGGAAGTTTCGTAGAAAAGTAAATTGCATAAAAATGGAAGTTAAATAAAAATAAAAATGAAAGTTGCACAAAATTAAAAATGGAAGTTCAATCCAAAAACCACTATACCTTAACGATCTATTTGGAAATTAAATAAAAAAGGAAGTTGAGTAGAAGTAAAACTGGAAGTTGCAGAAATGTAAAACTGGAAGTTCATTCAAGAAACCACTATACCTTAACGATCTATTTGGAAATTAAATAAAAAAGAATTTTTAATAGAAAAGTAGATTGAATAAAAATGGAAGTTGAATAAAAATAAAACGGTAAGTTGCATAAAATAAAAAGTTGAAGTTCAATCCAGAAACCACTATACCTTAACGATCTGTGTGCAAATTAAATAAAAAAGGAAGTTTAATAGAAAAGTAAATTGAATAAAAATGGAAGTTGAATAAAAATAAAAATGAAAGTTGTATAAAATTAAAAATGGAAGTTCAATCCAAAAACCACTATACCTTTACGATCTATTTGGAAATTAAAAAAAAAAAGGAAGTTGAGTAGAAAAGAAACATGAATGAAAAAGGAAGTTAAATAAAAATAAAAATGGAAGTTGCAAAAAATTAAAAATGGAAGTTCATTCAAGAAACCACTATACCTTAACGATCTATTTGGAAATTAAATAAAAAAGTATGTTTAATAGAAAAGTAAATTGAATAAAAATGGAAGTAGAATAAAAATAAAAAGGAAAGTTGCATAAAATAAAAAGGGAAGTTCAATCCAGAAACCACTATACCTTAACGATCTGTTTGCAAATTAAATAAAAAAGGAAGTTTAATAGAAAAGTAAATTGACTAAAAATGGAAGTAGAATAAAAATAAAAATGAAAGTTGCATAAAATTAAATATGGAAGTTCAATCCGGAAACCACTTTACCTTAACGATCTATTTGGAAATTTAATAAAAAATGAAGTTTAATAGGGAAGTACATTGAATTAAAATGGAAGTAGAATAAAAATAAAAATGAAAGTTGCATAAAATTAAAAATTGAAGTTCAATCCAGAAACCACTATACCTTAACGATCTATTTGGAAATTAAATAAAAAAGGAAGTTTAATAGAAAAGTAAATTGAATAAAAATGAAAGTTGAACAAAAAAAAAATGAAAGTTGCAGAAAATTAAATATGGAAGTTCAATCCAGAAAGCACTTTACCTTAGCGATCTATTTGGAAATTAAATAAAAAAGGAAGTGTAACGCCCCCAAAATAATAACATTAAACCCATCAAATAAGACATGCATTGACATATAAACTAACCACACTCTTTTATTCATTAGAGTTTCATTACATAAGTATTACATGTTAACATCAAAAACAAAATGCCCTACGAGCTTACAGCTTTCCAAGTTAACACTTGGTTACAACAAAAGAGCACTAACTCGTTTACACATTAAGCCCTTGGCTTGAAGTTACATGTAATACATCAAAAGTAAAACAACAAAAATATGTCCGCCTCTAGCCTCCCAAGCTATGTCCTTGGAGGTGGCATGCTACCTGTACCTGAAAATGATATTCCCATATAGGGTGAGCCACAGCCCAGTAGAAATACACTAAACCAACCATGAACAATGACTAAAAGATTAGCAATTGATAGATGGCCAACACTGATACATTCACATAAATCACATATTTATGTCATACGACTTATGAGTCCAAGTTACTTTTCATTTTCCCTTTTTCAACAGATAAGCATGTTAGCTCTATCATCATCTCAACAGATATGTATAAAAATTATATCGTACATTCACAGATAAGCATATAAGCTGTATCCACACATCACAAAGATAAGCATATGAGCTCTATCTTCACTTCTCTAGACAAGCATATGAGCTGTATCTACGGAGTTCATCCCCTATCTTCTCCCAACACTATCCGGTTTAGAGGTACATCCCCTATCTTCCCCTAAACCGCAGAGTACATCCCCCATCTCCTCCTCTACACGTAACGTATACAAACACATTGGTTCTATATACAATCACTTAATACATACAGTTAATGTATTCTGTCAACCGTCAAATTCCATGACACATTCCATTGATTAGTTTCCGTTTGCCTAATCATCATGCATTGTCTACAACAATCACGGCTATCCTCCACCGATAGCCCAAAGCAGTTATTTCTAAACAGAAAATAAATGCACACATGGATATTCAATCAACATTTCAATTCGGTGAGTGATAAATAATTCAACTACACCCTTTAACCCCATACATTTCCAATCTCAACAATTCCATTTCATAACTTTATTCCTCACGATTAATTAACTCAATTAATCACACAATGTAATTAGGTCATTTACCATAATTAACATTTCAACCCTTAAGGTCCCATTTTCAATAATGATTCAACATTTATACCATTTCTCTATGCCAAACATGCATCTAGGTTTATTATGAATAAAACCCCAACTTTTGTAAAATTACATAAAAGCCCCAAACTTTCACAAAATTACCAAAACAACCCCAACGTCTCAAAATACCAAAATTTAAAGACAAAATCCATAGAGAGGAGTAGGATATCCCTACCTCAAATTCGGAGCTCCAAGGGAGAAGATGACAAAACCCAACGTGCTCCAAAACTCGAAATTTTCAGATTAAAATGTAGCCCTCGACGATCAACAACTTTTTTGTAAAGGCCAAAGGTGAGCAAATCACTCCTACTAGATCAAAACCTAGAGAGAAGGTAGAGACTAGAGTGAGAGGCTCAACAATGGTGTTTTTGGAAAAGAATGAGAGAGAAGAGAAAGTGAAAAAGTGATTTGAAAAGTCAAAACTCGGAACTTAAACCCAGTCGCCCCGCTTGAGCGTAAAACACCCCGCTCGAGCGTCACTCACAGACTCCCGCTCGAGTGCCGGATGCACTCTCCCAGCACTTTTACAGAGCCAGGTCTCTGCTCGAGCTTCCAACTCCCCGCTCGAGCGGCACTCACACAACCTCGCTCGAGCGAACAATCCCACGCTCGAGCGCACAACATTGCACAGGAAAATACTGGATGGGTGAATTCCCCGCTCGAGCGCCACAACCCCCGCTCGAGCGGACAGGCCAAAATCTGGGCAATTAGTTTTGGTTTCTAAACTCAACCAACCTGTAACAAACCCGCCCAACACATCCTATAACTCAAATATGAAGTGAAAAGGATATAAACAAGATAATAATCAACTACCAACATCCACGGACACATGTCCGGATCACTGTACAACAAGGGTAAATCCGGGATCGCTATAACCTTCCCCCCTTAAAGAATTTCGTCCCCGAAATTAAGCACAAGTTTTCAAAAATAGGTTTTCCTCCATTTTAAACAATGTTACATTTTAACATTCAACAATTCGACCCATTACCGGTCATCCCATCCCTTAAACAAGGGGCAATTCACAATATGTAAACAACATATGTACTTTCAACATGCATCAATATTATGCATTTCCTTTCCAATTTCAACAATATATTCAATATATATATGTTACATTCAACTTCCATATGAGGCAAGTTCCAAAACATACTTCCAATAACCAAAACATTTTCAATGTTTCACAACTTAAGACATATACAAAAGCTCTTAAGTTCACAAGTGTTCAAAATCTAAATACAAGATTACATATCAGCAAACAAGTCCGGATATTTTTCGCGGACTTCCAACTCACGTTCCCAAGTGGCTTCCTCCACTCCGTGATGTTTCCACAAGACTTTCACCAAAGGAATGGTCTTGCCACGCAGGACCTGATCCCGCCTATCCAAGACCCGAACCGGTCTCTCCTCATACGAGGCATCCTCATCTACCTCTAAATCAGTCCTATCCAACACATGTGATGGATCTGGCTCATACTTCCAAAGCATACTCACATGAAACACGTCATGTACTCCGGACAACTACGGCGGTAAGGCTAACCGATAAGCAACCTCGCCTATCCTCTCAAGGATCTCAAAAGGACCAATAAACCGAGGGGATAGCTTCCCACTCCTCCCAAACCTCATCAAGCCTCGCCTAGGTGATATCTTCAGAAAGACATGATCACCTACCTCAAACGCCAAAAGCCTCCTCCTACGGTCAGCATAAGATTTCTGACGACTCTGGGCTGTAACAAGCCTCCTACGGATAAGCTCAACTTTCTCCGTCGTCTCCCTAACCAACTCCGGACCCAACAAAGGTGCATCACCCACCTCGGCCCAACACACTGGAGACCTACACGGTCGGCCATACAAGGCCTCAAACGGTGCCATACCGATGCTAGACTGAAAACTGTTGTTGTAGGCAAACTCTACCAAGGGTAAGTGCCTCTCCCACGTCCCGCTGAAGTCCAGGACACAACCCCGAAGCATATCCTCAAGGATCTGAATAGTACGCTCGGACTGCCCGTCAGTCTGAGGATGATAGGCCGTACTAAAGGTCAACTTAGTGCCCAAGGCACTCTGCAAACTCTGCCACAACCTAGCAGTAAAACGAGGATCTCTATCTGAGACGATCGTCACTGGGACCCCGTGCAATCTCACTACGTCTCGAATATACAAGTCGGCAAGATGATCTACCGAATCTCTCACGCGCATAGGAATAAAGTGCGCCGACTTAGTCAACCGGTCTACAACCACCCAAATAGCATCACTACCCCGCTGAGTCCTCGGAAGACCTACAACGAAGTCCATAGTGACATGCTCCCACTTCCACTCGGCAATAGGCAAGGGTTGCAACAAACCCGCTGGCCTCTGATGTTCGGCCTTCACTTGCTGGCAAGTAAGGCACTTCGATACGAAAACAGCCACATCTCTCTTCATACCCCGCCACCAAAACTGGCGACCCAAATCCTGATACATCTTAGTACCTCCCGGATGCACCGCAAGGCGCGAATGATGGAACTCTCGGAGTACTTCCTCTCGGCAAGACTCCGGTACAAACAAACGGTCTCGGTATCTCACACTCAGGTCGGAATACACCGTCAAACCCTTCTCAACCTTCCCACTAGAGATCTTCTCTCGGAGGGATTCTACCTCAAGGTCACTTCTCTGTGCCTCTAACACTCTAGTCACAAGTGTAGGCTGCGCAACAACAGAAAACAAGGCCGCAGCCTCAACAGATTCGCCCAGTAGCAAATCAAACTCACCAAGTGCACCCAACATCTCCCATTCCCGGATGGCTATACAAGCTACATCACTAATGGATTTCCTACTAAGGGCATCGGCCACAACATTGGCCTTTCCCGGATGATAGTGCAACTCAAAATTATAATCCTCGATGAACTCCATCCATCTCCTCTGCCTCAGATTCAAGTCTCTCTGTGTAAACAGATACTTCAAACTCTTGTGGTCCGAGAACACCTCGAACCTCTCACCATAAAGGTAGTGCCTCCAGATTTTCAAGGCAAAGATCACAGCCGCTAACTCTAGGTCGTGTGTAGGGTAATTCTTCTCGTGTATTTTCAACTGACGTGAGCCATAAGCTACCACTTTCCCTTCTTGCATCAACACACAACCCAAACCCTCTCGTGAGGCATCACAATAAACCGCATAACCCAACCCTCTCTCCGGAATAATCAACACCGGAGCGGTGGTCAATCTAACTTTCAACTCTTGGAACGACTTTTCACAAGTCTCATTCCACACATACTTGACTCCCTTCCGAGTCAGTCTAGTCAACGGTGACGCTAACCTGGAGAAATCTTTTACAAACCGACGGTAATACCCAGCTAATCCCAGAAAACTGCGGATCTCAAACACACTCTTAGGCTGTGCCTAGTCTTGCACTGCCTCAACCTTGGATGTATCAACAGACACCCCTTTCTCGGATACCACGTGGCCTAAGAATTTGACTTCCCTCAGCCAGAACTCACACTTCCCAAACTTGGCATACAGCCTATGGGCTCTAAGTAACTCAAGCACCACTCTCAAGTGTTCCTCATGCTCCTCCTCAGAAGGCGAATAGATAAGGATGTCGTCCACAAAAACGACTACAAACCGATCCAAGAATTCCCGGAAGATCCGGTTCATCAGATCCATAAAGACTGCCGGTGCATTGGTAAGCCCGAATGGCGTCACCAGAAACTCGTAATGGCCATACCGCGTACGGAATGCCGTCTTAGGAATATCCTCCTCCCTGACCCTCAACTGGTGGTAACCCGATCTCAAGTCTATTTTAGAGAAACAACGGGAACCCTTCAACTGGTCAAACAAGTCATCTATACGGGGCATAGGGTACTTATTCTTGACCGTAGCCCGATTCAACTTCCGGTAATCAATACACAATCTCAAGGCACCATCTTTCTTTTTCGCAAAGAGGGCCGGTGCTCCCCACGGTGAAACACTAGGGCGAACAAAACCCTTATCTAGCAATTCCTGGAGCTGAACTTTCAACTCAACCAACTCTGCTGGAGCAAAACGATAAGGTGCCATAGAAATCGGCGCCGTGCCGGGCACTAAATCAATGGAGAACTCGATCTCCCGATGAGGTGGCAAACTAACGAGATCCTCGGGAAAGACGTCCGAGTACTCACAAACTACCCTCGGCAATACAACATGGGCCTCATCACACTCACCACTCTCAAAGCTAGCAAGTAGACCACTAAGCTCACTTCGCCCTCGCGAATCAAACCCCGGTGGTAAAACACAACCAACCCGGTCTCCCAAGAAATGGAACCACTCCCCGCTCAAGGTACATAACGTAACCCTCTGGCGGTAGCAATCAATAACAGCCCGGTATGACGATAGCCAGTCCATACCCAAAATAACATCAAAACCCTTCATGGGCATGACAACAAACGGAAAAGGAAGCCTATGGTCGGCGACCTCTATATCACAACCTCTAACACCTTGTTTCAAGATTAACTCACCACCCAAAGGCGATACCACACAAATAGGAGATGCTAACTGTGCCAACTCCAATTCTAAAACAGATGCAAATGCAGCAGATACAAAAGAATGAGATGCACCCGTGTCTATCAACACGTTAGCAACCGAGTTGCAAAACAGAAAAGTACCTCTCACCACTGATGGAGCCGGTACTAAATCCTGCGCGGTAACAGCATACACGCGCCCTGTTGGCCCCTGGTCTACCAGCTCACCTCTCGGAGCAAAAGACTGCTGCACAGACTGGGATGACGAAGCTCCCGGATTGGCCCTCGAGGCCTGCACAGACTGAGCTGGCTAAAATCCCTGCGTCTGCCTAGAACCAGACGCTCCCGAAGTGGCACTCAACTGCGGGCAAAACCTCTTCAGGTGCCCAGGCTGTCCACACTGATAACAAGTCAAGGGCTGCCCCCTGCCCAAACTCTGACTCTGCGGTCTAGCTGAAGAAGAAGCAGCTCTTTGACCCCCACCCTTCTGCGGGCAAACTGAAACCTTGTGACCCAGTTGGCCACACTTGTAACAAGTAAACTCCCCCTGATTGCCTCTCCCCGAGCCTGCACTCGGCACTGGAAAGGTCGATCTAGAGACTGCTCCCTGAGACTACTGAGGGTTATAACCCCTCTGCCTCCGGCCATCACCCTGGCCATCTTGGCTCCTCTTGGAGCCCTTCTGTTCTTCCTCCTCTTCCTGTATCATAATTTCCATATGAGCAGCAGCATCTACCAGGTGTCTATACTCTCGAATGTATGACCCACCAACTCTCAATTTGAGGCCCCGCCTCAACTTCCGCTCAAACTCATAACAACGGCGTTCCTCAGACGCCACCAGTTCCGGTGCAAACCTGGACAGACTGGTAAAAGTAGCCTCAAACTCGGCCACTGACAAACCCTGCTGTTTAAGCCGGCTAAACTGGTCCCTCAGCTTCTCCCTAGCTGCTGCAGACAAAAACCTCTCCTGAAAAGCATTCACAAACGTCTCCCAAGTACCACCAACACGAGCCTTCTCGTACTTTCACCATTGACCCGCATCTCCCTTCAGCTGGAAGGATGCCAAGGTCACTTTCAGTGCTCCGTCCTCGATGCCCAGCATCTCGAACGTCTTACTCATTTGCTCTAGCCACTCATCAACCTTCAGTAGCTCCTTCGGATCCCCGACAATCTCATCCGGATTTGACCGGAAAAACTCTCTCTTCAAGAAAGAAGGCCCTGTCTCAGCTGCCTGATTCCCAGCCCTAAGAATACCCAAAGCTCCTGCTATCTCTCTGGCTAAGGCACCCATAGCCTGCTGCCCCACTGGCTCGGCCACATTGGCCTGACCAACTCCCTCTTGCACTGCCGGAATCTCACCCGGTAACGGTACTTCCTGCCTCGCAGGTCTACCACGCCTAGCACCTCTTCCTCGTCCTGACATCCTAATAAAGGTAACACAGAACGTTAGCACATTCATAAATGTGTCGAAACTAAACACTCACGTCCAAATGCATGGACAACTGTAATTCACTCCACATAAGCACATAAACACATAAGCACTTACGAATTTCATTTCCGGATAATGATAGTCCCGAGGCGTTACTAGAGTTCCGGTTAGAAATAGCATTGATCAAGTGCTTTTCCAATAAGACTCCCAGAAACCCAAGGATCCAATCAACATCCTAGAAACTAAATCCCATACCCACATAGTCACATAAGCATGTTATCAATTAAGCACGTAGCATGTAACACTACATCTAAGTCTCTATCAAGCGAGACAAACCCATTGTGATCCTAATCACTTCCCACGTACCCAAAGTATTCGAACCCGGTACGCTCTGATACCAAGTTGTAATGCCCCCAAAATAATAACATTAAACCCATCAAATAAGACATGCATTGACATATAAACTAACCACACTCTTTTATTCATTAGAGTTTCATTACATAAGTATTACATGTTAACATCAAAAACAAAATGCCCTACGGGCTTACAGCTTTCCAAGTTAACACTTGGTTACAACAAAAGAGCACTAACTCGTTTACACATTAAGCCCTTGGCTTGAAGTTACATGTAATACATCAAAAGTAAAACGACAAAAATATGTCCGCCTCTAGCCTCCCAAGCTATGTCCTTGGAGGTGGCATGCTACCTGTACCTGAAAATGATGTTCCCATATAGGGTGAGCCACAGCCCAGTAGAAATACACTAAACCAACCATGAACAATGACTAAAAGATTAGCAATTGATAGATGGCCAACACTGATACATTCACATAAATCACATATTTATGTCATACGACTTATGAGTCCAAGTTACTTTTCATTTTCCCTTTTTCAACAGATAAGCATGTTAGCTCTATCATCATCTCAACAGATATGTATAAAAACTATATCGTACATTCACAGATAAGCATATAAGCTGTATCCACACATCACAAAGATAAGCATATGAGCTCTATCTTCACTTCTCTAGACAAGCATATGAGCTGTATCTATGGAGTTCATCCCCTATCTTCCCCTAAACCGTGGAGTACATCCCCCATCTCCTCCTCTACACGTAACGTATACAAACACATTGGTTCTATATACAATCACTCAATACATACAGTTAATGTATTCTGTCAACCGTCAAATTCCATGACACATTCCATTGATTAGTTTCCGTTTGCCTAATCATCATGCATTGTCTACAACAATCACGGCTATCCTCCACCGATAGCCCAAAGCAGTTATTTCTAAACAGAAAATAAATGCACACATGGATATTCAATCAACATTTCAATTCGGTGAGTGATAAATAATTCAACTACACCCTTTAACCCCATACATTTCCAATCTCAACAATTCCATTTCATAACTTTATTCCTCACGATTAATTAACTCAATTAATCAAACAATGTAATTAGGTCATTTACCATAATTAACATTTCAACCCTTAAGGTCCCATTTTCAATAATGATTCAACATTTATACCATTTCTCTATGCCAAACATGCATCTAGGTTTATTATGAATAAAACCCCAACTTTTGTAAAATTACATAAAAGCCCCAAACTTTCACAAAATTACCAAAACAACCCCAACGTCTCAAAATACCAAAATTTAAAGACAAAATCCATAGAGAGGAGTAGGATATCCCTACCTCAAATTCGGAGCTCCAAGGGAGAAGATGACAAAACCCAACGTGCTCCAAAACTCGAAATTTTCAGATTAAAATGTAGCCCTCGACGATCAACAACTTTTTTGTAAAGGCCAAAGGTGAGCAAATCACTCCTACTAGATCAAAACCTAGAGAGAAGGTAGAGTCTAGAGTGAGAGGCTCAACAATGGTGTTTTTGGAAAAGAAGGAGAGAGAAAAGAAAGTGAAAAAGTGATTTGAAAAGTCAAAACTCGGAACTTAAACCCAGTCGCCCCGCTCGAGCGTAAAACACCCCGCTCGAGCGTCACTCACAGACTCTCGCTCGAGCGGCCAAACTCCCGCTCGAGCGCCGGATGCACTCTCCCAGCACTTTTACAGTGCCAAGTCTCCGCTCGAGCTTCCAACTCCCCGCTCGAGCGGCACTCACACAACCCCGCTCGAGCGGCCAATCCCACGCTCGAGCGCACAACACTGCACAGGAAAATACTGGATAGGTGAATTCCCCGCTCGAGCGCCACAACCCCCGCTCGAGCGGACAGGCCAAAATCTGGGCAATTAGTTTTGGTTTCTAAACTCAACCAACCTGTAATAAACCCGCCCAACACATCCTATAACTCAAATACGAAGTGAAAAGGATATAAACAAGATAATAATCAACTACCAACATCCACGGACACATGTCCGGATCACTATACAATAAGGGTAAATCCGGGATCGCTATAGGAAGTTTAATAGAAAAGTAAATTGAATAAAAATGGAAGTTGAATAAAAATAAAAATGAAAGTTGCATAAAATTAAAAATGGAAGTTCAATCCAAAAACCACTATACCTTAACGATCTATTTGGAAATTAAATAAAAAAGGAAGTTGAGTAGAAAAGAAACTTGAATAAAAAAGGAAGTTAAATTAAAATAAAAATGGAAGTTGCAAAAAATTAAAAATGGAAGTTCATTCCAGAAACCACTATACCTTAATGATTTATTTGGAAATTAAATAAAAAAGGAGGTATAATAGAAAAGTAAATTGATTAAAAATTGAAGTAGAGTAAAAATAAAAACGAAAGTTTCATAAAATTAAACATGGAAGTTCTATCCAGAAACCACTATACCTTAACGATCTACTTGGAAATTAAATAAAAAAGGAAGTTTAATAGGAAAGTAAATTGAATTAAAATGGAAGTAGAATAAAAATAAAAATGAAAGTTGCATAAAATTAAAAATGGAAGTTCAATCTAGAAATCACTATACCTTAACGATCTATTTGGAAATTAAATAAAAAAGGAAGTTTAATAGACAAGTAAATTGAATAAAAATGGAAGTTGAATAAAAATGAAAATGAAAGTTGCAGAAAATTAAATATGGAAGTTCAATCCAGAAACAACTATACCTTAACGATCTAATTGGAAATTAAATAAAAAAGGAAGTAGAATAGAAAAGTAAATTGAATAAAAATGGAAGTTGAATAAAAATAAAAATGAAAGTTGCATAAAATTGAAAATGTAAGTTCAATCCAAAAACCACTATACCTTAACGATCTATTTGGAAATTAAATAAAAAAGGAAGTTTAGTAGAAAAGTAATTGAATAAAAATGGAAGTTGAATAAAAATAAAAATAAAAGTAGCATAAAATTAAAAATGGAAGTTCAATCCAAAAACCACTATACCGTAACGATCTATTTGGAAATTAAGTAAAAACGGAAGTTGAGTAGAAAAGAAACTTGAATAAAAGAGGAAGTTAAATAAAAATAAAAATAGAAGTTGCAGAAAATTAAAAATGGAAGTTCAGTTCAGAAACCACTATATCTTAACGATCTATATGGAAATTAAATAAAAAAGGAAGTTTAATAGAAAAGTAAATTGGATAAAACTGGAAGTTGAATAAAAATAAAAATGAAAGTTGCATAAAAGTAGAAATGGAAGTTCAATCCAAAAACCACTATACCTTAACGATCTATTTGGAAATTAAATAAAAAAGGAAGTTGGGTAGAAAAGAAACTTGACTAAAAAATGAAGTTAAATAAAAATAAAAATAGAAGTTGCAGAAAATTAAAAATGGAAGTTCAATCCAAAAACCACAATACCTTAACGATCTATTTGGAAATTAAATAAAAAAGGAAGTTGAGTAGAAAAGAAACTTGAATATAAAAGGAAGTTAAATAAAAATAAAAATGGAAGTTGCAGAAAATTAAAAATGGAAATTCATTCCAGAAACCACTATACCTTAACGATCTATTTGAAAATTAAATAAAAAAGGAAGCTTAAGAGGAAAGTAAATTGAATTAAAATGGAAGTAGAATAAAAATAAAAATGAAAGTTGCATAAAACTAAAAATGGAAGTTCAATCCAGAAACCACTATACCTTAGTGATCTATTTGGAAATTAAATAAAAAAGGAAGTTTAATAGGAAAGAAAATTGAATTAAAACGGAAGTAGAATAAAAATAAAAATGAAAGTCGCATAAAATTAAAATTGGAAGTTCAATCCAAAAACCAGTATACCTTAACGATCTATTTGGAAATTAAATAAAAAAGAAAGTTTAATAGAATAGTAAATTGAATAAAATGGAAGTTGAATACAAACAAATTGAAAGTCGCATAAAATTTAAAACGGAAGTTCAATCCAAAAACCACTATACCTTAACGATCTATTTGGAAATTAAATAAAAAAAGGAAGTTGAGTAGAAAAGAAACTTGAATAAAAAAGGAAATTAAATAAAAATAAAAATGAAAGTTGCAGAAAATTAAAAATGGAAGTTCATTGCAGAAACCACTATACCTTAATGATCTGTTTGGAAATTAAATAAAAAATGAAGTTTAAAAGGAAAGTAAATTGAATAATAATGGAAGTAGAATAAAAATAAAAATGAAAGTTGCATAAAATTAAAAATGGTAGTTCAATCCAGAAACCACTATACCTTTACGATCTATTTGGAAATTAAATAAAAATGGAAGTTTAATAGAAAAGTAAACTGAATAAAAATGGAAGTTGAATAAAAATAAAAATGAAAGTTGCAGAAAATTAAATATGGAAGTTCAATCCAGAAACCACTATACCTTAACGATCTATTTGGAAATTAAATAAAAAAGTAAGTTTAATAGAAAAGTAAATTGAATAAAAATGGAAGTTGAATAAAAATAAAGATGAAAGTTGCATAAAATTAAAAATGGAAGTTCAATACAAAAACCACTATACCTCAACGATCTATTTGGAAATTAAATAAAAAAGGTAGTTTAATAGAAAAGTAAATTGAATAAAAATTGTAGTAGAATATAATTAAAAATGAAAGTTGCATAAAATTAAAAATGGAAGTTCAATACAGAAACCACTATACCTTTGCGATCTATTTGGAAATTAAATAAAAAAGGAAGTTTAATAGGAAAGTAAATTGAATTAAAATGGAAGTTGAATAAAAATAAAAATGAAAGTTGCATAAAATTAAAAATGGAAGTTCAATTCAAAAACCACTATACCTTAACGATCTATTTGGAAATTAAATAAAAAAGGAAGTTGAGTAGAAAAGAAACGTGAATAAAAAAGGAAATTAAATAAAAATAAAAATGGAAGTTGCAGAAAATTAAAAATGGAAGTTCATTCCAAAAACCACTATATCTTAACGATCTATTTGGAAATTAAATAAAAAAGGAAGTTTAATAGAAAAGTAAATTGAATAAAAATGGAAGTTGAATAAAAATAAAACTGAAAGTTGCATAAAATTAAAAATGAAAGTTCAATCCAAAAACCACTATACCTTAACGATCTATTTGGAAATTAAATAAAAAAGGAAGTTGAGTAGAAAAGAAACTTGAATAAAAAAGGAACTGAAATAAAAATAAAAATGGAAGTTGCAGAAAATTAAAAATGGAAGTTCATTCCAGAAACCACTATACCTTAACGATCTATTTGGAAATTAAATAAAAAAAGAAGTTTAATAGAAAAGTGAAAATAATAAAAATGGAAGTAGAAGATAAATAAAAATGAAAGTTACATAAAATTAAAAACGGAAGTTCAATCCAGAAACTACTATACCTTAGTGATCTATTTGGAAATTATATAAAAAATGAAGTTTAAGAGGAAAGTAAATTGAATTAAAATGGAAGTAGAATAAAAATAAAAATGAAAGTTGCTTAAAACTAAAATTGGAAGTTCAATCCAGAAACCATTATACCTTAACGATCTATTTGGAAATTAAATAAAAAAGGAAGTTTAATAGAAAAGTAAGTTGAATAAATATGGAAGTGGAATAAAAATAAAAATGAAAGTCGCAGAAAATTAAAAGCGGAAGTTCAATCCAAAAACCACTACACCTTAACGATCTATTTGGAAATTAAATAAAAAAGGATGTTTAATAGAAAAGTAAATTGAATAAAAATGGAAGTTAAATAAAAACAAAAAGGAAAGTTGCAAAAAATAAAAAGTTGAAGTTCAATCCAGAAACCACTATACCTTAACGATCTATTTGAAAATTAAATAAAAAAGGAAGTTTAATAGAAAAGTAAATTGACTAAAAATGGAAGTAGAATAAAAATAAAAATGAAAGTTGCATAAAATTAAAAATGGATGTTCAATCTAGAAACCACTATACCTTAACGATCTATTTGGAAATTAAATAAAAAAGGAAGTTTAATAGAAAAGTAAATTGAATAAAAATGGAAGTTGAATAAAAATAAAAATTAAAGTCGCAGAAAATTAAATATGGAAGTTCAATACAAAAACCACCATACCTTAACGATCTACTTGGAAATTAAATAAAAAAGGAAGTTTAATAGAAAAGTAAATTGAATAAAAATGGAAGTTGAATAAAAATAAAAATGAAAGTTGCATAAAATTAAAAATGAAAGTTCAATCCAAAAACCACTATACCTTTACGATCTATTTGGAAATTAAATCAAAAAGGAAGTCGAGTAGAAAAGAAACATGAATGAAAAAGGAAGTTAAGTACAAATAAAAATGGAAGTTGCAGAAAACTAAAAATGGAAGTTCAATCCAGAAACCACTATACCTTAACGATCTATTTGGAAATTAAATAAAAAAGGAAGTTGAATAGAAAAAGTAAATTGAATAAAAATGGAAGTTGAATAAAAATAAAAATGAAAGTTGCAGAAAATTAAATATGGAAGTTCAATCCATAAACCACTATACCTTAACGATCTATTTGGAAATTAAATAAAAAAGGAAGTTTAATAGAATAGTAAATTGAATAAAAATGGAAGTTGAATAAAAATAAATTGAAAGTTGCATAAAATTAAAAATGGAAGTTTAATCCAAAAACCACAATACCATAACGATCTACTTGGAAATTAAATAAAAAAAGGAAGTTGAGTAGAAAAGAAACTTGAATAAAAAAGGAAGTTAAATAAAATTAAAATTGGAAGTTGCAGAAAATTAAAAATGGAAGTTCATTCCAGAAACCACTATACCTGAACGATCTATTTGGAAATTAAATAAAAAATGAAGTTTAATAGAAAAGTAAATTGAATAAAAATGATAGTAGAATATAAATAAAAATGAAAGTTGCATAAAATTGAAAATGGAAGTTCAATCCAGAAACCACTATACCTTTTCGATCCATTTCGAAATTAAATAAAAAAGGAAGTTTAATAGGAAAGTAAATTGAATTAAAATGGAAGTTGAATAAAAATAAAAATAAAAGTTGCATAAAATTAAAAATGGAAGTTCAATTCAAAAACCACTATACCTTAACGATCTATTTGGAAATTAAATAAAAAAGGAAGTTGAGTAGAAAAGAAAGTTAAATAAAAAAGGAAATTAAATAAAAATAAAAATGGAAGTTGCAGAAAATTAAAAATGGAAGTTCATTCCAAAAGCGACTATACCTTAACGATCTACTTGGAAATTAAATAAAAAAGGAAGTTTAATAGAAAAGTAAATTGAATCAAAATGGAAGTTGAATAAAAATAAAAGTGAAAGTTGCATAAAATTAAAAATCAAAGTTCAATCCAAAAACCACTATATCTTAACGATCTATTTGGAAATTAAATAAAAAAGGAAGTTGAGTAGAAAAGAAACTTGAATAAAAAAGGAAGTTAAATAAAAATAAAAATGGAAGTTGAAGAAAATTAAAAATGGAAGTTCATTCCAGAAACCACTATACCTTAACGATCTATTTGGAAATTAAATAAAAAAGGAAGTTTAATAGAAAAGTAAATTGAATAAAAACGGAAGCAGAATATAAATAAAAATTAAAGTTGCATAAAATTAAAAATGGAAGTTCAATCCAGAAACTACTATACCATAGTGATCTATTTGGAAATAAAATAAAAAGGGAAGTTTAAGAGGAAAGTAAATTGAATTAAAATGGAAGTAGAATAAAAATAAAAATGAAAGTGGCATAAAACTAAAATTGGAAGTTCAATCCAGAAACCACTATACCTTAACAATCTATTTGGAAATTAAATAAAAAAGGAAGTTTAATAGAAAAGTAAATTGAGTAAATATGGCAGTTGAATAAAAATAAAAATGAAAGTTGCAGAAAATTAAAAGTGGAAGTTCAATCCAAAAACCACTATACCTTAACGATCTATTTGGAAATTAAATAAAAAAGGAAGTTGAGTAGAAAAGAAACTTGAATAAAAAAGGAAGTTAAATAAAAATAAAAATAAAAATAAAAGTTGCATAAGATTAAAATTGGAAGTTCAATCCAGAAACCACTATACCTTAACGATGTATTTGGAAATTAAATAAAAAATGAGGCTCAATAGAAAAGTAAATTGATTAAAAATGGAAGTAGAATAAAAATAAAAATGAAAGTTGCATAAAATTAAAAATGGAAGTTCAATCCAAAAACCACTATACCTTTACGATCTATTTGGAAATTAAATAAAAAATGAGGTTTAATAGAAAAGTAAATTGATTAAAAATGGAAGTAGAATAAAAATAAAAATAAAAGTTGCATAAAATTAAAAATGGAAGTTCAATCCAGAAACCACTATACCTTAACGATCTACCTGGAAATTGAATAAAAAAGGAAGTTTAATAGGAAAGTAAATTGAATTAAAATGGCAGTAGAATAAAAATAAAAATGAAAGTTGCATAAAATTAAAAATGGAAGTTCAATCCAGAAACCACTATACCTTAACGATCTATTTGGAAATTAAATAAAAGGGGAAGTTTAATAGAAAAGTAAGTTGAATAAAAATGGAAGTTGAATAAAAATAAAATTAAAGTTCTAGAAAATTAAATATGGAAGTTCAATCCAGAAACCACTTTACCATAACGATCTATTTTAAAATTAAATAAAAAACAAAGTTAAATAGAAAAGTAAATTGAATAAAAATGGAAGTTGAATAAAAATAAAAATGAAAGTTGCATAAAATTAAAAATGAAAGTTCAATCCAAAAACCACTATACCTTAACGATATATTTGGAAATTAAAAAAAAAAAAGAAGTTGAGTAGAAAAGAAACTTGAATGAAAAAGGATGTTAAAAAAAAATAAAAATGGAAGTTGCAAAAAATTAAAAGTGGAAGTTCATTCAAGAAACCACCATACCTTAACGATCTATTTAGAAATTAAATAAAAAAGGATGTTTAATAGAAAAGTAAATTGAATAAAAATGGAAGTAGAATAAAAATAAAAAGCAAAGTTGCATAAAATAAAAAGTGGAAGTTCAATCCAGAAACCACTATACCTTAACGATCTGTGTGCAAATTAAATAAAAAAGGAAGTTTAATAGTAAAGTAAATTGAATAAAAATAAAAATGAAAGTTGCAGAAAATTAAATATGGAAGTTCAATCCGGAAACCACTATACTTTAACGATCTATTTGGAAATTAAATAAAAAAGGAAATTTAATAGAAAAGAAACTGGAATAAAAAAGGAAGTTAAAAAAAATAAAAATAGAAGTTACAGAAAATTAAAAATGGAAGTTCATTACAGAAACCACAATACCTTAACGATCTATTTGGAAATTAAATAAAAAAGGAAGTTTAATAGGAAAGTAAATTGAATTAAAATGGAAGTAGAATAAAAATAAAAAAGAAAGTTGCATAAAATAAAAAGGGGAAGTTCAATCCAGAAACCAGTATACCTTAACGATCTGTTTGCAAATTAAATAAAAAAAGAAAGTTTAATAGAAAAGCAAATTGAATAAAAATGGAAGTTGAATAAAAATAAAAATGAAAGTTGCAGAAAATTAAATATGGAAGTTCAATCCAGAAACCAATATACCTTAACGATCTATTTGGAAATTAAATAAAAAAGGAAGTGTAATAGAAAAGTAAATTGAATAAAAATGGAAGTTGAATAAAAATAAAAATGAAATTTGCATAAAATTAAAAATGGAAGTTCAATCCAGAAACCACTATAGCTTAACGATCTATTTGGAAATTAAATAAAAAAGGAAGTTGAGTAGAAAAGAAATTTGAATAAAAAAGGAAGTTAAATAAAAATAAAAATGGAAGTTGCAAAAAATTTAAAATGGAAGTTCATTCCAGAAACCACTATACCTTAACGATCTATTTGGAAATTAAATAAAAAAGGAAGTTTAATTGGAAAGTAAATTAAATTAAAATGGAAGTAGAATAAAAATAAAAATGAAAGTTGCATATATTTAAAAATGGAAGTTCAATCCAGAAACCACTATACCTTAACGATCTATTTGGAAATTAAATAAAAAAGGAAGATAATAGAAAAAGTAAATTGAATAAAAATGGAAGTAGAATATAAATAAAAATGAAAGTTGCAGAAAATTAAATAAGGAAGTTCAATCCAGAAACCACTTTACCTTAACGATCTATTTAGAAATTAAATAAAAAAGGAAGTTTAATAGAAAAGCAAATTGAATAAAAATGAAAGTTGCATAAAAATAAAAATGGAAGTTGCAGAAAATTAAAAATGGAAGTTCATTTCAGAAACCACTATACCTTAACGATCTATTTGGAAATTAAATAAAAAAGGAAGTTCACTTGGAAAGTAAATTAAATTAAAATGGAAGTAAAATAAAAATAAAAATGAAAGTTGCATATATTTAAAAATGGAAGTTCAATCCAGAAACCACTATACCTTAACGATCTATTTGGAAATTAAATAAAAAAAAAGTTTAATAGAAAAGTAAATTGAATAAAAATGGAAGCTGAATAAAAATAAAAATGGAAGTTGCAGAAAATTAAATATGGAAGTTCAATCCAGAAACCACTATACCTTAATGATCTATTTGGAAATTAAATAAAAAAGGAAGTTTAATAGAAAAGTAAATTGCATAAAAATCAAAGATGAATAAAAATAAAAATGAAAGTTGCATAAAATTAAAAATGGAAGTTCAATCAAAAAACCACTATACCTTAACGATCTATTTGGATATTAAATAAAAAAGGAAGTTGAGTAGAAAAGAAACTTGAATGAAAAAGGAAGTTAAAAAAAAATAAAAATAGAAGTTGCAGAAAATTAAAAGTGGAAGTTCATTCAAGAAACCACTATACCTTAACAATCTATTTGGAAATTAAATAAAAACGGATGTTTAATACAAAAGTAATTTGAATAAAAATGGAAGTAGAATAAAAATAAAACGGAAAGTTGCATAAAATAAAAAGTGGAAATTCAATCCAGAAACCACTATACCCGAGCGATCTGTCTGCAAATTAAATAAAAATAAAAATAAAAATAAAAATAAAAGTTGCATAAAATTAAAATTGAAAGTTCAATCCAGAAACCACTATACCTTAACGATGTATTTGGAAATGAAATAAAAAATGAGGTTTAATAGAAAAGTAAATTGATTAAAAATGGAAGTAGAATAAAAGTAAAAATAAAAGTTGCATAAAATTAAAAATGGAAGTTCAATCCAGAAACCATTATACCTTAACGATCTACTTGGAAATTGAATAAAAAAGTAAGTTTAATAGGAAAGTAAATTGAATTAAAATGGCAGTAGAATAAAAATAAAAATGAAAGTTGCATAAAATTAAAAATGGAAGTTCAATCCAGAAACCACTATACCTTAACGATCTATTTGGAAATTAAATAAAAAGGGAAGTTTAATAGAAAAGTAAATTGAATAAAAATGGAAGTTGAATAAAAATAAAATTAAAGTTGCAGAAAATTAAATATGGAAGATCAATCCAGAAACCACTTTACCTTAACGATCTATTTGGAAATTAAATAAAAAATGAAGTTAAATAGAAAAGTAAATTGAATAAAAATGGAAGTTGAATAAAAATAAAAATGAAAGTTGCATAAAATTAAAAATGGAAGTTCAATCCAAAAACCATTATACCTTAACGATATATTTGGAAATTAAAAAAAAAAAAAGGAAGTTGAGTAGAAAAGAAACTTGAATGAAAAAGGAAGTTAAAAAAAAAATAAAAATGGAAGTTGCAGAAAATTAAAAATGGAAGTTCATTCAAGAAACCACTATACCTTAACGATCTATTTGGAAATTAAATGAAAAAGGATGTTTAATAGAAAAGTAAATTGAATAAAAATGGAAGTAGAATAAAAATAAAAAGGAAAGTTGCATAAAATAAAAAGTGGAAGTTCAATCCAGAAACCACTATACCTTAACGATCTGCGAGCAAATTAAATAA
Source organism: Camellia sinensis (assembly GCF_055761805.1). Taxonomy (NCBI): domain Eukaryota; kingdom Viridiplantae; phylum Streptophyta; class Magnoliopsida; order Ericales; family Theaceae; genus Camellia; species Camellia sinensis. The sequence goes on along the minus strand of NW_028128987.1, from coordinate 40,117,325 downwards.
AAAAGGAAGTTTAATAGAAAAGTAAATTCAATAAAAATAAAAATGAAAGTTGCAGAAAATTAAATATGGAAGTTCAATCCGGAAACCACTATACTTTAACGATATATTTGGAAATTAAATAAAAAAGGAAATTTAATAGAAAAGAAACTTGAATAAAAAAGGAAGTTAAATAAAAATAAAAATGGAAGTTACAGAAAATTAAAAATGGAAGTTCATTCCAGAATCCACTATACCTTAACGATCTATTTGGAAATTAAATAAAAAAGGAAGTTTAATAGGAAAGTAAATTGAATTAAAATGGAAGTAGAATAAAAATAAAAACGAATGTTGCTTAAAATAAAAAGGGGAAGTTCAATCCAGAAACCACTATACCTTAACGATCTGTTTGCAAATTAAATAAAAAAGGAAGTTTAATAGAAAAGCAAATTGAATAAAAATGGAAGTTGAATAAAAATAAAAATGAAAGTTACAGAAAATTAAATATGGAAGTTCAATCCAGAAACCAATATACCTTAACGATCTATATGGAAATTGAATAAAAAAGGAAGTGTAATAGAAAAGTAAATTGAATAAAAATGAAGTTGAATAAAAATAAAATTGAAAGTTGCATAAAATTAAAAATGGAAGTTCCATCCAGAAACCACTATACCTTAACGATCTATTTGGAAATTAAATAAAAAAGGAAGTTGAGTAGAAAAGAAATTTGAATAAAAAAGGAAGTTAAATAAAAATAAAAATGGAAGTTGCAGAAAATTAAAAATGGAAGTTCATTCCAGAAACCACTATACCTTAACGATCTATTTGGAATTTAAATAAAAAAGGAAGTTTAATTGGAAAGTAAATTGAATTAAAATGGAAGTTGAGTAAAAATAAAAATGAAAGTTGCATATATTTAAAAATGGAAGTTCAATCCAGAAACCACTATACCTTAACGATCTATTTGGAAATTAAATAAAAAAAAAAGTTTAATAGAAAAGTAAATTGAATAAAAATGGAAGTTGAATAAAAATAAAAATGGAAGTTGCAGAAAATTAATTATGGAAGTTCAATCCAGAAACCACTATACCTTAACGATCTATTTGGAAATTAAATAAAAAAGGAAGTTTAATAGAAAAGTTAATTGAATAAAAATCAAAGTTGAATAAAAATAAAATTGAAAGTTGCATAAAATTAAAAATGGAAGTTCAATCAAAAAACCACTATACCTTAACGATCTATTTGGATATTAAATAAAAAAGGAAGTTAAGTAGAAAAGAAACTTGAATGAAAAAGGAAGTTAAAAAAAATAAAAATGGTAGTTCATTCAAGAAACCACTATACCTTAACAATCTATTTGGAAATTAAATAAAAACGGATGTTTAATAGAAAAGCAATTTGAATAAAAATGGAAGTAGAGTAAAAATAAAACGAAAAGTTGCATAAAATAAAAAGTGGAAGTTCAATCCAGAAACCACTATACCTTAGCGATCTGTGTGCAAATTAAATAAAAAAGGAAGTTTAATAGAAAAGTAAATTGAATAAAAATGGAAGTTGAATAAAAGTAAAAATGAAAGTTGCAGAAAATTAAATATGGAAGTTCAATCCAGAAACCACTATACCTTAACGATCAATTTGGAAATTAAACAAAAGAGTAAGATAATAGAAAATAAATTGAATAAAAATGAAAGTAGATTACAAATAAAAATGAAAGTTGCAGAAAATTAAATAAGGAAGTTCAATCCAGAAACCACTTTACCTTAACGATCTATTTGGAAATTAAATAAAAAAGGAAGTTTAATAGAAAAGCAAATTGAATAAAAATGAAAGTTGAATAAAAATAAAAATGAAAGTTGCATAAAATTAAAAATGGAAGTTCAATCCAAAAACCAATATACCTTAGCGATCTATTTGGAAATTAAATAAAAAAGGAAGTTTAATAGGAAAGTAAATTTAATGAAAATGGAAGTAGAATAAAAATAAAAATGAAGGTTGCATAAAATTAAAAAAGGAAGTTCAATCCAGAAATCACTATACCTTAACGATCTATTTGGAAATTAAATAAAAAAGGAAGTTTAACAGAAAAGTAAATTGAATAAAAATGGAAGTTGAATAAAAATAAAAATGAAAGTTGCAGAAAATTAAATAAGGAAGTTCAATCCAGAAACCAGTTTGCCTTAACGATCTATTTGGAAATTAAATAAAAAAGGAAGTTTAATAGAAAAGCAAATTGAATAAAAATGGAAGTTGAATAAAAATAAAAATGAAAGTTGCATAAAATTAAAAATGGAAGTTCAATCCAAAAACCACTATACCTTAACGATCTATTTGGATATTAAATAAAAAAGGAAGTTGAGTAGAAAAGAAACTTGAATGAAAAAGGAAGTTAAATAAAAATAAAAATGGAAGTTGCAGAAAATTACAAATGGAAGTTCATTCAAGAAACCACTATACCTTAACAATCTATTTGGAAATTAAATAAAAAAGGAAGTTTAATAGAAAAGTAAATTAAATAAAAATGGAAGCAGAATAAAAATAAAAAGGAAAGTTGCATAAAATAAAGAGTGGAAGTTCAATCCAGAAACCACTATACCTTAACGATCTGTGTGCAAATTAAATAAAAAAGGAAGGTCAATAGGAAAGTAAATTGAATAAAAATGGAAGTTGAATAAAAATAAAAATGAAAGTTGCAGAAAATTAAATATGGAAGTTCAATCCAGAAACCACTATACCTTAACGATCTATTTGGAAATTAAATAAAAAAGGAAGTGTAATAGAAATGTAAGTTGAATAAAAATGGAAGTAGAATATAAATAAAAATGAAAGTTGCATAAAATTAAAAATGGAAGTTCAATCCAAAAACCACAATACCTTAACGATCTATTTGGAAATTAAATAAAAAAGAAAGTTTAATAGGAAAGGAAATGGAATTAAAATGGAAGTAGAATAAAAATAAAAATGAAGGTTGCATAAAGTTAAAAAAGGAAGTTCAATCCAGAAATCACTATACCTTAACAATCTATTTGGAAATTAAATAAAAAAGGAAGTTTAATGGAAAAGTAAATTGAATAAAAATGGAAGTTGAAGAAAAAAAAATGAAAGTTGCAGAAAATTAAATAAGGAAGTTCAATCCAGAAACCACTTTACCTTAACGATCTATTTGGAAATTAAATAAAAAAGGAAGTTTAATAGAAAAGTAAATTAAATAAAAATGGAAGTTGAAAAAAATAAAAATGAAAGTTGCATAAAATTAAAAATGGAAGTTCAATCCAAAAACCACTATAACTTAACGATCTATTTGGAAATTAAATAAAAAAGGAAGTTGAGTAGAAAACAAACTTGAATAGAAAAGCAAGTTAAATAAAAATAAAATTGGAAGTTGCAGAAAATTAAAAATGGAAGTTCATTCAAGAAACCACTATACCTTAACGATCTGTTTAGCAATTAAATAAAAAAGGAAGTTTAATAGAAACGTGAATTGAACAAAAATGGAAGTAGAATAAAAATAAAAAAAAAGTTACATAAAATTAAAAATGGAAGTTCCATCCAGAAACCACTATACCTGAACGATCTATTTGGAAATTAAATAAAAAATGAAGTTTAATAGAAAAGTAAATTAAATAAAAATGGAAGTAGAATAAAAATAAAAAGGAAAGTTGCATAAAATTAAAAGTGAAAGTTCAATCCAGAAACCACTATACCTTAACGAGCTACTTGGAAATTAAATAAAAAAGGATGTTTAATAGAAAAGTAAATTGAATAAAAATGGAAGTAGAATAAAAATAAAAAGGAAAGTTGCATAAAATAAAAAGTGGAAGTTCAATCCAGAAACCACTATACCTTAACGATCTGTGAGCAAATTAAATAAAAAAGGAAGTTTAATAGAAAAGTAAATTCAATAAAAATAAAAATGAAAGTTGCAGAAAATTAAATATGGAAGTTCAATCCGGAAACCACTATACTTTAACGATATATTTGGAAATTAAATAAAAAAGGAAATTTAATAGAAAAGAAACTTGAATAAAAAAGGAAGTTAAATAAAAATAAAAATGAAAGTTACAGAAAATTAAAAATGGAAGTTCATTCCAGAATCCACTATACCTTAACGATCTATTTGGAAATTAAATAAAAAAGGAAGTTTAATAGGAAAGTAAATTGAATTCAAATGGAAGTAGAATGAAAATAAAAACGAAAGTTGCATAAAATAAAAAGGGGAAGTTCAATCCAGAAACCACTATACCTTAACGATCTGTTTGCAAATTAAATAAAAAAGGAAGTTTAATAGAAAAGCAAATTGAATAAAAATGGAAGTTGAATAAAAATAAAAATGAAAGTTGCAGAAAATTAAATATGGAAGTTCAATCCAGAAACTAATATACCTTAACGATCTATATGGAAATTGAATAAAAAAGGAAGTGTAACAGAAAAGTAAATTGAATAAAAATGAAGTTGAATAAAAATAAAATTGAAAGTTGCATAAAATTAAAAATGGAAGTTCAATCCAGAAACCACTATACCTTAACGATCTATTTGGAAATTAAATAAAAAAGGAAGTTGAGTTGAAAAGAAATTTGAATAAAAAAGGAAGTTAAATAAAAATAAAAATGGAAGTTCATTCCAGAAACCACTATACCTTAACGATCTATTTGGAAATTAAATAAAAAAGGAAGTTTAATTGGAAAGTAAATTGAATTAAAATGGAAGTTGAATAAAAATAAAAATGAAAGTTGCATATATTTAAAAATGGAAGTTCAATCCAGAAACCACTATACCTTAACGATCTATTTGGAAATTAAATAAAAAAAAAGTTTAATAGAAAAGTAAATTGAATAAAAATGGAAGTTGAATAAAAATAAAAATGGAAGTTGCAGAAAATTAATTATGGAAGTTCAATCCAGAAACCACTATACCTTAACGATCTATTTGGAAATTAAATAAAAAAGGAAGTTTAATAGAAAAGTAAATTGAATAAAAATCAAAGTTGAATAAAAATAAAATTGAAAGTTGCATAAAATTAAAAATGGAAGTTCAATCAAAAAACCACAATACCTTAACGATCTATTTGGAAATTAAATAAAAAGAAAGTTTAATAGGAAAGGAAATGGAATTAAAATGGAAGTAGAATAAAAATAAAAATGAAGGTTGCATAAAGTTAAAAAAGGAAGTTCAATCCAGAAATCACTATACCTTAACAATCTATTTGGAAATTAAATAAAAAAGGAAGTTTAATGGAAAAGTAAATTGAATAAAAATGGAAGTTGAATAAAAAAAAATGAAAGTTCCAGAAAATTAAATAAGGAAGTTCAATCTAGAAACCACTTTACCTTAACGATCTATTTGGAAATTAAATAAAAAAGGAAGTTTAATAGAAAAGTAAATTAAATAAAAATGGAAGTTGAATAAAATAAAAATGAAAGTTGCATAAAATTAAAAATGGAAGTTCAATCCAAAAACCACTATAACTTAACGATCTATTTGGAAATTAAATAAAAAAGGAAGTTGAGTAGAAAACAAACTTGAATAGAAAAGCAAGTTAAATAAAAATAAAATTGGAAGTTGCAGAAAATTCAAAATGGAAGTTCATTCAAGAAACCACTATACCTTAACGATCTATTTAGCAATTAAATAAAAAAGGAAGTTTAATAGAAACTTGAATTGAACAAAAATGGAAGTAGAATAAAAATAAAAATGAAAGTTGCATAAAATTAAAAATGGAAGTTCCATCCAGAAACCACTATACCTGAACGATCTATTTGGAAATTAAATAAAAAATGAAGTTTAATAGAAAAGTAAATTGAATAAAAATGGAAGTAGAATAAAAGTAAAAAGGAAAGCTGCATAAAATTAAAAGTGAAAGTTCAATCCAGAAACCACTATACCTTAACGAGCTATTTGGAAATTAAATAAAGAAGGAAGTTTCTTAGAAAAGTAAATTGAATAAAAATGGAAGTTGAATAAAAATAAAAATGAAAGTTGCATAAAATTAAAAATGGAAGTGCAATCCAAAAACCACTATACCTTAACGATCTTTTTGAAAATTAATTAAAAAAGGAAGTTGAGTAGAAACAAAACTGGAAGTTGCAGAAATGTAAAAATGGAAGTTCATTCAAGAAACCACTATACCTCAACGATCTATTTGGAAATTAAATAAAAAAGGATGTTTAATAGAAAAGTAAATGGAATAAAAATGGAAGTTGAATAAAAATAAAAAGGAAAGTTGCATAAAATAAAAAGTTGAAGTTCAATCCAGAAACCACTATACCTTAACGATCTATTTGAAAATTAAATAAAAATGGAAGTTTAATAGAGAAGTAAATTGACTAAAAATGGAAGTAGGATAAAAATAAAAGTGAAAGTTGCATAAAATTAAAAATGGATGTTCAATCCAGAAACCACTATACCTTAACGATCTATTTGGAAATTAAATAAAAAAGGAAGTTTAATAGAAAAGTAAATTGAATAAAAATGGAAGTTGAATAAAAATAAAAATTAAAGTTGCAGAAAATTAAATATGGAAGTTCAATCCAAAAACCACTATACCTTAACGATCTACTTGGAAATTAAATAAAAAAGGAAGTTTAATAGAAAAGTGAATTGAATAAAAATCGAAGTTGAATAAAAATAAAAATGAAAGTTGTATGAAATTAAAAATGAAAGTTCAATCCAAAAACCACTATACCTTTACGATCTATTTGGAAATTAAATAAAAAAGGAAGTTGAGTAGAAAAGAAACATGAATGAAAGAGGAAGTTAAATAAAAATAAAAATGGAATTGCAGAAAATTAAAAATGGAAGTTCATTCAAGAAACCAGTATACCTTAACGATCTATTTGGAAATTAAATAAAAAAGGCTGTTTAATAGAAAAGTAAATTGAATAAAAATGGAAGTAGAATAAAAATAAAAAGGAAAGTTGCATAAAATAAAAAATGGAAGTTCATTCAAGAAACCACTATACCTTAACGATCTATTTGGAAATTAAATAAAAAAGGATGTTTAATAGAGAAGTAAATTGAATCAAAATGGAAGTAGAATAAAAATAAAAAGGAAAGTTGCATAAAATAAAAAAGGGAAGTTCAATCAAGAAACCACTATATCTTAACGATCTGTTTGCAAATTAAATAAAAAAGGAAGTTTAATAGAAAAGCAAATTGACAAAAAATGGAAGTAGAATAAAAATAAAAATGAAAGTTGCATAAAATTAAATATGGAAGTTCAATCCAGAAATGACGATACCTTAACGATCTATTTGGAAATTAAATAAAAAAAGAAGTTTAATAGAAAAGTAAATTGAATAAAAATGGAAGTTGAATAGAAATAAAACTGAAAGTTGCAGAAAATTAAATAAGGAAGTTCAATCCAGAAACCACTTTACCTTAACGATCTATTTGGAAATTAAATAAAAAAGGAAGTTTAATAGAAAAGCAAATTGAATAAAATTGGAAGTTGAATAAAAATAAAAATGAAAGTTGCATAAAATTAAAAATGGAAGTTCAATCCAAAAACCACTATACCTTAACGATCTATTTGGATATTAAATAAAAAAGGAAGTTGAATAGAAATGAAACTTGAATGAAAAAGGAAGTTAAATAAAAATAAAAATGAAAGTTGCAGAAAATTAAAAATGGAAGTTCATTCAAGAAACCACTATACCTCAACAATCTTTTTGGAAATTAAATAAAAAATGATGTTTAAAAGAAAAGTAAATTGAATAAAAATGGGAGTAGAATAAAAATAAAAAGGAAAGTTGCATAAAATAAAAGGTGGAAGTTCAATCCAGAAACCACTATACCTTAACGATCTGTGTGCAAATTAAATAAACAAGGAAGTTGAATAAAAATAAAAATGAAAGTTGCAGAAAATTAAATATGGAAGTTCAATCCAGAAACCACTATACCTTAACGTTCTATTTGGAAATTAAATAAAAAAGGAAGTGCAATAGAAAAGTAAATTGAACAAAAATGAAAGTAGAATATAAATAAAAATGAAAGTTGCATAAAATTAAAAATGGAAGTTCAATCCAGAAACCACTATACCTTAGCGATCTATTTGGAAATCAAATAAAAAAGGAAGTTTAATAGAAAAGTAAATTGAATAAAAATGGAAGTTTAATAAAAATAAAAATGAAAGTTCCAGAAAATTAAATAAGGAAGTTCAATCCAGAAACCACTTTACCTTAACGATCTATTTGGAAATTAAATAAAAAAGGAAGTTTAATAGAAAAGTAAATTAAATAAAAATGGAAGTTGAATAAAATAAAAATGAAAGTTGCATAAAATTAAAAATGGATGTTCAATCCAAAAACCACTATAACTTAACGATCTATTTGGAAATTAAATAAAAAATGAAGTTTAATAGAAAAGTAAATTGAATAAAAATGAAAGTTGAATAAAAAAAAAATTAAAAGTTGCAGAAAATTAAATATGGAAGTTCAATCCAGAAACCAATTTACCTTAGCAATCTATTTGGAAATTAAATAAAAAAGGAAGTTTAGTAGAAAAGTAAATTGAATAAAAATGGAAGTTGAATAAAAATAAAAATGAAAGTTGCATAAAATTAAAAATGGAAGTTCAATCCAAAAACCACGATACCTTAACGATCTATTTGGAAATTAAATAAAAAAGGAAGTTGAGTAGAAAAAAAACTTGAATAAAACAGGATGTTAAATAAAAATAAAAATGGAAGTTGCACAAAATTAAAAATGGAAGTTCATTCCAGAAAACACTATATCTTAACGATCTATATGGAAATTAAATAAAAAAGGAAGTTTAATATAAAATAAATTGAATAAAACTGGAAGTTGAATAAAAATAAAAATGAAAGTTGCATAAAATTAAAAATGGAAGTTCAATACAAAAACCACTATACCTTAACGATCTGTTTGGAAATTAAATAAAAAAGGAAGTTGAGTAGAAAAGAAACTTGACTAAAAAATGAAGTTAAATAAAAATAAAAATGGAAGTTGCAGAAAATTAAAAATGGAAGTTCATTCCAGAAACCACTATACCTAAACGATCTATTTGAAAATTAAATAAAAAAGGAAGTCTAATGGAAAAGTAAATTGAATAAAAATGGAAGTAGAATATAAATAAAAATGAAAGTTGCATAAAATTAAAAATGATGTTCAATCCAGAAACCACTATACCTTAGCGATCTAATTGGAAATTAAATAAAAAAGGAAGTTTAATAGGAAAGTTAATTTAATTAAAATGGAAGTAGAATAAAAATAAAAATGAAATTTGCAAAAAATTAAAAATGGAAGTTCAATCCAGAAACCGCTATACCTTAACGATCTATTTGGAAATCAAATAAAAAAGGAAGTTTAATGGAAAAGCAAATTGAATAAAAATGGAAGTTGAATAAAAATAAAAATTAATGTTTCATAAAATTAAATATGGAAGTTCAATCCAGAAACCACTCTACATTAACGATTTATTTGGAAATTAAATAAAAAAGGAAGTTTAATAGAAAAGTAAATTGAATAAAAATGGTTGTTGAATAAAAATAAAAATGAAAGTTGCATAAAATTAAAAATTGAAGTTCAGTCCAAAAACCACTATACCTTAACGATCTATTTGGAAATTAAATAAAAAAGGAAGTTTAAGAGGAAAGTAAATTGAATTAAAATGGAAGTAGAATAAATATAAAAATGAAAGTTGCATAAAACTAAAAATGGAAGTTCAATCCAGAAACCACTATACCTTAGTGATCAATTTGGAAATTAAATAAAAAAAGGAAGTTTAATAGGAAAGAAAATGGAATTAAAAAGGAAGTAGAATAAAAATAAAAATGAAAGTTGGACAAAATTAAAATTGGAAGTTCAATCCAAAAATCACTATACCTTAACGATCTATTTGGAAATTAAATACAAAAGGAAGTTTAATAGAATAGTAAATTGAATAAAAATGGAAGTTGAATACAAATAAATTGAAAGTTGCATAAAATTTAAAACGGAAGTTCAATCCAAAAACCACTATAACTTAACGATCTACTTGGAAATTAAATGAAAAAAGCAAGTTGAGTAGAAAAGAAACTTGAATAAAAAAGGAAGTTAATAAAAATAAAAATGGAAGTTGCAGAAAATTAAAATGGAAGTTCATTCCAGAAACCACTATACTTGAACGATCTATTTGGAAATTAAATAAAAAAGGAAGTTTAATAGAAAAGTAAATTGAATAAAAATGGTAGTAAAATATAAATAAAAATGAAAGTTGCATAAAATTAAAAATGTAAGTTCAATCCAAAAACCACTATACCTTAACGATCTATTTGGAAATTAAATAAAAAAGGAAGTTTAGTAGAAGAGTAAATTGAATAAAAATGAAAGTTGAATAAAAATAAAAATGAAAGTTGCATAAAATTAAAAATGGAAGTTCAATTCAAAAACCACTATACCTTAATGATCTATTTGGAAATTAAATAAAAAAGGAAGTTGAGTAGAAAAGAAACTTGAATAAAAAGGAAATTAAATAAAAATAAAAATGGAAGTTCATTCCAAAAACCACTATACCTTAACGAACTATTTGCAAATTAAATAAAAAAGGAAATTTAATAGAAAAGTAAATTGAATAAAAATGGAAGTTGAATAAAAATAAAAGTGAAAGTTGCATAAAATTAAAAATGAAAGTTCAATCCAAAAACCACTATACCTTAACGATCTATTTGGAAATTAAATAAAAAAGGAAGTTAAATAAAAATAAAAATGAAAGTTGCAGAAAATTAAAAATGGATGTTCAATCCAGGAACCAATATACCTTAACGACCTATTTGGAAATTAAATAAAAAAAGAAGTTTAATAGAAAAGTAAAAATAATAAAAATGGAAGTAGAATATAAATAAAAATGAAAGTTGCATAAAATTAAAAACGGTAGTTCAATTCAGAAACTACTATACCTTAGTTATCTATTTGGAAATTAAATAAAAAAGGAAGTTTAAGAGGAAAATAAATTGAATTAAAATGGAAGTAGAATAAAAATAAAAATGAAAGTTGCATAAAACAAAAACTGGAAGTTCAATCCAGAAACCACTACACCTTAACGATCTATTTGGAAATTAAATAAAAAAGGAAGTTTAATAGAAAAATAAGTTGAATAAATGTGGAAGTTGAATAAAAATCAAAATGAAAGTTGCAGAAAATTAAAAGTGGAAGTTCAATCCAAAAACCACTATACCTTAACGATCTATTTAGAAATTAAATAAAAATGGAAGTGGAGTAGAAAAGAAACATGAATAAAAACGAAAGTTAAATAAAAGGAAGTTTAATAGAAAAGTAAATTGTTTAAAAATGGAAGTAGAATGAAAATAAAAATGAAAGGTGCATAAAATTAAAAATGGAAGTTCAATTCAGAAACCACTATTCCTTAACGATCTACTTGGAAATTAAATAAAAAAGGAAGTTTAATAGGAAAGTAAATTGAATTAAAATGGAAGTAGAATAAAAATAAAAATGAAAGTTGCATAAAATTAAAAATGGAAGTTCAATCCAGAAATCACTATACCTTAACGATCTATTTGGAAATTAAATAAAAAAGGAAGTTTAATAGAAAAGTAAATTGAATAAAAATGGAAGTTGAATAAAAATAAAAATTAAAGTTGCAGAAAATTAAATATGGAAATTCAATCCAGAAACCACTATACCTTAACGATCTATTTGGAAATTAAATAAAAAAGGAAGTTTAATAGAAAAGTAAATTGAATAAAAATGGAGGTTGAATAAAAATAAAAATGAAAGTTGCATAAAATTAAAAATGGAAGTTCAATCCAAAAACCACTATACCTTAACGATCTATTTGGAAATTAAAAAAAAAAAAAAAGGAAGTTGAGTAGAAAAGAAACTTGAATGAAAAGGAAGTTAAATAAAAATAAAAATGGAAGTTGCAGAAAATAAAAAATGGAAGTTCATTCAAGAAACCACTATACCTTAACGATCTATTTGGAAATTAAATAAAAAAGGAAGTTTAACAGAAAAGTAAATTGAATAAAAATGGAAGTTGAATAAAAATAAAAATGAAAGTTGCATAAAATTAAAAATGAAAGTTCAATCAAAAAACCACTATACCTTAACGATCTGTTTGGAAATTAAATAAAAAAGGAAGTTGAGTAGAAAAGAAACTTGAATATAAAAGGAAGATAAATAAAAATAAAAATAGAAGTTGCAGAAAATTAAAAATGGAAGTTCATTCCAGAAACCACTGTACCTTAACGATCTATTTGGAAATTAAATAAAAAAGGAAGTTTAATAGAAAAGTAAATTGAATAAAAATGGAAGTAGAATATAAATAAAAATGAAAGTTGCATAAAATTAAAAATGGAAGTTCAATTCAGAAACCAGTATACCTTAGCGATCTATTTGGAAATTAAATAAAAATGGAAGTTTAATAGAAAAGTAAATTGAATAAAAATGGAAGTTGAATAAAAATAAAAAGGAAAGTTGCATAAAATTAAAAATGGAAGTTCAATCCAAAAACCACTATACCTTAACGATCTGTTTGGAAATTAAAAAAAAAACGGTAGTTGAGTAGAAAAGAAACTTGAATGAAAAAAGAAGTTAAATAAAAATAAAAATGGAAGTTGCAGAAAATTAAAAATGGAAGTTCATTCAAGAAACCACTATACCTTAACGATCTATTTGGAAATTAAATAAAAAAGGATGTTTAATAGAAAAGTAAATTGAATAAAAATGGAAGTAGAATGAAAATAAAAAGGAAAGTTGCATAAAATAAAAAGGGGAAGTTCAATCCAGAAACCACTATACCTTAACGATCTGTTTGCAAATCAAATAAAAAAGGAAGTTTAATAGAAAAGCAAATTGAATAAAAATGGAAGTTGAATAAAAATAAAAATGAAAGTTGCAGAAAATTAAATATGGAAGTTCAATCCAGAAACCACTATAGCTTAACGGTTTATTTGGAAATTAAATAAAAAAGGAAGTGTAATAGAAAAGTAAATTGAATAAAAATTGAAGTTGAATAAAAATAAAAATCGAAGTTGCATAAAATTAAAAATGGAAGTTCAATCCAAAAACCACTATACCTTAACGATCTATTTGGAAATTAAAAAAAAAAGGAAGTTGAGTAGAAAAGAAACTTGAATGAAAAAGGAAGTTAAATAAAAATAAAAATGGAAGTAGCAGAAAATTAAAAATGGAAGTTCATTCAAGAAACCACTATACCTTAACGATCTATTTGGAAATTAAATAAAAAAAGGATGTTTAATAGAAAAGTAAACTGTATAAAAATGGAAGTAGAATAAAAATAAGAAGGAAAGTTGTATAAAATAAAAAGGGGAAGTTCAATCCAGAAACCACTATACCTTAACGACTCGTTTGCAAATTAAATAAAAATGAAAGTTTAATAGAAAAGAAAATTGAATAAAAATGGAAGTTGAATAAAAATAAAAATGAAAGTTGCAGAAAATTAAATATGGAAGTTCAATCCAGAAACCACTATACTTTAACGATTTATTTGGAAATTAAATAAAAAAGGAAGTGTAATAGAAAAGTAAATTGAATAACAATGGAAGTTGAATAAAAAGAAAAATGAAAGTTGCATAAAATTAAAATTGGAAGTTCAATCCAAAAACCACTATACATTAACGATCTATTTGGAAATTAAATAAAAAAGGAAGTTGAGTAGAAAAGAAACTTGAATAAAAAAGGAAGTTAAATAATAATAAAAATGGAAGTTGCAGAAAATTAAAAATGGAAGTTCATCCCAGAAACCACTATACCTTAACGATCTGTTTGGAAATTAAATAAAAAAGGAAGTTTAATAGAAAAGTAAATTGAATAAAAATGGAAGTCGAATATAAATAAAAATGAAAGTTGCATAAAATTAAAAATGGAAGTTCAATCCAGAAACCACTGTACCTTAACGATCTATTTGGAAATTAAATAAAAAAAGGAAGTTTAATGGGAAAGTAAATTTAATTAAAATGGAAGTAGAATAAAAATAAAAATGAAGGTTGCATAAAATTAAAAAAGGTAGTTCAATCCAGAAATCGCTATACCTTAACCATCTATTTGAAAATTAAATAAAAAAGGAAGTTTAATAGAAAAGTAAATGGAATAAAAATGGAAGTTGAATAAAAATAAAAATGAAAGTTGAAGAAAATTGAATAAGGAAGTTCAATCCAGAAACCACTTTACCTTAACGATCTATTTGGAAATTAAATAAAAAAGGATGTTTAATAGAAAAGTAAATTGAATAAAAATGGAAGTTGAATAAAATAAAAATGAAAGTTGCATAAAATTAAATATGGAAGTTCAATCCAAAAACCACTATACCTTAACGATCTATTTGGAAATTAAACAAAAAAAGGAAGTTGAGTACAAAAGAAACTTGAATAGAAAAGGAAGTTAAGTAAAAATAAAATTGAAAGTTGCAGAAAATTAAAAATGGAAGTTTATTCAAGAAACCACTATACCTTGACGATCTATTTAGAAATTAAATAAAAAAGGAAGTTTAATAGATACGTAAATTGAACAAAAATGGTAGTAGAATAAAAATAAAAATGAAAGTTGCATAAAATTAAAAGTGGAAGTTCAATCCAGAAACCACCATACCGGAACGATCTATTTGGAAATTAAATAAAAAATGAAGTTTAATAGAAAAGTAAATTGAATAAAAATGGAAGTTGAATAAAAATAAAAATGAAAGTTGCATAAAATTAAAAATGGAAGTTCAATCCAAAAACCACTATACCTTAACGATCTATTTGGAAATTAAATAAAAAAGGAAGTTGAGTAGAAATAAAACAGGAAGTTGCAGAAATGTAAAAATGGAAGTTCATTCAAGAAACCACTATACCTCAACGATCTATTTGGAAATTAAATAAAAAAGGATGTTTAATAGAAAAGTAAATTGAATAAAAATGGAAGTTGAATAAAAATAAAAAGGAAAGTTGCATAAAATTAAAAGTGGAAGTTCAATCCAGAAACCACTATACCTTAACGATCTATTTGGAAATTAAATAAAAAAGGAAGTTTCATAGAAAAGTAAATTGAATAAAAATGGAACTTGAATAAAAATAAAAATGAAAGTTGCATAAAATTAAAAATGGAAGTTCAATCCAAAAACCACTATACCTTAACGATCTATTTGGAAATTAAATAAAAAAGGAAGTTGAGTAGAAACAAAAATGGAAGTTGCAGAAATGTAAAAATGGAAGTTCATTCAAGAAACCACTATACCTCAACGATCTATTTGAAAATTAAATAAAAAAGGATGTTTAATAGAAAAGTAAATTGAATAAAAATGGAAGTTGAATAAAAATAAAAAGGGAAGTTGCATAAAATAAAAAGTTGAAGTTCAATCCAGAAACCACTATACCTTAACGATCTATTTGAAAATTAAATAAAAATGGAAGTTTAATAGAGAAGTAAATTGACTAAAAATGGAAGTAGGATAAAAATAAAAGTGAAAGTTGCATAAAATTAAAAATGGATGTTCAATCCAGAAACCACTATACCTTAACGATCTATTTGGAAATTAAATAAAAAAGGAAGTTTAATAGCAAAGTAAATTGAATAAAAATAAAAATTAAAGTTGCAGAAAATTAAATATGGAAGTTCAATCCAAAAACCACTATACCTTAACGATCTATTTGGAAATTAAATAAAAAATGAAGTTTAATAGAAAAGTAAATTGAATAAAAATGAAAGTTGAATAAAAAAAAATTGAAAGTTGCAGAAAATTAAATATGGAAGTTCAATCCAGAAACCAATTTACCTTAGCGATCTATTTGGAAATTAAATAAAAAAGGAAGTTTAATAGAAAAGTAAATTGAATAAAAATGGAAGTTGAATAAAAATAAAAATGAAAGTTGCATAAAATAAAAAATGGAAGTTCAATCCAAAAACCACTATACCTTAACGATCTTTATGCAAATTAAATAAAAAAGGAAGTTGAGTAGAAAAGATACTTGAATAAAAAAGGAAGTTAAATAAAAATAAAAATGGAAGTTGCAAAAAATTAAAAATGGAAGTTCATTCCAGATATAGCGATCCCGAATTTACCCTTGTTGTACAGTGATCCGGACATGTGTCCGTGGAGGTTGGTAGTTGATTATTATCTTGTTTACATCCTTTTTACTTTGTAGTTGAGTTATGGGATGTGTTGGGCAGGTTTGTTACAGGTTGGTTGTAACGCCCTCAAAATAATAACATTAAACCCATCAAATAAGACATGCATTGACATATGAACTAGCCACGTTCTTTATTTCATTAGAGTCTCATTACATAAGTATTACATGTTAACATCAAAACAAAATGCCCTACGGGCTTACAGCTTTCCAAGTTAACACTTGGTTACAACAAAAGAGTACTAACTCGTTTACACATTAAGCCCTTGGCTTGAAGTTACATGTAATACATCAAAAGTAAAACGACAAAAGTATGTCCGCCTCTCGCCTCCCAAGCTATGTCCTTGGAGGTGGCATGCTACCTGTACCTGAAAATGATATTCCCATATAGGGTGAGCCACAGCCCAGTAGAAATACACTAAACCAACCATGGACAATGACTAAAATATTAGCAATTGATAGATGGCTAACACTGATACATTTACATAAATCACATATTTATGTCATCCGACTTATGAGTCCAAGTTACTTTACATTTTCCCTGTTTCAACAGATAAGCATGTCAGCTCTATCATCATTTCAACAGATAAGTATAAAAACTATATCCCACATTTACAGATAAGCATATAAGCTGTATCCACATTCTCAACAGATATGTATAACAACAATATCCCACATTCAGATAAGCATAAAAGCTATATCCACATTTCACAAAGATAAGCATATGAGCTCTATCTTCACTTCTTTAGACAAGCATATGAGCTGTATCTACGGAGTTCATCCCCTATCTTCTCCCAATACTATCCGGTTTAGAGGTACATCCCCTATCTTCCCCTAAACCGCGGAGTACATCCCCCATCTCCTCCTCTACACATAACGTATACAAACACATTGGATCTATATACAATCACCCAATACATACAGTTAATGTATTCTATCATCCGTCAAATTCCAGGACACATTTCATTGATTAGTTTTCGTTTGCCTAATCATCATGCATTGTCTACAACAATCATGACTATCCTCCACCGATAGCCCAAAGCAGTTATTTCTAAACAGAAAATAAATGCACAATGGATATTAAATCAACATTTCATTTCGGTGAGTGATGAATAATTCAACTACACCCTTTAACCCCATACATTCCCAATCTCAACATTTCCATTTCATAACTTCACTTCTCACGATTAATTAACTCAATTAATCAAACAATGTAATTAGGTCACTTACCATGATTTACATTTCAACCCTTAAGGTCCCATTTTCAACAATGATTCAACATTTATACCATTTCTCCATGCCAAACATGCATCTAGGTT
Source organism: Camellia sinensis (assembly GCF_055761805.1). Lineage (NCBI taxonomy): Eukaryota > Viridiplantae > Streptophyta > Magnoliopsida > Ericales > Theaceae > Camellia > Camellia sinensis. Next base: position 40,099,952 of record NW_028128987.1, on the reverse strand, counting down.
TATTACGAATAAAACCCCAACTTTTGTAAAATTACACAAAAGCCCCAAACTTTCACAAAATTACCCAACCAACCCCAACATCTCAAAATACTAAAATTTAAAGACAAAATCCATAGAGAGGAGTAGGGTATCCCTACCTCAAATTCGGAGCTCCAAGGGAGAAGATGACCAAACCTAACGTGCTCCAAATCTCGAAATTTTCAGATTAAAATGTAGCCCTCGACGGTCAACAACCTTTTTGTAAAGGCCAAAGGTGAGCAAATCACTCCTACTAGATCAAAACCTAGAGAGAAGGTAGAGTCTAGAGTGAGAGGCTCAACAATGGTGATTTTGGAAAAGTAGGAGAGAGAAGAGAAAGTGAAAAAGTGATTTGAAAAGTCACAACTTCGAAACTTAAACCCAGTCTTCCGCTCGAGCGTAAAACACCCCGCTCGAGCGTCACTCACAGACTTCCGCTCGAGCGTCCAAGCTCCCGCTCGAGCGCCGAATGCACTCTCCCAGCACTTTTACAGAGCTAGGTCTCCGCTCGAGCTTCCAACTCCCCGCTCGAGCGGCACTCACACAACCCCGCTCGAGCGGCCAACTCCACGCTCGAGCGTACAACACTGCACAGGAAATACTGGATGGATGTATTCCCCGCTCGAGCGCCCAAACCCCCGCTCGAGCGGACAGGCCAAAATCTGGGCAACTTGTTTCGGTTTCTAAACTCAACCCACCTGTAAACAAACCCGCCCAACACATCCTACAACTTAAATACAAAGTAAAAAGGACGTAAACAAAATAATAATCAACTACCAACATCCACGGACACATGTCCGGATCACTGTACAACAAGGGTAAACCCGGGATCGCTATATTGGTTGAGTTTAGAAACCAAAACTAGTTGCCCAGATTTTGACCTGTCCGCTCGAGCGGGAATTGCACCCATCTAGTATTTCCTGTGCAGTGTTGGACGCTCGAGCGTGGGATTGGCCGCTCGAGCGGGGTTGTGTGAGTGCCGCTCGAGCGGGGAGTTGGAAGCTCAAGCGGAGACCTGGTTCTGTAAAAGTTCTGGGAGTGTGCATCCGCCGCTCGAGCGAGATGGTTGACGCTCGAGCGGGATTCTGTGAGTGACGCTCGAGCGGGGTGTTTGACGCTCGAGCGGGGTGACTGAGTTTAAGTTCCGTGTTTTGACTTTTCAAATCACTTTTTCACTTTCTCTTCTCTCTCCTACTTTTCCAAAAACGCCATTGTTGAGCCTCTCACTCTAGAACTCTACCTTCTCTCTAGGTTTTGATCCAGTAGGAGTGATTTGCTCATCTTTGGCCTTTACAAAAAGGTTGTTGATCGTCGAGGGCTACATTTTAATCTGAAAATTTCGGGTTTTGGAGCACGTTGGGTTTTGTCATCTTCTCTCTTGGGACTCCGAATTTGAGGTAGGGATGTCCTACTCCTCTCTATGGATTTTGTCTTTGAATTTTGGTATTTTGAGCTGTTGGGGTTGGTTTGGTAATTTTGTGAAAGTTTGGGGCTTTTGTGTTATTTTACAAAAGTTAGGGTTTTATTTATAATAAATCTAGATGCATGTTTGGCATAGAGAAATGGGATTAACGTTGAATCATTGATGAAAATGGGACCTAAGGGTCGTAATGTTAATTATGGAAATGACCTAATTACATTGTTTGATTAATTGGGATAATTAATTGTGAGAAATGAGGAAATGAATTGAAGTTGTTGAGATTGGGAATGTATGGGGTTAAAGGGTGTAGTTAAATTAATTATCACTCACCGAAATGAAATGTTGATTGAATATCCATTGTGCATTTATTTTCTGTTTAGAGATAACTGCTTTGGGCTATCGGTGGAGGATAGTCGTGATTGTTGTAGACAATGCATGATGATTAGGCAAACGGAAACTAATCAATAGAATGTGTCATGGAATTTGACGGTTGATAGAATACATTAACTGTATGTATTGGGTGATTGTATATAGAACCAATGTGTTTGTATACGTTATGTGTAGAGGAGGAGATGGGGGATGTACTCCGCGGTTTAGGGGAAGATGTGTGATGTACCTCTAAATCGGATAGTGTTGGGAGGAGATAGGGGATGAACTCCGTAGATACAGCTCATATGCTTGTCTAGAGAAGTGAAGATAGAGCTAATATGCTTATCTTTGTGAAGTGTGGATATAGCTTATATGCTTATCTGTGAATGTGGGATATTGTTGTTATACATATCTGTTGAGAATGGGGATATAGCTTATATGCTTATCTGTGAATGTGGGATATAGTTTTATACATATCTGTTGAGATGATGATAGAGCTAATATGCTCATCTGTTAAAAAGGGAAAATGAAAAGTAACTTGGACTTATAAGTCGTATGACATAAAATGTGATTTATATGGATGTATCAGTGTTGACCATCTATCAATTGCTAATCTTTTAGTCATTGTTCATGGTTGGTTTAGTGTATTTCTACTGGGCTGTGGCTCACCCTATATGGGAACATCATTTTCAGGTACAGGTAGCATGCCACCTCCAAGGACATAGCTTGGGAGGCTAGATGCAAGCTGATTTTTGCTGTTTAGTTTCTTTTGATGTATCACATGTATATTCAAGCCAAGGGCTTAATGTGTAGATGAGTTAGCATCCTTTTGTTGTAACCAAGTGTTAACTTGGAAAGCTGTAAGCCCATAGGGCATTTTGCTTTTGTTGTTAACATGTAATACTATTGTAACGAAACTCTGATTAATAGAAGAATGTGGTTATTTTGCATGTCAAGGAATGTCTCAATTGAGGGTTTAATGTTATTATTTTGAGGGTGTTACAACTTGGTATCAGAGCGTACCGAGTTCGAATACTTTGGGCACGTGGGAAGTGATTAGTATCACAATGGGTCTGTCTCGCTTGATAGAGACTTAGTGTAGTGTCATATGCTATGTGCTTAATTGATAACATGCTTATGTGACTATGTGGGTATGGGATTTAGTTTCTAGGATGTTGATTGGATCCTTGGGTTGCTGGGAGTCTTGTTGGAAAAGCACTTGATTAATGCTGTTTCTAACCGGAACTCTAGTGACGCCTCGGGACTATCATTATCCGGAAACGAAATTCGTAAGTGCTTATGTGTTTATGTGCTTACGTGGAGTGAATTACAGTTGTCCATGCACTAGGACGTGAGTGTTTAGTTTCGGCACATTTGTGAATGTGCTAACGTTCTGTATTACCTTTATTAGGATGTCAGGACGAGGAAGAGGTGCTAGGCGTGGTAGGCCTGCGAGGCAGGAAGTACCATTACCGGAGGAGGTTCCGGCAGTGCAGGAGGGAGTTGGCCAGGCCAATGTGGCCGAGCCAGCGGGTCAACAGGCTATGGGTGCCTTGGCCAGAGAGATAGCAGGAGCTTTGGGTATTCTTAGAGCTGGGAATTAGGCAGCTGAGGCAGGGCCTTCCTTTTTGAAGAGGGAGTTTTTCTGGTCTAATCCGGATGAGTTTATCGGGGATCCGAAGGAGCCACTGAAGGCAGATGAGTGGCTAGAGCAAATGAGTAAGACGTTCGAGATGCTTGGCATCGAGGACGGAGCACTGAAAGTGACCTTGGCATCCTTCCAGCTGAAGGGAGATGCGGGTCAATGGTGGAAGTACGAGAAGGCTCGTGTTGGGGGTACATGGGAGGCGTTTGTGAATGCTTTTGAGGAGAGGTTTTTGTCTGCAGCAGCTAGGGAGAAGCTGAGGGATCAGTTTAGCCGGCTTAAACAGCAGGGCTTGTCAGTGGCCGAGTTTGAGGTTACTTTTACCAGTCTGTCCAGGTTTGCACCTGAACTGGTGGTGTATGAGGAACGCCGTTGCTATGAGTTTGAGAGGAAGTTGAGGCGGGGCCTCAAGTTGAGAGTTGGTGGGTCTTACATCCGAGAGTATAGACACCTGGTAGATGCTGCTGCTCATATGGAGATTATGATGCAGGAAGAGGAGGAAGAACAGAAGGGCTCCAAGAGGAGCCAGGATGGTCAGGGTGATGGCAGGAGGCAGAGGGGTTATAACCCTCAGCAGCCTCAGGGTGCAGTTTCTAGATCGACCTTTCCAGTGCCGAGTGCAGGCTCGGGGAGAGGCAATCAGGGGGAGTTTGCTTGTTTCAAGTGTGGCCAGCTGGGTCACAAGGTTTCAGTTTGCCCGCAGAAGGGTGGGGGTCAGAGAGCTGCTCCTTCTTCAGCTAGACCGCAGAGTCAGAGTTTGGGCAGGGGGCAACCCTTGTCTTGTTATCAGTGTGGACAGCCTGGGCACCTGAAGAGGTTTTGCCCCCAGTTGAGTGCCACTTCGGGAGCGTCTGGTTCCAGGCAGACGCAGAGTTTTCAGCCAGCTCAGTCTGTGCAGGCCTCGAGGGCCAACCAGGGGGCTTCGTCATCCCAGTCAGTACAGCAGTCGTATGCTCCTAGAGGTGAGCAGGGGGATCAGGGGCCCACAGGACGCGTGTATGCTGTTACCGCGCAGGATTTGGTACCGGCTCCGTCGGTAGTGAGAGGTACTTTTCTGTTTTGCAACTCAGTTGCTAGTGTGTTGATTGACACGGGTGCATCTCATTCTTTTGTATCTGCTGCATTTGCATCTGTTTTGGAATTGGAGTTAGCACAGTTAGCATCTCCTATTTGTGTGGTATCGCCTTTGGGTGGTGAGTTGATCTTGAAACAAGGTGTTAGAGGTTGTGATATAGAGGTCGCCGACCATAGGCTTCCTTTTCTGTTTGTTGTCATGCCCATGAAGGGTTTTGATGTTATTTTGGGTATGGACTGGCTATCGTCATACCGGGCTGTTATCGATTGCTACCGCCAGAGGGTCACGTTATGTACCTTGAGCGGGGAGTGGTTCCATTTCTTGGGAGACCGGGTTGGTTGTGTTTTGCCACCGGGGTATGATTCGCGAGGGCGAAGTGAGCTTAGTGGTCTACTTGCTAGCTTTGAGAGTGGTGAGTGTGATGAAACCCAGGTTGTTTTGCCGAGGGTAGTTTGTGAGTACTCGGACGTCTTTCCCAAGGATCTCGTTAGTTTTCCACCTCATAGGGAGATCGAGTTCTCCATTGATTTAGTGCCCGGCACGGCGCCGATTTCTATGGCACCTTACCGTTTTGCTCCAGCAGAGTTGGTTGAGTTGAAAGTTCAGCTCCAGGAATTGCTAGATAAGGGTTTTGTTCGCCCTAGTGTTTCGCCGTGGGGAGCACCGGCCCTCTTTGCTAAGAAGAAAGATGGTGCCTTGAGATTGTGTATTGACTATTGGAAGTTGAATCGGGCTACGGTTAAGAATAAGTACCCTATGCCCCGTATAGATGATTTGTTTGACCAGTTGAAGGGTTCCCGTTGCTTCTCTAAGATAGACTTGAGATCGGGTTACCACCAGTTGAGGGTCAGGGAGGAGGATATTCCTAAGACGGCATTCCGTACGCGGTATGGTCGTTATGAGTTTCTGGTGATGCCATTTGGGCTTACCAATGCACCGGCAGTCTTTATGGACTTGATGAACCGGATCTTCCGGGAATTCTTGGATCGATTCGTAGTCGTTTTTGTGGATGACATTCTTATCTATTCACCTTTGGAGGAGGAGCACGAGGAACACTTGAGAGTGGTGCTTGAGTTGCTTAGAGCCCATAGGCTGTATGCCAAGTTTGGGAAATGTGAGTTCTAGCTAGGAGAAGTCAAATTCCTAGGCCACGTGGTATCCAGGAAAGGGGTGTCTGTTGATACATCTAAGGTAGAGGCAGTGCAGGATTGGGCATAGCCTAAGAGTGTGTTTGAGATCCGTAGTTTTCTGGGATTGGCTGGGTATTACCGCCGATTTGCGAAAGATTTCTCCAGGTTAGCGTCACCGTTGACTAGACTGACTCGGAAGGGAGTCAAGTTTGTGTGGAGTGAGACTTGTGAAAAGTCGTTCCAAGAGCTGAAAGTTAGATTGACTACCGCTCTGATTCTGATTATTCCGGAGAGAGGGTTGGGTTATGCGGTTTATTGTGATGCCTCACGAGAGGGTTTGGGTTGTGTGTTGATGCAAGAGGGGAAAGTGGTAGCTTATGGCTCACGTCAGTTGAAAATACACGAGAAGAATTACCCTACACACGACCTAGAGTTAGCGGCTGTGATATTTGCCTTGAAAATCTGGAGGCACTACCTTTATGGTGAGAAGTTCGGGGTGTTCTCGGACCACAAGAGTTTGAAGTATCTGTTTACACAGAGAGACTTGAATTTGAGACAGAGGAGATGGATGGAGTTCATTGAGGACTATGATTTTGAGTTACACTATCACCCGGGAAAGGCCAATGTTGTGGCCGATGCCCTTAGTAGGAAATCCATTAGCGATGTAGCTTGTATAGCCATCCGCGAATGGGAGATGTTGGGAGCACTTGGCGAGTTTGATTTGCTACTGGGCGAATCTGTTGAGGCTGCGGCCTTGTTTTCAGTTGTTGTACAGCCTACACTGGTGACTAGAGTGTTAGAGGCAAAGAGGTGACCTTGAGGTAGAGTCCTTCCGAGAGAAAATCTCCAGTAGGAAAGTTGAGAAGGGTTTGACGGTGTATCCCAACCTGAGTGTGAGATACCGAGACTGTTGGTTTGTGCCGGAGTCTTGCCGAGAGGAAGTACTCCGAGAGTTTCACCATTCGCGTCTTGCGGTGCATCCGGGAGGCACTAAGATGTATCGGGATTTGGGTCGCCAGTTTTGGTGGCGGGGTATGAAGAGAGATGTGTATCCCGACCTGAGTGTGAGATACCTTAACGATCTATTTGGAAATTAAATAAAAAAGGAAGTTTAACAGAAAAGTAAATTGAATAAAAATGGAAGTAAAATATAAATAAAAATGAAAGTTGCATAAAATTAAAAATGGAAGTTCAATTCAGAAACCAGTATACCTTAGCGATCTATTTGGAAATTAAATAAAAAAGGAAGTATAATAGAAAAGTAAATTGAATAAAAATGGAAGTTGAATAAAAATAAAAATGAAAGTTGCAGAAAATTAAATAAGGAAGTTCAATCAAAAAACCACTTTACCTTAACGATCTATTTGGAAATTAAATAAAAAAGGAAGTTTAATAGAAAAGTAAATTGAATAAAAATGGAAGTTGAAGAAAATAAAAATGAAAGTTGCATAAAATTAAAAATGGAAGTTCATTCCAGAAACCACTATACCTTAACGATCTATTTGGAAATTAAATAAAAAAGGAAGTTTAATGGAAAAGTAAATTGAATAAAAATGGAAGTAGAATATAAATAAAAATGGAAGTTGCAGAAAATTAAAAATGGAAGTTCATTCAAGAAACCACTATACCTTAACGATCTATTTGGAAATTAAATATAAAAGGATGTTTAATAGAAAAGTAAATTGAATAAAAATGGAAGTAGAATAAAAATAAAAAGGAAAGTTGCATAAAATAAAAAGGGGAAGTTCAATCCAGAAACCACTATACCTTAACGATCTGTTTGCAAATTAAATAAAAAAGGAAGTTTAATAGAAAAGCAAATTGAATAAAAATGGAAGTTGAATAAAAATAAAAATGAAAGTTGCAGAAAATTAAATATGGAAGTTCAATCCAGAAACCACTTAGCTTAATGATCTATTTGGAAATTAAATAAAAAAGGAAGTGTAATAGAAAAGTAAATTGAATAAAAATTGAAGTTGAATAAAAATAAAAATCAAAGTTGCATAAAATTAAAAATGGAAATTCAATCCAAAAACCACTATACCTTAACGATCTATTTGGAAATTAAAAAAAAAAAAGGAAGTTGAGTAGAAAAGAAACTTGAATGAAAAAGGAAGTTAAATAAAAATAAAAATGGAAGTTGCAGAAAATTAAAAATGGAAGTTCACTCAAAAAACCACTATACCTTAACGATCTATTTGGAAATTAAATAAAAAAGGATGTTTAATAGAAAAATAAATTGTATAAAAATGGAAGTAGAATAAAAATAAAAAGGAAAATTGCATAAAATAAAAAGGGGAAGTTCAATCCAAAAACCACTATACCTTAACGATCTGTTTGCAAATTAAATAAAAATGAAAGTTTAACAGAAAAGCAAATTGAATAAAAATGGAAGTTGAATAAAAATAAAAATGAAAGTTGCAGAAAATTAAATATGGAAGTTCAATCCAGAAACCACTATACCTTAACGATCTATTTGGAAATTAAATAAAAAAAGAAGTGTAATAGAAAAGTAAATTGAATAACAATGGAAATTGAATAAAAATATAAATGAAAGTTGCATAAAATTAAAATTGGAAGTTCAATCCAAAAACCACTATACATTAACGATCTATTTGGAAATTAAATAAAAAAGGAAGTTGGGTAGAAAAGAAACTTGAATAAAAAAGGAAGTTAAATAAAAATAAAAATGGAAGTTGCAGAAAATTAAAAATGGAAGTTCATTCCAGAAACCACTATACCTTAACGATCTGTTTGGAAATTAAATAAAAAAGAAAGTTTAACAGAAAAGTAAATTGAATAAAAATGGAAGTAGAATATAAATAAAAAAGAAAGTTGCATAAAATTAAAAATGGAAGTTCAATCCAGAAACCACTATACCTTAACGATCTATTTGGAAATTAAATAAAAAAGGAAGTTTAATAGGAAAGTAAATTTAATTAAAATGGAAGTAGAATAAAAATAAAAATGAAGGTTGCATAAAATTAAAAAAGGAAGTTCAATCCAGAAATCACTATACCTTAACGATCTATTTGGAAATTAAATAAAAAAGGAAGTTTAATAGAAAAGTAAATTGCATGAAAACGGAAGTTGAATAAAAATAAAAATGAAAGTTGCAGAAAATTGAATAAGGAAGTTCAATCCAGAAACCACTTTACCTTAACGATCTATTTTGAAATTAAATAAAAAAGGATGTTTAATAGAAAAGTAAATTGAATAAAAATGGAAGTTGAATAAAATAAAAATGAAAGTTACATAAAATTAAAAATGGAAGTTCAATCCAAAAACCACTATACCTTAACGATCTATTTGGAAATTAAATAAAAAAAGGAAGTTGAGTACAAAAGAAACTTGAATAGAAAAGGAAGTTAAGTAAAAATAAAATTGAAAGTTGCAGAAAATTAAAAATGGAAGTTCATTCAAGAAACCACTATACCTTGACGATCTATTTAGAAATTAAATAAAAAAGGAAGTTTAATAGAAACGTAAATTGAACAAAAATGGAAGTAGAATAAAAATAAAAATGAAAGTTGCATAAAATTAAAAGTGGAAGTTCAATCCAGAAACCACCATACTTGAACGATCTATTTGGAAATTAAATAAAAAATGAAGTTTAATAGAAAAGTAAATTGAATAAAAAGGGAAGTAGAATAAAAATAAAAAGGAAAGTTGCATAAAATTAAAAATGGAAGTTCAATCCAGAAACCGCTATACCTTAACGATCTATTTGGAAATTAAATAAAAAAGGAAGTTTCATAGAAAAGTAAATTGAATAAAAATGGAAGTTGAATAAAAATAAAAATGAAAGTTGCATAAAATTAAAAATGGAAGTTCAATCCAAAAACCACTATACCTTAACGATCTATTTTGAAATTAAATAAAAAAGGAAGTTGTGTAGAAATAAAACTGAAAGTTGCAGAAATGTAAAAATGGGAGTTCATTCGAGAAACCACTATACCTCAACGATCTATTTGGAAATTAAATAAAAAAGGATGTTTAATAGAAAAGTAAATTGAATAAAAATGGAAGTAAAATAAAAATAAAAAGGAAAGTTGCATAAAATAAAAAGTTGAAGTTCAATCCAGAAACCACTATACCTTAACGATCTATTTGAAAACTAAATAAAAAAGGAAGTGTAATAGAAAAGTAAATTGACTAAAACTGGAAGTAGAATAAAAATAAAAATGAAAGTTCCATAAAATTCAAAATGGATGTTCAATCCAGAAACCACTTTACCTTAACGATATATTTGGAAATTAAATAAAAAAGGAAGTTTAATAGAAAAGTAAATTGAATAAAAATGGAAGTTGAATAAAAATAAAAATTAAAGTTGCCGAAAATTAAATATGGAAGTTCAATCCAAAAACCACTATACCTTAACGATCTACTTGGAAATTAAATAAAAAAGGAAGTTTAATAGAAAAGTAAATTGAATAAAAATGGAAGTTGAATAAAAATGAAAATGAAAGTTGCAGAAAATTAAAGATGGAAGTTCATCCAAAAACCACTATACCTTTACGATCTATTTGGAAATTAAATCAAAAAGGAAGTTGAGTAGAAAAGAAACATGAATGAAAAAGGAAGTTAAATAAAAATAAAAATGGAAGTTGCAGAAAATTAAAAATGGAAGTTCATTCAAGAAACCACTATACCTTAACGATCTATTTGGAAATTAAATAAAAAAGGATGATTAATAGAAAAGTAAATTGAATAAAAATGGTAGTAGAATATAAATAAAAATGAAAGTTGCATAAAATTAAAAATGGAAGTTCAATCCAGAAACCACTATACCTTTTCGATCTATTTGGAAATTAAATAAAAAAGGAAGTTTAATAGGAAAGTAAATTAAATTAAAATGGAAGTTGAATAAAAATAAAAATGAAAGTTGCATAAAATTAAAAATGGAAGTTCAATTCAAAAACCACTATACCTTAACGATCTATTTGAAAATTAAATAAAAAAAGAAGTTGAGTAGAAAAGAAACTTGAATAAAAAAGGAAATTAAATCAAAATAAAAATGGAAGTTGCAGAAAATTAAAAATGGAAGTTCATTCCAAAAACGACTATACCTTAACGATCTATTTGGAAATTAAATAAAAAAGGAAGTTTAATAGAAAAGTAAATTGAATCAAAATGGAAGTTGAATAAAAATAAAAGTGAAAGTTGCATAAAATTAAAAATGAAAGTTCAATCCAAAAACCACTATACCTTTACGACCTATTTGGAAATTAAATAAAAAAGGAAGTTGAGTAGAAAAGAAACTTGAATAAAAAAGGAAGTTAAATAAAAATAAAAATGGAAGTTGCAGAAAATTAAAAATGGAAGTTCATTCCAAAAACCACTATACCTTCACGATCTATTTGGAAATTAAATAAAAAAGGAAGTTTAATAGAAAAGTAAATTGAATAAAAACGGAAGTAGAATATAAATAAAAATGAAAGTTGCATAAAATTAAAAATGGAAGTTCAATCCAGAAACTACTATACCTTAGTGATCTATTTGGAAATTAAATAAAAAGGGAAGTTTATGTAACGCCCTCAAAATCAACCCATTATATATATATATCATTGACATGCATTATTCAAAGAAAACAATTTATTAAACCATTCATCAGAGTATTACTAAACAAAAGCATTACATGTAACATCGAATAAAATGCCCTACAGGCTTACATCTTTCCAAGCCAATCACTTGGATACAAAAATATGAGTTCTAACTCAATACAAGAAAAGCCCTAGGCTTGAATGTTTACATGTACTAATAAATAAAGACAATTATCTAATGAAAGTCTTCTTCCAAAACCAGAAACCAAACCCTCACAAGCTAAGTCCCTGGAGGTAACTTATCACCTGTACCTGAAAATGATGTTCCCATAAAGGGTGAGCCACAGCCCAGTAGAAATATACTAAACCAAACATAAGCATTGAATAAAGCAATAGTATTCGATAATTGGTTAACCAAGAGAATCAGCTATATCTTTATACAGTTTTATGACATTAATGTCTATGACACATTTTACGTTCCAATATATTAATTCAATATGGCTCAGAACCTGGCCAAACATACAACAGTGTACTCTATATATCAAATTCACATTCTTCCATTATCAACAGACAAATGAGACTCAGGCTCAAACCAAAACACTTCATACTTCCAATTTGATACACATTTTAGTGCTGTATCAACAAAACACTTCAATATAAATAAGCACACATAAAAGTGATGCTAATGGAGTCCATCCCCTATCTCCTTCCAAACAAAATCCGGTTTAGAGGTCCATCCCCTATCTTCCCCTAAACCGTGGAGTACATTCCCTATCTCCTCCCACACAATATGCAAATGCAATGCTCAATCAATACACGTATTTTCAGTATTAATTCAATAGTCAAAATTAATGACTTAACCAATGTGATTAGTTTCAGTTATTCCCAATCCACATGCAATGTCTACAATAATCACGACTATCCTCCACCGATAGCCCAAAACAGTTATTTCTAGACTGGAAATAAATATATCAACAATTCAATAGGTGAGTGATTTAAATTTTCCAACTACACCATTTAATCAATGAATTCATCAATTTCATGAATTTAACCAAATTCCCCAATTCCCTTAAATTAATTATACAAATTAATTAATTAACACAACTAGGGTTTTTCCCAAAATTATCTAAGTAACCCCAACATATTAAAATACCAAAACTTAGAACAAAGCTTATAAAATGGAGTAGGAAATCCCTACCTTGAAGCAAAGAACTTGAATGGAGAAGATGACGAAAACCAAAGTGCTCCAAACCCAAGATTGTTCAGATTAAATGGAAGCCCTCGACTCACTCTATCTTTTTAACAAAGGACTTAGGGTAGAAATACACTCTAAGTAGATCAAACCTAAGAGAGAAGGTGTGTAGGGTGAGAGAGAAGACAGTTCTAGGGTTTTAGAATCAAAAAGGAGATGAAAAATGATCCAGAAAGTCGTTTTCTCGGATTTTTATACCAGTCGCCCGCTCGAGCGTGGAAACCCCAGCTCGAGCGCCACTCACAGACTCCCGCTCGAGCGGCCAAACTCCCGCTCGAGCGGCGAATGCACACTCCCAGAAGTTTTTGCAGACAGGTCCCCGCTCGAGCGCCCAAATCCCCGCTCGAGCGCCCAAATCCCCGCTCGAGCGTCACTCACGACTTCCCGCTCGAGCGTCCAATCCTATGCTCGAGCGGCCAACACAACACAGGACATACTGGATGGGTGTATTCCCCGCTCGAGTGTCCAAGCCCCCGCTCGAGCGGACAAGCCAAAATCTGGGTAACTAGACTTGGTTCCTAAGCTCAACCAACCTGGTCCAAATCTTCCCAACACAACCCAAGACTCAAAATACAAAGAGATTAAAGGACAACAACAACCAATAAATAATGATAGGATCCACGGAACCTAAGTCCGGATACAATAATCTAAAAAGAAAAGACCGGGGTCGCTATAGTTTAAGAGGAAAGTAAATTTAATTAAAATGGAAGTAGAATAAAAATAAAAATGAAAGTCGCATAAAACTAAAATTGGAAGTTCAATCCAGAAACCGCTATACCTTAACGATCTATTTGGAAATTAAATAAAAAAGGAAGTTTAATAGAAAAGTAAATTGAATAAATATGGAAGTTGAATAAAAATAAAAATGAAAGTTGCAGAAAATTAAAAGTGGAAGTTCAATCCAAAAACCACGATACCTCAACGATCTATTTGCAAATTAAATAAAAAAAGAAGTTGAGTAAAAAAGAAACTTGAATAAAAATGGAAGTTAAATAAAAACAAAAATAAAAATAAAAGTTGCATAAAATTAAAATTGAAAGTTCAATCCAGAAACCACTATACCTTAACGATGTATTTGGAAATTAAATAAAAAATGAGGTTTAATAGAAAAGTAAATTGATTAAAAATGGAAGTAGAATAAAAATAAAAATGACAGTTGCATAAAATTAAAAATGGAAGTTCAATCCAGAAACCACTATACCTTAACGATCTGCTTGGAAAATGAATAAAAAAGGAAGTTTAATAGGAAAGTAAATTGAATTAAAATGGCAGTAGAATAAAAATAAAAATGAAAGTTGCATAAAATTAAAAATGGAAGTTCAATCCAGAAACCACTATACCTTAACGATCTATTTGGAAATTAAATAAAAAGGGAAGTTTAATAGAAAAGTAAATTGAATAAAAATGGAAGTTGACTAAAAATAAAAATTAAAGTTGCAGAAAATTAAATATGGAAGTTCAATCCAAAAACCACTTTACCTTAACGATCTATTTGGAAATTAAATAAAAAAGGGAGTTAAATAGAAAAGTAAATTGAATAAAAATGGAAGTTGAATAAAAATAAAAATGAAAGTTGCATAAAATTAAAAATGGAAGTTCAATCCAAAAACCACTATACCTTAACGATCTATTTGGAAATTAAAAAAAAAAAAAAAGAAGTTGAGTAGAAAAGAAACTTGAATGAAAAAGGAAGTTAAAAAAAATAAAAATGGAAGTTGCAGAAAATTAAAAATGGAAGTTCATTCAAGAAACCAATATACCGTAACGATCTATTAGGAAATTAAATAAAAAATGATGTTTAATAGAAAAGTAAATTGAATAAAAATGGAAGTAGAATAAAAATAAAAAGCAAAGTTGCATAAAATAAAAAGTGGAAGTTCAATCCAGAAACCACTATACCTTAACGATCTGTGTGCAAATTAAATAAAAAAGGAAGTTTAATAGAAAAGTAAATTGAATAAAAATAAAAATGAAAGTTGCAGAAAATTAAATATGGAAGTTCTATCTAGAAACCACTATACCTTAACGATCTATTTGGAAATTAAATAAAAAAGGAAGTTTAATAGAAAAGAAACTTGAATAAAAAAGGAAGTTAAATAAAAAAAAAATGAAAGTTGCAGAAAATTAAAAATGGAAGTTCATTCCAGAAACCACTATACCTTAACGATCTATTTGGAAATTAAATAAAAAAGGAAGTTTAATAGGAAACTAAATTGAATTAAAATGGAAGTAGAATAAAAATAAAAAGGAAAGTTGCATAAAATAAAAAGGGGAAGTTCAATCCAGAAACCACTATACCTTAACGATCTGTTTGCAAATTAAATAAAAAAGGAAGTTTAATAGAAAATCAAATTGAATAAAAATGGAAGTTGAATAAAAATAAAAATGAAAGTTGCAGAAAATTAAATATGAAAGTTCAATCCAGAAACCAATATACCTTAACGATCTATTTGGAAATTAAATAAAAAGGAAGTGTAATAGAAAAGTAAATTGAATAAAAATGGAAGTTGAAAAAAAATAAAAATGAAAGTTGCATAAAATTAAAAATGGAAGTTCAATCCAGAAACCACTATACCTTAACGATCTATTTGGAAATTAAATAAAAAAGGAAGTTGAGTAGAAAAAAATTTGAATAAAAAAGGAAGTTAAATAAAAATAAAAATGGAAGTTGCAGAAAATTAAAAATGGAAGTTCATTCCAGAAACCACTATACATTAACGATCTATTTGGAAATTAAATAAAAAAGGAAGTTTAATAGGAAAGTAAACTGAATTAAAATGGAAGTAGAATCAAAATAAAAATGAAAGTTGCATAAAATTAAAAATGGAAGTTCAATCCAGAAACCACTATACCTTAACGATCTATTTGGAAATTAAATAAAAAAAATTTTTAATAGAAAAGTAAATTGAATAAAAATGGAAGTTGAATAAAAATAAAAATGGAAGTTGCTGAAAATTAAATATGGAAGTTCAATCCAGAAACCACTATACCTTAACGATCTATTTGGAAAATAAATAAAAAAGAAAGTTTAATAGAAAAGTAAATTGAATAAAAATGGAAGTTGAATAAAATTAAAAATGAAAGTTGCATAAAATTAAAAAATGGAAGTTCAATCAAAAAACCACTATACCTTAACGATCTATTTGGATATTAAATAAAAAAGGAAGTTGAGTAGAAAAGAAACTTGAATGAAAAAGGAAGTTAAATAAAAATAAAAATGGAAGTTCCAGAAAATTGAAAATGGAAGTTCATTCAAGAAACCGCTATACCTTAACAATCTATTTGGAAATTAAATTAAAAAGGATGTTTAATAGAAAAGTAAATTGAATAAAAATGGAAGTAGAATAAAAATAAAAAGCAAAGTTGCATAAAATAAAAAGTGGAAGTTCAATCCAGAAACCACTATACCTTAACGATCTGTGTGCAAATTAAATAAAAAAGGAAGTTTAATAGAAAAGTAAATTGAATAAAAATGGAAGTTGAATAAAAGTAAAAATGAAAGTTGCAGAAAATTAAAAGTGGAAGTTCAATCCAGAAACCACTATACCTTAAGGATCTATTTGGAAATTAAATAAAAAAGGAAGTTTAATAGAAAAGTGAATTGAATAAAAATGGAAGTTGAATAAAAGTAAAAATGAAAGTTGCAGAAAATTAAAAGTGGAAGTTCAATCCAGAAACCACTATACCTTAGCGATCTATTTGGAAATTAAATAAAAAAGGAAGTTTAATAGAAAAGTAAATAGAATAAAAATAGAAGTTGAATAAAAATAAAAATGAAAGTTGCAGAAAATTAAACAAGGAAGTTCAATCCATAAACCACTTTACCTTACCGATCTATTTGGAAATTAAATAAAAAAGGAAGTTTAATAGAAAAGTAAATTGAATAAAAATGGAAGTTGAATAAAATAAAAATAAAAGTTGCATAAAATTAAAAATGGAAGTTCAATCCAAAAACCACTATACCTTAACGATCTATATGGAAATTAAATAAAAAAGGAAGTTGAGTAGAAAAGAAACTTGAATAGAAAAGGATGTTAAATAAAAATAAAATTGGAAGTTGCAGAAAATTAAAAATGGAAGTTTATTCAAGAAAGCACTATACCTTAACGATCTATTTAGAAATTAAATAAAAAAGGAAGTTTAATAGAAACGTCAATTGAACAAAAATGGAAGTAGAACAAAAATAAACATGAAAGTTGCGTAAAATTAAAAGTGGAAGTTCAATCCAGAAACCACTATACCTGAACGACCTATTTGGAAATTAAATAAAAAATGAAGTTTTATAGAAAAGTAAATTGAATAAAAATGGAAGTAGGATAAAAATAAAAAGGAAAGTTGCATAAAATTAAAAGTGGAAGTTCAATCCAGAAACCACTATACCTTAAGGATCTATTTGGAAATTAAATAAAAAAGGAAGTTTAATAGAAAAGTGAATTGAATAAAAATGGAAGTTAAATAAAAATAAAAATGAAAGTTGCATAAAATTAAAAATGGAAGTTCAATCCAAAAACCACTATACCTTAACGATCTACTCGGAAATTAAACAAATATTGAAGTTTCATAGAAAAGTAAATTGAATAAAAATGGAAGTTGAATAAAAATAAAAATGAAAGTTGCATAAAATTAAAAATGGAAGTTCAATCCAAAAACCACTATACCTTAACGATCTATTTGGAAATTAAATAAAAAGGAAGTCGAGTAGAAATAAAACTGGAAGTTGCAGAAATGTAAAAATGGAAGTTCATTCAAGAAACCACTATACCATAACGATCTATTTGGAAATTAAACAAAAATTGATGTTTAATAGAAAAGTAAATTGAATAAAAATGGAAGTTGAATAAAAATAAAAAGGAAAGTTGCATAAAATTAAAAGTTGAAGTTCAATCCAGAAACCACTATACCTTAACGATCTATTTGAAAATTAAATAAAAAAAGAAGTTGAGTAGAAAAGAAACTTGAATAAAAATGGAAGTTAAATAAAAATAAAAATGGAAGTTGCAGAAAATTAAAAATGGAAGTTCAATCAAGAAACCACTATACCTTAACGATCTATTTGGAAATTAAATAAAAAAAATTTTTAATAGAAAAGTAAACTGAATAAAAATGGAAGTTGAATAAAAATAAAAATGGAAGTTGCAGAAAATTAAATATGGAAGTTCAATCCAGAAACCACTATACCTTAACGATCTATTTGGAAAATAAATAAAAAAGAAAGTTTAATAGAAAAGTAAATTGAATAAAAATGGAAGTTGAATAAAATTAAAAATGAAAGTTGCACAAAATTAAAAAATGGAAGTTCAATCAAAAAACCACTATACCTTAACGATCTATTTGGATATTAAATAAAAAAGGAAGTTGAGTAGAAAAGAAACTTGAATGAAAAAGGAAGTTAAATAAAAATAAAAATGGAAGTTCCAGAAAATTGAAAATGGAAGTTCATTCAAGAAACCGCTATACCTTAACAATCTATTTGGAAATTAAATTAAAAAGGATGTTTAATAGAAAAGTAAATTGAATAAAAATGGAAGTAGAATAAAAATAAAAAGCAAAGTTGCATAAAATAAAAAGTGGAAGTTCAATCCAGAAACCACTATACCTTAACGATCTGTGTGCAAATTAAATAAAAAAGGAAGTTTAATAGAAAAGTAAATTGAATAAAAATGGAAGTTGAATAAAAGTAAAAATGAAAGTTGCAGAAAATTAAAAGTGGAAGTTCAATCCAGAAACCACTATACCTTAAGGATCTATTTGGAAATTAAATAAAAAAGGAAGTTTAATAGAAAAGTGAATTGAATAAAAATGGAAGTTGAATAAAAGTAAAAATGAAAGTTGCAGAAAATTAAAAGTGGAAGTTCAATCCAGAAACCACTATACCTTAGCGATCTATTTGGAAATTAAATAAAAAAGGAAGTTTAATAGAAAAGTAAATAGAATAAAAATAGAAGTTGAATAAAAATAAAAATGAAAGTTGCAGAAAATTAAATAAGGAAGTTCAATCCATAAACCACTTTACCTTACCGATCTATTTGGAAATTAAATAAAAAAGGAAGTTTAATAGAAAAGTAAATTGAATAAAAATGGAAGTTGAATAAAATAAAAATAAAAGTTGCATAAAATTAAAAATGGAAGTTCAATCCAAAAACCACTATACCTTAACGATCTATATGGAAATTAAATAAAAAAGGAAGTTGAGTAGAAAAGAAACTTGAATAGAAAAGGATGTTAAATAAAAATAAAATTGGAAGTTGCAGAAAATTAAAAATGGAAGTTTATTCAAGAAAGCACTATACCTTAACGATCTATTTAGAAATTAAATAAAAAAGGAAGTTTAATAGAAACGTCAATTGAACAAAAATGGAAGTAGAACAAAAATAAACATGAAAGTTGCGTAAAATTAAAAGTGGAAGTTCAATCCAGAAACCACTATACCTGAACGACCTATTTGGAAATTAAATAAAAAATGAAGTTTTATAGAAAAGTAAATTGAATAAAAATGGAAGTAGGATAAAAATAAAAAGGAAAGTTGCATAAAATTAAAAGTGGAAGTTCAATCCAGAAACCACTATACCTTAAGGATCTATTTGGAAATTAAATAAAAAAGGAAGTTTAATAGAAAAGTGAATTGAATAAAAATGGAAGTTAAATAAAAATAAAAATGAAAGTTGCATAAAATTAAAAATGGAAGTTCAATCCAAAAACCACTATACCTTAACGATCTACTCGGAAATTAAACAAATATTGAAGTTTCATAGAAAAGTAAATTGAATAAAAATGGAAGTTGAATAAAAATAAAAATGAAAGTTGCATAAAATTAAAAATGGAAGTTCAATCCAAAAACCACTATACCTTAACGATCTATTTGGAAATTAAATAAAAAGGAAGTCGAGTAGAAATAAAACTGGAAGTTGCAGAAATGTAAAAATGGAAGTTCATTCAAGAAACCACTATACCATAACGATCTATTTGGAAATTAAACAAAAATTGATGTTTAATAGAAAAGTAAATTGAATAAAAATGGAAGTTGAATAAAAATAAAAAGGAAAGTTGCATAAAATTAAAAGTTGAAGTTCAATCCAGAAACCACTATACCTTAACGATCTATTTGAAAATTAAATAAAAAAAGAAGTTGAGTAGAAAAGAAACTTGAATAAAAATGGAAGTTAAATAAAAATAAAAATGGAAGTTGCAGAAAATTAAAAATGGAAGTTCAATCAAGAAACCACTATACCTTAACGATCTATTTGGAAATTAAATAAAAAAAAATTTTAATAGAAAAGTAAACTGAAGAAAAATGGAAGTTGAATAAAAATAAAAATGGAAGTTGCAGAAAATTAAATATGGAAGTTCAATCCAGAAACCACTATACCTTAACGATCTATTTGGAAAATAAATAAAAAAGAAAGTTTAATAGAAAAGTAAATTGAATAAAAATGGAAGTTGAATAAAATTAAAAATGAAAGTTGCACAAAATTAAAAAATGGAAGTTCAATCAAAAAACCACTATACCTTAACGATCTATTTGGATATTAAATAAAAAAGGAAGTTGAGTAGAAAAGAAACTTGAATGAAAAAGGAAGTTAAATAAAAATAAAAATGGAAGTTCCAGAAAATTAAAAATGGAAGTTCATTCAAGAAACCGCTATACCTTAACAATCTATTTGGAAATTAAATTAAAAAGGATGTTTAATAGAAAAGTAAATTGAATAAAAATGGAAGTAGAATAAAAATAAAAAGCAAAGTTGCATAAAATAAAAAGTGGAAGTTCAATCCAGAAACCACTATACCTTAACGATCTGTGTGCAAATTAAATAAAAAAGGAAGTTTAATAGAAAAGTAAATTGAATAAAAATGGAAGTTGAATAAAAGTAAAAATGAAAGTTGCAGAAAATTAAAAGTGGAAGTTCAATCCAGAAACCACTATACCTTAAGGATCTATTTGGAAATTAAATAAAAAAGGAAGTTTAATAGAAAAGTGAATTGAATAAAAATGGAAGTTGAATAAAAGTAAAAATGAAAGTTGCAGAAAATTAAAAGTGGAAGTTCAATCCAGAAACCACTATACCTTAGCGATCTATTTGGAAATTAAATAAAAAAGGAAGTTTAATAGAAAAGTAAATAGAATAAAAATAGAAGTTGAATAAAAATAAAAATGAAAGTTGCAGAAAATTAAATAAGGAAGTTCAATCCATAAACCACTTTACCTTACCGATCTATTTGGAAATTAAATAAAAAAGGAAGTTTAATAGAAAAGTAAATTGAATAAAAATGGAAGTTGAATAAAATAAAAATAAAAGTTGCATAAAATTAAAAATGGAAGTTCAATCCAAAAACCACTATACCTTAACGATCTATATGGAAATTAAATAAAAAAGGAAGTTGAGTAGAAAAGAAACTTGAATAGAAAAGGATGTTAAATAAAAATAAAATTGGAAGTTGCAGAAAATTAAAAATGGAAGTTTATTCAAGAAAGCACTATACCTTAACGATCTATTTAGAAATTAAATAAAAAAGGAAGTTTAATAGAAACGTCAATTGAACAAAAATGGAAGTAGAACAAAAATAAACATGAAAGTTGCGTAAAATTAAAAGTGGAAGTTCAATCCAGAAACCACTATACCTGAACGACCTATTTGGAAATTAAATAAAAAATGAAGTTTAATAGAAAAGTAAATTGAATAAAAATGGAAGTAGGATAAAAATAAAAAGGAAAGTTGCATAAAATTAAAAGTGGAAGTTCAATCCAGAAACCACTATACCTTAAGGATCTATTTGGAAATTAAATAAAAAAGGAAGTTTAATAGAAAAGTGAATTGAATAAAAATGGAAGTTAAATAAAAATAAAAATGAAAGTTGCATAAAATTAAAAATGGAAGTTCAATCCAAAAACCACTATACCTTAACGATCTACTCGGAAATTAAACAAATATTGAAGTTTCATAGAAAAGTAAATTGAATAAAAATGGAAGTTGAATAAAAATAAAAATGAAAGTTGCATAAAATTAAAAATGGAAGTTCAATCCAAAAACCACTATACCTTAACGATCTATTTGGAAATTAAATAAAAAGGAAGTCGAGTAGAAATAAAACTGGAAGTTGCAGAAATGTAAAAATGGAAGTTCATTCAAGAAACCACTATACCATAACGATCTATTTGGAAATTAAACAAAAATTGATGTTTAATAGAAAAGTAAATTGAATAAAAATGGAAGTTGAATAAAAATAAAAAGGAAAGTTGCATAAAATTAAAAGTTGAAGTTCAATCCAGAAACCACTATACCTTAACGATCTATTTGAAAATTAAATAAAAAAAGAAGTTGAGTAGAAAAGAAACTTGAATAAAAATGGAAGTTAAATAAAAATAAAAATGGAAGTTGCAGAAAATTAAAAATGGAAGTTCAATCAAGAAACCACTATACCTTAACGATCTATTTGGAAATTAAATAAAAAAGGAAGTTTAATAAAAAAGTAAATTGAATAAAAATGGAAGTAGAATAAAAATAAAAAGGAAATTTGCATAAAATAAAAGTGGAAGTTCAATCCAGAAACCACTATACCTTAACGATCTGTGTGCAAATTTAATAAAAAAGAAAGTTTAATAGAAAAGTAAACTGAATAAAAATGGAAGTTGAATAAAAGTAAAAATGAAAGTTGCAGAAAATTAAATATGGAAGTTCAATCCAGAAACCACTATACCATAACGAAATATTTGGAAATTAAATAAAAAAGGAAGTGTAATAGAAAAGTAAATTGAATAAAAATTGAAGTAGGATATAAATAAAAATGAAAGTTGCATAAAATTAAATAAGGAAGTTCAATCCAGAAACCACTTTACCTTAACGATCTATTCGGAAATTAAATAAAAAAGGAAGTTTAATAGAAAAGTAAATTGAATAAAAATGGAAGTTGAATAAAAATAAAAATGAAAGTTGCAGAAAATTAAATAAGGAAGTTCAATCCAAAAACCACTATAACTTAACGATCTATTTGGAAATTAAATAAAAAAGGAAGTTGAGTAGAAAAGAAACTTGAATAGAAAAGGAAGTTAAATAAAAATAAAATTGGTAGTTGCAGAAAATTAAAATGGAAGTTCATTCAAGAAACAACTATACCTTAGCGATCTATTTAGCAATTAAATAAGAAAGGAAGTTTAGTAGAAACGTAAATTGAACAAAAATGGAAGTAGAATAAAAATAAAAATGAAAGTTGCATAAAATTAAAGGTGGAAGTTCAATCTAGAAACCACTATACCTGAACGATCTATTTGGAAATTAAATAAAAAATGATGTTCAATAGAAAAGTAAATTGAATAAAAATGGAAGTTGAATAAAAATAAAAATGAAAGTTGCAGAAAATTAAATAAGGAAGTTCAATCCAGAAACCACTTTACCTTAACGATCTATTCGGAAATTAAATAAAAATGGAAGTTTAATAGAAAAGTACATTGAATAAAAATGGAAGTTGAATAAAATAAAAATGAAAGTTGCATAAAATTAAAAATGGAAGTTCAATCCAAAAACCACTATAACTTAACGATCTATTTGGAAATTAAATAAAAAAGGAAGTTGAGTAGAAAAGAAAATTGAATAGAAAAGGAAGTTAAATAAAAATAAAATTAGAAGTTGCAGAAAATTAAAATGGAAGTTCATTCAAGAAACCACTATACCTTAACGATCTATTTAGCAATTAAATAAAAAAGGAAGTTTAATAAAAACGTAAATTGAACAAAAATGGAAGTAGAATAAAAATAAAAATGAAAGTTGCATAAAATTAAAAATGGAAGTTCAATCCAAAAACCACTATACCTTAACGATCTATATGGAAATTAAATAAAAAAGGAAGTTGAGTAGAAAAGAAACTTGAATAGAAAAGGATGTTAAATAAAAATAAAATTGGAAGTTGCAGAAAATTAAAAATGG
The DNA here is from genome assembly GCF_055761805.1 of Camellia sinensis. Lineage (NCBI taxonomy): Eukaryota > Viridiplantae > Streptophyta > Magnoliopsida > Ericales > Theaceae > Camellia > Camellia sinensis. The sequence goes on along the minus strand of NW_028128987.1, from coordinate 40,076,584 downwards.
AAGTTTATTCAAGAAAGCACTATACCTTAACGATCTATTTAGAAATTAAATAAAAAAGGAAGTTTAATAGAAACGTCAATTGAACAAAAATGGAAGTAGAATAAAAATAAACATGAAAGTTGCGTAAAATTAAAAGTGGAAGTTCAATCCAGAAACCACTATACCTGAACGACCTATTTGGAAATTAAATAAAAAATGAAGTTTAATAGAAAAGTAAATTGAATAAAAATGGAAGTAGGATAAAAATAAAAAGGAAAGTTGCATAAAATTAAAAGTGGAAGTTCAATCCAGAAACCACTATACCTTAAGGATCTATTTGGAAATTAAATAAAAAAGGAAGTTTAATAGAAAAGTGAATTGAATAAAAATGGAAGTTAAATAAAAATAAAAATGAAAGTTGCATAAAATTAAAAATGGAAGTTCAATCCAAAAACCACTATACCTTAACGATCTACTCGGAAATTAAACAAATATTGAAGTTTCATAGAAAAGTAAATTGAATAAAAATGGAAGTTGAATAAAAATAAAAATGAAAGTTGCATAAAATTAAAAATGGAAGTTCAATCCAAAAACCACTATACCTTAACGATCTATTTGGAAATTAAATAAAAAGGAAGTCGAGTAGAAATAAAACTGGAAGTTGCAGAAATGTAAAAATGGAAGTTCATTCAAGAAACCACTATACCATAACGATCTATTTGGAAATTAAACAAAAATTGATGTTTAATAGAAAAGTAAATTGAATAAAAATGGAAGTTGAATAAAAATAAAAAGGAAAGTTGCATAAAATTAAAAGTTGAAGTTCAATCCAGAAACCACTATACCTTAACGATCTATTTGAAAATTAAATAAAAAAAGAAGTTGAGTAGAAAAGAAACTTGAATAAAAATGGAAGTTAAATGAAAATAAAAATGGAAGTTGCAGAAAATTAAAAATGGAAGTTCATTCAAGAAACCACTATACCTTAACAATCTATTTGGAAATTAAATAAAAAAGGATGTTTAATAGAAAAGTAAATTGAATAAAAATGGAAGTAGAATAAAAATAAAAAGGAAATTTGCATAAAATAAAAGTGGAAGTTCAATCCAGAAACCACTATACCTTAACGATCTGTGTGCAAATTAAATAAAAAAGGAAGTTTAATAGAAAAGTAAACTGAATAAAAATGGAAGTTGAATAAAAGTAAAAATGAAAGTTGCAGAAAATTAAATATGGAAGTTCAATCCAGAAACCACTATACCATAACGAAATATTTGGAAATTAAATAAAAAAGGAAGTGTAATAGAAAAGTAAATTGAATAAAAATTGAAGTAGGATATAAATAAAAATGAAAGTTGCATAAAATTAAATAAGGAAGTTCAATCCAGAAACCACTTTACCTTAACGATCTATTCGGAAATTAAATAAAAAAGGAAGTTTAATAGAAAAGTAAATTGAATAAAAATGGAAGTTGAATAAAAATAAAAATGAAAGTTGCAGAAAATTAAATAAGGAAGTTCAATCCAAAAACCACTATAACTTAACGATCTATTTGGAAATTAAATAAAAAAGGAAGTTGAGTAGAAAAGAAACTTGAATAGAAAAGGAAGTTAAATAAAAATAAAATTGGTAGTTGCAGAAAATTAAAATGGAAGTTCATTCAAGAAACAACTATACCTTAGCGATCTATTTAGCAATTAAATAAGAAAGGAAGTTTAGTAGAAACGTAAATTGAACAAAAATGGAAGTAGAATAAAAATAAAAATGAAAGTTGCATAAAATTAAAGGTGGAAGTTCAATCTAGAAACCACTATACCTGAACGATCTATTTGGAAATTAAATAAAAAATGATGTTCAATAGAAAAGTAAATTGAATAAAAATGGAAGTTGAATAAAAATAAAAATGAAAGTTGCAGAAAATTAAATAAGGAAGTTCAATCCAGAAACCACTTTACCTTAACGATCTATTCGGAAATTAAATAAAAATGGAAGTTTAATTGAAAAGTACATTGAATAAAAATGGAAGTTGAATAAAATAAAAATGAAAGTTGCATAAAATTAAAAATGGAAGTTCAATCCAAAAACCACTATAACTTAACGATCTATTTGGAAATTAAATAAAAAAGGAAGTTGAGTAGAAAAGAAACTTGAATAGAAAAGGAAGTTAAATAAAAATAAAATTAGAAGTTGCAGAAAATTAAAATGGAAGTTCATTCAAGAAACCACTATACCTTAACGATCTATTTAGCAATTAAATAAAAAAGGAAGTTTAATAAAAACGTAAATTGAACAAAAATGGAAGTAGAATAAAAATAAAAATGAAAGTTGCATAAAATTAAAGGTGGAAGTTCATTCCAGAAACCACTGTACCAAAACGATCTATTTGGAAATTAAATAAAAAATGAAGTTTAATAGAAAAGTAAATTGAATAAAAATGGAAGTTGAATAAAAATAAAAAGGAAAGTTGCATAAAATTAAAACTGGAAGTTCAATCCAGAAACCACTATATCTTAACGATCTATTTGGAAATTAAATAAAAAAGGAAGTTGAATAAAAATAAAAATGAAAATTGCATAAAATTAAAAATGGAAGTTCAATCCAAAAACCACTATACCTTAACGATCTATTTGGAAATTAAATAAAAAAGAAAGTTGAGTAGAAATAAAACTGGAAGTTGCAGAAATGTAAAAATGAAAGTTCATTCAAGAAACCACTATACCTCAACGATCTATTTGGAAATTAAATAAAAAAGGATGCTTAATTGTAAAGTAAATTTAATGAAAATGGAAGTTGAATAAAAATAAAAAGGAAAGTTGCATAAAATAAAAAGTTGAAGTTCAATCCAGAAACCACTATACCTTAACGATCTATTTGAAAATTAAATAAAAATGGAAGTTTAATAGAGAAGTAAATTGACTAAAAATGGAAGTAGAATAAAAAAAAATGAAAGTTACATGAAATTAAAAATGGACGTTCAATCTAGAAACCACTATACCTTAACGATCTATTTGGAAATTAAATAAAATAGGAAGTTTAATAGAAAAGTAAATTGAATAAAAATGGAAGTTGAATAAAAATAAAAATGAAAGTTGCATAAAATTAAAAATGGAAGTTCAATCCAAAAACCACTATACCTTTACGATCTATTTGGAAAGTAAATAAAAAAGGAAGTTGAGTAGAAAAGAAACATGAATGAAAAAGGAAGTTAAATAAAAATAAAAATGGAAGTTGTAGAAAATTAAAAATGGAAGTTCATTCAAGAAACCACTATACCTTAACGATCTATTTGGAAATTAAATAAAAAAGGATGCTTAATAGAAAAGTAAATTGAATAAAAATGGAAGTTGAATAAAAATAAAAAGGAAAGTTGCATAAAATAAAAAGGGGAAGTTCAATCCAGAAACCACTACACCTTAACGATCTGTTTGCAAATTAAATAAAAAAGTAAGTTTAATAGAAAAGTAAATTGACTAAAAATGGAAGTAGAATAAAAATAAAAATGAAAGTTGCATAAAATTAAATGTGGAAGTTCAATCCGGAAACCAGTTTACCTTATCGATCTATTTGGAAATTAAATAAAAAAGGAAGTTTAATAGGGAGGTACATTGAATTAAAATGGAAGTAGAATAAAAATAAAAATGAAAGTTTCATAAAATTAAAAATTGAAGTTCAATCCAAAAACCACTATACATTAACGATCTACTCGGAAATTAAATAAATAATGAAGTCTAATAGAAAAGTAAATCGAATAAAAATGGAAGTTGAATGAAAATAAAAATGAAAGTTGCATAAAATTAAAAATAAAAGTTCAATCCAGAAACCACTATACCTTAACGATCTATTTGAAAATTAAATAAAAAAGAAAGTTTAATAGAAAACTAAATTGAATAAAAATGGAAGTTGAGTAAAAATAAAAATGAAAGTTGCAGAAAATTAAATATGGAAGTTCAATCCAGAAACCACTATACCTTAACGATCAATTTGGAAATTTAAAAAAAAAAAAGAAGTTTAATAGAAAAGTAAATTGAATAAAAATGGAAGTTGAATATAAATAAAAATGAAAGTTGCATAAAATTAAAAATGGAAGTTCAATCCAAAAACAACTATACCTTAACGATCTATTTGGAAATTAAATAAAAAAAGAAGTTGAGTAGAAAAAAAACTTGAATAAAAAAGGAAGTTAAATAAAAATAAGAATGAAAGTTGCAGAAAATTAAGAATGGAAGTTCATTCTAGAAACCACTATAGCTTAACGACCTATTTGGAAATTAAATAAAAAAGGAAGTTTAATAGAAAAGGAAATTGAATAAAAATGGAAATTGAATAAAAATAAAAATGAAAGTTGCAAAAAATTAAATATGGAAGTTCAATCCAGAAACGACTATACCTTAACGATCTATTTGGAAATTAAATAAAAATGGAAGTTTAATAGAAAAGTAAATTGAATTAAAATGGAAGTAGAATAAAAATAAAAAGGAAAGTTCCATAAAATTAAAAATGGAAGTTCAATCCAGAAACCATTATACCTTAACGATCTGTTTGGAAATTAAATAAAAAAGGAAGTTTAATAGAAAAGTATATTGAATAAAAATGGAAGTTGAATAAAAATAAAACTGAAAGTTGCAGAAAATTAAATATGAAAGTTCAACCCAGAAACCACTTTACCTTAACGATCTATTTGGAAATTAAAAGAAAAAGGAAGTTTAATAGAAAAGTAAATTAAATAAAAATGGAAGTAGAATAAAAATAAAAATGAAAGTTGCATAAAATTAAAAATGGAAGTTCAATCCAAAAACCACTATACCTTAACGATCTATTTGGAAATTAAATAAAAAAGGAATTTGAGTAGAAAAGAAACTTGAATAAAAAAGGAAGTTAAATAAAAATAAAAATTGAAGTTGCAGAAAATTAAAAATGGAAATTCATTCGAGAAACCACTATACCTTAACGATCTATTTGGAAATTAAATAAAAAAAGTAAGTTTAATAGAAAAGTAAATTGATTAAAAATGGAAGTAGAATAAAAATAAAAATGAAAGTTACATAAAATTAAAAATGGAAGTTCAATCCAGAAACCACTATACCTTAACGATCTACTTTGAAGTTAAAAAAAAAAAGGAAGTTTAATAGGAAAGTAAATTGAATTAAAATGGAAGTAGAATAAAAATAAAAATGGAAGTTGCATAAAATTAAAAATGGAAGTTCAATCCAGAAACCACTATACCTTAACGATCTATTTGGAAATTAAATAAAAAAAGAAGTTGTGTAGAAAAGAAACTTGAATAAAAAGGGAAGTTAAATAAAAATAAAAATGGAAGTTACAGAAAATTAAATATGGAAATTCATACAAGAAACCACTATACCTTAACGATCTATTTGGAAATTAAATAAAAAAGGATGTTTGATAGAAAAGTAAATTGAATAAAAATAGAAGAAGAATAAAAATAAAAATGAAAGTTGCTTAAAAGTAAAAGTGGAAGTTCAATCCAGAAACCACTATACCTTAACGATCTGTTTGCAAATTAAATAAAAAAGGAAGTTTAATAGAAAAGTAAATTGAACAAAAATGGAAGTTGAATAAAAATAAAAATGAAAGTTGCAGAAAATTAAATATGAAAATTCAGTCCAGAAACCACTACACCTTAACGATCTATTTGGAAATTAAATAAAAAATGAGGTTTAATAGAAAAGTAAATCGGATAAAAATGGAAGTTGAATAAAAATAAAAATGAAAGTTGCATAAAATTAAAAATGGATGTTCAATCCAAAAACCACTATACCTTAACGATCTACTTGGAAATTAAATAAAAAAGGAAGTTGAGTAGAAAAGAAACTTGAATAAAATGGGAAGTTAAATAAAAATAAAAATGGAAGTTGCAGAAAATTAAAAATGGAAGTTCATTCCAGAAACCACTATATCTTAACGATCTATTTGGAAATTAAATAAAAAAGGAAGTTTAATAGAAAACTAAATTGAATAAAAATGGAAGTAGAATATAAATAAAAATGAAAGTTGCATAAAGTTAAAAATGGATGTTCAATCCAGAAACCAGTATACCTTAACGATCTATATTGAAATTAAATAAAAAATGAAGTTTAATAGGAAAGTAAATTGAATTAAAATATAAGTAGAATAAAAATAAAAATGAAAGTTGCATAAAATTAAAAATGGAAGATCAATCAAGGAACCACTATACCTTAACGATCTATTTGGAAATTAAATAAAAAAGAAAGTTTAATAGAAAAGTAAATTGAATAAAAATGGAAGTTGAATAAAAATAAAAATGACAGTTGCAGAAAGTTAAATATGGAAGTTCAATCCAGAAACCACTTTACCTTAACGATCTATCGGGCAATTAAAAAAAAAAGAAATTTTTATAGAAAAGTAAATTGAATAAAAATGGAAGTTGAATAAAAATAAAAACGAAAGTTGCATAAAATTAAAAATGGAAGTTCAATCCAAAAACCACTATACCTTAACGATCTATTTGGAAATTAAATAAAAAAGGAAGTTGAGTAGAAAAGAAACTTGAATGAAAAAGGAAGTTAAATAAAAATAAAAATGGAAGTTGCAGAAAATTAAAAACGGAAGTTCATTCCAGAAACCACTATACCTTAACGACCTATTTGGAAATTAAAAGAAAAAGGAAGTTTAATAGAAAAGTAAATTGATTAAAAATGGAAGTAGAATAAAAATAAAAATGAAAGTTGCCTAAAATAAAAAGGGGAAGTTCAATCCAGAAACCACTATACCTTAACGATCTGTTTGCAAATTAAATAAAAAAGGAAGTTTAACAGAAAAGTAAATTGAATAAAAAATGGAAGTAGAATAAAAATAAAAATGAAAGTTGCATAAAATTAAATATGGAAGTTCAATCCAGAAACCACTATACCTTAACGATCTATTTGGAAATTAAATAAAAAAGGAAGTTTAATAGAAAAGTTAATTGAATAAAAACGGAAGTTGAATAAAAATAAAAATGAAAGTTGCAAAAAATTAAATATGGCAGTTCAATCCAGAAACCACTACACCTTGACGATCTATTTGGAAATTAAATAAAAAAGGAAGTTTAATAGAAAAGAAACTTGAATAAAAATGGAAGTTGAGTAAAAATAAAAATGAAAGTTGCAGAAAATTAAATACGGAAGTTCAATTCAGAAACCACTATACCTTAACGATCTATTTGGAAATTAAATAAAAAAGGAAGTTTAATAGAAAAGTAAATTGTTTAAAAATGGAAGTGGAATACAAATAAAAAGGAAAGTTGCATAAAATTAAATGTAACGCCCTCAAATAATAACATTAAACCCAACAAATAAGACAAGCGTTGATAGATAAACTAACCACCTTCTATCATTCATTAGAATTCCATTACATAAGTATTACATGTTAATCTCATAACAAAATGCCCTACGGGCTTACAGCTTTCCAAGTTAACACTTGGTTACAACAAAGAGGTCTAACTCGTTTACACATTAAGCCCTTGGCTTGAAATTACATGTAATACATCAAAAGTAAAACGACAAAACTATGCCCGCCACTAGCCTCCCAGCTATGTCCTTGGAGGTGGCATGTTTCCTGCACCTGAAAATGATGTTCCCATATAGGGTGAGCCACAGCCCAGTAGAAATACACTAAACCAACCATGGACAATGACTAAAACATTAGCAATTGATAGTTGGTCAACACTGATACAATCACATAAATTACATATTTATGTCAACGACTTACAAGTCCCAATTACTTTTCATTTTCCCTTTTTCAACAGATAAGCATGCTAGCTCTATCATTATTTCCACAGATATGTATAAAAACTATATCTCACATTCAGATAAGCATAAAAGCTATATCCACATTCTCGACAGATATGTATATCAACAATATCCACAGATAAGCATACAAGCTGTATCCATATTCTACAACAGATATGTATATCAACAATATCCACAGATAAGCATACAAGCTGTATCCACACTTCACAAAGATAAGCATATGAGCTCTATCTTCACTTCTCTAGACAAGCATATGAGCTCTGTCTACGGAGTACATCCCCTATCTCCTCCAAATACCTATCCGGTTTAGAGGTACATCCCCTATCTTCCCCTAAACCGCGGAGTACATCCCCTATCTCCTCCTCTACACACAACATATATAAACACATTGGTTCTATATACAATCACACAATACATACAATTAATGTATTCAATTAACCGTCAAGTTCCATGACACATTTCATTGATTAGTTTCAGTTTGCCTAATCAACATACATTGTCTACAACAATCACGACTATCCTCCACCGATAGCCCAAAGCAGTTATTTCTAAACAGAAAATAAATGCACAAATGGATATTCAATCAACATTTCATTTCCTCATTTCTCACCAATTAATTATCCCAATTAATTAAACAATGTAATTAGGCCAATTCCCATAATTAACATTTCAACCCTTAGGTCCCATTTTCATCAATGATTCAACATTAATTCCATTTTCCATGCCAAACATGCATCTAGGTTTATTATGAGTAAAACCCCAACTTTTGTAAAATTGCACAAAAGCCCCAAACTTTTACAAAATTACCAAACCAAGCCCAACATCTCAAAATACCAAAATTTAAAGACAAAACCCATAGAGAGGAGTAGGTTATCCCTACCTCAAAGTTTAAGCCACAAAGGAGATGAAAACTCCAAGATCAACTTGCTCCAAATCCAAACTTTTTCAGATTAAATTGAAGCTCTCAACGCCCTCTATCTTTTTAACAAAGGCCCTAGGCTAGATGCACACTCTAGGGAGATGAAATCTTAGAGAGAGTGTAAGTTTAGAGTGAGAGAGGCTCGGATTTAGGGTTTAATCAAAGAAAAGGGGTGAAAAAGTGATGTTTTAGACGCTGCTGTCCGCTGATATAAAACACGCTCGCTCGAGCGAAGGATTGGTCGCTCGAGCGACCAGACACCGAAAACTCTCGCTCGAGCCAAGGAGTTCTCGATCGAGCGAAGAAAAACCCAGACCGCTCGAGCCACGAAAAGCTCGCTCGAGCCAGAAACTACAACTCTCAGGTCCAGAACCGGGGCAACACTACTCTCGCTCGAGCGACCACTCCTCGCTCGAGCGAAGGCCCAAAATTCTGGGCAGCAACACTTGGTTCCCAAGCACAACCAACCTGTAACAAACCTGCCCAACACAACCCAAAACTCAAAATACAAAGTAAAGAGGATGCAAACTAGGAAATAAACAACTACCAACATTCACGGACACATGTCCGGATCACTGTACAACAAGGGTAAACCCGGGATCGCTATAACCTCCCCCCCTTAAAGAATTTCGCCCCCGAAATTAAGCACAAGTTTTCAAAAACAGGTTTTCCTCCATTTTGAACAATGTTACAATTTAACATTCAACAATTCGACCCATTACCGGTCATCCCATCCCTTTAACAAGAGATATATCACAATATGTAAACAACATATGTATTTTCAACTTGCATTAACATTATGCACTATCTTTCCAATTTCAACAATATATTCAACACATATAATGTCACATTCAACTTCCATATGAGGCAAGTTCCAAACATACTTCCAATAAACCAAACATTCTCAATGTTTCACAACTTAAGACATATATAAAAGCTCTTAAGTTCAACAACATGCAGAATTTAAATACAAGATTACATATCAACAAACAAGTCCGGATATTTCTCTCGGACTTCCAACTCACGTTCCCAAGTGGCTTCCTCCACTCCGTGATGTTTCCACGAGACTTTCACCAAAGGAATGGTCTTGCCACGCAGGACCTGATCCCGCCTATCCAAGACCCGAACCGGTCTCTCCTCATACGAGGCATCCTCATCTACCTCTAAATCGCTCCAATCCAGCACATGTGATGGATCTGGTTCATACTTCCGAAGCATACTCACATGAAACACGTCATGCACTCCGGACAACTGTGGTGGTAAGGCTAACCGATAAGCAACCTCACCTATCCTCTCAAGGATCTCAAAAGGACCAATAAACCGAGGGGATAACTTCCCACTCTTTCCAAACCTCATCAGACCTCGCCTAGGTGATATCTTCAGAAAGACATGATCACCTACTTCAAACGCCAAAGGTCTCCTCCTACGGTCAGCATAAGATTTCTGCCGACTCTGGGCTGTAACAAGCCTCCTACGGATAAGCTCAACTTTCTCCATCGTCTCCCTAACCAACTCCGGACCCAACAAAGGTGCATCACCCACCTCGGCCCAACAAACTGGAGACCTACACGGTCGGCCATACAAGGCCTCAAACGGTGCCATACCGATGCTAGACTGAAAACTGTTGTTGTAGGCAAACTCTACCAATGGCAAGTGCCTCTCCCACGTCCCACTGAAGTCCAGGACACAACCCCGAAGCATATCCTCGAGGATCTGAATAGTACGCTCGGACTGCCCGTCAGTCTGAGGATGATAAGCCGTACTAAAGGTCAACTTAGTGCCCAAGGCACTCTGCAAACTCTGCCACAACCTAGCAGTAAAACGAGGATCTCTATCTGAGACGATCGTCACTGGGACCCCGTGCAATCTCACTACGTCCCGAATATACAAGTCGGCAAGATGATCTACCGAATCCCTCACGCGCATAGGAATAAAGTGCGCCGACTTAGTCAACCGGTCTACAACCACCCAAATAGCATCACTACCCCGCTGAGTCCTCGGAAGACCCACAACGAAGTCCATAGTGACATGCTCCCATTTCCACTCGGCAATAGGCAAGGGTTGCAACAAACCCGCTGGCCTCTGATGCTCGGCCTTCACTTGCTGGCAAGTAAGGCACTTCGATACGAAAACAGCCACATCTCTTTTCATACCCCGCCACCAAAACTGGCGACCCAAATCCTGATACATCTTAGTACCTCCCGGATGCACCGCAAGGCGCGAATGGTGAAACTCTCTGAGTACTTCCTCACGGCAAGACTCCGGTACAAACAAACGGTCTCGGTATCTCACACTCAGGTCGGGATACACCGTCAAACCCTTCTCAACTTTCCCACTGGAGATCTTCTCTCGGAGGGATTCTACCTCAAGGTCACCTCTCTGTGCCTCTAACACTCTAATCACAAGTGTAGGCTGCGCAACAACAGAAAACAAGGCCGCAGCCTCGACAGATTCGCCCAGTAGCAAATCAAACTCGCCAAGTGCTCCCAACATCTCCCATTCCCGGATGGCTATACAAGCTACATCACTAATGGTCTTCCTACTAAGGGCATCGGCCACAACATTGGCCTTTCCCGGATGATAATGCAACTCAAAATCATAATCCTCGATGAATTCCATCCATCTCCTCTGCCTCAGATTCAAGTCTCTCTGTGTAAACAGATACTTCAAACTCTTATGATCCGAGAATACCTCGAACCTCTCACCATAAAGGTAGTGCCTCCAGATTTTCAAGGCAAAGATCACAGCTGCTAACTCTAGGTCATGTGTGGGGTAATTCTTCTCGTGTATTTTCAACTGACGTGAGCCATAAGCTACCACTTTCCCCTCTTGCATCAACACACAACCCAAACCCTCTCGTGAGGCATCACAATATACAGCATAACCCAACCCTCTCTCCGGAATAATCAACACCGGAGCGGTGGTCAATCTAACTTTCAGCTCTTGGAACGACTTTTCACAAGTCTCACTCCACTCAAACTTGACTCCCTTCCTAGTCAGTCTAGTCAATGGTGACGCTAACCTGGAGAAATCTTTCACAAACCGACGGTAATACCCAGCTAATCCCAGAAAACTGCGGATCTCAAACACACTCTTAGGCTGTGCCCAATCTTGCACTGCCTCAACCTTGGATGTATCAACAGACACCCCTTCCCCGGATACTACGTGGCCTAAGAATTTGACTTCCCCCAGCCAGAACTCACACTTCCCAAACTTGGCATACAGCCTATGGGCTCTAAGTAACTCAAGCACCACTCTCAAGTGTGCCTCGTGCTCCTCCTCAGAAGACGAATAGATAAGAATGTCGTCCACGAAGACAACCACAAATCGGTCTAAGAACTCCCGGAAAATCCGGTTCATCAAGTCCATAAAGACTGCCGGTGCATTGGTAAGCCCGAATGGCATCACCAAAAACTCATAATGGCCATACCGCGTACGGAATGCCGTCTTAGGAACATCTTCCTCCCTGACCCTCAACTGGTGGTAACCCGATCTCAAGTCTATCTTAGAGAAACAACGGGAACCCTTCAACTGGTCAAACAAATCATCTATACGGGGCATAGGATACTTATTCTTAACCGTAGCCCGATTCAACTTCCGGTAGTCTATACACAGTCTCAAGGCACCATCTTTCTTTTTAACAAAGAGGGCTGGTGCTCCCCACGGTGAAACACTAGGGCGAACAAAACCCTTATCGAGCAATTCCTGGAGCTGAACTTTCAACTCAACCAACTCTGCCGGAGCAAAACGGTAAGGTGCCATAGAAATCGGCGCCGTACCAGGCACTAAGTCAATAGAGAACTCTATCTCTCGGTGAGGTGGCAAACTAACAAGATCTTCGGGAAAAACATCCGAATACTCACAAACCACCCTCGGTAACACAATCTGAGTCTCAACACACTCGCTACTCTCAAAGCTAGCAAGTAACCCACTAAGCTCACTTCGCCCTCGCGAATCATACCCCGGTGGCAAAACACTACCAACCCGGTCTCCCAAGAAATGGAACCACTCCCCGCTCAAGGTACACAACGTGACCCTCTGGCGGTAGCAATCGATAACAGCCCGGTATGACGATAGCCAGTCCATACCCAAAATAACATCAAAACCCTTCATGGGCATGACAACAAACGGAAAAGGAAGCCTATAGTCGGCGACCTCTATATCACATCCTCTAACACCCTGTTTCAGGATCAACTCACCACCCAAAGGCGATACCACACAAATAGGAGATGCTAACTGTGCTAACTCCAATTCCAAAACAGATGCAAATGCAGCAGATACAAAAGAATGAGATGCACCCGTGTCTATCAACACACTAGCAACTGAGTTGCAAAACAGAAAAGTACCTCTCACCACCGATGGAGCCGGTACTAAATCCTGCGCGGTAACAGCATACACGCGCCCCGTAGGCCCCTGGTCTACCTGCTCACCTCTCGGAGCAAAAGACTGCTGCACAGACTGGGATGACGAAACTCCCGGATTGGCCCTCGAGGCCTGCACAGACTGAGCTGGCTGAAAACCCTGCGTCTGTCTAGAGCCAGACGCTCCCGAAGTGGCACTCAACTGTGGGCAAAACCTCTTCATGTGCCCAGGCTGTCCACACTGATAACAAGTCAAGAGCTGCCCCCTGCCCAAACTTTGACTCTGCGGTCTAGCTGAAGAAGAAGCAGCTTTCTGACCCCCACCCTTCTGCGGGCAAACAGATACCTTGTGACCCAGCTGGCCACACTTGTAACAAGTGAATTCCCCCTGACCACCTCTCCCTGAGCCTACACTCGGCACTGGGAAGGTCGATCTAGCAACACCACCCTGCGACTGCTGAGGGTTAGAACCCCTCTGTCTCCTGCCATCACTCTGACTATCTTGGCTCCTCTTGGAGCCTCTCTGCCCCTCATCCTCTTCCTGCATCATAAGCTCCATATGAGCTGCAGCATCCACCAGGTGTCTATACTCTCGGATATAGGACCCACCAACTCTCAACTTGAGGCCCCGCCTCAACTTTCGCTCAAACTCATAGCAACGGCGTTCCTCAGACGCCACCAGTTCAGGCGCAAACCTAGACAGACTGGTAAAAGTAGCCTCAAACTCGGCCACTGACAAGCCTTGCTGATTAAGCCGGCTAAACTGATCCCTCAGCTTCTCCCTAGCTACTGCAGACAGAAACCTCTCCTGAAAAGCATTCACAAATGCCTCCCAAGTCCCACCAACACGAGCCTTCTCGTACTTCCACCATTGGCCCGCATCTCCCTTCAGCTGGAAGGATGCCAAGGTCACTTTCAGCGCTCCGTCCTCGATGCCAAGCATCTCAAACGTCTTCGTTGTCTGTTCGAGCCATTCATCTGCCTTAAGCGGCTCTTTAGGATCCCCAATAAACTCGTCCGGATTACACCGAAAAAACTCCCTCTTCAAGAAGGAAGGCCCTGCCTCAGCTGCCTGATTCTCAGCCCTAAGAATACCCAAAGCTCCTGCTAACTCTCTGGCCAAGGCACCCATAGCCTGCTGACCCACTGGTTCGGCCACATTGGCCTGCCCCACTCCCTCCTGCACTGCCGGAATCTCACCCTGTAACGGTGCTTCCTGCCTCGCAGGTCTACCACGCCTAGCACCTCTTCCTCGTCCTGACATCCTAATAAAAGTAACACAGAACGTTAGCACATTCATAGGTGTGCCGAAACTAAACACTCACGTCCTAATGCATGGACAAGTGTAATTCACTCCACATAAGCACATAAACACATAAGCACTTACGAATTTCATTTCCGGATAATGATAGTCCCGAGACGTCACTAGAGTTCCGGTTAGAAACAGCATTGATCAAGTGCTTTTCCAACAAGACTCCCAGAAACTCAAGGATCCAATCAACATCCCAGAAATTAAATCCCATACCCACATAGTCACATAAGCATGTTATCAAGTAAGCACATAGCATGTGATACTACATCTAAGTCTCTATCAAGCGAGACAAACCCATTGTGATACTAATCACTTCCCACGTACCCAAAGTATTCGAACCCGGTACGCTCTGATACCAAGTTGTAACGCCCTCAAATAATAACATTAAACCCAACAAATAAGACAAGCGTTGATAGATAAACTAACCACCTTCTATCATTCATTAGAATTCCATTACATAAGTATTACATGTTAATCTCATAACAAAATGCCCTACGGGCTTACAGCTTTCCAAGTTAACACTTGGTTACAACAAAGAGGTCTAACTCGTTTACACATTAAGCCCTTGGCTTGAAATTACATGTAATACATCAAAAGTAAAACGACAAAACTATGCCCGCCACTAGCCTCCCAGCTATGTCCTTGGAGGTGGCATGTTTCCTGCACCTGAAAATGATGTTCCCATATAGGGTGAGCCACAGCCCAGTAGAAATACACTAAACCAACCATGGACAATGACTAAAACATTAGCAATTGATAGTTGGTCAACACTGATACAATCACATAAATTACATATTTATGTCAACGACTTACAAGTCCCAATTACTTTTCATTTTCCCTTTTTCAACAGATAAGCATGCTAGCTCTATCATTATTTCCACAGATATGTATAAAAACTATATCTCACATTCAGATAAGCATAAAAGCTATATCCACATTCTCGACAGATATGTATATCAACAATATCCACAGATAAGCATACAAGCTGTATCCATATTCTACAACAGATATGTATATCAACAATATCCACAGATAAGCATACAAGCTGTATCCACACTTCACAAAGATAAGCATATGAGCTCTATCTTCACTTCTCTAGACAAGCATATGAGCTCTGTCTACGGAGTACATCCCCTATCTCCTCCAAATACCTATCCGGTTTAGAGGTACATCCCCTATCTTCCCCTAAACCGCGGAGTACATCCCCTATCTCCTCCTCTACACACAACATATATAAACACATTGGTTCTATATACAATCACACAATACATACAATTAATGTATTCAATTAACCGTCAAGTTCCATGACACATTTCATTGATTAGTTTCAGTTTGCCTAATCAACATACATTGTCTACAACAATCACGACTATCCTCCACCGATAGCCCAAAGCAGTTATTTCTAAACAGAAAATAAATGCACAAATGGATATTCAATCAACATTTCATTTCCTCATTTCTCACCAATTAATTATCCCAATTAATTAAACAATGTAATTAGGCCAATTCCCATAATTAACATTTCAACCCTTAGGTCCCATTTTCATCAATGATTCAACATTAATTCCATTTTCCATGCCAAACATGCATCTAGGTTTATTATGAGTAAAACCCCAACTTTTGTAAAATTGCACAAAAGCCCCAAACTTTTACAAAATTACCAAACCAAGCCCAACATCTCAAAATACCAAAATTTAAAGACAAAACCCATAGAGAGGAGTAGGTTATCCCTACCTCAAAGTTTAAGCCACAAAGGAGATGAAAACTCCAAGATCAACTTGCTCCAAATCCAAACTTTTTCAGATTAAATTGAAGCTCTCAACGCCCTCTATCTTTTTAACAAAGGCCCTAGGCTAGATGCACACTCTAGGGAGATGAAATCTTAGAGAGAGTGTAAGTTTAGAGTGAGAGAGGCTCGGATTTAGGGTTTAATCAAAGAAAAGGGGTGAAAAAGTGATGTTTTAGACGCTGCTGTCCGCTGATATAAAACACGCTCGCTCGAGCGAAGGATTGGTCGCTCGAGCGACCAGACACCGAAAACTCTCGCTCGAGCCAAGGAGTTCTCGATCGAGCGAAGAAAAACCCAGACCGCTCGAGCCACGAAAAGCTCGCTCGAGCCAGAAACTACAACTCTCAGGTCCAGAACCGGGGCAACACTACTCTCGCTCGAGCGACCACTCCTCGCTCGAGCGAAGGCCCAAAATTCTGGGCAGCAACACTTGGTTCCCAAGCACAACCAACCTGTAACAAACCTGCCCAACACAACCCAAAACTCAAAATACAAAGTAAAGAGGATGCAAACTAGGAAATAAACAACTACCAACATTCACGGACACATGTCCGGATCACTGTACAACAAGGGTAAACCCGGGATCGCTATATTAAAAGTGGAAGTTCAATCCAGAAACCACTATACCTTAACGATCTATTTGGAAATTAAATAAAAAAGGAAGTTTCATAGAAAAGTAAATTGAATAAAAATGGAAGTTGAATAAAAATAAAAATGAAAGTCGGACAAAATTAAAAATGGAAGTTCAGTCCAAAAACCACTATACCTTAATGATTTACTCGGAAATTAAATAAAAAATGAAGTTTAATAGAAAAGTAAATCGAATAAAAATGGAAGTTGAATAAAAATAAAAATGAAAGTTGCATAAAATTAAAAATGGAAGTTCAATCCAAAAACCACTATACCTTAACGATCTATTTGGAAATTAAATAAAAAAGGAAGTTGAGTAGAAAAGAAACTTGAATAAAATAGGAAGTTTAATAAAAATAAAATGGGAAGTTGCAGAAATGTAAAAATGGAAGTCCATTCAAGAAACCACTATACCTTAACGATCTATGTGGAAATTAAAGAAAAAAGGATGTTTAATAGAAAAGTAAATTGAATAAAAATGGAAGTTGAATAAAAATAAAAAGGAAAGTTGCGTAAAATAAAAAGTGGAAGTTCAATCCAGAAACCACTATACCTGAACGATCTATTTGAAAATTAAATAAAAAAGGAAGTTTATTAGAAAAGTAAGTTGACAAAAAATGGAAGTAGAATAAAACTAAAAATGAAAGATGCATAAAATTAAAAATGGAAGTTCAATCCAGAACACACTATACCTTAACGATCTATTTGGAAATTAAATAAAAAAGGAAGTTTAATAAAAAAGTAAATTGAATAAAAATGCAAGTTGAATAAAAATAAAAATTAAAGTTGCAGAAAATTAAATATGGAAGTTCAATCCAGAAACCACTATACCTTAACGATCTACTTGGAAATTAAATAAAAAAGAAACTTTAATTGAAAAGTAAATTGAATAAAAATGAAAGTTGAATAAAAATAAAAATGAAAGTTGCATAAAATTAAAAATGGAAGTTCAATCCAAAAACCATTATACCTTAACGATCTATTTGGAAATTAAATAAAAAAGGAAGTTGAGTGGAAAAGAAACATGAATGAAAAAGGAAGTTAAATAAAAATAAAAATGGAAGTTGTAGAAAATTAAAAATGGAAGTTCATTCAAGAAGCCACTATACCTTAACGATCTATTAGGAAATTAAATAAAAAAGGATGTTTAATAGAAAAGTAAATTGAATAAAAATGGAAGTTGAATAAAAATAAAAAGGAAAGTTGCATAAAATAAAAAGTGGAAGTTCAATCTAGAAACCACTATACCTTAACGATCTGTTTGCAAATTAAATAAAAAAGGAAGTTTAGTAGAAAGGAAACTTGAATAAAAAAGGAAGTTAAATAAATATAAAACTGGTTGTTGCAGAAAATTAAAAAT
Organism: Camellia sinensis; assembly: GCF_055761805.1. Taxonomy (NCBI): domain Eukaryota; kingdom Viridiplantae; phylum Streptophyta; class Magnoliopsida; order Ericales; family Theaceae; genus Camellia; species Camellia sinensis. The sequence goes on along the minus strand of NW_028128987.1, from coordinate 40,058,462 downwards.
GGAAGTTCATTCAAGAAACCACTATATTTTAACGATCTATTTGGAAATTAAATAAAAAAGGATGTTTAATAGAATAGTAAATTGAATAAAAATGGAAGTAAAATGATAATAAAAAGGAAAGTTGCATAAAATTAAAAACGGAAGTTCAATCCAGAAACCACTATACCTTAACGATCTATTTGGAAATTAAAAAAAAAATGAAGTTTGATAGAAAAATAAATTAGATAAAAATGGAAGTTGAATAAAAATAAAAATGAAAGTTGCATAAAATTAAAAATGGATGTTCAATCCAAAAACCACTATACCTTAACGATCTATTTGGAAATTAAATAAAAAATGAAGTTTAATAAAAAAGTAAATTGAATAAAAATGGTAGTTGAATAAAAATAAAAATGAAACTTGCATAAAATTAAAAATGGAAGTTCAATCCAGAAACCACTATACGATAACGATCTATTTGGAAATTAAATAAAAAAGGAAGTTTAATAGGAAAGTAAATTGAATTAAAATTGAAGTAGAATAAAAATTAAAATGAAAGTTGCATAAAATTAAAAATGGAAGTTCAATCCAGAAACCACTATAACTTAACGATCTATTTGGAAATTAAATAAAAAAGGAAGTTTAATTGGAAAGTAAATTGAATTAAAATTGAAGTAGAATAAAAATAAAAATGAAAGTTGCATAAAATGAAAAATGGAAGTTCAATCCAAAAACCACTATACCTTAACGATCTATTTGGAAATTAAATAAAAAAGGAAGTTGAGTAGAAAAGAAACTTGAATAAAAAAGGAAGTTAAATTAAAATAAAAATGGAAGTTGCAGAAAATTAAAAATGGAAATTCATTCCAGAAACCACTATACCTTAACGATCTATTTGGAAATTAAATAAAAAAGGATGTTTGATAGAAAAGTAAATTAAATAAAAATAGAAGTAGAATAAAAATAAAAGTGAAAGTTGCATAAAATAAAAAGTGGAAGTTCAATCCAGAAACCACTATACCTTAACGATCTGTTTGCAAATTAATTAAAAAAGGAAGTTTAATAGAAAAGTAAATTGAATAAAAATGGAAGTTGAATAAAAATAAAAATGAAAGTTGCAGAAAATTAAATATGGAAGTTCAATTCAGAAACCACTTTACCTTAGCGATCTATATGGAAATTAAATAAAAAAGGAAGTTTAATAGAAAAGTAAATTGAATAAAAATGGAAGTTGAATAAAAATAAAAATGAAAGTTGCATAAAATTAAAAATGGAAGTTCAATCCAAAAACCACTATACCTTAACGATCTATTTGGAAATTAAATAAAAAAGGAATTTGAGTAGAAAAGAAACTTGAATAAAAAAGGAAGTTAAATAAAAATAAAAATTGAAGTTGCAGAAAATTAAAAATGGAAATTCATTCGAGAAACCACTATACCTTAACGATCTATTTGGAAATTAAATAAAAAAAGTAAGTTTAATAGAAAAGTAAATTGATTAAAAATGGAAGTAGAATAAAAATAAAAATGAAAGTTACATAAAATTAAAAATGGATGTTCAATCCAGAAACCACTATACCTTAACAATCTACTTTGAAGTTAAAAAAAAAAAGGAAGTCTAATAGGAAAGTAAATTGAATTAAAATGGAAGTAGAATAAAAATAAAAATGGAAGTTGCATAAAATTAAAAATGGAAGTTCAATCCAGAAACCACTATACCTTAACGATCTATTTGGAAATTAAATAAAAAAAGAAGTTGTGTAGAAAAGAAACTTGAATAAAAAGGGAAGTTAAATAAAAATAAAAATGGAAGTTACAGAAAATTAAATATGGAAATTCATACAAGAAACCACTATACCTTAACGATCTATTTGGAAATTAAATAAAAAAGGATGTTTGATAGAAAAGTAAATTGAATAAAAATAGAAGAAGAATAAAAATAAAAATGAAAGTTGCTTAAAAGTAAAAGTGGAAGTTCAATCCAGAAACCACTATACCTTAACGATCTGTTTGCAAATTAAATAAAAAAGGAAGTTTAATAGAAAAGTAAATTGAACAAAAATGGAAGTTGAATAAAAATAAAAATGAAAGTTGCAGAAAATTAAATATGAAAATTCAGTCCAGAAACCACTACACCTTAACGATCTATTTGGAAATTAAATAAAAAATGAGGTTTAATAGAAAAGTAAATCGGATAAAAATGGAAGTTGAATAAAAATAAAAATGAAAGTTGCATAAAATTAAAAATGGATGTTCAATCCAAAAACCACTATACCTTAACGATCTACTTGGAAATTAAATAAAAAAGGAAGTTGAGTAGAAAAGAAACTTGAATAAAATGGGAAGTTAAATAAAAATAAAAATGGAAGTTGCAGAAAATTAAAAATGGAAGTTCATTCCAGAAACCACTATATCTTAACGATCTATTTGGAAATTAAATAAAAAAGGAAGTTTAATAGAAAACTAAATTGAATAAAAATGGAAGTAGAATATAAATAAAAATGAAAGTTGCATAAAGTTAAAAATGGATGTTCAATCCAGAAACCAGTATACCTTAACGATCTATATTGAAATTAAATAAAAAATGAAGTTTAATAGGAAAGTAAATTGAATTAAAATATAAGTAGAATAAAAATAAAAATGAAAGTTGCATAAAATTAAAAATGGAAGATCAATCAAGGAACCACTATACCTTAACGATCTATTTGGAAATTAAATAAAAAAGAAAGTTTAATAGAAAAGTAAATTGAATAAAAATGGAAGTTGAATAAAAATAAAAATGACAGTTGCAGAAAGTTAAATATGGAAGTTCAATCCAGAAACCACTTTACCTTAACGATCTATCGGGCAATTAAAAAAAAAAGAAATTTTTATAGAAAAGTAAATTGAATAAAAATGGAAGTTGAATAAAAATAAAAACGAAAGTTGCATAAAATTAAAAATGGAAGTTCAATCCAAAAACCACTATACCTTAACGATCTATTTGGAAATTAAATAAAAAAGGAAGTTGAGTAGAAAAGAAACTTGAATGAAAAAGGAAGTTAAATAAAAATAAAAATGGAAGTTGCAGAAAATTAAAAACGGAAGTTCATTCCAGAAACCACTATACCTTAACGACCTATTTGGAAATTAAAAGAAAAAGGAAGTTTAATAGAAAAGTAAATTGATTAAAAATGGAAGTAGAATAAAAATAAAAATGAAAGTTGCCTAAAATAAAAAGGGGAAGTTCAATCCAGAAACCACTATACCTTAACGATCTGTTTGCAAATTAAATAAAAAAGGAAGTTTAACAGAAAAGTAAATTGAATAAAAAATGGAAGTAGAATAAAAATAAAAATGAAAGTTGCATAAAATTAAATATGGAAGTTCAATCCAGAAACCACTATACCTTAACGATCTATTTGGAAATTAAATAAAAAAGGAAGTTTAATAGAAAAGTTAATTGAATAAAAACGGAAGTTGAATAAAAATAAAAATGAAAGTTGCAAAAAATTAAATATGGCAGTTCAATCCAGAAACCACTACACCTTGACGATCTATTTGGAAATTAAATAAAAAAGGAAGTTTAATAGAAAAGAAACTTGAATAAAAATGGAAGTTGAGTAAAAATAAAAATGAAAGTTGCAGAAAATTAAATACGGAAGTTCAATTCAGAAACCACTATACCTTAACGATCTATTTGGAAATTAAATAAAAAAGGAAGTTTAATAGAAAAGTAAATTGTTTAAAAATGGAAGTGGAATACAAATAAAAAGGAAAGTTGCATAAAATTAAAAGTGGAAGTTCAATCCAGAAACCACTATACCTTAACGATCTATTTGGAAATTAAATAAAAAAGGAAGTTTCATAGAAAAGTAAATTGAATAAAAATGGAAGTTGAATAAAAATAAAAATGAAAGTCGGACAAAATTAAAAATGGAAGTTCAGTCCAAAAACCACTATACCTTAATGATTTACTCGGAAATTAAATAAAAAATGAAGTTTAATAGAAAAGTAAATCGAATAAAAATGGAAGTTGAATAAAAATAAAAATGAAAGTTGCATAAAATTAAAAATGGAAGTTCAATCCAAAAACCACTATACCTTAACGATCTATTTGGAAATTAAATAAAAAAGGAAGTTGAGTAGAAAAGAAACTTGAATAAAATAGGAAGTTTAATAAAAATAAAATGGGAAGTTGCAGAAATGTAAAAATGGAAGTCCATTCAAGAAACCACTATACCTTAACGATCTATGTGGAAATTAAAGAAAAAAGGATGTTTAATAGAAAAGTAAATTGAATAAAAATGGAAGTTGAATAAAAATAAAAAGGAAAGTTGCGTAAAATAAAAAGTGGAAGTTCAATCCAGAAACCACTATACCTGAACGATCTATTTGAAAATTAAATAAAAAAGGAAGTTTATTAGAAAAGTAAGTTGACAAAAAATGGAAGTAGAATAAAACTAAAAATGAAAGATGCATAAAATTAAAAATGGAAGTTCAATCCAGAACACACTATACCTTAACGATCTATTTGGAAATTAAATAAAAAAGGAAGTTTAATAAAAAAGTAAATTGAATAAAAATGCAAGTTGAATAAAAATAAAAATTAAAGTTGCAGAAAATTAAATATGGAAGTTCAATCCAGAAACCACTATACCTTAACGATCTACTTGGAAATTAAATAAAAAAGAAACTTTAATTGAAAAGTAAATTGAATAAAAATGAAAGTTGAATAAAAATAAAAATGAAAGTTGCATAAAATTAAAAATGGAAGTTCAATCCAAAAACCATTATACCTTAACGATCTATTTGGAAATTAAATAAAAAAGGAAGTTGAGTGGAAAAGAAACATGAATGAAAAAGGAAGTTAAATAAAAATAAAAATGGAAGTTGTAGAAAATTAAAAATGGAAGTTCATTCAAGAAGCCACTATACCTTAACGATCTATTAGGAAATTAAATAAAAAAGGATGTTTAATAGAAAAGTAAATTGAATAAAAATGGAAGTTGAATAAAAATAAAAAGGAAAGTTGCATAAAATAAAAAGTGGAAGTTCAATCTAGAAACCACTATACCTTAACGATCTGTTTGCAAATTAAATAAAAAAGGAAGTTTAGTAGAAAGGAAACTTGAATAAAAAAGGAAGTTAAATAAATATAAAACTGGTTGTTTCAGAAAATTAAAAATGGAAGTTCATTCAAGAAACCACTATATTTTAACGATCTATTTGGAAATTAAATAAAAAAGGATGTTTAATAGAATAGTAAATTGAATAAAAATGGAAGTAAAATGATAATAAAAAGGAAAGTTGCATAAAATTAAAAACGGAAGTTCAATCCAGAAACCACTATACCTTAACGATCTATTTGGAAATTAAAAAAAAAATGAAGTTTGATAGAAAAATAAATTAGATAAAAATGGAAGTTGAATAAAAATAAAAATGAAAGTTGCATAAAATTAAAAATGGATGTTCAATCCAAAAACCACTATACCTTAACGATCTATTTGGAAATTAAATAAAAAATGAAGTTTAATAAAAAAGTAAATTGAATAAAAATGGTAGTTGAATAAAAATAAAAATGAAACTTGCATAAAATTAAAAATGGAAGTTCAATCCAGAAACCACTATACGATAACGATCTATTTGGAAATTAAATAAAAAAGGAAGTTTAATAGGAAAGTAAATTGAATTAAAATTGAAGTAGAATAAAAATTAAAATGAAAGTTGCATAAAATTAAAAATGGAAGTTCAATCCAGAAACCACTATAACTTAACGATCTATTTGGAAATTAAATAAAAAAGGAAGTTTAATTGGAAAGTAAATTGAATTAAAATTGAAGTAGAATAAAAATAAAAATGAAAGTTGCATAAAATGAAAAATGGAAGTTCAATCCAAAAACCACTATACCTTAACGATCTATTTGGAAATTAAATAAAAAAGGAAGTTGAGTAGAAAAGAAACTTGAATAAAAAAGGAAGTTAAATTAAAATAAAAATGGAAGTTGCAGAAAATTAAAAATGGAAATTCATTCCAGAAACCACTATACCTTAACGATCTATTTGGAAATTAAATAAAAAACGATGTTTGATAGACAAGTAAATTAAATAAAAATAGAAGTAGAATAAAAATAAAAGTGAAAGTTGCATAAAATAAAAAGTGGAAGTTCAATCCAGAAACCACTATACCTTAACGATCTGTTTGCAAATTAAATAAAAAAGGAAGTTTAATAGAAAAGTAAATTGAATAAAAATGGAAGTTGAATAAAAATAAAAATGAAAGTTGCAGAAAATTAAATATGGAAGTTCAATTCAGAAACCACTTTACCTTAGCGATCTATTTGGAAATTAAATAAAAAAGGAAGTTTAATAGAAAAGTAAATTGAATAAAAATGGAAGTTGAATAAAAATAAAAATGAAAGTTGCATAAAATTAAAAATGGAAGTTCAATCCAAAAACCTCTATACCTTAACGATTTATTTGGAAATCAAATAAAAAAGGAATTCGAGTAGAAAAGAAACTTTAATAAAAAGGGAAGTTAAATAAAAATAAAAATGGAAGTTGCAGAAAATTAAAAATGGAAGTTCATTCGAGAAACCACTATACCTTAACGATCTATTTGGAAATTAAATAAAAAAGTAAGTGTAATAGAAAAGTAAATTCATTAAAAATGGAAGTAGAATAAAAATAAAAATGAAAGTTGCATAAAATTAAAAATGGAAGTTCAATCCAGAGACCACTATACCTTAAAGATCTACTTTGAAGTTAAATAAAAAAGGAAGTCTAATAGGAAAGTAAATTGAATTAAAATGGAAGTAGAATAAAAATAAAAATGAAAGTTGCATAAAATTAAAAATGGAAGTTCAATCCAGAAACCACTATACCATAACGATCTATTTGGAAATTAAATAAAAAAGGAAGTTGAGTAGAAAAGAAACTTAAATAAAATGGGAAGTTAAATAAAAATAAAAATGGAAGTTGCAGAAAATGAAATATGGAAATTCATTCAAGAAACCACTATACCTTAACGATCTATTTGGAAATTAAATAAAAAAGGTTGTTTGATAGAAAAGTAAATTGAATAAAAATAGAAGTAGAATAAAAATAAAAATGAAAGTTGCATAAAATAAAAAGTGGAAGTTCAATCCAGAAACCACTATACCTTACCGATCTGTTTGCAAATTAAATAAAAAAGAAAGTTTGATAGAAAAGTAAATTGAATAAATATGGAAGTTGAAAAAAATTAAAAATGAAAGTTGCATAAAATTATAAATGGAAGTTCAATCCGGAAACCACTATACCTTAACGATCTACTTTGAAGTTAAATAAAAAAGGAAGTTTAATAGGAAAGTAAATTGAAATAAAATGGAAGTAGAATAAAAATAAAAATGAAAGTTGCATAAAATTAAAAATGGAAGTTCAATCCAGAAACCACTATACCTTAACGATCTATTTGGAAATTAAATAAAAAATGAAGTTTAATAGAAAAATAAATTGGATAAAAATGGAAGTTGAATAAAAATAAAAATGAAAGTTGCATAAAATTAAAAATGGATGTTCAATCCAAAAACCACTATACCTTAACGATCTATTTGGAAATTAAATAAAAAAGGAAGTTGAGTAAAAAATAAACTTGACTACAAAGGGAAGTTAAATAAAAATAAAATTGGAAGTTGCAGAAAATTAAAAATGGAAGTTCATTCCAAAAACCACTATATCTTAACGATCTATTTGGAAATTAAATAAAAAATGAAGTTTAATAGAAAAGTAAATTGAATAAAAATGGAAGTTGAATAAAAATAAAAATGAAAGTTGCAGAAAGTTAAATATGGAAGTTCAATCCAGTAACCAGCTTACCTTAACGATATATATGGAAATTAAATAAAAAAGAAAGTTTAATAGAAAAGTAAATTGAATAAAAATAGAAGTTGAATAAAAATAAAAACGAAAGTTGCTTAAAATTAAAAATGGAAGTTCAATCCAAAAACCACTATACCTTAACGATCTATTTGGAAATTAAATAAAAAAGGAAGTTGAGTAGAAAAGAAACTTGAATGAAGAAGGAAGTTAAATAAAAATAAAAATGGAAGTTGCAGAAAATTAAAAATGGTAGTTCATTCCAGAAACCACTATACCTTAACGATCTATTTGGAAATTAAATAAAAAAGGATGTTTAATAGAAAAGTAAATTGATTAAAAATGGAAGTAGAATAAAAATAAAAATGAAAGTTGCATAAAATAAAAACTGGAAGTTCAATCCAGAAACCACTATACCTTAACGATCTGTTTGCAAATTAAATAAAAAAGGAAGTTTAACAGAAAAGTAAATTGAATAAAAATGGAAGTAGAATAAAAATAACAATGAAAGTTGCATAAAATTAAATATGGAACTTCAACGCAGAAACCACTATACCTTAACGATCTATTTGGAAATTAAATAAAAAAGGAAGTTTAATAGAAAAGTAAATTGAATAAAAATGGAAGTTGAATAAGAATAAAAATGAAAGTTCCAAGAAATTAAAAATGAAAGTTCAATCCAAAAACCACTATACCTTAATGATCTACTTGGAAATTAACTAAAAAATGAAGTTTAATAGAAAAGTAAATCGAATAAAAATGAAAGTTGAATAAAAATAAAAATGAAAGTTGCATAAAATTAAAAATGGATATTCAATCCAAAAACCACTATACCTTAACGATCTATTTGGAAATTAAATAAAAAAAGAAGTTGAGTAGAAAAGAAACTTCAATAAAAAAGGAAGTTAAATAAAAATAAAATTGAAAGTTGCAGAAATGTTAAAATGGAACTCCATTCAAGAAACCACTATACCTTAATGATCTATTTGAAAATTAAATAAAAAAGGAAGTTTAATAGAAAAGTAAATTGAATAAAAATGGAAGTTGAATAAAAATAAAAATGAAAGTTGTAGAAAATTAAATATGGAAGTTCAATCCAGAAACCACTACACCTTAACGATCTATTTGGAAATTAAATAAAAAAGGAAGTTTAATAGAAAAGGAACATGAATAAAAATGGAAGTTGAGTAAAAATAAAAATGAAAGTTGCAGAAAATTAAATACGGAAGTTCAATCCAGAAACCACTATACCTTAACGATCTATTTGGAAATTAAATAAAAAAGGAAGTTTAATAGAAAAGTAAATTGTATAAAAATGGAAGTAGAATAAAAATAAAAAGGAAAGTTGAATAAAATTAAAAGTGGAAGTTCAATCCAGAAGCCACTATACCTTAACGATCTATTTGGAAATTAAATAAAAAAGGAAGTTTCATAGAAAAGTAAATTGAATAAAAATAAAAATGAAAGTTGCAAGAAATTAAAAATGGAAGTTCAATCCAAAAACCACTATACCTTAACGATCTAATTGGAAATTAAATAAAAAATGAAGTTTAATAGAAAAGTAAATCGAATAAAAACGAAAGTTGAACAAAAATAAAAATGAAAGTTGCATAAAATTAAAAATGGAAGTTCAATCCAAAAACCACTATACCTTAACGATCTATTTGGAAATTAAATAAAAAAGGAAGTTGAGTAGAAAAGAAACTTGAATAAAAAAGGAAGTTAAATAAAAATAAAACTGAAAGACGCAGAAATGTAAAAATGGAAGTCCATTCAAGAAACCACAATACATTAACGATCTATGTGGAAATTAAATAAAAAAGGATGTTAAATAGAAAAGTAAATTGAATAAAATTGAAAGTTGATTAAAAATAAAAAGGAAAGTTGCATAAAATAAAAAGTGGAAGTTCAATCCAGAAACGACTATACCCGAACGATCTATTTGAGAATTAAATAAAAAAGGAAGTTTAATAGAAAAGTAAATTGACAAAAAATGGAAGTAGAATAAAAATGAAAATGAAAGATGCATAAAATTAAAAATGGAAGTTCAATCCAGAAACCACTATACCTTAACGATCTATTTGGAAATTAAATAAAAAAGGAAGTTTAATAGAAAAGTAAATTGAATAAAAATGGAAGTTGAATAAAAATAAAAATTAAAGTTGCAGAAAATTAAATATGGAAGTTCAATCCAGAAACCACTATACCTAAACGATTTACTTGGAAATTAAATAAAAAAGAAAGTTTAATAGAAAAGTAAATTGAATAAAAATGGAAGTTGAATAAAAATAAAAATGAAAGTTGCATAAAATTAAAAATGGAAGTTCAATCCAAAAACCACTATACCTTAACGATCTATTTGGAAATTAAATAAAAAAGGAAGTTGAGTGGAAAAGAAACATGAATGAAAAAGGAAGTTAAATAAATTTAAAAACGGAAGTTGTAGAAAATTAAAAATGGAAGTTCATTCAAGAAACCACTAGACCTTAACGATCTATTTAGAATATTAAATAAAAAGGGATGTTTAATAGAAAAGTAAATTGAACAAAAATAGAAGTAGAATAAAAATAAAAAGGAATGTTGCCTAAAATAAAATGGGGACGTTCAATCCAGAAACCACTATACCTTAACAATCTGTTTGCAAATTAAATAAAAAAAGGAAGTTTAGTAGAAAGGAAACTTGAATGAAAAAGGAAGTTAAATAAAAATAAAAATGGAAGTTGTAGAAAAATAAAAATGGAAGTTCATTCAAGAAACCACTATACCTTAACGATCTATTTGGAAATTAAATAAAAAAGGATGTTTAATAGAAAAGTAAATTGAATAAAAATGGAAGTAGAATAAAAATAAAAAGGAAAGTTGCATAAAATAAAAAGGGGAAGTTCAATCCCGTAACCACTATACCTTAACGATCTGTTTGCAAAGTAAATAAAAAAGGATGTTGAGTAGAAAGGAAACTTGAATAAAAAAGGAAGTTAAATAAAAATAAAACTGGTTGTTGCAGAAAATTAAAAATGGAAGTTCATTCTGGAAACCATTATACTTTAACGATCTACTTGGAAATTAAATAAAAAAGGATGTTTAATAGAAAAGTAAATTGAATAAAAATGGAAGTAAAATAAAAATAAAAAGGAAAGTTGCATAAAATTCAAAGTGGAAGTTCAATCCAGAAACCACTATACCTTAACGATCTATTTGGAAATTAAATAAAAAAGGAAGTTTCATAGAAAAGTAAATTGAATAAAAATGGAAGTTGAATAAAAATAAAAATGAAAGTTGCAAGAAATTAAAAATGGAAGTTCAATCCAAAAACCACTATACCTTAACGATATACTTGGAAATTAAATAAAAAATGAAGTTTAATAGAAAAGTAAATCGAATAAAAATGAAAGTTGAACAAAAATAAAAATGAAAGTTGCATAAAATTAAAAATGGAAGTTCAATCCAGAAACCACTATACCTTAACGATCTATTTGGAAATTCAATAAAAAAGGAAGTTTAATAGGAAAGTAAATTGAATTAAAATTGAAGTAGAATAAAAATAAAAATGAAAGTTGCAAAAAATTAAATATGAAAATTCAGTCCAGAAACCACTATACCTTAACGATCTATTTGGAAATTAAATAAAAAATGAAGTGTAATAGAAAAGTAAATTGGATAAAAATGGAAGTTGAATAAAAATAGAAATGAAAGTTGCATAAAATTAAAATGGATGTTCAATCCAGAAACCACTATAATTTAACGATCTATTCGGAAATTAAATAAAAAAGGAAGTTTAATAGTAAAGTAAATTGAATGAAAATTGAAGTAGAATAAAAATAAAAATGAAAGTTGCATAAAATTAAAAATGGAACTTCAATCCAAAAACCACTATACCGTAACGATCTATTTGGAAATTAAATAAAAAAGGAAGTTGAGTAGAAAAGAAACTTGAATAAAAAAGGAAGTTAAATAAAAATAAAAGTGGAAGTTGCAGAAAATTAAAAATGGAAGTTCATTCCAGAAACCACGATATTTTAACGATCTACTTGGAAATTAAATAAAAAGAGTTGTTTAATAGAAAAGTAAATTGAATAAAAACGGAAGTACAATATAAATAAAAATGAAAGTTGCATAAAATTAAAAATGGAAGTTCAATCCAGAAACCACTATACCTCAACGATCTATTTGGAAATTAAATAAAAAAGGAAGTTTAATAGAAAAGTAAATTGAATAAAAATGGAAGTTGAATAAAAATAAAAATGGAAGTTGCAGGAAATTAAATATGGAAGTTCAATCCAGAAACCACTTTACCTTAGCGATCTATTTGGAAATTACATAAAAAAGGAAGTTTAATAGAAAAGTAAATTGAATAAAAATGGAAGTTGAATAAAAATAAAAATGAAAGTTGCATAAAATTAAAAATGGAAGTTCAATCCAAAAACCACTATACCTTAACGATCTATTTGGAAATTAAATAAAAAAGGAATTTGTGTAGAAAAGAAACTTGAATAAAAAAGGAAGTTAAATAAAAATAAAATTGAAAGTTGCAGAAAATTAAAAATGGAAGTTCACTTGAGAAACCACTATACTTTAACGATCTATTTGGAAATTAAATAAAAAAAGTTGTTTAATAGAAAAGTAAATTGAATAAAAATGGAAGTAGAATATAAATAAAAATGAAAGTTGCATAAAATTAAAAATGGAAGTTCAATCCAGAAACCACTATACCTTAACGATCTATTTGGAAATTAAATAAAAAAGGAAGTTTATTAGAAAAGTAAATTGAATAAAAATGGAAGTTGAATAAAAATAAAAATGAAAGTTGCAGGAAATTAAATATGGAAGTTCAATCCAGAAACCACTTTACCTTAGCGATCTATTTGGAAATTAAATAAAAAAGGAAGTTTAATAGAAAAGTAAATTGAATAAAAATGGAAGTTGAATAAAAATAAAAATGAAAGTTGCATAAAATTAAAAATGGAAGTTCAACCCAAAAACCACTATACCTTAACGATCTATTTGGAAATTAAATAAAAAAGGAATTTGAGTAGAAAAGAAACTTGAATAAAAAAGGAAGTTAAGTAAAAATAAAATTGGAAGTTGCAGAAAATTAAAAATGGAAGTTCACTTGAGAAACCACTATATTTTAACGATCTATTTGGAAATTAAATAAAAAAGTGAGCTTAATAGAAAAGTAAATTGATTAAAAATGGAAGTAGAATAAAAATAAAAATGAAAGTTGCATAAAATTAAAAATGGAAGTTCAATCCAGAAACCACTATACCTTAACGATCTACTTTGAAGTTAAATAAAAAAGGAAGCTTAATAGGAAAGTAAATTGAATTAAAATGGAAGTAGAATAAATATAAAAATTAAAGTTGCATAAAATTAAAAATGGAAGTTCAATCCAGAAACCATTATACCTTAACGATCTATTTGGAAATTAAATAAAAAAGGAAGTTGAGTAGAAAAGAAACTTGAATAAAAAGGGAAATTAAATAAAAATAAAAATAGAAGTTACAGAAAATTAAATATGAAAATTCATTCAAGAAACCACTATACCTTAACGATCTATTTGGAACTTAAATAAAAAAGGATGTTTGATTGAAAAGTAATTTGAATAAAAATAGAAGTAGAATAAAAATAAAAATGAAAGTTGGATAAAATAAAAAGTGGAAGTTCAATCCAGAAACCACTATACCATAACGATCTGTTTGCAAATTAAATAAAAAAGGAAGTTTAATAGAAAAGTAAATTGAATAAAAATGGTAGTTGAATAAAAATAAAAATGAAAGTTGCATAAAATTAAAAATGGAAGTTCAACCCAAAAACCACTATACCTTAACGATCTATTTGGAAATTAAATAAAAAAGGAATTTGAGTAGAAAAGAAACTTGAATAAAAAAGGAAGTTAAGTAAAAACAAAATTGGAAGTTGCAGAAAATTAAAAATAGAAGTTCACTTGAGAAACCACTATACTTTAACGATCTATTTGGAAATTCAATAAAAAAGTGAGCTTAATAGAAAAGTAAATTGATTAAAAATGGAAGTAGAATAAAAATAAAAATGAAAGTTGCATAAAATTAAAAATGGAAGTTCAATCAAGAAACCACTATACCTTAACGATCTACTTTGAAGTTAAATAAAAAAGGAAGCTTAATAGGAAAGTAAATTGAATTAAAATGGAAGTAGAATAAATATAAAAATTAAAGTTGCATAAAATTAAAAATGGAAGTTCAATCCAGAAACCACTATACCTTAACGATCTATTTGGAAATTAAATAAAAAAGGAAGTTGAGTAGAAAAGAAACTTGAATAAAAAGGGAAATTAAATAAAAATATAATTAGAAGTTACAGAAAATTAAATATGGAAATTCATTCAAGAAACCACTATACCTTAACGATCTATTTGGAACTTAAATAAAAAAGGATGTTTGATTGAAAAGTAATTTGAATAAAAATAGAAGTAGAATAAAAATAAAAATGAAAGTTGGATAAAATAAAAAGTGGAAGTTCAATCCAGAAACCACTATACCTTAACGATCTGTTTGCAAATTAAATAAAAAAGGAAGTTTAACAGAAAAGTAAATTGAATAAAAATGGAAGTAAAATAAAAATAACAATGAAAGTTGCATAAAATTAAATATGGAACTTCAATCCAGAAACCACTATACCTTAATGATCTATTTGGAAATTAAATAAAAAAGGAAGTTTAATAGAAAAGTAAATTGAATAAAAATGGAAGTTGAATAAGAATAAAAATGAAAGTTCCAAGAAATTAAAAATGAAAGTTCAATCCAAAAACCACTATACCTTAATGATCTACTTGGAAATTAAATAAAAAATGAAGTTTAATAGAAAAGTAAATCGAACAAAAATGAAAGTTGAATAAAAATAAAAATGAAAGTTGCATAAAATTAAAAATGGATGTTCAATCCAAAAACCACTATACCTTAACGATCTATTTGGAAATTAAATAAAAAAAGAAGTTGAGTAGAAAAGAAACTTCAATAAAAAAGGAAGTTAAATAAAAATAAAATTGAAAGTGGCAGAAATGTTAAAATGGAACTCCATTCAAGAAACCACTATACCTTAATGATCTATTTGAAAATTAAATAAAAAAGAAAGTTTAATAGAAAAGTAAATTGAATAAAAATGGAAGTTGAATAAAAATAAAAATGAAAGTTGTAGAAAATTAAATATGGAAGTTCAATCCAGAAACCACTACACCTTAACGATCTATTTGGAAATTAAATAAAAAAGGAAGTTTAATAGAAAAGGAACATGAATAAAAATGGAAGTTGAGTAAAAATAAAAATGAAAGTTGCAGAAAATTAAATACGGAAGTTCAATCCAGAAACCACTATACCTTAACGATCTATTTGGACATTAAATAAAAAAGGAAGTTTAACAGAAAAGTAAATTGTAAAAAAATAGAAGGAGAATAAAAATAAAAAGGAAAGTTGCATAAAATTAAAAGTGGAAGTTCAATCCAGAAGCCACTATACCTTAACGATCTATTTGGAAATTAAATAAAAAAGGAAGTTTCATAGAAAAGTAAATTGAATAAAAATAAAAATGAAAGTTGCAAGAAATTAAAAATGGAAGTTCAATCCAAAAACCACTATACCTTAACGATCTAATTGGAAATTAAATAAAAAATGAAATTTAATAGAAAAGTAAATCGAATAAAAATGAAAGTTGAACAAAAATAAAAATGAAAGTTGCATAAAATTAAAAATGGAAGTTCAATCCAAAAACCACTATACCTTAACGATCTATTTGGAAATTAAATAAAAAAGGAAGTTGAGTAGAAAAGAAACTTGAATAAAAAAGGAAGTTAAATAAAAATAAAACTGAAAGACGTAGAAATGTAAAAATGGAAGTCCATTCAAGAAACCACAATACATTAACGATCTATGTGGAAATTAAATAAAAAAGGATGTTAAATAGAAAAGTAAATTGAATAAAATTGAAAGTTGATTAAAAATAAAAAGGAAAGTTGCATAAAATAAAAAGTGGAAGTTCAATCCAGAAACGACTATACCCGAACGATCTATTTGAGAATTAAATAAAAAAGGAAGTTTAATAGAAAAGTAAATTGACAAAAAATGGAAGTAGAATAAAAATAAAAATGAAAGATGCATAAAATTAAAAATGGAAGTTCAATCCAGAAACCACTATACCTTAACGATCTATTTGGCAATTAAATAAAAAAGGAAGTTTAATAGAAAAGTAAATTGAATAAAAATGGAAGTTGAAGAAAAATAAGAATTAAAGTTGCAGAAAATTAAATATGGAAGTTCAATCCAGAAACCACTATACCTAAACGATTTACTTGGAAATTAAATAAAAAAGAAAGTTTAATAGAAAAGTAAATTGAATAAAAATGGAAGTTGAATAAAAATAAAAATGAAAGTTGCATAAAATTAAAAATGGAAGTTCAATCCAAAAACCACTATACCTTAACGATCTATTTGGAAATTAAATAAAAAAGGAAGTTGAGTGGAAAAGAAACATGAATGAAAAAGGAAGTGAAATAAATTTAAAAACGGAAGTTGTAGAAAATTAAAAATGGAAGTTCATTCAAGAAACCACTATACCTTAACGATCTATTTAGAATATTAAATAAAAAGGGATGTTTAATGGAAAAGTAAATTGAACAAAAATAGAAGTAGAATAAAAATAAAAAGGAATGTTGCCTAAAATAAAAAGGGGACGTTCAATCCAGAAACCACTATACCTTAACAATCTGTTTGCAAATTAAATAAAAAAAGGAAGTTTAGTAGAAAGGAAACTTGAATGAAAAAGGAAGTTAAATAAAAATAAAAATGGAAGTTGTAGAAAAATAAAAATGGAAGTTCATTCAAGAAACCACTATACCTTAACGATCTATTTGGAAATTAAATAAAAAAGGATGTTTAATAGAAAAGTAAATTGAATAAAAATGGAAGTAGAATAAAAATAAAAAGGAAAGTTGCATAAAATAAAAAGGGGAAGTTCAATCCCGTAACCACTATACCTTAACGATCTGTTTGCAAATTAAATAAAAAATGATGTTGAGTAGAAAGGAAACTTGAATAAAAAAGGAAGTTAAATAAAAATAAAACTGGTTGTTGCAGAAAATTAAAAATGGAAGTTCATTCAGGAAACCATTATACTTTAACGATCTATTTGGAAATTAAATAAAAAAGGATGTTTAATAGAAAAGTAAATTGAATAAAAATGGAAGTAGAATAAAAATAAAAAGGAAAGTTGCATAAAATTAAAAGTGGAAGTTCAATCCAGAAACCACTATACCTTAATGATCTATTTGGAAATTAAATAAAAAAGGAAGTTTCATAGAAAAGTAAATTGAATAAAAATGGAAGTTGAATAAAATTAAAAATGAAAGTTGCATAAAATTATAAATGGAAGTTCAATCCGGAAACCACTATACCTTAACGATCTACTTTGAAGTTAAATAAAAAAGGAAGTTTAATAGGAAAGTAAATTGAAATAAAATGGAAGTAGAATAAAAATAAAAATGAAAGTTGCATAAAATTAAAAATGGAAGTTCAATCCAGAAACCACTATACCTTAACGATCTATTTGGAAATTAAATAAAAAATGAAGTTTAATAGAAAAATAAATTGGATAAAAATGGAAGTTGAATAAAAATAAATATGAAAGTTGCATAAAATTAAAAATGGATGTTCAATCCAAAAATCACTATACCTTAACGATCTATTTGGAAATTAAATAAAAAAGGAAGTTGAGTAAAAAATAAACTTGACCAAAAAGGGAAGTTAAATAAAAATAAAATTGAAAGTTGCAGAAAATTAAAAATGGAAGTTCATTCCAAAAACCACTATATCTTAACGATTTATTTGGAAATTAAATAAAAAATGAAGTTTAATAGAAAAGTAAATTGAATAAAAATGGAAGTTGAATAAAAATAAAAATGAAAGTTGCAGAAAGTTAAATATGGAAGTTCAATCCAGTAACCAGCTTACCTTAACGATATATACGGAAATTAAATAAAAAAGAAAGTTTAATAGAAAAGTAAATTGAATAAAAATAGAAGTTGAATAAAAATAAAAACGAAAGTTGCATAAAATTAAAAATGGATGTTCAATCCAAAAACCACTATACCTTAACGATCTATTTGGAAATTAAATAAAAAAGGAAGTTGAGTAGAAAAGAAACTTGAATGAAGAAGGAAGTTAAATAAAAATAAAAATGGAAGTTGCAGAAAATTAAAAATGGTAGTTCATTCCAGAAACCACTATACCTTAACGATCTATTTGGAAATTAAATAAAAAATGATGTTTAATAGAAAAGTAAATTGATTAAAAATGGAAGTAGAATAAAAATAAAAATGAAAGTTGCATAAAATAAAAAGGGGAAGTTCAATCCAGAAACCACTATACCTTAACGATCTGTTTGCAAATTAAATAAAAAAGGAAGTTTAACAGAAAAGTAAATTGAATAAAAATGGAAGTAGAATAAAAATAACAATGAAAGTTGCATAAAATTAAATATGGAACTTCAATCCAGAAACCACTATACCTTAACGATCTATTTGGAAATTAAATAAAAAAGGAAGTTTAATAGAAAAGTAAATTGAATAAAAATGGAAGATGAATAAGAATAAAAATGAAAGTTCCAAGAAATTAAAAATGAAAGTTCAATCCAAAAACCACTATACCTTAATGATCTACTTGGAAATTAAATAAAAAATGAAGTTTAATAGAAAAGTAAATCGAATAAAAATGAAAGTTGAATAAAAATAAAAATGAAAGTTGCATAAAATTAAAAATGGATGTTCAATCCAAAAACCACTATACCTTCACGATCTATTTGGAAATTAAATAAAAAAAGAAGTTGAGTAGAAAAGAAACTTCAATAAAAAAGGAAGTTAAATAAAAATAAAATTGAAAGTTGCAGAAATGTTAAAATGGAACTCCATTCAAGAAACCACTATACCTTAATGATCTATTTGAAAATTAAATAAAAAAGGAAGTTTAATAGAAAAGTAAATTGAATAAAAATGGAAGTTGAATAAAAATAAAAATGAAAGTTGTAGAAAATTAAATATGGAAGTTCAATCCAGAAACCACTACACCTTAACGATCTATTTGGAAATTAAATAAAAAAGGAAGTTTAATAGAAAAGGAACATGAATAAAAATGGAATTTGAGTAAAAATAAAAATGAAAGTTGCAGAAAATTAATTACGGAAGTTCAATCCAGAAACAACTATACCTTAACGATCTATTTGGAAATTAAATAAAAAAGGAAGTTTAATAGAAAAGTAAATTGTATAAAAATGGAAGTAGAATAAAAATAAAAAGGAAAGTTGCATAAAATTAAAAGTGGAAGTTTAATCCAGAAGCCACTATACCTTAACGATCTATTTGGAAATTAAATAAAAAAGGAAGTTTCATAGAAAAGTAAATTGAATAAAAATAAAAATGAAAGTTGCAAGAAATTAAAAATGGAAGTTCAATCCAAAAACCACTATACCTTAACGATCTAATTGGAAATTAAATAAAAAATGAAGTTTAATAGAAAAGTAAATCGAATAAAAATGAAAGTTGAACAAAAATAAAAATGAAAGTTGCATAAAATTAAAAATGGAAGTTCAATCAAAAAACACTATACCTTAACGATCTATTTGGAAATTAAATAAAAAAGGAAGTTGAGTAGAAAAGAAACTTGAATAAAAAAGGAAGTTAAATAAAAATAAAACTGAAAGACGCAGAAATGTAAAAATGGAAGTCCATTCAAGAAACCACAATACATTAACGATCTATGTGGAAATTAAATAAAAAAGGATGTTAAATAGAAAAGTAAATTGAATAAAATTGAAAGTGTATTAAAAATAAAAAGGAAAGTTGCATAAAATAAAAAGTGGAAGTTCAATCCAGAAACGACTATACCCGAACGATCTATTTGAGAATTAAATAAAAAAGGAAGTTTAATAGAAAAGTAAATTGACAAAAAATGGAAGTAGAATAAAAATAAAAATGAAAGATGCATAAAATTAAAAATGGAAGTTCAATCCAGAAACCACTATACCTTAACGATTTATTTGGAAATTAAATAAAAAAGGAAGTTTAATAGAAAAGTAAATTGAATAAAAATGGAAGTTGAATAAAAATAAAAATTAAAGTTGCAGAAAATTAAATATGGAAGTTCAATCCAGAAACCACTATACCTAAACGATTTACTTGGAAATTAAATAAAAAAGAAAGTTTAATAGAAAAGTAAATTGAATAAAAATGGAAGTCGAATAAAAATAAAAATGAAAGTTGCATAAAATTAAAAATGGAAGTTCAATCCAAAAACCACTATACCTTAACGATCTATTTGGAAATTAAATAAAAAAGGAAGTTGAGTGGAAAAGAAACATGAATGAAAAAGGAAGTTAAATAAATTTAAAAACGGAAGTTGTAGAAAATTAAAAATGGAAGTTCATTCAAGAAACCACTATACCTTAACGATCTATTTGGAAATTAAATAAAAAGGGATGTTTAATAGAAAAGTAAATTGAACAAAAATAGAAGTAGAATAAAAATAAAAAGGAATGTTGCCTAAAATAAAAAGGGGAAGTTCAATCCAGAAACCACTATACCTTAACAATCTGTTTGCAAATTAAATATAAAAAGGAAGTTTAGTAGAAAGGAAACTTGAATGAAAAAGGAAGTTAAATAAAAATAAAAATGGAAGTTGTAGAAAAATAAAAATGGAAGTTCATTCAAGAAACCACTATACCTTAACGATCTATTTGGAAATTAAATAAAAAAGGATGTTTAATAGAAAAGTAAATTGAATAAAAATGGAAGTAGAATAAAAATAAAAAGGAAAGTTGCATAAAATAAAAAGGGGAAGTTCAATCCCGGAACCACTATACCTTAACGATCTGTTTGCAAATTAAATAAAAAAGGATGTTGAGTAGAAAGGAAACTTGAATAAAAAAGGAAGTTAAATAAAAATAAAACTAGTTGTTGCAGAAAATTAAAAATGGAAGTTCATTCAGGAAACCATTATACTTTAACGATCTATTTGGAAATTAAATAAAAAAGGATGTTTAATAGAAAAGTAAATTGAATAAAAATGGAAGTAGAATAAAAATAAAAAGGAAAGTTGCATAAAATTAAAAGTGGAAGTTCAATCCAGAAACCACTATACCTTAACGATCTATTTGGAAATTAAATAAAAAAGGAAGTTTCATAGAAAAGTAAATTGAATAAAAATGGAAGTTGAATAAAAATAAAAATGAAAGTTGCAAGAAATTAAAAGTGGAAGTTCAATCCAAAAACCACTATACCTTAACGATATACTTGGAAATTAAATAAAAAACGAAGTTTAATAGAAAAGTAAATCGAATAAAAATGAAAGTTGAACAAAAATAAAAATGAAAGTTGCATAAAATTAAAAATGGAAGTTCAATCCAAAAACCACTATACCTTAACGATCTATTTGGAAATTAAATAAAAAAGGAAGTTTAATAGGAAAGTAAATTGAATTAAAATTGAAGTAGAATAAAAATAAAAATGAAAGTTGCAAAAAATTAAATACGAAAATTCAGTCCAGAAACCACTATACCTTAACGATCTATTTGGAAATTAAATAAAAAATGAAGTTTAATAGAAAAGTAAATTGGATAAAAATGGAAGTTGAATAAAAATAGAAATGAAAGTTGCATAAAATTAAAATGGATGTTCAATCCAGAAACCACTATAATTTAACGATCTATTCGGAAATTAAATAAAAAAGGAAGTTTAATAGTAAAGTAAATTGAATGAAAATTGAAGTAGAATAAAAATAAAAATGAAAGTTGCATAAAATTAAAAATGGAAGTTCAATCCAAAAACCACTATACCTTAACGATCTATTTGGAAATTAAATAAAAAAGGAAGTTGAGTAGAAAAGAAACTTGAATAAAAAAGAAAGTTAAATAAAAATAAAAATGGAAGTTGCAGAAAATTAAAAATGGAAGTTCATTCCAGAAACCACTATATTTTAACGATCTATTTGGAAATTAAATAAAAAGAGTTGTTTAATAGAAAAGTAAATTGAATAAAAACGGAAGTACAATATAAATAAAAATGAAAGTTGCATAAAATTAAAAATGGAAGTTCAATCCAGAAACCACTATACCTTAACGATCTATTTGGAAATTAAATAAAAAAGGAAGTTTATAAGAAAAGTAAATTGAATAAAAATGGAAGTTGAATAAAAATAAAAATGAAAGTTGCAGGAAATTAAATATGGAAGTTCAATCCAGAAACCACTTTACCTTAGCGATCTATTTGGAAATTACATAAAAAAGGAAGTTTAATGGAAAAGTAAATTGAATAAAAATGGAAGTTGAATAAAAATAAAAATGAAAGTTGCATAAAATTAAAAATGGAAGTTCAATCCAAAAACCACTATACCTTAACGATCTATTTGGAAATTAAATAAAAAAGGAATTTGAGTAGAAAAGAAACTTGAATAAAAAAGGAAGTTAAATAAAAATAAAATTGGAAGTTGCAGAAAATTAAAAATGGAAGTTCACTTGAGAAACCACTATACTTTAACGATCTATTTGGAAATTAAATAAAAAAAGTTGTTTAATAGAAAAGTAAATTGAATAAAAATGGAAGTAGAATATAAATAAAAATGAAAGTTGCATAAAATTAAAAATGGAAGTTCAATCCAGAAACCACTATACCTTAACGATCTATTTGGAAATTAAATAAAAAAGGAAGTTTATTAGAAAAGTAAATTGAATAAAAATGGAAGTTGAATAAAAATAAAAATGAAAGTTGCAGGAAATTAAATATGGAAGTTCAATCCAGAAACCACTTTACCTTAGCGATCTATTTGGAAATTAAATAAAAAAGGAAGTTTAATAGAAAAGTAAATTGAATAAAAATGGAAGTTGAATAAAAATAAAAATGAAAGTTGCATAAAATTAAAAATGGAAGTTCAACCCAAAAACCACTATACCTTAACGATCTATTTGGAAATTAAATAAAAAAGGAATTTGAGTAGAAAAGAAACTTGAATAAAAAAGGAAGTTAAGTAAAAATAAAATTGGAAGTTGCAGAAAATTAAAAATGGAAGTTCACTTGAGAAACCACTATACTTTAACGATCTATTTGGAAATTAAATAAAAAAGTGAGCTTAATAGAAAAGTAAATTGATTAAAAATGGAAGCAGAATAAAAATAAAAATGAAAGTTGCATAAAATTAAAAATGGAAGTTCAATCCCGAAACCACTATACCTTAACGATTTACTTTGAAGTTAAATAAAAAAGGAAGCTTAATAGGAAAGTAAATTGAATTAAAATGGAAGTAGAATAAATATAAAAATTAAAGTTGCATAAAATTAAAAATGGAAGTTCAATCCAGAAACCACTATACCTTAACGATCTATTTGGAAATTAAATAAAAAAGGAAGTTGAGTAGAAAAGAAACTTGAATAAAAAGGGAAATTAAATAAAAATAAAAATAGAAGTTACAGAAAATTAAATATGGAAATTCATTCAAGAAACCACTATACCTTAACGATCTATTTGGAACTTAAATAAAAAAGGATGTTTGATTGAAAAGTAATTTGAATAAAAATAGAAGTAGAATAAAAATAAAAATGAAAGTTGGATAAAATAAAAAGTGGAAGTTCAATCCAGAAACCACTATACCTTAACGATCTGTTTGCAAATTAAATAAAAAAGGAAGTTTAATAGAAAAGTAAATTGAATTGAAATGGAAGTTGAATAAAAATAAAAATGAAAGTTGCAGAAAATTAAATATGAAAATTCAGTCCAGAAACCACTATACCTTAACGATCTATTTGGAAATTAAATAAAAAATGAAGTTTAATAAAAAAGTAAATTGGATAAAAATGGAAGTTGAATAAAAATAAAAATGAAAGTTGCATAAAATTAAAAATGGATGTTCAATCCAAAAACCACTGTACCATAACGATCTATTTGGAAATTAAATAAAAAAGGAAGTTGAGTAGAAAAGAAACATGAATAAAATGGGAAGTTAAATAAAAATAAAAATGGAAGTTGCAGAAAATTAAAAATGGAAGTTCATTCCAGAAACCACTATATCTTAACGATCTATTTGGAAATTAAGTAAAAAAGGAAGTTTAATAGAAAAGTAAATTGAATAAAAATGGAAGTAGAATATAAATAAAAATGAAAGTTGCATAAAATTAAAAGTGGATGTTCAATCCAGACACCACTATACCTTAGCGATCTATTTGGAAATTAAATAAAAAATGAAGTTTAATAGGAAAGTAAATTGAATTAAAATAGAAGTAGAATAAAAATAAAAATGAAAGTTGCATAAAATTAAAAATGGAAGTTCAATCAAGAAACCACTATACCTTAACGATCTATTTCGAAATTAAATAAAAAAAGAAGCTTAATAGAAAAGTAAATTGAATAAAAATAGAAGTTGAATAAAAATAAAAATGAAATTTGCAGAAAGTTAAATATGGAAGTTCAATCCAGAAACCATTTTACCTTAACGATCTATATGGAAATTAAATAAAAAAGAAAGTTTAATAGAAAAGTAAATTGAATAAAAATGGAAGTTGAATAAAAATAAAAACGAAAGTTGCATAAAATTAAAAATGGAAGTTCAATCCAATAACCACTATACCTTAACGATCTATTTGGAAATTAAATAAAAAAGGAAGTTTAATAGAAAAGTTAATTGATTAAAAATGGAAGTAGAATAAAAATAAAAATGAAAGTTGCATAAAATAAAAAGGGGAAGTTCAATCCGGAAACCACTATACCTTAACGATCTGTTTGCAAATTAAATAAAAAAGGAAGTTTAACAGAAAATTAAATTGAATAAAAATGGAAGTAGAATAAAAATAAAAATGAAAGTTGCATAAAATTAAATATGGAAGTTCAATCCAGAAACCACTATACCTTAACGATCTATTTGGAAATTAAATAAAAAATGAAGTTTAACAGAAAAGTAAATTGAATAAAAATGGAAGTTGAATAAAAATAAAAATGAAAGTTGCAGAAAATTAAATATGGAAGTTCAATCCAGAAACCACTACACCTTAACGATCTATTTGGAAATTAAATAAAAAGGAAGTTTAATAGAAAAGAAACTTGAATAAAAATGGAAGTTGAGTAAAAATAAAAATGAAAGTTGCAGAAAATTAAATACGGAAGTTCAATCCAGAAACCACTATACCTTAACGATCTATTTGGAAATTAAATAAAAAAGGAAGTTTAATAGAAAAGTAAATTGTTTAAAAATGGAAGTAGAATAAAAATAAAAAGGAAAGTTGCATAAAATTAAAAGTGGAGGTTCAATCCGGAAACCACTATACCTTAACGATCTATTTGGAAATTAAATAAAAAAGGAAGTTTCATAGAAAAGTAAATTGAAGAAAAATGGAAGTTGAATAAAAATAAAAATGAAAGTTGCAAGAAATTAAAAATGGAAGTTCAATCCAAAAACCACTATACCTTAACGATCAACTTGGAAATTAAATAAAAAATGAAGTTTAATAGAAAAGTAAATCGAATAAAAGTGAAAGTTGAATAAAAATAAAAATGAAAGTTGCATAAAATTAAAAATGGAAGTTCAATCCAAAAACCACTATACCTTAACGATCTATTTGGAAATTAAATAAAAAAGAAAGTTGAGTAGAAAAGAAACTTGAATGAAAAAGGAAGTTAAATAAAAATAAAACTGAAAGTTGCAGAAATGTAAAAATGGAAGTCCATTCAAGAAACCACTATACCTTAACGATCTATGTGGAAATTAAATAAAAAAGGGTGTTTAATAGAAAAATAAATTGAATAAAAATGAAAAAGAAAGTTGCATAAAATGAAAGGTGGAAGTTCAATCCAGAAACGACTATACCCGAACGATCTATTTGAAAATTAAATAAAAAAGGAAGTTTAATAGAAAAGTAAATTGAATAAAAATGGAAGTTGAATAAAAATAAAAAGCAAAGTTGCAGAAAATTAAATATGAAAGTTCAATCCAGAAGCCACTATACCTTAACGATCTACTTGGAAATTAAATAAAAAAGAAAGTTTAATAGAAAAGTAAATTGAATAAAAATGGAAGTTGAAGAAAAATAAAAATGAAAGTTGCATAAAATTAAAAATGGATGTTCAATCCAAAAACCAGTATACCTTAACGATCTATCTGGAAATTAAATAAAAAAGGAAGTTGAGTAGAAAAGAAACATGAATGAAAAAGGAAGTTAAATAAATATAAAAATGGAAGTTCATTCAAGAAACCACTATACCTTAACGATCTATTTGGAAATTAAATAAAAAAGGATGTTTAATAGAAAAGTAAATTGAATAAAAATAGAAGTAGAATAAAAATAAAAAGGAAAGTTGCATAAAATAAAAAGGGGAAGTTCAATCCAGAAACCACTATACCTTAACGATCTGTTTGCAAATTAAATAAAAAAAGGAAGTTGAGTAGAAAAGAAACTTGAATGAAAAAGGAAGCTAAATAAAAATGAAAATGGAAGTTGCAGAAAATTAAAAATGGAAGTTCATTCAAGAAACCGCTATACCTTAACAATCTATTTTGAAATTAAATAAAAAAGGATGTTTAATAGAAAAGTAAATTGAATAAAAATGGAAGTAGAATAAAAATAAAAAGGAAAGTTGCATAAAATTAAAAGTGGAAGTTCAATCTAGAAACCACTATACCTTAACGATCTATTTGGAAATTAAATAAAAAAGGAAGTTTAATAGAAAAGAAAATTGAATAAAAATGGAAGTAGAATAAAAATAAAAATGGGAGTTGCAGAAAATTAAAAATGGGAATTCATTCAAGAAAACACTATACCTTAACGATCTATTTGGAAATTAAATAAAAAAGGAAGTTTAATAGAAAAGTAAATTGAATAAAAATGGTAGTTGAATAAAAATAAAAATGAAAGTTACATAAAATTAAAAATGGAAGTTCAATCCAGAAACCACTATACCTTAACGATATATTTGGAAATTAAATAAAAAAGGAAGTTTAATAGGAAAGTAAATTGAATTAAAATTGAAGTAGAATAAAAATAAAAATGAAAGTTGCATAAAATTAAAAATGGAAGTTCAATCCAGAAACCACTATACCTTAACGATCTATTTGGAAATTAAATAAAAAAGAAAGTTTAATAGGAAAGTAAATTGAATTAAAATTGAAGTAGAATAAAAATAAAAATGAAAGTTGCATAAAATGAAAAATGGAAATTCAATCCAAAAACCACTATACCTTAACGATCTATTTGGAAATTAAATAAAAAAGGAAGTTGAGTAGAAAAGAAACTTGAATAAAAAGGAAGTTAAATAAAAATAAAACTGAAAGTTGCAGAAATGTAAAAATGGAAGTCCATTCAAGAAAACACTATACCTTAACGATCTATGTGGAAATTAAATAAAAAAGGGTGTTTAATAGAAAAGTAAATTGAATAAAAATGAAAGTTGAATAAAAATAAAAAGGAAAGTTGCATAAAATAAAAAGTGGAAGTTCAATCCAGAAACCACTATACCCGAACGATCTATTTGAAAATTAAATAAAAAAGGAAGTTTAATAGAAAAGTAAATTGACAAAAAATGGAAGTAGAATAAAAATAAAAATGAAAGTTGCATAAAATTAAAAATGGAAGTTCAATCCAGAAACCACTATACCTTAACGATCTATTTGGAAATTAAATAAAAAAGAAAGTTTAATAGGAAAGTAAATTGAATTAAAATTGAAGTAGAATAAAAATAAAAATGAAAGTTGCATAAAATGAAAAATGGAAGTTCAATCCAAAAACCACTATACCTTAACGATCTATTTGGAAATTAAATAAAAAAGGAAGTTGAGTAGAAAAGAAACTTGAATAAAAAAGGAAGTTAAATTAAAATAAAAATGGAAGTTGCAGAAAATTAAAAATGGAAGTTCATTCCAGAAACCACTATACTTTAACGATCTACTTGGAAATTAAATAAAAAATGAAGTTTAATAGAAAAGTAAATTGAATAAAAATGGAAGTAGAATATAAATAAAAATGAAAGTTGCATAAAATTAAAAATGGAAGTTCTATCCAGAAACCACTATACCTTAACGATCTATTTGGAAATTAAATAAAAAAGGAAGTTTAGTAGAAAAATAAATTTAATAAAAATGGAAGTTGAACAAAAATAAAAATGAAAGTTGCAGAAAATTAAATATGGAAGTTCAATCCAGAAACCACTTTACCTTAGCCATCTATTTGGAAATTAAATAAAAAAGGAAGTTTAATAGAAAAGTAAATTGAATAAAAATGGAAGTTGAATAAAATAAAAATGAAAGTTGCATAAAATTAAAAATGGAAGTTCAATCCGAAAACCACTTTACCTTAACCATCTATTTGGAAATTAAATAAAAAAGGAAGTTGAGTAGAAAAGAAACTTGAATAGAAAAGGAAGTTCAATAAAAATAAAATTGGCAGTTCATTCAAGAAACCACTATACCTTAACGATCTATATGGAAATTAAATAAAAAAGGAAGTTTAATAGAAAAGTAAATTGACTAAACATGGAATTAGAATAAAAATAAAAATGAAAGTTGCATAAAATTAAAAATAGAAGTTCAATCCAGAAACCACTACACCTTAACGATCTATTTGGAAATTAAATAAAAAAGGAAGTTTAAAAGAAAAGTAAATTGAATAAAAATAGAAGTTGATTAAAAATGAAAATGGAAGTTGCATAAAATTAAAAATGGAAGGTCAATCCAAAAACCACTACACCTTAACGATCTATTTAGAAATTAAATAAAAAAGGAAGTTGAGTAGAAAAGAAACTTGAATAAAAAAGAAAATTAAATAAAAATAAAACTGGAAGTGGCAGAAAATTAAAAATGGAAGTTCATTCAAGAAACCACTATACCTCAACGATCTATTTGGAAATTAAATAAAAAATGATGTTTAATAGAAAAGTAAATTGAATAAAAATAAAAATGAAAGTTGCATAAAATAAAAAGTAGAAGTTCAATCCAGAAACCACTATACCTTAACGATCTGTTTGCAAATTAAATAAAAAAGAAAGTTTAATAGAAAAGTAAATTGAACAAAAATGGAAGTTAAATAAGAATAAAAATGAAAGTTGGAGAAAATTAAATATGGAAATTCAATCCAGAATCCACTATGTCTTAACAATCTATTTGGAAATTAAATAAAAAAGGAAGTTTTATAGAAAAGTAAATTGAATAAAAATGGAAGTTGAATAAAAATAAAAATGAAAGTTGCATAAAATTAAAAATGGATGTTCATTCCAAAAACCACTATACCTTAACGATCTATTTGGAAATTAAATAAAAAAGGAAGTTGAGTAGAAAAGAAACCTGAATAAAAAAGGAAGTTAAATAAAAATAAAAATGGAAGTTGCAGAAAATTAAAAGTGGAAGTTCATTCCAGATACCACTATACTTTAACGATCTATTTGGAAATTAAATAAAAAAGGAAGTTTAATAAAAAAGTAAATTGAATGAAAATGGAAGTAGAATATAAATAAAAATGAAAGTTGCATAAAATTAAAAATGAAAGTTCAATCCAGAAACCACTATACCTTAATGATCTATTTGGAAATTAAATAAAAAAGGAAGTTTAATAGAAAAGTAAATTGAGTAAAAATGGAAGTAGAATATAAATAAAAATGAAAGTTGCAGAAAATTAAATATGGAAGTTCAACCCAGAAACCACTTTACCTTAGCGATATATTTGGAAATTAAATAAAAAAGGAAGTTTAATAGAAAACTAAATTGAATAAAATAAAAATGAAAGTTGCATAAAATTAAAAATAGAAGTTCAATCCAAAAACCACTTTACCTTAACCATCTATTTGGAAATTAAATAAAAAAGGAAGTTGAGTAGAAAAGAAACTTGAATAGAAAAGGAAGTTAAATAAAAATAAAATGGGAAGTTCATTCAAGAAACCACTATACCTTAACGATCTATATGGAAATTAAATAAAAAAGGAAGTTTAATAGAAAAGTAAATTGACTAAAAATGGAATTATAATAAAAAGAAAAATGAAAGTTGCATAAAATTAAAAATAGAAGTTCAATCCAGAAACCACTGCACCTTAATGATCTATTTGGAAATTAAATAAAAAAGGAAGTTTAAAAGAAAAGTAAATTGAATAAAAAAGGAAGTTGATTAAAAATAAAAATGAAAGTTGCATAAAATTAAAAATGGAAGTTCAATCCAAAAACCACTACACCTTAACGATCTATTTGGAAATTAAATAAAAAAGGAAGTTGAGTAGGAAAGAAACTTGAATAAAAAAGAAAGTTAAATAAAAATAAAACTGGAAGTGGCAGAAAATTAAAAATGGAAATTCATTCAAAAAACCACTATACCTTAACGATCTGTTTGGAAATTAAATAAAAAAGGATGTTTAATTATAGCGATCCCGGTTGTCCCTTTACTGTTCTGTTGTATTCCGGACTCGGTTCCGTGAAGTTGGTAGTGGTATCTATCTTGTTGTTGTCCTTTAATTCCACTTGATTGAGTTTTAGGATGTTTTGAGCAGGGTTGTTACAGGTTGGTTAGGCCTTGGTTTGAATTCCTTCTTGTTCAGTTTTTAGGCGATCCGCTCGAGCGGGTCTCCTTGCGCTCGAGCGGGGAGTGCACTCCTCCGATATTTCGTGTTCCTGCAAAACTTCTGCAAATGTGATTTTTACGCTCGAGCAGCGGCGCTCGAGCGGGTTTGGTGGCGCTCAAGCGGGTAGTACTTTTTGGGTATAAGTTCTGGGAGGTGGAAATCTACGCTCGAGCGGACTGGTTTTCGCGCTCGAGCGGAAGTGCTTTATTCTTGTGTCTTAGCGCTCGAGCGGGCCTTATTGCGCTTGAGCGTGTTCAGATTTTTGTTCTTGGCGCTCGAGCGTTGTGTTCTCCGCTCGGGCGGGTCATACGTATATGAGTTATCCGCTGGGTGATTTTAAATCACTTTTTACTTTTCTTCCTCTCTCTTACTTTTTCTAAAAACCACTTTTGAGAGCCTCTCTCTCTAGAAACTCCCTTCTCTCTAGGGTTTGATCTAGTTAGAGTGTCCTCCTTCTCTTCGGCCTTTGTTAAAGTCGTGTTGATCGTCGAGGGCGTCGTTTTGATCCGAAAATCTTGGGCTTTGGAGCATTTTGGTTTTGGTCTCTTTTCCATCTGAGCTCTAACTTCGAGGTAGGGATAACCTACTCCTTACTATGAGCTTTGTCTTTAAATTTTTGCATTTTGATATGTTGGGGGTTGTTGGGTAATTTCGGGAGAGTTTGGGCCTTTGTGTAATTTTACAAAAGTTGGGGTTTTTATTTATATAAAACCTAAATGCATGTTTGGCATGGAAAAGTGGAATTAATGTTGAAACATTAATGAAAATAGAACCTAAGGGTTGTAATGTTAATTATGGAAAATGCCCTAATTACATTGGTTAATTAATTTGTAGAATTAATTATGGGAAATGAGGAATTGATTTGAAAATGTGGAAATTGGAAAGGGAAGAGGTTAAAGGGTGTAGTTGGATCATTTATCACTCACCTAGTTGAAATGTTGATTATATATCCATTGTTGTATTTATTTTCTGTATAGAAATAACTGCTTTGGGCTATCGGTGGAGGATAGTCTTGATTGTTGTAGACAATGCATGATGATTAGGCAAACGGGAACTAATCACTGGAATATGTCGTTGAGTATGACTG
Source organism: Camellia sinensis (assembly GCF_055761805.1). Taxonomy (NCBI): domain Eukaryota; kingdom Viridiplantae; phylum Streptophyta; class Magnoliopsida; order Ericales; family Theaceae; genus Camellia; species Camellia sinensis. Next base: position 40,026,970 of record NW_028128987.1, on the reverse strand, counting down.
TTGAAAGAATACATTAAGTTTATGTGTTGTGTGATGATGTGTATAATTATTGTTTATATGCATTGTGTTGTGTTGGAGGAGATAGGGGATGTACTCCACGGTTTAGGGGAAGATAGGAGATGGACCTCTAAACCGGATGTTGTTGGGAGGAGATAGGGGATGGACTCCATAGATAGAGCTCATATGCTTATCTATTAATGTGTTGACAGAGCTCATATGCTTGTCATTGGAAGTGTGATAGTGCTCTTATGCATATCTATGGAAGTGATGATATAGCTAGTATGCTTATCTGTTGGTGTGTGATATAGCTAGTATGCTTATCTGTTATGAAATGGGAAAGTGTTGATGAGTTGTTTGGCCAGGTTCTGAGCCATGGTTATAAATTGAGAAATTAAAAGAAATTGGAAAAATGGATTGTAACATGGACTTGTATGTCATAAAACTGTAAAGTGTGATAAGAGAAAGTATCAGTGTTGGCCATCTATCAACTGCTAATCTTTTAGTCATTGTTCATATTTGGTTTAGTGTATTTCTACTGGGCTGTGGCTCACCCTATATGGGAATATCATTTTCAGGTACAGGTAGTATGCCACCTCCAAGGACGTAGCTTGGGAGGCTAGAGGCGGGCGGACTTTTGTTGTTATTTCTTTGATGTATTACATGTATATTCAAGCCAAGGGCTTAATGTGTAAATGAGTTAGCACTCTTTTGTTGTAACCAAGTGTTAACTTGGAAAGCTGTAAGCCTTTAGGGCATTTGCTTTTATTGTTAACATGTAATACTTTTGGTAATGAAACTCTGATGAATAGAAGAAAGTGGAACTTTTATATATCAATGCATGTCTATATTGATGGGTTAATGCTATTATTTTGAGGGCGTTACAACTTGGTATCAGAGCGTACCGGGTTCGAATACTTTGGGTATGTGGGAAGTGATTAGTATCACAATGGGTTTGTCTCGCTTGATAGAGACTTAGATGTAGTGTTATATGCTATGTGCTTAATTGATAACATGCTTATGTGTTTATATGGGTATGGGATTTAATTTCTAGGATGTTGATTGGATCCTTGGGTTTCTAGGAGTCTTGTTGGAAAGGCACTTGATCAACGCCGTTTTTAACCGGAACTCTAGTAACGCCTCGGGACTATCATTATCCGGAAATGAAATTCGTAAGTGCTTATGTGTTTATGTGCTTACGTGGAGTGAATTACAGTTGTCCATGCATTAGGACGTGAGTGTTTAGTTTTGGCACATTTGTGAATGTGCTAACGTTCTGTATTACCTTTATTAGGATGTCAGGACGTAGAAGAGGTGCTAGGCGTGGTAGGCCTGCGAGGCAGGAAGTGCCGTTACCGGAGGAGCTTCTGGCAGTGCAGGAGGGAGTTGGTCAGGCCAATGTGGCTGAGCCAGCGGGTCAGCAGGCTATGAGTGCCTTGGCCCGAGAGATAGCAGGAGCTTTGGATATTCTCAGAGCAGGGAATCAGCAGCTGAGGCAGGGCCTTCTTTCTTGAAGAGGGAGTTCTTCCGTTCTAATCCGGACGAGTTTGTTGGAGACCCTAAGGAACCACTGAAGGCTGACGAGTGGCTAGAACAGATGAGTAAGATGTTCAAGATGCTTGGCATCGAGGACGGAGCATTAAAAGTGACCTTGGCATCTTTCCAGCTGAAGGGAGATGCAGGTCAATGGTGGAAATACGAGAAGGCTCGTGTTGGTGGTACATGGGAGGCGTTTGTGAATGCTTTCCAGGAGAGGTTCTTATTTGCAGTTGCTAGGGAGAAGTTGAGGGATTAGTTTTGCTGGCTTAATCAGCAAGGTATGTCTGTGGCAGAGTTTGAGGCCACTTTTACTAGTTTGTCCAGGTTTGCACCTGAGTTGGTGGCGTCCGAAGAACGCCGTTGCTATGAGTTTGAACGGAAGTTGAGGCGGGGCCTCAAGCTGAGGGTTGGTGGGTCTTACATCCGAGAGTATAGACACTTAGTGGATGTTGCAGCTCATATGGAGCTTATGATGTAGGAGGAAGACGAGGAGAAGCATAGAGGCTCCAAGCAGGGCCAGGAGGGTCAGGATGATGGTAGGAGACAGAGGGGTTATAACCCTCAGTAGTCTCAGGGTGGAGTTGCTAGATCGACCTTTCCGGTGCCGAGTGCAAGCTCGGGGAGAGGTAGTCAGGGAGGCTTGACTTGTTTTGCGTGTGGCCAGCTGGGTCACAAGTCTTCGGTTTGCCCGCAGAAGGGCGGAGGTCAGAGAGCTACTTCTTCTTCAGCTAGACCCAGAGTCAGAGTTTGGGCAGGGGGCAGCCCTTGTCTTGCTATCAGTGTGGTCAGCCTGAGCACTTGAAGAGGTATTGCCCGCAGTTGAGTGCTACTTCAGGAGCGTCTGGTTCTAGGCAGACGCAGAGTTATCAGCCAGCTCAGTCTGTGCAGGCCTCGAGGGCCAATCTGGGAGCTTCGTCATCCCAATCAGTGTAGCAGTCGTATGCTCCGAGGGGTGAGCAGGTGGATTAGGGGCCCACGGGGCGCGTGTATGCTGTTACTGCGCAGGATCTAGTACCGGCTCCATCAGTAGTGAGAGGTACTTTTCTGTTTTGCAACTCGGTTGCTAATGTGTTGATTGACACGGGTGCATTTCATTCTTTTGTATCTGCTGCATTTGCATCTGTTTTGGAATTGGAGTTGGCACAGTTAGCATCTCTTATTTGTGTGGTATCGCCTATTAGTGGTGAGTTGGTCTTGAAACAAGGTGTTAGAGGTTGTGATATAGAGGTCGCCGACCATAGGCTTCCTTTTCCTTTTGTAGTTATGCCCATGAAGGGTTTTGATATTATTTTGGGTATGGACTGGCTATCGTCATACCGGGCTGTTATCGATTGCTACCGCCAGAGGGTCACGTTATGCACCCTGAGCGGGGAGTGGTTCCATTTCTTGGGAGACCGGGTTGGTAGTGTTTTGCCACCGGGGTATGATTCGCGAGGGCGGAGTGAGCTTAGTGGTCTACTTGCTAGCTTTGAGAGTGGTGAGTGTGATGAGACCCAGCTTGTGTTGCCGAGGGTGGTTTGTGAGTATTCGGATGTCTTTCCCGAGGGCCTTGTTAGTTTGCCACCTCACCGAGAGATAGAGTTCTCTATTGATCTAGTGCCCGGCACGGCGCCGATTTCTATGGCACCTTACCGTTTTGCCCCAGCAGAGTTGGTTGAGTTGAAAGTTCAGCTCCAGGAATTGCTAGATAAGGGTTTTGTTAGCCCTAGTGTTTCGCCGTGGGGAGCACCGGCCCTCTTTGTTAAAAAGAAAGATGGTGCCTTGAGATTGTGTATCGATTACCGGAAGTTGAATCGGGCTACGGTCAAGAATAAGTACCCTATGCCCCGAATAGATGATCTGTTTGACCAGTTGAAGGGTTCCCGTTGTTTCTCTAAGATAGACTTGAGATCGGGTTACCACCAGTTGAGGGTCAGGGAGGAGGATATTCCTAAGACGGCATTCCGTATGCGGTATGGCCATTATGAGTTTTTGGTGATGCCATTTGGGCTTACCAATGCACCGACAGTCTTTATGGACTTGATGAACCAGATCTTCCGGGAATTCTTGGATCGATTTGTAGTCGTTTTCGTGGACGACATTCTTATCTATTCGCCTTCAGAGGAAGAGCACGAGGAACACTTGAGAGTGGTGCTTGAGTTGCTTAGAGCCCATAGGCTGTATGCCAAGTTTGGGAAGTGTGAGTTCTGGCTGAGGGAAGTCAAATTCTTAGGCCATGTAGTATCCGGGAAAGGGGTGTCCGTTGATGCATCCAAGGTTGAGGTAGTGCAGGATTGGGCACAGCCTAAGAGTGTGTTTGAGATCCGCAGTTTTCTGGGATTAGCTGGGTATTACCGTTGGTTTGTGAAAGATTTCTCCAGGCTAGCTTCGCCGTTGACTAGATTGACTCGGAAGGGAGTCAAATTTGTGTGGAGTGAGACTTGTGAAAAGTCGTTCCAAGAGTTGAAGGTTAGATTGACCACCGCTCCGGTTTTGATTATTCCGGAGAGAGGTTTGGGTTACGCGGTTTATTGTGATGCCTCACGAGAGGGTTTGGGTTGTGTGTTGATGCAAGAGGGGAAAGTGGTAGCTTATGGCTCACGTCAGTTGAAAATTCACGAGAAGAATTACCCTGCACACGACTTAGAGTTAGCGGCAGTGATCTTTGCCTTGAAGATTTGGAGGCGCTACCTTTACGGTGAGAGGTTCGAGGTGTTCTCGGACCACAAGAGTTTGAAGTATCTGTTTACGCAGAGAGACTTGAATTTGAGGTAGAGGAGATGGATGGAGTTCATTGAGGACTATGATTTCGAGTTGCACTATCACCCGGGGAAGGCCAATGTTGTGGCCGATGCCCTTAGTAGGAAATCCATTAGTGATGTAGCTTGTATAGCCATCCGGGAATGGGGGATGTTGGGTGCACTTGGCGAGTTTGATTTGCATTTGGGCGAATCTGTTGAGGCTGCGGCCTTGTTTTCTGTTGTTGCATAGCCTACACTTGTGACTAGAGTGTTAGAGGCACAGAGAGGTGACCTTGGGGTAGAATCCCTCCGAGAGAAGATCTCAAATGGTAAGGGGGAGAAGGGTTTGACGATGTATCCCGACCTAAGCGTGAGATACCGAGACCGTCTGTGTGTGTCGGAGTCTTGCCGAGGGGAAGTACTCCGAGAGTTCCATCATTCACGCCTTGCGGTGCATCCGGGAGGCACTAAGATGTATCAGGATTTGGGTCACCAGTTTTGGTGGCGGGGTATGAAGAGAGATGTGGCAGCTTTCGTGTCTAAGTGCCTTACTTGCTAGCAAGTGAAGGCCGAGCATCAGAGGCCAGCGGGTTTGTTGCAACCCTTGCCTATTGCCGAGTGGAAGTGGGAGCATGTCACTATGGACTTCGTTGTAGGTCTTCCGAGGACTCAGCGGGGCAGTGATGCTATTTGGGTGGTTGTAGACCAGTTGACTAAGTCAGTGCACTTCATTCCCATGCGTGTGAGAGATTCGGTAGATCATCTCGCCGACTTGTATATTCAGGACATAGTGAGATTGCACGGGGTCCCAGTGACGATCGTCTCAGATAGAGATCCTCGTTTTACTGCTAGGTTGTGGCAGAGTTTGCAGAGTGCCATGGGTACTAAGTTGACCTTTAGTACGGCTTATCATCCTCAGACTGATGGGCAGTCTGAGTGTACTATTCAGATCCTTGAGGATATGCTTTGGGGTTGTGTCCTTGACTTTAGTGGGACGTGGAAGAGGCACTTACCGTTGGTGGAGTTTGCCTACAACAACAGTTTTCAGTCTAGCATCGGTATGGCACCGTTTGAGGCCTTGTATGGCCGACCGTATAGGTCTCCAGTTTGTTGGGCCGAGGTGGGTGATGCAGCCTTGTTGGGTTCGGAGTTGGTTAGAGAGACGACGGAGAAAGTTGAGCTTATCCGTAGGAGGCTTGTTACAGCCCAGAGTCGTTAGAAATCTTATGCTGGCCGTAGGAGGAGGCCTTTGGCGTTTGAGATAGGTGATCATGTCTTCCTGAAGATATCACCTAGACGGGGATTGATGAGGTTTGGGAAGAGTGGAAAGTTATCCCCTCGGTTTATTGGGCCTTTTGAGATCCTTGAGAGGATTGGCGAGGTTACTTATCGTTTGGCTTTGCCACCACAGTTGTCCGGGGTTCATGACGTCTTTCATGTTAGTATGCTTCGGAAGTATGAGCCGGATCCATCCCATGTGTTAGATTGGACCGACTTGGAGGTAGATGAGGATGCCTCGTATGAGGAGAGACCGGTGCGGGTCTTGGATAGGCGAGATCAAGTCTTGCGAGGTAAGACCATTCCCTTGGTAAAGGTTTTGTGGAAACATCATGGAGTGGAGGAAGCCACTTGGGAACGTGAGTTGGAGGTCCGAGAGAAATATCCGGACTTGTTTATTGATGAATAATCTTGTATTTAGATTTTGTAATGTTGTTGACTTAAGAGCTTTATATATGTCTTAAGTTGTAAAACATCGGCAATGTTTTGGTATTAATGGAAGTACGTTGTAGAACTTGCCTTGATATGGGGGTTGATTATGATATTGCATATGTTGGCTATATTGTAGAATTGGAATTGTATCATGTATATTGATTATGATATGAACTGTGAACCATGTATGTTGGAAATGGAAGAAAATTGCATGTTGATAATGCACTTGTAATATATGTTGTGAAATGCCTCTTGAAAAGAGATGGAATTGACCGGTAATGGGTCGAAGTGTTTAATATTATGTCGTAATATTGTTGAGAATGGAGAAAACCTGTTTTTGAAAAACTTGTGTTTAATTTCGGGGACGAAATTCTTTAAGGGGGGGAGGTTATAGCGATCCCGGTTGTCCCTTTACTGTTCTGTTGTATTCCGGACTCGGTTCCGTGAAGTTGGTAGTGGTATCTATCTTGTTGTCGTCCTTTAATTCCACTTGATTGAGTTTTAGGATGTTTTGAGCAGGGTTGTTACAGGTTGGTTAGGCCTTGGTTTCAATTCCTTCTTGTTCAGTTTTTAGGCGATCCGCTCGAGCGGGTCTCCTTGCGCTCGAACGGGAGTGCACTCCTCCAGTATTTCGTGTTCCTGCAAAACTTCTGCAGATGTGATTTTTACGCTCGAGCAGGTTTGTTTACGCTCGAGCGGCGGCGCTCGAGCGGGTAGTACTTTCTGGGTATAAGTTCTGGGAGGTGGAAATCTACGCTCGAGCGAACTGGTTTTCGCGCTCGAGCGAAAGTGCTTTATTCTTGTGTCTTGGCGCTCGAGCGGGCCTTATTGCGCTCGAGCGTGTTCAGATTTTTGTTCTTGGCGCTCGAGCATTGTGTTCTCTGCTCGAGCGGGTCATACGTATATGAGTTATCCGCTGGTGATTTTAAATCACTTTTTGCTTTTCTTCCTCTCTCCTACTTTTTCTAAAAACCACTTTTGAGAGCCTCTCTCTCTAGAAACTCCCTACTCTCTAGGGTTTGATCTAGTTAGAGTGTCCTCCTTCTCTTCGGCCTTTGTTAAAGTCGTGTTGATCGTCGAGGGCGTCGTTTTGATCCGAAAATCTTGGACTTTGGAGCATTTTGGTTTTGGTCTCTTTTTCATCCGAGCTCTAACTTCGAGGTAGGGATAACCTACTCCTTACTATGAGCTTTGTCTTTAAATTTTTGCATTTTGATATGTTGGGGGTTGTTGGGTAATTTCGAGAGAGTTTGGGCCTTTGCGTAATTTTACAAAAAGTTGGGGTTTTTATTTATATAAAACCTAAATGCATGTTTGGCATGGAAAAGTGGAATTAATGTTGAAACATTAATGAAAATGGAACCTAAGGGTTGTAATGTTAATTATGGAAAATGCCCTAATTACATTGGTTAATTAATTTGTAGAATTAATTATGGGAAATGAGGAATTGATTTGAAAAAGTGGAAATTGGAAAGGGAAGGGGTTAAAGGGTGTAGTTGAATCATTTATCACTCACCTAGTTGAAATGTTGATTATATATCCATTGTTGTATTTATTTTCTGTATAGAAATAACTGCTTTGGGCTATCGGTGGAGGATAGTCTTGATTGTTGTAGACAATGCATGATGATTAGGCAAACGGGAACTAATCACTGGAATGTGTCATTGAGTATGACTGTTGAAAGAATACATTAAGTTTATGTGTTGTGTGATGATGTGTATAATTATTGTTTATATGCATTGTGTTGTGTTGGAGGAGATAAGGGACGTACTCCACGGTTTAGGGGAAGATAGGGGATGGACCTCTAAACCGGATGTTGTTGGGAGGAGATAGGGGATGGACTCCATAGATAGAGCTCATATGCTTATCTATTAATGTGTTGACAGAGCTCATATGCTTGTCATTGGAAGTGTGATAGTGCTCTTATGCATATCTATGGAAGTGATAATATAGCTAGTATGCCTATCTGTTGGTGTGTGATATAGCTAGTATGCTTATCTGTTATGAAATGGGAAAGTGTTGATGAGTTGTTTGGCCAGGTTCTGAGCCATGGTTATAAATTGAGAAATTAAAAGAAATTGGAAAAATGGATTGTAACATGGACTTGTATGTCATAAAACTGTAAAGTGTGATAAGAGAAAGTATCAGTGTTGGCCATTTATCAACTGCTAATCTTTTAGTCATTATTCATATTTGGTTTAGTGTATTTCTACTGGGCTGTGGCTCACCCTATATGGGAATATCATTTTCAGGTACAGGTAGTATGCCACCTCCAAGGATGTAGCTTGGGAGGCTAGAGGCGAGCGGACTTTTGTTGTTATTTCTTTGATGTATTACATGTATATTCAAGCCAAGGGCTTAATGTGTAAATGAGTTAGCACTCTTTTGTTGTAACCAAGTGTTAACTTGGAAAGCTGTAAGCCTTTAGCGCATTTGCTTTTGTTGTTAACATGTAATACTTTTGGTAATGAAACTATGATGAATAGAAGAAAGTGGAACTTTTATATATCAATGCATGTCTATATTGATGGGTTAATGCTATTATTTTGAGGGCGTTACATTAATAGAAAAGTAAATTGAATAAAAATGGAAGTAGAATAAAAATAAAAATGAAAGTTGCATAAAATAAAAAGTGGAAGTTCAATCCAGAAACCACTATACCTTAACGATTTGTTTGCAAATTAAATAAAAAAGGAAGTTTAATAGAAAAGTAAATTGAATAAAAATGGAAGTTAAATAAAAATAAAAATGAAAGTTGAAGAAAATTAAATATGGAAATTCAATCCAGAAACCAATATACCTTAACGATCTATTTGGAAATTAAATAAAAAATGAAGTTTTATAGAAAAGTAAATTGAATAAAAATGGAAGTTGAATAAAAATAAAAATAAAAGTTGCAAAAAATTAAAAATGGATGTTCAATCCAAAAACCACTATACCTTAACGATCTATTTGGAAATTAAATAAAAAAGGAAGTTGAGTAGAAAAGAAACCTGAATAAAAAAGGAAGTTAAATAAAAATAAAAATGGAAGTTGCAGAAAATTAAAAATGGAAGTTCATTCCAGAAACCACTATACCTTAACGATCTATTTGGAAATTAAATAAAAAATGAAGTTTAATGGGAAAGTAAATTGAATTAAAATGGAAGTAGAATAAAAATAAAAATGAAAGTTGCATAAAATTAAAAATGGATGTTCAATCCAGAAACCACTATACCTTAACGATCTATTTGGAAATTAAATAAAAAATGAAGTTTAATAGAAAAGTAAATTGATTAAAAATGGAAGTAGAATAAAAATAAAAATGAAAGTTGCATAAAATTAAAAATGGAAGTTCAATCCAGAAACCACAATACCTTAACGATCTACTTGGAAATTAAATAAAAAAGGAAGTTTAATAGGAAAGTAATTGAATTAAAATGGAAGTAGAATAAAAATAAAAATGAAAGTTGCATAAAATTAAAAATGGAAGTTCAATCCAGAAACCACTCTACCTTAACGATCTATTTGGAAATTAAATAAAAAAAGAAGTTTAACAGAAAAGTAAATTGATTAAAAATGGAAGTTGAATAAAAATAAAATGAAAGTTGCATAAAATTAAAAATGAAAATTCAATGCAGAAACCACTATACCTTAACGATCTACTTGGAAATTAAATAAAAAAGGAAGTTTAATAGGAAAGTAAATTGAATTAAAATGGAAGTAGAATAAAAATAAAAATGAAAGTTGCATAAAATTAAAAATAGAAGTTCAATACAGAAACCACTATACCTTAATGATCTATTTGGAAATTAAATAAAAAAGGAAGTTTAATAGAAAAGTAAATTGAATAAAAATGGAAGTTGAATAAAAATAAAAATGAAAGTTGCAGAAAATTAAATATGGAAGTTCAATCCAGAAACCACTATACCTTAACGATCTATTTCGAAATTAAATAAAAAAGGAAGTTTAATAGAAAAGTAAATTGAATAAAAATGGAAGTTGAATAAAAATAAAAATGAAAGTTGCATAAAATTAAAACTGAAAGTTCAATCCAAAAACCACTATACCTTAACGATCTATTTTGAAATTAAATAAAAAAGGAAGTTGAGTAGAAAAGAAACTTGAATGAAAAAGGAAGTTAAATAAAAATAAAAATGAAAGTTGCAGAAAATTAAATATGGAAGTTCAATCCAGAAACCACTATACCTTAACGATCTATTTGGAAATTAAATAAAAAAAGGAAGTTTAATAGAAAAGTAAATTGAATAAAAATGGAAGTTGAATAAAAATAAAAATGAAAGTTGCAGAAAATTAAACATGGAAGTTCAATCCAGAAACCATTATCCCTTAACGATCTACTTGGAAATTAAATAAAAAATGAAGTTTAGTAGAAAAGTAAATTGAATAAAAATGGAAGTTGAATAAAAATAAAAATGAAAGTCGCATAAAATTAAAGATGGAAGTTCAATCCAAAAACCACTACACCTTACCGATCTATTTGGAAATTAAATAAAAAAGGAAGCAGAGTAGAAAAGAAACTTGAATAAAAAAGGAAGTTAAATAAAAATAATGATGGAAGTTGCAGAAATTTAAAAATGGAAGTTCATTCAAAAAATCACTATACCTTAACGATCTATTTGGAAATTAAATAAAAAAGGAAGTTTAATAGGAAAGTAAATTGAATTAAAATGGAAGTAGAATAAAAATAAAAATTAAAGTTGCAGAAAATTAAAAATGGAAGTTCAATCAAGAAACCCCTATACCTTAACGATCTATTTGAAAATTAAATAAAAAAGGAAGTTTAATGGGAAAGTAAATTGAATAAAAATGGAAGTTGAAAAAAAATAAAAATGAAAGTTGCATGAAATTAAAAATGGAAGTTCAAACCAAACACCTCTATACCTTAACGATATATTTGGAAATTAAATAAAAAATGAGTTGAGTAGAAAAGAAACTTGAATAGAAAAGGAAATTAAATAAAAATAAAATTGGAAGTTCATTCAAAAAACCACTATACCTTAACGATCTATATGGAAGTTAAATAAAAAAGGTAGTTTAATAGAAAAGTAAATTGACTAAAAATGGAAGTAGCGTAAAAATAAAAATGAAAGTTGCATAAAATTAAAAATAGAAGTTCAATCCAGAAACCACTACACCTTAACGATCTATTTGGAAATTAAATAAAAAAGGAAGTTTAAAAGAAAAGTAAATTAAATAAAAATGGAAGTTGAATAAAAATAAAAATGAAAGTTGCATAAATTTAAAAATGGAAGTTCAATCCAAAAACCACTATACCTTAACGATCTATTTCGGAATTAAATAAAAAAGGAAGTTGAGTAGAAAAAAAACTTGAATAAAAAAGGAAGTTAAATAAAAATAAAACTGGAAGTTGCCGAAAATTGAAAATGGAAATTCATTCAAGAAGCCACTATACCTTAACGATCTATTTGGAAATTAAATGAAAAAGGATGTTTAATAGAAAAGTAAATTGAATAAAAATGGAAGTAGAATAAAAATAAAAAGGAAAGTTACATTAAACTAAAAGTGGAAGTTCAATCCAGAAACCACTATACCTTAACGATCTATTGGAAATAAAATAAAAAAGGAAGTTTAATAGAAAAGAAAATTGAATAAAAATGGAAGTTGCAGAAAATTAAAAATGGCAGTTCATTCAAGAAAGCACTATACCTTAACGATCTATTTGGAAATTAAATAAAAAAGGAAGTTTAAAAGAAAAGTAAATTGAATAAAAATGGAAGTTGAATAAAAATAAAAATGAAACTTGCATAAAATTAAAAATGGAAGTTCAATCCAGAAACCACTATACCTTAACGATCTATTTGGAAATTAAATAAAAAAGGAAGTTTAATGGGAAAGTAAATTGAATTAAAATGGAAGTAGAATAAAAATAAAAATGAAAGTTGCATAAAATTTAAAATGGAAGTTCAATCCAGAAACCACTATACCTTAACGATCTATTTGGAAATTAAAAAAAAAAAGGAAGTTTAATAGAAAAGTAAATTGAATAAAAATGAAAGTTGAATAAAAATAAAAATCAAAGTTGCATAAAATTAAAAATGGAAGTTCAATCCAAAAACCACTATACCTTAACGATCTATTTGGAAATTAGATAAAAAAGGAAGTTGAGTAGAAAAGAAACTTGAATAGAAAAGAAAGTTAAATAAAAATAAAATTGGAAGTTCATTCAAGAAACCACTATACCTTAACGATCTATTTGGAAATTAAATAAAAAAAGAAGTTTGATAGAAAAGTAAATTAACTAAAAATGGAAGTAGAGTAAAAATAAAAATGGAAGTTGCATAAAATTAAAAATGGAAGTTCAATCCAGAAACCACTACACCTTAACGATCTATTTGGAAATTAAATAAAAAAGGAAGTTTAAAAGAAAAGTAAATTAGATAAAAATGGAAGTTGACTAAAAATAAAAATGAAAGTTGCATAAAATTAAAAATGGAAGTTCAATCCAAAAACCACTATACCTTAACGATCTATTTGGAAATTAAATAAAAAAGAAAGTTGAGTAGAAAAGAAACTTGAATAAAAAAGGAAGTTAAATAAAAATAAAAATGGAAGTTGCAGAAAATTAAAAATGGAAGTTTATTCTAGAAACCACTATATTTTAACGATCTATTTGGAAATTAAATAAAAAATAATGTTTAATAGAAAAGTAATTTGAATAAAAATTGAAGTAGAATATAAATAAAAATGAAAGTTCCATAAAATTAAAAATGGAAGTTCAATCCAGAAACCACTATACCTTAACGATCTATTTGGAAATTAAATAAAAAAGGAAGTTTAATAGAAAAGTAAATTGAATAAAAATGGAAGTTGAATAAAAATAAAAATGAAAGTTGCAGAAAATTAAATATGGAAGTTCAATCCAGAAGCCACTTTACCTTAACGATCTATTTGGAAATTAAATAAAAAAGGAAGTTTAAAAGAAAAGTAAATTGAATAAAAATGGAAGTTGAATAAAATAAAAATGAATGTCGCATAAAATTAAAAATGGAAGTTCAATCCAAAAACCACTATACCTTAACGATCTATTTGGAAATTAAATAAAAAAGGAAGTTGAGTAGAAAAGAAACTTGAATAGAAAAGGAAGTCAAATAAAAATAAAATTGGAAGTTCATTCAAGGTATAGTGGTTTCTGGATTGAACTTCCATTTTTAATTTTATGTAACTTTCATTTTTATTTTTATTCTACTTCCATTTTAATTCAATTTACTTTCCTATTAAACTTTCTTTTTTATTTAATTTCCAAGTAGATCGTTAAGGTATAGTGGTTTCTGGATAGAATTTTCATTTCTAATTTTATGCAACTTCCATTTTTATTTTTATTCTACTTCCATTTTTAATCAATTTACTTTTCTATTAAACTTCCTTTTTTTATTTAATTTCTAAATAGATCATTAAGGTATAGTGGTTTCTGGAATGAACTTCCATTTTTAATTTTCTGTAACTTCCATTTTTATTTTTATTTAACTTCCTTTTTTTTCAAGTTTTTTTCTACTCAACTTCCTTTTTTATTTAATTTCCAAATAGATCGTTAAGGTATAGTGGTTTTTGAATTGAACTTCCATTTTTAATTTTATGCAACTTTCATTTTTATTTTTATTCAACTTCTATTTTTATTCAATTTACTTTTCGATTAAACTTCCTTTTTTATTTAATTTCCAAATAGATCGTTAAGGTATAGTGGTTTTGGATTGAACTTCCATCTTTAATTTTATGCAACTGTCATTTTTATTTTTATTCAACTTTCATTTTTATTCAATTTACTTTTCTATTAAACTTCCTTTTTTATTTAATTTCCAAATAGATCGTTAAGGTATAGTGGTTTCTGGATTGAACTTCCATATTTAATTTTCTGCAACTTCCATTTTTATTTTTATTCAACTTCCATTTTTATTCAATTTACTTTTCTATTAAACTTCCTTTTTTATTTAATTTCAAATAGATCGTTAAGGTATAGTTGTTTCTGGATTGAACTTCCATTTTTAATTTTATATAACTTTCATTTTTATTTTTATTCTACTTCCATTTTAATTCAATTTACTTTCCTAATAAACTTCCTTTTTTATTTAATTTCCAAATAGATCGTTAAGGTATAGTGGTTTCTGGATAGAACTTCCATTTCTAATTTTATGCAACTTCCATTTTTATTTTTATTCTACTTCCATTTTTAATCAATTTACTTTTCTATTAAACTTCCTTTTCTATTTAATTTCCAAATAGATCATTAAGGTATATTGGTTTCTGGTATGAACTTCCATTTTTAATTTTCTGCAACTTCTATTTTTATTTTTATTTGACTTCCTTTTTTATTCAAGTTTCTTTTCTACTCAACTTCCTTTTTTATTTAATTTCCAAATAGATCGTTAAGGTATAGTGGTTTTTTAATTGAACTTCCATTTTTAATTTTATGCAACTTTCATTTTTATTTTTATTCAACTTCCATTTTTATTCAATTTACTTTTCTATTAAACTTCCTTTTTTATTTAATTTCCAAATAGATCGTTAAGGTATAGTGGTTTTTGAATTGAACTTCCATTTTTAATTTTACGCAACTGTCATTTTTATTTTTATTCAACTTCCATTTTTATTCAATTTACTTTTCTATTAAAGTTTCTTTTTTATTTAATTTCCAAATAGATCGTTAAGGTATAATGGTTTCGGAAATGAACTTCCATATTTAATTTTCTGCAACCTTCATTTTTATTTTATTCAACTTCTATTTTTATTCAGTTTACTTTTCTATTAAACTTCATTTTTTATTTTATTTCCAAATAGATCATTAAGGTATAGTGGTTTCTGCAATGAACTTCCATTTTTAATTTTCTGCAACTTCCATTTTTATTTTTATTTAACTTCTTTTTTTATTCAAGTTTCTTTTCTACTCAAATTCATTTTTTATTTAATTTCCAAGTAGATCGTTAAGGTATAGTGGTTTTTGGATTGAACTTTCATTTTTAATTTTATGCAACTTTCATTTTTATTTTTATTCAACTTCCATTTTTATTCAATTTACTTTTTTTATTAAACTTCCTTTTTTATTTAATTTCCAAATAGATCGTTAAGGTATAGTGGTTTTTGGATTGAACTTCCATTTTTAATTTTATGCAACTGTCATTTTTATTTTTATTCAACTTCCATTTTTTTTCAATTTACTTTTCTATTAAACTTCTTTTTTTATTTAATTTCCAAATAGATCGTTATGGTACAGTAGTTTCTGGATTGAACTTCCATATTTAATTTTATGCAACTTTCATTTTTATTTTTATTCAACTTCTATTTTTATTCAGTTTACTTTTCTATTAAACTTCCTTTTTTATTTAATTTCCAAATAGGTCGTTAAGGTATAGTGGTTTCTGGATTGAACTTCCATTTTTAATTTTATGCAACTTTCATTTTTATTTTTATTCTACTTCCATTTTAATTCAATTTACTTTCCTATTAAACTTCATTTTTTATTTAATTTCCAAGTAGATCGTTAAGGTATAGTGGTTTCTGAATTGAACTTCCATTTTTAATTTTATGCAACTTTCATTTTTATTTTTATTTTACTTCCATTTTTAATTAATTTACTTTTCTATTAATCTTACTTTTTTATTTAATTTCCAAATAGATCGTTAAGGTATAGTGGTTTCTGGAATGAACTACCATTTTTAATTTTCTGCAACTTCCTTTTTTATTTTTATTTAACTTCCTTTTTTATTCAAGATTCTTTTGCTACTCAACTTCCTTTTTTATTTAATTTCCAAATAGATCGTTATGGTATAGTGGTTTTTGGATTGAACTTCCATTTTTAATTTTATGCAACTTTCATTTTTATTTTTATTCAGCTTCCATTTTTATTCAATTTACTTTTCTATTAAACTTCCTTTTTTATTTAATTTCCAAATAGATCGTTCAGGTAAAGTGGTTTCTGGATTGAACTTCCATATTTAATTTTCTGCAACTTTCATTTTTATTTTTATTCAACTTCCATTTTTATTCAATTACTTTTCTGTTAAACTTCCTTTTTTATTTAATTTCCAAATAGATCGTTAAGGTATAGTGGTTTCTGGATTGAACTTTCATTTTTAATTTTATGCAACTTTCGTTTTTATTTTTATTCAACTTCCATTTATATTCAATTTACTTTTCTATTAAACTTCCTTTTTTATTTAATTTCCAAATAGATCTTTGAGGTATAGTGGCTTCTAGATTGAACTTCCATATTTAATTTTCTGCAATTTTCATTTTTATTTTTATTGAACTTCCATTTTTATTCAGTTTACTTTTCTATTAAACTTCGTTTTTTATTTAATTTCCAAATAGATCGTTAAGGTATAGTGGTTTCTGGATTGAACTTCCACTTTTAATTTTATGCAACTTTCATTTTTATTTTTATTTTACTTCCATTTTTAATCAATTTACTTTCTATTAAACTTCCTTTTTTATTTAATTTCCAAATAGATCGTTAAGGTATACGATGTAATTAAATTTACATAGCATGAAATTATTTTATATATTATTCCTGGATTTGTGCTCTGTAAGGGTTAGCATAAGTGTTACAGGTTAGTGGGACGTCACCCAAGTCGCGTAGCCTTGGTTGTCCGAAATAAGCAGTGAGCTAGTGAGGATGAGTTGGCATAAGTCGTTGACAGACGTGCTAGTCTTTAACCCTGTGTGAAGCACTCTTATTGGTATCAGAGCCATGTTTAATATATGGTATAATCCATGGTATTTCTATTTAATTAGTCATATATGGTCATATAAACATTAATGAGTAACGAATCTTCTGAAATTAATTCTGCTGTCACAAACATTGGAGCTTCTACATCAGAGGCTCGTGAGCTAGTTGCATACCAAGATGTTAAAGATGCCTTAGATAAGTGGACTATTCCTAAGGTAGATCCAAACACTATTTACAAACACAGAATTAAAACCTTTTTCAGTAAAACTTTAATCAAAACTTTTGAACATGCTGCTCCAGTTGATAATCATGATACACTTATGTATTTATTAAATATTCAGGATCTAATGCCTTTTTTCAAAGATTATAAGTATGTTCATATAGGACTTGTCCAGATTGCTTTAAAACCTTTGACCCTTCTTGGTCAAAATACTAGCATGCAGTGTACCCTCAGAGATGGTCGTTGCCTCAATTGGCGTGCATCTCTTATGGGAGCAATGGAAACCAGTTTGTCTCATGGTCCATTTTACTTTGATATATATCCTAATCTAAGTATTGCCCTTTCAGACCAAAATTTATCTAAAGTCTTAGAATTCAGGATTCTTACAAATGGATATGAATATATGTCTGGTTCTCCTCCCTTTTCTGTTATATCTCGAATTTATCTTAAAGTTTTAACTACTTTAAATCCATATGTAAGGAGAAAAGGCACTGATGGTGAAACCGTTTTAATTGATACCAACCTTTACAGTAGCCAGGTTGCCGTACCCAAATTATTAGAATGGGATAAAATTACTTTTCCGGACCAATGGAAGATCACAAATGCTGTTCCTTCTCGTCCCCTTATAAAACATAATTTAGATGAAATAATCCAAACCCGGCAAGGAGATGTCTTTCTCCAATTCCAGAAACCACCAGTTAAATTACATCGTAGTATGTCTAGTACCAGTTTTCGAACTGCCCCTAGCCATCAACCGTACAGAGTCGATTATCCAGAATCCTCCAGACAATCATTTGCTGAACCTCCGGATGCTGTATTCCAAGGAAATCCTACCAGATCCCATTCTAGACCTACTTCAGATGAACCAGAAGAACCAGACCAAGATCCGATAGTTAGAGGTGTTCAGTATTCTGAGCAACGAATTCCCCACGGGGTTTATGAACCACCAATTCCTCCAGTTCGACGTGAATCCAGGAGAGGCCCGTTAAGCCCTACCGCCAGTGATATGGATTTTAGAATTTAATGGATTTTACACCTGGTAGTACTAATCGTAAATTCTTAAATCAAGAATTTTTACAGGAAAAATATTCTGATTTTCGCAAATGGTATTTTGCTACTCATAATCCAGACCAATTACAAGAATACAAGCTTAAGTATTACTTATACTTGGAAGAAATACAGGTTTTATATCCTTTTCCTTTATGGTATATTGCCAATATTCAGCCTCCTGCTTCCCAGATTCAGGTTCTTGAAGAATTCCAGCAAAAATGGACGACTACTGATGGTCGAACAATAGTAACTATCCATCCTCCAACTCAACCATTAGAACTTCAGCCTATTAGTACTCAAACTTCTACATCTAATGGCAAACCCATGGTTATTGCTGCTTTTTCTGATATGCCACACCGTACTCAACATAAAGATCCAGTCCTCATCCAAGATCTTTCTACCCTTTTAAAACAAAATAATTACACCAATTTATTCTGCCAGACAGCCGGAAAGCAGCTCACTCGCATAGAAGAGATGGTATCTCATGTTAAGAAAAGCTGCAAATTGGAACCTAAACCTCCTATTCTCACCGATCCAGTGTTCATTAAACCATCTCCAGTCTTGCGAAATTTTAACTTAAAACCCAAAGCTGATACTGATTTCATGGAAACCATTCTGTCCCAAATCCGTGAGTTAAAGCTTACTGATTCTTCCTCTACATCAAAAGCCCAGATACTTATGCTATCCAGTAACCCACTTCATCCTCTTACTGACGATCCTTATCAAAATCTGAGTCTTCCTCAAATTCTTCAAATTGAAAATAATTTTCAATCTTCCGAACCCTCCTCTGTTAATCGCGTTTATAATCCTAACATACAGAAGATGGTCCCTGTTGGTAGTACTCGTCACTACTACCCTCGACCGACTCCCATGGACATCTTGTATGAAGAAGATTTCCTTCAGACTCAACGCTCTTACAACAGTACTGCTATTTATGAATGGAATATTGATGGTCTTTCCGAATACCAACTTTATGAGCTCCTTCATCATATGCTCATGTTTGCTACTGTCTGTAAACAAAATCATAATACCGATCACCAGGTTGCTCGTATGCTCGTTAGTGGTTTCACTGGTGCGCTGAAAGGATGGTGGGATAACTATCTTACTAATAATCAATGCGCTGAAATCCTTTCTGCTACCAAAACAGTAACTACAATTCCTGATCGGACACCAGCAAATCCTAATCCTGACCCTGTCGAAACTGAAGAAGAAGATGCTGTCTACACCCTTATAAATACCATTGTTGCTAACTTTGTTGGTAACACTATTGGTGTTGCAGACCGTAATAGGGAACTACTTATGAAATTAAAATGTCCTACTTTATCTCATTTTCGATGGTATAAGGATGTTTTTCTGATGAAGGTTATGCAGAGAACAGATGGAAGTGATGAACATTGGAAAGCCAAATTCATTGATGGCCTTCCTCATCTCTTTGCTGAACGTGTTCGTAAGAGATTACGAGACATACATCACTCTGTTGATATTCCATATTATCACTACACTTACGGTCAATTGATTAATATTGTAACTAATGAAGGTCTTGCTTTATGTAACGACCTTAAACTCCAGCAACAACTCAAACAACAACATTTAATTGGAAAACGTGAGGTAGGAGATTTTTGTGAACAATTTGCTTATGATCCCCAAGTCCAATATCCTTACAAACTTCATAAGCAAAGGAAACATAAAAATCATCCCAAACCTTACAAAAAATCCAGAAGATTTTCCAAATACCCTAAATCGCAACCTCAACCCCATACATCTAAATCTCGGCCTAAATCTAAAGGAAAATCATTTCAGAAAAATAAATCTAATATTAAATGTTATAAATGCGGACAAACAGGACATTATGCTAACAAATGTAGAGCTAAAGTTCAGGCAAAATTAAACGAGTTAGCATTAGATGAAGAAATACAGCAAAAGATTTTACAATTAATTTCTGACTCTGACTCCTATTCTGATGAACCATCTGACAATGAATTAGCAGCAATTTATTCCTCCTCCTCTGACACTGAGAATGAATATCCAGAAAATGAACTTTGTCCTTGTAAAACTTCTGTTAACCAAGTTTCTGATGAGGCCAATTACTGGAAGTCAATAGTAGAAATGAATGGTTTAAATATTAATAGTCCAAGTATTAATGTTTTGACTGATTCTGAACAAAATCTTTTAACTATTGCTGACAGTATCAAAGATCCAGAAATCAAATTAAAATTTCTTGAAATGTGTTATAAACAGAAAAAGGAAGAGGTATTAGTTCCTACAATTTACAACATGAAAGAAGTTTTTTCCCGTCTTCAAAATCCATCACCTTCTAAAACAGATAAATCAGTTTCTGTCCAGGATTTAAAAATGGAAGTTAACGCTTTGAAGATCGAAATCAAACATTTACAAACTTCTAACTTGGCCATAAATTCTGAAATAAAAAAGATTAACAAAAAACTCCAAGAAAAAGAACAAAACAATCCAGAATATTTGTTATCTCTAAACAGAGTAACCTTTCAGAAATGGTATATTCGTATCACATTTATGATTCAACCTGATTTTATTATGCGTGATGCAATTGCTTTGGTTGATAGTGGTGCTGATATGAATTGTATCCAGGAAGGATTGGTTCCCACTAAGTATTTCCAGAAGACCAGTCAATCCCTGACTAGTGCAAGTGGTAACAGTTTATATATTGATTATAAACTTCCTGACGTTTTAATTTGTAATCAAGGATTATGTTTGCCAACTTCTTTTGTTCTAATTAAAAATATGGCTCAAAATATAATCCTAGGTACGCCTTTTTTGAATCTCTTAATGCCTATTACTATGATAGACACTATTGGGATTCATACAGAACTTGATAATCAAAAAATTATTTTTGAATTCATTACTTCTCCTTATACCAAAGAAGTAGACCAGGTTTCTGACTTGTTATATTTAAAACAAAATCAAGTTAATTTTTTGCAAAAAGAAATCAGCTTTCTTACTACAGAACAACGTATCCAGCAAACTGCTTTTCAACAAAAAATTAAATTACTCGAAAAAGAGTTCCAGGATGAAATTTGTAGTGATGTTCCAAATGCTTTCTGGGATCGCAAAAAGCATATGGTATCACTTCCTTATGAGCCTAATTTTAATGAAAAACAAATCCCCACAAAGGCTCGTCCCAGTCAAATGAAAAAAGAGTATATGGAACTTTGTAAAACTGAAATCAATACTCTTCTCCAGAAAAAATTAATTAGACCCAGTCGGTCTCCTTGGAGTTGTACTGCTTTTTATGTCAATAAAAATGCTGAAATTGAGCGCGGTATTCCTAGATTAGTAATTAATTATAAACCTTTAAATGAGGTTTTACAGTGGATTAGGTATCCTGTCTCTAACAAAAAAGATCTTTTGGATCGTTTACAGGATGCAGTCATATTTTCCAAATTTGACATGAAGTCAGGATATTGGCAAGTTCAAATTACTGAAAATGATCGTTATAAAACTGCTTTTACAGTACCCTTTGGACATTTCGAATGGAATGTAATGCCTTTTGGATTAAAAAATGCTCCTTCCGAATTTCAACATATTATGAATGATATTTTTAATCCTTATTCTGAATTCTCCATATGCTATATCGATGATGTTCTTATCTTTTCTCCTTCCATTGATCAGCATATGAAACATCTTAATATTTTTAAACATGTTATTTCCAGAAATGGACTTGTTGTTTCTGCACCAAAAATGAAATTGTTTCAAACCCAAGTTCGATTTTTAGGACATAATATCCATAATGGGACTATTATCCCTATTGATCGAAGTATGGAGTTTGCTTCCAAATTTCCAGATGAAATCAAAGATAAAACTCAATTGCAAAGATTTTTAGGAAGTCTTAATTATATTCATGATTACTATCCTAATCTTGCTACTGACGCTGCCATTCTTTATACTCGTCTTCGTAAAAATCCACCTGTTTGGGATGCTGACCATACAGCTGCTGTCAAAAAGATAAAAGCTCGTGTTAAGACTTTACCTTGCTTGTGCCTCCCTTCTCCTGATTACAAAAAAATTGTAGAAATTGATGCTTCTGATTTAGGTTTTGGTGGTATCCTCAAACAATTAAATCCCAACACCAATAAAGAAGAACTTCTTCGTTTTCATTCAGGGGTTTGGCATGATGCTGCTAAACGATATCCAACCATAAAAAAAGAATGTTTAGCGATTGTTAAATGTGTCTTAAAATTCCAGGATGATTTATTAAATCAAGAATTTTTAATTCGTGTTGATTGTTCTGCTGCCAAACAAGTTTTCAAAAAAGATGTTGAAAATTTAGCTCAAAAACAGATTTTTGCCTCTTGGCAAGCTGCCCTTTCTGCTTTTGATTATAATATTGAATATATTAAAGGAGAACATAATTCTCTCCCTGATTTTCTGACACGTGAATATTTACAGACTTCTCATGCAAAATCGGGGTAGAGGCCCTGGCCGTCGTGGCCGTGGACGTGGATTTCCGCCTCCACCTACAGACTTTCCTTCCCTTCTGGGCGTATACAGTAACAAAGGGGAATCTAGACGATCGGTTAAAGATGTCCTCCTCACTCCAGAAACTTATTTCCAGAATTCCATTACAGAAGAAACTGTTCTTTATATTGATACAGCTGATATCCAATGGGTTTCTGATCCCTGGGAAGTTAAGAAACGCTATCTTGCTACCCAAAATAGCCCTCCTCATTTGGATACTTACCGATATGTTTATGAACAAATTCTGACTGAATTAGCTTCTGTCCAATTCCAGCATCATTATGCCGACTCTAATCGTACTGCCAGTCCCATTAATTACAGTAAAGCTACTATCCAGTCTATCATGCCCATCCAAGCCTGGGGTATTCATCCCCATGTTACCCGCAGCCTTGACATCCGCTCTAAAGATGTCCGTTACAGTTATTGGGATTACATTACTGCCTTTACTCAAGCTTTCTATTATATGAACCCTCCTCGTTCTCACTCTTGGTTCTTTAGGGTTCTTCCTGATGTTCTTCAAAATGATCTCCCCTCCTGGTTTCTCATTTGGTGGGATACCTTTGGGTTACAGCTCGATGCTTTTCCAGAATATGTTCGCTTGGCCTTTAATGAATGGCAAGCTCTTTTCAGTATTCTTCCAGTCAATAAAAATATTTCCATGTCCAAATGTTTAATCCATTTTGTCATTCGCTTCAGTATTCCCTGGATATGGAAATGGGATTTCCAGTGCGATTTCCAGAATAAAGTCCCCCGTCTAAAAAGAGTTTTCTTTTATAAATGGTGGAAACAGATGGATGATACAAAAAATAAGCAAGATTTGCTCCAGCGCATCAAAGAACATACTCAAGCTTGCATCGAAGCTTGTCCGAAAACAACTCCAGTGATTCCGGCCAATCCTTTTATTCAGATCCAGCAAGAACTCCGCCATAAATATCCAGACATCACAGAAGAAGAGCTTGTTGCCAAAAGTATGGATTTCATGAAGCAACAATTTCTTGAATCCATGGTCCCTCGAGACTCCAGCATGAAGTCTGCTTCAAGTGAAGGCGAAAAGACCCAACCGGATCCATATTCAGATGATGACAATGCATTCACCCCACTGGCAGGAGAATCCCAAGACCCGAATGAAGATCCATCTGACCCAGATTTCGGAGATATTTGGGACTCTGTGACAGAACTCATCACCGACAAACTAGTACGGGCCAAGGGAAAAGGAAAAAGAAATGACAAATAATGCGTCTGGCCCACCAGTCCTTCTGTCTCCCATTTACTTTCCAGCACCACTAGTGGCCAAAAACCTTTCGGTGCATTATGAAGCTGCTTTATCTACTTTTCTTAAAGTAGATTCTTTGCCGACAAAGCTAAAGATAAGGGGATAAGGATGATCGACTGCAAATCAACCAGCACACGCCACCTGTCCTTGTTATCTGTTCAAACTTCTAGTATATATAGGTAGCCCTTGGCTTGTAAGAGGCACCACTAAAAAATTTTATTTTCCTCGTTTAAAACTCTGTACTCTCTCTCTCTTGAAAGCTTTGAAGCATAATAATATAGTACTACTGGTTTAAGTAAGTTTTCTCTCTCTATGTATGTCTGTATATGATCTTGTTCTTCTGCATGATATTTTAGCATTTCATATAGAAAGAAAAAATAATTTTATAAATAATTATCTTGCACTTTGGCCTAATGATCCGTGGGCACACCAAGAATTAAACGAAATAAATAGATTAATTGCCCTAACTGAAAACCAGATACAGGAAGCCATAATTGCTGCCGCTCGGGCTAATCGCCCTCCTCTTACAGATTAGTTTAATCACGGACCATATATGATGTAATTAAATTTACATAGCATGAAATTATTTTATATATTATTCCTGGATTTGTGCTCTGTAAGGGTTAGCATAAGTGTTACAGGTTAGTGGGATGTCACCCAAGTCGCGTAGCCTTGGTTGTCCAAAATAAGCAGTGAGCTAGTGAGGATGAGTTGGCATAAGTCGTTGACAGACGTGCTAGTCTTTAACCCTGTGTGAAGCACTCCTCACTCCAGAAACTTATTTCCAGAATTCCATTACAGAAGAAACTGTTCTTTATATTGATACAGCTGATATCCAATGGGTTTCATTTTTATTTTTATTTTACTTCCATTTTTAATCAATTTACTTTTCTATTAAACTTCCTTTTTTATTTAATTTCCAAATAGATCGTTAAGGTATAGTGGTTTCTGGAATGAACTTCCATTTTTAATTTTCTGCAACTTTCATTTTTATTTTTATTCAACTTCCATTTTTATTCAATTTACCTTTCCAGTAAACTTCCTTTTTTATTTAATTTCCAAATAGATCGTTAAGGTATAGTGGTTTCTGGATAGAACTTCCATTTCTAATTTTATGCAACTTCCATTTTTATTTTTATTCTACTTCCATTTTTAATCAATTTACTTTTCTATTAAACTTCCTTTTTTATTTAATTTCCAAATAGATCATTAAGGTATATTGGTTTCTGAAATGAACTTCCTTTTTTAATTTTCTGCAACTTCTATTTTTATTTTTATTTAACTTCCTTTTTTATTCAAGTTTCTTTTCTACTCAACTTCCTTTTTTATTTAATTTCCAAATAGAACGTTAAGGTATAGTGGTTTTTGAATTGAACTTCCATTTTTAATTTTATGCAAGTTTTATTTTTATTTATATCCTACTTCCATTTTTATTCCATTTACTTTTCTATTAAACTTTTTTTTTATTTAATTTCCAAATATATCGTTAAGGTAACGTGATTTCTGGATTGAACTTCCATATTTAATTTTCTGCAACTTTTGTTTTTATTTTGATTCAACATCCATTTTTATTCAATTACTTTTCTGTTAAACTTCCTTTTTTATTTAATTTCCAAATAGATCGTTAAGGTCTAGTGGTTTCTGGATTGAACTTCCATATTTAATTTTCTGCAACTTTCATTTTTATTTTTATTCAACTTATTTTTTTATTCAAGTTTCTTTTCTACTCAACTTTCTTTTTTATTTAATTTCCAAATAGATCGTTAAGGTATAGTGGTTTTTGGATTGAACTTCCATTTTTAATTTTATGCAACTTTCATTTTTATTTTTATTCAACTTCCATTTTTATTCAATTTACTTTTCTATTAAACTTCCTTTTTTATTTAATTTCCAAATAGATCGTTAAGGTATAGTGGTTTCTGGAATGAACTTCCATTTTTAATTTTCTGCAACTTTCATTTTTATTTTTATTCAACTTCCATTTTTATTCAATTTACTTTTCTAGTAAACTTCCTTTTTTATTTAATTTCCAAATAGATCGTTAAGGTATAGTGGTTTCTGGATAGAACTTCCATTTCTAATTTTATGCAACTTCCATTTTTATTTTTATTCTACTTCCATTTTTAATCAATTTACTTTTCTATTAAACTTCCTTTTTTATTTAATTTCCAAATAGATCATTAAGGTATATTGGTTTCTGGAATGAACTTCCTTTTTTAATTTTCTGCAACTTCTATTTTTATTTTTATTTAACTTCCTTTTTTATTCAAGTTTCTTTTCTACTAAACTTCCTTTTTTATTTAATTTCCAAATAGAACGTTAAGGTATAGTGGTTTTTGAATTGAACTTCAATTTTTAATTTTATGCAACTTTCATTTTTATTTATATCCTAATTCCATTTTTATTCCATTTACTTTTCTATTAAACTTTTTTTTTATTTAATTTCCAAATATATCGTTAAGGTAACGTGTTTTCTGGATTGAACTTCCACATTTAATTTTCTGCAACTTTTGTTTTTATTTTGATTCAACTTCCATTTTTATTCAATTACTTTTCTGTTAAACTTCCTTTTTTATTTAATTTCCAAATAGATCGTTAAGGTCTAGTGGTTTCTGGATTGAACTTCCATATTTAATTTTCTGCAACTTTCATTTTTATTTTTATTCAACTTATTTTTTTATTCAAGTTTCTTTTCTACTCAACTTTCTTTTTTATTTAATTTCCAAATAGATCGTTAAGGTCTAGTGGTTTCTGGATTGAACTTCCATATTTAATTTTCTGCAACTTTCATTTTTATTTTTATTCAACTTATTTTTTTATTCAAGTTTCTTTTCTACTCAACTTTCTTTTTTATTTAATTTCCAAATAGATCGTTAAGGTATAGTGGTTTTTGGATTGAACTTCAATTTTTAATTTTATGCAACTTTCATTTTTATTTTTATTCAACTTCCATTTTTATTCAATTTACTTTTCTATTAAACTTCCTTTTTTATTTAATTTCCAAATAGATCGTTAAGGTATAGTGGTTTCTGGAATGAACTTCCATTTTTAATTTTCTGCAACTTTCATTTTTATTTTTATTCAACTTCCATTTTTATTCAATTTACTTTTCTAGTAAACTTCCTTTTTTATTTAATTTCCAAATAGATCGTTAAGGTATAGTGGTTTCTGGATAGAACTTCCATTTCTAATTTTATGCAACTTCCATTTTTATTTTTATTCTACTTCCATTTTTAATCAATTTACTTTTCTATTAAACTTCCTTTTTTATTTAATTTCCAAATAGATCATTAAGGTATATTGGTTTCTAGAATGAACTTCCTTTTTTAATTTCCTGCAACTTCTATTTTTATTTTTATTTAACTTCCTTTTTTATTCAAGTTTCTTTAATACTCAACTTCCTTTTATATTTAATTTCCAAATAGAACGTTAAGGTATAGTGGATTTTGAATTGAACTTCAATTTTTAATTTTATGCAACTTTCATTTTTATTTATATCCTACTTCCATTTTTATTCCATTTACTTTTCTATTAAACTTTTTTTTAATTTAATTTCCAAATATATCGTTAAGGTAACGTGGTTTCTGGATTGAACTTCCACATTTAATTTTCTGCAACTTTTGTTTTTATTTTGATTCAACTTCCATTTTTATTCAATTACTTTTCTGTTAAACTTCCTTTTTTATTTAATTTCCAAATAGATCGTTAAGGTCTAGTGGTTTCGGGATTGAACTTCCATATTTAATTTTCTGCAACTTTCATTTTTATTTTTATTCAACTTATTTTTTTATTCAAGTTTCTTTTCTACTCAACTTTCTTTTTTATTTAATTTCCAAATAGATCGTTAAGGTCTAGTGGTTTCTGGATTGAACTTCCATATTTAATTTTCTGCAACTTTCATTTTTATTTTTATTCAACTTATTTTTTTATTCAAGTTTCTTTTCTACTCAACTTTCTTTTTTATTTAATTTCCAAATAGATCGTTAAGGTATAGTGGTTTTTGGATTGAACTTCCATTTTTAATTTTATGCAACTTTCATTTTTATTTTTATTCAACTTCCATTTTTATTCAATTTACTTTTCTATTAAACTTCCTTTTTTATTTAATTTCCAAATAGATCGTTAAGGTATAGTGGTTTCTGGAATGAACTTCCATTTTTAATTTTCTGCAACTTTCATTTTTATTTTTATTCAACTTCCATTTTTATTCAATTTACTTTTCTAGTAAACTTCCTTTTTTATTTAATTTCCAAATAGATCGTTAAGGTATAGTGGTTTCTGAATAGAACTTCCATTTCTAATTTTATGCAACTTCCATTTTTATTTTTATTCTACTTCCATTTTTAATGAATTTACTTTTCTATTAAACTTCCTTTTTTATTTAATTTCCAAATAGATCATTAAGGTATATTGGTTTCTGGAATGAACTTCCTTTTTTAATTTTCTGCAACTTCTATTTTTATTTTTATTTAACTTCCTTTTTTATTCAAGTTTCTTTTCTACTCAACTTCCTTTTTTATTTAATTTCCAAATAGAACGTTAAGGTATAGTGGTTTTTGAATTGAACTTCAATTTTTAATTTTATGCAACTTTCATTTTTATTTATATCCTACTTCCGTTTTTATTCCATTTACTTTTCTATTAAACTTTTTTTTTTATTTAATTTCCAAATATATCGTTAAGGTAACGTGGTTTCTGGATTGAACTTCCACATTTAATTTTTTGCAACTTTTGTTTTTATTTTGATTCAACTTCCATTTTTATTCAATTACTTTTCTGTTAAACTTCCTTTTTTATTTAATTTCCAAATAGATCGTTAAGGTCTAGTGGTTTCTGGATTGAACTTCCATATTTAATTTTCTGCAACTTTCATTTTTATTTTTATTCAACTTCCATTTTTATTCAATTTACTTTTCTGTTAAACTTCCTTTTTTATTTAATTTCGAAATAGATCGTTAAGGTCTAGTGGTTTCTGGATTGAACTTCCACATTTAATTTTCTGCAACTTTTGTTTTTATTTTGATTCAACTTCCATTTTTATTCAATTACTTTTCTGTTAAACTTCCTTTTTTATTTAATTTCCAAATAGATCGTTAAGGTCTAGTGGTTTCTGGATTGAACTTCCATATTTAATTTTCTGCAACTTTCATTTTTATTTTTATTCAACTTATTTTTTTATTCAAGTTTCTTTTCTACTCAACTTTCTTTTTTATTTAATTTCCAAATAGATCGTTAAGGTATAGTGGTTTTTGGATTGAACTTCCATTTTTAATTTTATGCAACTTTCATTTTTATTTTTATTCAACTTCCATTTTTATTCAATTTACTTTTCTATTAAACTTCCTTTTTTATTTAATTTCCAAATAGATCGTTAAGGTATAGTGGTTTTTGGATTGAACTTCCATTTTTAATTTTATGCAACTGTCATTTTTATTTTTATTCAACTTCCTTTTTTTTTCAATTTACTTTTCTATTAAACTTCTTTTTTTTATTTAATTTCCAAATAGATCGTTAAGGT
Organism: Camellia sinensis; assembly: GCF_055761805.1. Classification (NCBI taxonomy): domain Eukaryota; kingdom Viridiplantae; phylum Streptophyta; class Magnoliopsida; order Ericales; family Theaceae; genus Camellia; species Camellia sinensis. The sequence continues at coordinate 39,997,768 of NW_028128987.1, read as the reverse complement.
ATAGTGGTTTCTGAATTGAACTTCCATATTTAATTTTCTGCAACTTTCATTTTTATTTTTATTCAACTTCTATTTTTATTCAGTTTACTTTTCTATTAAACTTCCTTTTTTATTTAATTTCCAAATAGGTCGTTAAGGTATAGTGGTTTCTGGGTTGAACTTCAATTTTTAATTTTATGCAACTTTAATTTTTATTTTTATTCAACTTCCATTTTAATTCAATTTACTTTCCTATTAAACTTCATTTTTTATTTAATTTCCAAGTAGATCGTTAAGGTATAGTGGTTTCTGGATTGAACTTCCATTTTTAATTTTATGAAACTTTCATTTTTATTTTTATTTTACTTCCATTTTTAATCAATTTACTTTTCTATTAAACTTCCTTTTTTATTTAATTTCCAAATAGATCGTTAAGGTATAGTGGTTTCTGGAATAAACTGCCATTTTTAATTTTATGCAACTTTTTTTTATTTTTATTTAACATCCTTTTTTATTCAAGATTCTTTTCTACTCAACTTCCTTTTTTATTTAATTTCCAAATTGATCGTTAAGTTATAGTGGTTTTTGGATTGAACTTCCATTTTTAATTTTATGCAACTTTCATTTTTATTTTTATTCAACTTCCATTTTTATTCAATTTACTTTTCTATCAAACTTCCTTTTTTATTTAATTTCCAAATAGATCGTTCAGGTAAAATGGTTTCTGGGTTGAACTTCCATATTTAATTTTCTGCAACTTTCATTTTTATTTTTATTCAACTTCCATTTTTATTCAATTACTTTTCTGTTAAACTTCCTTTTTTATTTAATTTCCAAATAGATCGTTAAGGTATAGTGGTTTCTGGATTGACCTTCCATTTTTAATTTTTTGCAGCTTTGGTTTTTATTTTTATTCAACTTCCATTTATATTCAATTTACTTTTCTATTAAACTTCCTTTTTTATTTAATTTCCAAATAGATCGTTAAGGTATAGTGGCTTCTGGATTGAACTTCCATATTTAATTTTCTGAAATTTTCATTTTTATTTTTATTCAGTTTACTTTTCTATTAAACTTCCTTTTTTATTTAATTTCCAAATAGATCGTTAATGTATAGTGGTTTCTGGATTGAACTTCCATTTTTAATTTTATGCAACTTTCATTTTTATTTTTATTTTACTACAATTTTTAATCAATTTACTTTTCTATTAAACTTTCTTTTTTATTTAATTTCCAAATAGATCGTGAAGGTATAGTGGTTTCTGGAATGAACTTCTATTTTTAATTTTTTGCAACTTTCATTTTTATTTTTATTCAACTTCCATTTTTATTCAATTTACTTTTCTAGTAAACTTCCTTTTTTATTTAATTTCCAAATAGATCGTTAAGGTATAGTGGTTTCTGGATAGAACTTCCATTTCTAATTTTATGCAACTTCCATTTTTATTTTTATTCTACTTCCATTTTTAATCAATTTACTTTTCTAATAAACTTCCTTTTTTATTTAATTTCCAAATAGATCATTAAGGTCTATTGGTTTCTGGAATGAACTACCATTTTTAATTTTCTGCAACTTCTATTTTTATTTTTATTTAACTTCCTTTTGTTATTCAAGTTTCTTTTCTACTCAACTTCCTTTTTTATTTAATTTCCAAATAGATCGTTAAGGTATAGTGGTTTTTGAATTGAATTTCCATTTTTAATTTTATGCAACTTTCATTTTTATTTATATCCTACTTCCATTTTTATTCCATTTACTTTTCTATTAAACTTTTTTTTATATTTAATTTCCAAATATATCGTTAAGGTAACGTGGTTTCTGGATTGAACTTCCATATTTAATTTTCTGCAACTTTCGTTTTTATTTTGATTCAACTTCCATTTTTATTCAATTTACTTTTCTGTTAAACTTCTTTTTTATTTAATTTCCAAATAGATCGTTAAGGTCTAGTGGTTTCTGGATTGAACTTCCATATTTAATTTTCTGCAACTTTCATTTTTATTTTTATTCAACTTCTTTTTTTATTCAAGTTTCTTTTCTACTCAACTTTCTTTTTTATTTAATTTCCAAATAGATCGTTAAGGTATAGTGGTTTTTGGATTGAACTTCCATTTTTAATTTTATGCAACTTTCATTTTTATTTTTATTCAATTTGCTTTTCTATTAAACTTCCTTTTTTATTTAATTTCCAAATTGATCGTTAAGGTATAGTGGTTTTTGGATTGAACTTCCATTTTTAATTTTATGCAACTGTCATTTTTATTTTTATTCAACTTCCATTTTTATTCAATTTACTTTTCTATTAAACTTCCTTTTTTATTTAATTTCCAAATAGATCGTTAAGGTATAGTGGTTTCTGGATTGAACTTCCATATTTAATTTTCTGCAACTTTCATTTTTATTTTTATTCAACTTCTATTTTTATTCAGTTTACTTTTCTATTAAACTTCCTTTTTTATTTAATTTCCAAATAGATCGTTAAGGTATAGTGGTTTCTTGATTGAACTTCCATTTTTAATTTTATGCAACTTTCATTTTTATTTTTATTCTACTTCCATTTTAATTCAATTTACTTTCCTATTAGACTTCTTTTTTAATTTAATTTCCAAGTAGATCGTTAAGGTATAGTGGTTTCTGAATTGAACTTCCATTTTTAATTTTATGCAACTTTCATTTTTATTTTTATTTTACTTCCATTTTTAATCAATTTACTTTTCTATTAAACTTCCTTTTTTATTTAATTTCCAAATAGATCGTTAAGGTATAGTGGTTTCTGAAATGAACTTCCATTTTTAATTTTCTGCAACTTCCATTTTTATTTTTATTTAACTTCCTTTTTTATTCAAGATTCTTTTCTACTCGACTTCCTTTTTTATTTAATTTCCAAATAGATTGTTAAGGTAGAGTGGTTTTTGGATTGAACTTCCATTTTTAATTTTATGCAAATTCATTTTTATTTTTATTCAACTTCCATTTTTATTCAATTTACTTTTCTATTAAATTTCCTTTTTTATTTAATTTCCAAATAGATCGTTAAGGTAAAGTGGTTTCTGGATTGAACTTCCATATTTAATGTTCTGCAACATTCATTTTTTTATTTATTCAACTTCCGTTTTTATTCAATTTCCTTTTCTATTAAACTTCCTTTTTTATTTAATTTCTAAATAGATCGTTAAGGTATAGTGGTTTCTGGATTGAACTTCCATTTTTAATTTTCTGCAACTTCCATTTTTATTTTTATTTAACTTCCATTTTTATTTAATTTACTTTTCTATTAAACTTCCTTTTTTATTTAATTTCCAAATAGATCGTCAAAGTATACTGGTTTCTGGAATGAACTTCCATTTTTAATTTTCTGCAACTTCCATTTTTATTTTTATTTATCTTCCATTTTTATTCAATTTACTTTTCTATTGAACTTCCTTTTTTATTTAATTTCCAAATAGATCGTTAAGGTATACAGGTTTCTGGAATGAGCTTCCATTTTTAATTTTCTGTAATTTCCATTTTTATTTTTATTTAACTTCCTTTTTTATTCAAGTTTCTTTTCTACTCAACTTCCCTTTTATTTAATTTCCAAATAGATCGTTAAGGTATAGTGGTTTTGGATTGAACTTCCATTTTTAATTTTATGCAACTTTCATTTTTATTTTTATTCAACTTCCATTTTTATTCAATTTACATTTCTATTGAACTTCCTTTTTTATTTCATAGAAAAGTAAATTGAATAAAAATGTAAGTTCAATCTAAAATAAAAATAAAAATGTAAATTGAATAAAAATAAATTGAATAGAAAAGTTTAATAGAAAAGTAAATTGAATAAAAATGGAAGTTGAATAAAAATAAAAAATGTAAGTTGCAGAAAATTAAATATGGAAGTTCAATCCAGAAAGCACTATACCTTAACGATCTATTTGGAAATTAAATAAAAAAGGAAGTTTAACGGAAAAGTAAATTGAATAAAAATGGAAGTTGAACAAAAATAAAAATGAAAGTTGCATAAAATTAAAAAAGGAAGTTCAATCCAGAAAACACTATACCTTAACGATCTATTTGGAAATTAAATAGAAAAGGAAGTTTTATAGAAAAGTAAATTGAATAAAAATGGAAGTCAAATAAAAATAAAAATGAAAGTTGCATAAAATTAAAAATGGAAGTTCAATCCAAAAACCACTATACCTTAACGATCTATTTGGAAATTAAATAAAAAAGGAAGTTGAGTAGAAAAGAAACTTGAATAAAAAAGGAAGTTGAATAAAAATAAAAATAGAAGTTGCAGAAAATTAAAAATGGAAGTTCAATCCAGAAACCACTATACCTGAACGATTATTTGGAAATTAAATAAAAAAGGAAGTTTAATAGAAAAGTAAATTGATTAAAAATGGAAGTAGAATAAAAATAAAAATGAAAGTTGCCTAAAATTAAAAATGGAAGTTCTATCCAGAAACCACTATACCATAACGATCTACATGGAAATTAAATAAAAAAGGAAATTTCATAGGAAAGTAAATTGAATTAAAATGGAAGTAGAATAAAAATAAAAATGAAAGTTGCATAAAATTAAAAATGGAAGTTCAATCCATAAACCACTATACTTTAACGATTTATTTGGAAATTAAATAGAAAAGGATGTTTAATAGAAAAGTAAATTGAATAAAAATGGAAGTTGAATAAAAATAAAAAGGAAAGTTGCATAAAATAAAAAGTGAAAGTTCAATCTAGAAACCACTATACCTTAACGATCTGTTTGCAAATTAAATAAAAGAGGAAGTTTCATAGAAAAGTAAATTGAATAAAAATGGAAGTCGAATAAAAATAAAAATGAAATTTGCAGAAAATTAAATATGGAAGTTCAATCCAGAAAGCACTATACCTTAACGATCTATTTGGAAATTAAATAAAAAAGGAAGTTCAATAGAAAAGTAAATTGCATAAAATGGAAGTAGAATAAAAATAAAAACGAAAGTTGCATAAAATTAAAAATGGAAGTTCAATCCAAAAACCACTATACTTTAACGATCTATTTGGAAATTAAATAAAAAAGGAAGTTTAATAGAAAAGTAAATTGGATAAAAATGGAAGTTGAATAAAAATAAAAATGTAAGTTGCAGAAAATTAAATATGGAAGTTCAATCCAAAAACCACTATACTTTAACGATCTATTTGGAAATTAAATAAAAAAGGAAGTTTAATAGAAAAGTAAATTGGATAAAAATGGAAGTTGAATAAAAATAAAAATGTAAGTTGCAGAAAATTAAATATGGAAGTTCAATCCGGAAACCACTATACCTTAACGATCTATTTGGAAATTAAATAAAAAAGGAAGTTTAATAGAAAAGTAAATTGCATAAAATGTAAGTAGAATAAAAATAAAAATGAAAGTTGCATAAAATTAAAAATGGAAGTTCAATCCAAAAACCACTATACTTTAACGATCTATTTGGAAATTAAATAGAAAAGGAAGTTTAATTGAGAAGTAAATTGAATAAAAATGGAAGTTGAATAAAAATAAAAATGGAAGTTGCAGAAAATTAAATATAGAAGTTTAATCCAGAAACCACTATACCTTAACGATCAATTTGGAAATTAAATCAAAAAAGGAAGTTTAATAGAAAAGTAAATTGAACAAAAATGGAAGTTGAATAAAAATAAAAATGAAAGTTGCAGAAAATTAAATATGGAAGTTCAATCCCGAAACCACTATACCTTAACGATCTATTTGGAAATTAAATAAAAAAAGAAGTTTAATAGAAAAGTAAATTGCATGAAAATGGAAGTTGAATAAAAATAAAAATAAAAATGAAAGTTGCAGAAAATTAAATATGGAAGTTCAATCCCGAAACCACTATACCCTAACGATCTATTTGGAAATTAAATAAAAAAGGAAGTTTAATAGAAAAGTAAATTGCAAAAAATGGAAGTAGAATAAAAATAAAAATGAAAGTTGCATAAAATTAAAAATGGAAGTTCAATCCAAAAACCACTATACTTTAACGATCTATATGGAAATTAAATAAAAAAGGAAGTTTAATAGAAAAGTAAATTGAATAAAAATGGAAGTTGAATAAAAATAAAAATGGAAGTTGCAGAAAATTAAATATGGAAGTTCAATCCAGAAACCACTATACCTTAACGATCTATTTGGAAATTGAATAAAAAAGGAAGTTTAATAGAAAAGTAAATTGAATTAAAATGGAAGTAGAATAAAAATAGAAATGAAGGTTGCATAAAATTAAAAATGGAAGTTCAATCCAGAAACCACTATACCTTAACGATCTATTTGGAAATTAAATAAAAAAGAAAGTTTAATAGAAAAGTAAATTGAATAAAAATGGAATTTGAATAAAAATAAAAGTGAAAGTTGCAGAAAATTAAATATGGAACTTCAATCCAGAAACTACTATACCTGAACGATTATTTGGAAATTAAATAAAAAAGGAAGTTTAATAGAAAAATAAATTGAATAAAAATGGAAGTTGAATAAAAATAAAAAGTAAAGTTGCAGAAAATTAAAAGCGGAAGTTCAATCCCGAAACCACTATACCTTAACGATCTATTTGGAAATTAAATAAAAAAGGAAGTTTTACAGAAAAGTAAACTGAAAAAAAATTGAAGTAGAATAAAAATAAAAAAGAAAGTTGCGGAAAATTAAAAATGGAAGTTCAATCCAAAAACCACTATACCTTAGCGATCTACTCGGAAATTAAATAAAAATGAAGTTTACTAGAAAAGTAAATCGAATAAAATCGAAGTTGAATAAAAATAAAAATGAAAGTTGCATAAAATTAAAAATGGCAGTTTAATCCAAAAACCACTATACCTTAACGATCTATTTGGAAATTAAATAAAAATGGAAGTTGAGTAGAAAAGAAACTTCAATAAAAAAAAAGAAGTTAAATAAAAATAAAACTAGAAGTTGCAGAAATGTGAAAATTGAAGTTCATTGAAGAAACCACTATACCTTAACGATTTATTTGGAAATTAAATAAAAAAGGATGTTTAATAGAAAAGTAAATTGAATAAAAATGGAAGTTGAATAAAAATAAAAAGGAAAGTTACAAAAAATAAAAAGTGAAAGTTCAATCCAGAAACCACTGTATCTTAACGATCTGTTTGCAAATTAAATAAAAGAGGAAGTTTGATAGAAAAGTAAATTGAATAAAAACGGAAGTTGAATAAAAATTGAGAGGGTAATTTTTGGGAAAAATTGGGCCGAGCTGCGAGTGGGGCTTTGAGGCCCAAAACGCGAAGGACTGAGTAAAAAAGGCCGTAAAGGGAACTCCGGCCCAGGAGAGCAAGGTTACTCCGGCAAAGTTACTTCGGCCCAAGAAAGAATAAAGCTACACCGGTCCAGAGGCACCTTGAAAATAGACCGGTCTCAGAGTGAGTCCGGTCACAGTATGTTCTGGGAAGGCCGGTTGCGGAATTAGTCCGGTCGTGACATACAACGGTTAGGTCGGTCAGAACTCGTTACTGGGAAGTTTGACCTAAGCACACCAAGGTTGAACAGGGGCAACCGAAGTAAGGAGTTGGAGGAGAAGACCGAGCTAAGGACAGTTCGGCCCTCTGTGGCTCGGTATAGCCAATTTTACTTCGGTCACATGGAAGTTCGGCCATGAAGAAAACCATCCCACTTGGTTTAAGCAGTGGGGGAGGGTGTAAAAGGATAAGCATTATCCTTAGGAGAATGAATCCTAGGAGGACTCTGCATGGAGAAATACAAGTCCTACTAGGATTGTGCCACGGGAAACTTATAAAAGCTCACGAACATCACCTTGGTGGAGGTAATTGAACACATTCTTTCTGAGAACTTAGAGCTTTGTCTATCTGTCAAGCTTACTGACTTAGGCATCGGAGAGGTTTCCGGCACACACCCGTCGGCTAGCTCACGTTTGTGTTTTCAGGTGACAAAGCGACGTCGTACGGAGGAGCGTGGATTTGGTCAACAGGATTATACGAGGAGAATTATTTCCTCCCCGTACAATTGGCGCCGTCTGTGGGAAGAACAGACAAGAACAAAAACCTCTTGACTAAGCTTCTCCTTTTCTCAATCAATGGCACACATTGAAGAACCACCACAGTCCGCCGTCGACGGGCTAACTCCAGACGGGGGCGCAAGGCGAGAAGGATTACCCTCTGTCCCTCCTATGGCAGATCTGGAGTCCCAACAACATAACTCCAGGAGGAGTGGCAGGGGAAGACGGATTAACAGCCCTCGTCACTCTCAAAGTCCTGACAGGCAAAGGAGGAGGATTGATCCTCAAGCCCTGGAAGATCGCGTGAAGGAACAAGATGAACTAATTCGAAAGATGGCGGCGGACATGGAGGCTTTGAAACGCCAAATGAAGACTAAGGATGTGGCGACAGGAGAGGGGCGCAAGCACAAGACGCCCCCTCGCCACTCAGAGAATCGTAGTAGGAATACTACACCTTCCCAAGGAGAGAGCAGAAGCCTCAGGACAGGCGACACTCACTCCTTATCCTCAAGGACTCGTCACTCCAGGTCTGAGAGGATGAGATCCGAAAGATCGTACACTGAAGGAAGCACGTATTGGCCTTCACATTCACACCGAACCAGATCTAGACAAACAGAGCTGCCCAGGTCATCCGACTTACGAACCGTGCTAGAAGAAAAAGCACGATGCAAGGAGGATGCCAGGGCAAGAGATCCACACCGAGTTTCGGCCTTACAACGGTTGGCTCCTCGGACGCATGGAAGCGTCGAGGTTGGAATGCCAATACCGCGACCGGCCTACGAACCAGCGGACAAGGCATTGGCAAGACTACAGACTTCGCCGTTTGTCCCAGCAATCGAAAACGCACCCCTACCATCAGGCTTCCTTCAGCCGAAATTCAATACATATGAAGGGAAGACGGACCCGTATTCACACCTGAGCCACTTTCGCCAAGTCATGGCTGTGTACAGGCGAAACGAGGCCTTAATGTGCATACTCTTCCCATCAAGTCTTGGCGACCTAGGCTTGACTTGGTTCGAAAAGCTCCCAGAGGGCAGCATAGCCTCCTGGGCCCAACTGGCAGAAGCGTTCGTAACGAGGTTTCGGACAAACACTAAAACACCGGTGGAGATAGACCAGTTACTCTCCATCGACATGGGAGAAAAAGAGACCCTCAGATCTTACAACAGTCGCTACTGGGAAACATTCAACCAGATTGGAGATTGCCCCACCAATCTGGCCATTGCGCAGTATAAAAGAGGCCTACCAGTAGGGAATCGACTAAGGGATTCGATTACAATCACGCCACCTCTCACCATGGAGGCCCTGATGGAGAGAGTGCATCAGCACATCAGGGTAGAAGAAGATGGCGCACGTTCCAAGGCAAAATCAAGTGCGACCGCGGTACCAGAAAAGAAAACCTCAGCAAAGGTTAATACGGTGGACCGAAGTAACAAAAACGGGCGTGGCAGACGAGATAACGGAGAAGATCCAGACAAAAGATGGCTGAGAATCCGCACTGCCATAACAACGGTGTTTAAAAAACCAATATATCGGATTCTGAGCGAAATAAAAGACAAGCCTTTTGTCAAGTGGCCAGCCAAGTTAGGGGAAGGTCAGAAGAATTACGATGACAGATCACGGTGCACCTTCCACAAAGAAAAGGGGCACCGAACTGAGAATTGCACGCCACTGAGACAGCACTTGGAAGAATTGGTGGCAGCAGGCCACTTGGATGAATACATTGAAGGAGGAGTGCAGCCGGCCACCCAAGATCATAATGACCATCCCAACAGAATGCCAATCGATGCACCACCTCAAGGCATTATCAATGTAATTCATGGAGTCTTTGAACCCGAGCGCGTATGCGAGCTCAGGGGTTCAATCAAGAAGGCTGAGCACTTTAGGGAAGTATTGAGTGCCCAACCTGCCATCAAGAAGGGGAGGACAGAGGCAACAAACGTCATGACTTTTTCAGACAAGGACTTAGAACGAATTTACTGCCCCCATAATGATGCCCTGGTCGTCACTCTCCGAGTCAAGGATTTTGACGTCAAGCGGATTCTGATTGACCAGGGTAGTTCATGTGAGATCATGTATTACGACACATTCAAACGACTAAAGCTGCAAGACAAAGACTTGGCACCTGCAGTTTCTCCCCTGATTGGATTCAACTCCATGCCAGAGTGGCCTGTCGGCAAAATAATCCTTCCAGTCAGAGCAGGAAGTGTAACAAAACAGGTGGAGTTCTGGGTATTGAAGGTCCCCTCCACCTACAACATCATCCTGGGCAGAACATGGCTGCATGCCATGCGTTCGGTAGCGTCATCATACCATCAGGTAATGCGGTTCCCCAATGACGCCGGTATAATCGAAGAAGTCTATGGCGATCAGATCATGTCAAAACAGTGCTTCGCCACAGCGAATGGAAGCCGAGCTGCCAAAGGATACGTTCATTCGGTGGAAGAGCCAGAAAGTAATGAACTATTCGCTGACGTCGGCAAAGAGGCTGATCAAAAAGCAGTGGAAGACTTGGTGGAGGTAAAAATAGATGAGAAGAACCCGGATAAGTTCTTCTTGCTTGGCTCCTCGTTGTCCAGCGCTGAGAGATTAGAGGTCTTGGAATTCTTGACCTCCAATATCGAAGTGTTTGCCTGGACACCTTACGACATGCCAGGCATTGATCCAAACTTCATCAGTCACCAACTCAATGTCCACCCATCCGCCAGACCAGTCATTCAACGGACACGCAGATCGGCACTCCACCACGCCGAAATAGTGGCAGAAGAGGTAGGCAACCTGCTGGAAGCAGGAGCAATAAGAGAAGTGCACTACCCAAGATGGATCTCCAACACAGTCGTAGTGCCGAAAAAGAATGGTAAATGGCGTGTCTGCGCCGACTACAAAACAGTCAACAAGGCGTGCCCAAAAGATAGCTTTCCTCTACCAAGGATAGATCAACTGGTGGACCTAACGGCAGGGCATAACCGTCTTAGCTTCCTGGATGCATACAGAGGCTACCACCAGATCGCCATGCATGAACCAGACCAAGAAGTCACCTCCTTCACAACACCAAGAGGGTTATATTGCTACAAGGTCATGCCCTTTGGCCTAAAGAACGCAGGGGCGACATTCCAAAGAATGGTCACCAAGATGTTTGAACCATTGTTAGGCAGAACAATGGAGGCTTACATCGACGACATGGTGGTCAAAAGCAAGGATGAGAATGACCACCTTAAAGATCTAGGCGAGATGTTCCAGATCCTGAAGAAACACAAGCTGCGCCTCAACGCATCCAAATGCGCATTCGGAGTTGGATCGGGAAAATTCTTGGGCTTCCTGGTGACCAACCGAGGTATAGAAGCAGACCCCTCCCAGATCAAAGCAATCCAGGAGTTGGAGAGACCAAACTCAGTCAAAGAAGTGCAGCATCTCACTGGTATGGCGGCTGCACTCAACCGGTTCATAAGCAGGTCGTCAGACAGACTACGACCATTCTTCCAAGCTTTAAAGGCCAAGTTTGAGTGGGATGAAGAATGCGACCGAGCTTTGGAAAGCTTGAAAGAATACATGTCTTCCCCACCACTACTTGTTACTCCAGTACCAGGTGAAGAACTCTTTTTGTACCTGGCAGTTTCTCAGCATGCAGTTAGCGCAGTGTTGGTTCGTGCAGAAGGAATACAACACTTGCCCATCTTTTATGTCAGCAAGACATTGTTGGGAGCCGAAACAAGGTACTTGCCCTTAGAGAAACTAGCATTAGCATTAATGATGGCATCCAGAAAGTTGGCACATTACTTTCACGCCCACACCATAGTCGTCCTCACAGCCTTTCCATTAAAAGCTTTGTTTGAAAGGGCAAACTTTAGTGGGCGAATTCTGAAGTGGGCAGTAGAGTTGGGACAATTCGACATTAAGTTCCAACCCAAGACTGCAATAAAAGCCCAGTCTTTGGCAGACTTCGTCGCAGAGTTTACTCCTGGAAGTCATCATATCTGCCCAGTCGACCTGACTAACACAACCGAACTAGGGACGGAAGTTGACGCCGGAATAGCGCAACCCCTAGTAGAAGGTAGTCAATCAAGCACCAAGGCAGACCATACTAAGAACAGCAAGGAAGAGACAAACAAAGGCTCACCAACAGTTCAAACAGAGGACGAAGGACAGATAGCCAACATGGACCTTGAAGAGAACACCATTCTAGACCTTACGGCATCATCTGATCCTTCCACTTGCTGGAAATTATTCGTTGGAGAGATGTGGAAGCTCTTTGTGGATGGAGCATCCAACCGACATGGCGCAGGGCTTGGCATAGTCCTCATCTCTCCAGACGGTCTAGTTATAGAGCAAGCAATCAACCTTGGCTTCCCAGCATCCAACAATGAAGCGGAGTATGAGGCGCTTATCGCAGGACTCAAGTCAGCACACTTCATGAAAGCAGCCGAACTAATGGTATACAGTGACTCTCTGCTGGTGGTAAACCAAATTTCTGGCGAATACGAAGCAAAGGACGACCGAATGGCCAAGTACCAAGAGTTAGTCAGAACAGAGATCAAGAAGTTTGATGTGGTAAGAATAGAACAAATTGGCAGGGAGGAAAACAGCCGAGCGGATGAACTAGCAGGCCTGGCCTCAATGGCAGATACATCAATCCCTCATCCCTTACTCATCGACTTCTTACCAAGACCAAGCATAGAAGACCCCGAAGCAGAAGAAGTATATTGCACTGAATTAGGCCCTTCTTGGATGGATCCCATCATCCTGTTCCTAAAAGACGGCATCCTACCAGAAGAGAAAAAAGAGGCTAACAAAATAAGGGCAAAGTCGCAGCGATTTTGGCTATCTCCATCTTCGGCCTTATACAAGAAGTCATTCTCTGGGCCTTACCTCAAGTGCATTCATCCCAGCAAAGTAGAAGCATTCTTGTTCGAAATACATGAAGGGGTGTGTGGAAGTCATCAAGGGGGAAGGTCGCTCGCTTACAGGGCTATTTCGCAAGGATATTGGTGGTCATATATGCAAGCAGACTCAGAGAAATATGTGAAGAAGTGTGAAAAATGCCAGAAATTCGCGCACCAAATACATCAACCAGCAAAAGAACTCCTACCCTTAACTAGCCCATGGCCTTTCGCAATGTGGGGCTTGGACATAGTAGGACCACTTCCAACAGCGCCCGGGGGCAGAAAATTCTTTCTCGCAGCAACAGACTACTTCACAAAGTGGGTGGAAGCAGAAGCATTGGCGTCAATCAAAGAAAAAGATGTGAAGAAGTTTGTTTGGCAGAATATTATCACTCGGTTTGGCATACCAAAAGCACTGATCTCAGACAATGGAACTCAGTTCGACGGCAGGATCTTTAGAAGCTTTTATGAAGAATACAAGATAGAGTTCTACAATTCCACACCGGCATATCCTCAAGCAAATGGGCAGGCTGAAGCATCAAATAAAGTCGTCTTGGATGGACTAAAGAAAAGGCTAGAAAAAGCAAAAGGCAAGTGGGCGGACGAACTTCCTCATGTTCTATGGGCTTACCGCACCACGCCTCGGCGCTCAACAGGAGAAACACCATTCTCCCTAGCCTATGGAATGGAGGCAGTGATCCCATTAGAAGTTGGCCTCCCCACAATCCGAAGCGAAAATTTTGATCCAGACCTAAATGGAGAAGCCATAGCCTTAGAACTCAACCTTACAGAAGAAAGAAGAGAAAGAGCATTAGTCCACATCGCCTCATACCAACGAGAGTTAATCAGAAAATACAGCAAAAAGGTGCATCCAAGACAATTCAAGATTGGGGATTGGGTACTACGCAAAGTAATGGGAAACACCTTGATCCCAGGAGACGGCAAGTTAGGCCCAAATTGGGAAGGTCCTTATAAGGTGGTTGGGTTAGCAGGCAAAGGGGCATACCACCTAGAAGACAAGGATGGCAAGGCAATCCCTAGGCCATGGAATACGGCCAATCTCAAGTTATTTTACTTTTAGCTTATCTTTTTTCAAGCATATGTACTTTTCTCTTCTTTCAATAAAATGAGAAATTCTTTTCAGCACAAATTATTCTTTGTAAAAGTTAAGCTTTAAAGACTAAGTATATTGCAAGCATTCTATTCTAAGTTAGCCGTAAAAACTAACTCAGAGGTTGGCTGGATTAAACCAACACCCTTCCTAAGCCCAGGGTAAGGATCCAGGCTGCAGGACATTTGGTCGGAATAACCAAATACTATAAGTTAGCTGGAAAAACTAACTTCAATGGTTGGCTGGAATAAACCAACTCTTGTTACTCTTCAGCCGAAGTAAGTGTATGGCTGAAGAGTGGTTGGCTGGAATAAACCAACACTTTGTACTCCTTAGCCGAAGTAAGTGCATGACTAAGGAGTGGTTGGCTGGAATAAACCAACTCTTGTTACTCTTCAGCCGAAGCAAGGGTATGGCTGAAGAGTGGTTGGCTGGAATAAACCAACTCTTGATTACTCTTCAGCCGAAGTAAGTGTAAGGCTGAAGAGTGGTTGGCTGGAATAAACCAACACTTGTTACTCTTCAGCCGAAGTAAGTGTAAGGCTGAAGAGTGGTTGGCTGGAATAAACCAACACTTGTTACTCTTCAGCCGAAGTAAGTGTATGGCTGAAGAGTGGTTGGCTGGAATAAACCAACACTTGCTACTCTTCAGCCGAAGTAAGGGTATGGCTGAAGAGTGGTTGGCTGGAATAAACCAACACTTGTTACTCTTCAGCCGAAGTAAGTGTAAGGCTGAAGAGTGGTTGGCTGGAATAAACCAACTCTTGATTACTCTTCAGCCGAAGTAAGGTTATGGCTGAAGAGTGGTTGGCTGGAATAAACCAACACTTGTTACTCTTCAGCCGAAGTAAGTGTAAGGCTGAAGAGTGGTTGGCTGGAATAAACCAACTCTTGATTACTCTTCAGCCGAAGTAAGGGTATGGCTGAAGAGTGGTTGGCTGGAATAAACCAACTCTCGTTACTCTTCAGCCGAAGTTAGTGTAAGGCTGAAGAGTGGTTGGCTGGAATAAACCAACTCTTATTACTCTTCAGCCGAAGTAAGTGTATGGCTGAAGAGTGGTTTGCTGGAATAAACCAACACTTTGTACTCCTCAGCCGAAGTGATTATATCGGCTAAGGAGTGGTTGGCTAGTAAGCATATTTTAACCAGCCTAAACCGGAATAACAGCCTAAACCGGAATAACAGTTGGAGTAATAGAAGACATTACAAAATACAGGCACACTTCAAAACCGGAATAAGAGTTGCGTAAAATTTTCATTGCAAGAAAAGTCATTACAAGGAGGTTTAGTTCGGTTACAAAGAAAAAAGTACAAAATTAAGAAAAGAGTTCATCTATCTCGGCGTCGAAGGCCGCGTCACCATCAACTTGCAAACCGGTTTCAAGGGGAAGATCACGTTCGGTCGCCGGGTTGGTTTCGGTTGGAACCACGGTGTCACTTGGTTGTTCAACAGGTGGATCCTCAACCATGGGCTCCAACCGAAGTGACGGGCTTGTAACAACAACCGGAATGCCTTCAGGAGCAGAGGAGTCATCAGTGTCTGAGTCCTCCAGAAACTCTTGTTGCAAGGCGTCTGCATACGCCGCAAGGGATTTCGGAATAAAGTACGCTGGAGGGTCGAAGACCTCGGTCTGTTGATCATGACCGAGCTTCTCCACAGCCGCCCTCCAGCCGCACTTGAAGAAAAGCTCCTTGGCGGCGTCGCATTGTTTGACATAGGCATCTTCTGCCTCCTTGTAACCTCGCTTGTACCCCTCATTTTCGGCAGCCTCCATGCTCTCTTTCAGTTCGCTTATTTCGGCGTCCTTTCTCTTCTCAAGCTTCAACAACTCCCGCAGATACTTGTCCTTCATAATGATAGCTGCTTTCTGCTTCTCTGCTTCAGCCGAGCTAACCAGATCGGCAAGCCGACCGTTCTCTGCTTGAAGATCGGTCATTTTCCGTTCGGCCTCCGCTAGTTCGGCCGCCTTTGCTTCGGCTTCCGCCATCGCCTGCCTTGTGGTTTTGCGGAGTTCTTGGACTTTCTTGTAGGTGATGTTGTTCTTCTGCAGGGCCTGACAAGAAGAAACTTTCTTTTCAGCCGAAGTAAAAGTTGGCAAAAATTTAGACAGAAAAAACAGACAAAGCTACTTACCAAGATCATGGACTTAGAAGCAGACCGAATTGACTTCATTTCGGTGTTCAGCTGCTTCAAGTGGTGCTCCATATCCTTAGGGAGGCACACACTTTTTGCCAGGTTAAAAGCCAATAGGTGGTCTTTTTCAGCCACGACCGAGTCAGTAGCTTTGATGTTTCGGTCGTTAAAGATTAGTGGCGGAGCCCACTTCGGAGATTCAGGTCGGTCCGTTTGCTCCGGTTGGGGGGAAGGTTGAGGACTTTGCGGGAGGGATTCAACCTCATCAACAAGTTGCTGTTCGGCCGGTGTGGTTCGGGCGCGTTTGGTGGGCCGAGATGAAGAGGGCTGCTGAGATGGAAGGGCCACTACGGCAGGCTGCGCCTCGATGGTTGGCTGTACTTCGGCTCTGGTTGTTGAGGTTAGAAGGGCCCTGGCTCTGCTCTTCTTTGCCATTTCTTCCTCCGCAGTCAATGGAACAAGTCTTATTTCGGGCAGAGTTGGGTCCGGTTCCGGTGCTTCCTCAAGAAGAAAATCGGTGACCTTTGCTTTTCGGCGACCGCTATAGCGGTAGGTCGGCTCAAAATTCAGAAGCTTAGCCCAACTCCTCTCTTGGCACCGTAGTGCGGCTCGCAAAATTGCAAGGTTGGGATAACTATATAGAGAACGGAGGTGGGCAAAATCTGCAAAAAAGAGAAGTGTTAGTTCGGTCAATGGACTGAATAACCGAAATAAAATGCAAGGAAGAAGACCGAAGTGAAATTACCAGGCTCTCCCATTTTCCAATTTATAGGTCGGCCAGGAATTTGAGCTTGAAAATCCTCAAAGTTCCCAGAGACCCAAAAGAAATCATCGTCATTAAGATCTTTATCCGGAGTGTGTTTAATTATCTTCTCTCGGCGGCGGCGAATCCTAAGGTAGTAGACCCACCCAGCATTCTTCGAGCCGATGGAATACTGATGAAAGATCTCGGCCAGACCAAGATTTAGTCCGGTTTGGTGGTTTAATGCGGCTATTCCCATTATAATACGATATGTATTGGTGGACAGTTGGGTGGGGCACAACCTAGTCTGTCTAAGAAATTCGCAGATTAGCGGTTGGACAGGAAACCGTAGTCCGGTTTCTATTATGGACTGCAGGGTAAAAGGGACGAAGCCTTCATTGTCCCAGGGAGTAGCATCTTTCTTGGCCAACACCAGTTGGACATCATCAGGAATCTGGTAATCTTGCCTAAATTCGGCCATGCCACCAGGGGTTTCGACTAAATATCTATACTTACCCATTTGTTGTATAATTTATGAATAAATTATTTCGGTACAAAAATTAGGCTCAGTAGCTCGGTTGAGCACACGTAGGAGTGCCTGGGCAACCTAAGTCTGCAAAGTAGAAAACAGGGGGTTAAAGCACTGATCAACGGACCGTGCTACAATTTAACAGCAAGGTATAAAAGCCCTACTTCGGCTTCAAAAAAGCTGGTTCTATCTCGGTTTATCGAAAGGATTTGGTAGCTCGGTTTGAGCAGTTTTCTCGTTAGACCGGTTTATTGTCTAGGGGCAGCTTTCTGAGTTCGGTCTAAAAAACTAAGAAAGCTGGTTTAGCCCCAAGGCTTAAATCGGTTTTAGCGTGAAAAAAGTTACTTCGGCTAAGCTTCTAAGGGCAGCTTTCTGAGTTCGGTTTAGGAACCAAGAAAGCCGGCTTGGCCCCAAAAGCTTAGTTCGGTTGACAACCGAAGTTCTTAGCTTTCTATATTCAAAATGTGGTGGTCTTATTTCGGCTAAAGTGAGTCAGGCTCTGGTAACCCATTGAAGCATTTAAGTTCTAGTTCGGTTCTTGACTACAGAGATCTACCTGTGGGGGAAAACAGGATCCTAGTTCGGTTACTATGTGATTTTGGATCTAGGGCTGGTTTTCTGCATAATATTTCATACATGCATGGAGTTCTACTGATTTCTTCATAAAAAATACGAAAGCAAAGCAGATGAATGGAGAAAAATGTTTGCAAAAAAAACATACAAGGCATGGAAAGTAAAATACGAAAACATAGAGAGCAAGATGGTTAGATTTTCTTACCAGAAAAGAGAGAAAGGAGACTGGAGTCGGAAACGGTGGCAGCAAGAACACAAGCTTGAGTATGGAAATAGAGGCACAGAAAGAAGATGAAGACAGAGAGAGAAGGTAGATGTAGATAAATGATTCAGAAGTGGGAAAGTTATTTTGTGAAAAGGGACTGTCCTGTGTAAAAGCAGAAAGGGCGGGAACTGTTTCAAATTCACGAAGCACGAAGACGGCGTGACAGCCGTCCTTAACCAATCAAAAAATGCCACGTGTCATAAGAATGGGAAGCGTTACAGACACTATGATTGAAGAGACGTTTTTGACCGGACAAAACGGGGCCCGGAGTAAAATTAGCTCGGCTGAAAAATTCGAGGGTTTTTAGCTCGGCTGGAATAGCTTAAAACGACGTCAGCTCGGCTGATGGACTGGTAATCCCAATCATGCTATGCAGATAGAATTAAGGGGCAATTGAGAGGGTAATTTTTGGGAAAAATTGGGCCGAGCTGCGAGTGGGGCTTTGAGGCCCAAAACGCGAAGGACTGAGTAAAAAAGGCCGTAAAGGGAACTCCGGCCCAGGAGAGCAAGGTTACTCCGGCAAAGTTACTTCGGCCCAAGAAAGAATAAAGCTACACCGGTCCGGAGGCACCTTAAAGATAGACCGGTCTCAGAGTGAGTCCGGTCACAGTATGTTCTGGGAAGGCCGGTTGCGGAATTAGTCCGGTCGTGACATACAACGGTTAGGTCGGTCAGAACTCGTTACTGGGAAGTTTGACCTAAGCACACCAAGGTTGAACAGGGGCAACCGAAGTAAGGAGTTGGAGGAGAAGACCGAGCTAAGGACAGTTCGGCCCTCTGTGGCTCGGTATAGCCAATTTTACTTCGGTCACATGGAAGTTCGGCCATGAAGAAAACCATCCCACTTGGTTTAAGCAGTGGGGGAGGGTGTAAAAGGATAAGCATTATCCTTAGGAGAATGAATCCTAGGAGGACTCTGCATGGAGAAATACAAGTCCTACTAGGATTGTGCCACGGGAAACTTATAAAAGCTCACGAACATCACCTTGGTGGAGGTAATTGAACACATTCTTTCTGAGAACTTAGAGCTTTGTCTATCTGTCAAGCTTACTGACTTAGGCATCGGAGAGGTTTCCGGCACACACCCGCCGGCTAGCTCACGTTTGTGTTTTCAGGTGACAAAGCGACGTCGTACGGAGGAGCGTGGATTTGGTCAACGGGATTATACGAGGAGAATTATTTCCTCCCCGTACAAAAATAAAAATGAAAGTTGCAGAAAATTAAATGTGGAAGTTCAATCCAGAAATCACAATACCTTAACGATCTATTTGGAAATTAAATAAAAAAGAAGTTCAATAGAAAAGTAAATTGCATAAAATGGAAGAAGAATAAAAATAAAAATGAAAGTTGCATAAAATTAAAAATGGAAGTTCAATCCAAAAACCACTATTCTTTAACGATCTATTTGGAAAATAAATAAAAAAGGAAGTTTAATAGAAAAGTAAATTGAATAAAAATGGAAGTTGAATAAAAATAAAAATGGAAGTTGCAGAAAATTAAATATGGAAGTTCAATCCAGAAACCACTATACCTCAACGATCTATTTGGAAATTAAATAAAAAAGGAAGTTTAATAGAAAAGTAAATTGAATAAAACTGGAAGTTGAATAAAATTAAAAATAGAAGTTGCATAAAATTAAATATGGAAGTTCAATCCAGAAACCGTTATACCTTAACGATCTATTTGGAAATTAAAAAAAAAGGAAGTTTAATAGAAAAGTAAATTGCATAAAATGGAATTAGAAGAAAAATAAAAATGAAAGTTGCAAAAAATTAAAATTGGAAGTTCAATCCAAAAACCACTATACTTTAACGATCTATTTCGAAATTAAATTAAAAGGGAAGTTTAACAGAAAAGTAAATTGAATAAAAATGGAAGTTGAATAAATATAAAAATGGAAGTTGCAGAAAATTAAATATGGAAGTTCAATCCAGAAACCACTATGCCTTAACGATCTATTTGGAAATTAAAAAAAAAAGGAAGTTTAATAGAAAAAGTAAATTGAATAAAAATGGAAGTTGCAGAAAATTAAATATGGAAGTTCAATCCAGAAACCACTATACCTTAACGATCTATTTGGAAATTAAATAAAAAAGGAAGTTGAGTAGAAAAGAAACTTGATTCAAAAAGGAAGTCAAATAAAAATAAAACTAGAAGTTGCAGAAATGTAAAAATGGAAGTTCATTCAAGAAATCACTATACCATAACGATCTATTTGGAAATTAAAGAAAAAAGGATGTCTAATAGAAAAGTAAATTGAATAAAAATGGAAGTTGAATAAAAATAAAAAGGAAAGTTGCATAAAATAAAAAGTGGAAGTTCAATCCAGAAACCACTATACCTTAACGATCTGTTTGCAAAATAAATAAAAAAGAAAGTTTAATGGAAAAGTGAATTGAATAAAGATGGAAGTAGAATAAAAATGAAAATGAAAGTTGCAGAAAATTAAATATGGAAGTTCAATCGAGAAACCACAATACCTTAACGATCTATTTGGAAATTAAAAAAAAAAGGTAGTTTAATAGAAAAGTTAATTAAATAAAAATGGAAGTTGAATAAAAATAAAAATGGAAGTCGCAGAAAATTAAATATGGAAGTTCAATCCAGAAAACACTATATTTTAACGATCTTTTTGGAAATTAAATAAAAGAGGAAGTTTAATAGAAAAGTAAATTGAATTAAAATGGAAGTAGAATAAAAATAAAAATGAAAGTTGCAGAAAATTAAATATGGAAGTTCAATCCAGAAACCACTATACCTTAACGATCCGTTTGCTAATTAAATAAAAAAGGAAGTTTAATGGAAAAGTAAATTGAAAAAAGTTGGAAGTAGAATAAAAATGAAAATTAAAGTTGCAGAAAATTTAATATGGAAGTTCAATCCCGAAACCACTATACCTTAACGATCTATTTGGAAATTAAAAAAAAAAAAGAAGTTTAATAGAAAAGTAAATTAAATAAAAATGGAAGTTGAATAAAAATAAAAATGGAAGTTGCAGAAAATTAAATATGGAAGTTCAATCCAGAAAACACTATATTTTAACGATCTTTTTGGAAATTAAATAAAAAAGGAAGTTTAATAGAAAAGTAAATTGAATTAAAATGGAAGTAGAATAAAAATAAAAATGAAAGTTGCAGAAAATTAAATATGGAAGTTCAATCCAGAAACCACTATACCTTAACGATCCGTTTGCAAATTAAATAAAAAAGGAAGTTTAATGGAAAAGTAAATTGAAAAAAGTTGGAAGTAGAATAAAAATGAAAATTAAAGTTGCAGAAAATTTAATATGGAAGTTCAATCCCGAAACCACTATACCTTAACGATCTATTTGGAAATTAAAAAAAAAAAGGAAGTTTAATAGAAAAGTAAATTAAATAAAAATGGAAGTTGAATAAAAATAAAAATGGAAGTTGCAGAAAATTAAATATGGAAGTTCAATCCAGAAAACACTATATTTTAACGATCTTTTTGGAAATTAAATAAAAAAGGAAGTTTAATAGAAAAGTAAATTGAATTAAAATGGAAGTAGAATAAAAATAAAAATGAAAGTTGCAGAAAATTAAATATGGAAGTTCAATCCAGAAACCACTATACCTTAACGATCTATTTGGAAATTAAATAAAAAAGAAAGTTTAATAGAAAAGTAAATTGCATAAAATGGAATTAGAATAAAAAATAAAAATGAAAGTTGCATAAAATTAAAATTGGAGGCTCAATCCAAAAACCACTATACTTTAACGATCTATTTCGAAATTAAATTAAAAGGGAAGTTTAACAGAAAAGTAAATTGAATAAAAATTGAAGTTGAATAAACATGAAAATGGAAGTTACAGAAAATTAAATATGGAAGTTCAATCCAGAAACCCCTATACCTTAACGATCTATTTGGAAATTAAATAAAAAAGGAACTTTAATAGAAAAGTAAATTGAATAAAAATGGATGTTGCATAAAAATAAAAATAGAAGTTGCAGAAAATTAAATATGGAAGTTCAATCTACAAACCACTATACCTTAACGATCTATTTGGAAATTGAATAAAAAAGGAAGTTGAGTAGAAAAGAAACTTGAATAAAAAAGGAAGTCAAATAAAAATAAAAGTAGAAGTTGCAGAAATGTAAAAATGGAAGTTCATTCAAGAAACCACTATACCATAACGATCTATTTGGAAATTAAATAAAAAAGGATGCCTAATAGAAAAGTAAATTGAATAAAAATGGAAGTTGAATAAAAATAAAAAGGACAGTTGCATAAAATAAAAAGTGAAAGTTCAATCCAGAAACCACTATACCTTAACGATCTGTTTGCAAATTAAATAAAAAAGGAAGTTTAATGGAAAAGTAAATTGAATAAAGATGGAAGTAGAATAAAAATGAAAATGAAAGTTGCAGAAAATTAAATATGCAAGTTCAATCCAGAAACCACTATACCTTAACGATCTATTGGGAAATTAAAAAAAAAACAAAAGGAAGTTTAATAGAAAAGTAAATTAAATAAAAATGGAAGTTGAATAAAAATAAAAATGGAAGTTGCAGAAAATTAAATATGGAAGTTCAATCCAGAAAACACTATATTTTAACGATCTTTTTGGAAATTAAATAAAAAAGGAAGTTTAATAGAAAAGTAAATTGAATTAAAATGGAAGTAGAATAAAAATAAAAATGAAAGTTGCAGAAAATTAAATATGGAAGTTCAATCCAGAAACCACTATACCTTAACGATCTATTTGGAAATTAAATAAAAAAGAAAGTTTAATAGAAAAGTAAATTGCATAAAATGGAATTAGAATAAAAATAAAAATGAAAGTTGCATAAAATTAAAATTGGAGGCTCAATCCAAAAACCACTGTACTTTAACGATCTATTTGGAAATTAAATAAAAAAGGAAGTTTATTAGAAAAGTAAATTGAATAAAAATGGAAGTTGAATAAAAATAAAAATAGAAGTTGCAGAAAATTAAATATGGAAGTTCAATCCAGAAACCACTATACCTTAACGATCTATTTGGAAATTAAATAAAAAAGGAAGTTTAATTGAAAACTAAATTGAATAAAATGGAAGTTGACTAAAAATAAAAAGCAAAGTTGCAGAAAATTAAAAACGGAAGTTCAATCCCGAAACCACTATACCTCAACTATCTATTTGGAAATTAAATAAAAAAGGAAGTTTAACAGAAAAGTAAATTGAACAAAAATAGAAGTAGAATAAAAATAAAAAAGAAAGTTGCATAAAATTAAAAATGGAAGTTCAATCCAAAAACCACTATACCACAACGATCTACTCGGAAATTAAATAAAAAATGAAGTTTAATAGAAAAGTAATTCGAATAAAAATGGAAGTCGTATAAAAATAAAAATAAAAGTTGCATAAAATTAAAAATAGCAGTTTAATCCAAAAACCACTATACCTTAACGATCTATTTGGAAATTAAATAAAAAAGGAAGTTGAGTAGAAAAGTAAATTGAATAAAAATGGAAGTTGAATAAAAATAAAAAGGAAAGTTTCATAAAATAAAAAGTGGAAGTTCAATCCAGAAAAAACTATACCTTAACGATCTGTTTGCAAATTAAATAAAAGAGGAAGTTTCATAGAAAAGTAAATTGAACAAAAATGGAAGTTGAATAAAAATAAAAATGAAATTTGCAGAAAATTAAATATGGAAGTTCAATCCAGAAACCACTATACCTTAACGATATATTTGGAAATTAAATAAAAAAGGAAGTTCAATAGAAAAGTAAATTGCATAAAATGGAAGTAGAATAAAAATAAAAATGAAAGTTACATAAAATTAAAAATGGAAGTTCAATCCAAAAACCACTATACTTTAACGATCTATTTGGAAATTAAATAAAAAAGGAAGTTTAATAGAAAAGTAAATTGAATAAAAATAGAAGTTGAATAAAAATAAAAATTTAAGTTGCAGAAAATTAAATATGGAAGTTCAATCCAGAAACCACTATACCTTAACGATCTATTTGGAAATTAAATAAAAAAGGAAGTTTAATAGAAAATTAAATTGAATAAAAATGGAAGTTGAATAACAATAAAAATGAAAGTTGCATAAAATTAAAAATGGAAGTTCAATCCAAAAAACATTATACCTTAACGATCTATTTGGAAATTAAATAAAAAAGGAAGTTTAATAGAAAAGTAAATTGAATAAAAATGGAAGTCCAATAAAAATAAAAAAGAAAGTTGCATAAAATTAAAAATGGAAGTTCAATACAAAAACCACTATACCTTAACGATCTATTTGGAAATTAAATAAAAAAGGAAGTTGAGTAGAAAAGAAACTTGAATAAAAAAGGAAGTTGAATAAAAATAAAAATAGAAGTTGCAGAAAATTAAAAATGGAAGTTCAATTCAGAAACCACTATACCTTAACGATCTGTTTGCAAATTAAATAAAAGAGGAAGTTTCATAGAAAAGTAAATTGAATAAAAATAGAAGTTGAATAAAAATAAAAATGAAATTTGCAGAAAATTAAATATGGAAGTTCAATCCAGAAACCACTATACCTTAACGATATATTTGGAAATTAAATAAAAAAGGAAGTTCAATAGAATAGTAAATTGCATAAAATGGAAGTAGAATAAAAATAAAAATGAAAGTTGCATAAAATTAAAAATGGAAGTTCAATCCAAAAACCACTATACTTTAACGATCTATTTGGAAATTAAATAAAAAAGGAAGTTTAATAGAAAAGTAAATTGAATAAAAATGGAAGTTGAATAAAAATAAAAATGTAAGTTGCAGAAAATTAAATATAGAAGTTCAATCCAGAAACCACTATACCTTCACGATCTATTTGGAAATTAAATAAAAAAGGAAGTTTAATAGAAAATTAAATTGAATAAAAATGGAAGTTGAATAGCAATAAAAATGAAAGTTGCATAAAATTAAAAACGGAAGTTCAATCCAAAAAACACTATACCTTAACGATCTATTTGGAAATTAAATAAAAAAGGAAGTTTAATAGAAAAGTAAATTGAATAAAAGTGGAAGTCCAATAAAAATAAAAATGAAAGTTGCATAAAATTAAAAATGGAAGTTCAATCCAAAAACCACTATACCTTAATGATCTATTTGGAAATTAAATAAAAAAGGAAGTTGAGTAGAAAAGAAACTTGAATAAAAAAGGAAGTTGAATAAAAATAAAAATAGAAGTTGCAGAAAATTAAAAATGGAAGTTCAATCCAGAAACCACTATACCTTAACGATTATTTGGAAATTAAATAAAAAATGAAGTTTAATAGAAAAGTAAATTGATTAAAAATGGAAGTAGGATAAAAATAAAAAAGAAAGTTGCCTAAAAAAAAAAATAGAAGTTCTATCTAGAAACCACTATACCATAACGATCTACATGGAAATTAAATAAAAAAAGAAGTTTCATAGGAAAGTAAATTGAATTAAAATGGAAGTAGAATAAAAATAAAAATGAAACTTGCATAAAATTAAAAATGGAAGTTCAATCCAGAAACCACTATATCTTAACGATTTATTTGGAAATTAAATAAAAAAGGATGTTTAATAGAAATGTAAATTGAATAAAAATGGAAGTTGAATAAAAATAAAAAGGAAAGTTGCATAAAATAAAATGTGGAAGTTCAATCCAGAAACCACTATACCTTAACGATCTGTTTGCAAATTAAATAAAAGAGGAAGTTTCATAGAAAGTAAATTGAATAAAAATGGAAGTTGAATAAAAATAAAAATGAAATTTGCAGAAAATTAAATATGGAAGTTCAATCTAGAAACCACTATACCTTAACGATCTATTTGGAAATTAAATAAAAAAGGAAGTTTAATAGAAAAGTAAATTGAATAAATATGGAAGTTGAATAAAAATAAAAATGAAAGTTGCAGAAAATTAAATATGGAAGTTCAATCTAGAAACCACTATACCTTAATGATCTATTTGGAAATTAAATAAAAAGGAAGTTTAATAGAAAAGTAAACTGTATAAAAATAAAAGTTGAGTAAAAATAAAAATGAAAGTTGCCGAAAATTAAATATGGAAGTTCAATACAGAAACCACTATACCTTAACGATCTATTTGGAAATTAAATAAAAAAGGAAGTTTAATAGAAAAATAAATTGCATAAAATGGAAGTTGAATAAAAATAAAAATAAAAAAGAAAGTTGCATAAAATTAAAAATGGAAGTTCAATCCAAAAACCACTATACCACAACGATCTACTCGGAAATTAAATAAAAAATGAAGTTTAATAGAAAAGTAATTCGAATAAAAATGGAAGTCGTATAAAAATAAAAATAAAAGTTGCATAAAATTAAAAATAGAAGTTTAATCCAAAAACCACTATACCTTAACGATCTATTTGGAAATTAAATAAAAAAGGAAGTTGAGTAGAAAAGTAAATTGAATAAAAATGGAAGTTGAATAAAAATAAAAAGGAAAGTTTCATAAAATAAAAAGTGGAAGTTCAATCCAGAAAAAACTATACCTTAACGATCTGTTTGCAAATTAAATAAAAGAGGAAGTTTCATAGAAAAGTAAATTGAACAAAAATGGAAGTTGAATAAAAATAAAAATGAAATTTGCAGAAAATTAAATATGGAAGTTCAATCCAGAAACCACTATACCTTAACGATATATTTGGAAATTAAATAAAAAAGGAAGTTCAATAGAAAAGTAAATTGCATAAAATGGAAGTAGAATAAAAATAAAAATGAAAGTTGCATAAAATTAAAAATGGAAGTTCAATCCAAAAACCACTATACTTTAACGATCTATTTGGAAATTAAATAAAAAAGGAAGTTTAATAGAAAAGTAAATTGAATAAAAATGGAAGTTGAATAAAAATAAAAATGTAAGTTGCAGAAAATTAAATATGGAAGTTCAATCCAGAAATCACTATACCTTAACGATCTATTTGGAAATTAAATAAAAAAGGAAGTTTAATAGAAAATTAAATTGAATAAAAATGGAAGTTGAATAACAATAAAAATGAAAGTTGCATAAAATTAAAAACGGAAGTTCAATCCAAAAAACATTATACCTTAACGATCTATTTGGAAATTAAATAAAAAAGGAAGTTTAATAGAAAAGTAAATTGAATAAAAATGGAAGTCCAATAAAAATAAAAAAGAAAGTTGCATAAAATTAAAAATGGAAGTTCAATCCAAAAACCACTATACCTTAACGATCTATTTGCAAATTAAATAAAAAAGGAAGTTGAGTAGAAAAGAAACTTGAATAAAAAAGGAAGTTTAATAAAAATAAAAATAGAAGTTGCAGAAAATTAAAAATGGAAGTTCAATTCAGAAACCACTATACCTTAACGATCTGTTTGCAAATTAAATAAAAGAGGAAGTTTCATAGAAAAGTAAATTGAATAAAAATGGAAGTTGAATAAAAATAAAAATGAAATTTGCAGAAAATTAAATATGGAAGTTCAATCCAGAAACCACTATACCTTAACGATATATTTGGAAATTAAATAAAAAAGGAAGTTCAATAGAAAAGTAAATTGCATAAAATGGAAGTAGAATAAAAATAAAAATGAAAGTTGCATAAAATTAAAAATGAAAGTTCAATCCAAAAACCACTATACTTTAACGATCTATTTGGAAATTAAATAAAAAAGGAAGTTTAATAGAAAAGTAAATTGAATAAAAATGGAAGTTGAATAAAAATAAAAATGTAAGTTGCAGAAAATTCAATATAGAAGTTCAATCCAGAAACCACTATACCTTCACGATCTATTTGGAAATTAAATAAAAAAGAAAGTTTAATAGAAAATTAAATTGAATAAAAATGGAAGTTGAATAGCAATAAAAATGAAAGTTGCATAAAATTAAAAACGGAAGTTCAATCCAAAAAACACTATACCTTAACTATCTATTTGGAAATTAAATAAAAAAGGAAGTTTAATAGAAAAGTAAATTGAATAAAAATGGAAGTCCAATAAAAATAAAAATGAAGGTTGCATAAAATTAAAAATGGAAGTTCAATCCAAAAACCACTATACCTTAATGATCTATTTGGAAATTAAATAAAAAAGGAAGTTGAGTAGAAAAGAAACTTGAATAAAAAAGGAAGTTGAATAAAAATAAAAATAGAAGTTGCAGAAAATTAAAAATGGAAGTTCAATCCAGAAACCACTATACCTTAACGATTATTTGGAAATAAAATAAAAAAGGAAGTTTAATAGAAAAGTAAATTGATTAAAAATGGAAGTAGAATAAAAATAAAAAAGAAAGTTGCCTAAAAAAAAAATAGAAGATCTATCTAGAAACCACTATACCATAACGATCTACATGGAAATTAAATAAAAAAAGAAGTTTCATAGGAAAGTAAATTGAATTAAAATGGAAGTAGAATAAAAATAAAAATGAAAGTTGCATAAAATTAAAAATGGAAGTTCAATACAGAAACCACTATATCTTAACGATTTATTTGGAAATTAAATAAAAAAGGATGTTTAATAGAAATGTAAATTGAATAAAAATGGAAGTTGAATAAAAATAAAAAGGAAAGTTGCATAAAATAAAATGTGGAAGTTCAATCCAGGAACCACTATACCTTAACGATCTGTTTGCAAATTAAATAAAAGAGGAAGTTTCATAGAAAGTAAATTGAATAAAAATGGAAGTTGAATAAAAATAAAAATGAAATTTGCAGAAAATTAAATATGGAAGTTCAATCCAGAAACCACTATACCTTAACGATCTATTTGGAAATTAAATAAAAAAGGAAGTTTAATAGAAAAATAAATTGAATAAATATGGAAGTTGAATAAAAATAAAAATGAAAGTTGCAGAAAATTAAATATGGAAGTTCAATCTAGAAACCACTATACCTTAATGATCTATTTGGAAATTAAATAAAAAGGAAGTTTAATAGAAAAGTAAACTGTATAAAAATAGAAGTTGAGTAAAAATAAAAATGAAAGTTTCCGAAAATTAAATATGGAAGTTCAATACAGAAACCACTATACCTTAACGATCTATTTGGAAATTAAATAAAAAAGGAAGTTTAATAGAAAAATAAATTGCATAAAATGGAAGTTGAATAAAAATAAAAATAAAAAAGAAAGTTGCATAAAATTAAAAATGGAAGTTCAATCCAAAGACCACTATACCATAACGATCTACTCGGAAATTAAATAAAAAATGAAGTTTAATAGAAAAGTAATTCGAATAAAAATGGAAGTCGTATAAAAATAAAAATAAAAGTTGCATAAAATTAAAAATAGAAGTTTAATCCAAAAACCACTATACCTTAACGATCTATTTGGAAATTAAATAAAAAAGGAAGTTGAGTAGAAAAGTAAATTGAATAAAAATGGAAGTTGAATAAAAATAAAAAGGAAAGTTTCATAAAATAAAAAGTGGAAGTTCAATCCAGAAAAAACTATACCTTAACGATCTGTTTGCAAATTAAATAAAAGAGGAAGTTTCATAGAAAAGTAAATTGAACAAAAATGGAAGTTGAATAAAAATAAAAATGAAATTTGCAGAAAATTAAATATGGAAGTTCAATCCAGAAACCACTATACCTTAACGATATATTTGGAAATTAAATAAAAAGGAAGTTCAATAGAAAAGTAAATTGCATAAAATGGAAGTAGAATAAAAATAAAAATGAAAGTTGCATAAAATTAAAAATGGAAGTTCAATCCAAAAACCACTATACTTTAACGATCTATTTGGAAATTAAATAAAAAAGGAAGTTTAATAGAAAAGTAAATTGAATAAAAATGGAAGTTGAATAAAAATAAAAATGTAAGTTGCCGAAAATTAAATATGGAAGTTCAATCCAGAAACCACTATACCTTAACGATCTATTTGGAAATTAAATAAAAAAGGAAGTTTAATAGAAAATTAAATTGAATAAAAATGGAAGTTGAATAACAATAAAAATGAAAGTTGCATAAAATTAAAAACGGAAGTTCAATCCAAAAAACATTATACCTTAACGATCTATTTGGAAATTAAATAAAAAAGGAAGTTTAATAGAAAAGTAAATTGAATAAAAATGGAAGTCCAATAAAAATAAAAAAGAAAGTTGCATAAAATTAAAAATGGAAGTTCAATCCAAAAACCACTATACCTTAACGATCTATTTGGAAATTAAATAAAAAAGGAAGTTGAGTAGAAAAGAAACTTGAATAAAAAAGGAAGTTGAATAAAAATAAAAATAGAAGTTGCAGAAAATTAAAAATGGAAGTTCAATTCAGAAACCACTATACCTTAACGATCTGTTTGCAAATTAAATAAAAGAGGAAGTTTCATAGAAAAGTAAATTGAATAAAAATGGAAGTTGAATAAAAATAAAAATGAAATTTGCAGAAAATTAAATATGGAAGTTCAATCCAGAAACCACTATACCTTAACGATATATTTGGAAATTAAATAAAAAAGGAAGTTCAATAGAAAAGTAAATTGCATAAAATGGAAGTAGAATAAAAATAAAAATGGAAGTTGCATAAAATTAAAAATGGAAGTTCAATCCAAAAACCACTATACTTTAACGATCTATTTGGAAATTAAATAAAAAAGGAAGTTTAATAGAAAAGTAAATTGAATAAAAATGAAAGTTGAACAAAAATAAAAATGTAAGTTGCAGAAAATTAAATATAGAAGTTCAATCCAGAAACCACTATACCTTCACGATCTATTTGGAAATTAAATAAAAAAGGAAGTTTAATAGAAAATTAAATTGAATAAAAATGGAAGTTGAATAGCAATAAAAATGAAAGTTGCATAAAATTAAAAACGGAAGTTCAATCCAAAAAACACTATACCTTAACGATCTATTTGGAAATTAAATAAAAAAGGAAGTTTAATAGAAAAGTAAATTGAATAAAAATGGAAGTCCAATAAAAATAAAAATGAAAGTTGCATAAAATTAAAAATGGAAGCTCAATCCAAAAACCACTATACCTTAATGATCTATTTGGAAATTAAATAAAAAAGGAAGTTGAGTAGAAAAGAAACTTGAATAAAAAAGGAAGTTGAATAAAAATAAAAATAGAAGTTGCAGAAAATTAAAAATGGAAGTTCAATCCAGAAACCACTATACCTTAACGATTATTTGGAAATTAAATAAAAAAGGAAGTTTAATAGAAAAGTAAATTGATTAAAAATGGAAGTAGAATAAAAATAAAAAAGAAAGTTGCCTAAAAAAAAAATAGAAGTTCTATCCAGAAACCACTATACCATAACGATCTACATGGAAATTAAAGAAAAAAAGAAGTTTCATAGGAAAGTAAATTGAATTAAAATGGAAGTAGAATAAAAATAAAAATGAAAGTTGCATAAAATTAAAAATGGAAGTTCAATCCAGAAACCACTATATCTTAACGATTTATTTGGAAATTAAATAAAAAAGGATGTTTAATAGAAATGTAAATTGAATAAAAATGGAAGTTGAATAAAAATAAAAAGGAAAGTTGCATAAAATAAAATGTGGAAGTTCAATCTAGAAACCACTATACCTTAACGATCTGTTTGCAAATTAAATAAAAGAGGAAGTTTCATAGAAAAGTAAATTGAATAAAAATGGAAGTTGAATAAAAATAAAAATGAAATTTGCAGAAAATTAAATATGGAAGTTCAATCTAGAAACCACTATACCTTAACGATCTATTTGGAAATTAAATAAAAAAAGAAGTTTAATAGAAAAGTAAATTGAATAAATATGGAAGTTGAATAAAAATAAAAATGAAAGTTGCAGAAAATTAAATATGGAAGTTCAATCTAGAAACCACTATACCTTAATGATCTATTTGGAAATTAAATAAAAAGGAAGTTTAATAGAAAAGTAAACTGTATAAAAATAGAAGTTTAGTAAAAATAAAACTGAAAGTTGCCGAAAATTAAATATGGAAGTTCAATACAGAAACCACTATACCTTAACGATCTATTTGGAAATTAAATAAAAAAGGAAGTTTAATAGAAAAATAAATTGCATAAAATGGAAGTTGAATAAAAATAAAAATAAAAATGAAAGTTGCATAAAATTAAAAATGGAAGTTCAATCCAAAAACCACTCTACTTTAACGATCTATTTGAAAATTAAATAAAAAAGGAAGTTTAATAGAAAAGTAAATTGAATAAAAATGGAAGTTGAATAAAAATAAAAATGTCAGTTGCAGAAAATTAAATATGGAAGTACAATCCAAAAACCACTATACCTTAACGATCTATTTGGAAATTAAATAAAAAAGGAAGTTTAATGGAAAAGTAAATTGAATAAAAATGGAAGTTGAATAAAAATAAAAATGGAAGTTGCAGAAAATTAAATATGGAAGTTCAATCCCGAAACCACTATACCGTAACGATCTATTTGGAAATTAAATAAAAAAGGAAGTTTAATAGAAAAGTAAATTGCATAAAATGTAAGTAGAATAAATATAAAAATGAAAGTTGCATAAAATTAAAAATGGAAGTTCAATCCAAAAACCACTATACTTTAACGATCTATTTGGGAATTAAATAGAAAAGGAAGTTTAATTGAAAAGTAAATTGAATAAAAATGGAAGTTGAATAAAAATAAAAATGGAAGTTGCAGAAAATTAAATATAGAAGTTTAATCCAGAAACCACTATACCTTAACGATCTATTTGGAAATTAAATAAAAAAAGGAAGTTCAATAGAAAATTAAATTGAATAAAAATTGAACTTGAATAAAAATAAAAATGAATGTTGCAGAAAATTAAATATGGAAGTTCAATACCGAAACCACTAAACCTTAACGATCTATTTGGAAATTAAATAAAAAAGGAAGTTTTATAGAAATGTAAATTGCATAAAAATGGAAGTTGAATAAAAATAAAAATAAAAATGAAAATTGCTGAAAATTAAATATGGATGTTCAATCCCGAAACCACTATACCCTAACGATCTATTTGGAAATTATATAAAAAAGGAAGTTTAATTGAAAAGTAAATTGCATAAAATGGAAGTAGAATAAAAATAAAAATGAAAGTTGCATAAAATTAAAAATAGAAGTTTAATCCAAAAACCACTATATTTTAACGATCTATTTGGAAATTAAATAAAAAAGGAAGTTTAATAGAAAAGTAAATTGAATAAAAATTGAAGTTGAATAAAAATAAAAATGGAAGTTGCAGAAAATTAAATATGGAAGTTCAATCCAGAAACCACTATACCTTAACGATCTATTTGGAAATTAAATAAAAAAGGAAGTGTAACAGAAAAGTAAATTGAATTAAAATGGAAGTAGAATAAAAATAAAAATGAAGGTTGCATAAAATTAAAAATGGAAGTTCAATCCAGAAACCACTATACCTTAACGATCTATTTGGAAATTAAATAAAAAAGGAAGTTTAATAGAAAAGTAAATTGAATAAAAATGGAAGTTGAATAAAATTATAAATGAAAGTTGCATAAAATTAAATACGGAAGTTCAATCCAGAAACCATTATACCTTAACGATCTATTTGGAAATTAAATAAAAAAGGAAGTTTAATAGAAAAATAAATTGCATAAAATGGAATTAGAATAAAAAAAAATGAAAGTTGCATAAAATTAAAATTGGAAGTTCAATGCGAAAACCACTATACTTTAACGATCTATTTCGAAATTAAATTAAAAAGGAAGTTGAATAAATATAAAAATGGAAGTTGTAGAAAATTAAATATGGAAGTTCAATCCAGAAACCACTATACCTTAACGATCTATTTGGAAATTAAATAAAAAAGGAAGTTTAATGGAAAAGTAAATTGTATAAAAATGGAAGTTGAATAAAAATAAAAATGGAAGTTGCAGAAAATTAAATATGGAAGTTCAATCCAGAAACCACTATACCTTAACGATCTATTTGGAAATTAAATAAAAAAGGAAGTTGAGTAGAAAAGAAACTTGAATAAAAAAGGAAGTCAAATAAAAATAAAACTAGAAGTTGCAGAAATGTAAAAATGGAAGTTCAATCAAGAAACCACTATACCATAACGATCTATTTGGAAATTAAATAAAAAAGGATGTCTAATAGAAAAGTAAATTGAATAAAAATGAAAGTCGAATAAAAATAAAAAGGAAAGTTGCATAAAATAAAAAGTGGAAGTTCAATCCAGAAACCACTATACCTTAACGATCTGTTTGCAAATTAAATAAAAAAGGAAGTTTAATGGAAAAGTAAATTGAATAAAGATGGAAGTAGAATAAAAATGAAAATGAAAGTTGCAGAAAATTAAATATGGAAGTTCAATCCAGAAACCACTATACCTTAACGATCTATTTGGAAATTAAATAAAAAAGGAAATTTAATGGAAAAGTAAATTAAATAAAAATGGAAGTTGAATAAAAATAAAAATGGAAGTTGCAGAAAATCAAATATGAAAGTTCAATCCAGAAACCACTATACCTTAACGATCTATTTGGAAATTAAATAAAAAATGAAGTTTAATAGAAAAGTAAATTGAATAAAAATGGAAGTTGAATAAAAATAAAAATGAAAGTTGCAGAAAATTAAATATGGAAGTTCAATCCAGAAACCATTATACCTTAACGATCTGTTTGGAAATTAAATAAAAAAGGAAGTTTAATAGAAAAATAAATTGCATAAAATGGAGTTAGAATAAAAAAAAAATGAAAGTTGCATAAAATTAAAATTGGAAGTTCAATGCAAAAACCACTATACTTTAACGATCTATTTCGAAATTAAATTAAAAAGGAAGTTGAATAAATATAAAAATGGAAGTTGTAGAAAATTAAATATGGAAGTTCAATCCAGAAACCACTATACCTTAACGATCTATTTGGAAATTAAATAAAAAAGGAAGTTTAATAGAAAAGTAAATTGTATAAAAATGGAAGTTGAATAAAAATAAAAATGGAAGTTGCAGAAAATTAAATATGGAAGTTCAATCCAGAAACCACTATACCTTAACGATCTATTTGGAAATTAAATAAAAAAGGAAGTTGAGTAGAAAAGAAACTTGAATAAAAAAGGAAGTCAAATAAAAATAAAACTAGAAGTTGCAGAAATGTAAAAATGGAAGTTCAATCAAGAAACCACTATACCATAACGATCTATTTGGAAATTAAATAAAAAAGGATGTCTAATAGAAAAGTAAATTGAATAAAAATGGAAGTCGAATAAAAATAAAAAGGAAAGTTGCATAAAATAAAAAGTGAAAGTTCAATCTAGAAACCACTATACCTTAACGATCTGTTTGCAAATTAAATAAAAAAGGAAGTTTAATGGAAAAGTAAATTGAATAAAGATGGAAGTAGAATAAAAATGAAAATGAAAGTTGCAGAAAATTAAATATGGAAGTTCAATCCAGAGACCACTATACCTTAACGATCCATTTGGAAATTAAATAAAAAAGGAAATTTAATAGAAAAGTAAATTAAATAAAAATGGAAGTTGAATAAAAATAAAAATGGAAGTTGCAGAAAATTAAATATGGAAGTTCAATCCAGAAAACACTATATTTTAACAATCTTTTTGGAAATTAAATAAAAAAGGAAGTTTAATAGAAAAGTAAATTGAATTAAAATGGAAGTAGAATAAAAATAAAAATGAAAGTTGCAGAAAATTAAATATGGAAGTTCAATCCAGAAACCACTATACCTTAACGATCTATTTGGAAATTAAATAAAAAAGGAAGTTTAATAGAAAAGTAAATTGCATAAAATGGAAGTAGAATAAAAATAAAAATGAAGGTTGCATAAAATTCAAAGTGGAAGTTCAATCCAAAAATCACAATACTTTAGCGATCTATTTGGAAATTAAATAAAAAAGGAAGTTTAGTAGAAAACTAAATTGAATAAAAATGGAAGTTGAATAAAAATAAAAATGGAAGTTGCAGAAAATCAAATATGGAAGCTCAGTCCAGAAACCACTATTCCTTAACGATCTATTTGGAAATTAAATAAAAAATGAAGTTTAATAGAAAAGTAAATTGAATAAAAATGGAAGTTGAATAAAAATAAGAAGGAAAGTTGCATAAAATAAAAAGTGGAAGTTTAATCCAGAAACTTGTAGCAACTCTCACCTTACCCTTGTCATACTTGCATACATTCATGCATAATCTTGTCTTGTTATGTTGATTTGCAAGTTTTGCCTTGCCATGTTTTTTTTAAGTGTTGCGTGCATGATTTTGTTCCTTACTTGGTGTGTAGCAACCCTCACCTTACTCTTGTCATACTTGCATACATTCATGCGTGATCTTGTCTTGTTATGTTGTTTTGCAAGTTTTCCCTTACCTTGTTTTGTTTAAGTATTGCTTGCATGATTTTGTTCCTTGCTTGGTGTGTAGCCGAGGTCATCTTGAGCCTAGTTCACCTCTGAACCTTTGTACTTAGAACTGTTTTGGAACCACTTGGTCGGCCCCCATCTTCACCTCGGGCATGTTTGCCGAGATGTTTTGCACTTAGTGATCCTTGTCCTTGGGCAGGTATGGCCTAGACCGAGGTGTGGCACAACTTAGTCAAGTGTCGTCCTCCTTAGCCGATGTCTTTGTTGCCCTGTTGCCGAAGCTTTAGCTATAGCCGATGTCATTACTTGCCGATGTGTCTGGCCTTAGCTTGCTGCATACGCTTTGTCATAGACTTGTCTTATCAATCAATCACCTTTTGAGTTGAACCAACGCAGTAGCGCCACGTGTCCAAGCTGATTGTTAAGACAGCCGGCAGACCTAGAAACAAATCATTTTGTCTCAAATCTTTGCCTTTAGAGGGAGAAGCTCTAGAGAAAAGAGGATGAGTTCGTGAGTGAGAATAGATCTTCCAAGCTTGATCTACGAGGTTTGAACCGTTGGATTTGAGTTTTGAGGTTAGAATCTTAACCTACTCTTGTTGTTCTTTTGGATCATCTAGCTGCATTGCATGATCGAATTTGTTTTGCATATCATGCATCGATTTGAAGTTGGTTTCTGGACAGAAAGATGGTATTCATGTGTTCTTGAAGAAAAGTCTCGTTTTGATCCGAAAGTTTGGAACAAGAACCACGTTTTGTGTTTGTTCTTGCATGATCTTCTTGTATGGGTACCCTGGTCCATGTTTTGAACTCATGGCATGAAATCTCTGATTTTTGTAGCAAGTTATGATCTTGCATTCATCTTCCTCATGATCATATTCATCATGTTCATCATGTTCTTCAAAGGGGAACCCAGGTTTTCCCGACTTTGTTTTTGAATGAGGCCATCGGACCACACCTCGGCAAGGAGGTGTAGGACCTCGGCAAAGACCTGGTTGGTACCCAGTGTGTTTTCATGAGACGGGAGCAGTGTTTAAACTCCCAGCATGTTTTGCTTTGTTATTGACTTGGATCTGGTGAGAATGCCGGGATCATCTGCATGCATATAAAGCTTGTCTTGAGAATGTGATTGCCATGTGATTGTAGGTCCTTGATCCTTGCTTTGAGCCTACACCTGAGGAGATCTATGTGAGTGGTATTTTTAATAAAGCTATGTTATACTGTTTTGATAAATCTTGCTTTGCTTTGTTTTGACGAAAGTATTTGTTAAGCATGAATGAATAGCTCTGTTTGATGTATCAAGTATAAGTCTTGTTTCGATGTCATTCTTGAAAAGTCCCTTGTACTGGAGGACTCTAAACTTTCGCAGTACCAAGTATAAAAGTCCCTTGTGCTGGAGGACTCTAAACTTTCACAGCACTAAGTATAAAAGGATACGGTCCTTTCTTGGGAAGACTATCGTGTTAAAACGGGCTACGGGCCTAAGTAACACAAGACCATCGTGTTAAAAAGAGCTACGGGCTTAAGTAACACAAGTCCCTTGTGCTGGAGGACTATAAACTTTCGCAGTACCTTTGACTAATCGATTACGGATCGTGCAGTCCTTGTTTTGCCACTGACGGTTTACCGCGTGGACTCATTTGTTCGGAAAGCTTGGGTTTTGTTTTGCCGATGCCAGTGAGCATCCCTTGAGACTTGTAAGACTTGATATATGAACACGGTTCATCTCTTGTTTTGATAAAGTTTTGATGTGTTTTGCTTTGAAAGATCTCTGCTAATATTCGCATGGTATTGGCATGTTTTGTTTTGAAAGACTTCGGCTATATTCATGCAAAACCTTTATTACTAGTACCATTCATTGAGTATCCAAGCTCACCCTCTCTATATATATGTAGGTGATGAGCAGGACGTCGGCGACGCCTAGAATGTATTTTTGAAAGCTTGTTTTGGATCCATGATTTTGTCGGCTTTGTTTGTATTCACGTCGGCAATGTCGTTTCTTTTATGTCGGCGAATCTTGAAAATCATGCTTCTTGGCTTGTATTCACTGTCATTTTGTATATGTCGGCTCGAGAAGCCTTTTGATCAGGATGTAATATATATTTTGCTTTGTTGTATTCAAGTTGTAAAGATGTATGCCATTTCATTGGACTTATGCACTGCTCTTATGGACCACTTGTATATTGATTTATTGCTTCCGCATTTGTGAGCCCCGTTTGTTATACTCTGATTGTGTTAAAATTTTTTGAAGTTGGCCTTCGGTAATCTTGGATAACTGGCCATCACGGCACCAAACTACTAGGGGCTGTTTGGGGTCGTGACAGAATGGTATCAGAGCACAAGTTCCTCAGTATACGTTATTCACACACTTTGAGTCCTAAAGAGCATAGGATTTCCCTTAGAAAGATGTTAGGATTGCATCATGGTGCTTGCTATTTGAACAAGGTGTGCATTGTCTTGACATGCTTATTTGTTACTTGTCTACGTGGTTGTTTGCCTATTTGTTTTAAAGTCACACTTTGCATGCTCATAGCATCATGAGGAGAGGTAGACCTCCAATTGGCCGGGATCAGCCCGAAGACAGAATAGACAGACTGGAAAGATTAGTTGAAGGTTTGGCCTGCGAGTTGAAGCAAACAAGACAGTAGTACGCTAGTGCTACGTCGACTCAGGCCGAGCAGACCAACGGCCGAAATGTAGTTCCGCCCCCACCTCCTCCAGTGCCGCAAGTTCCTCCGCAGCCAGCCTTATATGGGGATGGCACAATAGCTTTGATCAGGGAGTTCAAGAAAATGAAACCACCGAGATTCTCTGGGGGTATAGAGCCAATGAAGGCTGAGGCATGGGTATTGGAAATGGAAAAGTTGTTCGAGATCTTTCCTAGCACCGACGCTCAGAAGGTGACGTTGGCAGCATTCACCTTAGATGATGACGCTCGCAGATGGTGGATGATGGTTCGAGAAAGCAATCCAGATCTGACCTAGACTTAATTCTTAGAGTTGTTCTACAACAAACAATTCCCCCTAAGTGTTCGAAACCGCAAGGCTACCGAATTTCAGACCTTGATGCAAAGCAGCCGAACAGTGGCGGAATACGACCGCGCTTTTACTGAATTGGCGAGGTTTGCACCTCACGTGGCCAACGATGAATACATGAAGGCCAGGAAGTTCGAGAGTGGGCATCGCGGACCGATTCAAGACCGGGTTAACTTGCATAATATGCCGACTTACGCCGAAGTGTTGGACAAAGCCATTCTGGCCGAAGCTAACCTGAATCGATACCAGAGCTCGGGGGAGAACCAGCGAAAGAGACAGAACTATGACAATCGCCGAGCACAACTGGGCACCAAAAAGAAGACGAACATGGGCAGTGCTGGTAACCTAAGGCAGGAAAGTAGTGCTAAACCGACGTGTTCGGATTGTGGGAAGCAACATTTCGGGGTCTGTCGTTGGACGTTTGGAGCTTGTTATGAATGTGGCGAAATGGGTCATTATGTGAGAAATTGCCCTAAGACAAAGGCTGATAACAACAAGAAAGGTGAGAATACCTCGGGTTCCGTCCAGAAGGGTAATGTTGGAAAAGGGCAGATGAGACAGGGCAGAGTGTTTGCGCTAGTACCAGGGGACACTCAGAATGCTGAGACAGTGGTGTCAGGTATGCTCCTAATTTGCTCCCAAAATGCCTATGTGTTGATTGATTCGGGTTCTACGCATTCGTTTATATCTGCTAAGTTTGCCGAGAAGATTAATAGAGAACTAGAACCCCTTGATTATGTATTATCTGTGTCTACTCCATCTGGGAGATCTATGATTGTTGCATCCATTTATAGAGCATGTGTTGTGGTGATTGGGAATGTTGAATTGTTAGTAGATTTAATGCCTCTGGACATAACTCATTTTAACGTTATACTGGGAATGGATTGGTTAGTCGCGAATCATGCATCTATTAATTGTGTTTCGAAAAGTGTCATACTGAGACCCCCAAACCTAGCCGAGGTTATTTTCCAGGGTAAAGGGATAGTGCCCCCACCTTACTTGATTTCGTCCATTAAAGCCTATAAGTTAATTCAGAAAGGGTGTCGAGGCTACTTGTGTAGTATACTGAGTGACCAGAATGGAAATGTTAATTTAGCCGACATCCCAGTTGTTAATGAATTCCCCGACGTCTTCCCGAACGAATTGTCTGGCCACTTAGCCGATAGAGAGATAGAGTTTACTGTTGATGTCATGCCGGGAACCCAGCCGATCTCCAAAACACCCTACAGGATGGCCCCAGCTGAACTTAGGGAATTGAAACTACAATTACAAGAATTGTTGGATAAGGGATTTATTAGGCCAAGCACTTCACCATGGAGAGCACCTGTTTTATTTGTTAAGAAAAAGGATGGCACCCTCCGCCTTTACATCGATTACAGAGAACTTAATAAGGTCACCATTAAGAACAAGTACCCATTACCTAGGATTGATGATTTGCTTGATGAATTACAAGGAGCACGAGTCTTTTCTAAGATTGACCTTAGGTCTGGTTACCACCAACTTAAAGTTAAAGCCGAAGATGTTGAGAAGACTGCTTTTCAGACAAGATATGGCCACTACGAGTTTTTAGTAATGCCTTTTGGAGTGACCAATGCCCCTGCTGCATTTATGGATTTGATGAACAGAGTCTTCAAGCCATACTTAGATTAGTTTGTAGTTGTCTTCATCGATGATATATTGATCTATTCCAAGAGTAAAACTGAACATGAAAATCATTTGAGACTTGCCTTACAGATTTTGAGAAACCGGAAATTGTATGCTAAGTTTAACAAGTGTGAGTTTTGGCTTCCTACTATCTCGTTCTTGGGTCATGTGATTAATGAAGAGGGTATCTCGGTTGATCCTAGCAAAATTGAGGCTGTAGTAAATTGGCCGAGGCCGACTAATGTGTCCGAGATTCGTAGTTTTCTGGGTCTGGCAGGTTATTACAGGAAGTTTGTGAAGGATTTCTCAAGGATTGCAATTCCATTGACGCAATTGACTAAGAAGGGAACACTGTATGAATGGACTAAAGATCGGGAGTCAGCTTTCCAGGAACTGAAAATGAGGTTAGTTACAGCACCAGTACTCGTACTTCCATCAGGTAACGAAGAGTTTCATATCTATAGCGATGCTTCACATAAGGGCTTGGGTTGTGTGTTAATGCAAGGGGATAAGGTTATAGCTTATGCATCTCGTCAGTTAAAACCCCATGAGAAGAACTATCCTACCCATGATTTGGAGTTAGCACCCGTCGTATTTGCTTTAAAGATTTGGCGTCACTATTTGTATAGAGCTTCTTGTCAGGTTTTTACAGATCATAAGAGTTTAAAGTACCTATTCACTCAGAAGGAATTAAATTTGAGATAGAGAAGGTGGCTTGAGTTGTTGAAAGACTATGATATGCAAATTCAATATCACCTAGGTAAAGCTAACAGTGTAGCCGACGCTTTGAGCAGGAAGTCAGATGGAAATTTGGCGTGTTTGACCATGATAGCAGTGGAGCCGACTATTGTTGGTGAGGTAAAGACAAGACAGATGGAGGATAAATTCTTCAAGAAAGTAGCCGAGGAGATTGTCACAAAGCCGAGATCAGGGTATACCATCGAAAATCAAGTGCTTAAGTTTGAAGGAAGGTTATGTGTGGCCGACATCCCAGAGTTGAAAAGGAGAATTTTGCAGGAAGCTCACGGTTCCAAGTTTGCTGTCCATCCAGGGAACGCTAAGATGTATCAGGATGTGAAACAGACGTTTTGGTGGCCAAATATGAAAAGAGAAATAGCCGAATTTGTGTCCCAGTGTTTGCATTGTCAACAAGTGAAAGCAGAACATCAAAGACCGGCAGGACTTCTTCAACCTTTGCCGATTCCTGAGTGGAAATGGGAACACATCTCCATGGATTTCGTGATTGGTTTGCCGAAGACACCGAAAGGTATGGATACAATTTGGGTTGTTGTTGATAGATTAACTAAGTCAGCGCACTTTTTACCTGTTAAGACTACCTTCAACGCCGATCAACTTGCCTTGTTATATTTGAACGAGATTGTTAGACTTCATGGAGTGCCGATGTCGATTGTGGCAGACCAAGATCCTAAATTTGTTTCTAGATTTTGGCAGAGTCTACAGAGGGCTTTCGGAGCCGAGCTGAGATTTAGTACAGCTTTTCATCTCTAGACGGATGGGCAGACAAAGAGGACAATTCAGACACTTGAAGATATGCTTAGACTTTGTGTATTGGACTTCCTAGGAAGTTGGGGAGCGCACTTGCCCTTAGTGGAATTCGCTTACAACAACAGTTATCAAGCTAGCATTGGCATGGCGCC
The DNA here is from genome assembly GCF_055761805.1 of Camellia sinensis. Classification (NCBI taxonomy): domain Eukaryota; kingdom Viridiplantae; phylum Streptophyta; class Magnoliopsida; order Ericales; family Theaceae; genus Camellia; species Camellia sinensis. The sequence continues at coordinate 39,955,048 of NW_028128987.1, read as the reverse complement.
ATATGAAGCTTTGTACGGAAGAAAGTGTAGGTCGCCGATATGTTGGACCGAAATTGGGGACAGAGCTCTGCTTGGTCCTGAATTGATTCAAGTAACAACAGAGAAGATTAAACTTATCCAACAGAGGATTAAAACTGCCCAGAGCCGACAAAAGAGCTACGCCGACCAGAGAAGGAATGAGTTAGAATTCGAAGTTGGGGATCATGTATTCCTGAAAGTTTCACCAATGAAAGGAGTTTCAAGATTTGGAAAGAAAGGTAAATTAGCACCCCGGTATATTGGACCGTTTGAGATTCTTGAGAGAATTAACCCCATTGCCAACAGACTTGCTTTGCCGCCAGATGTAAGCCAAGTCCACAATGTGTTTCATGTTTCGATGTTGAGGAAGTACATCCGAGATCCACTACATATAATTGATCATTCTGGGATTACGGTTAATGAGGATTTGGGCTACGAGGAGAAACCAATGAGGATTATTGACAGGCAGGTGAGGCAGTTGAGAAACAAATCGATACCAATGGTAAAGGTCGAATGGAAGGAGCATTATGGCACAGAAGCCACGTGGGAAAAGGAAGAGGATGTGAGAATCCGCCATCCAGAATTACTTATAGAGCAAGGTAATTTAAGTTTGGGGACCAAACTTCTTTAAGGGTGGTAGACTGTAGCAACCCTCACCTTACTCTTGTCATACTTGCATACATTCATGCGTGATCTTGTCTTGCTATGTTGTTTTGCAAGTTTTCCCTTGCCTTGTTTTGTTTAAGTATTGCTTGCATGATTTTGTTCCTTGCTTGGTGTGTAGCCGAGGTCATCTTGAGCCTAGTTCACCTCTGAACCTTTGTACTTAGAATTGTTTTGGAACCACTTGGTCGGCCCCCATCTTCACCTTGGGCATGTTTGCCGGGATGTTTTGCACTTAGTGATCCTTGTCCTTGGGCAGGTATGGCCTAGACCGAGGTGTGGCACACCCCGGCCAAGGTGTGGCACAACTTAGTCAAGTGTCGTCCTCCTTAACCGATGTCTTTGTTGCTCTGTTGCTGAAGCTTTAGCTATAGCCGATGTCATTACTTGCCGATGTGTCTGGCCTTAGCTTGCTGCATACGCTTTGTCATAGACTTGTCTTATCAATCAACCACCTTTTGAGTTGAACCAACCCAGTAGCGCCATGTGTCCGAGCTAATTGTTAAGATAGCCGGCAGACCTAGAAACAAATCATTTTGTCTCAAATCTTTGCCTTTAGAGGGAGAAGCTCTAGAGAAAAGAGGAGGAGTTCGTGAGTGAGAATAGATCTTCCAAGCTTGATCTTCGAGGTTTGAACCGTTGGATTCGAGTTTTGAGGTTAGAATCTTAACCTACTCTTGTTGTTCTTTTGGATCATCTAGCTGCATTGCATGATCGAATTTGTTTTGCATATCATGCATCGACTTGAAGTTGGTTTCGGGAGAGAAAGATGGTATTCATGTGTTCTTGAAGAAAAGTCTCGTTTTGATCCGAAAGTTTGGAACAAGAACCACGTTTTGTGTTTGTTCTTGCATGATCTTCTTGTATGGGTACCCAGGTCCATGTTTTGAACTCATGGCATGAAATCTCTAATTTTTGTAGCAAGTTATGATCTTGCATTCATCTTCCTCATGATCATATTCATCATGTTCATCATGTTCTTCAAAGGGGAACCCAGGTTTTCCCGACTTTGTTTTTGAATGAGGCCATCGGAACACACCTCGGCAAGGAGGTGTAGGACCTCGGCAAAGACCTGGTTGGTACCCAGTGTGTTTTCATGAGACGGGAGCAGTGTTTAAACTCCTAGCATGTTTTGCTTTGTTATTGACTTGGATCTGGCGAGAATGCCGGGATCATCTGCATGTATATAAAGCTTGTCTTGAGAATGTGATTGCCATGTGATTGTAGGTCCTTGATCCTTGCTTTGAGCCTACACCCGAGGAGATTTATGTGAGTGGTATTTTTAATAAAGCTACGTTATACTGTTTTGATAAATCTTGCTTTGCTTTGTTTTGACGAAAGTATTTGTTAAGCATGAATGAATAGCTCTATTTGATGTATCAAGTATAAGTCTTGTTTCGATGTCATTCTTGAAAAGTCCCTTGTACTGGAGGACTCTAAACTTTCGCAGTACCAAGTATAAAAGTCCCTTGTGCTGGAGGACTCTAAACTTTTGCAGCACTAAGTATAAAAGGATACGGTCCTTTCTTGGGAAGACTATCGTGTTAAAACGGGCTACGGGCCTAAGTAACACAAGACCATCGTGTTAAAAAGAGCTACGGGCTTAAGTAACACAAGTCCCTTATGCTGGAGGACTATAAACTTTCGCAGTACCTTTGACTAATCGATTACGGATCGTGCAGTCCTTGTTTTGCCACTGACGGTTTACCGCGTGGACTCGTTTGTTCGGAAAGCTTGGGTTGTGTTTTGCCGATGCCTGTGAGCATCCCTTGAGACTTGTAAGACTTGATATATGAACACGGTTCATCTCTTGTTTTGATAAAGTTTTGATGTGTTTTGCTTTGAAAGATCTCGGCTAATATTCGCATGGTATTGGCATGTTTTGTTTTGAAAGACTTTGGCTATATTCATGCAAAACCTTTATAACTAGTACCATTCGCTGAGTATCCAAGCTCACCCTCTCTATATATATGTAGGTGATGAGCAGGACGTCGGCGACGCCTAGAATGTATTTTTGAAAGCTTGTTTTGGATCCATAATTTTGTCGGCTTTGTTTGTATTCACGTCGGCAATGTCGTTTTTTTTATGTCGGTGAATCTTGAAAATCATGCTTCTTGGCTTGTATTCACTGTCATTTTGTATATGTCGGCTCGAGAAGCCTTTTGATCAGGATGTAATACATATTTTGCTTTGTTGTATTCAAGTTGTAAAGATGTATGCCATTTCATTGGACTTATGCACTGCTCTTATGGACCACTTGTATATTGATTTATTGCTTCCGCATTTGTGAGCCCCGTTTGTTATACTCTGATTGTGTTAAAATTTTTTGAAGTTGGCCTTCGGTAATCTCGGATTACTGGCCATCACGGTACCAAACTACTAGGGGCGGTTTGGGGTCGTGACATGGTGTGTAGCCGAGGTCATCTTGAGCTTAGTTCACCTCTGAACCTTTGTACTTAGAACTGTTTTGGAACCACTTGGTCGACCCCCATCTTCACCCGGGCATGTTGCCGAGATGTTTTGCACTTAGTGATCCTTGTCCTTGGGCAGGTATGGCCTAGACCGAGGTGTGGCACACCCCGGCCAAGGTGTGGCACAGCTTAGTCAAGTGTCGTCCTCCCTAGCCGATGTCTTTGTTACTCTGTTGCCGAAGCTTTAACTTTAGCCGATGTCATTACTTGCCGATGTGTCTTGCCTTAGCTTGCTGCATACGCTTTGTCATAGACTTGTCTTATCGATCAATCACCTTTTGAGTTGAACCAACCCGGTAGCGCCACGTGTCCGAGCTGATTGTTAAAACAGCCGGCAGACCTAGAAACAAATCATTTTGTCACAAATCTTTTCCTTTAGAGAGAGAAGCTCTAGAGAAAGGAGAAGTTCTTGAGTGAGAATAGATCTTCCAAGCTTGATCTTTAAGGTTTGAACCGTTGGATTCGAGTTTTGAGGTTAGAATCTTAACCTACTCTTGTTGTTCTTATTGATCACCTAGCTGCAATGCATGATCGAATCTGTTTTGCATGTCATGCATCGATCTGAAGTTGGTTTCGAAAGAGAAAGATAGTATTCACATGTTCTTGAAGAAAGTCTCATTTTGATCCGAAAGTTTGGAGCAAAAACCATGTTTTTGTGTTTGTTCTTGCATGACCTTCTTGTATGGGTACCCAGGTCCATGTTTTGAACTCATGGCATGAAATCTCAGATTTTTGTAACAAGTTATGATCTTGCATTCATCTTCCTCATGATCATGTTCATCACGTTCTCCATGTTCTTCAAAGGGAAGCCCAGGTTTTCCCGACTTTGCTTTTGAATGAGGCCATCGGGACCAAACCTCGGCAAGGAGGTGTGGGACCTCGGCAAAGACCTGGTTGGTACCCAGTGTGTTTTCATGAGACGGTAGCAGTGTTTAAACTCCCAGCATGTTTTGCTTTGTCATTGACTTGGACCTGGTGAGAGTGCCGGGATCATTTGCATGCATATAAAGCTTGTTTTGAGAATGTGATTGCCATGTGATTGTAGGTCCTTGATCTTTGCTTTGAGCCTACACCCGAGGAGATCTATGTGAGTGGTATTTTTAATAAAGCTATGTTATACTATTTTGATAAATCTTGTTTTGCTTTGTTTTGATGAAAGTATTTGTTAAGCATGAATGAATAGCTCTGTTTTGATGTATCAAGTATAAGCTTTGTTTTGATGTCATTCTTGAAAAGTCCCTTGTACTGGAGGACTCTAAACTTTCGCAGTACCAAGTATAAAAGTCCCTTGTGCTGGAGGACTCTAAACTTTCGCAGCACTAAGTATAAAAGGATACGGTCCTTTCTTGGAAAGACTATCGTGTTAAAACGGGCTACGGGCCTAAGTAACACATGACCATCGTGTTAAAAAGAGCTACGGGCTTAAGTAACACAAGTCCCTTGTGCTGGAGGACTATAAACTTTCGCAGTACCTTTGGCTAATCGATTACGGATCGTGCAGTCCTTGTTTCGCCACTGACGGTTTACCGCGTGGACTTGTTTGTTCGGAAAGCTTGATTTGTGTTTTGCCGATGCCAGTGGGCATCCCTTGAGACTTGTAAGACTTGATAGATGAATACGGTTCATCTCTTGTTTTGATAAAGTTTTGATGTGTTTTGCTTCGAAAGGATCTCGGCTAATATTCGTATGGTTTTGGCATGTTTTTGTTTTGAAAGACTTCGGCTATATTCATGCAAAACATTTATTACTAGTACCATTCACTGAGTATCCAAGCTCACCCTCTCTATATATATGTAGGTGATGAGCAGGACGTCGGCGACGCCTTGAATGTATTTTTGAAAGCCTGTTTTGGATCCATGATTTTGTCGGCTTTGTTTATATTCACGTCGGCGATGTCATTTCTTTTATGTCGGCGAATCTTGAAAATCATGCTTCTTGGCTTGTATTCATTGTTATTTTGTATATGTCGGCTCGAGAAGCCTTTTGATCAAGATGTAATACGTATTTTGCTTTGTTGTATTCAAGTTGTAAAGATGTATGCCATTTCATTGGACTTATGCACTGCTCTTCTGGACCACTTGTATTTTGATTTATTGCTTCCACATTTGTGAGCCCCGTTTATTATACTCTAATTGTGTTAAACTTTTGAAAGTTGGCCTTCGGTAATCTCGGATTACTGGCCATCACGGTACCAAACTACTACGGGCGGTTTGGGGGCATGACAAAACCACTATACCTTAACGATTTATTTGGAAATTAAATTAAAAAGAAAGTTTAACAGAAAAGTAAATTGAATAAAAATGGAAGTTGAATAAAAATAAAAATGAAAGTTGCATAAAATTAAATATGGAAGTTCAATCCAGAAACCATTATACCTTAACGATCTATTTGGAAATTAAATAAAAAAGGAAGTTTAATAGAAAAGTAAATTGCATAAAATGGAAGTAGAATAAAAATAAAAATGAAAGTTGCATAAAATTAAAATTGGAAGTTCAATCCAAAAACTACTATACTTTAACGATCTATTTGGAAATTAAATTAAAAAAGAAGTTTAATAGAAAAGTAAATTGAATAAAAATGGAAGTTGAATAAATATAAAAATGAAAGTTGCAGAAAATTAAATATGGAAGTTCAATCCAGAAACCAATATACCTTAACGATCTATTTGGAAATTAAATAAAAAAGGAAGTTTAATAGAAAAGTAAATTTAATAAAAATGGAAGTCGAATAAAAATAAAAATGGAAGTTGCGGAAAATTAAATATGAAAGTTCAATCCAGAAACCACTATACCTTAACGATCTATTTGGAAATTAAATAAAAAAGGAAGTTTAATAGAAAAGTAAATTGAATTAAAATGAAGGAGAATAAAAATAAAAATGAAAGCTGCAGAAAATTAAATATGGAAGTTCAATCCAGAAACTACTATACCTTAACAATCTATTTGGAAATTAAATAAAAAAGGAAGTTTAATAGAAAAGTAAATTTCATAAAATGGAAGTTGAATAAAAATAAAAATGAAAGTTGCAGAAAATTAAATATGGAAGTTCAATCCAGAAACCACTATACCTCAACGATCTATTTGGAAATTAAATAAAAAAGAAAGTTTAATAGAAAAGTAAATTGAATAAAAATGGAAGTTGAATAAAAATAAAAATGCAAGTTGCATAAAATTAAAAATAGAAGTTCAATCCAAAAACCACTATACCTTAACGATCTATTTGGAAATTAAATAAAAAAGGAGGTTGAGTAGAAAAAAACTTGAATAAAAAAGGAAGTCAAATAAAAATAAAACTAGAAGCTGCAGAAATGTAAAAATGGAAGTTCATTCAAGAAACCACTATACCTTAACGATCTATTTGGAAATTAAATAAAAAAGGATGTCTAATAGAAAAGAAAATTGAATAAAAATGGAAGTAGAATAAAAATAAAAAGGAAAGTTGCATAAAATAAAAAGTGGAAGTTCAATCCAGAAACCACTATACCTTAACGATCTATTTGGAAATTAAATAAAAAAGGAAGTTTAATAGAAAAGTAAATTGAATAAAAATGGAAGTTGAATAAAAATAAAAATGAAAGTTGCATAAAATTAAATATGGAAGTTCAATCCAGAAACCATTATACCTTAACGATCTATTTGGAAATTAAATAAAAAAGGAAGTTCAATAGAAAAGTAAATTGCATAAAATGGAAGTAGAATAAAAATAAAAATGAAAGTTGCATAAAATTAAAATTGGAAATTCAATCCAAAAACCACTATACTTTAACGATCTATTTGGAAATTAAATTAAAAAAGAAGTTTAATAGAAAAGTAAATTGAATAAAAATGGAAGTTGAATAAATATAAAAGTGGAAGTTGCAGAAAATTAAATATGGAAGTTCAATCCAGAAACCACTATACCTTAACTATCTATTTGGAAATTAAATAAAAAAGGAAGTTTAATAGAAAAGTAAATTGAATAAAAATGGAAGTTGAATAAATACAAAAATGGAAGTTGCAGAAAATTAAAAGTGGAAGTTCAATCCAGAAACCACTATACCTTAACGATCTATTTGGAAATTAAATAAAAAAGGAAGTTTAATAGAAAAGTAAATTGAATAAAAATGGAAGTTGCAGAAAATTAAATATGGAAGTTCAATCCAGAAACCATTATACCGTAACGATCTATTTGTAAATTAAATAAAAAAGGAAGTTCAGTAGAAAAGAAACTTGAATAAAAAAGGAAGTCAAATAAAAATAAAACTACAAGTTGCAGAAATGTAAAAATGGAAGTTCATTCAAGAAACCACTATACCTTAACGATCTATTTGGAAATTAAATAAAAAAGGATGTCTAATAGAAAAGTGAATTGAATATAAATGGAAGTTGAATAAAAATAAAATGGAAAGTTGCATAAAATAAAAAGTGGAAGTTCAATCCTAAAACCACTATACCTTAACGATCTGTTTGCAAATTAAATAAAAACGGAAGTTTAATAGAAAAGTAAATTGAATAAAAATGGAAGTTGAATAAATACAAAAATGGAAGTTGCAGAAAATTAAAAGTGGAAGTTCAATCCAGAAACCACTATACCTTAACGATCTATTTGGAAATTAAATAAAAAAGGAAGTTTAATAGAAAAGTAAATTAAATAAAAATGGAAGTTGAATAAAAATAAAATTGGAAGTCGCAGAAAATTAAATATGGAAGTTCAATCCAGAAAACACTATATTTTAACGATCTATTTGGAAATTAAATAAAAAAGGAAGTTTAATAGAAAAGTAAATTGAATTAAAATGGAAGTAGAATAAAAATAAAAATGAAAGTTGCAGAAAATTAAATATGGAAGTTCAATGCAGAAACCACTATACCTTAACGATCTATTTGGAAATTAAATAAAAAAAGAAAGTTTAATAGAACAATAAATTGCATAAAATGGAAGTAGAATAAAAATAAAAATGAAAGTTGCATAAAATTAAAAGTGGAAGTTCAATCCAAAAACCACTATACTTTAACGATCTATTTGGAAATTAAATAAAAAAGGAAGTTTAGTAGAAAAGTAAATTGAATAAAAATGGAAGTTGAATAAAAATAAAAATGGAAGTTGCAGAAAATTAAATATGGAAGTTCAATCCAGAAACCACTATACCTTAACGATCTATTTGGAAATTAAATAAAAAAGGAAGTTTAATAGAAAAGTAAATTGAATAAAAATGGAAGTTGAATAAAAATAAAAAGGAAAGTTGCATAAAATAAAAAGTGGAAGTTCAATCCTGAAACCACTATACCTTAATGATCTGTTTGCAAATTAAATAAAAAAGGAAGTTTAATGGAAAAGTAAATTGAATAAAAATGGAACTAGAATAAAAATGAAAGTTGCAGAAAATTAAAAATGGAAGTTCAATCCAGAAACCACTATACCATAACGATCTATTTGGAAATTAAATAAAAAAGGAAGTTCAATAGAAAAGTAAATTAAATAAAAATGGAAGTTGAATAAAAATAAAAATGGAAGTTACAGAAAATTAAATATGGAAGTTCAATCCAGAAACCACTATACCTTAGCGATCTATTTGGAAATTAAATAAAAAAGGAAGTTTAATAGAAAAGTAAATTGAACAAAAATGGAAGTTGAATAAAAATAAAATTGAAAGTTTCATAAAATTAAAAATAGAAGTTCAATCCAAAAACCACTATACCTTAACGATCTATTTGGAAATTAAATAAAAAAGGAAGTTGAGTAGAAATGAAACTTGAATAAAAAAGGAAGTTAAATAAAAATAAAAATGGAAGTTGCAGAAAATTAAAAATGGAAGTTCATTCCAGAAACTACTATACCTTAACGATCTACTTGGAAATTAAATAAAAAAGGAAGTTTACTGGGAAAGTAAATTGAATAAAAATGGAAGTAGAATAAAAATAAAAATGAAAGTTGCATAAAATTAAAAATGGAAGTTCAATCCAGAAACCACTATACATTAACGATCTATTTGGAAATTAAATAAAAAAGGTAGTTTAATATAATAATAAATTGAATAAAAATGGAAGTTGAATAAAAATAAAAATGAAAGTTGCAGAAAATTAAATATGGAAGTTCAATCCAGAAACCACTATACCTTAACGATCTATTTGGAAATTAAATAAAAAAGGAAGTTTAACAGAAAAGTAAATTAAATAAAAATGGAAGTTGAATAAAAATAAAAATGAAAGTTGCAGAAAATTAAATATGGAAGTTCAATCCAGAAACCATTATACCTTAACGATCTATTTGGAAATTAAATAAAAATGGAAGTTTAATGGAAAAGTAAATTGCATAAAATGGAAGTAGAATAAAAATAAAAATGAAAGTTGCATAAAATTAAAATTGGAAGTTCAATCCAAAAACTACTATACTTTAACGATCTATTTGGAAATTAAATTAAAAAGAAAGTTTAATAGAAAAGTAAATTGAATAAAAATGGAAGTTGAATAAATATAAAAATGAAAGTTGCAGAAAATTAAATATGGAAGTTCAATCCAGAAACCAATAAACCTTAACATTCTATTTGGAAATTAAATAAAAAAGGAAGTTGAGTAGAAATGAAACTTGAATAAAAAAGGAAGTTAAATAAAAATGAAAATGAAAGTTGCAGAAAATTAAAAATGGAAGTTCATTCCAGAAACCACTATACCTTAACGATCTATTTGGAAATTAAATAAAAAGGGAAGTTTAATAGAAAAGTAAATTGAATAAAAATGGAAGTAGAATATAAATAAAAATGAAAGTTGCATAAAATTAAAAATGAAAGTTCAATCCAGAAACCACTATACCTTAGCGATCTATTTGGAAATTAAATAAAAAGGAAGTTTAATAGGAAAGTAAATTGAATTAAAATGGAAGTAGAATAAAAATAAAAATGAAAGTTGCAGAAAATTAAAAATGGAAGTTCAATCCAGAAACCACTATACCTTAACGATCTATTTGGAAATTAAATAAAAATGGAAGTTTAACAGAAAAGTAAATTGAATAAAAATGGAAGTGGAATAATGTAACGACCTCAGAAATAAACCCATTAAATATATATATATCATCAACATGCAATGTTAAAAAGGAAACAATTCATTATAACATTCATCAGAGTCTTACAAACTAAAAACATTACATGTAACATCAAATTAAATGCCCTACGGGCTTACATCTTTCCAAGCCAACACTTGGACACAAAAGTATGAGTTCTAACTCAAATACAAATAAAGCCCTAAGCTTGAGTGTTTACATGTACTAACAAATAAAAACAAATAACTAAAAATAGTCTTCAAGATCCAAGTCCTTCCAAGCTAGGTCCTTGGAGGTAGCTTATCACCTGAACCTGAAAATGATGTTCCCATATAGGGTGAGCCACAGCCCAGTAGAAATATACTAAACCAAATATAAGCATTGATTAAAGCAATAACATTCAATAGATGGATAACCAAGATAATCAATTACATCATTTTACAGTCTCATGACACTATTGTCTAAGACACGTTTTACTTTCCAACTTTATCAATATGGCTCAGCACCTGGCCAAACTTACAACAGTGAACTATATATATATATCATATTCACATTCTTCCAATGTCAACAAACAGATGAGACTCAGGCTCAAATCAAAACACTTCATACTTCCAATTTGATACACATTTTAGTGCTGTATCAATAAAAACACTTCAATATAAATAAGCACACATAAAAGTGATGCTAATGGAGTCCATCCCCTATCTCCTCCCAAACAAAATCCGGTTTAGAGGTCCATCCCCTATCTTCCCCTAAACCGTGGAGTACATCCCCTATCTCCTCCCACACAAAACAATGTATATAAACACATAACATATACAACACAATCAATACACATAATGTCTGTATTAATTCAACAGTCAAAATTGATGACTTAATCAATGATTAGTTTCAGTTATCCCTAATCCACATGTAGTGTCTACAACAATCACGACTATCCTCCACCGATAGCCCAAAACAGTTATTTCTAAACTAAAAATAAATATATCAACAATTCAATAGGCGAGTGATTTAAATTATCCAACTACACCATTTAATCAATGTATTCCTCAATTCCATGAATTTATCCATATTTCCCCAATTTCCTTAAATTAATTATACAAATTAATTCATTAATACAACTAGGGTTTTTTCCAAAATTACCAAAGTACCCCCACATATCAAAATACTAAAACTTAGAACAAAACTTATAAGATGGAGTAGGAAATCCCTACCTCAAAGAAAATAACCCGAATGGAGAAGACAGAGATGAATACCCAAATTCCAGTGTGCCCCAAATCACTAAATGTTCAGATTAAATGGAAGCCTTCGACTTACTCTATCTTTTTAATAAAGGATCTAAGGTAGAAGCTCACTCTAAGTAGATCAATCCTAAGAGAGAAGGTGTGTAGAGGGAGAGAGAACTCGTAACTAGGGTTTTGGAATATGAAAGTGTATGAAAAACTGATCTAAAACACGCTGCTGCCTATTTAAACCTGACAGGCTCGCTCGAGCGAAGACTTGGTCGCTCGAGCGACCAGACACACGAAAACCTCGCTCGAGCAAAGAACAACTCGCTCGAGCCAAAACTACAATGCTTCAGGTCTGCAACCTAGCATCACGCTCGAGCGACAGAATGCTCGCTCGAGCGAGGAACTCGAAAACATACACCTCGCTCGCTCGAGCGAAGAAAATCTCGCTCGAGCGAATAAGCACTGCCCTCAGGTCTAAACCAGACGCAATCGCTCGCTCGAGCGAAGCAAATCTGGATCGAGCCAGAAGACACAAAAACAAACCTCGCTCGAGCGTCCGAATCCTGGCTCGAGCGACCAACCCAAAAACTGGACAGCAACACTTGGTTTACGAACCCAACCAACCTGAAACAAACCTACCCAACACATCCTATAACTCCAAATGAGAAAATAAAGGACGACAACAACAAATATACAATGACAGAATAAACGGAACCCAAGTCCGGATACAATAATCAAATGGGAAAAGATCGGGGTCGCTATAACCTCCCCCCCTTAAAAGAATTTCGTCCCCGAAATTAAGCATAAGTTTTTGAAAACAGGTTTTTTTTTTTTTTTTATCATATGACAATTCAATAGTAAACAACTTGACCAAAACTGGTCATTTCATCTCTTATCAAGAAGCATCTCATAATGTGTATATAAAACAACATATATTTCAGCCTGCATTACTATTATGCATTATTCCTTTCAATGTTAGCAATTCCCATATCATATTCAATTGCATGATATATACAACTCATTCAACAATGTAATCAACATATGCAATGTTACACTAAACTTCTATAATGAAGCAAGTTTCAAGATACACCCATTTACCAAAACATACTCAATGTTTTACAACTTAAGACATATGTAAGGCTCTTAAGTTCAACAATATTACAAAATCTAAATACAAGATTACAAATCGATAAACATGTCCGGGTATTTTTCGCGAACTTCCAACTCACGTTCCCAAGTGGCTTCCTCAACTCCGTGATGTTTCCACAAAACTTTGACCAAAGGGATGGTTTTGCCTCGCAAAACTTGATCCCGCCTATCCAAGACTCGAATCGGTCTCTCCTCATACGAGACATCCTCATCAACCACTAAATTGGTCCAATCCAACACATGTGATGGATCCGGCTCATACTTCCGAAGCATACTCACATGAAACACGTCATGTACTCCGGACAACTGTGGTGGTAAAGCTAAACGATAAGCAGCCTCGCCAATCCTCTCAAGGATCTCAAAAGGACCAATGAACCGAGGGGACAACTTCCCGCTCTTCCCAAACCTCATCAATCCCCGTCTAGGTGATATCTTCAGAAAGACATGATCACCCACCTCAAACACCAAAGGTCTCCTCCTACGGTCGGCATAAGATTTCTGACGACTCTGTGCTGTAACAAGCCTCTTACGGATAAGCTCAACTTTCTCCGTCGTTTCCCTCACCAACTCCGGACCCAACAGAGGTGCATCACCCACCTCGGCCCAACAAACAAGAGATCTACATGGTCGGCTATTCAAGGCCTCAAATGGTGCCATACCGATACTAGACTGGAAACTGTTGTTGTAGGCAAACTCTACCAATGGCAAGTGCCTCTCCCACGACCCACTAAAGTCTAGAACACAACCTTGAAGCATATCCTCAAGGATCTGAATAGTACGCTCGGACTGCCCGTCAGTCTGAGGATGATAAGCCATGCTAAAGGTTAACTTAGTACCTAAGGCACTCTGCAAACTCTGCCACAACCTAGCAGTAAAACGAGGATCTCTATCTGAGACGATCGTCACTGGGACCCCGTGCAACCTCACTATGTCCCGAATGTACAAGTTGGCAAGATGATCTACCGAATCTCTTACGCGCATAGGAATGAAGTGCGCCGACTTAGTCAACCGGTCTACAACCACCCAAATAGCATCACTACCCCGCTGAGTCCTCGGAAGACCCACAACGAAGTCCATAGTGACGTGTTCCCACTTCCACTCGGCAATAGGCAAGGGTTGCAACAAACCCGCTGGCCTCTGATGTTCGGCCTTCACTTGCTGACAAGTAAGGCACTTAGATACGAAAGCTGCCACATCTCTCTTCATACCTCGCCACCAAAACTGGCGACCCAAATCCCGATACATCTTAGTGCCTCCCGGATGCACTGCAAGGCGTGAATGATGGAACTCTCGGAGTACCTCCTCTCGGCAAGACTCCGGCACAAACAGACGGTCTCGGTATCTCACACTCAGGTCGGAATACACCGTCAAACCCTTCTCAACCTTCCCACCGGAAATCTTCTCACGGAGGGATTCTACCTCAAGGTCACCCTTCTGAGCCTCTAACACTCGAGTCACAAGTGTAGGCTGTGCAACAACTGAAAACAAGGCCGCAGCCTCAACGTATTAGCCCAGAAGTAAATCAAACTCCCCAAGTGCACCCAACATCTCCCATTCTCGAATGGCTATACTAGCTATGTCACCGACAGGTTTCCTGCTAAGGGCATCGGCCACCACATTGGCCTTTCCCGGATGATAATGCAACTCAAAGTCAAAATCCTCTATGAACTCCATCCACCTCCTCTGCCTCAAGTTCAAGTCTTTCTGTGTAAACAAATATCTCAGACTCTTATGATCCGAGAATACCTCGAACCTCTCACCATAAAGATAATGCCTCCAAATCTTCAAGGCAAATATCACAGCTGCTAACTCTAAATCATGCGTAGGGTAATTCTTCTCGTGAATTTTCAACTGACGTGAGCCATAGGCAACTACTTTCCCTTCTTGCATTAACACACAACCCAGACCCTCTCGTGAGGCGTCACAATAGACTGCATAACCCAACCCTCTCTCTGGAATAATCAATACTGGAGCGGTGGTCAGTCTAACTTTCAACTCCTGAAACGACTTTTCACAAGTCTCACTCCATACAAATTTGACTCCCTTCCGAGTCAATCTAGTCAAAGGCGAAGCTAATCTGGAGAAATCTTTCACAAACCGACGATAATACCCAGCTAACCCCAGAAAACTGCAGATCTCAAACACACTCTTAGGCTGTGCCCAATCTTGCACCGCCTCAGTCTTGGATGTATCAACAGACACTCCTTCCCCAGAAACGACATGGCCTAAGAACTTGACCTCTTCTAGCCAGAACTCACACTTCCCAAACTTAGCATAAAGCTTATGGGCTCTAAGTAACTCAAGCACCACTCTCAAGTGTTCCTTGTGCTTCTCCTCAGAAGGTGAATAGATAAGGATTTCGTCCACGAAGACGACTACAAAACAATCTAAAAATTCCCAGAATATTCGGTTCATCAAATCCATAAAAACTGCCGGTGCATTGGTGAGCCCAAATGGCATCACCAGAAACTCATAGTGGCCATACCATGTACAGAATGCCATCTTCGGAATATCCTCCTCCCTGACTCTTAACTGATGATAACCCGATCTCAAGTCTATCTTCGAGAAACAACGGGAACCTTTCAACTGATCGAACAGATCATCTATACGAGGCATAGGGTACTTATTCTTAACCATAGCCCAATTCAATTTCCGGTAATCTATACAAAGTCTCAAAGCACCACCTTTCTTTTTAACAAAGAGGGCCGGTGCTCCCCACGGCGAAACACTAGGACGTATATAGCCCTTGTCTAGTAACTCCTGGAGCTGAATCTTCAACTCAACTAACTCGGCTGGGGCAAAACGATAAGGTGCCATAGAAATCGGCGCCGTGCCGGGCACTAGGTCAATAGAGAATTCAATCTCTCGATGCGGTGGCAAACCAACAAGATCCTCGGGAAAGACGTCCGAGTACTCACAAACCACCCTTGGGAACACAATCTGAGTCTCATCATCCTCACTAATCGAAAGGTTAGCAAGTAGACCACTAAGCTCACTCCGTCCTCGCGGAACATACCCCGGTGGCAACACATCACCAACCCGGTCCCCTAGAAAATGAAAATACTCTCCGCTCACGGTACAACAAGTGACCCTCTGGCGGTAGCAATCAATAACTGCCCGGTATGACGATAACCAGTCCATACCCAAAATAACATCGAAGCCCCTCATAGGCATAACTACAAAGGAAAATGGGATTCTATGATAATCAACCTTTATATCACAACCCCTAACACCTTGTTTCAAAATCAATTCACCCCCAAGAGGTGACACTACACAAATAGGAGATGCTAACTGTGCTAACTCCAACTCCAAAACAGATGCAAATGCAGCAGACACAAAGGAATGAGATGCACCCGTATCAATCAAAACACTAGCAACCGAGTTGCAAAACAAGAAGGTACCTCTCACAACCGATGGAGCCGGTACGAGATCCTGCGCAGTAACAGCATACACGCGCCCAGACGACCTATGATCAACTTGCTCACCCCTAGGAGCATAAGACTGGTGCACCGACTGGGACGATGAAGCCCCCTGATTGGCCCTCGAGGCCTGACCCGACTGAGCTGGCTGCTGACCCTGAATCTGCCTCAAACCAGATGCACCAGGTGTGCCACCCAACTGCGGGCAATACCTCTTCATATGCCCTGGCTAACCACACTGATAACACGAGAGTGGCTGGCCTCTCCCCTGACTCTGGCTCTGAGATCGAGTCGAAGAAGATGCTGCTCTCTGCATTCCTCCCCTCTGAGGACAAACTGGAGACTTGTGGCCCAGCTGACCACACTTGAAGCAAGTGATGTCTCCCTGACTGCCTTTTCCTGAACTAGCACTCGGCACAGGAAAAGTCGATCTAGAAAAGCTACCCTGAGACTGCTGAGGATTAAAACCCTTCTGTCTCCTACCATCACTCTGACCATCCTGACTCCTCTTGGAGCCCTTCTGTCCTTCCTCCTCCTCCTGCATCATGATTTCCATGTGGGCTGCAGCATCAACCATGCGCTCATAATCCCGAATCATAGTTCCCCCAACTCTCAGTTTGAGGCCACGCCTCAACTTCTTCTCGAACTCAATACAACGGCGTTCCTCAGACGCCACCAACTCAGGTGCAAACCTGGACAAACTAGTAAATGCAGCCTCAAACTCGGCCACTAAAGAACTCGACTGCTTAAGCTGGCAGAACTGGTCTCTCAGCTTCTCCCTAACTGCTGGAGATAAGAACTTTTCCTGGAAAGCATTCACAAAAGCCTCCCATGTACCTCCTATACGACCCTTAGTAAACTTCCACCACTGACCCGCATCCCCTTTCAACTGGAAAGATGCCAAGGTCACTTTCAACCCCTCGTCTTCGATGCCAAGCATCTCAAACATCTTCGTTGTCTGTTCGAGCCATTCATCTGCCTTAAGCGGCTCTTTAGGATCACCCACAAATTCATCCGGATTAGACCGGAAGAACTCCCTCTTCAGAAAGGAAGGTCCTGCATCTGCAGCAGCATCCCGAGCTTGATTCTCAGCTCTGAGAATGCCTACTGACTCCCTGAATGCCCCTGCTATCTCTCGGGCTAGAGCGCCCATAGCCTGCTGGCCTACTGGCTCGGCCACATTGGCCTGGCCAATTCCCTCCTGAACTGCTGGAATCTCCTCTGGCACAGGCACCTCCTGCCTACCCGGCCTACCACGCCTACCGCGTCCTCGTCCTCGTCCTGACATCCTAATAAAGGAAACAAAGACGTTAGCACATTAATAAATGTGCTGAAGCTAAACACTCGAGTCCTAATGCATTGGACAACAATAATTCATTCCACGTAAGCACATAATCACATAAGCACCTACGAATTTCATTCCCGGATAATGATAGTCCCAATGCGTTACTATAGTTCCGGTTGGAAGCAGCAGTGATCAAGTGCCTTTCCAACAAGACTACTAGAAACTCAAGGGTCCAATCAACATCCTAGGAACTACATTCCATACCCACATAATCACATAAACATATGACCTTACACTAAGTCTCTATCAAACGAGACGAACCCATTGTGATACTAATCACTTCCCACGTACCCAAAGTATTCAAACCCGGTACGCTCTGATACCAAGTTGTAACGCCCTCAGAAATAAACCCATTAAATATATATATATCATCAACATGCAATGTTAAAAAGGAAACAATTCATTATAACATTCATCAGAGTCTTACAAACTAAAAACATTACATGTAACATCAAATTAAATGCCCTACGGGCTTACATCTTTCCAAGCCAACACTTGGACACAAAAGTATGAGTTCTAACTCAAATACAAATAAAGCCCTAGGCTTGAGTGTTTACATGTACTAACAAATAAAAACAAATAACTAAAAATAGTCTTCAAGATCCAAGTCCTTCCAAGCTAGGTCCTTGGAGGTAGCTTATCACCTGAACCTGAAAATGATGTTCCCATATAGGGTGAGCCACAGCCCAGTAGAAATATACTAAACCAAATATAAGCATTGATTAAAGCAATAACATTCAATAGATGGATAACCAAGATAATCAATTACATCATTTTACAGTCTCATGACACTATTGTCTAAGACACGTTTTACTTTCCAACTTTATCAATATGGCTCAGCACCTGGCCAAACTTACAACAGTGAACTATATATATATATCATATTCACATTCTTCCAATGTCAACAAACAGATGAGACTCAGGCTCAAATCAAAACACTTCATACTTCCAATTTGATACACATTTTAGTGCTGTATCAATAAAAACACTTCAATATAAATAAGCACACATAAAAGTGATGCTAATGGAGTCCATCCCCTATCTCCTCCCAAACAAAATCCGGTTTAGAGGTCCATCCCCTATCTTCCCCTAAACCGTGGAGTACATCTCCTATCTCCTCCCACACAAAACAATGTATGTAAACACATAACATATACAACACAATCAATACACATAATGTCTGTATTAATTCAACAGTCAAAATTGATGACTTAATCAATGATTAGTTTTAGTTATCCCTAATCCACATGCAGTGTCTACAACAATCACGACTATCCTCCACCAATAGCCCAAAACAGTTATTTCTAAACTGAAAATAAATATATCAACAATTCAATAGGCGAGTGATTTAAATTATCCAACTACACCATTTAATCAATGTATTCCTCAATTCCATGAATTTATCCATATTTCCCCAATTTCCTTAAATTAATTATACAAATTAATTCATTAATACAACTAGGGTTTTTTCCAAAATTACCAAAGTACCCCCACATATCAAAATACTAAAACTTAGAACAAAACTTATAAGATGGAGTAGGAAATCCCTACCTCAAAGAAAATAACCCGAATGGAGAAGACAGAGATGAATACCCAAATTCCAATGTGCCCCAAATCACTAAATGTTCAGATTAAATGGAAGCCTTCGACTTACTCTATCTTTTTAATAAAGGATCTAAGGTAGAAACTCACTCTAAGTAGATCAATCCTAAGAGAGAAGGTGTGTAGAGGGAGAGAGAACTCGTAACTAGGGTTTTGGAATATGAAAGTGTATGAAAAATTGATCTGAAACACGCTGCTGCCAATTTAAACCTGGCAGGCTCGCTCGAGCGAAGACTTGGTCGCTCGAGCGACCAGACACACGAAAACCTCGCTCGAGCAAAGAACAGCTCGCCCGAGCCAAAACTACAATGCTTCAGGTCTGCAACCTAGCATCACGCTCGAGCGACAGAATGCTCGCTCGAGCGAGGAACTCGAAAACATACACCTCGCTCGCTCGAGCGAAGAAAATCTCGCTCGAGCGAATAAGCACTGCCCTCAGGTCTAAACCAGACGCAATCGCTCGCTCGAGCGAAGCAAATCTGGATCGAGCCAGAAGACACAAAAACAAACCTCGCTCGAGCGACCGAATCCGGGCTCGAGCGACCAACCCAAAAACTGGATAGCAACACTTGGTTTACGAACCCAACCAACCTGAAACAAACCTGCCCAACACATCCTATAACTCCAAATGAGAAAATAAAGGACGACAACAACAAATATACAATGACAGAATAAACGGAACCCAAGTCCGGATACAATAATCAAATGGGAAAAGACCGGGGTCGCTATAAATAAAAATAAAAATGAAAGTTGCAGAAAATTAAATATGGAAGTTCAATCCAGAAACCACTTTACCTTAACGATCTATTTGGAAATTAAATAAAAAAGGAAGTTTAAGAGAAAAATAAATTGAATAAAAATGGAAGTTGAATAAAAATAAAAATAAAAGTTGCATAAAATTAAAAATGGAAGTTCAATCCAAAAACCACTATACCTTAGCGATCTATTTGGAAATTAAACAAAAAAGGAAATTTAATAGGAAAGTAAATTGAATTCAAATGGAAGTAGAATAGAAATAGAAAAGAAAGTTGCATAAAATTAAAAATGGAAGTTCATTCCAGAAACCACTATACCTTAACGATCTATTTGGAAATTAAATAAAAAAGGAAGTTTAATAGAAAAGTAAATTGAATAAAAATGGAAGTAGAATATAAATAAAAATGAAAGTTGCATAAAATTAAAAATGGAAGTTCAATCCAGAAACCACTATACCTTAGCGATCAATTTGGAAATTAAATAACAAAGGAAGTTTAATAGGAAAGTAAATTGAATAAAAATGGAAGTTGAATAAAAATAAAAATGAAAGTTGCATAAAATTCAATATGGAGGTTGAATCCAGAAACCACTATACCTTAACGATCAATTTGGAAATTAAATAAAAAAAGGAAGTTTAATAGAAAAGTAAATTGAATAAAAATGGAAGTTAAATAAAAATAAAAATGAAAGTTGCATAAAATTAAAAATGGAAATTCAATCCAAAAACCACTATTCCTTAACGATCTATTTCGAAATTAAATAAAAAAGGAAGTTTAATATAAAAGTAAATTGAATAAAAATGGAAGTTGAATAAAAACAAAAATGAAAGTTGCACAAAATTAAAAATGGAAGTTCAATCCAAAAACCACTATACCTTAACGAACTATTTCGAAATTAAATAAAAAAGGAAGTTTAACAGAAAAGTGAATTGAATAAAAATGGAAGTTGAATAAAAATAAAAATGAAGGTTGCATAAAATTAAATATGGAAGTTCAATCCAGAAACCACTATACCTTAACAATCTATTTGGAAATTAAATAAAAAAGGAAGTTTAATAGAAAAGTAAATTGCATAAAATGGAAGTTGAATAAAAATAAAAATGAAAGTTCCATAAAATTAATAATGGAAGTTCAATCCAAAAACCACTATACCTTAACGATCTATTTGGAAATTAAACAAAAAAGGAAGTTGAGTAGAAAAGAAACTTGAATAAAAAAGGAAGTTAAACAAAAATAAAAATGGAAGTTGCAGAAAATTAAAAATGGAAGTTCATTCAAGAAACCACTATACCTTAACAATCTATTTGGAAATTAAATAAAAAAAATGTTTAATAGAAAAGTAAATTGAATAAAAATGGAAGTAGAATAAAAATAAAAAGGAAAGTTGCATAAAATAAAAACTGAAAGTTCAATCCAGAAACCACTATACCTTAACGATCTGTGTGCAAATTAAATAAAAAATGAAGTTCAATAGAAAAGTAAATTGAATAAAAATGAAAGTTGAATAAAAATAAAAATGAAAGTTGCATAAAATTAAATATGGAAGTTCAATCCTGAAACCACTATACCTTAACGATCTATTTGGAAATTAAATAAAAAAGGAAGTTTAATAGAAAAGTAAATTGAATAAAAATGGAAGTTGAATAAAAATAAAAATGAAAGTTGCATAAAATTAAATATGGAAGTTCAATCCTGAAACCACTATACCTTAACGATCTATTTGGAAATTAAATAAAAAAGGAAGTTTAATAGAAAAGTAAATTGAATAAAAATGGAAGTTGAATAAAAATAAAAAGGTAAGTTGCAGAAAATTAAAAGCAGAAGTTCAATCCCGAAACCACTATACCTTAACGATCTATTTGGAAATCAAATAAAAAAGGAAGTTTAATTGAAAAGTAAATTGAATAAAAATGGAAGTTGCATAAAAATAAAAATGAAAGTTGCATAAAATTAGAAATGGAAGTTAGATCCAAAAACCACTATACCTTAACGATCTATTTGGAAATTAAATAAAAAAGGAAGTTAAATAAGAAAGTAAATTGAACAAAAATGGAAGTTGAATAAAAATTAAAATGAAAGTTGCATAAAATAAAAAATGGAAGTTCAATCCAAAAACCACTATACCTTAACGATCTATTTGGAAATTAAATAAAAAAGGAAGTTGAGTAGAAATGAAACTTGAATAAAAAAGGAAGTTAAAAAAAAATGAAAATGGAAGTTGCAGAAAATTAAAAAGGGGAGTTCATTCCAGAAACCACTATACCTTAACGATCTGTTTGGAAATTAAATAAAAAAGGAAGTTTAACAGAAAGGTAAATTGAATAAAAATTGAAGTAGAATATAAATAAAAATGAAAGTCGCATAAAATTGAAAATGGAAGTTCAATCAAGAAACCACTATACCTTAGCGATCTATTTGGAAATTAAAAAAAAAAAAGGAAGTTTAATAGGAAAGTAAATTGAATTAAAATGGAAGTAGAATAAAAATAAAAATGAAAGTTGCATAAAATTAAAAATGGAAGTTCAATTCAGAAACCACTATACCTTAACAATCTATTTGGAAATTAAATAAAAAAGGAAGTTTAACAGAAAAGTAAATTGAATAAAAATGGAAGTTGAATAAAAATAAAAATGAAAGTTGCAGAAAATTAAATATGGAAGTTCAATCCAGAAACCACTTTACCTTAATGATCTATTTGGAAATTAAATAAAAAAGGAAGTTTAATAGAAAAGTGAATTGAATAAAAATGGAAGTTGAATAAAAATAAAAATTAAAGTTGCATAAAATTAAAAATGGAAGTTCAATCCAAAAACCACTATACCTTAACGATCTATTTGGAAATTAAATAAAAAAGGAAGTTGAGTAGAAAGGAAACTTGAATAAAAAACGAAGTTAAATAAAAATAAAAATGGAAGTTGCAGAAAATTAAAAATGGAAGTTCATTCCAGAAACCACTATACCATAACGATCTATTTTGAAATTGAATAAAAATGGAATTTGAATAATAATAGAAATGAAAGTTGCATAAAATTCAATACGGAAGTTCAATCCTGAAACCACTATACCTTAACGATCTATTTGGAAATTAAATAAAAAAGGAAGTTTAATAGAAAAGTAAATTGAATAAAAATGGAAGTTGAATAAAAATAAAAAGGTAAGTTGCAGAAAATTAAAAGCGGAAGTTCAATCCCGAAACCACTATACCTTAACGATCTATTTGGAAATCAAACAAAAAAGGGAGTTTAATAGAAAAGTAAATAGAATAAAATTGGAAGTTCAATAAAAATAAAAATGAAAGTTGCATAAAATTAAAAATGGAAGTTCAATCCAAAAACCACTATACCTTAACGATCTATTTCGAAATTAAATAAAAAAGAAAGTTAAATAGGAAAGTAAATTGAACAAAAATGAAAGTTGAATAAAAATAAAAATGAAAGTGGCATAAAATTAAAAATGGAAGTTCAATCCAAAAACCACTATACCTTAACGATCTATTTGGAAATTAAATAAAAAAGGAAGTCGAGTAGAAATGAAACTTGAATAAAAAAGGAAGTTAAATAAAAATAAAAATGCAAGGTGCAGAAAATTAAAAATGGAAGTTCATTCCAGAAACCACTATACCTTAACGATCTATTTGGAAATTAAATAAAAAAGGAAGTTTAATAGAAAAGTAAATTGAATAAAAATGGAAGTAGAATATAAATAAAAATGAAAGTTGCATAAAATTGAAAATGGAAGTTCAATCCAGAAACCACTATACCTTAGCGATCTATTTGGAAATTAAATAAAAAAGGAAGTTTAATAGGAAAGTAAATTGAATTAAAATGGAAGTAGAATAAAAATAAAAATGAAAGTTGCATAAAATTGAAAATGGAAGTTCAATTTAGAAACCACTATACCTTAACAATCTATATGGAAATTACATAAAAAATGAAGTTTAACAGAAAAGAAAATTGAATAAAAATGGAAGTTGAATAAAAATAAAAATCAAAGTTGCAGAAAATTAAATATTGAAGTTCGATCCAGAAACCACTTTACCTTAACGATCTAATAGGAAATTAAATAAAAAAGGAAGTTTAATAGAAAAGTAAATTGAATGAAAATGGAAGTTGAATAAAAATAAAAATGAAAGTTGCATAAAATTAAAAATGGAAATTCAATCCGAAAACAACTATACCTTAACGATCTAATTGGAAATTAAATAAAAAAGGAAGTTGAGTAGAAAAGAATCTTGAATAAAAAAGGAAGTTAAATAAAAATAAAAATGGAAGTTGCAGAAAATTAAAAATGGAAGTACATTCCAAAAACCACTATACCTTAACGATCTATTTGGAAATTAAATAAAAAATGAAGTTTAATAGAAAAATAAATTGAATAAAAATGGAAGTAGAATATAAATAAAAATGAAAGTTGCATAAAATTAAAAATGGAAGTTCAATCCAGAAACCACTATACCTTAGCGATCTATTTGGAAATTAAATAACAAAGGAAGTTTAATAGGAAAGTAAATTGAATTAAAATGGAAGTAGAATAAAAATAAAAATGAAAGTTGCTTAAATTAAAAATGGAAGTTCAATCCAAAAACCACTATACCTTAACGATCTATTTGGAAATTAAATGAAAAAGGAAGTTTAACAGAAAAGTAAATTGAATAAAAATGGAAGTTGAATAAAAATAAAAATTAAAGTTGCAGAAAATTAAATATGGAAGTTCAATATAGACACCACTATACCTTAAAGATCTATTTGGAAATTAAATAAAAAATGAAGTTTAATAGAATAGTAAATTGCATAAAATGGAAGTTGAATAAAAATAATAATGAAAGTGGCATAAAATTAAAAATGGAATTTCAATCCAAAACCACTATACCTTAACGTTCTATTTGGAAATTAAATAAAAAAGGAAGTTGTGTACAAAAGAAACTTGAATAAAAAAGGAAGTTAAATAAAAATAAAAATGGAAGTTGCAGAAAATTAAAAATGGAAGTTCATTAGAGAAACCACTATACCATAACAATATGTTTGGAAATTAAATAAAAAAAGATGTTTAATAGAAAAATAAATTGAATAAAAATGGAAGTAGAATAAAAATAAAAAGGAAAGTTGCATAAAATAAAAAGTGCAAGTTCAATCCAGAAACCACTATACCTTAACGATCTGTGTGCAAATTAAATGAAAAAGGAAGTTTAATAGAAAAGTAAATTGAATAAAAATGGAAGTTGAAAAAAAATAAAAATGGAAGTTGCAGAAAATTAAAAATGGAAGTTCATTCCAGAAACCACTATACCTCAACGATCTATTTGGAAATTTAATAAAAAAGGAAGTTTAATAGAAAAGTAAATTGAATAAAAATGGAAGTTGAATAAAAATAAAAATGAAAGTTGCATAAAATTAAAAATGGAAGTTCAATCCAAAAACCACTATACCATAACGAAATATTTCGAAATTAAATAAAAAAGGAAGTTTAACAGAAAAGTAAATTGAATAAAAATGGAAGTTGAATAAAAATAAAAAAGAAGGTTGCATAAAATTAAATATGGAAGTTCACTCCAGAAACCACTATACCTTAACGATCTATTTGGAAATTAAATAAAAAAGGAAGTTTAATAGAAAAGTAAATTGCATAAAATGGAAGTTGAATAAAAATAAAAATGAAAGTTGCATAAAATTAATAATGGAAGTTCAATCCAAAAACCACTATACCTTAACGATCTATTTGGAAATTAAACAAAAAATGAAGTTGAGTAGAAAAGAAACTTGAATAAAAAAGGAAGTTAAATAAAAATAAAAATGGAAGTTGCAGAAAATTAAAAATGGAAGTTCATTCAAGAAACCACTATACCTTAACAATATATTTGGAAATTAAATAAAAAAAGATGTTTAATAGAAAAGTAAATTGAATAAAAATGGAAGTAGAATAAAAATAAAAAGGAAAGTTGCATAAAATAAAAAGTGAAAGTTCAATCCAGAAACCACTATACCTTAACGATCTGTGTGCAAATTAAATAAAAAATGAAGTTTAATAGAAAAGTAAATTGAATAAAAATGGAAGTTGAATAAAAATAAAAATGGAAGTGGCAGAAAATTAAAAACGGACGTTCATTCCAGAAACCACTATACCTTAACGATCTATTTGGAAATTAAATGAAAAAGGAAGTTTAATAGAAAAGTAAATTGATTAAAAATGGAAGTAAAATAAAAATAAAAATGAAAGTTGCATAAAATTAAAAATGGAAGTTCAATCCAGAAACCACTATACCTTAACGATCTACTTGGAAATTAAAAAAAAAATGAAGTTTAATAGGAAAGTAAATTGAATTAAAATGGAAGTAGAATAAAAATAAAAATGAAAGTTGCATAAAATTAAAAATGGAAGTTCAATCCAGAAACCACTATACCTTAACGATCTATTGGGAAATTAAATAAAAAAGGAAGTTTAATAGAAAAGAAAATTGAATAAAAATGGAAGTTGAATAAAAATAAAATTGAAAGTTGCATAAAATTAAATATGGAAGTTTAATCCTGAAACCACTATACCTTAACGATCTATTTGGAAATTAAATAAAAAAGGAAGTTTAATAGAAAAGTAAATTGAATAAAAATAGAAGTTGAATAAAATTAAAAAGGAAAGTGGCAGAAAATTAAAACCGGAAGTTCAATTCCGAAACAACTATACCTTAACGATCTATTTGGAAATCAAATAAAAAAGAAAGTTTAATAGAATAGTAAATTGAATAAAAATGGAAGTTGAATGAAAATAAAAATGAAAGTTGCATAAAATTAAAAATGGAAGTTCATTCCAAAAACCACTACACCTTAACGATCTATTTGGAAATTAAATAAAAAATGAAGTTTAATAGGAAAGTAAAATGAACAAAAACGGAAGTTGAATAAAAATAAAAATGAAAGTTGCATAAAATTAAAAATGGAAGTTCAATCCAAAAATCACTATACCTTAACGATCTATTTGGAAATTAAATAAAAAAGGAAGTTGAGTAGAAATGAAACTTGAATAAAAAAGGAAGTTAAATAAAAATAAAAATGGAAGTTGCAGAAAATTAAAAATGGAAGTTATTCCAGAAACCACAATACCTTAACGATCTATTTGGAAATTAAATAAAAAAGGAAGTTTAATTGAAAAGTAAATTAAATAAAAATGGAAGTAGAATATAAATAAAAATGAAAGTTGCATAAAATTAAAAATGGAAGTTCAATCCAGAAACCACTATACCTTAGCGATCTGTTTGGAAATTAAACAAAAAAGGAAATTTAATAGGAAAGTAAATTGAATTAAAATGGAAGTAGAATAAAAATAGAAAAGAAAGTTGCATAAAATTAAAAATAGAAGTTCAATCCAGAAACCACTATACCATAACGATCTATTTGGAAATTAAATAAAAAAGGAAGTTTGACAGAAAAGTAAATTGAATAAAAATGGAAGTTGAACAAGAATAAAAATGAAAGTTGCAAAAAATTAAATATGGAAGTTCAATCCAGAAACCACTTTACCTAAATGATCTATTTGGAAATTAAATAAAAAAGGCAGTTTAATAGACAAGTAAATTGAATAAAAATGGAAGTGGAATAAAAACAAAAATGAAGGTTGCATAAAATTAAAAATGGAAATTCAATCCAAAAACCACTATACCTTAACGATCTAATTGGAAATTAAATAAAAAAGGAAGTTGGTTAGAAAAGAATCTTGAATAAAAAAGGAAGTTAAATAAAAATAAAAATGGATGTTGCAGAAAATTAAAAATGGAAGTTCATTCCAGAAACCACTATACCATAACGATCTATTTGGAAATGAAATAAAAAATGAAGTTTAATAGAAAAGTAAATTGAATAAAAATGGAAGTGGAATATAAATAAAAATGAAAATTGCATAAAATTAAAAATGGAAGTTCAATCTAGAAACTACTATACCTTAGCGATCTATTTGGAAATTAAATAACAAAGGAAGTTTAATAGGAAAGTAAATTGAATTAAAATGGAAGTAGAATAAAAATAAAAATGAAAGTAGAATAAAATTAAAAATGGAAGTTCAATCCAGAAACCACTATACCTTAACGATCTATTTGAAAATTAAATAAAAAAGGAAGTTTAACAGAAAAGTAAATTGAATAAAAATGGAAGTTGAATAAAAATAAAAATGAAAGTTACAGAAAATTAAATATGGAAGTTCAATCTAGAAACCACTATACCTTAACAATCTATTTGGAAATTAAATAAAAAAGGAAGTTTAATAGAAAAGTAAATTGCATAAAATGGAAGTTGAATAAAAACAAAAATGAAAGTGGCATAAAATTGAAAATGGAAGTTCAATCCAAAAACCACTATACCTTAACGATCTATTTGGAAATTAAATAAAAAAGGAAGTTGAGTAGAAAAGAAAATTGAATAAAAAAGGAAGTTAAATAAAAATAAAAATGGAAGTTGCAGAAAATTAAAAATGGAAGTTCATTAGAGAAACCACTATACCATAACAATCTATTTGGAAATTAAATAAAAAAAGATGTTTAATAGAAAACTAAATTGAATAAAAATGGAAGTAGAAAAAAAAATGGAAAGTTGCATAAAATAAAAAGTGCAAGTTCAATCCAGAAACCACTATACCTTAATGATCTGTGTGCAAATTAAATGAAAAAGGAAGTTTAATAGAAAAGTAAATTGAATAAAAATGGAAGTTCAATAAAAATAAAAATGGAAGTTGCAGAAAATTAAAAATGGAAGTTCATTCCAGAAACCACTATACCTCAACGATCTATTTGGAAATTAAATAAAAAAGGAAGTTTAATAGAAAAGTAAATTGATTAAAAATGGAAGTAAAATAAAAATAAAAATGAAAGTTGCATAAAATTAAATATGGAAGTTCAATCCTGAAACCACTATACCTTAACGTTCAATTTGGAAATTAAATAAAAAATGAAGTTTAATAGAAAAGTAAATTCAATAAAAATGGAAGTTGAATAAAAATAAAAAGTTAAGTTGCAGAAAATTAAAAGCGGAAGTTCAATCCCGAAACCACTATACTTTAACGATCTATTTGGAAATTAAATAAAAAAGGAAGTTTAATAGAAAAGTAAATTGAATAAAAATGGAAGTTGAATAAAAATAAAAATGAAAGTTGCATAAAATTAAATATGGAAGTTCAATCCCGAAACCACTATACCTTAACGATCTGTTTGGAAATTAAATAAAAAAGGAAGTTTAATAGAAAAGTAAATTGAATAAAAATGGAAGTTGAATAAAAATAAAAAGGAAAGTTGCAGAAAATTAAAAGCGGAAGTTCAATCCCGAAACCACTATACCTTAATGATCTATTCGGAAATAAAATAAAAAAGGAAGTTCAATAGAAAAGTAAATTGAATAAAAATGGAAGTTGAATAAAAATAAAAATGAAAGTTGCATAAAATTAAATATGGAAGTTCAATCCTGAAACCACTATACCTTAACGATCTATTTGGAAATTAAATAAAAAAGGAAGTTTAATAGAAAAGTAAATTGAATAAAAATGGAAGTTGAATAAAAATAAAAATGAAAGTTGCATAAAATTAAATATGGAAGTTCAATCCTGAAACCACTATACCTTAACGATCTATTTGGAAATTAAATAAAAAAGGAAGTTTAATAG
Source organism: Camellia sinensis (assembly GCF_055761805.1). NCBI lineage: Eukaryota > Viridiplantae > Streptophyta > Magnoliopsida > Ericales > Theaceae > Camellia > Camellia sinensis. Next base: position 39,925,747 of record NW_028128987.1, on the reverse strand, counting down.
AAAAGTAAATTGAATAAAAATGGAAGTTGAATAAAAATAAAAAGGTAAGTTGCAGAAAATTAAAAGCGGAAGTTCAATCCCGAAACCACTATACCTTAACGATCTATTTGGAAATCAAATAAAAAAGGAAGTTTAATAGAAAAGTAAATTGAATAAAAATGGAAGTTGAATAAAAATAAAAATGAAAGTTGCATAAAATTAGAAATGGAAGTTCAATCCAAAAACCACTATACCTTAACGATCTATTTGGAAATTAAATAAAAAAGGAAGTTAAATAGGAAAGTAAATTGAACAAAAATGGAAGTTGAATAAAAATAAAAATGAAAGTTGCATAAAATTAAAAATGGAAGTTTAATCTAAAAACCACTATACCTTAACGATCTATTTGGAAATTAAATAAAAAAGGAAGTTGAGTAGAAATGAAACTTGAATAAAAAAGGAAGTTAAATAAAAATAAAAATGGAAGTTGCAGAAAATTAAAAAGGGAAGTTCATTTCAGAAACCACTATACCTTAACGATCTATTTGGAAATTAAATAACAACGGAAGTTTAACAGAAAGGTAAATTGAATAAAAATTGAAGTAGAATATAAATAAAAATGAAAGTCGCATAAAATTGAAAATGGAAGTTCAATCAAGAAACCACTATAACTTAGCGATCTATTTGGAAATTAAATAAAAAAGGAAGTTTAATAGGAAAGTAAATTGAATTAAAATGGAAGTAGAATAAAAATAAAAATGAAAGTTGCATAAAATTAAAAATGGAAGTTCAATTCAGAAAACACTATACCTTAACAATCTATTTGGAAATTAAATAAAAAAGGAAGTTTAACAGAAAAGTAAATTGAATAAAAATGGAAGTTGAATAAAAATAAAAATGAAAGTTACAGAAAATTAAATATGGAAGTTCAATCCAGAAACCACTTTACCTTAACGATCTATTTGGAAATTAAATAAAAAATGAAGTTTAATAGAAAAGTGAATTGAATAAAAATGGAAGTTGAAAAAAAATAAAAATTAAAGTTGCATAAAATTAAAAATGGAAGTTCAATCCAAAAACCACTATACGTTAACGATCTATTTGGAAATTAAATAAAAAAGGAAGTTAAATAGGAAAGTAAATTGAACAAAAATGGAAGTTGAGTAAAAATAAAAATGAAAATTGCATAAAATTAAAAATGGAAGTTCAATCCAAATACCACTATAACTTAACGATCTATTTGGAAATTAAATAAAAAAGGAAGTCGAGTAGAAAGGAAACTTGAATAAAAAATGAAGTTAAATAAAAATAAAAACGGAAGTTGCAGAAAATAAAAAATGGATGTTCATTCGAGAAACCACTATACCTTAACGATCTATTTGGAAATTGAATAAAAATGGAATTTGAATAATAATAGAAATGAAATGTAACGCCCTCAAAATAATAACAATAAACCCATCAAATAAAACATTCATTAACACATGAAATAACAACATTTTTCTATTCATCAGTGTTTCATTACAAAAGTATTACATGTTAACAACAAAAGCAAAATGCCCTACGGGCTTACAGCTTTCCAAGTTAACACTTGGTTACATCAAAAGAGTACTAACTCATACACGTTAAGCCCTTGGCTTGTATTTACATGTAATACATCAAAAAGTAAAATGTCAACATTATGTCCGCCTCAAGCCTCCCAAGCTATGTCCTTGGAGGTGGCATGCTACCTGCACCTGAAAATGATATTCCCATATAGGGTGAGCCACAGCCCAGTAGAAATACACTAAACCAACCATGAACAATGACTAAAATATTAGCAATTGATAGATGGTCAACACTGATACATTCACATAAATCACATGTTTATGTCATACGACTTACAAGTCCAAATTACTTTTCATTTCTCCCTTTTTCAACAGATAGGCAAACAAGCACTACCCACATTCCCAACAGATATGTTTAACAACAATATCCACATTCTCAGATAAGCAATTAAGCTATATCCACATTCCACAACAGATATGTATAACCACAATATCCACAGATAAGCATATAAGCTATATCCACAATTCTCTAGACAAGCATATGAGCTCTATCTTCACTTCTCTAGACAAGCATATGAGCTCTATCTTCACTTCTCTAGACAAGCATATGAGCTCTGTCTACGGAGTTCATCCCCTATCTCCTCCCAATACCTATCCGGTTTAGAGGTACATCCCCTATCTTCCCCTAAACCGCGGAGTACATCCCCTATCTCCTCCTCTACACATAACGTATATAAACACATTGGTTCTATATACAATCACACAATACATACAATTAATGTATTCAATTAACCGTCAAGTTCCATGACACATTTCATTGATTAGTTTCAGTTTACCTAATCATCATGCATTGTCTACAACAATCACGACTATCCTCCACCGATAGCCCAAAGCAGTTATTTCTAAACAGAAAATAAACGCACAATGGATATTCAATCAACATTTCATTCCTCATTCTTCTCAACTAATTATCCCAATTAATTAAACAATGTAATTAGGTCAATTCCCATAATTAACATTTCAACCCTTAGGTTCCATTTTCATCAATGATCCAACAATCATTCCATTTTTCTATGCCAAACATGCATCTAGGTTTATTATGAATAAAACCCCAACTTTTGTAAAATTACACAAAAGCCCCAAACTTTTACAAAATTACCAAACCAAGCCCAACATCTCAAAATACCAAAATTTAAAGACAAAACCCATAGAGAGGAGTAGGATATCCCTACCTCAAATTCGGAGCCCCAAAGGAGATGAAGACCAAAACCAAAATGCTCCAAACCTCGAAATTTTCAGATCAAAAGGAAGCTCTCGACGATCAACACAACTTTTGTGAAGACAAAAGGTGAGTAAACGATCCTTACTAGATCAAATCTAAGAGAGAAGGGCCGATTTAGAGTGAGAAGCTCTGAAAATGGCTTTTTGGAAAAGTAAGAGAGAGAAGAGAAAGCAAAAAGTGATTTGAAAAGGCACAAATTCGGGACTTTAACCCAGTCTCCCGCTCGAGCGTAAAACACCCCGCTCGAGCGGCCACTCACAGACTTACGCTCGAGCGGCCAACCTCCCGCTCGAGCGCAGAATGCACTCGCTCAGCACTTTTGCAGAACCAGACCTCCGCTCGAGCTCCCAACCCTACGCTCGAGCGTACAACGCTGCACAGGAAAATACTGAAAGGGTGTAATCTCCGCTCGAGCGCCAAAATCCCCGCTCGAGCGTACAGGCCAAAAATCTGGGCAACTAGTTTTGGTTTCTAAACTCAACCAACCTGTAACAAATCCGCCCCAACACATCCTATAACTCAAATACGAAGTAAAAAGGATGCAAACAAGATAATAAACAACTACCAACATCCACGGACACATGTCCGGATCACGGTATAACAAGGGTAAACCCGGGATCGCTATATGAAAGTTGCATAAAATTAAATACGGAAGTTCAATCCTGAAACCACTATACCTTAACGATCTATTTGGAAATTAAAGAAAAAAGGAAGTTTAATAGAAAAGTAAATTGAATAAAAATGGAAGTTGAACAAAAATAAAAAGGTAAGTTGCAGAAAATTAAAAGCGGAAGTTCAATCCCGAAACCACTATACCTTAATGATCTATTTGGAAATCAAATAAAAAAGGAAGTTTAATAGAAAAGTAAATTGAATAAAAATGGAAGTTGAATAAAAATAAAAATGAAAGTTGCATAAAATTAGAAATGGAAGTTCAATCCAAAAACCACTATACCTTAACGATCTATTTCGAAATTAAATAAAAAAGAAAGTTAAATAGGAAAGCAAATTGAACAAAAATGGAAGTTGAATAAAAATAAAAATCAAAGTGGCATAAAATTAAAAATGGAAGTTCAATCCAAAAACCACTATACCTTAACAGTCTATTTGGAAATTAAATAAAAAAGGAAGTCGAGTAGAAATGAAACTTTAATAAAAAAGGAAGTTAAATAAAAATAAAAATGCAAGGTGCAGAAAATTAAAAATGGAAGTTCATTCCAGAAACCACTATACCTTAACGATCTATTTGGAAATTAAATAAAAAAGGAAGTTTAATGGAAAAGTAAATTGAATAAAAATGGAAGTAGAATATAAATAAAAATGAAAGTTGCATAAAATTGAAAATGGAAGTTCAATCCAGAAACCACTATACCTTAGCGATCTATTTGGAAATTAAATAAAAAAGCAAGTTTAATAGGAAAGTAAATTGAATTAAAATGGAAGTAGAAGAAAAATAAAAATGAAAGTTGCATAAAATTGAAAATGGAAGTTCAATTCAGAAACCACTATACCTTAACAATCTATTTGGAAATTAAATAAAAAAGCAAGTTTAATAGGAAAGTAAATTGAATTAAAATGGAAGTAGAAGAAAAATAAAAATGAAAGTTGCATAAAATTGAAAATGGAAGTTAAATTCAGAAACCACTATACCTTAACAATCTATTTGGAAATTAAATAAAAAAGGAAGTTTAACAGAAAAGTAAATTGAATAAAAATGGAAGTTGAATAAAAATAAAAATGAAAGCTGCAGAAAATTAAATATGGAAGTTCGATCCAGATACCACTTTACCTTAACTATCCAATTGGAAATTAAATAAAAAAGGAATTTTAATAGAAAAGTAAATTGAATGAAAATGGAAGTTGAATAAAAATAAAAATGAAAGTTGCATAAAATTAAAAATGGAAATTCAAACCAAAAACCACTATACCTTAACGATCTAATTGCAAATTAAATAAAAAAGGAAGTTGAGTAGAAAAGAATCTTGAATAAAAAAGGAAGTTAAATAAAAATAAAAATGGAAGTTGCAGAAAATTAAAAATGGAAGTACATTCCAAAAACCACTATACCATAACGATCTATTTGGAAATTAAATAAAAAATGAAGTTTAATAGAAAAGTAAATTGAATAAAAATGGAAGTAGAATATAAATAAAAATGAAAGTTGCATAAAATTAAAAATGGAAGTTCAATCCAGAAACCACTATACCTTAGCGATCTGTTTGGAAATTAAATAACAAAAGAAGTTTTATAGGAAAGTAAATTGAATTAAAATGGAAGTAGAATAAAAATAAAAATGAAAGTTGCTCAAATTAAAAATGGAAGTTCAATCCAGAAACCACTATACCTTAACGATCTATTTGGAAATTAAATAAAAAAGGAAGTTTAACAGAAAAGTAAATTGAATAAAAATGGAAGTTGAATAAAAATAAAAATGAAAGTTGCAGAAAATTAAATATGGAAGTTCAATTTAGACACCACTATACCTTAACGATCTATTTTGGAAATTAAATAAAAAATGAAGTTTAATAGAAAAGTAAATTGCATAAAATGGAAGTTGAATAAAAATAATAATGAAAGTGGCATAAAATTAAAAATGGAAGTTCAATCCAAAACCACTGTACCTTAACGTTCTATTTGGAAATTAAATAAAAAAGGAAGTTGAGTAGAAAAGAAACTTGAATAAAAAAGGAAGTTAAATAAAAATAAAAATGGAAGTTGCAGAAAATTAAAAATGGAAATTCATTAGAGAAACCACTATACCATAACAATCTATTTGGAAATTAAATAAAAAAAGATGTTTAATAGAAAAATAAATTGAATAAAAATGGAAGTAGAATAAAAATAAAAAGGAAAGTTGCATAAAATAAAAAGTGCAACTTCAATCCAGAAACCACTATACCTTAACGATCTATGTGCAAATTAAATGAAAAAGGAAGTTTAATAGAAAAGTAAATTGAATAAAAATGGAAGTTGAATAAAAATAAAAATGGAAGTTGCAGAAAATTAAAAATGGAAGTTCATTCCAGAAACCACTATACCTCAACAATCTATTTGGAAATTAAATGAAAAAGGAAGTTTAATAGAAAAGTAAATTGATTAAAAATGGAAGTAAAATAAAAATAAAAATGAAAGTTGCATAAAATTAAAAACGGAAGTTCAATCCAAAAACCACTATACCATAACGAACTATTTCGAAATTAAATAAAAAAGGAAGTTTAACAGAAAAGTAAATTGAATAAAAATGGAAGTTGAATAAAAATAAAAAAGAAGGTTGCATAAAATTAAATATGGAAGTTCAATCCAGAAACCACTATACCTTAACGATCTATTTGGAAATTAAATAAAAAAAGAAGTTTAATAGAAAAGTAAATTGCATAAAATGGAAGTAGAATAAAAATAAAAATGAAAGTTGCATAAAATTAATAATGGAAGTTCAATCCAAAAACCACTATACCTTAACGATCTATTTGGAAATTAAACAAAAAAGGAAGTTGAGTTGAAATGAAACTTGAATAAAAAAGGAAGTTAAATAAAAATAAAAATGGAAGTTGCAGAAAATTAAAAATGGAAGTTCATTCAAGAAACCACTATACCTTAACAATTTATGTGGAAATTAAATAAAAAAAGATGTTTAATAGAAAAGTAAATTGAATAAAAATGGAAGTAGAATAAAAATAAAAAGGAAAGTTGCATAAAATAAAAAGTGAAAGTTCAATCCAGAAACCACTATACATTAACGATCTGTGTGCAAATTAAATAAAAAATGAAGTTTAATAGAAAAGTAAATTGAATAAAAATGGAAGTTGAATAAAAATAAAAATGGAAGTTGCAGAAAATTAAAAACGGAAGTTCATTCCAGAAACCACTATACCTTAACGATCTATTTGGAAATTAAATCAAAAAGGAAGTTTAATAGAAAAGTAAATTGATTAAAAATGGTAGTAAAATAAAAATAAAAATGAAAGTTGCATAAAATTAAAAATGGAAGTTCAATCCAGAAACCACTATACCTTAACGATCTACTTGGAAATTAAATAAAAAAGGAAGTTTAATAGGAAAGTAAATTGAATTAAAATGGAACTAGAATAAAAATAAAAATGAAAGTTGCATAAAATAAAAAATGGAAGTTCAATCCAGAAACCACTATACCTTAACGATCTATTGGGAAATTAAATAAAAAAGGAAGTTTAATAGAAAAGAAAATTGAATAAAAATGGAAGTTGAATAAAAATAAAATTGAAAGTTGCATAAAATTAAATATGGAAGTTCAATCCTGAAACCACTATACCTTAACGATCTATTTGGAAATTAAATAAAAAAGGAAGTTTAATAGAAAAGTAAATTGAATAAAAATAGAAGTTGAATAAAATTAAAAAGGAAAGTTGCAGAAAATTAAAACCGGAAGTTCAATCCCGAAACCACTATACCTTAACGATCTGTTTGGAAATCAAATAAAAAAGAAAGTTTAATAGAATAGTAAATTGAATAAAAATGGAAGTTGAATGAAAATAAAAATGAAAGTTGCATAAAATTAAAAATGGAAGTTCATTCCAAAAACCACTACACCTTAGCGATCTATTTGGAAATTAAATAAAAAAGGAAGTTTAATAGGAAAGTAAAATGAACAAAAACGGAAGTTGAATAAAAATAAAAATGAAAGTTGCATAAAATTAAAAATGGAAGTTCAATCCAAAAACCACTATACCTTAACGATCTATTTGGAAATTAAATAAAAAAGGAAGTTAAATAAAAATAAAAATGGAAGTTGCAGAAAATTAAAAATGGAAGTTCATTCCAGAAACCACGATACCTTAACGATCTATTTGGAAATTAAATAAAAAATGAAGTTTAATAGAAAAGTAAATTGAATAAAAATGGAAGTAGAATATAAATAAAAATGAAAGTTGCATAAAATTAAAAATGTAAGTTCAGTCCAGAAACCACTATACCTTAGCGATCTGTTTGGAAATTAAACAAAAAAGGAAATTTAATAGGAAAGTAAATTGAATTAAAATGGAAGTAGAATAAAAATAAAAATGAAAGTTGCTTAAATTAAAAATGGAAGTTCAATCCAGAAACCACTATACCTTAACGATCTATTTGGAAATTAAATAAAAAAGGAAGTTTAACAGAAAAGTAAATTGAATAAAAATGGAAGTTGAATAAAAATAAAAATGAAAGTTGCAGAAAATTAAATATGGAAGTTCAATCTAGACACCACTATACCTTAACGATCTATTTTGGAAATTAAATAAAAAATGAAGTTTAATAGAAAAGTAAATTGCATAAAATGGAAGTTGAATAAAAATAATAATGAAAGTGGCATAAAATTAAAAATGGAAGTTCAATACAAAACCACTATACCTTAACGTTCTATTTGGAAATTAAATAAAAAAGGAAGTTGAGTAGAAAAGAAACTTGAATAAAAAAGGAAGTCAAATAAAAATAAAAATGGAAGTTGCAGAAAATTAAAAACGGAAGTTCATTAGAGAAACCACTATACCATAACAATCTATTTGGAAATTAAATAAAAAAAGATGTTTAATAGAAAAATAAATTGAATAAAAATGGAAGTGGAATAAAAATAAAAAGGAAAGTTGCATAAAATAAAAAGTGCAAGTTCAATCCAGAAACCACTATACCTTAACGATCTGTGTGCAAATTAAATGAAAAAGGAAGTTTAATAGAAAAGTAAATTGAATAAAAATGGAAGTTGAATAAAAATAAAAATGGAAGTTGCAGAAAAATAAAAATGGAAGTTCATTCCAGAAACCACTATACCTCAACGATCTATTTGGAAATTAAATGAAAAAGGAAGTTTAATAGAAAAGTAAATTGATTAAAAATGGAAGTAAAATAAAAATAAAAATGAAAGTTGCATAAAATTAAAAATGGAAGTTCAATCCAAAAACCACTATACCATAACGAACTATTTCGAAATTAAATAAAAAAGGAAGTTTAACAGAAAAGTAAATTGAATAAAAATGAAAGTTGAATAAAAATAAAAAAGAAGGTTGCATAAAATTAAATATGGAAGTTCAATCCAGAAACCACTATACCTTAACGATCTATTTGGAAATTAAATAAAAAAGGAAGTTTAATAGAAAAGTAAATTGCATAAAATGGAAGTTGAACAAAAATAAAAATGAAAGTTGCATAAAATTAATAATGGAAGTTCAATCCAAAAACCACTATACCTTAACGATCTATTTGGAAATTAAACAAAAAAGGAAGTTGAGTAGAAATGAAACTTGAATAAAAAAGGAAGTTAAATAAAAATAAAAATGGAAGTTGCAGAAAATTAAAAATGGAAGTTCATTCAAGAAACCACTATACATTAACAATTTATTTGGAAATTAAATAAAAAAAAGATGTTTAATAGAAAAGTAAATTGAATAAAAATGGAAGTAGAATAAAAATAAAAAGGAAAGTTGCATAAAATAAAAAGTGAAATTTCAATCCAGAAACCACTATACATTAACGATCTGTGTGCAAATTAAATAAAAAATGAAGTTTAATAGAAAAGTAAATTGAATAAAAATGGAAGTTGAATAAAAATAAAAATGGAAGTTGCAGAAAATTAAAAACGGAAGTTCATTCCAGAAACCACTATACCTTAACGATCTATTTGGAAATTAAATTAAAAAGGAAGTTTAATAGAAAAGTAAATTGATTAAAAATGGAAGTAAAATAAAAATAAAAATGAAAGTTGTATAAAATTAAAAATGGAAGTTCAATCCAGAAACCACTATACCTTAACGATCTACTTGGAAAATAAATAAAAAAGGAAGTTTAATAGGAAAGTAAATTGAATTAAAATGGAAGTAGAATAAAAATAAAAATGAAAGTTGCATAAAATTAAAAATGGAAGTTCAATCCAGAAACCACTATACCTTAACGATCTATTGGGAAATTAAATAAAAAAGGAAGTTTAATAGAAAAGAAAATTGAATAAAAATGGAAGTTCAATAAAAATAAAATTGAAAGTTGCATAAAATTAAATATGGAAGTTCAATCCTGAAACCACTATACCTTAACGATCTATTTGGAAATTAAATAAAAAAGGAAGTTTAATAGAAAAGTAAATTGAATAAAAATGGAAGTTGAATAAAAATAAAAATAAAAGTTGCATAAAATTAGAAATGGAAGTTCAACCCAAAAACCACTATACCTTAACGATCTATTTCGAAATTAAATAAAAAAGAAAGTTAAATAGGCAAGCAAATTGAACAAAAATGGAAGTTGAATAAAAGTAAAAATGAAAGTGGCATAAAATTAAAAATGGAAGTTCAATCCAAAAACCACTATACCTTAACGATCTATTTGGAAATTAAATAAAAAAGGAAGTCGAGTAGAAATGAAACTTGAATAAAAAAGGAAGTTAAATAAAAATAAAAATGCAAGGTGCAGAAAATTAAAAATGGAAGTTCATTCCAGAAACCACTATACCTTAACGATCTATTTGGAAATTAAATAAAAAAGGAAGTTTAATAGAAAAGTGAATTGAATAAAAATGGAAGTAGAATATAAATAAAAATGAAAGTTGCATAAAATTGAAAATGGAAGTTCAATCCAGAAACCACTATACCTTAGCGATCTATATGGAAATTAAATAAAAAAGGAAGTTTAATAGGAAAGTAAATTGAATTAAAATGGAAGTAGAATAAAAATAAAAATGAAAGTTGCATAAAATTGAAAATGGAAGTTCAATTCAGAAACCACTATACCTTAACAATCTATTTGGAAAATAAATAAAAAAAGAAGTTTAACAGAAAAGTAAATTGAATAAAAATGGAAGTTGAATAAAAATAAAAATGAAAGTTGCAGAAAATTAAATGTGGAAGTTCGATCCAGAAACCACTTTACCTTAACTATCTAATTGGAAATTAAATAAAAAAGGAAGTTTAATAGAAAAGTAAATTGAATGAAAATGGAAGTTGAATAAAAATAAAAATGAAAGTTGCATAAAATTAAAAATGGAAATTCAAACCAAAAACCACTATACCTTAACGATCTAATTGGAAATTAAATAAAAAGGGAAGTTGAGTAGAAAAGAATCTTGAATAAAAAAGGAAGTTAAATAAAAATAAAAATAGAAGTTGCAGAAAATTAAAAATGGAAGTACATTCCAAAAACCACATACCTTAACGATCTATTTGGAAATTAAATAAAAAATGAAGTTTAATAGAAAAGTAAATTGAATAAAAATGGAAGTGGAATATAAATAAAAACGAAAGTTGCATAAAATTAAAAATGGAAGTTCAATCCAGAAACCACTATACCTTAGCGATCTATTTGGAAATTAAATAACAAAAGAAGTATAATAGGAAAGTAAATTGAATTAAAATGGAAGTAGAATAAAAATAAAAATGAAAGTTGCTTAAATTAAAAATGGAAGTTCAATCCAGAAACCACTATACCTTAACGATCTATTTGGAAATTTAATAAAAAAGGAAGTTTAACCGAAAAGTAAATTGAATAAAAATGGAAGTTGAATAAAAATAAAAATGAAAGTTGCAGAAAATTAAATATGGAAGTTCAATCTAGACACCACTTACCTTAACGATCTATTTTGGAAATTAAATAAAAAATGAAGTTTAATAGAAAAGTAAATTGCATAAAATGGAAGTTGAATAAAAATAATAATGAAAGTGGCATAAAATTAAAAATGGATGTTCAATCCAAAACCACTATACCTTAACGTTCTATTTGGAAATTAAATAAAAAAGGAAGTTGAGTAGAAAAGAAACTTGAATAAAAAAGGAAGTTAAATAAAAATAAAAATGGAAGTTGCAGAAAATTAAAAATGGAAGTTCATTAGGGAAACCACTATACCATAACAATCTATTTGGAAATTAAATAAAAAAAGATGTTTAATAGAAAAATAAATTGAATAAAAATGGAAGTAGAATAAAAATAAAAAGGAAAGTTGCATAAAATAAAAAGTGCAAGTTCAATCCAGAAACCACTATACCTTAACGATCTGTGTGCAAATTAAATGAAAAAGGAAGTATAATAGAAATGTAAATTGAATAAAAATGGAAGTTGAATAAAAATAAAAATGGAAGTTGCAGAAAATTAAAAATGGAAGTTCATTCTAGAAACCACTATACCTCAACGATCTATTTGGAAATTAAATAAAAAAGGAAGTTTAATAGAAAAGTAAATTGATTAAAAATGGAAGTAAAATAAAAATAAAAATGAACGTTGCATAAAATTAAAAGTGGAAGTTCAATCCAGAAACCACTATACCATAACGACCTACTTGGAAATCAAATAAAAAAGGAAGTTTAATAGGAAAGTAAATTGAATTAAAATGGAAGTAGAATAAAAATAAAAATGAAAGTTGCATAAAATTAAAAATGGAAGTTCAATTCAGAAACCACTATACTTTAACAATCTATTTGGAAAATAAATAAAAAAAGAAGTTTAACAGAAAAGTAAATTGAATAAAAATGGAAGTTGAATAAAAATAAAAATGAAAGTTGCAGAAAATTAAATGTGGAAGTTCGATCCAGAAACCACTTTACCTTAACTATCTAATTGGAAATTAAATAAAAAAGGAAGTTTAATAGAAAAGTAAATTGAATGAAAATGGAAGTTGAATAAAAATAAAAATGAAAGTTGCATAAAATTAAAAATGGAAATTCAAACCAAAAACCACTATACCTTAACGATCTAATTGGAAATTAAATAAAAAGGGAAGTTGAGTAGAAAAGAATCTTGAATAAAAAAGGAAGTTAAATAAAAATAAAAATAGAACTTGCAGAAAATTAAAAATGGAAGTACATTCCAAAAACCACATACCTTAACGATCTATTTGGAAATTAAATAAAAAATGAAGTTTAATAGAAAAGTAAATTGAATAAAAATGGAAGTAGAATATAAATAAAAATGAAAGTTGCATAAAATTAAAAATGGAAGTTCAATCCAGAAACCACTATACCTTAGCGATCTATTTGGAAATTAAATAACAAAAGAAGTTTAATAGGAAAGTAAATTGAATTGAAATGGAAGTAGAATAAAAATAAAAATGAAAGTTGCTTAAATTAAAAATGGAAGTTCAATCCAGAAACCACTATACCTTAACGATCTATTTGGAAATTAAATAAAAAATGAAGTTTAACCGAAAAGTAAATTGAATAAAAATGGAAGTTGAATAAAAATAAAAATGAAAGTTGCAGAAAATTAAATATGGAAGTTCAATCTAGACACCACTTACCTTAACGATCTATTTTGGAAATTAAATAAAAAATGAAGTTTAATAGAAAAGTAAATTGCATAAAATGGAAGTTGAATAAAAATAATAATGAAAGTGGCATAAAATTAAAAATGGAAGTTCAATCCAAAACCACTATACCTTAACGTTCTATTTGGAAATTAAATAAAAAAGGAAGTTGAGTAGAAAAGAAACTTGAATAAAAAAGGAAGTTAAATAAAAATAAAAATGGAAGTTGCAGAAAATTAAAAATGGAAGTTCATTAGAGAAACCACTATACCATAACAATCTATTTGGAAATTAAATAAAAAAAGAAGTTTAATAGAAAAATAAATTGAATAAAAATGGAAGTAGAATAAAAATAAAAAGGAAAGTTGCATAAAATAAAAAGTGCAAGTTCAATCCAGAAACCACTATACCTTAACGATCTGTGTGCAAATTAAATGAAAAAGGAAGTTTAATAGAAATGTAAATTGAATAAAAATGGAAGTTGAATAAAAATAAAAATGGAAGTTGCAGAAAATTAAAAATGGAAGTTCATTCCAGAAACCACTATACCTCAACGATCTATTTGGAAATTAAATAAAAAAGGAAGTTTAATAAAAAAGTAAATTGATTAAAAATGGAAGTAAAATAAAAATAAAAATGAACGTTGCATAAAATTAAAAGTGGAAGTTCAATCCAGAAACCACTATACCATAACGACCTACTTGGAAATCAAATAAAAAAGGAAGTTTAATAGGAAAGTAAATTGAATTAAAATGGAAGTAGAATAAAAATAAAAATAAAAATGAAAGTTGCATAAAATTAAAAATGGAAGTTCAATCCAGATACCACTATACCTTAACGATCTATTTGGAAATTAAATAAAAAAGGAAGTTTAATAGAAAAGTAAATTGAATAAAAATAGAAGTTGAAAAAAAATAAACAGGAAAGTTGCAGAAAATTAAAAGCGGAAGTTCTATCCCGAAACCACTATACCTTAACGATCTATTCGGAAATCAAATAAAAAAGGAAGTTCAATAGAAAAGTAAATTGAATAAAAATGGAAGTTGAATAAAAATAAAAATGAAAGTTGCATAAAATTAAATATGGAAGTTCAATCCTGAAACCACTATACCTTAACGATCTATTTGGAAATTGAATAAAAATGGAAGTTGAATAATAATAAAAATGAAAGTTGCATAAAATTAAATATGGAAGTTCAATCCTGAAACCACTATACCTTAACGATCTATTTGGAAATTGAATGAAAATGGAAGTTGAATAATAATAAAAATGAAAGTTGCATAAAATTAAATATGGAAGTTCAATCCTGAAACCACTACACCTTAACGATCAATTTGGAAATTAAATAAAAGACGAAGTTTAATAGAAAAGTAAATTGAATAAAAATGGAAGTTGAATAAAAATAAAAAATTAAGTTGCAGAAAATTAAAAGCGGAAGTTCAATCCCGAAACCACTATACCTTAACGATCTATTTGAAAATCAAATAAAAAATGAAGTTTAATAGAAAAGTAAACTGAATAAAAATGGAAGTTGAATAAAAACAAAAATGAAAGTTGTATAAAATTAGAAATGGAAGTTCAATCCAAAAACCACAATACCTTAACGATCTATTTGGAAATTAAATAAAAAAGGAAGTTAAATAGGAAAGTAAATTGAACAAAAATGGAAGTTGAATAAAAATAAAAATGGATGTTGCAGAAAATTAAAAATGGAAGTTCATTCCAGAAACCACTATACCTTAACGATCTATTTGGAAATTAAATAAAAAAGGAAGTTTAATAGAAAAGTAAAATGAATAAAAATGGAAGTAGAATATAAATAAAAATGAAAGTTGCATAAAATTGAAAATGGAAGTTCAATCAAGAAACCACTATACTTTAGCGATCTATTTGGAAATTAAATAAAAAAGGAAGTTTAATAGAAAGTAAATTGAATTAAAATGCAAGTAGAATAAAAATAAAAATGAAAGTTGCATAAAATTAAAAATGGAAGTTCAATTCAGAAACCACTATACCTTAACAATCTATTTGGAAATTAAACAAAAAAGGAAGTTTAACAGAAAAGTAAATTGAATAAAAATGGAAGTTGAATAAAAATAAAAATGAAAGTTGCAGAAAATTAAATATGGAAGTTCAATCCAGAAACCACTTTACCTTAACGATCTCTTTGGAAATTAAATAAAAAAGGAAGTTTAATAGAAAAGTGAATTGAATAAAAATGGAAGTTGAATAAAAATAAAAATTAAAGTTGCATAAAATTAAAAATTGAAGTTCAATCCAAAAACCACTATACCTTAACGATCTATTTGGAAATTAAATAAAAAAGGAAGTTAAATAGGAAAGTAAATTGAACAAAAATGGAAGTTGAGTAGAAATAAAAATGAAAGTTGCATAAAATTAAAAATGGAAGTTCAATCCAAAAACCACTATACCTTAACGATCTATTTCGAAATTAAATAAAAAAGGAAGTCGAGTAGAAATGAAACTTGAATAAAAAAGGAAGTTAAATAAAAATAAAAATGGAAGGTGCAGAAAATTAAAAACGGAAGTTCATTCCAGAAACCACTATACCTTAACGATCTATTTGGAAATTAAATAAAAAAGGAAGTTTAATAGAAAAGTAAATTGAATAAAAATGGAAGTAGAATATAAATAAAAATTAAAGTTGCATAAAATTGAAAATGGAAGTTCAATCCAGAAACCACTATACCTTGGCGATCTATTTGGAAATTAAATAAAATAGGAAGTTTAATAGTAAAATAAATTGAATTGAAATGGAAGTAGAATAAAAATAAAAATGAAAGTTGCATAAAATTAAAAATGGAAGTTCAATTCAGAAACCACTATACCTTAACAATCTATTTGGAAATTAAATAAAAAAGGAAGTTTAACAGAAAAGTAAATTGAATAAAAATAAAAATGAAAGTTGCAAAAAATTAAATATGGAAGTTCAATCCAGAAAACACTTTACCTTAACGATCTATTTGGAAATTAAATAAAAAAGGAAGTTTAATAGAAAAGTGAATTGAATAAAAATGGAAGTTGAATAAAAATAAAAATTAAAGTTGCATAAAATTAAAAATGGAAGTCCAATCCAAAAACCACTATACCTTAACGATCTATTTGGAAATTAAATAAAAAAGGAAGTTAAATAGGAAAGTAAATTGAACAAAAATGGAAGTTGAGGAAAAATAAAAATGAAAGTTGCATAAAATTAAAAATGGAAGTTCAATCCAAAAACCACAATACCCTAACGATCTGTTTGGAAATTAAATAAAAAAGGAAGTTGAGTAGAAAGGAAACTTGAATAAAAATGGAAGTTGCAGAAAATTAAAAATGGAAGTTCATTCCAGAAACCACTACACCTTAACGATCTACTTGGAAATTAAATAAAAAAGGAAGTTTAATAGGAAAGTAAATTGAATTAAAATGGAAGTAGAATAAAAATAAAAATGAAAGTTGCATAAAATTAAAAATGAAAGTACAATTCAGAAACCACTATACCTTAACAATCTATTTGGAAATTAAATAAAAAAGGAAGTTTAACAGAAAAGTAAATTGAATAAAAATGGAAGTTGAATAAAAATAAAAATGAAAGTCGCAGAAAATTAAATATGGAAGTTCGATCCAGAAACCACTTTACCTTAACGATCTATTTGGAAATTAAATAAAAAAGGAAGTTTAATAGAAAAGTAAATTGAATTAAAATGGAAGTTGAATAAAAATAAAAATGAAAGTTGCATAAAATAAAAAATGGAAGTTCAACCCAAAAACCACTATACCTTAACGATCTAATTGGAAATTAAATAAAAAAGGAAGTTGAGTAGAAAAGAATCTTGAATTAAAAAGGAAGTTAAATAAAAATAAAAATGGAAGTTGCAGAAAATTAAAAATGGAAGTTCATTCCAGAAACCACTATACCTTACCGATCTATTTGGAAATTAAATAAAAAAGAAAGTTTAATAGAAAATTAAATTGATTAAAAATGGAAGTAAAATAAAAATAAAAATGAAAGTTGCATAAAATTATCAATGGAAGTTCAATCCAGAAACCACTATACGTTAACGATCTACTTGGAAATTAAATAAAAAAGGAAGTTTAATAGGAAAGTAAATTGAATTAAAATGGAAGTAGAATAAAAATAAAAATGAAAGTTGCATAAAATTAAAAATAGAAGTTCAATCCAGAAACCACTATACCTTAACAATCTATTTGGAAATTAAATAAAAAAGGAAGTTTAATAGAAAAGTAAATTGAATAAAAATGGAAGTGGAATAAAAATAAAAATGAAAGTTGCATAAAATTAAATATGGAAGTTCAATCCAGAAACCACTATACATTAACAATCTATTTGGAAATTGAATAAAAAAGGAAGTTTAATAGAAAAGTAAATTGCATAAAATGGAAGTTGAATAAAAATAAAAATTAAAGTTGCATAAAATTAAATATGGAAGTTCAATCCAGAAACCACTATACCTTAACAATCTATTTGGAAATTGAATAAAAAAGGAAGTTTAATAGAAAAGTAAATTGCATAAAATGGAAGTTGAATAAAAATAAAAATGAAAGTTACATAAAATTAAAAATGGAAGTTCAATCCAAAAACCACTATACCTTAACGATCTATTTGGAATTTAAATAAAAAAGGAAGTTCAGTAGAAAAGAAACTTGAATAAAAAAGGAAGTTAAGTTAAAATAAAAATGGAAGTTGCAGAAAATTAAAAATGGAAGTTCATTCAAGAAACCACTATACCTTAACAATCCATTTGGAAATTAAATAAAAAAAGATGTTTAATAGAAAAGTAAATTGAATAAAAATAAAAAGGAAAGTTGCATAAAATAAAAAGTGGAAGTTCAATCCAGAAACCACTATACCTTAACGATCTACGTGCAAATTAAATGAAAAAGAAAGCTTAATAGAAAAGTAAATTGAATAAAAATGGAAGTTGAATACAAATAAAAATGGAAGTTGCAGAAAATTAAAAATGGAAGTTCATTCCAGAAACCACTATACCTTAATGATCTATTTGGAAATTAAATAAAAAAGGAAGTATGATAAAAAATAAATTGATTAAAAATGGAAGTAAAATAAAAATAAAAATGAATGTTGCTTAAAATTAAAAATGGAAGTTCAATCCAGAAACCACTATACCTTAACGATCTACTTGGAAATTAAATAAAAAAGGAAGTTTAATAGAAAAGTAAATTGAATAAAAATGGAAGTAGAATATAAATAAAAATGAAAGTTGCATAAAATTAAAAATGGAAGTTCAATCCAGAAACCACTATACCATAGCGATTTATTTCGAAATTAAATAAAAAGGAAGTTTAATAGGAAAGTAAATTGAATTAAAATGGAAGTAGAATAAAAATAAAAACGAAAGTTGCATAAAATTAAAAATGGAAGTTCAATCCAAAAACCACTATACCTTAACGATCTATTTCGAAATTAAATAAAAAAGGAAGTCGAGTAGAAATGAAACTTGAATAAAAAAGGAAGTTAAATAAAAATAAAAATGGAAGGTGCAGAAAATTAAAAACAGAAGTTCATTCCAGAAACCACCATACCTTAACGATCTATTTGGAAATTAAATAAAAAAGGAAGTTTAATAGAAAAGTAAATTGAATAAAAATGGAAGTAGAATATAAATAAAAATTAAAGTTGCATAAAATTGAAAATGGAAGTTCAATCCAGAAACCACTATACCTTGGCGATCTATTTGGAAATTAAATAAAATAGGAAGTTTAATAGTAAAGTAAATTGAATTAAAATGGAAGTAGAATAAAAATAAAAATGAAAGTTGCATAAAATTAAAAATGGAAGTTCAATTCAGAAACCACTATACCTTAACAATCTATTTGGAAATTAAATAAAAAAGGAAGTTTAACAGAAAAGTAAATTGAATAAAAATAAAAATGAAAGTTGCAAAAAATTAAATATGGAAGTTCAATCCAGAAACCACTTTACCTTAACGATCTATTTGGAAATTAAATAAAAAAGGAAGTTTAATAGAAAAGTGAATTGAATAAAAATGGAAGTTGAATAAAAATAAAAATTAAAGTTGCAAAAAATTAAAAATGGAAGTCCAATCCAAAAACCACTATACCTTAACGATCTATTTGGAAGTTAAATAAAAAAGGAAGTTAAATAGGAAAGTAAATTGAACAAAAATGGAAGTTGAGGAAAAATAAAAATGAAAGTTGCATAAAATTAAAAATGGAAGTTCAATCAAAAAACCACAATACCCTAACGATCTGTTTGGAAATTAAATAAAAAAGGAAGTTGAGTAGAAATGAAACTTGAATAAAAATGGAAGTTCATTCCAGAAACCACTACACCTTAACGATCTATTTGGAAATTAAATAAAAAAGGAAGTTTAATAGGAAAGTAAATTGAATTAAAATGGAAGTAGAATAAAAATAAAAATGAAAGTTGCATAAAATTAAAAATGAAATTACAATTCAGAAACCACTATACCTTAACAATCTATTTGGAAATTAAATAAAAAAGGAAGTTTAACAGAAAAGTAAATTGAATAAAAATGGAAGTTGAATAAAAATAAAAATGAAAGTCGCAGAAAATTAAATATGGAAGTTCGATCCAGAAACCACTTTACCTTAACGATCTATTTGGAAATTAAATAAAAAAGGAAGTTTAATAGAAAAGTAAATTGAATTAAAATGGAAGTTGAATAAAAATAAAAATGAAAGTTGCATAAAATAAAAAATGGAATTTCAACCCAAAAACCACTATACCTTAACGATCTAATTGGAAATTAAATAAAAAAGGAAGTTGAGTAGAAAAGAATCTTGAATTAAAAAGGAAGTTAAATAAAAATAAAAATGGAAGTTGCAGAAAATTAAAAATGGAAGTTCATTCCAGAAACCACTATACCTTACCGATCTATTTGGAAATTAAATAAAAAAGAAAGTTTAATAGAAAGTTAAATTGATTAAAAATGGAAGTAAAATAAAAATAAAAATGAAAGTTGCATAAAATTATCAATGGAAGTTCAATCCAGAAACCACTATACGTTAACGATCTACTTGGAAATTAAATAAAAAAGGAAGTTTAATAGGAAAGTAAATTGAATTAAAATGGAAGTAGAATAAAAATAAAAATGAAAGTTGCATAAAATTAAAAATAGAAGTTCAATCCAAAAACCACAATACCTTAACAATCTATTTGGAAATTAAATAAAAAAGGAAGTTTAATAGAAAAGTAAATTGAATAAAAATGGAAGTGGAATAAAAATAAAAATGAAAGTTGCATAAAATTAAATATGGAAGTTCAATCCAGAAACCAATATACCTTAACAATCTATTTGGAAATTGAATAAAAAAGGAAGTTTAATAGAAAAGTAAATTGCATAAAATGGAAGTTGAATAAAAATAAAAATGAAAGTTGCATAAAATTAAATATGGAAGTTCAATCCAGAAACCACTATACCTTAACAATCTATTTGGAAATTGAATAAAAAAGGAAGTTTAATAGAAAAGTAAATTGCATAAAATGGAAGTTGAATAAAAATAAAAATGAAAGTTACATAAAATTAAAAATGGAAGTTCAATCCAAAAACCACTATACCATAACGATCTATTTGGAATTTAAATAAAAAAGGAAGTTCAGTAGAAAAGAAACTTGAATAAAAAAGGAAGTTAAGTAAAAATAAAAATGGAAGTTGCAGAAAATTAAAAATGGAAGTTCATTCAAGAAACCACTATACCTTAACAATCTATTTGGAAATTAAATAAAAAAAGATGTTTAATAGAAAAGTAAATTGAATAAAAATAAAAAGGAAAGTTGCATAAAATAAAAAGTGGAAGTTCAATCCAGAAACCACTATACCTTAACGATCTGTGTGCAAATTAAATGAAAAAGAAAGTTTAATAGAAAAGTAAATTGAATAAAAATGGAAGTTGAATACAAATAAAAATGGAAGTTGCAGAAAATTAAAAATGGAAGTTCATTCCAGAAACCACTATACCTTAACGATCTATTTGGAAATTAAATAAAAAAGGAAGTATGATAAAAAATAAATTGATTAAAAATGGAAGTAAAATAAAAATAAAAATGAAAGTTGCTTAAAATTAAAAATGGAAGTTCAATCCAGAAACCACTATACCTTAACGATCTACTTGGAAATTAAATAAAAAAGGAAGTTTAATAGAAAAGTAAATTGAATAAAAATGGAAGTAGAATATAAATAAAAATGAAAGTTGCATAAAATTAAAAATGGAAGTTCAATCCAGAAACCACTATACCATAGCGATTTATTTCGAAATTAAATAAAAAGGAAGTTTAATAGGAAAGTAAATTGAATTAAAATGGAATAGAATAAAAATAAAAACGAAAGTTGCATAAAATTAAAATTGGAAGTTCAATCCAGAAGCCACTATACCTTAACGATGTATTTAGAAATTAAATAAAAAAGGAAGTTTAATAGAAAATTAAATTGACTAAAAATGGAAGTTGAATAAAAATAAAAATGAAAGTTGCAGAAAATGAAATATGGAAGTTCAATCCAGAAACCACTATACCTTAACGATCTATTTGGAAATTAAATAAAAAAGGAAGTTTAATAGAATAGTAAATTGAATAAAAATGGAAGTTGAATAAAAATAAAAATGAAAGTTGCATAAAATTAAAAACGGAAGTTCGATCCAAAAACCAGTATACCTTAACGATCTATTTGGAAATTAAATAGAAAAGGAAGTTGAGTAGAAAAGAAACTTGAATGAAAAAGAAAGTTAAATAAAAATAAAAATGGAAGTTGCAGAAAATTAGAAATGGAAGTTCATTCAAGAAATCACTATACCTTAACAATCTATTAGGAAATTAAATAAAAAATGATGTTTAATAGAAAAGTAAATTGAATAAAAATGGAAGTAGAATAAAAATAAAAAGGAAAGTTGCATAAAATAAAAAGTGGAAGTTCAATCCAGAAACCACTATACCTTAACGATCTATTTGGAAATTAAATAAAAAATGAAGTTTAATAGAAAAGTAAATTGAATAAAAATGGAAGTTAAAGAAAAATAAAAATGAAAGTTGCATAAAATTAAAAATGGAAGTTCAATGCAATAACCACTATACCTTAACGATCTACTCGGAAATTAAACAAATAATGAAGTTTAATAGAAAAGTAAATCGAATAAAAATGGAAGTTAAATAAAAAAAAAAAATTGAAGGTTGCATAAAATTAAAATTCGAAGTTCAATCCAGAAACCACTATACCATAACGATGTATTTGGAAATTAAATAAAAAAGGAAGTTTAATAGAAAAGAAAATTGAATAAAAATGGAAGTTGAATAAAAATATAAATGAAAGTTGCAGAAAATGAAATATGGAAGTTCAATCCAGAAACCACTATACCTTAACGATCTATTTGGAAATTAAATAAAAAAGGAATTTTAATAGAATAGTAAATTGAATAAAAATGGAAGTTGAATAAAAATAAAAATGAAAGTTGCATAAAATTAAAAACGGAAGTTCAATCCAAAAACCAATATACGTTAATGATCTATTTGGAAATTAAATAAAAAAGGAAGTTGAGTAGAAAAGAAACTTGAATGAAAAAGGAAGTTAAATAAAAATAAAAATGGAAGTTCAGTCAAGAAATCACTATACCTTAACAATCTATTTGGAAATTAAATAAAACACGATGTTTAATAGAAAAGTAAATTGAATAAAAATGGAAGTAGAATAAAAATAAAAAGGAAAGTTGCATAAAATAAAAAGTGGAAGTTCAATCCAGAAGACCTTAACGATCTATTTGGAAATTAAATAAAAAAGGAAGTTTAATAGAAAAGTAAATTGAATAGAAATGGTAGTTGAATAAAAATAAAAGTGAAAGTTGCATAAAATTAAAAATGGAAGTTCAATCCAAAAACCACTATACCTCAACGATCTATTTTGAAATTTAATAAAAAAAAGAAGTTGAGTAGAAAAGAAACTTGAATAAAAAAGGAATTTAAATAAAAACAAAAATAGAAGCTGCAGAAAATTAAAAAGGAAGTTCATTCCAGAAACCACTGTACCTAAACGATCTATTTGGAAATTAAATAAAAAAGGAAGTTTAATAGAAAAGTAAATTGAATAAAAATGGAAGTAGAATATAAATAAAAATGAAAGTTACATAAAATTAAAAATGAAGTTCAATCCAGAAACCACTATACCTTAGCGATCTATTTGGAAATTAAATAAAAAAGGAAATTTAATAGGAAAGTAAATTTAATTAAAATGGAAGTAGAATAAAAATTAAAGTGAAAGTTGCATAAAATTAAAAATGGAAGTTCAATCCAGAAACCACTATACCTTAACGATCTATTTGGAAATTAACTAAAAAAGGAAGTTTAATTGAAAAGTAAATTGAATAAAAATGAAAATTGCATAAAATTAAATATGGAAGTTCAATCCAAAAACCAGTTACCTTAACGATTTATTTGGAAATTAAATAAAAAAGGAAGTTTAATAGAAAAGTAAATTGAATAAAAATAGAAGTTGAATAAAAATAAAAATAAAAATGAAAGTTGCAAAAAATTAAAAATGGAAATTCAATCCAAAAACCACTATACCTTAACGATCTATTTGGAAATTAAATAAAAAAGGAAGTTGAGTAGAAAAGATACTTGAATATAAAAGGAAGTTAAATAAAAATAAAAATGGAAGTTGCAGAAAATTAAAAATGGAAGTTCATGCCAGAAACCACTATACCTTAACGATCTATTTGGAAATTAAATAAAAAAGGAAGTTTAATAGAAAAGTAAATTGATTTAAAATGGAAGAAGAAAAAAAATAAAAATGAAAGTTGCATAAAATTAAAAATGGAAGTTCAATCCAGAAACCACTATACCTTAGCGATCTATTTGGAAATTAAATAAAAAAGGAAGTTTAATAGAAAAGTAAATTGAATAAATATGGAAGTTGAATAAAAATAAAATTGAAAGTTGCAGAAAATTAAATATGGAAGTTAAATCCAGAAACCACTATACCTTAACGATCTATTTGGAAATTAAATAAAAAAGGAAGTTGAGTAGAAAAGAAACTTGAATATAAAAGGAAGTTAAATAAAAATAATAAGGAAAGTTGCATAAAATAAAAAGTGGAAGTTCAATCCAGAAACCACTTTAACTTAACGATCTATTTGGAAATTAAATAAAAAAGGAAGTTTAAGAAAAATAAAAATGAAAGTCGCATAAAATTAAAAATGGATGTTCAATCCAATAACCACTATACCTTAACGATCTACTCGGAAATTATACAAATAATGAAGTTTAATAGAAAAGTAAATCGAATAAAAATGGAAGTCAAATAAAAAAAAATTGAAGGTTGCATAAAATTAAAATTGGAAGTTCAATCCAGAAACCACTATACCTTAACGATGTATTTGGAAATTAAATAAAAAAGGAAGTTTAATAGAAAAGTAAATTGAATAAAAATGGAAGTTAAATAAAAATAAAAATGAAAGTTGCAGAAAATGAAATATGGAAGATCAATCCAGAAACCACTATACCTTAACGATCTATTTGGAAATTAAATAAAAAAGGTAGTTTAATAGAATAGTAAATTGAACAAAAATAGAAGTTGAATAAAAATAAAAATGAAAGTTGCATAAAATTAAAAACGGAAGTTCAATCCAAAAACCAATATACCTTAACGATCTATTTGGAAATTAAATAAAAAAGGAAGTTTAATAGAATAGTAAATTGAATAAAAATGGAAGTTGAATAAAAATAAAAATGAAAGTTGCATAAAATTAAAAACGGAAGTTCAATCCAAAAACCAGTATACCTTAACGATCTATTTGGAAATTAAATAAAAAAGGAAGTTGAGTAGAAAAGAAACCCGAATAGAAAAGGAAGTTAAATAAAAATAAAATTGGAAGTTACAGAAAATTGAAAATGGAAGTTCATTCAAGAAACCACTATACCTTAAAGATCTATTTAGAATTTAAATAAAAAAGGTAGTTTAATTGAAACGTAAGTTGAACAAAAATGGAAGTAGAATAAAAATAAAAATGAATGTTGCATTGAATTAAAAGTATAAGTTCAATCCAGAAACCAATATACCATAACGATCTATTTCGAAATTAAATAAAAAAGGAAGTTTAATAGAAAAGTAAATTGAATAAAAATGGAAGTAGAATAAAAATAAAAAGGAAAGTTGCAAAAAATTAAAAGTGGAAGTTCAATCCAGTAACCACTATACCTTAACGATCTATTTGGAAATTAAATGAAAAAGGAAGTTTAATAGAAAAGTAAATTGAATAAAAATGGATGTTAAGGAAAAATAAAAATGATAGTTGTATAAAATTAAAAATGGAAGTTCAATCCAAAAACCACTATACCTTAACGATCTACTCGGAAATTAAACAAATAATGAAGTTTAATAGAAAAGTAAATCGAATAAAAATGGAAGTTAAATAAAAATAAAAATGAAAGTTGCATAAAATTAAAATTGGAAGTTCAATCTAGAAACCACTATACCTTAACGATGTATTTTGAAATTAAATAAAAAAGGATGTTTAATAGAAAATTAAATTGAATAAAAATGGATGTTGAATAAAAATAAAAATGAAAGTTGCAGAAAATTAAATAAGGAAATTCAATCCAGAAACCACTATACATAACGGTCTATTTGGAAATTAAATAAAAAAGGAAGTTTTACAGAATAGTAAAATGAATAAAAATGGAAGTTGAATAAAAATAAATTGAATGTTGAATAAAATTAAAAATGGAAATTCAATCCAAAAACCACTATACCTTAACGATCTATTTGGAAATTAAATAAAAAAAAAGAAGTTGAGTAGAACAGAAACTTGAATAAAAAATGAAGTTAAATAAAAATAAAAATAGAAGTTGCAGAAAATTAAAAGTAGAAGTTCGTTCCAGAAACCACTATACCTTAACGATCTATTTGGAAATTAAATAAAAAAGGAAGTTTTATAGAAAAGTAAATTTAAAAAAAATGGAAGTAGAATATAAATAAAAATGAAAGTTGCATAAAATTAAAAATGGAAGTTCAATCCAGAAACCATTATACCTAAGCGATCTATTTGGAAATTAAATAAAAAAGGAAGTTTAATAGGAAAGTAAATTGAATTAAAATGGAAGTCGAATAAAAATAAAAATGAAAGTTGCATAAAATAAAAAATGGCAGTTCAATTCAAAAACCACTATACCTTAACGATCTATTTGGAAATTAAATAAAAAAGGAAGTTGAGTAGAAAAGAAACTTGAATAAAAAAGGAAGTTAAATAAAAATAAAAATGGAAGTTGCAGAAAATTAAAAATAGAAATTCATTCCAGAAACCACAATACCTTAACGATCTTTAGGAAATTAAATAAAAAAGAAAGTTTAATAGAAAAGTAAATTGAATAAAAATGGAAGTTGAATAAAAATAAAAGCAAAAGTTGCATAAAATTAAAAATGGAAGTTCAATCCAAAAACCACTATACTTAAACGATCTATTTGGAAATTAAATAAAAAAGGAAGTTGAGTAGAAAAGAAACTTGAATAAAAAAGGAAGTTAAATAAAAATAAAAATGGAAGTTGCAGAAAATTAAAAATGGAAGTTCATTCCAGAAATCACTATACCTTAACGATCTATTTGGAAATTAAATAAAAAAGGAAGTTTAAAAGAAAAGTAAATTGAATAAAAATGGAAGTAGAATATAAATGAAAGTTGCATAAAATTAAAAATGGAAGTTCAATCCTGAAACCACTATACCTTAGTGATATATTTGGAAATTAAATAACAAAAGGAAGTTTAGTAGGAAAGTTAATTGAATTAAAATGGAAGTAGAATAAAAATAAAAATAAAGTTGCATAAAACTGAAATTGGAAGTACAATCCAGAAACCACTATACCTTGACGATCTATTTGGAAATTAAGTAAAAAAGGAAGTTTAATAGAAAAGTAAATGAAATAAATATGGAAGTTGAATAAAAATAAAAATGAAAGTTGCAGAAAATTAAATATGGAAGTTAAATCCAGAAACCGCTTTACCTTAACGATCTATTTGGAAATTAAATAAAAAAGGAAGTTTTATAGAAAAGTAAATTGATTAAAAATGGAAGTTGAATAAAAATAAAAATGAAAGTCACATAAAATTAAAAATGGAAGTTCAATCCAAAAACCACTATACCTTAACGACCTATTTGGAAATTAAATAAAAAGGGAAGTTTAATAGAAAAATAAATTGAATAAAAATGGTAGTTGAATAAAAATGCAAATGAAAGTTGCATAAAATTAAAAATGAAAGTTCAATCCAAAAACCACTATACCTTAACGATCTATTTCGAAATTAAATAAAAAATGAAGTTTAATAGAAAAGTAAATTGACTTAAAATGGAAGAAGAAAAAAACTAAAAATGAAAGTTGCATAAAAATAAAAATTGAAGTTCAATCCAGAAACCACTATACCTTAACGATCTACTTGGAAATTAAATAAAAAAGGAAGTTTAATAGGAAAGTAAATTGAATTAAAATGGAAGAAGAATAAAAATAAAAACGAAAGTTGCATAAAATTAAAAGTGGAAGTTCAATCCAGAAACCACTATACCTCAACGATCTATTTGGAAAGTAAATAAAAAAGGAAGTTTAATAGAAAAGTAAATTGAATAAAAATGGAAGTATAATAAAAATAAAAATTAAAGTTGCAGAAAATTAAATATGGAAGTTCAATCCAGAAACCACTATACCTTAACGATATATTTGGAAGTTAAATAAAACAGGAAGTTTAATAGAAAAGTAAATTGAATAAAAATTGAAGTTGAATAAAAATAAAAATGAAAGTTGCATAAAATTAAAAACGGAAGTTCAATCCAAAACCCACTATACCTTAACGATCTATTTGGAAATTAAATAAAAAAGGAAGTTGAGTAGAAAAGAAACTTGAATGAAAACGGAAGTTAAATAAAAATAAAAATGGAGGTTGCAGAAAATTAAAAATGGAAGTTCATTCAAGAAACCACTATACCTTAACAATCGATTTGGAAATTAAATAAAAAACGATGTTTAATAGAAAAGTAAATTGAATAAAAATGGAAGTAGAATAAAAATAAAAAGGAAAGTTGCATAAAATAAAAAGTGGAAGTTCAATCCCAAAACAACTATACCTTAACGATCTGTGTGAAAAGTAAATAAAAAAGGAAGTTTAATAGAAAAGTAAATTGAATAAAAATGAAAGTTGAATAAAAATAAAAATGAAAGTTGCAGAAAATTAAATATGGAAGTTCAATCCAGAAACCACTATACCTTAACGATGTATTTGGAAATTAAATAAAATAGGAAGTTTAATAGAATAGTAAATTGAATAAAAATGGAAGTTGAATAAAAATAAATTTGAAGTTGCATAAAATTAAAAACGGAAGTTCAATCCAAAAACCACTATACCTTAACGATCTATTTGAAATTAAATAAAAGAAGAAAGTTGAGTAGAAAAGAAACTTGAATAAAAAAGGGAGTTAATAAAAATAAAAATGGAAGTTGCAGAAAATTGAAAATGGAAGTTCATTCAAAAAACCACTATACCTTAACGATCTATTTGGAAATTAAATAAAAAAGGAAGTTTTATAGAAAAGTAAATTGGAAAAAAAATGGAAGTAGAATATAAATAAAAATGAAAGTTGCATAAAATTAAAAAAGGAAGTTCAATCCAGAAACCACTATACCTTACCGATCTATTTGGAAATTAAACAAAAAAAGAAGTTTAATAGGAAAGTAATTGAATTAAAATGGATGTCGAATAAAAATAAAAATGAAAGTTGCATAAAAATAAAAATGGCAGTTCAATTCAAAAACCACTATACCTTAACGATCTATTTGAAAATTAAATAAAAAAGGAAGTTGAGTAGAAAAGAAACTTGAATAAAAAAGGAAGTTAAATAAAAATAAAAATGGAAGTTGCAGAAAATTAAAAATGGAAATTCATTCCAGAAACCACTATACCTTAACGATCTATTAGGAAATTAAATAAAAAAGGAAGTTTAATAGAAAAGTAAATTGAATAAAAATGGAAGTTGAATAAAAATAAAAGTGAAAGTTGCATAAAATTGAAAATGGAAGTTCAATCCAAAAACCACTATACCTTAACGATCTATTTGGAAATTAAATAAAAAAGGAAGTTGAGTAGAAAAGAAACTTGAATAAAAATGGAAGTTAAATAAAAATAAAAATGGAAGTTGCAGAAAATTAAAAATGGAAGTTCATTCTAGAAACCACTATACCTTAACGATCTATTCGGAAATTAAATAAAAAAGGAAGTTTACTAGAAAAGTAAATTGAATAAAAATGGAAGTAGAATATAAATGAAAATGAAAGTTGCATAAAATTAAAAATGAAAGTTCAATCTAGAAACCACTATACCTTAGTGATATATTTGGAAATTAAATAAAAAAAGGAAGTGTAATTGGAAAGTTAATTGAATTAAAGTGGAAGTAGAATAAAAATAAAAATAAAAGTTGCATAAAACTAAAATTGAAAGTACAATCCAGAAACCACTATACCTTAACGATCTATTTGGAAATTAAGTAAAAAAGGAAGTTTAATAGAAAAGTAAAAGAAATAAATATGGAAGTTGAATAAAAATAAAAATGAAAGTTGCAGAAAATTAAACATGGAAGTTCAATCCAGAAACCACTTTACCTTAACGATCTATTTGGAAACTAAATAAAAAAGGAAGTTTAATAGAAAAGTAAATTGAATAAAAATGGAAGTTGAATAAAAATAAAAATAAAAATGAAAGTTGCATAAAATTAAAAATGGAAGTTCAATCCAAAAACCACTTTACCGTAACGATCTATTTGGAAACTAAATAAAAAAGGAAGTTTAATAGAAAAGTAAAGTGAATAAAAATGGAAGTTGAATAAAAATAAAAATGAAAGTTGCATAAAATTAAAAATGGCAGTTCAATCCAAAAACCACTATACCTTAACGATCTATTTGGAAATTAAATAAAAGAAGAAAGTTCAGTAGAAAAGAAACTTGAATAAAAAAGAAAGTTAAATAAAAATAAAAATGGAAGTTGCAGAAAATTGAAAATGGAAGTTCATTCAAAAAACCACTATACCTTAACGATCTATTTGGAAATTAAATAAAAAAGGAAGTTTTATAGAAAAGTAAATTGAAAAAAAATGGAAGTAGAATATAAATAAAAATGAAAGTTGCATAAAATTAAAAAAGGAAGTTCAATCCAGAAACCACTATACCTTACCGATCTATTTGGAAATTAAATAAAAAAAGAAGTTTAATAGGAAAGTAAACTGAATTAAAATGGAAGTCGAATAAAAATAAAAATGAAAGTTGCATAAAAATAAAAATGGCAGTTCAATTCAAAAACCACTATACCTTAACGACCTATTTGTAAATTAAATAAAAAAGGAAGTTGAGTAGAAAAGAAACTTGAATAAAAAAGGAAGTTAAATAAAAATAAAAATGGAAGTTGCAGAAAATTAAAAATGGAAATTCATTCCAGAAACCACTATACCTTAACGATCTATTAGGAAATTAAATAAAAAAGGAAGTTTAATAGAAAAGTAAATTGAATAAAAATGGAAGTTGAATAAAAATAAAAGTGAAAGTTGCATAAAATTAAAAATGGAAGTTCAATCCAAAAACCACTATACCTTAACGATCTATTTGGAAATTAAATAAAAAAGGAAGTTGAGTAGAAAAGAAACTTGAATAAAAATGGAAGTTAAATAAAAATAAAAATGGAAGTTCATTCTAGAAACCACTATACCTTAACGATCTATTCGGAAATTAAATAAAAAGGGAAGTTTACTAGAAAAGTAAATTGAATAAAAATGGAAGTAGAATATAAATAAAAATGAAAGTTGCATAAAATTAAAAATGAAAGTTCAATCCAGAAACCACTATACCTTAGTGATATATTTGGAAATTAAATAAAAAAAAGGAAGTTTAACTGGAAAGTTAATTGAATTAAAATGGAAGTAGAATAAAAATAAAAATAAAAGTTGCATAAAACTAAAATTGGAAGTACAATCCAGAAACAACTATACCTTAACGATCTATTTGGAAATTAAGTAAAAAAGGAAGTTTAATAGAAAAGTAAATGAAATAAATATGGAAGTAGAATATAAATAAAAATGAAAGTTGCATAAAATTAAAAAAGGAAGTTCAATCCAGAAACCACTATACCTTACCGATCTATTTGGAAATTAAATAAAAAAAGAAGTTTAATAGGAAAGTAAACTGAATTAAAATGGAAGTCGAATAAAAATAAAAATGAAAGTTGCATAAAAATAAAAATGGCAGTTCAATTCAAAAACCACTATACCTTAACGACCTATTTGTAAATTAAATAAAAAAGGAAGTTGAGTAGAAAAGAAACTTGAATAAAAAAGGAAGTTAAATAAAAATAAAAATGGAAGTTGCAGAAAATTAAAAATGGAAATTCATTCCAGAAACCACTATACCTTAACGATCTATTAGGAAATTAAATAAAAAAGGAAGTTTAATAGAAAAGTAAATTGAATAAAAATGGAAGTTGAATAAAAATAAAAGTGAAAGTTGCATAAAATTAAAAATGGAAGTTCAATCCAAAAACCACTATACCTTAACGATCTATTTGGAAATTAAATAAAAAAGGAAGTTGAGTAGAAAAGAAACTTGAATAAAAATGGAAGTTAAATAAAAATAAAAATGGAAGTTCATTCTAGAAACCACTATACCTTAACGATCTATTCGGAAATTAAATAAAAAGGGAAGTTTACTAGAAAAGTAAATTGAATAAAAATGGAAGTAGAATATAAATAAAAATGAAAGTTGCATAAAATTAAAAATGAAAGTTCAATCCAGAAACCACTATACCTTAGTGATATATTTGGAAATTAAATAAAAAAAAGGAAGTTTAACTGGAAAGTTAATTGAATTAAAATGGAAGTAGAATAAAAATAAAAATAAAAGTTGCATAAAACTAAAATTGGAAGTACAATCCAGAAACAACTATACCTTAACGATCTATTTGGAAATTAAGTAAAAAAGGAAGTTTAATAGAAAAGTAAATGAAATAAATATGGAAGTTGAATAAAAATAAAAATGAAAGTTGCAGAAAATTAAATATGGAAGTTCAATCCAGAAACCACTTTACCTTAACGATCTATTTGGAAACTAAATAAAAAAGGAAGTTTAATAGAAAAGTAAATTGAATAAAAATGGAAGTTGAATAAAAATAAAAATGAAAGTTGCATAAAATTAAAAATGGAAGTTCAATCCAAAAACCACTTTACCTTAACGATCTATTTGGAAACTAAATAAAAAAGGAAGTGTAATAGAAAATTAAAGTGAATAAAAATGGAAGTTGAATAAAAATAGAAATGAAAGTTGCATAAAATTAAAAATGGAAGTTCAATCCAAAAACCACTATACCTTAACGATCTATTTGGAAATTAAATAAAAAAGGAAGTTAAATAGGAAAGTAAATTGAACAAAAATGGAAGTTGAGTAAAAATAAAAATGAAAGTTGCATAAAATTAAAAATGGAAGTTGAATCCAAAAACCACTATACCTTAACGATCTATTTGGAAATTAAATAAAAAAAGGAAGTTGAGTAGAAATAAAGCTTGAATAAAAAAGGAAGTTAAATAAAAATAAAAATGAAAGTTGTAGAAAATTAAAAATGGAAGTTCATTCCAGAAACCACTATACCTTAACGATCTATTTGGAAATTAAATAAAAAAGGAAGTTTAATAGAAAAGTAAATTGAATAAAAATGGAAGTAGAATATAAATAAAAATGAAAGTTGCATAAAATTGAAAACGGAAGTTCAATCCAGAAACCACTGTACCTTAGCGATCTATTTGGAAATTAAATAAAAAAGGAAGTTTAATAGGAAAGTAAATTGAATTAAAATGGAAGTAGAATAAAAATAAAAATGAAACTTGCATAAAATTAAAAATGGAAGTTCAATTCAGAAACCACTATACCTTAACAATCTATTTGGAAATTAAATAAAAAAGGAAGTTTAACAGAAAAGTAAATTGAATAAAAATTGAAGTTGAATAAAAATAAAAATGAAAGTTGCAGAAAATTAAATATGGAAGTTCAATTCAGAAACCACTTTAACTTAACGATCTATTTGGAAATTAAATAAAAAAGGAAGTTTAATAGAAAAGTAAATTGAATAAAATGGAAGTTGAATAAAAATAAAAATGAAAGTTGCATAAAATTAAAATTGGAAGTTCAATCCAAAAACCACTATACCTTAACGATCTATTTGGAAATTAAATAAAAAAGGAAGTTGAGAAGAAAAGAAACTTGAATAAAAAAAGGAAGTTAAATAATAATAAAAATGGAAGTTGCAGAAAATTGAAAATGGAAGTTCATTCAACAAACCACTATACCTTAACAATCTAATTGGAAATTAAATAAAAAAAGATGTTTAATAGAAAAGTAAATTGAATAAAAATGGAAGTAGAATAAAAATAAAAAGAAAAGTTGCATAAAACAAAAACTGGAAGTTCAATCCAGAAACCACTATACCTTAACAATCTGTGTGCAAATTAAATAAAAAAGGAAGTTTAATAGAAAAGTAAATTGAATAAAAATGGAAGTTGAATAAAAATAAAAATGAAAGTTGCAGAAAATTAAATTTGGAAGTTCAATCCAGAAACCACTATACCTTAACGATCTATTTGGAAATTAAATAAAAAAGGAAATTGAGTAGAAAATAAACTTCAATAAAAAAGGAAGTTAAATAAAAATAAAAATCGAAGCTGCAGAAAATTAAAAATGGAAGTTCATTCCAGAAACCATTATAGCTTAACGATCTATTTGGAAATTAAATAAAAAAGAAAGTTTAATAGAAAAGTAAATTGAATAAAAATGGAAGTAGAATATGAATAAAAATGAAAGTTGCATAAAATTAAAAATGGAAGTTCAATCCAGAAACCACTATACCTTAATGATCAATTTGGAAATTAAATAGAAAAGAAAGTTTAATAGAAAAGTAAAATGAATAAAAATGGAAGTAGAATATGAATAAAAATGAAAGTTGCATAGAATTAAAAATGGAAGTTCAATCCACAAACCACTATACCATAGGGATCTATTTGGAAATTAAATAAAAAAGGAAGTTAAATAGGAAAGTAAATTGAACAAAAATGGAAGTAGAATATGAATAAAAATGAAAGTTGCATAAAATTAAAAATGGAAGTTCAATCCAGAAACCACTATACCTTAATGATTAATTTGGAAATTAAATAAAAAAGAAATTTTAATAGAAAAGTAAATTGAAGAAAAATGGAAGTTGAATAAAAATAAAAATGAAAGTTGCATAAAATTAAAAATGGAAGTTCAATCCAAAAATCACTATACCTTAACGATCTATTTGGAAATTAAATAAAAAAGGAAGTTAAATAGGAAAGTAAATTGAACAAAAATAGAAGTTGAATAGAAATAAAAATGAAAGTTGCATAAAATTAAAAATGGAAGTTCAATCCAAAAACCACTATACCTTAACGATCTATTTGGAAATTAAATAAAAAAGGAAGTTGAGTAGAAATGAAACTTGAATAAAAAAGGATGTTAAATAAAAATAAAAATGGAAGTTGCAGAAAATTAAAAATGGAAGTTCATTCCAGAAACCACTATACCTTAACGATCTATATGGAAATTAAATAAAAAAGGAAGTTTAATAGAAAAGTAAATTGAATAAAAATGGAAGTTGAATATAAATAAAAATGAAAGTTGCACAAAATTGAAAATGGAAGTTCAATCCAGAAACCACTATACCTTAGAGATCTGTTTGGAAATTAAATAAAAAAGGAAGTTTAATAGGAAAGCAAATTGAATTAAAATAGAAGTAGAATAAAAATAAAAATGAAAGTTGCATAAAATTAAAAATGGAAGTTCAATTCAGGAACCACTATACCATAACAATCTATTTGGAAATTAAATAAAAAAGGAAGTTTGACAGAAAAGTAAATTGAATAAAAATGGAAGTTGAATAAAAATAAAAATGAAAGTTGCAGAAAATTAAATATGGAAGTTCAAACCAGAAACCACTTTAGCTTAACGATCTATTTGGAAATTCAATAAAAAAGGAAGTTTAATAGAATAGGAAATTGAATAAAAATGGAAGTTGAATAAAAATAAAAATGAAAGTTGCTTAAAATTAAAAATGGAAGTTCAATTCAGAAACCACTATACCTTAACAATCTATTTGGAAATTAAATAAAAAAGGAAGTTTAATAGGAAAGTAAATTGAATTAAAATGGAAGTAGAATAAAAATAAAAATGAAAGTTGCATAAAATTAAAAATGGAAGTTCAATTCAGAAACCACTATACCTTAACAGTCTATTTGGAAATTAAATAAAAAAGGAAGTTTAACAGAAAAGTAAATTGAATAAAAATGGAAGTTGAATAAAAATAAAAATGAAAGTTGCAGAAAATTAAATATGGAAGTTCAATCCAGAAACCACTATACCTTAACGATCTATTTGAAAATTAAATAAAAAAGGAAGTTTAATAGAAAAGTAAATTGAATAAAAAAGGAAGTTAAATAAAAATAAAAATGGAAGTTTCAGAAAATTAAAAATGGAAGTTCATTCCAGAAACCACTATACCTTAACGATCTATTTGGAAATTAAATAAAAAAGGAAGTTTAATAGAAAAGTAAATTGAATAAAATGGAAGTAGAATATAAATAAAAATGAAAGTTGCATAAAATTGAAAATGGAAGTTCAATCCAGAAACCACTATACCTTAGCGATCTATTTGGAAATTAAATAAAAAAGGAAGTTTAATAGGAAAGTAAATTGAATTAAAATGGAAGTAGAATAAAAATAAAAATGAAAGTTGCATAAAATTAAAAATGGAAGTTCAATTCAGAAACCACTATACCTTAACAATCTATTTGGAAATTAAATAAAAAAGGATGTTTAACAGAAAAGTAAATTGAATAAAAATGGAAGTTGTAGAAAATTAAATATGGAAGTTCAATCCAGAAACCACTTTAACTTAACGATCTATTTGGAAATTAAATAAAAAAGGAAGTTTAATAGAAAAGTAAATTGAATAAAAATGGAAGTTGAATAAAAATAAAAATGAAAGTTGCATAAAATTAAAAATAGAAGTTCAATCCAAAAACCACTATACCTTAACGATCTATTTGGAAATTAAATAAAAAAGGATGTTGAGTAGAAAAGAAACTTGAATAAAAAAGGGAAGTTAAATAATAATAAAAATGGAACTTGCAGAAAATTGAAAATGGAAGCTCATTCAAAAAACCACTATACCTTAACGATCTATATGGAAATTAAATAAAAAAGGAAGTTTAATAGAAAAGTAAATTGAATAAAAATGGAAGTAGAATATAAATAAAAATGAAAGTTGCATAAAATTGAAAATGGAAGTTCAATCCAGAAACCACTATACCTTAGCGATCTGTTTGGAAATTAAATAAAAAAGGAAGTTTAATAGGAAAGTAAATTGAATTAAAATGGAAGTAGAATAAAAATAAAAATGAAAGTTGCACAGACTGCCGGATTGGCCCTTGAGGCCTGCACAGACTGAGCTGGCTGAAAACCCTGCGTCTGCCTAGAACCAGACGCTCCCGAAGTGGCACTCAACTGCGGGCAAAACCTCTTCAGGTGCCCAGGCTGTCCACACTGATAACAAGACAAGGGCTGCCCCCTGCCCAAACTCTGACTCTGCGGTCTAGCTGAAGAAGAAGCAGCTTTCTGACCTCCACCCTTCTGCGGGCAAACAGAAACCTTGTGACCCAGCTGGCCACACTTATAACAAGTAAACTCCCTCTGACTGCCTCTCCCCGAGCCTGCACTCGGCACTGGAAAGGTTGATCTAGAGACTGCACCCTGAGACTGCTGAGGGTTATAACCCTTCTGTCTCCTGCCATCACTCTGACTATCCTGGCTCCTCTTGGAGCCCCTCTGTTCTTCCTCCTCTTCCTGCATCATAATCTCCATATGAGCAGCGGCATCTACCAGGTGTCTATACTCTCGAATGTATGACCCACCAACTCTCAACTTGAGGCCCCGCCTCAACTTCCGCTCAAACTCATAGCAACGGCGTTCCTCAGACGCCACCAGTTCCGGTGCAAACCTGGACAGACTAGTAAAAGTAGCCTCAAACTCGGCCACTGACAAGCCCTGCTGTTTAAGCCGGCTAAACTGATCCCTCAGCTTCTCCCTAGCTGCAGCAGACAAAAACCTCTCCTGAAAAGCATTCACAAATGCCTCCCAAGTACCACCAACACGAGTCTTCTCGTACTTCCACCATTGACCCGCATCTCCCTTCAGCTGGAAGGATGCCAAGGTCACTTTCAGTGCTCCGTCCTCGATGCCAAGCATCTCAAACGTCTTACTCATTTGCTCTAACCATTCATCAGCCTTCAGTGGCTCCTTCGGATTCCCGACAAACTCATCCGGATTAGACCGGAAAAACTCCCTCTTCAAGAAAGAAGGCCCTGTCTCAGCTGCCTGATTCCCAGCTCTAAGAATACCCAAAGCTCCTACTATCTCTCTAGCCAAGGCACCCATAGCCTGCTGACCCACTGGCTCGGCCACATTAGCCTGACCAACTCCCTCCTGCACTGCTGGAACTTCCTCCGGTAACGGTACCTCCTGCCTCGCAGGTCTACCACGCCTAGCTCCTCTTCCTCGTCCTGACATCCTAATAAAGGCAACACAGAACGTTAGCACATTCATAAATGTGCCGAAACTAAACACTCACGTCCTAATGCATGGACAACTGTAGTTCACTCCACATAAGCACATAAACACATAAGCACTTACGAATTTCATTTCCGGATAATGATAGTCCCGAGACGTTACTAGAGTTCCGGTTAGAAACAGCATTGATCAAGTGCTTTTCCAACAAGACTCCCAGAAACTCAAGGATCCAATCAACATCCTAGAAATTAAATCCCATACCCACATAGTCACATAAGCATGTTATCATGTAAGCACATAGCATATGATACTACATCTAAGTCTCTACCAAGCGAGACAAACCCATTGTGATACTAATCACTTCCCACGTACTCAAAGTATTCGAACCCGGTACGCTCTGATACCAAGTTGTAACGCCCTCAAAATAGAAACATTAAACCCATCAATTAAGACATGCATTGTCATATAAACTAACCACATTCTTTTATTCATTAGAGTTTCATTACATAAGTATTACATGTTAACATCAAAACAAAATGCCCTACGGGCTTACAGCTTTCCAAGTTAACACTTGGTTACAACAAAAGAGTACTAACTCGTTTACACATTAAGCCCTAGGCTTGAAGTTACATGTAATACATCAAAAGTAAAACGACAAAACATGTCCGCCGCTAGCCTCCCAAGCTAAGTCCTTGGAGGTGGCATGCTACCTGTACCTGAAAATGATATTCCCATATAGGGTGAGCCGCAGCCCAGTAGAAATACACTAAACCAACCATGGAAAATGACTAAAACATTAGCAATTGATAGATGGCTAACACTGATACATTCACATAAATCACATTTTATGTCATACGACTTAAGAGTCCAAGTTACTTTTCATTTTCCCTTTTTCAACAGATAAGCATGTCAGCTCTATCATCATTTCGACAGATATGTATAAAAACTATATCTCACATTTACAGATAAGCGTATAAGCTATATCCACATTTCACAACAGATATGTATATCAACAATATCCCACATTCAGATAAGCATAAGAGCTCTATCCACATTTCACAACAGATATGTATAACAACAATATCCCACATTCAGATAAGCATATGAGCTTTATCTTCACTTCTCTAGACAAGCATATGAGCTGTATCTACGGAGTTCATCCACTATCTTCTCCCAACACTATCCGGTTTAGAGGTACATCCCCTATCTTCCCCTAAGCCGCGGAGTACATCCCCCATCTCCTCCTCTACACACAACGTATACAAACACATTGGTTCTATATACAATCACTCAATACATACAATTAATGTATTCTAACAACAGTCAAATTCCATGACACATTCCATTGATTAGTTTCAGTTTGCCTAATCATCATGCATTGTCTACAACAATGACGACTATCCTCCACCGATAGCCCAAAGCAGTTATTTCTATACAGAAAATAAATGCACAAATGGATATTCAATCAACATTTCATTTCCTCATTTCTTCCAATTAATTATCCCAATTAATCAAACAATGTAATTGGGCCATTTTCCATAATTACCATTTCAACCCTTAGGTCCCATTTTCATTAATGATTCAACATTAATTCCATTTCTCTATTCCCAAACATGCATCTAGGTTTATTATGAATAAAACCCCAACTTTTGTAAAATTACACAAAAGCCCCAAACTTTCACCAAATTACCAAACCAAGCCCAACATCTCAAAATACTAAAATTTAAAGACAAAATCCATAGAGAGGAGTAGGATATCCCTACCTTGAAGTTTTAGCCAAAAAGGAGATGAAGACTCGAAGATCAACGTGCTCCAAATCCAAACTTTTTCAGATTAAAACGAAGCTCTCAACACCCTCTATCTTTTTAACAAAGGCCCTAGGCTAGATTCACACCCTAGGGAGATCAAATCTTAGAGAGAGTGTAAGTTTAGAGTGAGAGAGGCTCGGATTTAGGTTTTGGAAGAAAAAGGAAGTGCAAATGTTAAGTTCAAAAACGCTGCTGTCCGCTGATATAAAACACGCTCGCTCGAGCGAAGCCTTAGTCGCTCGAGCGACCAGACACAGAAACTCTCGCTCGAGCCAAGAAGTTCTCGATCGAGCGAAGAAAAACCCAGACCGCTCGAGCGAAGGAAGCTCGCTCGAGCCAAGAATGGCAACTTTCAGGTCCAGAACCAGGTGCAACCGCTCGCTCGAGCGAGCCACTCTGGCTCGACCCACCAGACACAACTCAACTCTCGCTCGAGCGACAAACTCCTCGCTCGAGCGAAGGTCCAAAAATCTGGGCAGCAACACTTGGTTCCCAAACACAACCAACCTGTAACAAACCTGCCCAACACATCCTGTAACTCAAATATGAAGTAAAAGGAATGTAAACACGATAATAATAACTACCAACATCCACGGACACATGTCCGGATCACTGTACAACAAGGGTAAAACCCGGGATCGCTATAACCTCCCCCCCTTAAAGAATTTCGTCCCCGAAATTAAGCACAAGTTTTCAAAAAACAGGTTTTCCTCCATTTTAGACAATGTTACAATTCTAACATTCAACAATTCGACCCATTACCGGTCATCCCATCCCTTTAACAAGAGACATTTCACAATATGTAAAACAACATATGTACTTTCAACATGCATCAACATTATGCACTATCTTTCCAATTTCAACAATATATTCAACATATACAATGTTACATTCAACTTCCATATGAGGCAAGTTCCAAAACATACTTCCAATAAACCAAAACATTTTCAATGTTTCACAACCTAAGACATATATAAAAGCTCTTAAGTTCAACAATTTCTCAAAATTAAATACAAGATCCCATATCAACAAACAAGTCCGGATATTTGTCGTGGACTTCCAACTCACGTTCCCAAGTGGCTTCCTCTACTCCGTGATGTTTCCACAAGACTTTCACCAAAGGAATAGTCTTGCCACGCAGGACCTGATCCCGCCTATCCAAGACCCGAACCGGTCTCTCCTCATACGAGGCATCCTCATCTACCTCTAAATCGGTCCAATCCAACACATGTGATGGATCTGGCTCATACTTCCGAAGCATACTCACATGAAACACGTCATGCACTCCGGACAACTGCGGCGGTAAGGCTAACCGATAGGCAACCTCGCCAACTCTCTCAAGGATCTCAAAAGGACCAATAAACCGAGGGGATAACTTTCCACTCTTCCCAAACCTCATCAAGCCTCGCCTAGGTGATATCTTCAGACAGACATGATCACCTACCTCAAACGCCAAAGGCCTCCTCCTACGGTCGGCATAAGATTTTTGACGACTCTGGGCTGTAACAAGCCTCCTACGGATAAGCTCAACTTTCTCCGTCGTCTCCCTAACCAACACCGGACCCAACAAAGGTGCATCACCCACCTCGGCCCAACAAACTGGAGACCTACACGGTCGGCCATACAAGGCCTCAAACGGTGCCATACCGATGCTAGACTGAAAACTGTTGTTGTAGGCAAACTCTACCAATGGCAAGTGCCTCTCCCACGTCCCACTGAAGTCCAGGACACAACCCCGAAGCATATCCTCGAGGATCTGAATAGTACGCTCGGACTGTCCGTCAGTCTGAGGATGATAGGCCGTACTAAAGGTCAACTTAGTGCCCAAGGCACTCTGCAAACTCTGCCACAACCTAGCAGTAAAACGAGGATCTCTATCTGAGACGATCGTCACTGGGACCCCGTGCAATCTCACTACGTCCCGAATATACAAGTCAGCAAGATGGTCTACCGAATCTTTCACGCACATAGGAATAAAGTGCGCCGACTTAGTCAACCGGTCTACAACCACCCAAATAGCATCACTACCCCGCTGAGTCCTCGGAAGACCTACAACGAAGTCCATAGTGACATGCTCCCACTTCCACTCGGCAATAGGCAAGGGTTGCAACAAACCCGCTGGCCTCTGATGCTCGGCCTTCACTTGCTGGCAAGTAAGGCACTTCGATACGAAAACAGCCACATCTCTCTTCATACCTCGCCACCAAAACTGGCGACCCAAATCCTGATACGTCTTAGTACCTCCCGGATGCACCGCAAGGCGCGAATGATGAAACTCTCGGAGTACTTCCTCTCGGCAAGACTCCGGTACAAACAAACGGTCTCGGTATCTCACACTCAGGTTGGGATACACCGTCAAACCCTTCTCAACTTTCCCACTGGAGATCTTCTCTCGGAGGGATTCTACCTCAAGGTCACCTCTCTATGCCTCTAACACTCTAATCACAAGCGTAGGCTGCGCAACAACAGAAAACAAGGCCGCAGCCTCAACAGATTCGCCCAGTAGCAAATCAAACTCACCAAGTGCTCCCAACATCTCCCATTCCCGGATGGCTATACTAGCTACATCACCAATGGATTTCCTACTAAGGGCATCAGCCACAACATTGGCCTTTCCCGGATGATAATGCAACTCAAAATCATAATCCTCGATGAACTCCATCCACCTCCTCTGCCTCAAATTCAAGTCTCTCTGTGTAAACGGATACTTCAAACTCTTGTGGTCCGAGAACACCTCGAACTTCTCACCATAAAGGTAGTGCCTCCAGATTTTCAAGGCAAAGATCACAGCTGCTAACTCTAGGTCGTGCGTGGGGTAATTCTTCTCGTGTATTTTCAACTGACGTGAGCCATAAGCTACCACTTTCCCCTCTTGCATCAACACACAACCCAAACCCTCTCGTGAGGCATCACAATAAACCGCATAACCCAACCCCCTCTCCGGAATAATCAACACCGGAGCGGTGGCCAATCTAACTTTCAGCTCTTGGAACGACTTTTCACAAGTCTCACTCCACACAAACTTGACTCCCTTCCGAGTCAGTCTAGTCAACGGTGACGCTAACTTGGAGAAATCTTTCACAAACCGACGGTAATACCCAGCTAATCCCAGAAAACTGCGGATCTCAAACACACTCTTAGGCTGTGCCCAATCTTGCACTGCCTCAACCTTGGATGTATCAACAGACACCCCTTCTCCGGATACCACGTGGCCTAAGAATTTAACTTCCCTCAGCCAGAACTCACACTTCCCAAACTTGGCATACAGCCTATGGGCTCTAAGTAACTCAAGCACCACTCTCAAGTGTTCATCGTGCTCCTCCTCAGAAGACGAATAAATAAGAATGTCGTCCACGAAGACAACCACAAATCGGTCTAAGAACTCCCGGAAAATCCGGTTCATCAAGTCCATAAAGACTGCCGGTGCATTGGTAAGCCCGAATGGCATCACCAGAAACTCGTAATGGCCATACCGCGTACGGAATGCCGTCTTAGGAATATCCTCCTCCCTGACCCTCAGCTGGTGGTAACCCGATCTCAAGTCTATCTTAGAGAAACAACGGGAACCCTTCAACTGGTCAAACAAATCATCTATACGGGGCATAGGGTACTTATTCTTAACCGTAGCCCGATTCAACTTCCGGTAGTCAATACACAATCTCAAGGCACCATCTTTCTTTTTAACAAAGAGGGCCGGTGCTCCCCACGGCGAAACACTAGGGCGAACAAAACCCTTATCTAGCAATTCCTGGAGCTGAACTTTCAACTCAACCAACTCTGCTGGAGCAAAACGGTAAGGTGCCATAGAAATTGGCGTCGTGCCAGGCACTAAATCAATAGAGAACTCTATCTCTCGGTGAGGTGGCAAACTAACAAGATCTTCGGGAAAGACCTCCGAATACTCACAAACCACCCTCGGCAACTCAATCTGGGTCTCACTATACTCACCACTCTCAAAGCTAGCAAGTAGACCACTAAGCTCACTTCGCCCTCGCGAATCATACCCCGGTGGCAAAACACTACCAACCCGGTCTCCCAAGAAATGGAACCATTCCCCGCTCAAGGTACATAACGTGACCCTCTGGCGGTAGCAATCAATAACAGCCCGGTATGACGATAGCCAGTCCATACCCAAAATAACATCAAAACCCTTCATGGGCATGACAACAAACGGAAAAGGAAGCCTATAGTCGGCGACCTCTATATCACATCCTCTAACACCCTGTTTCAGAACCAACTCACCACCCAAAGGCGATACCACACAAATAGGAGATGCTAACTGTG
The DNA here is from genome assembly GCF_055761805.1 of Camellia sinensis. Classification (NCBI taxonomy): domain Eukaryota; kingdom Viridiplantae; phylum Streptophyta; class Magnoliopsida; order Ericales; family Theaceae; genus Camellia; species Camellia sinensis. The sequence goes on along the minus strand of NW_028128987.1, from coordinate 39,881,960 downwards.
CTAACTCCAATTCCAAAACAGATGCAAATGCAGCAGATACAAAAGAATGAGATGCACTCGTGTCTATCAACACACTAGCAACCGAGTTGCAAAACAGAAAAGTACCTCTCACCACTGATGGAGCCGGTACTAAATCCTGCGTGGTAACAGCATACACGCGCCCCGTAGGCCCCTGGTCTACCTGCTCACCTCTCGGAGCAAAAGACTGCTGCACAGACTGGGATGACGAAACTCCCGGATTGGCCCTTGAGGCCTGCACAGACTGAGCTGGCTGAAAACCCTGCGTCTGCCTAGAACCAGACGCTCCCGAAGTGGCACTCAACTGCGGGCAAAACCTCTTCAGGTGCCCAGGCTGTCCACACTGATAACAAGACAAGGGCTGCCCCCTGCCCAAACTCTGACTCTGCGGTCTAGCTGAAGAAGAAGCAGCTTTCTGACCTCCACCCTTCTGCGGGCAAACAGAAACCTTGTGACCCAGCTGGCCACACTTATAACAAGTAAACTCCCCCTGACTGCCTCTCCCCGAGCCTGCACTCGGCACTGGAAAGGTTGATCTAGAGACTGCACCCTGAGACTGCTGAGGGTTATAACCCTTCTGTCTCCTGCCATCACTCTGACTATCCTGGCTCCTCTTGGAGCCCCTCTGTTCTTCCTCCTCTTCCTGCATCATAATCTCCATATGAGCAGCGGCATCTACCAGGTGTCTATACTCTCGAATGTATGACCCACCAACTCTCAACTTGAGGCCCCGCCTCAACTTCCGCTCAAACTCATAGCAACGGCGTTCCTCAGACGCCACCAGTTCCGGTGCAAACCTGGACAGACTAGTAAAAGTAGCCTCAAACTCGGCCACTGACAAGCCCTGCTGTTTAAGCCGGCTAAACTGATCCCTCAGCTTCTCCCTAGCTGCAGCAGACAAAAACCTCTCCTGAAAAGCATTCACAAATGCCTCCCAAGTACCACCAACACGAGTCTTCTCGTACTTCCACCATTGACCCGTATCTCCCTTCAGCTGGAAGGATGCCAAGGTCACTTTCAGTGCTCCGTCCTCGATGCCAAGCATCTCAAACGTCTTACTCATTTGCTCTAACCATTCATCAGCCTTCAGTGGCTCCTTCGGATTCCCGACAAACTCATCCGGATTAGACCGGAAAAACTCCCTCTTCAAGAAAGAAGGCCCTGTCTCAGCTGCCTGATTCCCAGCTCTAAGAATACCCAAAGCTCCTACTATCTCTCTAGCCAAGGCACCCATAGCCTGCTGACCCACTGGCTCGGCCACATTAGCCTGACCAACTCCCTCCTGCACTGCTGGAACTTCCTCCGGTAACGGTACCTCCTGCCTCGCAGGTCTACCACGCCTAGCTCCTCTTCCTCGTCCTGACATCCTAATAAAGGCAACACAGAACGTTAGCACATTCATAAATGTGCCGAAACTAAACACTCACGTCCTAATGCATGGACAACTGTAGTTCACTCCACATAAGCACATAAACACATAAGCACTTACGAATTTCATTTCCGGATAATGATAGTCCCGAGACGTTACTAGAGTTCCGGTTAGAAACAGCATTGATCAAGTGCTTTTCCAACAAGACTCCCAGAAACTCAAGGATCCAATCAACATCCTAGAAATTAAATCCCATACCCACATAGTCACATAAGCATGTTATCATGTAAGCACATAGCATATGATACTACATCTAAGTCTCTACCAAGCGAGACAAACCCATTGTGATACTAATCACTTCCCACGTACTCAAAGTATTCGAACCCGGTACGCTCTGATACCAAGTTGTAACGCCCTCAAAATAGAAACATTAAACCCATCAATTAAGACATGCATTGTCATATAAACTAACCACATTCTTTTATTCATTAGAGTTTCATTACATAAGTATTACATGTTAACATCAAAACAAAATGCCCTACGGGCTTACAGCTTTCCAAGTTAACACTTGGTTACAACAAAAGAGTACTAACTCGTTTACACATTAAGCCCTAGGCTTGAAGTTACATGTAATACATCAAAAGTAAAACGACAAAACATGTCCGCCGCTAGCCTCCCAAGCTAAGTCCTTGGAGGTGGCATGCTACCTGTACCTGAAAATGATATTCCCATATAGGGTGAGCCGCAGCCCAGTAGAAATACACTAAACCAACCATGGAAAATGACTAAAACATTAGCAATTGATAGATGGCTAACACTGATACATTCACATAAATCACATTTTATGTCATACGACTTAAGAGTCCAAGTTACTTTTCATTTTCCCTTTTTCAACAGATAAGCATGTCAGCTCTATCATCATTTCGACAGATATGTATAAAAACTATATCTCACATTTACAGATAAGCGTATAAGCTATATCCACATTTCACAACAGATATGTATATCAACAATATCCCACATTCAGATAAGCATAAGAGCTCTATCCACATTTCACAACAGATATGTATAACAACAATATCCCACATTCAGATAAGCATATGAGCTTTATCTTCACTTCTCTAGACAAGCATATGAGCTGTATCTACGGAGTTCATCCACTATCTTCTCCCAACACTATCCGGTTTAGAGGTACATCCCCTATCTTCCCCTAAGCCGCGGAGTACATCCCCCATCTCCTCCTCTACACACAACGTATACAAACACATTGGTTCTATATACAATCACTCAATACATACAATTAATGTATTCTAACAACAGTCAAATTCCATGACACATTCCATTGATTAGTTTCAGTTTGCCTAATCATCATGCATTGTCTACAACAATGACGACTATCCTCCACCGATAGCCCAAAGCAGTTATTTCTATACAGAAAATAAATGCACAAATGGATATTCAATCAACATTTCATTTCCTCATTTCTTCCAATTAATTATCCCAATTAATCAAACAATGTAATTGGGCCATTTTCCATAATTACCATTTCAACCCTTAGGTCCCATTTTCATTAATGATTCAACATTAATTCCATTTCTCTATTCCCAAACATGCATCTAGGTTTATTATGAATAAAACCCCAACTTTTGTAAAATTACACAAAAGCCCCAAACTTTCACCAAATTACCAAACCAAGCCCAACATCTCAAAATACTAAAATTTAAAGACAAAATCCATAGAGAGGAGTAGGATATCCCTACCTTGAAGTTTTAGCCAAAAAGGAGATGAAGACTCGAAGATCAACGTGCTCCAAATCCAAACTTTTTCAGATTAAAACGAAGCTCTCAACACCCTCTATCTTTTTAACAAAGGCCCTAGGCTAGATTCACACCCTAGGGAGATCAAATCTTAGAGAGAGTGTAAGTTTAGAGTGAGAGAGGCTCGGATTTAGGTTTTGGAAGAAAAAGGAAGTGCAAATGTTAAGTTCAAAAACGCTGCTGTCCGCTGATATAAAACACGCTCGCTCGAGCGAAGCCTTAGTCGCTCGAGCGACCAGACACAGAAACTCTCGCTCGAGCCAAGAAGTTCTCGATCGAGCGAAGAAAAACCCAGACCGCTCGAGCGAAGGAAGCTCGCTCGAGCCAAGAATGGCAACTTTCAGGTCCAGAACCAGGTGCAACCGCTCGCTCGAGCGAGCCACTCTGGCTCGACCCACCAGACACAACTCAACTCTCGCTCGAGCGACAAACTCCTCGCTCGAGCGAAGGTCCAAAAATCTGGGCAGCAACACTTGGTTCCCAAACACAACCAACCTGTAACAAACCTGCCCAACACATCCTGTAACTCAAATATGAAGTAAAAGGAATGTAAACACGATAATAACAACTACCAACATCCACGGACACATGTCCGGATCACTGTACAACAAGGGTAAAACCCGGGATCGCTATACAATCTATTTGGAAATTAAATAAAAAAGGAAGTTTAATAGGAAAGTAAATTGAATTAAAATGGAAGTAGAATAAAAATAAAAATGAAAGTTGCATAAAATTAAAAATGGAAGTTCAATTCAGAAACCACTATACCTTAACAATCTATTTGGAATTTAAATATAAAAGGAAGTTTAACAGAAAAGTAAATTGAATAAAAATGGAAGTTGAATAAAAATAAAAATGAAAGTTACAGAAAATTAAATATGGAAGTTCAATCCAGAAACCACTTTACCTTAACGATCTATTTGGAAATTAAATAAAAAAGGAAGTTTAATAGAAAAGTAAATTGAATAAAAATGGAAGTTGAATAAAAATAAAAATGAAAGTTGCATAAAATTAAAAATGGAAGTTCAATCCACAAACCACTATACCTTAACGATCTATTTGGAAATTTAATAAAAAATGAAATTAAATAGGAAAGTAAATTGAACAAAAATGGAAGTTGAGTAAAAATAAAAATGAAAGTTGCATAAAATTAAAAATGGAAGTTCAATCCAAAAACCACTATACCTTAACGATCTATTTGGAAATTAAATAAAAAAGGAAGTTAAATAAAAATAAAAATGGAAGTTGCAGAAAATTAAAAATGGAAGTTCATTCCAGAAACCACTATACCTTAACGATCTATTTGAAAATTAAATAAAAAAAGAAGTTTAATAGAAAAGTAAATTGAATAAAAATGGAATTAGAATATAAATAAAAATGAAAGTTGCATAAAATTGAAAAGGGAAGTTCAATCCAGAAACCACTATACCTTAGCGAACTATTTGGAAATTAAATAAAAAAGGAAGTTTAATAGGAAAGTAAATTGAATTAAAATGGAAGTAGAATAAAAAGAAAAATGAAAGTTGCATAAAATTAAAAATGGAAGTTCAATTCAGAAACCACTATACCTGAACAATCTATTTGGAAATTAAATAAAAAAAGAAGTTTAACAGAAAAGTAAATTGAATAAAAATGGAAGTTGAATAAAAATAAAAATGAAAGTTACAGAAAATTAAATATGGAAGTTCAATCCAGAAACCACTTTACCTTAACGATCTATTTGGAAATTAAATAAAAAAGGAAGTTTAATAGAAAAGTAAGTTGAATAAAAATGGAAGTTGAATAAAAATAAAAATGAAAGTTGCATAAAATTAAAAATGGAAGTTCAATCCACAAACCACTATACCTTAACGATCTATTTGGAAATTAAATAAAAAATGAAGTTAAATAGGAAAGTAAATTGAACAAAAATGGAAGTTGAGTAAAAATAAAAATGAAAGTTGCATAAAATTAAAAATGGAAGTTCAATCCAAAAACCACTATACCTTAACGATCTATTTGGAAATTAAATAAAAAAGGAAGTTAAATAAAAATAAAAATGGAAGTTGCAGAAAATTAAAAATGGAAGTTCAATCCAGAAACCACTATACCTTAACGATCTATTTGGAAATTAAATAAAAAAGGAAGTTGAGTAGAAATGAAGCTTGAATAAAAAAGGAAGTTAAATAAAAATAAAAATGGAAGTTGCAGAAAATTAAAAATGGAAGTTCATTCCAGAAACCACTATACCTTAACGATCTATTTGGAAAATAAATAAAAAATGAAGTTAAAAAGGAAAGTAAATTGAAAAAAATGGAAGTTGAGTAAAAATAAAAATGAAAGTTGCATAAAATTAAAAATAGAAGTTCAATCCAAAAACCACTATACCTTAACGACCTATTTGGAAATTAAATAAAAAAGGAAGTTGAGTAGAAATGAAGCTTGAATAAAAAAGGAAGTTAAATAAAAATAAAAATGGAAGTTGCCGAAAATTAAAAAAGGAAGTTCATTCCAGAAACAACTATACCTTAACGATCTATTTGGAAATAAAATAAAAAAGGAAGTTTAATAGAAAAGTAAATTGAATAAAATGGAAGTAGAATATAAATAAAAATGAAAGTTGCATAAAATTGAAAATGGAAGTTCAATCCAGAAACCACTATACCTTAGCGATCTATTTGGAAATTAAATAAAAAAGGAAGTTTAATAGGAAAGTAAATTGAATTAAAATGGAAGTAGAATAAAAATAAAAATGAAAGTTGCATAAAATTAAAAATGGAAGTTCAATTCAGAAACCACTATACCTTAACAATCTATTTGGAAATCAAATAAAAAAGAAAGTTTAACAGAAAAGTAAATTGAATAAAAATAGAAGTTGAATAAAAATAAAAATGAAAGTTGCAGAAAATTAAATATGGAAGTTCAATCCAGAAACCACTTTACCTTAACGATATATTTGGAAATTAAATAAAAAAGGAAGTTTAATAGAAAAGTAAATTGAATAAAAATGTAAGTTGAATAAAAAAAAAAGTGAATGTTCCATAAAATTAAAAATGGAAGTTCAATCCACAAACCACTATACCTGAACGATCTATTTGGAAATTAAATAAAAAATGAAGGTAAATAGGACAGTAAATTGAACAAAAATGGAAGTTGAGTAAAAATAAAAATGAAAGTTGCATAAAATTTAAAATGGAAGTTCAATCCAAAAACCACTATACCTTAACGATCTATTTGGAAATTAAATAAAAAAGGAAGTTGAGTAGAAATGAAGCTTGAATAAAAAAGGAAGTTAAATAAAAATAAAAATGGAAGTTGCAGAAAATTAAAAATGGAAGTTCATTCCAGAAACCACTATACCTTAACGATCTATTTGGAAATTAAATAAAAAAGGAAGTTTAATAGAAAAGTAAATTGAATAAAAATGGAAGTAGAATATAAATAAAAATGAAAGTTGCATAAAATTGAAAATGGAAGTTCAATCCAGAACCCATTATACCTTAACGATCTATTTGGAAATTAAATAGAAAAGGAAGTTTAATAGGAAAGTAAATTGAATTAAAATAGAAGTAGAATAAAAATAAAAGTCAAAGTTGCATAAAATTAAAAATGGAAGTTCAATTCAGAAACCACTATACCTTAACAATCTATTTGGAAATTAAATAAAAAAGAAAGTTTAACAGAAAAGTAAATTGAATAAAAATGGAAGTTGTAGAAAATTAAATATGGAAGTTCAATCCAGAAACCACTTTACCTTAACGATCTATTTGGAAATTAAATAAAAAAGGAAGTTTAATAGAAAAGTAAATTGAATAAAAATGGAAGTTGAATAAAAATAAAAATGAAAGTTGCATAAAATTAAAAATAGAAGTTCAATCCAAAAACCACTATACCTTAACGACCTATTTGGAAATTAAATAAAAAAGGATGTTGAGTAGAAAAGAAACTTGAATAAAAAAAGGAAGTTAAATAATAATAAAAATGGAACTTGCAGAAAATTGAAAATGGAAGTTCATTCAAGAAACCACTATACCTTAACGATCTATATGGAAATTAAATAAAAAAGGAAGTTTAATAGAAAAGTAAATTGAATAAAAATGGAAGTAGAATAAAAATAAAAATGAAAGTTGCATAAAATTGAATATGGAAGTTCAATCCAGAAACCACTATACCTTAGCGATCTGTTTGGAAATTAAATAAAAAAGGAAGTTTAATAGGAAAGTAAATTGAATTAAAATGGAAGTAGAATAAAAATAAAAATGAAAGTTGCATAAAATTAAAAATGAAAGTTCAATTCAGAAACCACTATACCATAACAATGTATTTGGAAATTAAATAAAAAAGGAAGTTTAACAGAAAAGTAAATTGAATAAAAATGGAAGTTGAATAAAAATAAAAATGAAAGTTGAAGAAAATTAAATATGGAAGTTCAAACCAGAAACCACTTTACCTTAACGATCTATTTGGAAATTCAATAAAAAAGGAAGTTTAATAGAATAGCAAATTGAATAAAAATGGAAGTTGAATAAAAATAAAAATGAAAGTTGCATAAAATTAAAAATGGAAGTTCAATTCAGAAACCACTATACCTTAACAATCTATTTGGAAATTAAATAAAAAAGGAAGTTTAATGGGAAAGTAAATTGAATTAAAATGGAAGTAGAATAAAAATAAAAATGAAAGTTGCATAAAATTAAAAATGGAAGTTCAATTCAGAAACCACTATACCTTAACAATCTATTTGGAAATTAAATAAAAAAGGAAGTTTAACAGAAAAGTAAATTAAATAAAAATGGAAGTTGAATAAAAATAAAAATGAAACTTGCAGAAAATTAAATATGGAAGTTCAATCCAGAAACCACTTTACCTTAACGATCTATTTGGAAATTAAAGAAAAAAGGAAGTTTTAATAGAAAAGTAAATTGAATAAAAATGGAAGTTGAATAAAAATAAAAATGAAAGTTGCATAAAATTAAAAATGGAAGTTCAATCCACAAACCACTATACCTTAACGATCTATTTGGAAATTAAATAAAAAATGATGTTAAATAGGAAAGTAAATTGAACAAAAATGGAAGTTGAGTAAAAATAAAAATGAAAGTTGCATAAAATTAAAAATGGAAGTTCATTCTAAAAACCACTATACCTTAACGATCTATTTGGAAATTAAATAAAAAAGGAAGTTTAACAGAAAAGTAAATTGAATAAAATAGGAAGTTCAATAAAAATAAAAATGGAAGTTGCAGAAAATTAAAAATGGAAGTTCATTCCAGAAACCACTATACCTTAACGATCTATTTGGAAATTAAATAAAAAAAGAAGTTTAATAGAAAAGTAAATTGAATAAAAATGGAATTAGAATATAAATAAAAATGAAAGTTGCATAAAATTGAAAAGGGAAGTTCAATCCAGAAACCACTATACCATAGCGATCTATTTGGAAATTAAATAAAAAAGGAAGTTTAATAGGAAAGTAAATTGAATTAAAATGGAAGTAGAATAAAAGTAAAAATGAAAGTGCCATAAAATTAAAAATGGAAGTTCAATTCAGAAACCACTATTCCTTAACAATCTATTTGGAAATTAAATAAAAAAGGAAGTTTAATAGGAAAGTAAATTGAATTAAAATGGAAGTAGAATAAAAATAAAAGTGAAAGTTGCATAAAATTAAAAATGGAAGTTCAATTCAGAAACCACTATACCTTAACAATCTATTTGGAAATTAAATAAAAAAGGAAGTTTAACAGAAAAGTAAATTAAATAAAAATGGAAGTTGTAGAAAATTAAATATGGAAGTTCAATCCAGAAACCACTTTACCTTAACGATCTATTTGGAAATTAAATAAAAAAGGAAGTTTAATAGAAAAGTAAATTGAATAAAAATGGAAGTTGAATAAAAATAAAAATGAAAGTTGCATAAAATAAAAAATAGAAGTTCAATCCAAAAACCACTATACCTTAACGATCTATTTGGAAATTAAATAAAAAAGGATGTTGAGTAGAAAAGAAACTTGAATAAAAAAAGAAAGTTAAATAATAATAAAAATGGAACTTGCAGAAAATTGAAAATGGAAGTTCATTCAAGAAACCACTATACCTTAACGATCTATATGGAAATTAAATAAAAAAGGAAGTTTAATAGAAAAGTAAATTGAATAAAAATGGAAGTAGAATATAAATAAAATTGAAAGTTGCATAAAATTGAAAATGGAAGTTCAATCCAGAAACCACTATACCTTAGCGATCTGTTTAGAAATTAAACAAAAAAAGAAGTTTAATAGGAAAGTAAATTGAATTAAAATGGAAGTAGAATAAAAATAAAAATGAAAGTTGCATAAAATTAAAAGTGGAAGTTCAATTCAGAAACCACTATACCATAACAATGCATTTGGAAATTAAATAAAAAAGGAAGTTTAACAGAAAAGTAAATTGAATAAAAATGGAAGTTGAATAAAAATAAAAATGAAAGTTGCAGAAAATTAAATATGGAAGTTCAAACCAGAAACCACTTTACCTTAACGATCTATTTGGAAATTCAATAAAAAAGGAAGTTTAATAGAATAGGAAATTGAATAAAAATGGAAGATGAATAAAAATAAAAATGAAAGTTGCATAAAATTAAAAATGGAAGTTCAATTCAGAAACCACTATACCTTAACAATCTATTTGGAAATTAAATAAAAAAGGAAGTTTAATAGGAAAGTAAATTGAATTAAAATGGAAGTAGAATAAAAATAAAAATGAAAGTTGCATAAAATTAAAAATGGAAGTTCAATTCAGAAACCACTATACCTTAACAATCTATTTGGAAATTAAATAAAAAAGGAAGTTTAACAGAAAAGTAAATTAAATAAAAATGGAAGTTGAATAAAAATAAAAATGAAAGTTGCAGAAAATTAAATGTGGAAGTTCAATCCAGAAACCACTTTACCTTAACGATCTATTTGGAAATTAAAGAAAAAAGGAAGTTTAATAGAAAAGTAAATTGAATAAAAATGGAAGTTGAATAAAAATAAAAATGAAAGTTGCAAAAAATTAAAAATAGAAGTTCAATTCAGAAACCACTATACCTTAACGATCTATTTGGAAATTAAATAAAAAAGGAAGTTTAATAGCAAAGTAAATTGAATTAAAATGGAAGTAGAATAAAAATAAAAATGAAAGTTGCATAAAATTGAAAATGTAAGTTCAATCCCTAACCCACTATACCTTAGCGATCTATTTGGAAATTAAATAAAAAAGGAAGTTTAATAGGAAAGTAAATTGAATTAAAATGGAAGTAGAATAAAAATAAAAATGAAAGTTGCATAAAATTAAAAATGGAAGTTCAATTCAGAAACCACTATACCTTAACAATCTATTTGGAAATTAAATAAAAAAGGAAGTTTAACAGAAAAGTAAATTAAATAAAAATGAAAGTTGAATAAAAATAAAAATGAAAGTTGCAGAAAATTAAATATGGAAGTTCAATCCAGAAACCACTTTACCTTAACGATCTATTTGGAAATTAAAGAAAAAAGGAAGTTTAATAGAAAAGTAAATTGAATAAAAATGAAAGTGCATAAAATTAAAAATAGAAGTTCAATCCAAAAACCACTATACCTTAACGATCTATTTGGAAATTAAATAAAAAAGGAAGTTGAGTAGAAATGAAGCTTGAATAAAAAAAGAAGTTAAATAAAAATAAAAATGGAAGTTGCAGAAAATTAAAAATGGAAGTTCATTCCAGAAAATACTATACCTTAACGATCTATTTGGAAATTAAATAAAAAAGGAAGTTTAATAGAAAAGTAAATTGAATAAAAATGGAAGTAGAATATAAATAAAAATGAAAGTTGCATAAAATTGAAAATGGAAGTTCAATCCAGAACCCACTATACCTTAGCGATCTATTTGGAAATTAAATAAAAAAAGAAGTTTAATAGGAAAGTAAATTGAATTAAAATGGAAGTAGAATAAAAATAAAAGTGAAAGTTGCATAAAATTAAAAATGGAAGTTCAATTCAGAATACCTTAACAATCTATTTGGAAATTAAATAAAAAAGGAAGTTTAACAGAAAAGTAAATTGAATAAAAATGGAAGTTGTAGAAAATTAAATATGGAAGTTCAATCCAGAAACCACTTTTCCTTAACGATCTATTTGGAAATTAAATAAAAAAGGAAGTTTAATAGAAAAGTAAATTGAATAAAAATGGAAGTTGAATTAAAATAAAAATGAAAGTTGCATAAAATTAAAAATAGAAGTTTAATCGAAAAACCACTATACCTTAACGATCTATTTGGAAATTAAATAAAAAAGGATGTTGAGTAGAAAAGAAACTTGAATAAAAAAAGGAAGTTAAGTAATAATAAAAATGGAAGTTGCAGAAAATTGAAAATGGAAGTTCATTCGAGAAACCACTATACCTTAACGATCTATATGGAAATTAAATAAAAAAGGAAGTGTAATAGAAAAGTAAATTGAATAAAAATGGATGTAGAATATAAATAAAAATAAAAGTTGCATAAAATTGAAAATGGAAGTTCAATCCAGAAACCACTATACCTTAGCGATCTGTTTGGAAATTAAATAAAAAAAGAAGTTCAATAGGAAAGTAAATTGAATTAAAATGGAAGTAGAATAAAAATAAAAATGAAAGTTGCATAAAATTAAAAATGGAAATTCAATTCAGAAACCACTATACCATAACAATGTATTTGGAAATTAAATAAAAAAGGAAGTTTAACAGAAAAGTATATTGAATAAAAATGGAAGTTGAATAAAAATAAAAATGAAAGTTGCAGAAAATTAAATATGGAAGTTCAAACTAGAAACCACTTTACCTTAACGATCTATTTGGAAATTCAATAAAAAAGGAAGTTTAATAGAATAGGAAATTGAATAAAAATGGAAGTTGAATAAAAATAAAAATGAAAGTTCCATAAAATTAAAAATGGAAGTTCAATTCAGAAACCACTATACCTTAACAATCTATTTGGAAATTAAATAAAAAAGGAAGTTTAATAGGAAAGTAAATTGAATTAAAATGGAAGAAGAATAAAAATAAAAATGAAAGTTGCATAAAATTAAAAATGGAAGTTCAATTCAGAAACCACTATACCTTAACAATCTATTTGGAATTTAAATAAAAAAGGAAGTTTAACAGAAAAGTAAATTGAATAAAAATGGAAGTTCAATAAAAATAAAAATGAAAGTTGCAGAAAATTAAATATGGAAGTTCAATCCAGAAACCACTTTACTTTAACGATCTATTTGGAAATTAAATAAAAAAGAAAGTTTAATAGAAAAGTAAATTGAATAAAAATGGAAGTTGCATAAAAATAAAAATGAAAGTTGCATAAAATTAAAAATGGAAGTTCAATCCACAAACCACCATACCTTAACGATCTATTTGGAAATTAAATAAAAAATGAAGTTAAATAGGAAAGTAAATTGAACAAAAAAGGAAGTTGAGTAAAAATAAAAATGAAAGTTGCATAAAATTAAAAATGGAAGTTCAATCCAAAAACCACTATACCTTAACGATCTATTTGGAAATTAAATAAAAAAGGAAGTTAAATAAAAATAAAAATGGAAGTTGCAGAAAATTAAAAATGGAAGTTCATTCCAGAAACCACTATACCTTAACGATCTATTTGGAAATTAAATAAAAAAAAAAAAGTTTAATAGAAAAGTAAATTGAATAAAAATGGAATTAGAATATAAATAAAAATGAAAGTTGCATAAAATTGAAAAGGGAAGTTCAATCCAGAAACCACTATACCTTAGCGATCTATTTGGAAATTAAATAAAAAAGGAAGTTTAATAGGAAAGTAAATTGAATTAAAATGGAAGTAGAATAAAAATAAAAATGAAAGTTGCATAAAATTAAAAATGGAAGTTCAATTCAGAAACCACTATACCTTAACAATCTATTTGGAAATTAAATAAAAAACGAAGTTTAACAGAAAAGTAAATTGAATAAAAATGGAAGTTGAATAAAAATAAAAATGAATGTTGCAAAAAATTAAATATGGAAGTTCAATCCAGAAACCACTTTACCTTAACGATCTATTTGGAAATTAAATAAAAAAAGGAAGTTTAATAGGAAAGTAAATTTAATTAAAACGGAAGTAGAATAAAAATAAAAATGAAAGTTGCATAAAATTAAAAATGGAAGTTCAATTCAGAAACCACTATACCTTAACAATCTATTTGGAAATTAAATAAAAAAGGAAGTTTAACAGAAAAGTAAATTGAATAAAAATGGAAGTTGAATAAAAATAAAAATGAAAGTTGCAGAAAATTAAGTAAGGAAGTTCAATCCAGAAACCACTTTACCTTAACGATCTATTTGGAAATTTAATAAAAAATGAAGTTTAATAAAAAAGTAAATTGAATAAAAATGGAAGTTGAATAAAAATAAAAATGAAAGTTGCATAAAATTAAAAGTGGAAGTTCAATCCACAAACCACTATATCTTAACGATCTATTTGGAAATTTAATAAAAAATGAAGTTAAATAGGAAAGTAAATTGAAAAAAATGGAACTTGAGTAAAAATAAAAATGAAAGTTGCATAAAATTAAAAATGGAAGTTCAATCCAAAAACCACTATACCTTAACGATCTATTTGGAAATTAAATAAAAAAGGAAGTTGAGTAGAAATGAAGCTTGAATAAAAAAGAAGTTAAATAAAAATAAAAATGGAAGTTGCAGAAAATTAAAAATGGAAGTTCATTCCAGAAACCACTATACCTTAACGATCTATTTGGAAATTAAATAAAAAATGAAGTTAAATAGGAAAGTAAATTGAAAAAAATGGGAGTTGAGTAAAAATAAAAATGAAAGTTGCATAAAATTAAAAATAGAAGTTCAATCCAAAAACCACTATACCTTAACGATCTATTTGGAAATTAAATAAAAAAGGAAGTTGAGTAGAAATGAAGTTTGAATAAAAAAGGAAGTTAAATAAAAATAAAAATGGAAGTTGCAGAAAATTAAAAATGGAAGTTCATTCCAGTAACCACTATACCTTAACGATCTATTTGGAAATTAAATAAAAAAGGAAGTTTAATAGAAAAGTAAATTGAATAAAATGGAAGTAGAATATAAATAAAAATGAAAGTTGCATAAAATTGGAAATGGAAGTTCAATCCAGAAACCACTATACCTTAGCGATCTATTTGGAAATTAAATAAAAAAAGAAGTTTAATAGGAAAGTAAATTGAATTAAAATGGAAGTAGAATAAAAATAAAAATGAAAGTTGCATAAAATTAAAAATGGAAGTTCAATTCAGAAACCACTATACCTTAACAATCTATTTGGAAATTAAATAAAAAAGGAAGTTTAACCGAAAAGTAAATTGAATAAAAATAGAAGTTGAATAAAAATAAAAATGAAAGTTGCAGAAAATTAAATATGGAAGTTCAATCCAGAAACTACTTTACCTTAACGATATATTTAGAAATTAAATAAAAAAGGAAGTTTAATAGAAAAGTAAATTGAATAAAAATGGAAGTTGAATAAAAATAAAAATGAAAGTTGCATAAAATTAAAAATGGAAGTTCAATCCACAAACCACTATACCTTAACGATCTATTTGGAAATTAAATAAAAAATGATGGTAAATAGGACAGTAAATTGAACAAAAATGGAAGTTCAGTAAAAATAAAAATGAAAGTTGCATAAAATTTAAAATGGATGTTCAACCCAAAAACCACAATACCTTAACGATCTATTTGGAAATTAAATAAAAAAGGAAGTTGAGTAGAAATGAAGTTTGAATAAAAAAGGAAGTTAAATAAAAATAAAAATGGAAGTTGCAGAAAATTAAAATTGGAAGTTCATTCCAAAAACCACTATACCTTAACGATCTATTTGGAAAAATTAAATAAAAAAGGAAGTTTAATAGAAAAGTAAATTGAATAAAAATGGAAGTAGAATATAAATAAAAATGAAAGTTGCATAAAATTGAAAATGGAAGTTCAATCCCTAACCCACTATACCTTAGCGATCTATTTGGAAATTAAATAAAAAAGGAAGTTTAATAGGAAAGTAAATTGAATTAAAATGGAAGTAGAATAAAAATAAAAATGAAAGTTGCATAAAATTAAAAATGGAAGTTCAATTCAGAAACCACTATACCTTAACAATCTATTTGGAAATTAAATAAAAAAGGAAGTTTAACAGAAAAGTAAATTGAATAAAAATGGAAGTTGTAGAAAATTTAATATGGAAGTTCAATCCAGAAACCACTTTACCTTAACGATCTATTTGGAAATTAAATAAAAAAGGAAGTTTAATAGAAAAGTAAATTGAATAAAAATGGAAGTTGAATAAAAATAAAAATGAGAGTTGCATAAAATTAAAAATAGAAGCTCACTCCAAAAACCACTATACCTTAATGATCTATTTGGAAATTAAATAAAAAAGGATGTTGAGTAGAAAAGAAACTTGAATAAAAAAAGGAAGTTAAATAATAATAAAAATGGAAGTTGCAGAAAATTGAAAATGGAAGTTCATTCAAGAAACCACTATACCTTAACGATCTGTATGGAAATTAAATAAAAAAGGAAGTTTAATAGAAAAGTAAATTGAATAAAAATGGAAGTAGAATATAAATAAAAATGAAAGTTGCATAAAATTGAAAATGGAAGTTCAATCCAGAAATCACTATACCTTAGCGATCTGTTTGGAAATTAAATGAAAAAGGAAGTTTAATAGGAAAGTAAACTGAATTAAAATGGAAGTAGAATAAAAATAAAAATGAAAGTTGCATAAAATTAAAAATGGAAGTTCAATTCAGAAACCACTATACCATAACAATGTATTTGGAAAATAAATAAAAAAGGAAGTTTAACAGAAAAGTAAATTGAATAAAAATGGAAGTTGAATAAAATTAAAAATGAAAGTTGCAGAAAATTAAATATGGAAGTTCAAACCAGAAACCACTTTACCTTAACGATCTATTTGGAAATTCAATAAAAAAAGGAAGTTTAATAGAATAGGAAATTGAATAAAAATGGAAGTTGAATAAAAATAAAAATGAAAGTTGTATAAAATTAAAAATGGAAGTTCAATTCAGAAACCACTATACCTTAACAATCTATTTGGAAATTAAATAAAAAAGGAAGTTTAATAGGAAAGTAAATTGAATTAAAATGGAAGTAGAATAAAAATAAAAATGAAAGTTGCATAAAATTAAAAATGGAAGTTCAATTCAGAAACCACTATACCTTAACAATCTATTTGGAAATTAAATAAAAAAGGAAGTTTAACAGAAAAGTAAATTGAATAAAAATGGAAGTTGAATAAAAATAAAAATGAAAGTTGCAGAAAATTAAATATGGAAGTTCAATCCAGAAACCACTTTACCTTAACGATCTATTTGGAAATTAAATATAAAACGAAGTTTAATAGAAAAGTAAATTGAATAAAAATGGAAGTTGAATAAAAATAAAAATGAAAGTTGCATAAAATTTAAAGTGGAAGTTCAATCCACAAACAACTATACCTTAACGATCTATTTGGAAATTAAATAAAAAATGAAGTTAAATAGGAAAGTAAATTGAAAAAAATGGGAGTTGAGTAAAAAAAAAAATGAAAGTTGCATAAAATTAAAAATAGAAGTTCAATCCAAAAACCACTATACCTTAACGATCTATTTGGAAATTAAATAAAAAAGGAAGTTGAGTAGAACTGAAGCTTGAATAAAAAAGGAAGTTGCAGAAAATTAAAAATGGAAGTTCATTCCAGAAACCACTATACCTTAACGATCTATTTGGAAGTTAAATAAAAAAGGAAGTTTAATAAAAAAGTAAATTGAATAAAATGGAAGTAGAATATAAATAAAAATGAAAGTTGCATAGAATTGAAAATGGAAGTTAAATCCAGAAACCACTATACCTTAGCGATCTATTTGGAAATTAAATAAAAAAGGAAGTTTAATAGGAAAGTAAATTGAATTAAAATGGAAGTAGAATAAAAATAAAAATGAAAGTTGCATAAAATTAAAAATGGAAGTTCAATTCAGAAACCACTATACCTTAACAATCTATTTGGAAATTAAATAAAAAAGGAAGTTTAACAGAAAAGTAAATTGAATAAAAATGGAAGTTGAATAAAAATAAAAATGAAAGTTGCAGAAAATTAAATATGGAAGTTCAATCCAGAAACCACTTTACCTTAACGATATATTTGGAAATTAAATAAAAAAGGAAGTTTAATAGAAAAGTAAATTGAATAAAAATGGAAGTTGAATAAAAATAAAAATGAAAGTTGCATAAAATTAAAAATGGAAGTTCAATCCACGAACCACTATACCTTAACGATCTATTTGGAAATTAAATAAAAAATGAAGTTAAATAGGACAGTAAATTGAACAAAAATGGAAGTTGAGTAAAAATAAAAATGAAAGTTGCATAAAATTTAAAATGGAAGTTCAATCCAAAAACCACTATACCTTAACGATCTATTTGGAAATTAAATAAAAAAGGAAGTTGAGTAGAAATGAAGCTTTAATAAAAAAGGAAGTTAAATAAAAATAAAAATGGAAGTTGTAGAAAATTAAAAATGGAAGTTCATTCCAGAAACCACTATACCTTAACGATCTATTTGGAAATTAGATAAAAAAGGAAGTTTAATAGAAAAGTAAATTGAATAAAAATGGAAGTAGAATATAAATAAAAATGAAAGTTGCATAAAATTGAAAATGGAAGTTCAATCCAGAAACCATTATAACTTAGCGATCTATTTGGAAATTAAATAAAAAAGGAAGTTTAATAGGAAAGTAAATTGAATTAAAATGGAAGTAGAATAAAAATAAAAATGAAAGTTACATAAAATTAAAAATGGAAGTTCAATTCAGAAACCACTATACCTTAACAATCTATTTGGAAATTAAATAAAAAAGGAAGTTTAACAGAAAAGTAAATTGAATAAAAATGGAAGTTGTAGAAAATTAAATATGGAAGTTCAATCCAGAAACCACTTTACCTTAACGATCTATTTGGAAATTAAATAAAAAAGGAAGTTTAATAGAAAAGTAAATTGAATAAAAATGGAAGTTGAATAAAAATAAAAATGAAAGTTGCATAAAATTAAAAATAGAAGTTCAATCCAAAAACCACTATACCTTAACGATCTATTTGGAAATTAAATAAAAAGGATGTTGAGTAGAAAAGAAACTTGAATAAAAAAAGGAAGTTAAATAATAATAAAAATGGAACTTTCAGAAAATTGAAAATGGAAGTTCATTCAAGAAACCACTATACCTTAACAATCTATTTGGAAATTAAATAAAAAAGGATGTTTAATAGAAAAGTAAATTGAATAAAAATGGAAGTAGAATTAAAATAAAAAGGAAAGTTGCATAAAATAAAAATTGGAAGTTCAATCCAGAAACCACTATACCTTAACAATCTGTGTGCAAATTAAATAAAAAATGAAGTTTAATAGAAAAGTAAATTGAATAAAAATGGAAGTTGAATAAAAATAAAAATGAAAGTTGCAGAAAATTAAATATGGAAGTTCAATCCAGAAACCACTATACCTTAACGATCTATTTGGAAATTAAATAAAAAAGGAAATTGAGTAGAAAAAAAACTTGAATAAAAAAGGAAGTTAAATAAAAATAAAAATGGAAGCTGCAGAAAATTAAAAATGTAAGTTCATTCCAGAAACCACTATACCTTAACGATCTATTTAAAAATTAAATAAAAAAGAAAGTTTAATAGAAAAGTAAATTGAATAAAAATGGAAGTAGAATATGAATAAAAATGAAAGTTGCACAAAATTAAAAATGGAAGTTCAATCCAGAAACCACTATACCTTAATGATCAATTTGGAAATTAAATAAAAAAGAAAGTTTAATAGAAAAGTAAATTGAATAAAAATGGAAGTAAAATATGAATAAAAATGAAAGTTGCATAAAGTTAAAAATGGAAGTTCAATCCAGAAACCACTATACCTTAGGGATCTATTTGTATAGTGATCCCGAATTTACCCTTGTTGTACAGTGATCTGGACATGTGTCCGTGGAGGTTGGTAGTTGATTATTATCTTGTTTACATCCTTTTTACTTTGTAGTTGAGTTATGGGATGTGTTGGACAGGTTTGTTACAGGTTGGTTGAGTTTAGAAACCAAAACTAGTTGCCCAGATTTTGACCTGTCCGCTCGAGCGGGGGTTTTGGCGCTCGAGCGGGAATTGCACCCATCCAGTATTTCCTGTGCAGTGTTAGACGCTCGAGCGTGGGATTGGCCGCTTGAGCGGGGTTGTGTGAGTGCCGCTCGAGCGGGTAGCTGGAAGCTCGAGCGGAGACCTGGTTCTGTAAAAGTTCTGGGAGTGTGCATCCGCCGCTCGGGCGGGATGGTTGACGCTCGAGCGGGAGTCTGTGAGTGACGCTCGAGCGGGGTGTTTGACTCTCGAGCGGGGCGACTGGGTTTAAGTTCCGAGTTTTGACTTTTCAAATCACTTTTTCACTTTCTCTTCTCTCTCCTACTTTTCCAAAAACACCATTGTTGAGCCTCTCACTCTAGAACTCTACATTCTCTTTAGGTTTTGATCTAGTAGGAGTGACTTGCTCACCTTTGGCCTTTACAAAAAAGTTGTTGATCGTCGAGGGCTATATTTTAATCTGAAAATTTCGGGTTTTGGAGCACGTTGGGTTTTGTCATCTTCTCTCTTGGGGCTCCGGATTTGAGGTAGGGATATCCTACTCCTCTCTATGGATTTTGTCTTTAAATTTTGGTATTTTGAGATGTTGGGGTTGGTTTGGTAATTTTGTGAAAGTTTGGGGCTTTTGTATTATTTTACAAAAGTTGGGGTTTTATTTATAATAAACCTAGATGCATGTTTGGCATACAGAAATGGAATTAATGTTGAATCATTGATGAAAATGGGACCTAAGGGTTGTAATGTTAATTATGGAAAATGACCTAATTACATTGATTGATTAATTGGGATAATTAATTGTGAGAAATGAGGAAATGAAATGGAATTGTTGAGATTGGGAATGCATGGGGTTAAAGGGTGTAGTTGAATTATTTATCACTCACCGAAATGAAATGTTGATTGAATATCCAATTGTGCATTTATTTTCTGTTTAGAAATAATTGCTTTGGGCTATCGGTGGAGGATAGTCGTGATTGTTGTAGACAATGCATGATGATTAGGCAAACGGAAACTAATCAATGGAATGTGTCATGGAAATTGACGGTTGATAGAATACATTAACTGTATGTATTGAGTGATTGTATATAGAACCAATGTGTTTGTATACGTTATGTGTAGAGGAGGAGATGGGGGATGTACTCCGCGGTTTAGGGGAAGATGGGGGATGTACCTCTAAACCGGATAGTATTGAGAGAAGATAGGGGATGAACTCCGTAGATACAGCTCATATGCTTGTCTAGAAAAGTGAAGATAGAGCTAATATGCTTATCTTTGTGAAGTGTGGATACAGCTTATATGCTTATCTGTGAATGTGGGATATTGTTGCTATACATGTATGTTGAGAATGGGGATATAGCTTATATGCTTATCTGTGAATGTGGGATATAGTTTTTATACATATCTGTTGAGATGATGGTAGAGCTAATATGCTTATCTGTTGAAAAAAAAGAAAATGAAAAGTAACTTGGACTTATAAGTCGGATGACATAAAATGTGATTTATGTGGATGTATCAGTGTTGGCCATCTATCAATTGCTAATCTTTTAGTCATTGTTCATGGTTGGTTTAGTGTATTTCTACTGGGTTGTGGCTCACCCTATATGGGAATATCATTTTCAGGTACAGGTAGCATGCCACCTCCAAGGTCATAGCTTGGGAGGCTAGAGGCAAGCAGATTGTTGTTGTTTTAGTTCCTTTTTAATGTATTACATGTATATTCAAGCCGAGGGCTTAATGTGTAGATGAGTTAGCACTCTTTTGTTGTAACCAAGTGTTAACTTGGAAAGCTGTAAGCCCGTAGGGCATTTTGCTTTTGTTGTTAACATGTAATTCATTTGTAATGAAACTCTGATGAATAGAAGGTTATGGTTATTTCATATGTCAATGAATGTCTTATGTGATGGGTTTAATGTTATTATTTTGAGGGCGTTACAACTTGGTATCAGAGCGTACCGGGTTCGAATACTTTGGGTACGTGGGAAGTGATTAGTATCACAATGGGTTTGTCTCGCTTGATAGAGACTTAGATGTAGTGTCACATGCTATGGGATTTGATTTCTAGGATGTTGATTGGATCCTTGGATTTCTGGGAGTCTTGTTGGAAAAGCACTTGATCAATGCTGTTTCTAACCGGAACTCTAGTAATGCCTTGGGACTATCATTATCTGGAGATGAAATTCGTAAGTGCTTATGTGTTTATGTGCTTACGTGGAGTGAATTACTGTTGTCCATGCATTAGGACGTGAGTGTTTAGTTTTGGCACATTGTGAATGTGCTAATGTTTTGTATTACCTTTATTAGGATGTCAGGACGAGGAAGAGGTACTAGGCGTGGTAGGCCTGCGAGGCAGGAAGTACCATTACCAAAGGAGGTTCCGGCAGTACAGGAGGGAGTTGGCCAGGCCAATGTGGCCGAGCCAGCGAGTCAACAGGCTATGGGTGCCTTGGCCAGAGAGATAGCAGGAGCTTTGGGTATTCTTAGAGCTGGGAATCAGGCGGCTGAGGCAGGGCCTTCTTTCTTGAAGAGGGAGTTTTTCCAATCTAATCCAGATGAGTTTATCGGGGATCCAAAGGAGCCACTGAAGGTAGATGAGTGGTTAGAGCAAATGAGTAAGACGTTCGAGATGCTTGGCATCGAGGACGGAGCACTGAAAGTGACCTTGGCATCCTTCCAGCTGAAGGGAGATGCGGGTCAATGGTGGAAGTACGAGAAGGCTCGTGTTGGGGGTACATGGGAGGCGTTTGTGAATGCTTTTCAGGAGAGGTTTTTGTCTGCAGCAGCTAGGGAGAAGCTGAGGGATCAGTTTAGCCAGCTTAAACAGCAGGGCTTGTCAGTGGCCGAGTTTGAGGCTACTTTTACCAGTCTGTCCAGGTTTGCACCTGAACTGGTGGCGTCTGAGGAACGCCGTTGCTATGAGTTTGAGTGGAAGTTGAGGCGGGGCCTCAAGTTGAGAGTTGGTGGGTCTTACATCCGAGAGTATAGACACCTGGTAGATGCTGCTGCTCATATGGAGATTATGATGCAGGAAGAGGAGGAAGAGCAGAAGGTCTCCAAGAGGAGCCAGGATGGTCAGGGTGATGGCAGGAGGCAGAGGGGTTATAACCCTCAGCAGCCTCAGGGTGCAGTTTCTAGATCGACCTTTCCAGTGCTGAGTGCAGGCTCGGGGAGAGGCAATCAGGGGGAGTTTGCTTGTTTCAAGTGTGGCCAGCTGGGTTACAAGGTTTCAGTTTGCCCGCAGAAGGGTGGGGGTCAGAGAGCTGCTTCTTCTTCAGCTAGACCGCAGAGTCAGAGTTTGGGCAGGGGGCAGCCCTTGTCTTGTTATCAGTGTGGACAGCCTGGGCACCTGAAGAGGTTTTGCCCGCAGTTGAGTGCCACTTCGGGAGCGTCTGGTTCCAGGCAGACGCAGAGTTTTCAGCCTGCTCAGTCTGTGCAGGCCTCGAGGGCCAACCAGGGGGCTTCGTCATCCCAGTCTGTGCAGCAGTCGTATGCTCCTAGAGGTGAGCAGGGGGATCAGGGGCCCACAGGGCGCGTGTAAGCTGTTACCGCGCAGGATTTGGTACCAGCTCCATCGGTAGTGAGAGGTACTTTTCTATTTTACAACTCGGTTGCTAGTGTGTTGATTGACACGGGTGCATCTCATTCTTTTGTATCTGCTGCATTTGCATCTGTTTTGGAATTGGAGTTAGCACAGTTAGCATCTCCTATTTGTGTGGTATCGCCTTTGGGTGGTGAGTTGATCTTGAAACAAGGTGTTAGAGGTTGTGATATAGAGGTCGCCGACCATAGGCTTCCTTTTCCGTTTGTTGTCATGCCCATGAAGGGTTTTGATGTTATTTTGGGTATGGACTGGCTATCGTCATACCGGGCTGTTATCGATTGCTACCGCCAGAGGGTCACGCTATGTACCTTGAGCGGGGAGTGGTTCCATTTCTTGGGAGACCGTGTTGGTTGTGTTTTGCCACCGGGGTATGATTCGCGAGGGCGAAGTGAGCTTAGTGGTCTACTTACTAGCTTTGAGAGTGGTGAGTGTGATGAAACCCAGGTTGTTTTGCCAAGGGTAGTTTGTGAGTACTCGGACGTCTTTCCCGAGGATCTCGTTAGTTTGCCACCTCATAGGGAGATCGAGTTCTCCATTGATTTAGTGCCCGGCATGGCGCCGATTTCTATGGCACCTTATCGTTTTGCCCCAGCAGAGTTGGTTGAGTTGAAAGTTCAGCTCCAGGAATTGCTAGATAAAGGTTTTGTTCGCCCTAGTGTTTCGCCGTGGGGAGCACCGGCCCTCTTTGCTAAGAAGAAAGATGGTGCCTTGAGATTGTGTATTGACTACCGGAAGTTGAATCGGGCTACGGTTAAGAATAAGTACCCTATGCCCCGTATAGATGATTTGTTTGACCAGTTGAAGGGTTCCCATTGTTTCTCTAAGATAGACTTGAGATTGGGTTACCACCAGTTGAGGGTCAGGGAGGAGGATATTCCTAAGACGGCATTCCGTACGCGGTATGGCCATTATGAATTTCTGGTGATGCCTTTTGGGCTTACCAATGCACCGGCAGTCTTTATGGACTTGATGAACCGGATCTTCTGGGAATTCTTGGATCGATTCGTAGTCGTTTTCGTAGACGACATTCTTATCTATTCACCTTCAGAGGAGAAGCACGAGGAACACTTGAGAGTGGTGCTTGAGTTGCTTAGAGCCCATAGGCTGTATGCCAAGTTTGGAAAATGTGAGTTTTGGCTAGGAGAAGTCAAATTCCTAGGCCACGTAGTATCCGGGGAAGGGGTGTCTGTTGATACATCTAAGGTAGAGGCAGTGCAAGATTGGGCACGGCCTAAGAATGTGTTTGAGATCCGCAGTTTTCTGGGATTAGCTGGGTATTACCGCCGGTTTGTGAAAGATTTCTCCAGGTTAGCGTCACCGTTGACTAGACTGACTCAGAAGGGAGTCAAGTTTGTGTGGAGTGAGACTTGTGAAAAGTCGTTCCAAGAGCTGAAAGTTAGATTGACCACCGCTCCGGTTCTGATTATTCCGGAGAGAGGGGTGGGTTATGCGGTTTATTGTGATGCCTCACGAGAGGGTTTGGGTTGTGTGTTGATGCAAGAGGGGAAAGTGGTAGCTTATGGCTCACGTCAGTTGAAAATACACGAGAAGAATTACCCTACACACGACTTAGAGTTAGCGGCTGTGATCTTTGCCTTGAAAATCTAGAGGCACTACCTTTATGGTGAGAAGTTCGAGGTGTTCTCGGACCACAAGAGTTTGAAGTATCTGTTTACATAGAGAGACTTGAATTTGAGACAGAGGAGATGGATGGAGTTCATTGAGGATTATGACTTTGAGTTGCATTATCACCCGGGAAAGGCCAATGTTGTGGCCGATGCCCTTAGTAGGAAATCCATTAGCGATGTAGCTTGTATAGCCATCCGGGAATGGGAGATGTTGGGAGCACTTGGCGAGTTTGATTTGCTACTGGGCGAATCTGTTGAGGCTGCGGCCTTGTTTTCAGTTGTTGCACAACCTACACTTGTGACTAGAGTGTTAGAGGCATAGAGAGGTGACCTTGAGGTAGAGTCCTTCCGAGAGAAGATCTCCAGTGAGAAAGTTGAGAAGGGTTTGACGGTGTATCTCGACCTGAGTGTGAGATACCGAGACCGTTTGTTTGTACCGGAGTCTTGCCGAGAGGAAGTACTCCGAGAGTTTCACCATTCACGTCTTGCGGTGCATCCGGGAGGCACTAAGATGTATCGGGATTTGGGTCGCCAGTTTTGGTGGCGGGGTATGAAGAGAGATGTGGCTGTTTTCGTATCGAAGTGCCTTACTTGCCAGCAAGTGAAGGCCGAGCATCAGAGGCCAGCGGGTTTGTTGCAACCCTTGCCTATTGCCGAGTGGAAGTGGGAACATGTCACTATGGACTTCGTGTAGGTCTTCCGAGGACTCAGCGGAGTAGTGATGCCATTTGGGTGGTTGTAGACCGGTTGACTAAGTCGGCGCACTTTATTCCTATGCGCGTGAGAGACTCGGTAGATCATCTTGCCGACTTGTATATTCGGGACATAGTGAGATTGCACGGGGTCCCAGTGGCGATCGTCTCGGATAGAGATCCTCGTTTTACTGCCAGGTTATGGCAGAGTTTGCAGAGTGCCTTGGGCACTAAGTTGACCTTTAGTACGGCTTACCACCCTCAGACTGACGGGCAGTCCGAGCGTACTATTCAGATCCTCGAGGATATGCTTCGGGGTTGTGTCCTGGACTTCAGTGGGACGTGGGAGAGGCACTTACCCTTGGTAGAGTTTGCGTACAACAACAGTTTTCAGTCTAGTATCGGTATGGCACCGTTTGAGGCCTTGTATGGCCGACCGTGTAGGTCTCCAGTTTGTTGGGCCGAGGTGGGTGATGCACCTTTGTTGGGTCCGGAGTTGGTTAGGGAGACGACGGAGAAAGTTGAGCTTATCCGTAGGAGGCTTGTTACAGCCCAGAGTCGCCAAAAGAGTTATGCCGACCGTAGGAGGAGGCCTTTGGCGTTTGAGGTAGGTGATCATGTCTTTCTGAAGATATCACCTAGGCGAGGCTTGATGAGGTTTGGGAAGAGTGGGAAGTTATCCCCTCGATTTATTGGTCCTTTTGAGATCCTTGAGAGGATTGGCGAGGTTGCTTATCGGTTAGCTTTACCGCCGCAGTTGTCCGGAGTTCATGACGTGTTTCATGTGAGTATGCTTTGGAAATATGAGCCAAATCCATCACATGTATTGGATTGGACCGACTTAGAGGTAGATGAGGATGCCTCGTATGAGGAGAGACCGGTTCGGGTCTTGGATAGGCGGGATCAGGTCCTGCGTGGCAAGACCATTCCTTTGGTGAAAGTCTTGTGGAAACATCACGGAGTGGAGGAAGCCACTTGGGAACGTGAGTTGGAAGTCCGTGAGAAATATCCGGACTTGTTTGTTGATATGTAATCTTGTGTTTAAATTTTGAACTATTATTGAACTTAAGAACTTTTATATATGTCTTAAGTTGTGAAACATTGAAAATGTTTTGGTTTATTGGAAGTATGTTTTGGAACTTGCCTCGTATGGAAGTTGAATGTAACATTATATATGTTGAATACATTGTTAAAATTGGAAAGGAAATGCGTAATGTTGATGCATGTTGAAAGTACATATGTTGTTTACATATTGTGAAATGCCTCCTGTTAAAGGGATGGGATGACCGGTAATGGGTCGAATTGTTGAATGTTAAAGTGTAACATTGTTTAAAATGGAGGAAAACCTATTTTGAAAACTTGTGTTTAATTTCAGGGACGAAATTCTTTAAGGGGGGAAGGTTATAGTGATCCCGGATTTACCCTTGTTGTACAGTGATCTGGACATGTGTCCGTGGAGGTTGGTAGTTGATTATTATCTTGTTTACATCCTTTTTACTTTGTAGTTGAGTTATGGGATGTGTTGGGCAGGTTTGTTACAGGTTGGTTGAGTTTAGAAACCAAAACTAGTTGCCCAGATTTTGACCTGTCCACTTGAGCGGGGGTTTTGGCGCTCGAGTGGGAATTGCACCCATCCAGTATTTCCTGTGCAGTGTTGGACGCTCGAGCATGGGATTGGCCGCTCGAGCGGGTAGTTGGAAGCTCGAGCGGAGACCTGGCTCTGTAAAAGTTCTGGGAGTGTGCATCCGCCGTTCGGGCGGGATGGTTGACGCTCGAGCGGGAGTCTGTGAGTGACGCTCGAGCGGGGTGTTTGACGCTCGAGCGGGGCGACTGGGTTTAAGTTCCGAGTTTTGACTTTTCAAATCACTTTTTCACTTTCCCTTCTCTCTCTTACTTTTCCAAAAACACCATTGTTGAGCCTCTCACTCTAGAACTCTACCTTCTCTCTAGGTTTTGATCTAGTAGGAGTGATTTGCTCACCTTTGGCCTTTACAAAAAAGTTGTTGATCGTCGAGGGCTACATTTTAATCTGAAAATTTCGGGTTTTGGAGCACGTTGGGTTTTGTCATCTTCTCTCTTGGGGCTCCGAATTTGAGGTAGGGATATCCTACTCCTCTCTATGGATTTTGTCTTTAAATTTTGGTATTTTGAGATGTTGGGGTTGGTTTGGTAATTTTGTGAAAGTTTGGGGCTTTTGTATTATTTTACAAAAGTTGGGGTTTTATTTATAATAAACCTAGATGCATGTTTGGCATACAGAAATGGAATTAATGTTGAATCATTGATGAAAATGGGACCTAAGGGTTGTAATGTTAATTATGGAAAATGACCTAATTACATTGATTGATTAATTGGGATAATTAATTGTGAGAAATGAGGAAATGAAATGGAATTGTTGAGATTGGGAATGCATGGGGTTAAAGGGTGTAGTTGAATTATTTATCACTCACCAAAATGAAATGTTGATTGAATATCCAATTGTGCATTTATTTTCTGTTTAGAAATAATTGCTTCAGGCTATCGGTGGAGGATAGTCGTGATTGTTGTAGACAATGCATGATGATTAGGCAAACGGAAACTAATCAATGGAATGTGTCATGGAAATTGACGGTTGATAGAATACATTAACTGTATGTATTGAGTGATTGTATATAGAACCAATGTGTTTGTATACGTTATGTGTAGAGGAGGAGATGGGGGATGTACTCCGCGGTTTAGGGGAAGATGGTGGATGTACCTCTAAACCGGATAGTATTGGGAGAAGATAGGGGATGAACTCCGTAGATACAGCTCATATGCTTGTCTAGAAAAGTGAAGATAGAGCTAATATGCTTATCTTTGTGAAGTGTGGATACAGCTTATATGCTTATCTGTGAATGTGGGATATTGTTGCTATACATGTATGTTGAGAATGGGGATATAACTTATATGCTTATCTGTGAATGTGGGATATAGTTTTTATACATATCTGTTGAGATGATGGTAGAGCTAATATGCTTATCTGTTGAAAAAAAAGAAAATGAAAAGTAACTTGGACTTATAAGTCGGATGACATAAAATGTGATTTATGTGGATGTATCAGTGTTGGCCATCTATCAATTGCTAATCTTTTAGTCATTGTTCATGGTTGGTTTAGTGTATTTCTACTGGGCTGTGGCTCACCCTATATGGGAATATCATTTTCAGGTACAGGTAGCATGCCACCTCCAAGGTCATAGCTTGGGAGGCTAGAGGCGAGCAGATTGTTGTTGTTTTAGTTCCTTTTTAATGTATTACATGTATATTCAAGCCGAGGGCTTAATGTGTAGATGAGTTAGCACTCTTTTGTTGTAAGCAAGTGTTAACTTGGAAAGTTGTAAGCCCGTAGGGCATTTTGCTTTTGTTGTTAACATGTAATTCATTTGTAATGAAACTCTGATGAATAGAAGGTTATGGTTATTTCACATGTCAATGAATGTCTTATTTGATGGGTTTAATGTTATTATTTTGAGGGCGTTACAATTTGGAAATTAAATAAAAAAGGAAGTTAAATAGGAAAGTAAATTGAACAAAAATGGAAGTAGAATATGAATAAAAATGAAAGTTGCATAAAATTAAAAATGGAAGTTCAATCCAGAAACCACTATACCTTAATGATCAATTTGGAAATTAAATAAAAAAGAAAGTTTAATAGAAAAGTAAATTGAATAAAAATGGAAGTTGAATAAAAATAAAAATGAAAGTTGCATAAAATTAAAAATGGAAGTTCAATCCAAAAACCACTATACCTTAACGATCTATTTGGAAATTAAATAAAAAAGGAAGTTAAATAGGAAAGTAAATTGAACAAAAATGGAAGTTGAATAAAAATAAAAATGAAAGTTGCATAAAATTAAAAATGGAAGTTCAATCCAAAAACCACTATACCTTAACGATCTATTTGGAAATTAAATAAAAAAGGAAGTTAAATAGGAAAGTAAATTGAACAAAAATGGAAGTTGAATAAAAATAAAAATGAAAGTTGCATAAAATTAAAAATGGAAGTTCAATCCAAAAACCACTATACCTTAACGATCTATTTGGAAATTAAATAAAAAAGGAAGTTGAGTAGAAATGAAACTTGAATAAAAAAGGAAGTTAAATAAAAATAAAAATGGAAGTTGCAGAAAATTAAAAATGGAAGTTCATTCCAGAAACCACTAACCCTAAACCATTAATTAACCTTACACAAGCACAAACCCAAGAATAAACATTAGCATAATACATGTGTAAAGAAAACAAATTACAGCATATATGATCCCATGTACCTTACTGTTGAGGTGGAGGCCTTCTGGCCGCCCACGCAGAGATCTGCTCGTTGATCAGCACTTGTAATTCGGCTAGTCGCTGATCACACTCTACAATACGTTCGGCTATGTACTGTTGAGTGTAGAAGTCGACTAGTGTATTAAGATAATACTGTTTTTGGCGTTGCCAGAAATCTGAATATTTTAACAGTTGTTCTAACAGATTAACCGAGGGCATACATTAAAAAAAACTTTTATTGAAGAAGTAAAAGTATTTTACAAGAGGGGGTTGGAGAGATATTACAAAGAGAGAGAGAGAGTGAAAATTTCAAAAACAAACTAAAATAGTTTTTTATGCTCTGCCTCAACAAGGGTGAGGAGATCTCTTTTATAACCAAAAAGATAAGAATTATTATTACAAACTGACAGATGGCAAACTTCGAGAGGACCCAAAGATTTCCATCTTATCTTCTTATCTTTAGCTTTGTCGGTGTGGGGAGCAGAATTATTAATCTCCTTTTTCCTGTAGCACTTTTGACTGGGGCGAATCTTTCTTTTTCAAAAGATGTTTGTCTGTTATGCCGACGGCTACTCAGCAGGGCCCTTGCCTTTACTATTTTTGTCCTTGGACATCTTATCTGCAATAATGGCTGTTAGAGAATCCCAAAAATCTCCAAGGTGGGGTTCATCATTATCATCTTATGGATCCTGTGATTCTCCAGCGAGTACGTGTTTGGCTGGATCACTCTCGGGTTCTGATGGAGTTTGACTAGTACCTGACCGCATGGAGACGTCATCATTCTGGCCAACAGATTGAAGGAACTGATCTTTGAGATAATCCATGCTTTTGACGATCAATTCACTATCTGACAGCTATGGATACTTCTGTTTGAATTCCTTCTGGATTTGTAGAAACGGATTGGTGACTGGTGAAGGAGCCGGAAGGGCAGGCTGCTTAACTGATTCCCAGCAAGCTTGGGTATGCTGGTTAATTTTCTGGAGAAGATCTTTAAGATCCATTTTATCCTACCATTTGACAAAAAATATTCTTTTTAGTCTAGGGACTTTATTCTGATAGTCACAAGCGAAGTCCCACTTCCATATCCAGGGGATGCTAAAACGGATACTGAAGTGAACTACAGATTTACTGATGGATAAATCTCTGTTTTTATTTAAATATGAATACGCACGGGAATAAGCCACATGCCATTCATTGTATGCTGTTCGAACACTTTCTGGTAAAATGTCTAAAGAAAGACTGAATTTATCCCACCAAACGAGGAACCAATTTGGGACATCGTTTTTAAGGACATCAGGGAGAACACGGATAAACCAAGAGTGATTCTTGATTGGATTCTGATAGTAAAAAACCTGGGTAAACGCATCAATGTAATCCCAGTAAGAGTATTTAGTCTGTTTGTTCCGGAGATCAAGATCCCGGGTAGTATGCGGATGAATGCCCCAAGTGGAGATGGGCATAATATGTCAGATAACAATTTTGCTATACTGGATAGGGCTAGCAGATTTGTTGATATCATGCAGGGTATGCTTGATTTCAACAGCCCCAGTTTCTGTTAACATCTGTTCATAGATGTACCTGTACTGGTCAAAATGAGGGGGAGATTGCTGTGTAGTAAGATAACGACGTTTGATCTCCCATGGATCTGACATCCATTGTTTATCTGCGGATTCGATCCAGAGGACTGTTTCCTCTGTTAGACTGTTGGGGGTATACGGATCTTCCGGCCTAAGGAGGACATCCTTAGCCAAGGGAGTACTGGTTTGTCCTCTCAGAGGAGGAAATTCTGATGGTTCATAGCGAGGGTTATTACCCCGGCCACGACCACGCCCACGCTGGCCTTTACTGGTCATTTACTGATTTCTGTAAATATTCACGGGTGAGAAAATCAGGCAAAGAGTTAGTTTCTCCTTTAATATATTCAATATCAAAATCAAAATTGGATAAATAACTCTGCCATGTTAAGAATATCTGTTTGGAAGCAAGGTTTTTAACATCCTGCTTAAATATCTATTTAGCAGCAGAGCAATCAACTCTGATTAGAAAATGCTGGTTTAATAAATCATCCTGAAATTTAATAACACATTTTACAATGGCTAAACATTCCTGTTTAATAGTTGGATAATTTAAAGTAGCTTGATTCCAATGTCCAGAATGAAAGCGTAATAACTCTTCTTTCTGGGTTTTGGGATTAAACTGTTTTAAAATACCACCAAATCCTTCATTGGAAGCGTCAGTTTCTACAATCTTTTTCCAATTAGGATTAGGTAACTGTAAACATGGTAACTGTTGGACTTTAGCTTTTATTCGTTGTACAGCTAAAGTATGTTTTGGAGACCACGGTGGAGGATTCTTCCTTAACCTGGTATATAAAATGTTAGCATCGGCAGATAAATTATGATAATAATCTCGAACATAATTAAGACTGCCTAAAAATCTCTGTAATTGAGTTTTGTCTTTAATTTCATCAGGAAATTTAGAAGCAAACTCCATACTACGGTTAATAGGTATAATACTACCATTGGAAATATTATGACCTAAATATCTGATAGTTGTTTGAAATAACTGCATTTTAGGGGCAGAAATAACTAAACCATTTCTGATAATAACATTCTTAAAAATATTAAGATGTTTAACATGCTGATCAATTGATGAGGAAAAAATTAAAACATCATCAATGTATGAAAGAGTAAATTCTGTATACGGGTTAAAAATATCATTCATGATATGTTGAAATTCTGATGGGGCATTTTTTAAACCAAATGGCATGACATTCCATTCATAATGCCCAAAGGGTACTGTAAAAGCTGTTTTATAGCGATCCTGTTCAGCAATTTCAATTTGCCAATATCCTGATTTAAGATCAAATTTAGAGAAAATAATCGCATCCTGTAATCGATCCAAAAGATCTTTTTTATTCGGAATTGGATATCTAATCCATTTTAATTTGTCATTTAACGGTTTATTATTGATTACAAGGCGGGGAATGCCTCTTTCAATTTCAGCATTTTTATTTACATAAAAAGCGGTACAACTCCACGGGGAGTGACTAGGTCGGATCAATTTCTTATCAAGAAGATTTTGAATTTCTGTTTTACACATTTCCATATATTCCTTTTTCATTTGGCTAGGACGGGCACGAGTTGGAATATATTTTTCATCAAAATCCGGTTCATAGGGTAATGTGACAGTATACTTTTTGCGATTCCAAAAAGCATTGGGAACATTACCACAGACTTCTGTTTGAAATTCTGTTTCAATTAATTTAATTTTCTGTTGGAAAGATGGTTGTTGTAACCTTTGTTCTGTTGCGAGAAAATGAACTTCTTTTTGTATTAGATTTATCTGGTTCTGTTTACAAGTAATTAAATCCCTAATTTGATCTAATTCTTTTGTATACGGTTGTGTGATAAATTCAAAAATAACGGATTTTCCTTGTAATTGGGAATAAATTCCTGTTTGGTCTATTTTCTGGATTGGCATCAAAAGACACAAAAATGGAGTGCCTAAAATGATATTTGTAGCAAGATTTTTGACTAAAACAAAAGATGTTGGAAGACATAAATCTTGGTTACAAATATATGCTTCTGGAACTTTGTATCTGATTTGGAGGGAATTTCCACTAGCACTGGTTAGACTTTGCGTAGTCTTTTCAAAATACCTGGTTGGAATTATACCTTCTTGGATACAATTCATATCTGCTCCACTATCGACTAAAGCAATAGCATCTTTAATCATGAAGTCAGGTTTTATTAAAAATGAAATTTTAATATACCATTTCTGAAAGGTTACTTGACTAACAAGTAACAAGTAAGGAGTAGAGGATTCAGGTTTAGATTTTTGTTCAGGTTTTTGTTCATTTTCTGTCTGTTGTTTTAACTGTTGACGAATATTTTTAATATCTTTAGTATTTGCTTCACTGGCAGTTTGCAAATGTTTTACTTCTGTTTTTAAAATGTTAATTTCCATTTTTAAATCCTGGAGGGTTGTTGGCTGTTCTAAAAGGGGTTTTGTTTGAATCCTGTTTATTACATTTTTAAGACTGTAAGCATAGTCTGGTATAGGAGGAGTCTCCTGGATTGTCTGTTGGTGTTCATAACACATTTTTAAATATTTTATTTTAATTTCTGGATCTTGGATTTGGTCTGCGACAGCAAGCATATCCTTTTGGGTATCTGTTAAAACATTAATACTGCTAGGTTCACCTAAGTGTAAACCATTCATTTCAACTATTGATTTCCAATAATTAATTTATGATATATGTTCCTGATTAGTACTACAGGGACAAGATTCTTCTGGTTCTTCTTCACTGGTTGAAGTGGAATATAACTGATTAATTTCATCTTCAGAAGGGGTTTCTTCATCAGTTGAATTTTCTTCTGCTTCAAGAGCTTGGATTATCTGTTCTTTAATACCTAAATCAAGATTTAATTCATTAACCTTGGATTTAGCTTTGGATTTGCATCTATTAGCATAATGTCCGGTTTGGCCACATTTGTAGCATTTTACTTCTGATTTATTTTTAGGTTTTCCTTGAGATTTACGGGTAGATTTCTTTGGATAAAACTTCTTGGTGGTTTGCGGATGACTACTCTTATGAGACTTTCTTCGGAAAGGTTTAGATGACTTCTTACGAGAAACCTGACGGGGTTTTCTGGGATATTTAATGGCTGGTTCATAAGCAAATTGGTCACAAAATTCACCTAATTCTTTTCTTCCTGTTAAATTCTGTTGTTTCATTTGGTAATGAAGTTTAAGGTCATTACACAAGGAAAGACCTTCATCGATAATTATGGAACACAATTGTCCATAAGTATACTGGTCGTAAGGAATAGACATCCGGTCATGGCGGTCCCGAAGTTTTTTCCTAACTCGTTCGGCAAAAAGGGTAGGAAGGCCATCAACAAATTTGGCTTTCCAATGAGTACTATTAGCATCAGGTCGTTGCATGACCTTAAGCAAGAAAACATCCTTGTACCATCGAAAATGGGTAAGCGATGGACAACGAAGGTTCTGTAAAAGCTCACGACTACGATCATGAGCACTGGTACTGGTACCAACAAAATGGAGGATAATAGTCTGAATAAGAGTATAGACAGCATCCTGTTGTTGGACGGGCTGATTGGTAGTCGGATCTACTTCAACTTTGACTGAATTAAGGATTTCTAACTGTTGGGTAAGAGTGAGAACATTATCCCACCATCCTTTAAGGGCGCCGGTAAAGCCATTAATAATAAACTTAGCAATGGCTTGGTCGTTGTTACTATACTGACAACATACGGTTGCATACATCAACATTTGATGTAATTTCTTATAAATTCCGTATTCAGATTCACCATCTATATTCCATTCATAAATGGTTTTGCCATGATAGCTTCCCTGGTCATTAATATAGGTTTCTTCATAAAGAAGATCAGGAGGAGTCGGTCGGGCGTAATAGTTCCGAGTGGGTGGTAACATAGTTGGGCGAGAGGAACTATACGAATGTAATTTGTTAACGGATGAGGGTTCTTGGAAATTCATTTGAATTTCATGAATTTGGGCTGGAGAAAGATTATCATCTTCATCTACGGATGGTTCAGCTTGAAGCATCTGAATGGATCCACTGGATTGTCCAGGTGGCTGGGTTGTAGGAGGGCGAACATGTAAAGTTTGCATCTTCTGTAAGAGGGTGTCCATAAACTCTGTATTAGAGGCTTTTAACTTAAAGTTACTAATCTCTAATGGAGGTTTAATGGATACTGGATGTAGGGCAGCAGACCCTGTGACTGGTGATGCTAAGGTTCTATCCTTAAAGGTAGAAATAGCTTCTTCAATTTGGGTTAATTGTTTACTCATAGTCTGACAGATTAAGTTAGTATAATTGTTCTGTTTTACTAACAATCCTTCGGTTTTAGTAAATTTTCCTGATTGAGCATCTATATAGGCGGTCGCTAGTATGGGTTGACGGGTAGTCTCACCATTAGGAACTAACTCTAATGCTTGAGGAGGCGGATGTAAAGCATGAATAGCTTGTCCTTCAGTTGTAGTCCAAGTTTTATATTGATCTTCAATAGCATTTAACTGAGGTTGGCTAACTGTCTGGTACCATTCTACAAATGGTAATATCTTCTGATGTAACTCAAGATGTTGATAAAATTGAGTTTTATAATTTTCTAACTGTTCAGGGGTATGATTAGAAAAATACCATTTTCTAAACTCCTTATATTTTTCCTGGTTAAATTCCTGGTTGATTATTTTTCTATTTTCACTTCCTGGTGTAAAATCCATTAAATTTCAAAATTCATATCACTGGCCGTTGGGCTATCTGGTTGAGGTGGTTTTGTATAAACACCATGAGGAATTCTGTTTTGGGATAATCGGATTCCTTGAATTTCAGAATTCATAGGGTCTTCCTGGGGATCACTCGATGGCCTACTAAGAGGTCGAGAAGGTATCTGTTGAAAGATAGAGTCAACTGACTGTCGGCGAGATTCTGGAAGATCTACCCTATAGGGTGGAATTGATTGTGAACAGTTTCCTGGTGCAGTTCGAAAACTGGTGTTGGAAAAGCTTCGTGGTGCTGTCCTAAAACTAGCATTTGAAGACATACTTCTGGTAAGCAAAGGTTTCGGAAATTGAAGGTTAACATTACCTTCCCTAGTCTGGATAACGTCATCGATGTTATGTTGAATCAACGGTTTTGGAGGGACAGCGTTAGGAATATGCCATTGGTCTGGAAAAGTTATATCCTTCCATGGGATTAACTTAGGTACGGCTACTTGACTACTGTAAAGATTAGTTTGAATTAATACTGTTTGACCTGTTTCAGTTTTCTTTTTTACATAAGGATTTAAAGTTGTTAAAGCCTTTATGCAAATTCGGGAATGAACTGAAAAAGGGGGTGTTCCTGGTTTATACTCATAACCATGAGTAAGAATTCTTAGTTCTAATACGTCTGATAAATTAGCATCACAAAGAGCAACACTTAGGTTCGGGTAAATATCAAAGTATACTGGTCTATGAGACAAACTTGTTTCAATAGCACCCATAAGTGAGGCTCTCCAGTTAAGGCATCTACCATCTCTAAGGGTGCACTGAATACTGGTATTTTGACCAAGAAGGGTCAAAGGTTTAAAAGCAATTTGTACTAAACCTATGTGGATGTACTTATACTGTTTTAAAAATGGGATAAAATCATTGATGTGAATTAATCTGATTATCTCATCATTATTCTGAATGCAAGACGCATGTTCAAAGGTCTTGATGATAGTTTTTGTGACGACCCAGAATTTTTCCCTCCGCTCGAGCGGAGGATTTGACGCTCGAGCGGACTTTTGGGGTTCTCAGCAATTTTGCAGATGGCCTGAGATTCTGGGAGTGGTGGATCTCCGCTCGAGCGGAGAAGTTGACGCTCGAGCGGACTACCTTATTGGTCTGTGCGTGCTCGAGCGGTTGAAGCGACGCTCGAGCGTGAGAAGTAAGATTTCCCTTGACATTGTAGTGGTGTATTTATAATCTTCTTATTTTATTTTGGAGTATTGTTTGAGGTGGTAATATAATGGTAAAGTAAGATTGGACCAAAAGCTTTAATTAGAATAGATTGTCTGCGACCATCCGTCACTCTTTCGTCATTTTCTTTTTCTACATTTTGAATTTGGATGTGGGGTTAGAACCATTGGAAAGCTTATTTCCGGGGCTTCAATTTGGACACAAGAACGACCTAAAACGGAGTCCGGATGGGAGAGTTATACCTGTTCAAAGTTTCGAAATCTGTGCTGAAAACAGGTACGCTCGAGCGGGAATTCCTCCGCTCGAGCGGGAATTACGGGACAGCAGCTTGAAATGAGATTTTTTGGATCATTTCTCACATTTTCCTTTTCCCCTCTTCATCCCTCTCCCCTAGGTCCGAAAACCCTAGGTCCTTAATCTCCAAAACCTTCCATTTCTCTTAGTTTTGATCAAGATCATCCATCAAAAAGTGAAGAAGCATGAAGATTATTATGTTCTACCGGTTGGAATTTCGAGATTTTGGAGGATTCTTCTCAATCCTTGCTCCTTTGTTTGATTCTTGAGGTAAGGGTTTTAATACTCTTCAATATTTACATCCATAGATAGATTTGAGGTATTTTCATTGTATAATGGTTCAATTTTCATTAATGTTATGTATATAGAAGAAATTATGAGATTTTGGGAATTTTGGGTTTGAATATTGGGGGTTTTAAGGTTTGTGATGTTGGGAATTAAATTGATGGGTTTAAGTGATGGATTGAGAATACTAGATGTAAAATCATTTGGAAAATTGGAATTAGGAGTGATGATTTAAGAAGTTTGATTTTTGTTAAAAATCCTCTTTTTCCTTGAAACCCTAGGTTGTTTAAAGATGATAACCAATGAATTGGCCCAAATTGAAAGTAGAGTAATGAAATTGAGACATTGAATTAGATGTGTTCAAGTTTAATTGGAATTTGGGAATATTTGGAAATTATATTTACAATTTGTGATTATAAATGTTGAAATTCATGCTATCATGGAAAAGAAAAATTAGGAGAATAATTTAGTAAGGATATGGATGACATGAACTCGATTTTTGGAATGTTAAAATGAGATTCAAGGGTTTATTTTGTATTATGTTGAATTGCCAATAGGATTAATGAACTAAATGATGTTGTACTATGATAAATTATGTTGGAATTACGTGACTTGTGTAGGATTAGCTACAAGGACGGACTACGCACCTGAACACTGTGAGTAGTAGTACAAAAAATGTACATGTTATTTATTGTTGATAATTATTGTCACTAATGCTCTATTCTTTGTAAGTGTTCTACGAATACTATAAAAATTGGAAAGTTATGTGACTTCATGTGAATTGGAAGTTATTTTGTTGTGTTACAAGTTTATAAGTTAAGCCTGTTATAAGTTTGCATATGTTATAAGTCAAGTATGTTATAAGCTCAAGAGCGTTACAAGTTTAATTGTGTGGCAAATTTAAGTATATACAAGTTTAAGTAAATTTGCAAGTTCAAGTATATACAAGTTAAAGTATGTTACGAGTTTTACGTATGCTACAAGTCCATGTATGTTACAAGTTCACGTATGTTAGAAATTCAAGTATGTTGCAGGTATGCTTCAAGTAAGTTACGAGCTCAAGTATGCTCAGGTATATTTTAAATATGTTACAAGTTTAAGAGTTACAAATTTATGTATGATAGAAGTTCATGTATGATCTAAGTTACGCATGTTGCATGTTCAAGTATGGTTTCAAGTATATCTCAAGAATAGTTCAAGTATGGTTTCAAGTATATTTCAAGAATAGTTCAAGTATGGTTTCAAGTATATTTCAAGAACAGTTCAAGTATGGTTTTAAGTATATTTCAAACATGTTTCAAGTATGGTTGCCAGTATATTACAAGTTTCATGGGCTTTATGCCATTACAAGTTACATGGGCTTATGCCATTACAAGTTTCATGGGCTTTATGCCATTACAAGTTACATGGGCTTATGCCATTACAAGTTTCATGGGCTTCATGCCATTACAAGTTACAAGGGCTTTATGCCATTACAAGGGCTTTATGCCATTCCAAGGGCTTTATGCCATTTACAAGGGCTTTAACGCCAACAAGTTTCAAGGGCCTTAGTGCCATATGTTACAAGGGCTTTAACGCCAACAAGTTTCAAGGGCCTTAGTGCCATATGTTACAAGGGCTTTATGCCATTTTCAAGGGCTTAAACGCCAACAAGTTTCAAGGGCCTTAGTGCCATATGTTACAAGGGCTTTATGCCACACGTTTCAAGGGCCTCGTGCCACCATGTTTCAAAGGCTCTTTAGCCATCATGTTTATGTTGCAGGATTGGGCTTAAGGCCATATGAAATGAAAACAGGAACAGATTAACTACATGATCTTCGCATTTATTTATGCATTGTTATGTATTATGTTTAAAGTGTGCATTTATGTTTCATACTATTCACTGAGCCCAGCTCACCCTCTGTTATGTCTGTTTCTGTAGGCACTCAACCTGGAGATTTAACCTGCACCTGTGGCTTTTGTTACCCAGTTGTCAAACCCTGAGTATCAAAGCTATTAGATGTTGATTGTTCAAGTTATGGAGTTTTGCTAAGTTTTAATTTGTACCCTAATTGTCTGTTAAGATCGGTGTATATGTATATGTACATAGCTATCTTCGGGTGCATGACAATGTATATTATCTGCATTATGTTTTGTTTGGGATCCTGGCATAGTAATGGTAGCTCAATGGATATGTTTATTATTATTAATATTATTTTACGCTATTATATACTATTAAATGCTTCCGTTCAGGCCCCATAGATTATATTCATCAGGCTTTATGTCCTTTTTTCTGAGGTGGTCATGCCCAAACTTTTAGGGGCGAGTTCTGGGTGTGACAGTTTTACTCAGAAATTGGAAACGTCCTTTTCTGTAAATGGTGTATGGATCTACGGATGGGATAGTCCATTTATCTAGGGCTTCCTTAACTTCCTGGTATGCTACTAATTCAGCTGCTTCGGCTAGGGAGGAAACTGTATTTCCTACAGTTGTTACTGATTCGGATCCTGGTATTTCTACTGTATTTTCTTGTTGTTGTTCTGTCATGGTTGTATAGTGATCATATATGCCTAATTTATTTAAGTTATACCTATATTATGTTAATCTTTGAACTTGGCTCTGATACCATAGTAGGTGCTCACTAAAGGTCAAAGCTAGCACGTCTGTCAACGATTTACGGGCATCAAACGGTCAACCACAATCTCTGCTAAACGACCTAATCCCTACGCGACTTGGGTGACGTCCCACTAACCCTAAACCATTAATTAACCTTACACAAGCACAAACCCAAGAATAAACATTAGCATAATACATGTGTAAAGAAAACAAATTATAGCATATATGATCCCATGTACCTTACTGTTGAGGTGGTGGAGGCCTTCTGGCCGCCCACGCACAGATCTGCTCGTTGATCAGCACTTGTAATTCAGCTAGTCGCTGATCACACTCTGCGATACGTTCGGCTATGTACTGTTGAGTGTAGAAGTCGACTGGTGTATTAAGATAATACTGTTTTTGGCGTTGCCAGAAATCTGAATATTTTAACAGTTGTTCTAACAGATTAACCGAGGGCATACATTAAAAAAAAACTTTTATTGAAGAAGTAAAAGTATTTTACAAGAGGGGGTTGGAGAGATATTACAAAGAGAGAGAGAGAGAGAGAGTGAAAATTTCAAAAACAAACTAAAATAGTTTTTTATGCTCTGCCTCAACAAGGGTGAGGAGATCCCTTTTATAACCAAAAAGATAAGAATTATTATTACAAACTGACAGATGGCAAACTTCGAGAGGACCGAAAGATTTCCATCTTATCTTCTTATCTTTAGCTTTGTCGGTGTGGGAAGCAGAATTATTAATCTCCTTTTTCCTGTAGCACTTTTGACTGGGGCGAATCTTTCTTTTTCAAAAGATGTTTGTCTGTTATGCCGACGGCTACTCAGCAGGGCCCTTGCCTTTACTGTTTTTGTCCTTGGACATCTTATCTGCAATAATGGCTGTTAGAGAATCCCAAAAATCTCCAAGGTGGGGTTCATCATTATCATCTTATGGATCCTGTGATTCTCCAGCGAGTACGTGTTCAGCTGGATCACTCTCGGGTTCTGATGGAGTCTGACTGGTACCTGACCGCATGGAGACGTCATCATTCTGGCCAACAGATTGAAGGAACTGATCTTTGAGATAATCCATGCTTTTGACGATCAATTCACTATCTGACAGCTGTGGATACTTCTGTTTGAATTCCTTCTGGATTTGTAGAAACGGATTGGTGACTGGTGAAAGAGCCGGAAGGGCAGGCTGCTTAACTGATTCCCAACAAGCTTGGGTATGCTGGTTAATTTTCTGGAGAAGATCTTTAAGATCCATTTTATCCCACCATTTGACAAAAAATATTCTTTTTAGTCTAGGGACTTTATTCTGATAGTCACAAGCGAAGTCCCACTTCCATATCCAGGGGATGCTAAAACGGATACTGAAGTGAACTACAGATTTACTGATGGATAAATCTCTGTTTTTATTTAAATATGAATACGCACGGGAATAAGCCACATGCCATTCATTGTATGCTGTTCAAACACTTTCTGGTAAAATGTCTAAAGAAAGACCGAATTTATCCCACCAAACGAGGAACCAATTTAGGACATCGTTTTTAAGGACATCAGGGAGAACACGGATAAACCAAGAGTGATTCTTGATTGGATTCTGATAGTAAAAAACCCGGGTAAACGCATCAATGTAATCCCAGTAAGAGTATTTAGTCTGTTTGTTCCGGAGATCAAGATCCCGGGTAGTATGCGGATGAATGCCCCAAGTGGAGATGGGCATAATATGTCGGATAACAATTTTGCTATACTGGATAGGGCTAGCAGATTTGGTGATATCATGCAGGGTATGCTTGATTTCAACAGCCCCAGTTTCTGTTAACATCTGTTCATAGATGTACCTGTACTGGTCAAAATGAGGGGGAGATTGCTGTGTAGTAAGATAACGACGTTTGATCTTCCATGGATCTGACATCCATTGTTCATCTGTGGATTCGATCCAGAGGACTGTTTCCTCTGTTAGACTGTTGGGGGTATACGAATCTTCCGGCCTAAGGAGGACATCCTTAGCCGAGGGAGTGCTGGTTTGTCCTCTCAGAGGAGGAAATTCTGATGGATCATAGCGAGGGTTATTACCCCGGCCACGACCACGCCCACGCTGGCCTTTACTGGTCATTTACTGATTTCTGTAAATAGTCACGGGTGAGAAAATCAGGCAAAGAGTTAGTTTCTCCTTTAATATATTCAATATCAAAATCAAAATTGGATAAATAACTCTGCCATGTTAAGAATATCTGTTTGGAAGCAAGGTTTTTAACATCCTGCTTAAATATCTGTTTAGCAGCAGAGCAATCAACTCTGATTAGAAAATGCTGGTTTAATAAATCATCCTGAAATTTAATAACACATTTTACAATGGCTAAACATTCCTGTTTAATAGTCGGATAATTTAAAGCAGCTTGATTCCAATGTCCAGAATGAAAGCGTAATAACTCTTCTTTCTGGGTTTTGGGATTAAACTGTTTTCAAATACCACCAAATCCTTCATTGGAAGCGTCAGTTTCTACAATCTTTTTCCAATTAGGATTAGGTAACTGTAAACATGGTAACTGTTGGACTTTAGCTTTTATTCGTTGTACAGCTAAAGTATGTTCTGGAGACCACGGTGGAGGATTCTTCCTTATCCTGGTATATAAAATGTTAGCATCGGCAGATAAATTATGATAATAATCTCGAACATAATTAAGACTGCCTAAAAATCTCTGTAATTGAGTTTTGTCTTTAATTTCATCAGGAAATTTAGAAGCAAACTCCATACTACGGTTAATAGGTATAATACTACCATTGGAAATATTATGACCTAAATATCTGATAGTTGTTTGAAATAACTGCATTTTAGGGGCAGAAATAACTAAACCATTTCTGATAATAACATTCTTAAAAATATTAAGATGTTTAACATGCTGATCAATTGATGAGGAAAAAATTACAACATCATCAATGTATGAAAGAGTAAATTCTGTATACGGGTTAAAAATATCATTCATGAT
The DNA here is from genome assembly GCF_055761805.1 of Camellia sinensis. Lineage (NCBI taxonomy): Eukaryota > Viridiplantae > Streptophyta > Magnoliopsida > Ericales > Theaceae > Camellia > Camellia sinensis. Next base: position 39,838,781 of record NW_028128987.1, on the reverse strand, counting down.
ATGTTGAAATTCTGATGGGGCATTTTTTAAACCAAATGGCATGACATTCCATTCATAATGCCCAAAGGGTACTGTAAAAGCTGTTTTATAGCGATCCTGTTCAGCAATTTCAATTTGCCAATATCCTGATTTAAGATCAAATTTAGAGAAAATAATCACATCCTGTAATCGATCCAAAAGATCTTTTTTATTCGGAATTGGATATCTAATCCATTTTAATTTGTCATTTAACGGTTTATAATTGATTACAAGGCGGGGAATGCCTCTTTCAATTTCAGCATTTTTATTTACATAAAAAGCGGTACAACTCCACGGGGAGTGACTAGGTCGGATCAATTTCTTATCAAGAAGATTTTGAATTTCTGTTTTACACATTTCCATATATTCCTTTTTCATTTGGCTAGGACGGGCACGAGTTGGAATATATTTTTCATCAAAATTCGATTCATAGGGTAATGTGACAGTATACTTTTTGCGATTCCAAAAAGCATTGGGAACATTACCATAGACTTCTGTTTGAAATTCTGTTTCAATTAATTTAATTTTTTGTTGGAAAGATGGTTGTTGTAACCTTTGTTCTGTTGTGAGAAAATGAACTTCTTTTTGTATTAGATTTATCTGGTTCTGTTTACAAGTAATTAAATCCCTAATTTGATCTAATTCTTTTGTATACGGTTGTGTGATAAATTCAAAAATAACGGATTTTCCTTGTAATTGGGAATAAATTCCTGTTTGGTCTATTTTCTGGATTGGCATCAAAAGACACAAAAATGGAGTGCCTAAAATGATATTTGTAGCAAGATTTTTGACTAAAACAAAAGATGTTGGAAGACATAAATCTTGGTTACAAATATATGCTTCTGGAACTTTGTATCTGATTTGGAGGGAATTTCCACTAGCACTAGTTAGACTTTGGGTAGTCTTTTCAAAATACTTGGTTGGAATTATACCTTCTTGGATACAATTCATATCTGCTCCACTATCGACTAAAGCAATAGCATCTTTAATCATGAAGTCAGGTTTTATTAAAAATGAAATTTTAATATACCATTTCTGAAAGGTTACTTGACTAACAGTAACAAGTAAGGAGTAGAGGATTCAGGTTTAGATTTTTGTTCAGGTTTTTGTTCATTTTCTGTCTGTTGTTTTAACTGTTGACGAATATTTTTAATATCTTTAGTATTTGCTTCACTGGCAGTTTGCAAATGTTTTACTTCTGTTTTTAAAATGTTAATTTCCATTTTTAAATCCTGGAGGGTTGTTGGCTGTTCTAAAAGGGGTTTTGTTTGAATCCTGTTTATTACATTTTTAAGACTGTAAGCATAGTCTGGTATAGGAGGAGTCTCCTGGATTGTCTGTTGGTGTTCATAACACATTTTTAAATATTTTATTTTAATTTCTGGATCTTGGATTTGGTCTGCGACAACAAGCATATCCTTTTGGGTATCTGTTAAAACATTAATACTGCTAGGTTCACCTAAGTGTAAACCATTCATTTCAACTATTGATTTCCAATAATTAATTTATGATATATGTTCCTGATTAGTACTACAGGGACAAGATTCTTCTGGTTCTTCTTCACTGGTTGAAGTGGAATATAACTGATTAATTTCATCTTCAGAAGGGGTTTCTTCATCAGTTGAATTTTCTTCTGCTTCAAGAGCTTGGATTATCTGTTCTTTAATACCTAAATCAAGATTTAATTCATTAACCTTGGATTTAGCTTTGGATTTGCATCTATTAGCATAATGTCCGGTTTGGCCACATTTGTAGCATTTTACTTCTGATTTATTTTTAGGTTTTCCTTGAGATTTACGGGTAGATTTCTTTGGATAAAACTTCTTGGTGGTTTGCGGATGACTACTCTTATGAGACTTTCTTCGGAAAGGTTTAGATGACTTCTTACGAGAAACCTGACGGGGTTTTCCGGGATATTTAATGGCTGGTTCATAAGCAAATTGGTCACAAAATTCACCTAATTCTTTTCTTCCTGTTAAATTCTGTTGTTTCATTTGGTAATGAAGTTTAAGGTCATTACACAAGGAAAGACCTTCATCGGTAATTATGGAACACAATTGTCCATAAGTATACTGGTCGTAAGGAATAGACATCCGGTCATGGCGGTCCCGAAGTTTTTTCCTAACTAGTTCGGCAAAAAGGGTAGGAAGGCCATCAACAAATTTGGCTTTCCAATGAGTACTGTTAGCATCAGGTCATTGCATGACCTTAAGCAAGAAAACATCCTTGTACCATCGAAAATGGGTAAGCGATGGACAACGAAGGTTCTGTAAAAGCTCACGACTACGATCATGAGCACTGGTACTGGTACCAACAAAATGGAGGATGATAGTCTGAATAAGAGTATAGACAGCATCCTGTCGTTGGACGGGCTGATTGGTAGTCGGATCTACTTCAACTTTGACTGAATTAAGGATTTCTAACTGTTGGGTAAGAGTGAGAACATTATCCCACCATCCTTTAAGGGCGCCGGTAAAGCCATTAATAATAAACTTAGCAATGGCTTGGTCGTTGTTACTATACTGACGACATACGGTTGCATACATCAACATTTGATGTAATTTCTTATAAATTCCGTATTCAGATTCACCATCTATATTCCATTCATAAATGGTTTTGCCATGATAGCTTCCCTGGTCATTAATATAGGTTTCTTCATAAAGCAGATCAGGAGGAGTCGGTCGGGCGTAATAGTTCCGAGTGGGTGGTAACATAGTTGGGCGAGAGGAACTATACGAATGTAATTTGTTAACGGATGAGGGTTCTTGGAAATTCATTTGAATTTCATGAATTTGGGCTGGAGAAAGATTATCATCTTCGTCTATGGATGGTTCAACTTGAAGCATCTGGATGGATCCACTGGATTGTCCAGGTGGCTGGGTTGCAGGAGGGTGAACATGTAAAGTTTGCATCTTCTGTAAGAGGGTGTCCATAAACTCTGTATTAGAGGCTTTTAACTTAAAGTTACTAATCTCTAATGGAGGTTTAATGGATACTGGATGTAGGGCAGCAGACCCTGTGACTGGTGATCCTAAGGTTCTATCCTTAAAGGTAGAAATAGCTTCTTCAATTCGGGTTAATTGCTTACTCATAGTCTGACAGATTAAGTTAGTATAATTGTTCTGTTTTGCTAACAATCCTTCGGTTTTAGTAAATTTTCTTGATTGAGCATCTATATAGGCGGTCGCTAGTAAGGGTAGACGGGTAGTCTCACCATTAGGAACTAACTCTAATGCTTGAGGAGGCGGATGTAAAGCATGAATAGCTTGTCCTTCAGTTGTAGTCCAGGTTTTATATTGATCTTCAATAGCATTTAACTGAGGTTGGCTAACTGTTTGGTACTATTCTACAAATGGTAATATCTTCTGATGTAACTCAAGATGTTGATAAAATTGAGTTTTATAATTTTCTAACTGTTCAGGGGTATGATTAGAAAAATACCATTTTCTAAACTCCTTATATTTTTCCTGGTTAAATTCCTGGTTGATTATTTTTCTATTTTCACTTCCTGGTGTAAAATCCATTAAATTTCAAAATTCATATCACTGGCCGTTGGGTTATCTGGTTGAGGTGGTTTTGTATAAACACCATGAGGAATTCTGTTTTGGGATAATCGAATTCCTTGAATTTCAGAATTCATAGGGTCTTCCTGGGGATCACTCGATGGCCTACTAGGAGGTCGAGAAGGTATCTGTTGAAAGATAGAGTCAACTGACTGTCGGCGAGATTCAGGAAGGTCTACCCTATAGGGTGGAATTGATTGTGAACAGTTTCCTGTTGCAGTTCGAAAACTGGTGTTGGAAAAGCTTCGTGGTGCTGTCCTAAAACTAGCATTTGAAGACATACTTCTGGTAAGCAAAGGTTTCTGAAATTGAAGGTAAACATTACCTTCCCTAGTCTGGATAACGTCATCGATGTTATGTTGAATCAACGGTTTTGGAGGGACAGCGTTAGGAATATGCCATTGGTCTGGAAAAGTTATATCCTTCCATGGGATTAACTTAGGTACGGCTACGTGACTACTGTAAAGATTAGTTTCAATTAATACTGTTTGACCTGTTTCAGTTTTCTTTTTGACATAAGGATTTAAAGTTGTTAAAGCCTTTATGAAAATTCGGGAACGAACTGAAAAAGGGGGTGTTCCTGGTTTATACTCATAACCATGAGTAAGAATTCTTAGTTCTAATACGTCTGATAAATTAGCATCACAAAGAGCAACGCTTAGGTTCGGGTAAATATCAAAGTATACTGGTCCATGAGACAAACTTGTTTCAATAGCACCCATAAGTGAGGCTCTCCAGTTAAGGCATCTACCATCTCTAAGGGTGCACTGAATACTGGTATTTTGACCAAGAAGGGTCAAAGGTTTAAAAGCAATTTGTACTAAACCTATGTGGATGTACTTATACTGTTTTAAAAATGGAAGTTGCAGAAAATTAAAAATGGAAGTTCATTCAAGAAACCACTATACCTTAACAATCTATTTGGAAATTAAATAAAAAAAGATGTTTAATAGAAAAGTAAATTGAATAAAAATGGAAGTAGAATAAAAATAAAAAGAAAAGTTGCATAAAATAAAAAGTGGAAGTTCAATCCAGAAACCACTTTACCTTAACGATCTGTGTGCAAATTAAATAAAAAGGGAAGTTTAATAGAAAAGTAAATTGAATAAAAATGGAAGTTGAATAAAAATAAAAATGGAAGTTGCAGAAAATTAAAAATGGAATTTCATTCCAGAAACCACTATACCTTAACGTTCTATTTGGAAATTAAATAAAAAAGGAAGTTTAATAGAAAAGTAAATTGGTTAAAAATGGAAGTAAAATAAAAATAAAAATGAAAGTTGCATAAAATTAAAAATGGAAGTTCAATCCAGAAACCACTATACCTTAACAATCTACTTGGAAATTAAATAAAAAAGGAAGTTTAATAGGAAAGTAAATTGAATTAAAATGGAAGTAGAATAAAAATAAAAATGAAAGTTGCATAAAATTAAATATGGAAGTTCAATCCAGAAACCACTATATCTTAACGATCTATTTGGAAATTAAAGAAAAAAGGAAGTTTAATAGAAAAGTAAATTGCATAAAATGGAAGTTGAATAAAAATAAAAATGAAAGTTGCATAAAATTAAAAATGGAAGTTCAATCCAAAACCACTATACCTTAACGATCTATTTGGAAATTAAATAAAAAAAGAAGTTGAGTAGAAAAAAACTTGAATAAAAAAAGGAAGTTAAATAATAATAAAAATGGAACTTGCAGAAAATTGAAAATGGAAGTTCATTCAAGAAACCACTATACCTTAACAATCTATATGGAAATTAAATAAAAAAGGATGTTTAATAGAAAAGTAAATTGAATAAAAATGGAAGTAGAATAAAAATAAAAAGGAAAGTTGCATAAAATAAAAACTGGAAGTTCAATCCAGAAACCACTATACCTTAACAATCTGTGTACAAATTAAATAAAAAAGGAAGTTTAATAGAAAAATAAATTGAATAAAAATAGAAGTTGAATAAAAATAAAAATGAAAGTTGCAGAAAATTAAATATGGAAGTTCAATCCAGAAACCACTATACCTTAATGATCAATTTGGAAATTAAATAAAAAAGAAAGTTTAATAGAAAAGTAAATTGAATAAAAATGGAAGTAGAATATGAATAAAAATGAAAGTTGCATAAAATTAAAAATGGAAGTTCAATCCAGAAACCACTATACCTTAGGGATCTATTTGGAAATTAAATAAAAAAGGAAGTTTAATAGGAAAGTAAATTGAATTAAAATGGAAGTAGAATAACAATAAAAATGAAAGTTGCATAAATTAAAAATGGAAGTTCAATCCAGAAACCACTATTCCTTAACAATCTATTTGGAAATTAAAAAAAAAAGGAAGTTTAATAGAAAAGTAAATTGAATAAAAATAGAAGTTGAATTAAAAATAAAAATGAAAGTTGCAGAAAATTAAATATGGAAGTTCAATCCAGAAACCACTTTACCATAACGATCTATTTGGAAATAAAATAAAAAAGGAAGTTTAATAGAAAAGTAAATTGAATAAAAATGGAAGTTGAATAAAATAAAAATGAAAGTTGCATAAAATTAAAAATGAAAGTTCAATCCAAAAACCACTATACCTTAACGATATATATGGAAATTAAATAAAAAATGAAGTTGAGTAGAAAAGAAACCTGAATAGAAAAGGAAGCTAAATAAAAATAAAATTGGAAGTTGCAGAAAATTTAAAATGGAAGTTCATTCAAGAAACCACTATACCTTAACGATCAATTTAAAAATTAAATAAAAAAGGAAGTTTAATAGAAACGTAAATTGAACAAAAATCTAAGTAGAATAAAAATAAAAATGAAAGTTGGATAAAATTAAAAGTGGAAGTTCATTCCAGAAACCACTATACCTTAACGATCTATTTGGAAATTAAATAAAAAAGAAAGTTTAATAGAAAAGTAAATTGAATAAAAATGGAAGTAGAATAAAAATAAAAACGAAAGTTGCATAAAATTAAAAGTGGAAGTTCAATCCAGAAACCACTACACCTTAACGATCTATTTGGAAATTAAATAAAAAAGGAAGTTTAATAGAAATGTAAATTGAATAAAAATGGAAGTTAAAGAAAAATAAAAATGAAAGTTGCATAAAATTAAAAATGGAAGTTCAATCCAATAACCACTATACCTTAACGATCTACTCGGAAATTAAACAAATAATGAAGTTTAATAGAAAAGTAAATCAAATAAAAATGGAAGTTAAATAAAAAAATAATGAAAGTTGCATAAAATTAAAATTGAAAGTTCAATCCAGAAACCACTATACCTTAACGATGTATTTGGAAATTAAAAAAAAAGGAAGTTTAATAGAAAAGAAAATTGAATAAAAATGAAAGTTGCAGAAATTGAAATATGGAAGTTCAATCCAGAAACCACTATACCTTAACGATCTATTTGGAAATTAAATAAAAAAGGAAGTTTAATAGAATAGTAAATTGAATAAAAATGGAAGTTGAATAAAAATAAATTGAAAGTTGCATAAAATTAAAAATGGAAGTTCAATCCAAAAACCACTATACCTTAACGATCTATTTGGAAATTAAATAAAAAAAAGAAGTTTAGTAGAAAAGAAACTTGAATAAAAAAGGAAGTTAAATAAAAATCAAAATGGAAGTTGCAGAAAATTAAAAATGGAAGTTCATTCCAGAAACCACTATATCTAAATGATCTATTTGGAAATTAAATAAAAAAGGAAGTTTAATAGAAAAGTAAATTGAATAAAAATGGTAGTTGAATAAAAATAAAAATGAAAGTTGTATAAAATTAAAAATGGAAGTTCAATCCAAAAACCACTATACCTTAGCGATCTATTTGGAAATTAAATAAAAAAGGAAGTTTAATAGGAAAGTAAATTTAATTAAAATGGAAGTAGAATAAAAATTAAAATGAAAGTTGCATAAAATTTAAAATGGAAGTTCAATCCAGAAACCACTATACCTTAACGATCTATTTGGAAATTAAATAAAAAAGGAAGTTTAATTGAAAAGGAAATTCAATAAAAATAAAAATGAAAGTTGCATAAAATTAAATATGGAAGTTCAATCCAGAAATCACTTTACCATAACGATTTATTTGGAAATTAAATAAAAACGGAAGTTTAATGGGAAAGTAAATTTAATTAAAATGGAAGTAGAATAAAAATTAAAATGAAAGTTGCATAAAATTAAAAATGGAAATTCAATCCAGAAACCACTATACCTTAACGATCTATTTGGAAATTAAATAAAAAAGGAAGTTTAATAGGAAAGTTAATTGAATTAAAATGGAAGTAGAATAAAAATAAAAATGAAAGTTGCATAAAACTAAAATTGGAAGTTCAATCCAGAAACCACTATACCTTAACGATCTATTTGGAAATTAAATAAAAAAGGAAGTTTAATAGAAAAGTAAATTGAATGAATATGGAAGTTGAATAAAAATAAAAATGAAAGTTGCAGAAAATTAGAAATGGAAGTTCAATCCAAAAACCACTATACCTTAACGATCTATTTGGAAATTAAATAAAAAAGGAAGTTGAGTAGAAAAGAATCTAGAATAAAAAAGGAAGTTAAATAAAAATAAAAATGGAAGTTGCAGAAAATTAAAAATGGAAGTTCATTCCAGAAACCATTATACCTTAACGATCTATTTGGAAATTAAATAAAAAAGGAAGTTTAATAGGAAAGTTAATTGAATTAAAATGGAAGTAGAATAAAAATAAAAATGAAAGTTGCATAAAACTAAAATTGGAAGTTCAATCCAGAAACCACTATACCTTAACGATCTATTTGGAAATTAAATAAAAATGGAAGTTTAATAGAAAAATAAATTGAATGAATATGGAAGTTGAATAAAAATAAAAATGAAAGTTGCAGAAAATTAAAAATGGAAGTTCAATCCAAAAACCACTATACCTTAACGATCTATTTGGAAATTAAAAAAAAAAGGAAGTTGAGTAGAAAAGAATCTAGAATAAAAAAAGAAGGTAAATAAAAATAAAAATGGAAGTTGAAGAAAATTAAAAATGGAAGTTCATTCCAGAAACCACTATACCGTAACGATCTATTTGGAAATTAAATAAAAAAGGAAGTTTAATAGAAAAGTAAATTGATTAAAAATTGAAGTAAAATAAAAACAAAAATGAAAGTTGCATAAAATTAAAAATGGAAGTTCATTCCAGAAACCACTATACCTCAACGATCTACTTGGAAATTAAATAAAAAGGGAAGTTTAATAGGATAGTAAATTGAATTAAAATGAAAGTAGATTAAAAATAAAAATGAAAGTTGCAGAAAATTAAATATGGAAGTTAAATCCAGAAACCACCATACCTTAACGATCTATTTGGAAATTAAGTAAAAAAGGAAGTTTAATAGAAAAGTAATTTGAATAAATATGGAAGTTGAATAAAAATAAAAATGAAAGTTGCAGAAAATTAAATATGGAAGTTAAATCCAGAAACCACTTTGCCTTAACGATCTATTTGGAAATTAAATAAAAAAGGAAGTTTAATAGAAAAGTAAATTGAATAAAAATGGAAGTTGAATAAAAATAAAAATGAAAGTTGCATAAAATTAAAAATGGAAGTTCAATCCAAAAACGGCTATATCTTAACGATTTATTTGGAAATTAAATAAAAAAGGAAGTTGAGTAGAAATGAAACTTGAATAAAAAAGGAAGTTAAATAAAAATAAAAATGGAAGTTCATTCCAGAAACCACTATACCTTAACGATCTATTTGGAAATTAAATAAAAAAGGAAGTTTAACAGAAAAGTAAATTGAACAAAAATGGAAGTAGAATATAAATAAAAATGAAAGTTGCATAAAATTAAAAATGGAAGTTCAATCCAAAAACCACTTTACCTTAACGATATATTTGGAAATTAAATAAAAAAAGAAGTTTAGTAGAAATGAAACTTGAATAAAAAAGGAAGTTAAATAAAAATAAAAATGGAAGTTCATTCCAGAAACCACCATACCTTAACGATCTATTTGGAAATTAAATAAAAAAACGAAGTTTAATAGAAAAGTAAATTGATTAAAAATGAAAGTAGAATATAAATAAAAATGAAAGCTGCATAAAATTAAAAATGGAAGTTCAATCCAAAAACCACTATACCTTAACGATATTTTTGGAAATTAAATGAAAAAGGAAGTTGAGTAGAAAAGAAACTTGAATAAAAAAGGAAGTTAAATAAAAATAAAAATGGAAGTTGCAGAAAATTAAAAATGGAAGTTCATTCTAGAAACCACTATACCTTAACGATCTATTCGGAAATTAAATAACAAATAAAGTTTAATAGAAAAGTAAATTGAATAAAAATGGAAGTAGAATATAAATAAAAATGAAAGTTGCATAAAATTAAAATTGGAAGTTCAATCCGGAAACCACTATACCGTAGTGATCTATTTGGAAATTAAATAAAAAAAGGAAGTTTAATAGGAAAGTTAATTGAATTAAAATGGAAGTAGAATAAAAATAAAAATGAAAGTTGCATAAAACTAAAATTGCAAGTTCAATCCAAAAACCACTATACCTTAACGATCTATTTGGAATTAAGTAAAAAAGGAAGTTTAATAGAAAAGTAAATTGAATAAATATGGAAGTTGAATAAAAATAAAAATGAAAGTTGCAGAAAATTAAATATGGAAGTTAAATCCAGAAACCACTTTACCTTAACGATCTATTTGGAAATTAAATAAAAAAGGAAGTTTAATAGAAAAGTAAATTGAATAAAAATGGAAGTTGAATAAAAATTAAAATGAAAGTTGTATAAAATTAAAAATGGAAGTTCAATCCAAAAACCACTATACCTTAACGATCTATTTGGAAATTAAATAAAAAAAGAAGTTGAGTAGAAATGAAACTTGAATAAAAAAGGGAGTTAAATAAAAATAAAAATGGAAGTTGCAGAAAATAAAAAATGGAAGTTCAATCCAGAAACCACTATACCTTAACGATCTATTTGGAAATTAAATAAAAAAGGAAGTTTAATAGAAAAGTAAATTGAATAAAAATGGAAGTAGAATATAAATAAAAATGAAAGTTGCATAAAATTAAAAATGGAAGTTCAATCCAGAAACCACTATACCTTAGCGATCTATTTGGAAATTAAATAAAAAAGGAAGTTTAATAGGAAAGTAAATTGAATTAAAATGGAAGTAGAATAAAAACAAAAATGAAAGTTGCATAAAATTAAAACAGGAAGTTCAATCCAGAAACCACTATACCTTAACGATCTATTTTGAAATTAAATAAAAAAGGAAGTTTAACAGAAAAGTAAATTGAATAAAAATGGAAGTTGAATAAAAATAAAAATGGAAGTAGCAGAAAATTAAATATGGAAGTTCAATCCAAAAACCACTTTACCTTAACGATCTATTTGGAAATTAAATAAAAAAAAGGAAGTTGAGTTGAAAAGAAACTTGAATAAAAAAGGAAGTTAAATAAAAATAAAAATGGAAATTGCAGAAAATTAAAATTGGAAGTTCTTTCTAGAAACAACTATACCTTAATGATCTATTTGGAAATTAAATAAAAAAGGAAGTTTAATAGGAAAGTTAATTGAATTAAAATGGAAGTAGAATAAAAATAAAAATGAAAGTTGCATAAAACTAAAATTCGAAGTTCAATCCAGAAACCACTATAGCTTAACGATCTATTTGGAAATTAAATAAAGAAGGTAGTTTAATAGAAAAGTAAATTGAATAAATATGGAAGTTGAATAAAAATAAAAATGAAAGTTGCAGAAAATTAAATGTGGAAGTTAAATCCAGAAACCACATTACCTTAACGATCTATTTGGAAATTAAATAAAAAAGGAAGTTTAATAGAAAGGTAAATTGAATAAAAATGGAAGTTGAATAAAAATAAAAATGAAAGTCGCATAAAATTAAAAATGGAAGTTCAATCCAAAAACCACTATACCTTAACGATCTATTTGAAAATTAAATAAAAAAGGAAGTTTAATAGAAAACTAAATTGAATAAAAATGGTAGTTGAATAAATATAAAAATGAAAGTTGTGTAAAATTAAAAATGGAAGTTCAATCCAAAAACCACTATACCTTAACGATGTATTTGGAAATTAAATAAAAAAGGAAGTTGAGTAGAAAAGAAATTTGAATAAAAAAGGAAGTTAAATAAAAATAAAAATGGAAGTTGCAGAAAATTAAAAATGGAAGTTCATTCCAGAAACCATTATACCTTAACGATCTATTTGGAAATTAAATAAAAAAGGAAGTTTAATAGAAAAGTAAATTGATTAAAAATGGAAGTAGAGTATAAATAAAAATGAAAGTTGCATAAAATTAAAAATGGAAGTTCATTCCAGAAACCACCACACCTTAACGATCTATTTGGAAATTAAATAAAAAAAGGAAGTTTAATAGAAAAGTAAATTGATTAAAAATGAAAGTAGAATATAAATAAAAATGAAAGTTGCATAAAATTAAAAATGGAAGTTCAATCCAAAAACCACTATACCATGACAATATTTTTGGAAATTAAATGACAAAGGAATTTGAGTAGAAAAGAAACTTGAATAAAAAAGGAAGTTAAATAAAAATAAAAATGGAAGTTGCAGAAAATTAAAAATGGAAGTTCATTCTAGAAACCACTATACCTTAACGATCTATTTGGAAATTAAATAACAAAGGAAGTTTAATAGAAAAGTAAATTGAATAAAAATGGAAGTAGAATATAAATAAAAATAAAAGTTGCATAAAATTATAAATGGAAGTTCAATCCGGAAACCACTATACCTTAGTGATCTATTTGGAAATTAAATAAAAAAAGGAAGTTTAATAGGAAAGTTAATTGAATTAAAATGGAAGTAGAATAAAAATAAAAATGAAAGTTGCATAAAACTAAAATTGGAAGTTCAATCCAGAAACCACTATACCTTAACGATCTATTTGGAAATTAAATAAAAAAGAAGTTTAATAGAAAAGTAAATTGAATAAATATGGAAGTTGAATAAAAATAAAAATGAAAGTTGCAGAAAATTAAATATGGAAGTTAAATCCAGAAACCACTTTACCTTAACGATCTATTTGGAAATTAAATAAAAAAGGAAGTTTAATAGAAAAGTAAATTGAAAAAAAATGGAAGTTGAATAAAAATTTAAATGAAAGTTGCATAAAATTAAAAATGGAAGTTCAATCCAAAAACCACTATACCTGAACGATCTATTTGGAAATTAAATAAAAAAAGAAGTTGAGTAGAAATGAAACTTGAATAAAAAAGGGAGTTAAATAAAAATAAAAATGGAAGTTGCAGAAAATTAAAAATGGAAGTTCAATCCAGAAACCACTATACCTTAACGATCTATTTGGAAATTAAATAAAAAAGGAAGTTTAATAGAAAAGTAAATTGAATAAAAATGGAAGTAGAATATAAATAAAAATGAAAGTTGCATAAAATTAAAAATGAAAGTTAATTCCAGAAACCAATATACCTTAGCGATCTATTTGGAAATTAAATAAAAAAGGAAGTTTAATAGGAAAGTAAATTGAATTAAAATGGAAGTAGAATAAAAACAAAAATGAAAGTTGCATAAAATTAAAACAGGAAGTTCAATCCAGAAACCACTATACCTTAACGATCTATTTTGAAATTAAATAAAAAAGGAAGTTTAACAGAAAAGTAAATTGAATAAAAATGGAAGTTAAATAAAAATAAAAATGGAAGTAGCAGAAAATTAAATATGGAAGTTCAATCCAATAACCACTTTACCTTAACGATCTATTTGGAAATTAAATAAAAAAGGAAGTTGAGTAGAAAAGAAACTTGAATAAAAAAGGAAGTTAAATAAAAAAAAAAATGGAAGTTGCAGAAAATTAAAATTGGAAGTTCATTCCAGAAACCACTATACCTTAATGATCTATTTGGAAATTAAATAAAAAAGGAAGTTTAGTAGGAAAGTTAATTGAATTAAAATGGAAGTAGAATAAAAATAAAAATGAAATTTGCATAAAACTAAAATTCGAAGTTCAATCCAGAAACCACTATACCTTAACGATCTATTTGGAAATTAAATAAAAAAGGTAGTTTAATAGAAAAGTAAATTGAATAAATATTGAAGTTGAATAAAAATAAAAATGAAAGTTGCAGAAAATTAAATGTGGAAGTTAAATCCAGAAACCACATTACCTTAACGATCTATTTGGAAATTAAATAAAAAAGGAAGTTTAATAGAAAACTAAATTGAATAAAAATGGAAGTTGAATAAAAATAAAAATGAAAGTCGCAGAAAATTAAAAATGGAAGTTCAATCCAAAAACCACTATACCTTAACGATCTATTTGAAAATTAAATAAAAAAGAAACTTTAATAGAAAAGTAAATTGAATAAAAATGGTAGTCGAATAAATATAAAAATGAAAGTTGTGTAAAATTAAAAATGGAAGTTCAATCCAAAAACCACTATACCTTAACGATCTATTTGGAAATTAAATAAAAAAGGAAGTTGAGTAGAAAAAAAATTTGAATAAAAAAGGAAGTTAAATAAAAATAAAAATGGAAGTTGCAGAAAATTAAAAATGGAAGTTCATTCCAGAAACCATTATACCTTAACGATCTATTTGGAAATTAAATAAAAAAGGATGTTTAATAGAAAAGTAAATTGATTAAAAATGGAAGTAGAGTATAAATAAAAATGAAAGTTGCATAAAATTAAAAATGGAAGTTCATTCCAGAAACCACCACACCTTAACGATCTATTTGGAAATTAAATAAAAAAAGGAAGTTTAATAGAAAAGTAAATTGATTAAAAATGAAAGTAGAATATAAATAAAAATGAAAGTTGCATAAAATTAAAAATGGAAGTTCAATCCAAAAACCACTATACCTTGACAATATTTTTGGAAATTAAATGACAAAGGAATTTGAGTAGAAAAGAAACTTGAATAAAAAAGGAAGTTAAATAAAAATAAAAATGGAAGTTGCAGAAAATTAAAAATGGAAGTTCATTCTAGAAACCACTATACCTTAACGATCTATTTGGAAATTAAATAACAAAGGAAGTTTAATAGAAAAGTAAATTGAATAAAAATGGAAGTAAAATATAAATAAAAATAAAAGTTGCATAAAATTATAAATGGAAGTTCAATCCGGAAACCACTATACCTTAGTGATCTATTTGGAAATTAAATAAAAAAAGGAAATTTAATAGGAAAGTTAATTGAATTAAAATGGAAGTAGAATAAAAATAAAAATGAAAGTTGCATAAAACTAAAATTGGATGTTCAATCCAGAAACCACTATACCTTAACGATCTATTTGGAAATTAAATAAAAAAGGAAGTTTAATAGAAAAGTAAATTGAATAAATATGGAAGTTGAATAAAAATAAAAATGAAAGTTGCAGAAAATTAAATATGGAAGTTAAATCCAGAAACCACTTTACCTTAACGATCTATTTGGAAATTAAATAAAAAAGGAAGTTTAATAGAAAAGTAAATTGAAAAAAAATGGAAGTTGAATAAAAATTTAAATGAAAGTTGCATAAAATTAAAAATGGAAGTTCAATCCAAAAACCACTATACCTTAACGATCTATTTGGAAATTAAATAAAAAAAGAAGTTGAGTAGAAATGAAACTTGAATAAAAAAGGGAGTTAAATAAAAATAAAAATGGAAGTTGCAGAAAATTAAAAATGGAAGTTCAATCCAGAAACCACTATACCTTAACGATCTATTTGGAAATTAAATAAAAAAGGAAGTTTAATAGAAAAGTAAATTGAATAAAAATGGAAGTAGAATATAAATAAAAATGAAAGTTGCATAAAATTAAAAATGAAAGTTAATTCCAGAAACCAATATACCTTAGCGATCTATTTGGAAATTAAATAAAAAAGGAAGTTTAATAGGAAAGTAAATTGAATTAAAATGGAAGTAGAATAAAAACAAAAATGAAAGTTGCCTAAAATTAAAACAGGAAGTTCAATCCAAAAACCACTATACCTTAACGATCTATTTTGAAATTAAATAAAAAAGGAAGTTTAACAGAAAAGTAAATTGAATAAAAATGGAAGTTGAATAAAAATAAAAATGGAAGTAGCAGAAAATTAAATATGGAAGTTCAATCCAATAACCACTTTACCTTAACGATCTATTTGGAAATTAAATAAAAAAGGAAGTTGAGTAGAAAAGAAACTTGAATAAAAAAGGAAGTTAAATAAAAATAAAAATGGAAGTTGCAGAAAATTAAAATTGGAAGTTCATTCCAGAAACCACTATACCTTAATGATCTATTTGGAAATTAAATAAAAAAGGAAGTTTAGTAGGAAAGTTAATTGAATTAAAATGGAAGTAGAATAAAAATAAAAATGAAAGTTGCATAAAACTAAAATTCGAAGTTCAATCCAGAAACCACTATACCTTAACGATCTATTTGGAAATTAAATAAAAAAGGTAGTTTAATAGAAAAGTAAATTGAATAAATATTGAAGTTGAAAAAAAATAAAAATGAAAGCTGCAGAAAATTAAATGTGGAAGTTAAATCCGGAAACCACTTTACCTTAACGATCTATTTGGAAATTAAATAAAAAAGGAAGTTTAATAGAAAACTAAATTGAATAAAAATGGAAGTTGAATAAAAATAAAAATGAAAGTCGCAGAAAATTAAAAATGGAAGTTCAATCCAAAAACCACTATACCTTAACGATCTATTTGAAAATTAAATAAAAAAGAAACTTTAATAGAAAAGTAAATTGAATAAAAATGGTAGTCGAATAAATATAAAAATGAAAGTTGTGTAAAATTAAAAATGGAAGTTCAATCCAAAAACCACTATACCTTAACGATCTATTTGGAAATTAAATAAAAAAGGAAGTTGAGTAGAAAAGAAATTTGAATAAAAAAGGAAGTTAAATAAAAATAAAAATGGAAGTTGCAAAAAATTAAAAATGGAAGTTCATTCCAGAAACCACTATACCTTAACGACCTATTTGGAAATTAAATAAAAAAGGAAGTTTAATAGAAAAGTAAATTGATTAAAAATGGAAGTAGAATATAAATAGAAATGAAAGTTGCATAAAATTAAAAATGGAAGTTCATTCCAGAAACCACCATACCTTAACGATCTATTTGGAAATTAAATAAAAAAAGGAAGTTTAATAGAAAAGTAAATTGATTAAAAATGAAAGTAGAATATAAATAAAAAATAAAGTTGCATAAAATTAAAAATGGAAGTTCAATCCAAAAACCACAATACCTTAACGATATTTTTGGAAATTAAATAAAAAAGGAACTTTAATAGAAAAGTAAATTGAATAAAAATGGTAGTTGAATAAATATAAAAATGAAAGTTGTGTAAAATTAAAAATGGAAGTTCAATCCAAAAACCACTATACCTTAACGATCTATTTGGAAATTAAATAAAAAAGGAAGTTGAGTAGAAAAGAAATTTGAATAAAAAAGGAAGTTAAATAAAAATAAAAATGGAAGTTGCAGAAAATTAAAAATGGAAGTTCATTCCAGAAACCACTATACCTTAACGATCTATTTGGAAATTAAATAAAAAAGGAAGTTTAATAGAAAAGTAAATTGATTAAAAATGGAAGTAGAATATAAATAAAAATGAAAGTTGCATAAAATTAAAAATGGAAGTTCATTACAGAAACCACCATACCTTAACGATCTATTTGGAAATTAAATAAAAAAAGGAAGTTTAATAGAAAAGTAAATTGATTAAAAATGAAAGTAGAATATAAATAAAAATGAAAGTTGCATAAAATTAAAAATGGAAGTTCAATCCAAAAACCACTATACCTTAACGATATTTTTGGAAATTAAATGACAAAGGAAGTTGAGTAGAAAAGAAACTTGAATAAAAAAGGAAGTTAAATAAAAATAAAAATGGAAGTTGCAGAAAATTAAATATGGAAGTTAAATCCAGAAACCACTTTACCTTAACGATCTATTTGGAAATTAAATAAAAATGAAAGTTTAATAGAAAAGTAAATTGAATAAAAATGGAAGTTGAATAAAAATTAAAATGAAAGTTGCATAAAATTAAAAATGGAAGTTCAATCCAAAAACCACTGTACCTTAACGATCTATTTGGAAATTAAATAAAAAAAGAAGTTGAGTAGAAATGAAACTTGAATAAAAAAGGAAGTTAAATAAAAATAAAAATGGAAGTTGCAGAAAATTAAAAATGGAAGTTCATTCCAGAAACAACTATACCTTATCGATCTATTTGGAAATTAAATAAAGAAGGAAGTTTAATAGAAAAGTAAATTGAATAAAAATGGTAGTTGAATAAATATAAAAACGAAAGTTGTGTAAAATTAAAAATTGAAGTTCAATCCAAAAACCACTATACCTTAACGATCTATTTGGAAATTAAATAAAAAAGGAAGTTGAGTAGAAAAGAAATTTGAATAAAAAAGGAAGTTAAATAAAAATAAAAATGGAAGTTGCAGAAAATTAAAAATGGAAGTTCATTCCAGAAACCACTATACCTTAACGATCTATTTGGAAATTAAATAAAAAAGGAAGTTTAATAGAAAAGTAAATTGATTAAAAATGGAAGTAGAATATAAATAAAAATGAAAGTTGCATAAAATTAAAAATGGAAGTTCATTACAGAAACCACCATACCTTAACGATCTATTTGGAAATTAAATAAAAAAAGGAAGTTTAATAGAAAAGTAAATTGATTAAAAATGAAAGTAGAATATAAATAAAAATGAAAGTTGCATAAAATTAAAAATGAAAGTTCAATCCAAAAACCACTATACCTTAACGATATTTTTGGAAATTAAATGACAAAGGAAGTTGAGTAGAAAAGAAACTTGAATAAAAAAGGAAGTTAAATAAAAATAAAAATGGAAGTTGCAGAAAATTAAATATGGAAGTTAAATCCAGAAACCACTTTACCTTAACGATCTATTTGGAAATTAAATAAAAAAGAAAGTTTAATAGAAAAGTAAATTGAATAAAAATGGAAGTTGAATAAAAATTAAAATGAAAGTTGCATAAAATTAAAAATGGAAGTTCAATCCAAAAACCGCTGTACCTTAACGATCTATTTAGAAATTAAATAAAAAAAGAAGTTGAGTAGAAATGAAACTTGAATAAAAAAGGAAGTTAAATAAAAATAAAAATGGAAGTTGCAGAAAATTAAAAATGGAAGTTCATTCCAGAAACAACTATACCTTATCGATCTATTTGGAAATTAAATAAAGAAGGAAGTTTAATAGAAAAGTAAATTGAACAAAAATGGAAGTTGAATAAAAATAAAAGTGATAGTTGCATAAAATTAAAAATGGAAGTTCAATCCAAAAACCACTATACCTTAACGATCTATTTGGAAGTTAAATAAAAAAGGAAGTTGAGTAGAAATGAAACTTGAATAAAAAAGGAAGTTAAATAAAATAAAAAATGGAAGTTCATTCCAAAAACCACTATACCTTAACGATCTATTTGGAAATTAAACAAAAAAGCATGTTTAATAGAAAAGTAAATTGAATAAAAATGGAAGTAAAATAAAAATAAAAATGAAAGTTGCATAAAATTAAAAATGGAAGTTCAATCCAGAAACCACTATACCTTAGCGATCTATTTGGAAATTAAATAAAAAAGAAATTTTAATAGGAAAGTAAATTGAATTAAAATGGAAGTAGAATAAAAATAAAAATGAAAGTTGCATAAAATTAAAACTGGAAGTTCAATCCAGAAACCACTATACCTTAACGATCTATTTGGAAATTAAATAAAAAAGGAAGTTTAACAGAAAAGTAAATTGAATAAAAATGGAAGTTCAATCCAGAAACCACTTTACCTTAACGATCTGTGTGCAAATTAAATAAAAAGGGAAGTTTAATGGAAAAGTAAATTGAATAAAAATGGAAGTTGAATAAAAATAAAAATGGAAGTTGCAGAAAATTAAAAATGGAATTTCATTCCAGAAACCACTATACCTTAACGTTCGATTTGGAAATTAAATTAAAAAGGAAGTTTAATAGAAAAGTAAATTGGTTAAAAATGGAAGTAAAATAAAAATAAAAATGAAAGTTGCATAAAATTAAAAATGGAAGTTCAATCCAGAAACCACTATACCTTAACAATCTACTTGGAAATTAAATAAAAAAGGAAGTTTAATAGGAAAGTAAATTGAATTAAAATGGAAGTAGAATAAAAATAAAAATGAAAGTTGCATAAAATTAAATATGGAAGTTCAATCCAGAAACCACTATACCTTAACGATCTATTTGGAAATTAAATAAAAAAGGAAGTTTAATAGAAAAGTAAATTGCATAAAATGGAAGTTGAATAAAAATAAAAATGAAAGTTGCATAAAATTAAAAATGGAAGTTCAATCCAAAACCACTATACCTTAACGATCTATTTGGAAATTAAATAAAAAAAGAAGTTGAGTAGAAAAAAACTTGAATAAAAAAAGGAAGTTAAATAATAATAAAAATGGAACTTGCAGAAAATTGAAAATGGAACTTCATTCAAGAAACCACTATACCTTAACAATCTATTTGGAAATTAAATAAAAAAGGATGTTTAATAGAAAAGTAAATTGAATAAAAATGGAAGTAGAATAAAAATAAAAAGGAAAGTTGCATAAAATAAAAACTGGAAGTTCAATCCAGAAACCACTATACCTTAACAATCTGTGTACAAATTAAATAAAAAAGGAAGTTTAATAGAAAAATAAATTGAATAAAAATAGAAGTTGAATAAAAATAAAAATGAAAGTTGCAGAAAATTAAATATGGAAGTTCAATCCAGAAACCACTATACCTTAATGATCAATTTGGAAATTAAATAAAAAAGAAAGTTTAATAGAAAAGTAAATTGAATAAAAATGGAAGTAGAATATGAATAAAAATGAAAGTTGCATAAAATTAAAAATGGAAGTTCAATCCAGAAACCACTATACCTTAGGGATCTATTTGGAAATTAAATAAAAAATGACGTTTAATAGGAAAGTAAATTGAATTAAAATGGAAGTAGAATAACAATAAAAATGAAAGTTGCATAAATTAAAAATGGAAGTTCAATCCAGAAACCACTATTCCTTAACGATCTATTTGGAAATTAAATAAAAAAAGAAGTTTAATAGAAAAGTAAATTGAATAAAAATAGAAGTTGAATTAAAAATAAAAATGAAAGTTGCAGAAAATTAAATATGGAAGTTCAATCCAGAAACCACTTTACCATAACGATCTATTTGGAAATAAAATAAAAAAGGAAGTTTAATAGAAAAGTAAATTGAATAAAAATGGAAGTTGAATAAAATAAAAATGAAAGTTGTATAAAATTAAAAATGGAAGTTCAATCCAAAAACCACTATACCTTAACGATATATATGGAAATTAAAAAAAAAATGAAGTTGAGTAGAAAAGAAACCTGAATATAAAAGGAAGCTAAATAAAAATAAAATTGGAAGTTGCAGAAAATTTAAAATGGAAGTTCATTCAAGAAACCACTATACCTTAACGATCAATTTAAAAATTAAATAAAAAAGGAAGTTTAATAGAAACGTAAATTGAACAAAAATCTAAGTAGAATAAAAATAAAAATGAAAGTTGGATAAAATTAAAAGTGGAAGTTCATTCCAGAAACCACTATACCTTAACGATCTATTTGGAAATTAAATAAAAAAGTAAGTTTAATAGAAAAGTAAATTGAATAAAAATGGAAGTAGAATAAAAATAAAAACGAAAGTTGCAAAAAATTAAAAGTGGAAGTTCAATCCAGAAACCACTACACCTTAACGATCTATTTGGAAATTAAATAAAAAAGGAAGTTTAATAGAAATGTAAATTGAATAAAAATGGAAGTTAAAGAAAAATAAAAATGAAAGTTGCATAAAATTAAAAATGGAAGTTCAATCCAATAACCACTATACCTTAACGATCTACTCGGAAATTAAACAAATAATGAAGTTTAATAGAAAAGTAAATCAAATAAAAATGGAAGTTAAATAAAAAAATAATGAAAGTTGCATAAAATTAAAATTGAAAGTTCAATCCAGAAACCACTATACCTTAACGATGTATTTGGAAATTAAAAAAAAAGGAAGTTTAATAGAAAAGTAAATTGAATAAAAATGAAAGTTGCAGAAATTGAAATATGGAAGTTCAATCCGGAAACCACTATACCTTAACAATCTATTTGGAAATTAAATAAAAAAGGAAGTTTAATAGAATAGTAAATTGAATAAAAATGGAAGTTGAATAAAAATAAATTGAAAGTTGCATAAAATTAAAAATGGAAGTTCAATCCAAAAACCACTATACCTTAACGATCTATTTGGAAATTAAATAAAAAAAAGATGTTTAGTAGAAAGGAAACTTGAATAAAAAAGGAAGTTAAATAAAAATAAAAATGGAAGTTGCAGAAAATTAAAAATGGAAGTTCATTCCAGAAACCACTATATCTAAATGATCTATTTGGAAATTAAATAAAAAAGGAAGTTTAATAGAAAAGTAAATTGAATAAAAATGGTAGTTGAATAAAAATAAAAATGAAAGTTGTATAAAATTAAAAATGGAAGTTCAATCCAAAAAACCACTATACCATAGCGATCTATTTGGAAATTAAATGAAAAAGGAAGTTTAATAGGAAAGTAAATTTAACTAAAATGGAAGTAGAATAAAAATTAAAATGAAAGTTGCATAAAATAAAAAATGGAAGTTCAATCCAGAAACCACTATACCATAACGATCTATTTGGAAATTAAATAAAAAAAGAAGTTTAATTGAAAAGTAAATTCAATAAAAATAAAAATGAAAGTTGCATAAAATTAAATATGGAAGTTCAATCCAGAAATCAATTTACCATAACGACTTATTTGGAAATTAAATAAAAACGGAAGTTTAATGGGAAAGTAAATTTAATTAAAATGGAGGTAGAATAAAAATTAAAATGAAAGTTGCATAAAATTAAAAATGGAAGTTCAATCCAGAAACCACTATACCTTAACGATCTATTTGGAAATTAAATAAAAAAGGAAGTTTAATAGGAAAGTTAATTGAATTAAAATGGAAGTAGAATAAAATAAAAATGAAAGTTGCATAAAACTAAAATTGGAAGTTCAATCTAGAAACCCATATACCTTAACGATCTATTTGGAAATTAAATAAAAAAGGAAGTTTAATAGAAAAGTAAATTGAATGAATATGGAAGTTGAATAAAAATAAAAATGAAAGTTGCAGAAAATTAGAAATGGAAGTTCAATCCAAAAACCACTATACCTTAACGATCTATTTGGAAATTAAATAGAAAAGGAAGTTGAGTAGAAAAGAATCTAGAATAAAAAAGAAAGTTAAATAAAAATAAAAATGGAAGTTGCAGAAAATTAAAAATGGAAGTTCATTCCAAAAACCATTATACCTTAACGATCTATTTGGAAATTAAATAAAAAAGGAAGTTTAATAGGAAAGTTAATTGAATTAAAATGGAAGTAGAATAAAAATAAAAATGAAAGTTGCATAAAACTAAAATTGGAAGTTCAATCTAGAAACCACTATACCTTAACGATCTATTTGGAAATTAAATAAAAATGGAAGTTTAATAGAAAAGTAAATTGAATGAATATGGAAGTTGAATAAAAATAAAAATGAAAGTTGAAGAAAATTAAAAATGGAAGTTCAATCCAAAAACCACTATACCTTAACGATCTATTTCGAAATTAAAAAAAAAAAGGAAGTTGAGTAGAAAAGAATCTAGAATAAAAAAGGAAGTTAAATAAAAATAAAAATGGAAGTTGAAGAAAATTAAAAATGGAAGTTCATTCCAGAAACCACTATACCATAACGATCTATTTGGAAATTAAATAACAAAGGAAGTTTAATAGAAATGTAAATTGAATAAAAATGGAAGTAGAATATAAATAAAAATAAAAGTTGCATAAAATTATAAATGGAACTTCAATCCGGAAACCACTATACCTTAGTGATCTATTTGGAAATTAAATAAAAAAAGGAAGTCTAATAGGAAAGTTAATTGAATTAAAATGGAAGTAGAATAAAAATAAAAATGAAAGTTGCATAAAACTAAAATTCGAAGTTCAATCCAGAAACCACTATACCTTAACGATCTATTTGGAAATTAAATAAAAAAGGAAGTTTAATCGAAAACTAAATTGAATAAAAATGGAAGTTGAATATAAATAAAAACGAAAGTCGCGTAAAATTAAAAATGGAAGTTCAATCCAAAAACCACTATACCTTTACGATCTATTTGAAAATTAAATTAAAAAGGAACTTTAATAGAAAAGGAAATTGAATAAAAGTGGTAGTTGAATAAATATAAAAATGAAAGTTGTATAAAATTAAAAATGGAAGTTCAATCCAAAAACCACTATACCTTAACGATCTATTTGAAAATTAAATAAAAAAGGAAGTTGAGTAGAAAAGAAATTTGAACAAAAAAGGAAGTAAAATAAAAATAAAAATAAAAATGAAAGTTGCATAAAATTAAAAATGGAAGTTCATTCCAGAAACCACTATACCTCAACGATCTACTTGGAAATTAAATAAAAACGGAAGTTTAATAGGATAGTAAATTGAATTAAAATGAAAGTAGATTAAAAATAAAAATGAAAGTTGCAGAAAATTAAATATGGAAGTTAAATCCAGAAACCACCATACCTTGACGATCTATTTGGAAATTAAGTAAAAAAGGAAGTTTAATAGAAAAGTAATTTGAATAAATATGGAAGTTGAATAAAAATAAAAATGAAAGTTGCAGAAAATTAAATATGGAAGTTAAATCCGGAAACCACTTTGCCTTAACGATCTATTTGGAAATTAAATAAAAAAGGAAGTTTAATAGAAAAGTAAATTGAATAAAAATGGAAGTTGAATAAAAATAAAAATGAAAGTTGCATAAAATCAAAAATGGAAGTTCAATCCAAAAACGGCTATATCTTAATGATTTATTTGGAAATTAAATAAAAAAGGAAGTTGAGTAGAAATGAAACTTGAATAAAAAAGGAAGTTAAATAAAAATAAAAATGGAAGTTCATTCCAGAAACCACTATACCTTAACGATCTATTTGGAAATTAAATAAAAAAGGAAGTTTAACAGAAAAGTAAATTGAACAAAAATGGAAGTAGAATATAAATAAAAATGAAAGTTGCATAAAATTAAAAATGGAAGTTCAATCCAAAAACCACTTTACCTTAACGATATATTTGGAAATTAAATAAAAAAAGAAGTTTAGTAGAAATGAAACTTGAATAAAAAAGGAAGTTAAATAAAAATAAAAATGGAAGTTGCAGAAAATTAAAAATGGAAGTTCATTCCAGAAACCACCATACCTTAACGATCTATTTGGAAATTAAATAAAAAAAGGAAGTTTAATAGAAAAGTAAATTGACTAAAAATGAAAGTAGAATATAAATAAAAATGAAAGTTGCATAAAATTAAAAATGGAAGTTCAATCCAAAAACCACTATACCTTAACGATATTTTTGGAAATTAAATGAAAAAGGAAGTTGAGTAGAAAAGAAATTTGAATAAAAAAGGAAGTTAAATAAAAATAAAAATGGAAGTTGCAGAAAATTAAAAATGGAAGTTCATTCTGGAAACCACTATACCTTAACGATCTATTTGGAAATTAAATAACAAAGGAAGTTTAATAGAAAAGTAAATTGAATAAAAATGGAAGTAGAATATAAATAAAAATGAAAGTTGCATAAAATTAAAAATGGAAGTTCAATCCAGAAACCAATATACCTTAGCGATCTATTTGGAAATTAAATAAAAAAGGAAGTTTAACAGGAAAGTAAATTGAATTAAAATGGAAGTAGAATAAAAACAAAAATGAAAGTTGCATAAAATTAAAACAGGAAGTTCAATCCAGAAACCACTATACCTTAACGATCTATTTTGAAATTAAATAAAAAAGGAAGTTTAACAGAAAAGTAAATTGAATAAAAATGGAAGTTGAATAAAAATAAAAATGGAAGTAGCAGAAAATTAAATATGGAAGTTCAATCCAATAACCACTTTACCTTAACGATCTATTTGGAAATTAAATAAAAAAGGAAGTTGAGTAGAAAAGAAACTTGAATAAAAAAGGTAGTTAAATAAAAATAAAAATGGAAGTTGCAGAAAATTAAAATTGAAAGTTCATTCCAGAAACCACTATACCTTAATGATCTATTTGGAAATTAAATAAAAAAGGAAGTTTAGTAGGAAAGTTAATTGAATTAAAATGGAAGTAGAATAAAAATAAAAATGAAAGTTGCATAAAACTAAAATTCGAAGTTCAATCCAGAAACCGCTATACCTTAACGATCTATTTGGAAATTAAATAAAAAAGGAAGTTTAATAGAAATGTAAATTCATTAAAAATGGAAGTAGAATATAAATAAAAATGAAAGTTGCATAAAATTAAAAATGGAAGTTCATTCCAGAAACCACCATACCTTAACGATCTATTTGGAAATTAAATAAAAAAAGGAAGTTTAATAGAAAAGTAAATTGATTAAAAATGAAAGTAGAATACAAATAAAAATAAAAGTTGCATAAAATTAAAAATGGAAGTTCAATCCAAAAACCACTATACCTTAACGATCTATTTGAAAATTAAATAAAAAAGGAACTTTAATAGAAAAGTAAATTGAATAAAAATGGTAGTTGAATAAATATAAAAATGAAAGTTGTGTAAAATTAAAAATGGAAGTTCAATCCAAAAACCACTATACCTTAACGATCTATTTGGAAATTAAATAAAAAAGGAAGTTGAGTAGAAAAGAAATTTGAATAAAAAAGGAAGTTAAATAAAAATAAAAATGGAAGTTGCAGAAAATTAAAAATGGAAGTTCATTCCAGAAACCACTATACCTTAACGATCTATTTCGAAATTAAATAAAAAAGGAAGTTGAATAGAAAAGTAAATTGATTAAAAATGGAAGTAGAATATGAATAAAAATGAAAGTTGCATAAAATTAAAAATGGAAGTTCAATCCAAAAACCACTATACCTTAACGATATTTTTGGAAATTAAATGACAAAGGAAGTTGAGTAGAAAAGAAATTTGAATAAAAAAGGAAGTTAAATAAAAATAAAAATGGAAGTTGCAGAAAATTAAAAATGGAAGTTCATTCCAGAAACCACTATACCTTAACGATCTATTTGGAAATTAAATAAAAAAGGAAGTTTAATAGAAAAGTAAATTGATTAAAAATGGAAGTAGAATATAAATAAAAATGAAAGTTGCATAAAATTAAAAATGGAAGTTCATTACAGAAACCACCATACCTTAACGATCTATTTGGAAATTAAATAAAAAAAGGAAGTTTAATAGAAAAGTAAATTGATTAAAAATGAAAGTAGAATATAAATAAAAATGAAAGTTGCATAAAATTAAAAATGGAAGTTCAATCCAAAAACCACTATACCTTAACGATATTTTTGGAAATTAAATGACAAAGGAAGTTGAGTAGAAAAGAAACTTGAATAAAAAAGAAAGTTAAATAAAAATAAAAATGGAAGTTGCAGAAAATTAAATATGGAAGTTAAATCCAGAAACCACTTTACCTTAACGGTCTATTTGGAAATTAAATAAAAAAGGAAGTTTAATAGAAAAGTAAATTGAATAAAAATGGAAGTCGAATAAAAATTAAAATGAAAGTTGCATAAAATTAAAAATGGAAGTTCAATCCAAAAACCACTATACCTTAACGATTTATTTGGAAATTAAATAAAAAAAGAAGTTGAGTAGAAATGAAACTTGAATAAAAAAGGAAGTTAAATAAAAATAAAAATGGAAGTTGCAGAAAATTAAAAATGGAAGTTCATTCCTGAAACCACTATATCTTAATGATCTATTTGGAAATTAAATAAAAAAGGAAGCTTAGTAGGAAAGTTAATTGAATTAAAATGGAAGTAGAATAAAAATAAAAATGAAAGTTGCATAAAACTAAAATTCGAAGTTCAATCCAGAAACCACTATACCTTAACGATCTATTTGGAAATTAAATAAAAAAGGTAGTTTAATAGAAAAGTAAATTGAATAAATATTGAAGTTGAATAAAAATAAAAATGAAAGTTGCAGAAAATTAAATGTGGAAGTTAAATCCGGAAACCACTTTACCATAACGATCTATTTGGAAATTAAATAAAAAAGGAAGTTTAATAGAAAACTAAATTGAATAAAAATGAAAGTTGAATAAAAATAAAAATGAAAGTCGCAGAAAATTAAAAATGGATGTTCAATCCAAAAACCACTATACCTTAACGATCTGTTTGAAAATTAAATAAAAAAGGAACTTTAAAAGAAAAGTAAATTGAATAAAAATGGTAGTCGAATAAATATAAAAATGAAAGTTGTGTAAAATTAAAAATGGAAGTTCAATCCAAAAACCACTATACCTTAACGATCTATTTGGAAATTAAATAAAAAAGGAAGTTTAGTAGAAAAGAAATTTGAATAAAAAAGGAAGTCAAATAAAAATAAAAATGGAAGTTGTAGAAAATTAAAAATGGAAGTTCATTCCAGAAACCACTATACCTTAACTATCTATTTGGAAATTAAATAAAAAAGGAAGTTTAATAGAAAAGTAAATTGATTAAAAATGGAAGTAGAATATAAATAGAAATGAAAGTTGCATAAAATTAAAAATGGAAGTTTATTCCAGAAACCACCATACCTTAACGATCTATTTGGAAATTAAATAAAAAAAGGAAGTTTAATAGAAAAGTAAATTGATTAAAAATGAAAGTAGAATATAAATAAAAATGAAAGTTGCATAAAATTAAAAATGGAAGTTCAATCCAAAAACCACTATACCTTAACGATATTTTTGGAAACTAAATGACAAAGGAAGTTGAGTAGAAAAGAAACTTGAATAAAAAAGGAAGTTAAATAAAAATAAAAATGGAAGTTGCAGAAAATTAAAAATAGAAGTTCATTCTAGAAACCACTATACCTTAACGATCTATTTGGAAATTAAATAACAAAGGAAGTTTAATAGAAAAGTAAATTGAATAAAAATGGAAGTAGAATATACATAAAAATGAAAGTTGCATAAAATTAAAAATGGAAGTTCAATCCGGAAACCACTATACCTTAGTGATCTATTTGGAAATTAAATTAAAAAAGGTAGTTTAATAGGAAAGTTCATTGAATTAAAATGGAAGTAGAATTAAAATAAAAATGAAAGTTGCATAAAACTAAAATTGGAAGTTCAATCCAGAAACCACTATACCTGAACGATCTATTTGGAAATTAAGTAAAAAAGGAAGTTTAATAGAAAAGTAAATTGAATAAAAATGGAAGTTGAATAAAAATTAAAATGAAAGTTGCATAAAATTAAAAATGGAAGTTCAATCCAAAAACCACTATACCTTAACGATCTATTTGGAAATTAAATACAAAAGGAAGTTTAATAGAAAAGTAAATTGAATAAAAACGGAAGTAGAATATAAATAAAAATGAAAGTTGCAGAAACTTAAAAATGGAAGTTCAATCCAGAAACCACTATACCTTAACGATCTATTTGGAAATTAAATAAAAAAGGAAGTTTAATAGAAAAGTAAATTGAATAAAAACGGAAGTAGAATATAAATAAAAATAAAAGTTGCATAAAATTAAAAATGGAAGTTCAATCCAGAAACCAATATACCTTAGCGATCTATTTGGAAATTAAATAAAAAAGGAAGTTTAATAGGAAAGTAAATTGAATTAAAATGGAAGTAGAATAAAAACAAAAATGAAAGTTGCATAAAATTAAAACAGGAAGTTCAATCCAGAAACCACTATACCTTAACGATCTATTTTGAAATTAAATAAAAAAGGAAGTTTAACAGAAAAGTAAATTGAATAAAAATGGAAGTTGAATAAAAATAAAAATGGAAGTAGCAGAAAATTGAATATGGAAGTTCAATCCAAATACCATTTTACCTTAACGATCTATTTGGAAATTAAATAAAAAAGGAAGTTGAGTAGAAAAGAAACTTGAATAAAAAAGGAAGTTAAATAAAAATAAAAATGGAAGTTGCAGAAAATTAAAATTGGAAATTCATTCCCGAAACCACTATACCTTAATGATCTATTTGGAAATTAAATAAAAAAGGAAGTTTAGTAGGAAAGTTAATTGAATTAAAATAGAAGCAGAATAAAAATAAAAATGAAAGTTGCATAAAACTAAAATTCGAAGTTCAATCCAGAAACCACTATACCTTAATGATCTATTTGGAAATTAAATAAAAAAGGTAGTTTAATAGAAAAGTAAATTGAATAAGTATTGAAGTTGAATAAAAATAAAAATGAAAGTTGCAGAAAATTAAATGTGGAAGTTAAATCCAGAAACCACTTTACCTTAACGATCTATTTGGAAATTAAATAAAAAAGGAAGTTTAATCGAAAACTAAATTGAATAAAAAAGGAAGTTGAATAAAAATAAAAACGAAAGTCGCATAAAATTAAAAATGGAAGTTCAATCCAAAAACCACTATACCTTAACGATCTATTTGAAAATTAAATAAAAAAGGAACTTTAATAGAAAAGTAAATTGAATAAAAATGGTAGTTGAATAAATATAAAAATGAAAGTTGTATAAAATTAAAAATGGAAGTTCAATCAAAAAACCACTATACCTTAACGATCGATTTGAAAATTAAATAAAAAAGGAAGTTGAGTAGAAAAGAAATTTGAATAAAAAAGGAAGTTAAATAAAAATAAAAATGGAAGTTGCAGAAAATTAAAAATTGAAGTTCATTCCAGAAACCGCTATACCTTAACGATCTATTTGGAAATTAAATAAAAAAGGAAGTTTAATAGAAATGTAAATTGATTAAAAATGGAAGTAGAATATAAATAAAAATGAAAGTTGCATAAAATTAAAAATGGAAGTTCATTCCAGAAACCACCATACCTTAACGATCTATTTGGAAATTAAATAAAAAAAGGAAGTTTAATAGAAAAGTAAATTGATTAAAAATGAAAGTAGAATACAAATAAAAATAAAAGTTGCATAAAATTAAAAATGGAAGTTCAATCCAAAAACCACTATACCTTAACGATCTATTTGAAAATTAAATAAAAAAGGAACTTTAATAGAAAAGTAAATTGAATAAAAATGGTAGTTGAATAAATATAAAAATGAAAGTTGTGTAAAATTGGAAATGGAAGTTCTATCCAAAAACCACTGTACCTTAACGATCTATTTGGAAATTAAATAAAAAAGGAAGTTGAGTAGAAAAGAAATTTGAATAAAAAAGGAAGTTAAATAAAAATAAAAATGGAAGTTGCAGAAAATTAAAAATGGAAGTTCATTCCAGAAACCACTATACCTTAACGATCATTTTGGAAATTAAATAAAAAAGGAAGTTTAATAGAAAAGTAAATTGATTAAAAATGGAAGTAGAATATAAATAAAAATGAAAGTTGCATAAAATTAAAAATGGAAGTTCATTACAGAAACCACCATACCTTAACGATCTATTTGGAAATTAAATAAAAAAAGGAAGTTTAATAGAAAAGTAAATTGATTAAAAATGAAAGTAGAATATAAATAAAAATGAAAGTTGCATAAAATTAAAAATGGAAGTTCAATCCAAAAACCACTATACCTTAACGATCTATTTGGAAATCAAATAAAAAAGGAAGTTTAATAGAAAAGTAAATTGAATAAAAATGGAAGTTAAATAAAAATAAAAATGGAAGTTGCAGAAAATTAAATATGAAAGTTAAATCCAGAAACCACTTTACCTTAACGATCTATTTGGAAATTAAATAAAAAAGGAAGTTTAATAGAAAAGTAAATTGAATAAAAATGGAAGTCGAATAAAAATTAAAATGAAAGTTGCATAAAATTAAAAATGGAAGTTCAATCCAAAAACCACTATACCTTAACGATCTATTTGGAAATTAAATAAAAAAAGAAGTTGAGTAGAAATGAAACTTGAATAAAAAATGAAGTTAAATAAAAATAAAAATGGAAGTTGCAGAAAATTAAAAATGGAAGTTCATTCCAGAAACAACTATACCATAACGATCTATTTGGAAATTAAATAAAGAAGGAAGTTTAATAGAAAAGTAAATTGAACAAAAATGGAAGTTGAATAAAAATAAAAGTGATAGTTGCATAAAATTAAAAATGGAAGTTCAATCCAAAAACCACTATACCTTAACGATCTATTTGGAAATCAAATAAAAAAGGAAGTTTAATAGAAAAGTAAATTGAATAAAAATGGAAGTTAAATAAAAATAAAAATGGAAGTTGCAGAAAATTAAATATGAAAGTTAAATCCAGAAACCACTTTACCTTAACGATCTATTTGGAAATTAAATAAAAAAGGAAGTTTAATAGAAAAGTAAATTGAATAAAAATGGAAGTCGAATAAAAATTAAAATGAAAGTTGCATAAAATTAAAAATGGAAGTTCAATCCAAAAACCACTATACCTTAACGATCTATTTGGAAATTAAATAAAAAAAGAAGTTGAGTAGAAATGAAACTTGAATAAAAAAGGAAGTTAAATAAAAATAAAAATGGAAGTTGCAGAAAATTAAAAATGGAAGTTCATTCCAGAAACAACTATACCATAACGATCTATTTGGAAATTAAATAAAGAAGGAAGTTTAATAGAAAAGTAAATTGAACAAAAATGGAAGTTGAATAAAAATAAAAGTGATAGTTGCATAAAATTAAAAATGGAAGTTCAATCCAAAAACCACTATACCTTAACGATCTATTTGGAAATTCAATAAAAAAGGAAGTTGAGTAGAAAAGAAACTTGAATAAAAAAGGAAGTTAAATAAAAATAAAAATGGAAGTTGCAGAAAATTAAAAATGGAAGTTCATTCCAGAAACCGCTATACCTTAACGATCTATTTGGAAATTAAATAATAAAGGAAATTTAATAGAAAAGTAAATTGAATAAAAATGGAAGTAGAATATAAAAAAAAATGAAAGTTGGATAAAATTAAAAATGGAAGTTCAATCCAGAAACCACTATACCTTAGTGATCTATTTGGAAATTAAATAAAAAAGGGAAGTTTAATAGGAAAGTTAATTGAATTAAAATGGAAGTGGAATAAAAATAAAAATGAAAGTTGCATAAAACTAAAATTGGAAGTTCAATCCAGAAACCACTATAACTTAACGACCTATTTGGAAATTAAGTAAAAAAGAAAGTTTAATAGAAAAGTAAATTGAATAAATATGGAAGTTGAATAAAAATAAAAATGAAAGTTGTAGAAAATTAAATATGGAAGTTAAATCAGGAAACCACATTACCTTAACGATCTATTTGGAAATTAAATAAAAAAGGAAGTTGAGTAGAAATGAAACTTGAATAAAAAAGGAAGTTAAATAAAATAAAAAATGGAAGTTCATTCCAAAAACCACTATACCTTAACGATCTATTTGGAAATTAAATAAAAGAGCATGTTTAATAGAAAAGTAAATTGAATAAAAATGGAAGTAAAATAAAAATAAAAATGAAAGTTGCATAAAATTAAAAATGGAAGTTCAATCCAGAAACCTCTATACCTTAGCGATCTATTTGGAAATTAAATAAAAAAGGAATTTTAATAGGAGAGTAAATTGAATTAAAATGGAAGTAGAATAAAAATAAAAATGAAAGTTGCATAAAATTAAAACTGGAAGATCAATCCAGAAACCACTATACCTTAACGATCTATTTGGAAATTAAATAAAAAAGGAAGTTTAACAGAAAAGTAAATTGAATAAAAATGAAAGTTGAATAAAAATAAAAATGGAAGTTACAGAAAATTATATATGGAAGTTCAATCCAGAAACCACTTTACCTTAACGATCTATTGGGAAATTAAATAGAAAAGGAAGTTGAGTAGAAAAGAAACTCGAATAAAAAAGGACGTTAAATACAAATAAAAATGGAAGTTGCAGAAAATTAAAAATGGAAATTCATTCCAGAAACCACTATACCTTAACGATCTATTTGGAAATTAAATAAAAAAGGAAGTTTAATAGAAAAGTAAATTGAATAAAAATGGAAGTTGAATAAAAATAAAAATGAAAGTTGCTTAAAATTAAAAATGGAAGTTCAATCCAAAAAGCACTATATCTTAACGATCTATTTGGAAATCAAATAAAAAAGGAAGTTGAGTAGAAAAGAATCTTTAATAAAAAAAGAAGTTAAACAAAAATAAAAATGGAAGTTGCAGAAAATTAAAAATGGAAGTTCATTCCGGAAACCACTATACCTTAACGACCTATTTGGAAATTAAATAAAAAAGGAAGTTTAATAGAATAGTAAATTGAATAAAGCATAAAATTAAAAACGGAAGTTTAATCCAAAAACCACTATACCTTAACGATCTATTTGGAAATTAAATAAAAAAAGGAAGTTGAGTAGAAAAGAAACTTGAATAAAAAAGGAAGTTAAACAAAAATAAAAATGGAAGTTGCAAAAAATTAAAAATGGAAGTTCATTCAAGAAACCACTATACCTTAACGATCCATTTGGAAATTAAATAAAAAAAAAATTTAATAGAAAAGTAAATTGAATAAAAATGGAAGTAGAATATAAATAAAAATGAAAGTTGCACAAAATTAAAAATGAAAATTCAATGCAGAAACCACGATACCTTAGCGGTCTATTCGGAAATTAAATAAAAAAGGAAGTTTAATAGAAAAGTAAATTGAATAAAAATGGAAGTTGAATAAAAATAAAAATAAAAGTTGCATAAAATTAAAAACGAAGGTTCAATCCAAAAACCACTATACCTTAACGATCTATTTGGAAATTAAAGAAAAAAGGAAGTTGAGTAGAAAAGAATCTAGAGTAGAAAAGGAAACTAAATGAAAGTAAAAATGAAAGTTGCAGAAAATTAAAAATGGTAGTTCAATCCAGAAACCACTATACCTTAACGATTTATTTGGAAATTAAATAAAAAATGAAGTTTAATAGAAAAGTAAATTGATTAAAAATGGAAGTAGAATATAAATAAAAATGAAAGTTGCATAAAATTAAAAATGGAAGTTCAATCCAGAAACCACTATACCTTAGTGATCTTCTTGGAAATTAAATAAAAAAGGAATAGGAAAGTAAATTGAATAAAAATGGAAGTTGAATAAAAATAAAAATAAAAGTTGCATAAAACTAAAATTGGAAGTTCAATCCAGAAACCACTATACCTTAACGATCTATTTCGAAATTAAATAAAAAAGGAAGTTTAATAGAAATGTAAATTGATTAAAAATTGAAGGAAAATAAAAATAAAAATGAAAGTTACATAAAATTAAAAATGGAAGTTCTATCCAGAAACCACTATACCTTAACGATATACTTGGAAATTAAATAAAAAATGAAGTTTAATAGGAAAGTAAATTGAATTAAAATGGAAGTAGAATAAAAATAAAAATGAAAGTTGAATAATTAAAATCGTAAGTTCAATTCAAAAACCACTATACCTTAACGATCTATTTTGGAAATTAAATAAAAAAGGAAGTTTAATAGAAAAGTAAATTGAATAAAAATGGAAGTTGAATAAAAATAAAAATGAAAGTCGCATAAAATTAAAAATGGAAGTTCAATCCAAAAACCACTATACCTTAACGATCTATTTGGAAATTAAATAAAAAAAGAAGTTTGATAGAAAAGTAAATTGAATAAAAATGGTAGTTGAATAAAAATAAAAATGAAAGTTGTATAAAATTAAAAATGGAAGTTCAATCCAAAAACCACTATACCTTAACGATCTATTTGGAAATTAAATAAAAAAGGAAATTGAGTAGAAAAACAAATTTGAATAAAAAAGGAAGTTAAATAAAAACAAAAAAGGAAGTTGCAGAAAATTAAAAATGGAAGTTCATTCTAGAAACCACTATACCTTAACGATCTATTTGGAAATTAAATAAAAAAGAAAGTTTAATAGAAAAGTAAATTGAATAAAAATGGAAGTAGGATATAAATATAAATGAAATTGCATAAAATTAAAAATGGAAGTTCAATCCAGAAACCACTATACCTTAGTGTTCTATTTGGAAATTAAATAAAAAAGGAAGTTTAATAGGAAAGTAAATTGAATAAAAATGGATGTTGAATAAAAATAAAAATGAAAGTTGCATAAAACTAAAATTGGAAGTTCAATCCAGA
Source organism: Camellia sinensis (assembly GCF_055761805.1). Classification (NCBI taxonomy): domain Eukaryota; kingdom Viridiplantae; phylum Streptophyta; class Magnoliopsida; order Ericales; family Theaceae; genus Camellia; species Camellia sinensis. The sequence continues at coordinate 39,803,155 of NW_028128987.1, read as the reverse complement.
AACCACTATACCTTAACGATCTATTTGGAAATTAAATAAAAAAGGAAGTTTAAAAGGATAGTAAATTGAATTAAAATGGAAGTGGACTAAAAATAAAAATGAAAGTTGCATAAAATTAAAAATGGAAGTTCAATCCAGAAACAACTATACCTTAATGATCTACTTGGAAAATAAATAAAAAATGAAGTTTAATAGGAAAGTATATTGAATTAAAATGAAAGTAGAATAAAAATAAAAATGAAAGTTGCATAAAATTAAAAATGGAAGTTCAATCCAGAAACCACTATACCTTAACGATCTATTTGGAAATTAAATAAAAAAGGAAGTTTAACAGAAAAGTAAATTGAATAAAAATGGAAGTTGAATAAAAATAAAAATGAAAGTTGCATAAAATTAAAAATGGAAGTTCAATCCGAAAACCACTATACCTTAACGATCTATTTGGAAATTAAATAAAAAAGGAAGCTTAGTGGAAAAGAAACATGAATAAAAAAGGAAGTTAAATAAAAATAAAAATGGAAGTTAAATCCAGAAACCACTTTACCTTAACGATCTATTTGGAAATTAAATAAAAAAGGAAGTTTAATAGAAAACTAAATTGAATAAAAATGGAAGTTCAATAAAAATAAAAACGAAAGTCGCATAAAATTAAAAATGGAAGTTCAATCCAAAAACCACTATACCTTAACGATCTATTTGAAAATTAAATAAAAAGGGAACTTTAATAGAAAAGTAAATTGAATAAAAATGGTAGTTGAATAAATATAAAAATGAAAGTTGTATAAAATTAAAAATGGAAGTTCAATCCAAAAACCACTATACCTTAACGATCTATTTGAAAATTAAATAAAAAAGGAAGTTGAGTAGAAAAGAAATTTGAATAAAAAAGGAAGTTAAATAAAAGTAAAAATGGAAGTTGCAGAAAATTAAAAATGGAAGTTCATTCCAGAAACCGCTATACCGTAACGATCTATTTGGAAATTAAATAAAAAAGGAAGTTTAATAGAAAAGTAAATTGATTAAAAATGGAAGTAGAGTATAATTAAAAATGAATGTTGCATAAAATTAAAAATGGAAGTTTATTCCAGAAACCACCATACCTTAACGATCTATTTGGAAATTAAATAAAAAAAGGAAGTTTAATAGAAAAGTAAATTGATTAAAAATGAAAGTAGAATACAAACAAAAATAAAAGTTGCATAAAATTAAAAATGGAAGTTCAATCCAAAAACCACTATACCTTAACGATCTGTTTGAAAATTAAATAAAAAAGGAACTTTAATAGAAAAGTAAATTGAATAAAAATGGTAGTTGAATAAATATAAAAATGAAAGTTGTGTAAAATTAAAAATGGAAGTTCAATCCAAAAACCACTATACCTTAACGATCTATTTGGAAGTTAAATAACAAAGGAAGTTGAGTAGAAAAGAAATTTGAATAAAAAAGGAAGTTAAATAAAAATAAAAATGGAAGTTGCAGAAAATTAAAAATGGAAGTTCATTCCAGAAACCACCACACCTTAACGATCTATTTGGAAATTAAATAAAAAAAGGAAGTTTAATAGAAAAGTAAATTGATTAAAAATGAAAGTAGAATATAAATAAAAATGAAAGTTGCATAAAATTAAAAATGGAAGTTCAATCCAAAAACCACTATACCTTAACGATATTTTTGGAAATTAAATGACAAAGGAATTTGAGTAGAAAAGAAACTTGAATAAAAAAGGAAGTTAAATAAAAATAAAAATGGAAGTTGCAGAAAATTAAAAATGGAAGTTCATTCTAGAAACCACTATACCTTAACGATCTATTTGGAAATTAAATAACAAAGGAAGTTTAATAGAAAAGTAAATTGAATAAAAATGGAAGTAGAATATAAATAAAAATGAAAGTTGCATAAAATTAAAAATTGAAGTTCAATCCAGAAACCAATATACCTTAGTGATCTATTTGGAAATTAAATAAAAAAGGAAGTTTAATAGGAAAGTAAATTGAATTAAAATGGAAGTAGAATAAAAACAAAAATGAAAGTTGCATAAAATTAAAACAGGAAGTTCAATCCAGAAACCACTATACCTTAACGATCTATTTTGAAATTAAATAAAAAAGGAAGTTTAACAGAAAAGTAAATTGAATAAAAATGGAAGTAGAATAGAAATAAAAATGGAAGTAGCAGAAAATTAAATATGGATGTTCAATCCAATAACCACTTTACCTTAACGATCTATTTGGAAATTAAATAAAAAAGGAAGTTGAGTAGAAAAGAAACTTGAATAAAAAAGGAAGTTAAATAAAAATAAAAATGGAAGTTGCAGAAAATTAAAATTGGAAGTTCATTCCAGAAACCACTATACCTTAATGATCTATTTGGAAATTAAATAAAAATGGAAGTTTAGTAGGAAAGTTAATTGAATTAAAATGGAAGTAGAATAAAAATAAAAATGAAAGTTGCATAAAACTAAATTTCGAAGTTCAATCCAGAAACCACTATACCTTAACGATCAATTTGGAAATTAAATAAAAAAGGTAGTTTAATAGAAAAGTAAATTGAATAAATACTGAAGTTGAATAAAAATAAAAATGAAAGTTGCAGAAAATTAAATGTGGAAGTTAAATCCGGAAACCACTTTACCTTAACGATCTATTTGGAAATTAAATAAAAAAGGAAGTTTAATAGGAACTAAATTGAATAAAAATGGAAGTTGAATAAAAATAAAAATGAAAGTCGCAAAAAATTAAAAATGGAAGTTCAATCCAAAAACCACTATACCTTAACAATCTGTTTGAAAATTAAATAAAAAAGGAACTTTAATAGAAATGTAAATTGAATAAAAATGGTAGTCGAATAAATATAAAAATGAAAGTTGTGTAAAATTAAAAATGGAAGTTCAATCCAAAAACCACTATACCTTAACGATCTATTTGGAAATTAAATAAAAAAGGAAGTTGAGTAGAAAAGAAATTTGAATAAAAAAGGAAGTTAAATAAAAATAAAAATGGAAGTTGCAGAAAATTAAAAATGGAAGTTCATTCCAGAAACCACTATACCTTAACGATCTATTTGGAAATTAAATAAAAAAGGAAGTTTAATAGAGAAGTAAATTGATTAAAAATGGAAGTAGAATATAAATAGAAATGAAAGTTGCATAAAATTAAAAATGGAAGTTCATTCCAGAAACCACCATACCTTAACGATCTATTTGGAAATTAAATAAAAAAAGGAAGTTTAATAGAAAAGTAAATTGATTAAAAATGAAAGTAGAATATAAATAAAAATGAAAGTTGCATAAAATTAAAAATGGAAGTTCAATCCAAAAACCACTATACCTTAACGATATTTTTGGAAATTAAATGACAAAGGAAGTTGAGTAGAAAAGAAACTTGAATAAAAAAGGAAGTTAAATAAAAATAAAAATGGATGTTGCAGAAAATTAAAAATAGAAGTTCATTCTAGAAACCACTATACCTTAACGATCTGTTTGGAAATTAAATAACAAAGGAAGTTTAATAGAAAAGTAAATTGAATAAAAATGGAAGTAGAATATAAATAAAAATGAAAGTTGCATAAAATTAAAAATGGAAGTTCAATCCGGAAACCACTATACCTTAGTGATCTATTTGGAAATTAAATTAAAAAAGGAAGTTTAATAGGAAAGTTAATTGAATTAAAATGGAAGTAGAATAAAAATAAAAATGAAAGTTGCATAAAACTAAAATTGGAAGTTCAATCCAAAAACCACTATACCTGAACGATCTATTTGGAAATTAAGTAAAAAAGGAAGTTTAATAGAAAAGTAAATTGAATAAAAATGGAAGTTGAATAAAAATTAAAATGAAAGTTGCATAAAATTAAAAATGGAAGTTCAATCCAAAAACCACTATACCTTAACGATATTTTTGGAAATTAAATGACAAAGGAATTTGAGTAGAAAAGAAACTTGAATAAAAAAGGAAGTTAAATAAAAATAAAAATGGAAGTTGCAGAAAATTAAAAATGGAAGTTCATTCTAGAAACCACTATACCTTAACGATCTATTTGGAAATTAAATAACAAAGGAAGTTTAATAGAAAAGTAAGTTGAATAAAAATGGAAGTAGAATATAAATAAAAATGAAAGTTGCATAAAATTAAAAATGGAAGTTCAATCCAGAAACCAATATACCTTAGTGATCTATTTGGAAATTAAATAAAAAAGGAAGTTTAATAGGAAAGTAAATTGAATTAAAATGGAAGTAGAATAAAAACAAAAATGAAAGTTGCATAAAATTAAAACAGGAAGTTCAATCCAGAAACCACTATACCTTAACGATCTATTTTGAAATTAAATAAAAAAGGAAGTTTAACAGAAAAGTAAATTGAATAAAAATGGAAGTAGAATAAAAATAAAAATGGAAGTAGCAGAAAATTAAATATGGATGTTCAATCCAATAACCACTTTACCTTAACGATCTATTTGGAAATTAAATAAAAAAGGAAGTTGAGTAGAAAAGAAACTTGAATAAAAAAGGAAGTTAAATAAAAATAAAAATGGAAGTTGCAGAAAATTAAAATTGGAAGTTCATTCCAGAAACCACTATACCTTAATGATCTATTTGGAAATTAAATAAAAATGGAAGTTTAGTAGGAAAGTTAATTGAATTAAAATGGAAGTAGAATAAAAATAAAAATGAAAGTTGCATAAAACTAAAATTCGAAGTTCAATCCAGAAACCACTATACCTTAACGATCTATTTGGAAATTAAATAAAAAAGGTAATTTAATAGAAAAGTAAATTGAATAAATATTGAAGTTGAATAAAAATAAAAATGAAAGTTGCAGAAAATTAAATGTGGAAGTTAAATCCAGAAACCACTTTACCTTAACGATCTATTTGGAAATTAAATAAAAAAGTAAGTTTAATAGAAAACTAAATTGAATAAAAATGGAAGTTGAATAAAAATAAAAACGAAAGTCGCATAAAATTAAAAATGGAAGTTCAATCAAAAAATCACTATACCTTAACGATCTATTTGAAAATTAAATAAAAAAGGAACTTTAATAGAAAAGTAAATTGAATAAAAATGGTAGTTGAATAAATATAAAAATGAAAGTTGTATAAAATTAAAAATGGAAGTTCAATCCAAAAACCACTATACCTTAACGATCTATTTGAAAATTAAATAAAAAAGGAAGTTGAGTAGAAAAGAAATTTGAATAAAAAAGGAAGTTAAATAAAAATAAAAATGGAAGTTGCAGAAAATTAAAAATGGAAGTTCATTCTAGAAACCGCTATACCTTAACGATCTATTTGGAAATTAAATAAAAAAGGAAGTTTAATAGAAAAGTAAATTGATTAAAAATGGAAGTAGAATATAAATAAAAATGAAAGTTGCATAAAATTAAAAATGGAAGTTTATTCCAGAAACCACCATACCTTAACGATCTATTTGGAAATTAAATAAAAAAAGGAAGTTTAATTATAGCAATCCCGGGTTTACCCTTGTTATACCGTGATCCGGACATGTGTCCGTGGATGTTGGTAGTTGTTTATTATTTTGTTTACATCCTTTTGCTTCGTATTTGAGTTATAGGATGTGTTGGGCGGATTTGTTTCAGGTTGGTTGAGTTTAGAAACCAAAACTAGTTGCCCAAATTTTTGGCCTGTCCGCTCGAGCGGAGATTTTGGCGCTCGAGCGGGGAATACACCCATCCAGTATTTGTTGTGCAGTGTTGTACGCTCGAGCGTAGGGTTGGGAGCTCGAGCGGAGGTCTGGTTCTGCAAAAGTGCTGAGCGAGTGCATTCTGCGCTCGAGCGGGAGGTTAGCCGCTCGAGCGGAAGTCTGTGAGTGGCCGCTCGAGCGGGGTGTTTTACGCTCGAGCGGAGACCTGGGTTAAAGTCCCGAATTTGTGACTCTTCAAATCACTTTTTGCTTTCTCTTCTCTCTCTTACTTTTCCAAAAAGCCATTTTCAGAGCTTCTCACTCTAAATCGGCCCTTCTCTCTTAGATTTGATCTAGTAAGGATCGTTTACTCACCTTTTGTCTTCACAAAAGTTGTGTTGATCGTCGAGAGCTTCCTTTTGATCTGAAAATTTCGAGGTTTGGAGCATTTTGGTTTTGGTCTTCATCTCCTTTGGGGCTCCGAATTTGAGGTAGGGATATCCTACTCCTCTCTATGGATTTTGTCTTTAAATTTTGGTATTTTGAGATGTTGGGGTTGGTTTGGTCATTTTGTGAGAGTTTGGGGCTTTTGTGCTATTTTACAAAAGTTGGGGTTTTACTCATAATAAATCTAGATGCATGTTTGGCTTAGAGAAATGGAATGAATGTTAAATCATTGATGAAAATGGGACCTAAGGGTTGAAATGTTAATTATGGGAATTGACTTAATTACATTGTTTAATTAATTGGGATAATTAATTGAGAAGAATAAGGAAATGAAATGTTGATTGAATATTCATTGTGCATTTATTTTCTGTTTAGAAATAACTGCTTGGGCTATCGGTGGAGGATAGTCGTGATTGTTGTAGACAATGCATGATGATTAGGCAAACTGAAACTAATCAATGGAATGTGTCATGGAACTTGACGGTTGATAGATTACATTAATTGTATGTATTGGGTGATTGTATATAGAACCATTGTGTTTGTATACGTTATGTGTAGAGGAGGAGATAGGGGATGTACTCCGCGATTTAGGGAAAGATAGGGGATGTACCTCTAAACCGGATAGTGTTGGGAGAAGAAAGGGGATGAACTCCGTAGATACAGCTCATATGCTTGTCTAGAGAAGTGAAGATAGAGCTCATATGCTTATCTTTGTGAAGTGTGGATATAGCTTATATGCTTATCTGTGGATATTGTTGTTATACATGTCTGTTGAGAATGTGGATATAGCTGGTATGCTTATCTGAATGTGGGATATAGTTTTTATACATATCTGTGGAAATGATGATAGAGCTGGCATGCTTGTCTATTGAAAAAGGGAAAAAGAAAAGTGACTTGGACTCATTAGTCGGTTGACATAAATGTGTGATTTATGTGATTGTATCAGTGTTGGCCATCTATCAATTGCTAATATTTTAGTCATTGTTCATGGTTGGTTTAGTGTATTTCTACTGGGCTGTGGCTCACCCTATATGGGAATATCATTTTCAGGTGCAGGAAGCATGCCACCTCCAAGGACATAGTTGGGAGGCTAGTGGCGGACATGTTTTGTTGCTTAACTTTTGATGTCGTTTTACTTTTTGATGTATTAGATGTAAATACAAGCCAAGGGCTTAATGTGTATGAGTTAGTACTCTTTTGTTGTAACCAAGTGTTAACTTGGAAAGCTGTAAGCCCGTAGGGCATTTTGCTTTTATTGTTAACATGTAATACTTTTTTGTAATGAAACTCAATGAAATAAAGGAATGTGGTTAGTTTATATGTAAATGCATGTCTTATCTGATGGGTTTAATGTTATTTTTTTTGAGGGCGTTACATTAATAGAAAAGTAAATTGATTAAAAATGAAAGTAGAATACAAATAAAAATAAAAGTTGCATAAAATTAAAAAAGGAAGTTCAATCCAAAAACCACTATACCTTAACGATCTATTTGAAAATTAAATAAAAAAGGAACTTTAATAGAAAAGTAAATTGAATAAAAATGGTAGTTGAATAAATATAAAAATGAAAGTTGTGTAAAATTAAAAATGGAAGTTCAATCCAAAAACCACTATACCTTAACGATCTATTTGGAAATTAAATAAAAAAGGAAGTTGAGTAGAAAAGAAATTTGAATAAAAAAGGAAGTTAAATAAAAATAAAAATGGAAGTTGCAGAAAATTAAAAATGGAAGTTCATTCCAGAAACCACTATACCTTAACGATCTATTTCGAAATTAAATGAAAAAGGAAGTTGAATAGAAAAGTAAATTGATTAAAAATGGAAGTAGAATATGAATAAAAATGAAAGTTGCATAAAATTAAAAATGGAAGTTCATTCCAGAAACCACCATACCTTAACGATCTATTTGGAAATTAAATAAAAAAAGGAAGTTTAATAGAAAAGTAAATTGATTAAAAATGAAAGTAGAATATAAATAAAAATGAAAGTTGCATAAAATTAAAAATGGAAGTTCAATCCAAAAACCACTATACCTTAACGATATTTTTGGAAATTAAATGACAAAGGAAGTTGAGTAGAAAAGAAACTTGAATAAAAAAGGAAGTTAAATAAAAATAAAAATGGAAGTTGCAGAAAATTAAATATGGAAGCTAAATCCAGAAACCACTTTACCTTAACGATCTATTTGGAAATTAAATAAAAAAGGAAGTTTAATAGAAAAGTAAATTGAATAAAAATGGAAGTTGAATAAAAATTAAAATGAAAGTTGCATAAAATTAAAAATGGAAGTTCAATCCAAAAACCACTATACCTTAACGATCTATTTGGAAATTAAATAAAAAAAGAAGTTGAGTAGAAATGAAACTTGAATAAAAAAGGAAGTTAAATAAAAATAAAAATGGAAGTTGCAGAAAAATAAAAATGGAAGTTCATTCCAGAAACCACTATACCTTAACGATCTATTTGGAAATTAAATAAAAAAGGAAGTTTAACAGAAAAGTAAATTGAACAAAAATGGAAGTAGAATATAAATAAAAATGAAAGTTGCATAAAATTAAAAATGGAAGTTTAATCCAAAAACCACTTTACCTTAACGATATATTTGGAAATTAAATAAAAAAAGAAGTTTAGTAGAAATGAAACTTGAATAAAAAAAGAAGTTAAATAAAAATAAAAATGGAAGTTGCAGAAAATTAAAAATGGAAGTTCATTCCAGAAACCACCATACCTTAACGATCTATTTGGAAATTAAATAAAAAAAGGAAGTTTAATAGAAAAGTAAATTGATTAAAAATGAAAGTAGAATATAAATAAAAATGAAAGTTGCATAAAATTAAAAATGGAAGTTCAATCCAAAAACCACTATACCTTAACGATATTTTTGGAAATTAAATGAAAAAGGAAGTTGAGTAGAAAAGAAACTTGAATAAAAAAGGAAGTTAAATAAAAATAAAAATGGAAGTTGCAGAAAATTAAAAATGGAAGTTCATTCTAGAAACCACTATACCTTAACGATCTATTTGGAAATTAAATAACAAAGGAAGTTTAATAGAAAAGTAAATTGAATAAAAATGGAAGTAGAATATAAATAAAAATGAAAGTTGCATAAAATTAAAAATGGAAGTTCAATCCGGAAACCACTATACCTTAGTGATCTATTTGGAAATTAAATAAAAAAAGGAAGTTTAATAGGAAAGTAAATTGAATTAAAATGGAAGTAGAATAAAAATAAAAATGAAAGTTGCATAAAATTAAAACTGGAAGTTCAATCCAGATACCACTATACCTTAACGATCTATTTGGAAATTAAATAAAAAAGGAAGTTTAACAGAAAATTAAATTGAATAAAAATAAAAATGAAAGTTGCTTAAAATTAAAAATGGAAGTTCAATCCAAAAACCACTATACCTTAACGATCTATTTAGAAATCAAATAAAAAAGGAAGTTGAGTAGAAAAGAATGTTGAATAAAAAAAAAAGTTAAACAAAAATAAAAATGGAAGTTGCAGAAAACTAAAAATGGAAGTTCATTCCGGAAACCACTATACCTTAACGACCTATTTGGAAATTAAATAAAAAAGGAAGTTTAATAGAATAGTAAATTGAATAAAAATGAAAGTTGAAAAAAAATAAATTGAAAGTTGTATAAAATTTAAAACGAAAGTTCAATCCAAAAACCACTATACCTTAACGATCTATTTGGAAATTAAATAAAAAAAGGAAGTTGAGTAGAAAAGAAACTTGAATAAAAAAGGAAGCTAAACAAAAATAAAAATGGAAGTTGCAAAAAATTAAAAATGGAAGTTCATTCCAGAAACCACTATACCTTAACGATCTATTTGGAAATTAAATAAAAAAGGAAGTTTAATAGAAAAGTAAATTGAATAAAAATGGAAGTTGAATAAAAATAAAAATGAAAGTTGCATAAAATTAAAAATGAAAGTTCAATCCAAAAACCACTATACCTTAACGATCTATTTGGAAATTAAAGAAAAAAAGAAGTTGAGTAGAAAAGAATCTAGAGTTAAAAAGGAAGCTAAATAAAAATAAAAATGGAAGTTGCAGAAAATTAAAAATGGTAGTTCAATCCAGAAACCACTATACCTTAACGATTTATTTGGAAATTAAGTAAAAAATGAAGTTTAATAGAAAAGTAAATTGATTAAAAATGGAAGTAGAATATAAATAAAAATGAAAGTTGCATAAAATTAAAAATGGAAGTTCAATCCAGAAACCACTATACCTTAGCGATCTATTTGGAAATTAAATAAAAAAAGAAGTTTAACAGGGAAGTAAATTGAATTAAAATGGAAGTTGAGAAAAAATAAAAATGAAAGTTGCATAAAATTAAAAATGGAAGTTCAACCCAGAAACCACTATACCTTAACGATCTATTTGGAAATTAAATAAAAAAGGAAGTTTAATAGAAAAGCAAATTGAATAACAATGGAAGTAGGATATAAATAAAAATGAAAGTTGCATAAAATTAAAAATGGAAGTTCAATCCAGAAACCACTATACCATAGTGATCTTCTTGGAAATTAAATAAAAAAGGAAGTTTAATAGGAAAGTAAATTGAATAAAAATAAAAATAAAAGTTGCATAAAACTAAAAATGGAAGTTCAATCCGAAAACCACTATACCTTAACGATCTATTTGGAAATTAAATAAAAAAGGAAGTTTAATAGAAATGTAAATTGATTAAAAATTGAAGTAAAATAAAAATAAAAATGGAAGTTCTATCCAGAAACCACTATACCTTAACGATCTACTTGGAAATTAAATAAAAAATGAAGTTTAATAGGAAAGTAAATTGAATTAAAATGAAAGTAGAATAAAAATAAAAATGAAAGTTGAATAATTAAAATTGTAAGGTCAATTCAAAAACCACTATACATTAACGATCTATTTGGAAATTAAATAAAAAAGGAAGTTTAATAGAAAAATAAATTGAATAAAAATGGAAGTTGAATAAAAATAAAAATGAAAGTCGCATAAAATTAAGAATGGAAGTTCAATCCAAAAACCACTATACCTTAACGATCTATTTGGAAATTAAATAAAAAAGGAAGTTTAATAGAAAAGTAAATTGAATAAAAATGGTAGTTGAATAAAAATAAAAATGAAAGTTGTATAAAATTAAAAATGGAAGTTCAATCCAAAAACCACTATACCTTAACGATCTATTTGGAAATTAAATAAAAAAAGAAATTGAGTAGAAAAAGAACTTTGAATTAAAAAGGAAGTTAAATAAAAATAAAAATGGAAGTTGCAGAAAATTAAAAATGGAAGTTCATTCCAGAAACCACTATACCTTAACGATCTATTTGGAAATTAAATAAAAAAGGAAGTTTAATAGAAAAGTAAATTGAATAAAAATGGAAGTAGGATATAAATATAAATGAAAGTTGCATAAAATTAAAAATGGAAGTTCAATCCAGAAACCACTATACCTTAGTGATCTATTTGGAAATTAAATAAAAAAGGAAGTTTAATAGGAAAGTAAATTGAATAAAAATGGATGTTGAATAAAAATAAAAATGGAAGTTGCATAAAACTAAAATTGGAAGTTCAATCCAGAAACCACTATACCTTAACGATCTATTTGGAAATTAAATAAAAAAGAAAGTTTAATAGGATAGTAAATTGAATTGAAATGGAAGTAGAATAAAAATAAAAATGAAAGTTGCATAAAATTAAAAATGGAAGTTCAATCCAGAAGCAACTATACCTTAATGATCTACTTGGAAATTAAATAAAAAATGAAGTTTAATAGGAAAGTAAATTGAATTAAAATGGAAGTAGAAGAAAAATAAAAATGAAAGTTGCATAAAATTAAAAATGGAAGTTCAATCCAGAAACCACTATACCTTAACGATCTATTTGGAAATTAAATAAAAAAGGAAGTTTAACAGAAAAGTAAATTGAATAAAAATGGAAGTTGAATAAAAATAAAAATGAAAGTTGCATAAAATTAAAAATGGAAGTTCAATACGAAAACCACTATACCTTAACGATCTATTTGGAAATTAAATAAAAAAGGAAGTTGAGTGGAAAAGAAACATGAATAAAAAAGGAAGTTAAATAAAAATAAAAATGGAAGTTGCAGAAAATTAAAAATGGAAGTTCTTTCCAGAAACCACTAAACCTTAATGATCTATTTGGAAATTAAATAAAAAAGGAAGTTTAATAGGAAAGTTAATTGAATTAAAATGGAAGTAGAATAAAAATAAAAATGAAATTTGCATAAAACTAAAATTGGAAGTTCAATCCAGAAACCACAATACCTTAACGATCTATTTGGAAATTAAATAAAAAAGGAAGTTTAATAGAAAAATAAATTTAGTAAATATGAAAGTTGATTAAAAATAAAAATGAAAGTTGCAGAAAATTAAATGTGGAAGTTAAATCCAGAAACCACTTTATCTTAACGATCTATTTGGAAATTAAATAAAAAAGGAAGTTTAATAGAAAAGTAAATTGAATAAAAATGGAAGTTGAATAAAAATAAAAATGAAAGTCGCATAAAATTGAAAATGGAAGTTCAATCCAAAAACAACTATACCTTAACGATCTATTTGGAAATTAAATAAAAAAGGAAGTTTAATAGAAAAGTAAATTGAATAAAAATGGTAGTTGAATAAAAATAAAAATGAAAGTTGTATAAAATTAAAAATGGAAGTTCAATCCAAAAACCACTATACCTTAACTGTAACAACCCTCACCTTACTCTTGTCATACTTGCATACATTCCTGCATGATCTTGCCTTGTTACGTTAATTGGAAGGATTTGCTTGTCTTGTTTTGTTTGCATTGCTTGCGTGGTTTTGTTCCTTGTTCGGTGTGTGTGTGTGTGTGGCCGAGGTCATCTTGAGCTTAACTCGCCCTTGAACCTTTGTACTTAGAACTGTTTTGAGATCTTGGTCAACCCCCACCTTCACCTCGGGCATTTATTGCCGAGATGTCTTGTACTTAGTGAACCTTGTCCGCAGGCAGGTATGGCCTAGGCCGAGATGTGGCACACCCCGACCAAGGTGTGGCACAGCTTAGTCAAGCGTCGTCCTCCCTAGCCGATGTTTTGTTATCCTGTTGCCGGATCCTTGATTTGAGCCGATGTCATTTCTTGCCGATGTGTCTTACCCAGCTTGCTGCATACGCTTTGTCAGAGACTTGTCTTATCAATCAATCACCTTTTTGAGTTGAGCCAACCCGGTAGCGCCACGTGTCCGAGCTTGTTGTTAAGGCAGCCGGCAGGCCTAGAAACAAATCATTTTTGGTTTCCAATCTTTGTTTTAGAGAGAGAAGCTCTAGAGAGGAGGAAGAGAAGTTCTTGAGTGAGAGCAAGTCTTCCAAGCTTGATCTTCGTGGTTTGACCCGTTGGATTCGAGTTTTGAGGTTAGAATCTTGATCTACTTTGATTGTTACTGTTATTGATCTAGCTGCATTGCATGATCGGATCTGTTGTGCATGTCATGCACCGATTTGAAGTTGGTTTTGAAAAGAGAAAAATGGTTTTCCTGTGTTCTTGAGGAGAGCCTCGTTTTGATCCAAAAGTTTGAAACAAGAATCATGTTTTTGTGTTTGTTTTTACATGACTTTCTTGTGTGGGTACCCAGGTCCATGTTTTGAACTCTTGGCATGAAATCTCAGATTTTGTAACAAGTTTTGATCTTGCATTCATCTTTCTCATGGTCTTGTTCATCATGTTCTTCATATTCTTCAAAGGGAAAACCCAGGGTTTTTCCCGACTTTGTTTGATGAGGCCTTCGGAACCACACCTCGGCAAGGAGATGTGGGACCTCAGCAAGGGCCTGGTTGGTACCCAGTGTGTTTACATGAGACGGGAGCAGTGTTTAAACTCCCAGCATGTTTTGCTTTGTCATTGATTTGGATCTGGTGAGAATGCCGAGATCATTTGCTTGCATGTAAAGCTTGTTTTGAGAATGCGATTTGCCATGTGATTGTAAGTCCTTGATATTTGCTTTGAGCCTATACCTGAAGAACTAGGTGAGTGGTATTTCTAATAAAGCTATGTTACACTTGTTTTGACAAATCTTGCTTTGTTTTGTTTTGACGAAAGTATTTGCTAAGCATGAATAAATAGCCTGTTTTGATGTATCGAGTATAAGCCTTGTTTTGATGATTATCCTTGGAAAGTCCCTTGTGCTGGAGGACTCTAAACTTTCGCAGTACTAAGTAAAAAAAAAAAAAAAAAGGATACGGTCCTTGTTAAATCGGGCTACGGGCCTAAGTAACACAAATCCCTTGTGCTGGAGGACTATAAACTTTCGCAGTACCATTGATGATGAATACGGTTCATCCCTTGTTTTGCCGATGTCAGTAAGCATCTCTCGACACTTGTGATCTTTGAATGATGAATACGGTTCATCCCTTGTTTTGCCGATGTCAGTAAGCATCTCTCGACATTTGTGATCTTTGAATGATGAATACGGTTCATCCCTTGTTTTGCCGATGTCAGTAAGCATCTCTCGACACTTGTGATCTTTGACAGATGAATACGGTTCATCCCATGTCTTGGTAAAGTTTGATGTGTTCGTTTTAAGGACTTCGGCTATATTCATGCAAAACCTTTATTTCTAGTACCATTCACTGAGTATTTGTACTCACCCCACTCTATATATATGTAGGTGATGAGCAGGACGGCGGCGACGCCTAGACTGTTTGAAAGCTTGTTTTGGATTCGTGCTTATGTCGGCTTTGTTTTGTATTTACGTCAGTGATGCCTTTCATTGCATGTCGGCAAATCTTGAAAATCATGCTTCTTGACTTGTATTTATTGTATTTTGTATATGTCGGCTCGAGAAGCCTTTTGATCAAGATGTAACACATATTTTGCTTGCTGTATTCAAATTGTAAGACGAATGACATTGCATTTGATCTATGCACAGCTCTTATGGACCACTTGTATATTTGATTATTTACTTCCGCCTTTGTGAGCCCCTATATCCATACTCTGATTGTGTTAAGTTTTTGAAAGTTGGCCTTCGGTAATTACGGATTACTGGCCATCACGGCACCAACCTACTAGGGGCGGTTTGGGGTCGTGACATTAACGATCTATTTGGAAATTAAATAAAAAATGAAGTTGAGTAGAAAAGAAATTTGAATAAAAAAGGAAGTTAAATAAAAATAAAAATGGAAGTTGCAGAAAATTAAAAAAGGTAGTTCAATCCAGAAATCATATACCTTAACGATCTATTTGGAAATTAAATAAAAAATGAAGTTTAATAGAAAAGTAAATTGATTAAAAATGGAAGTAGAATATAAATAAAAATGAAAGTTGCATAAAATTAAAAATGGAAGTTCAATCCAGAAACCACTATACCTTAGCGATCTATTTGGAAATTAAATAAAAAAGGAAGTTTAATAGGAAAGTAAATTGAATTAAAATGGAAGTTGAACAAAAATAAAAACGAAAGTTGCATAAAATTAAAAATGGAAGTTCAATTCAAAAACCACTATACCTTAACGATCTATTTGGAAATTAAATAAAAAAGGAAGTTTAATAGACAAGTAAATTGAATAAAAATGCAAGTTGAATAAAAATAAAAGTGAAAGTTGCATAAAATTAAAAATGGAAGTTCAATCCAAAAACCACTATACCTTAACTTTCTTTTTGGAAATTAAATAAAAAAAGGAAGTTGAGTAGAAAAGAAACTTGAATAAAAAAGGAAGTTAAATAAAAATAAAAATGGAAGTTGCAGAAAATTAAAAATGGAAGTTCATTCCAGAAACCACTATACCTTAACGATCTATTTGGAAATTAAATAAAAAAGGAAGTTTAACAGAAAAGTAAATTGAATAAAAATGGAAGTAGAATATAAATAAAAGTAAAAGTTGCAAAAAATTAAAAATGGAAGTTCAATCCAGAAACCACTATACCTTAACGATCTATTTGGAAATTAAATAAAAAAGGAAGTTCAATAGGAAAGTAAATTGAATAAAAATGGAAGTAGAATAAAAATAAGAATGAAAGTTGCATAAAACTAAAATTGGAAGTTCAATCCAGAAACCACTATACCTTAACGATCTATTTGGAAATTAAATAAAAAAGGAAGTTTAATAGAAATGTAAATTGATTAAAAATTGAAGTAAAATAAAAATAAAAATGAAAGTTGCATAAAATTAAAAATGGAAGTTCAATCCAGAAACCACTATACCTTAACGATCTATTTGGAAATTAAATAAAAAAGGAAGTTTAATAGAAATGTAAATTGATTAAAAATTGAAGTAAAATAAAAATAAAAATGAAAGTTGCATAAAATTAAAAATGGAAGTTCAATCCAGAAACCACTATACCTTAACGACCTATTTGGAAATTAAATAAAAAATGAAGTTTAATAAGAAAGTAAATTGAATTAAAATGGAAATAGAATAAAAATACAAATGGAAGTTGTAGAAAATTAAAAATAGAAGTTCATTCCAGAAACCACTATACCTTAACGATCTATTTGGAAATTAAATAAAAAAGGAAGTTTAGAAGAAAAGTAAATTGAATAAAAATAGAAGTAGAATATAAATAAAAATGAAAGTTGCATTAAATTAAAAATGGAAGTTCAATCCAGAAACCACTATACCTTAGCGACCTATTTGGAAATTGAATAAAAAAGGAAGTTTAATAGGAGAGTAAATTGAATTAAAATGGAAGTAGAATAAAAATAAAAATGAAAGTTGCATAAAATTAAAACTGAAAGTTCAATCCAGAAACCACTATACCTTAACGATCTATTTGGAAATTAAATAAAAAAAGAAGTTTAATAGGATAGTAAATTGAATTAAAATGGAAGTAGAATAAAAATAAAAATGAAAGTTGCATAAAATTAAAAAATGGAAGTTCAATCCAGAAACAACTATACCTTAACGATCTACCTGGAAATTAAATAAAAAATGAAGTTTCATAGGAAAGAAAATTGAATTAAAATGGAAGTAGAATAAAAATAAAAATGAAAGTTGCATAAAATTAAAAATGGAAGTTCAATCCAGAAACCACTATACCTTAACGATCTATTTGGAAATTAAATAAAAAAGGAAGTTTAATAGAAAAGTAAATTGAATAAAAATGGAAGTTGAATAAAAATAAAAATGAAAGTTGCATAAAATTAAAAATGGAAGTTCAATCCGAAAACCACTATACCTTAACGATCGATTTGGAAATTAAATAAAAAAGGAAGTTAAACAAAAATAAAAATGGAAGTTGCAGAAAATTAAAAATGGAAGTTCATTCCAGAAACCACTAAACCTTAATGATCTATTTGGAAATTAAATAAAAAACGAAGTTTAATAGGAAAGTTAATTGAATTAAAATGGAAGTAGAATAAAAATAAAAATGAAAGTTGCATAAAACTAAAATTGGAAGTTCAATCCAGAAACCACTATACCTTAACGATGTATTTGGAAATTAAATAAAAAAGGAAGTTTAATAGAAAAATAAATTGAATAAATATGGAAGTTGAATAAAAATAAAAATGAAAGTTACAGAAAATTAAATGTGGAAGTTAAATCCAGAAACCACTTTACCTTAACGATCTATTTGGAAATTAACTAAAAAAGGAAGTTTAATAGAAAAGTAAATTGAAGAAAAATGGAATTTGAGTAAAAATAAAAATGAAAGTCGCATAAAATTGAAATTGGAAGTTCAATCCAAAAACCACTATACTTTAACGATCTATTTGGAAATTAAATAAAAAATGAAGTTTAATAGAAAAGTAAATTGAATAAAAATGGTAGTTGAATAAAAATAAAAATGAAAGTTATATAAAATTAAAAATGGAAGTTCAATCCAAAACCACTATACCTTAACGATCTATTTGGAAATTAAATAAAAAATGAAGTTGAGTAGAAAAGTAAATTGATTAAAAATGGAAGTAGAATATAAATAAAAATCAAAGTCACATAAAATTAAAAATGGAAGTTCAATTCAAAAACCACTATACCTTAACGATCTATTGGGAAATTAAATAAAAAAGGAAGTTGAGTAGAAAAGAAACTTGAAAAAAAACAGGAAGTTAAATAAAAATAAAAATGGAAGTTGCAGAAAATTAAAAATGGATGTTCATTCCAGAAACCACTATACCTTAACGATCTATTTGGAAATTAAATAAAAAAGGAAGTTTAACAGACAAGTAAATTGAATAAAAATGGAAGTTGAATAAAAATAAAAGTGAAAGTCGCATAAAATTAAAAATGGAAGTTCAATCCAAAAACCGCTATACCTTAACGATCTATTTGGAAATTAAATAAAAAAGGAAGTTGAGTAGAAAAGAAACTTGAAAAAAAAAGGAAGTTAAATAAAAATAAAAATGGAAGTTGCAGAAAATTAAAAATGGATGTTCATTCCAGAAACCACTATACCTTAACGATCTATTTGGAAATTAAATAAAAAAGGAAGTTTAATAGACAAGTAAATTGAATAAAAATGGAAGTTGAATAAAAATAAAAGTGAAAGTTGCATAAAATTAAAAATGGAAGTTCAATCCAAAAACCACTATACCTTAACGATCTTTTTGGAAATTAAATAAAAAAGGAAGCTGAGTAGAAAAGAAACTTGAATAAAAAAGGAAGTTAAATAAAAATAAAAATGGAAGTTGCAGAAAATTAAAAATGGAAGTTCATTCCAGAAACCACTATACCTTAACGATCTATTTGGAAATTAAATAAAAAAGGAAGTTTAATAGAAAAGTAAATTGAAAAAAAATGGAAGTAGAATATAAATAAAAATGAAAGTTGCATAAAATTAAAAATGGAAGTTCAATCCAGAAACCACTATACCTTAGTGTTCTATTTGGAAATTAAATAAAAAAGGGAAGTTTAATAGGAAAGTTAATTGAATTAAAATGGAAGTAGAATAAAAATAAGAATGAAAGTTGCATAAAACTAAAATTGGAAGTTCAATCCAGAAACCACTATACCTTAACGATCTATTTGGAAATTAAGCAAAAAAGGAAGTTTAATAGAAGAGTAAATTGAATAAATATGGAAGTTGAATAAAAATAAAAATGAAAATTGCAGAAAATTAAATATGGAAGTTAAATACAGAAACCACTTTACCTTAACGATCTATTTGGAAATTAAATAAAAAAGGAAGTTTAATAGAAAAGTAAATTGAATAAAAATGGATGTTGAATAAAAATAAAAATGAAAGTTGCATAAAATTAAAAATGGAAGTTCAATCCAAAAACCACTATACCTTAACGATCTATTTGGAAATTAAATAAAAAAGGAAGTTGAGTAGAAATGAAACTTGAATAAAAAAGGAAGTTAAATAAAAATACAAGTGGATGGTGCAGAAAATTAAAAATGGAAGTTCATTGCAGAAACCACTATACCTTAACGATCTATTTGGAAATTAAATAAAAAAGGAAGTTTAATAGAAAAGTAAATTGAATAAAAATGGAAGTAGAATATAAATAAAAATGAAAGTTGCATAAGATTAAAAATGGAAGTTCAATCCAGAAACCACTATACCTTAGTGATCTATTTGGAAATTAAATAAAAAAGGAAGTTTAATAGGAAAGTAAATTGAATTAAAATGGAAGTAGAAGAAAAATAAATATGAAAGTTGCATAAAATTAAAACTGGAAGTTCAATCCAGAAACCACTATACCTTAACGATCCATTTGGAAATTAAATAAAAAAGGAAGTTTAACAGAAAAGTAAATTGAATAAAAATGGAAGTTGAATAAAAATAAAAATGAAAGTTGCAGAAAATTAAATATGGAAGTTCAACCCAGAAACCACTTTACCTTAACGATCTATTTGGAAATTAAATAAAAAAGGAAGTTTAATAGAAAAGTAAATTGAATAAAAATGGAAGTTGAATAAAAATAAAAATGAAAGTTGCATAAAATTAAAAATGGAAGTTCAATCCAAAAACCACTATACATTAACGATATTTTTGGAAATTAAATAAAAAACGAAGTTCATTAGAAAAGAATCTTAAATAAAAAAAGAAGTTAAATAAAAATAAAAATGGAAGTTGCAGAAAAATAAAAATGGAAGTTCATTCTAGAAACCACTATACCTTAACAATCTATTTGGAAATTAAATAAAAAAGGAAGTTTAATAGAATAGTAAATTGAAAAAAAAAATGCAAGTTGAATAAAAATAAATTGAAAGTTGCATAAAATTAAAAACGGAAGATCAATCCAAAAACCACTATACCTTAACGATCTATTTGGAAATTAAATGAAAAAGGAAGTTTAATAGAAAAGTAAATTGAATAAAAATGGTAGTTGAATAAAAATAAAAATGAAAGTTGTATAAAATTAAAAATGGAAATTCATTCCAAAAACCACTCTACCTTAACGATCTATTTGGAAATTAAATAAAAAAGGAAGTTGAGTAGAAAAGAAATTTGGATAAAAAAGGAAGTTAAATAAAAATAAAAATGGAAGTCGCAGAAAATTAAAAATGGAAGTTAAATCCATAAACCACTTTACCTTAACGATCTATTTGGAAATTAAATAAAAAAAGAAGTTTAATAGAAAAGTAAATTGAATAAAAATGGAAGTACAATATAAATAAAAATGAAAGTTGCATAAAATTAAAAATGGAAGTTCAATCTAGAAACCACTATACCTTAGTGACCTATTTGGAAATTAAATAAAAAATGAAGTTTAATAGGAAAATAAATTGAATAAAAATGGAAGTTGAATAAAAATAAAAATGAAAGTTGCATAAAACTGAAATTGGAGTTCAATCCAGAAACCACTATACCTTAACGATCTATTTGGAAATTAAATAAAAAAGGAAGTTTAATAGAAAAGTAAATTGATTAAAAATTGAAGTAAAATAAAAATAAAAATAAAAATAAAAATGAAAGTTGCATAAAATTAAAAATGGAAGTTCATTCCAGAAACCACTGTACCTTAACGAGCTACTTGGAAATTAAATAAAAAATGAAGTTCAATAGGACAGTAAATTGAATTAAAATGGAAGTAGAATAAAAATAAAAATGAAAGTTGCATAAAATTAAAAATGGAAGTTCAATCCTGAAACCACTATACCTTAACGATCTATTTGGAAATTAAATAAAAAAGGAAGTTTAATAGAAAAGTAAATTGAATAAAAATGGAAGTTGAATAAAAATAAAAATGAAAGTTGCATAAAATTAAAAATGGAAGTTCAATCCAAAAACCACGATACCTTAACGACCTATTTGGAAATTAAATAAAAAAGAAAGTTGAGTAGAACAGAAACTTGAATAAAAAAGTAAGTTAAATAAAAATAAAAATGGAAGTTGCAGAAAATTAAAAATGGAAGTTCATTCCAGAAACCACTGTACCTTAATGATCTATTTGGAAATTAAATAAAAAATGAAGTTTAATAGAAAAGTAAATTGATTAAAAATGGAAGTTCTATCCAGAAACCACTATACCTTAATGATCTATTTGGAAATTAAATAAAAATGGAAGTTTAATAGGAAAGTAAATTGAGTTAAATTGGAAGTAGAATAAAAATAAGAAGGAAAGTTGCATAAATTTAAAAATGGAAGTTCAATCCAGAAACCACTATACCATAACGACCTATTTGGACATTAAATAAAAAAGGAAGTTTAATAGAAAAGTAAATTGAATAAAAATGGAAGTTGAATAAAAATAAAAATGAAAGTTGCATAAAATTAAATATGGAAGTTGAATCTAGAAACCACTATACCTTAACGATCTATTTGGAAATTAAATAAAAAAGGAAGTTTAATAGGAAAGTAAATTGAATTAAAATGGAAGTAGAATAAAAATAAAAATGAATGTTGCATAAAATTAAAAATGGAAGTTCAATCCAGAAACCACTATATCTTAACGACCTATTCGGAAATTAAATAAAAAAAGAAGTTTAATAGAAAAGTAAATTGAATAAAAATGAAAGTTGAATAAAAATAAAAATGCAAGTTGCATAAAATTAACAATGGAAGTTCAATCGAAAAACCGCTATACCTTAACGATCTATTTGGAAATTAAATAAAAAAGGAAGTTGAGTAGAAAACAAACTTGAATAACAAAGTAAGTTAAATAAAAATAAAAATGGAAGTTGCAGAAAATTAAAAATGGAATTTCATTCCTGAAACCACTATACCTTAATGATCTATTTGGAAATTAAATAAAAAAGGAAGTTTAATAGAAAAGTAAATTGATTAAAAATGGAAGTAGAAAAAAAATAAAAAATAAAGTTGCATAAAATTAAAAATGGAAGTTCAATCCAGAAACCACTATACCTTAGTGATCTTCTTGGAAATTAAAAAAAAAAGGAAGTTTAATAGGAAAGTAAATTGAATAAAAATGGAAGTTGAATAAAAATAAAAATAAAAGTTCCATAAAACTAAAATTGGAAGTTCAATCCAGAAACCACTATACCTTAACGATCTATTTGGAAATTAAATAAAAAAGGAAGTTTAATAGAAATGTAAATTGATTAAAAATTGAAGTAACATAAAAATAAAAATGATAGTTGCATAAAATTAAAAATGGAAGTTCTATCCAGAAACCACTATACCTTAACGTTATACTTGGAAATTAAATAAAAAATGAAGTTTAATAGGAAAGTAAATTGAATTAAAATGGAAGTAGAATAAAAATAAAAACGAAAGTTGAATAATTAAAATCGTAAGTTCAATTCAAAAACCACTATACCTTAACGATCTATTTGGAAATTAAATAAAAAAGGAAGTTTAATAGAAAAGTAAATTGAATAAAAATGGAAGTTGAATAAAAATAAAAATGAAAGTCGCATAAAATTAAAAATGGAAGTTCAATCCAAAAACCACTATACCTTAACGATCTATTTGGAAATTAAATAAAAAAAGAAGTTTAATAGAAAATTAAATTGAATAAAAATGGTAGTTGAATAAAAATAAAAATAAAAGTTGTATAAAATTAAAAATGGAAGTTCAATCCAAAAACCACTATACCTTAACGATCTATTTGGAAATTAAATAAAAAATGAAATTGAGTAGAAAAACAAAATGAATAAAAAAGGAAGTTAAATTAAAATAAAAATGGAATTTGCAGAAAATTAAAAATGAAAGTTCATTCCAGAAACCACTATACCTTAACGATCTATTTGGAAATTAAATAAAAAAGGAAGTTTAATAGAAAAGTTAATTGAATAAAAATGGAAGTAGGATATAAATATAAATAAAAGTTGCATAAAATTAAAAATGGAAGTTCAATCCAGAAACCACTATACCTTAGTGATCTATTTGGAAATTAAATAAAAAAGGAAGTTTAATAGGAAAGTAAATTGAATAAAAATAGATGTTGAATAAAAATAAAAATGGAAGTTGCATAAAACTAAAATTGGAAGTTCAATCCAGAAACCACTATACCTTAACGATCTATTTGCAAATTAAATAAAAAAGGAAGTTTAATAGGAAAGTAAATTGAATTAAAATGGAAGTGGAATAAAAATAAAAATGAAAGTTGCATAAAATTAAAAATGGAAGTTCAATCCAGAAACAACAATACCTTAATGATCTACTTGGAAATTAAATAAAAAATGAAGTTTAATAGGAAAGTAAATTGAATTAAAATGGAAGTCGAACAAAAATAAAAATGAAAGTTGCATAAAATTAAAAATGGAAGTTCAATCCAGAAACCACTATACCTTAACGATCTACTTGGAAATTAAATAAAAAAGGAAGTTTAACAGAAAAGTAAATTGAATAAAAATGGAAGTTGAATAAAAATAAAAATGAAAGTTGCATAAAATTAAAAATGGAAGTTCAATCCGAAAACCACTATACCTTAACGATCTATTTGGAAATTAAATAAAAAAGGAAGCTGAGTGGAAAAGAAACATGAATAAAAAAGGAAGTTAAATAAAAATAAAAATGGAAGTTGCAGAAAATTAAAAATGGAAGTTCATTCCAGAAACCACTATACCTTAACGATCTATTTGGAAATTAAATAAAAAAGGAAGTTTAATAGAAAAGTAAATTGAATAAAAATGGAAGTTGAATAAAAATAAAAATGAAAGTTGCTTAAAATTAAAAATGAAAGTTCAATCCAAAAACCACTATACCTTAACGATCTATTTGGAAATTAAAGAAAAAAGGAAGTTGAGTAGAAAAGAATCTAGACTAAAAAAGGAAGCTAAATCAAAATAAAAATGGAAGTTGCAGAAAATGAAAAATGGAAGTTCAAACCAGAAACCACTATACCTTAACGATTACTTTGGAAATTAAATAAAAAATGAAGTTTAATAGAAAAGTAAATTGATTAAAAATGGAAGTAGAATATAAATAAAAATGAAAGTTGCATAAAATTAAAAATGGAAGTTCAATCCAGAAACAACTATACCTTAGCGATCTATTTGGAAATTAAATAAAAAAGGAAGTTTAACAAGAAAGTAAATTG
Source organism: Camellia sinensis (assembly GCF_055761805.1). Lineage (NCBI taxonomy): Eukaryota > Viridiplantae > Streptophyta > Magnoliopsida > Ericales > Theaceae > Camellia > Camellia sinensis. The sequence goes on along the minus strand of NW_028128987.1, from coordinate 39,778,699 downwards.
AATTAAAATGGAAGTCGAACAAAAATAAAAATGAAAGTTGCATAAAATTAAAAATGGAAGTTCAATCCAGAAACCACTATACCTTAACGATCTATTTGGAAATTAAATAAAAAAGGAAGTTTAATAGAAAAGTTAATTGAATAAAAATGGAAGTAGGATATAAATATAAATGAAAGTTGCATAAAATTAAAAATGGAAGTTCAATCCAGAAACCACTATACCTTAGTGATCTATTTGGAAATTAAATAAAAAAGGAAGTTTTATAGGAAAGTAAATTGAATAAAAATGGATGTTGAATAAAAATAAAAATGAAAGTTGCATAAAACTAAAATTGGAAGTTCAATCCAGAAACCACTATACCTTAACGATCTATTTGGAAATTAAATAAAAAAGGAAGTTTAATAGGATAGTAAATTGAATTAAAATGGAAGTGGAATAAAAATAAAAATGAAAGTTGCATAAAATTAAAAATGGAAGTTCAATCCAGAAACAACAATACCTTAATGATCTACTTGGAAATTAAATAAAAAATGAAGTTTAATAGGAAAGTAAATTGAATTAAAATGGAAGTCGAACAAAAATAAAAATGAAAGTTGCATAAAATTAAAAATGGAAGTTCAATCCAGAAACCACTATACCTTAACGATCTACTTGGAAATTAAATAAAAAAGGAAGTTTAACAGAAAAGTAAATTGAATAAAAATGGAAGTTGAATAAAAATAAAAATGAAAGTTGCATAAAATTAAAAATGAAAGTTCAATCCAAAAACCACTATACCTTAACGATCTATTTGGAAATTAAAGAAAAAAGGAAGTTGAGTAGAAAAGAATCTAGACTAAAAAAGGAAGCTAAATCAAAATAAAAATGGAAGTTGCAGAAAATGAAAAATGGAAGTTCAAACCAGAAACCACTATACCTTAACGATTACTTTGGAAATTAAATAAAAAATGAAGTTTAATAGAAAAGTAAATTGATTAAAAATGGAAGTAGAATATAAATAAAAATGAAAGTTGCATAAAATTAAAAATGGAAGTTCAATCCAGAAACAACTATACCTTAGCGATCTATTTGGAAATTAAATAAAAAAGGAAGTTTAACAAGAAAGTAAATTGAATTAAAATGGAAGTCGAACAAAAATAAAAATGAAAGTTGCATAAAATTAAAAATGGAAGTTCAATCCAGAAACCACTATACCTTAACGATCTATTTGGAAATTAAATAAAAAAGGAAGTTTAATAGAAAAGTTAATTGAATAAAAATGGAAGTAGGATATAAATATAAATGAAAGTTGCATAAAATTAAAAATGGAAGTTCAATCCAGAAACCACTATACCTTAGTGATCTATTTGGAAATTAAATAAAAAAGGAAGTTTTATAGGAAAGTAAATTGAATAAAAATGGATGTTGAATAAAAATAAAAATGAAAGTTGCATAAAACTAAAATTGGAAGTTCAATCCAGAAACCACTATACCTTAACGATCTATTTGGAAATTAAATAAAAAAGGAAGTTTAATAGGATAGTAAATTGAATTAAAATGGAAGTGGAATAAAAATAAAAATGAAAGTTGCATAAAATTAAAAATGGAAGTTCAATCCAGAAACAACAATACCTTAATGATCTACTTGGAAATTAAATAAAAAATGAAGTTTAATAGGAAAGTAAATTGAATTAAAATGGAAGTCGAACAAAAATAAAAATGAAAGTTGCATAAAATTAAAAATGGAAGTTCAATCCAGAAACCACTATACCTTAACGATCTACTTGGAAATTAAATAAAAAAGGAAGTTTAACAGAAAAGTAAATTGAATAAAAATGGAAGTTGAATAAAAATAAAAATGAAAGTTGCATAAAATTAAAAATGGAAGTTCAATCCGAAAACCACTATACCTTAACGATCTATTTGGAAATTAAATAAAAAAGGAAGCTGAGTGGAAAAGAAACATGAATAAAAAAGGAAGTTAAATAAAAATAAAAATGGAAGTTGCAGAAAATTAAAAATGGAAGTTCATTCCAGAAACCACTATACCTTAACGATCTATTTGGAAATTAAATAAAAAAGGAAGTTTAATAGAAAAGTAAATTGAATAAAAATGGAAGTTGAATAAAAATAAAAATGAAAGTTGCTTAAAATTTGAAATGGAAGTTCAATCCAAAAACCACTATACCTTAACGATCTATTTGGAAATCAAATAAAAAAGGAAGTTGAGTAGAAAAGAATCTTGAATAAAAAAAGAAGTTAAACAAAAATAAAAATGGAAGTTCATTCCAGAAACCACTATACCTTAACGATCTATTCGGAAATTAAATAAAAAAAAATTTAATAGAATAGTAAATTGAATAAAAATGGAAGTAGAATATAAATAAAAATGAAAGTTGCACAAAATTAAAAATGGAAGTTCAATCCAGAAACCACGATACCTTAGCGGTCTATTTGGAAATTAAATAAAAAAGGAAGTTTAATAGAAAAGTAAATTGAATAAAAATGGAAGTTGAATAAAAATAAAAATAAAAGTTGCATAAAATTAAAAATGAAAGTTCAATCCAAAAACCACTATACCTTAACGATCTATTTGGAAATTAAAGAAAAAAGGAAGTTGAGTAGAAAAGAATCTAGACTAAAAAAGGAAGCTAAATCAAAATAAAAATGGAAGTTGCAGAAAATGAAAAATGGAAGTTCAAACCAGAAACCACTATACCTTAACGATTACTTTGGAAATTAAATAAAAAATGAACTTTAATAGAAAAGTAAATTGATTAAAAATGGAAGTAGAATATAAATAAAAATGAAAGTTGCATAAAATTAAAAATGGAAGTTCAATCCAGAAACAACTATACCTTAGCGATCTATTTGGAAATTAAATAAAAAAGGAAGTTTAACAAGAAAGTAAATTGAATTAAAATGGAAGTCGAACAAAAATAAAAATGAAAGTTGCATAAAATTAAAAATGGAAGTTCAATCCAGAAACCACTATACCTTAACGATCTATTTGGAAATTAAATAAAAAAGGAAGTTTAATAGAAAAGTTAATTGAATAAAAATGGAAGTAGGATATAAATATAAATGAAAGTTGCATAAAATTAAAAATGGAAGTTCAATCCAGAAACCACTATACCTTAGTGATCTATTTGGAAATTAAATAAAAAAGGAAGTTTTATAGGAAAGTAAATTGAATAAAAATGGATGTTGAATAAAAATAAAAATGAAAGTTGCATAAAACTAAAATTGGAAGTTCAATCCAGAAACCACTATACCTTAACGATCTATTTGGAAATTAAATAAAAAAGGAAGTTTAATAGGATAGTAAATTGAATTAAAATGGAAGTGGAATAAAAATAAAAATGAAAGTTGCATAAAATTAAAAATGGAAGTTCAATCCAGAAACAACAATACCTTAATGATCTACTTGGAAATTAAATAAAAAATGAAGTTTAATAGGAAAGTAAATTGAATTAAAATGGAAGTCGAACAAAAATAAAAATGAAAGTTGCATAAAATTAAAAATGGAAGTTCAATCCAGAAACCACTATACCTTAACGATCTACTTGGAAATTAAATAAAAAAGGAAGTTTAACAGAAAAGTAAATTGAATAAAAATGGAAGTTGAATAAAAATAAAAATGAAAGTTGCATAAAATTAAAAATGGAAGTTCAATCCGAAAACCACTATACCTTAACGATCTATTTGGAAATTAAATAAAAAAGGAAGCTGAGTGGAAAAGAAACATGAATAAAAAAGGAAGTTAAATAAAAATAAAAATGGAAGTTGCAGAAAATTAAAAATGGAAGTTCATTCCAGAAACCACTATACCTTAACGATCTATTTGGAAATTAAATAAAAAAGGAAGTTTAATAGAAAAGTAAATTGAATAAAAATGGAAGTTGAATAAAAATAAAAATGAAAGTTGCTTAAAATTTAAAATGGAAGTTCAATCCAAAAACCACTATACCTTAACGATCTATTTGGAAATCAAATAAAAAAGGAAGTTGAGTAGAAAAGAATCTTGAATAAAAAAAGAAGTTAAACAAAAATAAAAATGGAAGTTCATTCCAGAAACCACTATACCTTAACGATCTATTCGGAAATTAAATAAAAAAAAATTTAATAGAATAGTAAATTGAATAAAAATGGAAGTAGAATATAAATAAAAATGAAAGTTGCACAAAATTAAAAATGGAAGTTCAATCCAGAAACCACGATACCTTAGCGGTCTATTTGGAAATTAAATAAAAAAGGAAGTTTAATAGAAAAGTAAATTGAATAAAAATGGAAGTAGAATAAAAATAAAAATAAAAGTTGCATAAAATTAAAAATGAAAGTTCAATCCAAAAACCACTATACCCTAACGATATATTTGGAAATTAAAGAAAAAAGGAAGTTGAGTAGAAAAGAATCTAGAGTAAAAAAGGAAGCTAAATGAAAATAAAAATGGAAGTTGCAGAAAATGAAAAATGGTAGTTCAATCCAGAAACAACTATACCTTAACGATTTATTTGGAAATTAAATAAAAAATGAAGTTTAATAGAAAAGTAAATTGATTAAAAATGGAAGTAGAATATAAATAATAATGAAAGTTGCAAAAAATTAAAAATGGAAGTTCAATCCAGAAACAACTATACCTTAGCGATCTATTTGGAAATTAAATAAAAAAGGAAGTTTAACAGGAAAGTAAATTGAATTAAAATGGAAGTCGAACAAAAATAAAAATGAAAGTTGCATAAAATTAAAAATGGAAGTTCAATCCAGAAACCACTATACCTTAACGATCTATTTGGAAATTAAATAAAAAAGGAAGTTTAATAGAAAAGTTAATTGAATAAAAATGGAAGTAGGATATAAATATAAATGAAAGTTGCATAAAATTAAAAATGGAAGTTCAATCCAGAAACCACTATACCTTAGTGATCTATTTGGAAATTAAATAAAAAAGGAAGTTTAATAGGAAAGTAAATTGAATAAAAATGGATGTTGAATAAAAATAAAAATGAAAGTTGCATAAAACTAAAATTGGAAGTTCAATCCAGAAACCACTATACCTTAACGATCTATTTGGAAATTAAATAAAAAAGGAAGTTTAATAGGATAGTAAATTGAATTAAAATGGAAGTGGAATAAAAATAAAAATGAAAGTTGCATAAAATTAAAAATGGAAGTTCAATCCAGAAACAACAATACCTTAATGATCTACTTGGAAATTAAATAAAAAATGAAGTTTAATAGGAAAGTAAATTGAATTAAAATGGAAGTCGAACAAAAATAAAAATGAAAGTTGCATAAAATTAAAAATGGAAGTTCAATCCAGAAACCACTATATCTTAACGATCTACTTGGAAATTAAATAAAAAAGGACGTTTAACAGAAAAGTAAATTGAATAAAAATGGAAGTTGAATAAAAATAAAAATGAAAGTTGCATAAAATTAAAAATGGAAGTTCAATCCGAAAACCACTATACCTTAACGATCTATTTGGAAATTAAATAAAAAAGGAAGCTGAGTGGAAAAGAAACATGAATAAAAAAGGAAGTTAAATAAAAATAAAAATGGAAGTTGCAGAAAATTAAAAATGGAAGTTCATTCCAGAAACCACTATACCTTAACGATCTATTTGGAAATTAAATAAAAAAGGAAGTTTAATAGAAAAGTAAATTGAATAAAAATGGAAGTTGAATAAAAATAAAAATGAAAGTTGCTTAAAATTTGAAATGGAAGTTCAATCCAAAAACCACTATACCTTAACGATCTATTTGGAAATCAAATAAAAAAGGAAGTTGAGTAGAAAAGAATCTTGAATAAAAAAAGAAGTTAAACAAAAATAAAAATGGAAGTTCATTCCAGAAACCACTATACCTTAACGATCTATTCGGAAATTAAATAAAAAAAAATTTAATAGAATAGTAAATTGAATAAAAATGGAAGTAGAATATAAATAAAAATGAAAGTTGCACAAAATTAAAAATGGAAGTTCAATCCAGAAACCACGATACCTTAGCGGTCTATTTGGAAATTAAATAAAAAAGGAAGTTTAATAGAAAAGTAAATTGAATAAAAATGGAAGTTGAATAAAAATAAAAATAAAAGTTGCATAAAATTAAAAATGAAAGTTCAATCCAAAAACCACTATACCTTAACGATCTATTTGGAAATTAAAGAAAAAAGGAAGTTGAGTAGAAAAGAATCTAGACTAAAAAAGGAAGCTAAATCAAAATAAAAATGGAAGTTGCAGAAAATGAAAAATGGAAGTTCAAACCAGAAACCACTATACCTTAACGATTACTTTGGAAATTAAATAAAAAATGAAGTTTAATAGAAAAGTAAATTGATTAAAAATGGAAGTAGAATATAAATAAAAATGAAAGTTGCATAAAATTAAAAATGGAAGTTCAATCCAGAAACAACTATACCTTAGCGATCTATTTGGAAATTAAATAAAAAAGGAAGTTTAACAAGAAAGTAAATTGAATTAAAATGGAAGTCGAACAAAAATAAAAATGAAAGTTGCATAAAATTAAAAATGGAAGTTCAATCCAGAAACCACTATACCTTAACGATCTATTTGGAAATTAAATAAAAAAGGAAGTTTAATAGAAAAGTTAATTGAATAAAAATGGAAGTAGGATATAAATATAAATGAAAGTTGCATAAAATTAAAAATGGAAGTTCAATCCAGAAACCACTATACCTTAGTGATCTATTTGGAAATTAAATAAAAAAGGAAGTTTTATAGGAAAGTAAATTGAATAAAAATGGATGTTGAATAAAAATAAAAATGAAAGTTGCATAAAACTAAAATTGGAAGTTCAATCCAGAAACCACTATACCTTAACGATCTATTTGGAAATTAAATAAAAAAGGAAGTTTAATAGGATAGTAAATTGAATTAAAATGGAAGTGGAATAAAAATAAAAATGAAAGTTGCATAAAATTAAAAATGGAAGTTCAATCCAGAAACAACAATACCTTAATGATCTACTTGGAAATTAAATAAAAAATGAAGTTTAATAGGAAAGTAAATTGAATTAAAATGGAAGTCGAACAAAAATAAAAATGAAAGTTGCATAAAATTAAAAATGGAAGTTCAATCCAGAAACCACTATACCTTAACGATCTACTTGGAAATTAAATAAAAAAGGAAGTTTAACAGAAAAGTAAATTGAATAAAAATGGAAGTTGAATAAAAATAAAAATGAAAGTTGCATAAAATTAAAAATGGAAGTTCAATCCGAAAACCACTATACCTTAACGATCTATTTGGAAATTAAATAAAAAAGGAAGCTGAGTGGAAAAGAAACATGAATAAAAAAGGAAGTTAAATAAAAATAAAAATGGAAGTTGCAGAAAATTAAAAATGGAAGTTCATTCCAGAAACCACTATACCTTAACGATCTATTTGGAAATTAAATAAAAAAGGAAGTTTAATAGAAAAGTAAATTGAATAAAAATGGAAGTTGAATAAAAATAAAAATGAAAGTTGCTTAAAATTTAAAATGGAAGTTCAATCCAAAAACCACTATACCTTAACGATCTATTTGGAAATCAAATAAAAAAGGAAGTTGAGTAGAAAAGAATCTTGAATAAAAAAAGAAGTTAAACAAAAATAAAAATGGAAGTTCATTCCAGAAACCACTATACCTTAACGATCTATTCGGAAATTAAATAAAAAAAAATTTAATAGAATAGTAAATTGAATAAAAATGGAAGTAGAATATAAATAAAAATGAAAGTTGCACAAAATTAAAAATGGAAGTTCAATCCAGAAACCACGATACCTTAGCGGTCTATTTGGAAATTAAATAAAAAAGGAAGTTTAATAGAAAAGTAAATTGAATAAAAATGGAAGTAGAATAAAAATAAAAATAAAAGTTGCATAAAATTAAAAATGAAAGTTCAATCCAAAAACCACTATACCCTAACGATATATTTGGAAATTAAAGAAAAAAGGAAGTTGAGTAGAAAAGAATCTAGAGTAAAAAAGGAAGCTAAATGAAAATAAAAATGGAAGTTGCAGAAAATGAAAAATGGTAGTTCAATCCAGAAACAACTATACCTTAACGATTTATTTGGAAATTAAATAAAAAATGAAGTTTAATAGAAAAGTAAATTGATTAAAAATGGAAGTAGAATATAAATAATAATGAAAGTTGCAAAAAATTAAAAATGGAAGTTCAATCCAGAAACAACTATACCTTAGCGATCTATTTGGAAATTAAATAAAAAAGGAAGTTTAACAGGAAAGTAAATTGAATTAAAATGGAAGTCGAACAAAAATAAAAATGAAAGTTGCATAAAATTAAAAATGGAAGTTCAATCCAGAAACCACTATACCTTAACGATCTATTTGGAAATTAAATAAAAAAGGAAGTTTAATAGAAAAGTTAATTGAATAAAAATGGAAGTAGGATATAAATATAAATGAAAGTTGCATAAAATTAAAAATGGAAGTTCAATCCAGAAACCACTATACCTTAGTGATCTATTTGGAAATTAAATAAAAAAGGAAGTTTAATAGGAAAGTAAATTGAATAAAAATGGATGTTGAATAAAAATAAAAATGAAAGTTGCATAAAACTAAAATTGGAAGTTCAATCCAGAAACCACTATACCTTAACGATCTATTTGGAAATTAAATAAAAAAGGAAGTTTAATAGGATAGTAAATTGAATTAAAAGGGAAGTGGAATAAAAATAAAAATGAAAGTTGCATAAAATTAAAAATGGAAGTTCAATCCAGAAACAACAATACCTTAATGATCTACTTGGAAATTAAATAAAAAATGAAGTTTAATAGGAAAGTAAATTGAATTAAAATGGAAGTCGAACAAAAATAAAAATGAAAGTTGCATAAAATTAAAAATGGAAGTTCAATCCAGAAACCACTATACCTTAACGATCTACTTGGAAATTAAATAAAAAAGGACGTTTAACAGAAAAGTAAATTGAATAAAAATGGAAGTTGAATAAAAATAAAAATGAAAGTTGCATAAAATTAAAAATGGAAGTTCAATCCGAAAACCACTATACCTTAACGATCTATTTGGAAATTAAATAAAAAAGGAAGCTGAGTGGAAAAGAAACATGAATAAAAAAGGAAGTTAAATAAAAATAAAAATGGAAGTTGCAGAAAATTAAAAATGGAAGTTCATTCCAGAAACCACAATACCTTAACGATCTATTTGGAAATTAAATAAAAAAGGAAGTTTAATAGAAAAGTAAATTGAATAAAAATGGAAGTTGAATAAAAATAAAAATGAAAGTTGCTTAAAATTTAAAATGGAAGTTCAATCCAAAAACCACTATACCTTAACGATCTATTTGGAAATCAAATAAAAAAGAAAGTTGAGTAGAAAAGAATCTTGAATAAAAAAAGAAGTTAAACAAAAATAAAAATGGAAGTTCATTCCAGAAACCACTATACCTTAACGATCTATTTGGAAATTAAATAAAAAAAAATTTAATAGAAAAGTAAATTGAATAAAAATGGAAGTAGAATATAAATAAAAATGAAAGTTGCACAAAATTAAAAATGGAAGTTCAATCCAGAAACCACGATACCTTAGCGGTCTATTTGGAAATTAAATAAAAAAGGAAGTTTAATAGAAAAGTAAATTGAATAAAAATGGAAGTAGAATAAAAATAAAAATAAAAGTTGCATAAAATTAAAATTGAAAGTTCAATCCAAAAACCACTATACCCTAACGATCTATTTGGAAATTAAAGAAAAAAGGAAGTTGAGTAGAAAAGAATCTAGAGTAAAAAAGGAAGCTAAATCAAAATAAAAATGGAAGTTGCAGAAAATGAAAAATGGTAGTTCAATCCAGAAACCACTATACCTTCACGATTTATTTGGAAATTAAATAAAAAATGAAGTTTAATAGAAAAGTAAATTGATTAAAAATGGAAGTAGAACATAAATAATAATGAAAGTTGCATAAAATTAAAAATGGAAGTTCAATCCAGAAACAACTATACCTTAGCGATCTATTTGGAAATTAAATAGAAAAGGAAATTTAACAGGAAAGTAAATTGAATTAAAATGGAAGTCGAACAAAAATAAAAATGAAAGTTGCATAAAATTAAAAATGGAAGTTCAATCCAGAAACCACTATACCTTAACGATCTATTTGGAAATTAAATAAAAAAGGAAGTTTAATAGAAAAGTTAATTGAATAAAAACGGAAGTAGGATATAAATATAAATGAAAGTTGCATAAAATTAAAAATGGAAGTTCAATCCAGAAACCACTATACCTTAGTGATCTATTTGGAAATTAAATAAAAAAGGAAGTTTAATAGGAAAGTAAATTGAATAAAAATGGATGTTGAATAAAAATAAAAATGAAAGTTGCATAAAACTAAAATTGGAAGTTCAATCCAGAAACCACTATACTTTAACGATCTATTTGGAAATTAAATAAAAAAGGAAGTTTAATAGGATAGTAAATTGAATTCAAATGGAAGTGGAATAAAAATAAAAATGAAAGTTGCATAAAATTAAAAATGGAAGTTCAATCCAGAAACAACTATACCTTAATGATCTACTTGGAAATTAAATAAAAAATGAAGTTTAATAGGAAAGTAAATTGAATTAGAATGGAAGTAGAATAAAAGTAAAAATGAAAGTTGCATAAAATTAAAAATGGAATTTCAATCCAGAAACCACTATACCTTAACGATCTACTTGGAAATTAAATAAAAAAGGAAGTTTAACAGAAAAGTAAATTGAATAAAAATGGAAGTTGAATAAAAATAAAAATGAAAGTTGCATAAAATTAAAAATGGAAGTTCAATTCGAAAACCACTATACCTTAACGATCTATTTGGAAATTAAATAAAAAAGGAAGTTGAGTGGAAAAGAAACATGAATAAAAAAGGAAGTTAAATAAAAATAAAAAAGGAAGTTTCAGAAAATTAAAAATGGAAGTTCATTCCAGAAACCACTATACCTTAACGATCTAGTTGGAAATTAAATAAAAAAGGAAGTTTAATAGAAAAGTAAATTGAATAAAAATGGAAGTTGAATAAAAATAAAAATGAAAGTTGCTTAAAATTTAAAATGGAAGTTCAATCCAAAAACCACTATACCTTAACGATCTATTTGGAAATCAAATAAAAAAGGAAGTTGAGTAGAAAAGAATCTTGAATAAAAAAAGAAGTTAAACAAAAATAAAAATGGAAGTTGCAGAAAATTAAAAATGGAAGTTCATTCCGGAAACCACTATACCTTAACGACCTATTTGGAAATTAAATAAAAAAGGAAGTTTAATAGAATAGTAAATTGAAAGTTGCATAAAATTAAAAACGGAAGTTCAATCCAAAAACCACTATACCTTAACGATCTATTTGGAAATTAAATAAAAAAAGGAAGTTGAGTAGAAAAGAAACTTGAATAAAAAAGGAAGTTAAACAAAAATAAAAATGGAAGTTGCAAAAAATTAAAAATGGAAGTTCATTCCAGAAACCACTATACCTTAACGATCTATTTGGAAATTAAATAAAAAAAAATTTAATAGAAAAGTAAATTGAATAAAAATGGAAGTAGAATATAGATAAAAATGAAAGTTGCACAAAATTAAAAATGGAAGTTCAATCCAGAAACCACGATACCTTAGCGGTCTATTTGGAAATTAAATAAAAAAGGAAGTTTAATAGAAAAGTAAATTGAATAAAAATGGAAGTTGAATAAAAATAAAAATAAAAGTTGCATAAAATTAAAAATGAAAGTTCAATCCTAAAACCACTATACCTTAACGATCTATTTGGAAATTAAAGAAAAAAGGAAGTTGAGTAGAAAAGAATCTAGACTAAAAAAGTAAGCTCAATGAAAATAAAAATGGAAGTTGCAGAAAATTAAAAATGGTAATTCAATCCAGAAACCACTATACCTTAACGATTTATTTGGAAATTAAATAAAAAATGAAGTTTAATAGAAAAGTAAATTGATTAAAAATGGAAGTAGAATATAAATAAAAATGAAAGTTGCAGAAAATTAAAAATGGAAGTTCAATCCAGAAACCACTATACCTTAGCGATCTATTCGGAAATTAAATAAAAAAGGAAGTTTAACAGGAAAGTAAATTGAATTAAAATGGAAGTTGAACAAAAATAAAAATGAAAGTTGCATAAAATTAAAAATGGAAGTTCTATCCAGAAACCACTATACCTTAACGATATACTTGGAAATTAAATAAAAAATGAAGTTTAATAGGAAAGTAAATTGAATTAAAATGGAAGTAGAATAAAAATAAAAATGAAAGTTGAATAATTAAAATTGTAAGTTCAATTCAAAAACCACTATACCTTAACGATCTATTTGGAAATAAAATAAAAAAGGAAGTTTAATAGAAAAGTAAATTGAATAAAAATGGAAGTTGAATAAAAATAAAAATGAAAGTCGCATAAAATTAAAAATGGAATTCAATCCGAAAACCACTATACCTTAACGATCTATTTGGAAATTAAATAAAAAAAGAAGTTTAATAGAAAAGTAAATTCATTAAAAATGGTAGTTGAATAAAAATTAAAATGAAAGTTGTATAAAATTAAAAATGGAAGTTCAATCCAAAAACCACTGTACCTTAACGATCTATTTGGAAATTAAATAAAAAAGGAAATTGAGTAGAAAAAGAAATTTAAATAAAAAAGGAAGTTAAATAAAAATAAAAATGGAAGTTGCAGAAAATTAAAAATGGAAGTTCATTCCAGAAACCACTATACCTTAACGATCTATTTGGAAATTAAATAAAAAAGGAAGTTTAATAGAAAAGTAAATTGAATAAAAATGGAAGTCGGATATAAATATAAATGAAAGTTGCATAAAATTAAAAATGGAAGTTCAATCCAGAAACCACTATACCTTAGTGATCTATTTGGAAATTAAACAAAAAAGGAAGTTTAATAGAAAAGTAAATTGAATAAAAATGGTAGTTGCATAAATATAAAAATGAAAGTTGTGCAAAATTAAAAATGGAAGTTTAATCCAAAAACCACTATACCTTAACGATCTATTTGGAAATTAAATAAAAATGGAAGTTGAGTAGAAAAGAAATTTTAATAAAAAAGGAAGTTAAATAAAAATAAAAATGGAAGTTGCAGAAAATTAAAAATGGAAGTTCATTCCAGAAACCACTATACCTTAACGATCTATTTGGAAATTAAATAAAAAAGGAAGTTTAATAGAAAAGTAAATTGATTAAAATTTGAAGTAGAATATAAATAAAAATGAAAGTTGCATAAAATTAAAAATGGAAGTTCATTCCAGAAACCACCATACCTTAACGATCTATTTGGAAATTAAATAAAAAAAGGAAGTTTAAGAGAAAAGTAAATTTATTAAAAATGAAAGTAGAATATAAATAAAAATGAAAATTGCATAAAATTAAAAATGGAAGTTCAATCCGAAAACCACTATACCTTAACGATCTATTTGGAAATTAAATAAAAAAGGAAGCTGAGTGGAAAAGAAACATGAATAAAAAAGGAAGTTAAATAAAAATAAAAATGGAAGTTGCAGAAAATTAAAAATGGAAGTTCTTTCCAGAAACCACTAAACCTTAATGATCTATTTGGAAATTAAATAAAAAAGTAAGTTTAATAGGAAAGTTAATTGAATTAAAATCGAAGTAGAATAAAAATAAAAATGAAAATTGCATAAAACTAAAATTGGAAGTTCAATCCAGAAACCACTATACCTTAACGATCTATTTGGAAATTAAATAAAATTTGAAGTTTAATAGAAAAGTAAATTGAATAAATATGGAAGTTGAATAAAAATAAAAATGAAAGTTGCAGAAAATTAAATGTGGCAGTTAAATCCCGAAACCACTATACCTTAACGACCTATTTGGAAATTAAATAAAAAAGGAAGTTTAATAGAAAAGTAAATTGAATAAAAATGGAAGTTGACTAAAAATAAAAATGAAAGTCGCATAAAATTGAAAATGGAAGTTCAATCCAAAAACCACTATACCTTAACGATCTATTTGGAAATTAAATAAAAAAGGAAGTTGAGTAGAAAAGAAATTTGAATAAAAAAGGAAGTTAAATAAAAATAAAAATGGAAGTTGCAGAAAATTAAAAAAGGTACTTCAATCCAGAAACCATATACCTTAACGATCTAATTGGAAATTAAATAAAAAATGAAGTTTAATAGAAAAGTAAATTGATTAAAAATGGAAGTAGAATATAAATAAAAATGAAAGTTGCATAAAATTAAAAATGGAAGTTCAATCCAGAAACCACTATACCTTAACGATCTATTTGGAAATTAAATAAAAAAGGAAGTTTAATAGGAAAGTAAATTGAATAAAAATGGAAGTTGAATAAAAATAAAAATAAAAGTTGCATAAAACTAAAATTGGAAGTTCAATCCAGAAACCACTATACCTTAGTGATCTTCTTGGAAATTAAATAAAAAAAGAAGTTTTATAGGAAAGTAAATTGAATAAAAATGGAATTTGAATAAAAATAAAAAGAAAAGGTTCATAATACTAAAATTGGAAGTTCAATCCAGAAACCACTATACCTTAACGATCAATTTGGAAATTAAATAAAAAAGGAAGTTTAATAGAAAAGTAAATTGATTAAAAATTGAAATAAAATAAAAATAAAAATGAAAGTTGCATAAAATTAAAAATGGAAGTTCTATCCAGAAACCACTATACCTTAACGATATACTTGGAAATTAAATAAAAAATGAAGTTTACTAGGAAAGTAAATTGAATTAAAATGGAAGTAGAATAAAAATAAAAATGAAAGTTGAATAATTAAAATTGTAAGTTCAATTCAAAAACCACTATACCTTAACGATCTATTTGGAAATTAAATAAAAAAGGAAGTTTTATAGAAAAGTAAATTGAATAAAAATTGAAGTTGAATAAAAATAAAAATGAAAGTCGCATAAAATTAAAAATGGAAGTTCAATCCAAAAACCACTATACCTTAACGATCTATTTGGAAATTAAATAAAAAAAGAAGTTTAATAGAAAAGTAAATTGAATAAAAATGGTAGTTGAATAAAAACAAAAATGAAAGTCGCATAAAATTGAAAATGGAAGTTCAGTCCAAAAACCACTATACCTTAACGATCTATTTGGAAATTAAATAAAAAAGGAAATTGAGTAGAAAAAGAAATTTGAATAAAAAAAGAAGTTAAATAAAAATAAAAATGGAAGTTGCAGAAAATTAAAAATGGAAGTTCATTCCAGAAACCACTATACCTTAACGATCTATTTAGAAATTAAATAAAAAAGGAAGTTTAATAGAAAAGTAAATTGAAGAAAAATGGAAGTAGGATATAAATATAAATGAAAGTTGAAAAAATTAAAAATGAAGTTCAATCCAGAAACCACTGTACCTTAGTGATCTATTTGGAAATTAAATAAAAAAGGAATTTTAATAGGAAAGTAAATTGAATAAAAATGGATGTTGAATAAAAATAAAAATGAAAGTTGCATAAAACTAAAATTGGAAGTTCAATCCAGAAACCACTATACCTTAACGATCTATTTGTAAATTAAATAAAAAAGGAAGTTTAATAAGATAGCAAATTGAATTAAAATGGAAGTAGAATAAAAATAAAAATGAAAGTTGCATAAAATTAAAAATGGAAGTTCAATCCAGAAACTACTATACCTTAATGATCTACTTGGAAATTAAATAAAAAATGAAGTTTAATAGGAAAGTAAATTGAATTAAAATGGAAGTAGAATAAAAATAAAAATGAAAGTTGCATAAAATTAAAAATGGAAGTTCAATCCAGAAAACACTATAGCTTAACGATCTATTTGGAAATTAAATAAAAAAGGAAGTTTAACAGAAAAGTAAATTGAATAAAAATGAAAGTTGACTAAAAATAAAAATGGAAGTTCAATCCGAAAACCACTGTACCTTAACGATCTATTTGGAAATTAAATAAAAAATGAAGCTGAGTGGAAAAGAAACATGAATAAAAAAGGAAGTTAAATAAAAATAAAAATGGAAGTTCATTCCAGAAACCACTAAACCTTAATGATCTATTTGGAAATTAAATAAAAAAGGAAGTTTAATAGGAAAGTTAATTGAATTAAAATGGAAGTAGAATAAAAATAAAAATGAAAGTTGCATAAAACTAAAATTGGAAGTTCAATCCAGAAACCACTATACCTTAACGATCTATTTGGAAATTAAATAAAAAATGAAGTTTAATAGAAAAGTAAATTGAATAAATATGGAAGTTGAATAAAAATAAAAATGAAAGTTGCAGAAAATTAAATGTGGAAGTTAAATCCAGAAACCACTATACCTTAACAATCTATTTGGAAATTAAATAAAAAAGGAAGTTTAATAGAAAAGTAAATTGAATAAAAATGGAAGTTGACTAAAAATAAAAAAGAAAGTCGCATAAAATTGAAAATGGAAGTTCAATCCAAAAACCACTATACCTTAACGATCTATTTGGAAATTAAATAAAAAAGGAAGTTTAATAGGAAAGTAAATTGAATAAAAATGGAAGTTGAATAAAAATAAAAATGAAAGTTGCATAAAATTAAAAATGGAAGTTCAATCCAGAAACCACTATACCTTAACGATCTATTTGGAAATTAAATAAAAAAGGAACTTTAATAGAAAAGTAAATTGAATAAAAATGGAAGTAGAATATAAATAAAAATGAAAGTTGGATAAAATTAAAAATGGAAGTTCAATCCAGAAACCACTGTACCTTAGTGATCTATTTGGAAATTAAATAAAAAAAGGAAGTTTAATAGGAAAGTTAATTGAATTAAAATGGAAGTAGAATAAAAATAAAAATGAAAGTTGCATAAAACTAAAATTGGAAGTTCAATCCAGAAACCACTATACCTTAACGATCAATTTGGAAATTAAATAAAAAATGAAGTTTAATAGAAAAGTAAATTGAATAAACATGGAAGTTGAATAAAAATAAAAATGAAAGTTGCAGAAAATTAAATGTGGAAGTTAAATCCAGAAACCACTATACCTTAACGATCTATTTGGAAATTAAATAAAAAAGGAAGTTTAATAGAAAAGTAAATTGAATAAAAATGGAAGTTGACTAAAAATAAAAATGAAAGTCGCATAAAATTGAAAATGGAAGTTCAATCCAAAAACCACTATACATTAACGATCTATTTGGAAATTAAATAAAAAAGGAAGTTTAATAGAAAAGTAAATTGAATAAAAAAGGAAGTTAAATAAAAATAAAAATGGAAGTTGCAGAAAATTAAAAAAGGTAGTTCAATCCAGAAACCATATACCTTAACGATCTATTTGGAAATTAAATAAAAAATGAAGTTTAATAGAAAAGTAAATTGATTAAAAATGGAAGTAGAATATAAATAAAATTGAAAGTTGCATAAAATTAAAAATGGAAGTTCAATCCAGAAACCACTATACCTTAGCGATTTATTTGGAAATTAAATAAAAAAGGAAGTTTAATAGGAAAGTAAATTGAATTAAAATGGAAGTTGAACAAAAATAAAAATGAAAGTTGCATAAAATTAAAAATGGAAGTTCAATTCAAAAACCAATATACCATAACGATCTATTTGGAAATTAAATAAAAAAGGAAGTTGACGAGAAATGAAACTTCAATAAAAAAGGAAGTTAAATAAAAATAAAAAAGGAAGTTGCAGAAAATTAAAAATGGATGTTCATTCCAGAAACCACTATACCTTAACGATCTATTTGGAAATTAAATAAAAAAGGAAGTTTAACAGGAAAGTAAATTGAATTAAAATGGAAGTTGAACAAAAATAAAAATGAAAGTTGCATAAAATTAAAAATGGAAGTTCAATCCAGAAACCACTATACCTTAACGATCTATTTGGAAATTAAATAATAAAGGAAGTTTAATAGAAAAGTAAATTGAATAAAAATGGAAGTAGGATATAAATAAAAATGAAAGTTGCATAAAAATAAAAATGGAAGTTCAATCCAGAAACCACTATACCTTAGTGATCTTTTTGGAAATTAAATAAAAAAGGAAATTTAATAGGAAAGTTAATTGAATAAAAATGGAAGTTGAATAAAAATAAAAATGAAAGTTGCATAAAATTAAAAATGGAAGTTCAATCCAGAAACCACTATACCTTAACGATCTATTTGGAAATTAAATAAAAAAGGAAGTTTAATAGAAAAGTAAATTGAATAAAAATGGAAGTTGGATATAAATAAAAATGAAAGTTGCATAAAATTAAAAATGGAAGTTCAATCCAAAAACCACTATACCTTAACGATCTATTTGGAAATTAAATAAAAAAGAAAGTTGAGTAGAAAAGAAATTTGAATAAAAAAGGAAGTTAAATAAAAATAAAAATGGAAGTTGCAGAAATTTAAAAAAGGGAGTTCAATCCAGAAACCATATACCTTAACGATCTATTTGGAAATTAAATAAAAAATGAAGTTTAATCGAAAAGTAAATTGAATAAATATGGAAGTTGAATAAAAATAAAAATGAAAGTTGCAGAAAATTAAATGTGGAAGTTAAATCCAGAAACCACTATACCTTAACGATCTATTTGGAAATTAAATAAAAAAGGAAGTTTAATAGAAAAGTAAATTGAATAAAAATGGAAGTTGACTAAAAATAAAAATGAAAGTCGCATAAAATTGAAAATGGAAGTTCAATCCAAAAACCACTATACATTAACGATCTATTTGGAAATTAAATAAAAAAGGAAGTTTAATAGAAAAGTAAATTGAATAAAAAAGGAAGTTAAATAAAAATAAAAATGGAAGTTGCAGAAAATTAAAAAAGGTAGTTCAATCCAGAAACCATATACCTTAACGATCTGTTTGGAAATTAAATAAAAAATGAAGTTTAATAGAAAAGTAAATTGATTAAAAATGGAAGTAGAATATAAATAAAAATGAAAGTTGCATAAAATTAAAAATGGAAGTTCAATCCAGAAACCACTATACCTTAGCGATCTATTTGGAAATTAAATAAAAAAGGAAGTTTAATAGGAAAGTAAATTGAATTAAAATGGAAGTCGAACAAAAATAAAAATGAAAGTTGCATAAAATTAAAAATGGAAGTTCAATTCAAAAACCAATATACCATAACGATCTATTTGGAAATTAAATAAAAAAGGAAGTTGACGAGAAATGAAACTTCAATAAAAAAGGAAGTTAAATAAAAATAAAAAAGGAAGTTGCAGAAAATTAAAAATGGATGTTCATTCCAGAAACCACTATACCTTAACGATCTATTTGGAAATTAAATAAAAAAGGAAGTTTAACAGGAAAGTAAATTGAATTAAAATGGAAGTTGAACAAAAATAAAAATGAAAGTTGCATAAAATTAAAAATGGAAGTTCAATCCAGAAACCACTATACCTTAACGATCTATTTGGAAATTAAATAAAAAAGGAAGTTTAATAGAAAAGTAAATTGAATAAAAATGGAAGTAGGATATAAATAAAAATGAAAGTTGCATAAAGTTAAAAATGGAAGTTCAATCCAGAAACCACTATACCTTAGTGATCTTTTTGGAAATTAAATAAAAAAGAAAATTTAATAGGAAAGTAAATTGAATAAAAATGGAAGTTGAATAAAAATAAAAATGAAAGTTGCATAAAATTAAAAATGGAAGTTCAATCCAGAAACCACTATACCTTAACGATCTATTTGGAAATTAAATAAAAAAGGAAGTTTAATAGAAAAGTAAATTGAATAAAAATGGAAGTTGGATATAAATAAAAATGAAAGTTGCATAAAATTAAAAATGGAAGTTCAATCCAAAAACCACTATACCTTAACGATCTATTTGGAAATTAAATAAAAAAGAAAGTTGAGTAGAAAAGAAATTTGAATAAAAAAGGAAGTTAAATAAAAATAAAAATGGAAGTTGCAGAAATTTAAAAAAGGGAGTTCAATCCAGAAACCATATACCTTAACGATCTATTTGGAAATTAAATAAAAAATGAAGTTTAATAGAAAAGTAAATTGAATAAATATGGAAGTTGAATAAAAATAAAAATGAAAGTTGCAGAAAATTAAATGTGGAAGTTAAATCCAGAAACCACTATACCTTAACGATCTATTTGGAAATTAAATAAAAAAGGAAGTTTAATAGAAAAGTAAATTGAATAAAAATGGAAGTTGACTAAAAATAAAAATGAAAGTCGCATAAAATTGAAAATGGAAGTTCAATCCAAAAACCACTATACATTAACGATCTATTTGGAAATTAAATAAAAAAGGAAGTTTAATAGAAAAGTAAATTGAATAAAAAAGGAAGTTAAATAAAAATAAAAATATAAGTTGCAGAAAATTAAAAAAGGTAGTTCAATCCAGAAACCATATACCTTAACGATCTATTTGGAAATTAAATAAAAAATGAAGTTTAATAGAAAAGTAAATTGATTAAAAATGGAAGTAGAATATAAATAAAAATGAAAGTTGCATAAAATTAAAAATGGAAGTTCAATCCAGAAACCACTATACCTTAGCGATCTATTTGGAAATTAAATAAAAAAGGAAGTTTAATAGGAAAGTAAATTGAATTAAAATGGAAGTCGAACAAAAATAAAAATGAAAGTGCATAAAATTAAAAATGGAAGTTCAATTCAAAAACCAATATACCATAACGATCTATTTGGAAATTAAATAAAAAAGGAAGTTGACTAGAAATGAAACTTCAATAAAAAAGGAAGTTAAATAAAAATAAAAAAGGAAGTTGCAGAAAATTAAAAATGGATGTTCATTCCAGAAACCACTATACCTTAACGATCTATTTGGAAATTAAATAAAAAAGGAAGTTTAACAGGAAAGTAAATTGAATTAAAATGGAAGTTGAACAAAAATAAAAATGAAAGTTGCATAAAATTAAAAATGGAAGTTCAATCCAGAAACCACTATACCTTAACGATCTATTTGGAAATTAAATAAAAAAGGAAGTTTAATAGAAAAGTAAATTGAATAAAAATGGAAGTAGGATATAAATAAAAATGAAAGTTGCATAAAATTAAAAATGGAAGCTCAATCCAGAAACTAGTATACCTTAGTGATCTTTTTGGAAATTAAATAAAAAAGGAAATTTAATAGGAAAGTAAATTGAATAAAAATGGAAGTTGAATAAAAATAAAAATGAAAGTTGCATAAAATTAAAAATGGAAGTTCAATCCAGAAACCACGATACCTTAACGATCTATTTGGAAATTAAATAAAAAAGGAAGTTTAATCGAAAAGTAAATTGAATAAAAATGGAAGTTGGATATAAATAAAAATGAAAGTTGCATAAAATTAAAAATGGAAGTTCAATCCAAAAACCACTATACCTTAACGATCTATTTGGAAATTAAATAAAAAAGAAAGTTGAGTAGAAAAGAAATTTGAATAAAAAAGGAAGTTAAATAAAAATAAAAATGGAAGTTGCAGAAATTTAAAAAAGGGAGTTCAATCCAGAAACCATATACCTTAACGATCTATTTGGAAATTAAATAAAAAATGAAGTTTAATAGAAAAGTAAATTGATTAAAAATGGAAGTAGAATATAAATAAAAATGAAAGTTGCATAAAATTAAAAATGGCAGTTCAATCCAGAAACCACTATAACTTAGCGATCTATTTGGAAATTAAATAAAAAAGGAAGTTTAATAGGAAAGTAAATTGAATTAAAATGGTAGTTGAACAAAAATAAAAATGAAAGTTGCATAAAATTAAAAATGGAAGTTCAATTCAAAAACCAATATACCATAACGATCTATTTGGAAATTAAATGAAAAAGGAAGTTGAGTAGAAAAGAAACTTGAATAAAAAAGGAAGTTAAATAAAAATAAAAATGGAAGTTGCAGAAAATTAAAAATGGATGTTCATTCCAGAAACCACTATACCTTAACGATCTATTTGGAAATTACATAAAAAAGGAAGTTTAACAGGAAAGTAAATTGAATTAAAATGGAAGTTGAACAAAAATAAAAATGAAAGTTGTATAAAATTAAAAATGGTAGTTCAATCCAGAAACCACTATACCTTAACGATCTATTTGGAAATTAAATAAAAAAGGAAGTTTAATAGAAAAGTAAATTGAATAAAAATGGAAGTAGGATATAAATAAAAATGAAAGTTGCATAAAATTAAAAATGGAAGTTCAATCCAGAAACCACTATACCTTAGCGATCTATTTGGAAATTAAATAAAAAAGGAAGTTTAATAGGAAAGTAAATTGAATTAAAATGGAAGTCGAACAAAAATAAAAATGAAAGTGCATAAAATTAAAAATGGAAGTTCAATTCAAAAACCAATATACCATAACGATCTATTTGGAAATTAAATAAAAAAGGAAGTTGACTAGAAATGAAACTTCAATAAAAAAGGAAGTTAAATAAAAATAAAAAAGGAAGTTGCAGAAAATTAAAAATGGATGTTCATTCCAGAAACCACTATACCTTAACGATCTATTTGGAAATTAAATAAAAAAGGAAGTTTAACAGGAAAGTAAATTGAATTAAAATGGAAGTTGAACAAAAATAAAAATGAAAGTTGCATAAAATTAAAAATGGAAGTTCAATCCAGAAACCACTATACCTTAACGATCTATTTGGAAATTAAATAAAAAAGGAAGTTTAATAGAAAAGTAAATTGAATAAAAATGGAAGTAGGATATAAATAAAAATGAAAGTTGCATAAAATTAAAAATGGAAGCTCAATCCAGAAACTAGTATACCTTAGTGATCTTTTTGGAAATTAAATAAAAAAGGAAATTTAATAGGAAAGTAAATTGAATAAAAATGGAAGTTGAATAAAAATAAAAATGAAAGTTGCATAAAATTAAAAATGGAAGTTCAATCCAGAAACCACGATACCTTAACGATCTATTTGGAAATTAAATAAAAAAGGAAGTTTAATCGAAAAGTAAATTGAATAAAAATGGAAGTTGGATATAAATAAAAATGAAAGTTGCATAAAATTAAAAATGGAAGTTCAATCCAAAAACCACTATACCTTAACGATCTATTTGGAAATTAAATAAAAAAGAAAGTTGAGTAGAAAAGAAATTTGAATAAAAAAGGAAGTTAAATAAAAATAAAAATGGAAGTTGCAGAAATTTAAAAAAGGGAGTTCAATCCAGAAACCATATACCTTAACGATCTATTTGGAAATTAAATAAAAAATGAAGTTTAATAGAAAAGTAAATTGATTAAAAATGGAAGTAGAATATAAATAAAAATGAAAGTTGCATAAAATTAAAAATGGCAGTTCAATCCAGAAACCACTATAACTTAGCGATCTATTTGGAAATTAAATAAAAAAGGAAGTTTAATAGGAAAGTAAATTGAATTAAAATGGTAGTTGAACAAAAATAAAAATGAAAGTTGCATAAAATTAAAAATGGAAGTTCAATTCAAAAACCAATATACCATAACGATCTATTTGGAAATTAAATGAAAAAGGAAGTTGAGTAGAAAAGAAACTTGAATAAAAAAGGAAGTTAAATAAAAATAAAAATGGAAGTTGCAGAAAATTAAAAATGGATGTTCATTCCAGAAACCACTATACCTTAACGATCTATTTGGAAATTACATAAAAAAGGAAGTTTAACAGGAAAGTAAATTGAATTAAAATGGAAGTTGAACAAAAATAAAAATGAAAGTTGTATAAAATTAAAAATGGTAGTTCAATCCAGAAACCACTATACCTTAACGATCTATTTGGAAATTAAATAAAAAAGGAAGTTTAATAGAAAAGTAAATTGAATAAAAATGGAAGTAGGATATAAATAAAAATGAAAGTTGCATAAAATTAAAAATGGAAGTTCAATCCAGAAACCACTATACCTTAGCGATCTATTTGGAAATTAAATAAAAAAGGAAGTTTAATAGGAAAGTAAATTGAATTAAAATGGAAGTCGAACAAAAATAAAAATGAAAGTGCATAAAATTAAAAATGGAAGTTCAATTCAAAAACCAATATACCATAACGATCTATTTGGAAATTAAATAAAAAAGGAAGTTGACTAGAAATGAAACTTCAATAAAAAAGGAAGTTAAATAAAAATAAAAAAGGAAGTTGCAGAAAATTAAAAATGGATGTTCATTCCAGAAACCACTATACCTTAACGATCTATTTGGAAATTAAATAAAAAAGGAAGTTTAACAGGAAAGTAAATTGAATTAAAATGGAAGTTGAACAAAAATAAAAATGAAAGTTGCATAAAATTAAAAATGGAAGTTCAATCCAGAAACCACTATACCTTAACGATCTATTTGGAAATTAAATAAAAAAGGAAGTTTAATAGAAAAGTAAATTGAATAAAAATGGAAGTAGGATATAAATAAAAATGAAAGTTGCATAAAATTAAAAATGGAAGCTCAATCCAGAAACTAGTATACCTTAGTGATCTTTTTGGAAATTAAATAAAAAAGGAAATTTAATAGGAAAGTAAATTGAATAAAAATGGAAGTTGAATAAAAATAAAAATGAAAGTTGCATAAAATTAAAAATGGAAGTTCAATCCAGAAACCACGATACCTTAACGATCTATTTGGAAATTAAATAAAAAAGGAAGTTTAATCGAAAAGTAAATTGAATAAAAATGGAAGTTGGATATAAATAAAAATGAAAGTTGCATAAAATTAAAAATGGAAGTTCAATCCAAAAACCACTATACCTTAACGATCTATTTGGAAATTAAATAAAAAAGAAAGTTGAGTAGAAAAGAAATTTGAATAAAAAAGGAAGTTAAATAAAAATAAAAATGGAAGTTGCAGAAATTTAAAAAAGGGAGTTCAATCCAGAAACCATATACCTTAACGATCTATTTGGAAATTAAATAAAAAATGAAGTTTAATAGAAAAGTAAATTGATTAAAAATGGAAGTAGAATATAAATAAAAATGAAAGTTGCATAAAATTAAAAATGGCAGTTCAATCCAGAAACCACTATAACTTAGCGATCTATTTGGAAATTAAATAAAAAAGGAAGTTTAATAGGAAAGTAAATTGAATTAAAATGGTAGTTGAACAAAAATAAAAATGAAAGTTGCATAAAATTAAAAATGGAAGTTCAATTCAAAAACCAATATACCATAACGATCTATTTGGAAATTAAATGAAAAAGGAAGTTGAGTAGAAAAGAAACTTGAATAAAAAAGGAAGTTAAATAAAAATAAAAATGGAAGTTGCAGAAAATTAAAAATGGATGTTCATTCCAGAAACCACTATACCTTAACGATCTATTTGGAAATTACATAAAAAAGGAAGTTTAACAGGAAAGTAAATTGAATTAAAATGGAAGTTGAACAAAAATAAAAATGAAAGTTGTATAAAATTAAAAATGGTAGTTCAATCCAGAAACCACTATACCTTAACGATCTATTTGGAAATTAAATAAAAAAGGAAGTTTAATAGAAATGTAAATTGAATAAAAATGGAAGTAGGATATAAATAAAAATGAAAGTTGCATAAAATTAAAAATGGAAGTTCAATCCAGAAACCACTATACCTTAGTGATCTTCTTGGAAATTAAATAAAAAAGGAAGTTTAATTGGAAAGTAAATTGAATAAAAATGGAAGTTGAATAAAAATAAAAATAAATGTTGCATAAAATTAAAATTGGAAGTTCAATCCAGAAACCACTATACCTTAACGATCTGTTTGGAAATTAAATAAAAAAGAAAGTTTAATAGAAAAGTAAATTGAATAAAAATGGAAGTAGGATATAAATAAAAATGAAAGTTGCATAAAATAAAAAATGGAAGTTCAATCCAGAAACCACTATACCTTAGTGATCTTTTTGGAAATTAAATAAAAAAGGAAATTTAATAGGAAAGTAAATTGAATAAAAATGGAAGTTGAATAAAAATAAAAATGAAAGTTGCATAAAATTAAAAATGGAAGTTCAATCCAGAAACCACTATACCTTAACGATCTCTTTGGAAATTAAATAAAAAAGGAAGTTTAATAGAAAAGTAAATTGAATAAAAATAGAAGTAGGATATAAATGCAAATGAAAGTTGCATAAAATTAAAAATGGAAGTTCAATCCAGAAACCACTATACCTTAACGATCTATTTGGAAATTAAATAAAAAAGGAAGTTGAGCAGAAAAAAATTTGAATAAAAAAGGAAGTTAAATAAAAATAAAAATAGAAGTTGCAGAAAATTAAAAAAGGTAGTTCAATCCAGAAACCATATACCTTAACGATCTATTTGGAAATTAAATAAAAAATGAAGTTTAATAGAAAAGTAAATTGATTAAAAATGGAAGTAGAATATAAATAAAAATGAAAGTTGCATAAAATTAAAAATGGAAGTTCAATCCAGAAACCACTATACTTTAGCGATCTATTTGGAAATTAAATAAAAAATGAAGTTTAATAGGAAAGTAAATTGAATTAAAATGGAAGTTGAACAAAAATAAAAATGAAAGTTGCATAAAATTAAAAATGGAAGTTCAATTCAAAAACCACTATACCTTAACGATCTATTTGGAAATTAAATAAAAAAGGAAGTGGGGTAGAAAAGAAACTTGAATAAAAAAGGAAGTTAAATAAAAATAAAAATGGAAGTTGCAGAAAATTAAAAATGGATGTTCATTCCAGAAACCACTATACCTTACCGATCTATTTGGAAATTAAATAAAAAAGGAAGTTTAATATACAAGTAAATTGAATAAAAATGCAAGTCGAATAAAAATAAAAGTGAAAGTTGCATAAAATTAAAAATGGAAGTTCAATCTGAAAACCACTATACCTTAACGATCTTTTTGGAAATTCAATAAAAAAGGAAGTTTAGTAGAAAAGAAACTTGAATAAAAATGGAAGTTGAATAAAAATAAAAATGAAAGTCGCATAAAATTAAAAATGGAAGTTCAATCCAACAACCACTATACCTTAACGAATTATTTGGAAATTAAATAAAAAAGGAAGTTGAGTAGAAATGAAACTTGAATAAAAAAAGGAAGTTAAATAAAATAAAAAATGGTAGTTCATTCCAAAAACCACTATACCTTAACGATCTATTTGGAAATTAAATAAAAAAGAATGTTTAATAGAAAAGTAAATTGAACAAAAATGGAAGTAGAATATAAATAAAAATGAAAGTTGCATAAAATTAAAAATGGAAGTTCAATCCAGAAACCACTATACCTTAGCGATCTATTTGGAAATTAAATAAAAAATGAAGTTTAATAGGAAAGTAAATTGAATTAAAATGGAAGTAGAATAAAAATAAAAATGAAAGTTGCATAAAATTAAAACTGGAAGTTCAATCCAGATACCACTATACCTTAACGATCTATTTGGAAATTAAATAAAAAAGGAAGTTTAACAGAAAATTAAATTGAATAAAAATGGAAGTTGAATAAAAATAAAAATGAAAGTTGCTTAAAATTAAAAATGGAAGTTCAATCCAAAAACCACTATACCTTAACGATCTATTTAGAAATCAAATAAAAAAGGAAGTTGAGTAGAAAAGAATCTTGAATAAAAAATGAAGTTAAACAAAAATAAAAATGGAAGTTGCAGAAAACTAAAAATGGAAGTTCATTCCGGAAACCACTATACCTTAACGACCTATTTGGAAATTAAATAAAAAAGGAAGTTTAATAAAATAGTAAATTGAATAAAAATGAAAGTTGAAAAAAAATAAATTGAAAGTTGCATAAAATTTAAAACGAAAGTTCAATCCAAAAACCACTATACCTTAACGATCTATTTGGAAATTAAATAAAAAAAGGAAGTTGAGTAGAAAAGAAACTTGAATAAAAAAGGAAGTTAAACAAAAATAAAAATGGAAGTTGCAAAAAATTAAAAATGGAAGTTCATTCCAGAAACCACTATACCTTAACGATCTATTTGGAAATTAAATAAAAAAGGAAGTTTAATAGAAAAGTAAATTGAATAAAAATGGAAGTTGAATAAAAATAAAAATGAAAGTTGCATAAAATTAAAAATGAAAGTTCAATCCAAAAACCACTATACCTTAACGATTTATTTGGAAATTAAAGAAAAAAAGAAGTTGAGTAGAAAAGAATCTAGAGTTAAAAAGGAAGCTAAATAAAAATAAAAATGGAAGTTGCAGAAAATTAAAAATGGTAGTTCAATCCAGAAACCACTATACCTTAACGATTTATTTGGAAATTAAGTAAAAAAATGAAGTTTAATAGAAAAGTAAATTGATTAAAAATGGAAGTGGAATATAAATAAAAATGAAAGTTGCATAAAATTAAAAATGGAAGTTCAATCCCGAAACCACTATACCTTAGCGATTTATTTGGAAATTAAATAAAAAAAGAAGTTTAACAGGGAAGTAAATTGAATTAAAATGGAAGTTCAGAAAAAATAAAAATGAAAGTTGCATAAAATTAAAAATGGAAGTTCAATCCAGAAACCACTATACCTTAACGATCTATTTGGAAATTAAATAAAAAAGGAAGTTTAATAGAAAAGCAAATTGAATAAAAATGGAAGTAGGATATAAATAAAAATGAAAGTTGCATAAAATTAAAAATGGAAGTTCAATCCAGAAACCACTATACCATAGTGATCTTCTTGGAAATTAAATAATAAAGGAAGTTTAATAGGAAAGTAAATTGAATAAAAATGGAAGTTGAATAAAAATAAAAATAAAAGTTGCATAAAACTAAAAATGGAAGTTCAATCCGAAAACCACTATACCTTAACGATCTATTTGGAAATTAAATAAAAAAGGAAGTTTAATAGAAATGTAAATTGATTAAAAATTGAAGTAAAATAAAAATAAAAATGGAAGTTCTATCCAGAAACCACTATACCTTAACGATCTACTTGGAAATTAAATAAAAAATGAAGTTTAATAGGAAAGTAAATTGAATTAAAATGGAAGTAGAATAAAAATGAAAATGAAAGTTGAATAATTAAAATTGTAAGGTCAATTCAAAAACCACTATACATTAACGATCTATTTGGAAATTAAATAAAAAAGGAAGTTTAATAGAAAAATAAATTGAATAAAAATGGAAGTTGAATAAAAATAAAAATGAAAGTCGCATAAAATTAAGAATGGAAGTTCAATCCAAAAACCACTATACCTTAACGATCTATTTGGAAATTAAATAAAAAAGGAAGTTTAATAGAAAAGTAAATTGAATAAAAATGGTAGTTGAATAAAAATAAAAATGAAAGTTGTATAAAATTAAAAATGGAAGTTCAATCCAAAAACCACTATACCTTAACGATCTATTTGGAAATTAAATAAAAAAAGAAATTGAGTAGAAAAAGAACTTTGAATTAAAAAGGAAGTTAAATAAAAATAAAAATGGAAGTTGCAGAAAATTAAAAATGGAAGTTCATTCCAGAAACCACTATA
This sequence comes from Camellia sinensis, assembly GCF_055761805.1. Classification (NCBI taxonomy): domain Eukaryota; kingdom Viridiplantae; phylum Streptophyta; class Magnoliopsida; order Ericales; family Theaceae; genus Camellia; species Camellia sinensis. The sequence goes on along the minus strand of NW_028128987.1, from coordinate 39,749,417 downwards.
CCTTAACGATCTATTTGGAAATTAAATAAAAAAGGAAGTTTAATAGAAAAGTAAATTGAATAAAAATGGAAGTAGGATATAAATAAAAATGAAAGTTGCATAAAATTAAAAATGGAAGTTCAATCCAGAAACCACTATACCTTAGTGATCTATTTGGAAATTAAATAAAAAAGGAAGTTTAATAGGAAAGTAAATTGAATAAAAATGGATGTTGAATAAAAATAAAAATGGAAGTTGCATAAAACTAAAATTGGAAGTTCAATCCAGAAACCACTATACCTTAACGATCTATTTGGAAATTAAATAAAAAAGGAAGTTTAATAGGATAGTAAATTGAATTGAAATGGAAGTAGAATAAAAATAAAAATGAAAGTTGCATAAAATTAAAAATGGAAGTTCAATCCAGAAGCAACTATACCTTAATGATCTACTTGGAAATTAAATAAAAAATGAAGTTTAATAGGAAAGTAAATTGAATTAAAATGGAAGTAGAAGAAAAGTAAAAATGAAAGTTGCATAAAATTAAAAATGGAAGTTCAATCCAGAAACCACTATACCTTAACGATCTATTTGGAAATTAAATAAAAAAGGAAGTTTAACAGAAAAGTAAATTGAATAAAAATGGAAGTTGAATAAAAATAAAAATGAAAGTTGCATAAAATTAAAAATGGAAGTTCAATACGAAACCACTATACCTTAACGATCTATTTGGAAATTAAATAAAAAAGGAAGTTGAGTGGAAAAGAAACATGAATAAAAAAGGAAGTTAAATAAAAATAAAAATGGAAGTTGCAGAAAATTAAAAATGGAAGTTCTTTCCAGAAACCACTAAACCTTAATGATCTATTTGGAAATTAAATAAAAAAGGAAGTTTAATAGGAAAGTTAATTGAATTAAAATGGAAGTAGAATAAAAATAAAAATGAAATTTGCATAAAACTAAAATTGGAAGTTCAATCCAGAAACCACTATACCTTAACGATCTATTTGGAAATTAAATAAAAAAGGAAGTTTAATAGAAAAATAAATTTAGTAAATATGAAAGTTGATTAAAAATAAAAATGAAAGTTGCAGAAAATTAAATGTGGAAGTTAAATCCAGAAACCACTTTACCTTAACGATCTATTTGGAAATTAAATAAAAAAGGAAGTTTAATAGAAAAGTAAATTGAATAAAAATGGAAGTTGAATAAAAATAAAAATGAAAGTCGCATAAAATTGAAAATGGAAGTTCAATCCAAAAACAACTATACCTTAACGATCTATTTGGAAATTAAATAAAAAAGGAAGTTTAATAGAAAAGTAAATTGAATAAAAATGGTAGTTGAATAAAAATAAAAATGAAAGTTGTATAAAATTAAAAATGGAAGTTCAATCCAAAAACCACTATACCTTAACTGTAACAACCCTCACCTTACTCTTGTCATACTTGCATACATTCCTGCATGATCTTGCCTTGTTACGTTAATTGGAAGGATTTGCTTGTCTTGTTTTGTTTGCATTGCTTGCGTGGTTTTGTTCCTTGTTCGGTGTGTGTGTGTGTGTGGCCGAGGTCATCTTGAGCTTAACTCGCCCTTGAACCTTTGTACTTAGAACTGTTTTGAGATCTTGGTCAACCCCCACCTTCACCTCGGGCATTTATTGCCGAGATGTCTTGTACTTAGTGAACCTTGTCCGCAGGCAGGTATGGCCTAGGCCGAGATGTGGCACACCCCGACCAAGGTGTGGCACAGCTTAGTCAAGCGTCGTCCTCCCTAGCCGATGTTTTGTTATCCTGTTGCCGGATCCTTGATTTGAGCCGATGTCATTTCTTGCCGATGTGTCTTACCCAGCTTGCTGCATACGCTTTGTCAGAGACTTGTCTTATCAATCAATCACCTTTTTGAGTTGAGCCAACCCGGTAGCGCCACGTGTCCGAGCTTGTTGTTAAGGCAGCCGGCAGGCCTAGAAACAAATCATTTTTGGTTTCCAATCTTTGTTTTAGAGAGAGAAGCTCTAGAGAGGAGGAAGAGAAGTTCTTGAGTGAGAGCAAGTCTTCCAAGCTTGATCTTCGTGGTTTGACCCGTTGGATTCGAGTTTTGAGGTTAGAATCTTGATCTACTTTGATTGTTACTGTTATTGATCTAGCTGCATTGCATGATCGGATCTGTTGTGCATGTCATGCACCGATTTGAAGTTGGTTTTGAAAAGAGAAAAATGGTTTTCCTGTGTTCTTGAGGAGAGCCTCGTTTTGATCCAAAAGTTTGAAACAAGAATCATGTTTTTGTGTTTGTTTTTACATGACTTTCTTGTGTGGGTACCCAGGTCCATGTTTTGAACTCTTGGCATGAAATCTCAGATTTTGTAACAAGTTTTGATCTTGCATTCATCTTTCTCATGGTCTTGTTCATCATGTTCTTCATATTCTTCAAAGGGAAAACCCAGGGTTTTTCCCGACTTTGTTTGATGAGGCCTTCGGAACCACACCTTGGCAAGGAGATGTGGGACCTCAGCAAGGGCCTGGTTGGTACCCAGTGTGTTTACATGAGACGGGAGCAGTGTTTAAACTCCCAGCATGTTTTGCTTTGTCATTGATTTGGATCTGGTGAGAATGCCGAGATCATTTGCTTGCATGTAAAGCTTGTTTTGAGAATGCGATTTGCCATGTGATTGTAGGTCCTTGATATTTGCTTTGAGCCTATACCTGAAGAACTAGGTGAGTGGTATTTCTAATAAAGCTATGTTACACTTGTTTTGACAAATCTTGCTTTGTTTTGTTTTGACGAAAGTATTTGCTAAGCATGAATAAATAGCCTGTTTTGATGTATCGAGTATAAGCCTTGTTTTGATGATTATCCTTGGAAAGTCCCTTTTGCTGGAGGACTCTAAACTTTCGCAGTACTAAGTAAAAAAAAAAAAAAAAAGGATACGGTCCTTGTTAAATCGGGCTACGGGCCTAAGTAACACAAATCCCTTGTGCTGGAGGACTATAAACTTTCGCAGTACCATTGATGATGAATACGGTTCATCCCTTGTTTTGCCGATGTCAGTAAGCATCTCTCGACACTTGTGATCTTTGAATGATGAATACGGTTCATCCCTTGTTTTGCCGATGTCAGTAAGCATCTCTCGACATTTGTGAACTTTGAATGATGAATACGGTTCATCCCTTGTTTTGCCGATGTCAGTAAGCATCTCTCGACACTTGTGATCTTTGACAGATGAATACGGTTCATCCCATGTCTTGGTAAAGTTTGATGTGTTCGTTTTAAGGACTTCGGCTATATTCATGCAAAACCTTTATTTCTAGTACCATTCACTGAGTATTTGTACTCACCCCTCTCTATATATATGTAGGTGATGAGCAGGACGGCGGCGACGCCTACACTGTTTGAAAGCTTGTTTTGGATTCGTGCTTATGTCGGCTTTGTTTTGTATTTACGTCAGCGATGCCTTTCATTGCATGTCGGCAAATCTTGAAAATCATGCTTCTTGACTTGTATTTATTGTATTTTGTATATGTCGGCTCGAGAAGCCTTTTGATCAAGATGTAACACATATTTTGCTTGCTGTATTCAAATTGTAAGACGAATGACATTGCATTTGATCTATGCACAGCTCTTATGGACCACTTGTATATTTGATTATTTACTTCCGCCTTTGTGAGCCCCTATATCCATACTCTGATTGTGTTAAGTTTTTGAAAGTTGGCCTTCGGTAATTACGGATTACTGGCCATCACGGCACCAAACTACTAGGGGCGGTTTGGGGTCGTGACATTAACGATCTATTTGGAAATTAAATAAAAAATGAAGTTGAGTAGAAAAGAAATTTGAATAAAAAAGGAAGTTAAATAAAAATAAAAATGGAAGTTGCAGAAAATTAAAAAAGGTAGTTCAATCCAGAAATCATATACCTTAACGATCTATTTGGAAATTAAATAAAAAATGAAGTTTAATAGAAAAGTAAATTGATTAAAAATGGAAGTAGAATATAAATAAAAATGAAAGTTGTATAAAATTAAAAATGGAAGTTCAATCCAGAAACCACTATACCTTAGCGATCTATTTGGAAATTAAATAAAAAAGGAAGTTTAATAGGAAAGTAAATTGAATTAAAATGGAAGTTGAACAAAAATAAAAACGAAAGTTGCATAAAATTAAAAATGGAAATTCAATTCAAAAACCACTATACCTTAACGATCTATTTGGAAATTAAATAAAAAAGGAAGTTTAATAGACAAGTAAATTGAATAAAAATGCAAGTTGAATAAAAATAAAAGTGAAAGTTGCATAAAATTAAAAATGGAAGTTCAATCCAAAAACCACTATACCTTAACGATCTTTTTGGAAATTAAATAAAAAAAGGAAGTTGAGTAGAAAAGAAACCTGAATAAAAAAGGAAGTTAAATAAAAATAAAAATGGAAGTTGCAGAAAATTAAAAATGGAAGTTCATTCCAGAAACCACTATACCTTAACGATCTATTTGGAAATTAAATAAAAAAGGAAGTTTAACAGAAAAGTAAATTGAATAAAAATGGAAGTAGAATATAAATAAAAGTAAAAGTTGCAAAAAATTAAAAATGGAAGTTAAATCCAGAAACCACTATACCTTAACGATCTATTTGGAAATTAAATAAAAAAGGAAGTTCAATAGGAAAGTAAATTGAATAAAAATGGAAGTAGAATAAAAATAAGAATGAAAGTTGCATAAAACTAAAATTGGAAGTTCAATCCAGAAACCACTATACCTTAACGATCTATTTGGAAATTAAATAAAAAAGGAAGTTTAATAGAAATGTAAATTGATTAAAAATTGAAGTAAAATAAAAATAAAAATGAAAGTTGCATAAAATTAAAAATGGAAGTTCAATTCAGAAACCACTATACCTTAACGATCTATTTGGAAATTAAATAAAAAAGGAAGTTTAATAGAAATGTAAATTGATTAAAAATTGAAGTAAAATAAAAATAAAAATGAAAGTTGCATAAAATTAAAAATGGAAGTTCAATCCAGAAACCACTATACCTTAACGACCTATTTGGAAATTAAATAAAAAATGAAGTTTAATAAGAAAGTAAATTGAATTAAAATGGAAATAGAATAAAAATACAAATGGAAGTTGTAGAAAATTAAAAATAGAAGTTCATTCCAGAAACCACTATACCTTAACGATCTATTTGGAAATTAAATAAAAAAGGAAGTTTAGAAGAAAAGTAAATTGAATAAAAATAGAAGTAGAATATAAATAAAAATGAAAGTTGCATTAAATTAAAAATGGAAGTTCAATCCAGAAACCACTATACCTTAGCGACCTATTTGGAAATTGAATAAAAAAGGAAGTTTAATAGGAGAGTAAATTGAATTAAAATGGAAGTAGAATAAAAATAAAAATGAAAGTTGCATAACATTAAAACTGAAAGTTCAATCCAGAAACCACTATACCTTAACGATCTATTTGGAAATTAAATAAAAAAAGAAGTTTAATAGGATAGTAAATTGAATTAAAATGGAAGTAGAATAAAAATAAAAATGAAAGTTGCATAAAATTAAAAAATGGAAGTTCAATCCAGAAACAACTATTATAGCGACCCCGGTCTTTTCTCTTTAGATTATTGTATCCGGACTTAGGTTCCGTGGATCCTGTCATTACTTATTGGTTGTTGTTGTCCTTTAATCTCTTAGTATTTGAATTATAGGTTGTGTTGGACGGGTCTGTTACAGGTTGGTTGATAGTTGATGCCAATAGGTGATGCCCAGATTTTGGCCTTCACGCTCGAGCAGAGGTTTTAACGCTCGAGCGGGCCCTTCGTTGTTGCTTCTCCGCTCAAGCGGGAGTTTTTGACGCTCGAGCGGGATTTTCCATCTCCCAGTATTTTGCTCTGCAGTTCTTCCGCTCGAGCGGTAGTTTTTACGCTCGAGCGTGATCCCTTGTTTTGTTCCTCCGCTCGAGCGGGGAGTTTGACGCTCGAGCGGGTGCAGCGCCTGCAAAACTTCTGAAAGGGTGCAATCGACGCTCGAGCGGCTTTCTTCACGCTCGAGCATGATTCTGTGTCTTACGCTCGAGCGGGGCTTTCTACGCTCGAGCGTAGAGTCGACTACATCAGTCCGTGATTTCACTTTTCTGATCACTTTTTGACCTACCTTTTCATCTCTTAACTTTTAAAAACCGCCCCTTGAGAGCCTCTCTCTCTACTCTTACCTTCTCTCCAAGATTTGATCTATTTCCGGTGATCTTCTACCCTAGTTCCTTTGGAAGAAAGGTAGAGCCTCACGAGATCTTTCTTTTAATCTGAAAAAGAGAGGATTTGGAGCACTTTGGATTTTGGGTCATCATCTCCATCTTCTCTATTTTAGTTGTGATCTTCAAGGTAGGGATTTCCTACTCTATTCTATAAGCTTTGTTCTAAGTTTGGTATTTTGATAGGTTGGGGACACTTTGATAATTTTGGGAACAAAACCTAGTTAAATTGCTAAATTGATTGGAGTAATTAATTTAAGGGAAATTGGGGAATTTGGTTAAATCCATGAAATTGGGGAATTTATTGATTAAATGGTGTAGTTGGTTAATATAAATCACTCGCCTATTGAATTGTTGTTATATTTATTTCCAGTCTAGAAATAACTGTTTTGGGCTATCGGTGGAGGATAGTCGTGATTGTTGTAGACATTGCATGTGGATTAGGAATAACTGAAACTAATCACATTGGTTAAGTCATTAATTTGACTACTGAATTAATACTGAAAATACGTGTATTGGTTGAGCATTGCATTTGCATATTGTGTGGGAGGAGATAGGGGATGTACTCCACGGTTTAGGGGAAGATAGGGGATGGACCTCTAAACCGGATTTTTGTTTGGGAGGAGATAGGGGATGGACTCCATTAGCACCATTTTTATGTGTGCTTATTATATTGAAGTGTTTTTACATGATTATTGATACAGCACTAAAATGTGTATCAAATGGGAAGTATGAAGTGTTTTGATATGAGCATGAGTCTCATTTGTTTTGTTGATATTGGAAGAAATGTGATTATGTTATATAATTCACTGTTGTAAGTTTGGCCAGGTTCTGAGCCATGTTGATAATAATGGAAAGTGAAATGTGTCTTAGACATTAGTGTTATGAGACTGTTTAATAATAAAATTGATTATTTTGATTAACCATCTATTGAATGCTATAGCTTTATTCAATGCTTATATTTGGTTTAGTATTTTTCTACTGGGCTGTGGCTCACCCTTTATGGGAACATCATTTTCAGGTTCAGGTGATAAGCTACCTCCACGGACTTAGCCTGGAAGGATTTGATGTTTGGGATGTTGAAGACTTGTCTTTAGTTATATGTTTTATTTTGTTATTTTTGGGATTTCATGTAAACATTCAAGCCTAAGGCTTAACTTGTAAATGAGTTAGTACTCATCCTTTTTGTGTCCAAGTGTTAGCTTGGAAAGATGTAAGCCCTTAGGGCATTTATTTTGATGTTGCAGGATGTTACAAGTAAAGTCTGTCAATAAGAATACTCTGATGACTAACTCAAATGATTCTTTTTCTTTTATAAATGCATGTTAATGTTATGGTTATTATGGGTTTATTTTGAGGGCGTTACAACTTGGTATCAGAGCGTACCGGGTTTGAATACTTTGGGTACGTGGGAAGTGATTAGTATCACAATGGGTTCGTCTCGTTTGATAGAGACTTAGTGTAACGTTATATGCTTATATGATAACATGTTTCTGTGATTATGTGGGTATGGAATGTAGTTTCTAGGATGTTGATTGGACCCTTGAGTTCTAGTAGTCTTGTTGGAAAGGCACTTGATCACTGCTGCTTCCAACCGGAACTATAGTAACGCATTGGGACTATCATTATCCGGGAATGAAATTCGTAGGTGCTTATGTGATTATGTGCTTACGTGGAATGAATTATTGTTGTCCATTGTATTAGGACGCGAGTGTTTAGCTTTGGCACATTTATTAATGTGCTAATGTCTTTGTTTCCTTTATTAGGATGTCAGGACGAGGACGAGGACGAGGACGCGGTAGGCGTGGTAGGCCGGGTAGGCAGGAGGTGCCTGTGCCAGAGGAGATTCCGATAGTTCAGGAGGGAATTGGCCAGGCCAATGTGGCCGAGCCAGTAGGCCAGCAGGCTTTGGGCGCTTTAGCTCGAGAGATAGCGGGGGCATTCAGGGAGTCAGTAGGCATTCTCAGAGCTGAGAATCAAGCTCAGGCTGGTATTGTGGATGCAGGACCTTCCTTTCTGAAGAGGGAGTTCTTCCGGTCCAATCCGGATGAATTTATGGGTGATCCTAAAGAGCCACTTAAGGCAGATGAATGGCTCGAACAGACAACGAAGACGTTTGAGATGCTTGGCATCGAAGACGAGGGGTTGAAAGTGACCTTGGCATCTTTCCAGTTGAAGGGGGATGCGGGTCAGTGGTGGAAGTTTACTAAGGGGCGTATAGGAGGTACGTGGGAGGCTTTTGTGAATGCTTTCCAGGAGAAGTTTTTATCTCCGGCAGTTAGGGAGAAGCTGCGAGACCAGTTTTGTCAGCTTAAGCAGTCGAGTTCTTCTGTGGCCGAGTTTGAGGCTGCATTTACTAGTTTATCCAGGTTTGCACCTGAATTGGTGGCGTCTGAGGAACGCCGTTGTATTGAGTTTGAGAAGAAGTTGAGGCGTGGCCTCAAGCTGAGAGTTGGGGGAACTATGATTCGGGATTATGGGCGTATGGTTGATGCTGCAGCCCATATGGAGATCATGATGCAAAAGGAGGAGGAAGGGCAGAAGGGCTCCAAGAGGAGTCAGGATAGTCAGAGTGATGGTAGGAGACAGAAGGGTTTTAATCCCCAGCAGTCTCATGGTAGCTTTTCGAGATCGACTTTTCCTGTACCGAGTGCTAGTTCGGGGAAAGGCAGTCAGGGAGACATTACCTGTTTCAAGTGTGGCCAGTTGGGCCACAAGTCTCCAGTTTGTCCTCAGAGGGGAGGAGTTCAGAGAGCAGCATCTTCTTCGGCTCGATCTCAGAGCCAGAGTCAGGGTAGAGGTCAGCCACTCTCGTGTTATCAGTGTGGTCAGCCAGGGCATATGAAGAGGTATTGCCCCCAGTTGGGTGGCACACCTGGTGCATCTGGTTTGAGGCAGATTCAGGGTCAACAGCCAGCTCAGTCGGGTCAGGCCTCGAGGGCTAATCAGGGGGCTTCATCGTCTCAGTCGGTGCAGCAATCTTATGCTCCTAGGGGTGAGCAGGTTGATCAGAGGTCATCTGGGCGCGTGTATGCTGTTACCGCGCAGGATCTTGTACCGGCTCCATCTGTTGTGAGAGGTACTTTCTTGTTTTGCAACTCGGTTGCTAATGTTTTGATTGATACGGGTGCATCTCATTCCTTTGTGTCTGCTGCATTTGCATCTGTTTTGGAGTTGGAGTTAGCACAGTTGGCATCTCCTATTTGTGTAGTGTCGCCTCTTGGGGGTGAATTGATTTTGAAACACGGTGTTAGGGGTTGTGATATAGAGGTTAATTACCATAGAATCCCATTTTCTTTTGTAGTTATGCCTATGAGAGGTTTCGATGTTATTTTGGGTATGGACTGGTTATCGTCATACCGGGCAGTTATTGATTGCTACCGCCAGAGGGTCACTTGTTGTACCGTGAGCGGAGAGTATTTTCATTTTCTGGGGGACCGGGTTGGTGATGTGTTGCCACCGGGGTATGTTCGACGAGGAAGGAGTGAGCTTAGTGGGCTACTTGCTAACCTTTTGATTAGTGAGGATGATGAGACCCAGGTTGTGTTGCCAAGGGTGGTTTGTGAGTACTCGGACGTCTTTCCCGAGGATCTTGTTGGTTTGCCACCGCATCGAGAGATTGAATTCTCTATTGACCTAATGCCCGGCACGGCGCCGATTTCTATGTCACCTTATCGTTTTGCCCCAGCCGAGTTAGTTGAGTTGAAGATCCAACTCCAGGAGTTACTAGACAAGGGTTTTATACGCCCTAGTGTTTCGCCGTGGGGAGCACCGGCCCTCTTTGTTAAAAAGAAAGGTGGTGCTTTGAGACTTTGCATAGATTATCGGAAATTGAATCGGGCTACGGTTAAGAATAAGTACCCTATGCCTCGTATCGATGACCTGTTTGACCAGTTGAAGGGTTCCCGTTGTTTCTCGAAGATAGACTTGAGATCGGGTTACCACCAGTTGAGGGTCAGGGTAGAGGATATTCCGAAGACGGCATTCCGTACGCGGTATGGCCATTATGAGTTTTTGGTAATGCCATTCGGGCTCACCAATGCACCGGCAGTCTTTATGGACTTGATGAACCGGATCTTCCGGGAATTTTTGGATCAGTTTGTAGTCGTTTTTGTGGACGACATCCTTATCTATTCGCCTTCTGAGGAGGAGCACGAGGCACACTTGAGGGTGGTGCTTGAGTTACTTAGAGCCCATAGGCTGTATGCCAAGTTTGGGAAGTGTGAGTTCTGGCTGAGAGAAGTCAAATTCTTAGGCCATGTGGTATCCGGTGAAGGAGTGTCTGTTGATACATCCAAGGTAGAGGCAGTGCAAGATTGGGCACAGCCTAAGAGTGTGTTTGAGATCCGCAGTTTCCTGGGGTTAGCTGGGTATTACCGTCGGTTTGTGAAAGACTTCTCCAGGTTAGCATCACCGTTGACTAGACTGACTCGGAAGGGAGTTAAATTTGTATGGAGTGTGACTTGTGAAAAATCGTTTCAGGAGTTGAAAGTTAGACTGACTACCGCTCCAGTATTGATTATTCCAGAGAGAGGGTTGGGTTATGCAGTCTATTGTGACGCCTCACGAGAGGGTCTGGGTTGTGTATTAATGCAAGAAGGGAAAGTAGTTGCCTATGGTTCACGTCAGTTGAAAATTCACGAGCAGAATTACCCTACGCATGATCTAGAGTTAGCAGCTGTGATATTTGCCTTAAAGGTTTGGAGGCATTATCTTTATGGTGAGAGATTTGAGGTATTCTCGGATCATAAGAGTCTGAAATATTTGTTTACACAGAAAGACTTGAACTTGAGGCAGAGGAGGTGGATGGAGTTCATAGAGGATTATGACTTTGAATTGCATTATCATCCGGGAAAGGCCAATGTGGTGGCCGACGCCCTTAGCAGGAAACCTGTTGGTGACATAGCTAGTATAGCCATCCGAGAGTGGGAGATGTTAGGTGCACTTGGAGAGTTTGATTTGCTTTTGGGCGAATCCGTTGAGGCTGCGGCCTTGTTTTCTGTTGTTGCACAACCTACACTTGTGACTCGGGTGTTAGAGGCTCAGAGGGGCGACCTTGAGATAGAATCCCTCCGTGAGAAGATTTCTGGTGGGAAGGTTGAGAAAGGTTTGACGGTGTATCCCGACCTGAGTGTGAGATACCGAGACCGTCTATTTGTGCCGGAGTCTCATCGAGAGGAGGTACTCCGAGAGTTTCATCATTCACGCCTTGCGGTGCATCCGGGAGGTACTAAGATGTATCGGGATTTGGGTCGCCAGTTTTGGTGGCAGGGTATGAAGAGAGATGTGGCAGCTTTCGTATCTAAGTGCCTTACTTGTCAGCAAGTGAAGGCCGAACATCAGAGGCCAGCGGGTTTGTTGCAACCCTTGCCTATTGCCGAGTGGAAGTGGGAACATGTCACTATGGACTTCGTTGTGGGTCTTCCGAGGACTCAACGGGGTAGTGATGCTATTTGGGTAGTTGTGGACCGGTTGACTAAGTCGGCGCATTTTATTCCTATGCGTGTTAAAGATTCAGTTGATCATCTGGCCGATTTATATATTCGGGACATAGTGAGGTTACACGGGGTTCCAGTGACGATCGTTTCAGATAGAGATCCTCGTTTTACTGCCAGGTTGTGGCAGAGCTTGCAGAGTGCCTTAGGCACTAAGTTGACCTTTAGCACAGCTTATCATCCTCAGACTGACGGGCAGTCCGAGCGTACTATTCAGATCCTTGAGGATATGCTTCGGGGTTGTGTTCTTGACTTTGGTGGGTCGTGGGAGAGGCACTTGCCTTTGGTGGAGTTTGCCTACAACAACAGCTTCCAGTCTAGTATCGGTATGGCACCGTTTGAGGCCTTATACGGCCGACCGTGTAGGTCTCCTGTTTGTTGGGCCGAGGTGGGTGATGCACCTCTGTTGGGTCCGGAGTTAGTGAGGGAAACGACGGAGAAGGTTGAACTTATCCGTAAGAGGCTTGTTACAGCCCAGAGTCGTCAGAAATCTTATGCCGACCGTAGGAGAAGACCTTTGGTGTTTGAGGTGAGTGATCACGTCTTTTTGAAAATATCACCAAGACGGGGATTGATGAGGTTTGGGAAGAGCGGGAAGTTGTCCCCTCGATTCATTGGTCCTTTTGAGATCCTTGAGAGGATTGGTGAGACTGCTTATCGTTTAGCTTTGCCGCCGCAGTTATCCGGAGTACATGACGTGTTTCATGTGAGTATGCTTCGGAAGTATGAGCCGGATCCATCACATGTATTGGATTGGACCGATTTAGTAGTTGATGAGGATGTCTCGTATGAAGAGAGACCGGTTAGGGTCTTGGATAAGCGGGATCAAGTCTTGCGAGGCAAGACCATTCCTTTGGTGAAAGTTTTGTGGAAACATCACGGGGTGGAGGAAGCCACATGGGAACGTGAGTTGGAAGTCCGCGAGAAATATCCGGACATGTTTAATGATTTGTAATCTTGTAGTTAGATTTTGTAATATTGTCAAACCTTAAAGCTTTTTATATTTGTCTTAAGCTGTAAAACATTTAGAATGTTTTGGTTAATGGAAATATTTTGGAACTTACCTCGAAATGGAGGTTTAATGGAACATTGTATATATTGAATATATTGAAAATTGTTGAAATTGAAAGAAAATTGCATAGTGTTAATGCAGGTTGAAATATATGTTTGTTTTGCATATTGTGGCGTGCCTCTTAGTTGAGAGATGGAATGGCCGGTGTTGGGTCAAGTTGTTTATTATTGAGTTAACATATTGTTGGAATTTGAGAAAACTTGTTTTTAAAACCTTGTGCTTAATTTCGGGGACGAAATTCTTTTAAGGGGGGGAGGTTATAGCGACCCCGGTCTTTTCTCTTTAGATTATTGTATCCGGACTTAGGTTCCGTGGATCCTGTCATTACTTATTGGTTGTTGTTGTCCTTTAATCTCTTAGTATTTGAATTATAGGTTGTGTTGGACGGGTCTGTTACAGGTTGGTTGATAGTTGATGCCAATAGGTGATGCCCAGATTTTGGCCTTCACGCTCGAGCGGAGGTTTTAATGCTCGAGCGGGCCCTTCGTTGTTGCTTCTCCGCTCAAGCGGGAGTTTTTGACGCTCGAGCGGGATTTTCCATCTCCCAGTATTTTGCTCTGCAGTTCTTCCGCTCGAGCGGTAGTTTTTACGCTCGAGCGTGATCCCTTGTTTTGTTCCTCCGCTCGAGCGGGGAGTTTGACGCTCGAGCGGGTGCAGCGCCTGCAAAACTTCTGAAAGGGTGCAATCGACGCTCGAGCGGCTTTCTTCACGCTCGAGCATGATTCTGTGTCTTACGCTCGAGCGGGGCTTTCTACGCTCGAGCGTAGAGTCGACTACATCAGTCCGTGATTTCACTTTTCTGATCACTTTTTGACCTACCTTTTCATCTCTTAACTTTTAAAAACCGCCCCTTGAGAGCCTCTCTCTCTACTCTTACCTTCTCTCCAAGATTTGATCTATTTCCGGTGATCTTCTACCCTAGTTCCTTTGGAAGAAAGGTAGAGCCTCACGAGATCTTTCTTTTAATCTGAAAAAGAGAGGATTTGGAGCACTTTGGATTTTGGGTCATCATCTCCATCTTCTCTATTTTAGTTGTGATCTTCAAGGTAGGGATTTCCTACTCTATTCTATAAGCTTTGTTCTAAGTTTGGTATTTTGATAGGTTGGGGACACTTTGATAATTTTGGGAACAAAACCTAGTTAAATTGCTAAATTGATTGGAGTAATTAATTTAAGGGAAATTGGGGAATTTGGTTAAATCCATGAAATTGGGGAATTTATTGATTAAATGGTGTAGTTGGTTAATATAAATCACTCGCCTATTGAATTGTTGTTATATTTATTTCCAGTCTAGAAATAACTGTTTTGGGCTATCGGTGGAGGATAGTCGTGATTGTTGTAGACATTGCATGTGGATTAGGAATAACTGAAACTAATCACATTGGTTAAGTCATTAATTTGACTACTGAATTAATACTGAAAATACGTGTATTGGTTGAGCATTGCATTTGCATATTGTGTGGGAGGAGATAGGGGATGTACTCCACGGTTTAGGGGAAGATAGGGGATGGACCTCTAAACCGGATTTTTGTTTGGGAGGAGATAGGGGATGGACTCCATTAGCACCATTTTTATGTGTGCTTATTATATTGAAGTGTTTTTACATGATTATTGATACAGCACTAAAATGTGTATCAAATGGGAAGTATGAAGTGTTTTGATATGAGCATGAGTCTCATTTGTTTTGTTGATATTGGAAGAAATGTGATTATGTTATATAATTCACTGTTGTAAGTTTGGCCAGGTTCTGAGCCATGTTGATAATAATGGAAAGTGAAATGTGTCTTAGACATTAGTGTTATGAGACTGTTTAATAATAAAATTGATTATTTTGATTAACCATCTATTGAATGCTATAGCTTTATTCAATGCTTATATTTGGTTTAGTATTTTTCTACTGGGCTGTGGCTCACCCTTTATGGGAACATCATTTTCAGGTTCAGGTGATAAGCTACCTCCACGGACTTAGCCTGGAAGGATTTGATGTTTGGGATGTTGAAGACTTGTCTTTAGTTATATGTTTTATTTTGTTATTTTTGGGATTTCATGTAAACATTCAAGCCTAAGGCTTAACTTGTAAATGAGTTAGTACTCATCCTTTTTGTGTCCAAGTGTTAGCTTGGAAAGATGTAAGCCCTTAGGGCATTTATTTTGATGTTGCAGGATGTTACAAGTAAAGTCTGTCAATAAGAATACTCTGATGACTAACTCAAATGATTCTTTTTCTTTTATAAATGCATGTTAATGTTATGGTTATTATGGGTTTATTTTGAGGGCGTTACAACTATACCTTAACGATCTACCTGGAAATTAAATAAAAAATGAAGTTTCCTAGGAAAGAAAATTGAATTAAAATGGAAGTAGAATAAAAATAAAAATGAAAGTTGCATAAAATTAAAAATGGAAGTTCAATCCAGAAACCACTATACCTTAACGATCTATTTGGAAATTAAATAAAAAAGGAAGTTTAATAGAAAAGTAAATTGAATAAAAATGGAAGTTGAATAAAAATAAAAATGAAAGTTGCATAAAATTAAAAATGGAAGTTCAATCCGAAAACCACTATACCTTAACGATCGATTTGGAAATTAAATAAAAAAGGAAGTTAAACAAAAATAAAAATGGAAGTTGCAGAAAATTAAAAATGGAAGTTCATTCCAGAAACCACTAAACCTTAATGATCTATTTGGAAATTAAATAAAAAACGAAGTTTAATAGGAAAGTTAATTGAATTAAAATGGAAGTAGAATAAAAATAAAAATGAAAGTTGCATAAAACTAAAATTGGAAGTTCAATCCAGAAACCACTATACCTTAACGATGTATTTGGAAATTAAATAAAAAAGGAAGTTTAATAGAAAAATAAATTGAATAAATATGGAAGTTGAATAAAAATAAAAATGAAAGTTGCAGAAAATTAAATGTGGAAGTTAAATCCAGAAACCACTTTACCTTAACGATCTATTTGGAAATTAACTAAAAAAGGAAGTTTAATAGAAAAGTAAATTGAAGAAAAATGGAATTTGAGTAAAAATAAAAATGAAAGTCGCATAAAATTGAAAATGGAAGTTCAATCCAAAAACCACTATACTTTAACGATCTATTTGGAAATTAAATAAAAAATGAAGTTTAATAGAAAAGTAAATTGAATAAAAATGGTAGTCGAATAAAAATAAAAATGAAAGTTATATAAAATTAAAAATGGAAGTTCAATCCAAAACCACTATACCTTAACGATCTATTTGGAAATTAAATAAAAAATGAAGTTGAGTAGAAAAGTAAATTGATTAAAAATGGAAGTAGAATATAAATAAAAATCAAAGTCACATAAAATTAGAAATGGAAGTTCAATTCAAAAACCACTATACCTTAACGATCTATTGGGAAATTAAATAAAAAAGGAAGTTGAGTAGAAAAGAAACTTGAAAAAAAACAGGATGTTAAATAAAAATAAAAATGGAAGTTGTAGAAAATTAAAAATGGATGTTCATTCCAGAAACCACTATACCTTAACGATCTATTTGGAAATTAAATAAAAAAGGAAGTTTAACAGACAAGTTAATTGAATAAAAATGGAAGTTGAATAAAAATAAAAGTGAAAGTTGCATAAAATTAAAAATGGAAATTCAATCCAAAAACCGCTATACCTTAGCGATCTATTTGGAAATTAAATAAAAAAAGAAGTTGAGTAGAAAAGAAACTTGAAAAAAAAAGGAAGTTAAATAAAAATAAAAATGGAAGTTGCAGAAAATTAAAAATGGATGTTCATTCCAGAAACCACTATACCTTAACGATCTATTTGGAAATTAAATAAAAAAGGAAATTTAATAGACAAGTAAATTGAATAAAAATGGAAGTTGAATAAAAATAAAAATGAAAGTTGCATAAAATTAAAAATGGAAGTTCAATCCAAAAACCACTATACCTTAACGATCTTTTTGGAAATTAAATAAAAAAGGAAGTTGAGTAGAAAAGAAACTTGAATAAAAAAGGAAGTTAAATAAAAATAAAAATGGAAGTTGCAGAAAATTAAAAATGGAAGTTCATTCCAGAAACCACTATACCTTAACGATCTATTTGGAAATTAAATAAAAAAGGAAGTTTAATAGAAAAGTAAATTGAAAAAAAATGGAAGTAGAATATAAATAAAAATGAAAGTTGCATAAAATTAAAAATGGAAGTTCAATCCAGAAACCACTATACCTTAGTGTTCTATTTGGAAATTAAATAAAAAAAGGAAGTTTAATAGGAAAGTTAATTGAATTAAAATGGAAGTAGAATAAAAATAAGAATGAAAGTTGCATAAAACTAAAATTGGAAGTTCAATCCAGAAACCATTATACCTTAACGATCTATTTGGAAATTAAGCAAAAAAGGAAGTTTAATAGAAGAGTAAATTGAATAAATATGGAAGTTGAATAAAAATAAAAATGAAAATTGCAGAAAATTAAATATGGAAGTTAAATACAGAAACCACTTTACCTTAACGATCTATTTGGAAATTAAATAAAAAAGGAAGTTTAATAGAAAAGTAAATTGAATAAAAATGGATGTTGAATAAAAATAAAAATGAAAGTTGCATAAAATTAAAAATGGAAGTTCAATCCAAAAACCACTATACCTTAACGATCTATTTGGAAATTAAATAAAAAAGGAAGTTGAGTAGAAATGAAACTTGAATAAAAAAGGAAGTTAAATAAAAATACAAGTGGACGTTGCAGAAAATTAAAAATGGAAGTTCATTGCAGAAACCACTATACCTTAACGATCTATTTGGAAATTAAATAAAAAAGGAAGTTTAATAGAAAAGTAAATTGAATAAAAATGGAAGTAGAATATAAATAAAAATGAAAGTTGCATAAGATTAAAAATGGAAGTTCAATCCAGAAACCACTATACCTTAGCGATCTATTTGGAAATTAAATAAAAAAGGAAGTTTAATAGGAAAGTAAATTGAATTAAAATGGAAGTAGAAGAAAAATAAATATGAAAGTTGCATAAAATTAAAACTGGAAGTTCAATCCAGAAACCACTATACCTTAACGATCCATTTGGAAATTAAATAAAAAAGGAAGTTTAACAGAAAAGTAAATTGAATAAAAATGGAAGTTGAATAAAAATAAAAATGAAAGTTGCAGAAAATTAAATATGGAAGTTCAACCCAGAAACCACTTTACCTTAATGATCTATTTGGAAATTAAATAAAAAAGGAAGTTTAATAGAAAAGTAAATTGAATAAAAATGGAAGTTGAAGAAAAATAAAAATGAAAGTTGCATAAAATTAAAAATGGATGTTCAATCCAAAAACCACTATACATTAACGATATTATTGGAAATTAAATAAAAAACGAAGTTCATTAGAAAAGAATCTTAAATAAAAAAAGAAGTTAAATAAAAATAAAAATGGAAGTTGCAGAAAAATAAAAATGGAAGTTCATTCCAGAAACCACTATACCTTAACAATCTATTTGGAAATTAAATAAAAAAGGAAGTTTAATAGAATAGTAAATTGAAAAAAAAAAATGCAAGTTGAATAAAAATAAATTGAAAGTTGCATAAAATTAAAAACGGAAGATCAATCCAAAAACCACTATACCTTAACGATCTATTTGGAAATTAAATAAAAAAGGAAGTTTAATAGAAAAGTAAATTGAATAAAAATGGTAGTTGAATAAAAATAAAAATGAAAGTTGTATAAAATTAAAAATGGAAATTCAATCCAAAAACCACTCTACCTTAACGATCTATTTGGAAATTAAATAAAAAAGGAAGTTGAGTAGAAAAGAAATTTGGATAAAAAAGGAAGTTAAATAAAAATAAAAATGGAAGTCGCAGAAAATTAAAAATGGAAGTTAAATCCATAAACCACTTTACCTTAACGATCTATTTGGAAATTAAATAAAAAAAGGAAGTTTAATAGAAAAGTAAATTGAATAAAAATGGAAGTACAATATAAATAAAAATGAAAGTTGCATAAAATTAAAAATGGAAGTTCAATCTAGAAACCACTATACCTTCGTGATCTATTTGGAAATTAAATAAAAAATGAAGTTTAATAGGAAAATAAATTGAATAAAAATTGAAGTTGAATAAAAATAAAAATGAAAGTTGCATAAAACTGAAATTGGAGTTCAATCCAGAAACCACTATACCTTAACGATCTATTTGGAAATTAAATAAAAAATGAAGTTTAATAGAAAAGTAAATTGATTAAAAATTTAAGTAAAATAAAAATAAAAATAAAAATAAAAATAAAAATAAAAATAAAAATGAAAGTTGCATAAAATTAAAAATGGAAGTTCAATCCAGAAACCACTGTACCTTAACGAGCTACTTGGAAATTAAATAAAAAATGAAGTTCAATAGGAAAGTAAATTGAATTAAAATGGAAGTAGAATAAAAATAAAAATGAAAGTTGCATAAAATTAAAAATGGAAGTTCAATCCAGAAACCACTATACCTTAACGATCTATTTGGAAATTAAATAAAAAAGGAAGTTTAATAGAAAAGTAAATTGAATAAAAATGGAAGTTGAATAAAAATAAAAATGAAAGTTGCACAAAATTAAAAATGGAAGTTCAATCCAAAAACCACTATACCTTAACGACCTATTTGGAAATTAAATAAAAAAGAAAGTTGAGTAGAACAGAAACTTGAATAAAAAAGTAAGTTAAATAAAAATAAAAATGGAAGTTCATTCCAGAAACCACTGTACCTTAATGATCTATTTGGAAATTAAATAAAAAAGGAAGTTTAATAGAAAAGTAAATTGATTAAAAATGGAAGTTCTATCCAGAAACCACTATACCTTAATGATCTATTTGGAAATTAAATAAAAATGGAAGTTTAATAGGAAAGTAAATTGAGTTAAAGTGAAAGTAGAATAAAAATAAGAAGGAAAGTTGCATAAATTTAAAAATGGAAGTTCAATCCAGAAACCACTATACCATAACGACCTATTTGGACATTAAATAAAAAAGGAAGTTTAATAGAAAAGTAAATTGAATAAAAATGGAAGTTGAATAAAAATAAAAATGAAAGTTGCATAAAATTAAATATGGAAGTTGAATCTAGAAACCACTATACCTTAACGATCTATTTGGAAATTAAATAAAAAAGGAAGTTTAATAGGAAAGTAAATTGAATTAAAATGGAAGTAGAATAAAAATAAAAATGAATGTTGCATAAAATTAAAAATGGAAGTTCAATCCAGAAACCACTATATCTTAACGATCTATTTGGAAATTAAATAAAAAAGGAAGTTTAATAGAAAAGTAAATTGAATAAAAATGGAAGTTGAATAAAAATAAAAATGGAAGTTGCATAAAATTAACAATGGAAGTTCAATCGAAAAACCGCTATACCTTAACGATCTATTTGGAAATTAAATAAAAAAGGAAGTTGAGTAGAAAACAAACTTGAATAACAAAGTAAGTTAAATAAAAATAAAAATGAAAGTTGCAGAAAATTAAAAATGGAAGTTCATTCCTGAAACCACTATACCTTAATGATCTATTTGGAAATTAAATAAAAAAGGAAGTTTAATAGAAAAGTAAATTGATTAAAAATGGAAGTAGAAAAAAAATAAAAATGAAAGTTGCATAAAATTAAAAATGGAAGTTCTTTCCAGAAACCACTATACCTTAACGATCCATTTGGAAATTAAATAAAAAAGGAAGTTTAATAGAAAAGTAAATTGAATAAAAATGGAAGTAGAATATAAATAAAAATGAAAGTTGCACAAAATTAAAAATGGAAATTCAATCCAGAAACCACTATACCTTAGCGATCTATTTGGAAATTAAATAAAAAAAGGAAGTTTAATAGGAATGTTAATTGAATTAAAATGGAAGCAGAATAAAAATAAAAATAAAAGTTGCGTACAACTAAAATTGGAAGTACAATCCAGAAAACACTATACCTTAACGATCTATTTGGAAATTAAGTAAAAAAGGAAGTTTAATAGAAAATCAAATTGAATAAATATGGAAGTTGAATAAAAATAAAAATGAAAGTTGCAGAAAATTAAATATGGAAGTTAAATCCAGAAACCACTTTACCTTAACGATCTATTTGGAAATTAAATAAAAATGGAAATTTAATAGAAAAGTAAAGTGAATAAAAATGGAAGTTGAATAAAAATAAAAATGAAAGTTGAATAAAATTAAAAATGGAAGTTCAATCCAAAAACCACTATTCCTTAACGATCTATCTGCAAATTAAATAAAAAAGGAAGTTGAGTAGAAATGAAACTTGAATAAAACAGGAAGTTAAATAAAAATAAAAATGGAAGTTGCAGAAAATTAAAAATGGAAGTTCATTCCAGAAACCACTATAACTTAACGATCTATTTGGAAATTAAATAAGAAAGGAAGTTTAATGGAAAAGTAAATTGAATAAAAATGGAAGTTGAATAAAAATAAAAATGAGAGTTGCATAAAATTAAAAATGGAAGTTCAATCCAGAAACCACTATACCTTAACGATCTATTTGGAAATTAAATGAAAAAGGAAGTTTAATAGGAAAGTAAATTGAATTAAAATGGAAGTAGAATAAAAATAAAAATGAAAGTTGCATAAAATTAAAATTGGAAGTTCAATCCAGAAACCACTATACCTTAACGATCTATTTGGAAATTAAATAAAAAAGGAAGTTTAACCGAAAAGTAAATTGAATAAAAATGCAAGTTGAATAAAATTAAAAATGAAAGTTGCAGAAAATTAAATATGGAAGTTCAATCCAGAAACCACTTTACCTTAACGATCTATTTGGAAATTAAATAAAAAAGGAAGTTTAGTAGAAAAGTAAATTGAATAAAAATGGAAGTTGAATAAAAATAAAACTGAAAGTTGCATAAAATTAAAAATGGAAGTTCAATTCAAAAACCACTATACCTTAACGATCTATTTGGAAATTAAATAAAAAAGGAAGTTGAGTAGAAAAGAAGCTTGAATAAAAAAAGAAGTTAAATAAAAATAAAAATGGAAGTTGCAGAAAATTAAAAATGGAAGTTCATTCCAAAAAACACTATACCTTAACAATCTATTTGGAAATTAGATAAAAAAGAAAGTTTAATAGAAAAGTAAATTGATTAAAAATGGAAGTAGAAAAAAAATAAAAATGAAAGTTGCATAAAATTAAAAATGGAAGTTCTATCCAGAAACCACTATACCTTAACGATCTATTTGGAAATTAAATAAAAAAGGAAGTTTAATAGAAAAGTAAATTGAATAAAAATGGAAGTAAAATATAAATAAAAATGAAAGTTGCATAAAATTAAAAATGGAAATTCAATACAGAAACCACTATACCTTAGTGATCTATTTGGAAATTAAATAAAAAAAGGAAGTTTAATAGGAAAGTTAATTGAATTAAAATGGAAGCAGAATAAAAATAAAAATAAAAGTTGCGTACAACTAAAATTGGAAGTTCAATCCAGAAAACACTATACCTTAACGATCTTTTTGGAAATTAAGTAAAAAAGGAAGTTTAATAGAAAATCAAATTGAATAAATATGGAAGTTGAATAAAAATAAAAATGAAAGTTGCAAAAAATTAAATTTGGAAGTTAAATCCAGAAACCACTTTACCTTAACGATCTATTTGGAAATTAAATAAAAAAGGAAGTTTAATAGAAAAGTAAATTGAATAAAAATGGAAGTTCAATAAAAATAAAAATGAAAGTTGCATAAAATAAAAAATGGAAATTCAATCCAAAAACCACTATACCTTAACGATCTATTTGGAAATTAAATAAAAAAGGAAGTTGAGTAGAAATGAAACTTGAATAAAAAAGGAAGTTAAACAAAAATAAAAATGGAAGTTGCAGCAAATTAAAAATGGAAGTTCATTCCAGAAACCAATATAACTTAACGATCTATTTGGAAATTAAATAAGAAAGGAAGTTTAATAGAAAAGTAAATTGAATAAAAATGGAAGTTGAATAAAAATAAAAATGAAAGTTGCATAAAATTAAAAATGGAAGTTCAATCCAGAAACCACTATACCTTAGCGATCTATTTGGAAATTAAATGAAAAAGGAAGTTTAATAGAAAAGTAAATTGAATTAAAATGGAAGTAGAATAAAAATAAAAATGAAAGTTGCATAAAATTAAAACTGAAAGTTCAATCCAGAAACCACTATACCTTAACGATCTATTTGGAAATTAAATAAAAAAGGAAGTTTAACCGAAAAGTAAATTGAATAAAAATGGAAGTTGAATAAAAATAAAAACGAAAGTTGCAGAAAATTAAATATGGAAGTTCAGTCCAGAAACCACTTTACCTTAACGATCTATTTGGAAATTAAATAAAAAAGGAAGTTTAATAGAAAAGTAAATTCAATAAAAATGGAAGTTGAATAAAAATAAAACTGAAAGTTGCATAAAATTAAAAATGGAAGTTCAATTCAAAAACCACAATACCATACCGATCTATTTGGAAATTAAATAAAAAAGTAAGTTGAGTAGAAAAGAAACTTGAATAAAAAAAGAAGTGAAATAAAAATAAAAATGGCAGTTGCAGAAAATTAAAAATGGAAGTTCATTCCAAAAACAACTATACCTTAACGATCTATTTGGAAATTAAATAAAAAAGGAAGTTTAATAGAAAAGTAAATTAGATAAAAATGGAAGTTGAATAAAAATAAAAGTGATAGTTGCATAAAATTAAAAATGGAAGTTCAATCCAAAAACCACTATATCTTAACGATCTATTTGGAAATTAAATAAAAAAGGAAGTTGAGTAGAAAAGTAACTTGAATAAAAAAGAAAGTTAAATAAAAATAAAAATGGAAGTTGCAGAAAATTAAAAATGAAAGTTCATTCCAAAAACCACTATACCTTAACCATCTATTTGGAAAGTAAATAAAAAAGGAAATTTAATAGAAAAGTAAATTGAATAAAAATGGAAGTAGAATATAAATGAAAATGAAAGTTGCATAAAATTAAAAATGGAAGTTCAATCCAGAAACCACTATACCTTAACGATCCATTTGGAAATTAAATAAAAAAGAAAGTTTAATAGAAAAGTAAATTGAATAAATATGGAAGTTGAATAAAAAAAAAAAATGAAAGTTGTAGAAAATTAAATATGGAAGTTAACTCCAGAAACCACTTTATCTTAACGATCTATTTGGAAATTAAATAAAAAAGGAAGTTTAATAGAAAAGTAAAGTGAATAAAAATGGAAGTTGAATAAAAATAAAAATGAAAGTTGCATAAAATTAAAAATGGAAGTTCAATCCAAAAACCACTATACCTTAACGATCTATTTGGAAATTAAATAAAAAAGGAAGTTGAGTAGAAATGAAACTTGAATAAAAAAGGAAGTTAAATAAAAATAATAATGGAAGTTGCAGAAAATTAAAAATGGAAGTTCAATCCAGAAACCACTATACCTTAACGATCTATTTGGAAATTAAATAAAAAAGGAAGTTTAATAGAAGAGTAAATTGAATAAAAGAGGAAGTAGAATATAAATAAAAATGAAAGTTGCTTAAAATTAAAAACGGAAGTTCAATCCAGAAACCACTATACCTTAGCGATCTATTTGGAAATTAAAAAAAAAAAGGAAGTTTAATAGGAAAGTAAATTGAATTAAAATGGAAGTAGAATAAAAATAAAAATGAAAGTTGCATAAATTAAAACTGGAAGTTCAATCCAGAAACCACTATACCTTAACGATCTATTTGGAAATTAAATAAAAAAGGAAGTTTAACCGAAAAGTAAATTGAATAAAAATGGAAGTTGAATAAAAATAAAAATGAAAGTTGCAGAAAATTAAATATGGAAGTTCAGTCCAGAAACCACTTTAACTTAACGATCTATTTGAAAATTAAATAAAAAAGGAAGTTTAATAGAAAAGTAAATTCAATAAAAATGTAAGTTCGATAAAAATAAAACTAAAAGTTGCATAAAATTAAAAATGGAAGTTCAATTCAAAAGCCACTATACCATACTGATCTATTTGGAAATTGAATAAAAAAGGAAGTTGAGTAGAAAAGAAACTTGAATAAAAAAGAAGTTAAATAAAAATAAAAATGAATGTTGCAGAAAATTAAAAATGGAAGTTCATTCCAAAAACAACTATACCTTAACGATCTATTTGGAAATTAAATAAAAAAGGAAGTTTAATAGAGAAGTAAATTGAATAAAAATGGAAGTTGAATAAAAATAAAAGTGATAGTTGCATAAAATTAAAAATGGAAGTTCAATCCAAAAACCACTATATCTTAACGATCTATTTGGAAATTAAATAAAAAAGGAAGTTGAGTAGAAAAGAAACTTGAATAAAAAAGAAAGTTAAATAAAAATAAAAGTGGAAGTTGCAGAAAATTAAAAATGGAAGTTCAATCCAAAAACCACTATACCTTAACGATCTATTTGGAAATTAAATAAAAAAGGAAATTTAATAGAAAAGTAAATTGAATAAAAATGGAAGTAGAATATAAATGAAAATGAAAGTTGTATAAAATTAAAAATGGAAGTTCAATCCAGAAACCACTATACCTTAACGATCCATTTGGAAATTAAATAAAAAAGAAAGTTTAATAGAAAAGTAAATTGAATAAATATGGAAGTTGAATAAAAAAAAAATGAAAGTTGTAGAAAATTAAATATGGAAGTTAAATCCAGAAACCACTTTATCTTAACGATCTATTTGGAAATTAAATAAAAAAGGAAGTTTAATAGAAAAGTAAAGTGAATAAAAATGGAAGTTGAATAAAAATAAAAATGAAAGTTGCATAAAATTAAAAATGGAAGTTCAATCCAAAAACCACTATACCTTAACGATCTATTTGGAAATTAAATGAAAAAGGAAGTTGAGTAGAAATGAAACTTGAATAAAAAAGGAAGTTAAATAAAAATAAAAATGCAAGTTGCAGAAAATTAAAAATGGAAGTTCAATCCAGAAACCACTATACCTTAACGATCTATTTGGAAATTAAATAAAAAAGGAAGTTTAATAGAAGAGTAAATTGAATAAAAAAGGAAGTAGAATATAAATAAAAATGAAAGTTGCATAAAATTAAAAACGGAAGTTCAATCCAGAAACCACTATACCTTAGCGATCTATTTGGAAATTAAAAAAAAAAAAGGAAGTTTAATAGGAAAGTAAATTGAATTAAAATGGAAGTAGAATAAAAATAAAAATGAAAGTTGCATAAAATTAAAACTGGAAGTTCAATCCAGAAACCACTATACCTTAACGATCTATTTGGAAATTAAATAAAAAAGGAAGTTTAACCGAAAAGTAAATTGAATAAAAATGGAAGTTGAATAAAAATAAAAATGAAAGTTGCAGAAAATTAAATATGGAAGTTCAGTCCAGAAACCACTTTACCTTAACGATCTATTTGGAAATTAAATAAAAAAGGAAGTTTAATAGAAAAGTAAATTCAATAAAAATGGAAGTTGAATAAAAATAAAACTAAAAGTTGCATAAAATTAAAAATGGAAGTTCAATTAAAAAACCACTATACCATACCGATCTATTTGGAAATTAAATAAAAAAGGAAGTTGAGTAGAAAAGAAACTTGAATAAAAAAAGAAGTTAATTAAAAATAAAAATGGAAGTTGCAGAAAATTAAAAATGGAAGTTCATTCCAAAAACAACTATACCTTAACGATCTATTTGGAAATTCAATAAAAAAGGAAGTTTAATAGAGAAGTAAATTGAATAAAAATGGAAGTTGAATAAAAATAAAAGTGATAGTTGCATAAAATTAAAAATGGAAGTTCAATCCAAAAACCACTATACCTAAACGATCTATTTGGAAATTAAATAAAAAAGGAAGTTGAGTAGAAAAGAAACTTGAATAAAAAAGAAAGTTAAATAAAAATAAAAATGGAAGTTGCAGAAAATTAAAAATGGAAGTTCATTCCAAAAACCACTATACCTTAACGATCTATTTGGAAATTAAATAAAAAAGGAAATTTAATAGAAAAGTAAATTGAATAAAAATTGAAGTAGAATATAAATGAAAATGAAAGTTGCAAAAAATTAAAAATGGAAGTTCAATCCAGAAACCACTATACCTTAACGATCCATTTGGAAATTAAATAAAAAAGAAAGTTTAATAGAAAAGTAAATTGAATAAATATGGAAGTTGAATAAAAAAAAAAATGAAAGTTGTAGAAAATTAAATATGGAAGTTAAATCCAGAAACGACTTTATCTTAACGATCTATTTGGAAATTAAATAAAAAAGGAAGCTTAATAGAAAAGTAAAGTGAATAAAAATGGAAGTTGAATAAAAATAAAAATGAAAGTTGCATAAAATTAAAAATGGAAGTTCAATCCAAAAACCACTATACCTTAACGATCTATTTGGAAATTAAATGAAAAAGGAAGTTGAGTAGAAATGAAACTTGAATAAAACAGGAAGTCAAATAAAAATAAAAATTGAAGTTGCAGAAAATTAAAAATGGAAGTTCAATCCAGAAACCACTATACCTTAACGATCTATTTGGAAATTAAATAAAAAAGGAAGTTTAATAGAAGAGTAAGTTGAATAAAAAAGGAAGTAGAATATAAATAAAAATGAAAGTTGCATCAAATTAAAACTGGAAGTTCAATCCAGAAACCACTATACCATAACGATCCATTTGGAAATTAAATAAAAAAGGAAGTTTAACCGAAAAGTAAATTGAATAAAAATGGAAGTTGAATGAAAATAAAAATGAAAGTTGCAGAAAATTAAATATGGAAGTTCAGTCCAGAAACCACTTTACCTTAACGATCTATTTGGAAATTAAATAAAAAAGGAAGTTTAATAGAAAAGTAAATTCAATAAAAATAGAAGTTGAATAAAAATAAAACTAAAAGTTGCTTAAAATTAAAAATGGAAGATCAATTCAAAAACCACTATACCATACCGATCTATTTGGAAATTAAATAAAAAAGGAAGTTGAGTAGAAAAGAAACTTGAATAAAAAAAGAAGTTAAATAAAAATAAAAATGGAAGTTGCAGAAAATTAAAAATGGAAGTTCATTCCAAAAACAACTATACCTTAACGATCTATTTGGAAATTAAATAAAAAAGGAAGTTTAATAGAAAAGTAAATTGAATAAAAATGGAAGTTGAATAAAAATAAAAGTGATAGTTGCATAAATTTAAAAATGGAAGTTCAATCCAAAAACCACTATACCTTAACGATCTATTTGGAAATTAAATAAAAAAGGAAGTTGAGTAGAAAAGAAACTTGAATAAAAAAGAAAGTTAAATAAAAATAAAAATGGAAGTTGCAGAAAATTAAAAATGGAAGTTCATTCCAAAAACCACTATACCTTAACGATCTATTTGTAAATTAAATAAAAAAGGAAATTTAATAGAAAAGTAAATTGAATAAAAATGGAAGTAGAATATAAATGAAAATGAAAGTTGCATAAAATTAAAAACGGAAGTTCAATCCAGAAACCACTATACCTTAGCGATCTATTTGGAAATTAAAAAAAAAAGGAAGTTTTATAGGAAAGTAAATTGAATTAAAATGGAAGTAGAATAAAAATAAAAGTGAAAGTTGCATAAAATTAAGACTGGAAGTTCAATCCAGAAACCACTATACTTTAACGATCTATTTGGAAATTAAATAAAAAAGGAAGTTTAACCGAAAAGTAAATTGAATAAAAATGGAAGTTGAATAAAAATAAAAATGAAAGTTGCAGAAAATTAAATATGGAAGTTCAGTCCAGAAACCACTTTACCTTAACGATCTATTTGGAAATTAAATAAAAAAGGAAGTTTAATAGAAAAGTAAATTCAATAAAAATGGAAGTTGAATAAAAATAAAAATAAAAGTTGCATAAAATTAAAAATGGAAGTTCAATTCAAAAACCACTATACCATACCGATCTATTTGGAAATTAAATAAAAAAGGAAGTTGAGTAGAAAAGAAACTTGAATAAAAAAAGAATTTAAATAAAAATAAAAATGGAAGTTGCAGAAAATTAAAAATGGAAGTTCATTCCAAAAACAACTATACTTTAACGATCTATTTGGAAATTAAATAAAAAAGGAAGTTTAATAGAAAAGTAAATTGAATAAAAATGGAAGTTGAATAAAAATAAAAGTGATAGTTGCATAAAGTTAAAAATGGAAGTTCAATCCAAAAACCACTATACCTTAACGATCTATTTCGAAATTAAATAAAAAAGGAAGTTGAGTAGAAAAGAAACTTGAATAAAAAAGAAAGTTAAACAAAAATAAAAATGGAAGTTGCAGAAAATTAAAAATGGAAGTTAATTCCAAAAACCACTATACCTTAACGATCTATTTGGAAATTAAATAAAAAAGGAAATTTAATAGAAAAGTAAATTGAATAAAAATGGAAGTAGAATATAAATGAAAATGAAAGTTGCATAAAATTAAAAGTGGAAGTTCAATCCAGAAACCACTATACCTTAACGATCCATTTGGAAATTAAATAAAAAAGAAAGTTTAATAGAAAAGTAAATTGAATAAATATGGAAGTTGAATAAAAAAAAATGAAAGTTGTAGAAAATTAAATATGGAAGTTAAATCCAGAAACCACTTTATCTTAACGATCTATTTGGAAATTAAATAAAAAAGGAAGTTTAATAGAAAAGTAAAGTGAATAAAAATGGAAGTTGAATAAAAATAAAAATGAAAGTTGCATAAAATTAAAAATGAAAGTTGCATAAAATTAAAAATGGAAGTTCAATCCAAAAACCACTATACCTTAACGATCTATTTGGAAATTAAATGAAAAAGGAAGTTGAGTAGAAATGAAACTTGAATAAAAGAGGAAGTTAAATAAAAATAAAAATGCAAGTTGCAGAAAATTAATGGAAGTTCAATCCAGAAACCACTATACCTTAACGATCTATTGGGAAATTAAATAAAAAAGGAAGTTTAATAGAAGAGTAAATTGAATAAAAAAGGAAGTAGAATATAAATAAAAATGAAAGTTGCATAAAATTAAAAACGGAAGTTCAATCCAGAAACCACTATACCTTAGCGATCTATTTGGAAATTAAAAAAAAAAAAGGAAGTTTAATAGGAAAGTAAATTGAATTAAAATGGAAGTAGAATAAAAATAAAAATGAAAGTTGCATAAAATTAAAACTGGAAGTTCAATCCAGAAACCACTATACCTTAACGATCTATTTGGAAATTAAATAAAAAAGGAAGTTTAACCGAAAAGTAAATTGAATAAAAATGGAAGTTGAATAAAAATAAAAATGAAAGTTGCAGAAAATTAAATATGGAAGTTCAGTCCAGAAACCACTTTACCTTAACGATCTATTTGGAAATTAAATAAAAAAGGAAGTTTAATAGAAAAGTAAATTCAATAAAAATGGAAGTTGAATAAAAATAAAACTAAAAGTTGCATAAAATTAAAAATGGAAGTTCAATTAAAAAACCACTATACCATACCGATCTATTTGGAAATTAAATAAAAAAGGAAGTTGAGTAGAAAAGAAACTTGAATAAAAAAAGAAGTTAAATAAAAATAAAAATGGAAGTTGCAGAAAATTAAAAATGGAAGTTCATTCCAAAAACAAGTATACCTTAACGATCTATTTGGAAATTAAATAAAAAAGGAAGTTTAATAGAAAAGTAAATTGAATAAAAATGGAAGTTGAATAAAAATAAAAGTGATAGTTGCATAAAATTAAAAATGGAAGTTCAATCCAAAAACCACTTTACCTTAACGATCTATTTGGAAATTAAATAAAAAAGGAAGTTGAGTAGAAAAGAAACTTGAATAAAAAAGAAAGTTAAATAAAAATAAAAATGGAAGTTGCAGAAAATTAAAAATGGAAGTTCATTCCAAAAACCACTATACCTTAACGATCTATTTGGAAATTAAATAAAAAAGGAAATTTAATAGAAAAGTAAATTGAATAAAAATGGAAGTAGAATATAAATGAAAATGAAAGTTGCATAAAATTAAAAAAGGAAGTTCAATCCAGAAACCACTATACCTTAACGATCCATTTGAAAATTAAATAAAAAAAAAAGTTTAATAGAAAAGTAAATTGAATAAATATGGAAGTTGAATAAAAAAAAAAATGAAAGTTGTAGAAAATTAAATATGGAAGTTAAATCCAGAAACGACTTTATCTTAACGATCTATTTGGAAATTAAATAAAAAAGGAAGCTTAATAGAAAAGTAAAGTGAATAAAAATGGAAGTTCAATCCAAAAACCACTATACCTTAACGATCTATTTGGAAATTAAATGAAAAAGGAAGTTGAGTAGAAATGAAACTTGAATAAAAAAGGAAGTCAAATAAAAATAAAAATTGAAGTTGCAGAAAATTAAAAATGGAAGTTCAATCCAGAAACCACTATACCTTAACGATCTATTTGGAAATTAAATAAAAAAGGAAGTTCAATAGAAGAGTAAATTGAATAAAAAAGGAAGTAGAATATAAATAAAAATGAAAGTTGCATCAAATTAAAACTGGAAGTTCAATCCAGAAACCACTATACCTTAACGATCCATTTGGAAATTAAATAAAAAAGGAAGTTTAACCGAAAAGTAAATTGAATAAAAATGGAAGTTGAATGAAAATAAAAATGAAAGTTGCAGAAATTAAATATGGAAGTTCAGTCCAGAAACCACTTTACCTTAACGATCTATTTGGAAATTAAATAAAAAAGGAAGTTTAATAGAAAAGTAAATTCAATAAAAATGGAAGTTGAATAAAAATAAAACTAAAAGTTGCATAAAATTAAAAATGGAAGTTCAATTCAAAAACCACTATACCATACCGATCTATTTGGAAATTAAATAAAAAAGGAAGTTGAGTAGAAAAGAAACTTGAATAAAAAAGAAAGTTAAATAAAAATAAAAATGGAAGTTGCAGAAAATTAAAAATGGAAGTTCATTCCAAAAACCACTATACCTTAACGATCTATTTGTAAATTAAATAAAAAAGGAAATTTAATAGAAAAGTAAATTGAATAAAAATGGAAGTAGAATATAAATGAAAATGAAAGTTGCATAAAATTAAAAACGGAAGTTCAATCCAGAAACCACTATACCTTAGCGATCTATTTGGAAATTAAAAAAAAAAGGAAGTTTAATAGGAAAGTAAATTGAATTAAAATGGAAGTAGAATAAAAATAAAAGTGAAAGTTGCATAAAATTAAGACTGGAAGTTCAATCCAGAAACCACTATACCTTAACGATCTATTTGGAAATTAAATAAAAAAGGAAGTTTAACCGAAAAGTAAATTGAATAAAAATGGAAGTTGAATAAAAATAAAAATGAAAGTTGCAGAAAATTAAATATGGAAGTTCAGTCCAGAAACCACTTTACCTTAACGATCTATTTGGAAATTAAATAAAAAAGGAAGTTTAATAGAAAAGTAAATTCAATAAAAATGGAAGTTGAATAAAAATAAAACTAAAAGTTGCATAAAATTAAAAATGGAAGTTCAATTCAAAAACCACTATACCATACCGATCTATTTGGAAATTAAATAAAAAAGGAAGTTGAGTAGAAAAGAAACTTGAATAAAAAAAGAAGTTAAATAAAAATAAAAATGGAAGTTGCAGAAAATTAAAAATGGAAGTTCATTCCAAAAACAACTATACTTTAACGATCTATTTGGAAATTAAATAAAAAAGGAAGTTTAATAGAAAAGTAAATTGAATAAAAATGGAAGTTGAATAAAAATAAAAGTGATAGTTGCATAACGTTAAAAATGGAAGTTCAATCCAAAAACCACTATACCTTAACGATCTATTTGGAAATTAAATAAAAAAGGAAGTTGAGTAGAAAAGAAACTTGAATAAAAAAGAAAGCTAAATAAAAATAAAAATGGAAGTTGCAGAAAATTAAAAATGGAAGTTCATTCCAAAAACCACTATACCTTAACGATCTATTTGGAAATTAAATAAAAAAGGAAATTTAATAGAAAAGTAAATTGAATAAAAATGGAAGTAGAATATAAATGAAAATGAAAGTTGCATAAAATTAAAAAAGGAAGTTCAATCCAGAAACCACTATACCTTAACGATCCATTTG
This sequence comes from Camellia sinensis, assembly GCF_055761805.1. Taxonomy (NCBI): domain Eukaryota; kingdom Viridiplantae; phylum Streptophyta; class Magnoliopsida; order Ericales; family Theaceae; genus Camellia; species Camellia sinensis. The sequence goes on along the minus strand of NW_028128987.1, from coordinate 39,716,627 downwards.
AAAATTAAATAAAAAAGAAAGTTTAATAGAAAAGTAAATTGAATAAATATGGAAGTTGAATAAAAAAAAAAATGAAAGTTGTAGAAAATTAAATATGGAAGTTAAATCCAGAAACCACTTTATCTTAACGATCTGTTTGGAAATTAAAAAAAAAAGGAAGTTTAATAGAAAAGTAAAGTGAATAAAAATGGAAGTTGAATAAAAATAAAAGTGAAAGTTGCATAAAATTAAAAATGGAAGTTCAATCCAAAAACCACTATACCTTAACGATCTATTTGGAAATTAAATAAAAAAGGAAGTTGAGTAGAAATGAAACTTGAATAAAAATGGAAGTTAAATAAAAATAAAAATGGAAGTTGCAGAAAATTAAAAATGGAAGTTCAATCCAGAAACCACTATACCATAACGATCTATTTGGAAATTAAATAAAAAAGGAAGTTTAATAGAAGAGTAAATTGAATAAAAAAGGAAGTAGAATATAAATAAAAATGAAAGTTGCATAAAATTAAAAACGGAAGTTCAATCCCGAAACCACTATACCTTAGCGATCTATTTGGAAATTAAAAAAAAAAGGAAGTTTAATAGGAAAGTAAATTGAATTAAAATGGAAGTAGAATAAAAATAAAAATGAAAGTTGCATAAAATTAAAACTGGAAGTTCAATCCAGAAACCACTATACCTTAACGATCTATTTGGAAATTAAATAAAAAAGGAAGTTTAACCAAAAAGTAAATTGAATAAAAATGGAAGTTGAATAAAAATAAAAATGAAAGTTGCAAAAAATTAAATATGGAAGTTCAGTCCAGAAACCACTTTACCTTAACGATCTATTTGGAAATTAAATAAAAAAGGAAGTTTAATAGAAAAGTAAATTCAATAAAAATGGAAGTTGAATAAAAATAAAACTAAAAGTTGCATAAAATTAAAAATGGAAGTTCAATTCAAAAACCACTATACCATACCGATCTATTTGGAAATTAAATAAAAAAGGAAGTTGAGTAGAAAAGAAACTTGAATAAAAAAAGAAGTTAAATAAAAATAAAAATGGAAGTTGCAGAAAATTAAAAAGGGAAGTTCATTCCAAAAACAACTATACCTTAAAGATCTATTTGGAAATTAAATGAAAAAGGAAGTTTAATAGAAAAGTAAATTGAATAAAAATGGAAATTGAATAATAATAAAAGTGATAGTTGCATAAAATTAAAAATGGAAGTTCAATCCAAAAATCACTATACCTTAACGATCTATTTGGAAATTAAATAAAAAAGGAAGTTGAGTAGAAAAGAAACTTGAATAAAAAAGAAAGTTAAGTAAAAATAAAAATGGAAGTTGCAGAAAATTAAAAATGGAAGTTCAATCCAAAAACCACTATACCTTAACGATCTATTTGGAAATTAAATAAAAAAGAAAGTTGAGTAGAAAAGAAACTTGAATAAAAAAGAAAGTTAAATAAAAATAAAAATGGAAGTTGCAGAAAATTAAAAATGGAAGTTCAATCCAAAAACCACTATACCTTAACGATCTATTTGGAAATTAAATAAAAAAGGAAATTTAATAGAAAAGTAAATTGAATAAAAATGGAAGTAGAATATAAATGAAAATGAAAGTTGCATAAAATTAAAAATGGAAGTTCAATCCAGAAACCACTATACCTTAACGATCCATTTGGAAATTAAATAGAAAAGAAAGTTTAATAGAAAAGTAAATTGAATAAATATGGAAGTTGAATAAAAAAAAAATGAAAGTTGTAGAAAATTAAATATGGAAGTTAAATCCAGAAACCACTTTATCTTAACGATCTATTTGGAAATTAAATAAAAAAGGAAGTTTAATAGAAAAGTAAAGTGAATAAAAATGGAAGTTGAATAAAAATAAAAATGAAAGTTGCATAAAATTAAAAATGGAAGTTCAATCCAAAAACCACTATACCTTAACGATCTATTTGGAAATTAAATAAAAAAGGAAGTTGAGTAGAAATGAAACTTGAATAAAAAAGGAAGTTAAATAAAAATAAAAATGGAAGTTGGAGAAAATTAAAAATGGAAGTTCAATCCAGAAAACACTATACCTTAACGATCTATTTGGAAATTAAATAAAAAAGGAAGTTTAATAGAAGAGTAAATTGAATAAAAAAGGAAGTAGAATATAAATAAAAATGAAAGTTGCATAAAATTAAAAACGGAAGTTCAATCCAGAAACCACTATACCTTAACGATCCATTCGGAAATTAAATAAAAAAGAAAGTTTAATAGAAAAGCAAATTGAATAAATATGGAAGTTGAATAAAAAAAAAATGAAAGTTGTAGAAAATTAAATATGGAAGTTAAATCCAGAAACCACTTTATCTTAACGATCTATTTGGAAATTTAATAAAAAAGGAAGTTTAATAGAAAAGTAAAGTGAATAAAAATAGAAGTTGAATAAAAATAAAAATGAAAGTTGCATAAAATTAAAAATGGAAGTTCAATCCAGAAACCACTATACCTTAACGATCCATTTGGAAATTAAATAAAAAAGAAAGTTTAATAGAAAAGTAAATTGAATAAATATGGAAGTTGAATAAAAAAAAAATGAAAGTTGTAGAAAATTAAATATGGAAGTTAAATCCAGAAACCACTTTATCTTAACGATCTATTTGGAAATTAAATAAAAAAGGAAGTTTAATAGAAAAGTAAAGTGAATAAAAATGGAAGTTGAATAAAAATAAAAATGAAAGTTGCATAAAATTAAAAATGGAAGTTCAATCCAAAAACCACTATACCTTAACGATCTATTTGGAAATTAAATAAAAAAGGAAGTTGAGTAGAAATGAAACTTGAATAAAAAAGGAAGTTAAATAAAAATAAAAATGGAAGTTGGAGAAAATTAAAAATGGAAGTTCAATCCAGAAAACACTAAGTCTCTATCAAGCGAGACAAACCCATTGTGATCCTAATCACTTCCCACGTACCCAAAGTATTCGAACCCGGTACGCTCTGATACCAAGTTGTAACGCCCTCAAAATAACAACAATAAACCCATCTAATAAGACATACATTTACATATAAACTAACCACATTCTTTCATTCATTAGAGTTCCATTACATAAGTATTACATGTTAACCTCATAACAAAATGCCCTACGGGCTTACAGCTTTCCAAGTTAACACTTGGTTACAACAAAGAGTTCTAACTCGTTTACACATTAAGCCCTTGGCTTGAAATTACATGTAATACATCAAAAAGTAAAACGACAAAACTATGCCCGCCACTAGCCTCCCAGCTATGTCCTTGGAGGTGGCATGCTTCCTGCACCTGAAAATGATATTCCCATATAGGGTGAGCCACAGCCCAGTAGAAATACACTAAACCAACCATGGACAATGACTAAAACATTAGCAATTGATAGTTGGTCAACACTGATACAATCACATAAATTACATATTTATGTCAACGACTTACAAGTCCCAATTACTTTTCATTTTCCCTTTTCAATAGATAAGCATGCTAGCTCTATTATCATTTCCACAGATATGTATAAAAACTATATCTCACATTCTCAACAGATATGTATATCAACAATATCCACAGATAAGCGTACAAGCTGTATCCACATTCTACAACAGATATGTATATCAACAATATCCACAGATAAGCATACAAGCTGTATCCACACTTCACAAAGATAAGCATATGAGCTCTATCTTCACTTCTCTAGACAAGCATATGAGCTCTGTCTACGGAGTTCATCCCCTATCTCCTCCCAATACCTATCCGGTTTAGAGGTACATCCCCTATCTTCCCCTAAACCGCGGAGTACATCCCCTATCTCCTCCTCTACACATAACGTATATAAACACATTGGTTCTATATACAATCACACAATACATACAATTAATGTATTCTATCAACTGTCAAGTTCCATGACACATTCCATTGATTAGTTTCCGTTTACTTAATCATCATGCATTGTCTACAACAATCACGACTATCCTCCACCGATAGCCCAAAGCAGTTATTTCTAAACAGAAAATAAATGCACAAATGGATATTCAATCAACATTTCATTTCCTCATTTCTTACCAATTAATTATCCCAATTAATTAAACAATGTAATTAGGCCATTTTCCATAATTACCATTTCAACCCTTAGGTCCCATTTTCATCAATGATTCAACAATCATTCCATTTTTTCATGCCTAACATGCATCTAGGTTTATTATGAATAAAACCCCAACTTTCGTATAATTGCACAAAAGCCCCAAACTTTCACAAAATTACCAAACCAAGTCCAACATCTCAAAATACCAAAATTCAAAGACAAAACCCATAGAGAGGAGTAGGATATCCCTACCTTGAAGTTTTAGCCCAAAAGGAGATGAAGACTCCAAGATCAACTTGCTCAAAATCCAAACTTTTTCAGATTAAATCGAAGCTCTCAACGCCCTCTATCTTTTTAACAAAGGCCCTAGGCTAGATTCACACCCTAGGGAGATCAAATCTTAGAGAGAGTGTAAGTTTAGGAAGAGAGAGTGTCGAATTTAGGTTTTGCTCAAAGAAAGGGACTGAAAAAGTGATGTTTAAGACGCTGCTGTCCGCTGATATAAAACACTCTCGCTCGAGCGAAGGATTGGTCGCTCGAGCGACCAGACACAGAAAACTCTCGCTCGAGCCAAGAAGTTCTCGATCGAGCGAAGAAAAACCCAGACCGCTCGAGCCACGAAAATCTCGCTCGAGCCAGAAACTACAACTCTCAGGTCCAGAACCAGGTGCAACACCACGCTCGCTCGAGCGACAAACTCCTCGCTCGAGCGAAGGACCAAAAATCTGGGCAGCAACACTAGGCTCCCAAGCACAACCAACCTGTACAAACCTGCCCAACACATCCCATAACCCAATATACAAAGTAAAGAGGATGCAAACTAGAAAATAAACAACTACCAACATTCACGGACACATGTCCGGATCACTGTACAACAAGGGTAAACCCGGGATCGCTATAACATCTGTACAACAAGGGTAAACCCGGGATCGCTATAGAAGCTCTAGGAGGAAGAAAGAGTTTTAGAGTGAGGAAGTAGATCTTCAAGTTTGATTCCTAGAGATCCGACCGTTAGATCCGCGTTCTAAGGTTAGATTCTTGATCTGCTCATGATGTTCTTTATGTTTATGTTATTGCATTGCATGATTGGAAATGATTTGTAAGCCATGCATCGTTTTGAAGCTCGATTTTAGAAAGAGAAAATGACATTCATGTGTTCTTCAAGAAAAGTCTTGTTTTGATCCGAAAGCTTACGTAAAGAATCATGTTTTTGTGTTTGTTCTTGCATGATTTCCAAGTACGGGTACCCAGGTCCATGTTTTCAAACTCATAGCACGAAAATCCCAGTTTTGTGATAACAGATTTTAATCGAACATTCGTATTTTTCATGTTCTCACACTCATGTTCTTCATGTTCATCAGCAGAGGGGAACCCAGAGTTTCCCGACCTCTTTTCCTTGCATGTGGCCCTCGGGAACACACCTCGGCGAGGAGGTGTGGAACCTCGGCCTAGACCTGGTTGGTGCCCAGCATGTTTTCCGAAAACATTTGTGTACATAAGGGACTTGTATGAAAGTGCATTCAATAGGCTTTGCCCTGTGTTTGTAGGACTTGGGCTTGTCTTGACCCCGACGTGTGAAGAAATTATGTGAGTGGTATTTTTAATAAAGCTATGTTACACTTGCTTTCATAAAATCTCGTCTTGCCTTGTTTTGAAAAGTACTTGATTTAGCATGAATGACTGTCCCTACTTGTATATTAAACACTATCTTGTTTTGATGACATTTCTTGAAAGTCCTTAGTTGCAGGGGACTATAATGCAACTGCACTCTTGTCTTGAAAGTCCTTAGCTGCAGGGGACTATAATGCAACTGCACTCTTGTCTTGAAAGTCCTTAGCTGCAGGGGACTATAATGCAACTGCACTCTTGTCTTGAAAGTCCTTAGTTGCAGGGGACTATAATGCAACTGCACTCTTGTCTTGAAAGTCCTTAGTTGCAGGGGACTATAATGCAACTGCACTCTTGTCTTGGAATTGTCATCACCCTCTTGTATTAAGTAGATGTAATAACATCCAAAGAACTTGAAAGGCCGGCAATGAACTTGATTTCCCTCTTGATTGTATAGTATGCTATGTATTGTTTTGAAAGAAATCTTGGATATCAATCATGCAAAACCTTTATTTCTAATATCATTCACTGAGTATCCAAGCTCACCCTCTCTATATATATGTAGGTGGGGAACAAGAAGGCATTGAGGCCTAGACGTGATGCCGATGTATTTTTGGGTGCATTGCCGACATGTTTTGGATTAGCATTTTTGTGCCATCTTGAAGATCATGCTTCTCGGCTTATTTTCATTTGTACTTGTATATGTCGGCTTGAGAAGCCTTTTGGTCAGGATGTGTTTTGTATCTCATTTCCTTATTGTATTTAAGTTGTAAGACTTTATAAAGATGTATGTCATTTCATTTGACCTATGCACTGCTCTTATGGACTACTTGTAGCTTGAATTATTGCTTCCGCATTTGTGAGCCCCCTATATAAATACTCTGATTGTGTGTGAATTTTGTAAGTTGGCCTTCGGTAATTACGGATTACTGGCCATCACGGCACCAAACTACTAGGGGCAGTTTGGGGGCGTGACAGAGTGGTGTCAGAGCACGCGTTCCTTATAATATGTTGTTCACACACCTTGAGTCCTAAAGAGCATAGGATTTTCCTTAGAATGATGTTTGGATTGCATCATATTGCTTGCTACTTGACTACGTGTGCATCACTTCGGCATGGACATTTGTTACTTGTATACATATTATCTGTTTAGTTATTTTAAAGTCTCATCTTGCATCATCCTAGCATCATGAGGAGAGGTAGACCTCCCGTTGACCGAGATCATTCAGAAGATAGATTGGAGAGATTGGAAAGGTTAGTCGAAGGCTTGGTTCGTGAGCTGAGACAACCGAGGCCACAGGATACTGGTACCACCTCTACCCAGGCCGAGCAGACCAATGGCCGATATGCAGCTCCGCCTCCACCCCCTCCAGTACCACAAGTGCCTCCGCAGCAAGCTTTATATGGGAACGACACGATAACCCTGATCAGAGAGTTCAAGAAAATGAAACCGCCAAGATTCCAAGGGGGCATAAAACCAATGAAAGCCGAGGCATGGGTTTTAGAAATGGAGAAGCTGTTTGAAATTTTCCCCAGTACAGACGCTCAGAAGGTATCTCTGGCAGCGTTCACGTTAGACGACGACGCCCGCAGGTGGTGGATGATGGTTCGAGGAAGTAATCCGGGTTTGACTTGGGCCAGATTCCTGGAGTTATTCTACAACAAACATTTTCCCCTCAGCGTCCGAGACCGAAAGACCACGGAGTTCCAGAATCTGACACAAGGGAACAAGACAGTGGCAGAGTATGATCACGCCTTTACCGAATTGGCGAGGTATGCGCCTCACATGGTTGAGGACGACTATCGGAAGGCGAGAAAGTTTGAAAGTGGGTTGCGTGGACCGATACAAGATCGGGTCAATATGCTCAATATGCCGACATACGCTGGAGTACTGGACAAGGCCATCCTGGCTGAAGCTAATTTAAACCGATACCAGAGTTCAAGTGAGGGTCAGAGGAAGAGACAGAATTATGATAATCGCCGAGTTCCGTTCAATGCCAAGAAGAGAATGAGCACAGACAGTTCCAGCAACTCAAATCAGGAAGGTAACGCCAAGCCGATGTGTGCGAGTTGTGGAAAGCTACATTTCGGGGTTTGTCGTTGGGCAACAGGAGCTTGCTATGAGTGCGGCGAGATGGGTCATCGTGTGAAGGACTGCCCGAAGGCAGGGACTGACAATGGAAAGAGGAATGGAAGCACCTCGGGCTCTGCACAGAACAACAACGTCGGGAGAATACAGGCAAGGCAAGGCAGAGTTTTTGCATTGGTACCCGGAGACGCCCAGAATGCCGAGGCGGTAGTGTCAGGTACCCTTTCAATTTGTTCTCAAGATGCATACGTATTGATTGATTCGGGTTCTACGCATTCATTTGTGTCCACCATATTCGCCGAGAAGTTGAGTAGGGAATTAGAACCCCTTGATTATGTATTATCTGTGTCTACTCCGTCTGGAAGAAATATGATTGTTACATCCATTTATAGGGCGTGTATTGTTAGGATTGAGAGTGTAGAGTTGTTAGTTGATTTGATGCCATTAAGCATGACCCATTTCGATGTCATATTGGGAATGGATTGGTTAGTAGCGAACCATGCGTCCATTAATTGTGTTACTAAGAGCGTCACATTGAAGACCCCAAGTCAAGCTGAGGTCATTTTCCAAGGTAAAGGAGTAGTACCCCCACCTTACTTAATCTCATCCATGAAGGCCTGCAAGTTGATCCAAAAAGGATGTCAGGGTTATTTATGCAGTATACTAAGTGATCTAAATGGAAATGTTGAGTTAGCCGACATACCCGTTGTTGAGGAATTCCCCGATGTCTTTCCGAATGAGTTGCCTGGCCACCTTGTCGATAGGGAAATAGAGTTTACTGTGGACATCTTGTCAGGAACACAACCCATCTCCAAAACACCCTACAGAATGGCCCCAGCCGAACTTAGAGAACTGAAGTCGCAATTACAAGAATTGTTGGACAAAGGATTTGTTAGGCCGAGCACTTCACCGTGGGGAGCACCCGTTCTATTTGTCAAGAAAAAGGATGGCACACTTCGTCTTTGCATTGACTACAAAGAACTTAATAAGGTGACAATCAAGAATAAGTACCCATTGCCTAGAATCAACGATTTGCTTGATCAACTACGAGGAGCACGAGTCTTTTCCAAGATTGACCTTAGGTCGGGCTACCACCAGTTGAAGGTTAAAGCCGAGGACATTGAGAAAACTGCTTTTCGGACAAGATATGGCCACTACGAATTTTTGGTAATGCCCTTCGGAGTAACCAATGCCCCAGCAGCATTCATGGACTTGATGAACAGAGTCTTTAAGCCGTACCTAGATGAGTTTGTCATTATTTTTATCGATGACATATTGATCTATTCTGGGAGTACGAGCGAGCACGAGAATCATCTGAGACTTGCCCTGCAGACCTTGAGGGATAAGAAGTTGTACGCCAAGTTAAGTAAATGCGAGTTTTGGCTTTCCAGCATTTCATTTCTAGGGCATGTGATTAATGAAGACGGTATATCAGTTGACCCCAGTAAGATTGAAGCCATTGTGAATTGGCCGACGCCGACCAACGTGTCCGAGGTTCGTAGTTTCCTGGGTTTGGCAGGTTATTACAGAAAGTTTGTGAAGGATTTCTCGAGGATTGCAGTGCCATTGACACAACTAACGAAGAAGGGAGCAGCTTATGAATGGACCAACGAAAGAGAATCAGCCTTCCAGGAGCTGAAGACGAGGTTAGTTACAGCACCAGTTCTGGTACTACCATCAGCTAATGAAGAATTTCAGATTTACAGTGATGCTTCACATAAGGGTTTGGGTTGCGTGTTAATGCAAGAAGGTAAAGTCATAGCGTACGCGTCTCGACAGTTGAAGCCCAATGAAAAGAATTATCCTACCTATGACCTGGAGCTAGCTGCTGTAGTTTTTGCTTTGAAGATATGGCGTCATTACTTGTATGGAACATCTTGCCAAGTTTTCACCGACCACAAGAGTCTGAAGTACCTGTTCACTCAGAAGGAGTTAAATATGAGGCAGAGAAGATGGCTCGAGCTACTGAAGGATTATGACATGCAGATTCAGTACCACCCAGGTAAGGCAAATTCCGTAGCCGACGCTTTGAGGAGGAAGTTAGTTGGAAGTTTGGCGTGCCTGACAGCGGTTTCGGTGGAACCGACGATTATTGAGGAAACGAAGACCAGACAGAAGGAGGATAAACTCCTCAAGAAGGTAATTGATGAATTCGTCACCAAGCCGAGGCCGGGATACACTATGGAGAATCAAGTGCTTAAGTTTGAAGGAAGATTGTGCGTGGCCGACGTACCAGAGTTAAAAAGGAGGATTTTGCAAGAGGCTCATAGTTCCAAGTTTGCCATCCATCCAGGGAGCACCAAGATGTATCGGGACGTAAAGCGGACCTTTTGGTGGCCAAACATGAAAAGAGAGATAGCCGAGTTCGTATTTCAGTGTCTGTGTTGTCAACAAGTGAAGGCAGAACACCAGAGACCGGCAGGACTTCTTCAACCCTTGTCAATTCCTGAGTGGAAATGGGAGCACATCTCCATGGATTTCGTAGTGGGTTTGCCGAGGACGCAAAGAGGTATGGATTCCATTTGGGTTATAGTCGACAGGTTTACTAAGTCAGCTCACTTTTTGCCTGTCAAGACTACATTCAATGCTGACCGACTTGCCGAATTGTACATGAATGAGATCGTTAGACTTCATGGTGTGCCGATGTCCATTGTGTCAGACCGAGATCCGAAGTTCGTTTCTAGATTTTGGCAGAGTCTACAAAGAGCCTTGGGAACAGAGTTGAGATTTAGCACAGCCTTTCACCCTCAGACCGACGGGCAGACAGAAAGAACGATTCAGACACTCGAAGACATGCTCAGACTGTGCGTGTTGGATTTCCAGGGAAGTTGGGAGTCGCATTTGCCATTAGTAGAGTTCGCGTACAACAACAGTTATCAAGCCAGCATAGGTATGGCGCCGTATGAAGTTTTGTATGGAAGGGAGTGTAGATCGCCGATATGTTGGACTGAAGTAGGAGACAAAGCTCTAATTGGCCCCGAGTTGGTTCAGATGACAACTGAAAAGATCAAACTCATTCAGTAGAGGATTAAAACTGCACAGAGTCGACAGAAGTGTTATGCCGACCAAAGAAGGAGGGAGTTAGAATTTGAAATTGGGGATCATGTATTTTTGAAGGTCTCGCCGATGAAAGGAGTTTCGAGATTTGGGAAGAAGGGTAAACTTGCACCCCGATATATTGGGCCGTTTGAAATTCTGGAGAAAGTTAACACCGTTGCTTACAGACTTGCTTTGCCGCCAGATTTGAGCCAAGTCCACAGCGTATTCCATGTCTCAATGCTGAGAAAATATATCCGAGACCCACTGCATGTAATAGATTACTCTGGGGTTGTGGTTAATGAAGACTTGGGCTACGAAGAGAAGCCGACGAGAATTATCGACAGACAAGTGAGACAGCTGAGAAACAAGTCGATATCAATGGTGAAAATCGAATGGGAGAAACATTATGGCGAGGAGGCCACATGGGAAAAGGAAGAGGAGATGAAAATCCGTTACCCGGAGTTATTCGTAGGACAAGGTAACCTAAGTTTGGGGACCAAACTTCTTTAAGAAGGGTAGACTGTAGGAACCCACATTTTATGTCCTCATCATGTTCATGAGCATCGGTATGATTATGATTTGTTAAGTTTGCATGTGTATGTTGTGACTTGTTTCGCTTGAGTTAATGTGATCCATGCCTTGATTTGAAGCCTTGTGAATTGTCTAAGTGTAGTGTGCTTGTCTTGTTCCTTCCTTGATGTGAAACTTAGGTTACGCCTTGCCTGAGTTATGCTAGCCGATGTTATTCCAAGCCGAGGTCATCCTTAGTCTAGTGGTAGCATCTTGGAACCCCTTGCTTGACCTCCGTCCTTGCCTTGACCAAATTAGCCGAGATGTCACCTTGCACCCTAGTGATCTCGTCCTGGAGTGGTACGACCTAGGCCGAGGTGTGGCGCATCTAGGCCAAGATGTGGCACAGCTTAGTCAAGTGTTGTCCTTCCAAGCCGAGGTCATTGTCACCTTAGTTGCCAAAGTCCTTTGTTAGCCGATGTCATCCCTTGCCGGGGTGCCATTCCGTATAGCGTGTTAGATACGCCTCGTTATTTAGCCGATGTCATTGCCTCGTCAGAAAGCCCATACCGCTTTGATTGTTGAACACCCTTCCACCATGCTTTGTCTGGTCTGTCAGCCACCTTTTCAGGAGGAACCCAACCAGTCGCCGCCACGTGTCTCAGCAGAGGGTTAACCCCAGAACCGGGTATAGAAAACTATCATTTGGTGTCATAACCTTGTCTTGTAGAGAGAGAAGCTCTAGGAGGAAGAAAGAGTTTTAGAGTGAGGAAGTAGATCTTCAAGTTTGATTCCTAGAGATCCGACCGTTAGATCCGCGTTCTAAGGTTAGATTCTTGATCTGCTCATGATGTTCTTTATGTTTATGTTATTGCATTGCATGATTGGAAATGATTTGTAAGCCATGCATCGTTTTGAAGCTCGATTTTAGAAAGAGAAAATGACATTCATGTGTTCTTCAAGAAAAGTCTTGTTTTGATCCGAAAGCTTACGTAAAGAATCATGTTTTTGTGTTTGTTCTTGCATGATTTCCAAGTACGGGTACCCAGGTCCATGTTTTCAAACTCATAGCACGAAAATCCCAGATTTGTGATAACAGATTTTAATCGAACATTCGTATTTTTCATGTTCTCACACTCATGTTCTTCATGTTCATCAGCAGAGGGGAACCCAGAGTTTCCCGACCTCTTTTCCTTGCATGTGGCCCTCGGGAACACACCTCAGCGAGGAGGTATGGAACCTCGGCCTAGACCTGGTTGGTGCCCAGCATGTTTTCCGAAAACATTTGTGTACATAAGGGACTTGTTTGAAAGTGCATTCAATAGGCTTTGCCCTGTGTTTGTAGGACTTGGGCTTGTCTTGACCCCGACGTGTGAAGAAATTATGTGAGTGGTATATTTAATAAAGCTATGTTACACTTGCTTTCATAAAATCTCGTCTTGCCTTGTTTTGAAAAGTACTTGATTTAGCATGAATGACTGTCCCTACTTGTATATTAAACACTATCTTGTTTTGATGACATTTCTTGAAAGTCCTTAGTTGCAGGGGACTATAATGCAACTGCACTCTTGTCTTGAAAGTCCTTAGTTGCAGGGGACTATAATGCAACTGCACTCTTGTCTTGAAAGTCCTTAGCTGCAGGGGACTATAATGCAACTGCACTCTTGTCTTGAAAGTCCTTAGCTGCAGGGGACTATAATGCAACTGCACTCTTGTCTTGAAAGTCCTTAGTTGCAGGGGACTATAATGCAACTGCACTCTTGTCTTGGAATTGTCATCACCCTCTTGTATTAAGTAGATGTAATAACATCCAAAGAACTTGAAAGGCCGGCAATGAACTTGATTTCCCTCTTGATTGTATAGTATGCTATGTATTGTTTTGAAAGAAATCTTGGATATCAATCATGCAAAACCTTTATTTCTAATATCATTCACTGAGTATCCAAGCTCACCCTCTCTATATATATGTAGGTGGGGAACAAGAAGGCATTGAGGCCTAGACGTGATGCCGATGTATTTTTGGGTGCATTGCCGACATGTTTTGGATTAGCATTTTTGTGCCATCTTGAAGATCATGCTTCTCGGCTTATTTTCATTTGTACTTGTATATGTCGGCTTGAGAAGCCTTTTGGTCAGGATGTGTTTTGTATCTCATTTCCTTATTGTATTTAAGTTGTAAGACTTTATAAAGATGTATGTCATTTCATTTGACCTATGCACTGCTCTTATGGACTACTTGTAGCTTGAATTATTGCTTCCGCATTTGTGAGCCCCCTATATAAATACTCTGATTGTGTGTGAATTTTGTAAGTTGGCCTTCGGTAATTACGGATTACTGGCCATCACGGCACCAAACTACTAGGGGCAGTTTGGGGGCGTGACAGATCTATTTGGAAATTAAATAAAAAATAAAGTTTAATAGGAAAGTAAATTGAATAAAAATGGAAGTTGAATAAAAATAAAAATGAAAGTCGCATAAAACTAAAATTGGAAGTTCAATCCAGAAACAACTATACCTTAACGATCTACTTGGAAATTAAATAAAAAATGAAGTTTAATAGTAAAGTAAATTGAATTAAAATGGAAGTAGAATAAAAATAAAAATGAATGTTGCATAAAATTAAAAATGGAAGTTCAATCCAGAAACCACTATATCTTAACGATCTATTTGGAAATTAAATAAAAAAGGAAGTTTAACAGAAAAGTAAATTGATTAAAAATGGAAGTAGAATAAAAATAAAAACGAAAGTCGCATAAAATAAAAAATGGAAGTTCAATCCAGAAACCACTATGCCTTAGCGATCTATTTGGAAATTAAATAAAAAAGGAAGTTTAATAGAAAAGTAAATTGAATAAAAATGGAAGTTGAATAAAAATAAAAATGAAAGTTGCATAAAATTAAAAATGGAAGTTCATTCCAGAAACCACTATAACTTAACGATCTATTTGGAAATTAAATAAGAAAGGAAGTTTAATAGAAAAGTAAATTGATTAAAAATGGAAGTAGAATATAAATAAAAATGAAATTTGCATAAAATTAAAAATGGAAGTTCTATCCAGAAACCACTATACCTTAGCGATCTATTTGGAAATTAAATAAAAAAGGAAGTTTAATAGGAAAGTAAATTGAATTAAAATGGAAGTAGAATAAAAATAAAAATGAAAGTTGCATAAAATTAAAACTGGAAGTTCAATCCAGAAACCACTATACCTTAACGATCTATTTGGAAATTAAATAAAAAAGGAAGTTTAACCGAAACGTAAATTGAATAAAAAGGAAGTTGAATAAAAATAAAAATGAAAGCTGCATAAAATTAAATATGGAAGTTCAATCCAGAAACCACTTTACCTTAACGATCTATTTGGAAATTAAATAAAAAAGGAAGTTTAATAGAAAAGTAAATTGAATAAAAGTGGAAGTTGAATAAAAATAAAAATGAAAGTTGCATAAAATTAAAACTGGAAGTTCAATCCAGAAACCACTATACCGTAACGATCTATTTGGAAATTAAATAAAAAAGGAAGTTTAACAGAAAAGTAAATTGAATAAAAATGGAAGTTGAATAAAAATAAAAATGGAAGTTGCAGAAAATTAAATACGGAAGTTCAATCCAGAAACCACTTTACCTTAATGATCTATTGGGAAATTAAATAAAAAAGGAAGTTGAGTAGAAATGAAACTTGAATAAAAAAGGAAGTTAAATAAAAATAAAAATGGAAGTTCATTCTAGAAACCACTTACCTTAACAATCTATTTGGAAATTAAATAAAAAAGGATATTTAATAGAAAAGTAAATTGAATAAAAATGGAAGTAGAATAAAAATAAAAAGGAAAGTTGCATAAAAGAAAAAGTGGAAGTTCCATCCAGAAACCACTATACCTTAACGTTCTATTTGGAAATTAAATAAAAAAGAAGTTTAATAGAAAAGTAAATTTAATAAAAATGGAAGTTGAATAAAAATAAAAGTGAAAGTTGCATAAAATTAAAAATGGAAGTTCAATCCAAAAACCACTATACCTTAACGATCTATTTGGAAATTAAATAAAAAAGGAAGTTGAGTAGAAAAGAAACTTGAATAAAAAAGGAAGTTAAATAAAAATAAAAATGGAAGTTGCGGAAAACTAAAAATGTAAGTTCATTCCAGAAACCACTATACCTTAACGATCTATTTGGAAATTAAATAAAAAGGAAATTTAATAGAAAAGTAAATTGAATAAAAATGGAAGTAGAATATAAATAAAAATGAAAGTTTCATAAAATTAAAAATGGAAGTTCAATCCAGAAACCACCATACCTTAGTGATCTATTTGGAAATTAAATAAAAAAAGAAAGTTTAATAGGAAAGTTAATTGAATTAAAATGGAAGTAGAACAAAAATAAAAATGAAAGTGGCATAAAACTAAAATTGGAAGTTCAATCCAGAAACCACTATACCTTAACGATCTATTTGGAAATTAAGTAAAACAGGAAGTTTAATAGAAAAGTAAATTGAATAAATATGGAAGTTGAATAAAAATAAAAATGAAAGTTGTAGAAAATTAAATATGGAAGTTAAATCCAGAAACCACTTTACCTTAACGATCTATTTGGAAATTAAATAAAAAAGGAAGTTTAATAGAAAAGTAAATTGAATAAAAATGGAAGTTGAATAAAAATAAAATTGAAAGTTGCATAAAATTAAAAATGGAAGTTCAATCCAAAAACCACTATACCTTAACGATCTATTTGGAAATTAAATAAAAAAGGAAGTTGAGTAGAAATGAAACTTGAATAAAAAAGGAAGTTAAATAAAAATAAAAATGGAAGTCGCAGAAAATTAAAAATGGAAGTTCATTCCAGAAACCACTATACCTTAACGATCTATTTGGAAATTAAATAAAAAAGGAAGTTTAATAGAAAAGAAAATTGAATAAAAATGGAAGTAGAATATAAATAAAAATGAAAGTTGCATAAAATTAAAAATGGAAGTTCAATCCAGAAACCACTATACCTTAGCGATCTATTTTGGAAATTAAATAAAAAAAAGAAGTTTAATAGGAAAGTATATTGAATAAAAATGGAAGTAGAATATAAATAAAAATGAAAGTTGCATAAAATTAAAAATGGAAGTTCAATCCAGAAACCACTATACCTTAGCAATCTGTTTGGAAATTAAATAAAAAAGGAAGTTTAATTGGAAAGTAAATTGAATTAAAATGGAAGTAGAATAAAAATAAAAATGAAAGTTGCATAAAATTAAAACTGGAAGATCAATCCAGAAACCACTATACCTTAACGATGTATTTGGAAATTAAATAAAAAAGGAAGTTTAATAGAAAAGTATATTGAATAAAAATGGAAGTTGAATAAAAATAAAAATGAAAGTTGCAGAAAATGAAATATGGAAGTTGCAGAAAATGATACATGGAAGTTCAATCCAGAAACCAATATACCTTAACGATCTATTTGGTAATTAAAAAAAAAGGAAGTTTAATAGAATAGTAAATTGAATAAAAATGGAAGTTGACTAAAAATAAAAATGAAAGTTGCATAAAATTAAAAATGGAAGTTCAATCCAAACACCACTATACCTTAACGATCTATTTGGAAATTAAATAAAAAAGGAAGTTCCGTAGAAAAGAATCTTGAATAAAAAAGGAAGTTAAATAAAAATAAAAATGGAAGTTACAGAAAATTAAAAATGGAAGTTCATTCCAAAAACCACTATACCTAAACGATCTATTTGGAAATTAAATAAAAAAGGAAGTTTAATAGAAAAGTAAATTGAATAAAAATGGTAGTTGAATAAAAATAAAAATGAAAGTTGTATAAAATTAGAAATGGAAGTTCAATCCAAAAACCACTATACCTTAACGATATATTTGGAAATTAAATAAAAAAGGAAGTTTAATAGGAAAGTAAATTTAATTAAAATGGAAGTAGAATAAAAATTAAAATGAAAGTTGCATAAAATTAAAATATGGAAGTTCAATCCAGAAACCACGATACCTTAACGATCTATTTGGAAATTAAATAAAAAAGGAAGTTTAATTGAAAAGTAAATTGAATAAAATTGGAAGTTGAATAAAAATAAAAATGAAAGTTGTATAAAATTAAATATGGAAGTTCAATCCAGAAACCACTTTACCATAACGATTTATTTACAAATTAAATACAAAAGGAATTTTAAAAGAAAAGTAAATTGAAAAAAAATGGAAGTTGAATAAAAATAAAAATGAAAGTTGAGTAGAAATGAAACTTGAATAAAATTAAAAATGGATGTTCAATCCAAAAACCACTATACCTTAACGATCTATTTGGAAATTAAATAAAAAAGGAAGCTGAGTAGAAATGAAACTTGAATAAAAAAGGAAGTTAAATAAAAATACAAATGGAAGTTGCAGAAAATTAAAAATGTAAGTTCATTCCAGAAACCACTATACCTTAACGATCTAATTGGAAATTAAATAAAAAAGGAAGTTTAATAGAAAAGTAAATTGAATAAAAATGGAAGTTGAAGAAAAATAAAAATGAAAGTTACAGAAAATGAAATATGGAAGTTCAATCCAGAAACCATTATACCTTAACGATCTATTTGGTAATTAAAAAAAAAAGGAAGTTTAATAGAATAGTAAATTGAATAAAAATGGAAGTTGAAAAAAAAATAAAAACGAGAGTTGCATACAATTAAAAATGGAAGTTCAATCCAAGCACCACTATACCTTAACGATCTATTTGGAAATTAAATAAAAAAGGAAGTTCAGTAGAAAAGAATCTTGAATAAAAAAGGAAGTTAGATAAAAATAAAAATGGAAGTTGCAGAAAATTAAAAATGGAAGTTCATTCCAGAAACCACTATACCTAAACGATCTATTTGGAAATTAAATAAAAAAGGAAGTTTAATAGAAAGGTAAATTGAATAAAAATGGTAGTTGAATAAAAATAAAAATGAAAATTGTATAAAATTAAAAATGGAAGTTCAATCCAAAAACCACTATACCTTAGCGATCTATTTGGAAATTAAATAAAAAATGAAGTTTAATAGGAAAGTAAATTTAATTAAAATGGAAGTAGAATAAAAATTAAAATGAAAGTTGCATAAAATTAAAAATGGAAGTTCAATCCAGAAACCACTATACCTTAACGATCTATTTGGAAATTAAATAAAAAAGGAAATTTAATTGAAAAGTAAATTGAATAAAAATGGAAGTTGAATAAAAATAAAAAGTAAAGTTGCAAAAAATTAAATATGGAAGTTCAACCCAGAAACCACTTTACCATAACGATTTATTTAGAAATTAAATAAAAAAGGAATTTTAATAGAAAAGTAAATTGAATAAAAATGGAAGTTGAATAAGAATAAAAATGAAAGTTGCATAAAATTAAAAATAGAAGTTCAATCCAAAAACCACTATACCTTAACGATCTCTTTGGAAATTAAATAAAAAAGGAAGTTGAGTTGAAATGAAACTTGAATAAAAAAGGAAGTTAAATAAAAATACAAATAGAAGTTGCAGAAAATTAAAAATGTAAGTTCATTCCAGAAACCACTATACATTAACGATCTATTTGGAAATTAAATAAAAAAGGAAGTTTAATAGAAAAGTAAATTGAATAAAAATGGAAGTAGAATATAAATAAAAATGAAAGTTGCATAAAATTAAAAATGGAA
Source organism: Camellia sinensis (assembly GCF_055761805.1). NCBI lineage: Eukaryota > Viridiplantae > Streptophyta > Magnoliopsida > Ericales > Theaceae > Camellia > Camellia sinensis. Next base: position 39,697,647 of record NW_028128987.1, on the reverse strand, counting down.
GTTCAATCCAGAAACCACCATACCTTAGTGATCTATTTGGAAATTAAATAAAAAAAGGATGTTTAATTGGAAAGTTAATTGAATTAAAATGGAAGTAGAACAAAAATAAAAATGAAAGTTGCATAAAACTAAAATTGGAAGTTCAATCCAGAAACCACTATACCTTAACGATCTATTTGGAAATTAAGTAAAACAGGAAGTTTAATAGAAAAGTAAATTGAATAAATATGGACGTTGAATAAAAATAAAAATGAAAGTTGTAGAAAATTAAATATGGAAGTTAAATCCAGAAACCACCTTACCTTAACGATCTATTTGGAAATTAAATAAAAAAGGAAGTTTAATAGGAAAGTAAATTGAATTAAAATGGAAGTAGAATAAAAATAAAAATGAAAGTTGCATAAAATTAAAACTGGAAGTTCAATCCAAAAACCACTATACCTTAACGATGTATTTAGAAATTAAATAAAAAAGGAGGTTTAATAGAAAAGTATATTGAATAAAAATGTAAGTTGAATAAAAATAAAAATGAAAGTTGCAGAAAATGAAATATGGAAGTTGCAGAAAATGAAACATGGAAGTTCAATCCAGAAACCAATATACCTTAACGATCTATTTGGTAATTAAAAAAAAAAAAGAAGTTTAATAGAATAGTAAATTGAATAAAAATGGAAGTTGACTAAAAATAAAAATGAAAGTCGCATAAAATTAAAAATGGAAGTTCAATCCAAACACCACTATACCTTAACGATCTATTTGGAAATTAAATAAAAAAGGAAGTTCCGTAGAAAAGAATCTTGAATAAAAAAGGAAGTTAAATAAAAATAAAAATGGAAGTTACAGAAAATTAAAAATGGAAGTTCATTCCAGAAACCATTATACCTAAACGATCTATTTGGAAATTAAATAAAAAAGGAAGTTTAATAGAAAAGTAAATTGAATAAAAATGGTAGTTGAATAAAAATAAAAATGAAAGTTGTATAAAATTAGAAATGGAATTTCAATCCAAAAACCACTATACCATAACGATATATTTTGAAATTAAATAAAAAAGGAAGTTTAATAGGAAAGTAAATTTAATTAAAATGGAAGTAGAATAAAAATTAAAATGAAAGTTGCATAAAATTAAAAATGGAAGTTCAATCCAGAAACCACTATACCTTAATGATCTATTTGGAAATTAAATAAAAAAGGAAGTTTAATTGAAAAGTAAATTGAATAAAAATGGAAGTTGAATAAAAATAAAAATGAAAGTTGCATAAAATTAAATATGGAAGTTCAATCCAGAAACCACTTTACCATAACGATTTATTTAAAATTAAATAAAAAAGGAATTTTAATAGAAAAGTAAATTGAAAAAAAATGGAAGTTGAATTAAAATAAAAATGAAAGTTGAGTAGAAATGAAACTTGAAGAAAATTAAAAATGGATGTTCAATCCAAAAACCACTATACCTTAACGATTTGTTTTGGAAATTAAATAAAAAAGGAAGTTGAGAAGAAATGAAACATGAATAAAAAAGGAAGTTAAATAAAAATACAAATGGAAGTTGCAGATAATTAAAAATGTAAGTTCATTCCAGAAACCACTATACCTTAACGATCTATTTGGAAATTAAAAAAAAAAGGAAGTTTAATAGAAAACTAAATTGAATAAAAATGGAAGTTGAATAAAAATAAAAATGAAAGTTGCATCAAATTAAAAATGGAAGTTCAATCCAGAAACCACTATACCTTAACGATCTATTTGGAAATTAAATAAAAAAAGAAATTGAGTAGGAAAGAAACTTGAATAAAAAAGTAAGTTAAATAAAAATAAAAATGGAAGTTGCAGAAAATAAAAAATGGAAGTTCATTCCAGAAACCACTATACCTTAATGATCTATTTGGAAATTAAATAAAAAAGGAAGTTGAGTAGAAAAGAAACTTGATTAAAAATGGAAGTAGAATAAAAATAAAAATGAAAGTTGCATAAAATTAAAAATGGAAGTTCTATCCAGAAACCACAATACCTTAACGATCTACTTGGAAATTAAACAAAACCGGAAGTTTAATAGGAAAGTAAATTGAATTAAAATGGAGGTAGAATAAAAATAAAAATGAAAGTTGCATAAAATTAAAAATGGAAGTTCAATCCAGAAACCACTATATCTTAGCAATCTATTTGGAAATTAAATAAAAAAGGAAGTTTAATAGAAAAGTAAATTGAATAAAAATGGAAGTTGAATAAAAATAAAAATGAAAGTTGCAGAAAATTAAATATGGAAGTGGAATCCAAAAACCACTATACCTTAACGATCTATTTGGAAATTAAATAAAAAAGGAAGTTTAATAGAAAAGTAAATTGAATTAAAATGGAAGTTGAATAAAAATAAAAATGAAAGTTGCATTAAATTAAAAATGGAAGTTCAATCCAAAAACCACTATACCTTAACGATCTATTTGGAAATTAAATAAAAAAGGAAGTTTAATAGAAAAGTAAATTGAAAAAAAATGGAAGTTGAATAAAAATAAAAATGAAAGTTGCATAAAATTAAAAATGAAAGTTCAATCCAAAAACCACTATTCCTTAACGATCTATTTGGAAATTAAATAAAAAAGTAAGTTTAATAGAAAAGTAAATTGAATAAAAATAGAAGTTGAATAAAAATAAAAATGAAAGTTGCATAAAATTAAAAATGGAAGTTCAATCCAAAAACCACTATACCTTAACGATCTCTTTGGAAATTAAATAAAAAAGGAAGTTGAGTAGAAATGAAACTTGAATAAAAAAGGAAGTTAAATAAAAATACAAATGGAAGTTGCAGAAAATTAAAAATGTAAGTTCATTCCAGAAACCACTATACCTTAACGATCTATTTGGAAATTAAAAAAAAAAGGAAGTTTAATAGAAAAGTAAATTGAATAAAAATGGAAGTTGAATAAAAATAAAAATGAAAGTTGCATCAAATTAAAAATGGAAGTTCAATCCAGAAACCACTATACCTTAACGATCTATTTGGAAATTAAATAAAAAAAGAAATTGAGTAGGAAAGAAACTTGAATAAAAAAGTAAGTTAAATAAAAATAAAAATGGAAGTTGCAGAAAATAAAAAATGGAAGTTCATTCCAGAAACCACTATACCTTAATGATCTATTTGGAAATTAAATAAAAAAGGAAGTTGAGTAGAAAAGAAACTTGATTAAAAATGGAAGTAGAATAAAAATAAAAATGAAAGTTGCATAAAATTAAAAATGGAAGTTCTATCGAGAAACCACAATACCTTAACGATCTACTTGGAAATTAAACAAAAACGGAAGTTTAATAGGAAAGTAAATTGAATTTAAATGGAGGTAGAATAAAAATAAAAATGAAAGTTGCATAAAATTAAAAATGGAAGTTCAATCCAGAAACCACTATATCTTAGCAATCTATTTGGAAATTAAATAAAAAAGGAAGTTTAATAGAAAAGTAAATTGAATAAAAATGGAAGTTGAATAAAAATAAAAATGAAAGTTGCAGAAAATTAAATATGGAAGTTGAATCCAGAAACCACTATACCTTAACGATCTATTTGGAAATTAAATAAAAAAGGAAGTTTAATAGAAAAGTAAATTGAATTAAAATGGAAGTTGAATAAAAATAAAAATGAAAGTTGCATTAAATTAAAAATGGAAGTTCAATCCAAAAACCACTATACCTTAACGATCTATTTGGAAATTAAATAAAAAAGGAAGTTTAATAGAAAAGTAAATTGAAAAAAAATGGAAGTTGAATAAAAATAAAAATGAAAGTTGCATAAAATTAAAAATGAAAGTTCAATCCAAAAACCACTATTCCTTAACGATCTATTTGGAAATTAAATAAAAAAGTAAGTTTAATAGAAAAGTAAATTGAATAAAAATAGAAGTTGAATAAAAATAAAAATGAAAGTTGCATAAAATTAAAAATGGAAGTTCAATCCAAAAACCACTATACCTTAACGATCTCTTTGGAAATTAAATAAAAAAGGAAGTTGAGTAGAAAAGAATCTTGAATAAAAAAGGAAGTTAATTAAAAATAAAAATCGAAGTTGCATAAAATTAAAAATGGAAGTTCATTCCAGAAACAACTATACCTTATTGATCTATTTGGAAATTAAATAAAAAAGGAAGTTTAATTTAAGCAAATTGAATAAAAATATAAATGAAAGTCGCATAAAACTAAAATTGGAAGTTCAATACAGAAACTACTATACCTTAACGATCTATTCGGAAATTAAATAAAAAAGGAAGCTTAATAGAAAAGTAAATTGATTAAAAATTGAAGTCAAATATAAATAAAAATGAAAGTTGCATAAAATTAAAAATGGAATTTCAATCCAGAAACCACTATACCTTAACGATCTACTTGGAAATTAAATAAAAAATGAAGTTTAATAGGAAAGTAAATTGAATTAAAATGGAAATAGAATAAAAATAAAAATGAAAGTTGTATAAAATTAAAAATGGAAGTTCAATTCAGAAACCAAAATACCTTAACGATTTATTTGGAAATTCAATAAAAAAGGAAGTTTAATAGAAAAGTAAATTGAATAAAAATGGAAGTTGAATAAAAATAAAAATGAAAGTTGCATAAAATTAAAAATGGAAGTTCAATCCAAAAACTACTATACCTTAACGATCTATTTGGAAATTAAATAAAAGAGGAAGTTAAGTAGAAAAGAAACTTGAATAAAAAAGGAAGTTAAATAAAAATAAAAATGGAAGTTGCAGAAAATTAAAAAATGAAGTTCATTCCAGAAACCACTATACCTTAACGATCTATTTGAAAATTAAATAAAAAAGGAATTTTAATAGAAAAGTAATTTGAATAAAAATGCAAGTAGAATATAAATAAAAATGAAAGTCGCATAAAATTAAAAATGGAAGTTCAATCCAAAAACCACTATACCTTAACGATCTATTTGGAAATTAAATAAAAAATGAAGTTTAATAGGAAAGTAAATTGAATTAAAATGGAAGTAGAATAAAAATAAAAATGAAAGTTGCTTAAAATTAAAAATGGAAGTTCAATTCAAAAACCACTATACCTTAACGATCTATTTGGAAATTAAATAAAAAGGAAGTTTAATAGAACAGTAAATTGAATAAAAATGGAAGTTGAATAAAAATAAAAATGAAAGTTGCATAAAATTAAAAATGGAAGTTCAATCCAAAAACCACTATACCTTAACGATCTATTTGGAAATTAAATAAAAAAGGAAGTTGAGTAGAAAAGAAATTTGAACAAAAAAGGAAGTTAAATAAAAATAAAAATGGAAGATGCCGAAAATTAAAAATGGAAGTTCATTCCAGAAACCACTATACCTTAATGATCTATTTGGAAATTAAGTAAAAAAGGAAGTTTAATAGGAGAGTTAATTGAATTAAAATGGAAGTAGAATAAAAATAAAAATGAAAGCTGCATAAAACTAAATTGGAAGTTCAATCCGGAAACCACTATACCTTAACGATCTATTTGGAAATTAAATAAAAAAGGAAGTTTAATAGAAAAGTAAATTGAATAAATATGGAAGTTGAAGAAAAATAAAAATGAAAGTTGCAGAAAATTAAATGTGGAAGTTAAATCCAGAAGCCACTTTACCATAACGATATATTGGTAAATTAAATAAAAAAGGAAGTTGAGAAAAAAAGAATCTTGAATAAAAAAGGAAGTTAAATAAAAATAAAAATGGAAGTTGCAAAAAATTAAAAATGGAAGTTAATTCCAGAAACCACTAGACCTTAACGATCTATTTGGAAATTAAATAAAAAGGAAGTTTAATAGAAAAGTAAATTGAATAAAAATGGAAGTAGAATATAAATAAAAACGAATGCTGCATAAAATTAAAAATGGAAGTTCAATCCAGAAACAACCATACCTTAGTGATCAATTTGGAAATTAAATAGAAAAGGAAGTTTAATAGTAAAGTAAATTGAATAAAAATGGAAATTGAATAAAAATAAAAATGAATGTCGCATAAAACTAAAATTGGAAGTTCACTCCAGAAACTACTATACCTTAACGATCTATTTGGAAATTAAATAAAAAAGGAAGTTTCATAGAAAAGTAAATTGATTAAAAATTGAAGTAAAATAAAAATAAAAATGAAAGTTGCATAAAATTAAAAATGGAAGTTCAATCCAGAAACCACTATACCTTAACGATCTACTTGGAAATTAAATAAAAAATGAAGTTTAATAGGAAAGTAAATTGAATTAAAATGGAAGTAGAATAAAAATAAAAATGAAAGTTGCATAAAATTAAAAATGGAAGTTCAATCCAAAAACCACTATTCCTTAACGATCTATTTGGAAATTAAATAAAAAGGAAGTTTAATAGAAAAGTAAATTGAATAAAAATGGAAGTAGAATATAAATAAAAATGAATGCTGCATAAAATTAAAAATGGAAGTTCAATCCAGAAACAACCATATCTTAGTGATCAATTTGGAAATTAAATAGAAAAGGAAGTTTAATAGGAAAGTAAATTGAATAAAAATGGAAGTTGAATAAAAATAAAAATGAATGTCGCATAAAACTAAAATTGGAAGTTCACTCCAGAAACTACTATACCTTAACGATCTATTTGGAAATTAAATAAAAAAGGAAGTTTCATAGAAAAGTAAATTGATTAAAAATTGAAGTAAAATAAAAATAAAAATGAAAGTTGCATAAAATTAAAAATGGAAGTTCAATCCAGAAACCACTATACCTTAACGATCTACTTGGAAATTAAATAAAAAATGAAGTTTAATAGGAAAGTAAATTGAATTAAAATGGAAGTAGAATAAAAATAAAAATGAAAGTTGCATAAAATTAAAAATGGAAGTTCAATCCAAAAACCACTATTCCTTAACGATCTATTTGGAAATTAAATAAAAAAGAAAGTTTAATAGAAAAGTAAATTGAATAATAATGGAAGTTGAATAAAAATAAAAATGAAAGTTGCATAAAATTAAAAACGGAAGTTCAATCCAAAAACCACTATACCTTAACGATCTATTTGGAAATTAAATAAAAGAGGAAGTTGAGTAGAAAAGAAACTTGAATAAAAAAGCAAGTTAAATAAAAATAAAAAATGGAAGTTGCAGAAAATTCAAAATGGAAGTTCATTCCAGAAACCACTATACCTTATTGATCTATTTGGAAATTAAATAAAAAAAGAAGTTTAATAGGAAAGTTAATTGAATTAAAATGGAAATAGAACAAAAATAAAAGTGAAAGTTGCATAAAACTAAAATTGGAAGTTCAATCCAGAAACCACTATACCTTAACGATCTATTTGGAAATTAAATAAAAAAGCGAAGTTTAATAGAAAAGTAAATTGAATAAATATGGAAGTTGAATAAAAATAAAAACGAAAGTTGCAAAAAATTAAATGTGGAAGTTAAATCCAGACACCACTTTACCTTAACGATCTATTTGGAAATTAAATAAAAAAGGAAGTTTAATTGAAAAGTAAATTGAATAAAAATGGAACTTGAATAAAAACAAAAATGAAAGTCGCATAAAATTAAAAATGGAAGTTCAATCCAAAAATCACTATACCTTAACGATCTATTTGGAAATTAAATGAAAAAGGAAGTTTAATTGAAAAGTAAATTGAATAAAAATGGTAGTTGAATAAAAATAAAAATGAAAGTTGTATAAAATTAAAAATGGAAGTTCAATCCAAAAACCACAATACCTTAACGATCTATTTGGAAATTAAATAAAAAAGGAAGTTGAGTAGAAAAGAAACTTGAATAAAAAAGGAAGTTAAATAAAAATAAAAATGGATGTTGCAGCAAATTAAAAATGGATGTTCATTCCAGAAACCACTATACCTTAACGATCTATTTCGAAATTAAATAAAAAAGGAAGTTTAATAGAAAAGTAAATTGAATAAAAATGGAAGTAGAATATAAATAAAAATGAAAGTTGCATAAAATTAAAAATGGAAGTTCAATCCAGAAACCACTATACTTTAGCAATCTATTTGGAAAATAAATAAAAAAGGAAGGTTAATAGAAAAGTAATTTGAATGAAAATGGAAGTTGAATAAAAATAAAAATGAAAGTTGCATAAAATTAAAAATGGAAGTTCAATCCAAAAACCACTATACTTTAACGATCTATTTGGAAATTAAATAAAAAAGGAAGTTGAGTAGAAAAGAATCTAGAATAAAAAAAGGAAGTCAAATAAAAATAAAAATGGAAGTTGCAGAGAATTAAAAATGGAAATTCATTACAGAAACCACTATACCTTAACGATCTATTTGAAAATTAAATAAAAATGGAAGTTTCATAGAAAAGTAAATTGATTAAAAATTGAAGTAAAATAAAAGTAAAAATGAAAGTTGCATGAAATTAAAAATGGAAGTTCAATCCAGAAACCACTATACCTTAACGATCTACTTGGAAATTAAATAACAAAGGAAGTTTAATAGGATAGTAAATTGAATTAAAATGGAAGTAGAATAAAAATAAAAATGAAAGTTGCAGAAAATTAAAAATGCAAGTTCAATCCAGAAACCACTATACCTTAACGATCTATTTGGAAATTAAATAAAAAAGGAAGTTTAATAGAAAACTAAATTGAATTAAAATGGAAGTAGAATAAAAATAAAAATGAAAGTTGCATAAATTAAAAATGGAAGTTCAATCCAGAAACCCCTATACCTTAACGATCTATTTGGAAATTAAATAAAAAAGGAAGTTTATTAGAAAAGTAAATAGAATAAAAATGGAAGTTGAATAAAAATAAAAATGAAAGTTGCATCAAATTAAAAATGGAAGTTCAATCCAAAAACCACTATACCTTAACGATCTATTTGGAAATTAAATAAAAAAGGAAATTGAGTAGAGAAGAAACTTGAATAAAAAAGTAAGTTAAATAAAAATAAAAATGGAAGTTGCATAAAATTAAAAATGGAAGTTCATTCTAGAAACCACTATACCTTAAAGATCTATTTGGAAATTAAATAAAAAAGGAAGTTCAATAGAAAAGTAAATTGAATAAAAATGGAAGTTGAATAAAAATAAAAATGAATGTTGCAGAAAATTAAATATGGAAGTTGAATCCAGAAACCACTATACCTTAACGATCTATTTGGAAATTAAATAAAAAAGGAAGTTTAATAGAAAAGTAAATTGAATTAAAATGGAAGTAGAATAAAAATAAAAATGAAAGTTGCATTAATTAAAAATGGATGTTCAATCCAGAAACCACTATACCTTAACGATCTATTTGGAAATTAAATAAAAAAGGAAGTTTAATAGAAAAGTAAATAGAATAAAAATGAAAGTTGAATAAAAATAAAAATGAAAGTTGCATGAAATTAAAAATGGAAGTTCAATCCAAAAACCACTATACCTTAACGATCTATTTGGAAATTAAATAAAAAAGGAAATTGAGTAGAAAAGAAACTTGAATAAAAAAGTAAGTTAAATAAAAATATAAATGGAAGTTGCATAAAATTGAAAATGGAAGTTCATTCCAGAAACCACTATACTTTAATGATCTATTTGGAAATTAAATAAAAAAGGAAGTTCAATAGAAAAGTAAATTGAATAAAAATGGAAGTTGAATAAAAATAAAAATGAATGTTGCAGAAAATTAAATATGGAAGTTGAATCCAGAAACCACTATACCTTAACGATCTATTTGGAAATTAAATAAAAAAGGAAGTTTAATAGAAAAGTAAATTGATTAAAAATTGAAGTAAAATAAAAATAAAAATGAAAGCTGCATAAAATTAAAAATGGAAGTTCAATCCAGAAACCACTATACCTTAACGATCTACTTGGAAATTAAATAAAAAGTGAAGTTTAATAGGAAAGTAAATTGAATTAAAATGGAAGTTGAATAAAAATAAAAATGAAATTTGCATAAAATTAAAAATATAAGTTCAATTCAAAAACCACTATACCTTAACGATCTATTTGGAAATTAAGTAAAAAAGGAAGTCGAGTAGAAAAGAAATTTGAATAAAAAAGGAAGTTAAATAAAAATAAAAATGGAAGTTGCAAAAAATTAAAAGTGGAAGTTTATTCCAAAAACCAATACACCTTAACGATCTATTTGGAAATTAAATAAAAAAAGAAGTTGAGTAGAAAAGAAACTTGAATAAAAAAGGAAGTTAAATAAAAATAAAAATGGAAGTTGCAGAAAATTCAAAATGGAAGTTCATTCCAGAAACCACTATACCTTAACGATCTATTTGGAAATTAAGTAAAAAAGGAAGTTGAGTAGAAAAGAATCTTGAATAAAAAAGGAAGTTAAATAAAAATAAAAATGGAAGTTGCAAAAAATTAAAAATGGAAGTTAATTCCAGAAACCACTATACCTTAACGATCTATTTGGAAATTAAATAAAAAAGGAAGTTTAATAGAAAAGTAAATTGATTAAAAATTGAAGTAGAATATAAATAAAAGTGAAAGTTGTATAAAATTAAAAATGGAAGTTCAATCCAGAAACCACTTTACCTTAACGATCTATTTGGAAATTAAATAAAAAAGGAAGTTTAATAGAAAAGTAAATTGAATAAAAGTGGAAGTTGAATAAAAAAAAAAATGAAAGTCGCATAAAATTAAAATTGGAAGTTCAATCCAAAAATCACTATACCTTAACGATCTATTTGGAAATTAAATAAAAAGGAAGTTTAATAGAAAAGTAAATTGAATAAATATGGAAGTTGAATAAAAATAAAAACGAAAGTTGCAAAAAATTAAATGTGGAAGTTAAATCCAGGCACCACTTTACCTTAACGATCTATTTGGAAATTAAATAAAAAAGGAAGTTTAATAGAAAAGTAAATTGAATAAAAATGTAAGTTGAATAAAAATAAAAATGAAAGTCGCATAAAATTAAAAATGGAAGTTCAATCCAAAAATCAGTGTACCTTAACGATCTATTTGGAAATTAAATAAAAAAGGAAGTTTAATAGAAAAGTAAATTGAATTAAAATGGTAGTTGATTAAAAATAAAAATGAAAGTTGTATAAAATTAAAAATGGAAGTTCAATCCAAAAACCACTATACCTTAACGATCTAGTTGGAAATTAAATAAAAAAGGAAGTTGAGTACAAACGAAACTTGAATAAACAAGGAAGTTAAATAAAATTAAAAATGGAAGTTGCATAAAATTAAAAATGGAAGTTTATTCCAGAAACCACTATACCTTAACGATCTATTTGGAAATTAAATAAAAAAGGAAGTTTAATAGAAAAGTAAATTGAATAAAAATGGAAGTAGAATATAAATAAAAGTGAAAGTTGTATAAAATTAAAAATGGAAGTTCAATCCAGAAACCACTATACCTTAGCGATCTATTTGGAAATTAAATAAAAAAGGAAGTTTAATAGAAAAGGAAATTGATTAAAAATGGAAGTTGAATAAAAATAAAAATGAAAGTTGCATAAAATTAAAAATGGAAGTTCAATCCAAAAACCACTATACCTTAACGTTCTATTTGGAAATTAAATAAAAAAGGAAGTTGAGTAGAAAAGAATCTAGAATAAAAAAGGAAGTTAAATAAAAATAAAAATGGAAGTTGCAGAAAATTAAAAATGGAAGTTCATTCCAGACACCACTATACCTTAACGATCTATTTGGAAATTAAATAAAAATGGAAGTTTCATAGAAAAGTAAATTGATTAAAAATTGAAGTAAAATAAAAATAAAAATGAAAGTTGCATAAAATTAAAAATGCAAGTTCAATCCAGAATCCACTATACCTTAACGATCTATTTGGGAATTAAATAAAAAAGGAAGTTTAAAAGAAAAGTAAATTGAATTAAAATGGAAGTAGAATAAAAATAAAAATTAAAGTTGCATAAATTAAAAATGGAAGTTCAATCCAGAAACCACTACACCTTAATGATCTATTTGGAAATTAAATAAAAAAGGAAGTTTAATAGAAAAGTAAATAGAATAAAAATGGAAGTTCAATAAAAATAAAAATGAAAGTTGCATAAAATTAAAAATGGAAATTCAATCCAAAAGCCATTGTACCTTAACGATCTATTTGGAAATTAAATAAAAAAGGAAATTGAGTAGAAAAGAAACTTGAATAAAAAAGTAAGTTAAATAAAAATAAAAATAGAAGTTGCAGAAAATTAAAAATGGAAGTTCATTCCAGAAACCACTATACCTTAATGATCTATTTGGAAATTAAATAAAAAAGGAAGTTAAGTACAAAAGAAACTTGATTAATAATGGATGTAGAATAAAAATAAAAATGAATGTTGCATAAATTTAAAAATGGAAGTTCTATCCAGAAACCACTATACCTTAACGATCCACATGGAAATTAAATAAAAATGAAAGTTTAATAGGAAAGTAAATTGAATTAAAATGGAGGTAGAATAAAAATAAAAACGAAAGTTGCATAAAATTAAAAATGGAAGTTCAATCCAGAAACCACTATACCTTAACGATCGATTTGGAAATTAAAAAAAAAAAGGAAGTTTAATAGAAAAGTAAATTGAATAAAAATGGAAGTTGAATAAAAATAAAAATGAATGTTGCAGAAAATTAAGTATGGAAGTTGAATACAGAAACCACTATACCTTAACGATCTATTTGGAAATTAAATAAAAAATGAAGTTTAATAGAAAAGTAAATTGAATTAAAATGGAAGTTGAATAAAAATAAAAATGAAAGTTGCATAAAATTAAAAATGAAAGTTCAATCCAAAAACCACTATAACTTAACGATCTATTTGGAAATTAAATAAAAAAGGATGTTTAATAGAAAAGTAAATTGAAAAAAAATGGAAGTTGAATAAAAATAAAAATGAAAGTTGCGTAAAATTAAAAATGGAAGTTCAATCCAAAAACCACTATACCTTAACGATCTATTTGGAAATTAAATAAAAAAGGAAGTTAAATAAAAATAAAAATGGAAGTTGCAAAAAATTAAAAATGGAAGTTAATTCTAGAAACCACTATACCTTAACGATCTATTTGGAAATTAAATAAAAAGGAAGTAGAATATAAATAAAAATAAATGTTGCATAAAATTAAAAATGGAAGTTCAATCCAGAAACCACTATACCTTAGTGATCTATTTGGAAATTAAATAAAAAAGGATGTTTAATAGGAAAGCAAATTAAATAAAAATGGAAGTTGAACAAAAATAAAAATGAAAGTCGCATAAAACAAAAATTGGAAGTTCAATCCAGAAACTACTATACCTTAACGATCTATTTGGAAATTAAATAAAAAAGGAAGTTTAATAGAAAAGTAAATTGATTAAAAATTGAAGTTGAATAAAAATAAAAATGAAAGTCGCATAAAATTAAAAATGGAAGTTCAATCCAAAAATCACTATACCTTAACGATCTATTTGGAAATCAAATAAAAAAGGAAGTTTAATAGAAAAGTAAATTGAATAAAAAAGAAAGTTGAATAAAAATAAAAATGAAAGTCGCATAAAATTAAAAATGGAAGTTCAATCCAAAAATCACTATACCTTAACGATCTATTTGGAAATTAAATAAAAAAGGAAGTTTAATAGAAAAGTAAATTGAATAAAAATGGTAGTTGAATAAAAATAAAAATGAAAGTTGTATAAAATTAAAAATGGAATTTCAATCCAAAAACCACTATACCTTAACGATCTATTTGGAAATTAAATAAAAAGGGAAGTTGAGTAGAAAAGAAACTTGAATAAAAAAAAAAGTTAAATAAAATTAAAAATGGAAGTTGCAGAAAATTAAAAATGGAAGTTCATTCCAGAAACCACTATACCTTAACGATCTATTTGGAAATTAAATAAAAATGAAGTTTAATAGAAAAGTAAATTGAATAAAAATTGAAGTAAAATATAAATAAAAATGAAAGTTGTATAAAATTAAAAATGGAAGTTCAATCCTGAAACCACTATACCTTAGCGATCTATTTGGAAACTAGATAAAAAAGGAAGTTTAATAGAAAAGTAAATTGAATAAAAATGGAGGTTGAATAAAAATAAAAATGAAAGTTGCATAAAATTAAAAATGGAAGTTCAATCCAGAAACCACTATACCTTAACGATCTACTTTGAAATTAAATAAGAAAAGAAGTTTAATAGGATAGTAAATTGAATTAAAATGGCAGTAGAATAAAAATAAAAATGAAAGTTGCATAAAATTAAAAATGAAAGTTCAATCCAGAAACCGCTATACCTTAACGATCTATTTGGAAATTAAATAAAAAAGGAATTTTTATAGAAAACTAAATTGAATTAAAATGGAAGTAGAATAAAAATAAAAATGAAAGTTGCATAAATTAAAAATGGAAGTTCAATCCAGAAACCACTATACCTTAACGATCTATTTGAAAACTAAATAAAAAAAGAAGTTTAATAGAAAAGTAAATTGAATAAAAATGGAAGTTGAATAAAAATAAAAATGAAAGTTGCATCAAATTAATAATTGAAGTTCAATCCAAAAACCACTATACCTTAACGATCTATTTGGAAATTAAATAAAAAAGGAAATTGAGTAGAAGAGAAACTTGAATAAAAAAGTAAGTTAAATGAAAATAAAGATGGGAATTGCAGAAAATTATAAATGGAAGTTCAATCCAGAAACCATTATACCTTAATTATCTATTTGGAAATTAAATAAAAAAGGAAGTTGAGTAGAAAAGAAACTTGATTAAAAATGGAAGTAGAATAAAAATAAAAATGAAAGTTGCTTAAAATTAAAAATGGAAGTTCTACCCAGAAACCACTATACCTTAACGATCTACTTGGAAATTAAATAAAAAAGGAAGTTGAGTAGAAAAGAATCTTGAATAAAAAAGGCAGTTAAATAAAAATAAAAATGGAAGTTGCAAAAAATTAAAAATAGAAGTTCATTCCAGAAACCACTATACCTTAACGATCTATTTGGAAATTAAATAAAAAAGGAAGTTTAATAGAAAAATAAATTCAATAAAAATTGAAGTAGAATATAAATAAAAATGAAAGTTACATAAAATCAAAAATAGAAGTTCAATCCAGAAACCACAATACCTTAACTATCTATTTGGAAATTAAATAAAAAAGGAAGTTTAATAGAAAAGTAAATTGATTAAAAATTGAAGTAAAACAAAAATAAAAATGAAAGTTGCATAAGATTAAAAATTGAAGTTCAATCCAGAAACCACTATACCTTAACGATCTACTTGGAAATTAAATAAAAAATGAAGTTTAATAGGAAAGTAAATTGAATTTAAATGGAAGTAGAATAAAAATAAAAAAGAAAGTTCCATAAAATTAAAAATGGAAGTTCAATCCAGAAACCACTATACCTTAACGATCTATTTGGAAATTAAAGAAAAAAGGAAGTTTAATAGAAAAGTAAATTGAATAAAAATGGAAGTTGAATAAAAATAGAAATGAAAGTTGCATAAAATTAAAAATGGAAGTTCAATCCAGAAACCACTATACCTTAACGATCTATTTGGAAATTAAAGAAAAAAGGAAGTTTAATAGAAAAGTAAATTGAATAAAAATGGAAGTTGAATAAAAATAAAAATGAAAGTTGCATAGAATTAAAAATGGAAGTTCAATCCAAAAACCACTATACCTTAACAATCTATTTGGAAATTAAATAAAAAAGGAAGTTTAATCGAAAAGTAAATTGAATTAAAATGGAAGTAGAATAAAAATAAAAATGAAAGCTGCATAAAATTAAAAATGGAAGTTCAATCCAGAAACCACTATACCTCAACGATCTATTTGGAAATTAAATAGAAAAGGAAGTTTAATAGAAAAGTAAATTGAATTAAAATGGAAGTAGAATGAAAATAAAAATGAAAGTTGCGTAAAATTAAAAATGAATGTTCAATCCAGAAACCACTATACCTTAACGATCTATTTGGAAATTAAATAAAAAAGGAAGTTTAATAGAAAAGTAAATTGAATAAAAACAGAAGTTGAATAAAAATAAAAATGAAAGTTGCATCAAATTAAAAATGGAAGTTCAATCCAAAAACCACTATAACTTAACGATCTATTTGGAAATTAAATAAAAAAGGAAATTAAGTAGAAAAGAAACTTGAATAAAAAAGTAAGTTAAATAAAAATAAAAATGAAAGTTGCAGAAAATTAAAAATGGAAGTTCATTCCAGAAACCACTATACCTTAATGATCTATTTGGAAATTAAATAAAAAAGGAAGTTGAGTAGAAAAGAAACTTGATTAAAAATGGAAGTAGAATAAAAATAAAAATGAAAGTTGCAGAAAATTAAAAATGAAAGTTCTATCCAGAAACCACTATACCTTAACGATCTAGTTCGAAATTAAATAAAAATGGAAGTTTAATGGGAAATTAAATTGAATTAAAATGGAGGTAGAATAAAAATAAAAATGAAAGTTGCATAAAATTAAAAATGAAAGTTCAATCCAGAAACCACTATACCTTAAAGATCTATTTGGAAATTAAATAAAAAATGAAGTTGAGTAGAAAAGAAACTTGATTAAAAATGGAAGTAGAATAAAAATAAAAATGAAAGTTGCTTAAAATTAAAAATGGAAGTTCTACCCAGAAACCACTATACCTTAACGATCTACTTGGAAATTAAATAAAAAAGGAAGTTGAGTAGAAAAGAATCTTGAATAAAAAAGGCAGTTAAATAAAAATAAAAATGGAAGTTGCAAAAAATTAAAAATAGAAGTTCATTCCAGAAACCACTATACCTTAACGATCTATTTGGAAATTAAATAAAAAAGGAAGTTTAATAGAAAAATAAATTCAATAAAAATTGAAGTAGAATATAAATAAAAATGAAAGTTACATAAAATCAAAAATAGAAGTTCAATCTAGAAACCACTATACCTTAACGATCTATTTGGAAATTAAATAAAGAAGGAACTTTAATAGAAAAGTAAATTGATTAAAAATTGAAGTAAAATAAAAATAAAAATAAAAGTTGCATAAAATTACAAATGGAAGTTCAATCCAGAAACCACTATACCTTAACGATCTACTTGGAAATTAAATAAAAATAAAGTTTAATAGGAAAGTAAATTGAATTTAAATGGAAGTAGAATAAAAATAAAAATGAAAGTTGCATAAAATTAAAAATGGAAGTTCAATCCCGAAACCACTATACCTTAACGATCTATTTGGAAATTAAATAAAAAAGGAAGTTTAACAGAACAGTAAATTGAATAAAAATGGAAGTTGAAAAAAAATTAAAATGAAAGTTGCATAAAATTAAAAATGGAAGTTCAATCCAAAAACCACTATACCTTAACGATCTATTTGGAAATTAAATAAAAAAGGAAGTTGAGTAGAAAAGAATCTAGAATAAAAAAGGAAGTTAAATAAAAATAAAAATGGAAGTTGCAGAAAATTAAAAATGGAAGTTCATTCCAGAAACCACAATACCTTAACGATCTATTTGGAAAGTAAATAAAAATGGAAGTTTAATAGAAAAGTAAATTGATTAAAAATTGAAGTAAAATAAAAATAAAAATGGAAGTTGCATAAAATTAAAAATGGAAGTTCAATCCAAAAACCACTATACCTTAACGATCTACTTGGAAATTAAATAAAAAAGGAAGTTTAATAGAAAAGTAAATTGAATAAAAATTGAAGTAGAATACAAACAAAAATGAAAGTTGCCCAAAATTAAAAATCGAAGTTCAATCCCGAAACCTCTATACCTTAGCGACCTATTTGGAAATTAAAAAAAAAAGGATGTTTAATAGAAAAGTTAATTGAATAAAAATGGAAGTTGAATAAAAATAAAAATGAAAGTTGCATAAAATTGAAAATGGAAGTTTAATCCAAAAACCACTATACCTTAACGATCTATTTGGAAATTAAATAAAAAAGGAAGTTGAGTAGAAAAGAATCTAAAATTAAAAAGGAAGTTAAATAAAAATAAAAATGGAAGTTGCAGAAAATTAAAAATGGAATTCATTCCAGAAACCACTATACCTTAACGATCTATTTGGAAATTAAATAAAAATGGAAGTTTAATAGAAAAGTAAATTGATTAAAAATTGAAGTAAAATAAAAATAAAAATGGAAGTTGCATAAAATTAAAGATGGAAGTTCAATCCAGAAACCACTATACCTTAACGATCTACTTGGAAATTAAATAAAAAAGGAAGTTTAATAGGATAGTAAATTGAATTAAAATGGAAGTAGAATAAAAATAAAAATGAAAGTTGCATAAAATTAAAAATGGAAGTTCAGTCCAGAAACCACTATACCTTAGCGATCAATTTGGAAATTAAATAAAAAAGGAAGTTTAATAGAAAAGTAAATTGAATAAAAATGGAAGTCGAATAAAAATAAAAATGAAAGTTACATAAAATTAAAATTGGAAGTTCAATCCAAAAACAACTATACCTTAACGATCTATTTGGAAATTAAATAAAAAATGAAGTTGAGTAGAAAAGAATTTAGAATAAAAAAGGAAGTTAAATAAAAAAAAAAGGAAGTTGCAGAAAATTAAAAATGGAAGTTCATTCCAGAAACCACTATACCTTAATGATCTATTTGGAAATTAAATAAAAAAGGAAGTTTAATAGAAAAGTAAATTGATTAAAAATGGAAGCAGAATTAAAATAAAAATGAAAGTTGCATAAAATTAAAAATGGAAGTTCAATCCAGAAACCACTATACCTTAACAATCTATTTGGAAATTAAATAAAAAAGGAAGTTTAATAGAAAAGTAAATTGAGTAAAAATGGAAGTAGAATAAAAACAAAAATGAAAGTTGCATAAAATTAAAAATGGAAGTTGCATAAAATTAAAATGGAAGTTCAATCCAGAAACCACTATACCTTAACGATCTATTTTAAAATTAAATAAAAAAGGAAGTTTAATAGAAAAGTAAATTGAATAAAAATGGAAGTTGAATAAAAATAAAAATGAAAGTTGCATAAAATTAAAAATGGAAGTTAAATCCAGAAACCACTATACCTTAACGATCTATTTGGAAATTAAATAAAAAAGGAAGTTTAATAGAAAAGTAAATTTAATAATAACGGAAGTTAAATAAAAATAAAAATGGAAGTTGCAGAAAATTAAAAATGGAAGTTCATTCCAGAAACCATTATATCTTAACGATCTATTTGGAAATTAAATAAAAATGGAAGTTTAATAGAAAAGTAAATTGATTAAAAATTGAAGTAAAATAAAAATAAAAATGAAAGTTGCATAAAGTTAAAAATGGAAGTTCAATCCAGAGACCACTATACCTTAACGATCTACTTGGAAATTAAATAAAAAAGGAAGTTTAACAGGATAGTAAATTGAATTAAAATGGATGTAGAATAAAAATAAAAATGAAAGTTGCATAAAAATAAAAATGGAAGTTCAATCCAGAAACCACTATACCTTAACGATCTATTTGGAAATTAAATAAAAAAGGAAGTTTAATAGAAAAGTAAATTGAATAAAAATGGAAGTCGAATAAAAATAAAAATGAAAGTTGCATAAAATTAAAAATGGAAGTTCAATCCGAAAACCACTATACCTGAACGATTTATTTGGAAATTAAATAAAAAAGGAAGTTTAATAGGAAAGTTAATTGAATTAAAATGGAAGTAGAATAAAAATTAAAATGAAAGTTGCATAAAACTAAAATTGGAAGTTCAATCCAGAAACCACTATACCTTAACGATCTATTTGGAAATTAAATAAAAAAGGAAGTTTAATAGAAAAGTAAATTGAATAAATATGGAAGTTGAATAAAAATAAAAATGAAAGTTGCATAAAATTAAAAATGGAAGTTCAATCGAGAAACCACTATACCTTAACGATCTACTTTGAAGTTAAAAAAAAAAGGAAGTTTAATAGGAAAGTAAATTGAATTAAAATGGAAGTAGAATAAAAATAAAAATGGAAGTTGCATAAAATTAAAATTGGAAGTTCAATCCAGAAACCACTAGACCTTAACGATCTACTTGGAAATTAAGTAAAAAATGAAGTTTAATAGGAAAGTAAATTGAATTAAAATGGAGCAGAATAAAAATAAAAATGAAAGTTGCATAAAATTAAAAATGGAAGTTCAATCCAGAAACCACTATACCTTAACAATCTATTTGGAAATTAAATAAAAAAGGAAGTTTAATAGAAAAGTAAATTGAGTAAAAATGGAAGTAGAATAAAAACAAAAATGAAAGTTGCATAAAATTAAAAATGGAAGTTGCATAAAATTAAAATGGAAGTTCAATCCAAAAACCACTATACCTTAACGATCTATTTTAAAATTAAATAAAAAAGGAAGTTTAATAGAAAAGTAAATTGAATAAAAATGGAAGTTGAATAAAAATAAAAATGAAAGTTGTATAAAATTAAAAATGGAAGTTAAATCCAGAAACCACTATACCTTAACGATCTATTTGGAAATTAAATAAAAAAGGAAGTTTAATAGAAAACAAAATTTAATAATAACGGAAGTTAAATAAAAATAAAAATGGAAGTTGCAGAAAATTAAAAATGGAAGTTCATTCCATAAACAATTATACCATAACGATCTATTTGGAAATTAAATAAAAATGGAAGTTTAATAGAAAAGTAAATTGATTAAAAATTGAAGTAAAATAAAAATAAAAATGAAAGTTGCATAAAGTTGAAAATGGAAGTTCAATCCAGAGACCACTATACCTTAACGATCTACTTAGAAATTAAATAAAAAAGGAAGTTTAACAGGATAGTAAATTGAATTAAAATGGATGTAGAATAAAAATAAAAATGAAAGTTGCATAAAAATAAAAATGGAAGTTCAATCCAGAAACCACTATACCTTAACGATCTATTTGGAAATTAAATAAAAAAGGAAGTTTAATAGAAAAGTAAATTGAATAAAAATGGAAGTCGAATAAAAATAAAAATGAAAGTTGCATAAAATTAAAAATGGAAGTTCAATCCAAAAACCACTATACCTGAACGATTTATTTGGAAATTAAATAAAAAAGGAAGTTTAATAGGAAAGTTAATTGAATTAAAATGGAAGTAGAATAAAAATAAAAATGAAAGTTGCATAAAACTAAAATTGGAAGTTCAATCCAGAAACCACTATACCTTAACGATCTATTTGGAAATTAAATAAAAAAGGAAGTTTAATAGAAAAGTAAATTGAATAAATATGGAAGTTGAATAAAAATAAAAATGAAAGTCGCAGAAAATTAAATGTGGAAGTTCAATCCAAAAACCACTATACCTGAACGATTTATTTGGAAATTAAATAAAAAAGGAAGTTTAATAGGAAAGTTAATTGAATTAAAATGGAAGTAGAATAAAAATAAAAATGAAAGTTGCATAAAACTAAAATTGGAAGTTCAATCCAGAAACCACTATACCTTAACGATCTATTTGGAAATTAAATAAAAAAGGAAGTTTAATAGAAAAGTAAATTGAATAAATATGGAAGTTGAATAAAAATAAAAATGAAAGTTGCATAAAATTAAATATGGAAGTTAAATCAAGAAATCAGTTTACCTTAACGATCTATTTGGAAATTAAATAGAAAAGGAAGTTGAGTAGAAAAAAACTTGAATAAAAAAGGAAGTTAAATAAAAATAAAAATTGAAGTTGCAGAAAATTAAAAAGGGAAGTTCATTCCTGAAACCACTATACCTTACTGATCTATTTGGAAATTAAATAAAAAATGAAGTTTAATTGGAAAGTTAATTGAATTAAAATGGAAGTAGAATAAAAATTAAAATGAAAGTTGCATAAAACTAAAATTGGAAGTTCAATCCAGAAACCACTATACCTTAACGATCTATTTGGAAATTAAATAAAAAAGGAAGTTTAATAGAAAAGTAAATTGAATAAATATGGAAGTTGAATAAAAATAAAAATGAAAGTTGCAGAAAATTAAATGTGGAAGTTAAATCCAGACACCACTTTACCTTAACGATCTATTTGGAAATTAAATAAAAAAGGAAGTTTTATAGAAAAGTAAATTGAATAAAAATGTAAGTTGAATAAAAATAAAATTGAAAGTCGCACAAAATTAAAAATAGAAGTTCAATACAAAAACCACTATACCTTAACGATCTACTTGGAAATTAAATAAAAAAGGAAGTTGAGTAGAAAGGAAACTTGAATAAAAATGGAAGTTAAAAAAAAATAAAAATAGAAGTTGCAGAAAATTATAAATGGAAGTTGATTCCAGAAACCACTATACCTTAACGATCTATTTGGAAATTAAATAAAAAAGGAAGCTTAATAGAATAGTAAATTGAATAAAAATAGAAGTTGAATAAAAATAAATTGAAAGTTGCATAGAATGAAAAACGGAAGTTCAATCCAAAAACCACTATACCTTAATGACCTATTTGGAAATTAAATAAAAAAAGGAAGTTGAGTAGAAAAGAAACTTGAATAAAAATGGAAGTTAAATAAAAATAAAAATGGAAGTTGCAGAAAATTAAAAATGGAAGTTCATTCCAGAAACCACTATACCTTAACGATCTATTTGGAAATTAAATAAAAAAGAAAGTTTAATAGAAAAGTAAATTGAATAAAAATGGAAGTAGAATATAAATAAAAATGAAAGTTGCATAAAATTAAAAATGGAAGTTCAATTCAGAAACCACTATACCTTAGTGATCTATTTGGAAATTAAATAAAAAAGGAAGTTTAATAGGAAAGTAAATTGAATAAAAACGGAAGTTGAATATAAATAAAAATGAAAGTTGCATAAACCTAAAATTGGAAGTTCAATCCAGAAACCACTATACCTTAACGATCTATTTGGAAATTAAATAAAAAAGGAAGTTTAATAGAGAAGTAAATTGATTAAAAATTGAAGTAAAATAAAAATAAAAATGAAAGTTGCATAAAATTAAAAATGGAAGTTCAATCTAGAAACCACTACACCTTAACGATATACTTGGAAATTAAATAAAAAATGAAGTTTAATAGGAAAGTAAATTGAATAAAAATGGAAGTAGAATAAAAATAAAAATGAAAGTTGCATAAAATTAAAAATGGAAGTTCAATTCGGAAACCACTATACCTTAACGATCTATTTGGAAATTAAATGAAAACCGAGTATGAGTAGAAAAGAATCTTGAATAAAAAAGGAAATTAAATAAAAATAAAAATGAAAGTTGCAGAAATTAAAAATGGAAGTTCAATCCAGAAACCACTATACCTTAACGATCTACTTTGAAGTTAAAAAAAAAAGGAAGTTTAATAGGAAAGTAAATTGAATTAAAATGGAAGTAGAATAAAAATAAAAATGGAAGTTGCATAAAATTAAAAAGGGAAGTTCAATCCAGAAACCACTAGACCTTAACGACCTACTTGGAAATTAAGTAAAAAATGAAGTTTAATAGGAAAGTAAATTGAATTAAAATGGAAGTAGAATAAAAATAATAATGAAAGTTGCATAAAACTAAATTGGAAGTTCAATCCAGCAACCACTATACCTTAACGATCTATTTGGAAATTAAATAAAAAAGGAAGTTTAATAGAAAAGTAAATTGAATAAAAACGGAAGTTGAATAAAAATAAAAATGAAAGTTGCAGAAAATTAAATAAAGAAGTTGAATCCAGAAACCACTATACCTTAATGATCTATTTGGAAATTAAATAAAAAAAGGAAGTTTAATAGAAAGGTAAATTGAATAAAAATGGAAGTTGAATAAAAATAGAAATCAAAGTTTCAAAAAATTAAAAATAGAAATTCAATCCAAAAACCACAATACCTTAACGATATATTTGGAAATTAAATAAAAAATGAAGTTTAATAGGAAAGTCAATTGAATTAAAATGGAAGTACAATAAAAAAAAATGAAAGTTGCATAAAACTAAAATTGCAAGTTCAATCCAGAAACCACTATACCTTAACGATCTATTTGGAAATTAAATAAAAAAGGAAGTTTAATAGAAAAGTAAATTGAATAAATATGGAAGTTGAATAAAAATAAAAATGAAAGTTGCAGAAAATTAAATATGGAAGTTAAATCAAGAAACCACATCACCATAACGATCTATTTGGAAATTAAATAAAAAAGGAAGTTTAATAGAAAAGTAAATTGAATAAATATGGAAGTTGAATAAAAATAAAAATGAAAGTTGCAGAAAATTAAATATGGAAGTTAAATCAAGAAACCACATCACCATAACGATCTATTTGGAAATTAAATAAAAAAGGAAGTTTAATAGAAAAGTAAATTGATTAAAAATGGAAGCAGAATTAAAATAAAAATGAAAGTTGCATAAAATTAAAAATGCAAGTTCGATCCAGAAACCACTAGACCTTAACGATCTACTTGGAAATTAAGTAAAAAATGAAGTTTAATAGGAAAGTAAATTGAATTAAAATGGAGTAGAATAAAAATAAAAATGAAAGTTGCATAAAATTAAAAATGGAAGTTCAATCCAGAAACCACTATACCTTAACAATCTATTTGGAAATTAAATAAAAAAGGAAGTTTAATAGAAAAGTAAATTGAGTAAAAATGGAAGTAGAATAAAAACAAAAATGAAAGTTGCATAAAATTAAAATGGAAGTTCAATCCAGAAACCACTATACCTTAACGATCTATTTTAAAATTAAATAAAAATGGAAGTTTAATAGAAAAGTAAATTGAATAAAAATGGAAGTTGAATAAAAATAAAAATGAAAGTTGTATAAAATTAAAAATGGAAGTTAAATCCAGAAACCACTATACCTTAACGATCTATTTGGAAATTAAATAAAAAAGGAAGTTTAATAGAAAAGTAAATTGAATAATAACGGAAGTTAAATAAAAATAAAAATGGAAGTTGCAGAAAATTAAAAATGGAAGTTCATTCCAGAAACCATTATACCTTAACGATCTATTTGAAAATTAAATAAAAATGGAAGTTTAATAGAAAAGTAAATTGATTAAAAATTGAAGTAAAATAAAAATAAAAATGAAAGTTGCATAAAGTTAAAAATGGAAGTTCAATCCAGTGACCACTATACCTTAACGGTCTACTTGGAAATTAAATAAAAAAGGAAGTTTAACAGGATAGTAAATTGAATTAAAATGGATGTAGAATAAAAATAAAAATGAAAGTTGCATAAAAATAAAAATGGAAGTTCAATCCAGAAACCACTATACCTTAACGATCTATTTGGAAATTAAATAAAAAAGGAAGTTTAATAGAAAAGTAAATTGAATAAAAATGGAAGTCGAATAAAAATAAAAATGAAAGTTGCATAAAATTAAAAATGGAAGTTCAATCCAAAAACCACTATACCTGAACGATTTATTTGGAAATTAAATAAAAAAGGAAGTTTAATAGGAAAGTTAATTGAATTAAAATGGAAGTAGAATAAAAATAAAAATGAATGTTGCAAAAAACTAAAATTGGAAGTTCAATCCAGAAACCACTATACCTTAACGATCTATTTGGAAATTAAATAAAAAAGGAAGTTTAATAGAAAAGTAAATTAAATAAATATGGAAGTTGAATAAAAATAAAAATGAAAGTTGCATAAAATTAAATATGGAAGTTAAATCAAGAAATCAGTTTACCATAACGATCTATTTGGAAATTAAATAGAAAAGGAAGTTGAGTAGAAAAGAAACTTGAATAAAAAAGGAAGTTAAATAAAAATAAAAATTGAAGTTGCAGAAAATTAAAAAGGGAAGTTCATTCCTGAAACCACTATACCTTACTGATCTATTTGGAAATTAAATAAAAAATGAAGTTTAATTGGAAAGTTAATTGAATTAAAATGGAAGTAGAATAAAAATTAAAATGAAAGTTGCAGAAAACTAAAATTGGAAGTTCAATCCAGAAACCACTATACCTTAACGATCTATTTGGAAATTAAATAAAAAAGGAAATTTAATAGAAAAGTAAATTGAATAAATATGGAAGTTGAATAAAAACAAAAATGAAAGTTGCAGAAAATTAAATGTGGAAGTTAAATCCAGACACCACTTTACCTTAACGATCTATTTGGAAATTAAATAAAAAAGGAAGTTGAGTAGAAAAGAAACTTGAATAAAAATGGAAGTTAAATAAAAATAAAAATAGAAGTTGCAGAAAATTAAAAATGGAAGTTCATTCCAGAAACCACTATACCTTAACGATCTATTTGGAAATTAAATAAAAAAGGAAGCTTAATAGAATAGTTAATTGAATAAAAATAGAAGTTGAATAAAAATAAAAATAGAAGTTGCAGAAAATTAAAAATGGAAGTTCATTCCAGAAACCACTATACCTTAACGATCTATTTGGAAATTAAATAAAAAAGGAAGCTTAATAGAATAGTAAATTGAATAAAAATAGAAGTTGAATAAAAATAAATTGAAAGTTGCATAGAATTAAAAACGGAAGTTCAATCCAAAAACCACTATACCTTAACGACCTATTTGGAAATTAAATAAAAAAAGGAAGTTGAGTAGAAAAGAAACTTGAATAAAAATGGAAGTTAAATAAAAATAAAAATGGAAGTTGCAGAAAATTAAAAATGGAAGTTCATTCCAGAAACCACTATACCTTAACGATCTATTTGGAAATTAAATAAAAAAGAAAGTTTACTAGAAAAGTAAATTGAATAAAAATGGAAGTAGAATATAAATAAAAATGAAAGTTGCATAAAATTAAAAATGGAAGTTCAATTCAGAAACCACTATACCTTAGTGATCTATTTGGAAATTAAATAAAAAAGGAAGTTTAATAGGAAAGTAAATTGAATAAAAACGGAAGTTGAATATAAATAAAAATGAAAGTTGCATAAACCTAAAATTGGAAGTTCAATCCAGAAACCACTATACCTTAACGATCTATTTGGAAATTAAATAAAAAAGGAAGTTTAATAGAGAAGTAAATTGATTAAAAATTGAAGTAAAATAAAAATAAAAATGAAAGTTGCATAAAATTAAAAATGGAAGTTCAATCTAGAAACCACTACACCTTAACGATATACTTGGAAATTAAAAAAAAAATGAAGTTTAATAGGAAAGTAAATAGAATAAAAATGGAAGTAGAATAAAAATAAAAATGAAAGTTGCATAAAATTAAAAATGGAAGTTCAATTCAGAAACCACTATACCTTAACGATCTATTTGGAAATTAAATGAAAAGGGAGGTTGAGTAGAAAAGAATCTTGAATAAAAAAGGAAATTAAATAAAAATAAAAATGGGAGTTGCAGAAATTAAAAATGGAAGTTCATTCCAGAAACCAATATACCATAACGATCTATTTGGAAATTAAATAAAAAAGGAAGTTTAATAGAAAAGAAACTTGAATAAAAAAGGAAGTTAAATAAAAATAAAAATGGAAGTTAAATAAAAATAAAAATGGAAGTTGCAGAAAATTAAAACTGGAAGTTCATTCCAGAAACCACTATACCTTAATGACCTATTTGGAAATTAAATAGAAAAGGAAGTTTAATAGGAAAGTTAATTGAATTAAAATGGAAGTAGAATAAAAATAATAATGAAAGTTGCATAAACTAAATTGGAAGTTCAATCCGGCAACCACTATACCTTAACGATCTATTTGGAAATTAAATAAAAAAGGAAGTTTAATAGAAAAGTAAATTGAATAAAAACGGAAGTTGAATAAAAATAAAAATGAAAGTTGCAGAAAATTAAATAACGAAGTTGAATCCAGAAACCACTATACCTTAATGATCTATTTGGAAATTAAATAAAAAAAGGAAGTCTAATAGAAAAGTAAATTGAATAAAAATGGAAGTTGAATAAAAATAGAAATCAAAGTTTCATAAAATTAAAAATGGAAATTCAATCCAAAAACCACAATACCTTCACGATATATTTGGAAATTAAATCAAAAAGGAAGTTTAATAGGAAAGTCAATTGAATTAAAATGGAAGTACAATAAAAAAAAATGAAAGTTGCATAAAACTAAAATTGCAAGTTCAATCCAGAAACCACTATACCTTAACGATCTATTTGGAAATTAAATAAAAAAGGAAGTTTAATAGAAAAGTAAATTGAATAAATATGGAAGTTGAATAAAAATAAAAATGAAAGTTGCAGAAAATTAAATATGGAAGTTAAATCAATAAACCACATCACCTTAACGATCTATTTGGAAATTAAATAAAAAAGGAAGTTTAATAGAAAAGTAAATTGATTAAAAATGGAAGCAGAATTAAAATAAAAATGAAAGTTGCATAAAATTAAAAATGAAAGTTCGATCCAGAAACCACTAGACCTTAACGATCTACTTGGAAATTAAGTAAAAAATGAAGTTTAATAGGAAAGTAAATTGAATTAAAATGGAGTAGAATAAAAATAAAAATGAAAGTTGCATAAAATTAAAAATGGAAGTTCAATCCAGAAACCACTATACCTTAACAATCTATTTGGAAATTAAATAAAAAAGGAAGTTTAATAGAAAAGTAAATTGAGTAACAATGGAAGTAGAATAAAAACAAAAATGAAAGTTGCATAAAATTAAAATGGAAGTTCAATCCAGAAACCACTATACCTTAACGATCTATTTTAAAATTAAATAAAAAAGGAAGTTTAATAGAAAAGTAAATTGAATAAAAATGGAAGTTGAATAAAAATAAAAATGAAAGTTGTATAAAATTAAAAATGGAAGTTAAATCCAGAAACCACTATACCTTAACGATCTATTTGGAAATTAAATAAAAAAGGAAGTTTAATAGAAAAGTAAATTGAATAATAACGGAAGTTAAATAAAAATAAAAATGGAAGTTGCAGAAAATTAAAAATGGAAGTTCATTCCAGAAACCATTATACCTTAACGATCTATTTGGAAATTAAATAAAAATGGAAGTTTAATAGAAAAGTAAATTGATTAAAAATTGAAGTAAAATAAAAATAAAAATGAAAGCTGCATAAAGTTAAAAATGGAAGTTCAATCCAGAGACCACTATACCTTAACGACCTACTTGGAAATTAAATAAAAAAGGAAGTTTAACAGGATAGTAAATTGAATTAAAATGGATGTAGAATAAAAATAAAAATGAAAGTTGCATAAAAATAAAAATGGAAGTTCAATCCAGAAACCACTATACCTTAACGATCTATTTGGAAATTAAATAAAAAAGGAAGTTTAATAGAAAAGTAAATTGAATAAAAATGGAAGTCGAATAAAAATAAAAATGAAAGTTGCATAAAATTAAAAATGGAAGTTCAATCTAAAAACCACTATACCTGAACGATTTATTTGGAAATTAAATAAAAAAGGAAGTTTAATAGGAAAGTTAATTGAATTAAAATGGAAGTAGAATAAAAATAAAAATGAATGTTGCAAAAAACTAAAATTGGAAGTTCAATCCAGAAACCACTATACCTTAACGATCTATTTGGAAATTAAATAAAAAAGGAAGTTTAATAGAAAAGTAAATTAAATAAATATGGAAGTTGAATAAAAAAAAAAATGAAAGTTGCATAAAATTAAATATGGAAGTTAAATCAAGAAATCACTTTACCTTAACGATCTATTTGGAAATTAAATAGAAAAGGAAGTTGAGTAGAAAAGAAACTTGAATAAAAAAGGAAGTTAAATAAAAATAAAAATTGAAGTTGCAGAAAATTAAAAAGGGAAGTTCATTCCTGAAACCACTATGCCATACTGATCTATTTGGAAATTAAATAAAAAATGAAGTTTAATTGGAAAGTTAATTGAATTAAAATGGATGTAGAATAAAAATTAAAATGAAAGTTGCACAAAACTAAAATTGGAAGTTCAATCCAGAAACTACTATACCTTAACGATCTATTTGGAAATTAAATAAAAAAGGAAGTTTAATAGAAAAGTAAATTGAATAAATATGGAAGTTGAATAAAAATAAAAATGAAAGTTGCAGAAAATTAAATGTGGAAGTTAAATCCAGACACCACTTTACCTTAACGATCTATTTGGAAATTAAATAAAAAAAGAAGTTTTATAGAAAAGTAAATTGAATAAAAATGTAAGTTGAATAAAAATAAAATTGAAAGTCGCACAAAATTAAAAATAGAAGTTCAATACAAAAACCACTATACCTTAACGATCTACTTGGAAATTAAATAAAAAAGGAAGTTGAGTAGAAAAGAAACTTGAATAAAAATGGAAGTTAAATAAAAATAAAAATAGAAGTTGCAGAAAATTAAAAATGGAAGTTCATTCCAGAAACCACTATACCTTAACGATCTATTTGGAAATTAAATAAAAAAGCAAGCTTAATAGAATAGTAAATTGAATAAAAATAGAAGTTGAATAAAAATAAATTGAAAGCTGCATAGAATTAAAAACGGAAGTTCAATCCAAAAACCACTATACCTTAACGACCTATTTGGAAATTAAATAAAAAAAGGAAGTTGAGTAGAAAAGAAACTTGAATAAAAATGGAAGTTAAATAAAAATAAAAATGGAAGTTGCTGAAAATTAAAAATGGAAGTTCATTCCAGAAACCACTATACCTTAACGATCTATTTGGAAATTAAATAAAAAAGAAAGTTTAATAGAAAAGTAAATTGAATAAAAATGGAAGTAGAATATAAATAAAAATGAAAGTTGCATAAAATTAAAAATGGAAGTTCAATTCAGAAACCACTATACCTTAGTGATATATTTGGAAATTAAATAAAAAAGGAAGTTTAATAGGAAAGTAAATTGAATAAAAACGGAAGTTGAATATAAATAAAAATGAAAGTTGCATAAACCTAAAATTGGAAGTTCAATCCAGAAACCACTATACCTTAACGATCTATTTGGAAATTAAATAAAAAAGGAAATTTAATAAAGAAGTAAATATATTAAAAATTGAAGTAAAATAAAAATAAAAATGAAAGTTGCATAAAATTAAAAATGGAAGTTCAATCTAGAAACCACTACACCTTAACGATATACTTGGAAATTAAATAAAAAATGAAGTTTAATAGGAAAGTAAATTGAATAAAAATGGAAGTAGAATAAAAATAAAAATGAAAGTTGCATAAAATTAAAAATGGAAGTTCAATTCAGAAACCACTATACCTTAACGATCTATTTGGAAATTAAATGAAAAGGGAGGTTGAGTAGAAAAAAATCTTGAATAAAAAAGGAAATTAAATAAAAATAAAAATGGAAGTTGCCGAAATTAAAAATGGAAGTTCATTCCAGAAACCAATATACCATAACGATCTATTTGGAAATTAAATAAAAAAGGAAGTTTAATAGAAAAGAAACTTGAATAAAAAAGGAAGTTAAATAAAAATAAAAATGGAAGTTGCAGAAAATTAAAACTGGAAGTTCATTCCAGAAACCACTATACCTTAATGACCTATTTGGAAATTAAATAAAGAAGGAAGTTTAATAGGAAAGTTAATTGAATTAAAATGGAAGTAGAATAAAAATAATAATGAAAGTTGCATAAAACTAAATTGGAAGTTCAATCCGGCAACCACTATACCTTAACGATCTATTTGGAAATTAAATAAAAAAGGAAGTTTAATAGAAAAGTAAATTGAATAAAAACGGAAGTTGAATAAAAATAAAAATGAAAGTTGCAGAAAATTAAATAACGAAGTTGAATCCAGAAACCACTATACCTTAATGATCTATTTGGAAATTAAATAAAAAAAGGAAGTTTAATAGAAAAGTAAATTGAATAAAAATGGAAGTTGAATAAAAATAGAAATCAAAGTTTCATAAAATTAAAAATGGAAATTCAATCCAAAAACCACTATACCTGAACGATATATTTGGAAATTAAATAAAAAAGGAAGTTCAATAGGAAAGTCAATTGAATTAAAATGGAAGTAGAATAAAAAAAAAATGAAAGTTGCATAAAACTAAAATTGCAAGTTCAATCCAGAAACCACTATACCTTAACGATCTATTTGGAAATTAAATAAAAAAGGAAGTTTAATAGAAAAATAAATTGAATAAATATGGAAGTTGAATAAAAATAAAAATGAAAGTTGCAGAAAATTAAATATGGAAGTTAAATCAAGAAACCACATCACCTTAACGATCTATTTGGAAATTAAATAAAAAGGAAGCTTAATAGAATAGTAAATTGAATAAAAATAGAAGTTGAATAAAAATAAATTGAAAGTTGCATAGAATTAAAAACGGAAGTTCAATCCAAAAACCACTATACCTTAACGACCTATTTGGAAATTAAATAAAAAAAGGAAGTTGAGTAGAAAAGAAACTTGAATAAAAATGGAAGTTAAATAAAAATAAAAATGGAAGTTGCAGAAAATTAAAAATGGAAGTTCATTCCAGAAACCACTATACCTTAACGATCTATTTGGAAATTAAATAAAAAAGGAAGTTTAGTAGAAAAGTAAATTGAATAAAAATGGAAGTAGAATATAAATAAAAATGAAAGTTGCATAAAATTAAAAATGGAAGTTCAATTCAGAAACCACTATACCTTAGTGATCTATTTGGAAATTAAATAAAAAAGGAAGTTTAATAGGAAAGTAAATTGAATAAAAACGGAAGTCGAATATAAATAAAAATGAAAGTTGCATAAACCTAAAATTGGAAGTTCAATCCAGAAACCACTATACCTTAACGATCTATTTGGAAATTAAATAAAAAAGGAAGTTTAATAAAGAAGTAAATTGATTAAAAATTGAAGTAAAATAAAAATAAAAATGAAAGTTGCATAAAATTAAAAATGGAAGTTCAATCTAGAAACCACTACACCTTAACGATATACTTGGAAATTAAATAAAAAATGAAGTTTAATAGGAAAGTAAATTGAATAAAAATGGTAGTAGAATAAAAATAAAAATGAAAGTTGCATAAAATTAAAAATGGAAGTTCAATTCAGAAACCACTATACCTTAACGATCTATTTGGAAATTAAATGAAAAGGGAGGTTGAGTTGAAAAAAATCTTGAATAAAAAAGGAAATTAAATAAAAATAAAAATGGAAGTTGCAGAAATTAAAAATGGAAGTTCATTCCAGAAACCAATATACCATAACGATCTATTTGGAAATTAAATAAAAAAGGAAGTTTAATAGAAAAGAAACTTGAATAAAAAAGGAAGTTAAATAAAAATAAAATGGAAGTTGCAGAAAATTAAAACTGGAAGTTCATTCCAGAAACCACTATACCTTAATGACCTATTTGGAAATTAAATAAAAAAGGAAGTTTAATAGGAAAGTTAATTGAATTAAAATGGAAGTAGAATAAAAATAATAATGAAAGTTGCATAAAACTAAATTGGAAGTTCAATCCGGCAACCACTATACCTTAACGATCTATTTGGAAATTAAATAAAAAAGGAAGTTTAATAGAAAAGTAAATTGAATAAAAACGGAAGTTGAATAAAAATAAAAATGAAAGTTGCCGAAAATTAAATAACGAAGTTGAATCCAGAAACCACTATACCTTAATGATCTATTTGGAAATTAAATAAAAAAAGGAAGTTTAATAGAAAAGTAAATTGAATAAAAATGGAAGTTGAATAAAAATATAAATCAAAGTTTCATAAAATTAAAAATGGAAATTCAATCCAAAAACCACTATACCTTAACGATATATTTGGAAATTAAATAAAAAAGGAAGTTTAATAGGAAAGTCAATCGAATTAAAATGGAAGTAGAATAAAAAAAAAATGAAAGTTGCATAAAACTAAAATTGCAAGTTCAATCCAGAAACCACTATACCTTAACGATCTATTTGGAAATTAAATAAAAAAGGAAGTTTAATAGAAAAGTAAATTGAATAAATATGGAAGTTGAATAAAAATAAAAATGAAAGTTGCAGAAAATTAAATATGGAAGTTAAATCAAGAAACCACATCACCTTAACGATCTATTTGGAAATTAAATAAAAAAGGAAGTTTAATAGAAAAGTAAATTGAATAAAAATGGAAGTTGAATAAAAATAAAATTGAAAGTCGCATAAAATTAAAAATGGAAGTTCAATCCAAAAACCAGTATACCTTAACGATCTATTTGGAAATTAAATAAAAAAGGAAGTTTAATAGAAAAGTAAATTGAATAAAAATCGTAGTTGAATAGAAATAAAAATGAAAGTTGCATAAACTTAAAAATGGAAGTTCAATCCAGAAACCACTATACCTTAACGATCTATTTTTAAATTAAATAAAAAAGGAAGTTTAATAGAAAAGTAAATTGAATAAAAATAGAAGTTGAATAAAAATAAAAATGAAAGTGGCATAAAATTAAAAATGGAAGTTCAATCCAAAAACCACTATACTTTAACGATCTATTTGGAAATTAAATAAAAAAGGAAGTTGAGTAGAAAAAAACTTGAATAAAAAAGGAAGTTAAATAAAAATAAAAATGGAAGTTGCAGAAAATTAAAAATGGAAGTTCATTCCAGAAACCACTATACCTTAAAGATCTATTTGGAAATTAAATAAAAAAGGAAGTTTAATAGGAAATTTAATTGAATTAAAATGGAAGTAGAATAAAAATAAAAATGAAAGTTGCATAAAACTAAAATTGGAAGTTCAATCCAGAAACCACTATACCTTAACGATCTACTCGGAAATTAAACAAATAATGAAGTTTAATAGAAAAGTAAATTGAATAAAAATGGAAGTATAATATAAATAAAAATGAAAGTTGCATAAAATTAAAAATGGATGTTCAATTCAGAAACCACTATACCTTAGCGATCTATTTGGAAATTAAATAAAAAAGAAAGTTTAATAGGAAAGTAAATTGAATTAAAATGGAAGTTGAATAAAAATAAAAATGAAAGTTGCATAAAATTAAAAATGGAAGTTCAATTCAAAAACCACTATACCTTAACGATCTATTTGGAAATTAAGTAAAAAAGGAAGCCGAGTAGAAAAGAAACTTGAATAAAAAAAGAAGTTAAATAAAAATAAAAATGGAAGTTGCAGAAAATTAAAAGTGGAAGTTCATTCCAAAAACCACTGTACCTTAACGATCTATTTGGAAATTAAATAAAAAAAAGAAGTTGAGTAGATAAGAAACTTGAATAAGAAAGGAAGTTAAATAAAAATAAAAATGGAAGTTCCAGAAAATTAAAAATAGAAGTTCATTCCAGAAACCACTATACCTTAACGATCTATTTGGAAATTAAATAAAAAAGGAGTTTTAAAGAAATGTAAATTGAATAAAAATGGAAGTAGAATATAAATAAAAATGAAAGTTGCATAAAATTAAAAATGGAAGTTCAATCCAAAAACCACTATACCTTAGCGATCTATTTGGAAATTAAATAAAAAAGGAAGTTTAATAGGAAAGTAAATTGAATTAAAATGGAAGTTGAATAAAAATAAAAATGAAAGTTGCATAAAATTGAAAATGGAAGTTCAATTCAAAAACCACTATACCTTAACGATCTATTTGGAAATTAAATAAAAAAGGAAGTTGCGTAGAAAAGAAACTTGAATAAAAAAGGAAGTTAAATAAAAATAAAAATGGAATTTGCAGAAAATTAAAAATGGAAGTTCATTCCAGAAACCACTATACCTTAACGATCTATTTGGAAATTAAATAAAAACGGAAGTTTAATAGAAAAGTAAATTGAATAAAAATGGAAGTTGAATAAAAATAAAAGTGAAAGTTGCATAAAATTAAAAAAGGAAGTTCAATCCAAAAACCACTATACCTTAACGATCTATTTGGAAATTAAATAAAAAAGGAAGTTGCGTAGAAAAGAAACTTGAATAAAAAAGGAAGTTAAATAAAAATAAAAATGGAAGTTGCAGAGAATTAAAAATGGAAGTTCATTCCGGAAACCACTTTACCTTAACGATCTATTTGGAAATTAAATAAAAAAGGAAGTTTAATAGAAAAGTAAATTGAATAAAAATGGAAGTTGAATAAAATAAAAATGAAAGTTGCATAAAATTAAAAATGGAAGTTCAATCCAAAAACCACTATACCTTAACGATCTATTTGGAAATTAAATAAAAAAGGAAGTTGAGTAGGAAAGAAACCTGAATAGAAAAGGAAGTTAAATAAAAACAAAATTGGAAGTTGCAGAAAATTAAAAATGAAAGTTCATTCAAGAAACCACTACACCTTAACGATCTATTCAGAAATTAAATAAAAAAGGATGTTTAATGGAAACGTAAATTGAACAAAAATGGAAGTAGAATAAAAATAAAAATGAAAGTTGCATAAAATTAAAAGTGGAAGTTCAATCCAGAAACCACTATACCTTAACGATCTAATTTGAAATTAAATAAAAAAGGAAGTTTAATAGAAAAGCAAATTGAATAAAAATGGAAGTAGAATAAAAATAGAAAGGAAAGTTGCATAAAATTAAAAGTGGAAGTTCAATCCAGAAACCACTATACCTTAACTATCTATTTGGAAATTAAATAAAAAAGGAAGTTTAATAGCAAAGTAAATTGAATAAAAATGGAAGTGAAATAAAAATAAAAATGAAAGTTGCATAAAATTAAAAATGAAAGTTCAATCCAAAAACCACTATACCTTAACGATCTATTTGGAAATTAAATAAAAAATGAAGTTTAATAAAGAAGTAAATTGATTAAAAATTGAAGTAAAATAAAAATAAAAATGAAAGTTGCATAAAATTAAAAATGGAAGTTCAATCTAGAAACCACTACACCTTAACGATATACTAGGAAATTAAATAAAAAATGAAGTTTAATAGGAAAGTAAATTGAATAAAAATGGTAGTAGAATAAAAATAAAAATGAAAGTTGCATAAAATTAAAAATGGAAGTTCAATTCAGAAACCACTATACCTTAACGATCTATTTGGAAATTAAATGAAAAGGGAGGTTGAGTTGAAAAAAATCTTGAATAAAAAAGGAAATTAAATAAAAATAAAAATGGAAGTTGCAGAAATTAAAAATGGAAGTTCATTCCAGAAACCAATATACCATAACAATCTATTTGGAAATTAAATAAAAAAGGAAGTTTAATAGAAAAGAAACTTGAATAAAAAAGGAAGTTAAATAAAAATAAAATGGAAGTTGCAGAAAATTAAAACTGGAAGTTCATTCCAGAAACCACTATACCTTAATGACCTATTTGGAAATTAAATAAAAAAGGAAGTTTAATAGGAAAGTTAATTGAATTAAAATGGAAGTAGAATAAAAATAATAATGAAAGTTGCATAAAACTAAATTGGAAGTTCAATCCGGCAACCACTATACCTTAACGATCTATTTGGAAATTAAATAAAAAAGGAAGTTTAATAGAAAAGTAAATTGAATAAAAACGGAAGTTGAATAAAAATAAAAATGAAAGTTGCCGAAAATTAAATAACGAAGTTGAATCCAGAAACCACTATACCTTAATGATCTATTTGGAAATTAAATAAAAAAAGGAAGTTTAATAGAAAAGTAAATTCAATAAAAATGGAAGTTGAATAAAAATATAAATCAAAGTTTCATAAAATTAAAAATGGAAATTCAATCCAAAAACCACTATACCTTAACGATATATTTGGAAATTAAATAAAAAAGGAAGTTTAATAGGAAAGTCAATCGAATTAAAATGGAAGTAGAATAAAAAAAAAATGAAAGTTGCATAAAACTAAAATTGCAAGTTCAATCCAGAAACCACTATACCTTAACGATCTATTTGGAAATTAAATAAAAAAGGAAGTTTAATAGAAAAGTAAATTGAATAAATATGGAAGTTGAATAAAAATAAAAATGAAAGTTGCAGAAAATTAAATACGGAAGTTAAATCAAGAAACCACATCACCTTAACGATCTATTTGGAAATTAAATAAAAAAGGAAGTTTAATAGAAAAGTAAATTGAATAAAAATGGAAGTTGAATAAAAATAAAATTGAAAGTCACATAAAATTAAAAATGGAAGTTCAATCCAAAAACCAGTATACCTTAACGATCTATTTGGAAATTAAATAAAAAAGGAAGTTTAATAGAAAAGTAAATTGAATAAAAATCGTAGTTGAATAGAAATAAAAATGAAAGTTGCATAAAATTAAAAATGGAAGTTCAATCCAGAAACCACTATACCTTAACGATATATTTTTAAATTAAATAAAAAAGGAAGTTTAATAGAAAAGTAAATTGAATAAAAATAGAAGTTGAATAAAAATAAAAATGAAAGTGGCATAAAATTAAAAATGGAAGTTCAATCCAAAAACCACTATACTTTAACGATCTATTTGGAAATTAAATAAAAAAGGAAGTTGAGTAGAAAAAAACTTGAATAAAAAAGGAAGTTAAATAAAAATAAAAATGGAAGTTGCAGAAAATTAAAAATGGAAGTTCATTCCAGAAACCACTATACCTTAATGATCTATTTGGAAATTAAATAAAAAAGGAAGTTTAATAGGAAATTTAATTGAATTAAAATGGAAGTAGAATAAAAATAAAAATGAAACTTGCATAAAACTAAAATTGGAAGTTCAATCCAGAAACCACTATACCTTAACGATCTACTCGGAAATTAAACAAATAATGAAGTTTAATAGAAAAGTAAATTGAATAAAAATGGAAGTATAATATAAATAAAAATGAAAGTTGCATAAAATTAAAAATGGATGTTCAATCCAGAAACCACTATACCTTAGCGATCTATTTGGAAATTAAATAAAAAAGAAAGTTTAATAGGAAAGTAAATTGAATTAAAATGGAAGTTGAATAAAAATAAAAATGAAAGTTGCATAAAATTAAAAATGGAAGTTCAATTCAAAAACCACTATACCTTAACGATCTATTTGGAAATTAAGTAAAAAAGGAAGCCGAGTAGAAAAGAAACTTGAATAAAAAAAGAAGTTAAATAAAAATAAAAATGGAAGTTGCAGAAAATTAAAAGTGGAAGTTCATTCCAAAAACCACTGTACCTTAACGATCTATTTGGAAATTAAATAAAAAAAAGAAGTTGAGTAGATAAGAAACTTGAATAAGAAAGGAAGTTAAATAAAAATAAAAATGGAAGTTCCAGAAAATTAAAAATAGAAGTTCATTCCAGAAACCACTATACCTTAACGATCTATTTGGAAATTAAATAAAAAAGGAGTTTTAAAGAAATGTAAATTGAATAAAAATGGAAGTAGAATATAAATAAAAATGAAAGTTGCATAAAATTAAAAATGGAAGTTCAATCCAGAAACCACTATACCTTAGCGATCTATTTGGAAATTAAATAAAAAAGGAAGTTTAATAGGAAAGTAAATTGAATTAAAATGGAAGTTGAATAAAAATAAAAATGAAAGTTGCATAAAATTGAAAATGGAAGTTCAATTCAAAAACCACTATACCTTAACGATCTATTTGGAAATTAAATAAAAAAGGAAGTTGCGTAGAAAAGAAACTTGAATAAAAAAGGAAGTTAAATAAAAATAAAAATGGAATTTGCAGAAAATTAAAAATGGAAGTTCATTCCAGAAACCACTATACCTTAACGATCTATTTGGAAATTAAATAAAAACGGAAGTTTAATAGAAAAGTAAATTGAATAAAAATGGAAGTTGAATAAAAATAAAAGTGAAAGTTGCATAAAATTAAAAAAGGAAGTTCAATCCAAAAACCACTATACCTTAACGATCTATTTGGAAATTAAATAAAAAAGGAAGTTGCGTAGAAAAGAAACTTGAATAAAAAAGGAAGTTAAATAAAAATAAAAATGGAAGTTGCAGAGAATTAAAAATGGAAGTTCATTCCGGAAACCACTTTACCTTAACGATCTATTTGGAAATTAAATAAAAAAGGAAGTTTAATAGAAAAGTAAATTGAATAAAAATGGAAGTTGAATAAAATAAAAATGAAAGTTGCATAAAATTAAAAATGGAAGTTCAATCCAAAAACCACTATACCTTAACGATCTATTTGGAAATTAAATAAAAAAGGAAGTTGAGTAGGAAAGAAACCTGAATAGAAAAGGAAGTTAAATAAAAACAAAATTGGAAGTTGCAGAAAATTAAAAATGAAAGTTCATTCAAGAAACCACTACACCTTAACGATCTATTCAGAAATTAAATAAAAAAGGATGTTTAATGGAAACGTAAATTGAACAAAAATGGAAGTAGAATAAAAATAAAAATGAAAGTTGCATAAAATTAAAAGTGGAAGTTCAATCCAGAAACCACTATACCTTAACGATCTAATTTGAAATTAAATAAAAAAGGAAGTTTAATAGAAAAGCAAATTGAATAAAAATGGAAGTAGAATAAAAATAGAAAGGAAAGTTGCATAAAATTAAAAGTGGAAGTTCAATCCAGAAACCACTATACCTTAACTATCTATTTGGAAATTAAATAAAAAAAGAAGTTTAATAGCAAAGTAAATTGAATAAAAATGGAAGTGAAATAAAAATAAAAATGAAAGTTGCATAAAATTAAAAATGAAAGTTCAATCCAAAAACCACTATACCTTAACGATCTACTCGGAAATTAAACAAATAACGAAGTTTAATAGAAAAGTAAAATGAATAAAAATGGAAGTAGAATATAAATAAAAATGAAAGTTGCATAAAATTAAAACAGGAAGTTCAATCCAGAAACCACTATACCTTAGCGATCTATTTGGAAATTAAATAAAAAAAGAAGTTTAATAGGAAAGTAAATTGAATTAAAATGGAAGTTGAATAAAAATAAAAATGAAAGTTGCAAAACATTAAAAATGGAAATTCAATTGAAAAACCACTATACCTTAACGATCTATTTGGAAATTAAATAAAAAAGGAAGTTGAGTAGAAAAGAAACTTGAATAAAAAAGGAAGTTAAATAAAAATAAAAATGGAAGTTGCAGAAAATTAAAAGCGGAAGTTCATTCCAGAAACCACTATACCTTAACGATCTATTTGGAAATTAAAAAAAAAAAAAAGAAGTTGAGTAGAAAAGAAACTTGAATAAAAAAGGAAGTGAAATAAAAATTGAAATGGAAGTAGCAGAAAATTAAAAATGGAAGTTCATTCCAGAAACCACTATACCTTAACGATCTATTTGGAAATTAAATAAAAAATGAAGTTTAATAGAAAAGTAAATTGAATAAAAATGGAAGTAGAATATAAATAAAAATGAAAGTTGCATAAAATTAAAATTGGAAGTTCAATCCGGAAACCACTATACCTTAGCAATCTATTTGAAAATTAAATAAAAAAGGAAGTTTAATAGAAAAGTAAATTGAATAAAAATGGAAGTTGAATAAAAATAAAAATGAAAGTTGTATAAAATTAAAAATAGAAGTTCAATCCAAAAACCACTATACCTTAATGATCTATTTGGAAATTAAATAAAAAAGGAAGTTGAGTAGAAAAGAATCTAGAATAAAAAAGGAAGTTAAATAAAAATAAAAATGGAAGTTGCAGAAAATTAAAAATGGAAGTTCATTCCAGAAACCACTATACCTTAACGATCTATTTGGAAATTAAATAAAAATAGAAGTTTAATAGAAAAGTAAATTGATTAAAAATAGAAGTAGAATAAAAATAAAAATGAAAATAGCATAAAATTAAAAATGGAAGTTCGATCCAGAAACCACTATACCTTAACAATCTACTTGGAAATTAAATAAAAAAGGAAGTTTAATAGGAAAGTAAATTGAATTAAAATGGAAGTAGAATAAAAATAAAAATGAAAGTTGCATAAAACTAAAATTGGAAGTTCAATCCAGAAACCACTATATCTTAACGATCTATTTGGAAATTAAATAAAAAAGGAAGTTTAATAGAAAAGTAAATTGAATAAATATGGAAGTTGAATAAAAATAAAAATGAAAGTTGCAG
Organism: Camellia sinensis; assembly: GCF_055761805.1. Classification (NCBI taxonomy): domain Eukaryota; kingdom Viridiplantae; phylum Streptophyta; class Magnoliopsida; order Ericales; family Theaceae; genus Camellia; species Camellia sinensis. The sequence continues at coordinate 39,656,114 of NW_028128987.1, read as the reverse complement.
AAAATTAAATGTGGAAGTTAAATCCAGACACCACTTTACCATAACGATCTATTTGGAAATAAAATAAAAAAGGTAGTTTTATAGAAAAGTAAATTGAATAAAAATGGAAGTTGAATAAAAATAAAAATGAAGGTCGCATAAAATTAAAAATGGAAGTTCAATCCAAAAACCACTATACCTTAACGATCTATCTGGAAATTAAATAAAAAAAGGAAGTTCAGTAGAAAAGAAACTTGAATAAAAAAGGAAGTTAAATAAAAATAAAAATGGAAGTTGCAGAAAATTAAAAATGGAAGTTCATTACAGAAACCACTTTACATTAACGATCTATTTGGAAATTAAATAAAAACGGAAGCTTAATAGAATAGTAAATTGAATAAAAATAGAAGTTGAATAAAAATAAATTGAAAGTTGCATAAAATTAAAAACGGAAGTTCAATCCAAAAACCACTATACCTCAATGATCTATTTGGAAATTAAATAAAAAAAGGAAGTTGAGTAGAAAAGAAACTTGAATACAAATGGAAGTTAAATAAAAATAAAAATGGAAGTTGCAGAAAATTAAAAATGGAAGTTCATTCCAGAAACCACTATACCTTAACGATCTATTTGGAAATTAAATAAAAAAGGAAGTTTAATAGAAAAGTAAATTGAATAAAAATGGAAGCAGAATATAAATAAAAATGAAAGTTGCATAAAATTAAAAATGGAAGTTCAATTCAGAAACCACTATACCTTAATGATCTATTTGGAAATTAAATAAAAAAGGAAGTTTAATAGGAAAGTAAATTGAATAAAAATGAAAGTTGAATACAAATAAAAATGAAATTTGCATAAACCTAAAATTGGAAGTTCAATCCAGAAACTACTATACCTTAACGATCTATTTGGAATTTAAATAAAAAAGGAAGTTTAATTGAAAAGTAAATTGATTAAAAATTGAAGTAAAATAAAAATAAAAATAAAAGTTGCATAAAATTAAAAATGGAAGTTCAATCCAGAAACCACTATACCTTAACGATATACTTGGAAATTAAATAAGAAATGAAGTTTAATAGGAAAGTAAATTGAATAAAATTGGAAGTAGAATAAAAATAAAAATGGAAGTTGCATAGAATTCAAAATGGAAGTTCAATTCAGAAACCACTATACCTTAACGATCTATTTGGAAATTAAATAAAAAAGGAAGTTGAGTGGAAAAGAATCTTGAATAAAAAAGGAAATTAAATAAAATTAAAAATGGAAGTTGCAGAAATTAAAAATGGAAGTTCATTCCAGAAACCAATATACCTTAACGATCTATTTGGAAATTAAATAAAAAAGGAAGTTTAATAGAAAAGAAACTTAAATAAAAAAGGAAGTTAAATAAAAATAAAAATGGAAGTTGCAGAAAATTAAAAATGGAAGTTCATTCCAGAATCCACTATACCTTAATGACCTATTTGGAAATTAAATAAAAAAGGAAGTTTAATTGGAAAGTTAATTGAATTAAAATGGAGGAAGAATAAAAATAAAAATGAAAGTTGCATAAAACTAAATTGGAAGTTCAATCCGGAAACCACTATACCTTAACGATCTATTGGAAATTAAATAAAAAAGGAAGTTTAATAGGAAAGTAAATTGAATAAAAACGGAAGTTGAATAAAAATAAAAATGAAAGTTGCAGAAAATTAAATAAGGAAGTTGAATCCAGAAACCACTATACCTTAACGATCTATTTGGAAATTAAATAAAAAAAGGAAGTTTAATAGAAAAGTAAATTGAATAAAAATGGAAGTTAAATAAAAATAAAAATGAAAGTTTCATAAAATTAAAAATGGAAATTCAATCCAAAAACCACTATACCTTAACGATATATTTGGAAATTAAATAAAAAAGGAAGTTTAGTAGGAAAGTTAATTGAATAAATTTGGAAGTTGAATAAAAATAAAATTGAAAGTTGCATAAAACTAAAATTGGAAGTTCAATCCAGAAACCACTATACCCTAATGATCTATTTGGAAATTAAATAAAAAAGGAAGTTTAATAGAAAAGTTAATTGAATAAATATGGAAGTTGAATAAAAATAAAAATGAAAGTTGTAGAAAATTAAATGTGGAAGTTAAATCCAGACAACACTTTACCTTAACGATCTATTTGGAAATTAAATAAAAAAGGAAGTTTTATAGAAAAGTAAATTGAATAAAAATGGAAGTTAAATAAAAATAAAAATGAAAGTTGCATAAAATTAAAAATGGAAGTTCAATCCAAAAACCACTATACCTTGACGATCTACTCGGAAATTAAACAAATAATGAAGTTTAATAGAAAAGTAAATTGAATAAAAATGGAAGTAGAATATAAATAAAAATGAAAGTTGCATAAAACTAAAAGTGGATGTTCAATCCAGAAACCACTATACCTTAGCGATCTATTTGGAAATTAAATAAAAAAGGAAGTTTAATAGGAAAGTAAATTGAATTAAAATGGAAGTTGAATAAAAATAAAAATGGAAGTTGCATAAAATTAAAAATAGAAGTTCAATTCAAAAACCACTATACTTTAACGATCTATTTGGAAATTAAATAAAAAAGAAAGTCGAGTAGAAAAGAAACTTGAATAAAAAAGGAAGTTAAATAAAAATAAAAATGGAAGTTGCAGAAAATTAAAAGTGGAAGTTCATTCCAAAAACCACTATACCCTAACGATCTATTTGGAAATTAAATAAAAAAAAAGAAGTTGAGTAGATAAGAAACTTAAATAAAAAAAGAAGTTAAATAAAAATAAAAATGGAAGTTCCAGAAAATTAAAAATGGAAGTTCATTCCAGAAACCACTATACCTTAACGATCTATTTGGAAATTAAATAAAAAAGGAAGTTTTAAAGAAAAGTAAATTGAATAAAAATGGAAGTAGAATATAAATAAAAATGAAAGTTGCATAAAATTAAAAATGGAAGTTCAATCCAGAAACCACTATACCTTAGCAATCTATTTGGAAATTAAATAAAAAAGGAAGTTTAATAGGAAACTAAATTTAATTAAAATGGAAGTTGAATAAAAATAAAAATGAAAGTTGCATAAAATTAAAAATAGAAGTTCAATTCAAAAACCACTATACCTTAACGATCTATTTGGAAATTAAATAACAAAGGAAGTTGAGTAGAAAAGAAACTTGAATAAAAAAGGAAGTTAAATAAAAATAAAAATGGAAGTTGCAGAAAATTAAAAATAGAAGTTCATTCCAGAAACCACTATACCTTAACGATCTATTTGGAAATTAAATAAAAAAGGAAGTTTAATAGAAAAGTAAATTGAATAAAAATGGAAGTTGAATAAAAATAAAAGTGTTGCATAAAATTAAAAATGGAAGTTCAATCCAAAAACCACTATACCTTAACGATCTATTTGGAAATTAAATAAAAAAGGAAGTTGAGTAGAAAAGAAACTTGAAAAAAATGAAGTTAAATAAAAATAAAAATGGAAGTTGCAGAGAATTAAAAATGGAAGTTCATTCCAGAAACCACTTTACCTTAACGATCTATTTGGAAATTAAATAAAAAAGGAAGTTTAATAGAAAAGTAAATTGAATAAAAATGGAAGTTGAATAAAATAAAAATTAAAGTTGCATAAAATTAAAAATGGAAGTTCAATCCAAAAACCTCTATACCTTAACGATCTATTTGGAAATTAAATAAAAAAGGAAGTTGAGTAGAAAAGAAACCTGAATAGAAAAGGAAGTTAAATAAAAATAAAATTGGAAGTTGCAGAAAATTAAAAATGGAATTTCATTCAAGAAACCACTATACCTTAACGATCTATTCAGAAATTAAATAAAAAAAGAAGTTTAATAGAAGCGTAAATTGAACAAAAATGGAAGTAGAATAAAAATAAAAATGAAAGTTGCATAAAATTAAAAGTGGAAGTTCAATCCAGAAACCACTATACCTTAACGATCTATTTGGAAATTAAATAAAAAAGGAAGTTTAATAGAAAAGCAAATTGAATAAAAATGGAAGTAGAATAAAAATAGAAAGGAAAGTTGCATAAAATTAAAAGTGGAAGTTCAATCCAGAAACCACTATACCTTAACGATCTATTTGGTAATTAAATAAAAAATGAAGTTTAATAGAAAAGCAAATTGAATAAAAATGGAAGTAGAATAAAAATAGAAAGGAAAGTTGCATAAAATTAAAAGTGGAAGTTCAATCCAGAAACCACTATACCTTAACGATCTATTTGGAAATTAAATAAAAAAGGAAGTTAAATAAAAATAAAAGTGAAAGTTGCATAAAATTAAAAATGGATGTTCAATCCAAAAACCACTATACCTTAACGATCTACTCGGAAATTAAACAAATAATGAAGTTTAATAGAAAAGTAAATTGAATAAAAATGGAAGTAGAATATAAATAAAAATGAAAGTTGCATAAAATTAAAAATGGAAGTTCAATCCAGAAACCACTATACCTTAGCGATCTATTTGGAAATTAAATAAAAAATGAAGTTTAATAGGAAAGTAAATTGAATTAAAATGGAAGTTGAATAAAAATAAAAATGAAAGTTGCATAACATTAAAAATGGAAGTTCAATTCAAAAACCACTATACCTTAACGATCTATTTGGAAATTAAATAAAATAGGAAGTTGAGTAGAAAAGAAACTTGAATAAAAAAGGAAGTTAAATAAAAATAAAAATGGAAGTTGCAGAAAATTAAAAGTGGAAGTTCATTCTAGAAACCACTATACCTTAACGATCTATTTGGAAATTAAATAAAAAAAAGAAGTTGAGTAGAAAAGAAACTTGAATAAAAAAGGAAGTTAAATATAGCGATCCCGGATTTACCCTTGTTGTACAGTGATCCGGACATGTGTCCGTGGATGTTGGTAGTTGATTATTATCTTGTTTACATCCTTTTTACTTCATATTTGAGTTGTAGGATGTGTTGGGTAGGTTTGTTATAGGTTGGTTGAGTTTAGAAACCAAAACTAGCTGCCCAGATTTTGACCTGTCCGCTCGAGCGGGGGTTCTGGCGCTCGAGCGGAAATTGCACCCGTCTAGTATTTCCTGTGCAGTGTTGGACGCTCGAGCATGGAGTTGGCCGCTCGAGCGGGGTTGTGTGAGTACCGCTCGAGCGGGAGTTGGAAGCTCGAGCGGAGACCTGGTTCTGTAAAAGTTTTGGGAGTGTGTATCCGCCGCTCGAGCGGGATTGTTGACGCTCGAGCGGGAGTTTGTGAGTGACGCTCGAGCGAGGTGTTTGACGCTCGAGCGGGTCGACTGGGTTTAAGTTCCGTGTTTTGACTTTTCAAATCACTTTTTCACTTTCTCTTCTCTCTCCTACTTTTCCAAAAACACCATTGTTGAGCCTCTTACTCTAGAACTCTACCTTCTCTCTAGGTTTTGATCTAGTAGGAGTGATTTGCTCATCTTTGGCCTTTACAAAAAAGTTGTTGATCGTCGAGGGCTACATTTTAATTTGAAAATTTCGGGTTTTGGAGCACGTTGGGTTTTGTCATCTTCTCCCTTGGAGCTCCGAATTTGAGGTAGGGATATCCTACTCCTCTCTATGGATTTTGTCTTTAAATTTTGGTATTTTGAGACGTTGGGGTTGGTTTGGTGATCTTGTGAAGATTTGGGGCTTTTGTGTTATTTTACAAAGGTTGGGGTTTTATTTATAATAAACCTAGATGCATGTTTGGTGTAGAGAAATGGGATTAATGTTGAATCATTGATGAAAATGGGACCTAAGGGTTGAAATGGTAATTATGAAAAACGACCTAATTACATTATTTGATTAATTGGGATAATTAATTGTGAGAAATGAGAAAATGAAATGGAATTGTCGAGATTGGGAATGTATGGGGTTAAAGGGTGTAGTTGAATTATTTATCACTCACCAAACTGAAATGTTGATTGAACATCCATTTGTGCATTTATTTTCTGTTTAGAAATAACTGCTTTGGGCTATCGGTGGAGGATAGTCGTAATTGTTGTAGGCAATGCATGATGATTAGGCAAACGAAAACTAATCAATGGAATGTGTCATGGAATTTGACGGTTGATAGAATACATTAACTGTATGTATTGAGTGATTGTATATAGAACCAATGTGTTTGTATACGTTATGTGTAGAGGAGGAGATGGGGGATGTACTCCGCGGTTTAGGGGAAGATAGGGGATGTACCTCTAAACCGGATAGTGTTGGGAGAAGATAGGGGATGAACTCCGTAGATACAGCTCATATGCTTGTCTAGAGAAGTGAAGATAGAGCTCATATGCTTATCTTTGTGAAGTGTGGATACAGCTTATATGCTTATCTGTGAATGTGGGATATTGTTGTTATACATATCTGTTGAGAATGTGGATACAGCTTATATGCTTATCTGTGAATGTGGGATATAGTTTTCATACATATCTGTTGAAATGATGATAGAGCTAACATGCTTATGTGTTGAAAAAGGGAAAATGAAAAGTAACTTGGACTCATAAGTCGTATGACATAAATATGTGATTTATGTGAATGTATCAGTGTTGGCCATCTATCAATTGCTAATCTTTTAGTCATTGTTCATGGTTGGTTTAGTGTATTTCTACTGGGCTGTGGCTCACCCTATATGGGAATATCATTTTCAAGTACAGGTAGCATGCCACCTCCAAGGACATAGCTTGGGAGGCTAGAGGCGGACATACTTTTGTCGTTTTATTTTTTGATGTATTACATGTAAATTCAAGCCAAGGGCTTAATGTGTAAATGAGTTGGTACTCTTTTGTTGTAACCAAGTGTTAACTTGGAAAGCTGTAAGCCCGTAGGGCATTTTGCTTTTGTTGTTAACATGTAATACTTTTGTAATGAAACTCTGATGAATAGAAGAATGTGGTTATTTCATATGTCAATGAATGCCTTATTTGATGGGTTTTATGTTATTATTTTGAGGGCGTTACATTAAATAAAAATAAAAATGGAAGTTGCAGAAAATTAAAAATGGAAGTTCATTCCAGAAACCACTATACCTTAACTATCTATTTGGAAATTAAATAAAAAAGGAAGTTTTATAGAAAAGTAAATTGAATAAAAATGGAAGTAGAATATAAATAAAAATGAAAGTTGCATAAAATTAAAAATGGAAGTTCAATCCAGAAACCACTATACCTTAACGATCAATTTGGAAATTAAATAAAAAAGGAAGTTTAATAGGAAAGTAAATTGAATTAAAATGGAAGTTGAATAAAAATAAAAATGAAAGTTGCATAAAATTAAAAATGGAAGTTCAATTCAAAAACCACTATACCTTAACGATCTATTTGGAAATTAAATAAAAAAGGAAGTTGAGTAGAAAAGAAACTTGAATAAAAAAGGAAGTTAAATAAAAATAAAAATGGAAGTTGCAGAAAATTAAAAATGGAAGTTCATTGCAGAAACCACTATAACTTAACGATCTATTTGGAAATTAAATAAAAAAGGAAGTTTAATAGAAAAGTAAATTGAATAAAAATGGTAGTTGAATAAAAATAAAAGTGAAAGTTGCATAAAATTAAAAATGGAAGTTCAATCCAAAAACCACTATACCTTAACGATCTATTTGTAAATTAAATAAAAAAGGAAGTTGAGTAGAAAAGATACTTGAATAAAAAAGGAAGTTAAATAAAAATAAAAATGGAAGTTGCAGAAAATTAAAAATGGAAGTTCATTCCAGAAACCACTATACCTTAACGATCTATTTGGAAATTAAATAAAAAAAGGAAGTTTAATAGAAAAGTAAATTGAATAAAAATGGAAATTAAATAAAAATAAAAATGAAAGTTGTATAAAATTAAAAATTGAAGTTCAATCCAAAAACCACTATACCTTAACGATCTATTTGGAAATTAAATAAAAAAGGAAGTTGAGTAGAAAAGAAACTTGAATAAAAAAGGAAGTTAAATAAAAATAAAAATGGAAGTTGCAGAAAATTAAAAATGGAAGTTCATTCCAGAAACCACTATACCTTAACGATATATTTGTAAATTAAATAAAAAAGGAAGTTTAATCAAAAAGTAAATTGAATAAAAATGGAAGTAGAATATAAATAAAAATGAAAGTTGCATAAAATTAAATATAGCGATCCCGGTTATCCCTTTACTGTTCTGTTGTTTTCCGGACGCGGTTCCGTGGAGTTGGTAGTTGTACCTATCATGTTGTCAACCTTTAAACTCTTTTATTTGAGTTTTAGAATGTGTTGGGCTTGGTTGTTATAGGTTGGTAGAACTTTAGCTCCCATTGTTGTTGTCCAGTTTTTGAATGGTCCGCTCGAGCGGGTCTTCTTGCGCTCAAGCGGGGTTTACACACGTCCAGTATTTCGTGCTTCTGCAAAACTTCTGCAGATCTGTTTTCTACGCTCGAGCGGGTAGTCTGGCGCTCGAGCGGGTAGTCTGGCGCTCGAGCGAGTAGTACTATTTGGTGTAAGTTCTGGGAGGGGAAAATCTACACTCGAGCGGACGGGTTTTCGCGCTCGAGCGGATGTACTTTCTTCTTGTGTCTTGGCGCTCGAGCGGGCCTTCTTGCACTCGAGCGTACCTACCTTTTTGTCCTTGACGCTCGAGCGTTGTGTTCTCCGCTCGAGCGGGAGAGTCGTATATCAGTTGGCAGCTAGGCTATTTTAAATCACTTTTTACATTTCCTTTCTCTCTCTTACTTTACCAAAACCGATTTTTGAGAGCTCCTCACTCTAAAACCTAACTTCTCTCTAGGGTTTGATCTAGTAGGAGTGTTTTCCTCACCTTGAGCCTTTGTAAGAAGTGTGTTGATCATTGAGGGCTACATCTTGATCCGAAAAATTTGGAGTTTGGAGCACTTTGAGTTTGGTCCTTTCCTCCATTTGAGCTCTAACTTCGAGGTAGGGATATCCTACTCCATCTTATGAACTTTGTCTTTGAATTTTGGCATTTTGATATGTTTGGAGTCGTTGGGTAATTTTGAGGAAGTTTGGGTCTTTGTGTAATTTTACAAAGTTGGGGTTTTATTTATTATTACCTATATGCATGTTGGGCTTAGAGAAATGAGATGAATGTTGGATTGTTGATAGAAATGAAACCTTAGGGTTGTTTTGTTAATTATGGGAAATGCCCTAATTGCATTGTTAAATCAATTTGTGAAATAAATGTGAGAAATGAGAAATGGAATTGAAAATGTTGGAATTGGGAATGTATGGGATTAAAGGGTGCAGTTGGGTTAACCATCACTCACAAAAATTGAAATGTCAATATTTTATCTATTTGGCGCATTTATTCTCTGTTTAGAAACAATTGCCTGGAGCTATCGATGGGGGATAGTTTTGATTGTTGTAGACAATGCATGATGATTAGGTACATTAAAACTAATCGATTAAGTATACTATTGAATATAGCGATTGGAATAATACATTAACTTTATGTATTGATTGGTTGTATATGATAACTGTTTGTATACATTGTTTGTGTGGGAGGAGAAAGGGGCTGTACTCCACGGTTTATTGGAGGAAAGGGGTTGGACCTCTAAACCGGACGGTTTATTAGAAGAAAGGGGCTTATAGCGATCCCGATTTTACCTTCATTGTTTAATTGTAATATATGTCAACTTTTCAAAGATTTTGCATGATTATACTAGATTCATCTCATTAGTAAGATACATGTACATCAATTAGATGGTGACTAATCATTGATACCTATTTATACAATGTATAGAAGACTAATGCTAATACATTGAATGTGATGGATTTATTATGAATGAATCTTAGAGATGCATTATGTTTCTATTATGAATATGTAAGATACATTAATCTATCTAATGAATTCATTAATATAGAAGATGCATTATGTATCATGAATATATGAGATACATTAATCAATTTAATGAAGTTCATTGAATGAATAACTTGAGAGTTTCTCTCTTTAGACTACATCTTCTCTCTATAAATACATCTAGTTCTAGTGATCTTCTACCCTAGTTCCTTTGTATTGAGTCTGGAGCATCCCTTGATCTTCATTTTAATCTGAAAGTTTGGCGATTTGGAGCACTTTGGTTTTTGGCCTTCATCTTCTCCATTTGAGGTAGGGATTTCTTTGTTCTTTTTCAATACTCCGTCTATAGATAGACATGTGGTAATTTTGTATTGCATGAAAATCATATCCGTGTTGGATTTGTTTTAAAATCATGAGGGGAACCTAGGGTTGGTTGTTTGAGAATGGTTTTGTTATCATTGACTGTGGTTTGGACTAATTAGAGAATAAAATTAGCATGATATTATTGAAAGAAGCGAAAGCCCTAAATTATATTTTGATTTGGTAAAATAAAAAGGGTTTATGGTTGAACAATGTTGGTAAATTTCTATTGTTAATATGAGTTGTGTAGAAGGTGTTATCAGTTAAAGGATTAATTATGGTATTGGAGTTATTTTGAAATGAACGTAATGAATCAAGTTGGGTTATGGCTTATTATCCATGGAAATGATTTTGTAAAATGAAGAGAATGTAATTGGTTTTGTAAAAAGGAAAAAGTGTTTTTGGAATAAGTGATGGAACATGTTGACTTGAAAAATTATGAAAGTTGATCTTGAAAATGGTAAATGAAATGTTAACTCTATGTGAGTCTCAGAAAATAAATTTGAGAATTGAACTATTGTATCATGAGTGTTGAATACACACATTTGGGGGTTTTATCTTTACCTATCATACTAGTGTCGTTGTTGGGTTTAAGGATTGCTTGAGAGTTGAGTCTCTTTTATTAGGTGTACTGAATACATGCATCTAGAGGTTTTGTCCTTGGTCATCGGTGGAGGATGACATTGGTGTGTTGAATTGTGATGTATGCGTTACACTTGTGTTGGTTAAACATTATTGAATAGTTTATGTGTATGTATTACACTTGTTATTGATGCTTTGTTGTATTGAGGAATTTGTATATGATAATTGTTTATATACATTGTGTTGTGTGGGAGGAGATAGGGGATGTACTCCACGGTTTAGGGGAAGATAGGGGATGGACCTCTAAACCGGAAACTGTTTGATATTGATACAGCACTAAAATGTGTATCATTTGTGAAGTATAGAAGTGTTTTGGTTACTCAACGGTTTAGGGGAAGATAGGGGATGGACCTCTAAACCGGATTTTGTTTGGGAGGAGATAGGGGATGGACTCCATTAGCACCACTATATGTGTGCTTATTGATATTGGAAGTGTTTTTACATGTTATTGATACAACACTAAAATGTGTATCATTTGTGAAGTATGGAAGTGTTTTTATCTGAGATTGATACAGTACTAAAATGTGTATCTATTATGAGGTATGAAATGTTTAAAATGAGTTATTATCTCGCTTATCGCTTGGCGTATCCTTAGCTTACTGTGCATATAGCCGGTAGAGCAGAGTCGTAATTGTTATCGTCAGTGTATCTAAGTATGTTATGGGTTGCGATGGTTACAGTTTTGAAAGGCCGAGCTGCCTCATTTGTGGATTATATACATGTTGATGATTTGTTATTTCCCTTTTATTTAAGGCATGCATGTATTGATATAAATGTATTGGGAACAAACCAAAATGCCATTTTAAGATTTTGGAAAGTGTGAAGGAAAATGGGGTATTTGTGAACATGTTTTCAAAAAAGGTCATTTTGTTGTAAGTACGGAAAATGGGGGAAGAGTAATGGGCTTGGTGAAATTGTTTTCTAGAACTGTTATTGTCATGAAAGTTTGTGGAAATGGGTAATGAAAAGGAAATAAAGATGAACCGCTTATAGCGTCTAATGAAATGGCTGTTTTCGAAAAAAGTTCATACTTATGTATATTTTGTATAAACTGCCACATTACTATTCTAGTATGAGAATGAACATTCATGATCATAGCTATCTGTAAGTTGTTATTGTTGGAGATCATGTTGAGATCCCTACTGGACTATATGTTCATCCCACGTTGTTGAATCTTTTTCAGGTGATAGCCAGGATGTTCTACAAGGTTTTGGATCTTCTTATTTGTTGGCCACGGGGCCTCTTTTGTGTTGGCGGAATGCCATTTATGTAAAAAGGGTTATACCCTTCTTCTTGACTTTAATGATGTAAGCCCAAGGGCAATTTATTTAGTGTACTCATGTTGTATTTACTTGCATACGAATGAGAGCAATGTTACTCACTTCTACAAGTTGAATATACGAGTTTATTTCCGCATGTTATCTCTGAAATGGAATTAAGTAAATGAAATTGGTAATATTTCGAGTAATAAAAAGTGGGGCGTGACAGGGCTGGACCTCTAAACCAGAAGGTTTATTGGAAGAAAGGGGCTGGACCTCTAAACCGTAAATTGAAGTGCAGATACAGCTCATATGCTTATCTATTGAAGTGCAGATACAGCTAATATGCTTATTTGTTGATGTATTGATATAGCTTGTATGGTTACCTATTGATGTATTGACATAGCTAGTATGCTTACCTATTGCGAAATGTAAATGCTTAATATGAGTGTTTGTCTCGTATAGGTTGTTTGACCAGGCTTTGAGTCATAGTTATGAATTGAGAATTGGTTAAGAAACGGAAAGTGAATGTAATATGGGCGTGATTGTCGTTAAACTGTAACACAGTATAAATTGGAATATAAGTGCGGACCACCCATTGAACGCTATTATCTTAGTCATTGTTCATAGTTGGTTTAGTGTATTTCTACTGGGCTGTGGCTCACCCTATATGGGACACCATTTTCAGGTACAGGAAGCATGCCACTCCCAAGGGCGTAGTTTGGGAAGCAAGAGGCAGACAGACTGCCTTTGTTGTTTTGCTTTCTTTGATGTATTATATGTAAATTCAAGCCAAGGGCTTAAGATGTATTAAGTTAGTACTCTTCTCTTTTTTGTGACCAAGTGTTAACTTGGAAAGCTGTAAGCCCGTAGGGCATTTGTTGGTTAAGTAGCTTGTAATATTTCTGTAAGAACTACTCTGATTAATAGAAAGATATTTATTTCTCGTACATCATGGCAAGTCTAAAATGATGGGTATATGTAATATTTTGAGGGCGTGACATTAAAAAGGAAAGTTCAATCCAGAAACCACTATACCTTAGCGATCTATTTGGAAATTAAATAAAAAAGAAAGTTTAATAGAAAAGTAAATTGAATAAAAATGGAAGTTGAATAAAAATAAAAATGAAAGTTGCATAAAATTAAAAATGGAAGTTCAATCCAAAAACCACTATACCTTAACGATCTATTTGGAAATTAAATAAAAAAGGAAGTTGAGTAGAAAAGAATCTAGAATAAAAAAGGAAGTTAAATAAAAATAAAAATAGAAGTTGCAGAAAATTAAAAATAGAAGTTCATTCCAGAAACCACCATACCTTAACGATCTATTTGGAAATTAAATAAAAAAGGAAGTTTAATAGAAAAGTAAATTGATTAAAAATTGAAGTAAAATAAAAATAAAAATGAAAGTTGCATAAAATTAAAAATAGAAGTTCAATCCAGAAACCACTATACCTTAACGATCTACTTGGAAATTAAATAAAAAATTAAGTTTAATAGGATAGTAAATTGAATTAAAATGGAAGTAGAATAAAAATAAAAATGAAAGTTGCATAAAATTAAAAATGGAAGTTCAATCCAGAAACCATTATACCTTAACGATCTATTTGGAAATTAAATAAAAAAGGAAGTTTAATAGAAAAGTAAATTAAATAAAAATGGAAGTTGAATAAAAATAAAAATGAAAGTTGTATAAAATTAAAAATGGAAGTTCAATCCAAAAACCACTATATCTTAACGATCTATTTGGAAATTAAATGAAAAAGGAAGTTGAGTAGAAAAGAAACTTGAATAAAAAAGTAAGTTAAATAAAAATAAAAATGGAAGTTGCAGAAAATTAAAAATGGAAGTTCATTCCAGAAACCACTATACCTTAATGATCTATTTGGAAATTAAATAAAAAAGGAAGTTTAACAAAAAAGTAAATTGATTAAAAATGGAAGTAGAATAAAAATAAAAATGAAAGTTGTATAGAATTAAAAATAGAAGTTCTATCCAGAAACCACTATAGCTTAACGATCTACTTGGAAATTAAATAAACAAGGAAGTTTAATAGGAAAGTAAATTGAATTGAAATCGAAGTAGAATAAAAATAAAAATGAAAGTTGCATAAAATTAAAAATGGAAGTTCAATCCAGAAACCATTATACCTTAACGATCTATTTGGAAATTAAATAAAAAAGGAAGTTTAACAGAAAAGTAAATTAAATAAAAATGGAAGGTTAATAAAAATAAAAATGAAAGTTGCACAAAATAAAAAATGGAAGTTCAATCCAAAAACCACTATACCTTAACGATCTATTTGGAAATTAAATAAAAAAGGAGGTTGAGTAGAAAAGAAACTTGAATAAAAAAGTAAGTTAAATAAAAATAAAAATGGAAGTTGCAAAAAATTAAAAATGGAAGTTCATTCCAGAAATCACTATACCTTAATGATCTATTTGGAAATTAAATAAAAAAGGAAGTTTAACAGAAAAGTAAATTGATTAAAAATGGAAGTAGAATAAAAATAAAAATGAAAGTTGCATAAAATTAAAAATAGAAGTTCTATCCAGAAACCACTATAGCATAACGATCAACTTGAAAATTAAATAAAAAAGGAAGTTTAATAGGAAAGTAAATTGAATTGAAATGGAAGTAGAATAAAAATAAAAATGAAAGTTGCATAAAATTAAAAATGGAAGTTCAATCCAGAAACCACTATACCTTAGTGATCTATTTGGAAATTAAATAAAAAAGGAAGTTTAATACGAAAGTAAATTGATTAAAAATGGAAGTTGAATAAAAATAAAAATGAAAGTTGCATAAAACTAAAATTGGAAGTTCAATCCAGAAACCACTATACCTTAACGATCTATTTGGAAATTAAATAAAAAAGGAAGTTTAATAGAAAAGTAAATTGATTAAAAATTGAAGTAAAATAAAAATAAAAATGTAAGTTGCATAAAATTAAAAATGGAAGTTCAATCCAGAAACCACTATACCTTAACGATCTACATGGAAATTAAATAAAAAATGAAGTTTAATAGGAAAGTAAATTGAATTAAAATGGAAGTAGAATAAAAATAAAATTGAAAGTTGCTCAAAATTAAAAATGGAAGTTCAATCCAAAAACCACTATACCTTAACGATCTATTTGGAAATTAAATAAAAAAAGAAGTTTAATAGAAAAGTAAATTGAATAAAAATGGAAGTTGAACAAAAATAAAAATGAAAGTTGCATAAAATTAAAAAAGGAAGTTCAATCCGAAAACCACTATACCTTAACGATCTATTTGGAAATTAAATAAAAAAGGAAGTTGAGTAGAAAAGAAACTTGAATAAAAAAGGAAGTTAAATAAAAATAAAAATGGAAGTTGCAGAAACTTAAAAATGGAAGTTCATTCCAGAAACCACTATACCTTAATGATCTGTAACGTCCTCAAAATAATAACATTAAACCCATCAATAAGACATGCATTGACATATAAACTAACCACATTCTTTTATTCATTAGAGTCTCATTACATAAGTATTACATGTTAACATCAAAACAAAATGCCCTACGGGCTTACAGCTTTCCAAGTTAACACTTGGTTACAACAAAAGAGTACTAACTCGTTTACACATTAAGCCCTTGGCTTGAAGTTACATGTAATACATCAAAAAGTAAAGCGACAAAAGTATGTCCGCCCCTAGCCTTCCAAGCTATGTCCTTGGAGGTGGCATGCTGCCTGTACCTGAAAATGATATTCCCATATAGGGTGAGCCACAGCCCAGTAGAAATACACTAAACCAACCATGGACATTGACTAAAATATTAGCAATTGATAGATGGCTAACACTGATACATTCACATAAATCACATTTTATGTCACACGACTTAAGAGTCCAAGTTACTTTACATTTTCCCCTTTTCAACAGATAAGCATGTCAGCTCTATCATCATTTCAATAGATAAGTATAAAAACTATATCCCACATTTACAGATAAGCATATAGGCTATATCCACATTCTCAACAGATATATATAACAACAATATCCCACATTCAGATAAGCATATGAGCTACATCCACATTTCACAAGATAAGCATATAAGCTCTATCTTCACTTCTCTAGACAAGCATATGAGCTGTATCTACGGAGTTCATCCCCTATCTTCTCCCAACACTATCCGGTTTAGAGGTACATCCCCTATCTTCCCCTAAACCGCGGAGTACATCCCCCATCTCCTCCTCTACACATAACGTATACAAACACATTGGTTCTATATACAATCACCCAATACATACAGTTAATGTATTCTATCAACCGTCAAATTCCATGACACATTCCATTGATTAGTTTTCGTTTGCCTAATCATCATGCATTGTCTACAACAATCACGACTATCCTCCACCGATAGCCCAAAGCAGATATTTCTAAACAGAAAATAAATGCACAAATGGATATTCAATCAACATTTCATTTCCTCACTTCTCCCAATTAATTATCCCAAATTAATTAAACAATGTAATTAGGCCATTTTCCATAATTACCATTTCCAACCCTTAGGTCCCATTTTCATCAATGATTCAACAATAAGTCCATTTCTCTATTCCACACATGCTTCTAGGTTTATTATGAATAAAACCCCAACTTTTGTAAAATTACACAAAAGCCCCAAACTTTCACAAAATTACCAAACCAAGCCCAACATCTCAAAATACCAAAATTTAAAGACAAAACCCATAGAGAGGAGTAGGATATCCCTACCTTGAAGTTTTAGCCAAAAAGGAGATGAAGACCCAAAGATCAACTTGCTCCAAATCCAAACTTTTTCAGATTAAATCAAAGCTCTCAACACCCTCTATCTTTTTAACAAAGGCCCTAGGCTAGATTCACACCCTAGGGAGATCAAATCTTAGAGAGAGTGTAAGTTTAGAGTGAGAGGGTCTCGGATTTAGGTTTTGATCAAAAAAAGAAGTGAAAAACTGAAGTTCAAAATCGCTGCTGTCCGCTGATATAAAACACGCTCGCTCGAGCGAAGCCTTCGTCGCTCGAGCGACCAGACACAGAAAACTCTCGCTCGAGCCAAGATGTTCTCGATCGAGCGAAGAAAAACCCAGACCGCTCGAGCGAAGGAAGCTCGCTCGAGCCAAGAATGGCAACTCTCAGGTCCAGAACCAGACACGAACTCAACTCTCGCTCGAGCGACCGCTCCTCGCTCGAGCGATGGTCCAAAAATCTGGACAGCAACACTAGGCTCCCAAACACAACCAACCTGTAACAAACCTGCCCAACACAACCCATAACTCAATATACAAAGTAAAAAGGATGTAAACAAGATAATAAACAACTACCAACATCCTCGGACACAAGTCCGGATCACTGTACAACAAGGGTAAAACCCGGGATCGCTATAACCTCCCCCCCTTAAAGAATTTCGCCCCCGAAATTAAGCACAAGTTTTTCAAAAACAGGTTTTTCCTCCATTTTAAACAATGTTACAATTCTAACATTCAACAATTCGACCCATTACCGGTCATCCCATCCCTTTAACAAGAGACATTTCACAATATGTAAACAACATATGTACTTTCAACATGTATCAACATTATGCATTATCTTTCCAATTTCAACAATATAACCAACACATATAGTGTCACATTCAACTTCCATATGAGGCAAGTTCCAAAACATACTTCCAATAACCAAAACATTTTCAATGTTTCACAACTTAAGACATATATAAAAGCTCTTAAGTTCAACAATAGTTTAAAAATTTAAATACAAGATTACACATCAATAAACAAGTCCGGATATTTTTCGCGGACTTCCAACTCACGTTCCCAAGTGGCTTCCTCCACTCCGTGATGTTTCCACAAGACTTTCACCAAAGGAATAGTCTTGCCACGCAGGACCTGATCCCGCCTATCCAAGACCTGAACCGGTCTCTCCTCATACGAGGCATCCTCATCTACCTCTAAATCGGTCCAATCCAACACATGTGATGGATCTGGCTCATACTTCCGAAGCATACTCACATGAAACACGTCATGCACTCCGGATAACTGCGGTGGTAAGGCTAATCGATAAGCAACCTCGCCAATCCTCTCAAGGATCTCAAAAGGACCAATAAATCGAGGGGATAACTTCCCACTCTTCCCAAACCTCATCAAACCTCGCCTAGGTGATATCTTCAGAAAGACATGATCACCTACCTCAAACGCCAAAGGCCTCCTCCTACAGTCGGCATAACTCTTTTGGCGACTCTGGGCTGTAACAAGCCTCCTACGGATAAGCTCAACTTTCTCCGTCGTCTCCCTAACCAACTCCGGACCCAACAAAGGTGCATCACCCACCTCGGCCCAACAAACTGGAGACCTACACGGTCGGCCATACAAGGCCTCAAACGGTGCCATACTGATACTAGACTGAAAACTGTTGTTGTAGGCAAACTCTACCAAGGGCAAGTGTCTCTCCCACGTCCCACTGAAGTCCAGGACACAACCCCGAAGCATATCCTCGAGGATCTGAATAGTACGCTCGGACTGCCCGTCAGTCTGAGGATGATAAGCCGTACTAAAGGTCAACTTAGTGCCCAAGGCACTCTGCAAACTCTGCCACAACCTAGTAGTAAAACGAGGATCTCTATCTGAGACGATCGTCACTGGGACCCCATGCAATCTCACTACGTCCCGAATATACAAGTTGGCAAGATGATCTACCGAATCTCTCACGCGCATAGGAATAAAGTGCGCCGACTTAGTCAACCGGTCTACAACCACCCAAACAGCATCACTACCCCGTTAAGTCCTCGGAAGACCTACAACGAAGTCCATAGTGACATGCTCCCACTTCCACTCGGCAATAGGCAAGGGTTGCAACAAACCCGCTGGCCTCTGATGCTCGGCCTTCACTTGCTGGCAAGTAAGGCACTTCGATACGAAAACAGCCACATCTCTCTTCATACCCCGCCACCAAAACTGGCGACCCAAATCCTGATACATCTTAGTACCTCCCAGATGCACCGCAAGGTGCGAATGATGGAACTCTCGGAGTACCTCCTCTCGGTAAGACTCTGGTACAAACAAACGGTCTCGGTATCTCACACTCAGGTCGGGATACACCGTCAAACCCTTCTCAACCTTCCCACTAGAGATCTTCTCTCGGAGGGATTCTACCTCAAGGTCACCTCCCTGTGCCTCTAACACTCGTGTCACAAGTGTAGGCTGCGCAACAACAGAAAACAAGGCCGCAGCCTCAACAGATTCGCCCAGTAGCAAATCAAACTCGCCAAGTGCACCCAACATCTCCCATTCCCGGTTGGCTATACTAGCTACATCACCAATGGATTTCCTACTAAGGGCATCGGCCACAACATTGGCCTTTCCCGGATGATAATGTAACTCAAAATCATAATCCTCGATGAACTCCATCCATCTCCTCTGCCTCAGATTCAAGTCTCTCTGTGTAAACAGGTACTTCAAACTCTTGTGGTCCGAGAACACCTCGAACTTCTCACCATAAAGGTAGTGCCTCCAGATTTTCAAGGCAAAGATCACAGCTGCTAACTCTAAGTCGTGTGTGGGGTAATTCTTCTCATGTATTTTCAACTGACGTGAGCCATAAGCTATCACTTTCCCCTCTTGCATCAACACACAACCCAAACCCTCTCGTGAGGCATCACAATAAACCGCGTAACCCAACCCTCTCTCCGGAATAATCAACACCGGAGCGGTGGTCAATCTAACTTTCAGCTCTTGGAACGACTTTTCACAAGTCTCACTCCACACAAACTTGACTCCTTTCCGAGTCAGTCTAGTCAACGGTGACGCTAACCTGGAGAAATCTTTCACAAAACGATGGTAATACCCAGCCAATCCCAGAAAACTACGGATCTCAAACACACTCTTAGGCTGTGCCCAATCTTGCACTGCCTCAACCTTGGATGTATCAACTGACACCCCTTCCCCGGATACCACGTGGCCTAAGAATTTGACTTCCCTCAGCCAAAACTCACACTTCCCAAACTTGCCATACAGCCTATGGGCTCTAAGTAACTCAAGCACCACTCTCAAGTGTGCCTCATGCTTCTCCTCAGAAGACGAATAAATAAGAATGTCGTCCACGAAGACAACCACAAATCGGTCTAAGAACTCCCGGAAAATCCGGTTCATCAAGTCCATAAAGACTGCCGGTGCATTGGTAAGCCCGAATGGCATCACCAGAAACTCGTAATGGCCATACCGCGTACGGAATGCCGTCTTAGGAATATCCTCCTCCCTGACCCTCAACTGGTGGTAACCCGATCTCAAGTCTATTTTAGAGAAACAACGGGAACCCTTCAACTGGTCAAACAAATCATCTATACGGGGCATAGGGTACTTATTCTTAACCGTAGCCCGATTCAACTTCCGGTAGTCAATACACAATCTTAAGGCACCATTTTTCTTTTTAACAAAGAGGGCCGGTGCTCCCCATGGTGAAACACTAGGGCGAACAAATCCCTTATCTAGCAATTCCTGGAGCTGAACTTTCAACTCCACCAACTCTGCTGGAGCAAAACGGTAAGGTGCCATAGAAATCGGCGCCGTGCCGGGCACTAGATCAATAGAGAACTCTATCTCTCGGAGAGGTGGCAAACTAACAAGATCTTCGGGAAAGACATCCGAATACTCACAAACCACCCTCGGCAACATAATCTGGGTCTCACTATACTCACCACTCTCAAAGCTAGCAAGTAGACCACTAAGCTCACTTCGCCCTCGCGAATCATACCCCGGTGGCAAAACACTACCAACTCGGTCTCCCAAGAAATGGAACCACTCCTCGCTCAAGGTACATAACGTGACCCTCTGGCGGTAGCAATCAATAACAGCCCGGTATGACGATAGCCAGTCCATACCCAAAATAACATCAAAACCCTTCATGGGCATGACAACAAACGGAAAAGGAAGCCTATAGTCGGCGACCTCTATATCACATCCTCTAACACCCTGTTTCAGAACCAACTCACCACCCAAAGGCGATACCACACAAATAGGAGATGCTAACTGTGCTAACTCCAATTCCAAAACAGATGCAAATGCAGCAGATACAAAAGAATGAGATGCACCCGTGTCTATCAACACATTAGCAACCGAGTTGCAAAACAGAAAAGTACCTCTCACTACTGATGGAGCCGGTACCAAATCCTGCGCGGTAACAGCATGCACGCGCCCCGTAAGTCCCTGGTCTACCTGCTCACCTCTCGGAGCAAAAGACTGCTGCACAGACTGGGATGACGAAACTCCCGGATTGGCCCTTAAGGCCTGCACAGACTGAGCTGACTGAAAACCCTGCGTCTGCTTAGAACCAGACGCTCCCGAAGTGGCACTCAATTGCGGGCAAAACCTCTTCAGGTGCCCAGGCTGTCCACACTGATAACAAGACAAGGGCTGCCCCCTGCCCAAACTCTGACTCTGCGGTCTAGCTGAAGAAGAAGCAGCTTTCTGACCCCCACCCTTCTGCGGGCAAACAGAAGCCTTGTGACCTAGCTGGCCACACTTGTAACAAGTAAACTCTCCCTGATTGCCTCTCCCCGAGCCTGCACTCGGCACTGGAAAGGTCGATCTAGAGACTGCTCCCTGAGACTGCTGAGGGTTATAACCCTTCTGTCTCCTGCCATCACTCTGACCATCCTGGCTCCTCTTGGAGCCCCTCTGTTCTTCCTCCTCTTCTTGCATCATAATTTCCATATGAGCAGCAGCATCTACTAAGTGCCTATACTCTCGGATATAAGACCCACCAACTCTCAACTTGAGGCCCCGCCTCAACTTCCGCTCAAACTCATAGCAACGGCGTTCCTCAGACGCCACCAGTTCTGGTGCAAACCTGGACAGACTGGTAAAAGTAGCCTCAAACTCGGCCACTGACAAGCCCTGCTGTTTAAGCCGGCTGAACTGGTCCCTCAGCTTCTCCCTAGCTGCTGCAGACAAAAACCTCTCCTGAAAAGCATTCACAAACGCCTCCCAAGTACCACCAACACGAGCCTTCTCATACTTCCACCATTGACCCGCATCTCCCTTCAGCTGGAAGGATGCCAAGGTCACTTTCAGTGCTCCGTCCTCGATGCCCAGCATCTCGAACGTCTTACTCATTTGCTCTAGCCACTCATCAGCCTTCAGTGGCTCCCTCGGATCCCCAACGAACTCATCCGGATTAGACCAGAAAAACTCCCTCTTCAAGAAAGAAGGCCCTGTCTCAGATGCCTGATTCCCAGCTCTAAGAATACCCAAAGCTCCTGCTATCTCTCTGGCCAAGGCACCCATAGCCTGCTGACCCACTGGCTCGGCCACATTGGCCTGGCCAACTCCCTCCTATACTGCCGGAACCTCCTCCGGTAACGGTACTTCCTGCCTTGCAGGTCTACCACGCCTAGCTCCTCTTCCTCGTCCTGACATCCTAATAAAGGCAACACAGAACGTTAGCACATTCATAAATGTGCCGAAACTAAACACTCACGTCCTAATGCATGGACAACTGTAATTCACTCCACATAAGCACATAAACACATAAGCACTTACGAATTTCATTTCCGGATAATGATAGTCCCGAGACGTTACTAGAGTTCCAGTTAGAAACAGCATTGATCAAGTGCTTTTCCAACAAGACTCCCAGAAACTCAAGGATCCAATCAACATCCTAGAAGTCAAATCCCATACCCACATAGTCACATAAGCATGTTATCAATTAAGCACATAGCATATGATACTACATCTAAGTCTCTATCAAGCGAGACAAACCCATTGTGATCCTAATCACTTCCCACATACCCAAAGTATTCGAACCCGGTACGCTCTGATACCAAGTTGTAACGTCCTCAAAATAATAACATTAAACCCATCAATAAGACATGCATTGACATATAAACTAACCACATTCTTTTATTCATTAGAGTCTCATTACATAAGTATTACATGTTAACATCAAAACAAAATGCCCTACGGGCTTACAGCTTTCCAAGTTAACACTTGGTTACAACAAAAGAGTACTAACTCGTTTACACATTAAGCCCTTGGCTTGAAGTTACATGTAATACATCAAAAAGTAAAGCGACAAAAGTATGTCCGCCCCTAGCCTTCCAAGCTATGTCCTTGGAGGTGGCATGCTGCCTGTACCTGAAAATGATATTCCCATATAGGGTGAGCCACAGCCCAGTAGAAATACACTAAACCAACCATGGACATTGACTAAAATATTAGCAATTGATAGATGGCTAACACTGATACATTCACATAAATCACATTTTATGTCACACGACTTAAGAGTCCAAGTTACTTTACATTTTCCCCTTTTCAACAGATAAGCATGTCAGCTCTATCATCATTTCAATAGATAAGTATAAAAACTATATCCCACATTTACAGATAAGCATATAGGCTATATCCACATTCTCAACAGATATATATAACAACAATATCCCACATTCAGATAAGCATATGAGCTACATCCACATTTCACAAGATAAGCATATAAGCTCTATCTTCACTTCTCTAGACAAGCATATGAGCTGTATCTACGGAGTTCATCCCCTATCTTCTCCCAACACTATTCGGTTTAGAGGTACAAATGGATATTCAATCAACATTTCATTTCCTCACTTCTCCCAATTAATTATCCCAAATTAATTAAACAATGTAATTAGGCCATTTTCCATAATTACCATTTCCAACCCTTAGGTCCCATTTTCATCAATGATTCAACAATAAGTCCATTTCTCTATTCCACACATGCTTCTAGGTTTATTATGAATAAAACCCCAACTTTTGTAAAATTACACAAAAGCCCCAAACTTTCACAAAATTACCAAACCAAGCCCAACATCTCAAAATACCAAAATTTAAAGACAAAACCCATAGAGAGGAGTAGGATATCCCTACCTTGAAGTTTTATCCAAAAAGGAGATGAAGACCCAAAGATCAACTTGCTCCAAATCCAAACTTTTTCAGATTAAATCAAAGCTCTCAACACCCTCTATCTTTTTAACAAAGGCCCTAGGCTAGATTCACACCCTAGGGAGATCAAATCTTAGAGAGAGTGTAAGTTTAGAGTGAGAGGGTCTCGGATTTAGGTTTTGATCAAAAAAAGAAGTGAAAAACTGAAGTTCAAAATCGCTGCTGTCCGCTGATATAAAACACGCTCGCTCGAGCGAAGCCTTCGTCGCTCGAGCGACCAGACACAGAAAACTCTCGCTCGAGCCAAGATGTTCTCGATCGAGCGAAGAAAAACCCAGACCGCTCGAGCGAAAGAAGCTCGCTCGAGCCAAGAATGGCAACTCTCAGGTCCAGAACCAGACACGAACTCAACTCTCGCTCGAGCGACCGCTCCTCGCTCGAGCGAAGGTCCAAAAATCTGGGCAGCAACACTAGGCTCCCAAACACAACCAACCTGTAACAAACCTGCCCAACACAACCCATAACTCAATATACAAAGTAAAAAGGATGTAAACAAGATAATAAACAACTACCAACATCCTCGGACACAAGTCCGGATCACTGTACAACAAGGGTAAAACCCGGGATCGCTATATGATCTATTTGGAAATTAAATAAAAAAGGAAGTTTAATAGGAAAGTTAATTGAATTAAAATGGAAGTAGAATAAAAATAAAAATGAAAGTTGCATAAATCTAAAATTGGAAGTTCAATCCAGAAACCACTATACCTTAACGATCAATTTGGAAATTAATTAAAAAAGCAACTTTAATAGAAAAGTAAATTGAATAAAAATGGTAGTTGAAAAAAAATGAAAATGAAAGTTGTATAAAATTAAAAATGGAAGTTCAATCCCAAAACCACTATACCTTAACGATCTATTTGGAAATTAAATAAAAAAGGAAGTTGAGTAGAAAAGAAACTTGAATAAAAAAGGAAGTTAAATAAAAATAAAAATGGAAGTTGCAGAAAATTAAAAATGGAAGTTCATTCCAGAAACCACTATACCTTAATGATCTATTTGGAAATTAAATAAAAAAGGAAGTTTAATAGAAAAGTAAATTGATTAAAAATGGAAGTAGAATAAAAATAAAAATGAAAGTTGCATAAAATTAAAAATGGAAGTTCTATCCAGAAACCACTATACCTTAACAATCTACTTGGAAATTAAATAAAAAAGGAAGTTTAATAGGAAAGTAAATTGAATTAAAATGGAAGTAGAATAAAAATAAAAATGAAAGTTGCATAAATTTAAAAATGGAAGTTTAATCTAGAAACCACTATACCTTAACGATCTATTTGGAAATTAAATAAAAAAGGAAGTTTAATAGAAAAGTAAATTGAATAAAAATGGAAGTTGATTAAAAATAAAAATGAAAGTTGCAGAAAATTAAATATGGAAGTTCAATCCAGAAACCACTATACCTTAACGATCTATTTGGAAATTAAATAAAAAAAGAAGTTTAATAGAAATGTAAATTTAATAAAAATGGAAGTTCAATAAAAATAAAAATGAAAGTTGCATAAAATTAAAAATGGAAGTTCAATCCAAAAACCACTATACCTTAACGATTTATTTGGAAATTAAATAAAAAAGGAAGTTTAATAGGAAAGTTAATTGAATTAAAATGGAAGTAGAATAAAAATAAAAATGAAAGTTGCATAAAACTAAAATTGGAAGTTCAATCCAGAAACCACTGTACCTTAACGATCTATTTGGAAATTAAATAAAAAAGAAAGTTTAATAGAAAAGTAAATTGAATAAATATCGAAGTTGAATAAAAATAAAAGTGAAAGTTGCAGAAAATTAATTATGGACGTTAAATCAAGAAACCACTTTACCTTAACGATCTATTTGGAAATTAATAAAAAAAGAAGTTTAATAGGAAAGTTAATTGAATTAAAATGGAATTAGAATAAAAATAAAAATGAAAGTTGCATAAAACTAAAATTGGAAGTTCAATCCAGAAACCACTATACCTTAACGATCTATTTGGAAATTAAATAAAAAAGGAAGTTTAGTAGAAAAGTAAATTGAAGAAATATGGAAGTTGAATTAAAATAAAAATGAAAGTTGCAGAAAATTAAATGTGGAAGTGAAATCCAGAAACCACTTTACCTTAACGATCTATTTGGAAATTAAATAAAAAAGGAAGTTTAATAGAAAAGTAAATTGAATAAAAATGGAAGTTGAATAAAAATAAAAATGAAAGTCGCATAAAATTAAAAATGGAAGTTAAATCCAAAAACCACTATACCTTAACGATCTAGTTGGAAATTAAATAAAAAATGTAGTTTAATAGAAAAGTAAATTGAATAAAAATGGTAGTTGAATAAAAATAAAAATGAAAGTTGTATAAAATTAAAAATGAAAGTTCAATCCAAAAACCACTATACCTTAACGATCTATTTGCAAATTAAATAAAAAAGGAAGTTGAGTAGAAAAGAAACTTGAATAAAAAAGGAAGTTAAATAAAAATAAAAATGGAAGTTCATTCCAGAAACCACTATACCTTAACGTTCTATTTGGAAATTAAATAAAAAAGGAAGTTTAATTGAAAAGTAAATTGAATAAAAATTGAAGTAGAATATAAATAAAAATGAAAGTTGCATAAAATTAAAAATGGAAGTTCAATCTAGAAACCACTATACCTTAGCGATCTATTTGGAAATTAAATAAAAAATGAAGTTTAATGGAAAAGTAAATTGAATAAAAATGGAAGCTGAATAAAAATAAAAATGAAAGTTGCATAAAATTAAAAATGGAAGTTCAATCCAAAAACCACCATACCTTAACGATCTGTTTGGAAATTAAATAAAAAAGGAAGTTGAGTAGAAAAGAATCTAGAATAAAAAAGGAAGTTAAATAAAAATAAAAATGGAAGTTGTAGAAAATGAAAAATGGAATTTCATTCCAGAAACCACTATACCTTAAGGATCTATTTGGAAATTAAATAAAAAAAGGAAGTTTAATAGAAAAGTAAATTGATTTAAAATTGAAGTAAAATAAAAGTAAAAATGAAAGTTGCATAAAATTAAAAATGGAAGTTCAATCCAGAAACCACTATACCTTAACAATCTACTTGGAAATTAAATAAAAAAGGAAGTTTAATAGGATAGTAAATTGAATTAAAATGGAAGTAGAATAAAAATAAAAATGAAAGTTGCATAAAATTAAAAACGGAAGTTCAATCCAGAAACCACTATACCTTAACGATCTATTTGGAAATTAAATAAAAAAAGGAAGTTTAATAGAAAAGTAAATTGAATAAAAATGGAAGTTGAATAAAAGTAAAAATGAAAGTTGCATAAAATTAAAAATGGAAGTTCAATCCAAAAACCACTATACCTTAACGATCTATTTGGAAATTAAATAAAAAAGGAAGTTGAGTAGAAAAGAAACTTGAATAAAAAAGTAAGTTAAATAAAAATAAAAATGAAAGTTGCAGAAAATTAAAAATTGAAGTTCATTCCAGAAACCGCTATGCCTTAATGATCTATTTGGAAATTAAATAAAAAATGAAGTTTAATAGAAAAGTAAATTGATTAAAAATGGAAGTAGAATAAAAATAAAAATGAAAGTTGCATAAAATTAAAAATGGAAGTTCTATCCAGAAACCACTATACCTTAACAATCTACTTGGAAATTAAATAAAAAAGGAAGTTTAATAGGAAAGTAAATTGAATTAAAATGGAAGTAGAATAAAAATAAAAATGAAAGTTGCATAAAATTAAAAATGGATGTTCAATCTAGAAACTACTATTCCTTAACGATCTATTTGGAAATTAAATAAAAAAGGAAGTTTAATAGAAAATTAAATTGAATAAAATTGAAAGTTGAATAAAAATAAAAATGAAAGTTGCAGAAAATTAAATATGAAAGTTCAATCCAGAAACCACTATACCTTAACAATCTCTTTGGAAATTAAATAAAAAAGGAAGTTTAATAAAAAAGTAAATTGAATAAAAATGGAAGTTCAATAAAAATAAAAATGAAAGTTGCATAAAATTAAAAATGGAAGTTCAATCCAAAAACCACTATACCTTAACGATTTATTTGGAAATTAAATAAAAAAGGAAGTTTAATAGGAAAGTTAATTGAATTAAAATGGAAGTACAATAAAAATAAAAATGAAAGTTGCATAAAACTAAAATTGGAAGTTCAATCCAGAAACCACTATATCTTAAAGATCTATTTGAAAATTAAATAAAAAAGGAAGTTTAATAGAAAAGTAAATTGAATAAATATGGAAGTTGAATAAAAATAAAAATGAAAGTTGCAGAAAATTAAATATGGAAGTTAAATCAAGAAACCATTTTACCTTAACGATCTATTTGGAAATTAAATAAAAAAGGAAGTTTAATAGGAAAGTTAATTGAATTAAAATGGAAGTACAATGAAAATAAAAATGAAAGTTGCATAAAACTAAAATTGGAAGTTCAATCCAGAAACCACTATGCCTTAACGATCTATTTGGAAATTAAATAAAAAAGGAAGTTTAACAGAAAAGTAAATTGAATAAATATGGAAGTTGAATAAAAATAAAAATGAAAGTTGCAGAAAATTAAATATGGAAGTTAAATCAGGAAACCACTTTACCTTAACGATCTATTTGGAAATTAAATAAAAAAGGAAGTTTAATAGAAAAGTAAATTGAATAAAAATGGAAGTAGAATATAAATAAAAATGAAAGTTGCATAAAATTGAAAATGGAAGTTCATTCCAGAAACCACTATACCTTAATGATCTGTTTGGCAATTAAATAAAAAAGGAAGTTTAATAGAAAAGTAAATTGATTAAAAATGGAAGTAGAATAAAAATAAAAATGAAAGTTGCATAAAATTAAAAATGAAAGTTCTATCCAGAAACCACTATACCTTAACAATCTACTTGGAAATTAAATAAAAAAGGAAGTTTAATAGGAAAGTAAATTGAATTAAAATGGAAGTAGAATAAAAATAAAAATGAAAGTTGCATAAAATTAAAAATGGAAGTTCAATCCAGAAACCGCTATACCTTAACGATATATTTGGAAATTAAATAAAAAATGAAGTTTAATAGAAAAGTAAATTGAATAAAAATGGAAGTTGAATAAAAATAAAAATGAAAGTTGCAGAAAATCAAATATGGAAGTTCAATCCAGAAACCACTACGCCTTAACGATCTATTTGGAAATTAAATAAAAAAGGAAGTTTAATAGAAAAGTAAATTGAATAAAAATGAAAGTTGCATAAAATTAAAAATGAAAGTTCAATCCAAAAACCGCTATACCTTAACGATTTATTTGGAAATTAAATAAAAAAGGAAGTTTAGTAGGAAAGTTAATTGAATTAAAATGGAAGTAGAATAAAAATAAAAATGAAAGTTGCATGAAACTAAAATTGGAAGTTCAATCCAGAAACCACTATACCTTAACGATCTATTTGGAAATTAAATAAAAAAAGGAAGTTTAATAGAAAAGTAAATTGAATAAATATGGAAGTTGAATAAAAATAAAAATGAAAGTTGCTGAAAATTAAATATGGAAGTTAAATCAAGAAACCACTTTACCTTAACGATCTATTTGGAAATTAAATAAAAAAGGAAGTTTAATAGAAAAGTAAATTGAATAAAAATGGTAGTTGAATAAAAAAAAAAATGAAAGTTGCATAAAATTAAAAATGGAAGTTCAATCGAAAAACCACTATACCTTAACGATCTATTTGGAAATTAAATAAAAAAGGAAGTTGAGTAGAAAAGAAACTTGAATAAAAAAGGAAGTTAAATAAAATAAAAATGGAAGTTGCAGAAAATTAGAAATGGAAGTTCATTCCAGAAACTACTATACCTTAACGATCTATTTGGAAATTAAATAAAAAATGAAGTTTAATAGAAAAATAAATTGAATAAAAATGGAAGTAGAATATAAATAAAAATGAAAGTTGGATAAAATTAAAAATGGAAGTTCAATCCAGAAACCACTATACCTTGGCGATCTAGTTGGAAATTAAATAAAAAAGGAAGTTTAATAGGAAAGTAAATTGAATTAAAATGGAAGTAGAATAAAAATAAAAATGAAAGTTGCATAAAATTAAAACTGGAAGTTCATTCCAGATACCACTATACCTTAACGATTTATTTGGAAATTAAATAAAAAAGGAAGTTTAACAGAAAAGTAAATTGAATAAAAATGGAAGTTGAATAAAATTAAAAATGAAAGTTGCAGAAAATTAAATATGGAAGTTCAATCCAGAAACCATTTTACCTTAACGATCTATTTGGAAATTAAATAAAAAAGGAAGTTTAATAGAAAAGTAAATTGAATAAAAATGGAAGTTGAATAAAAATAAAAATGAAAGTTGCATAAAATTAAAAATGGAAGTTCAATCCAAAAACCACTATACCTTAACGATCTATTTGGAAATTAAATAAAAAAGGAAGTTGAGTAGAAAAGAATCTTGAATAAAAAAGGAAGTTAAAAAAAAATAAAAATGGAAGTTGCAGAAAATTAAAAATGGAAGTTCATTCCAGAAACCACTATACTTTACTGATCTATTTGGAAAATTAAATAAAAAAAGAAGTTTAATAGAAAAGTAAATTGATTAAAAATGGAAGTAAAATAAAAATAAAAATGAAAGTTGCATAAAATTAAAAATGGAAGTTCAATCCAGAAACCATTTTAATTTCCAAATAGATCCATTTTTATTCAATTTACTTTTCTATTAAACTTCCTTTTTTATTTAATTTCCAAATAGATTGTTATGGTATAGTGGTTTCTGCGTTGAACTTCCACTTTTAATTTTATGCAACTTTCCTTTTTATTTTATTCAACTTCCATTTTTAATCGATTTACTTTTCTATTAAACTTCTTTTTTTACTTAATTTCCAAATAGGTCGTTAAGGTATAGTGCTTTCTTGAATGAACTGCCATTTTTAATTTTCTGCAACTTTCATTTTTATTTTTATTCTACTTCCATTTTTATTCAATTTTCTTTTCTATTAAACTTTCTTTTTTATTTAATTTCCAAATAGATATCTAAGGTATAGTGGTTTCTGGATTGAACATTCATTTTTAATTTTATACGACTTTCATTTTTATTTATATCTACTTCCATTTTTATTCAATTTACTTTTCTATTAAACTTCCTTTTTTATTTAATTTCCAAATAGATCGTTAAAGTATAGTGGTTTCTGGATTGAACTTCCATATTTAATTTTCTGCAACTTTCATTTTTATTTTTATTCTACTTCCATTTTAATTCAATTAACTTTCCGATTAAACTTCATTTTTTATTTAATTTCCAAATAGATCATTAAGGTATAGTGGTTTCTGGATTGAACTTCCATTTTTAATTTTATGCAAGTTTCATTTTTATTTTTATTCAACTTCCATTTTTATTCAATTTACTTTTCTATTAAACTTCATTTTTTATTTAATTTCCAAATCGATCGTTAAGGTGTAGTGGTTTCTGGATTGAACTTCCCTTTTTAATTTTATGCAACTTTCATTTTTATTTTTATTCTACTTCCATTTTTAGTCAATTTACTTTTCTATTAAACTTCCTTTTTTATTTAATTTCCATATAGATCGTTAAGGTATAGTGGTTTTTTGAATGAACTTCCAATTTTATTTTTATTTAACTTCCTTTTCTATTCAAGTTTTTTTCTACTCAACTTCCATTTTTATTAAATTTCCAAATTGATCGTTAAGGTATAGTGGTTTTTCGATTGAACTTCCATTTTCAATTTTATGCAACTTTCATTTTTATTTTATTCAACTTCCGTTTTTATTTAATTTACTTTCTTATTAAACTTCCTTTTTTATTTAATTTCCAAATAGATCGTTAAGGTAAAGTGGTCTCTGGATTGAACTTGCATATTTAATTTTCTGCAACTTTCATTTTTATTTTTATTCAACTTGCATTTTTATTCAATTTACTTTTCTATTAAACTTCCTTTTTTATTTAATTTCCGAATAGATCGTTAAGGTATAGTGGTTTCTGGATTGAACTTCCATTTTTAATTTTATGCAACTTTCATTTTTATTTTTATTATACTTCCATTTTAATTCAATTTACTTTCCTATTAAAATTCCTTTTTTTATTTAATTTCCAAATAGATCGTTAAGGTATAGTGGTTTCTTGAATGAACTTCCATTTTTAATTTTCTGCAACTGCCATTATTATTTTTATTTAACTTCCTTTTTCATTCAAGTTTCTTTTCTACTCAACTTCCTTTTTTATTAAATTTCCAAATAGATCGTTACGGTATAGTGGTTTTTGGAATGAACTTCCATCTTTAATTTTATGCGACTTTCGTTTTTATTTTTATTCAACTTCAATATTTATTCAATTTACTTTTCTATTAAACTTAATTTTTTATTTAATTTTCAAGCAGATCGTTAAGGTATAGTGGTTTCTAGATTGAACTTCCATGTTTAATTTTCTGCAACTTTCATTTTTATTTTTATTCAACTTCCATTTTTATTCAATTTACTTTTCTATTAAACTTTATTTTTTATTTAATTTCCAAATAGATCGTTAAGGTATAGTGGTTTCTGTATTGAACTTCCATATTTAATTTTCTGGAACTTTCATTTTTATTTTTATTTAACTTCCTTTTTCATTCAAGTTTCTTTTCTGCTCAACTTCCTTTTTTATTTAATTTCCAAATAGATCGTTAAGGTATAGTGGTTTTTGGATTGAACTTCCATTTTTAATTTTATGCAACTTTCATTTTTATTTTTATTCAACTTTCATTTTTATTCAATTTACTTTTCTATTAAATTTCCTTTTTTATTTAATTTCCAAATAGATCGTTAATGTATAGTGGTTTCGGGATTGAATTTCCATTTTTAATTTTAGGCAACTTTCATTTTTATTTTTATTCTACTTCCATTTTAATTCAATTTACTTTCCTATTAAACTTCCATTTTTATTTAATTTCCAAATAGATCGTTAAGGTATAGTGGTTTCTGGATTGAACTTCCATTTTTAATTTTATGCAAGTTTCATTTTTATTTTTATTCAACTTCCATTTTTATTCAATTTACTTTTCTATTAAACTTCCTTTTTTATTTAATTTCCATATTGATCGTTAAGGTGTAGTGGTTTCTAGATTGAACTTCCCTTTTTAATTTTATGCAACTTTCATTTTTATTTTTATTCTACTTCCATTTTTAGTCAATTTACTTTTCTATTAAACTTCCTTTTTTATTTAATTTCCATATCGATCGTTAAGGTATAGTGGTTTCTTGAATGAACTTCCAATCTTATTTTTATTTAACTTCCTCTTCATTCATTTTCTTTTCTACTCAACTTCCATTTTTATTTAATTTCCAAATTGATCGTTAAGATATAGTGGTTTTTGGATTGAACATCCATTTTTAATTTTATGTAACTTTCATTTTTATTTTATTCAACTTCCATTTTCATTCAATTTACTTTCCTATGAAACTTCCTTTTTTATTTAATTTCCAAATAGATCGTTAAGGTAAAGTGATTTCTGGATTGAACTTCCATAATTAATTTTCTACGACTATCATTTTTATTTTTATTCAACTTCCATTTTTATTCAATTTACTTTTCTATTAAACTTCCTTTTTTATTTAATTTCCATATCGATCGTTAAGGTATAGTGGTTTCTTGAATGAACTTCCAATCTTATTTTTATTTAACTTCCTTTTCATTCATTTTCTTTTCTACTCAACTTCCATTTTTATTTAATTTCCAAATTGATCGTTAAGGTATAGTGGTTTTTGGATTGAACATCCATTTTTAATTTTTTGTAACTTTCATTTTTATTTTATTCAACTTCCATTTTCATTCAATTTACTTTCCTATGAAACTTCCTTTTTTATTTAATTTCCAAATAGATCGTTAAGGTAAAGTGGTTTCTGGATTGAACTTCCATAATTAATTTTCTACGACTTTCATTTTTATTTTTATTCAACTTCCATTTTTATTCAATTTACTTTTCTATTAAACTTCCTTTTTTATTTAATTTCCAAATAGATCGTTAAGGTATAGTGGTTTCTGGATTGAACTTCCATTTTTTATTTTATGCAACTTTTATTTTTATTTTTATTCTACTTCCATTTTAATTCAATTTACTTTCCTATTAAAGTTCTTTGTTTATTTAATTTCCAAATAGATCGTTAAGGTATAGTGGTTTCTTGAATGAACTTCCATTTTTAATTTTCTGCAACTTCCATTATTATTTTTATTTAACTTCCTTTTTTATTCAAGTTTCTTTTCTACTCAACTTCCTTTTTTGTTTAATTTCCAAATAGATCGTTAAGGTATAGTGGTTTCTGGATTTAACTTCCATCTTTAATTTTATGCGATTTTCATTTTTATTTTTATTCAACTTCCATTTTTATTCAATTTACTTTTCTACTAAACTTCATTTTTTATTTAATTTCCAAGTAGATCGTTAAGGTATAGTGGTTTCTAGATTGAACTTCCGTTTTTAATTTTCTGCAACTTTCATTTTTATTTTTATTCAACTTCCATTTTTATTCAATTTACTTTTCTATTAAACTTCATTTTTTATTTAATTTCCAAATAGATCGTTATGGTATGGTGGTTTCTGTATTGAACTTCCATATTTAATTTTCTGGAACTCTCATTTTTATTTTTATTTAACTTCCTTTTTCATTCAAGTTTCTTTTCTGCTCAACTTCCTTTTTTATTTAATTTCCAAATAGATCGTTAAGGTATAGTGGTTTTTGGATTGAACTTCCATTTTTAATTTTATGCAACTTTCATTTTTATTTTTATTCAACTTTCATTTTTATTCAATTTACTTTGCTATTAAACTTCCTTTTTTATTTAATTTCCAAATAGATCGTTAAAGTATAGTGGTTTCTGGATTGAACTTCAATTTTTAATTAGATGCAACTTTCATTTTTATTTTTATTCTACTTCCATTTTCATTCAATTACATTCCTATTAAACTTCTTTTTTTATTTAATTTCCAAATAGATCGTTAAGGTATAGTGGTTTCTGGATTGAACTTCCATTTTTAATTTTATGCAAGTTTCATTTTTATTTTTATTCAACTTCCGTTTTTATTCAATTTACATTTCTATTAAACTTCCTTTTTTATTTAATTTCCAAATAGATCGTTAAGGTATAGTGCTTTCTTGAATGAACTGCCATTTTTATTTTTATTCTACTTCTATTTTTATTCATTTTTCTTTTCTATTAAACTTCTTTTTTTATTTAATTTCCAAATAGATCGTTAAGGTATAGTGGTTTCTGGATTGAACTTCCACTTTTAATTTTGTGCAACTTTCCTGTTTATTTTTATTCTACTTCCATTTTTATTCAATTTACTTTTCTATTAAACATCCTTTTTTATTTAATTTCCAAATAGATCGTTAAGGTATATTGGTTTCTTGAATGAATTTCCATTTTTAATTTTCTGCAACTTCCAGTTTTATTTTTATTTAACTTCCTTTTTTATTCAAGTTTCTTTTCTACTCAACTTCCTTTTTTGTTTAATTTCCAAACAGATCGTTAAGGTATAGTGGTTTCTGGATTTAACTTCCATCTTTAATTTTATGCGACTTTCATTTTTATTTTTATTCAACTTCCATTTTTATTCAATTTACTTTTCTACTAAACTTCATTTTTTATTTAATTTCCAAGTAGATCGTTAAGGTATAGTGGTTTTTGGATTGAACTTCCATTTTTAATTTTATGCAACTTTCATTTTTATTTTTATTCAACTTCAATTTTTATTCAATTTACTTTTCTATTAAACTTAATTTTTTTATTTAATTTTCAAGCAGATCGTTAAGGTATAGTGGTTTCTAGATTGAACTTCCATGTTTAATTTTCTGCAACTTTCATTTTTATTTTTATTCAACTTCCATTTTTATTCAATTTACTTTTCTATTAAACTTTATTTTTTATTTAATTTCCAAATAGATCGTTAAGGTATAGTGGTTTCTGTATTGAACTTCCATATTTAATTTTCTGGAACTTTCATTTTTATTTTTATTTAACTTTCTTTTTCATTCAAGTTTCTTTTCTACTCAACTTCCTTTTTTATTTAATTTCCAAATATATCGTTAAGGTATAGTGATTTTTGGATTGAACTTCCATTTTTAATTTTATGCAACTTTCATTTTTATTTTTATTCAACTTTCATTTTTATTCAATTTACTTTTCTATTAAATTTCCTTTTTTATTTAATTTCCAAATAGATCGTTAAGGTATAGTGGTTTCTGGATTGAATTTCCATTTTTAATTTTATGCAACTTTCATTTTTATTTTTATTCTACTTCCATTTTAATTCAATTTACTTTCCTATTAAACTTCCATTTTTATTTAATTTCCAAATAGATCGTTAAGGTATAGTGGTTTCTGGATTGAACTTCCATTTTTAATTTTATGCAAGTTTCATTTTTATTTTTATTCAACTTCCATTTTTATTCAATTTACTTTTCTATTAAACTTCCTTTTTTATTTAATTTCCATATTGATCGTTAAGGTGTAGTGGTTTCTAGATTGAACTTCCCTTTTTAATTTTATGCAACTTTCATTTTTATTTTTATTCTACTTCCATTTTTAGTCAATTTACTTTTCTATTAAACTTCCTTTTTTGTTTAATTTCCATATCGATCGTTAAGGTATAGTGGTTTCTTGAATGAACTTCCAATCTTATTTTTATTTAACTTACTCTTCATTCATTTTCTTTTCTACTCAACTTCCATTTTTATTTAATTTCCAAATTGATCGTTAAGATATAGTGGTTTTTGGATTGAATATCCATTTTTAATTTTATGTAACTTCCATTTTTATTTTATTCAACTTCCATTTTCATTCAATTTACTTTCCTATGAAACTTCCTTTTTTATTTAATTTCCAAATAGATCGTTAAGGTAAAGTGATTTCTGGATTGAACTTCCATAATTAATTTTCTACGACTTTCATTTTTATTTTTATTCAACTTCCATTTTTATTCAATTTACTTTTCTATTAAACTTCCTTTTTTATTTAATTTCCATATCGATCGTTAAGGTATAGTGGTTTCTTGAATGAACTTCCAATCTTATTTTTATTTAACATCCTTTTCATTCATTTTCTTTTCTACTCAACTTCCATTTTTATTTAATTTCCCAATTGATCGTTAAGGTATAGTGGTTTTTGGATTGAACATCCATTTTTAATTTTATGTAACTTTCATTTTTATTTTATTCAACTTCCATTTTCATTCAATTTACTTTCCTATGAAACTTCCTTTTTTATTTAATTTCCATATAGATCGTTAAGGTAAAGTGGTTTCTGGATTGAACTTCCATAATTAATTTTCTACGACTTTCATTTTTATTTTTATTCAACTTCCATTTTTATTCAATTTACTTTTCTATTAAACTTCCTTTTTTATTTAATTTCCAAATAGATCGTTAAGGTATAGTGGTTTCT
Source organism: Camellia sinensis (assembly GCF_055761805.1). NCBI lineage: Eukaryota > Viridiplantae > Streptophyta > Magnoliopsida > Ericales > Theaceae > Camellia > Camellia sinensis. The sequence goes on along the minus strand of NW_028128987.1, from coordinate 39,618,766 downwards.
GGATTGAACTTCCATTTTTAATTTTATGCAACTTTTATTTTTATTTTTATTCTACTTCCATTTTAATTCAATTTACTTTCCTATTAAAGTTCTTTGTTTATTTAATTTCCAAATAGATCGTTAAGGTATAGTGGTTTCTTGAATGAACTTCCATTTTTAATTTTCTGCAACTTCCATTGTTATTTTTATTTAACTTCCTTTTTTATTCAAGTTTCTTTTCTACTCAACTTCCTTTTTTGTTTAATTTCCAAATAGATCGTTAAGGTATAGTGGTTTCTGGATTTAACTTCCATCTTTAATTTTATGCGATTTTCATTTTTATTTTTATTCAACTTCCATTTTTATTCAATTTACTTTTCTACTAAACTTCATTTTTTATTTAATTTCCAAGTACATCGTTAAGGTATAGTGGTTTCTGGATTGAACTTCCGTGTTTAATTTTCTGCAACTTTCATTTTTATTTTTATTCAACTTCCATTTTTATTCAATTTACTTTTTTATTAAACTTCCTTTTTTATTTAATTTCCAAATAGATCGTTATAGTATGGTGGTTTCTGTATTGAACTTCCATATTTAATTTTCTGGAACTCTCATTTTTATTTTTATTTAACTTCCTTTTTCATTCAAGTTTCTTTTCTACTCAACTTCCTTTTTTACTTAATTTCCAAATAGATCGTTAAGGTATAGTGGTTTTTGGATTGAACTTCCATTTTTAATTTTATGCAACTTTCATTTTTATTTTTATTCAACTTTCATTTTTATTCAATTTACTTTGCTATTAAACTTCCTTTTTTATTTAATTTCCAAATAGATCGTTAAAGTATAGTGGTTTCTGGATTGAACTTCCATTTTTAATTAGATGCAACTTTCATTTTTATTTTTATTCTACTTCCATTTTAATTCAATTTACATTCCTATTAAACTTCTTTTTTTATTTAATTTCCAAATAGATCGTTAAGGTATAGTGGTTTCAGGATTGAACTTCCATTTTTAATTTTATGCAAGTTTCATTTTTATTCAATTTACATTTCTATTAAACTTCCTTTTTTATTTAATTTCCAAATAGATCGTTAAGGTATAGTGCTTTCTTGAATGAACTGCCATTTTTAATTTTCTGCAACTACCATTTTTATTTTTATTCTACTTCTATTTTTATTCATTTTTCTTTTCTATTAAACTTCCTTTTTTATTTAATTTCCAAATAGATCGTTAAGGTATAGTGGTTTCTGGATTGAACTTCCACTTTTAATTTTGTGCAACTTTCCTGTTTATTTTTATTCTACTTCCGTTTTTATTTAATTTCCAAATAGATCGTTAAGGTATGTTGGTTTCTTGAATGAATTTCCATTTTTAATTTTCTGCAACTTCCAGTTTTATTTTTATTTAACTTCCTTTTTTATTCAAGTTTCTTTTCTACTCAACTTCCTTTTTTATTTAATTTCCAAATAGATCGTTAAGGTATAGTGGTTTTTGGATTGAACTTCCATTTTTAATTTTATGCAAATTTCATTTTTATTTTTATTCAACTTCCATTTTTATTCAATTTACTTTTCTATTAAACTTCCTTTTTTATTTAATTTCCAAATAGATCATTAAGGTACAGTGGTTTCTGGATTGAACTTCCATATTTAATTTGCTGCAACTTTCTTTTTTATTTTCGTTCAACTTCCATTTCCATTCAATTTACTTTTCTATTAAACTTCGCTTTTTATTTATTTTCCAAATAGATCGTTAAGGTATAGTGGTTTCTGAAATGAACTTTCATTATTAATTTTCTGCAACTTCCATTTTTATTTTTATTTAACTTCCTTTTTTATTCAAGTTTTTTTCTACTCAACTTACTTTTTTATTTAATTTCCAAATAGATCGTTATGGTATAATGGTTTTTGGATTGAACTTCCATTTTTAATTTTATGCAACTTTCATTTTTATTTTTATTCAACTTTCATTTTTATTCAATTTACTCTTCTATTAAACTCCTTTTTTATTTAATTTCCAAATAGATCGTTAAGGTATAGTGGTTTCTGGATTGAACTTCCATTTTTAATTTTATGCAACTTTCATTTTTATTTTTATTCTACTTCCATTTTAATTCAATTTACTTTCCTATTAAACTTGCTTTTTTATTTAATTTCCAAATAGGTCGTTAAGGTATAGTGGTTTCTGGATTGAACTTCTATTTTTAATTTTATGCAAGTTTCATTTTTATTTTTATTCAACTTCCATTTTTATTCAATTTACTTTTCTATTAAACTTCCTTTTTTATTTAATTTCCAAATAGATCGTTAAGGTGTAGTGGTTTCTGGATTGAACTTCCCTTTTTAATTTTATGTGAGTTTCATTTTTATTTTTATTCTACTTCCATTTTTAGTCAATTTACTTTTTATTAAACTTCCTTTTTTATTTAATTTCCATATAGATCGTTAAGGTATAGTGGTTTCTTGAATGAACTTCCAATTTTATTTTTATTTAACTTCCTTTTCTATTCAAGTTTCTTTTCTGCTCAACTTCCATTTTTATTTAATTTCCAAATTGATCGTTAAGGTATAGTGGTTTTTGGATTGAACTTCCATTTTTAATTTTATGCAACTTTAATTTTTATTTTATTCAACTTCCATTTTTATTCAATTTACTTTCCTATTAAACTTCCTTTTTTATTTAATTTCCGAATAGATCGTTAAGTTAAAGTGGTTTCTGGATTGAACTTCCATATTTAATTTTCTGCAACTTTTATTTTTTTTTTATTCAACTTCCTTTTTTATTCAATTTACTTTTCTATTAAACTTCCTTTTTTCTTTAATTTCCAAATAGATCGTTAAGGTATAGTGATTTCTGGATTGAACTTCCATATTTAATTTTCTGCAACTTTCATTTTCATTTTTATTCAACTTCCATTTTTATTCAATTTACTTTTCTATTAGACTTCCTTTTTTATTTAATTTCCAAATAGATCGTTAAGGCATAGTGGTTTCTGAAATGAATTTCCATTTTTTATCTTCTGCAACTTCCATTTTTATTTTTATTTAACTTCCTTTTTTATTCAAGTTTCTTTTCTACTCAACTTCCTTTGTTATTTAATTTCCAAATAGATCGTTAAGGTATAGTGGTTTTTGGATTGAACTTCCAATTTTAATTTTATGCAACTTTCATTTTTATTTTTATTCAACTTTCATTTTTATTCAATTTACTTTTCTATTAAACTTCCTTTTTTATTTAATTTCCAAATAGATCGTTAAGGTATAGTGGTTTTTGGATTAAACTTCCATTTTTAATTTTATGCAACTTTCATTTTTATTTTTATTCTACTTCCATTTTAATTCAATTTACTTTCCTATTAAACTTCCTTTTTTATTTAATTTCCAAATGGATCGTTAAGGTATAGTGGTTTCTGGATTGAACTTCCATTTTTAATTTTATGCAATTTTCATTTTTATTTTTATTCAACTTCCATTTTTGTTTAATTTACTTTTCTATTAAACTTCCTTTCTTATTTAATTTCCAAATAGATCGTTAAGGTGTAGTGGTTTCTCGATTGAACTTCCCTTTTTAATTTTATGCAACTTTCATTTTTATTTTTATTCTACTTCCATTTTTAGTCAATTTACTTTTCTATTAAACTTTATTTTTTATTTAATTTCCAAATAGATCGTTAAGGTATAGTGGTTTCTGGATTGAACTTCCATTTTTAATTTTATGTAACTTTCATTTTTATTTTTATTCTACTTCCATTTTAATTCAATTTACTTTCTTATTAAACTTCCTTTTTTATTTAATTTCGAAATAGATCGTTACGGTATAGTGGTTTCTGGATTCAACTTCCTTTTTTAATTTTATGCAAGTTTCATTTTTATTTTTATTCAACTTCCATTTTTATTCAATTTACTTTTCTATTAAACTTCCCTTTTTATTTAATTTCCAAATAGATCGTTAAGGTATAGTGCTTTCTTGAATGAACTACCATTTTTAATTTTCTGCAACTACCATTTTTATTTTTATTCTACTTCCATTTTTATTCATTTTTCTTTTCTATTAAACTTCCTTTTTTATTTATTTTCCAAATAGATCGTTAAGGTATAGTTGTAACGCCCTCAAAATAATAACATTAAACCCTCAGTTGAGACATTCCTTGACATGCAAAATATCCACATGCCTCTATTAATCATAGTTTCATTACAGTAGTATTACATGTTAACAAGAAAAGCAAAATGCCCTACGGGCTTACAGCTTTCCAAGTTAACACTTGGTTACAACAAAAGGATGCTAACTCATCTACACATTAAGCCCTTGGCTTGAATATACAGCAAAAATCAGCTCGCATCTAGCCTCCCAAGCTATGTCCTTGGAGGTGGCATGCTACCTGTACCTGAAAATGATGTTCCCATATCGGGTGAGCCATAGCCCAGTAGAAATACACTAAACTAACCATGAACAATGACTAAAAGATTAGCAATTGATAGATGGTCAACACTGATACATCCACATAAATCACATTTTATGTCATACGACTTATGAGTCCAAGTTACTTATCATTTTCCCTTTTTCAACAGATAAGCATGTTAGCTCTATCGTCATCTCAACAGATATGTATAAAAACTATATCCCACATTCACAGATAAGCATATCAGCTATATCCACATTCTCAACAGATATATATAACAACTATTTCCCACATTCACAGACAAGCATATAAGCTGTATCTACACTTCACAAAGATAAGCATATGAGCTCTATCTTCACTTCTCTAGACAAGCATATGAGCTGTATCTACGGAGTTCATCCCCTATCTCCTCTCAACGCTATCCGGTTTAGAGGTACATCCCCCATCTTCCCCTAAACCGTGGAGTACATCCCCCATCTCCTCCTCTATACATAACGTATACAAACACATTGGTTCTATATACAATCACCCAATACATACAGTTAATGTATTCTATCAACCGTCAAATTCCATGACACATTCTATTGATTAGTTTTCGTTTGCCTAATCATCATGCATTGTCTACAACAATCACGACTATCCTCCACCGATAGCCTAAAGCAGTTATCTCTAAACAGAAAATAAATGCACAATGGATATTCAATCAACATTTCATTTCGATGAGTGATAATTAATTCAACTACACCCTTTAACCCCATACATTCCCAACCTCAACAATTTCATTTCATTTCCTCACTTTTCACAATTAATTATCCCAATTAATCAAACGATGTAATTAGGTCATTTGCATAATTTACATTACGACCCTTAGGTCCCATTTTCATCAATGATTCAACATTTATTCCATTTCTCTATGCCAAACATGCATCTAGGTTTATTATAAATAAAACCCCAACTTTTGTAAAATACCACAAAAGCCCCAAACTTTCACAAAATTACCAAACCAACCCCAACATCTCAAAATGCCAAAATTTAAAGACAAAATTCATAGAGAGGAGTAGGATATCCCTACCTCAAATCTGGAGCCCCAAGAGAGAAGATGACAAACCCAACGTGCTCCAAAACCCAAAATTTTCAGATTAAAATGTAGCCCTCGACGATCAACAACTTTTTTGTAAAGGCCAAAGGTGAGCAAATCACTCCTACTAGATCAAAACCTAGAGAGAAGGTAGAGTTCTAGAGTGAGAGGCTCAACAATGGTGTTTTTGGAAAAGTAGGAGAGAGAAGAGAAAGTGAAAAAGTGATTTGAAAAGTCAAAACTCGGAACTTAAACCCAGTCGCCCCGCTCGAGCGTCAAACACCCCACTCGAGCGTCACTCACAGACTCCCGCTCGAGCGTCAACCATCCCGCTCGAGCGGCAGATGCACACTCCCAGAACTTTTACAGAACCAGGTCTCTGCTCGAGCTTCCAACTCCCCGCTTGAGCGGCACTCACACAACCCCGCTCGAGCAGCCAATCCCACGCTCGAGCGTCCAACACTGCACAGGAAATACTGGATGGGTGCAATTCTCGCTCGAGCGCCAAAACCCCCGCTCGAGCGGACAGGTCAAAATCTGGGCAACTAGTTTTGGTTTCTAAACTCAACCAACCTGTAACAAACCTGCCCAACACATCCCATAACTCAACTACAAAGTAAAAAGGATGTAAACAAGATAATAATCAACTACCAACCTCCACGGACACATGTCCGGATCACTGTACAATAAGGGTAAATCCGGGATCGCTATAACCTCCCCCCCTTAAAGAATTTCGTCCCCGAAATTAAACACAAGTTTTCAAAACAGGTTTTCCTCCATTTTAAACAATGTTTCACTTTAACATTCAACAATTCGACCCATTACCGGTCATCCCATCCCTTTAACAAGAGGCATTTCACAATATGTAAACAACATATGTACTTTCAACATGCATCAACATTACGCATTTCCTTTCCAATTTTAACAATGTATTCAACATATATAATGTTACATTCAACTTCCATACGAGGCAAGTTCCAAAACATACTTCCAATAAACCAAAACATTTTCAATGTTTCACAACTTAAGACATATATAAAAGTTCTTAAGTTCAATAATAGTTCAAAATTTAAATACAAGATTACATATCAACAAACAAGTCCGGATATTTCTCACGGACTTCCAACTCACGTTCCCAAGTGGCTTCCTCCACTCCGTGATGTTTCCACAAGACTTTCACCAAAGGAATGGTCTTGCCACGCAGCACCTGATCCCGCCTATCCAAGACCCGAACCGGTCTCTCCTCATACGAGGCATCCTCATCTACCTCTAAATCGGTCCAATGCAATACATGTGATGGATCTGGCTCATACTTCCGAAGCATACTCACATGAAACACGTCATGAACTCCGGACAACTGCGGCGGTAAAGCTAACCAATAAGCAACCTCGCCAACTCTCTTAAGGATCTCAAAAGGACCGATAAACCGAGGGGATAACTTCCCACTCTTTCCAAATCTCATCAAACCTCGCCTAGGTTATATCTTCAGAAAGACATGGTCACCTACCTCAAACGCCAAAGGCCTCCTCCTACGGTCGGCATAAGATTTCTGACGACTCTGGGCTGTAACAAGCCTTCTACGGATAAGTTCAACTTTCTCCGTCGTCTCCCTAACCAACTCCGGACCCAACAAAGGTGCATCACCTACCTCGGCCCAACAAACTGGAGACCTACACGGTCGGCCATACAAGGCCTCAAACGGTGCCATACCGATGCTAGACTGAAAACTGTTGTTGTAGGCAAACTCTACCAAGGGTAAGTGCCTCTCCCACGTCCCACTGAAGTCTAGGACACAACCCCGAAGCATATCCTCGAGGATCTGAATAGTACGCTCGGACTGCCCGTCAGTCTGAGGGTGATAAGCCGTACTAAAGGTCAACTTAGTGCCTAAGGCACTCTGCAAACTCTGCCACAACCTGGCAGTAAAACGAGGATCTCTATCCGAGACGATTGTCACTGGGACCCCGTGCAATCTCACTATGTCCCGAATATACAAGTCGGCAAGATGATCTACCGAGTCTCTCACGCGCATAGGAATAAAGTGCGCCGACTTAGTCAACCGGTCTACAACCACCCAAATAGCATCACTACCCCGCTGAGTCCTCGGAAGACCTACAACGAAGTCCATAGTGACATGCTCCCACTTCCATTCAGCAATAGGCAAGGGTTGCAACAAACCCGCTGGCCTCTGATGCTCGGCCTTCACTTGCTGGCAAGTAAGGCACTTCGATACAAAAACAGCCACATCTCTCTTCATACCCCGCCACCAAAACTGGCGACCCAAATCCCGATACATCTTAGTGCCTCCCGGATGCACCGCAAGACGTGAATGGTGAAACTCTCGGAGTACTTCCTCTCGGTAAGACTCCGGTACAAACAAACGGTCTCGGTATCTCACACTCAGGTCAGGATACACCGTCAAACCCTTCTCAACTTTCCCACTGGAGATCTTCTCTCGGAAGGACTCTACCTCAAGGTCACCTCTCTGTGCCTCTAACACTCTAGCCACCAGTGTAGGCTGTGCAACAACTGAAAACAAGGTCGCAGCCTCAACAGATTCGCCCAACAGCAAATCAAACTCGCCAAGTGCTCCCAACATTTCCCATTCCCGGATGGCTATACAAGCTACATCGCTAATGGATTTCCTACTAAGGGCATCGGCCACAACATTGGCCTTTCCCAGGTGATAGTGTAACTCAAAATCATAGTCCTCAATGAACTCCATCCATCTCCTCTGTCTCAAATTCAAGTCTCTCTGTGTAAACAGATACTTCAAACTCTTGTGGTCCGAGAACACCTCGAACTTCTCACCATAAAGGTAGTGCCTCCAGATTTCCAAGGCAAACATCACAGCCGCTAATTCTAGGTCGTGTGTAGGGTAATTCTTCTCGTGTATTTTCAACTGACGTGAGCCATAAGCTACCACTTTCCCCTCTTGTATCAACACACAACCCAAACCCTCTCGTGAGGCATCACAATAAACCGCATAACCCAACCCTCTCTCCGGAATAATCAGAACTGGAGTGGTGGTCAATCTAATTTTCAGCTCTTGGAATGATTTTTCACAAGTCTCACTCCACACAAACTTGACTCCCTTCCGAGTCAGTCTAGTCAACGGTGACGCTAACCTGGAGAAATCTTTCACAAACCGGCGGTAATACCCAGCTAATCCCAGAAAACTGCGGATCTCAAACACACTCTTAGGTCATGCCCAATCTTGCATTGCCTCTACCTTGGATGTATCAACAGACACTCCTTCCTCGGATACCACGTGGCCTAAGAATTTGACTTCCCTAAGCCAGAACTCACACTTCCCAAACTTGGCATACAGCCTATGGGCTCTAAGCAACTCAAGCACCACTCTCAAGTGTTCCTCGTGCTCCTCCTCAGAAGGCGAATAAACAAGAATGTCGTCCACGAAAACTATAGCGATCCCGGGTTTACCCTTGTTATACCGTGATCCGGACATGTGTCCGTGGATGTTGGTAGTTGTTTATTATCTTGTTTGCATCCTTTTTACTTCGTATTTGAGTTATAGGATGTGTTGGGCGAATTTGTTACAGGTTGGTTGAGTTTAGAAACCAAAACTAGTTGCCCAGATTTTTGGCCTGTACGCTCGAGCGGGGATTTTGGCGCTCGAGCGGAGATTACACCCTTTCAGTATTTTCCTGTGCAGCGTTGTACGCTCGAGCGTAGGGTTGGGAGCTCGAGCGGAGGTCTGGTTCTGCAAAAGTGCTGAGCGAGTGCATTCTGCGCTCGAGTGGGAGGCTGGCCGCTCGAGCGTAAGTCTGTGAGTGGCCGCTCGAGCGGGGTGTTTTACGCTCGAGCGGGAGACTGGGTTAAAGTCCCGAATTTGTGCCTTTTCAAATCACTTTTTGCTTTCTCTTCTCTCTCTTACTTTTCCAAAAAGCCATTTTCAGAGCTTCTCACTCTAAATCGGCCCTTCTCTCTTAGATTTGATCTAGTAAGGATCGTTTACTCACCTTTTGTCTTCACAAAAGTTGTGTTGATCGTCGAGAGCTTCCTTTTGATCTGAAAATTTCGAGGTTTGGAGCATTTTGGTTTTGGTCTTCATCTCCTTTGGGGCTCCGAATTTGAGGTAGGGATATCCTACTCCTCTCTATGGGTCTTGTCTTTAAATTTTGGTATTTTGAGATGTTGGGCTTGGTTTGGTAACTTTGTGAAAGTTTGGGGCTTTTGTGTAATTTTACAAAAGTTGGGGTTTTATTCATAATAAACCTAGATGCATGTTTGGCATGGAAAATGGAATTAATGTTGAATCATTGATGAAAATGGGACCTAAGGGTTGAAATGTTAATTATGGGAATTGACCTAATTACATTGTTTAATTAATTGGGATAATTAATTGAGAGGAATGAAGGAATGAAATGTTGATTGAATATCCATTGTGCATTTATTTTCTATTTAGAAATAACTGCTTTGGGCTATCGGTGGAGGATAGTCGTGATTGTTGTAGACAATGCTTGATGATTAAGTAAACTGAAACTAATCAATGAAATGTGTCATGGAACTTGACGGTTGATAGAATACATTAATTATATGTATTGTGTGATTGTATATAGAACCTTTGTGTTTGTATACGTTATGTGTAGAGGAGGAGATAGGGGATGTACTCCGCGGTTTAGGGGAAGATAGGGGATGTACCTCTAAACCGGATAGGTATTGGGAGGAGATAGGGGATGAACTCCGTAGACAGAGCTCATATGCTTGTCTAGAGAAGTGAAGATAGAGCTCATATGCTTATCTTTGTGAAGTGTGGATACAGCTTGTATGCTTATCTGTGGATATTGTTGATATACATATCTGTTGTAGAATGTGGATACAGCTTGTATGCTTATCTGTGGATATTGATGATATACATATCTGTTGAGAATGTGGATATAGCTTTTATGCTTATCTGAATGTGAGATATAGTTTTTATACATATCTGTGGAAATGATGATAGAGCTAGCATGCTTATCAGTTGAAAAGGGGAAAATGAAAAGTAAACGGGACTTGTAAGTCGTCGACATAAATATGTAATTTATGTGATTGTATCAGTGTTGACCAACTATCAATTGCTAATGTTTTAGTCATTGTCCATGGTTGGTTTAGTGTATTTCTACTGGGCTGTGGCTCACCCTATATGGGAATATCATTTTCAGGTACAGGAAGCATGCCACCTCCAAGGACATAGCTGGGAGGCTAGGGGCGGACATGTTTTGTTGTTTTACTTTTGATGTATTACATGTAACTTCAAGCCAAGGGCTTAATGTGTATCGAGTTAGTGCTCTTTGTTGTAACCAAGTGTTAACTTGGAAAGCTGTAAGCCCGTAGGGCATTTTGTTATGATGTTAACATGTAATACTTATGTAATGAGACGCTAATGGATAATAGAAGGTGGATTTGTTTATACGTCAACGCATGTCTTATTTGTTGGGTTTAATGTTATTATTTTGAGGGCGTTACAACTTGGTATCAGAGCGTACCGGGTTCGAATACTTTGGGTACGTGGGAAGTGATTAGGATCACAATGGGTTGGTCTCGCTTGATAGAGACGTAGATGTAGTACCATATGCTATGTGTTTATTTGATAACATGCTTATGTGACTATGTGGGTATGGGATTTAATTTCTAGGATGTTGAGTGGATCCTTGAGTTTCTGGAAGTCTTGTTGGAAAAGCACTTGATCAATGCTGTTTCTAACCGGAACTCTAGTAACGTCTCGGGACTATCATTATCCGGAAATGAAATTCGTAAGTGCTTATGTGTTTATGTGCTTACGTGGAGTGAATTACAGTTGTCCATGCATTAGGACGTGAGTGTTTAGTTTTGGCACACTTATGAATGTGTTAACGTTCTGTGTTGCCTTTATTAGGATGTCAGGACGAGGAAGGGGTGCTAGACGTGGTAGACCTGCGAGGCAGGAAGCACCGTTACAGGGTGAGATTCCGGCAGTGCAGGAGGGAGTTGGTCAGGCCAATGTGGCCGAGCCAGTGGGTCAGCAGGCCATGGGTGCCTTGGCCAGAGAGATAGCAGGAGCTTTGGGTATTCTTAGGGCTGGGAATCAGGCAGCTGAGACAGGGCCTTCCTTCTTGAAGAGGGAGTTCTTTCGGTGTAATCCGGACGAGTTTATCGGGGATCCTAAAGAGCCGTTTAAGGCAGATGAATGGCTCGAACAGACAACGAAGACGTTTGAGATGCTTGGCATCGAGGACGGAGCATTGAAAGTGACCTTGGCATCCTTCCAGCTGAAGGGAGATGCGGGTCAATGGTGGAAATACGAGAAGGCTCGTGTTGGTGGGACTTGGGAGGCATTTGTGAATGCTTTTCAGGAGAGGTTTTTGTCTACAGTAGCTAGAGAGAAGCTGAGGGATCAGTTTAGCCGGCTTAATCAGCAGGGCTTGTCAGTGGCCGAGTTTGAGGCTACTTTTACCAGTCTGTCCAGGTTTGCACCGGAACTGGTGGCGTCTGAGGAACGCCGTTGCTATGAGTTTGAGCGGAAGTTGAGGCGGGGCCTCAAGTTGAGAGTTGGTGGGTCTTATATCCGAGAGTATAGACACTTGGTAGATGCTGCAGCTCATATGGAGCTTATGATGCAGGAGGAGGATGAGGGGCAGAGAGGCTCCAAGAGGAGTCAGGATAGTCAGGGTGATGGTAGGAGGCAGAGGGGTTCTATCCCTCAGCAGTCGCAGGGTGGTGTTGCTAGATCAACCTTCCCAGTGCCGAGTGTTGGCTCCGGGAGAGGTGGTCAGGGGGAATTCACCTGTTACAAGTGTGGCCAGTTGGGTCACAAGGTTTCTGTTTGCCCGCAGAAGGGTGGAGGTCAGAAAGCTGCTTCTTCTTCAGCTAGACCGCAGAGTCAGAGTTTGGGCAGGGGGCAGCTCTTGACTTGTTATCAGTGTGGACAACCTGGGCACATGAAGAGGTTTTGCCCACAGTTGAGTGCCACTTCGGGAGCGTCTGGTTCTAGGCAGACGCAGGGTTTTCAGCCAGCTCAGTCTGTGCAGGCCTCGAGGGCCAATCCGGGAGCTTCGTCATCCCAGTCTGTGCAGCAGTCTTTTGCTCCGAGAGGTGAGCAGGTAGACCAGGGGCCTACGGGGCGCGTGTATGCTGTTACCGCGCAGGATTTAGTACCAGCTCCATCGGTAGTGAGAGGTACTTTTCTGTTTTGCAACTCAGTTGCTAGTGTGTTGATAGACACGGGTGCATCTCATTCTTTTGTATCTGCTGCATTTGCATCTGTTTTGGAATTGGAGTTAGCACAGTTAGCATCTCCTATTTGTGTGGTATCTCCTTTGGGCGGTGAGTTGATCCTGAAACAGGGTGTTAGAGGATGTGATATAGAGGTCGCCGACTATAGGCTTCCCTTTCCGTTTGTTGTCATGCCCATGAAGGGTTTTGATGTTATTTTGGGTATGGACTGGTTATCGTCATACCGGGCTGTTATTGATTGCTACCGCCAGAGGGTTACATTGTGTACCTTGAGCGGGGAGTGGTTCCATTTCTTGGGAGACCGGGTTGGTAGTGTTTTTCCACCGGGGTATGATTCGCGAGGGCGAAGTGAGCTTAGTGGTTTACTTGCTAGCTTTGAGAGTAGCGAGTGTGTTGAGACTCGGATTGTGTTGCCGAGGGTGGTTTGTGAGTATTCGGATGTTTTTCCCGAAGAACTTGTTAGTTTGCCACCTCACCGGGAGATAGAATTCTCTATTGATTTAGTGCCGGGTACGGCGCCGATTTCTATGGCACCTTACCGTTTTGCTCCAGCAGAGTTGGTTGAGTTGAAAGTTCAGCTCCAGGAATTGCTAGATAAGGGCTTTGTTCGCCCTAGCGTTTCACCGTGGGGAGCGCCGGCCCTCTTTGTTAAAAAGAAAGATGGTGTCTTGAGATTGTGTATTGACTATCGGAAGTTGAATCGGGCTACGGTTAAGAATAAGTACCCTATGCCCCGTATAGATGATTTGTTTGACCAGTTGAAGGGTTCCCGTTGTTTCTCTAAGATAGACTTGAGATCGGGTTACCACCAGTTGAGGGTCAGGGATGAGGATATTCCGAAAACGGCATTCCGTATGCGGTATGGCCATTATGAGTTTCTGGTGATGCCATTTGGGCTTACCAATGCACCGGCAGTCTTTATGGACTTGATGAACCGGATTTTCCGGGAGTTCTTAGACCGATTTGTGGTTGTCTTCGTGGACGACATCCTTATCTATTCGCCTTATGAGGAGGAGCATGAGGCACACTTGAGAGTGGTGCTTGAGTTACTTAGAGCCCATAGGCTGTATGCCAAGTTTGGGAAGTGTGAGTTCTGGCTGGGGGAAGTCAAATTCTTAGGCCACGTGGTATCCGGGGAAGGGGTGTCTGCGGATACATCCAAGGTTGAGGCAGTGCAAGATTGGGCACAGCCTAAGAGTGTGTTTGAGATCCGCAGTTTTCTGGGATTAGCTGGGTATTACCGTCGGTTTGTGAAAGATTTTTCCAGGTTAGCGTCACCGTTGACTAGACTGACTCGGAAGGGAGTCAAGTTTGTGTGGAGTGAGACTTGTGAAAGGTCATTCCAAGAGTTGAAAGTTAGATTGACCACCGCTCCGGTGTTGATTATTCCGGAGAGAGGGTTGGGTTATGCGGTTTATTGTGATGCCTCACGAGAGGGTTTGGGTTGTGTGTTGATGCAAGAGGGGAAAGTGGTAGCTTATGGCTCACGTCAGTTGAAAATACACGAGAAGAATTACCCCACACACGACCTAGAATTAGCAGCTGTGATCTTTGCCTTGAAAATCTGGAGGCACTACCTTTATGGTGAGAGGTTCGAGGTATTCTCGGATCACAAGAGTTTGAAGTATCTGTTTACACAGATAGACTTGAATTTGAGGCAGAGGAGGTGGATGGAGTTCATCGAAGACTATGATTTTGAATTACATTATCATCTGGGGAAGGCCAATGTTGTGGCCGATGCCCTTAGTAGGAAATCCATTAGTGATGTTGCTAGTATAGCCATCCGGGAATGGGAGATGTTGGGAGCACTTGGCGAGTTTGATTTGCTACTGGGCGGATCTGTTGAGGCTGCGGCCTTGTTTTCTGTTGTTGCGCAACCTACACTTGTGACTAGAGTGTTAGAGGCACAGAGAGGTGACCTTAAGGTAGAATCCCTCCGAGAGAAGATCTCCAGTGGGAAAGTTGAGAAGGGTTTGACAGTGTATCCCGACCTGAGTGTGAGATACCGAGACCGTTTGTTTGTACCGGAGTCTTGCCGAGAGGAAGTACTCCGAGAGTTTCACCATTCGCGCCTTGCGGTGCATCCGGGAGGTACTAAGATGTATCAGGATTTGGGTCGCCAGTTTTGGTGGCGGGGTATGAAGAGAGATGTGGCTGTTTTCGTATCGAAGTGTCTTACTTGCCAGCAAGTGAAGGCCGAGCATCAGAGGCCAGCGGGTTTGTTGCAACCCTTGCCTATTGCCGAGTGGAAGTGGGAGCATGTCACTATGGACTTCGTTGTAGGTCTTCCGAGGACTCAACGGGGTAGTGATGCTATTTGGGTGGTTGTAGACCGGTTGACTAAGTCGGCGCACTTTATTCCTATGCGCGTGAGAGATTCGGTAGATCATCTTGCCGACCTGTATATTCGGGACATAGTGAGATTGCACGGGGTCCCAGTGACGATCATCTCAGATAGAGATCCTCGTTTTACTGCTAGGTTGTGGCAGAGTTTGCAGAGTGCCTTGGGCACTAAGTTGACCTTTAGTACGGCTTATCATCCTCAGACTGACGGGCAGTCCGAGCGTACTATTCAGATCCTCGAGGATATGCTTCGGGGTTGTGTCCTGGACTTTAGTGGGACGTGGGAGAGGCACTTACCCTTGGTAGAGTTTGCCTACAACAACAGTTTTCAGTCTAGCATCGGTATGGCACCGTTTGAGGCCTTGTATGGCCGACCGTGTAGGTCTCCAGTTTGTTGGGCCGAGGTGGGTGATGCACCTTTGTTGGGTCCGGAGTTGGTGAGGGAGACGACGGAGAAAGTTGAACTTATCCGTAGGAGGCTTGTTACAGCCCAAAGTCGACAAAAGAGTTATGCCGACCGTAGGAGGAGGCCTTTGGCGTTTGAGGTAGGTGATCATGTCTTTCTGAAGATATCACCTAGGCGAGGTTTGATGAGATTTGGCAAGAGTGGGAAGTTATCCCCTCGGTTTATTGGTCCTTTTGAGATCCTTGAGAGGATTGGCGAGGTTGCTTATCGGTTAGCCTTACCGCCGCAGTTGTCCGGGGTGCATGACGTGTTTCATGTGAGTATGCTTCGGAAGTATGAGCCAGATCCATCACATGTGTTAGATTGGACTGATTTAGAGATAGATGAGGATGCCTCGTATGAGGAGAGACCGGTTCGGGTCTTGGATAGGCGGGACCAGGTCCTGCGTGGCAAGACCATTCCTTTGGTGAAAGTCTTGTGGAAACATCACGGAGTGGAGGAAGCCACTTGGGAACGTGAGTTGGAAGTCCGTGAGAAATATCCGGACTTGTTTATTGATATGTAATCTTGTATTTGAATTTTACATTTTGTTGAACTTAAGAGCTTTTATATATGTCTTAAGTTGTGAAACATTGAGAATGTTTTGATTATTGGTAGTATGTTTTGGAACTTGCCTCATATGGAAGTTGAATGTAACATTATATCTGTTGAACATATTGTTGAAATTGGAAGGATAGTGCATAATGTTGATGCATGTTGAAAGTACATATGTTGTTTACATATTGTGATATGTCTCTTGTTTAAGGGATGGGATGACCGGTAATGGGTCGAATTGTTGAATGTTAAAATGTAACATTGTTTAAAATGGAGGAAAACTTGTTTTTGAAAACTTGTGTTTAATTTCGGGGACGAAATTCTTTAAGGGGGGGAGGTTATAGCGATCCCGGGTTTACCCTTGTTATACCGTGATCCGGACATGTGTCCGTGGATGTTGGTAGTTGTTTATTATCTTGTTTGCATCCTTTTTACTTCGTATTTGAGTTATAGGATGTGTTGGGCGGATTTGTTACAGGTTGGTTGAGTTTAGAAACCAAAACTAGTTGCCCAGATTTTTGGCCTGTACGCTCGAGCGGGGATTTTGGCGCTCGAGCGGAGATTACACCCTTTCAGTATTTTCCTGTGCAGCGTTGTACGCTCGAGCGTAGGGTTGGGAGCTCGAGCGGAGGTCTGGTTCTGCAAAAGTGCTGAGCGAGTGCATTCTGCGCTCGAGTGGGAGGCTGGCCGCTCGAGCGTAAGTCTGTGAGTGGCCGCTCGAGCGGGGTGTTTTACGCTCGAGCGGGAGACTGGGTTAAAGTCCCGAATTTGTGCCTTTTCAAATCACTTTTTGCTTTCTCTTCTCTCTCTTACTTTTCCAAAAAGCCATTTTCAGAGCTTCTCACTCTAAATCGGCCCTTCTCTCTTAGATTTGATCTAGTAAGGATCGTTTACTCACCTTTTGTCTTCACAAAAGTTGTGTTGATCGTCGAGAGCTTCCTTTTGATCTGAAAATTTCGAGGTTTGGAGCATTTTGGTTTTGGTCTTCATCTCCTTTGGGGCTCCGAATTTGAGGTAGGGATATCCTACTCCTCTCTATGGGTCTTGTCTTTAAATTTTGGTATTTTGAGATGTTGGGCTTGGTTTGGTAACTTTGTGAAAGTTTGGGGCTTTTGTGTAATTTTACAAAAGTTGGGGTTTTATTCATAATAAACCTAGATGCATGTTTGGCATGGAAAATGGAATTAATGTTGAATCATTGATGAAAATGGGACCTAAGGGTTGAAATGTTAATTATGGGAATTGACCTAATTACATTGTTTAATTAATTGGGATAATTAATTGAGAGGAATGAAGGAATGAAATGTTGATTGAATATCCATTGTGCATTTATTTTCTATTTAAAAATAACTGCTTTGGGCTATCGGTGGAGGATAGTCGTGATTGTTGTAGACAATGCTTGTTGTAGACAGTGGTTTCTGGAATGAACTTCCATTTTTAATTTTCTGCAACTTCCATTCTTATTTTTATTTAACTTCCTTTTTTATTCAAGTTTCTTTTCAACTCAACTTCCTTTTTTATTTAATTTCCAAATAGATCGTTAAGGTATAGTGGTTTTTTGATTGAACTTCCATTTTTAATTTTATGCAATTTTCATTTTTCTTTTTATTCAACTTCCATTTTTATTCAATTTACTTTTCTATTAAACTTCCTTATTTATTTAATTTCCAAATAGATCGTTAAGGTGTACTGGTTTTTGGATTGAACTTCCATTTTTAATTTTATGCAACTTTCATTTTTCTTTTTATTCAACTTCCATTTCTATTCAATTTACTTTTCTATTAAACTTCCTTTTTTATTTAATTTCCAAATATATCGTTAAGGTATCGTGGTTTTTGGATTGAACTTTCATTTGTAATTTTATGCAACTTTTATTTTTATTTGTATTCTACTTCCGTTTTAATTCAATTTTCTTTTCTATTAAACTTCTTTTTTTATTTTATTTCCAAATAGATCGTTAAGGTATAGTGGTTTCGGGATTGAACTTCCGCTTTTAATTTTCTGCAACTTTCCTTTTTATTTTTATTCAACTTCCATTTTTATTCAATTTACTTTTCTATTAAACTTCCTTTTTTATTTAATTTCCAAATAGATCGTTAAGGTATCGTGGTTTTTGGATTGAACTTCCATTTTTAATTTTCTGCAACTTTCATTTTTATTTTTATTCAACTTCCATTTTTATTCAATTTACTTTTCTATAAAACTTCCTTTTTTATTTGATTTCCAAATAGATCGTTAAGGTATAGTGGTTTCGGGATTGAACTTCCGCTTTTCATTTTCTGCAACTTTAATTTTTATTTTTATTCAATTTACTTTTCTATTAAACTTCCTTTTTTATTTAATTTCCAAGTAGATCGTTAAGGTAAAGTGGTTTCTGGATTGAACTTCCATATTTAATTTTCTGCAACTTTCATTTTTATTATTATTCAACTTCCATTTTTATTCAATTTACTTTTCTGTTAAACTTCCTTTTTTATTTAATTTCCAAATAGATCGTTAAGGTATAGTGGTTTTTGGATTGAAGTTCCATTTTTAATTTTATGCAACTTTCATTTTTCTTTTTATTCAACTTCCATTTTTATTCAATTTACTTTTCTATTAAACTTCCTTTTTTATTTAATTTCCAGATAGATCGTTAAGGTATAGTGGTTTTTGGATTGAACTTCCATTTTTAATTTTATGCAACTTTCATTTTTTCTTTTTATTCAACTTCCATTTTTATTCAATTTACTTTTCTATTAAACTTCCTTTTTTATTTAATTTCCAAATATATCGTTAAGGTATAGTGGTTTCTGAATTGAACTTCCATTTTTAATTTTATGCAACTTTTATTTTTATTTGTATTCTACTTCCGTTTTAATTCAATTTACTTTCCTATTAAACTTCCTTTTTTATTTAATTTCCAAGTAGATCGTTAAGGTATAGTGGTTTCTGGATTGAACTTCCATTTTTAATATTATGCAACTTTCATTTTTATTTTTATTTTACTTCCATTTTTAATCAATTTACTTTTCTACTAAATTCCTTTTTTATTTAATTTCCAAATAGATCTTTAAGGTATAGTGGTTTCTGGAATGAACTTCCATTTTTAATTTTCTGCAACTTCCATTCTTATTTTTATTTAACTTCCTTTTTTATTCAAGTTTCTTTTCAACTCAACTTCCTTTTTTATTTAATTTCCAAATAGATCGTTAAGGTATAGTGGTTTTTTGATTGAACTTCCATTTTTAATTTTATGCAATTTTCATTTTTCTTTTTATTCAACTTCCATTTTTATTCAATTTACTTTTCTATTAAACTTCCTTATTTATTTAATTTCCAAATAGATCGTTAAGGTATACTGATTTTTGGATTGAACTGCCATTTTTAATTTTATGCAACTTTCATTTTTCTTTTTATTCAACTTCCATTTCTATTCAATTTACTTTTCTATTAAACTTCCTTTTTTATTTAATTTCCAAATATATCGTTAAGGTATCGTGGTTTTTGGATTGAACTTTCATTTGTAATTTTATGCAACTTTTATTTTTATTTGTATTCTACTTCCGTTTTAATTCAATTTTCTTTTCTATTAAACTTCTTTTTTTATTTTATTTCCAAATAGATCGTTAAGGTATAGTGGTTTCGGGATTGAACTTCCGCTTTTAATTTTCTGCAACTTTCCTTTTTATTTTTATTCAACTTCCATTTTTATTCAATTTACTTTTCTATTAAACTTCCTTTTTTATTTAATTTCCAAATAGATCGTTAAGGTATCGTGGTTTTTGGATTGAACTTCCATTTTTAATTTTCTGCAACTTTCATTTTTATTTTTATTCAACTTCCATTTTTATTCAATTTACTTTTCTATAAAACTTCCTTTTTTATTTGATTTCCAAATAGATCGTTAACGTATTGTGGTTTCGGGATTGAACTTCCGCTTTTCATTTTCTGCAACTTTCATTTTTATTTTTATTCAACTTCCATTTTTATTCAATTTACTTTTCTATTAAACTTCCTTTTTTATTTAATTTCCAAGTAGATCGTTAAGGTAAAGTGGTTTCTGGATTGAACTTCCATATTTAATTTTCTGCAACTTTCATTTTTATTATTATTCAACTTCCATTTTTATTCAATTTACTTTTCTGTTAAACTTCCTTTTTTATTTAATTTCCAAATAGGTCGTTAAGGTATAGTGGTTTTTGGATTGAACTTCCATTTTTAATTTTATGCAACTTTCATTTTTCTTTTTATTCAACTTCCATTTTTATTCAATTTACTTTTCTATTAAACTTCATTTTTTATTTAATTTCCAGATAGATCGTTAAGGTATAGTGGTTTTTGGATTGAACTTCCATTTTTAATTTTATGCAACTTTCATTTTTTCTTTTTATTCAACTTCCATTTTTATTCAATTTACTTTTCTATTAAACTTCCTTTTTTATTTAATTTCCAAATATATCGTTAAGGTATAGTGGTTTCTGAATTGAACTTCCATTTTTAATTTTATGCAACTTTTATTTTTATTTGTATTCTACTTCCGTTTTAATTCAATTTACTTTCCTATTAAACTTCCTTTTTTATTTAATTTCCAAGTAGATCGTTAAGGTATAGTGGTTTCTGGATTGAACTTCCATTTTTAATTTTATGCAACTTTCATTTTTATTTTTATTTTACTTCCATTTTTAATCAATTTACTTTTCTACTAAATTCCTTTTTTATTTAATTTCCAAATAGATCGTTAAGGTATAGTGGTTTTTGGAATGAACTTCCATTTTTAATTTTCTGCAACTTCCATTCTTATTTTTATTTAACTTCCTTTTTTATTCAAGTTTCTTTTCAACTCAACTTCCTTTTTTATTTAATTTCCAAATAGATCATTAAGGTATAGTGGTTTTTTTATTGAACTTCCATTTTTAATTTTATGCAATTTTCATTTTTCTTTTTATTCAACTTCCATTTTTATTCAATTTACTTTTCTATTAAACTTCCTTATTTATTTAATTTCCAAATAGATCGTTAAGGTATACTGGTTTTTGGATTGAACTTCCATTTTTAATTTTATGCAACTTTCATTTTTCTTTTTATTCAACTTCCATTTCTATTCAATTTACTTTTCTATTAAACTTCCTTTTTTATTTAATTTCCAAATATATCGTTAAGGTATCGTGGTTTTTGGATTGAACTTTCATTTGTAATTTTATGCAACTTTTATTTTTATTTGTATTCAACTTCCGTTTTAATTCAATTTTCTTTTCTTTTAAACTTCTTTTTTTATTTTATTTCCAAATAGATCGTTAAGGTATAGTGGTTTCGGGATTGAACTTCCGCTTTTAATTTTCTGCAACTTTCCTTTTTATTTTTATTCAACTTCCATTTTTATTCAATTTACTTTTCTATTAAACTTCCTTTTTTATTTAATTTCCAAATAGATCGTTAAGGTATCGTGGTTTTTGGATTGAACTTCCATTTTTAATTTTCTGCAACTTTCATTTTTATTTTTATTCAACTTCCATTTTTATTCAATTTACTTTACTATAAAACTTCCTTTTTTATTTGATTTCCAAATAGATCGTTAAGGTATAGTGGTTTCGGGATTGAACTTCCGCTTTTCATTTTCTGCAACTTTCATTTTTATTTTTATTCAACTTCCATTTTTATTCAATTTACTTTTCTATTAAACTTCCTTTTTTATTTAATTTCCAAGTAGATCGTTAAGGTAAAGTGGTTTCTGGATTGAACTTCCATATTTAATTTTCTGCAACTTTCATTTTTATTATTACTCAACTTCCATTTTTATTCAATTTACTTTTCTGTTAAACTTCCTTTTTTATTTAATTTCCAAATAGGTCGTTAAGGTATAGTGGTTTTTGGATTGAACTTCCATTTTTAATTTTATGCAACTTTCATTTTTCTTTTTATTCAACTTCCATTTTTATTCAATTTACTTTTCTATTAAACTTCATTTTTTATTTAATTTCCAGATAGATCGTTAAGGTATAGTGGTTTTTGGATTGAACTTCCATTTTTAATTTTATGCAACTTTCATTTTTTCTTTTTATTCAACTTCCATTTTTATTCAATTTACTTTTCTATTAAACTTCCTTTTTTATTTAATTTCCAAATATATCGTTAAGGTATAGTGGTTTCTGAATTGAACTTCCATTTTTAATTTTATGCAACTTTTATTTTTATTTGTATTCTACTTCCGTTTTAATTCAATTTACTTTCCTATTAAACTTCCTTATTTATTTAATTTCCAAATAGATCGTTAAGGTATACTGGTTTTTCGATTGAACTTCCATTTTTAATTTTATGCAACTTTCATTTTTCTTTTTATTCAACTTCCATTTCTATTCAATTTACTTTTCTATTAAACTTCCTTTTTTATTTAATTTCCAAATATATCGTTAAGGTATCGTGGTTTTTGGATTGAACTTTCATTTGTAATTTTATGCAACTTTTATTTTTATTTGTATTCTACTTCCGTTTTAATTCAATTTTCTTTTCTGTTAAACTTCTTTTTTTATTTTATTTCCAAATAGATCGTTAAGGTATAGTGGTTTCGGGATTGAACTTCCGCTTTTAATTTTCTGCAACTTTCCTTTTTATTTTTATTCAACTTCCATTTTTATTCAATTTACTTTTCTATTAAACTTCCTTTTTTATTTAATTTCCAAATAGATCGTTAAGGTATCGTGGTTTTTGGATTGAACTTCCATTTTTAATTTTCTGCAACTTTCATTTTTATTTTTATTCAACTTCCATTTTTATTCAATTTACTTTTCTATAAAACTTCCTTTTTTATTTGATTTCCAAATAGATCGTTAAGGTATAGTGGTTTCGGGATTGAACTTCCGCTTTTCATTTTCTGCAACTTTCATTTTTATTTTTATTCAACTTCCATTTTTATTCAATTTACTTTTCTATTAAACTTCCTTTTTTATTTAATTTCCAAGTAGATCGTTAAGGTAAAGTGGTTTCTGGATTGAACTTCCATATTTAATTTTCTGCAACTTTCATTTTTATTATTATTCAACTTCCATTTTTATTCAATTTACTTTTCTGTTAAACTTCCTTTTTTATTTAATTTCCAAATAGATCGTTAAGGTATAGTGGTTTTTGGATTGAAGTTCCATTTTTAATTTTATGCAACTTTCATTTTTCTTTTTATTCAACTTCCATTTTTATTCAATTTACTTTTCTATTAAACTTCCTTATTTATTTAATTTCCAAATAGATCGTTAAGGTATACTGGTTTTTGGATTGAACTTCCATTTTTAATTTTATGCAACTTTCATTTTTCTTTTTATTCAACTTCCATTTCTATTCAATTTACTTTTCTATTAAACTTCCTTTTTTATTTAATTTCCAAATATATCGTTAAGGTATCGTGGTTTTTGGATTGAACTTTCATTTGTAATTTTATGCAACTTTTATTTTTATTTGTATTCTACTTCCGTTTTAATTCAATTTTCTTTTCTGTTAAACTTCTTTTTTTATTTTATTTCCAAATAGATCGTTAAGGTATAGTGGTTTCGGGATTGAACTTCCGCTTTTAATTTTCTGCAACTTTCCTTTTTATTTTTATTCAACTTCCATTTTTATTCAATTTACTTTTCTATTAAACTTCCTTTTTTATTTAATTTCCAAATAGATCGTTAAGGTATCGTGGTTTTTGGATTGAACTTCCATTTTTAATTTTCTGCAACTTTCATTTTTATTTTTATTCAACTTCCATTTTTATTCAATTTACTTTTCTATAAAACTTCCTTTTTTATTTGATTTCCAAATAGATCGTTAAGGTATAGTGGTTTCGGGATTGAACTTCCGCTTTTCATTTTCTGCAACTTTAATTTTTATTTTTATTCAATTTACTTTTCTATTAAACTTCCTTTTTTATTTAATTTCCAAGTAGATCGTTAAGGTAAAGTGGTTTCTGGATTGAACTTCCATATTTAATTTTCTGCAACTTTCATTTTTATTATTATTCAACTTCCATTTTTATTCAATTTACTTTTCTGTTAAACTTCCTTTTTTATTTAATTTCCAAATAGATCGTTAAGGTATAGTGGTTTTTGGATTGAAGTTCCATTTTTAATTTTATGCAACTTTCATTTTTCTTTTTATTCAACTTCCATTTTTATTCAATTTACTTTTCTATTAAACTTCCTTTTTTATTTAATTTCCAGATAGATCGTTAAGGTATAGTGGTTTTTGGATTGAACTTCCATTTTTAATTTTATGCAACTTTCATTTTTTCTTTTTATTCAACTTCCATTTTTATTCAATTTACTTTTCTATTAAACTTCCTTTTTTATTTAATTTCCAAATATATCGTTAAGGTATAGTGGTTTCTGAATTGAACTTCCATTTTTAATTTTATGCAACTTTTATTTTTATTTGTATTCTACTTCCGTTTTAATTCAATTTACTTTCCTATTAAACTTCCTTTTTTATTTAATTTCCAAGTAGATCGTTAAGGTATAGTGGTTTCTGGATTGAACTTCCATTTTTAATTTTATGCAACTTTCATTTTTATTTTTATTTTACTTCCATTTTTAATCAATTTACTTTTCTACTAAATTCCTTTTTTATTTAATTTCCAAATAGATCGTTAAGGTATAGTGGTTTCTGGAATGAACTTCCATTTTTAATTTTCTGCAACTTCCATTCTTATTTTTATTTAACTTCCTTTTTTATTCAAGTTTCTTTTCAACTCAACTTCCTTTTTTATTTAATTTCCAAATAGATCGTTAAGGTATAGTGGTTTTTTGATTGAACTTCCATTTTTAATTTTATGCAATTTTCATTTTTCTTTTTATTCAACTTCCATTTTTATTCAATTTACTTTTCTATTAAACTTCCTTATTTATTTAATTTCCAAATAGATCGTTAAGGTATACTGGTTTTTGGATTGAACTTCCATTTTTAATTTTATGCAACTTTCATTTTTCTTTTTATTCAACTTCCATTTCTATTCAATTTACTTTTCTATTAAACTTCTTTTTCTATTTAATTTCCAAATATATCGTTAAGGTATCGTGGTTTTTGGATTGAACTTTCATTTGTAATTTTATGCAACTTTTATTTTTATTTGTATTCTACTTCCGTTTTAACTCAATTTTCTTTTCTGTTAAACTTCTTTTTTTATTTTATTTCCAAATAGATCGTTAAGGTATAGTGGTTTCGGGATTGAACTTCCGCTTTTAATTTTCTGCAACTTTCCTTTTTATTTTTATTCAACTTCCATTTTTATTCAATTTACTTTTCTATTAAACTTCCTTTTTTATTTAATTTCCAAATAGATCGTTAAGGTATCGTGGTTTTTGGATTGAACTTCCATTTTTAATTTTCTGCAACTTTCATTTTTATTTTTATTCAACTTCCATTTTTATTCAATTTACTTTTCTATAAAACTTCCTTTTTTATTTGATTTCCAAATAGATCGTTAAGGTATAGTGGTTTCGGGATTGAACTTCCGCTTTTCATTTTCTGCAACTTTCATTTTTATTTTTATTCAATTTACTTTTCTATTAAACTTCCTTTTTTATTTAATTTCCAAGTAGATCGTTAAGGTAAAGTGGTTTCTGGATTGAACTTCCATATTTAATTTTCTGCAACTTTCATTTTTATTATTATTCAACTTCCATTTTTATTCAATTTACTTTTCTGTTAAACTTCCTTTTTTATTTAATTTCCAAATAGATCGTTAAGGTATAGTGGTTTTTGGATTGAAGTTCCATTTTTAATTTTATGCAACTTTCATTTTTCTTTTTATTCAACTTCCATTTTTATTCAATTTACTTTTCTATTAAACTTCCTTTTTTATTTAATTTCCAGATAGATCGTTAAGGTATAGTGGTTTTTGGATTGAACTTCCATTTTTAATTTTATGCAACTTTCATTTTTTCTTTTTATTCAACTTCCATTTTTATTCAATTTACTTTTCTATTAAACTTCCTTTTTTATTTAATTTCCAAATATATCGTTAAGGTATAGTGGTTTCTGAATTGAACTTCCATTTTTAATTTTATGCAACTTTTATTTTTATTTGTATTCTACTTCCGTTTTAATTCAATTTACTTTCTTATTAAACTTCCTTTTTTATTTAATTTCCAAGTAGATCGTTAAGGTATAGTGGTTTCTGGATTGAACTTCCATTTTTAATTTTATGCAACTTTCGTTTTTATTTTTATTTTACTTCCATTTTTAATCAATTTACTTTTCTACTAAATTCCTTTTTTATTTAATTTCCAAATAGATCGTTAAGGTATAGTGGTTTCTGGAATGAACTTCCATTTTTAATTTTCTGCAACTTCCATTCTTATTTTTATTTAACTTCCTTTTTTATTCAAGTTTCTTTTCAACTCAACTTCCTTTTTTATTTAATTTCCAAATAGATCGTTAAGGTATAGTGGTTTTTTGATTGAACTTCCATTTTTAATTTTATGCAATTTTCATTTTTCTTTTTATTCAACTTCCATTTTTATTCAATTTACTTTTCTATTAAACTTCCTTATTTATTTAATTTCCAAATAGATCGTTAAGGTATACTGGTTTTTGGATTGAACTTCCATTTTTAATTTTATGCAACTTTCATTTTTCTTTTTATTCAACTTCCATTTCTATTCAATTTACTTTTCTATTAAACTTCCTTTTTTATTTAATTTCCAAATATATCGTTAAGGTATCGTGGTTTTTGGATTGAACTTTCATTTGTAATTTTATGCAACTTTTATTTTTATATGTATTCTACTTCCGTTTTAATTCAATTTTCTTTTCTATTAAACTTCTTTTTTTATTTTATTTCCAAATAGATCGTTAAGGTATAGTGGTTTCGGGATTGAACTTCCGCTTTTAATTTTCTGCAACTTTCCTTTTTATTTTTATTCAACTTCCATTTTTATTCAATTTACTTTTCTATTAAACTTCCTTTTTTATTTAATTTCCAAATAGATCGTTAAGGTATCGTGGTTTTTGGATTGAACTTCCATTTTTAATTTTCTGCAACTTTCCTTTTTATTTTTATTCAACTTCCATTTTTATTCAATTTACTTTTCTATTAAACTTCCTTTTTTATTTGATTTCCAAAAAGATCGTTAAGGTATAGTGGTTTCGGGATTGAACTTCCGCTTTTAATTTTCTGCAACTTTCCTTTTTATTTTTATTCAACTTCCATTTTTATTCAATTTACTTTTCTATTAAACTTCCTTTTTTATTTAATTTCCAAGTAGATCGTTAAGGTAAAGTGGTTTATGGATTGAACTTCCATATTTAATTTTCTGCAACTTTCATTTTTATTTGTATTCTACTTCCGTTTTAATTCAATTTACTTTCCTATTAAACTTCCTTTTTTATTTAATTTCCAAATAGATCGTTAAGGTGTAGTGGTTTTTGGATTGAACTTCCATTTTTAATTTTATGCAACTTTCATTTTTCTTTTTATTCAACTTCCATTTTTATTCAATTTACTTTTCTATTAAACTTCCTTTTTTTATTTAATTTCCAAATAGATCGTTAAGGTATAGTGGTTTTTGGATTGAACTTCCATTTTTAATTTTATGCAACTTTTTTTTTTATTTATAATCTACTTCCGTTTTAATTCAATTTACTTTCCTATTAAACTTCCTTTTTTATTTAATTTCCAAGTAGATCGTTAAGGTATAGTGGTTTCTGGATTGAACTTCCATTTTTAATTTTATGCAACTTTTATTTTTATTTTTATTTTACTTCCATTTTAAATCAATTTACTTTCCTATTAAACTTCCTTTTTTATTTAATTTCCAAATAGATCGTTAAGGTATAGTGGTTTTTGGATTGAACTTCCATTTTTAATTTTATGCAACTTTCATTTTTATTTTTATTCAACTTCCATTTTTATTCAATTTACTTTTCTATTAAACTTCCTTTTTTATTTGATTTCCAAATAGATCGTTAAGGTATAGTGGTTTCGGGATTGAACTTCCGCTTTTAATTTTCTGCAACTTTCCTTTTTATTTTTATTCAACTTCCATTTTTATTCAATTTACTATTCTATTAAACTTCCTTTTTTATTTAATTTCCAAATAGATCGTTAAGGTATAGTGGTTTCGGGTTTGAACTTCCGCTTTTAATTTTCTGCAACTTTCATTTTTATTTGAATTCTACTTCCGTTTTAATTCAATTTACTTTCCTATTAAACTTCTTTTTTATTTAATTTCCAAGTAGATCGTTAACGTATAGTGGTTTCTGGATTGAACTTCCATTTTTAATTTTATGCAACTTTCATTTTTATTTTTATTTTACTTCCATTTTTAATCAATTTACTTTTCTATTAAACTTCCTTTTTTATTCAATTTCCAAATAGATCGTTAAGGTATAGTGGTTTTTGGATTGAACTTCCATTTTTAATTTTATGCTACTTTCATTTTTATTTTTATTCAACTTCCATTTTTATTTAATTTACTTTTCTATTAAACTTCCTTTTTTATTTGATTTCCAAATAGATCGTTAAGGTATAGTGGTTTCTGGAATGAACTTCCATTTTTAATTTTCTGCAACTTCCACTTTTATTTTTATTTAACATCCTTTTTTATTCAAGTTTCTTTTCTACTCAACTTCCTTTTTTATTTAATTTCCAAATAGATCGTTAAGGTATATTGGTTTTTGGATTGACCTTCTATTTTTAATTTTATGCAACTTTCATTTTTATTTTTATTCAACTTCCATTTTTATTCAATTTACTTTTTTGTTAAACTTTCTTTTTTATTTAATTTCCAAATAGATCGTGAAGGTATAGTGGTTTCTGGATTGAACATCCACATTTAATTTTCCGCAACTTTCATTTTTATTTTTATTCAACTTCCATTTTATGCAATTTACTTTTCTATTAAACTTCCTTTTTTATTTAATTTCCAAATAGATCGTTAAGGTATAGTGGTTTCTGGATTGAACTTCCATATTTAATTTTTTGAAACTTTAATTTTTATTTTTATTCCACTTCCATTTCAATTCAATTTACTTTTTTTTATTAAACTTCCTTTTTTATTTCATTTCCAAATAGATCGCTAAGGTATAGTGGTTTCTGGATTGAACTTCTATTTTTAATTTTATGCAACTTTCATTTTTATTTTTATTTTACTCTCATTTTTAATCAATTTACTTTTCTATTAAACTTCCTTTTTTATTTAATTTTCAAATAGATCGTTAAGGTATAGTGGTTTCTGGAATGAACTTCCATTTTTAATTTTTTGAAACTTCCATTTTTATTTTTATTTGACTTCCTTTTTTATTCAAGTTTCTTTTCTACTCAACTTCTTTTTTTGTTTAATTTCCAAATAGATCGTTAAGGTATAGTGGTTTTTGGATTGAAATTCCATTTTTAATTTTATGCAACTTTCATTTTTATTTTTATTCAACTTCCATTTTTATTCAATTTACTTTTCTTTTAAACTTCCTTTTTTATTTGATTTCCAAATAGATCGTTAAGGTATAGTGGTTTCGGGATTGAACTTCCGCTTTTAATTTTCTGCAACTTTCCTTTTGATTTTTATTCAACTTCCATTTTTATTCAATTTACTTTTCTATTAAACTTCCTTTTTTATTTAATTTCGAAATAGAGCGTTAAGGTATAGTGGTTTCGGGTTTGAACTTCCGCTTTTAATTTTCTGCAACTTGCATTTTTATTTTTATTCAACTTCCATTTTTATTCAATTTACTTTTCTGTTAAACTTCCTCTTTTATTTAATTTCCAAATAGATTGTTTGGGTATTGTGGTTTCTGCATTGAACTTCCATATTTAATTTTCTGCAACTTTCATTTTTATTTTTATTCAACTTCCATTTTTATTCAATTTACTTTTCTATTAAACTTCCTTTTTTATTTAATTTCCAAATAGATCGTTAAGGTATAGTGGTTTCTGGATTGAACTTCCATTTTTAATTTTATGCAACTTT
The DNA here is from genome assembly GCF_055761805.1 of Camellia sinensis. Classification (NCBI taxonomy): domain Eukaryota; kingdom Viridiplantae; phylum Streptophyta; class Magnoliopsida; order Ericales; family Theaceae; genus Camellia; species Camellia sinensis. Next base: position 39,588,836 of record NW_028128987.1, on the reverse strand, counting down.
TTTTTATTTATAATCTACTTCCGTTTTAATTCAATTTACTTTCCTATTAAACTTCCTTTTTTATTTAATTTCCAAGTAGTTCGTTAAGGTATAGTGGCTTCTGGATTGAACTTCCATTTTTAATTTTATGCAACTTTTATTTTTATTTTTATTTTACTTCCATTTTAAATCAATTTACTTTCCTATTAAACTTCCTTTTTTATTTAATTTCCAAATAGATCGTTAAGGTATAGTGGTTTTTGGATTGAACTTCCATTTTTAATTTTATGCAACTTTCATTTTTATTTTTATTCAACTTCCATTTTTATTCAATTTACTTTTCTATTAAACTTCCTTTTTTATTTGATTTCCAAATAGATCGTTAAGGTATAGTGGTTTCGGGATTGAACTTCCGCTTTTAATTTTCTGCAACTTTCCTTTTTATTTTTATTCAACTTCCATTTTTATTCAATTTAATTTTCTATTAAACTTCCTTTTTTATTTAATTTCCAAATAGATCGTTAAGGTATAGTGGTTTCGGGTTTGAACTTCCGCTTTTAATTTTCTGCAACTTTCATTTTTATTTGTATTCTACTTCCGTTTTAATTCAATTTACTTTCCTATTAAACTTCCTTTTTTATTTAATTTCCAAGTAGATCGTTAAAGTATAGTGGTTTCTGGATTGAACTTCCATTTTTAATTTTATGCAACTTTCATTTTTATTTTTATTTTACTTCCATGTTTAATCAATTTACTTTTCTATTAAACTTCATTTTTTATTTAATTTCCAAATAGATCGTTAAGGTATAGTGGTTTTTGGATTGAACTTCCATTTTTAATTTTATGCTACTTTCATTTTTATTTTTATTTAACTTCCATTTTTATTCAATTTACTTTCTATTAAACTTCCTTTTTTATTTGATTTCCAAATAGATCGTTAAGGTATAGTCGTTTCTGGAATGAACTTCCATTTTTAATTTTCTGCAACTTCCACTTTTATTTTTATTTAACATCCTTTTTTATTCAAGTTTCTTTTCTACTCAACTTCCTTTTTTATTTAATTTCCAAATAGATCGTTAAGGTATAGTGGTTTTTGGATTGAACTTCTATTTTTAATTTTATGCAACTTTCATTTTTATTTTTATTCAACTTCCATTTTTATTCAATTTACTTTTCTGTTAAACTTTCTTTTTTATTTAATTTCCAAATAGATCGTGAAGGTATAGTGGTTTCTGGATTGAACATCCACATTTAATTTTCCGTAACTATCATTTTTATTTTTATTCAACTTCCATTTTATGCAATTTACTTTTCTATTAAACTTCCTTTTTTATTTAATTTCCAAATAGATCGTTAAGGTATAGTGGTTTCTGGTTTGAACTTCCATATTTAATTTTCTGCAACTTTAATTTTTATTTTTATTCCACTTCCATTTCATTTCAATTCAATTTACTTTTCTATTAAACTTCCTTTTTTATTTCATTTCCAAATAGATCGCTAAGGTACAGTGGTTTCTGGATTGAACTTCTATTTTTAATTTTATGCAACTTTCATTTTTACTTTTATTTTACTTCCATTTTTAATCAATTTACTTTTCTATTAAACTTCATTTTTTATTTAATTTCCAAATAGATCGTTAAGGTATAGTGGTTTTTGGATTGAACTTCCATTTTTAATTTTATGCTACTTTCATTTTTATTTTTATTCAACTTCCATTTTTATTCAATTTACTTTTCTATTAAACTTCCTTTTTTATTTGATTTCCAAATAGATCGTTAAGGTATAGTCGTTTCTGGAATGAACTTCCATTTTTAATTTTCTGCAACTTCCACTTTTATTTTTATTTAACATCCTTTTTTATTCAAGTTTCTTTTCAACTCAACTTCCTTTTTTATTTAATTTCCAAATAGATCGTTAAGGTATAGTGGTTTTTGGATTGAACTTCCATTTTTAATTTTATGCAACTTTCATTTTTATTTTTATTCAACTTCCATTTTTATTCAATTTACTTTTCTATTAAACTTCCTTTTTTATTTGATTTCCAAATAGATCGTTAAGGTATAGTGGTTTCGGGATTGAACTTCCGCTTTTAATTTTCTGCAACTTTCCTTTTTATTTTTATTCAACTTCCATTTTTATTCAATTTAATTTTCTATTAAACTTCCTTTTTTATTTAATTTCCAAATAGATCGTTAAGGTATAGTGGTTTCGGGTTTGAACTTCCGCTTTTAATTTTCTGCAACTTTCATTTTTATTTGTATTCTACTTCCGTTTTAATTCAATTTACTTTCCTATTAAACTTCCTTTTTTATTTAATTTCCAAGTAGATCGTTAAAGTATAGTGGTTTCTGGATTGAACTTCCATTTTTAATTTTATGCAACTTTCATTTTTATTTTTATTTTACTTCCATGTTTAATCAATTTACTTTTCTATTAAACTTCATTTTTTATTTAATTTCCAAATAGATCGTTAAGGTATAGTGGTTTTTGGATTGAACTTCCATTTTTAATTTTATGCTACTTTCATTTTTATTTTTATTTAACTTCCATTTTTTATTTAATTTTCAAATAGATCGTCAAGGTATAGTGGTTTCTGGAATGAAGTTCCATTTTTAATTTTCTGAAACTTCCATTTTTATTTTTATTTGACTTCCTTTTTTATTCAAGTTTTTTTCTATTCAACTTTTTTTTTATTTAATTTCCAAATAGATCGTTAAGGTATAGTGGTTTTTGGATTGAAATTCCATTTTTAATTTTATGCAACTTTCATTTTTATTTTTATTCAACTTCCATTTTTATTCAATTTACTTTTCTTTTAAACTTCCTTTTTTATTTGATTTCCAAATAGATCGTTAAGGTATAGTGGTTTCGGGATTGAACTTCCGCTTTTAATTTTCTGCAACTTTCCTTTTTATTTTTATTCAACTTCCATTTTTATTCAATTTACTTTTCTAAGAAACTTCCTTTTTTATTTAATTTCCAAACAGATCGTTAAGGTATAGTGGTTTCGGGATTGAACTTCCGCTTTTAATTTTTTGCAACTTTCCTTTTTATTTTTATTCAACTTCCATTTTTATTCAATTTACTTTTATATTAAACTTCCTTTTTTATTTAATTTCCAAACAGATCGTTAAGGTATAGTGGTTTCTCGATTGAACTTCCATATTTAATTTTCTGCCACTTCCATTTTTATTTTTATTCAACTTCAATTTTTATTCAATTTACTTTTCTATTAAACTTCCTTTTTTATTTAATTTCCAAATATATCGTTAAGGTATCGTGGTTTCTGGATTGAACTTCCTTTTTTAATTTTATGTAACTTTTATTTTTAATTGTATTCTACTTCCGTTTTAATCCAATTTACTTTCCTATTAAACTTCCTTTTTTATTTAATTTCCAAGTAAATCGTTAAGGTATAGTGGTTTTTGGATTGAACTTCCATTTTTAATTTTATGCAACTTTCATTTTTATTTTTATTCAACTTCCATTTTTATTCAATTTACTTTTCTATTAAACTTCCTTTTTTATTTGATTTCCAAATAGATCGTTAAGGTATAGTGGTTTCGTGATTGAACTTCCGCTTTTAATTTTCTGCAACTTTCCTTTTTATTTTTATTCAACTTCCATTTTTATTCAATTTACTTTTCTATTAAACTTCCTTTTTTATTTAATTTCCAAGTAGATCGTTAAGGTAAAGTGGTTTCTGGATTGAACTTCCATATTTAATTTTCTGCAACTTTCATTTTTATTATTATTCAACTTCCATTTTTATTCAATTCACTTTTCTGTTAAACTTCCTTTTTTATTTAATTTCCAAATAGATCGTTAAGGTATAGTGGTTTTTGGATTGAACTTCCATTTTTAATTTTATGCAACTTTCATTTTTCGTTTTATTCAACTTCCATTTTTATTCAATTAACTTTTCTATTAAACTTCCTTTTTTATTTAATTTCCAAATAGATCGTTAAGGTATAGTGGTTTTTGGATTGAACTTCCATTTTTAATTTTTTGCAACTTTCATTTTTTCTTTTCATTCAACTTCCATTTTTATTCAATTTACTTTTCTATTAAACTTCCTTTTTTATTTAATTTCCAAATATATCGTTAAGGTATAGTGGTTTCTGAATTGAACTTCCATTTTTAATTTTATGCAACTTTTATTTTTATTTGTATTCTACTTCCGTTTTAATTCAATTTACTTTCCTATTAAACTTCCTTTTTTATTTAATTTCCAAGTAGATCGTTAAGGTATAGTGGTTTCTGGATTGAACTTTCATTTTTAATTTTATGCAACTTTCATTTTTATTTTTATTTTACTTCCATTTTTAATCAATTTACTTTTCTTTTAAATTCCTTTTTTAATTTATTTTCCAAATATATCGTTAAGGTATAGTGGTTTCTGGAATGAACTTCCATTTTTAATTTTCTGCAACTTCCATTCTTATTTTTATGTAACTTCCTTTTTTATTCAAGTTTCTTTTCAACTCAACTTCCTTTTTATTTAATTTCCAAATAGATCGTTAAGGTATAGTGTTTCTCGATTGAACTTCCATATTTAATTTTCTGCCACTTCCATTTTTATTTTTATTCAACTTCAATTTTTATTCAATTTACTTTTCTATTAAACTTCCTTTTTTATTTAATTTCCAAATAGATCGTTAAGGTATAGTGGTTTTTGGATTGAACTTCCATTTTTAATTTTTTGCAACTTTCATTTTTTCTTTTCATTCAACTTCCATTTTTATTCAATTTACTTTTCTATTAAACTTCCTTTTTTATTTAATTTCCAAATATATCGTTAAGGTATAGTGGTTTCTGAATTGAACTTCCATTTTTAATTTTATGCAACTTTTATTTTTATTTGTATTCTACTTCCGTTTTAATTCAATTTACTTTCCTATTAAACTTCCTTTTTTATTTAATTTCCAAGTAGATCGTTAAGGTATAGTGGTTTCTGGATTGAACTTTCATTTTTAATTTTATGCAACTTTCATTTTTATTTTTATTTTACTTCCATTTTTAATCAATTTACTTTTCTTTTAAATTCCTTTTTTATTTATTTTCCAAATAGATCGTTAAGGTATAGTGGTTTCTGGAATGAACTTCCATTTTTAATTTTCTGCAACTTCCATTCTTATTTTTATTTAACTTCCTTTTTTATTCAAGTTTCTTTTCAACTCAACTTCCTTTTTATTTAATTTCCAAATAGATCGTTAAGGTATAGTGGTTTCTCGATTGAACTTCCATATTTAATTTTCTGCCACTTCCATTTTTATTTTTATTCAACTTCAATTTTTATTCAATTTACTTTTCTATTAAACTTCCTTTTTTATTTAATTTCCAAATATATCGTAAAGGTATCATGGTTTCTGGATTGAACTTCCATTTTTAATTTTATGTAACTTTTATTTTTAATTGTATTCTACTTCCGTTTTAATTCAATTTACTTTCCTATTAAACTTCCTTTTTTATTTAATTTCCAAGTAGATCGTTAAGGTATAGTGGTTTTTGGATTGAACTTCCATTTTTAATTTTATGCAACTTTCATTTTTATTTTTACTCAACTTCCATTTTTATTCAATTTTCATTTCTATTAAACTTCCTTTATTATTTGATTTCCAAATAGATCGTTAAGGTATAGTGGTTTCGGGATTGAACTTCCGCTTTTAATTTTCTGCAACTTTCCTTTTTATTTTTATTCAATTTACTTTTCTGTTAAACTTCCTTTTTTATTGAATTGTCAAGTAGATCGTTAAGGTAAAGTGGTTTCTGGATTGAACTTCCATATTTAATTTTCTGCAACTTTCATTTTTATTATTATTCAACTTCCATTTTTATTCAATTTACTTTTCTGTTAAACTTCCTTTTTTATTTAATTTCCAAATAGATCGTTAAGGTATAGTGGTTTTTGGATTGAACTTCCATTTTTAATTTTATGCAACTTTCATTTTTCTTTTTATTCAACTTCCATTTTTATTCAATTTACTTTTCTATTAAACTTCCTTTTTTATTTAATTTCCAAATAGATCGTTAAGGTATAGTGGTTTTTGGATTGAACTTCCATTTTTAATTTTATGCAACTTTCATTTTTTCTTTTTATTCAACTTCCATTTTTATTCAATTTACTTTTCTATTAAACTTCCTTTTTTATTTAATTTCCAAATATGTCGTGAAGGTATAGTGGTTTCTGAATTGAACTTCCAGTTTTAATTTTATGCAACTTTTATTTTTATTTGTATTCTACTTCCGTTTTAATTCAATTTACTTTCCTATTAAACTTCCTTTTTTATTTAATTTCCAAGTAGATCGTTAAGGTATAGTGGTTTCTGGATTGAACTTCCATTTTTTATTTTATGCAACTTTCATTTTTATTTTTATTTTACTTCCATTTTTAATCAATTTACTTTTCTTTTAAATTCCTTTTTTATTTATTTTCCAAATAGATCGTTAAGGTATAGTGGTTTCTGGAATGAACTTCCATTTTTAATTTTCTGCAACTTCCATTCTTATTTTTATTTAACTTCCTTTTTTATTCAAGTTTCTTTTCAACTCAACTTCCTTTTTATTTATTTTCCAAATAGATCGTTAAGGTATAGTGGTTTTTTTATTGAACTTCCATTTTTAATTTTATGCAATTTTCATTTTTCTTTTTATTCAACTTCCATTTTTATTCAATTTACTTTTCTATTAAACTTCCTTATTTATTTAATTTCCAAATAGATCGTTAAGGTATACTGGTTTTTGGATTGAACTTCCATTTTTAATTTTATGCAACTTTCATTTTTCTTTTTATTCAACTTCCATTTCTATTCAATTTACTTTTCTATTAAACTTCCTTTTTTATTTAATTTCCAAATATATCGTTAAGGTATCGTGGTTTTTGGATTGAACTTCCATTTTTAATTTTATGCAACTTTTATTTTTATTTGTATTCTACTTCCGTTTTAATTCAATTTACTTTTCTATTAAACTTCTTTTTTTATTTTATTTCCAAATAGATCGTTAAGGTATTGTGGTTTCGGGATTGAACTTCCGCTTTTAATTTTCTGCAACTTTCCTTTTTATTTTTATTCAACTTCCATTTTTATTCAATTTACTTTTCTATTAAACTTCCTTTTTTATTTAATTTCCAAATAGATCGCTAAGGTATCGTGGTTTTTGGATTGAACTTCCATTTTTAATTTTCTGCAACTTTCATTTTTATTTTTATTCAACTTCCATTTTTATTCAATTTACTTTTCTTTTAAACTTCCTTTTTTATTTGATTTCCAAATAGATCGTTAAGGTATAGTGGTTTCGGGATTGAACTTCCGCTTTTAATTTTCTGCAACTTTCCTTTTTATTTTTATTCAACTTCCATTTTTATTCAATTTACTTTTCTAAGAAACTTCCTTTTTTATTTAATTTCCAAACAGATCGTTAAGGTATAGTGGTTTCGGGATTGAACTTCCGCTTTTAATTTTCTGCAACTTTCCTTTTTATTTTTATTCAACTTCCATTTTTATTCAATTTACTTTTATATTAAACTTCCTTTTTTATTTAATTTCCAAACAGATCGTTAAGGTATAGTGGTTTCTCGATTGAACTTCCATATTTAATTTTCTGCCACTTCCATTTTTATTTTTATTCAACTTCGATTTTTATTCAATTTACTTTTCTATTAAACTTCCTTTTTTATTTAATTTCCAAATATATCGTTAAGGTATCGTGGTTTCTGGATTGAACTTCCATTTTTAATTTTATTTAACTTTTATTTTTAATTGTATTCTACTTCCGTTTTAATTCAATTTACTTTCCTATTAAACTTCGTTTTTTATTTAATTTCCAAGTAGATCGTTAAGTTATAGTGGTTTTTGGATTGAACTTCCATTTTTAATTTTATGCAACTTTCATTTTTATTTTTATTCAACATCCATTTTTATTCAATTTACTTTTCTATTAAACTTCCTTTTTTATTTGATTTCCAAATAGATCGTTAAGGTATAGTGGTTTCGGGATTGAACTTCCGCTTTTAATTTTCTGCAACTTTCCTTTTTATTTTTATTCAACTTCCTTTTTATTCAATTTACTTTTCTATTAAACTTCCTTTTTTATTTAATTTCCAAATATATCGTTAAGGTATAGTGGTTTCTGAATTGAACTTCCATTTTTAATTTTATGCAACTTTTATTTTTATTTGTATTCTACTTCCGTTTTAATTCAATTTACTTTCCTATTAAACTTCCTTTTTTATTTAATTTCCAAGTAGATCGTTAAGGTATAGTGGTTTCTGGATTGAACTTTCATTTTTAATTTTATGCAACTTTCATTTTTCTTTTTATTCAACTTCCATTTCTATTCAATTTACTTTTCTATTAAACTTCCTTTTTTATTTAATTTCCAAATATATCGTTAAGGTATCGTGGTTTTTGGATTGAACTTCCATTTTTAATTTTATGCAACTTTTATTTTTATTTGTATTCTACTTCCGTTTTAATTCAATTTACTTTTCTATTAAACATCTTTTTTTATTTTATTTCCAAATAGATCGTTAAGGTATTGTGGTTTCGGGATTGAACTTCCGCTTTTAATTTTCTGCAACTTTCCTTTTTATTTTTATTCAACTTCCATTTTTATTCAATTTACTTTTCTATTAAACTTCCTTTTTTATTTAATTTCCAAATAGATCGCTAAGGTATCGTGGTTTTTGGATTGAACTTCCATTTTTAATTTTCTGCAACTTTCATTTTTATTTTTATTCAACTTCCATTTTTATTCAATTTACTTTTCTTTTAAACTTCCTTTTTTATTTGATTTCCAAATAGATCGTTAAGGTATAGTGGTTTCGGGATTGAACTTCCGCTTTTAATTTTCTGCAACTTTCCTTTTTATTTTTATTCAACTTCCATTTTTATTCAATTTACTTTTCTAAGAAACTTCCTTTTTTATTTAATTTCCAAACAGATCGTTAAGGTATAGTGGTTTCGGGATTGAACTTCCGCTTTTAATTTTCTGCAACTTTCCTTTTTATTTTTATTCAACTTCCATTTTTATTCAATTTACTTTTATATTAAACTTCCTTTTTTATTTAATTTCCAAACAGATCGTTAAGGTATAGTGGTTTCTCGATTGAACTTCCATATTTAATTTTCTGCCACTTCCATTTTTATTTTTATTCAACTTCGATTTTTATTCAATTTACTTTTCTATTAAACTTCCTTTTTTATTTAATTTCCAAATATATCGTTAAGGTATCGTGGTTTCTGGATTGAACTTCCATTTTTAATTTTATTTAACTTTTATTTTTAATTGTATTCTACTTCCGTTTTAATTCAATTTACTTTCCTATTAAACTTCGTTTTTTATTTAATTTCCAAGTAGATCGTTAAGGTATAGTGGTTTTTGGATTGAACTTCCATTTTTAATTTTATGCAACTTTCATTTTTATTTTTATTCAACATCCATTTTTATTCAATTTACTTTTCTATTAAACTTCCTTTTTTATTTGATTTCCAAATAGATCGTTAAGGTATAGTGGTTTCGGGATTGAACTTTCGCTTTTAATTTTCTGCAACTTTCCTTTTTATTTTTATTCAACTTCCATTTTTATTCAATTTACTTTTCTATTAAACTTCCTTTTTTATTTAATTTCCAAATATATCGTTAAGGTATAGTGGTTTCTGAATTGAACTTCCATTTTTAATTTTATGCAACTTTTATTTTTATTTGTATTCTACTTCCGTTTTAATTCAATTTACTTTCCTATTAAACTTCCTTTTTTATTTAATTTCCAAGTAGATCGTTAAGGTATAGTGGTTTCTGGATTGAACTTTCATTTTTAATTTTATGCAACTTTCATTTTTACTTTTATTTTACTTCCGTTTTTAATCAATTTACTTTTCTTTTAAATTCCTTTTTTATTTATTTTCCAAATAGATCGTTAAGGTATAGTGGTTTCTGGAATGAACTTCCATTTTTAATTTTCTGCAACTTCCATTCTTATTTTTATTTAACTTCCTTTTTTATTCAAGTTTCTTTTCAACTCAACTTCCTTTTTATTTAATTTCCAAATAGATCGTTAAGGTATAGTGGTTTTTTGATTGAACTTCAATTTTTAATTTTATGCAATTTTCATTTTTCTTTTTATTCAACTTCCATTTTTATTCAATTTACTTTTCTATTAAACTTCCTTATTTATTTAATTTCCAAATAGATCGTTAAGGTATAGTGGTTTTTGGATTGAACTTCCATTTTTAATTTTATGCAACTTTCATTTTTCTTTTTATTCAACTTCCATTTCTATTCAATTTACTTTTCTATTAAACTTCCTTTTTTATTTAATTTCCAAATATATCGTTAAGGTATCGTGGTTTTTGGATTGAACTTCCATTTTTAATTTTATTTAACTTTTATTTTTAATTGTATTCTACTTCCGTTTTAATTCAATTTACTTTCCTATTAAACTTCGTTTTTTATTTAATTTCCAAGTAGATCGTTAAGGTATAGTGGTTTTTGGATTGAACTTCCATTTTTAATTTTATGCAACTTTCATTTTTATTTTTATTCAACATCCATTTTTATTCAATTTACTTTTCTATTAAACTTCCTTTTTTATTTGATTTCCAAATAGATCGTTAAGGTATAGTGGTTTCGGGATTGAACTTTCGCTTTTAATTTTCTGCAACTTTCCTTTTTATTTTTATTCAACTTCCATTTTTATTCAATTTACTTTTCTATTAAACTTCCTTTTTTATTTAATTTCCAAATATATCGTTAAGGTATAGTGGTTTCTGAATTGAACTTCCATTTTTAATTTTATGCAACTTTTATTTTTATTTGTATTCTACTTCCGTTTTAATTCAATTTACTTTCCTATTAAACTTCCTTTTTTATTTAATTTCCAAGTAGATCGTTAAGGTATAGTGGTTTCTGGATTGAACTTTCATTTTTAATTTTATGCAACTTTCATTTTTACTTTTATTTTACTTCCGTTTTTAATCAATTTACTTTTCTTTTAAATTCCTTTTTTATTTATTTTCCAAATAGATCGTTAAGGTATAGTGGTTTCTGGAATGAACTTCCATTTTTAATTTTCTGCAACTTCCATTCTTATTTTTATTTAACTTCCTTTTTTATTCAAGTTTCTTTTCAACTCAACTTCCTTTTTATTTAATTTCCAAATAGATCGTTAAGGTATAGTGGTTTTTTGATTGAACTTCAATTTTTAATTTTATGCAATTTTCATTTTTCTTTTTATTCAACTTCCATTTTTATTCAATTTACTTTTCTATTAAACTTCCTTATTTATTTAATTTCCAAATAGATCGTTAAGGTATAGTGGTTTTTGGATTGAACTTCCATTTTTAATTTTATGCAACTTTCATTTTTCTTTTTATTCAACTTCCATTTCTATTCAATTTACTTTTCTATTAAACTTCCTTTTTTATTTAATTTCCAAATATATCGTTAAGGTATCGTGGTTTTTGGATTGAACTTCCATTTTTAATTTTATGCAACTTTTATTTTTATTTGTATTCTACTTCCGTTTTAATTCAATTTACTTTCCTATTAAACTTCCTTTTTTATTTAATTTCCAAGTAGATCGTTAAGGTATAGTGGTTTCTGGATTGAACTTCCATTTTTAATTTTATGCAACTTTCATTTTTATTTTTATTTTACTTCCATTTTTAATCAATTTACTTTTCTTTTAAATTCCTTTTTTATTTATTTTCCAAATAGATCGTTAAGGTATAGTGGTTTCTGGAATGAACTTCCATTTTTAATTTTCTGCAACTTCCATTCTTATTTTTATTTAACTTCCTTTTTTATTCAAGTTTCTTTTCAACTCAACTTCCTTTTTATTTAATTTCCAAATAGATCGTTAAGGTATAGTGGTTTTTTGATTGAACTTCCATTTTTAATTTTATGCAATTTTCATTTTTCTTTTTATTCAACTTCCATTTTTATTCAATTTACTTTTCTATTAAACTTCCTTATTTATTTAATTTCCAAATAGATCGTTAAGGTATAGTGGTTTTTGGATTGAACTTCCATTTTTAATTTTATGCAACTTTCATTTTTCTTTTTATTCAACTTCCATTTCTATTCAATTTACTTTTCTATTAAACTTCCTTTTTTATTTAATTTCCAAATATATCGTTAAGGTATCGTGGTTTTTGGATTGAACTTCCATTTTTAATTTTATGCAACTTTTATTTTTATTTGTATTCTACTTCCGTTTTAATTCAATTTACTTTCCTATTAAACTTCCTTTTTTATTTAATTTCCAAGTAGATCGTTAAGGTATAGTGGTTTATGGATTGAACTTCCATTTTTAATTTTATGCAACTTTCATTTTTATTTTTATTTTACTTCCATTTTTAATCAATTTACTTTTCTATTAAACTTCCTTTTTTATTTAAATTCCAAATAGATCGTTAAGGTATCGTGGTTTTTGGATTGAACTTCCATTTTTAATTTTCTGCAACTTTCATTTTTATTTTTATTCAACTTCCATTTTTATTCAATTTACTTTTCTATTAAACTTCCTTTTTTATTTGATTTCCAAATAGATCGTTAAGGTATAGTGGTTTCGGGATTGAACTTCCGCTTTTAATTTTCTGCAACTTTCCTTTTTATTTTTATTCAACTTCCATTTTTATTCAATTTACTTTTCTATTAAACTTCCTTTTTTATTTAATTTCCAAGTAGATCGTTAAGGTAAAGTGGTTTCTGGATTGAACTTCCATATTTAATTTTCTGCAAACTTTCATTTTTATTATTATTCAACTTCCATTTTTATTCAATTTACTTTTCTGTTAAACTTCCTTTTTTATTTAATTTCCAAATAGATCGTTAAGGTATAGTGGTTTTTGGATTGAACTTCCATTTTTAATTTTATGCAACTTTCATTTTTCCTTTTATTCAACTTCCATTTTTATTCAATTTACTTTTCTATTAAACTTCCTTTTTTATTTAATTTCCAAATAGATCGTTAAGGTATAGTTGTTTTTGGATTGAACTTCCATTTTTAATTTTATGCAACTTTCATTTTTTCTTTTTATTCAACTTCCATTTTTATTCAATTTACTTTTCTATTAAACTTCATTTTTTATTTAATTTCCAAATATATCGTTAAGGTATAGTGGTTTCTGAATTGAACTTCCATTTTTAATTTTATGCAACTTTCATTTTTATTTTTATTTTACTTCCATTTTTAATCAATTTACATTTCTATTAAACTTCCTTTTTTATTTAATTTCCAAATAGATCGTTAAGGTATAGCGGTTTCTGGAATGAACTTCCATTTTTAATTTTCTGCAACTTCCATTTTTATTTTTATTTAACTTCCTTTTTTATTCAACATTCTTTTCTACACAACTTCCTTTTATATTTAATTTACAAATAGATCGTTAAGGTATAGTGGTTTTTGGATTGAACTTCCATATTTAATTTTATGAAACTTTCATTTTTATTTTTATTCAACTTCCATTTTTATTCAATTTACTTTTCTATTAAACTTCCTTTTTTATTTAATTTCCAAGTAGATCGTTAAGGTAAAGTGGTTTCCGGATTGAACTTCCATATTTAATTTTCTGCAACTTTCATTTTTATTATTATTCAACTTCCATTTTTATTCAATTTACTTTTCTGTTAAACTTCCTTTTTTATTTCATTTCCAAATAGATCGTTAAGGTATAGTGGTTTCTCGATTGAAGTTCCATTTTTAATTTTATGCAACTTTCATTTTTATTTTTATTCTACTTCCATTTTCATTCACCTTACTTTCCAATTAAACTTCCTTTTTTATTTAATTTCCAAATTGATCGCTAAGGTATAGTGGTTTCTGGATTGAACTTTCATTTTTAATTTTTTGCAACTTTCATTTTTATTTATAGTCTACATCCATTTTTATTCAATTTACTTTTCTATTAAACTTCCTTTTTTATTTGATTTCCAAACAGATCGTTAAGGTATAGTGGTTTCTCGATTGAAATTCCATATTTAATTTTCTGCAACTTCCATATTTATTTTTATTCATTTCCATTTTTATTCAATTTACTTTTCTGTTAAACATCCTTTTTTATTTAATTTCCAAATATATCGTTAAGGTATAGTGGTTTCTGGATTGAACTTCCATTTTTAATTTTATGCAACTTTCATTTTTCTTTTTATTCAACTTCCATTTCTATTCAATTTACTTTTCTATTAAACTTCCTTTTTTATTTAATTTCCAAATATATCGTTAAGGTATCGTGGTTTTTGGATTGAACTTCCATTTTTAATTTTATGCAACTTTTATTTTTATTTGTATTCTACTTCCGTTTTAATTCAATTTACTTTTCTATTAAACTTCTTTTTTTATTTTATTTCCAAATAGATCGTTAAGGTATTGTGGTTTCGGGATTGAACTTCCGCTTTTAATTTTCTGCAACTTTCCTTTTTATTTTTATTCAACTTCCATTTTTATTCAATTTACTTTTCTATTAAACTTCCTTTTTTATTTAATTTCCAAATAGATCGCTAAGGTATCGTGGTTTTTGGATTGAACTTCCATTTTTAATTTTCTGCAACTTTCATTTTTATTTTTATTCAACTTCCATTTTTATTCAATTTACTTTTCTTTTAAACTTCCTTTTTTATTTGATTTCCAAATAGATCGTTAAGGTATAGTGGTTTCGGGATTGAACTTCCGCTTTTAATTTTCTGCAACTTTCCTTTTTATTTTTATTCAACTTCCATTTTTATTCAATTTACTTTTCTAAGAAACTTCCTTTTTTATTTAATTTCCAAACAGATCGTTAAGGTATAGTGGTTTCGGGATTGAACTTCCGCTTTTAATTTTCTGCAACTTTCCTTTTTATTTTTATTCAACTTCCATTTTTATTCAATTTACTTTTATATTAAACTTCCTTTTTTATTTAATTTCCAAACAGATCGTTAAGGTATAGTGGTTTCTCGATTGAACTTCCATATTTAATTTTCTGCCACTTCCATTTTTATTTTTATTCAACTTCGATTTTTATTCAATTTACTTTTCTATTAAACTTCCTTTTTTATTTAATTTCCAAATATATCGTTAAGGTATCGTGGTTTCTGGATTGAACTTCCATTTTTAATTTTATTTAACTTTTATTTTTAATTGTATTCTACTTCCGTTTTAATTCAATTTACTTTCCTATTAAACTTCGTTTTTTATTTAATTTCCAAGTAGATCGTTAAGTTATAGTGGTTTTTGGATTGAACTTCCATTTTTAATTTTATGCAACTTTCATTTTTACTTTTATTCAACATCCATTTTTATTCAATTTACTTTTCTATTAAACTTCCTTTTTTATTTGATTTCCAAATAGATCGTTAAGGTATAGTGGTTTCGGGATTGAACTTCCGCTTTTAATTTTCTGCAACTTTCCTTTTTATTTTTATTCAACTTCCTTTTTATTCAATTTACTTTTCTATTAAACTTCCTTTTTTATTTAATTTCCAAATATATCGTTAAGGTATAGTGGTTTCTGAATTGAACTTCCATTTTTAATTTTATGCAACTTTTATTTTTATTTGTATTCTACTTCCGTTTTAATTCAATTTACTTTCCTATTAAACTTCCTTTTTTATTTAATTTCCAAGTAGATCGTTAAGGTATAGTGGTTTCTGGATTGAACTTTCATTTTTAATTTTATGCAACTTTCATTTTTCTTTTTATTCAACTTCCATTTCTATTCAATTTACTTTTCTATTAAACTTCCTTTTTTATTTAATTTCCAAATATATCGTTAAGGTATCGTGGTTTTTGGATTGAACTTCCATTTTTAATTTTATGCAACTTTTATTTTTATTTGTATTCTACTTCCGTTTTAATTCAATTTACTTTTCTATTAAACATCTTTTTTTATTTTATTTCCAAATAGATCGTTAAGGTATTGTGGTTTCGGGATTGAACTTCCGCTTTTAATTTTCTGCAACTTTCCTTTTTATTTTTATTCAACTTCCATTTTTATTCAATTTACTTTTCTATTAAACTTCCTTTTTTATTTAATTTCCAAATAGATCGCTAAGGTATCGTGGTTTTTGGATTGAACTTCCATTTTTAATTTTCTGCAACTTTCATTTTTATTTTTATTCAACTTCCATTTTTATTCAATTTACTTTTCTTTTAAACTTCCTTTTTTATTTGATTTCCAAATAGATCGTTAAGGTATAGTGGTTTCGGGATTGAACTTCCGCTTTTAATTTTCTGCAACTTTCCTTTTTATTTTTATTCAACTTCCATTTTTATTCAATTTACTTTTCTAAGAAACTTCCTTTTTTATTTAATTTCCAAACAGATCGTTAAGGTATAGTGGTTTCGGGATTGAACTTCCGCTTTTAATTTTCTGCAACTTTCCTTTTTATTTTTATTCAACTTCCATTTTTATTCAATTTACTTTTATATTAAACTTCCTTTTTTATTTAATTTCCAAACAGATCGTTAAGGTATAGTGGTTTCTCGATTGAACTTCCATATTTAATTTTCTGCCACTTCCATTTTTATTTTTATTCAACTTCGATTTTTATTCAATTTACTTTTCTATTAAACTTCCTTTTTTATTTAATTTCCAAATATATCGTTAAGGTATCGTGGTTTCTGGATTGAACTTCCATTTTTAATTTTATTTAACTTTTATTTTTAATTGTATTCTACTTCCGTTTTAATTCAATTTACTTTCCTATTAAACTTCGTTTTTTATTTAATTTCCAAGTAGATCGTTAAGGTATAGTGGTTTTTGGATTGAACTTCCATTTTTAATTTTATGCAACTTTCATTTTTATTTTTATTCAACATCCATTTTTATTCAATTTACTTTTCTATTAAACTTCCTTTTTTATTTGATTTCCAAATAGATCGTTAAGGTATAGTGGTTTCGGGATTGAACTTTCGCTTTTAATTTTCTGCAACTTTCCTTTTTATTTTTATTCAACTTCCATTTTTATTCAATTTACTTTTCTATTAAACTTCCTTTTTTATTTAATTTCCAAATATATCGTTAAGGTATAGTGGTTTCTGAATTGAACTTCCATTTTTAATTTTATGCAACTTTTATTTTTATTTGTATTCTACTTCCGTTTTAATTCAATTTACTTTCCTATTAAACTTCCTTTTTTATTTAATTTCCAAGTAGATCGTTAAGGTATAGTGGTTTCTGGATTGAACTTTCATTTTTAATTTTATGCAACTTTCATTTTTACTTTTATTTTACTTCCGTTTTTAATCAATTTACTTTTCTTTTAAATTCCTTTTTTATTTATTTTCCAAATAGATCGTTAAGGTATAGTGGTTTCTGGAATGAACTTCCATTTTTAATTTTCTGCAACTTCCATTCTTATTTTTATTTAACTTCCTTTTTTATTCAAGTTTCTTTTCAACTCAACTTCCTTTTTATTTAATTTCCAAATAGATCGTTAAGGTATAGTGGTTTTTTGATTGAACTTCAATTTTTAATTTTATGCAATTTTCATTTTTCTTTTTATTCAACTTCCATTTTTATTCAATTTACTTTTCTATTAAACTTCCTTATTTATTTAATTTCCAAATAGATCGTTAAGGTATAGTGGTTTTTGGATTGAACTTCCATTTTTAATTTTATGCAACTTTCATTTTTCTTTTTATTCAACTTCCATTTCTATTCAATTTACTTTTCTATTAAACTTCCTTTTTTATTTAATTTCCAAATATATCGTTAAGGTATCGTGGTTTTTGGATTGAACTTCCATTTTTAATTTTATGCAACTTTTATTTTTATTTGTATTCTACTTCCATTTTAATTCAATTTACTTTCCTATTAAACTTCCTTTTTTATTTAATTTCCAAGTAGATCGTTAAGGTATAGTGGTTTCTGGATTGAACTTCCATTTTTAATTTTATGCAACTTTCATTTTTATTTTTATTTTACTTCCATTTTTAATCAATTTACTTTTCTTTTAAATTCCTTTTTTATTTATTTTCCAAATAGATCGTTAAGGTATAGTGGTTTCTGGAATGAACTTCCATTTTTAATTTTCTGCAACTTCCATTCTTATTTTTATTTAACTTCCTTTTTTATTCAAGTTTCTTTTCAACTCAACTTCCTTTTTATTTAATTTCCAAATAGATCGTTAAGGTATAGTGGTTTTTTGATTGAACTTCCATTTTTAATTTTATGCAATTTTCATTTTTCTTTTTATTCAACTTCCATTTTTATTCAATTTACTTTTCTATTAAACTTCCTTATTTATTTAATTTCCAAATAGATCGTTAAGGTATAGTGGTTTTTGGATAGAACTTCCATTTTTAATTTTATGCAACTTTCATTTTTCTTTTTATTCAACTTCCATTTCTATTCAATTTACTTTTCTATTAAACTTCCTTTTTTATTTAATTTCCAAATATATCGTTAAGGTATCGTGGTTTTTGGATTGAACTTCCATTTTTAATTTTATGCAACTTTTATTTTTATTTGTATTCTACTTCCGTTTTAATTCAATTTACTTTCCTATTAAACTTCCTTTTTTATTTAATTTCCAAGTAGATCGTTAAGGTATAGTGGTTTATGGATTGAACTTCCATTTTTAATTTTATGCAACTTTCATTTTTATTTTTATTTTACTTCCATTTTTAATCAATTTACTTTTCTATTAAACTTCCTTTTTTATTTAAATTCCAAATAGATCGTTAAGGTATCGTGGTTTTTGGATTGAACTTCCATTTTTAATTTTCTGCAACTTTCATTTTTATTTTTATTCAACTTCCATTTTTATTCAATTTACTTTTCTATTAAACTTCCTTTTTTATTTGATTTCCAAATAGATCGTTAAGGTATAGTGGTTTCGGGATTGAACTTCCGCTTTTAATTTTCTGCAACTTTCCTTTTTATTTTTATTCAACTTCCATTTTTATTCAATTTACTTTTCTATTAAACTTCCTTTTTTTATTTAATTTCCAAGTAGATCGTTAAGGTAAAGTGGTTTCTGGATTGAACTTCCATATTTAATTTTCTGCAAACTTTCATTTTTATTATTATTCAACTTCCATTTTTATTCAATTTACTTTTCTGTTAAACTTCCTTTTTTATTTAATTTCCAAATAGATCGTTAAGGTATAGTGGTTTTTGGATTGAACTTCCATTTTTAATTTTATGCAACTTTCATTTTTCCTTTTATTCAACTTCCATTTTTATTCAATTTACTTTTCTATTAAACTTCCTTTTTTATTTAATTTCCAAATAGATCGTTAAGGTATAGTTGTTTTTGGATTGAACTTCCATTTTTAATTTTATGCAACTTTCATTTTTTCTTTTTATTCAACTTCCATTTTTATTCAATTTACTTTTCTATTAAACTTCATTTTTTATTTAATTTCCAAATATATCGTTAAGGTATAGTGGTTTCTGAATTGAACTTCCATTTTTAATTTTATGCAACTTTTATTTTTATTTGTATTCTACTTCCGTTTTAATTCAATTTACTTTCCTATTAAACTTCCTTTTTTATTTAATTTCCAAGTAGATCATTAAGGTATAGTGGTTTCTGAATTGAACTTCCATTTTTAATTTTATGCAACTTTCATTTTTATTTTTATTTTACTTCCATTTTTAATCAATTTACATTTCTATTAAACTTCCTTTTTTATTTAATTTCCAAATAGATCGTTAAGGTATAGCGGTTTCTGGAATGAACTTCCATTTTTAATTTTCTGCAACTTCCATTTTTATTTTTATTTAACTTCCTTTTTTATTCAACATTCTTTTCTACACAACTTCCTTTTATATTTAATTTACAAATAGATCGTTAAGGTATAGTGGTTTTTGGATTGAACTTCCATATTTAATTTTATGAAACTTTCATTTTTATTTTTATTCAACTTCCATTTTTATTCAATTTACTTTTCTATTAAACTTCCTTTTTTATTTAATTTCCAAGTAGATCGTTAAGGTAAAGTGGTTTCCGGATTGAACTTCCATATTTAATTTTCTGCAACTTTCATTTTTATTATTATTCAACTTCCATTTTTATTCAATTTACTTTTCTGTTAAACTTCCTTTTTTATTTCATTTCCAAATAGATCGTTAAGGTATAGTGGTTTCTCGATTGAAGTTCCATTTTTAATTTTATGCAACTTTCATTTTTATTTTTATTCTACTTCCATTTTCATTCACCTTACTTTCCAATTAAACTTCCTTTTTTATTTAATTTCCAAATTGATCGCTAAGGTATAGTGGTTTCTGGATTGAACTTTCATTTTTAATTTTTTGCAACTTTCATTTTTATTTATAGTCTACATCCATTTTTATTCAATTTACTTTTCTATTAAACTTCCTTTTTTATTTGATTTCCAAACAGATCGTTAAGGTATAGTGGTTTCTCGATTGAAATTCCATATTTAATTTTCTGCAACTTCCATATTTATTTTTATTCATTTCCATTTTTATTCAATTTACTTTTCTGTTAAACATCCTTTTTTATTTAATTTCCAAATATATCGTTAAGGTATAGTGGTTTCTGGATTGAACTTCCATTTTTAATTTTATGCAACTTTTGTTTTTATTTGTATTCTACTTCCGTTTTAATTCAATTTACTTTCCTATTAATCTTCCTTTTTTATATAATTTCCAAGTAGATCGTTAAGGTATAGTGGTTTCTGGATTGAACTTCCATTTTTAATTTTATGCAACTTTTATTTTTATTTTTATTTTACTTCCATTTTTAATCAATTTACATTTCTTTTAAACTACCTTTTTTATTTAATTTCAAATAGATAGTTAAGGTATAGTGGTTTCTGGAATGAACTTCCATTTTTAATTTTCTGCAACTTCCATTCTTATTTTTATTTAACTTCCTTTTTTATTCAAGTTTCTTTTCAACTCAACTTCCTTTTTTATTTAATTTCCAAATAGATCGTTAAGGTATAGTGATTTTTTGATTGAACTTCCATTTTTAATTTTATGCGACTTTCATTTTTATTTTTATTCAACTTCCATTTTATGCAATTTACTTTTCTATTAAACTTCCTTTTTTTTTTTTAATTTCCAAATAGATCGTTAAGGTATAGTGGTTTCTGGATTGAACTTCCATATTTAATTTTCTGCAACTTTCATTTTTATTTTTATTCAACTTCCATTTTTATTCAATATACTTTTCTATTAAACTTCCTTTTTTGTTTAATTTCCAAATAGATCGTTAAGGTAAAGTGGTTTCTGGATTGAACTTCCATATTTAATTTTCTGCAACTTTCATTTTTATTTTTATTCAACTTCCATTTTTATTCAATTTACTTTTCTGTTAAACTTCCTTTTTTATTTAATTTCGAAATAGATCGTTAAGGTATAGTGGTTTCTCGATTGAACTTCCATTTATAATTTTATGCAACTTTCATTTTTATTTTTATTCTACTTCCATTTTAATTCAACTTACTTTGCTATTAAACTTCCTTTTTCATTTAGTTTCCAAATAGATCACTAAGGTATAGTGGTTTCTGGATTGAATTTTCATTTTTAATTTTATGCAACTTTCATTTTTATTTATATTCTACTTCCATTTATATACAATTTACTTTTCTATTAAACTTCCTCTTTTATTTAATTTCCAAATAGATCGTTAAGGTATAGTGGTTTCGGGAATGAACTTTCATTTTTAATTTTCTGCAACTTCCATTTTTATTTTTATTTAACGTCCTTTTTTATTAAAGTTTCTTTTCTACTCAACTTCCTTTTTTATTTAATTTTCAAATAGATCGTTAAGGTATAGTGGTTTTCGGATTGAACTTTCATTTTTAATTTTATGCAACTTTCATTTTTATTTTTATTCAACTTCCATTTTTATTCAATTTACTTTTCTATTATACTTCCTTTCTTATTTAATTTCCAAATAGATCGTTAAGGTATAGTGGTTTTTGGATTGAACTTCCATTTTTAATTTTCTGCAACTTTCATTTTTATTTTTATTCAACTTCCATTTTTATTCAATTTACTTTTCTATTAAACTTCCTTTTTTATTTGATTTCCAAATAGATCGTTAAGGTATAGTGGTTTCGGGATTGAACTTCCGCTTTTAATTTTCTGCAACTTTCCTTTTTATTTTTATTCAACCTCCATTTTTATTCAATTTACTTTTCTAATAAACTTCCTTTTTTATTTAATTTCCAAATAGATCGTTAAGGTAAAAAGGTTTTTGGATTGAACTTCCATATTTAATTTTCTGCAACTTTCATTTTTATTTTTATTCAACTTCCATTTTTATTCAATTTACTTTTCTGTTAAACTTCCTTTTTTATTTAATTTCCAAATAGATCGTTAATGTATAGTGGTTTCTCGATTGAACTTCCATTTATAATTTTATGCAACTTTCATTTTTATTTTTATTCTACTTCCGTTTTAATTCAACTTACTTTCCTGTTAAACTTCCTTTTTCATTTAGTTTCCAAATAGATCGCTACGGTATAGTGGTTTCTGGATTGAATTCTCATTTTTAATTTTATGCAACTTTCATTTTTATTTATATTCTACTTCCATTTATATACAATTTACTTTTCTATTAAACTTCCTCTTTTATTTAATTTCCAAATAGATCGTTAAGGTATAGTGGTTTCGGGAATGAACTTCCATTTTTAATTTTCTGCAACTTCCAGTTTTATTTTTATTTAACGACCTTTTTTATTAATGTTTCTTTTCTACTCAACTTCCTTTTTTATTTAATTTTCAAATAGATCGTTATGGTATAATGGTTTTCGGATTGAACTATCTTTTTTAATTTTATGCAACTTTCATTTTTATTTTTATTCAACTTCCATTTTTATTCAATTTACTTTTTCTATTAAACTTCCTTTTTTATTTAATTTCCAAATAGATCGTTATGGTATAGTGGTTTTTGGATTGAACTTCCATTTTTAATTTTCTGCAACTTTCATTTTTATTTTTATTCAACTTCCATTTTTATTATATTTACTTTTCTATTAAACTTCCTTTTTTATTTGATTTCCAAATAGATCGTTAAGGTATAGTGGTTTCGGGATTGAACTTCCGCTTTTAATTTTCTGCAACTTTCCTTTTTATTTTTATTCAACCTCCATTTTTATTCAATTTACTTTTCTAATAAACTTCCTTTTTTATTTAATTTCCAAATAGATCGTTAAGGTATAGTGGTTTCGGGATTGAACTTCCGCTTTTAATTTTCTGCAACTTTCCTTTTTATTTTTATTCAACTTCCATTTTTATTCAATTTACTTTTCTATTAAACTTCCTTTTATATTTAATTTCCAAACAGATCGTTAAGGTATAGTGGTTTCTGGATTGAACTTCCATATTTAATTTTCTGCAACTTCCATTTTTGTTTTTATTCAACTTCCATTTTTATTCAATTCACTTTTCTGTTAAACTTCCTTTTTTATTTAATTTCCAAATATATCGTTAATGTATAGTTGTTTCTGGATTGAACTTCCATTTTTAATTTTATGCAACTTTTATTTTTATTTGTATTCTACTTCCGTTTTAATTCAATTTACTTTTCTATTAAACTTTCTTTTTTATTTCATTTCCAAATAGATCGTTAAGGTATAGTGGTTTCTGAAATGAACTTCCATTTTTAATTTTCTGCAACTTCCATTTTATTTTTTTTAACTTACTTTTTTATTCAAGTTTTTTTCTACTCAACTTCCTTTTTTATTTAATTTCCAAATAGATCGTTAAGGTATAGTGGTTTTTGGATTGAACTTCCATTTTTAATTTTATGCAACTTTCATTTTTATTTTTATTCAATTTCAGTTTTATGCAATTTACTTTTCTATTAAACTTCCTTTTTTTATTTAATTTCCAAATAGATCGTTAAGGTATAGTGGTTTCTGGATTGAACTTCCATTTTCAATTTTCTGCAACTTCTATTTTTCTTTTTATTTAACTTCCTTTTTAATTCAAGATTCTTTTCTACTCAACTTCCTTTTATATTTAATTTCCAAATAGATCGTTAAGGTATAGTGGTTTTTGGATTGAACTTCCATTTTTAATTTTATGCAACTTTCATTTTTATTTTTTTTCAACTTCCATTTTTATTCAATTTACTTTTCTGTTAAACTTCATTTTTTATTTAATTTCCAAATATATCGTTAAGGTATAGTGGTTTCTGGATTGAACTTCCATTTTTAATTTTATGCAACTTTCATTTTAATTTGTAGTCTACTTCCATTTATATACAATTTACTTTTCTATTAAACTTCCTCTTTTATTTAATTTCCAAATAGATCGTTAAGGTATAGTGGTTTCGGGAAAAAACTTCCATTTTTAATTTTCTGCAACTTCCATTTTTATTTTTATTTAACGTCCTTTTCTATTAAAGTTTCTTTTCTACTCAACTTCCTTTTTTATTTAATTTCCAAATAGATCGTTTAGGTATCGTGGTTTCGGGATTGAACTTCCATTTTTAATTTTATGCAACTTTCACTTTTATTTTTATTCAACTTCCATTTTTATTCAATTTATTTTTCTATTAAACTTCCTTTTTTATTTAATTTCCAAATAGATCGTTAAGGTATAGTGGTTTTTGGATTGAACTTCCATTTTTAATTTTTTGCAACTTTCATTTTTATTTTTATTCAACTTTCGTTTTTATTCAATTTACTTTTCTATTAAACTTCCTTTTTTATTTGATTTCCAAATAGATCGTTAAGGTATAGTGGTTTCGGGATTGAACTTCCGCTTTTACTTTTCTGCATCTTTCCTTTTTATTTTTATTCAACTTCCATTTTTATTCAATTTACTTTTCTAATAAACTTCCTTTTTTATTTAATTTCCAAACAGATCGTTAAGGTATTGTCACGCCCCCAAACCGCCCCTAGTAGTTTGGTGCCGTGATGGCCAGTAACCCGAGGTTACCGAAGGCCGTCTTACAAAAATCACACACAATCAGAGTATAAAATATGGGGCTTACAAGTCGCGGAAGCAAAATATACATATATAAACTGAGTAGTCCATGAGAGCCGTGCATAAGTCCAATGGAATGTCATACACCAAACATCTTTACAAGTCTTACAATTCAGATACAACAAGAATGAGGTACAAAATACATCCTGACCAAAAGGCTTCTCAAGCCGACATATGCTAAAACAAACAATTAAAACATAAGCCGAGAAGCATAATCTTCAAGACGATGCAAAACGCAAAATCCAAAACATGTCGGCAAAGCATCCAAAACACATCGGCCATCACGTCTAGGCCTCAATGCCTTCTTGTTCATCACCTACATATATATAGAGAGGGTGAGCTTGGATACTCAGTGAATGATATCAGAAATAAAGGTTTTGCATGATTGATATCCAAGATTTCTTTCAAAACAATACATAGCATACTTTACAATCAAGAGGGAAATCCAGTTCATTTGCCGGCTTTCAAGTTCCTTGGATGTTAATAACATCTACTTATTTCAAGGGGTGATGACATATCAAGACAAGAGTTTCAAGACAAGCTGTGCTGCGAAAGTTTAGAGTCCTCTAGCACTAAGGACTGTCAAGACAAGCTGTGCTGCAAAAGTTTAGAGTCCTCTAGCACTAAGGACTGTCAAGACAAGCTGTGCTGCAAAAGTTTAGAGTCCTCTAGCACTAAGGACTGTCAAGACAAGCTGTGCTGCAAAAGTTTAGAGTCCTCTAGCACTAAGGACTGTCAAGACAAGTCATCAAAACAAGATAGCATTTGATATACAAAATAGGGATAGACATTCATGCTAGGTCAAGTACTTTTCAAAACAAGGCAAGACGAGATTTATGAAAGCAAGTGTAACATAGCTTTATTAAAAATACCACTCACATCGTTTCTTCACACGTCGGGGTCGAGACAAGCCCAAGTCCTACAACACAAGGCAAAGCCTATTGAATGTGCTTTCAAACAAGTCTCTCATGTACACAAATGTTTTCGGAAAACATGCTGGGCACCAACCAGGTCTAGGCCGAGGTTCCACACCTCCTTGCCGAGGTGTGTTCCCGAGGGCCACATGCAAGGAAAGAGGTCGGGAAACTCTGGGTTTCCCTCTGTTGATGAACATGAAGAACATGAGTGTGAAAACATGAAAAATACGAATGTTTGATCATAATCTGCCATCACAAATCTGGGATTTTCGTGCTATGAGTTTGAAAACATGGACCTGGGTACCCGTAGTTGAAAATTATGCAAGAATAAACACAAAACATGGATCTAGGCATGAGCCTTCGGATCAAAACAAGACTTTCTTGAAGAACACATGAATGTCATTTTCTCTTTCCAGAATCGAGCTTCAAAACGATGCATGGCTTACAAATCATTTTCAATCATGCAATGCAATAACATAAACATAAAGAACATCATGAGCGAGTCAAGAATCTAACCTTAGAACGCGGATCTAACGGTTGGATTTCTAGGAATCGAGCTTCAAGATCTACCTCCTCACTCTAAAACTCCTTCTTCCTCCTAGAGTTTCTCTCTCTACAAGACAAGGTTATGATACTAAATGATAGTTTCCTATACCCGGTTCTGGGGTTAACCCTCTGCTGAGACACGTGGCGGCGACTGGTTGGGTTCTTCCTGAAAAGGTGGCTGACAGACCCGACAGAGCATGGTGGAAGGGTGATCAACAAGCAAAGCGGTATGGGCTTTCTGACAGACCATGACATCGGCTAACAACAAGGCGTATCTAACACGCTATACGGAATGGCACTCCGGCAAGGGGGTGACAATGACCTCGGCTAGGAAGGACAACACTTGACTAAGCTGTGCCACATCTTGGCCTAGATGCGCCACACCTCGGTCTAGGTCATACCACTCCAGGACGAGTTCACTGGGGTGCAGGGTAACATCTCGACTAATGTATTCAAGGCAATGACGGAGGTCAACAAGGGGTTCCAAGATACTAATGCCAGACTAAGGATGACCTCGGCATAGGAACAACGTCGGCTAAACATAACTCAGACAAGCACATAACACTTAGACAAATCACAAAGGTGCCAAAACAAGACATGGATCACATTAACTCAACGAAACAATCGCAACACACACATGCAAGCTAAACAAGTCATAATCATACAAATGTTCATGAACATGATCAAGATGAAAAATGTGGGTTCTTACAGTCTACCCTCCTTAAGGAAGTTTGGTCCCCAAACTTAAGTTACCTTGACCTACGAATAATTCCGGGTAACAGATTTTCATTTCCTCTTCCTTTTCCCACGTGGCTTCCCTGCCATGATGCTTCTCCCATTCGATTTTTACCATCGATATCGACTTGTTTCTCAACTGTCTCACTTGTCTGTCAATAATCCTCATCGGTTTCTCTTCGTAGCCCAAGTCTTCATTAACTACAACCCCGGAGTAATCTATTACATGCAGTGGGTCTCGGATATATTTTCTCAGCATCGAAACATGGAACACACTGTGGACTCGACTCAAATCTGGTGGCAAAGCAAGCCTGTAAGCAACGGTGTTAATCCTCTCGAGAATTTCAAATGGCCCAACGTATCGGGGTGCAAGTTTGCCCTTCTTCCCAAATCTCGTAACTCCTGTCATCGGCGAGACCTTCAAAAATACATGATCCCCAATTTCAAATTCTAACTCCCTCCTTCTTCGGTCGGCATAACACTTCTGTCGACTCTGTGCAGTCTTAATCCTCTGCTGAATGAGTTTGATCTTTTCCGTTGTCATTCGAACCAATTCGGGGCCAATTAGAGTTTTGTCTCCTACTTCAGTCCAACATATCGGCGATCTGCACTCCCTTCCATACAAAGCTTCATACGGCGCCATGCCTATGCTGGCTTGATAACTGTTGTTGTACGCGAACTCCACTAATGGCAAATGCGATTCCCAGCTTCCTTGAAAATCTAGCACGCACAATCTGAGCATGTCTTCGAGTGTCTGAATCATTCTTTCTGTCTGCCCGTCGGTCTGAGGGTGAAAGGCTGTGCTAAATCTCAACTCTGTTCCCAAGGCTCCTTGTAGACTCTGCCAAAATCTGGAAACGAACTTCGGATCTCGGTCTGACACAATGGACATCGGCACACCATGAAGCCTAACGATCTCATTCACGTACAATTCGGCAAGTCGGTCGGCATTAAATGTGGTCTTGACAGGCAAGAAGTGAGCTGACTTAGTAAGCCTGTCGACTATAACCCAAATGGAATCCATACCTCTTTGCGTCCTCGGCAAACCCACTACGAAATCCATGGAGATGTGCTCCCATTTCCACTCAGGAATTGACAAGGGTTGAAGAAGTCCTGCCGGTCTCTGGTGTTCTGCCTTCACTTGCTGACAATTCAGACACTGAAATACAAACTCGGCTATCTCTCTTTTCATGTTGGGCCACCAAAAGGTCCGTTTTACGTCCTGATACATCTTGGTGCTCCCTGGATGAACGGCAAACTTGGAACCATGGGCCTCTTGCAAAATCTTCCTTTTCAACTCCGGTACGTCGGCTACACACAATCTTCCTTCAAACTTAAGCACCTGGTTTTCCACTGTGTATCCTGGCCTCGGCTTGGAGACGAATTCATCAATTACCCTTTTTAGGAACTTATCTTCCATCTGCCTGGTCTTCACTTCCTCGACGATGGTCGGTTCCGCTGAGATCGTTGCCAGACACACCAAACTTCCAACTAACTTCCTGCTCAAGGCGTCGGCTACGGGATTTGCCTTACCTGGGTGATACTGGATCTGCATGTCATAGTCCTTCAACAGCTCGAGCCATCTTCTCTGCCTCATATTTAACTCTTTCTGGGTGAATAAGTACTTCAGACTCTTGTGGTCGGTGAAAACTTGACAGGATGTTCCATACAAGTAATGACGCCATATCTTCAAAGCAAAAACCACGGCAGCTAACTCTAGGTCATGGGTAGGATAATTCTTTTCATTGGGCTTCAACTGACGAGACGCGTACGCTATGACTTTACCTTTTTGCATTAAAACGCAACCCAAACCTTTGTGTGAAGCATCGCTGTAAATCTGAAATTCTTCATTAGCTGATGGTAGTACCAGAACTGGTGCTGTAACTAACCTCGTCTTCAGCTCCTGGAAAGCTGATTCTCTTTCGTCGGTCCATTCATAAGCTGCTCCCTTCTTCGTTAGTTGTGTCAATGGCACTGCAATCCTCGAGAAATCCTTCACAAACTTTCTGTAATAACCTGCCAAACCCAGGAAACTACGAACCTCGGACACGTTGGTCGGCGTCGGCCAATTCACAACGGCTTCAATCTTACTGGGGTCAACTGATATACCGTCTTCATTAATCACATGTCCTAGAAACGAAATGCTGGAAAGCCAAAATTCGCATTTACTTAACTTGGCGTACAACTTCTTATTTCTCAAGGTCTGCAGGGCAAGTCTCAGATGATTCTCGTGCTCGCTCGCACTCCCGGAATAGATCAATATGTCGTCGATAAAAATAATGACAAACTCATCCAGGTACGGCTTAAAGACTCTGTTCATCAAGTCCATGAATGCTGCTGGGGCATTGGTTACTCCAAAGGGCATTACCAAAAATTCGTAGTGGCCATATCTTGTCCGAAAAGCAGTCTTCTCGATATCCTCGGCTTTAACCTTCAACTGGTGGTAGCCCGACCTAAGGTCAATCTTGGAAAAGACTCGTGCTCCTCGTAGCTGATCAAGCAAATCATCGATTCTTGGCAATGGGTATTTGTTCTTAATGGTCACCTTATTAAGTTCTCTGTAATCAATGCAAAGACGAAGGGTGCCGTCCTTTTTCTTAACAAATAAAACGGGTGCTCCCCACGGTGAAGTGCTCGGCCTGACGAATCCCTTATCCAACAATTCCTGTAGTTGCGATTTCAGTTCTCTAAGTTCAGCTGGAGCCATTCTGTAGGGTGTTTTGGAGATAGGTTGTGTTCCTGGCAAGACGTCCACAGTAAACTCTATTTCCCTATCGACAAGGTGGCCAGGCAACTCATTCGGAAAGACGTCGGGGAATTCCTCAACAACGGGTATGTCGGCTAACTCAACATTTCCATTCAGATCACTTAGTATACTGCATAAATAACCCCTACATCCTTTTTGGATCAACTTGTAGGCCTTCATGGATGAAATTAAGTAAGGCGGGGGTACTACTCCTTTACCTTGGAAAATGACCTCGGCTTGACTTGGGGTCTTCAATGTGACGTTCTTAGTAACACAATTAATGGATGCATGATTCGCCGCTAACCAGTCCATTCCCAATATAACATCGAAGTGAGTCATGTCTAATGGCATCAAATCAACTAACAATTCTACACTCTCAATCATAGCAAGACACGCCCTATAAATGGATGTAACAATCATATCTCTCCCAGATGGGGTAGACACAGATAATACATAATCAAGGGGTTCTAATTCTCTATCCAACTTCTCGGCGAATATAGTGGACACAAATGAATGCGTAGAACCCGAATCAATCAGTACGTATGCATCTTGAGAACAAATTGAGAGGGTACCTGACACTACCGCCTCGGCATTCTGGGCGTCTCCTGGTACTAATGCAAAAACTCTGCCCTGCCTCGCCTGTATTCCTCCGATGTTATTCTTCTGTGCAGAGCCCGAGGTGCTTCCATTCCTCTTCCCATCATCGGTCCTTGCTTTCGGGCAGTCCTTCACGCGATGGCCTATCTCGCCACACTCATAACAAGCTCCCGTTGCCCAACGACAAACCCCGAAATGTTGCTTTCCACAACTCGCGCACATCGGCTTGGCGTTACCTTCCTGATTTGAGTTGCTGGAACTGTCTGTGCTCATTCTCTTCTTGGCATTGAACGGAACTCGGCGACTATCATAATTCTGTCTCTTCTTCTGACCCTCACTTGAACTCTGGTATCGGTTTAGATTAGCTTCAGCCAGGATGGCCTTGTCCAGTACTCCGGCATACGTCGGCATATTGAGCATATTGACCCGATCTTGTATTGGCCCACGCAACCCACTTTCGAACTTCCTCGCCTTTCGATACTCGTCATCAACCATATGAGGCGCATATCTCGCTAGTTCAGTAAAGGCACGATCGTATTCTGCGACCGTCTTGTTCCCTTGGACCAGATTCTGAAACTCCGTGGTCTTTCGGTCTCGGACGCTGAGGGGGAAATGCTTGTTGTAGAACAACTCCAAAAATTTTGCCCAAGTCAAACCCGGATTGCTTTCTCGGACCATCATCCACCATCTACGAGCATCGTCGTCTAACGTGAATGCTGCCAGAGATACCTTCTGAGCGTCTGTACTGGGGAAAACTTCAAACAACTTCTCCATCTCTAAAACCCATGCCTCGGCTTTCATTGGTTCTATGCCTCCCTGAAATCTCGGCGGCTTCATCTTCTTGAACTCTCTGATTAGAGTTATCGTGTCGTTCCCATACAAAGCTTGCTGCGGAGGCACTTGTGGCACCGGAGGGGGTGGAGCTGCATATCGGCCATTCGTCTGTTCGGCATGCATAGAAGTGGTACCAGTATCCTGCGGCCTAGATTGCCTCTGCTCACGAACCAAGCCTTCGACTAACCTTTCCAATCTCTCCAACCTGTCTTCCGATCGATCCCGGCCAACCGGGGGTCTACCTCTCCTCATGATGCTAGGGGGGGGATGCAAGATAAGACTTTAAAACAACTAAACAGATTAACACATATGCAAGTAACGAGCGTCTAAGCCAAAACGATGCACACATAGTCAAGTAGCAAGCAATATGGTGCAATCTTAACTTTCTTCTAAGGGAAATCCTAGGCTCTCTAGAACTCAAGGTGTGTGATTAACGTACTACAAGGATCTTGTGCTCTGATACCAATCTGTCACGCCCCCAAACCGCCCCTAGTAGTTTGGTGCCGTGATGGCCAGTAACCCGAGGTTACCGAAGGCCGTCTTACAAAAATCACACACAATCAGAGTATAAAATATGGGGCTTACAAGTCGCGGAAGCAAAATATACATATATAAACTGAGTAGTCCATGAGAGCCGTGCATAAGTCCAATGGAATGTCATACACCAAACATCTTTACAAGTCTTACAATTCAGATACAACAAGAATGAGGTACAAAATACATCCTGACCAAAAGGCTTCTCAAGCCGACATATGCTAAAACAAACAATTAAAACATAAGCCGAGAAGCATAATCTTCAAGACGATGCAAAACGCAAAATCCAAAACATGTCGGCAAAGCATCCAAAACACATCGGCCATCACGTCTAGGCCTCAATGCCTTCTTGTTCATCACCTACATATATATAGAGAGGGTGAGCTTGGATACTCAGTGAATGATATCAGAAATAAAGGTTTTGCATGATTGATATCCAAGATTTCTTTCAAAACAATACATAGCATACTTTACAATCAAGAGGGAAATCCAGTTCATTTGCCGGCTTTCAAGTTCCTTGGATGTTAATAACATCTACTTATTTCAAGGGGTGATGACATATCAAGACAAGAGTTTCAAGACAAGCTGTGCTGCGAAAGTTTAGAGTCCTCTAGCACTAAGGACTGTCAAGACAAGCTGTGCTGCAAAAGTTTAGAGTCCTCTAGCACTAAGGACTGTCAAGACAAGCTGTGCTGCAAAAGTTTAGAGTCCTCTAGCACTAAGGACTGTCAAGACAAGCTGTGCTGCAAAAGTTTAGAGTCCTCTAGCACTAAGGACTGTCAAGACAAGTCATCAAAACAAGATAGCATTTGATATACAAAATAGGGATAGACATTCATGCTAGGTCAAGTACTTTTCAAAACAAGGCAAGACGAGATTTATGAAAGCAAGTGTAACATAGCTTTATTAAAAATACCACTCACATCGTTTCTTCACACGTCGGGGTCGAGACAAGCCCAAGTCCTACAACACAAGGCAAAGCCTATTGAATGTGCTTTCAAACAAGTCTCTCATGTACACAAATGTTTTCGGAAAACATGCTGGGCACCAACCAGGTCTAGGCCGAGGTTCCACACCTCCTTGCCGAGGTGTGTTCCCGAGGGCCACATGCAAGGAAAGAGGTCGGGAAACTCTGGGTTTCCCTCTGTTGATGAACATGAAGAACATGAGTGTGAAAACATGAAAAATACGAATGTTTGATCATAATCTGCCATCACAAATCTGGGATTTTCGTGCTATGAGTTTGAAAACATGGACCTGGGTACCCGTAGTTGAAAATTATGCAAGAATAAACACAAAACATGGATCTAGGCATGAGCCTTCGGATCAAAACAAGACTTTCTTGAAGAACACATGAATGTCATTTTCTCTTTCCAGAATCGAGCTTCAAAACGATGCATGGCTTACAAATCATTTTCAATCATGCAATGCAATAACATAAACATAAAGAACATCATGAGCGAGTCAAGAATCTAACCTTAGAACGCGGATCTAACGGTTGGATTTCTAGGAATCGAGCTTCAAGATCTACCTCCTCACTCTAAAACTCCTTCTTCCTCCTAGAGTTTCTCTCTCTACAAGACAAGGTTATGATACTAAATGATAGTTTCCTATACCCGGTTCTGGGGTTAACCCTCTGCTGAGACACGTGGCGGCGACTGGTTGGGTTCTTCCTGAAAAGGTGGCTGACAGACCCGACAGAGCATGGTGGAAGGGTGATCAACAAGCAAAGCGGTATGGGCTTTCTGACAGACCATGACATCGGCTAACAACAAGGCGTATCTAACACGCTATACGGAATGGCACTCCGGCAAGGGGGTGACAATGACCTCGGCTAGGAAGGACAACACTTGACTAAGCTGTGCCACATCTTGGCCTAGATGCGCCACACCTCGGTCTAGGTCATACCACTCCAGGACGAGTTCACTGGGGTGCAGGGTAACATCTCGGCTAATGTGTTCAAGGCAATGACGGAGGTCAACAAGGGGTTCCAAGATACTAATGCCAGACTAAGGATGACCTCGGCATAGGAACAACGTCGGCTAAACATAACTCAGACAAGCACATAACACTTAGACAAATCACAAAGGTGCCAAAACAAGACATGGATCACATTAACTCAACGAAACAATCGCAACACACACATGCAAGCTAAACAAGTCATAATCATACAAATGTTCATGAACATGATCAAGATGAAAAATGTGGGTTCTTACAGGTATAGTGGTTTCTGGATTGAACTTCCATATTTAATTTTCTGCAACTTCCATTTTTATTCAATTTACTTTTCTATTAAATTTCCTTTTTTATTTAATTTCCAAATATATCGTTAAGGTATAGTGGTTTCTGGATTGAACTTCCATATTTAATTTTATGTAACTTTTATTTTTAATTGTATTCGACTTCCGTTTTAATTCATTTTACTTTCCTATTAAACTTCCTTTTTTATTTAATTTCCAAGTAGATCGTTAAGGTATAGTAGTTTCTGGATTGAACTTCCATTTTTAATTTTATGCAACTTTCATTTTTATTTTTATTTTACTTCCATTTTTAATCAATTTACTTTTGTTTTAACATTCCTTTTTTATTTAATTTCCAAATAGATCGTTAAGGTATAGTGGTTTCTGGAATGAACTTCCATTTTTAATTTTGTGCAACTTCCATTCTTATTTTTATTTAACTTCCTTTTTTATTCAAGTTTCTTTTCAACTCAACTTCCTTTTTTATTTAATTTCCAAAGAGATCGTTAAGGTATAGTGGTTTTTTGATTGAATTTCCATTTTTAATTTTATGCAACTTTCATTTTTATTTTTATTCAAGTTCCATTTTATGCAATTTACTTTTCTATTAAACTTCCTTTTTTTATTTAATTTCAAAATATATCGTTTAGGTATAGTGGTTTCTGGATTGAACTTCCATATTTAATTTTCTGAAACTTTCATTTTTATTTTTATTCAACTTCCATTTTTATTCAATTTACTTTTCTGTTAAACTTCCTTTTTTATTTAATTTCCAAATAGATCGTTAAGGTATAGCGGTTTCTGAAATGAACTTCCATTTTTAATTTTCTGCAACTTCCATTCTTATTTTTATTTAACTTCCTTTTTTATTCAAGTTTCTTTTCTACTCAACTTCCTTTTTTATTTAATTTCCAAATAGATCGTTAAGGTATAGTGGTTTCGGGATTGAACTTCCATTTTTAATTTTATGCAACTTTCATTTTTATTTTTATTCAATTTCCATTTTTATTCAATTTACTTTTCTATTAAACTTCCTTTTTTATTTAATTTCCAAATAGATCGTTAAGGTATAGTGGTTTCTGGATTGAACTTCCATTTTTAATTTTCTGCAACTTTCATTTTTATTTTTATTCAACTTCCATTTTTATTCAATTTACTTTTCTGTTAAACTTCCTTTTTTATTTAATTCCCAAATAGATCGTTAAGGTATAGTGGTTTCCCGATTGAACTTCCATTTTTAATTTTGTCCAACTTTCATTTTTATTTTTATTCTACTTCCGTTTTAATTCAACTTACTTTCCTATTAAACTTCATTTTTTTTTTAATTTCCAAATAGATCGCTAAGGTATAGTGGTTTCTGGATTGAACTTTCATTTTTAATTTTATGCAACTTTCATTTTAATTTGTAGTCTACTTCCATTTATATACAATTTACTTTTCTATTAAACTTCCTCTTTTATTTAATTTCCAAATAGATCGTTAAGGTATAGTGGTTTCGGGAAAAAACTTCCATTTTTAATTTTCTGCAACTTCCATTTTTATTTTTATTTAACGTCCTTTTTTATTAAAGTTTGTTTTCTACTCAACTTCCTTTTTTATTTAATTTCCAAATAGATCGTTTAGGTATCGTGGTTTCGGGATTGAACTTCCATTTTTAATTTTATGCAACTTTCACTTTTATTTTTATTCAACTTCCATTTTTATTCAATTTATTTTTCTATTAAACTTCCTTTTTTATTTAATTTCCAAATAGATCGTTAAGGTATAGTGGTTTTTGGATTGAACTTCCATTTTTAATTTTTTGCAACTTTCATTTTTATTTTTATTCAACTTTCATTTTTATTCAATTTACTTTTCTATTAAACTTCCTTTTTTATTTGATTTCCAAATAGATCGTTAAGGTATAGTGGTTTCGGGATTGAACTTCCACTTTTAATTTTCTGCAACTTTCCTTTTTATTTTTATTCAACTTCCATTTTTATTCAATTTACTTTTCTAATAAACTTCCTTTTTTATTTAATTTCCAAGTAGATCGTTAAGGTATAGTGGTTTCTGGATTGAACTTCCATTTTTAATTTTATGCAACTTTCATTTTTATTTTTATTTTACTTCCATTTTTAATCAATTTACTTTTCTTTTAAATTCCTTTTTTATTTATTTTCCAAATAGATCGTTAAGGTATAGTGGTTTCTGGAATGAACTTCCATTTTTAATTTTCTGCAACTTCCATTCTTATTTTTATTTAACTTCCTTTTTTATTCAAGTTTCTTTTCAACTCAACTTCCTTTTTATTTAATTTCCAAATAGATCGTTAAGGTATAGTGGTTTTTTGATTGAACTTCCATTTTTAATTTTATGCAATTTTCATTTTTCTTTTTATTCAACTTCCATTTTTATTCAATTTACTTTTCTATTAAACTTCCTTATTTATTTAATTTCCAAATAGATCGTTAAGGTATAGTGGTTTTTGGATTGAACTTCCATTTTTAATTTTATGCAACTTTCATTTTTCTTTTTATTCAACTTCCATTTCTATTCAATTTACTTTTCTATTAAACTTCCTTTTTTATTTAATTTCCAAATATATCGTTAAGGTATCGTGGTTTTTGGATTGAACTTCCATTTTTAATTTTATGCAACTTTTATTTTTATTTGTATTCTACTTCCGTTTTAATTCAATTTACTTTCCTATTAAACTTCCTTTTTTATTTAATTTCCAAGTAGATCGTTAAGGTATAGTGGTTTATGGATTGAACTTCCATTTTTAATTTTATGCAACTTTCATTTTTATTTTTATTTTACTTCCATTTTTAATGAATTTAGTTTTCTTTTAAATTCCTTTTTTATTTATTTTCCAAATAGATCGTTAAGGTATAGTGGTTTCTGGAATGAACTTCCATTTTTAATTTTCTGCAACTTCCATTCTTATTTTTATTTAACTTCCTTTTTTATTCAAGTTTCTTTTCAACTCAACTTCCTTTTTATTTAATTTCCAAATAGATCGTTAAGGTATAGTGGTTTTTTGATTGAACTTCCATTTTTAATTTTATGCAATTTTCATTTTTCTTTTTATTCAACTTCCATTTTTATTCAATTTACTTTTCTATTAAACTTCCTTATTTATTTAATTTCCAAATAGATCGTTAAGGTATAGTGGTTTTTGGATTGAACTTCCATTTTTAATTTTATGCAACTTTCATTTTTCTTTTTATTCAACTTCCATTTCTATTCAATTTACTTTTCTATTAAACTTCCTTTTTTATTTAATTTCCAAATATATCGTTAAGGTATCGTGGTTTTTGGATTGAACTTCCATTTTTAATTTTTTGCAACTTTTATTTTTATTTGTATTCTACTTCCGTTTTAATTCAATTTACTTTTCTATTAAACTTCTTTTTTTATTTTATTTCCAAATAGATCGTTAAGGTATAGTGGTTTCGGGATTGAACTTCCGCTTTTAATTTTCTGCAACTTTCCTTTTTATTTTTATTCAACTTCCATTTTTATTCAATTTACTTTTCTATTAAACTTCCTTTTTTATTTAATTTCCAAATAGATCGTTAAGGTATCATGGTTTTTGGATTGAACTTCCATTTTTAATTTTCTGCAACTTTCATTTTTATTTTTATTCAACTTCCATTTTTATTCAATTTACTTTTCTATTAAACTTCCTTTTTTATTTGATTTCCAAATAGATCGTTAAGGTATAGTGGTTTCGGGATTGAACTTCCGCTTTTAATTTTCTGCAACTTTCCTTTTTATTTTTATTCAACTTCCATTTTTATTGAATTTACTTTTCTATTAAACTTCCTTTTTTATTTAATTTCCAAGTAGATCGTTAAGGTAAAGTGGTTTCTGGATTGAACTTCCATATTTAATTTTCTGCAACTTTCATTTTTATTATTATTCAACTTCCATTTTTATTCAATTTACTTTTCTGTTAAACTTCCTTTTTTATTTAATTTCCAAATAGATCGTTAAGGTATAGTGGTTTTTGGATTGAACTTCCATTTTTAATTTTATGCAACTTTCATTTTTCCTTTTATTCAACTTCCATTTTTATTCAATTTACTTTTCTATTAAACTTCCTTTTTTATTTAATTTCCAAATAGATCGTTAAGGTATAGTTGTTTTTGGATTGAACTTCCATTTTTAATTTTATGCAACTTTCATTTTTTCTTTTTATTCAACTTCCATTTTTATTCAATTTACTTTTCTATTAAACTTCATTTTTTATTTAATTTCCAAATATATCGTTAAGGTATAGTGGTTTCTGAATTGAACTACCATTTTTAATTTTATGCAACTTTTATTTTTATTTGTATTCTACTTCCGTTTTAATTCAATTTACTTTCCTATTAAACTTCCTTTTTTATTTAATTTCCAAATAGATCGTTAAGGTATAGTTGTTTTTGGATTGAACTTCCATTTTTAATTTTATGCAACTTTCATTTTTTCTTTTTATTCAACTTCCATTTTTATTCAATTTACTTTTCTATTAAACTTCATTTTTTATTTAATTTCCAAATATATCGTTAAGGTATAGTGGTTTCTGAATTGAACTTCCATTTTTAATTTTATGCAACTTTCATTTTTATTTTTATTTTACTTCCATTTTTAATCAATTTACATTTCTATTAAACTTCCTTTTTTATTTAATTTCCAAATAGATCGTTAAGGTATAGCGGTTTCTGGAATGAACTTCCATTTTTAATTTTCTGCAACTTCCATTTTTATTTTTATTTAACTTCCTTTTTTATTCAAGATTCTTTTCTACACAACTTCCTTTTATATTTAATTTACAAATAGATCGTTAAGGTATAGTGGTTTTTGGATTGAACTTCCATATTTAATTTTATGCAACTTTCATTTTTATTTTTATTCAACTTCCATTTTTATTCAATTTACTTTTCTATTAAACTTCCTTTTTTATTTAATTTCCAAGTAGATCGTTAAGGTAAAGTGGTTTCCGGATTGAACTTCCATATTTAATTTTCTGCAACTTTCATTTTTATTATTATTCAACTTCCATTTTTATTCAATTTACTTTTCTGTGAAACTTCCTTTTTTATTTAATTTCCAAACAGATCGTTAAGGTATAGTGGTTTCTCGATTGAAGTTCCATTTTTAATTTTATGCAACTTTCATTTTTATTTTTATTCTACTTCCATTTTCATTCACCTTACTTTCCAATTAAACTTCCTTTTTTATTTAATTTCCAAATAGATCGCTAAGGTATAGTGGTTTCTGGATTGAACTTTCATTTTTAATTTTATGCAACTTTCATTTTTATTTATAGTCTACTTCCATTTTTATTCAATTTACTTTTCTATTGAACTTCCTCTTTTATTTAATTTCCAAATAGATCGTGAAGGTATTGTGGTTTCAGGAATGAACTTCCATTTTTAATTTTCTGCAACTTCCATTTTTATTTTTATTTAACGTCCTTTTTTTATTAAAGTTTCTTTTCTACTCAACTTCCTTTTTTATTTCATTTCCAAATAGATCGTTATGGTATAGTGGTTTCTCGATCGAAGTTCCATTTTTAATTTTATGCAACTTTCATTTTTATTTTTATTCTACTTCCATTTTCATTCAACTTACTTTCCAATTAAACTTCCTTTTTTATTTAATTTCCAAATAGATCGCTAAGGTATAGTGGTTTCTGGATTGAACTTTCATTTTTAATTTTATGCAACTTTCATTTTTATTTATAGTCTACATCCATTTTT
Organism: Camellia sinensis; assembly: GCF_055761805.1. Classification (NCBI taxonomy): domain Eukaryota; kingdom Viridiplantae; phylum Streptophyta; class Magnoliopsida; order Ericales; family Theaceae; genus Camellia; species Camellia sinensis. Next base: position 39,549,074 of record NW_028128987.1, on the reverse strand, counting down.
ATTCAATTTACTTTTCTATTAAACTTCCTTTTTTATTTCATTTCCAAACAGATCGTTAAGGTATAGTGGTTTCTCGATTGAACTTCCATATTTAATTTTCTGCAACTTCCATATTTATTTTTGTTCATTTCCATTTTTATTCAATTTACTTTTCTGTTAAACATCCTTTTTTATTTAATTTCCAAATATATCGTTAAGGTATAGTGGTTTCTGGATTGAACTACCATTTTTAATTTTATGCAACTTTTGTTTTTATTTGTATTCTACTTCCGTTTTAATTCAATTTACTTTCCTATTAATCTTCCTTTTTTATATAATTTCCAAGTAGATCGTTAAGGTATAGTGGTTTCTGGATTGAACTTCCATTTTTAATTTTATGCAACTTTTATTTTTATTTTTATTTTACTTCCATTTTTAATCAATTTACATTTCTTTTAAACTACCGTTTTTATTTAATTTCAAATAGATAGTTAAGGTATAGTGGTTTCTGGAATGAACTTCCATTTTTAATTTTCTGCAACTTCCATTCTTATTTTTATTTAACTTCCTTTTTTATTCAAGTTTCTTTTCAACTCAACTTCCTTTTTTATTTAATTTCCAAATAGATCGTTAAGGTATAGTGGTTTTTTGATTGAACTTCCATTTTTAATTTTATGCGACTTTCATTTTTATTTTTATTCAACTTCCATTTTATGCAATTTACTTTTCTATTAAACTTCCTTTTTTTTTTAATTTCCAAATAGATCGTTAAGGTATAGTGGTTTCTGGATTGAACTTCCATATTTAATTTTCTGCAACTTTCATTTTTATTTTTATTCAACTTCCATTTTTATTCAATATACTTTTCTATTAAACTTCCTTTTTTATTTAATTTCCAAATAGATCGTTAAGGTAAAGTGGTTTCTGGATTGAACTTCCATATTTAATTTTCTGCAACTTTCATTTTTATTTTTATTCAACTTCCATTTTTATTCAATTTACTTTTCTGTTAAACTACCTTTTTTATTTAATTTCCAAATAGATCGTTAAGGTATAGTGGTTTCTCGATTGAACTTCCATTTATAATTTTATGCAACTTTCATTTTTATTTTTATTCTACTTCCATTTTAATTCAACTTACTTTGCTATTAAACTTCCTTTTTCATTTAGTTTCCAAATAGATCGCTAAGGTATAGTGGTTTCTAGATTGAATTTTCATTTTTAATTTTATGCAACTTTCATTTTTATTTATATTCTACTTCCATTTATATACAATTTACTTTTCTATTAAACTTCCTCTTTTATTTAATTTCCAAATAGATCGTTAAGGTATAGTGGTTTCGGGAATGAACTTTCATTTTTAATTTTCTGCAACTTCCATTTTTATTTTTATTTAACGTCCTTTTTTATTAAAGTTTCTTTTCTACTCAACTTCCTTTTTTATTTAATTTTCAAATAGATCGTTAAGGTATAGTGGTTTTCGGATTGAACTTTCATTTTTAATTTTATGCAACTTTCATTTTTATTTTTATTCAACTTCCATTTTTATTCAATTTACTTTTCTATTAAACTTCCTTTCTTATTTAATTTCCAAATAGATCGTTAAGGTATAGTGGTTTTTGGATTGAACTTCCATTTTTAATTTTCTGCAACTTTCATTTTTATTTTTATTCGACTTCCATTTTTATTCAATTTACTTTTCTATTAAACTTCCTTTTTTATTTGATTTCCAAATAGATCGTTAAGGTATAGTGGTTTCGGGATTGAACTTCCGCTTTTAATTTTCTGCAACTTTCCTTTTTATTTTTATTCAACCTCCATTTTTATTCAATTTACTTTTCTAATAAACTTCCTTTTTTATTTAATTTCCAAATAGATCGTTAAGGTAAAGTGGTTTCTGGATTGAACTTCCATATTTAATTTTCTGCAACTTTCATTTTTATTATTATTCAACTTCCATTTTTATTCAATTTACTTTTCTGTTAAACTTCCTTTTTTATTTCATTTCCAAATAGATCGTTAAGGTATAGTGGTTTCTCGATTGAAGTTCCATTTTTAATTTTATGCAACTTTCATTTTTATTTTTATTCTACTTCCATTTTCATTCAACTTACTTTCCAATTAAACTTCCTTTTTTATTTAATTTCCAAATGGATCGCTAAGGTATAGTGGTTTCTGGATTGAACTTTCATTTTTAATTTTATGCAACTTTCATTTTTATTTATAGTCTACTTCCATTTTTATTCAATTTACTTTTCTATTAAACTTCCTCTTTTATTTAATTTCCAAATAGATCGTGAAGGTATAGTGGTTTCAGGAATGAACTTCCATTTTTAATTTTCTGCAACTTCCATTTTTATTTTTATTTAACGTCCTTTTTTTATTAAAGTTTCTTTTCTACTCAACTTCCTTTTTTATTTCATTTCCAAATAGATCGTTATGGTATATTGGTTTCTCGATCGAAGTTCCATTTTTAATTTTATGCAACTTTCTTTTTTATTTTTATTCTACTTCCATTTTCATTCAACTTACTTTCCAATTAAACTTCCTTTTTATTTAATTTCCAAATTGATCGCTAAGGTATAGTGGTTTCTGGATTGAACTTTCATTTTTAATTTTATGCAACTTTCATTTTTATTTATAGTCTACTTCCATTTTTATTCAATTTACTTTTCTATTAAACTTCCTTTTTTATTTAATTTCCGAATAGATCGTTAAGGTATAGTGGTTTTTGGATTGAACTTCCATTTTTAATTTTATGCAACTTTCATTTTTATTTTTATTTTACTTCCATTTTTAATCAATTTACTTTTGTTTTAACATTCCTTTTTTATTTGATTTCCAAATAGATCGTTAAGGTATAGTTGTTTCGGGATTGAACTTCCGCTTTTAATTTTCTGCAACTCTCCTTTTTATTTTTATTCAACTTCCATTTTTATTCAATTTACTTTTCTATTAAACTTCCTTTTTTGTTTAATTTCCAAATAGATCGTTAAGGTATCGTGGTTTCGGGATTGAACTTCCGCTTTCAATTTTCTGCGACTTTCCTTTTTATTTTTATTCAACTTCCATTTTTATTCAATTTACTTTTCTATTAAACTTCCTTTTTTATTTCATTTCCAAACAGATCGTTAAGGTATAGTGGTTTCTCGATTGAACTTTCATATTTAATTTTCTGCAACTTCCATTTTTATTTTTATTCATTTCCATTTTTATTCAATTTACTTTTCTGTTAAACATACTTTTTTATTTAATTTCCAAATATATCGTTAAGGTATAGTGGTTTCTGGATTGAACTTCCATTTTTAATTTTATGCAACTTTTGTTTTTATTTGTATTCTGCTTCCGTTTTAATTCAATTTACTTTCCTATTAATCTTCCTTTTTTATATAATTTCCAAGTAGATCGTTAAGGTATAGTGGTTTCTGGATTGAACTTCCATTTTTAATTTTATGCAACTTTTATTTTTATTTTTATTTTACTTCCATTTTTAATCAATTTACATTTCTTTTAAACTACCGTTTTTATTTAATTTCAAATAGATAGTTAAGGTATAGTGGTTTCTGGAATGAACTTTCATTTTTAATTTTCTGCAACTTCCATTCTTATTTTTATTTAACTTCCTTTTTTATTCAAGTTTCTTTTCAACTCAACTTCCTTTTTTATTTAATTTCCAAATAGATCGTTAAGGTATAGTGGTTTTTTGATTGAACTTCCATTTTTAATTCTATGCGACTTTCATTTTTATTTTTATTCAACTTCCGTTTTATGCAATTTACTTTTCTATTAAACTTCCTTTTTTTTTTTAATTTCCAAATAGATCGTTAAGGTATAGTGGTTTCGGGATTGAACTTCCATATTTAATTTTCTGCAACTTTCATTTTTATTTTTATTCAACTTCCATTTTTATTCAATATACTTTTCTATTAAACTTCCTTTTTTATTTAATTTCCAAATAGATCGTTAAGGTAAAGTGGTTTCTGGATTGAACTTCCATATTTAATTTTCAGCAACTTTCATTTTTATTTTTATTCAACTTCCATTTTTATTCAATTTACTTTTCTGTTAAACTTCCTTTTTTATTTAATTTCCAAATAGATCGTTAAGGTATAGTGGTTTCTCGATTGAACTTCCATTTATAATTTTATGCAACTTTCATTTTTATTTTTATTCTACTTCCATTTTAATTCAACTTACTTTGCTATTAAACTTCCTTTTTCATTTAGTTTCCAAATAGATCGCTAAGGTATAGTGGTTTCTGGATTGAATTTTCATTTTTAATTTTATGCAACTTTCATTTTTATTTATATTCTACTTCCATTTATATACAATTTACTTTTCTATTAAACTTCCTTTTTTATTTAATTTCCAAATAGATCGTTAAGGTATAGTGGTTTTTGGATTGAACTTCCATTTTTAATTTTCTGCAACTTTCATTTTTATTTTTATTCAACTTCCATTTTTATTCAATTTACTTTTCTATTAAACTTCCTTTTTTATTTGATTTCCAAATAGATCGTTAAGGTATAGTGGTTTCGGGATTGAACTTCCGCTTTTAATTTTCTGCAACTTTCCTTTTTATTTTTATTCAACCTCCATTTTTATTCAATTTACTTTTCTAATAAACTTCCTTTTTTATTTAATTTCCAAATAGATCGTTAAGGTATAGTGGTTTTTGGATTGAACTTTCATTTTTAATTTTATGCAACTTTCATTTTTATTTTTATTCAACTTCCATTTTTATTCAATTTACTTTTCTATTAAACTTCCTTTTTTATTTAATTTCCAAATAGATCGTTAAGGTATAGTGGTTTTTGGATTGAACTTCCATTTTTAATTTTCTGCAACTTTCATTTTTATTTTTATTCAACTTCCATTTTTATTCAATTTACTTTTCTATTAAACTTCCTTTTTTATTTGATTTCCAAATAGATCGTTAAGGTATAGTGGTTTCGGGATTGAACTTCCGCTTTTAATTTTCTGCAACTTTCCTTTTTATTTTTATTCAACCTCCATTTTTATTCAATTTACTTTTCTAATAAACTTCCTTTTTTATTTAATTTCCAAATAGATCGTTAAGGTAAAGTGGTTTCTGGATTGAACTTCCATATTTAATTTTCTGCAACTTTCATTTTTATTTTTATTCAACTTCCATTTTTATTCAATTTACTTTTCTGTTAAACTTCCTTTTTTATTTAATTTCCAAATAGATCGTTAAGGTATAGTGGTTTCGGGAATGAACTTCCATTTTTAATTTTCTGCAACTTCCAGTTTTATTTTTATTTAACGTCCTGTTTTATTAATGTTTCTTTTCTACTCAACTTCATTTTTTATTTAATTTTCAAATAGATCGTTATGGTATAATGGTTTTCGGATTGAACTATCTTTTTTAATTTTATGCAACTTTCATTTTTATTTTTATTCAACTTCCATTTTTATTCAATTTACTTTTCTATTAAACTTCCTTTTTTATTTAATTTCCAAATAGATCGTTATGGTATAGTGGTTTTTGGATTGAACTTCCATTTTTAATTTTCTGCAACTTTCATTTTTATTTTTATTCAACTTCCATTTTTATTCAATTTACTTTTCTATTAAACTTCCTTTTTTATTTGATTTCCAAATAGATCGTTAAGGTATAGTGGTTTCGGGATTGAACTTCCGCTTTTAATTTTCTGCAACTTTCCTTTTTATTTTTATTCAACCTCCATTTTTATTCAATTTACTTTTCTAATAAACTTCCTTTTTTATTTAATTTCCAAATAGATCGTTAAGGTAAAGTGGTTTCTGGATTGAACTTCCATATTTAATTTTCTGCAACTTTCATTTTTATTTTTATTCAACTTCCATTTTTATTCAATTTACTTTTCTGTTAAACTTCCTTTTTTATTTAATTTCCAAATAGATCGTTAAGGTATAGTGGTTTCGGGAATGAACTTCCATTTTTAATTTTCTGCAACTTCCAGTTTTATTTTTATTTAACGTCCTTTTTTATTAATGTTTCTTTTCTACTCAACTTCCTTTTTTATTTAATTTTCAAATAGATCGTTATGGTATAATGGTTTTCGGATTGAACTATCTTTTTTAATTTTATGCAACTTTCATTTTTATTTTTATTCAACTTCCATTTTTATTCAATTTACTTTTCTATTAAACTTCCTTTTTTATTTAATTTCCAAATAGATCGTTATGGTATAGTGGTTTTTGGATTGAACTTCCATTTTTAATTTTCTGCAACTTTCATTTTTATTTTTATTCAACTTCCATTTTTATTATATTTACTTTTCTATTAAACTTCCTTTTTTATTTGATTTCCAAATAGATCGTTAAGGTATAGTGGTTTCGGGATTGAACTTCCGCTTTTAATTTTCTGCAACTTTCCTTTTTATTTTTATTCAACCTCCATTTTTATTCAATTTACTTTTCTAATAAACTTCCTTTTTTATTTAATTTCCAAATAGATCGTTAAGGTATAGTGGTTTCGGGATTGAACTTCCGCTTTTAATTTTCTGCAACTTTCCTTTTTATTTTTATTCAACTTCCATTTTTATTCAATTTACTTTTCTATTAAACTTCCTTTTATATTTAATTTCCAAACAGATCGTTAAGGTATAGTGGTTTCTGGATTGAACTTCCATATTTAATTTTCTGCAACTTCCATTTTTGTTTTTATTCAACTTCCATTTTTATTCAATTCAATTTTCTGTTAAACTTCCTTTTTTATTTAATTTCCAAATATATCGTTAATGTATAGTTGTTTCTGGATTGAACTTCCATTTTTAATTTTATGCAACTTTTATTTTTATTTGTATTCTACTTCCGTTTTAATTCAATTTACTTTTCTATTAAACTTCCTTTTTTATTTCATTTCCAAATAGATCGTTAAGGTATAGTGGTTTCTGAAATGAACTTCCATTTTTAATTTTCTGCAACTTCAATTTTATTTTTTTTAACTTACTTTTTTATTCAAGTTTTTTTCTACTCAACTTCCTTTTTTATTTAATTTCCAAATAGATCGTTAAGGTATAGTGGTTTTTGGATTGAACTTCCATTTTTAATTTTATGCAACTTTCATTTTTATTTTTATTCAATTTCAGTTTTATGCAATTTACTTTTCTATTAAACTTCCTTTTTTTATTTAATTTCCAAATAGATCGTTAAGGTATAGTGGTTTCTGGATTGAACTTCCATTTTCAATTTTCTGCAACTTCTATTTTTCTTTTTATTTAACTTCCTTTTTAATTCAAGATTCTTTTCTACTCAACTTCCTTTTATATTTAATTTCCAAATAGATCGTTAAGGTATAGTGGTTTTTGGATTGAACTTCCATTTTTAATTTTATGCAACTTTCATTTTTATTTTTTTTCAACTTCCATTTTTATTCAATTTACTTTTCTGTTAAACTTCATTTTTTATTTAATTTCCAAATATATCGTTAAGGTATAGTGGTTTCTGGATTGAACTTCCATTTTTAATTTTATGCAACTTTTATTTTTATTTGTATTCTACATCCGTTTTAATTCAATTTACTTTCCAATTAAACTTCCTTTTTTATTTAATTTCCAAGTAGATCGTTAAGGTATAGTGGTTTCCGGATTGAACTTCCATTTTTAATTTTATGCAACTTTCATTTTTATTTTTATTTTACTTCCATTTTTAATCAATTTACTTTTCTTTTAAACTTCCTTTTTTATTTAATTTCCAAATAGATCGTTAAGGTATAGTGATTTCTGGAATGAACTTCCATTTTTAATTTTCTGCAACTTCCATTCTTATTTTTATTTAACTTCCTTGTTTATTCAAGTTTCTTTTCAACTCAACTTCCTTTTTTATTTAATTTCCAAATAGATCGTTAAGGTATAGTGGTTTTTTCATTGAACTTCCATTTTTAATCTTACGCAACATTGATTTTTATTTTTATTCAACTTCCATTTTATGCAATTTACTTTTCTATTAAACTTCCTTTTTTTATTAAATTTCCAAATAGATCGTTATGGTAAAGTGGTTTCTGGATTGAACTTCCATAATTAATTTTCTGCAACTTTCATTTTTATTTTTATTCAACTTCCATTTTTATGCAATTTGCTTTTCTGTTAAACTTCCTTTTTTATTTCATTTCCAAATAGATCGTTAAGGAAAAGTGGTTTCTCGATTGAACTTCCATTTTTAATTTTATGCAACTTTCATTTTGATTTTTATTCTACTTCCATTTAATTCAACTTACTTTCCAATTAAACTTCCTTTTTTATTTAATTTCCAAATAGATCTCTAAGGTATAGTGGTTTCTGGATTGAACTTCCATATTTAATTTTCTGCAACTTTCATTTTTATTTTTATTCAACTTCCATTTTTATTCAATTTACTTTTCTGTTAAACTTCCTTTTTTATTTAATTTCCAAATAGATCGTTAAGGTATAGTGGTTTCTCGATTGAACTTCCATTTTTAATTTTGTCCAACTTTCATTTTTATTTTTATTCTACTTCCGTTTTAATTCAACTTACTTTCCTATTAAACTTCATTTTTTTTTTTAATTTTCAAATAAATCGCTAAGGTATAGTGGTTTCTGGATTGAACTTTCATTTTTAATTTTATGCAACTTTCATTTTTATTTGTAGTCTACTTCCATTTATATACAATTTACTTTTCTATTAAACTTCCTCTTTTATTTAATTTCCCAATAGATCGTTAAGGTATAGTGGTTTCGGGAAAAAACTTCCATTTTTAATTTTCTGCAACTTCCATTTTTATTTTTATTTAACGTCCTTTTTTATTAAAGTTTCTTTTCTACTCAACTTCCTTTTTTATTTAATTTCCAAACAGATCGTTAAGGTATAGTGGTTTTCGGATTGAACTTTCATTTTTAATTTTATGCAACTTTCATTTTTATTTTTATTCAACTTCCATTTTTATTCAATTTACTTTTCTATTAAACTTCCTTTTTTATTTAATTTCCAAATAGATCGTTAAGGTATAGTGGTTTTTGGATTGAACTTCCATTTTTAATTTTCTGCAACTTTCATTTTTATTTTTATTCAACTTCCATTTTTATTCAATTTACTTTTCTATTAAACTTCCTTTTTTATTTGATTTCCAAATAGATCGTTAAGGTATAGTGGTTTCGGGATTGAACTTCCGCTTTTAATTTTCTGCAACTTTCCTTTTTATTTTTATACAACCTCCATTTTTATTCAATTTACTTTTCTAATAAACTTCCTTTTTTATTTAATTTCCAAATAGATCGTTAAGGTATAGTGGTTTCGGGATTGAACTTCCGCTTTTAATTTTCTGCAACTTTCCTTTTTATTTTTATACAACCTCCATTTTTATTCAATTTACTTTTCTAATAAACTTCCTTTTTTATTTAATTTCCAAATAGATCGTTAAGGTAAAGTGGTTTCTGGATTGAACTTCCATATTTAATTTTCTGCAACTTTCATTTTTATTTTTGTTCAACTTCCATTTTTATTCAATTTACTTTTCTGTTAAACTTCCTTTTTTATTTAATTTCCAAATTGATCGTTAAGGTATAGTGGTTTCTCGATTGAACTTCCATTTATAATTTTATGCAACTTTCATTTTTATTTTTATTTTACTTCCATTTTAATTCAACTTACTTTCCCGTTAAACTTCCTTTTTCATTTAGTTTCCAAATAGATCGCTAAGGTATAGTGGTTTCTGGATTGAATTTTCATTTTTAATTTTATGCAACTTTCATTTTTATTTATATTCTACTTCCATTTATATACAATTTACTTTTTTATTAAACTTCCCCTTTTATTTAATTTCCAAATAGATCGTGAAGGTATAGTGGTTTCGGGAATGAACTTCCATTTTTAATTTTCTGCAACTTCCATTTTTATTTTTATTTAACGTCCTTTTTTATTAATGTTTCTTTTCTACTCAACTTCCTTTTTTATTTAATTTTCAAATAGATCGTTAAGGTATAGTGGTTTTCGGATTGAACTTTCATTTTTAATTTTATGCAACTTTCATGTTTATTTTTATTCAACTTCCATTTTTATTCAATTTACTTTTCTATTAAACTTCCTTTTTTATTTAATTTCCAAATAGATCGTTAAGGTATAGTGGTTTTTGGATTGAACTTCCATTTTTAATTTTCTGCAACTTTCATTTTTATTTTTATTCAACTTCCATTTTTATTCAATTTACTTTTCTATTAAACTTCCTTTTTTTTTTAATTTCCAAATAGATCGTTAAGGTATAGTGGTTTCGGGATTGAACTTCCGCTTTTAATTTTCTGCAACTTTCCTTTTTATTTTTATTCAACCTCCATTTTTATTCAATTTACTTTTCTAATAAACTTCCTTTTTTATTTAATTTCCAAATAGATCGTTAAGGTATAGTGGTTTCGGGATTGAACTTCCGCTTTTAATTTTCTGCAACTTTCCTTTTTATTTTTATTCAACTTCCATTTTTATTCAATTTACTTTTCTATTAAACTTCCTTTTATATTTAATTTCCAAACAGATCGTTAAGGTATAGTGGTTTGTCGATTGAACTTCCATATTTAATTTTCTGCAACTTCCATTTTTGTTTTTATTCAACTTCCATTTTTATTCAATTCACTTTTCTATTAAACTTCCTTTTTTATTTAATTTCCAAATATATCGTTAATGTATAGTTGTTTTTGGATTGAACTTCCATTTTTAATTTTATGCAACTTTTATTTTTATTTGTATTCTACTTCCGTTTTAATTCAATTTACTTTTCTATTAAACTTCCTTTTTTATTTCATTTCCAAATAGATCGTTAAGGTATAGTGGTTTCTGAAATGAACTTCCATTTTTAATTTTCTGCAACTTCCATTTTATTTTTTTTAACTTACTTTTTTATTCAAGTTTTTTTCTACTCAACTTCCTTTTTTATTTAATTTCCCAATAGATCGTTAAGGTATAGTGGTTTTTGGATTGAACTTCCATTTTTAATTTTATGCAATTTTCATTTTTTTTTATTCAATTTCAATTTTATGCAATTTACTTTTCTATTAAACTTCCTTTTTTTATTTAATTTCCAAATAGATCGTTAAGGTATAGTGGTTTCTGGATTGAACTTCCCTTTTCAATTTTCTGCAACTTCTATTTTTCTTTTTATTTAACTTCCTTTTTAATTCAAGATTCTTTTCTACTCAACTTCCTTTTATATTTAATTTCCAAATAGATCGTTAAGGTATAGTGGTTTTTGGATTGAACTTCCATTTTTAATTTTATGCAACTTTCATTTTTATTTTTTTTCAACTTCCATTTTTATTCAATTTACTTTTCTGTTAAACTTCATTTTTTATTTAATTTCCAAATATATCGTTAAGGTATAGTGGTTTCTGGATTGAACTTCAATTTTTAATTTTATGCAACTTTTATTTTTATTTGTATTCTACTTCCGTTTTAATTCAATTTACTTTCCTATTAAACTTCCTTTTTTATTTAATTTCCAAGTAGATCGTTAAGGTATAGTGGTTTCTGGATTGAACTTCCATTTTTAATTTTATGCAACTTTCATTTTTATTTTTATTTTACTTCCATTTTTAATCAATTTACTTTTCTTTTAAACTTCCTTTTTTATTTAATTTCCAAATAGATCGTTAAGGTATAGTGATTTCTGGAATGAACTTCCATTTTGAATTTTCTGCAACTTCCATTCTTATTTTTTTTTTTATTTTTTTTTTTCATTCTTATTTTTATTTAACTTCCTTGTTTATTCAAGTTTCTTTTCAACTCAACTTCCTTTTTTATTTAATTTCGAAATAGATCGTTAAGGTATAGTGGTTTTTTCATTGAACTTCCATTTTTAATCTTACGCAACTTTCATTTTTATTTTTATTCAACTTCCATTTTATGCAATTTACTTTTCTATTAAACTTCCTTTTTTTATTTAATTTCCAAATAGATCGTTATGGTAAAGTGGTTTCTGGATTGAACTTCCATAATTAATTTTCTGCAACTTTCATTTTTATTTTTATTCAACTTCCATTTTTATTCAATTTGCTTTTCTGTTAAACTTCCTTTTTTATTTCATTTCCAAATAGATCGTTAAGGAAAAGTGGTTTCTCGATTGAACTTCCATTTTTAATTTTATGCAACTTTCATTTTGATTTTTATTCTACTTCCATTTAATTCAACTTACTTTCCAATTAAACTTCCTTTTTTATTTAATTTCCAAATAGATCTCTAAGGTATAGTGGTTTCTGGATTGAACTTCCATATTTAATTTTCTGCAACTTTCATTTTTATTTTTATTCAACTTCCATTTTTATTCAATTTACTTTTCTGTTAAACTTCCTTTTTTATTTAATTTCCAAATAGATCGTTAAGGTATAGTGGTTTCTCGATTGAACTTCCGTTTTTAATTTTGTCCAACTTTCATTTTTATTTTTATTCTACTTCCGTTTTAATTCAACTTACTTTCCTATTAAACTTCATTTTTTTTTTTAATTTTCAAATAAATCGCTAAGGTATAGTGGTTTCTGGATTGAACTTTCATTTTTAATTTTATGCAACTTTCATTTTTATTTGTAGTCTACTTCCATTTATATACAATTTACTTTTCTATTAAACTTCCTCTTTTATTTAATTTCCCAATAGATCGTTAAGGTATAGTGGTTTCGGGAAAAAACTTCCATTTTTAATTTTCTGCAACTTCCATTTTTATTTTTATTCAACTTCCATTTTTATTCAATTTACTTTTCTATTAAACTTCCTTTTTTATTTGATTTCCAAATAGATCGTTAAGGTATAGTGGTTTCGGGATTGAACTTCCACTTTTAATTTTCTGCAACTTTCCTTTTTATTTTTATTCAACTTCCATTTTTATTCAATTTACTTTTCTAATAAACTTCCTTTTTTATTTAATTTCCAAATAGATCGTTAAGGTATAGTGGTTTCGGGATTGAACTTCCGCTTTTAATTTTCTACAACCTTCCTTTCTATTTTTATTCAACTTCCAATTTTATTAAATTTACTTTTCTATTAAACTTCCTTTTTTATTTAATTTCCAAACAGATCGTTAAGGTATAGTGGTTTCTCGATTGAACTTCCATATTTAATTTTCGGCAACTTCCATTTTTATTCAATTTACTTTTCTATTAAACTTCCTTTTTTATTTAATTTCCAAATATATCGTTAAGGTATAGTGGTTTCTGGATTGAACTTCCATATTTAATTTTATGTAACTTTTATTTTTAATTGTGTTCGACTTCCGTTTTAATTCAATTTACTTTCCTATTAAACTTCCTTTTTTATTTAATTTCCAAGTAGATCGTTAAGGTATAGTGGTTTCTGGATTGAACTTCCATTTTTAATTTTATGCAACTTTCATTTTTATTTTTATTTTACTTCCATTTTTAATCAATTTACTTTTGTTTTAACCTTCCTTTTTTATTTAATTTCCAAATAGATCGTTAAGGTATAGTGGTTTCTGGAATGAACTTCCATTTTTAATTTTGTGCAACTTCCATTCTTATTTTTATTTAACTTCGTTTTTTATTCAAGTTTCTTTTCAACTCAACTTCCTTTTTTATTTAATTTCCAAAGAGATCGTTAAGGTATAGTGGTTTTTTTGATTGAACTTCCTTTTTTAATTTTATGCAACTTTCATTTTTATTTTTATTCAAGTTCCATCTTATGCAATTTACTTTTCTATTAAACTTCCTTTTTTTATTTAATTTCAAAATATATCGTTTAGGTATAGTGGTTTCTGGATTGAACTTCCATATTTAATTTTCTGAAACTTTCATTTTTATTTTTATTCAACTTCCATTTTTATTCAATTTACTTTTCTATTAAACTTCCTTTTTTATTTAATTTCCAAATAGATCGTAAAGGTATAGCGGTTTCTGAAATGAACTTCCATTTTTAATTTTCTGCAACTTCCACTTTTATTTTTATTTAACTTCCTTTTTTATTCAAGTTTCTTTTCTACTCAACTTCCTTTTTTATTTAATTTCCAAATAGATCGTTAAGGTATAGTGGTTTCGGGATTGAACTTCCATTTTTAATTTTATGCAACTTTCATTTTTATTTTTATTCAATTTCCATTTTTATGCAATTTACTTTTCTATTAAACTTCCTTTTTTATTTAATTTCCAAATAGATCGTTAAGGTATAGTGGTTTTTGGATTGAACTTCCATTTTCAATTTTATGCAACTTTCATTTTTCTTTTTATTCAACTTCCATTTTTATTCAATTTACTTTTCTATTAAACTTCCTTTTTTATTTAATTTCCAAATATATCGTTAAGGTATAGTGGTTTCTGGATTGAACTTCCATTTTTAATTTTCTGCAACTTTCATTTTTATTTTTATTCAACTTCCATTTTTATTCAATTTACTTTTCTGTTAAACTTCCTTTTTTATTTAATTCCCAAATAGATCGTTACGGTATAGTGGTTTCCCGATTGAACTTCCATTTTTAATTTTGTCCAACTTTCATTTTTATTTTTATTCATTTCCGTTTTAATTCAACTTACTTTCCTATTAAACTTCATTTTTTTTTAATTTCCAAATAGATCGCTAAGGTATAGTGGTTTCTGGATTGAACTTTCATTTTTAATTTTATGCAACTTTCATTTTAATTTGTAGTCTACTTCCATTTATATACAATTTACTTTTCTATTAAACTTCCTCTTTTATTTAATTTCCAAATAGATCGTTAAGGTATAGTGGTTTCGGGAAAAAACTTCCATTTTTAATTTTCTGCAACTTCCATTTTTATTTTTATTTAACGTCCTTTTTTATTTAATTTCCAAATAGATCGTTAAGGTATCGTGGTTTCGGGATTGAACTTCCATTTTTAATTTTATGCAACTTTCACTTTTATTTTTATTCAACTTCCATTTTTATTCAATTTATTTTTCTATTAAACTTCCTTTTTTATTTAATTTCCAAATAGATCGTTAAGGTATAGTGGTTTTTGGATTGAACTTCCATTTTTAATTTTTTGCAACTTTCATTTTTATTTTTATTCAACTTTCATTTTTATTCAATTTACTTTTCTATTAAACTTCCTTTTTTATTTGATTTCCAAATAGATCGTTAAGGTATAGTGGTTTCGGGATTGAACTTCCACTTTTAATTTTCTGCAACTTTCCTTTTTATTTTTATTCAACTTTCATTTTTATTCAATTTACTTTTCTAATAAACTTCCTTTTTTATTTAATTTCCAAATAGATCGTTAAGGTATAGTGGTTTCGGGATTGAACTTCCGCTTTTAATTTTCTGCAACCTTCCTTTCTATTTTTATTCAACTTCCAATTTTATTAAATTTACTTTTCTATTAAACTTCCTTTTTTATTTAATTTCCAAACAGATCGTTAAGGTATAGTGGTTTCTCGATTGAACTTCCATATTTAATTTTCTGCAACTTCCATTTTTATTCAATATACTTTTCTATTAAACTTCCTTTTTTATTTAATTTCGAAATATATCGTTAAGGTATAGTGGTTTCTGGATTGAACTTCCATATTTAATTTTTTGTAACTTTTATTTTTAATTGTATTCGACTTCCGTTTTAATTCAATTTACTTTCCTATTAAACTTCCTTTTTAATTTAATTTCCAAGTAGATCGTTAACGTATAGTGGTTTCTGGATTGAACTACCATTTTTAATTTTATGCAACTTTCATTTTTATTTTTATTTTACTTCCATTTTTAATCAATTTACTTTTGTTTTAACCTTCCTTTTTTATTTAATTTCCAAATAGATCGTTAAGGTATAGTGGTTTCTGGAATGAACTTCCATTTTTAATTTTGTGCAACTTCCATTCTTATTTTTATTTAACTTCCTTTTTTATTCAAGTTTCTTTTCAACTCAACTTCCTTTTTTATTTAAGTTCCAAAGAGATCGTTAATGTATAGTGGTTTTTTGATTGAACTTCCTTTTTTAATTTTATGCAACTTTCATTTTTATTTTTATTCAAGTTCCATTTTATGCAATTTACTTTTCTATTAAACTTCCTTTTTTTATTTAATTTCAAAATATATCGTTTAGGTATAGTGGTTTCTGGATTGAACTACCATATTTAATTTTCTGAAACTTTCATTTTTATTTTTATTCAACTTCCATTTTTATTCAATTTACTTTTCTATTAAACTTCCTTTTTTATTTAATTTCCAAATAGATCGTTAAGGTATAGCGGTTTCTGAAATGAACTTCCATTTTTAATTTTCTGCAACTTCCACTTTTATTTTTATGTAACTTCCTTTTTTATTCAAGTTTCTTTTCTACTCAACTTCCTTTTTTATTTAATTTCCAAATAGAACGTTAAGGTATTGTGGTATCGGGATTGAACTTCCATTTTTAATTTTATGCAACTTTCATTTTTATTTTTATTCAATTTCCATTTTTATTCAATTTACTTTTCTATTAAACTTCCTTTTTTATTTAATTTCCAAATAGATCGTTAAGGTATAGTGGTTTTTGGATTGAACTTCCATTTTCAATTTTATGCAACTTTCATTTTTCTTTTTATTCAACTTCCATTTTTATTCAATTTACTTTTCTATTAAACTTCCTTTTTTATTTAATTTCCAAATATATCGTTAAGGTATAGTGATTTCTGGATGGAACTTCCATTTTTAATTTTCTACAACTTTCATTTTTATTTTTATTCAACTTCCATTTTTATTCAATTTACTTTTCTGTTAAACTTCCTTTTTTATTTCATTCCCAAATAGATCGTTAAGGTATAGTGGTTTCCCGATTGAACTTCCATTTTTAATTTTGTCCAACTTTCATTTTTATTTTTATTCTACTTCCGTTTTAATTCAACTTACTTTCCTATTAAACTTCATTTTTTTTTTAATTTCCAAATAGATCGCTAAGGTATAGTGGTTTCTGGATTGAACTTTCATTTTTAATTTTATGCAACTTTCATTTTAATTTGTAGTCTACTTCCATTTATATACAATTTACTTTTCTATTAAACTTCCTCTTTTATTTAATTTCCAAATAGATCGTTAAGGTATAGTGGTTTCGGGAAAAAACTTCCATTTTTAATTTTCTGCAACTTCCATTTTTATTTTTATTTAACGTCCTTTTTTATTAAAGTTTGTTTTCTACTCAACTTCCTTTTTTATTTAATTTCCAAATAGATCGTTTAGGTATCGTGGTTTCGGGATTGAACTTCCATTTTTAATTTTATGCAACTTTCACTTTTATTTTTATTCAACTTCCATTTTTATTCAATTTATTTTTCTATTAAACTTCCTTTTTTATTTAATTTCCAAATAGATCGTTAAGGTATAGTGGTTTTTGGATTGAACTTCCATTTTTAATTTTTTGCAACTTTCATTTTTATTTTTATTCAACTTTCATTTTTATTCAATTTACTTTTCTATTAAACTTCCTTTTTTATTTGATTTCCAAATAGATCGTTAAGGTATAGTGGTTTCGGGATTGAACTTCCGCTTTTAATTTTCTGCATCTTTCCTTTTTATTTTTATTCAACTTCCATTTTTATTCAATTTACTTTTCTAATAAACTTCCTTTTTTATTTAATTTCCAAACAGATCGTTAAGGTATAGTGGTTTCTCGATTGAACTTCCCTATTTAATTTTCTGCAACTTCCATTTTTATTCAATTTACTTTTCTATTAAACTTCCTTTTTTATTTAATTTCCAAATATATCGTTAAGGTATAGTGGTTTCTGGATTGAACTTCCATATTTAATTTTATGTAACTTTTATTTTTAATTGTATTCGACTTCCGTTTTAATTCAATTTACTTTCCTATTAAACTTCCTTTTTTATTTAATTTCTAAGTAGATCGTTAAGGTATAGTGGTTTCTGGATTCAACTTCCATTTTTAATTTTATGCAACTTTCATTTTTATTTTTATTTTACTTCCATTTTTAATCAATTTACTTTTGTTTTAACATTCCTTTTTTATTTAATTTCCAAATAGATCGTTAAGGTATAGTGGTTTCTGGAATGAACTTCCATTTTTAATTTTGTGCAACTTCCATTCTTATTTTTATTTAACTTCCTTTTTTATTCAAGTTTCTTTTCAACTCAACTTCCTTTTTTATTTAATTTCCAAAGAGATCGTTAAGGTATAGTGGTTTTTTGATTGAACTTCCATTTTTAATTTTATGCAACTTTCTTTTTTATTTTTATTCAAGTTCCATTTTATGCAATTTACTTTTCTATTAAACTTCCTTTTTTTATTTAATTTCAAAATATATCGTTTAGGTATAGTGGTTTCTGGATTGAACTTCCATATTTAATTTTCTGAAACTTTCATTTTTATTTTTATTCAACTTCCATTTTTATTCAATTTACTTTTCTATTAAACTTCCTTTTTTATTTAATTTCCAAATAGATCGTTAAGGTATAGCGGTTTCTGAAATGAACTTCCATTTTTAATTTTCTGCAACTTCCACTTTTATTTTTATTTAACTTCCTTTTTTATTCAAGTTTCTTTTCTACTCAACTTCCTTTTTTATTTAATTTCCAAATAGATCGTTAAGGTATAGTGGTTTCGGGATTGAACTTCCATTTTTAATTTTATGCAACTTTCATTTTTATTTTTATTCAATTTCCATTTTTATTCAATTTACTTTTCTATTAAACTTCCTTTTTTATTTAATTTCCAAATAGATCGTTAAGGTATAGTGGTTTCTGGATTGAACTTCCATTTTTAATTTTCTGCAACTTTCATTTTTATTTTTATTCAACTTCCATTTTTATTCAATTTACTTTTCTGTTAAACTTCCTTTTTTATTTAATTCCCAAATAGATCGTTAAGGTATAGTGGTTTCCCGATTGAACTTCCATTTTTAATTTTGTCCAACTTTCATTTTTATTTTTATTCTACTTCCGTTTTAATTCAACTTACTTTCCTATTAAACTTCATTTTTTTTTTTAATTTCCAAATAGATCGCTAAGGTATAGTGGTTTCTGGATTGAACTTTCATTTTTAATTTTATGCAACTTTCATTTTAATTTGTAGTCTACTTCCATTTATATACAATTTACTTTTCTATTAAACTTCCTCGTTTATTTAATTTCCAAATAGATCGTTAAGGTATAGTGGTTTCGGGAAAAAACTTCCATTTTTAATTTTCTGCAACTTCCATTTTTATTTTTATTTAACGTCCTTTTTTATTAAAGTTTCTTTTCTACTCAACTTCCTTTTTTATTTAATTTCCAAATAGATCGTTTAGGTATCGTGGTTTCGGGATTGAACTTCCATTTTTAATTTTATGCAACTTTCACTTTTATTTTTATTCAACTTCCATTTTTATTCAATTTATTTTTCTATTAAACTTCCTTTTTTATTTAATTTCCAAATAGATCGTTAAGGTATAGTGGTTTTTGGATTGAACTTCCATTTTTAATTTTTTGCAACTTTCATTTTTATTCAATTTACTTTTCTATTAAACTTCCTTTTTTATTTGATTTCCAAATAGATCGTTAAGGTATAGTGGTTTCGGGATTGAACTTCCACTTTTAATTTTCTGCAACTTTCCTTTTTATTTTTATTCAACTTCCATTTTTATTCAATTTACTTTTCTAATAAACTTCCTTTTTTATTTAATTTCCAAGTAGATCGTTAAGGTATAGTGGTTTCTGGATTGAACTACCATTTTTAATTTTATGCAACTTTCATTTTTATTTTTATTTTACTTCCATTTTTAATCAATTTACTTTTGTTTTAACCTTCCTTTTTTATTTAATTTCCAAATAGATCGTTAAGGTATAGTGGTTTCGGGAATGAACTTCCATTTTTAATTTTCTGCAACTTCCATTCTTATTTTTATTTAACTTCCTTTTTTATTCAAGTTTCTTTTCAACTCAACTTCCTTTTTTATTTAATTTCCAAAGAGATCGTTAAGGTATAGTGGTTTTTTGATTGAACTTCCATTTTTAATTTTATGCAACTTTCATTTTTATTTTTATTCAACTTCCATTTTTATTCAATTAACTTTTCTATTAAACTTCCTTTTTTATTTGATATCCAAATAGATCGTTAAGGTATAGTGGTTTCTGAAATGAACCACCATTTTTAATTTTCTGCAACTTCCACTTTTATTTTTATTTAACTTCCTTTTTTATTCAAGTTTCTTTTCAACTCAACTTCCTTTTTTATTTAATTTCCAAAGAGATCGTTAAGGTATAGTGGTTTTTTGATTGAACTTCCATTTTTAATTTTATGCAACTTTCATTTTTATTTTTATTCAAGTTCCATTTTATGCAATTTACTTTTCTATTAAACTTCCTTTTTTTATTTAATTTCAAAATATATCGTTTAGGTATAGTGATTTCTGGATTGAACTTCCTTATTTAATTTTCTGAAACTTTCATTTTTATTTTTATTCAACTTCCATTTTTATTCAATTTACATTTCTATTAAACTTCCTTTTTTATTTAATTTCCAAATAGATCGTTAAGGTATAGCGGTTTCTGAAATGAACTTCCATTTTTAATTTTCTGCAACTTCCACTTTTATTTTTATTTAACTTCCTTTTTTATTCAACTTTCTTTTCTACTCAACTTCCTTTTTTATTTAATTTCCAAATAGATCGTTAAGGTATAGTGGTTTCGGGATTGAACTTCCATTTTTAATTTTATGCAACTTTCATTTTTATTTTTATTCAATTTCCATTTTTATTCAATTTACTTTTCTATTAAACTTCCTTTTTTATTTAATTTCCAAATAGATCGTTAAGGTATAGTGGTTTTTGGATTGAACTTCCATTTTCAATTTTATGCAACTTTCATTTTTCTTTTTATTCAACTTCCATTTTTATTCAATTTACTTTTCTATTAAACTTCCTTTTTTATTTAATTTCCAAATATATCGTTAAGGTATAGTGGTTTCTGGATTGAACTTCCATTTTTAATTTTATGCAACTTTCATTTTTATTTTTATTTTACTTCCATTTTTAATCAATTTACATTTCTATTAAACTTCCTTTTTTATTTAATTTCCAAATAGATCGTTAAGGTATAGTGGTTTCTGGAATGAACTTCCATTTTTAATTTTCTGCAACTTCCATTTTTATTTTTATTTAACTTCCTTTTTCATTCAAGATTCTTTTCTACACAACTTCCTTTTATATTTAATTTCCAAATAGATCGTTAAGGTATAGTGGTTTTTGGATTGACTTCCATTTTTAATTTTATGCAACTTTCATTTTTATTTTTATTCAACTTCCATTTTTATTCAATTTACTTTTCTATTAAACTTCCTTTTTTATTTAATTTCCAAGTAGACCGTTAAGGTAAAGTGATTTCTGGATTGGACTTCCATATTTAATTTTCTGCAACTTTCATTTTTATTATTATTCAACTTCCATTTTTATGCAATTTACTTTTCTGTTAAACTTCCTTTTTTATATAATTTTCAAATAGATGGTTAAGGTATAGTGGTTTCTCGATTGAAGTTCCATTTTTAATTTTATGCAACTTTCATTTTTATTTTTATTCTACTTCCATTTTAATTCAACTTACTTTCCTATTAAACTTCCTTTTTTATTTAATTTCCAAATAGATCGCTAAGGTATAGTGGTTTCTGGATTGAACTTTCAATTTTAATTTTATGCAACTTTCATTTTTATTTATATTCTTCTTCCATTTTTATTCAATTTACTTTTCTATTAAACTTCCTCTTTTATTTAATTTCCAAATAGGTCGTTAAGGTATACTGGTTTCGGGAATGAACTTCCATTTTTAATTTTCTACCACTTCCATTTTTATTTTTATTTAACGTCCATTTTTATTAAAGTTTCTTTTCTTCTCAACTTCCTTTTTTATTTAATTTCCAAATAGATCGTTAAGGTATAGTGGTTTTTGGATTGAACTCCCATTTTTAATTTTATGCAACTTTCATTTTTATTTTTATTCAACTTCCATTTTTATTCAATTTACTTTTCTATTAAACTTCCTTTTTTATTTCATTTCCAAATAGATCGTTAAGGTATAGTGGTTTATGGATTGAACTTCCATTTTTAATTTTCTGCAACTTTCATTTTTATTTTTATTCAACTTCCCTTTTTATTCAATTTACTTTTCTATTAAACTTCCTTTTTTATTTGATTTCCAAATAGATCGTTAAGGTACAGTGGTTTCGGGATTCAACTTGCGCTTTTAATTTTCTGCAACTTTCCTTTTTATTTTTATTCAACTTCCATTTTTATTCAATTTACTTTTCTATTAAACTTCCTTTTTTATTTTATTTCCAAATATATCATTAAGGTATCGTGGTTTCGGGATTGAACTTCCGCTTTTAATTTTCTGCAACTTTCCTTTTTATTTTTATTCAACTTCCATTTTTATTCAATTTACTTTTGTATTAAACTTCCATTTTTATTTAATTTCCAAACAGATCGTTAAGGTACAGTGGTTTCTCGATTGAACTTCCATATTTAATTTTCTACAACTTCCATTTTTATTTTTATTCGTTTCCATTTTTATTCAAGTTACTTTTCTATTAAACTTCCTTTTTTTTTTAATTTCCAAATATATGGTTAAGGTATAGTGCTTTCTGGATTGAACTTCCATTTTTAATTTTATGTAACTTTTATTTTTAATAGTATTCTACTTCCGTTTTAATTCAATTTACTTTCTTATTAAACTTCCTTTTTTATTTAATTTCCAAGTAGATCGTTAAGGTATAGTGGTTTCTGGATTGAACTTCCATTTTTAATTTTATGCAACTTTCATTTTTATTTTTATTTTACTTCCATTTTTAATCAATTTACTTTTCTTTTAAACTTCCTTTTTTATTTAATTTCCAAATAGATCGTTAAGGTATAGTGGTTTCTGGAATGAACTTCCATTTTTAATTTTCTGCAACTTCCATTCTTATTTTTATTTAACTGCCTTTTTTATTCAAGTTTCTTTTCAACTCAACTTCCTTTTTTATTTAATTTCCAAATAGATCGTTATGGTATAATGGTTTTTGGATTGAACTTCCATTTTTAATTTTATGCAACTTTCATTTTTATTTTTATTCAATTTCCATTTTATGCAATTTACTTTTCTATTAAACTTCCTTTTTTTATTTAATTTCCAAATAGATCGTTAAGGTATAGTGGTTTCTGGATTGAACTTCCATAATTAATTTTCTGCAACTTTCATTTTTATTTTTATTCAACTTCAATTTTTATTCAATTTACTTTTCTAATAAACTTCCTTTTTTATTTAATTTCCAAATAGATCGTTAAGGTATAGTGGTTTCTGGATTGAACTTCCATTTTTAATTTTATGCAACTTTCATTTTTATTTTTATTCAACTTCCATTTTTATTCAATTTACTTTTCTATTAAACTTCCTTTTTTATTTAATTTCCAAGTAGATCGTTAAGGTAAAGTGGTTTCTGGATTGAACTTCCATATTTAATTTTCTGCAACTTTCATTTTTATTATTATTCAACTTCCATTTTTATTAAATTTACTTTTCTGTTAAACTTCCTTTTTTATATAATTTTCAAATAGATGGTTAAGGTATAGTGGTTTCTCGATTGAAGTTCCATTTTTACTTTTATGCAACTTTCATTTTTATTTTTATTCTACTTCCATTTTAATTCAACTTACTTTCCTATTAAACTTCCTTTTTTATTTAATTTCCAAATAGATCGCTAAGGTATAGTGGTTTCTGGATTGAACTTTCAATTTTAATTTTATGCAACTTTCATTTTTATTTATATTCTTCTTCCATTTTTATTCAATTTACTTTTCTATTAAACCTTCTCTTTTATTTAATTTCCAAATAGATCGTTAAGGTATACTGGTTTCGGGAATGAACTTCCATTTTTAATTTTCTGCCACTTCCATTTTTATTTTTATTTAACGTCCATTTTTATTAAAGTTTCTTTTCTTCTCAACTTCCTTTTTTATTTAATTTCCAAATAGATCGTTAAGGTATAGTGGTTTTTGGATTGAACTTCCATTTTTAATTTTATGCAACTTTCATTTTTATTTTTATTCAACTTCCATTTTTATTCAATTTTCTTTTCTATTAAACTTCCTTTTTTATTTCATTTCCAAATAGATCGTTAAGGTATAGTGGTTTATGGATTGAACTACCATTTTTAATTTTCTGCAACTTTCATTTTTATTTTTATTCAACTTCCATTTTTGTTCAATTTACTTTTCTATTATACTTCCTTTTTTATTTGATTTCCAAATAGATCGTTAAGGTACAGTGGTTTCGGGATTGAACTTCCGCTTTTAATTTTCTGCATCTATCCTTTTTATTTTTATTCAACTTCCTTTTTTATTTAATTTCCAAATAGATCATTAAGGTATCGTGGTTTCGGGATTGAACTTCCGCTTTTAATTTTCTGCAACTTTCCTTTTTATTTTTATTCAACTTCTATTTTTATTCAATTTACTTTTATATTAAACTTCCTTTTTTATTTAATCTCCAAACAGATCGTTAAGGTATAGTGGTTTCTCGATTGAACTTCCATATTTAATTTTCTGCAACTTCCATTTTTATTTTTATTCGTTTCCATTTTTATTCAATTTACTTTTCTATTAAACTTCCTTTTTTATTTAATTTCCAAATATATCGTTAAGGTATAGTGGTTTCTGGATTGAACTTCCATTTTTAATTTTATGTAACTTTTATTTTTAATAGTATTCTACTTCCGTTTTAATTCAATTTACTTTCCTATTAAACTTCCTTTTTTATTTAATTTCCAAGTAGATCGTTAAGGTATAGTGGTTTCTGGATTGAACTTCCATTTTTAATTTTATGCAACTTTCATTTTTATTTTTATTTTACTTCCATTTTTAATCAATTTACTTTTCTTTTAAACTTCCTTTTTTATTTAATTTCCAAATAGATCGTTAAGGTATAGTGGTTTTTGGAATGAACTTCCATTTTTAATTTTCTGCAACTTCCATTCTTATTTTTATTTAACTGCCTTTTTTATTCAAGTTTCTTTTCAACTCAACTTCCTTTTTTATTTAATTTCCAAATAGATCGTTATGGTATAACGGTTTTTTGATTGAACTTCCATTTTTAATTTTATGCAACTTTCATTTTTATTTTTATTCAATTTCCATTTTATGCAATTTACTTTTCTATTAAACTTCCTTTTTTTATTTAATTTCCAAATAGATCGTTAAGGTATAGTGGTTTCTGGATTGAACTTCCATATTTAATTTTCTGCAACTTTCATTTTTATTTTTATTCAACTTCCATTTTTATTCAATTTTCTTTTCTATTAAACTTCCTTTTTTATTTCATTTCCAAATAGATCGTTAAGGTATAGTGGTTTATGGATTGAACTACCATTTTTAATTTTCTGCAACTTTCATTTTTATTTTTATTCAACTTCCATTTTTGTTCAATTTACTTTTCTATTATACTTCCTTTTTTATTTGATTTCCAAATAGATCGTTAAGGTACAGTGGTTTCGGGATTGAACTTCCGCTTTTAATTTTCTGCATCTATCCTTTTTATTTTTATTCAACTTCCATTTTTATTCAATTTACTTTTCTATTAAACTTCCTTTTTTATTTAATTTCCAAATAGATCATTAAGGTATCGTGGTTTCGGGATTGAACTTCCGCTTTTAATTTTCTGCAACTTTCCTTTTTATTTTTATTCAACTTCTATTTTTATTCGATTTACTTTTATATTAAACTTCCTTTTTTATTTAATCTCCAAACAGATCGTTAAGGTATAGTGGTTTCTCGATTGAACTTCCATATTTAATTTTCTGCAACTTCCATTTTTATTTTTATTCGTTTCCATTTTTATTCAATTTACTTTTCTATTAAACTTCCTTTTTTATTTAATTTCCAAATATATCGTTAAGGTATAGTGGTATCTGGATTGAACTTCCATTTTTAATTTTATGTAACTTTTATTTTTAATAGTATTCTACTTCCATTTTAATTCAATTTACTTTCCTATTAAACTTCCTTTTTTATTTAATTTCCAAGTAGATCGTTAAGGTATAGTGGTTTCTGGATTGAACTTCCATTTTTAATTTTATGCAACTTTCATTTTTATTTTTATTTTACTTCCATTTTTAATCAATTTACTTTTGTTTTAACCTTCCTTTTTTATTTAATTTCCAAATAGATCGTGAAGGTATAGTGGTTTTTTGATTGAACTTCCATTTTTAATTTTCTGCAACTTCCATTCTTATTTTTATTTAACTTCCTTTTTTATTCAAGTTTCTTTTCAACTCAACTTCCTTTTTTATTTAATTTCCAAAGAGATCGTTAAGGTATAGTGGTTTTTTGATTGAACTTCCATTTTTAATTTTATGCAACTTTCATTTTTATTTTTATTCAAGTTCCATTTTATGCAATTTTCTTTTCTATTAAACTTCCTTTTTTTATTTAATTTCAAAATATATCGTTTAGGTATAGTGGTTTCTGGATTGAACTTCCATATTTAATTTTCTAAAACTTTCATTTTTATTTTTATTCAACTTCCATTTTTATTCAATTTACTTTTCTATTAAACCTCCTCTTTTATTTAATTTCCAAATAGATCGTTAAGGTATAGTGGTTTCTGAAATGAACTTCCATTTTTAATTTTCTGCAACTTCCACTTTTATTTTTATTTAACTTCCTTTTTTATTCAAGTTTCTTTTCTACTCAACTTCCTTTTTTATTTAATTTCCAAATAGATCGTTAAGGTATAGTGGTTTCGGGATTGAACTTCCATTTTTAATTTTATGCAACTTTCATTTTTATTTTTATTCAATTTCCATTTTTATTCAATTTACTTTTCTATTAAACTTCCTTTTTTATTTAATTTCCAAATAGATCGTTAAGGTATAGTGGTTTTTGGATTGAACTTCCATTTTCAATTTTATGCAACTTTCATTTTTCTTTTTATTCAACTTCCATTTTTATTCAATTTACTTTTCTATTAAACTTCCTTTTTTATTTAATTTCCAAATATATCGTTAAGGTATAGTGGTTTCTGGATTGAACTTCCATTTTTAATTTTATGCAACTTTCATTTTTATTTTTATTTTACTTCCATTTTAATCAATTTACATTTCTATTAAACTTCCTTTTTTATTTAATTTCCAAATAGATCGTTAAGGTATAGTGGTTTCTGGAATGAACTTCCATTTTTAATTTTCTGCAACTTCCATTTTTATTTTTATTTAACTTCCTTTTTCATTCAAGATTCTTTTCTACACAACTTCCTTTTATATTTAATTTCCAAATAGATCGTTAAGGTATAGTGGTTTTTGGATTGACTTCCATTTTTAATTTTATGCAACTTTCATTTTTATTTTTATTCAACTTCCATTTTTATTCAATTTACTTTTCTATTAAACTTCCTTTTTTATTTAATTTCCAAGTAGACCGTTAAGGTAAAGTGGTTTCTGGATTGAACTTCCATATTTAATTTTCTGCAACTTTCATTTTTATTATTATTCAACTTCCATTTTTATGCAATTTACATTTCTGTTAAACTTCCTTTTTTATATAATTTTCAAATAGATGGTTAAGGTATAGTGGTTTCTCGGTTGAAGTTCCATTTTTAATTTTATGCAACTTTCATTTTTATTTTTATTCTACTTCCATTTTAATTCAACTTACTTTCCTATTAAACTTCCTTTTTTATTTAATTTCCAAATAGATCGCTAAGGTATAGTGGTTTCTGGATTGAACTTTCAATTTTAATTTTATGCAACTTTCATTTTTATTTATATTCTTCTTCCATTTTTATTCAATTTACTTTTCTATTAAACTTCCTCTTTTATTTAATTTCCAAATAGGTCGTTAAGGTATACTGGTTTCGGGAATGAACTTCCATTTGTAACTTTCTACCACTTCCATTTTTATTTTTATTTAACGTCCATTTTTATTAAAGTTTCTTTTCTTCTCAACTTCCTTTTTTATTTAATTTCCAAATAGATCGTTAAGGTATAGTGGTTTTTGGATTGAACTTCCATTTTTAATTTTATGCAACTTTCATTTTTATTTTTATTCAACTTCCATTTTTATTCAATTTACTTTTCTATTAAACTTCCTTTTTTATTTCATTTCCAAATAGATCGTTAAGGTATAGTAGTTTATGGATTGAACTTCCATTTTTAATTTTCTGCAACTTTCATTTTTATTTTTATTCATATTCAACTTCCTTTTTTATTCAATTTACTTTTCTATTAAACTTCCTTTTTTATTTGATTTCCAAATAGATCGTTAAGGTACAGTGGTTTCGGGATTGAACTTCCGCTTTTAATTTTCTGCAACTTTCCTTTTTATTTTTATTCAACTTCCATTTTTATTCAATTTACTTTTCTATTAAACTTCCTTTTTTATTTTATTTCCAAATAGATCATTAAGGTATCGTGGTTTCGGGATTGAACTTCCGCTTTTAATTTTCTGCAACTTTCCTTTTTATTTTAATTCAACTTCCATTTTTATTCAATTTACTTTTGTATTAAACTTCCATTTTTATTTAATTTCCAAACAGATCGTTGAGGTATAGTGGTTTCTCGATTGAACTTCAATATTTAATTTTCTACAACTTTCATTTTTATTTTTATTCGTTTCCATTTTTATTCAAGTTACTTTTCTATTAAACTTCCTTTTTTTTTTAATTTCCAAATATATCGTTAAGGTATAGTGGTTTCTGGATTGAACTTCCATTTTTAATTTTATGTAACTTTTATTTTTAATAGTATTCTACTTCCGTTTTAATTCAATTTACTTTCCTATTAAACTTCCTTTTTTATTTAATTTCCAAGTAGATCGTTAAGGTATAGTGGTTTCTGGATTGAACTTCAATTTTTAATTTTATGCAACTTTCATTTTTATTTTTATTTTACTTCCATTTTTAATCAATTTACTTTTGTTTTAAACTTCCTTTTTTATTTAATTTCCAAATAGATCGTTAAGGTATAGTGGTTTCTGGAATGAACTTCCATTTTTAATTTTCTGCAACTTCCATTCTTATTTTTATTTAACTGCCTTTTTTATTCAAGTTTCTTTTCAACTCAACTTCCTTTTTTATTTAATTTCCAAATAGATCGTTATGGTATAATGGTTTTTTGATTGAACTTCCGTTTTTAATTTTATGCAACTTTCATTTTTATTTTTATTCAATTTCCATTTTATGCAATTTACTTTTCTATTACACTTCCTTTTTTTATTTAATTTCCAAATAGATCGTTAAGGTATAGTGGTTTCTGGATTGAACTTCCATAATTAATTTTCTGCAACTTTCATTTTTATTTTTATTCAACTTCCATTTTTATTCAATTTACTTTTCTAATAAACTCCCTTTTTTATTTAATTTCCAAATAGATCGTTAAGGTATAGTGGTTTCTGGATTGAACTTCCATTTTTAATTTTATGCAACTTTCATTTTTATTTTTATTCAACTTCCATTTTTATTCAATTTACTTTTCTATTAAACTTCCTTTTTTATTTAATTTCCAAGTAGATCGTTAAGGTAAAGTGGTTTCTGGATTGAACTTCCATATTTAATTTTCTGCAACTTTCATTTTTATTATTATTCAACTTCCATTTTTATTCAATTTACTTTTCTGTTAAACTTCCTTTTTTATATAATTTTCAAATAGATGGTTAAGGTATAGTGGTATAGCGATCCCGGGTTTACCCTTGTTATACCGTGATCCGGACATGTGTCCGTGGATGTTGGTAGTTGGTTATTATTGTGTTTACATCCTTTTACTTCGTATTTGAGTTATAGGATGTGTTGGGCGGATTTGTTTCAGGTTGGTTGAGTTTAGAAACCAAAACTAGTTGCCCAGATTTTTGGCCTGTCCGCTCGAGCGGAGGTGTTGGCGCTCGAGCGGGGAATACACCCATCCAGTATTTCCTGTGCAGTGTTGTACGCTCGAGCGTGGGATTGTCCGCTCGAGCGGGGTTGTGTGAGTGCCGCTCGAGCGGGGAGTTGGGAGCTCGAGCGGAGGCCTGGTTCTGCGAAAGTGCTGGGCGAGTGCATTCTGCGCTCGAGCGGGAGGTTGGCCGCTCGAGCGGAAATCTGTGAGTGGCCGCTCGAGCGGGGTGTTTTACGCTCGAGCGGAAGACTGGGTTTAAGTTTCGAAGTTGTGACTTTTTAAATCACTTTTTCACTTTCTCTTCTCTCTCTTACTTTTCCAAAATCACCATTGTTGAGCCTCTCACTCTAGACTCTACCTTCTCTCTAGGTTTTGATCTAGTAGGAGTGATTTACTCACCTTTGGCCTTTACAAAAAAGTTGTTGATCGTCGAGGGCTTCATTTTAATCTGAAAATCTCTGGTTTTGGAGCACGTTGAGTTTTGTCGTCTTCTCCTTTGGGACTCCGAATTTGAGGTAGGGATATCCTACTCCTCTCTATGGGTTTTGTCTTTAAATTTTGGTATTTTGAGATGTTGGGCTTGGTTTGGTAATTTTGTGAAAGATTGGGACTTTTGTGTAATTTTACAAAAGTTGGGATTTTATTGATAACAAACCTAGATGCATGTTTGGCATAGAAGAATGGAATTGATGTTGAATCATTGATGAAAATGGGACCTAAGGGTTGAAATGGTAATTATGGAAAATGGCCTAATTACATTGTTTAATTAATTGAGATAATTAATTGTGAGAAATGAGGAATGAAATGTTGATTGAATATCCATTTGTGCATTTATTTTCTGTTTAGAAATAACTGCTTTGGGCTATCGGTGGAGGATAGTCGTGATTGTTGTAGACAATGCTTGATGATTAAGTAAACTGAAACTAATCAATGAAATGTGTCATGGAACTTGACGGTTGATAGAATACATTAATTATATGTATTGTGTGATTGTATATAGAACCTTTGTGTTTGTATACGTTATGTGTAGAGGAGGAGATAGGGGATGTACTCCGCGGTTTAGGGGAAGATAGGGGATGTACCTCTAAACCGGATAGGTATTGGGAGGAGATAGGGGATGAACTCCGTAGACAGAGCTCATATGCTTGTCTAGAGAAGTGAAGATAGAGCTCATATGCTTATCTTTGTGAAGTGTGGATACAGCTTGTATGCTTATCTGTGGATATTGTTGATATACATATCTGTTGAGAATGTGGATATAGCTTTTATGCTTATCTGAATGTGAGATATAGTTTTTATACATATCTGTGGAAATGATGATAGAGCTAGCATGCTTATCTGTTGAAAAGGGAAAATGAAAAGTAAATGGGACTGGTAAGTCGTTGACATAAATATGTAATTTATGTGATTGTATCAGTGATGACCAACTATCAATTGCTAATGTTTTAGTCATTGTCCATGGTTGGTTTAGTGTATTTCTACTGGGCTGTGGCTCACCCTATATGGGAACATCATTTTCAGGTACAGGAAGCATGCCACCTCCAAGGACATAGCTGGGAGGCTAGTGGCGGGCATAGTTTTGTTGTTTTACTTTTGATGTATTATATGTAACTTCAAGCCAAGGGCTTAATGTGTATCGAGTTAGTACTCTTTGTTGTAACCAAGTGTTAACTTGGAAAGCTGTAAGCCCGTAGGGCATTTTGTTATGATGTTAACATGTAATACTTATGTAATGAGACGCTATTGAATAATAGAAGGTGGATGTGTTTATACGTCAACGCATGTCTTATTTGATGTGTTTAATGTTTTTTTTGAGGGCGTTACAACTTGGTATCAGAGCGTACCGGGTTCGAATACTTTGGGTACGTGGGAAGTGATTAGTATCACAATGGGTTTGTCTCGCTTGATAGAGACTTAGATGTAGTATCATATGTGATGTGCTTAAATGCTAACATGCTTATGTGACTATGTGGGTATGGGATTTAATTTCTAGGATGTTGATCGGATCCTTGAGTTTCTGGGAGTCTTGTTGGAAAAGCACTTGATCAATGCTGTTTCTAACCGGAACTCTAGTAACGTCTCGGGACTATCATTATCCGGAAATGAAATTCGTAAGTGCTTATGTGTTTTATGTGCTTACGTGGAGTGAATTATTGTTGTCCATGCATTAGGACGTGAGTGTCTAGTTTCGGCACATTTGTGAATGTGCTAACGTTCTGTGTTGCCTTTATTAGGATGTCAGGACGAGGAAGGGGTGCTAGGCGTGGTAGACCTGCGAGGCAGGAAGTACCGTTACCGGAGGAGGTTCCGGCAGTGCAGGAGGGAGTTGGTCAGGCCAATGTGGCCGAGCCAGTGGGTCAGCAGGCTATGGGTGCCTTGGCCAGAGAGTTAGCAGGAGCTTTGGGTATTCTTAGGGCTGAGAATCAGGCAGTTGAGGCAGGGCCTTCCTTCTTGAAGAGGGAGTTCTTTCGGTGTAATCCGGACGAGTTTATCGGGGATCCTAAAGAGCCGCTTAAGGCAGATGAATGGCTCGAACAGACAACGAAGACGTTTGAGATGCTTGGCATCGAGGACGGAGCACTGAAAGTGACCTTGGCATCCTTCCAGCTGAAGGGAGATGCGGGTCAATGGTGGAAGTACGAGAAGGCTCGTGTTGGTGGGACTTGGGAGGCATTTATGAATGCTTTTCAGGAGAGGTTTTTGTCTGCAGTGGCTAGAGAGAAGCTGAGGGATCAGTTTAGCCGGCTTAATCAGCAGGGCTTGTCAGTGGCCGAGTTTGAGGCTACCTTTACTAGTCTGTCCAGGTTCGCACCTGAACTGGTGGCGTCTGAGGAACGCCGTTGTTATGAGTTTGAGCGGAAGTTGAGGCGGGGCCTCAAGTTGAGAGTTGGTGGGTCCTATATCCGGGAGTATAGACACCTAGTGGACGCTGCAGCTCATATGGAGCTTATGATGCAGGAGGAGGATGAGGGGCAGAGAGGCTCCAAGAGGAGCCAAGATAGTCAGAGTGATGGCAGGAGGCAGAGGGGTTCTAACCCTCAGCAGTCGCAGGGTGGTGTGGCTAGATCGACCTTCCCAGTGCCGAGTGTAGGCTCAGGGAGAGGTGGTCAGGGGGATTTCACTTGTTACAAGTGTGGCCAGTTGGGTCACAAGGTTTCTGTTTGCCCGCAGAAGGGTGGAGGTCAGAAAGCTGCTTCTTCTTCAGCTAGACCGCAGAGTCAGAGTCTGGGCAGGGGGCAGCTCTTGACTTGTTATCAGTGTGGACAACCTGGGCACATGAAGAGGTTTTGCCCACAGTTGTGTGCCACTTCGGGAGCGTCTGGTTCTAGGCAGACGCAGGGTTTTCAGCCAGCTCAGTCTGTGCAGGCCTCGAGGGCCAATCCGGGAGTTTCGTCATCCCAGTCTGTGCAGCAGTCTTTTGCTCCGAGAGGTGAGCAGGTAGACCAGGGGCCTACGGGGCGCGTGTATGCCGTTACCGCGCAGGATTTAGTACCGGCTCCATCAGTAGTGAGAGGTACTTTTCTGTTTTGCAACTCAGTTGCTAATGTGTTGATAGACACGGGTGCATCTCATTCTTTTGTATCTGCTGCATTTGCATCTGTTTTGGAATTGGAGTTAGCACAGTTAGCATCTCCTATTTGTGTGGTATCACCTTTGGGTGGTGAGTTGATTCTGAAACAGGGTGATAGAGGATGTGATATAGAGGTCGCCGACTATAGGCTTCCTTTTCCGTTTGTTGTCATGCCCATGAAGGGTTTTGATGTTATTTTGGGTATGGACTGGCTATCGTCATACCGGGCTGTTATTGATTGCTACCGCCAGAGGGTTACATTGTGTACCTTGAGCGGGGAGTGGTTCCATTTCTTGGGAGACCGGGTTGGTAGTGTTTTGCCACCGGGGTATGATTCGCGAGGGCGAAGTGAGCTTAGTGGTTTACTTGCTAGCTTTGAGAGTAGCGAGTGTGTTGAGACTCGGATTGTGTTGCCGAGGGTGGTTTGTGAGTATTCGGATGTCTTTCCCGAAGATCTTGTTAGTTTGCCACCTCACCGAGAGATAGAGTTCTCTATTGATTTAGTGCCTGGTACGGCGCCGATTTCTATGGCACCTTACCGTTTTGCTGCAGCAGAGTTGGTTGAGTTGAAAGTTCAGCTCCAGGAATTGCTAGATAAGGGCTTTGTTCGCCCTAGCGTTTCACCGTGGGGAGCGCCGGCCCTCTTTGTTAAAAAGAAAGATGGTGCCTTGAGATTGTGTATTGACTATCGGAAGTTGAATCGGGCTACGGTTAAGAATAAGTACCCTATGCCCCGTATAGATGATTTGTTTGACCAGTTGAAGGGTTCCCGTTGTTTCTCTAAGATAGACTTGAGATCGGGTTACCACCAGTTGAGGGTCAGGGAGGAGGATATTCCGAAAACGGCATTCCGTACGCGGTATGGCCATTATGAGTTTCTGGTGATGCCATTTGGGCTTACCAATGCACCGGCAGTGTTTATGGACTTGATGAACCGGATTTTCCGGGAGTTCTTAGACCGATTTGTGGTTGTCTTCGTGGACGACATTCTTATCTATTCGCCTACTGAGGAGGAGCATGAGGCACACTTGAGAGTGGTGCTTGAGTTACTTAGAGCCCATAGGCTGTATGCCAAGTTTGGGAAGTGTGAGTTCTGGCTGAGGGAAGTCAAATTCTTAGGCCACGTGGTATCCGGGGAAGGGGTGTCTGTTGATACATCCAAGGTAGAGGCAGTGCGAGATTGGGCACAGCCTAAGAGTGTGTTTGAGATCCGCAGTTTTCTGGGATTAGCTGGGTATTACCGTCGGTTTGTGAAAGATTTCTCCAGGTTAGCGTCACCGTTGACTAGACTGACTCGGAAGGGAGTCAAGTTTGTGTGGAGTGAGACTTGTGAAAAGTCGTTCCAAGAGTTGAAGGTTAGATTGACCACCGCTCCGGTGTTGATTATTCCGGAGAGAGGGTTGGGTTATGCGGTTTATTGTGATGCCTCACGAGAGGGTTTGGGCTGTGTGTTGATGCAAGCGGGGAAAGTGGTAGCTTATAGCTCACGTCAGTTGAAAATACACGAGAAGAATTACCCCACACACGACCTAGAGTTAGCAGCTGTGATCTTTGCCTTGAAAATCTGGAGGCACTACCTTTATGGTGAGAGATTCGAGGTATTCTCGGATCATAAGAGTTTGAAGTATCTGTTTACACAGAAAGACTTGAATTTGAGGCAGAGGAGATGGATGGAGTTCATCGAGGATTATGATTTTGAGTTGCATTATCATCCGGGAAAGGCCAATGTTGTGGCCGATGCCCTTAGTAGGAAAACCATTAGTGATGTAGCTTGTATAGCCATCCGGGAATGGGAGATGTTGGGAGCACTTGGCGAGTTTGATTTGCTACTGGGCGAATCTGTTGAGGCTGCGGCCTTGTTTTCTGTTATTGCGCAGCCTACACTTGTGACTAGAGTGTTAGAGGCACAGAGAGGTGACCTTGAGGTAGAATTTCTCCGAGAGAAGATCTCCAGTGGGAAAGTTGAGAAGGGTTTGACGGTGTATCCCGACCTGAGTGTGAGATACCGAAACCGTTTGTTTGTACCGGAGTCTTGCTGAGAGGAAGTACTCCGAGAGTTTCACCATTCGCGCCTTGCGGTGCATCCGGGAGGTACTAAGATGTATCAGGATTTGGGTCGCCAGTTTTGGTGGCGGGGTATGAAGAGAGATGTGGCTGTTTTCGTATCGAAGTGCCTTACTTGCCAGCAAGTGAAGGCCGAGCATCAGAGGCCAGCGGGTTTGTTGCAACCCTTGCCTATTGCCGAGTGGAAGTGGGAGCATGTCACTATGGACTTCGTTGTAGGTCTTCCGAGGACTCAGCGGGGTAGTGATGCTATTTAGGTGGTTGTAGACCGGTTGACTAAGTCGGCGCACTTTATTCCTATGCGCGTGAGAGATTCGGTAGATCATCTTGCCGATTTGTACATTCGGGATATAGTGAGATTGCACGGGGTCCCAGTGACGATCGTCTCAGATAGAGATCCTCGTTTTACTGCTAGGTTGTGGCAGAGCTTGCAGAGTGCCTTGGGCACTAAGTTGACCTTTAGTACGGCTTATCATCCTCAGACTGACGGGCAGTCCGAGCGTACTATTCAGATCCTCGAGGATATGCTTCGGGGTTGTGTCCTTGACTTCAGTGGGACGTGGGAGAGGCACTTGCCATTGGTAGAGTTTGCCTACAACAACAGTTTTCAGTCTAGCATCGGTATGGCACCGTTTGAGGCCTTGTATGGCCGACCGTGTAGGTCTCCAGTTTGTTGGGCCGAGGTGGGTGATGCACCTTTGTTGGGTCCGGAGTTGGTGAGGGAGACGACGGAGAAAGTTGAACTTATCCGTAGGAGGCTTGTTACAGCCCAGAGTCGACAAAAGAGTTATGCCGACCGTAGAAGGAGGCCTTTGGCGTTTGAGGTAGGTGATCATGTCTTTTTGAAGATATCACCTAGGCGAGGCTTGATGAGGTTTGGGAAGAGTGGGAAGTTATCCCCTCGGTTTATTGGTCCTTTTGAGATCCTTGAGAGGATAGGTGAGGTTGCTTATCGGTTAGCCTTACCGCCGCAGTTGTCCGGAGTACATGACGTGTTTCATGTGAGTATGCTTCGGAAGTATAAGCCAGATCCATCACATGTGTTGGATTGGACCGATTTAGAGGTAGATGAGGATGCCTCGTATGAGGAGAGACCGGTTCGGGTCTTGGATAGGCGGGATCAGGTCCTGCGTGGCAAGACCATTCCTTTGGTGAAAGTCTTGTGGAAACATCACGGAGTGGAGGAAGCCACTTGGGAACGTGAGTTGGAAGTCCGAGAGAAATATCCGGACTTGTTTGTTGATATGTGATCTTGTATTTAAAGTTTGCATGTTGTTGAACTTAAGAGCTTTTATATATGTCTTAAGTTGTGAAACATTGAAAATGTTTGGTTTATTGGAAGTATGTTTTGGGAACTTGCCTCATATGGAAGTTGAATGTAACATTATATATGTTGATTATAATGTTGACATTGGAAAGTTAGTGCATAATGTTAATGCATGTTGAAAATACATATGTTGTTTACACATTGGGATATATCTCTTGTTAAAGGGATGGGATGACCGGTAATGGGTCGAATTGTTGAATGTTCTAGTGTAACATTGTTTAAAAAAAAAACTTGTTTTGAAAACTTGTGCTTAATTTCGGGGACGAAATTCTTTAAGGGGGGGAGGTTATAGCGATCCCGGGTTTACCCTTGTTATACCGTGATCCGGACATGTGTCCGTGGATGTTGGTAGTTGGTTATTATTGTGTTTACATCCTTTTACTTCGTATTTGAGTTATAGGATGTGTTGGGCGGATTTGTTTCAGGTTGGTTGAGTTTAGAAACCAAAACTAGTTGCCCAGATTTTTGGCCTGTCCGCTCGAGCGGAGGTGTTGGCGCTCGAGCGGGGAATACACCCATCCAGTATTTCCTGTGCAGTGTTGTACGCTCGAGCGTGGGATTGTCCGCTCGAGCGGGGTTGTGTGAGTGCCGCTCGAGCGGGGAGTTGGGAGCTCGAGCGGAGGCCTGGTTCTGCGAAAGTGCTGGGCGAGTGCATTCTGCGCTCGAGCGGGAGGTTGGCCGCTCGAGCGGAAATCTGTGAGTGGCCGCTCGAGCGGGGTGTTTTACGCTCGAGCGGAAGACTGGGTTTAAGTTTCGAAGTTGTGACTTTTTAAATCACTTTTTCACTTTCTCTTCTCTCTCTTACTTTTCCAAAATCACCATTGTTGAGCCTCTCACTCTAGACTCTACCTTCTCTCTAGGTTTTGATCTAGTAGGAGTGATTTACTCACCTTTGGCCTTTACAAAAAAGTTGTTGATCGTCGAGGGCTTCATTTTAATCTGAAAATCTCTGGTTTTGGAGCACGTTGAGTTTTGTCGTCTTCTCCTTTGGGACTCCGAATTTGAGGTAGGGATATCCTACTCCTCTCTATGGGTTTTGTCTTTAAATTTTGGTATTTTGAGATGTTGGGCTTGGTTTGGTAATTTTGTGAAAGATTGGGACTTTTGTGTAATTTTACAAAAGTTGGGATTTTATTGATAACAAACCTAGATGCATGTTTGGCATAGAAGAATGGAATTGATGTTGAATCATTGATGAAAATGGGACCTAAGGGTTGAAATGGTAATTATGGAAAATGGCCTAATTACATTGTTTAATTAATTGAGATAATTAATTGTGAGAAATGAGGAATGAAATG
Organism: Camellia sinensis; assembly: GCF_055761805.1. Classification (NCBI taxonomy): domain Eukaryota; kingdom Viridiplantae; phylum Streptophyta; class Magnoliopsida; order Ericales; family Theaceae; genus Camellia; species Camellia sinensis. The sequence continues at coordinate 39,511,077 of NW_028128987.1, read as the reverse complement.
TTGATTGAATATCCATTTGTGCATTTATTTTCTGTTTAGAAATAACTGCTTTGGGCTATCGGTGGAGGATAGTCGTGATTGTTGTAGACAATGCTTGATGATTAAGTAAACTGAAACTAATCAATGAAATGTGTCATGGAACTTGACGGTTGATAGAATACATTAATTATATGTATTGTGTGATTGTATATAGAACCTTTGTGTTTGTATACGTTATGTGTAGAGGAGGAGATAGGGGATGTACTCCGCGGTTTAGGGGAAGATAGGGGATGTACCTCTAAACCGGATAGGTATTGGGAGGAGATAGGGGATGAACTCCGTAGACAGAGCTCATATGCTTGTCTAGAGAAGTGAAGATAGAGCTCATATGCTTATCTTTGTGAAGTGTGGATACAGCTTGTATGCTTATCTGTGGATATTGTTGATATACATATCTGTTGAGAATGTGGATATAGCTTTTATGCTTATCTGAATGTGAGATATAGTTTTTATACATATCTGTGGAAATGATGATAGAGCTAGCATGCTTATCTGTTGAAAAGGGAAAATGAAAAGTAAATGGGACTGGTAAGTCGTTGACATAAATATGTAATTTATGTGATTGTATCAGTGATGACCAACTATCAATTGCTAATGTTTTAGTCATTGTCCATGGTTGGTTTAGTGTATTTCTACTGGGCTGTGGCTCACCCTATATGGGAACATCATTTTCAGGTACAGGAAGCATGCCACCTCCAAGGACATAGCTGGGAGGCTAGTGGCGGGCATAGTTTTGTTGTTTTACTTTTGATGTATTATATGTAACTTCAAGCCAAGGGCTTAATGTGTATCGAGTTAGTACTCTTTGTTGTAACCAAGTGTTAACTTGGAAAGCTGTAAGCCCGTAGGGCATTTTGTTATGAGGTTAACATGTAATACTTATGTAATGAGACGCTATTGAATAATAGAAGGTGGATGTGTTTATACGTCAACGCATGTCTTATTTGATGTGTTTAATGTTTTTTTTGAGGGCGTTACAACTGGTTTCTCGATTGAAGTTCCATTTTTAATTTTATGCAACTTTCATTTTTATTTTTATTCTACTTCCATTTTAATTCAACTTACTTTCCTATTAAACTTCCTTTTTTATTTAATATCCAAATAGATCGCTAAGGTATAGTGGTTTCTGGATTGAACTTTCAATTTTAATTTTATGCAACTTTCATTTTTATTTATATTCTTCTTCCATTTTTATTCAATTTACTTTTCAATTAAACCTCCTCTTTTATTTAATTTCCAAATAGATCGTTAAGGTATACTGGTTTCGGGAATGAACTTCCATTTTTAATTTTCTGCCACTTCCATTTTTATTTTTATTTAACGTCCATTTTTATTAAAGTTTCTTTTCTTCTCAACTTCCTTTTTTATTTAATTTCCAAATAGATCGTTAAGGTATAGTGGTTTTTGGATTGAACTTCCATTTTTAATTTTATGCAACTTTCATTTTTATTTTTATTCAACTTCCATTTTTATTCAATTTTCTTTTCTATTAAACTTCCTTTTTTATTTCATTTCCAAATAGATCGTTAAGGTATAGTGGTTTATGGATTGAACTACCATTTTTAATTTTCTGCAACTTTCATTTTTATTTTTATTCAACTTCCATTTTTGTTCAATTTACTTTTCTATTATACTTCCTTTTTTATTTGATTTCCAAATAGATCGTTAAGGTACAGTGGTTTCGGGATTGAACTTCCGTTTTTAATTTTCTGCATCTATCCTTTTTATTTTTATTCAACTTCCATTTTTATTCAATTTACTTTTCTATTAAACTTCCTTTTTTATTTAATATCCAAATAGATCATTAAGGTATCGTGGTTTCGGGATTGAACTTCCGCTTTTAATTTTCTGCAACTTTCCTTTTTATTTTTATTCAACTTCTATTTTTATTCAATTTACTTTTATATTAAACTTCCTTTTTTATTCAATCTCCAAACAGATCGTTAAGGTATAGTGGTTTCTCGATTGAACTTCCATATTTAATTTTCTGCAACTTCCATTTTTATTTTTATTCGTTTCCATTTTTATTCAATTTACTTTTCTATTAAACTTCCTTTTTTATTTAATTTCCAAATATATCGTTAAGGTATAGTAGTTTCTGGATTGAACTTCCATTTTTAATTTTATGTAACTTTTATTTTTAATAGTATTCTACTTCCGTTTTAATTCAATTTACTTTCCTATTAAACTTCCTTTTTTATTTAATTTCCAAGTAGATCGTTAAGGTATAGTGGTTTCTGGATTGAACTTTCATTTTTAATTTTATGCAACTTTCATTTTTATTTTTATTTTACTTCCATTTTTAATCAATTTACTTTTGTTTTAAACTTCCTTTTTTATTTAATTTCCAAATAGATCGTTAAGGTATAGTGGTTTCTGCAATGAACTTCCATTTTTAATTTTCTGCAACTTCCATTCTTATTTTTATTTAACTTCCTTTTTTATTCAAGTTTCTTTTCAACTCAACTTCCTTTTTTATTTAATTTCCAAATAGATCGTTATGGTATAATGGTTTTTTGATTGAACTTCCATTTTTAATTTTATGCAACTTTCATTTTTATTTTTATTCAATTTCCATTTTATGCAATTTACTTTTCTATTAAACTTCCTTTTTTAATTTAATTTCCAAATAGATCGTTAAGGTATAGTGGTTTCTGGATTGAACTTCCATATTTAATTTTCTGCAACTTTCATTTTTATTTTTATTCAACTTCCATTTTTATTCAATTTACTTTTCTAATAAACTTCCTTTTTTATTTAATTTCCAAATAGATCGTTAAGGTATAGTTGTTTCTGGATTGAACTTCCATTTTTAATTTTATGCAACTTTCATTTTTATTTTTATTCAACTTCCATTTTTATTCAATTTACTTTTCTATTAAACTTCCTTTTTTATTTAATTTCCAAGTAGATCGTTAAGGTAAAGTGGTTTCCGGATTGAACTTCCATTTTTAATTTTCTGCAACTTTCATTTTTATTATTATTCAACTTCCATTTTTATTCAATTTACTTTTCTGTTAAACTTCCTTTTTTATTTAATTTCCAAATAAATCGTTAAGGTATAGTGGTTTTTGTATTGAACTTCCATTTTTAATTTTATGCAACTTTCATTTTTATTTTTATTCAACTTCCATTTTTATTCAATTTACTTTTCTATTAAACTTACTTTTTTATTTAATTTCCAAATAGATCGTTAAGGTATAGTGGTTTTTGGATTGAACTTCCATTTTTAATTTTATTCAACTTTCATTTTTCTTTTTATTCAACTTCCATTTTTATTTAATTTACTTTTCTATTAAACTTTCTTTTTTATTTAATTTCCAAGTAGATCGTTAAGGTAAAGTAGTTTCTGGATTGAACTTCCATATTTAATTTTCTGCAACTTTCATTTTCATTATTATTCAACTTCCATTTTTATTCAATTAACTTTTCTGTTAAACTTCCTTTTTTATTTAAATTCCAAATAGATCGTTAAGGTATAGTGGTTTTTGGATTGAACTTCCATTTTTAATTTTATGCAACTTTCATTTTTCTTTTTATTCAACTTCCATTTTTATTCAATTTACTTTTCTATTAAACTTCCTTTTTTATTTAATTTCCAAATAGATCGTTAAGGTATAGTGGTTTTTGGATTGAACTTCCATTTTTAATTTTCTGCAACTTTCATTTTTCTTTTTATTCAACTTCCATTTTTATTCAATTTACTTTTCTATTAAACTTCCTTTTTTATTTAATTTCCAAATATATCGTTAAGGTATAGTGGTTTCTGAATTGAACTTCCATTTTTAATTTTATGCAACTTTTATTTTTATTTGTATTCTACTTCCGTTTTAATTCAATTTACTTTCCTATTAAACTTCCTTTTTTATTTAATTTCCAAGTAGATCGTTAAGGTATAGTCGTTTCTGAATTGAACTTTCATTTTTAATTTTATGCAACTTTCATTTTTATTTTTATTTTACTTCCGTTTTTAATCAATTTACATTTCTATTAAACTTCCTTTTTTAATTAATTTCCAAATAGATCGTTAAGGTATAGTGGTTTCTGGAATGAACTTCCATTTTTATTTTTATTTAACTTCCTTTTTTATTCAAGATTCTTTTCTACACAACTTCCTTTTATATTTAATTTACAAATAGATCGTTAAGGTATAGTGGTTTTTGGATTGAACTTCCATTTTCAATTTTATGCAATTTTCATTTTTATTTTTATTCAACTTCAATTTTATGCAATTTACTTTTCTATTAAACTTCCTTTTTTTATTTAATTTCCAAATAGATCGTTAAGGTAAAGTGGTTTCGGGAATGAACTTCCATTTTTAATTTTCTGCAACTTCCATTTTTATTTTTATTTAACGCCCTTTTTTATTAAAGTTTCTTTTCTACTCAACTTCCTTTTTTATTTAATTTCCAAATAGATCGTTAAGGCATAGTGGTTTTTGGATTGAACTTCCATTTTTAATTTTATGCAACTTTCATTTTTATTTTTATTCAACTTCCATTTTTATTCAATTTACTTTTCTATTAAACTTCCTTTTTTTATTTAATTTCCAAATAGATCATTAAGGTATAGTGGTTTTTGGATTGAACTTCCATTTTTAATTTTCTGCAGCTTTCATTTTTATTTTTATTCAACTTCCATTTTTATTCAATTTACTTTTCTATTAAACTTCCTTTTATATTTAATTTCCAAATAGATCGTTAAGGTATAGTGGTTTCGGGATTGAACTTCCGCTTTTAATTTTCTGCAACTTTCCTTTTTATTTTTATTCAACTTCAATTTTTATTCAATTTATTTTCTAATAAACTTCCTTTTTTATTTAATTTCCAAATAGATCGTTAAGGTATAGTGGTTTCGGGATTGAACTTCCGCTTTTAATTTTCTGCAACTTTCCTTTTTATTTTTATTCAACTTCCATTTTTATTCAGTTTACTTTTCTAATAAACTTCCTTTTTTATTTAATTTCCAAATAGATCGTTAAGGTATAGTGGTTTCGGGATTGAATTTCCGCTTTTAATTTTCTGCAACTTTCCTTTTTATTTTTATTCAACTTCAATTTTTATTCAATTTATTTTCTAATAAACTTCCTTTTTTATTTAATTTCCAAATAGATCGTTAAGGTATAGTGGTTTCGGGATTGAACTTCCGCTTTTAATTTTCTGCAACTTTCCTTTTTATTTTTATTCAACTTCCATTTTTATTCAATTTACTTTTCTAATAAACTTCCTTTTTTATTTAATTTCCAAATAGATCGTTAAGGTATAGTGGTTTCGGGATTGAACTTCCGCTTTTAATTTTCTGCAACTTTCCTTTTTATTTTTATTCAACTTCCATTTTTATTCAATTTACTTTTCTATTAAACTTCCTTTTTTATTTAATTTCCAAACAGATCGTTAAGGTATAGTGGTTTCTCGATTGAACTTCCATATTTAATTTTCTGCAACTTCCATTTTTATTTTTATTCAACTTCCATTTTTATTCAATTTACTTTTCTATTAAACTTCCTTTTTTATTTAATTTCCAAATATATCGTTAAGGTATAGTGGTTTCTGGATTGAACTTCCATATTTAATTTTATGTTACTTTTATTTTTAATTGTATTCTACTTCCGTTGTAATTCAATTTACTTTCCTATTATACTTCCTTTTTCATTTAATTTCCAAGTAGATCGTTAAGGTATAGTGGTTTCTGGATTGAACTTCCATTTTTAATTTTATGCAACTTTCATTTTTTTTTTTATTTTACTTCCATTTTTAATCAATTTACTTTTGTTTTAAACTTCCTTTTTTATTTAATTTCCAAATGGATCGTTAAGGTATAGTGGTTTCTGGAATGAACTTGCATTTTTAATTTTCTGCAACTTCCATTCTTATTTTTATTTAACTTCCTTTTTTATTCAAGTTTCTTTTCAACTCAACTTCCTTTTTTATTTCATTTCCAATTAGATCGTTAAGGTATAGTGGTTTTTTGATTGAACTACCATTTTTAATTTTATGCAACTTTCATTTTTTTTTTTTATTCAACTTCCATTTTATGCAATTTACTTTTCTATTAAATTTCCTTTTTTTATTTAATTTCCAAATAGATCGTTAAGGTATAGTGGTTTCTGGATTGAACTTCCATATTTAATTTTCTGCAACTTTCATTTTTATTTTTATTCAACTTCCATTTTTATTCAATTTACTTTTCTATTAAACTTCCTTTTTTATTTTATTTCCAAATAGATCGTTAAGGTATAGTGGTTTCTGGATTGAACTTCCATTTTTAATTTTATGCAACTTTCATTTTTATTTTTATTCAACTTTTATTTTTATTCAATTTACTTTTCTATTAAACTTCCTTTTTTATTTGATTTCCAAGTAGATCGTTAAGGTAAAGTGGTTTCTGGATTGAACTTCCATATTTAATTTTCTGCAACTTTCATTTTTATTATTATTCAACTTCCATTTTTATTCAATTTACTTTTCTGTTAAACTTCCTTTTTTATTTAATTTCCAAATATATCGTTAAGGTATAGTGGTTTCTGAATTGAACTTCCATTTTCAATTTTATGCAACTTTTATTTTTATTTGTATTCTACTTCCGTTTTAATTCAATTTACTTTCCTATTAAACTTCCTTTTTTATTTAATTTCCAAGTAGATCGTTAAGGTATAGTGGTTTCTGAATTGAACTTCCATTTTTAATTTTATGCAACTTTCATTTTTATTTTTATTTTACTTCCATTTTTAATCAATTTACATTTCTATTAAACTTCCTTTTTTATTTAATTTCCAAATAGATCGTTAAGGTATGGTGGTTTCTGGAATGAACTTCCATTTTTAATTTTCTGCAACTTCCATTTTTATTTTTATTTAACTTCCTTTTTTATTCAAGATTCTTTTCTACACAACTTCCTTTTATATTTAATATACAAATAGATCGTTAAGGTATAGTGGTTTTTGGATTGAACTTCCATTTTTAATTTTATGCAACTTTCATTTTTATTTTTATTCAACTTCAATTTTATGCAATTTACTTTTCTATTAAACTTCCTTTTTTTATTTCATTTCCAAATAGATCGTTAAGGTAAAGTGGTTTCGGGAATGAACTTCCATTTTTAATTTTCTGCAACTTCCATTTTTATTTTTATTTAACGCCATTTTTTATTAAAGTTTCTTTTCTACTCAACTTCCTTTTTTATTTAATTTCCAAATAGATTGTTAAGGTATAGTGGTTTTTGGATTGAACTTCCATTTTTAATTTTATGCAACTTTCATTTTTATTTTTATTCACCTTCCGTTTTTATTCAATTTACTTTTCTATTAAACTTCCTTTTTTATTTAATTTCCAAATAGATCGTTAAGGTATAGTGGTTTTTGGATTGAACTTCCATTTTTAATTTTCTGCAACTTTCATTTTTATTTTTATTCAACTTCCATTTTTATTCAATTTACTTTCTATTAAACTTCCTTTTATATTTAATTTCCAAATAGATCGTTAAGGTATAGTGGTTTCGGGATTGAACTTCCGCTTTTAATTTTCTGCAACTTTCCTTTTTATTTTTATTCAACTTCCATTTTTATTCAATTTACTTTTCTAATAAACTTCCTTTTTTATTTAATTTCCAAATAGATCGTTACGGTATAGTGGTTTCGGGATTGAACTTCCGCTTTTAATTTTCTGCAACTTTCCTTTTTATTTTTATTCAACTTCCATTTTTATTCAATTTACTTTTCTATTGAACTTCCTTTTTTATTTAATTTCCAAACAGATCGTTAAGGTATAGTGGTTTCTCGATTGAACTTCCATATTTAATTTTCTGCAACTTCCATTTTTATTTTTATTCAACTTCCATTTTTATTCAATTTACTTTTCTATTAAACTTCCTTTTTTATTTAATTTCCAAATATATCGTTAAGGTATAGTGGTTTCTGGATTGAACTTCCATATTTAATTTTATGTTACTTTTATTTTTAATTGTATTCTACTTCCGTTTCAATTCAATATACTTTCCTATTATACTTCCTTTTTTATTTAATTTCCAAGTAGATCGTTAAGGTATAGTGGTTTCTGGATTGAACTTCCATTTTTAATTTTATGCAACTTTCATTTTTTTTTTTTATTTTACTTCCATTTTTAATCAATTTACTTTTGTTTTAAACTTCCTTTTTTATTTAATTTCCAAATAGATCGTTAAGGTATAGTGGTTTCTGGAATGAACTTGCATTTTTAATTTTCTGCAACTTCCATTCTTATTTTTATTTAACTTCCTTTTTTATTCAAGTTTCTTTTCAACTCAACTTCCTTTTTTATTTCATTTCCAATTAGATCGTTAAGGTATAGTGGTTTTTTGATTGAACTACCATTTTTAATTTTATGCAACTTTCATTTTTTTTTTATTCAACTTCCATTTTATGCAATTTACTTTTCTATTAAACTTCCTTTTTTTATTTAATTTCCAAATAGATCGTTAAGGTATAGTGGTTTCTGGATTGAACTTCCATATTTAATTTTCTGCAACTTTCATTTTTATTTTTATTCAACTTCCATTTTTATTCAATTTACTTTTCTATTAAACTTTCTTTTTTATTTAATTTCCAAATAGATCGTTAAGGTATAGTGGTTTCTAGATTGAACTTCCATTTTGAATTTTATGCAACTTTCATTTTTATTTTTATTCAACTTTCATTTTTATTCAATTTACTTTTCTATTAAACTTCCTTTTTTATTTGATTTCCAAGTAGATCGTTAAGGTAAAGTGGTTTCTGGATTGAACTTCCATATTTAATTTTCTGCAACTTTCATTTTTATTATTATTCAACTTCCATTTTTATTCAATTTACTTTTCTGTTAAACTTCCTTTTTTATCTAATTTCCAAATAGATCGTTAAGGTATAGTGGTTTTTGGATTGAACTTCCATTTTTAATTTTCTGCAACTTTCATTTTTATTTTTATTCAACTTCCATTTTTATTCAATTTACTTTTCCATTAAACTTCCTTTTTTATTTGATTTCCAAATAGATCGTTAAGGTATAGTGGTTTCGGGATTGAACTTCCGCTTTTAATTTTCTGCAACTTTCCTTTTTATTTTTATTCAACTTCCATTTTTATTCAATTTACTTTTCTAATAAACTTCCTTTTTTATTTAATTTCCAAATAGATCGTTAAGGTATAGTGGTTTCGGGATTGAACTTCCGCTTTTAATTTTCTGCAACTTTCCTTTTTATTTTTATTCAACTCCCATTTTTATTCATTTTACTTTTCTATTAAACTTCCTTTTTTATTTAATTTCCAAACAGATCGTTAAGGTATAGTGGTTTCTCGATTGAACTTCCATATTTAATTTTCTGCAACTTCCATTTTTATTTTTATTCAACTTCAATTTTTATTCAATTTACTTTTCTATTAAACTTCCTTTTTTATTTAATTTCCAAATATATCGTTAAGGTATAGTGATTTCTGGATTGAACTTCCATTTTTAATTTTATGTAACTTTTATTTTTAATTGTATTCTACTTCCGTTTTAATTCAATTTACTTTCCTATTAAACTTCCTTTTTTATTTAATTTCCATGTAGATCGTTAAGGTATAGTGGTTTCTGGATTGAACTTCCATTTTTAATTTTATGCAACTTTCATTTTTATTTTTATTTTACTTCCATTTTTAATCAATTTACTTTTCTTTTAAACTTCCTTTTTTATTTAATTTCCAAATAGATCGTTAAGGTATAGTAATAGCGACCCCGGTCTTTTCCAATTTGATTATTGTATCCGGACTTAGGTTGGCCGTAGATTCTGTCATTGTATAATTGTTATTGTCATTCTTTATTTTCTTATTTGGAGTTATAGGATGTGTTGGGCAGGTTTGTTTCAGGTTGGTTGGGTTTAGAAACCAAGTGTTGCTGTCCAGAATTTTGGATCTTCGCTCGAGCGAGGAGTTGGTCGCTCGAGCGAGCTGTTGTTTTTGGTTCGTCGCTCGAGCCGGGGTTTGGTCGCTCGAGCGAGAGTTTGCGTCTAGTATAGACCTGTAGTATTGCATTCTTGGCTCGAGCGAGATTTTCTTCGCTCGAGCGAGTATTTGTGTCTGGTCGCTCGAGCGACCAAGTCTTCGCTTGAGCGAGCCTGCCCAGTTTAATTAGACAGCAGCGGGTTTTTAATCAGTTTTTCATCCTCTTTTTAGATTCCAAACCCTAAGGTCCGACTTCTCTCTCACCCTACTCACCTTCTCTCTTAGATTTGATCCACTTAGGGTGTGTTTCTACCCTAGATCCTTCATTAAAAAGAGTGTGTGAGTCGAGGGCTTCGTTTTAATCTGAAGTGTTGGTAGTTTGGAGCACTTTGGAGTTTGGGTCTTCATCTCCATCTTCTCTTTTGTGGTTATTTCTTCGAGGTAGGGATTTCCTACTCCATTCTATAAGTTTTGTTCTAAGTTTTGGTATTTTGATATGTTGGGGATACTTTGGTAATTTTGGGAAAAACCCTAGTTGTGTTGATAAATTAATTTGTATAATTAGTTTAAGGGAATTTGGGAATTTGGTGTAACTCATGAAATTGAGGAATTCATTGATTAAATGGTGTAGTGGGATAATTTAAACCACTCGCCTATTGAATTGTTGTTATATTTATTTCCAGTCTAGAAATAACTGTTTTGGGCTATCAGTGGAGGATAGTCGTGATTGTTGTAGACATTGCATGTGGATTAGGAATAACTGAAACTAATCACATTGGTTAAGTCATTAATTTTGACTATTGCATTAATACAGAAAATACGTGTATTGATTGAGCATTGCATTTGCATACATTGTTTTGTGTGGGAGGAGATAGGGGATGTACTCCACGGTTTAGGGGAAGATAGGGGATGGACCTCTAAACCGGATTTTATTTGGGAGGAGATAGGGGATGGACTCCATTAGCATCACTTTTATGTGTGCTTATTTTATAGAAGTGTTTTTATTGATACAGCACTAAAATGTGTATCAATCTGGAAGTATGAAGTGTTTTGATTTGAGCTTGAGTCTCATTTGTTTGTTGACATTGGAAGAATGTGAATATGATATATATATATAATTCACTGTTGTAAGTTTGGCCAGGTTCTGAGCCATATTGATAATGTTGAAAAGTGAAACGTGTCGTTGACAATAATGTCATGAGATTGGATAATGATGTAATTGATTATCTTGGTTAACCATCTATTGAATGCTATTGCTTTATTCAATGCTTATATTTGGTTTAGTATATTTCTACTGGGCTGTGGCTCACCCTATATGGGAACATCATTTTTAGGTTCAGGTGATAAGCTACCTCCAAGGACTTAGTTTTGAAGGACTTAGATTTTGAAGACTATTTTCAGTTATTTGCTTTCATTTGTTAGTACATGTAAACACACAAGCCTAGGGCTTTATTTGTATTTGAGTTAGAACTCATACTTTTGTGTCCAAGTGTTGGCTTGGAAAGATGTAAGCCTGTAGGGCATTTAATTTGATGTTACATGTAATGCTTTTGTTTAGTAAGACTCTGATGAATATTTTAATGAACTGTTTCCTTTTTAACATTGCATGTTGATGTTATATATATTTAATGGGTTTATTTTCAAGGGCGTTACAACTTGGTATCAGAGCGTACCGGGTTTGAATACCTTGGGTACGTGGGAAGTGATTAGTATCACATTGGGTTCGTCTCGTTTGATAGAGACTTAGTGTAATGTTATATGCTTATGTGATAACATGTTTATGTGATTATGTGGGTATGGAATGTAGTTTCTAGGATGTTGATTGGACCCTTGAGTTTCTAGTAGTCTTGTTGGAAAGGCACTTGATCACTGCTGCTTCCAACCGGAACTATAGCAACGCATTGGGACTATCATTATCCAGGAATGAAATTCGTAGGTGCTTATGTGATTATGTGCTTACATTGAATGAATTATTGTTGTCCCATGCATTACGACACGAGTGTTTAGTTTCGGCACATTTATTAATGTGCTAATGTCTTTGTTTCCTTTATTAGGATGTCAGGACGAGGACGAGGATGCGGTAGGCGTGGTAGGCCGGGTAGGCAGGAGGTGCCTGTGCCAGAGGAGATTCCAGCAGTTCAGGAGGGAATTGGCCAGGCCGATGTGGCCGAGCCAGTAGGCCAGCAGGCTATGGGCGCTCTAGCCCGAGAGATAGCGGGGGCATTCAGGGAGTCAGTAGGCATTCTCAGAGCTGAGAATCAAGCTCGGGATGTTGCTGCAGACGCAGGACCTTCCTTTCTGAAGAGGGAGTTCTTTCGGTCTAATCCGAATGAATTTGTAGGTGATCCAAAAGAGCCGCTTAAGGCAGATGAATGGCTCGAACAGACAACGAAGACGTTTGAGATGCTTGGCATCGAAGACGAGGGGTTGAAAGTGACCTTGGCATCTTTCCAGTTGAAGGGGGATGCGGGTCAGTGGTGGAAGTTCACTAAGGGTCGTATAGGAGGTACATGGGAGGCTTTTGTGAATGCTTTCCAGGAAAAGTTCTTATCTCCAGCAGTTAGGGAAAAGCTGAGAGACCAGTTCTGCCAGCTTAAACAGTCGAGTTCTTCAGTGGCCGAGTTTGAGGCTGCATTTACTAGTTTGTCCAGGTTTGCACCTGAGTTGGTGGCGTCTGAGGAACGTTGTTGTATCGAGTTTGAGAAGAAGTTGAGGCGTGGCCTCAAGCTGAGAGTTGGGGGAACTATGATTCGGGATTTTGGGCGTATGGTCGATGCTGCAGCCCATATGGAGATCATGATGCAAGAGGAGGAGGAAGGACAGAAGGGCTCCAAGAGGAGTCAGGATGGTCAGAGTGATGTTAGGAGACAGAACGGTTTTAATCCTCAGCAGTCTCAGGGTAGCTTTTCTAGATCGACTTTTCCTGTGCCGAGTGCTAGTTCGGGGAAAGGCAGTCAGGGAGACATTACCTGTGACATCCCTGTTCTGTATTATGCTAATTGGTCCTTAAGTTGTTATGGTCATGTGTTTAGCATGGTTTTGTATGCCATTATGTGAAAATATGTGGTTTTGAATTTCTATCTGTTCATCGTAGGAATATCTGTTTGATTTTAACGCTTCGGAAATTAAATTGGAGGCCTTATCGGCCACAGAACCTGAAATTGATTACGCCATTATGATTGGCATAATTTTTAGAGCCTACGGTGAAACTTAATTGGAAATTGATTCGGGTCAGATTAAATTGATTAAATTGAGGGTTTAGTGCCCAATTATTTAATATTAATAATTTTAAGTTAGTGGGGCCATATAAGGGCCCTTATTACATTCAATTCTCCTCCTTATATCATTTTGGGCTGGAGTTTAACTCTCTAGAAAAGAGAGAGTCGACCTTGAGAGAGAGGGGAGGCACCATTGGGCATTTTTGATTCAAGATTTGGATTGGGAAGCTACACTCTAGAATTGACAAGAACGGGTGGAGATTGAAGCTCCTAGATGAGTGATCAACCCTTAATTCATGAATTTATGTATGTAATAATGTTAATTCAAAGAGAATATCCGATCAAGAACATGAATGGTGTTGAGTATGATGAAATTGAAGTTTATATGCACATGCATGCATAGAATTGCCATGAAATTGCATAATCAAGCATGTGAGGAGTAGAATATGAGAAATTGGGTGTTGAATCATACATGCAAGTATAGTTTGGTCGAGCTTCATGGTTATGAGCACCATTTGTACCAATTGTAATAGAAATGGAGTCAAGGATTGGCATGCATGCATGATTGATGAAGATGTGAAGTTGGAATGCATGAATTAATTATGTTGGAAATGAATTTGAGTCAAAATGGGCCATGCATGTAAGTAATTCTTGGGATTGAGCTTCATTATGTTGTAACTTGGGGTTTATGCCATGTTAGTATATGTTTCTATGATATTTGAGCCGAAATCATGCATCTTGAACCTTTGAATTTCGAGTTGAAGCTCAAGAACACAGTTCTGGGTTTTCCAGAATTTTGATGTCTGCTCGAGCGGGGTAATGGCCGCTCGAGCGGGAAAATCATGCTCCCAGCATTTTTGCAGAATTGGATGTCCGCTCGAGCGTGGATTTTTGTAGACAGGCCTTCCGCTCGAGCGCCCTATTTAACGCTCGCACGTCTTTTTCATGCAACCAGTATTTTTGCAGGCCTTAAGGGTACGCTCGAGCGGATAAGTTGACGCTCGAGCGGGGACCCTAATTTCCGGAATTTTGTTCATGCGTTCTGTGTTTCATTTTCCGTTCTCTTTCACTTGTAATCACTCTTAGGCGTGTGTTAAACATTATAAATGAGTTAATGAGATAAGAATAAAGCCTAAAGAGGAATATGTGAATTAAGGAACGGATTGAATTGTTAATGACCCTTCTGTGTTCATGGAATGTGTAGGGTCTAGCTCCAGGGCGAATCCACAAGCCGATCACTGTGAGTAATATCAATATTTGAAAGCTTGTCAATGTCCAATTGTTTATTCCCTTATAAACTTTATGAGTTGTTAATTGGGATTGTGGACAAAAGTCTGACAGGAACGAATGAATGGACCAAAGGTCGTTTTGATGTGAATGGATGGACCAAAGGTCGTTTTGATATAAATGAATGGACCGAAGGTCGTTTTGATGTGAATGGATGGACCAAAGGTCGTTTTGATGTGAATGAATGGACCAAAGGTCGTTTTGATATAAATGAATGGACCGAAGGTCGTTTTGATGTAAATGAATGGACCAAAGGTCGTTTTGACATGAATGAGTAGGCCGAAGGCCATTTTGACATGAACGAGTGGGCCAAAGGCCGTTTCGACATAAACGAATGGGCCGAAGGCCACTTTGACAGAAATGAATGGGCCGAAGGCCATTCCGACATAAGTGAATGGGCCGAAGGCCGTTTTGCCATGGATGGAAACCCGAATGGGCCAAAGGCCAGAATGTTTGGAACTACAGTCATTTGATTTACATTTCGTACAGTTATATATATATATATGTATATATGTTTGTTAAATAGAAGTATGAATTGGGCCCAAGGCCGTTTGGAGCATCTTGTTCTACATATTGTTATGTAACTGTCATATCTGATATTATTCACTGGGCTATCGCTCACGCTCATTCATGTGTTTGTAAGTGAGCCGAGGGAAGTCCAAACCCAGCCCCAGTGAAGTCTGCTAGGAAAAATCCGAGTTTTAAGGAAGTCAGCCTTGCGTCTCACTCTTGAGACTTACCCTTGCCCTTTTTGCTATGAAATTATATTTTGTCTTGCCGGTAAGGACTTTATGTATATCTGTAAATAGTCTGTCATAGGTTGACTCGTTTTGGGATGATCCTGTCTGTAATAAATTTTGTGAAACTGTACTTTTGATGTGGGTTATTAACGTATTTGAGTATGGTTTGGTTAATGTGCAAATAAGCACGGCTCTATGGACAAAGTTTTTAATTTTTGCTTCCGTTTGGCCCCCTTTACTCTGACAAGCCTTCTTCTTGTTTCGGTCTGAGGCCGTAGGTAATCACAGGATTACTGGCCGGTCATGTCCTTAACCCATGGGAACGGGTTCGGGTCGTGACATTACCTGTTTCAAGTGTGGCCAGCTAGGCCACAAGTCTCCAGTTTGTCCTCAGAGGGGAGGAGTGCAGAGAGCAGCATCATCTTCGGCTCGATCTCAGAGCCAGGGCCAGGGTAGAGGCCAGCCACTCTCGTGTTATCAGTGTGGCCAGCCGGGGCATATGAAGAGGTATTGCCCACAGTTGGGTGGCACACTTGGTGCATCTGGTTTGAGGCCGATTCAGGGTCAGGCCTCGAGGGCCAATCAGGGGGCTTCATCGTCCTAGTCGGTGCAGCAATCTTATGCTCCTAGGGGTGAGCAGGTTGATCAGAGGTCATCTGGGCGCGTGTATGCTGTTACCGCGCAGGATCATGTGCCGGCACCATCAGTTGTGAGAGGTACCTTCTTGTTCTGCAACTCGGTTGCTGATGTTTTGATTGATACGGGTGCATCCCATTCCTTTGTGTCTGCTGCATTTGCATCTGTTTTGGAGTTGGAGTTAGCACAGTTAGCATCTCCTATTTGTGTAGTGTCACCTCTTGGGGGTGAATTGATTTTGAAACAAGGTGTTAGGGGTTGTGATATAGAGGTTGATTACCATAGAATCCCATTTTCCTTTGTAGTTATGCCTATGAGGGGTTTCGATGTTATTTTGGGTATGGACTGGTTATCGTCATACCAGGAAGTTATTGATTACTACCGCCAGAGGGTCACTTGTTGTACCGTGAGCGGAGAGTATTTTCATTTTCTGGGGGACCGGGTTGGTAATGTGTTGCCACCGGGGTATGTTCCGCGAGGACAGAGTGAGCTTAGTGGTCTACTTGCTAATCTTTCGATTGGTGAGGATGATGAGACTCAGATTGTGTTGCCAAGGGTGGTTTGTGAGTACTCGGACGTCTTTCCCGAGGATCTTGTTGGTTTGCCACCGCATCGAGAGATTGAATTCTCTATTGACCTAGTGCCCGGCACGGCGCCGATTTCTATGGCACCTTATCGTTTTGCCCCAGCCGAGTTAGTTGAGTTGAAGATTCAGCTCCAGGAGTTACTAGACAAGGGTTTTATACGTCCTAGTGTTTCGCCGTGGGGAGCACCGGCCCTCTTTGTTAAAAAGAAAGGTGGTGCTTTGAGACTTTGTATAGATTATCGGAAGTTAAATCGGGCTACGGTTAAGAATAAGTACCCTATGCCTCGTATAGATGATCTGTTCGATCAGTTGAAGGGTTCCCGTTGTTTCTCGAAGATAGATTTGAGATCGGGTTATCATCAGTTAAGAGTCAGGGAGGAGGATATTCCAAAGACGGCATTCCGTACACGGTATGGCCACTATGAGTTTTTGGTGATGCCATTTGGGCTCACCAATGCACCGGCAGTTTTTATGGATTTGATGAACGGAATATTCTGGGAATTTTTAGATCGTTTTGTAGTCGTCTTCGTGGACGACATCCTTATCTATTCACCTTCAGAGGAGAAGCACAAGGAACACTTGAGAGTGGTGCTTGAGTTACTTAGAGCCCATAAGCTTTATGCTAAGTTTGGGAAGTGTGAGTTCTGGCTAGAAGAGGTCAAGTTCTTAGGCCATGTAGTTTCTGGGGAAGGAGTGTCTGTTGATACATCCAAGACTGAGGCGGTGCAAGATTGGGCACAGCCTAAGAGTGTGTTTGAGATCCGCAGTTTTTTGGGGTTAGCTGGGTATTATCGTCGGTTTGTGAAAGATTTCTCCAGATTAGCTTCGCCTTTGACTAGATTGACTCGGAAAGGAGTCAAATTTGTATGGAGTGAGACTTGTGAAAAGTCGTTCCAGGAGTTGAAAGTTAGACTGACTACCGCTCCAGTCTTGATTATTCCAGAGAGAGGGTTGGGTTATGCAGTCTATTGTGACGCCTCACGAGAGGGTCTGGCTTGTGTGTTGATGCAGGAGGGGAAAGTGATTGCCTATGGCTCACGTCAGTTGAAAACTCACGAGCAGAATTACCCTACGCATGATTTAGAATTAGCAGCTGTGATATTTGCCTTGAAGATTTGGAGGCATTATCTTTATGGTGAGAGGTTTGAGGTATTCTCGGATCATAAGAGTCTGAAATATCTATTTACACAGAAAGACTTGAACTTGAGGCAGAGGAGGTGGATGGAGTTTATAGAGGATTATGACTTTGAGTTGCATTATCATCCGGGAAAGGCCAATGTGGTGGCCGATGCCCTTAGCAGGAAACCTGTTGGTGACATAGCTAGTATAGCCATCTGAGAATGGGAGATGTTGGGTGCACTTGGGGAGTTTAATTTACTTCTGGGCGAATCCATTGAGGCTGCGGCCTTGTTTTCTGTTGTTGTACAGCCTACACTCGTGACTCGAGTGTTAGAGGCTCAGAGGGGTGACTATGAGGTAGAAACCCTCCGTGAGAAGATTTTCGGTGGGAAGTGTAACGCCCTCAAAATAAAAGCAATAAACCCATCAAATAAGACATTCATTAACATATGAAATAACCACATTCTTCTATTCATCAGTGTTTCATTACAAAAGTATTACATGTTAACAACAAAAGCAAAATGCCCTACGGGCTTACAGCTTTCCAAGTTAACACTTGGTTACAACAAAGAGTACTAACTCATACACATTAAGCCCTTGGCTTATATTTACATGTAATACATCAAAAGTAAAACGACATCATTATGTCCGCCTCAAGCCTCCCAAGCTATGTCCTTGGAGGTGGCATGCTTCCTGCACCTGAAAATGATATCCCCATATAGGGTGAGCCACAGCCCAGTAGAAATATACTAAACCAACCATGAACAATGACTAAAACATTAGCAATTGATTGATGGCCAACACTGATACATTCACATATTATGTCATACGACTTATGAGTCCAAGTTTCCTTTCATTTTCCCTTTTTCAACAGATAGGCATATAAGCACTACCCACACTCTCAACAGATATGTATAATAACAATATCCACATTCTCAGATAAGCAAATAAGCTATATCCACATTCTACAACAGATATGTATAATCACAATATCCACAGATAAGCATATAAGCTATATCCACACTTCACAAAGATAAGCATATGAGCTCTATCTTCACTTCTCTAGACAAGCATATGAGCTGTATCTACGGAGTTCATCCCCTATCTTCTCCCAACACTATCCGGTTTAGAGGTACATCCCCTATCTTCCCCTAAACCGCGGAGTACATCCCCCATCTCCTCCTCTACACATAACGTATACAAACTCAATGGTTCTATATACAATCACTCAATACATACAGTTAATGTATTCTATCAACCGTCAAGTTCCATAACACATTTCATTGATTAGTTTCAGTTTGCCTAATCAACATGCATTGTCTACAACAATCACGACTATCTTCCACCGATAGCCCAAAGCAGTTATTTCTAAACAGAAAATAATGCACAATGGATATTCAATCAACATTTCATTTTCCTCTTTCTTCACAATTAATTATCCCAATTAATTATACAATGTAATTAGGCCAATTCCCATAATTAACATTTCAACCCTTAGGTCCCATTTTCATCAATGATTTAACATTCATTCCATTTCTCTAAGCCAAACATGCCTCTAGATTTATTATGAGTAAAACCCCAACTTTTGTAAAATTGCACAAAAGCCCCAAACTTTTACCAAATTACGAAACCAACCCCAACATCTCAAAATACCAAAATTTAAAGACAAAATTCATAGAGAGGAGTAGGATATCCCTACCTCAAACCCGGAGCCTCAAAGGAGATGAAGACCAAAACCAAAACGCTCTAAACCTCGAAATTTTCAGATCAAAAGGAAGCCCTCGACGATCAACGACTTTTTTGTAAAGGCCAAAGATGAGCAAATCACTCCTACTAGATCAAAACCTAGAGAGAAGGTAGAGTCTAGAGTGAGAGGCTCAACAATGGTGATTTTGGAAAAGTAAGAGAGAGAAGAGAAAGCAAAAAGTGATTTGAAAAGGCACAAATTCGGGACTTTAACCCAGTCTCCCGCTCGAGCGTAAAACACCCCGCTCGAGCGGCCACTCACAGACTTACGCTCGAGCGGCCAACCTCCCGCTCGAGCGCAGAATGCACTCGCTCAGCACTTTTGCAGAACCAGACCTCCGCTCGAGCTCCCAACCCTACGCTCGAGCGTACAACACTGCACAACAAATACTGGATGGGTGTATTCCCCGCTCGAGCGCCAACACCTCCGCTCGAGCGGACAGGCCAAAAATCTGGGCAACTAGTTTTGGTTTCTAAACTCAACCAACCTGAAACAAACCCACCCAACACATCCCATAACTCAAATATGAAGTAAAGAGGATGCAAACAAGATAATAGTCAACTACCAACATCCACGGACACATGTCCGGATCACTGTACAACAAGGGTAAACCCGGGATCGCTATAGGAAGGTTGAGAAGGGTTTGACGGTGTATCCCGACCTAAGTGTGAGATACCGAGACCGTCTGTTTGTACCGGAGTCTTGTCGAGAGGAGGTACTCCGAGAGTTTCATCATTCACGCCTTGCGGTGCATCCGGGAGGCACTAAGATGTATCGGGATTTGGGTCGCCAGTTCTGGTGGCGGGGTATGAAGAGAGATATGGCAGCTTTTGTATCTAAGTGCCTTACTTGTCAGCAAGTGAAGGCCGAATATCAGAGGCCAGCGGGTTTGTTGCAACCCTTGCTTATTGCCGAGTGGAAGTGGGAACACGTCACTATGGACTTCGTTGTGGGTCTTCCGAGGACTCAGCGGGGTAGTGATGCTATTTGGGTGGTTGTAGACCGGTTGACTAAGTCGGCGCACTTTATTCCTATGCGCGTGAGAGATTCAGTCGATCATCTTGCCAACTTGTACATTCGGGACATAGTGAGGTTACACGGGGTTCCAGTGACGATCGTCTCAGATAGAGATCCTCGTTTTACTGCCAGGTTGTGGCAGAGTTTGCAGAGTGCCTTAGGCACTAAGTTGACCTTTAGCACGGCTTATCATCCTCAGACTGATGGGCAGTCTGAGCGTACTATTCAGATCCTTGAGGATATGCTTCGAGGTTGTGTTCTAGACTTTAGTGGGTCGTGGGAGAGGCACTTGCCGTTGGTGGAGTTTGCCTACAACAACAGTTTCCAGTCTAGTATTGGTATGGCACCGTTTGAGGCCTTGTATGGCCGACCGTGTAGATCTCCTGTTTGTCGGGCCGAGGTGGATGATGCACCTCTGTTGGGTCCGGAGTTGGTGAGGGAAACGACGGAGAAAGTTGAGCTTATCCGTAAGAGGCTTGTTACAGCACAGAGTCGTCAGAAATCTTATGCAGACCGTAGGAGGAGACCTTTGGTGTTTGAGGTGGGTGATCATGTCTTTCTGAAGATATCACCTAGGCGGGGTTTGATGAGGTTTGGGAAGAGGGGGAAGTTGTCCCCTCGGTTCATTGGTCCGTTTGAGATCCTTGAGAGGGTTGGCGAGGCTGCTTATCGGTTAGCTTTACCGCCGCAGCTGTCCGGAGTACATGATGTGTTTCATGTGAGTATGCTTCGGAAGTACGAGCCGGATCCATCACATGTGTTGGATTGGACCGATTTAGTGGTTGATGAGGATGCCTCGTATGAGGAGAGACCGGTTCGGGTATTGGATAGGCGGGATCAAGTTTTGACAGGCAAAACCATCCCTTTGGTGAAAGTTTTGTGGAAACATCACGGAGTGGAGGAAGCCACTTGGGAACGTGAATTGGAAGTCCGCCAGAAATATCCGGACATGTTTGTTGATTTGTAATCTTATAATTAGATTCTGTTATATTGTTGAATTTAAGAGCTTTATATATGTCTTAAGTTGTAAAACATTGAGTTTGTCTTGGTAAATGGGTGTATCTTGAAACTTGCTTCATTATAGAAGTTTAGTGTAACATTGCATCCGTTGAGTACATTGTTGAACGTGTTGTATATATCATGCGATTGAATATGATATGGGAATTGTTAACATTGAAAGGAATAATGCATAATAATGATACAGGTTGAGATATATGTTGTTTTATATATATTGTGAGATACCCCTTGATAAAGAGATGAAGTGACCAGTATTAGGTCAAGATGTTTATTGTTGTTATATAATATCTTTGAGAATTGAGAAAAACTTGTTTTTGTTTACAAACTTATGCTTAATTTCGGGGACGAAATTCTTTTAAGGGGGGGAGGTTATAGCGACCCCGGTCTTTTTCCATATGATTATTGTATCCGGACTTAGGTTGGCCGTAGATTCTGTCATTGTATAATTGTTATTGTCATTCTTTATTTTCTTATTTGGAGTTATAGGATGTGTTGGGCAGGTTTGTTTCAGGTTGGTTGGGTTTAGAAACCAAGTGTTGCTGTCCAGAATTTTGGATCTTCGCTCGAGCGAGGAGTTGGTCGCTCGAGCGAGCTGTTGTTTTTGGTTCGTCGCTCGAGCCGGGGTTTGGTCGCTCGAGCGAGAGTTTGTGTCTAGTATAGACCTGTAGTATTGCATTCTTGGCTCGAGCGAGATTTTCTTCGCTCGAGCGAGTATTTGTGTCTGGTCGCTCGAGCGACCAAGTCTTCGCTCGAGCGAGCCTGCCCAGTTTAATTAGACAGCAGCAGGTTTTTAATCAGTTTTTCATCCTCTTTTTAGATTCCAAACCCTAAGGTCCGACTTCTCTCTCACCCTACTCACCTTCTCTCTTAGATTTGATCCACTTAGGGTGTGTTTCTACCCTAGATCCTTCATTAAAAAGAGTGTGTGAGTCGAGGGCTTCGTTTTAATCTGAAGTGTTGGTAGTTTGGAGCACTTTGGAGTTTGGGTCTTCATCTCCATCTTCTCTTTTGTGGTTATTTCTTCGAGGTAGGGATTTCCTACTCCATTCTATAAGTTTTGTTCTAAGTTTTGGTATTTTGATATATTGGGGATACTTTGGTAATTTTGGGAAAAACCCTAGTTGTGTTGATAAATTAATTTGTATAATTAGTTTAAGGGAATTTGGGAATTTGGTGTAACTCATGAAATTGAGGAATTCATTGATTAAATGGTGTAGTGGGATAATTTAAACCACTCGCCTATTGAATTGTTGTTATATTTATTTCCAGTCTAGAAATAACTGTTTTGGGCTATCGGTGGAGGATAGTCGTGATTGTTGTAGACATTGCATGTGGATTAGGAATAACTGAAACTAATCACATTGGTTAAGTCATTAATTTTGACTATTGCATTAATACAGAAAATACGTGTATTGATTGAGCATTGCATTTGCATACATTGTTTTGTGTGGGAGGAGATAGGGGATGTACTCCACGGTTTAGGGGAAGATAGGGGATGGACCTCTAAACCGGATTTTGTTTGGGAGGAGATAGGGGATGGACTCCATTAGCATCACTTTTATGTGTGCTTATTTTATAGAAGTGTTTTTATTGATACAGCACTAAAATGTGTATCAATCTGGAAGTATGAAGTGTTTTGATTTGAGCTTGAGTCTCATTTGTTTGTTGACATTGGAAGAATGTGAATATGATATATATATATATAATTCACTGTTGTAAGTTTGGCCAGGTTCTGAGCCATATTGATAATGTTGAAAAGTGAAACGTGTCGTTGACAATAATGTCATGAGATTGGATAATGATGTAATTGATTATCTTGGTTAACCATCTATTGAATGCTATTGCTTTATTCAATGCTTATATTTGGTTTAGTATATTTCTACTGGGCTGTGGCTCACCCTATATGGGAACATCATTTTCAGGTTCAGGTGATAAGCTACCTCCAAGGACTTAGTTTGGAAGGACTTGGATTTTGAAGACTATTTTCAGTTATTTGCTTTCATTTGTTAGTACATGTAAACACACAAGCCTAGGGCTTTATTTGTATTTGAGTTAGAACTCATACTTTTGTGTCCAAGTGTTGGCTTGGAAAGATGTAAACCTGTAGGGCGTTTAATTTGATGTTACATGTAATGCTTTTGTTTAGTAAGACTCTGATGAATATTTTAATGAACTGTTTCCTTTTTAACATTGCATGTTGATGTTATATATATTTAATGGGTTTATTTTCGAGGGCGTTACAGGTTTTTGGAATGAACTTCCATTTTTAATTTTCTGCAACTTCAATTCTTATTTTTATTTAACTTCCTTTTTTATTCAAGTTTCTTTTCAACTCAACTTCCTTTTTTATTTAATTTTCAAATAGATCGTTAAGGTATAGTGGTTTCTGGATTGAACTTCCATATTTAATTTTCTGCAACTTTCATTTTTATTTTTATTCAACTTCCATTTTTATTCAATTTACATTTCTAATAAACTTCCTTTTTTATTTAATTTCCAAATAGATCGTTAAGGTATAGTGGTTTCTGGATTGAACTTCCATTTTTAATTTTATGCAACTTTCATTTTTATTTTTATTCAACTTCCATTTTTATTCAATTTACTTTTTTATTAAACTTCCTTTTTTATTTAATTTCCAAGTAGATCGTTAAGGTAAGTGGTTTCTGGATTGAACTTCCATATTTAATTTTCTGCAACTTTCATTTTTATTATTATTCAACTTCCATTTTTATTCAATTTACTTTTCTGTTAAACTTCCTTTTTTATTTAATTTCCAAATAGATCGTTAAGGTATAGTGGTTTTTGTATTGAACTTCCATTTTTAATTTTATGCAACTTTCATTTTTGTTTTTATTCAACTTCCATTTTTATTCAATTTACTTTTCTATTAAACTTCCTTTTTTATTTAATTTCCAAATAGATCGTTAAGGTTTAGTAGTTTTTGGATTGAACTTCCATTTTTAATTTTATGCAACTTTCATTTTTCTTTTTATTCAACTTCCATTTTTATTCAATTTACTTTTCTATTAAACTTCCTTTTTTATTTAATTTCCAAGTAGATCGTTAAGGTAAAGTGGTTTGTGGATTGAACTTCCATATTTAATTTTCTGCAACTTTCATTTTTATTATTATTCAACTTCCATTTTTATTCAATTTACTTTTCTGCTAAACTTCCTTTTTTATTTAATTTCCAAATAGATCGTTAAGGTATAGTGGTTTTTGGATTGAACTTCCATTTTTAATTTTATGCAACTTTCATTTTTCTTTTTATTCAACTTCCATTTTTATTCAATTTACTTTTCTATTAAACTTCCTTTTTTATTTAATTTCCAAATAGATCGTTAAGGTATAGTGGTTTTTGGATTGAACTTCCATTTTTAATTTTATGCAACTTTCATTTTTCTTTTTATTCAACTTCCATTTTTATTCAATTTACTTTTCTATTAAACTTCCTTTTTTATTTAATTTCCAAATATATCGTTAAGGTATAGTGGTTTCTGAATTGAACTTCCACTTTTAATTTTATGCAACTTTTATTTTTATTTGTATTCTACTTCCGTTTTAATTCAATTTACTTTCCTATTAAACTTCTTTTTTTATTTAATTTCCAAGTAGATCGTTAAGGTATAGTGGTTTCTGAATTGAACTTTCATTTTTAATTTTATGCAACTTTCATTTATATTTTTATTTTACTTCCATTTTTAATTAATTTACATTTCTATTAAACTTCCTTTTTTATTTAATTTCCAAATAGATCGTTAAGGTATAGTGGTTTCTGGAATGAACTTCCATTTTTAATTTTCTGCAACTTCCATTTTTATTTTTATTTAACTTCCTTTTTTATTCAAGATTCTTTTCTACACAACTTCCTTTTATATTTAATTTACAAATACATCGTTAAGGTATAGTGGTTTTTGGATTGAACTTCCATTTTTCATTTTATGCAACTTTCATTTTTATTTTTATTCAACTTCCATTTTTATTCAATTTACTTTTCTATTAAACTTCATTTTTTATTTAATTTCCAAATAGATCGTTAAGGTAATGTGGTTTCTGGATTGAACTTCCATATTTAATTTTCTGCAACTTTCATTTTTATTATTATTCAACTTCCATTTTTATTCAATTTACTTTTCTGTTAAACTTCCGTTTTTATTTAATTTCCAAATAGATCGTTAAGGTATAGTGGTTTCTCAATTGAAGTTCCATTTTTAATTTTATGCAACTTTCATTTTTATTTTTATTCTACTTCCATTTTAATTCAACTTACTTTCCTATTAAACTTCCTTTTTTATTTAATTTCCAAATAGATCGCTAAGGTATAGTGGTTTCTGGATTGAACTTTCATTTTTAATTTTATGCAACTTTCATTTTTATTTTTATTCTACTTCCATTTTAATTCAACTTACTTTCCTATTAAACTTCCTTTTTTATTTAATTTCCAAATAGATCGCTAAGGTATAGTGGTTTCTGGATTGAACTTTCATTTTTAATTTTATGCAACTTTCATTTTTATTTATAGTCTACTTCCATTTTTATTCAATTTACTTTTCTATTAAACTTCCTCTTTTATTTAATTTCCAAATAGATCGTGAAGGTATAGTGGTTTCGGGAATGAACTTCCATTTTTAATTTTCTGCAACTTCCATTTTTATTTTTATTTAACGTCCTTTTTTTATTAAAGTTTCTTTTCTACTCAACTTCCTTTTTTATTTAATTTCCAAATAGATCGTTAAGGTATAGTGGTTTTTGGATAGAACTTCCATTTTTAATTTTATGCAACTTTCATTTTTATTTTTATTCAACTTCCATTTTTATTCAATTTACTTTTCTATTAAACTTCCTTTTTTATTTTATTTCCAAATAGATCGTTAAGGTATAGTGGTTTCGGGATTGAACTTCCGCTTTTAATTTTCTGCAACTTTCCTTTTTATTTTTTTTCAACTTCCATTTTTATTCAATTTACTTTTCTATTAAACTTCCTTTTTTATTTAATTTCCAAATAGATCATTAAGGTATAGTGGTTTTTAGATTGAACTTCCATTTTTAATTTTCTGCAACTTTCATTTTTATTTTTATTCAACTTCCATTTTTATTCAATTTACTTTTCTATTAAACTTCCTTTTTTATTTGATTTCCAAATAGATCGTTAAGGTATAGTGGTTTCGGGATTGAACTTCCGCTTTTAATTTTCTGCAACTTTCCTTTTTATTTTTATTCAACTTCCATTTTTATTCAATTTACTTTTCTATTAAACTTCTTTTTTTATTTAATTTCCAAATAGATCGTTAAGGTATCGTGGTTTCGGGATTGAACTTCCGCTTTTAATTTTCTGCAACTTTCCTTTTTATTTTTATTCAACTTCATTTTTATTCAATTTACTTTTCTACTAAACTTCCTTTTTTATTTAATTTCCAAACAGATCGTTAAGGTATAGTGGTTTCTCGAATGAACTTCCATATTTAATTTTCTGCAACTTCCAATTTTATTTTTCTTCATTTCCATTTTTATTCAACTTACTTTTCTGTTAAACTTCCTTTTTTATTTAATTTCCAAATATATCGTTAAGGTATAGTGGTTTCTGGATTGAACTTCCATTTTTAATTTTATGCAACTTTTATTTTTATTTGTATTCTACTTCCGTTTTAATTCAATTTACTTTCCTATTAAACTTCCTTTTTTATTTAATTTCCAAGTAGATCGTTAAGGTATAGTGGTTTCTGGATTGAACTTCCATTTTTAATTTTATGCAACTTTCATTTTTATTTTTATTTTACTTCCATTTTTAATCAATTTACTTTTCTTTTAAACTTCCTTTTTTATTTAATTTCCAAATAGATCGTTAAGGTATAGTGGTTCCTGGAATGAACTTCCATTTTTAATTTTCTGCAACTTCCCTTCTTATTTTTATTTAACTTCCTTTTTTATTCAAGTTTCTTTTCAACTCAACTTCCTTTTTTATTTAATTTCCAAATAGATCGTTAAGGTATAGTGGTTTTTTGATTGAACTTCCATTTTTAATTTTATGCAACTTTCATTTTTATTTTTATTCAACTTCCAGTTTATGCAATTTACTTTTCTATTAAACTTCCTTTTTTTATTTAATTTCCAAATAGATCGTTAAGGTATAGTGGTTTCTGGATTGAACTTCCATATTTAATTTTCTGCAACTTTCATTTTTATTTTTATTCAACTTCCTTTTTTATTCAATATACTTTTCTATTAAACTTTCTTTTTTATTTAATTTCCAAATAGATCGTTAAGGTAAAGTGGTTTCTGGATTGAACTTCCATATTTAATTTTCTGCAACTTTCATTTTTATTTTTATTCAACTTCCATTTTTATTCAATTTACTTTTCTGTTAAACTTCCTTTTTTTTTTAATTTGCAAATAGATCGTTAAGGTATAGTGGTTTCTCGATTGAACTTCCATTTTTAATTTTATGCAACTTTTATTTTTATTTTTATTCTACTTCCATTTTAATTCAACTTACTTTCCTATTAAACATCCTTTTTTACTTAATTTCCAAATAGATCACTAAGGTATAGTGGTTTCTGGATTGAACTTCCATATTTCATTTTCTGCAACTTTCATTTTTATTTTTATTCAACTTCCATTTTTATTCGATTTACTTTTCTGTTAAACTTCCTTTTTTATTTAATTTCCAAATAGATCGTTAAGGTATAATCGTTTCTCAATTGAACTTCCATTTTTAATTTTATGCAACTTTCATTTTCATTTTTATTCTACTTCCATTTTAATTCAACTTACTTTCCTATTAAACTTCCTTTTTTATTTAGTTTCCAAATAGATCGCTAAGGTATAGTGGTTTCTGGATTGAACTTTCATTTTTAATTTTATGCAACTTTCATTTTTATTTATATTCTACTTCCATTTATATACAATTTACTTTTCTATTAAACTTCCTCTTTTATTTAATTTCCAAATAGATCATTAAGGTATAGTGGTTTCGGGAATGAACTTCCATTTTTAATTTTCTGCAACTTCCATTTTTATTTTTATTTAACGTCCTTTTTTATTAAAGTTTCTTTTCTACTAACTTCCTTTTTTATTTAATTTTCAAATAGATCGTTAAGGTATAGTGGTTTTTGGATTGAACTTTCATTTTTAATTTTATGCAACTTTCATTTTTATTTTTATTCAACTTCCATTTTTATTCAATTTACTTTTCTATTAAACTTCCTTTTTTATTTGATTTCCAAATAGATCGTTAATGTAACGCCCTCAAAATAATAACATTAAACCCATCAAATAAGACATGCATTGACATATGAACTAGCCACGTTCTTTATTTCATTAGAGTTTCATTACATAAGTATTACATGTTAACATCAAAACAAAATGCCCTACGGGCTTACAGCTTTCCAAGTTAACACTTGGTTACAACAAAAGAGTACTAACTCGTTTACACATTAAGCCCTTGGCTTGAAGTTACATGTAATACATCAAAAGTAAAACGACAAAAGTATGTCCGCCTCTCGCCTCCCAAGCTATGTCCTTGGAGGTGGCATGCTACCTGTACCTGAAAATGATATTCCCATATAGGGTGAGCCACAGCCCAGTAGAAATACACTAAACCAACCATGGACAATGACTAAAATATTAGCAATTGATAGATGGCTAACACTGATACATTTACATAAATCACATATTTATGTCATCCGACTTATGAGTCCAAGTTACTTTACATTTTCCCTGTTTCAACAGATAAACATGTCAGCTCTATCATCATTTCAGCAGATAAGTATAAAAACTATATCCCACATTTACAGATAAACATATAAGCTGTATCCACATTCTCAACAGATATGTATAACAACAATATCCCACATTCAGATAAGCATAAAAGCTATATCCACATTTCACAAAGATAAGCATATGAGCTCTATCTTCACTTCTTTAGACAAGCATATGAGCTGTATCTACGGAGTTCATCCCCTATCTTCTCCCAATACTATCCGGTTTAGAGGTACATCCCCTATCTTCCCCTAAACCGCGGAGTACATCCCCCATCTCCTCCTCTACACATAACGTATACAAACACATTGGATCTATATACAATCACCCAATACATACAGTTAATGTATTCTATCATCCGTCAAATTCCATGACACATTTCATTGATTAGTTTTCGTTTGCCTAATCATCATGCATTGTCTACAACAATCACGACTATCCTCCACCGATAGCCCAAAGCAGTTATTTCTAAACAGAAAATAAATGCACAATGGATATTAAATCAACATTTCATTTCAGTGAGTGATGAATAATTCAACTACACCCTTTAACCCCATACATTCCCAATCTCAACATTTCCATTTCATAACTTCACTTCTCACGATTAATTAACTCAATTAATCAAACAATGTAATTAGGTCACTTACCATGATTTACATTTCAACCCTTAAGGTCCCATTTTCAACAATGATTCAACATTTATACCATTTCTCCATGCCAAACATGCATCTAGGTTTATTACAAATAAAATCCCAACTTTTGTAAAATTACACAAAAGCCCCAAACTTTCACAAAATTACGCAACCAACCCCAACATCTCAAAATACTAAAATTTAAAGACAAAATCCATAGAGAGGAGTAGGGTATCCCTACCTCAAATTCGGAGCTCCAAGGGAGAAGATGACCAAACCCAACGTGCTCCAAATCTCGAAATTTTCAGATTAAAATGTAGCCCTCGACGATCAACAACCTTTTTGTAAAGGCCAAAGGTGAGCAAATCACTCCTACTAGATCAAAACCTAGAGAGAAGGTAGAGTCTAGAGTGAGAGGCTCAACAATGGTGATTTTGGAAAAGAAGGAGAGAGAAGAGAAAGTGAAAAAGTGATTTGAAAAGTCACAACTTCGAAACTTAAACCCAGTCTTCCGCTCGAGCGTAAAACACCCCGCTCGAGCGTCACTCACAGACTTCCGCTCGAGCGCCGAATGCACTCTCCCAGCACTTTTACAGAGCTAGGTCTCTGCTCGAGCTTCCAACTCCCCGCTCGAGCGGCACTCACACAACCCCGCTCGAGCGGCCAACTCCACGCTCGAGCGTACAACACTGCACAGGAAATACTGGATGGATGTATTCCCCGCTCGAGCGCCCAAACCCCCGCTCGAGCGGACAGGACAAAATCTGGGCAACTAGTTTTGGTTTCTAAACTCAACCCACCTGTAAACAAACCCGCCCAACACATCCTACAACTTAAATACAAAGTAAAAAGCACGTAAACAAAATAATAATCAACTACCAACATCCACGGACACATGTCCGGATCACTGTACAACAAGGGTAAACCCGGGATCGTTATAGTTAAGGTATAGTGGTTTCGGGATTGAACTTCCGCTTTTAATTTTCTACAACTTTCCTTTTTATTTTTATTCAACTTCCATTTTTATTCAATTTACTTTTCTAATAAACTTCCTATTTTATTTAATTTCCAAATAGATCGTTAAGGTATAGTGGTTTCGGGATTGAACTTCCACTTTTCATTTTCTGCAACTTTCCTTTTTATTTTTATTCAACTTCATTTTTATTCAATTTACTTTTCTATTAAACTTCCTTTTATATTTAATTTCCAAACAGATCGTTAAGGTATAGTGGTTTCTCGATTGAACTTCCATATTTAATTTTCTACAACTTCCATTTTTATTTTTATTCAACTTCCATTTTTATTCAATTTACTTTTCTATTAAACTTCATTTTTTATTTAATTTCCAAATATATCGTTAAGGTATAGTGGTTTCTGGATTGAACTTCCATTTTTAATTTTATGCAACTTTTATTTTTATTTGTATTCTACTTCCGTTTTAATTCAATTTACTTTCCTATTAAACTTCCTTTTTTATTTAATTTCCAAGTAGATCGTTAAGGTATAGTGGTTTCTGGATTGAACTTCCATTTTTAATTTTATGCAACTTTCATTTTTATTTTTATTTTACTTCCATTTTTAATCAATTTACATTTCTATTAAACTTCCTTTTTTATTTAATTTCCAAATAGATCGTTAAGGTATAGTGGTTTCTGGAATGAACTTCCATTTTTAATTTTCTGCAACTTCCATTTTTATTTTTATTTAACTTCCTTTTTTATTCAAGATTCTTTTCTACTCAACTTCCTTTTATATTTAATTTCCAAATAGATCGTTAAGTTATTGTGGTTTTTGGATTGAACTTCCATTTTTAATTTTATGCAACTTTCATTTTTATTTTTATTCAACTTCCATTTTTATTCAATTTACTTTTCTATTAAACTTCCTTTTTTATTTAATTTCCAAATAGATCGTTAAGGTAAAGTGGTTTCGGGATTGAACTTCCATATTTAATTTTCGGCAACTTTCATTTCTATTTTTATTCAACTTCCATTTTTATTCAATTTACTTTTCTGTTAAACTTCCTTTTTTATTTAATTTCCAAATAGATCGTTAAGGTATAGTGGTTTGTCGATTGAAGTTCCATTTTTAATTTTATGCAACTTTCATTTTTATTTTTATTCTACTTCCATTTTAATTCAACTTACTTTCCTATTTAACTTCCTTTTTTATTTAATTTCCAAATAGATCGCTAAGGTATAGTGGTTTTGGGATTGAACCTTCATTTTTAATTTTATGCAACTTTCATTTTAATTTATAGCCTACTTCCATTTTTATTCAATTTACTTTTCTATTAAACTTCCTCTTTTATTTAATTTCCAAATAGATCGTTAAGGTATAGTGGTTTCGGGAATGAACATCCATTTTTAATTTTCTGCAACTTCCATTTTTATTTTTATTTAACATCCTTTTTTATTAAAGTTTCTTTTCTACACAACTTCTTTTTTTATTTAATTTCCAAATAGATCGTTAAGGTATAGTGATTTTTGGATTGAACTTCCATTTTTAATTTTATGCAACTTTCATTTTTATATTTATTCAACTTCCATTTTTATTCAATTTACTTTTCTATTAAACTTCTTTTTTTATTTAATTTCCAAATAGATCGTGAAGGTATAGTGGTTTTTGGATTGAACTTCCATTTTTAATTTTCTGCAACTTTCATTTTTATTTTTATTCAAGTTCCATTTGTATTCAATTTACTTTTCTATTAAACTTCCTTTTTTATTTGATTTCCAAATAGATTGTCAAGGTATACTGGTTTCGGGATTGAACTTTCGCTTTTAATTTTCTGCAACTTTCCTTTTTATTTTTATTTAACTTCCATTTTTATTGAATTACTTTTCTATTAAACTTCCTTTTTTATTTAATTTCCAAACAGATCGTTAAGGTATAGTGGTTTTTCGATTGAACTTCCATATTTAATTTTCTGCAACTTCCATTTTTATTTTTATTCAACTTCCATTTTTATTCAATTTACTTTTCTATTAAACTTCCTTTTTTATTTAATTTCAAAATATATCGTTAAGGTATAGTGGTTTCTGGATTGAACTTCCATCTTTAATTTTATGCAACTTTTATTTTTATTTGTATTCTACTTCCATTTTAATTTAATTTACTTTCATATTAAACTTCCTTTTTTATTTAATTTCCAAGTAGATCGTTATGGTATAGTGGTTTCTGGATTGAACTTCCATTTTTAATTTTATGCAACTTTCATTTTTATTTTTATTTTACTTCCATTTTTAATCAATTTACTTTTCTTTTAAACTTCCTTTTTTATTTAATTTCCAAATAGATCGTTAAGGTATAGTGGTTTCTGGAATGAACTTCCATTTTTAATTTTCTGCAACTTCCATTCTTATTTTTATTTAACTTCCTTTTTTATTCAAGTGTCTTTTCAACTCAACTTCAATTTTAATTTAATTTCCAAATAGATCATTAAGGTATAGTGGTTTTTTGATTGAACTTCCATTTTTAATTTTATGCAACTTTCAGTTTTATTTTTATTCAACTTCCATTTTATGCAATTTACTTTTCTATTAAACTTCATTTTTTTATTTAATTTCCAAATAGATCGTTAATGTATAGTGGTTTCTGGATTGAACTTCCATTTTTGATTTTATGCAACTTTTATTTTTATTTTTAATTTACTTCCATTTTTAATCAATTTACTTTTCTATTAAACTTCCTTTTTTATTTAATTTCCAAACAGATCGTTAAGGTATAGTGGTTTTTGGATTGAACTTCCATTTTTATTTTTATTCAATTTCCATTTTTATTCAATTTACTTTTCTATTAAACTTCCTTTTTTATTTGATTTCCAAATAGATCGTTAAGGTATAGTGGTTTCTGAAATGAACTTCTATTTTTAATTTTCTGCAACTTCCATTTTATTTTTTTTAACTTACTTTTTTATTCAAGTTTCTTTTCTACTCAACTTCCTTTTTTATTTAATTTCCAAATAGATCGTTAAGGTGTAGTGGTTTTTGGATTGAACTTCCATTTATAATTTTATGCAACTTTCGTTTTTATTTTTATTCAATTTCCATTTTATGCAATTTACTTTTCCATTAAACTTCCTTTTTTTACTTAATTTCCAAATAGATCGTTAAGGTATAGTGGTTTCTGGATTGAACTTCCATATTTAATTTTCTGCAACTTTCATTTTTATTTTTATTCAACTTCCATTTTTATTCAATTTACTTTTCTATTAAACTTCCTTTTTTATTTAATTTCCGAAAAGATCGTTATGGTATACTGGTTTCTGGATTGAACTTCCATTTTCAATTTTCTGCAACTTCCATTTTTATTTTTATTTAACTTCCTTTTTTATTCAAGATTCTTTTCTACTCAACTGCCTTTTATATTTAATTTCCAAATAGATCGTTAAGGTATAGTGGTTTTTGGATTGAACTTCCATTTTTAATTTTATGCAACTTTCATTTTTATTTTTTTTCAACTTCCATTTTTATTCAATTTAATTTTCTATTAAACTTCATTTTTTATTTAATTTCCAAATAGATCGTTAAGGTATAGTGGTTTTTGGATTGAACTTCCATTTTTAATTTTCTTCAACTTTCATTTTTATTTTTATTCAACTTCAATTTTTATTCAATTTACTTTTCTATCAAACTTCCTTTTTTATTTGATTTCCAAATAGATCGTTAAGGTATAGTGGTTTCGGGATTGAACTTCCGCTTTTAATTTTCTGCGACTTTCTTTTTTATTTTCATTCAACTTCCATTTTTATTCAATTTACTTTTCTATTAAACTTCCTTTTTTATTTAATTTCCAAATAGATCGTTAAGGTATAGTGGTTTTTGGATTGAACTTCCATTTTTAATTTTCTGCAACTTTCATTTTTATTTTTATTCAACTTCCATTTTTATTCAATTTACTTTTCTATTAAACTTCCTTTTTTATTTGATTTCCAAATAGATCGTTAAGGTATAGTGGTTTCGGGATTGAACTTCCGTTTTTAATTTTCTGCAACTTTCCTTTTTATTTTTATTCAACTTCCATTTTTATTTAATTTACATTTCTATTATACTTCCTTTTTTATTTAATCTCCAAACAGATGGTTAAGGTATAGTGGTTTCTCGATTGAACTTCCATATTTAATTTTCTGCAACTTCCATTTTTATTTTTATTCAACTTCCATTTTTATTCAATTTACTTTTCTATTAAACTTCTTTTTTTATTTAATTTCCAAATATATCGTTAAGGTATAGTGGTTTCTGGATTGAACTTCCATTTTTAATTCTATGCAACTTTCATTTTTATTTGTATTCTACTTCCGTTTTAATTCAATTTACTTTCCTATTAAACTTCCTTTTTTATTTAATTTCCAAGTAGATCGTTAAGTTATAATGGTTTCTGGATTGAACTACCATTTTTAATATTATGCAACTTTAATTTTTATTTTTATTTTACTTCCATTTTTAATCAATTTACTTTTCCATTAAACTTACTTTTTTATTTAATTTCCAAATAGATCGTTAAGGTATTGTGGTTTCTGGAATGAACTTCCATTTTTAATTTTCTGCAACTTCCATTCTTATTTTTATTTAACTTCCTTTTTTATTCATGTTTCTTTTCAACTCAACTTCCTTTTTTATTTAATTTCCAAATAGATCGTTAAGGTATAGTGGCTTTTGGATTGAACTTCCATTTTTAATTTTATGCAACTTTCATTTTTATTTTTATTCAATTTCCATTTTATGCAATTTACTTTTCTATTAAACTTCCTTTTTTTATTTAATTTCTAAATAGATCGTTAAGGTATAGTCGTTTCTGGATTGAACTTTCATTTTTTATTCTATGCAACTTTCTTTTTTATTTTGATTTTACTTCCATTGTTAATCAATGTACTCTTCAATTAAACTTGTTTTTTTATTTAATTTCCAAATAGATCGTTAAGGTATAGTGGTTTCTAGAATGAACCTCCATTTTTAATTTTCTGCATTTTCCATTTTTATTTTTATTTAACTTCCTTTTTTATTCAAGTTTCTTTTCTACTCAACTTCCTTTTTTATTTAATTTCCAAATAGATTGTTAAGGTATAGTGGTTTTTCGATTGAACTTCCATTTTTAATTTTATGCAACTTTCATTTTTATTTTTATTCAACTTCCATTTTATGCAATTTAGTTTTCTATTAAACTTCCATTTTTATTTAATTTCCAAATAGATCGTTAAGGTACAGTGGTTTCTGGATTGAACTTCCATTTTTAATTTTATGCAACTTTCATTTTTATTTTTATTCAACTTCCATTTTTATTCAATCTACTTTTCTATTAAACTTCCTTTTTTATTTGATTTTCAAATAGATCGTTAAGGTATAGTGGTTTCGGGATTGAACTTCCGCTTTTAATTTTCTGCAACTTCCCGTTTTATTTTAATTCAACTTCCATTTTTATTCAATTTACTTTTCTATTGAACTTCCTTTTTTATTTAATTTCCAAATAGATCGTTAAGGTATAGTGGTTTCGGGTTTGAACTTCCGCTTTTAATTTCCTACAACTTTCGTTTTTATTTTTATTCAACTTCCATTTTTATTCAATTTACTTTTTTGTCAAACTTCCTTTTTTATTTAATTACCAAATAGATCGTTAAGATATAGTGGTTTCTGGATTGAACTTCCATATTTAATTTTCTGCAACTTTCATTTTTATTTTTATTCAACTTCCATTTTTATTCAATTTACTTTTCTATTAAACTTCCTTTTTTATTTAATTTCCAAATATATCGTTAAGGTATAGTGGTTTCTGGATTGAACTTTCATTTTTAATTTTATGCAACTTTTTTTTTTATTTGCATTCTACTTCCGTTTTAATTCAATTTACTTTCCTATTAAACTTCATTTTTTATTTAATTTCCAAATAGATCATTAAGGTATAGTGGTTTCTAGATTGAACTTCCATTTTTAATTTTATGCAACTTTCATTTTTATTTTTATTTTACTTCCATTTTTAATCAATTTACTTTTCTATTAAACTTCCTTTTTTATTTAATTTCCAAATAGATCGTGAAGGTATAGTGGTTTCTGAAATGAACTTCCATTTTTAATTTTCTGCAACTTCCATTTTTATTTTTATTTAACTTCCTTTTTTATTCAAGTTTCGTTTCTATTCAACTTCCTTTTTTATTTAATTTCCAAATAGATCGTTAAGGTATAGTGGTTTTTGGATTGAACTTCCATTTTTAATTTTATGCAACTTTCATTTTTATTATTATCCAACTTCCATTTTATGCAATTTACTTTTCAATTAAAATTCCTTTTTTATTTAATTTCCAAATAGATCATTAAGGTATAGTGGTTTCTGGATTGAACTTCCATTTTTAATTTTATACAACTTTCATTTTTATTTTTATTTTACTTCCATTTTTAATCAATTTACTTTTCTATTAAACTTCCTTTTTTCTTTAATTTCCAAATAGATCGTTAAGGTATAGTGGTTTCTGGACTGAACTTCCATTTTTAATTTTCTCCAACTTCCATTTTTATTTTTATTTAACTTTCTTTTTTATTCAAGATTCTTTTCTACTCAACTTCCTTTTATATTTAATTTCCAAATAGATTGTTAAGGTATAGTGGTTTTTGGATTGAAAATCCATTTTTAATTTTATGCAACTTTCATTTTTATTTTTATTCAACTTCCATTTTTATTCAATTTACTTTTCTATTAAACTTCCTTTTTTATTTAATTTCCAAATAGATCGTTAAGGTAAAGTGGTTTCTGGATTGAACTTCCGTATTTAATTTTCTGCAACTTTCATTTTTATTTTTATTCAACTTCCATTTTTACTCAATTTACTTTTCTGTTAAACTTCCTTTTTTATTTAATTTACAAATAGATCGTTAAGGTATAGTGGTTTCTCGATTGAACTTCCATTTTTAATTCTATGCAACTTTCATTTTTATTTTTATTCTACTTCCACTTTAATTCAACTTACTTTCCTAATAAACTTCCTTTTTTATTTAATTTCAAAATAGATCGCTAAGGTATAGTGGTTTCTCGATTGAACTTCCATATTTAATTTTCTGCAACTTTCATTTTTATTTTTATTCAACTTCCGTTTTGATTCAATTTAGTTTTCTATTAAACTTCCTTTTTTATTTAATTTCCAAATAGATCGTTAAGGTATAGAAGTTTCGGGATTGAACTTCCATTTTTAATTTTATGCTACTTTCATTTTTATTTTTATTCAACTTCCATTTTAATTCAATTTACTTTCCTATTAAACTTCATTTTTTATTTAATTTCCAAGTAGATCGTTAAGGTATAGTGGTTTCTG
Source organism: Camellia sinensis (assembly GCF_055761805.1). Lineage (NCBI taxonomy): Eukaryota > Viridiplantae > Streptophyta > Magnoliopsida > Ericales > Theaceae > Camellia > Camellia sinensis. Next base: position 39,473,052 of record NW_028128987.1, on the reverse strand, counting down.
GATTGAACTTCCATTTTTAATTTTATGCAACTTTCATTTTTATTTTTATTCAACTTCCATTTTTAATCAATTTACAATTCCATTAAACTTCCTTTTTTATTTAATTTCCAAATAGATCGTTAAGATACAGTGGTTTCTGGAATGAACTTCCATTTTTAATTTTCTGCAACTTCCATTTTTATTTTTATTTAACTTTCTTTTTTATTCAAGATTCTTTTCTACTCAACTTCCTTTTGTATTTAATTTCCAAATAGATCGTTAAGGTATAGTGGTTTTTGGATTGAATTACCATTTTTAATTTTCTGCAACTCTCCTTTTTATTTTTATTCAACTTCCATTTTTATTCAATTTATTTTTCTATTAAACTTCCTTTTTTATTTAATTTCCAAACAGATCGTTAAGGTATAGTGGTTTCTCGATTGAACTTCCATATTTAATTTTCTGCAACTTCCATTTTTATTTTTATTCAACTTCCATTTTTATTCAATTTACTTTTCTATCAAACTTCCTTTTTTATTTAATTTCCAAATATATCGTTAAGGTGTAGTGGTTTCTGCATTGAACTTTCATTTTTAATTTTATGCAACTTTTATTTTTATTTGCATTCTACTTCTGTTTTAATTCAATTTACTTTCCTATTAAACTTCCTTTTTTATTTAATTTCCAAGTAGATCATTAAGCTATAGTGGTTTCTGGATTGCACTTCCATTTTTAATTTTATGCAACTTTCATTTTTATTATTATTTTACTTCCATTTTTAATCAATTTACTTTTCTATTGAACTTCCTTTTTTATTTAATTTCCAAATAGATCGTGAAGGTATAGTGGTTTCTGGAATGAACTTCCATTTTTAATTTTCTGCAACTTCCATTTTTATTTTTATTTAACTTCCTTTTTTATTCAAGTTTCGTTTCTATTCAACTTCCTTTTTTATTTAATTTCCAAATAGATCGTTAAGGTATAGTGGTTTTTGGATTGCACTTCCATTTATAATTTTATGCAACTTTCATTTTTATTTTTATCCAACTTCCATTTTATGCAATTTACTTTTCTATTAAAATTCCTTTTTTATTTAATTTCCAAATAGATCGTTAAGGTATAGTGGTTTCTGGATTGAACTTCCATTTTTAATTTTCTGCAAGTTTCATTTTTATTTTTATTCAACTTCCGTTTTGATTCAATTTACTTTTCTATTAAACTTCCTTTTTTATTTAATTTCCAAATAGATCGTTAAGGTATTGTGGTTTCTGGATTGAACTTCCATTTTTAAATTTATGCTACTTTCATTTTTATTTTTATTCAACTTCCATTTTAATTCAATTTACTTTCCTATTCAACCTCATTTTTTATTTAATTTCTAAGTAGATCGTTAAGGTATAGTGGTTTCTGGATTGAACTTCCATTTTTAATTTTATGCAACTTTCATTTTTATTTTAATTCAACTTCAATTTTTAATCAATTTACAATTCTATTAAACTTCCTTTTTTATTTAATTTCCAAATAGATCGTTAAGGTATAGTGGTTTCTGGAATGAACTTCCATTTTTAATTTTCTGCAACTTCCATTTTTATTTTTATTTAACTTTCTTTTTTATTCAAGATTCTTTTCTACTCGACTTCCTTTTATATTTAATTTCCAAATAGATCGTTAAGGTATAGTGGTTTTTGGATTGAATTTCCATTTTTAATTTTATGCAACTTTCATTTTTATTTTTATTCAACTTCCATTTTTATTCAATTTACTTTTCTATTAAACTTCCTTTTTTATTTAATTTCCAAATAGATCGTTAAGGTAAAGTGGTTTCTGGATTGAACTTCCATATTTAATTTTCTGCAACTTTCCTTTTTATTTTTATTCAACTTCCATTTTTACTCAATTTACTTTTCTGTTAAACTTCCTTTTTTATTTAATTTCCAAATAGATCGTTAAGGTATAGTGGTTTCTCGATTGAACTTCCATTTTTAATTCTATGCAACTTTCATTTTTACTTTTATTCTACTTCCATTTTAATTCAACTTACTTTCCTATTAAACTTCCTTTTTTATTTAATTTCCAAATAGATCGCTAAGGTATAGTGGTTTTTCGATTGAACTTTCATTTTTAATTTTATGCAACTTTCATTTTTATTTAAAGTCTACTTCCATTTTTATTCAATTTACTTTTCTATTAAACTTCCTCTTTTATTTAATTTCCAAATAGATCGTTAAGGTATAGTGGTTTCGGGAATGAACTTCCATTTTTAATTTTCTGCAACTTCCTTTTTTATTTTTACTTAACGTCCTTTTTTATTAAAGTTTCTTTTCTACTCAACTTCGTTTTTTATTTAATTTCCAAATAGATCGTTAACGTACAGTGGTTTTTGGATTGAACTTCCATTTTTAATTTTATGCAACTTTCATTTTTATTTTTATTCAACTTCCATTTTTATTCAGTTTACTTTTCTGTTAAACTTCCTTTTTTATTTAATTTCCAAATAGATCGTTAAGGCATAGTGGTTTTTGGATTGAACTTCCATTTTTAATTTTATGCAACTCTCATTTTTATTTTTATTCAGTTTCCATTTTATGCAATTTACTTTTCTATTAAACTTCCTTTTTTTATTTAATTTCCAAATAGATCGTGAACGTATATTGGTTTCTGGATTGAACTTCCATATTTAATTTTCTGCAACTTTCATTTTTATTTTTATTCAACTTCCATTTTTATTCAATTTACTTTTCTATTAGACTTCCTTTTTTATTTAATTTCCAAATAGATCGTTAAGTCATAGTGGTTTTTGGATTGAACTTCCATTTTTAATTTTATGCAACTTTCATTTTTATTTTTATTCAACTTCCATTTTATGCAATTTACTTTTCTATCAAACTTCCTTTTTTTTATTTAATTTCCAAATAGATCGTGAACGTATATTGGTTTCTGGATTGAACTTCCATATTTAATTTTCTGCAACTTTCATTTTTATTTTTATTCAACTTTCATTTTTATTCAATTTACTTTTTTATTGGACTTTCTTTTTTATTTAATTTCCAAATATATCGGTAAGGTATAGTGGTTTCTAGATTGAACTTCCATTTTTAATTTTATGCCACTTTCATTTTTTTTTTTATTTTACTTCCATTTTTAATCAATTTTCTTTTCCATTAGACTTCTTTTTTTATTTAATTTCCAAATAGATCGTTAAGGTATAGTGGTTTTTGGATTGAACTTCCATTTTTAATTTTATGCAACTTTCATTTTTATTTTTATTCAACTTCCATTTTTATTCAATTAACTTTTCTATTAAGCTTCCTTTTTTATTTGATATCCAAATAGATCGTTAAGGTATAGTGGTTTCTGAAATGAACTACCATTTTTAATTTTCTGCAACTTCCACTTTTATTTTTATTTAACTTCCTTTTTTATTCAAGTTTCTTTTCCACTCAACTTCCTTTTTTATTTAATTTTCAAATAGATCGTTAAGGTATAGTGGTTTCAGGATTGTACTTCCATTTTTAATTTTATGCAACTTTCATTTTTATTTTTATTCAACATCCATTTTTATTCAATTTACTTTTCTATTAAACTTCCTTTTTTATTTAATTTCCAAATAGATCGTTAAGGTATAGTGGTTTTTGGATTGAACTTCCATTTTTAATTTTACGCAACTTTCATTTTTATTTTTATTCAACTTCCATTTTTATTCAATTTACTTTTCTATTAAACTTCCTTTTTTATTTGATTTCCAAATAGATCGTTAAGGTATAGTGTTTTCGGGATTGAACATCTGCTTTTAATTTTCTGCCACTTCCCTTTTTATTTTTCTTCAACTTCCATTTTTATTCAATTTACTTTTCTATTAAACTTCCTTTTTTATTTAATTTCCAAATAGATCGTTAAGGTGTAGTGGTTTTTGAATTGTACTTCCATTTTTAATTTTCTGCAACTTTCATTTTTCTTTTTGTTCTACTTCCATTTTTATTTAATTTACTTTTCCATTAAACTTCCTTTTTTATTTTATGCAACTTTCCTTTTTATTTTTATTCAACTTCCATTTTTCTACAATTTACTTTTCTATTAGACATCCTTTTTTATTTAATTTCCAAATAGATCGTTAAGGTGTAGTGGTTTTTGAAATGAACTTCCATTTCTACATTTCTGCAACTTCTAGTTTTATTTTTATTTGACTTCCATTTTTATTCAAGTTTCTTTTCTACTCAACTTCCTTTCTTATTTAATTTCCAAATAGATCGTTAAGGTATAGTGGTTTCTGGATTGAACTTCCATATTTAATTTTTTGCAACTTTCATTTTTATTTTTATTCAACTTCCATTTTTATTCAATTTACTTTTCTATTAAACTTCCTTTTTTGTTTAATTTCCAAATAGATCGTTAAGGTATAGTGGTTTCTGAATTGAACTTCCATATTTAATTTTCTGCAACTTTCATTTTTATTTTTATTCAACTTCCATTTTTATTCAATTTACTTTTCTATTAAACTTCCTTTTTTATTTAATTTCCAAATAGATCTTTAAGGTATAGTGGTTTCTAGATTGAACTTCCATTTTTAATTTTATGCAACTTTCATTTTTATTTTTATTTTACTTCCATTTTTAATCAATTTACTTTTCTATTAAACTTCCTTTTTTATTTAATTTTCAAATAGATCGTTAAGGTATAGTGGTTTTTGGATTGAACTTCCATTTTTAATTCTAGGCAACTTTCATTTTTATTTATATTCTACTTCCATTTATATACAATTTACTTTTCTATTAAACTTCCTTTTTTATTTAATTTCCAAATAGATCGTTAAGGTATAGTGGTTTCGGGATTGAACTTCCATTTTAAATTTTATGCAACTTTCATTTTTATTTTTATTTTACTTCCATTTTTAATCAATTTACTTTTCTATTAAACTTCCTTTTTTATTTAATTTCAAAATAGATCGTTAAGGTATAGTGGTTTTTGGATTGAACTTCCATTTTTAATTTTATGCAAGTTTCATTTTTATTTTTATTCAACTTCTATTTTTATTCAATTTACTTTTCTATTAAACTTCCTTTTTTATTTGATTTCCAAATAGATCGTTAAGGTATAGTGGTTTTTGAAATGAACTTCCATTTTTTATTTTCTGCAACTTCCACTTTTATTTTTATTTAACTTCCTTTTTTATTCAAGTTTCTTTTCTACTCAATTTCCTTTTTTATTTAATTTCCAAATAGATCGTTAAGGTATAGTGGTTTCTGGATTGAACTTCCATATTTAATTTTTTGCAACTTTCATTTTTATTTTTATTCAACTTCCATTTTTATTCAATTTACTTTTCTATTAAACTTCCTTTTTTGTTTAATTTCCAAATAGATCGTTAAGGTATAATGGTTTCTGAATTGAACTTCCATATTTAATTTTCTGCAACTTTCATTTTTATTTTTATTCAACTTCCATTTTTATTCAATTTACTTTTCTATTAAACTTCCTTTTTTATTTAATTTCCAAATAGATCTTTAAGGTATAGTGGTTTCTAGATTGAACTTCGATTTTTAATTTTATGCAACTTTCATTTTTATTTTTATTTTACTTCCATTTTTAATCAATTTACTTTTCTATTAAACTTCCTTTTTTATTTAATTTTCAAATAGATCGTTAAGGTATAGTGGTTTTTGGATTGAACTTCCATTTTTAATTCTAGGCAACTTTCATTTTTATTTATATTCTACTTCCATTTATATACAATTTACTTTTCTATTAAACTTCCTTTTTTATTTAATTTCCAAATAGATCGTTAAGGTATAGTGGTTTCGGGATTGAACTTCCATTTTAAATTTTATGCAACTTTGATTTTTATTTTTATTTTACTTCCATTTTTAATCAATTTACTTTTCTATTAAACTTCCTTTTTTATTTAATTTCCAAATAGATCGTTAAGGTATAGTGGTTTTTGGATTGAACTTCCATTTTTAATTTTATGCAACTTTCATTTTTATTTTCATTCAACTTCTATTTTTATTCAATTTACTTTTCAATTAAACTTCCTTTTTTATTTGATTTCCAAATAGATCGTTAAGGTGTAGTGGTTTTTGAAATGAACTTCCATTTTTTATTTTCTGCAACTTCCACTTTTATTTTTATTTAACTTCCTTTTTTATTCAAGTTTCTTTTCTACTCAACTTCCTTTTTTATTTAATTTCCAAATAGATCGTTAAGGTATAGTGGTTTCGGGATTGAACTTCCATTTTTAATTTTATGCCACTTTCATTTTTACTTTTATTCAACTTCCATTGTTATTCAATTTACTTTTCTATTAAACTTCCTTTTTTATTTAATTTCCAAATAGATCGTTAAGGTATAGTGGTTTTTGGATTGAACTTCCATTTTTAATTTTATGCAACTTTCATTTTTATTTTTATTCAACTTCCATTTTTATTCAATTTACTTTTCTATTAAACTTCCTTTTTTATTTGATTTCCAAATAGATCGTTAAGGTATAGTGGTTTCGGGATTGAACTTCCGCTTTTAATTTTTTGCAACATTCCTTTTTATTTTTATTCAACTTCCATTTTTATTCAATTTGCTTTTCTATTAAACTTCTTTTTTTATTTAATTTGCAAATAGATCGTGAAGGTATAGTGGTTTCGGGTTTGAACTTCCGCTTTTAATTTTCTGCAACTTTCATTTTTATTTCTATTCTACTACCGTTTTAATTCAATTTACTTTCCTATTAAACTTCTTTTTTTATTTAATTTCCAAGTAGATCGTTAAGGTATAGTGGTTTCTGGATTGAACTTCCATTTTTAATTTTATGCAACTTTCTTCCCTATTTTTATTTTACTTCCATTTTTAATCAATTTACTCTTCAATTAAACTTCTTTTTTATTTAATTTCCAAATAGATCGTTAAGGTATAGTGGTTTCTGGAATGAACCTCCATTTCTAATTTTCAGCAACTTGCATTTTTATTTTTATTTAACTTCCTTTTTTATTCAAGTTTCTTTTCTACTCAACTTCCTTTTTTATTTAATTTCCAAATAGATTGTTAAGGTATAGTGGTTTTTGCATTGAACTTCCGTTTTTATTTTATGCAACTTTCATTTTTATTTTAATTGAACTTCCATTTTATGCAATTTAGTTTTCTATTAAACTTCCTTTTTTATTTAATTTCCAAATAGATCGTTAAGGTATAGTGGTTTCTGGAATGAACTTCCATTTTTAATTTTCTGCAACTTTCATTTTTATTTTTATTCAACTTCCATTTTAATTCAATTTACTTTTCTATTAAACTTCCTTTTTTTATGTAATTTCCAAACATATCGTAAAAATATAGTGGTTTCTGGATTGAAATTCCATATTTAATTTTCTGCAACTTCCATTTTTGTTTTTATTCAACTTCCATTTTTATTTAATTTACTTTTCTATTAAACTTCCTTTTTTATTTAATTTCAAATAGATCGTTAGGGTATAGTGGTTTCTGGATTGAACTTCCATATTTAATTTTATGCAACTTTCATTTTTATTTTTATTCTACTTTCGTTTTATGCAATTTACTTTTCTATTAAACATCCTTTTTTATTTAATTTCCAAATAGATCGTTAAGGTATAGTGGTTTCGGGATTGAACTTCCATATTTAATTTTCTGCAACTTTCACTTTTATTTTTATTCAACTTCCATTTTATGCAATTTACTTTTCTATTAAACTTCCTTTTTTATTTAATTTCCAAATAGATCGTTATGGTATAGTGGTTTCTGGATTGAACTTCCATATTTAATTTTCTGCAAATTTCATTTTTATTTTTATTCGACTGCCATTTTTATTCAATTTACTTTTCTATTAAAGTTCCTTTTTTTATTTAATTTCCAAATAGATCGTTAAGGTATAGTGGTTTCTGGATTGAACTTCCATATTTAATTTTCTGCAACTTTCATTTTTATTTTTATTCTACTTCCGTTTTTGTTTAATTTACTTTTCCATTAAACTTCCTTTTTTATTTAATTTTCAAACAGATCGTTATGGTATAGTGGTTTCTGGATTGAACTTCTACTTTTTATTTTATGCAACTTTTCTTTTTATTTTTATTCAACTTCCATTTTTATTCAATTTATTTTTCTACTAGACATCCTTTTTTCTTTAATTTCCAAATAGAACGTTAAGGTATAGTGGTTTCTTGAATGAACTTCCATTTTTACATTTCTGCAACTTCTAGTTTTATTTTTATTTGACTTCCTTTTTTATTCAAGTTTCTTTTATTCTCAACTTCCTTTTTTATTTAATTTCCAAATAGATCGTTAAGGTGTAGTGGTTTCTGGATTGAACTTCCATATTTAATTTTCTGCAACTTCCATTTTTATTTTTATTCAACTTCCAATTTTATTCAATTTACTTTTCTATTAAAGTTTCTTTTTAATTTAATTTCCAAATAGATCGTTAAAGTATAGTGGTTTTTGGATTGAACTTCCAATTTTAATTTTATACAACTTTCATTTATTTTTTTTACCCTACTTCCATTTTATGCAATTTACTTTTCTATTAAACTTCCTTTTTTATTTAATTTCCAAATAGATCGTTAAGGTATAGTGGTTTCTGGATTGAACTTCCATATTTAATTTTATGCAATTTTCCTTTTTATTTTTATTCAAGTTCCATTTTTATTCAATTTACTTTTCTATTAAACATCCTTTTTTGTTTAATTTCCAAATAAATCGTTAAGGTATAGTGGTTTCTTCAATGAACTTCCATTTTTACATTTCTGCAACATCCAGTTTAATTTTTATTCAACTTCTTTTTTTATTCAAGTTTCTTTTCTACTCAACTTCCTTTTTTGTTTAATTTCCAAATAGATCGTTAAGGTATAGTGGTTTTTGGATTAAACTGCCATTTTTAATTTTTTGCAACTTTCATTTTTGTTTTTATTCAACTTCCATTTTTATTCGATTTACTTTTCTATTAAACATCATTTTTTATTTAATATCCGAGTAGATCATTATGGTATAGTGGTTTTTGGATTGAACTTCCATTTTTAATTTTAAGCAACTTTCTTTTTTATTTTTATTCTACTTCCATTTTTGTTCAATTTACTTTTCTGTTAAACTTCCTTTTTATTTAAATTCCAAATAGATCGTTAAGGTATAGTGGTTTCGGGATTGAACTTCCGCTTTAAATTTTCTGCGACTTTCCATTTTATTTTTATTCAACTTCAATTTTTATTCAACTTACTTTTCTATTAAACTTCCTTTTTTATTTAATTTCCAAATAGATCGTTAAGGTATAGTGGTTTCTGGATTGAACTTCCATATTTAATTTTCTACAACTTTCATTTTTATTTTTATTCAAATTCCATTTTTATTCAACTTTCTTTTCTGTTAAACTTCATTTTTTAGTTCATTACCAAATAGATCGTTAAAGTATTGTGGTTTTTGGATTAAACTTCCATTTTTAATTTTATGCAACTTTCATTTTTATTTTTATTCAACTTCCATTTTTATGCAATTTACTTTTCTATTAAACTTCCTTTTTTTATTTAATTTCCAAATAGATCGTTATGGTATAGTGGTTTCTGTATTGAAGTTACATATTTAATTTTCTGCAACTTCAATTTTTATTTTTATTCAACTTCCATTTTTATTCAATTTACTTTTCTATTAAACTTCCTTTTTTATTTAATTTCTAAATAGATCGTTAAGGTATAGTGGTTTCTGGATTGAACTTCTATATTTAATTTTCTGCAACTTCCATTTTTATTTTTATTGAACTTCTATTTTTATTCAATTTACTTTTCTATTAAACTTCATTTTTTATTTAATTTCCAAATAGATCGTTAAGGTATAGTGCTTTTTGGATTGAATTTGCATTTTTAATTTTATGCAACTTTCATTTTTATTTTTATTCTACTTTCGTTTTATGCAATTTACTTTTCTATTAAACATCCTTTTTTATTTAATTTCCAAATAGATCGTTAAGGTATAGTGGTTTCGGGATTGAACTTCCATATTTAATTTTCTGCAACTTTCACTTTTATTTTTATTCAACTTCCATTTTATGCAATTTACTTTTCTATTAAACTTCCTTTTTTATTTAATTTCCAAATAGATCGTTATGGTATAGTGGTTTCTGGATTGAACTTCCATATTTAATTTTCTGCAAATTTCATTTTTATTTTTATTCGACTGCCATTTTTATTCAATTTACTTTTCTATTAAAGTTCCTTTTTTTATTTAATTTCCAAATAGATCGTTAAGGTATAGTGGTTTCTGGATTGAACTTCCATATTTAATTTTCTGCAACTTTCATTTTTATTTTTATTCTACTTCCGTTTTTGTTTAATTTACTTTTCCATTAAACTTCATTTTTTATTTAATTTTCAAACAGATCGTTATGGTATAGTGGTTTCTGGATTGAACTTCTACTTTTTATTTTATGCAACTTTTCTTTTTTTTTTTATTCAACTTCCATTTTTATTCAATTTACTTTTCTACTAGACATCCTTTTTTCTTTAATTTCCAAATAGAACGTTAAGGTATAGTGGTTTCTTGAATGAACTTCCATTTTTACATTTCTGCAACTTCTAGTTTTATTTTTATTTGACTTCCTTTTTTATTCAAGTTTCTTTTATTCTCAACTTCCTTTTTTATTTAATTTCCAAATAGATCGTTAAGGTGTAGTGGTTTCTGGATTGAACTTCCATATTTAATTTTCTGCAACTTCCATTTTTATTTTTATTCAACTTCCATTTTTATTGAATTTACTTTTCTATTGAACTTCCTTTTTTATTTAATTTCCAAATAGGTCGTTAAGATATAGTGGTTTCTGGATTGAACTTCCATATTTAATTTTCTGCAACTTCCATTTTTATTTTTATTCAACTTCCAATTTTATTCAATTTACTTTTCTATTAAACTTTCTTTTTAATTTAATTTCCAAATAGATCGTTAAAGTATAGTGGTTTTTGGATTGAACTTCCAATTTTAATTTTATGCAACTTTCATTTTTTTTTGTACTCTACTTCCATTTTATGCAATTTACTTTTCTGTTAAACTTCCTTTTTTATTTAATTTCCAAATAGGTCGTTAAGGTATAGTGGTTTCTGGATTGAACTTCCATATTTAATTTTATGCAACTTTCCTTTTTATTTTTTTTCAAGTTCCATTTTTGTTCAATTTACTTTTCTATTAAACATCCTTTTTTATTTAATTTCCAAATAAATCGTTAAGGTATAGTGGTTTCTTCAATAAACTTCCATTTTTACATTTCTGCAACATCCAGTTTAATTTTTATTCAACTTCTTTTTTTATTCAAGTTTCTTTTCTACTCAACTTCCTTTTTTATTTAATTTCCAAATAGATCGTTAAGGTATAGTGGTTTTTGGATTAAACTGCCATTTTTAATTTTTTGCAACTTTCATTTTTGTTTTTATTCAACTTCCATTTTTATTCGATTTACTTTTCTATTAAACATCATTTTTTATTTAATATCCGAGTAGATCGTTAAGGTATAGTGGTTTTTGGATTGAACTTCCATTTTTAATTTTAAGCAACTTTCTTTTTTATTTTTATTCTACTTCCATTTTTGTTCAATTTACTTTTCTGTTAAACTTCCTTTTTATTTAAATTCCAAATAGATCGTTAAGGTATAGTGGTTTCGGGATTGAACTTCCGCTTTAAATTTTCTGCAACTTTCCTTTTTATTTTTATTCAACTTCAATTTTTATTCAACTTACTTTTCTATTAAACTTCCTTTTTTATTTAATTTCCAAATAGATCGTTAAGGTATAGTGGTTTCTGGATTGAACTTCCATATTTAATTTTCTACAACTTTCATTTTTATTTTTATTCAAATTCCATTTTTATTCAACTTACTTTTCTGTTAAACTTCATTTTTTATTTAATTACCAAATAGATCTTTAACGTATTGAGGTTTTTGGATTGAACTTCCATTTTTAATTTTATGCAACTTTCATTTTTATTTTTATTCAACTTCCATTTTTATGCAATTTACTTTTCTATTAAACTTCCTTTTTTATTTAATTTCCAAATAGATCGTTATGGTATAGTGGTTTCTGTATTGAACTTACATATTTAATTTTCTGCAACTTCAATTTTTATTTTTATTCAACTTCCATTTTTATTCAATTTACTTTTCTATTAAACTTCCTTTTTTATTTAATTTCCAAATAGATCGTTAAGGTATAGTGGTTTCTGGATTGAACTTCTATATTTAATTTTCTGCAACTTCCATTTTTATTTTTATTGAACTTCCATTTTTATTCAATTTACTTTTCTATTAAACTTCCTTTTTTATTTAATTTCCAAATAGATCGTTATGGTATAGTGGTTTCTGGATTGGACTTCCATATTTAATTTTCTGCAAATTTCATTTTTATTTTTATTCGACTGCCATTTTTATTCAATTTACTTTTCTATTAAACTTCCTTTTTTTATTTAATTTCCAAATAGATCGTTAAGGTATAGTGGTTTCTGGATTGAACTTCCACATTTAATTTTCTGCAACTTTCATTTTTATTTTTATTCTACTTCCGTTTTTGTTTAATTTACTTTTCCATTAAACTTCCTTTTTTATTTAATTTTCAAACAGATCGTTATGGTATAGTGGTTTCTGGATTGAACTTCTACTTTTTATTTTATGCAACTTTTCTTTTTATTTTTATTCAACTTCCATTTTTATTCAATTTACTTTTCTACTAGACATCCTTTTTTCTTTAATTTCCAAATAGAACGTTAAGGTATAGTGGTTTCTTGAATGAACTTCCATTTTTACATTTCTGCAACTTCTAGTTTTATTTTTATTTGACTTCCTTTTTTATTCAAGTTTCTTTTATTCTCAACTTCCATTTTTATTTAATTTCCAAATAGATCGTTAAGGTGTAGTGGTTTCTGGATTAAACTTCCATATTTAATTTTCTGCAACTTCCATTTTTATTTTTATTCAACTTCCATTTTTATTGAATTTACTTTTCTATTGAACTTCCTTTTTTATTTAATTTCCAAATAGATCGTTAAGATATAGTGGTTTCTGGATTGAACTTCCATATTTAATTTTCTGCAACTTCCATATTTATTTTTATTCAACTTCCAATTTTATTCAATTTACTTTCCTATTAAACTTTCTTTTTAATTTAATTTCCAAATAGATCGTTAAAGTATAGTGGTTTTTGAATTGAACTTCCAGTTTTAATTTTATGCAACTTTCATTTTTTTTTTTACTCTACTTCCATTTTATGCAATTTACTTTTCTATTAAACTTCCTTTTTTATTTAATTTTAAGGTATAGTGGTTTCTGGATTGAACTTCCATATTTAATTTTATGCAACTTTCCTTTTTATTTTTATTCAAGTTCCATTTTTATTCAATTTACTTTTCTATTAAACATCCTTTTTTATTTAATTTCCAAATAAATCGTTAAGGTATAGTGGTTTCTTCAATGAACTTCCATTTTTACATTTCTGCAACATCCAGTTTAATTTTTATTCAACTTCTTTTTTTATTCAAGTTTTTTTTCTACTCAACTTCATTTTTTGTTTAATTTCCAAATAGATCGTTAAGGTATAGTGGTTTTTGGGTTAAACTGCCATTTTTAATTTTTTGCAACTTTCATTTTTGTTTTTATTCAACTTCCATTTTTATTCGATTTACTTTTCTATTAAACATCATTTTTTATTTAATATCCGAGTAGATCGTGAAGGTATAGTGGTTTTTGGATTGAACTTCCATTTTTAATTTTAGGCAACTTTCTTTTTTATTTTTATTCTACTTCCATTTTTGTTCAATTTGCTTTTCTGTTAAACTTCCTTTTTATTTAATTTCCAAATAGATCGTTAAGGTATAGTGGTTTCGGGATTGAACTTCCGCTTTAAATTTTCTGCAACTTTCCTTTTTATTTTTATTCAATTTCAATTTTTATTCAACTTACTTTTCTATTAAACTTCCTTTTTTATTTAATTTCCAAATAGATCGTTAAGGTATAGTGGTTTCTGGATTGAACTTCCATATTTAATTTTCTACAACTTTCATTTTTATTTTTATTCAAATTCCATTTTTATTCAACTTACTTTTCTGTTAAACTTCATTTTTTATTTAATTAGCAAATAGATCGTTAAAGTATTGTGGTTTTTGGATTGAACTTCCATTTTTAATTTTTTGCAACTTTCATTTTTATTTTTATTCAACTTCCATTTTTATGCAATTTACTTTTCTATTAAACTACCTTTTTTATTTAATTTCCAAATAGATCGTTATGGTATAGTGGTTTCTGTATTGAACTTACATATTTAATTTTCTGCAACTTCAATTTTTATTTTTATTCAACTTCCATTTTTATTCAATTTACTTTTCTATTAAACTTCCTTTTTTATTTAATTTCCAAATAGATCGTTAAGGGATAGTGGTTTCTGGATTGAACTTCTATATTTAATTTTCTGCAACTTCCATTTTTATTTTTATTGAACTTCCATTTTTATTCAATTTACTTTTCTATTAAACTTCCTTTTTTATTTAATTTCCAAATAGATCGTTCAGGTATAGTGCTTTTTGGATTGAATTTCCATTTTTAATTTTATGCAACTTTCATTTTTATTTTTATTCTACTTTCGTTTTATGCAATTTACTTTTCTATTAAACATCCTTTTTTATTTAATTTCCAAATAGATCGTTAAGGTATAGTGCTTTCGGGATTGAACTTCCATATTTAATTTTCCGCAACTTTCACTTTTATTTTTATTCAACTTCCATTTTATGCAATTTACTTTTCTATTAAACTTCCTTTTTTTATTTAATTTCCAAATAGATCGTTATGGTATAGTGGTGTCTGGATTGAACATCCATATTTAATTTTCTGCAAATTTCATTTTTATTTTTATTCGACTGCCATTTTTATTCAATTTACTTTTCTATTAAACTTCCTTTTTTTATTTAATTTCCAAATAGATCGTTAAGGTATAGTGGTTTCTGGATTGAACTTCCATATTTAATTTTCTGCAACTTCCATTTTTATTTTTATTCAACTTCCATTTTATTTAATTTACTTTTTGTTAAACTTCCTTTTTTATTTAATTTCCAAATAGATCGTTAAAGTATAGTGGTTTTTGGATTGAACTTCCATTTTTAATTTTATGCAACTTTCATTTTTATTTTTATTCTACTTCCATTTTATGCAGTTTACTTTTCTATTAAACATCCTTTTTTATTTAAATTCCCAATAGACCGTTAAGTTATTGTGGTTTCGGAATTGAACTTCCATATTTAATTTTCTGCAACTTTCATTTTTTTTATTCAACTTCCATTTTATGCAATTTACTTTTCTATTAAACTTCATTTTTTATTTAATTTCCAAATAGATCGTTATGGTATAGTGGTTTCTGGATTGAACTTCCATATTTAATTTTCTGCAACTTTGATTTTTATTTTTATTGAACTTCCATTTTATGCAATTTACATTTCTATTAAACTTCCTTTTTTATTTAATTTCCAAATAGATCGTTAAGGGATAGTGGTTTCTGGATTGAACTTCCATATTTAATTTTCTGCAACTTTCAATTTTATTTTTATTCGACTTCCATTTTTATTCAATTTACTTTTCTATGAAATTTCCTATTTTATTTAATTTGCAAACAGATCGTTAAGGTATAGTGGTTTTTGGATTGAACTTCCGCTTTTAAATTTCTGCAACTTCCATTTTTATTCAATACACTTTTCTATTAAACTTTCTTTTTTATTTAATTTCCAAATAGATCGTTAAGGTATAGTTGTTTCTGGATTGAACTTCCATATCTAATTTTCTGCAAATTTCCTTTTTGTTTTTATTCTACTTCCATTTTAATTCAATTTACTTTTCTACTAAACTTCCTTTTTTTATTTAATTTCCAAATAGATCGTTAAGGTATAGTGGTTTCTATATTGAACTTCCATATTTAATTTTCTGCAACTTCCATTTTTATTTTTATTCATTTTCCATTTTTATTCAATTTACTTTTCTATTAAACTTCCTTTTTTATTTAATTTCCAAATAGATCGTTAAAGTATAGTGGTTTTTGGATGGAACTTCCATTTTTAATTTTATGTAACTTTCATTTTTATTTTTATTCTACTTCCATTTTACGCAATTTACTTTTCCATTAAACATCCTTTTTTATTTAATTTCCAAATAGATCGTTAAGGTATAGTGGTTTCGGAATTGAACTTCCATATTTAATTTTCCGCAACTTTCATTTTTATTTTTATTCAACTTCCATTTTATGCAATTTACTTTTCTATGAAACTTCATCTTTTATTTAATGTCCAAATAGATCGTTATGGTATAGTGGTTTCTGGATTCAAATTCCATATTTAATTTTCTGCAAATTTCATTTTTATTTTTATTCGACTGCCATTTTTATTCAATTTACTTTTCTATGAAATTTCCTCTTTTATTTAATTTGTAAACAGATCGTTAAGGTATAGTGGTTTCTGGATTGAACTTCCACATTTAATTTTCTGCAACTTCTATTTTTATTTTTTTTCAACTTCCATTTTTATTCAATTTACTTTTTTATTAAACTTTCTTTTTTATTTAATTTCCAAATAGATCGTTAACGTATAGTGGTTTCTGGATTGAACTTCCATATTTAATTTTCTGCAACTTCCATTTTTATTTTTATTCATCTTCCATTTTTATTCAATTTACTTTTCTATTAAACTTCCTTTTTTATTTAATTTCCAAATAGATCGTTAAAGTATAGTGGTTTTTGGATTGAACTTCCATTTTTAATTTTATGCAACTTTCATTTTTATTTTTAGTCTACTTCCATTTTACGCAATTTACTTTTCTATTAAACATCCTTTTTTATTTAATTTCCAAATAGATCGTTAAGGTATAGTGGTTTCGGAATTTCACTTCCATATTTAATTTTCTGCAACTTTCATTTTTATTTTTATTCAACTTCCATTTTATGCAATTTGCTGTACTATTAAACTTCATTTTTTATTTAATGTCCAAAAAGATCGTTATGGTATAATGGTTTCTGGATTCAACTTCCATGTTTAATTTTCTGCAAATTTCATTTTTATTTTTATTCGACTGCCATTTTTATTCAATTTACTTTTCTATGAAATTTCCTCCTTTATTTAATTTGTAAATAGATCGTTAAGGTATAGTGGTTTCTGGATTGAACTTCCATATTTAATTTTCTGTAACTTCCATTTTTATTTTTATTCGACTTCCATTTTTATTCAATTTACTTTTCTATTAAACTTTCTTTTTTATTTAATTTCCAAATAGATCGTTTAGGTATAGTGGTTTCTGGATTGAACTTCCATATTTAATTTTCTACAACTTCCATTTTTATTTTTATTCATCTTCCATTTTTATTCAATTTACTTTTCTATTAAACTTCCTTTTTTATTTAATTTCCAAATAGGTCGTTAAAGTATAGTGGTTTTTCGATTGAACTTCCATTTTTAATTTTATGCAACTTTCATTTTTATTTTTATTCTACTTCCATTTTATGCAATTTACTTTTCTAATAAACTTCCTTTTTTATTTAATTTCCAAATAGATCGTTAAGGTATAGTGGTTTCGGGATTGAACTTCCATATTTAATTTTCTGCAACTCCCATTTTTGTTTATATTCAACTTCCATTTTTATGCAATTGACATTTCTATTAAACTTCATTTTTTATTTAATTTCCAAATAGATCGTTAAGGTATAGTGTTTTCTGGATTGAACTTCGATATTTAATTTTCTGCAACTTCCTTTTTTATTTTTATTCAACTTCCATTTTTATTCAATTTACTTTTCTATTAAACTTCCTTTTTTATTTAATTTCCAAATAGATCGTTAAGGTATAGCGGTTTTTGGATTGAACTTCCATTTTTAATTTTGTGCAACTTTCATTTTTATTTTTATTCTACTTCCATTTTATGCAATTTACTTTTCTATTAAACATCCTTTTTTATTTAATTTCCAAATAGATCGTTAAGATATAGTGGTTTCGGAATTGAACTTCCATATTTAATTTTCAGCAACTTTCATTTTTATTTTTATTCAACTTCCGTTTTATGCAATTTACTTTTCTATTAAACGTCATTTTTTATTTAATTTCCAAATAGATCGTTAAGGTACAGTGGTTTCTGGATTGAACTTCCATATTTAATTTTCTGCAACTTTCATTTTTATTTTTATTCGGCTTCCATTTTTATTCAATTTACTTTTCTATGAAATTTCCTGTTTTATTTAATTTGCAAACAGATCGTTAAGTTATAGTGGTTTTTGGATTGAACTTCCGCTTTTAATTTTCTGCAACTTCCATTTTTATGCAATTTACTTTTCTATTAAACTTCTTTTTTTATTTAATTTCGAAATAGATCGTTAAGGTATAGTGGTTTCTGAATTGACTTCCATATTTAATTTTCTGTAACTTCCACTTTTATTTTTATTCAACTTCCATTTTTATTCAATTTACTTTTCAATTAAACTTCCTTTTTTATTTAATTTCCAAATAGATCGTTAAGGTATAGTGGTTTCTGGATTGAACTTCCATTTTTTATTTTATGCAACTTTCATTTTTATTTTTATTCAACTTCCATTTTTATTCAATTTACCTTTCTATTAAACATCCTTTTTTATTTAATTTCCAAATAGATCGTTAAGGTATAGTGGTTTCGGAATTGAACTTCCATATTTAATTTTATGCAACTTTCATTTTTATTTTTATTCTACTTCCATTTTATGCAATTTACTTTTCTATTAAACTTCCTTTTTTATTTAATTTCCAAATAGATCGTTAAGGTATAGTGGTTTCTGGATTGAACTTCCGTATTTAATTTTCTGCAACTTTCATTTTTATTTTTATTCGACTTCCATTATTATTCAATTTACTTTTCTATGAAATTTCCTGTTTTATTAAATTTCCAAATAGATTGTTAAGGTATAGTGGTTTCTGGATTGAACATCCATATTTAATTTTCTGCAACTTCCATTTTTATTTTTATTCAACTTCCATTTTTATTCAATTTACTTTTCTATTAAACTTTCTTTTTTATTTAATTTCCAAATAGATCGTTAAGGTATAGTGGTTTCTGGATTGAACTTCCATATTTAATTTTCTGCAACTTCCATTTTTATTTTTATTCAACTTCCATTTTTATTCAATTAACTTTTCTATTAAACTTCCTTTTTTATTTAATTTCCAAATAGATCGTTAAAGTATAGTGGTTTTTGGATTGAACTTCCATTTTTAATTTTATGCAACTTTCATTTTTATTTTTATTCTACTTCCATTTTATGCAGTTTACTTTTCTATTAAACATCCTTTTTTATTTAAATTCCCAATAGATCGTTAAGGTATTGTGGTTTCGGAATTGAACTTCCATATTTAATTTTCTGCCACTTTCATTTTTTTTATTCAACTTCCATTTTGTGCAATTTACTTTTCTATTAAACTTCATTTTTTATTTAATTTCCAAATAGATCGTTATGGTATAGTGGTTTCTGGATTGAACTTCCATATTTAATTTTCTGCAACTTTGATTTTTCTTTTTATTCAACTTCCATTTTATGCAATTTACTTTTCTATTAAACTTCCTTTTTTATTTAATTTCCAAATAGATCGTTAATGTATAGTGGTTTCTGGATTGAACTTCCATATTTAATTTTCTGCAACTTTCAATTTTATTTTTATTCGACTTCCATTTTTATTCAATTTACTTTTCTATGAAATTTCCTGTTTTATTTAATTTGCAAACAGATCGTTAAGGTATAGTGGTTTTTGGATTGAACTTGCGCTTTTAAATTTCTGCAACTTCCATTTTTATTCAATTTACTTTTCTATTAAACTTTCTTTTTTATTTAATTTCCAAATAGATTTTAAGGTATAGTTGTTTCTGGATTGAACTTCCATATCTAATTTTCTGCAAATTTCATTTTTGTTTTTATTCTACTTCCATTTTAATTTAATTTACTTTTCAACTAAACTTCATTTTTTTATTTAATTTCCAAATAGATCGTTAAGGTATAGTGGTTTCTGTATTGAACTTCCATATTTAATTTTCTGCAACTTCCATTTTTATTTTTATTCATCTTCCATTTTTATTCAATTTACTTTTCTATTAAACTTCCTTTTTTATTTAATTTCCAAATAGATCGTTAAAGTATAGTGGTTTTTGGATTGAACTTCCATTTTTAATTTTATGTAACTTTCATTTTTATTTTTATTCTGCTTCCATTTTACGCAATTTACTTTTCAATTAAACATCCTTTTTTATTTAATTTCCAAATAGATCGTTAAGGTATAGTGGTTTCGGAATTGAACTTCCATATTTAATTTTCCGCAACTTTCATTTTTATTTTTATTCAACTTCCATTTTATGCAATTTACTTTTCTATGAAACTTCATTTTTATTTAATTTCCAAATAGATCGTTATGGTATAGTGGTTTCTGGATTCAACTTCCATATTTAATTTTCTGCAAATTTCATTTTTATTTTTATTCGACTGCCATTTTTATTCAATTTACTTTTCGTGAAATTTCCTCTTTTATTTAATTTGTAAACAGATCGTTAAGGTATAGTGGTTTCTGGATTGAACTTCCATATTTAATTTTCTGCAACTTCTATTTTTATTTTTATTCAACTTCCATTTTTAGTCAATTTACTTTTCTATTAAACTTTCTTTTTTATTTAATTTCCAAATAGATCGTTAAGGTATAGTGGTTTCTGGATTGAACTTCCATATTTAATTTTCTGCAACTTCCATTTTTATTTTTATTCATCTTCCATTTTTATTCAATTTACTTTTCTATTAAACTTCCTTTTTTATTTAATTTCCAAATAGATCGTTAAAGTATAGTGTTTTTTGGATTGAAGTTCCATTTTTAATTTTATGCAACTTTCATTTTTATTTTTAGTCTACTTCCATTTTACGCAATTTACTTTTCTATTAAACATCCTTTTTTTATTTAATTTCCAAATAGATCGTGAAGGTATAGTAGTTTCTAGAATGAACTTCCATTTTTAATTTTCTGCAACTTCCATTTTTATTTTTATTTAACTTCCTTTTTTATTCAAGTTTCGTTTCTATTCAACTTCTTTTTTTATTTAATTTCCAAATAGATCGTTAAGGTATAGTGGTTTTTGGATTGAACTTCCATTTTTAATTTTATGCAACTTTGATTTTTATTTTTATCCAACTTCCATTTTATGCAATTTACTTTTCAATTAAAATTCCTTTTTTATTTAATTTCCAAATAGATCGTTAAGGTATACTGGTTTCTGGATTGAACTTCCATATTTAATTTTCTGCAACTTTCATTTTTATTTTTATTCAACTTCCGTTTTGATTCAATTTACTTTTCAATTAAACTTCCTCTGTTATTTAATTTCCAAATAGATCGTTAAGGTATAGTGGTTTCTGGATTGAACTTCCATTTTTAATTTTATAGTACTTTCATTTTTATTTTTATTCAACTTCCATTTTAATTCAAATTACTTTCCTACTAAACTTCATTTTTTATTTAATTTCCAAGTAGATCGTTAAGGTATAGTGGTTTCTGGATTGAACTTCCATTTTTAATTTTATGCAACTTTCATTTTTATTTTTATTCAACTTCCATTTTTAATCAATTTACAATTCTATTAAACTTCCTTTTTTATTTAATTTCCAAATAGATCTTTAAGGTATAGTGGTTTCTGGTATGAACTTCCATTTTTAATTTTCTCCAACTTCCATTTTTATTTTTATTTAACTTTCTTTTTTATTCAAGATTCTTTTCTACTCAACTTCCTTTTATATTTAATTTCCAAATAGATTGTTAAGGTATAGTGGTTTTTGGATTGAATTTCCATTTATAATTTTATGCAACTTTCATTTTTATTTTTATTCAACTTCCATTTTTATTCAATTTACTTTTCTATTAAACTTTCTTTTTTATTTAATTTCCAAATAGATCGTTAAGGTAATGTGGTTTCTGGATTGAACTACCGTATTTAATTTTCTGCAACTTTCATTTTTATTTTTATTCAACTTCCATTTTTACTCAATTTACTTTTCTGTTAAACTTCCTTTTTTATTTAATTTCCAAATAGATCGTTAAGGTATAGTGGTTTCTCGATTGAACTTCCATTTTTAATTCTATGCAACTTTCATTTTTATTTTTATTCTACTTCCATTTTAATTCAACTTACTTTCCTATTAAACTTCCTTTTTTATTTAATTTCCAAATAGATCGCTAAGGTATAGTGGTTTTTCGATTGAACTTTCATTTTTAATTTTATGCAGCTTTCATTTTTATTTAAAGGCTACTTCCATTTTTATTCAATTTACTTTTCTATTAAACTTCCTCTTTTATTTAATTTCCAAATAGATCGTGAAGGTATAGTGGTTTCGGGAATGAACTTCCATTTTTCTGCAACTTCCATTTTTATTTTTATTTAACGTCCTTTTTTTATTAAAGTTTCTTTTTTACTCAACTTCCTTTTTTATTTAATTTCCAAATAGATCGTTAAGGTATAGTGGTTTTTGGATTGAACTTCCATTTTTAATTTTATGCAACTTTCATTTTTATTTTTGTTCAACTTCCATTTTTATTCAATTTACTTTTCTGCTAAACTTCCTTTTTTATTTAATTTCCAAATAGATCGTTAAGGTATAGTGGTTTTTGGATTGAACTTCCATTTTTAATTTTATGCAACTTTCATTTTTCTTTTTATTCAACTTCCATTTTTATTCAATTTACTTTTCTATTAAACTTCCTTTTTTATTTAATTTCCAAATATATCGTTAAGGTATAGTGGTTTCTGAATTGAACTTCCATTTTTAATTTTATTCAACTTTTATTTTTATTTGTATTCTACTTCCGTTTTAATTCAATTTACTTTCCTATTAAACTTTCTTTTTTATTTAATTTCCAAGTAGATCGTTAAGGTATAGTGGTTTCTGAATTGAACTTCCATTTTTAATTTTATGCAACTTTCATTTTTATTTTTATTTTACTTCCATTTTTAATCAATTTACATTTCTATTAAACTTCCTTTTTTATTTAATTTCCAAATAGATCGTTAAGGTATAGTGGTTTCTGGAATGAACTTCCATTTTTAATTTTCTGCAACTTTCATTTTTATTTTTATTTAACTTCCTTTTTTATTCAAGATTCTTTTCTACACAACTTCCTTTAGTATTTAATTTACAAATAGATCGTTATGGTATAGTGGTTTTTGGACTGAACTTCCATTTTTAATTTTATGCAACTTTCATTTTTATTTTTATTCAACTTCCATTTTTATTCAATTTACTTTTCCATTAAACTTCCTTTTTTATTTAATTTCCAAGTAGATCGTTAAGGTAATGTGGTTTCTGGATTGAACTTCCATATTTAATTTTCTGCAACTTTCATTTTTATTATTATTCAAGTTCCATTTTTATTCAATTTACTTTTCTGTTAAACTTCCTTTTTTATTTAATTTCCAAATAGATCGTTAAGGTATAGTGGTTTATCGATTAAAGTTCCATTTTTAATTTTATGCAACTTTCATTTTTATTTTTATTCTACTTCCATTTTAATTCAACTTACTTTCCTATTAAACTTCCTTTTTTATTTAATTTCCAAATAGATCGCTAAGGTATAGTGGTTTCTGGATTGAACTTTCATTTTTAATTTTATGCAACTTTCATTTTTATTTATTGTCTACTTCCATTTTTATTCAATTTACTTTTCTATTAAACTTCCTCTTTTATTTAATTTCCAAATAGATCGTGAAGGTATAGTGGTTTCGGGAATGAACTTCCATTTTTAATTTTCTGCAACTTCCATTTTTATTTTTATTTAACGTCCCTTTTTTATTAAAGTTTCTTTTCTACTCAACTTCCTTTTTTATTTAATTTCCAAATAGATCGTTAAGGTATAGTGGTTTTTGGATAGAACTTCCATTTTTAATTTTATGCAACTTTCATTTTTATTTTTATTCAACTTCCATTTTTATTCAATTTACTTTTCTATTAAACTTCCTTTTTTATTTTATTTCCAAATAGATCGTTAAGGTATAGTGGTTTCGGGATTGAACTTCCGCTTTTAATTTTCTGCAACTTTCCTTTTTATTTTTATTCAACTTCCATTTTTATTCAATTTACTTTTCTATTAAACTTCCTTTTTTATTTAATTTCCAAATAGATCATTAAGGTATAGTGGTTTTTAGATTGAACTTCCATTTTTAATTTTCTGCAACTTTCATTTTTATTTTTACTCAACTTCCATTTTTATTCAATTTACTTTTCTATTAAACTTCCTTTTTTATTTGATTTCCAAATAGATCGTTAAGGTATAGTGGTTTCGGGATTGAACTTCCGCTTTTAATTTTCTGCAACTTTCCTTTTTATTTTTATTCAACTTCCATTTTTATTCAATTTACTTTTCTATTAAACTTCCTTTTTTATTTAATTTCCAAATAGATCGTTAAGGTATCGTGGTTTCGGGATTGAACTTCCGCTTTTAATTTTCTGCAACTTTCCTTTTTATTTTTATTCAACTTCATTTTTATTCAATTTACTTTTCTACTAAACTTCCTTTTTTATTTAATTTCCAAACAGATCGTTAAGGTATAGTGGTTTCTCGATTGAATTTCCATATTTAATTTTCTGCAACTTCCAATTTTATTTTTCTTCATTTCCATTTTTATTCAATTTACTTTTCTGTTAAACTTCCTTTTTTATTTAATTTCCAAAAATATCGTTAAGGTATAGTGGTTTCTGGATTGAACTTCCATTTTTAATTTTATGCAACTTTTATTTTTATTTGTATTCTACTTCCGTTTTAATTCAATTTACTTTCCTATTAAACTTCCTTTTTTATTTAATTTCCAAGTAGATCGTTAAGGTATAGTGGTTTCTGGATTGAACTTCCATTTTTAATTTTATGCAACTTTCATTTTTATTTTTATTTTACTTCCATTTTTAATCAATTTACTTTTCTTTTAAACTTCCTTTTTTATTTAATTTCCAAATAGATCGTTAAGGTATAGTGGTTCCTGGAATAAACTTCCATTTTTAATTTTCTGCAACTTCCCTTCTTATTTTTATTTAACTTCCTTTTTTATTCAAGTTTCTTTTCAACTCAACTTCCTTTTTTATTTAATTTCCAAATAGATCGTTAAGATATAGTGGTTTTTTGATTGAACTTCCATTTTTAATTTTATGCAACTTTCATTTTTATTTTTATTCAACTTCCATTTTATGCAATTTACTTTTCTATTAAACTTCCTTTTTTTATTTAATTTCCAAATAGATCGTTAAGGTATAGTGGTTTCTGGATTGAACTTCCATATTTAATTTTCTGCAACTTTCATTTTTATTTTTATTCAACTTCCTTTTTTATTCAATATACTTTTCTATTAAACTTCCTTTTTTATTTAATTTCCAAATAGATCGTTAAGGTGAAGTGGTTTCTGGATTGAATTTCCATATTTAATTTTCTGCAACTTTCATTTTTATTTTTATTCAACTTCCATTTTTATTCAATTTACTTTTCTGTTAAACTTCCTTTTTTATTTAATTTGCAAATAGATCGTTAAGGTATAGTGGTTTCTCGATTTAACTTCCATTTTTAATTTTATGCAACTTTCATTTTTATTTTTATTCTACTTCCATTTTAATTCAACTTACTTTCCTATTAAACTTCCTTTTTTATTTAATTTCCAAATAGATCACTAAGGTATAGTGGTTTCTGGATTGAACTTCCATATTTCATTTTCTGCAACTTTCATTTTTATTTTTATTCAACTTCCATTTTTATTCGATTTACTTTTCTGTTAAACTTCCTTTTTTATTTAATTTCCAAATAGATCGTTAAGGTATAGTCGTTTCTCAATTGAACTTCCATTTTTAATTTTATGCAACTTTCATTTTCATTTTTATTCTACTTCCATTTTAATTCAACTTACTTTCCTATTAAACTTCCTTTTTTATTTAGTTTCCAAATAGATCGCTAAGGTATAGTGGTTTCTAGATTGAATTTTCATTTTTAATTTTATGCAACTTTCATTTTTATTTATATTCTACTTCCATTTATATAAAATTTACTTTTCTATTAAACTTCCTCTTTTATTTAATTTCCAAATAGATCGTTAAGGTATAGTGGTTTCGGGAATGAACTTCCATTTTTAATTTTCTGCAACTTCCATTTTTATTTTTATTTAACGTCCTTTTTTATTAAAGTTTCTTTTCTACTCAACTTCCTTTTTTATTTAATTTTCAAATAGATCGTTAAGGTATAGTGGTTTTTGGATTGAACTTTCATTTTTAATTTTATGCAACTTTCATTTTTATTTTTATTCAACTTCCATTTTTATTCAATTTACTTTTCTATTAAACTTCCTTTTTTATTTAATTTCCAAATAGACCGTTAAGGTATAGTGGTTTTTGGATTGAACTTCCATTTTTAATTTTCTGCAACTTTCATTTTTATTTTTATTCAACTTTCATTTTTATTCAATTTACTTTTCTGTTAAACTTCCTTTTTTATTTAATTTGCAAATAGATCGTTAAGGTATAGTGGTTTCTCGATTGAACTTCCATTTTTAATTTTATGCAACTTTCATTTTTATTTTTATTCTACTTCCATTTTAATTCAAGTTACTTTCCTATTAAACTTCCTTTTTTATTTAATTTCCAAATAGATCGCTAAGGTATAGTGGTTTTTGGATTGAACTACCATATTTCATTTTCTGCAACTTTCATTTTTATTTTTATTCAACTTCCATTTTTATTCGATTTACTTTTCTGTTAAACTTCCTTTTTTATTTAATTTCCAAATAGATCGTTAAGGTATAGTGGTTTCTCAATTGAACTTCCATTTTTAATTTTATGCAACTTTCATTTTCATTTTTATTCTACTTCCATTTTAATTCAACTTACTTTCCTATTAAACTTCCTTTTTTATTTAGTTTCCAAATAGATCGCTAAGGTATAGTGGTTTCTAGATTGAACTTTCATTTTTAATTTTATGCAACTTTCATTTTTATTTATATTCTACTTCCATTTATATACATTTTACTTTTCTATTAAACTTCCTCTTTTATTTAATTTCCAAATAGATCGTTAAGGTATAGTGGTTTCGGGAATGAACTTCCATTTTTAATTTTCTGCAACTTCCATTTTTATTTTTATTTAACGTCCTTTTTTATTAAAGTTTCTTTTCTACTCAACTTCCTTTTTTATTTAATTTTCAAATAGATCGTTAAGGTATAGTGGTTTTTGGATTGAACTTTCATTTTTAATTTTATGCAACTTTCATTTTTATTTTTATTCAACTTCCATTTTTATTCAATTTACTTTTCTATTAAACTTCCTTTTTTATTTAATTTCCAAATAGATCGTTAAGGTATAGTGGTTTTTGGATTGAACTTCCATTTTTAATTTTCTGCAACTTTCATTTTTATTTTTATTCAGCTTTCATTTTTATTCAATTTACTTTTCTGTTAAACTTCCTTTTTTATTTAATTTGCAAATAGATCGTTAAGGTATAGTGGTTTCTCGATTGAACTTCCATTTTTAATTTTATGCAACTTTCATTTTTATTTTTATTCTACTTCCATTTTAATTCAAGTTACTTTCCTATTAAACTTCCTTTTTTATTTAATTTCCAAATAGATCGCTAAGGTATAGTGGTTTTTGGATTGAACTACCATATTTCATTTTCTGCAACTTTCATTTTTATTTTTATTCAACTTCCATTTTTATTCGATTTACTTTTCTGTTAAACTTCCTTTTTTATTTAATTTCCAAATAGATCGTTAAGGTATAGTCGTTTCTCAATTGAACTTCCATTTTTAATTTTATGCAACTTTCATTTTCATTTTTATTCTACTTCCATTTTAATTCAACTTACTTTCCTGTTAAACTTCCTTTTTTATTTAGTTTCCAAATTGATCGTTAAGGTATAGTGGTTTCGGGAATGAACTTCCATTTTTAATTTTCTGCAACTTTCATTTTTATTTTTATTTAACGTCCTTTTTTATTAAAGTTTCTTTTCTACTCAACTTCGTTTTTTATTTAATTTTCAAATAGATCGTTAAGGTATAGTGGTTTTTGGATTGAACTTTCATTTTTAATTTTATGCAACTTTCATTTTTATTTTTATTCAACTTCCATTTTTATTCAATTTACTTTTCTATTAAACTTCCTTTTTTATTTGATTTCCAAATAGATCGTTAATATAACGCCCTCAAAATAATAACATTAAACCCATCAAATAAGACATGCATTGACATATGAACTAGCCACGTTCTGTATTTCATTAGAGTTTCATTACATAAGTATTACATGTTAACATCAAAACAAAATGCCCTACGGGCTTACAGCTTTCCAAGTTAACACTTGGTTACAACAAAAGAGTACTAACTCGTTTACACATTAAGCCCTTGGCTTGAAGTTACATGTAATACATCAAAAGTAAAACGACAAAAGTATGTCCGCCTCTCGCCTCCCAAGCTATGTCCTTGGAGGTGGCATGCTACCTGTACCTGAAAATGATATTCCCATATAGGGTGAGCCACAGCCCAGTAGAAATACACTAAACCAACCATGGACAATGACTAAAATATTAGCAATTGATAGATGGCTAACACTGATACATTTACATAAATCACATATTTATGTCATCCGACTTATGAGTCCAAGTTACTTTACATTTTCCCTGTTTCAACAGATAAGCATGTCAGCTCTATCATCATTCCAGCAGATAAGTATAAAAACTATATCCCACATTTACAGATAAGCATATAAGCTGTATCCACATTCTCAACAGATATGTATAACAACAATATCCCACATTCAGATAAGCATAAAAGCTATATCCACATTTCACAAAGATAAGCATATGAGCTCTATCTTCACTTCTTTAAACAAGCATATGAGCTGTATCTACGGAGTTCATCCCCTATCTTCTCCCAATACTATCCGGTTTAGAGGTACATCCCCTATCTTCCCCTAAACCGCGGAGTACATCCCCCATCTCCTCCTCTACACATAACGTATACAAACACATTGGATCTATATACAATCACCCAATACATACAGTTAATATAGCGATCCCGGGTTTACCCTTGTTGTACAGTGATCCGGACATGTGTCCGTGAATGTTGGTAGTTGTTTATTTCCTAGTTTGCATCCTCTTTACTTTATATTTTGAGTTATGGGATGTGTTGGGCAGGTTTGTTACAGGTTGGTTGTGCTTGGGAGCCTAGTGTTGCTGCCCAGATTTTTGGTCCTTCGCTCGAGCGAGGAGTTTGTCGCTCGAGCGAGAGTAGTGTTGCCCCGGTTCTGGACCTGAGAGTTGTAGTTTCTGGCTCGAGCGAGCTTTTCGTGGCTCGAGCGGTCTGGGTTTTTCTTCGCTCGATCGAGAACTTCTTGGCTCGAGCGAGAGTTTTCTGTGTCTGGTCGCTCGAGCGACCAATCCTTCGCTCGAGCGAGCGTGTTTTATATCAGCGGACAGCAGCGTCTAAAACATCACTTTTTCACCTCTTTTCTTTGAGCAAAACCTAAATCCGAGCCTCTCTCACTCTAAACTTACACTCTCTCTAAGATTTCATCTCCCTAGAGTGTGAATCTAGCCTAGGGCCTTTGTTAAAAAGATAGAGGGTGTTGAGAGCTTCGATTTAATCTGAAAAAGTTTGGATTTGGAGCAAGTTGATCTTCGGGCCTTCATCTCCTTTTTGGCTTAAACTTCAAGGTAGGGATATCCTACTCCTCTCTATGGGTTTTGTCTTTAAATTTTGGTATTTTGAGATGTTGGGCTTGGTTTGGTAATTTTGTAAAAGTTTGGGGCTTTTGTGTAATTTTACAAAAGTTGGGGTTTTATTCATAATAAACCTAGATGCATGTTTGGCATAGGAAAATGGAATGATTGTTGAATCATTGATGAAAATGGAACCTAAGGGTTGAAATGTTAATTATGGGAATTGACCTAATTACATTGTTTAATTAATTGGGATAATTAATTGAGAAGAATGAGGAATGAAATGTTGATTTGATATCCATTGTGCGTTTATTTTCTGTTTAGAAATAACTGCTTTGGGCTATCGGTGGAGGATAGTCGTGATTGTTGTAGACAATGCATGATGATTAGGTAAACTGAAACTAATCAATGAAATGTGTCATGGAACTTGACGGTTAATTGAATACATTAATTGTATGTATTGTGTGATTGTATATAGAACCAATGTGTTTATATACGTTATGTGTAGAGGAGGAGATAGGGGATGTACTCCGCGGTTTAGGGGAAGATAGGGGATGTACCTCTAAACCGGATAGGTATTTGGAGGAGATAGGGGATGTACTCCGTAGACAGAGCTCATATGCTTGTCTAGAGAAGTGAAGATAGAGCTCATATGCTTATCTTTGTGAAGTGTGGATACAGCTTGTATGCTTATCTGTGGATATTGTTGATATACATATCTGTTGTAGAATGTGGATACAGCTTGTATGCTTATCTGTGGATATTGTTGATATACATATCTGTTGTAGAATGTGGATACAGCTTTTATGCTTATCTGAATGTGAGATATAGTTTTTATACATATCTGTTGAAATGATGATAGAGCTGACATGCTTATCTGTTGAAAAAGGGAAAATGAAAGGTAACTTAGACTCATAAGTTGTAAGACATAAATATGAAATTTATGTGATTGTATCAGTGTTGACCAACTATCAATTGCTAATGTTTTAGTCATTGTCCATGGTTGGTTTAGTGTATTTCTACTGGGCTGTGGCTCACCCTATATGGGAACATCATTTTCAGGTACAGGAAGCATGCCACCTCCAAGGACATAGCTGGGAGGCTAGAGGCGGACATGTTCTGTTGTTTTACTTTTGATGTATTACATGTAACTTCAAGCCAAGGGCTTAATGTGTATCGAGTTAGTACTCTTTGTTGTAACCAAGTGTTAACTTGGAAAGCTGTAAGCCCGTAGGGCATTTTGTTATGATGTTAGCATGTAATACTTATGTAATGGAATTCTAATGAATGATAGAAGGTGCTTAGTTTATCTATCAACGCTTGTCTTATTTGTTGGGTTTAATGTTATTATTTTGAGGGCGTTACAGTTAATGTATTCTATCATCTGTCAAATTCCATGACACATTTCATTGATTAGTTTTCGTTTGCCTAATCATCATGCATTGTCTACAACAATCACGACTATCCTCCACCGATAGCCCAAAGCAGTTATTTCTAAACAGAAAATAAATGCACAATGGATATTAAATCAACATTTCATTTCAGTGAGTGATGAATAATTCAACTACACCCTTTAACCCCATACATTCCCAATCTCAACATTTCCATTTCATAACTTCACTTCTCACGATTAATTAACTCAATTAATCAAACAATGTAATTAGGTCACTTACCATGATTTACATTTCAACCCTTAAGGTCCCATTTTCAACAATGATTCAACATTTATACCATTTCTCCATGCCAAACATGCATCTAGGTTTATTACGAATAAAACCCCAACTTTTGTAAAATTACACAAAAGCCCCAAACTTTCACAAAATTACCCAACCAACCCCAACATCTCAAAATACTAAAATTTAAAGACAAAATCCATAGAGAGGAGTAGGGTATCCCTACCTCAAATTCGGAGCTCCAAGGGAGAAGATGACCAAACCCAACGTGCTCCAAATCTCGAAATTTTCAGATTAAAATGTAGCCCTCGACGATCAACAACCTTTTTGTAAAGGCCAAAGGTGAGCAAATCACTCCTACTAGATCAAAACCTAGAGAGAAGGTAGAGTCTAGAGTGAGAGGCTCAACAATGGTGATTTTGGAAAAGTAGGAGAGAGAAGAGAAAGTGAAAAAGTGATTTGAAAAGTCACAACTTCGAAACTTAAACCCAGTCTTCCGCTCGAGCGTAAAACACCCCGCTCGAGCGTCACTCACAGACTTCCGCTCGAGCGTCCAAGCTCCCGCTCGAGCGCCGAATGCACTCTCCCAGCACTTTTACAGAGCTAGGTCTCTGCTCAAGCTTCCAACTCCCCGCTCGAGCGGCACTCACACAACCCCGCTCGAGCGGCCAACTCCACGCTCGAGCGTACAACACTGCACAGGAAATACTAGATGGATGTATTCCCCGCTCGAGCGCCCAAACCCCCGCTCGAGCGGACAGGACAAAATCTTGGCAACTAGTTTTGGTTTCTAAACTCAACCCACCTGTAAACAAACCCGCCCAACACATCCTACAACTTAAATACAAAGTAAAAAGCACGTAAACAAAATAATAATCAACTACCAACATCCACGGACACATGTCCGGATCACTGTACAACAAGGGTAAACCCGGGATCGTTATAGTTAAGGTATAGTGGTTTCGGGATTGAACTTCCGCTTTTAATTTTCTGCAACTTTCCTTTTTATTTTTATTCAACTTCCATTTTTATTCAATTTACTTTTCTAATAAACTTCCTATTTTATTTAATTTCCAAATAGATCGTTAAGGTATAGTGGTTTCGGGATTGAACTTCCACTTTTCATTTTCTGCAACTTTCCTTTTTATTTTTATTCAACTTCATTTTTATTCAATTTACTTGTCTATTAAACTTCCTTTTATATTTAATTTCCAAACAGATCGTTAAGGTATAGTGGTTTCTCGATTGAACTTCCATATTTAATTTTCTACAACTTCCATTTTTATTTTTATTCAACTTCCATTTTTATACAATTTACTTTTCTATTAAACTTCCTTTTTTATTTAATTTCCAAATATATCGTTAAGGTATAGTGGTTTCTGGATTGAACTTCCATTTTTAATTTTATGCAACTTTTATTTTTATTTGTATTCTACTTCCGTTTTAATTCAATTTACTTTCCTATTAAACTTCCTTTTTTATTTAATTTCCAAGTAGATCGTTAAGGTATAGTGGTTTCTGGATTGAACTTCCATTTTTAATTTTATGCAACTTTCATTTTTATTTTTATTTTACTTCCATTTTTAATCAATTTACATTTCTATTAAACTTCCTTTTTTATTTAATTTCCAAATAGATCGTTAAGGTATAGTGGTTTCTGGAATGAACTTCCATTTTTAATTTTCTGCAACTTCCATTTTTATTTTTATTTAACTTCCTTTTTTATTCAAGATTCTTTTCTACTCAACTTCCTTTTATATTTAATTTCCAAATAGATCGTTAAGCTATTGTGGTTTTTGGATTGAACTTCCATTTTTAATTTTATGCAACTTTCATTTTTATTTTTATTCAACTTCCATTTTTATTCAATTTACTTTTCTATTAAACTTCCTTTTTTATTTAATTTCCAAATAGATCGTTAAGGTAAAGTGGTTTCGGGATTGAACTTCCATATTTAATTTTCGGCAACTTTCATTTCTATTTTTATTCAACTTCCATTTTTATTCAATTTACTTTTCTGTTAAACTTCCTTTTTTATTTAATTTCCAAATAGATCGTTAAGGTATAGTGGTTTGTCGATTGAAGTTCCATTTTTAATTTTATGCAACTTTCATTTTTATTTTTATTCTACTTCCATTTTAATTCAACTTACTTTCCTATTTAACTTCCTTTTTTATTTAATTTCCAAATAGATCGCTAAGGTATAGTGGTTTTGGGATTGAACCTTCATTTTTAATTTTATGCAACTTTCATTTTAATTTATAGCCTACTTCCATTTTTATTCAATTTACTTTTCTATTAAACTTCCTCTTTTATTTAATTTCCAAATAGATCGTTAAGGTATAGTGGTTTCGGGAATGAACATCCATTTTTAATTTTCTGCAACTTCCATTTTTATTTTTATTTAACATCCTTTTTTATTAAAGTTTCTTTTCTACACAACTTCTTTTTTTATTTAATTTCCAAATAGATCGTTAAGGTATAGTGGTTTTTGGATTGAACTTCCATTTTTAATTTTATGCAACTTTCATTTTTATATTTATTCAACTTCTATTTTTATTCAATTTACTTTTCTATTAAACTTCCTTTTTTATTTAATTTCCAAATAGATCGTGAAGGTATAGTGGTTTTTGGATTGAACTTCCATTTTTAATTTTCTGCAACTTTCATTTTTATTTTTATTCAAGTTCCATTTGTATTCAATTTACTTTTCTATTAAACTTCCTTTTTTATTTGATTTCCAAATAGATTGTCAAGGTATACTGGTTTCGGGATTGAACTTCCGCTTTTAATTTTCTGCAACTTTCCTTTTTATTTTTATTTAACTTCCATTTTTATTGAATTACTTTTCTATTAAACTTCCTTTTTTATTTAATTTTCAAACAGATCGTTAAGGTATAGTGGTTTTTCGATTGAACTTCCATATTTAATTTTCTGCAACTTCCATTTTTATTTTTATTCAACTTCCATTTTTATTCAATTTACTTTTCTATTAAACTTCCTTTTTTATTTAATTTCCAAATATATCGTTAAGGTATAGTGGTTTCTGGATTGAACTTCCATCTTTAATTTTATGCAACTTTTATTTTTATTTGTATTCTACTTCCGTTTTAATTTAATTTACTTTCCTATTAAACTTCCTTTTTTATTTAATTTCCAAGTAGATCGTTATGGTATAGTGGTTTCTGGATTGAACTTCCATTTTTAATTTTATGCAACTTTCATTTATATTTTTATTTTACTTCCATTTTTAATCAATTTACTTTTCTTTTAAACTTCCTTTTTTATTTAATTTCCAAATAGATCGTTAAGGTATAGTGGTTTCTGGAATGAACTTCCATTTTTAATTTTCTGCAACTTCCATTCTTATTTTTATTTAACTTCCTTTTTTATTCAAGTGTCTTTTCAACTCAACTTCCATTTTAATTTAATTTCCAAATAGATCGTTAAGGTATAGTGGTTTTTTGATTGAACTTCCATTTTTAATTTTATGCAACTTTCAGTTTTATTTTTATTCAACTTCCATTTTATGCAATTTACTTTTCTATTAAACTTCCTTTTTTTATTTAATTTCCAAATAGATCGTTAATGTATAGTGGTTTCTGGATTGAACTTCCATTTTTAATTTTATGCAACTTTTATTTTTATTTTTAATTTACTTCCATTTTTAATCAATTTACTTTTCTATTAAACTTCCTTTTTTATTTAATTTCCAAACAGGTCGTTAAGGTATAGTGGTTTTTGGATTGAACTTCCATTTTTATTTTTATTCAATTTACTTTTCTATTAAACTTCCTTTTTTATTTGATTTCCAAATAGATCGTTAAGGTATGGTGGTTTCTGAAATGAACTTCCATTTTTAATTTTCTGCAACTTCCATTTTATTTTTTTTTAACTTACTTTTTTATTCAAGTTTCTTTTCTACTCAACTTCCTTTTTTATTTAATTTCCAAATAGATCGTTAAGGTGTAGTGGTTTTTGGATTGAACTTCCATTTATAATTTTATGCAACTTTCGTTTTTATTTTTATTCAATTTCCATTTTATGCAATTTACTTTTCCATTAAACTTCCTTTTTTTACTTAATTTCCAAATAGATCGTTAAGGTATAGTGGTTTCTGGATTGAACTTCCATATTTAATTTTCTGCAACTTTCATTTTTATTTTTATTCAACTTCCATTTTTATTCAATTTACTTTTCTATTAAACTACCTTTTTTATTTAATTTCCGAAAAGATCGTTAAGGTATACTGGTTTCTGGATTGAACTTCCATTTTCAATTTTCTGCAACTTCCATTTTTATTTTTATTTAACTTCCTTTTTTATTCAAGATTCTTTTCTACTCAACTGCCTTTTATATTTAATTTCCAAATAGATCGTTAAGGTATAGTGGTTTTTGGATTGAACTTCCATTTTTAATTTTATGCAACTTTCATTTTTATTTTTTTTCAACTTCCATTTTTATTCAATTTACTTTTCTATTAAACTTCATTTTTTATTTAATTTCCAAATAGATCGTTAAGGTATAGTGGTTTTTGGATTGAACTTCCATTTTTAATTTTCTTCAACTTTCATTTTTATTTTTATTCAACTTCCATTTTTATTCAATTTACTTTTCTATCAAACTTCCTTTTTTATTTGATTTCCAAATAGATCGTTAAGGTATAGTGGTTTCGGGATTGAACTTCCGCTTTTAATTTTCTGCGACTTTCTTTTTTATTTTCATTCAACTTCCATTTTTATTCAATTTACTTTTCTATTAAACTTCCTTTTTTATTTAATTTCCAAATAGATCGTTAAGGTATAGTGGTTTTTTGATTGAACTTCCATTTTTAATTTTCTGCAACTTTCATTTTTATTTTTATTCAACTTCCATTTTTATTCAATTTGATTCTATTAAACTTCCTTTTTTATTTGATTTCCAAATAGATCGTTAAGGTATAGTGGTTTCGGGATTGAACTTCCGTTTTTAATTTTCTGCAACTTTCCATTTTATTTTTATTCAACTTCCATTTTTATTTAATTTACATTTCTATTATACTTCATTTTTTATTTAATCTCCAAACAGATGGTTAAGGTATAGTGGTTTCTCGATTGAACTTCCATATTTAATTTTCTGCAACTTCCATTTTTATTTTTATTCAACTTCCATTTTTATTCAATTTACTTTTCTATTAAACTTCCTTTTTTATTTAATTTCCAAATATATCGTTAAGGTATAGTGGTTTCTGGATTGAACTTCCATTTTTAATTCTATGCAACTTTCATTTTTATTTGTATTCTACTTCCGTTTTAATTCAATTTACTTTCCTATTAAACTTTCTTTTTTATTTAATTTCCAAGTAGATCGTTAAGGTATAATGGTTTCTGGATTGAACTACCTTTTTTAATTTTATGCAACTTTAATTTTTATTTTTATTTTACTTCCATTTTTAATCAATTTACTTTTCCATTAAACTTACTTTTTTATTTAATTTCCAAATAGATCGTTAAGGTATAGTGGTTTCTGGAATGAACTTCCATTTTTAATTTTCTGCAACTTCCATTCTTATTTTTATTTAACTTCCTTTTTTATTCATGTTTCTTTTCAACTCAACTTCCTTTTTTATTTCATTTCCAAATAGATCGTTAAGGTATAGTGGTTTTTGGATTGAACTTCCATTTTTAATTTTATGCAACTTTCATTTTTATTTTTATTCAATTTCCATTTTATGCAATTTACTTTTCTATTAAACTTCCTTTTTTTATTTAATTTCTAAATAGATCGTTAAGGTATAGTCGTTTCTGGATTGAACTTTCTTTTTTTATTCTATGCAACTTTCTTTTTTATTTTGATTTTACTTCCATTGTTAATCAATGTACTCTTCAATTAAACTTGTTTTTTTATTTAATTTCCAAATAGATCGTTAAGGTATAGTGGTTTCTAGAATGAACCTCCATTTTTAATTTTCTGCATTTTCCATTTTTATTTTTATTTAACTTCCTTTTTTATTCAAGTTTCTTTTCTACTCAACTTCCTTTTTTATTTAATTTCCAAATAGATTGTTAAGGTATAGTGGTTTTTCGATTGAACTTCCATTTTTAATTTTATGCAACTTTCATTTTTATTTTTATTCAACTTCCATTTTATGCAATTTAGTTTTCTATTAAACTTCCTTTTTTATTTAATTTCCAAATAGATCGTTAAGGTACAATGGTTTCTGGATTGAACTTCCATTTTTAATTTTATGCAACTTTCATTTTTATTTTTATTCAACTTCCATTTTTATTCAATCTACTTTTCTATTAAACTTCCTTTTTTATTTGATTTTCAAATAGATCGTCAAGGTATAGTGGTTTCGGGATTGAACTTCCGCTTTTAATTTTCTGCAACTTCCATTTTTATTCAGTTTACTTTTCTATTGAACTTCCTTTTTTATTTAATTTCCAACTAGATCGTTAAGGTATAGTGGTTTCGAGTTTGAACTACCGTTTTTAATTTTCTGCAACTTTCTTATTTATTTTTATTCAACTTCCATTTTTATTCAATTTACTTTTCTGTCAAACTTCCTTTTTTATTTAATTACCAAATAGATCGTTAAGGTATAGTGGTTTCTGGATTGAACTTCCATATTTAATTTTCTACAACTTTCATTTTTATTTTTATTCAACTTCCATTTTTATTCAATTTACTTTTCTATTAAACTTCCTTTTTTATTTAATTTCCAAATATATCGTTAAGGTATAGTGGTTTCTGGATTGAACTTTCATTTTTAATTTTATGCAACTTTTATTTTTATTTGCATTCTACTTCCGTTTTAATTCAATTTACTTTCCTATTAAACTTCATTTTTTATTTAATTTCCAAATAGATCATTAAGGTATAGTGGTTTCTGGATTGAACTTCCATTTTTAATTTTATGCAACTTTCATTTTTATTTTTATTTTACTTCCATTTTTAATCAATTTACTTTTCTATTAAACTTCCTTTTTTATTTAATTTCTAAATAGATCGTGAAGGTATAGTGGTTTCTGGAATGAACTTCCATTTTTAATTTTCTGCAACTTCCATTTTTATTTTTATTTAACTTCCTTTTTTATTCAAGTTTCGTTTCTACTCAACTTCCTTTTTTATTTAATTTCCAAATAGATCGTTAAGGTATAGTGGTTTTTGGATTGAACTTCCATTTTTAATTTTATGCAACTTTCATTTTTATTTTTATCCAACTTCCATTTTATGCAATTTACTTTTCAATCAAAATTCCTTTTTTATTTAATTTCCAAATAGATCGTTAAGGTATAGTGGTTTCTGGATTGAACTTCCATTTTTAGTTTTATGCAACTTTCATTTTTATTTTTATTCAACTTCCATTTTTAATCAATTTACAATTCTATTAAACTTCCTTTTTTATTTAATTTCCAAATAGATCGTTAAGGTATAGTGGTTTCTGGAATGAACTTCCATTTTTTATTTTCTCCAACTTCCATTTTTATTTTTATTTAACTTTCTTTTTTATTCAAGATTCTTTTCTACTCAACTTCCTTTTATATTTAATTTCCAAATAGATTGTTAAGGTATAGTGGTTTTTGGATTGAAAATCCATTTTTAATTTTATGCAACTTTAATTTTTATTTTTATTCAACTTCCATTTTTATTCAATTTACTTTTCTATTAAACTTTATTTTTTATTTAATTTCCAAATAGATCGTTAAGGTAAAGTGGTTTCTGGATTGAACTTCCGTATTTAATTTTCTGCAACTTTCATTTTTATTTTTATTCGACTTCCATTTTTACTCAATTTACTTTTCTGTTAAACTTCCTTTTTTATTTAACTTCCAAATAGATCGTTAAGGTATAGTGGTTTCTCGATTGAACTTCCATTTTCAATTCTATGCAACTTTCATTTTTATTTTTATTCTACTTCCACTTTAATTCAACTTACTTTCCTAATAAACTTCCTTTTTTATTTAATTTCCAAATAGATCGCTAAGGTATAGTGGTTTTTCGATTGAACTTTCATTTTTAATTTTATGCAACTTTCATTTTTATTTAAAGTCTACTTCCATTTTTATTCAATTTACTTTTCTATTAAACTTCCTCTTTTATTTAATTTCCAAATAGATCGTTAAGGTATAGTGGTTTCTGGATTGAACTTCCATATTTAATTTTCTGCAACTTTCATTTTTATTTTTATTCAACTTCCGTTTTGATTCAATTTAGTTTTCTATTAAACTTCCTTTTTTATTTAATTTCCAAATAGATCGTTAAGGTATAGTGGTTTCGGGATTGAACTTCCATTTTTAATTTTATGCTACTTTCATTTTTATTTTTATTCAACTTCCATTTTAATTCAATTTACTTTCCTATTAAACTTCATTTTTTATTGAATTTCCAAGTAGATCGTTAAGGTATAGTGGTTTCTGGATTGAACTTCCATTTTTAATTTTATGCAACTTTCATTTTTATTTTTATTCAACCTCCATTTTTAATCAATTTACAATTCCATTAAACTTCCTTTTTTATTTAATTTCCAAATAGATCGTTAAGGTATAGTGGTTTCTGGAATAAACTTCCATTTTTAATTTTCTGCAACTTCCATTTTTATTTTTATTTAACTTTCTTTTTTATTCAAGATTCTTTTCTACTCAACTTCCTTTTATATTTAATTTCCAAATAGATCGTTAAGGTATAGTGGTTTTTGGATTGAATTACCATTTTTAATTTTCTGCAACTCTCCTTTTTATTTTTATTCAACTTCCATTTTTATTCAATTTATTTTTCTATTAAACTTCCTTTTTTATTTAATTTCCAAACAGATCGTTAAGGTATAGTGGTTTCTCGATTGAACTTCCATATTTAATTTTCTTCAACTTCCATTTTTATTTTTATTCAACTTCCTTTTTTATTTAATTTCCAAATATATCGTTAAGGTATAGTGGTTTCTGGATTGAACTTTCATTTTTAATTTTATGCAACTTTTATTTTTATTTGCATTCTACTTCCGTTTTAATTCAATTTACTTTTCTATTAAACTTCCTTTTTTATTTAATTTCCAACTAGATCATTAAGGTATAGTGGTTTCTGGATTGAACTTCCATTTTTAATTTTATGCTAATTTCATTTTTATTTTTATTTTACTTCCATTTTTAATCAATTTACTTTTCTATTAAACCTCCTTTTTTATTTAATTTCCAAATAGATCGTGAAGGTATAGTGGTTTCTGGAATGAACTTCCATTTTTAATTTTCTGCAACTTCCATTTTTATTTTTATTTAACTTCCTTTTTTATTCAAGTTTCGTTTCTATTCAACTTCCTTTTTTATTTAATTTCCAAATAGATCGTTAAGGTATAGTGGTTTTTGGATTGCACTTCCATTTTTAATTTTATGCAACTTTCATTTTTATTTTTATCCAACTTCCATTTTATGCAATTTACTTTTCTATTAAAATTCCTTTTTTATTTAATTTCCAAATAGATCGTTAAGGTATAGTGGTTTCTAGATTGAACTTCCATATTTAATTTTCTGCAACTTTCATTTTTATTTTTATTCAACTTCCGTTTTGATTCAATTTACTTTTCTATTAAACTTCCTTTTTTATTTAATTTCCAAATAGATCGTTAAGGTATAGTAGTTTCTGGATTGAACTTCCATTTTTAATTTTATACTACTTTCATTTTTATTTTTATTCAACTTCCATTTTAATTCAATTTACTTTCCTATTAAACTTCATTTTTTATTTAATTTCCTAGTAGATCGTTAAGGTATAGTGGTTTCTGGATTGAACTTCCATTTTTAATTCTATGCAACTTTCATTTTTATTTTTATTCAACTTCCATTTTTAATCAATTTACAATTCTATTAAACTTCCTTTTTCATTTAATTTCCAAACAGATCGTTAAGGTATAGTGGTTTCTGGAATGAACTTCCATTTTTAATTTTCTGCAACTTCCATTTTTATTTTTATTCAACTTTCTTTTTTATTCAAGATTCTTTTATACTCAACATCCTTTTATATTTAATTTCCAAATAGATCGTTAAGGTATAGTGGTTTTTGGATTGAATTTCCATTTTTAATTTTCTACAACTTTCCTTTTTATTTTTATTCAACTTCCATTTTTATTCAATTTACTTTTCTATTAAACTTCCTTTTTTATTTAATTTCCAAACAGATCGTTAAGGTATAGTGGTTTCTCGATTGAACTTCCATATTTAATTTTCTGCAACTTCCATTTTTATTTTTATTCAACTTCCATTTTTATTCAATTTACTTTTCTATTAAACTTCCTTTTTTATTTAATTTCCAAATATATCGTTAAGGTGTAGTGGTTTCTGGATTGAACTTTCATTTTTAATTTTATGCAACTTTTATTTTTATTTGCATTCTACTTCCGTTTTA
Organism: Camellia sinensis; assembly: GCF_055761805.1. Classification (NCBI taxonomy): domain Eukaryota; kingdom Viridiplantae; phylum Streptophyta; class Magnoliopsida; order Ericales; family Theaceae; genus Camellia; species Camellia sinensis. The sequence goes on along the minus strand of NW_028128987.1, from coordinate 39,431,323 downwards.
ATTCAATTTACTTTCCTATTAAACTTCCTTTTTTATTTAATTTCCAAGTAGATCATTAAGGTATAGTGGTTTCTGGATTGAACTTCCATTTTTAATTTTATGCAACTTTCATTTTTATTATTATTTTACTTCCATTTTTAATCAATTTACTTTTCTATTAAACTTCCTTTTTTATTTAATTTCCAAATAGATCGTGAAGGTATAGTGGTTTCTGGAATGAACTTCCATTTTTAATTTTCTGCAACTTCCATTTTTATTTTTATTTAACTTCCTTTTTTATTCAAGTTTCGTTTCTATTCAACTTCCTTTTTTATTTAATTTCCAAATAGATCGTTAAGGTATAGTGGTTTTTGGATTGCACTTCCATTTATAATTTTATGCAACTTTCATTTTTATTTTTATCCAACTTCCATTTTATGCAATTTACTTTTCTATTAAAATTCCTTTTTTTTTTAATTTCCAAATAGATCGTTAAGGTATAGTGGTTTCTGGATTGAACTTCCATTTTTAATTTTCTGCAACTTTCATTTTTATTTTTATTCAACTTCCGTTTTGATTCAATTTACTTTTCTATTAAACTTCCTTTTTTATTTAATTTCCAAATAGATCGTTAAGGTATAGTGGTTTCTGGATTGAACTTCCATTTTTAATTTTATGCTACTTTAATTTTTATTTTTATTCAACTTCCATTTTAATTCAATTTACTTTCCTATTAAACCTCATTTTTTATTTAATTTCCAAGTAGATCGTTAAGGTATAGTGGTTTCTGGATTGAACTTCCATTTTTAATTTTATGCAACTTTCATTTTTATTTTTATTCAACTTCCATTTTTAATCAATTTACAATTCTATTAAACTTCCTTTTTTATTTAATTTCCAAATAGATCGTTAAGGTATAGTGGTTTCTGGAATGAACTTCCATTTTTAATTTTCTGCAACTTCCATTTTTATTTTTATTTAACTTTCTTTTTTATTCAAGATTCTTTTCTACTCGACTTCCTTTTATATTTAATTTCCAAATAGATCGTTAAGGTATAGTGGTTTTTGGATTGAATTTCCATTTTTAATTTTATGCAACTTTCATTTTTATTTTTATTCAACTTCCATTTTTATTCAATTTACTTTTCTATTAAACTTCCTTTTTTATTTAATTTCCAAATAGATCGTTAAGGTAAAGTGGTTTCTGGATTGAACTTCCATATTTAATTTTCTGCAACTTTCCTTTTTATTTTTATTCAACTTCCATTTTTACTCAATTTACTTTTCCGTTAAACTTCCTTTTTTATTTAATTTCCAAATAGATCGTTAAGGTATAGTGGTTTCTCGATTGAACTTCCATTTTTAATTCTATGCAACTTTCATTTTTATTTTTATTAAACTTCCTTTTTTATTTAATTTCCAAGTAGATCGCTAAGGTGTAGTGGTTTTTGGGTTGAACTTTCATTTTTAATTTTATGCAACTTTCATTTTTATTTAAAGTCTACTTCCATTTTTATTCAATTTACTTTTCTATTAAACTTCCTCTTTTATTTAATTTCCAAATAGATCGTTAAGGTATAGTGGTTTCGGGAATGAACTTCCATTTTTAATTTTCTGCAACTTCCATTTTCATTTTTATTCAACTTCCATTTTTATTCAGTTTACTTTTCTGTTAAACTTCCTTTTTTATTTAATTTCCAAATAGATCGTTAAGGTACAGTGGTTTTTGGATTGAACTTCCATTTTTAATTTTATGCAACTTTCATTTTTATTTTTATTCAACTTCCATTTTTATTCAGTTTACTTTTCTGTTAAACTTCCTTTTTTATTTAATTTCCAAATAGATCGTTAAGGCATAGTGGTTTTTGGATTGAACTTCCATTTTTAATTTTATGCAACTCTCATTTTTATTTTTATTCAACTTCCATTTTATGCAATTTACTTTTCTATTAAACTTCCTTTTTTTATTTAATTTCCAAATAGATCGTGAACGTATATTGGTTTCTGGATTGAACTTCCATATTTAATTTTCTGCAACTTTCATTTTTATTTTTATTCAACTTCCATTTTTATTCAATTTACTTTTCTATTAGACTTCCTTTTTTATTTAATTTCCAAATAGATCGTTAAGTCATAGTGGTTTTTGGATTGAACTTCCATTTTTAATTTTATGCAACTTTCATTTTTATTTTTATTCAACTTCCATTTTATGCAATTTACTTTTCTATTAAACTTCCTTTTTTTATTTAATTTCCAAATAGATCGTGAACGTATATTGGTTTCTGGATTGAACTTCCATATTTAATTTTCTGCAACTTTCATTTTTATTTTTATTCAACTTTCATTTTTATTCAATTTACTTTTCCATTGGACTTTCTTTTTTATTTAATTTCCAAATATATCGTTAAGGTATAGTAGTTTCTAGATTGAACTTCCATTTTTAATTTTATGCCACTTTCATTTTTATTTTTATTTTACTTCCATTTTTAATCAATTTTCTTTTCTATTAGACTTCTTTTTTTATTTAATTTCCAAATAGATCGTTAAGGTATAGTGGTTTTTGGATTGAACTTCCATTTTTAATTTTATGCAACTTTCATTTTTATTTTTATTCAACTTCCATTTTTATTCAATTAACTTTTCTATTAAACTTCCTTTTTTATTTGATATCCAAATAGATCGTTAAGGTATAGTGGTTTCTGAAATGAACTACCATTTTTAATTTTCTGCAACTTCCACTTTTATTTTTATTTAACTTCCTTTTTTATTCAAGTTTCTTTTCCACTCAACTTCCTTTTTTATTTAATTTTCAAATAGATCGTTAAGGTATAGTGGTTTCAGGATTGTACTTCCATTTTTAATTTTATGCAACTTTCATTTTTATTTTTATTCAACATCCATTTTTATTCAATTTACTTTTCTATTAAACTTCCTTTTTTATGTAATTTCCAAATAGATCGTTAAGGTATAGTGGTTTTTGGATTGAACTTCCTTTTTTAATTTTACGCAACTTTCATTTTTATTTTTATTCAACTTCCATTTTTATTCAATTTACTTTTCTATTAAACTTCCTTTTTTATTTGATTTCCAAATAGATCGTTAAGGTATAGTGTTTTCGGGATTGAACATCTGCTTTTAATTTTCTGCCACTTCCCTTTTTATTTTTATTCAACTTCCATTTTTATTCAATTTACTTTTCTATTAAACTTCCTTTTTTATTTAATTTCCAAATAGATCGTTAAGGTGTAGTGGTTTTTGGATTGAACTTCCATTTTTAATTTTCTACAACTTTCATTTTTCTTTTTATTCTACTTCCATTTTTATTTAATTTACTTTTCCATTAAACTTCCTTTTTTATTTTATGCAACTTTCCTTTTTATTTTTATTCAACTTCCATTTTTCTACAATTTACTTTTCTATTAGACATCTTTTTTTATTTAATTTCCAAATAGATCGTTAAGGTATAGTGGTTTCTTGAATGAACTTCCATTTCTACATTTCTGCAACTTCTAGTTTTATTTTTTTTTGACTTCCATTTTTATTCAAGTTTCTTTTCTACTCAACTTCCTTTCTTATTTAATTTCCAAATAGATCGTTAAGGTATAGTGGTTTCTGGATTGAACTTCCATATTTAATTTTTTGCAACTTTCATTTTTATTTTTATTCAACTTCCATTTTTATTCAATTTACTTTTCTATTAAACTTCCTTTTTTGTTTAATTTCCAAATAGATCGTTAAGGTATAGTGGTTTCTGAATTGAACTTCCATATTTAATTTTCTGCAACTTTCATTTTTATTTTTATTCAACTTCCATTTTTATTCAATTTACTTTTCTATTAAACTTCCTTTTTTATTTAATTTCCAAATAGATCTTTAAGGTATAGTGGTTTCTAGATTGAACTTCCATTTTTAATTTTATGCAACTTTCATTTTTATTTTTATTTTACTTCCATTTTTAATCAATTTACTTTTCTATTAAACTTCCTTTTTTATTTAATTTTCAAATAGATCGTTAAGGTATAGTGGTTTTTGGATTGAACTTCCATTTTTAATTCTAGGCAACTTTCATTTTTATTTATATTCTACTTCCATTTATATACAATTTACTTTTCTGTTAAACTTCCTTTTTTATTTAATTTCCAAATAGATCGTTAAGGTATAGTGGTTTCGGGATTGAACTTCCATTTTTAATTTTATGCAACTTTCATTTTTATTTTTATTTTACTTCCATTTTTAATCAATTTACTTTTCTATTAAACTTCCTTTTTTATTTAATTTCCAAATAGATCGTTAAGGTATAGTGGTTTTTGGATTGAACTTCCATTTTTAATTTTATGCAACTTTCATTTTTATTTTTATTCAACTTCTATTTTTATTCAATTTACTTTTCTATTAAACTTCCTTTTTTATTTGATTTCCAAATAGATCGTTAAGGTGTAGTGGTTTTTGAAATGAACTTCCATTTTTAATTTTCTGCAACTTCCACATTTATTTTTATTTAACTTCCTTTTTTATTCAAGTTTCTTTTCTACTCAACTTCCTTTTTTATTTAATTTCCAAATAGATCGTTATGGTATAGTGGTTTCGGGATTGAACTTCCATTTTTAATTTTATGCCACTTTCATATTTACTTTTATTCAACTTCCATTGTTATTCAATTTACTTTTCTATTAAACTTCCTTTTTTATTTAATTTCTAAATAGATCGTTAAGGTATAGTGGTTTTTGGATTGAACTTCCATTTTTAATTTTATGCAACTTTCATTTTTATTTTTATTCAATTTACTTTTCTATTAAACTTCCTTTTTTATTTGATTTCCAAATAGATCGTTAAGGTATAGTGGTTTCGGGATTGAACTTCCGCTTTTAATTTTTTGCAACATTCCTTTTTATTTTTATTCAACTTCCATTTTTATTCAATTTGCTTTTCTATTAAACTTCTTTTTTTATTTAATTTGCAAATAGATCGTGAAGGTATAGTGGTTTCGGGTTTGAACTTCCGCTTTTAATTTTCTGCAAGTTTCATTTTTATTTCTATTCTACTACCGTTTTAATTCAATTAACTTTCCTATTAAACTTCTTTTTTTATTTAATTTCCAAGTAGATCGTTAAGGTATAGTGGTTTCTGGATTGAACTTCCATTTTTAATTTTATGCAACTTTCTTCTCTATTTTTATTTTACTTCCATTTTTAATCAATTTACTCTTCAATTAAACTTCTTTTTTATTTAATTTCCAAATAGATCATTAAGGTATAGTGGTTTCTGGAATGAACCTCCATTTTTAATTTTCAGCAACTTGCATTTTTATTTTTATTTAACTTCCTTTTTTATTCAAGTTTCTTTTCTACTCAACTTCCTTTTTTATTTAATTTCCAAATAGATTGTTAAGGTATAGTGGTTTTTGCATTGAACTTCCGTTTTTATTTTATGCAACTTTCATTTTTATTTTAATTCAACTTCCATTTTATGCAATTTAGTTTTCTATTAAACCTCCTTTTTTATTTAATTTCCAAATAGATCGTTAAGGTATAGTGGTTTCGGGATTGAACTTCCATATTTAATTTTCTGCAACTTTCACTTTTATTTTTATTCAACTTCCATTTTATGCAATTTACTTTTCTATTAAACTTCCTTTTTTATTTAATTTCCAAATAGATCGTTATGGTATAGTGGTTTCTGGATTGAACTTCCATATTTAATTTTCTGCAAATTTCATTTTTATTTTTATTCGACTGCCATTTTTATTCAATTTACTTTTCTATTAAACTTCCTTTTTTTATTTAATTTCCAAATAGATCGTTAAGGTATAGTGGTTTCTGGATTGAACTTCCATATTTAATTTTCTGCAACTTTCATTTTTATTTTTATTCTACTTCCGTTTTTGTTTAATTTACTTTTCCATTAAACTTCCTTTTTTATTTAATTTTCAAACAGATCGTTATGGTATAGTGGTTTCTGGATTGAACTTCTACTTTTTATTTTATGCAACTTTTCTTTTTATTTTTATTCAACTTCCATTTTTATTCAATTTACTTTTCTACTAGACATCCTTTTTTCTTTAATTTCCAAATAGAACGTTAAGGTATAGTGGTTTCTTGAATGAACTTCCATTTTTACATTTCTGCAACTTCTAGTTTTATTTTTATTTGACTTCCTTTTTTATTCAAGTTTCTTTTATTCTCAACTTCCTTTTTTATTTAATTTCCAAATAGATCGTTAAGGTGTAGTGGTTTCTGGATTGAACTTCCATATTTAATTTTCTGCAACTTCCATTTTTATTTTTATTCAACTTCCTTTTTTATTGAATTTACTTTTCTATTGAACTTCATTTTTTATTTAATTTCCAAATAGATCGTTAAGATATAGTGGTTTCTGGATTGAACTTCCATATTTAATTTTCTGCAACTTCCATTTTTATTTTTATTCAACTTCCAATTTTATTCAATTTACTTTTCTATTAAACTTTCTTTTTAATTTAATTTCCAAATAGATCGTTAAAGTATAGTGGTTTTTGGATTGAACTTCCAATTTTAATTTTATGCAACTTTCATTTTTTTTTTTTACTCTACTTCCATTTTATGCAATTTACTTTTCTATTAAACTTCCTTTTTTATTTAATTTCCAAATAGATCGTTAAGGTATAGTGGTTTCTGGATTGAACTTCCATATTTAATTTTATGCAACTTTCCTTTTTATTTTTATTCAAGTTCCATTTTTATTCAATTTACTTTTCTATTAAACATCCTTTTTTATTTAATTTCCAAATAAATCGTTAAGGTATAGTGGTTTCTTCAATGAACTTCCATTTTTACATTTCTGCAACATCCAGTTTAATTTTTATTCAACTTCTTTTTTATTCAAGTTTCTTTTCTACTCAACTTCCTTTTTTGTTTAATTACCAAATAGATCGTTAAGGTATAGTGGTTTTTGGATTAAACTGCCATTTTTAATTTTTTGCAACTTTCATTTTTGTTTTTATTCAACTTCCATTTTTATTCGATTTACTTTTCTATTAAACATCATTTTTTATTTAATATCCGAGTAGATCGTTAAGGTATAGTGGTTTTTGGATTGAACTTCCATTTTTAATTTTAAGCAACTTTCTTTTTTATTTTTATTCTACTTCCATTTTTGTTCAATTTACTTTTCTGTTAAACTTCCTTTTTATTTAAATTCCAAATAGATCGTTAAGGTATAGTGGTTTCGGGATTGGACTTCCGCTTTAAATTTTCTGCAACTTTCCTTTTTATTTTTATTCAACTTCAATTTTTATTCAACTTACTTTTCTATTAAACTTCCTTTTTTATTTAATTTCCAAATAGATCGTTAAGGTATAGTGGTTTCTGGATTGAACTTCCATATTTAATTTTCTACAACTTTCATTTTTATTTTTATTCAAATTCCATTTTTATTCAACTTACTTTTCTGTCAAACTTCATTTTTTATTTAATTACCAAATAGATCGTTAAAGTATTGTGGTTTTTGGATTGAACTTCCATTTTTAATTTTATGCAACTTTCATTTTTATTTTTATTCAACTTCCATTTTTATGCAATTTACTTTTCTATTAAACTTCCTTTTTTTATTTAATTTCCAAATAGATCGTTATGGTATAGTGGTTTCTGTATTGAACTTACATATTTAATTTTCTGCAACTTCAATTTTTATTTTTATTCAACTTCCATTTTTATTCAATTTACTTTTCTATTAAACTTCCTTTTTTATTTAATTTCGAAATAGATCGTTAAGGTATAGTGGTTTCTGGATTGAACTTCTATATTTAATTTTCTGAAACTTCCATTTTTATTTTTATTGAACTTCTATTTTTATTCAATTTACTTTTCTATTAAACTTCCTTTTTTATTTAATTTCGAAATAGATCGTTAAGGTATAGTGCTTTTTGGATTGAATTTGCATTTTTAATTTTATGCAACTTTCATTTTTATTTTTATTCTACTTTCGTTTTATGCAATTTACTTTTATATTAAACATCCTTTTTTATTTAATTTCCAAATAGATCGTTAAGGTATAGTGGTTTCGGGATTGAACTTCCATATTTAATTTTCTGCAACTTTCACTTTTATTTTTATTCAACTTGCATTTTATGCAATTTACTTTTCTATTAAACTTCCTTTTTTATTTAATTTCCAAATAGATCGTTATGGTATAGTGGTTTCTGGATTGAACTTCCATATTTAATTTTCTGCAAATTTCATTTTTATTTTTATTCGATTGCCATTTTTATTCAATTTACTTTTCTATTAAACTTCCTTTTTTTATTTAATTTCCAAATAGATCGTTAAGGTATAGTGGTTTCTGGATTGAACTTCCATATTTAATTTTCTGCAACTTTCATTTTTATTTTTATTCTACTTCCGTTTTTGTTTAATTTACTTTTCTATTAAACTTCCTTTTTTATTTAATTTTCAAACAGATCGTTATGGTATAGTGGTTTCTGGATTGAACTTCTACTTTTTATTTTATGCAACTTTTCTTTTTATTTTTATTCAACTTCCATTTTTATTCAATTTACTTTTCTACTAGACATCCTTTTTTCTTTAATTTCCAAATAGAACGTTAAGGTATAGTGGTTTCTTGAATGAACTTCCATTTTTACATTTCTGCAACTTCTAGTTTTATTTTTATTTGACTTCCTTTTTTATTCAAGTTTCTTTTATTCTCAACTTCCTTTTTTATTTAATTTCCAAATAGATCGTTAAGGTGTAGTGGTTTCTGGATTGAACTTCCATATTTAATTTTCTGCAGCTTCCATTTTTATTTTTATTCAACTTCCATTTTTATTGAATTTACTTTTCTATTGAACTTCCTTTTTTATTTAATTTCCAAATAGATCGTTAAGATATAGTGGTTTCTGGATTGAACTTCCATATTTAATTTTCTGCAACTTCCATTTTTATTTTTATTCAACTTCCATTTTTATTGAATTTACTTTTCTATTGAACTTCCTTTTTTATTTAATTTCCAAATAGATCGTTAAGATATAGTGGTTTCTGGATTGAACTTCCATATTTAATTTTCTGCAACTTCCATTTTTATTTTTATTCAACTTCCAATTTTATTCAATTTACTTTCCTATTAAACTTTCTTTTTAATTTAATTTCCAAATAGATCGTTAAAGTATAGTGGTTTTTGGATTGAACTTCCAATTTTAATTTTATGCAACTTTCATTTTTTTTTTTACTCTACTTCCATTTTATGCAATTTACTTTTCTATTAAACTTCATTTTTTATTCAATTTTAAGGTATAGGGGTTTCTGGATTGAACTTCCATATTTAATTTTATGCAACTTTCCTTTTTATATTTATTCAAGTTCCATTTTTATTCAATTTACTTTTCTATTAAACATCCTTTTTTATTTAATTTCCAAATAAGTCGTTCAGGTATAGTGGTTTCTTCAATGAACTTCCATTTTTACATTTCTGCAACATCCAGTTTAATTTTTATTCAACTTCTTTTTTTATTCAAGTTTCTTTTCTACTCAACTTCATTTTTTGTTTAATTTCCAAATAGATCATTAAGGTATAGTGGTTTTTGGATTAAACTGCCATTTTTAATTTTTTGCAACTTTCATTTTTGTTTTTATTCAACTTCTATTTTTATTCGATTTACTTTTCTATTAAACATCATTTTTTATTTAATATCCGAGTAGATCGTTAAGGTATAGTGGTTTTTGGATTGAACTTCCATTTTTAATTTTAAGCAACTTTCATTTTTATTTTTATTCTACTTCCATTTTTGTTCAATTTGCTTTTCTGTTAAACTTCCTTTTTATTTAATTTCCAAATAGATCGTTAAGGTATAGTGGTTTCGGGATTGAACTTCCGCTTTAAATTTTCTGCAACTTTCCTTTTTATTTTTATTCAATTTCAATTTTTATTCAACTTACTTTTCTATTAAACTTCCTTTTTTATTTAATTTCCAAATAGATCGTTAAGGTATAGTGGTTTCTGGATTGAACTTCCATATTTAATTTTCTACAACTTTCATTTTTATTTTTATTCAAATTCCATTTTTATTCAACTTACTTTTCTGTTAAACTTCATTTTTTATTTAATTACCAAATAGATCGTTAAAGTATTGTGGTTTTTGGATTGAACTTCCATTTTTAATTTTATGCAACTTTCATTTTTATTTTTATTCAACTTCCATTTTTATGCAATTTACTTTTCTATTAAACTTCCTTTTTTATTTAATTTCCAAATAGATCGTTATGGTATAGTGGTTTCTGTATTGAACTTACATATTTAATTTTCTGCAACTTCAATTTTTATTTTTATTCAACTTCCATTTTTATCCAATTTACTTTTCTATTAAACTTCCTTTTTTATTTAATTTCCAAATAGATCGTTAAGGTATAGTGGTTTCTGGATTGAACTTCTATATTTAATTTTCTGCAACTTCCATTTTTATTTTTATTGAACTTCCATTTTTATTCAATTTACTTTTCTATTAAACTTCCTTTTTTATTTAATTTCCAAATAGATCGTTAAGGTATAGTGCTTTTTGGATTGAATTTCCATTTTTAATTTTATGCAACTTTCATTTTTATTTTTATTCTACTTTCGTTTTATGCAATTTACTTTTCTATTAAACATCCTTTTTTATTTAATTTCCAAATAGATCGTTAAGGTATAGTGCTTTCGGGATTGAACTTCCATATTTAATTTTCCGCAACTTTCACTTTTATTTTTATTCAACTTCCATTTTATGCAATTACTTTTCTATTAAACTTCCTTTTTTTATTTAATTTCCAAATAGATCGTTATGGTATAGTGCTGTCTGGATTGAACATCCATATTTAATTTTCTGCAAATTTCATTTTTATTTTTATTCGACTGCCATTTTTATTCAATTTACTTTTCTTTTAAACTTCCTTTTTTTATTTAATTTCCAAATAGATCGTTAAGGTATAATGGTTTCTGGATTGAACTTCCATATTTAATTTTCTGCAACTTCCATTTTTATTTTTATTCAACTTCCATTTTTATTCAATTTACTTTTTGTTAAACTTCCTTTTTATTTAATTTCCAAATAGATCGTTAAAGTATAGTGGTTTTTGGATTGAACTTCCATTTTTAATTTTATGCAACTTTCATTTTTATTTTTATTCTACTTCCATTTTATGCAGTTTACTTTTCTATTAAACATCCTTTTTTATTTAAATTCCATATAGATCGTTAAGTTATTGTGGTTTCGGAATTGAACTTCCATATTTAATTTTCTGCAACTTTCATTTTTTTTATTCAACTTCCATTTTATGCAATTTACTTTTCTATTAAAGTTCATTTTTTATTTAATTTCCAAATAGATCGGTATGGTATAGTGGTTTCTGGATTGAACTTCCATATTTAATTTTCTGCAACTTTGATTTTTATTTTTATTCAACTTCCTTTTTTATTTAATTTCCAAATAGATCGTTAAGGTATAGTGGTTTCTGGATTGAACTTCCGTAATTAATTTTCTGCAACTTTCAATTTTATTTTTATTCGACTTCCATTTTTATTCAATTTACTTTTCTATGAAATTTCCTATTTTATTTAATTTGCAAACAGATCGTTAAGGTATAGTGGTTTTTGGATTGAACTTCCGTTTTTAAATTTCTGCAACTTCCATTTTTATTCAATTTACTTTTCCATTAAACTTTCTTTTTTATTTAATTTCCAAATAGATCGTTAAGGTATAGTTGTTTCTGGATTGAACTTCCATATCTAATTTTCTGCAAATTTCATTTTTGTTTTTATTCTACTTCCATTTTAATTCAATTTACTTTTCTACTAAACTTCCTTTTTTTATTTAATTTCCAAATAGATCGTTAAGGTATAGTGGTTTCTGTATTGAACTTCCATATTTAAATTTCTGCAACTTCCATTTTTATTTTTATTCATCTTCCATTTTTATTCAATTTACTTTTCTATTAAACTTCCTTTTTTATTTAATTTCCAAATAGATCGTTAAAGTATAGTGGTTTTCGGATTGAACTTCCATTTTTAATTTTATGTAACTTTCATTTTTATTTTTATTCTACTTCCATTTTACGCAATTTACTTTTCTATTAAACATCCTTTTTTTTTTAATTTCCAAATAGATCGTTAAGGTATAGTGGTTTCGGAATTGAACTTCCATATTTAATTTTCCGCAACTTTCATTTTTATTTTTATTCAACTTCCATTTTATGCAATTTACTTTTCAATGAAACTTCATTTTTTATTTAATTTCCAAATAGATCGTTATGGTATAGTGGTTTCTGGATTCAAATTCCATATTTAATTTTCTGCAAATTTCATTTTTATTTTTATTCGACTGCCATTTTTATTCAATTTACTTTTCTATGAAATTTCCTCTTTTATTTAATTTGTAAACAGATCGTTAAGGTATAGTCGTTTCTGGATTGAACTTCCATATTCAATTTTCTGCAACTTCTATTTTTATTTTTATTCAACTTCCATTTTTATTCAATTTACTTTTTTATTAAACTTTCTTTTTTATTTAATTTCCAAATAGATCGTTAAGGTATAGTGGTTTCTGGATTGAACTTCCATATTTAATTTTCTGCAACTTCCATTTTTATTTTTATTCATCTTCCATTTTTATTCAATTTACTTTTCTATTAAACTTCCTTTTTTATTTAATTTCCAAATAGATCGTTAAAGTATAGTGGTTTTTGGATTGAACTTCCATTTTTAATTTTATGCAACTTTCATTTTTATTTTTAGTCCACTTCCATTTTACGCAATTTACTTTTCTATTAAACCTTTTTTTATTTAATTTCCGAATAGATCGTTAAGGTATAGTGGTTTCGGAATTTCACTTCCATATTTAATTTTCTGCAACTTTCATTTTTATTTTTATTCAACTTCCATTTTATGCAATTTGCTGTTCTATTAAACTTCATTTTTTATTTAATGTCCAAAAAGATCGTTATGGTATAGTGGTTTCTGGATTCAACTTCCATATTTAATTTTCTGCAAATTTCATTTTTATTTTTATTCGACTGCCATTTTTTTTCAATTTACTTTTCTATGAAATTTCCTCCTTTATTTAATTTGTAAATAGATCGTTAAGGTATAGTGGTTTCTGGATTGAACTTCCATATTTAATTTTTAATCGACTTCCATTTTTATTCAATTTACTTTTCTATTAAACTTTCTTTTTTATTTAATTTCCAAATAGATCGTTTAGGTATAGTGGTTTCTGGATTGAACTTCCATATTTAATTTTCTACAACTTCCATTTTTATTTTTATTCATCTTCCATTTTTATTCAATTTACTTTTCTATTAAACTTCCTTTTTTATTTAATTTCCAAATAGATCGTTAAAGTATAGTGGTTTTTCGATTGAACTTCCATTTTTAATTTTATGCAACTTTCATTTTTATTTTTATTCTACTTCCATTTTATGCAATTTACTTTTCTATTAAACTTCCTTTTTTATTTAATTTCCAAATAGATCGTTAAGGTATAGTGGTTTCGGGATTGAACTTCCATATTTAATTTTCTGCAACTCGCATTTTTATTTTTATTCAACTTCCATTTTTATGCAATTGACATTTCTATTAAACTTCCTTTTTTATTTAATTTCCAAATAGATCGTTAAGGTATAGTGGTGTATGGATTGAACTTCGATATTTAATTTTCTGCAACTTCCTTTTTTATTTTTATTCAACTTCCATTTTTATTCAATTTACTTTTCTATTAAACTTCCTTTTTTATTTAATTTCCAAATAGATCGTTAAGGTATAGCGGTTTTTGGATTGAACTTCCATTTTTAATTTTGTGCAACTTTCATTTTTATTTTTATTCTACTTCCATTTTATGCAATTTACTTTTCTATTAAACATCCTTTTTTATTTAATTTCCAAATAGATCGTTAAGATATAGTGGTTTCGGAATTGAACTTCCATATTTAATTTTCTGCAACTTTCATTTTTATTTTTATTCAACTTCCGTTTTATGCAATTTACTTTTCTATTAAACGTCATTTTTTATTTAATTTCCAAATAGATCGTTAAGGTATAGTGGTTTCTGGATTGAACTTCCATATTTAATTTTCTGCAACTTTCATTTTTATTTTTATTCGGCTTCCATTTTTATTCAATTTACTTTTCTATGAAATTTCCTGTTTTATTTACTTTGCAAACAGATCGTTAAGTTATAGTGGTTTTTGGATTGAACTTCCGCTTTTAATTTTCTGCAACTTCCATTTTTATGCAATTTACTTTTCAATTAAACTTCCTTTTTTATTTAATTTCGAAATAGATCGTTAAGGTATAGTGGTTTCTGAATTGACTTCCATATTTAATTTTCTGCAACTTCTACTTTTATTTTTATTCAACTTCCATTTTTATTCAATTTACTTTTCAATTAAACTTCTTTTTTTATTTAATTTCCAAATAGATCGTTAAGGTATAGTGGTTTCTGGATTGAACTTCCATTTTTTATTTTATGCAACTTTCATTTTTATTTTTATTCAACTTCCATTTTTATTCAATTTACCTTTCTATTAAACATCCTTTTTTATTTAATTTCCAAATAGATCGTTAAGGTATAGTGGTTTCGGAATTGAACTTCCATATTTAATTTTATGCAACTTTCATTTTTATTTTTATTCTACTTCCATTTTATGCAATTTACTTTTCTATTAAACTTCCTTTTTTATTTAATTTCCAAATAGATCGTTAAGGTATAGTGGTTTCTGGATTGAACTTCCATATTTAATTTTCTGCAACTTTCATTTTTATTTTTATTCGACTTCCATTATTATTCAATTTACTTTTCTATGAAATTTCTTGTTTTATTAAATTTCCAAATAGATTGTTAAGGTATAGTGGTTTCTGGATTGAACATCCATATTTAATTTTCTGCAACTTCCATTTTTATTTTTATTCAACTTCCATTTTTATTCAATTTACTTTTCTATTAAACTTTCTTTTTTATTTAATTTCCAAATAGATCGTTAAGGTATAGTGGTTTCTGGATTGAACTTCCATATTTAATTTTCTGCAACTTCCATTTTTATTTTTATTCAACTTCCATTTTTATTCAATTTACTTTTCTATTAAACTTACTTTTTTATTTAATTTCCAAATAGATCGTTAAAGTATAGTGGTTTTTGGATTGAACTTCCATTTTTAATTTTATGCAACTTTCATTTTTATTTTTATTCTACGTCCATTTTATGCAGTTTACTTTTCTATTAAACATCCTTTTTTATTTAAATTCCCAATAGATCGTTAAGGTATTGTGGTTTCGGAATTGAACTTCCATATTTAATTTTCTGCAACTTTCATTTTTTTTTATTCAACTTCAATTTTGTGCAATTTACTTTTCTATTAAACTTCATTTTTTATATAATTTCCAAATAGATCGTTATGGTATAGTGGTTTCTGGATTGGACTTCCATATTTAATTTTCTGCAACTTTGATTTTTATTTTTATTCAACTTCCATTTTATGCAATTTACTTTTCTATTAAACTTCCTTTTTTTATTTAATTTCCAAATAGATCGTTAAGGTATAGTGGTTTCTGGATTGAACTTCCATATTTAATTTTCGGCAACTTTCAATTTTATTTTTATTCGACTTCCATTTTATTCAATTTACTTTTCTATGAAATTTCCTGTTTTATTAATTTGCAAACTGATCATTAAGGTATAGTGGTTTTTGGATTGAACTTCCGCTTTTAAATTTCTGCAACTTCCATTTTTATTCAATTTACTTTTATATTAAACTTTCTTTTTATTTAATTTCCAAATAGATCGTTAAGGTATAGTTGTTTCTGGATTGAACTTCCATATCTAATTTTCTGCAAATTTCATTTTTGTTTTTATTCTACTTCCATTTAAATTTAATTTACTTTTCTACTAAACTTCATTTTTTTATTTAATTTCCAAATAGATCGTTAAGGTATAGTGGTTTCTGTATTGAACTTCCATATTTAATTTTCTGCAACTTCCATTTTTATTTTTATTCAATTTACTTTTCTATTGAACTTCCTTTTTTATTTAATTTCCAAATAGATCGCTAAAGTATAGTGGTTTTTGGATTGAACTTCCATTTTTAATTTTATGTAACTTTCATTTTTATTTTTATTCTACTTCCATTTTACGCAATTTACTTTTCTATTAAACATCCTTTTTTATTTAATTTCCAAATAGATCAATAAGGTATAGTGGTTTCGGAATTGAACTTCCATATTTTATTTTCCGCAACTTTCATTTTTATTTTTATTCAACTTCCATTTTATGCAATTTACTTTTCTATGAAACTTCATTTTTATTTAATTTCCAAATAGATCGTTATGGTATAGTGGTTTCTGGATTCAACTTCCATATTTAATTTTCTGCAAATTTCATTTTTATTTTTATTCGACTGCCATTTTTATTCAATTTACTTTTCTATTAAACTTCCTTTTTTATTTAATTTCCAAATAGATCGTTAAGGTATAGTGGTTTCTGGATTGAACTTCGATATTTAATTTTCCGCAACTTCCTTTTTTATTTTTATTCAACTTCCATTTTTATTCAATTTACTTTTCAATTAAACTTCCTTTTTTATTTAATTTCCAAATAGATCGTTAAGGTATAGCGGTTTTTGGATTGAACTTCCATTTTTAATTTTGTACAACTTTCATTTTTATTTTTATTCTACTTCCATTTTATGCAATTTACTTTTCTATTAAACATCCTTTTTTATTTAATTTCCAAATAGATCGTTAAGATATAGTGGTTTCGGAATTGAACTTCCATATTTAATTTTCTGCAACTTTCATTTTTATTTTTATTCAACTTCCGTTTTATGCAATTTATTTTTCTATTAAACGTCATTTTTTATTTAATTTCCAAATAGATCGTTAAGGTATAGTGGTTTCTGGATTGAACTTCCATATTTAATTTTCTGCAACTTTCATTTTTATTTTTATTCGGCTTCCATTTTTATTCAATTTACTTTTCTATGAAATTTCCTGTTTTATTTACTTTGCAAACAGATCGTTAAGTTATAGTGGTTTTCGGATTGAACTTCCGCTTTTAATTTTCTGCAACTTGCATTTTTATGCAATTTACTTTTCTATTAAACTTCCTTTTTTATTTAATTTCGAAATAGATCGTTAAGGTATAGTGGTTTCTGAATTGACTTCCATATTTAATTTTCTGCAACTTCCACTTTTATTTTTATTCAACTTCCATTTTTATTCAATTTACTTTTCAATTAAACTTCCTTTTTTATTTAATTTCCAAATAGATCGTGAAGGTATAGTGGTTTCTGGATTGAACTTCCATTTTTTATTTTATGCAACTTTCATTTTTATTTTTATTCAACTTCCATTTTTATTCAATTTACCTTTCTATTAAACACCCTTTTTTATTTAATTTCCAAATAGATCGTTAAGGTATAGTGGTTTCGGAATTGAACTTCCATATTTAATTTTATGCAACTTTCATTTTTATTTTTATTCTACTTCCATTTTATGCAATTTACTTTTCTATTAAACTTCCTTTTTTATTTAATTTCCAAAAAGATCGTTAAGGTATAGTGGTTTCTGGATTGAACTTCCATATTTAATTTTCTGCAACTTTCATTTTTATTTTTATTCGACTTCCATTATTATTCAATTTACTTTTCTATGAAATTTCCTGTTTTATTAAATTTCCAAATAGATTGTTAAGGTATAGTGGTTTCTGGATTGAACATCCATATTTAATTTTCTGCAACTTCCATTTTTATTTTTATTCAACTTCCATTTTTATTCAATTTACTTTTCTGTTAAACTTTCTTTTTTATTTAATTTCCAAATAGATCGTTAAGGTATAGTGGTTTCTGGATTGAACTTCCATATTTAATTTTCTGCAACTTCCATTTTTATTTTTATTCAACTTCCATTTTTATTCAATTTACTTTTCTATTAAACTTACTTTTTTATTTAATTTCCAAATAGATCGTTAAAGTATAGTGGTTTTTGGATTGAACTTCCATTTTTAATTTTATGCAACTTTCATTTTTATTTTTATTCTACTTCCATTTTATGCAGTTTACTTTTCTATTAAACATCCTTTTTTATTTAAATTCCCAATAGATCGTTAAGGTATTGTCGTTTCGGAATTGAACTTCCATATTTAATTTTCTGCAACTTTCATTTTTTTTTTATTCAACTTCCATTTTGTGCAATTTACTTTTCTATTAAACTTCATTTTTTATATAATTTCCAAATAGATCGTTATGGTATAGTGGTTTCTGGATTGAACTTCCATATTTAATTTTCTGCAACTTTGATTTTTATTTTTATTCAACTTCCATTTTATGCAATTTACTTTTCTATTAAACTTCCTTTTTTATTTAATTTCCAAATAGATCGTTAAGGTATAGTGGTTTCTGGATTGAACTTCCGTAATTAATTTTCTGCAACTTTCAATTTTATTTTTATTCGACTTCCATTTTTATTCAATTTACTTTTCTATGAAATTTCCTATTTTATTTAATTTGCAAACAGATCGTTAAGGTATAGTGGTTTTTGGATTGAACTTCCGTTTTTAAATTTCTGCAACTTCCATTTTTATTCAATTTACTTTTCCATTAAACTTTCTTTTTTATTTAATTTCCAAATAGATCGTTAAGGTATAGTTGTTTCTGGATTGAACTTCCATATCTAATTTTCTGCAAATTTCATTTTTGTTTTTATTCTACTTCCATTTTAATTCAATTTACTTTTCTACTAAACTTCCTTTTTTTATTTAATTTCCAAATAGATCGTTAAGGTATAGTGGTTTCTGTATTGAACTTCCATATTTAAATTTCTGCAACTTCCATTTTTATTTTTATTCATCTTCCATTTTTATTCAATTTACTTTTCTATTAAACTTCCTTTTTTATTTAATTTCCAAATAGATCGTTAAAGTATAGTGGTTTTCGGATTGAACTTCCATTTTTAATTTTATGTAACTTTCATTTTTATTTTTATTCTACTTCCATTTTACGCAATTTACTTTTCTATTAAACATCCTTTTTTTTTTAATTTCCAAATAGATCGTTAAGGTATAGTGGTTTCGGAATTGAACTTCCATATTTAATTTTCCGCAACTTTCATTTTTATTTTTATTCAACTTCCATTTTATGCAATTTACTTTTCAAAGAAACTTCATTTTTTATTTAATTTCCAAATAGATCGTTATGGTATAGTGGTTTCTGGATTCAAATTCCATATTTAATTTTCTGCAAATTTCATTTTTATTTTTATTCGACTGCCATTTTTATTCAATTTACTTTTCTATGAAATTTCCTCTTTTATTTAATTTGTAAACAGATCGTTAAGGTATAGTCGTTTCTGGATTGAACTTCCATATTCAATTTTCTGCAACTTCTATTTTTATTTTTATTCAACTTCCATTTTTATTCAATTTACTTTTTTATTAAACTTTCTTTTTTATTTAATTTCCAAATAGATCGTTAAGGTATAGTGGTTTCTGGATTGAACTTCCATATTTAATTTTCTGCAACTTCCATTTTTATTTTTATTCATCTTCCATTTTTATTCAATTTACTTTTCTATTAAACTTCCTTTTTTATTTAATTTCCAAATAGATCGTTAAAGTATAGTGGTTTTTGGATTGAACTTCCATTTTTAATTTTATGCAACTTTCATTTTTATTTTTAGTCTACTTCCATTTTACGCAATTTACTTTTCTATTAAACCTTTTTTTATTTAATTTCCGAATAGATCGTTAAGGTATAGTGGTTTCGGAATTTCACTTCCATATTTAATTTTCTGCAACTTTCATTTTTATTTTTATTCAACTTCCATTTTATGCAATTTGCTGTTCTATTAAACTTCATTTTTTATTTAATGTCCAAAAAGATCGTTATGGTATAGTGGTTTCTGGATTCAACTTCCATATTTAATTTTCTGCAAATTTCATTTTTATTTTTATTCGACTGCCATTTTTTTTCAATTTACTTTTCTATGAAATTTCCTCCTTTATTTAATTTGTAAATAGATCGTTAAGGTATAGTGGTTTCTGGATTGAACTTCCATATTTAATTTTTAATCGACTTCCATTTTTATTCAATTTACTTTTCTATTAAACTTTCTTTTTTATTTAATTTCCAAATAGATCGTTTAGGTATAGTGGTTTCTGGATTGAACTTCCATATTTAATTTTCTACAACTTCCATTTTTATTTTTATTCATCTTCCATTTTTATTCAATTTACTTTTCTATTAAACTTCCTTTTTTATTTAATTTCCAAATAGATCGTTAAAGTATAGTGGTTTTTCGATTGAACTTCCATTTTTAATTTTATGCAACTTTCATTTTTATTTTTATTCTACTTCCATTTTATGCAATTTACTTTTCTATTAAACTTCCTTTTTTATTTAATTTCCAAATAGATCGTTAAGGTATAGTGGTTTCGGGATTGAACTTCCATATTTAATTTTCTGCAACTCGCATTTTTATTTTTATTCAACTTCCATTTTTATGCAATTGACATTTCTATTAAACTTCCTTTTTTATTTAATTTCCAAATAGATCGTTAAGGTATAGTGGTGTATGGATTGAACTTCGATATTTAATTTTCTGCAACTTCCTTTTTTATTTTTATTCAACTTCCATTTTTATTCAATTTACTTTTCTATTAAACTTCCTTTTTTATTTAATTTCCAAATAGATCGTTAAGGTATAGCGGTTTTTGGATTGAACTTCCATTTTTAATTTTGTGCAACTTTCATTTTTATTTTTATTCTACTTCCATTTTATGCAATTTACTTTTCTATTAAACATCCTTTTTTATTTAATTTCCAAATAGATCGTTAAGATATAGTGGTTTCGGAATTGAACTTCCATATTTAATTTTCTGCAACTTTCATTTTTATTTTTATTCAACTTCCGTTTTATGCAATTTACTTTTCTATTAAACGTCATTTTTTATTTAATTTCCAAATAGATCGTTAAGGTATAGTGGTTTCTGGATTGAACTTCCATATTTAATTTTCTGCAACTTTCATTTTTATTTTTATTCGGCTTCCATTTTTATTCAATTTACTTTTCTATGAAATTTCCTGTTTTATTTACTTTGCAAACAGATCGTTAAGTTATAGTGGTTTTTGGATTGAACTTCCGCTTTTAATTTTCTGCAACTTCCATTTTTATGCAATTTACTTTTCAATTAAACTTCCTTTTTTATTTAATTTCGAAATAGATCGTTAAGGTATAGTGGTTTCTGAATTGACTTCCATATTTAATTTTCTGCAACTTCTACTTTTATTTTTATTCAACTTCCATTTTTATTCAATTTACTTTTCAATTAAACTTCTTTTTTTATTTAATTTCCAAATAGATCGTTAAGGTATAGTGGTTTCTGGATTGAACTTCCATTTTTTATTTTATGCAACTTTCATTTTTATTTTTATTCAACTTCCATTTTTATTCAATTTACCTTTCTATTAAACATCCTTTTTTATTTAATTTCCAAATAGATCGTTAAGGTATAGTGGTTTCGGAATTGAACTTCCATATTTAATTTTATGCAACTTTCATTTTTATTTTTATTCTACTTCCATTTTATGCAATTTACTTTTCTATTAAACTTCCTTTTTTATTTAATTTCCAAATAGATCGTTAAGGTATAGTGGTTTCTGGATTGAACTTCCATATTTAATTTTCTGCAACTTTCATTTTTATTTTTATTCGACTTCCATTATTATTCAATTTACTTTTCTATGAAATTTCTTGTTTTATTAAATTTCCAAATAGATTGTTAAGGTATAGTGGTTTCTGGATTGAACATCCATATTTAATTTTCTGCAACTTCCATTTTTATTTTTATTCAACTTCCATTTTTATTCAATTTACTTTTCTATTAAACTTTCTTTTTTATTTAATTTCCAAATAGATCGTTAAGGTATAGTGGTTTCTGGATTGAACTTCCATATTTAATTTTCTGCAACTTCCATTTTTATTTTTATTCAACTTCCATTTTTATTCAATTTACTTTTCTATTAAACTTACTTTTTTATTTAATTTCCAAATAGATCGTTAAAGTATAGTGGTTTTTGGATTGAACTTCCATTTTTAATTTTATGCAACTTTCATTTTTATTTTTATTCTACGTCCATTTTATGCAGTTTACTTTTCTATTAAACATCCTTTTTTATTTAAATTCCCAATAGATCGTTAAGGTATTGTGGTTTCGGAATTGAACTTCCATATTTAATTTTCTGCAACTTTCATTTTTTTTTATTCAACTTCAATTTTGTGCAATTTACTTTTCTATTAAACTTCATTTTTTATATAATTTCCAAATAGATCGTTATGGTATAGTGGTTTCTGGATTGGACTTCCATATTTAATTTTCTGCAACTTTGATTTTTATTTTTATTCAACTTCCATTTTATGCAATTTACTTTTCTATTAAACTTCCTTTTTTTATTTAATTTCCAAATAGATCGTTAAGGTATAGTGGTTTCTGGATTGAACTTCCATATTTAATTTTCGGCAACTTTCAATTTTATTTTTATTCGACTTCCATTTTATTCAATTTACTTTTCTATGAAATTTCCTGTTTTATTAATTTGCAAACTGATCATTAAGGTATAGTGGTTTTTGGATTGAACTTCCGCTTTTAAATTTCTGCAACTTCCATTTTTATTCAATTTACTTTTATATTAAACTTTCTTTTTATTTAATTTCCAAATAGATCGTTAAGGTATAGTTGTTTCTGGATTGAACTTCCATATCTAATTTTCTGCAAATTTCATTTTTGTTTTTATTCTACTTCCATTTAAATTTAATTTACTTTTCTACTAAACTTCATTTTTTTATTTAATTTCCAAATAGATCGTTAAGGTATAGTGGTTTCTGTATTGAACTTCCATATTTAATTTTCTGCAACTTCCATTTTTATTTTTATTCAATTTACTTTTCTATTGAACTTCCTTTTTTATTTAATTTCCAAATAGATCGTTAAGGTATAGCGGTTTTTGGATTGAACTTCCATTTTTAATTTTGTACAACTTTCATTTTTATTTTTATTCTACTTCCATTTTATGCAATTTACTTTTCTATTAAACATCCTTTTTTATTTAATTTCCAAATAGATCGTTAAGATATAGTGGTTTCGGAATTGAACTTCCATATTTAATTTTCTGCAACTTTCATTTTTATTTTTATTCAACTTCCGTTTTATGCAATTTATTTTTCTATTAAACGTCATTTTTTATTTAATTTCCAAATAGATCGTTAAGGTATAGTGGTTTCTGGATTGAACTTCCATATTTAATTTTCTGCAACTTTCATTTTTATTTTTATTCGGCTTCCATTTTTATTCAATTTACTTTTCTATGAAATTTCCTGTTTTATTTACTTTGCAAACAGATCGTTAAGTTATAGTGGTTTTCGGATTGAACTTCCGCTTTTAATTTTCTGCAACTTCCATTTTTATGCAATTTACTTTTCTATTAAACTTCCTTTTTTATTTAATTTCGAAATAGATCGTTAAGGTATAGTGGTTTCTGAATTGACTTCCATATTTAATTTTCTGCAACTTCCACTTTTATTTTTATTCAACTTCCATTTTTATTCAATTTACTTTTCAATTAAACTTCCTTTTTTATTTAATTTCCAAATAGATCGTGAAGGTATAGTGGTTTCTGGATTGAACTTCCATTTTTTATTTTATGCAACTTTCATTTTTATTTTTATTCAACTTCCATTTTTATTCAATTTACCTTTCTATTAAACACCCTTTTTTATTTAATTTCCAAATAGATCGTTAAGGTATAGTGGTTTCGGAATTGAACTTCCATATTTAATTTTATGCAACTTTCATTTTTATTTTTATTCTACTTCCATTTTATGCAATTTACTTTTCTATTAAACTTCCTTTTTTATTTAATTTCCAAAAAGATCGTTAAGGTATAGTGGTTTCTGGATTGAACTTCCATATTTAATTTTCTGCAACTTTCATTTTTATTTTTATTCGACTTCCATTATTATTCAATTTACTTTTCTATGAAATTTCCTGTTTTATTAAATTTCCAAATAGATTGTTAAGGTATAGTGGTTTCTGGATTGAACATCCATATTTAATTTTCTGCAACTTCCATTTTTATTTTTATTCAACTTCCATTTTTATTCAATTTACTTTTCTGTTAAACTTTCTTTTTTATTTAATTTCCAAATAGATCGTTAAGGTATAGTGGTTTCTGGATTGAACTTCCATATTTAATTTTCTGCAACTTCCATTTTTATTTTTATTCAACTTCCATTTTTATTCAATTTACTTTTCTATTAAACTTACTTTTTTATTTAATTTCCAAATAGATCGTTAAAGTATAGTGGTTTTTGGATTGAACTTCCATTTTTAATTTTATGCAACTTTCATTTTTATTTTTATTCTACTTCCATTTTATGCAGTTTACTTTTCTATTAAACATCCTTTTTTATTTAAATTCCCAATAGATCGTTAAGGTATTGTCGTTTCGGAATTGAACTTCCATATTTAATTTTCTGCAACTTTCATTTTTTTTTTATTCAACTTCCATTTTGTGCAATTTACTTTTCTATTAAACTTCATTTTTTATATAATTTCCAAATAGATCGTTATGGTATAGTGGTTTCTGGATTGAACTTCCATATTTAATTTTCTGCAACTTTGATTTTTATTTTTATTCAACTTCCATTTTATGCAATTTACTTTTCTATTAAACTTCCTTTTTTATTTAATTTCCAAATAGATCGTTAAGGTATAGTGGTTTCTGGATTGAACTTCCGTAATTAATTTTCTGCAACTTTCAATTTTATTTTTATTCGACTTCCATTTTTATTCAATTTACTTTTCTATGAAATTTCCTATTTTATTTAATTTGCAAACAGATCGTTAAGGTATAGTGGTTTTTGGATTGAACTTCCGTTTTTAAATTTCTGCAACTTCCATTTTTATTCAATTTACTTTTCCATTAAACTTTCTTTTTTATTTAATTTCCAAATAGATCGTTAAGGTATAGTTGTTTCTGGATTGAACTTCCATATCTAATTTTCTGCAAATTTCATTTTTGTTTTTATTCTACTTCCATTTTAATTCAATTTACTTTTCTACTAAACTTCCTTTTTTTATTTAATTTCCAAATAGATCGTTAAGGTATAGTGGTTTCTGTATTGAACTTCCATATTTAAATTTCTGCAACTTCCATTTTTATTTTTATTCATCTTCCATTTTTATTCAATTTACTTTTCTATTAAACTTCCTTTTTTATTTAATTTCCAAATAGATCGTTAAAGTATAGTGGTTTTCGGATTGAACTTCCATTTTTAATTTTATGTAACTTTCATTTTTATTTTTATTCTACTTCCATTTTACGCAATTTACTTTTCTATTAAACATCCTTTTTTTTTTAATTTCCAAATAGATCGTTAAGGTATAGTGGTTTCGGAATTGAACTTCCATATTTAATTTTCCGCAACTTTCATTTTTATTTTTATTCAACTTCCATTTTATGCAATTTACTTTTCAAAGAAACTTCATTTTTTATTTAATTTCCAAATAGATCGTTATGGTATAGTGGTTTCTGGATTCAAATTCCATATTTAATTTTCTGCAAATTTCATTTTTATTTTTATTCGACTGCCATTTTTATTCAATTTACTTTTCTATGAAATTTCCTCTTTTATTTAATTTGTAAACAGATCGTTAAGGTATAGTCGTTTCTGGATTGAACTTCCATATTCAATTTTCTGCAACTTCTATTTTTATTTTTATTCAACTTCCATTTTTATTCAATTTACTTTTTTATTAAACTTTCTTTTTTATTTAATTTCCAAATAGATCGTTAAGGTATAGTGGTTTCTGGATTGAACTTCCATATTTAATTTTCTGCAACTTCCATTTTTATTTTTATTCATCTTCCATTTTTATTCAATTTACTTTTCTATTAAACTTCCTTTTTTATTTAATTTCCAAATAGATCGTTAAAGTATAGTGGTTTTTGGATTGAACTTCCATTTTTAATTTTATGCAACTTTCATTTTTATTTTTAGTCTACTTCCATTTTACGCAATTTACTTTTCTATTAAACCTTTTTTTATTTAATTTCCGAATAGATCGTTAAGGTATAGTGGTTTCGGAATTTCACTTCCATATTTAATTTTCTGCAACTTTCATTTTTATTTTTATTCAACTTCCATTTTATGCAATTTGCTGTTCTATTAAACTTCATTTTTTATTTAATGTCCAAAAAGATCGTTATGGTATAGTGGTTTCTGGATTCAACTTCCATATTTAATTTTCTGCAAATTTCATTTTTATTTTTATTCGACTGCCATTTTTTTTCAATTTACTTTTCTATGAAATTTCCTCCTTTATTTAATTTGTAAATAGATCGTTAAGGTATAGTGGTTTCTGGATTGAACTTCCATATTTAATTTTTAATCGACTTCCATTTTTATTCAATTTACTTTTCTATTAAACTTTCTTTTTTATTTAATTTCCAAATAGATCGTTTAGGTATAGTGGTTTCTGGATTGAACTTCCATATTTAATTTTCTACAACTTCCATTTTTATTTTTATTCATCTTCCATTTTTATTCAATTTACTTTTCTATTAAACTTCCTTTTTTATTTAATTTCCAAATAGATCGTTAAAGTATAGTGGTTTTTCGATTGAACTTCCATTTTTAATTTTATGCAACTTTCATTTTTATTTTTATTCTACTTCCATTTTATGCAATTTACTTTTCTATTAAACTTCCTTTTTTATTTAATTTCCAAATAGATCGTTAAGGTATAGTGGTTTCGGGATTGAACTTCCATATTTAATTTTCTGCAACTCGCATTTTTATTTTTATTCAACTTCCATTTTTATGCAATTGACATTTCTATTAAACTTCCTTTTTTATTTAATTTCCAAATAGATCGTTAAGGTATAGTGGTGTATGGATTGAACTTCGATATTTAATTTTCTGCAACTTCCTTTTTTATTTTTATTCAACTTCCATTTTTATTCAATTTACTTTTCTATTAAACTTCCTTTTTTATTTAATTTCCAAATAGATCGTTAAGGTATAGCGGTTTTTGGATTGAACTTCCATTTTTAATTTTGTGCAACTTTCATTTTTATTTTTATTCTACTTCCATTTTATGCAATTTACTTTTCTATTAAACATCCTTTTTTATTTAATTTCCAAATAGATCGTTAAGATATAGTGGTTTCGGAATTGAACTTCCATATTTAATTTTCTGCAACTTTCATTTTTATTTTTATTCAACTTCCGTTTTATGCAATTTACTTTTCTATTAAACGTCATTTTTTATTTAATTTCCAAATAGATCGTTAAGGTATAGTGGTTTCTGGATTGAACTTCCATATTTAATTTTCTGCAACTTTCATTTTTATTTTTATTCGGCTTCCATTTTTATTCAATTTACTTTTCTATGAAATTTCCTGTTTTATTTACTTTGCAAACAGATCGTTAAGTTATAGTGGTTTTTGGATTGAACTTCCGCTTTTAATTTTCTGCAACTTCCATTTTTATGCAATTTACTTTTCAATTAAACTTCCTTTTTTATTTAATTTCGAAATAGATCGTTAAGGTATAGTGGTTTCTGAATTGACTTCCATATTTAATTTTCTGCAACTTCTACTTTTATTTTTATTCAACTTCCATTTTTATTCAATTTACTTTTCAATTAAACTTCTTTTTTTATTTAATTTCCAAATAGATCGTTAAGGTATAGTGGTTTCTGGATTGAACTTCCATTTTTTATTTTATGCAACTTTCATTTTTATTTTTATTCAACTTCCATTTTTATTCAATTTACCTTTCTATTAAACATCCTTTTTTATTTAATTTCCAAATAGATCGTTAAGGTATAGTGGTTTCGGAATTGAACTTCCATATTTAATTTTATGCAACTTTCATTTTTATTTTTATTCTACTTCCATTTTATGCAATTTACTTTTCTATTAAACTTCCTTTTTTATTTAATTTCCAAATAGATCGTTAAGGTATAGTGGTTTCTGGATTGAACTTCCATATTTAATTTTCTGCAACTTTCATTTTTATTTTTATTCGACTTCCATTATTATTCAATTTACTTTTCTATGAAATTTCTTGTTTTATTAAATTTCCAAATAGATTGTTAAGGTATAGTGGTTTCTGGATTGAACATCCATATTTAATTTTCTGCAACTTCCATTTTTATTCAATTTACTTTTCTATTAAACTTTCTTTTTTATTTAATTTCCAAATAGATCGTTAAGGTATAGTGGTTTCTGGATTGAACTTCCATATTTAATTTTCTGCAACTTCCATTTTTATTTTTATTCAACTTCCATTTTTATTCAATTTACTTTTCTATTAAACTTACTTTTTTATTTAATTTCCAAATAGATCGTTAAAGTATAGTGGTTTTTGGATTGAACTTCCATTTTTAATTTTATGCAACTTTCATTTTTATTTTTATTCTACGTCCATTTTATGCAGTTTACTTTTCTATTAAACATCCTTTTTTATTTAAATTCCCAATAGATCGTTAAGGTATTGTGGTTTCGGAATTGAACTTCCATATTTAATTTTCTGCAACTTTCATTTTTTTTTATTCAACTTCAATTTTGTGCAATTTACTTTTCTATTAAACTTCATTTTTTATATAATTTCCAAATAGATCGTTATGGTATAGTGGTTTCTGGATTGGACTTCCATATTTAATTTTCTGCAACTTTGATTTTTATTTTTATTCAACTTCCATTTTATGCAATTTACTTTTCTATTAAACTTCCTTTTTTTATTTAATTTCCAAATAGATCGTTAAGGTATAGTGGTTTCTGGATTGAACTTCCATATTTAATTTTCGGCAACTTTCAATTTTATTTTTATTCGACTTCCATTTTATTCAATTTACTTTTCTATGAAATTTCCTGTTTTATTAATTTGCAAACTGATCATTAAGGTATAGTGGTTTTTGGATTGAACTTCCGCTTTTAAATTTCTGCAACTTCCATTTTTATTCAATTTACTTTTATATTAAACTTTCTTTTTTATTTAATTTCCAAATAGATCGTTAAGGTATAGTTGTTTCTGGATTGAACTTCCATATCTAATTTTCTGCAAATTTCATTTTTGTTTTTATTCTACTTCCATTTAAATTTAATTTACTTTTCTACTAAACTTCATTTTTTTATTTAATTTCCAAATAGATCGTTAAGGTATAGTGGTTTCTGTATTGAACTTCCATATTTAATTTTCTGCAACTTCCATTTTTATTTTTATTCAATTTACTTTTCTATTGAACTTCCTTTTTTATTTAATTTCCAAATAGATCGCTAAAGTATAGTGGTTTTTGGATTGAACTTCCATTTTTAATTTTATGTAACTTTCATTTTTATTTTTATTCTACTTCCATTTTACGCAATTTACTTTTCTATTAAACATCCTTTTTTATTTAATTTCCAAATAGATCAATAAGGTATAGTGGTTTCGGAATTGAACTTCCATATTTTATTTTCCGCAACTTTCATTTTTATTTTTATTCAACTTCCATTTTATGCAATTTACTTTTCTATGAAACTTCATTTTTATTTAATTTCCAAATAGATCGTTATGGTATAGTGGTTTCTGGATTCAACTTCCATATTTAATTTTCTGCAAATTTCATTTTTATTTTTATTCGACTGCCATTTTTATTCAATTTACTTTTCTATTAAACTTCCTTTTTTATTTAATTTCCAAATAGATCGTTAAGGTATAGTGGTTTCTGGATTGAACTTCGATATTTAATTTTCTGCAACTTCCTTTTTTATTTTTATTCAACTTCCATTTTTATTCAATTTACTTTTCAATTAAACTTCCTTTTTTATTTAATTTCCAAATAGATCGTTAAGGTATAGCGGTTTTTGGATTGAACTTCCATTTTTAATTTTGTACAACTTTCATTTTTATTTTTATTCTACTTCCATTTTATGCAATTTACTTTTCTATTAAACATCCTTTTTTATTTAATTTCCAAATAGATCGTTAAGATATAGTGGTTTCGGAATTGAACTTCCATATTTAATTTTCTGCAACTTTCATTTTTATTTTTATTCAACTTCCGTTTTATGCAATTTATTTTTCTATTAAACGTCATTTTTTATTTAATTTCCAAATAGATCGTTAAGGTATAGTGGTTTCTGGATTGAACTTCCATATTTAATTTTCTGCAACTTTCATTTTTATTTTTATTCGGCTTCCATTTTTATTCAATTTACTTTTCTATGAAATTTCCTGTTTTATTTACTTTGCAAACAGATCGTTAAGTTATAGTGGTTTTCGGATTGAACTTCCGCTTTTAATTTTCTGCAACTTCCATTTTTATGCAATTTACTTTTCTATTAAACTTCCTTTTTTATTTAATTTCGAAATAGATCGTTAAGGTATAGTGGTTTCTGAATTGACTTCCATATTTAATTTTCTGCAACTTCCACTTTTATTTTTATTCAACTTCCATTTTTATTCAATTTACTTTTCAATTAAACTTCCTTTTTTATTTAATTTCCAAATAGATCGTTAAGGTATAGTGGTTTCTGGATTGAACTTCCATTTTTTATTTTATGCAACTTTCATTTTTATTTTTATTCAACTTCCATTTTTATTCAATTTACCTTTCTATTAAACACCCTTTTTTATTTAATTTCCAAATAGATCGTTAAGGTATAGTGGTTTCGGAATTGAACTTCCATATTTAATTTTATGCAACTTTCATTTTTATTTTTATTCTACTTCCATTTTATGCAATTTACTTTTCTATTAAACTTCCTTTTTTATTTAATTTCCAAAAAGATCGTTAAGGTATAGTGGTTTCTGGATTGAACTTCCATATTTAATTTTCTGCAACTTTCATTTTTATTTTTATTCGACTTCCATTATTATTCAATTTACTTTTCTATGAAATTTCCTGTTTTATTAAAATTCCAAATAGATTGTTAAGGTATAGTGGTTTCTGGATTGAACATCCATATTTAATTTTCTGCAACTTCCATTTTTATTTTTATTCAACTTCCATTTTTATTCAATTTACTTTTCTGTTAAACTTTCTTTTTTATTTAATTTCCAAATAGATCGTTAAGGTATAGTGGTTTCGGGATTGAACTTCCATATTTAATTTTCTGCAACTTCCATTTTTATTCAATTTACTTTTCTATTAAACTTACTTTTTTATTTAATTTCCAAATAGATCGTTAAAGTATAGTGGTTTTTGGATTGAACTTCCATTTTTAATTTTATGCAACTTTCATTTTTATTTTTATTCTACTTCCATTTTATGCAGTTTACTTTTCTATTAAACATCCTTTTTTATTTAAATTCCCAATAGATCGTTAAGGTATTGTCGTTTCGGAATTGAACTTCCATATTTAATTTTCTGCAACTTTCATTTTTTTTTTATTCAACTTCCATTTTGTGCAATTTACTTTTCTATTAAACTTCATTTTTTATATAATTTCCAAATAGATCGTTATGGTATAGTGGTTTCTGGATTGAACTTCCATATTTAATTTTCTGCAACTTTGATTTTTATTTTTATTCAACTTCCATTTTATGCAATTTACTTTTCTATTAAACTTCCTTTTTTATTTAATTTCCAAATAGATCGTTAAGGTATAGTGGTTTCTGGATTGAACTTCCGTAATTAATTTTCTGCAACTTTCATTTTTATTTTTATTCGGCTTCCATTTTTATTCAATTTACTTTTCTATGAAATTTCCTGTTTTATTTACTTTGCAAACAGATCGTTAAGTTATAGTGGTTTTTGGATTGAACTTCCGCTTTTAATTTTCTGCAACTTCCATTTTTATGCAATTTACTTTTCTATTAAACTTCCTTTTTTATTTAATTTCGAAATAGATCGTTAAGGTATAGTGGTTTCTGAATTGACTTCCATATTTAATTTTCTGCAACTTCCACTTTTATTTTTATTCAACTTCCATTTTTATTCAATTTACTTTTCAATTAAACTTCCTTTTTTATTTAATTTCCAAATAGATCGTTAAGGTATAGTGGTTTCTGGATTGAACTTCCATTTTTTATTTTATGCAACTTTCATTTTTATTTTTATTCAACTTCCATTTTTATTCAATTTACCTTTCTATGAAATTTCCTGTTTTATTAAATTTCCAAATAGATTGTTAAGGTATAGTGGTTTCTGGATTGAACATCCATATTTAATTTTCTGCAACTTCCATTTTTATTTTTATTCAACTTCCATTTTTATTCAATTTACTTTTCTGTTAAACTTTCTTTTTTATTTAATTTCCAAATAGATCGTTAAGGTATAGTGGTTTCTGGATTGAACTTCCATATTTAATTTTCTGCAACTTCCATTTTTATTTTTATTCAACTTCCATTTTTATTCAGTTTACTTTTCTATTAAACTTACTTTTTTATTTAATTTCCAAATAGATCGTTAAAGTATAGTGGTTTTTGGATTGAACTTCCATTTTTAATTTTATGCAACTTTCATTTTTATTTTTATTCTACTTCCATTTTATGCAGTTTACTTTTCTATTAAACATCCTTTTTTATTTAAATTCCCAATAGATCGTTAAGGTATTGTGGTTTCGGAATTGAACTTCCATATTTAATTTTCTGCAACTTTCATTTTTTTTTATTCAACTTCCATTTTGTGCAATTTACTTTTCTATTAAACTTCATTTTTTATATAATTTCCAAATAGATCGTTATGGTATAGTGGTTTCTGGATTGAACTTCCATATTTAATTTTCTGCAACTTTGATTTTTATTTTTATTCAACTTCCATTTTATGCAATTTACTTTTCTATTAAACTTCCTTTTTTATTTAATTTACAAATAGATCGTTAAGGTATAGTGGTTTCTGGATTGAACTTCCATATTTAATTTTCGGCAACTTTCAATTTTATTTTTATTCGACTTCCATTTTATTCAATTTACTTTTCTATGAAATTTCCTGTTTTATTAATTTGCAAACAGATCGTTAAGTTATAGTGGTTTTTGGATTGAACTTCCGCTTTTAATTTTCTGCAACTTCCATTTTTATGCAATTTACTTTTCTATTAAACTTCCTTTTTTATTTAATTTCGAAATAGATCGTTAAGGGATAGTGGTTTCTGAATTGACTTCCATATTTAATTTTCTGCAACTTCCACTTTTATTTTTATTCAACTTCCATTTTTATTCAATTTACTTTTCAATTAAACTTCCTTTTTTATTTAATTTCCAAATAGATCGTTAAGGTATAGTGGTTTCTGGATTGAACTTCCATTTTTTATTTTATGCAACTTTCATTTTTATTTTTATTCAACTTCCATTTTTATTCAATTTACCTTTCTATGAAATTTCCTGTTTTATTAAATTTCCAAATAGATTGTTAAGGTATAGTGGTTTCTGGATTGAACATCCATATTTAATTTTCTGCAACTTCCATTTTTATTTTTATTCAACTTCCATTTTTATTCAATTTACTTTTCTGTTAAACTTTCTTTTTTATTTAATTTCCAAATAGATCGTTAAGGTATAGTGGTTTCTGGATTGAACTTCCATATTTAATTTTCTGCAACTTCCATTTTTATTTTTATTCAACTTCCATTTTTATTCAGTTTACTTTTCTATTAAACTTACTTTTTTATTTAATTTCCAAATAGATCGTTAAAGTATAGTGGTTTTTGGATTGAACTTCCATTTTTAATTTTATGCAACTTTCATTTTTATTTTTATTCTACTTCCATTTTATGCAGTTTACTTTTCTATTAAACATCCTTTTTTATTTAAATTCCCAATAGATCGTTAAGGTATTGTGGTTTCGGAATTGAACTTCCATATTTAATTTTCTGCAACTTTCATTTTTTTTTATTCAACTTCCATTTTGTGCAATTTACTTTTCTATTAAACTTCATTTTTTATATAATTTCCAAATAGATCGTTATAGTATAGTGGTTTCTGGATTGAACTTCCATATTTAATTTTCTGCAACTTTGATTTTTATTTTTATTCAACTTCCATTTTATGCAATTTACTTTTCTATTAAACTTCCTTTTTTATTTAATTTACAAATAGATCGTTAAGGTATAGTGGTTTCTGGATTGAACTTCCATATTTAATTTTCGGCAACTTTCAATTTTATTTTTATTCGACTTCCATTTTATTCAATTTACTTTTCTATGAAATTTCCTGTTTTATTAATTTGCAAACAGATCGTTAAGGTATAGTGGTTTTTGGATTGAACTTCCGCTTTTAAATTTCTGCAACTTCCATTTTTAATCAATTTACTTTTATATTAAACTTTCTTTTTTATTTAATTTCCAAATAGATCGTTAAGGTATAGTTGTTTCTGGATTGAACTTCCATATCTAATTTTCTGCAAATTTCATTTTTGTTTTTATTCTACTTCCATTTTAATTTAATTTACTTTTCTACTAAACTTCATTTTTTTATTTAATTTCCAAATAGATCGTTAAGGTATAGTGGTTTCTGTATTGAACTTCCATATTTAATTTTTTGCAACTTCCATTTTTATATTTATTCATCTTCCATTTTTATTCAATTTACTTTTCTATTAAACTTCCTTTTTTATTTAATTTCCAAATAGATCGCTAAAGTATAGTGGTTTTTGGATTGAACTTCCATTTTTAATTTTATGTAACGTTCATTTTTATTTTTATTCTACTTCCATTTTACGCAATTTACTTTTCTATTAAACATCCTTTTTTATTTAATTTCCAAATAGATCAATAAGGTATAGTGGTTTCGGAATTGAACTTCCATATTTTATTTTCCGCAACTTTCATTTTTATTTTTATTCAACTTCCATTTTATGCAATTTACTTTTCTATGAAACTTCATTTTTATTTAATTTCCAAATATATCGTTATGGTATAGTGGTTTCTGGATTCAACTTCCATATTTAATTTTCTGCAAATTTCATTTTTATTTTTATTCGACTGCCATTTTTATTCAATTTACTTTTCTATAAAATTTCCTCTTTTATTTAATTTGTAAACAGATCGTTAAGGTATAGTGGTTTCTGGATTGAACTTCCATATTTAATTTTCTGCAACTTCTATTTTTATTTTTATTCAACTTCCATTTTTATTCAATTTACTTTTCTATTAAACTTTCTTTTTTATTTAATTTCCAAATAGATCGTTAAGGTATTGTGGTTTCTGGATTGAACTTCCATATTTAATTTTCTGCAACTTCCTTTTTTATTTTTATTCATCTTCAATTTTTATTCAATTTACTTTTCTATTAAACTTCCTTTTTTATTTAATTTCCATATAGATTGTTAAAGTATAGTGGCTTTTGGATTGAACTTCCATTTTTAATTTTACGCAACTTTCATTTTTATTTTTAGTCTACTTCCATTTTACGCAATTTACTTTTCTATTAAACATCCTTTTTTATTTAATTTCCAAGTGGATCGTTAAGGTATAGTGGTTTCGGAATTTAACTTCCATATTTAATTTTCTGCAACTTTCATTTTTATTTTTATTCAACTTCCATTTTATGCAATTTGCTGTTCTATTAAACTTCATTTTTTATTTAATTTCCAAAAAGATCGTTATGGTATAGTGGTTTCTGGATTCAACTTCCGTATTTAATTTTCTGCAAATTTCATTTTTATTTTTATTCGACTGCCATTTTTATTCAATTTACTTTTCTATGAAATTTCCTCTTTTATTTAATTTGTAAATAGATCGTTAAGGTATAGTGGTTTCTGTATTGAACTTCCATATTTAATTTTCTGCAACTTCCATTTTTATTTTTATTCATCTTCCATTTTTATTCAATTTACTTTTCTATTAAACTTCCTTTTTTATTTAATTTCCAAATAGATCGTTAAAGTATAGTGGTTTTTGGATTGAACTTCCATTTTTAATTTTATGCAACTTTCATTTTTATTTTTAGTCTACTTCCATTTTACGCAATTTACTTTTCTATTAAACCTTTTTTTATTTAATTTCCGAATAGATCGTTAAGGTATAGTGGTTTCGGAATTTCACTTCCATATTTAATTTTCTGCAACTTTCATTTTTATTTTTATTCAACTTCCATTTTATGCAATTTGCTGTTCTATTAAACTTCATTTTTTATTTAATGTCCAAAAAGATCGTTATGGTATAGTGGTTTCTGGATTCAACTTCCATATTTAATTTTCTGCAAATTTCATTTTTATTTTTATTCGACTGCCATTTTTTTTCAATTTACTTTTCTATGAAATTTCCTCCTTTATTTAATTTGTAAATAGATCGTTAAGGTATAGTGGTTTCTGGATTGAACTTCCATATTTAATTTTTAATCGACTTCCATTTTTATTCAATTTACTTTTCTATTAAACTTTCTTTTTTATTTAATTTCCAAATAGATCGTTTAGGTATAGTGGTTTCTGGATTGAACTTCCATATTTAATTTTCTACAACTTCCATTTTTATTTTTATTCATCTTCCATTTTTATTCAATTTACTTTTCTATTAAACTTCCTTTTTTATTTAATTTCCAAATAGATCGTTAAAGTATAGTGGTTTTTCGATTGAACTTCCATTTTTAATTTTATGCAACTTTCATTTTTATTTTTATTCTACTTCCATTTTATGCAATTTACTTTTCTATTAAACTTCCTTTTTTATTTAATTTCCAAATAGATCGTTAAGGTATAGTGGTTTCGGGATTGAACTTCCATATTTAATTTTCTGCAACTCGCATTTTTATTTTTATTCAACTTCCATTTTTATGCAATTGACATTTCTATTAAACTTCCTTTTTTATTTAATTTCCAAATAGATCGTTAAGGTATAGTGGTGTATGGATTGAACTTCGATATTTAATTTTCTGCAACTTCCTTTTTTATTTTTATTCAACTTCCATTTTTATTCAATTTACTTTTCTATTAAACTTCCTTTTTTATTTAATTTCCAAATAGATCGTTAAGGTATAGCGGTTTTTGGATTGAACTTCCATTTTTAATTTTGTGCAACTTTCATTTTTATTTTTATTCTACTTCCATTTTATGCCATTTACTTTTCTATTAAACATCCTTTTTTATTTAATTTCCAAATAGATCGTTAAGATATAGTGGTTTCGGAATTGAACTTCCATATTTAATTTTCTGCAACTTTCATTTTTATTTTTATTCAACTTCCGTTTTATGCAATTTACTTTTCTATTAAACGTCATTTTTTATTTAATTTCCAAATAGATCGTTAAGGTATAGTGGTTTCTGGATTGAACTTCCATATTTAATTTTCTGCAACTTTCATTTTTATTTTTATTCGGCTTCCATTTTTATTCAATTTACTTTTCTATGAAATTTCCTGTTTTATTTACTTTGCAAACAGATCGTTAAGTTATAGTGGTTTTTGGATTGAACTTCCGCTTTTAATTTTCTGCAACTTCCATTTTTATGCAATTTACTTTTCAATTAAACTTCCTTTTTTATTTAATTTCGAAATAGATCGTTAAGGTATAGTGGTTTCTGAATTGACTTCCATATTTAATTTTCTGCAACTTCTACTTTTATTTTTATTCAACTTCCATTTTTATTCAATTTACTTTTCAATTAAACTTCTTTTTTTATTTAATTTCCAAATAGATCGTTAAGGTATAGTGGTTTCTGGATTGAACTTCCATTTTTTATTTTATGCAACTTTCATTTTTATTTTTATTCAACTTCCATTTTTATTCAATTTACCTTTCTATTAAACATCCTTTTTTATTTAATTTCCAAATAGATCGTTAAGGTATAGTGGTTTCGGAATTGAACTTCCATATTTAATTTTATGCAACTTTCATTTTTATTTTTATTCTACTTCCATTTTATGCAATTTACTTTTCTATTAAACTTCCTTTTTTATTTAATTTCCAAATAGATCGTTAAGGTATAGTGGTTTCTGGATTGAACTTCCATATTTAATTTTCTGCAACTTTCATTTTTATTTTTATTCGACTTCCATTATTATTCAATTTACTTTTCTATGAAA
This sequence comes from Camellia sinensis, assembly GCF_055761805.1. Classification (NCBI taxonomy): domain Eukaryota; kingdom Viridiplantae; phylum Streptophyta; class Magnoliopsida; order Ericales; family Theaceae; genus Camellia; species Camellia sinensis. Next base: position 39,393,352 of record NW_028128987.1, on the reverse strand, counting down.
TTTCTTGTTTTATTAAATTTCCAAATAGATTGTTAAGGTATAGTGGTTTCTGGATTGAACATCCATATTTAATTTTCTGCAACTTCCATTTTTATTCAATTTACTTTTCTATTAAACTTTCTTTTTTATTTAATTTCCAAATAGATCGTTAAGGTATAGTGGTTTCTGGATTGAACTTCCATATTTAATTTTCTGCAACTTCCATTTTTATTTTTATTCAACTTCCATTTTTATTCAATTTACTTTTCTATTAAACTTACTTTTTTATTTAATTTCCAAATAGATCGTTAAAGTATAGTGGTTTTTGGATTGAACTTCCATTTTTAATTTTATGCAACTTTCATTTTTATTTTTATTCTACGTCCATTTTATGCAGTTTACTTTTCTATTAAACATCCTTTTTTATTTAAATTCCCAATAGATCGTTAAGGTATTGTGGTTTCGGAATTGAACTTCCATATTTAATTTTCTGCAACTTTCATTTTTTTTTATTCAACTTCAATTTTGTGCAATTTACTTTTCTATTAAACTTCATTTTTTATATAATTTCCAAATAGATCGTTATGGTATAGTGGTTTCTGGATTGGACTTCCATATTTAATTTTCTGCAACTTTGATTTTTATTTTTATTCAACTTCCATTTTATGCAATTTACTTTTCTATTAAACTTCCTTTTTTTATTTAATTTCCAAATAGATCGTTAAGGTATAGTGGTTTCTGGATTGAACTTCCATATTTAATTTTCGGCAACTTTCAATTTTATTTTTATTCGACTTCCATTTTATTCAATTTACTTTTCTATGAAATTTCCTGTTTTATTAATTTGCAAACTGATCATTAAGGTATAGTGGTTTTTGGATTGAACTTCCGCTTTTAAATTTCTGCAACTTCCATTTTTATTCAATTTACTTTTATATTAAACTTTCTTTTTTATTTAATTTCCAAATAGATCGTTAAGGTATAGTTGTTTCTGGATTGAACTTCCATATCTAATTTTCTGCAAATTTCATTTTTGTTTTTATTCTACTTCCATTTAAATTTAATTTACTTTTCTACTAAACTTCATTTTTTTATTTAATTTCCAAATAGATCGTTAAGGTATAGTGGTTTCTGTATTGAACTTCCATATTTAATTTTCTGCAACTTCCATTTTTATTTTTATTCAATTTACTTTTCTATTGAACTTCCTTTTTTATTTAATTTCCAAATAGATCGCTAAAGTATAGTGGTTTTTGGATTGAACTTCCATTTTTAATTTTATGTAACTTTCATTTTTATTTTTATTCTACTTCCATTTTACGCAATTTACTTTTCTATTAAACATCCTTTTTTATTTAATTTCCAAATAGATCAATAAGGTATAGTGGTTTCGGAATTGAACTTCCATATTTTATTTTCCGCAACTTTCATTTTTATTTTTATTCAACTTCCATTTTATGCAATTTACTTTTCTATGAAACTTCATTTTTATTTAATTTCCAAATAGATCGTTATGGTATAGTGGTTTCTGGATTCAACTTCCATATTTAATTTTCTGCAAATTTCATTTTTATTTTTATTCGACTGCCATTTTTATTCAATTTACTTTTCTATTAAACTTCCTTTTTTATTTAATTTCCAAATAGATCGTTAAGGTATAGTGGTTTCTGGATTGAACTTCGATATTTAATTTTCTGCAACTTCCTTTTTTATTTTTATTCAACTTCCATTTTTATTCAATTTACTTTTCAATTAAACTTCCTTTTTTATTTAATTTCCAAATAGATCGTTAAGGTATAGCGGTTTTTGGATTGAACTTCCATTTTTAATTTTGTACAACTTTCATTTTTATTTTTATTCTACTTCCATTTTATGCAATTTACTTTTCTATTAAACATCCTTTTTTATTTAATTTCCAAATAGATCGTTAAGATATAGTGGTTTCGGAATTGAACTTCCATATTTAATTTTCTGCAACTTTCATTTTTATTTTTATTCAACTTCCGTTTTATGCAATTTATTTTTCTATTAAACGTCATTTTTTATTTAATTTCCAAATAGATCGTTAAGGTATAGTGGTTTCTGGATTGAACTTCCATATTTAATTTTCTGCAACTTTCATTTTTATTTTTATTCGGCTTCCATTTTTATTCAATTTACTTTTCTATGAAATTTCCTGTTTTATTTACTTTGCAAACAGATCGTTAAGTTATAGTGGTTTTCGGATTGAACTTCCGCTTTTAATTTTCTGCAACTTCCATTTTTATGCAATTTACTTTTCTATTAAACTTCCTTTTTTATTTAATTTCGAAATAGATCGTTAAGGTATAGTGGTTTCTGAATTGACTTCCATATTTAATTTTCTGCAACTTCCACTTTTATTTTTATTCAACTTCCATTTTTATTCAATTTACTTTTCAATTAAACTTCCTTTTTTATTTAATTTCCAAATAGATCGTTAAGGTATAGTGGTTTCTGGATTGAACTTCCATTTTTTATTTTATGCAACTTTCATTTTTATTTTTATTCAACTTCCATTTTTATTCAATTTACCTTTCTATTAAACACCCTTTTTTATTTAATTTCCAAATAGATCGTTAAGGTATAGTGGTTTCGGAATTGAACTTCCATATTTAATTTTATGCAACTTTCATTTTTATTTTTATTCTACTTCCATTTTATGCAATTTACTTTTCTATTAAACTTCCTTTTTTATTTAATTTCCAAAAAGATCGTTAAGGTATAGTGGTTTCTGGATTGAACTTCCATATTTAATTTTCTGCAACTTTCATTTTTATTTTTATTCGACTTCCATTATTATTCAATTTACTTTTCTATGAAATTTCCTGTTTTATTAAAATTCCAAATAGATTGTTAAGGTATAGTGGTTTCTGGATTGAACATCCATATTTAATTTTCTGCAACTTCCATTTTTATTTTTATTCAACTTCCATTTTTATTCAATTTACTTTTCTGTTAAACTTTCTTTTTTATTTAATTTCCAAATAGATCGTTAAGGTATAGTGGTTTCGGGATTGAACTTCCATATTTAATTTTCTGCAACTTCCATTTTTATTCAATTTACTTTTCTATTAAACTTACTTTTTTATTTAATTTCCAAATAGATCGTTAAAGTATAGTGGTTTTTGGATTGAACTTCCATTTTTAATTTTATGCAACTTTCATTTTTATTTTTATTCTACTTCCATTTTATGCAGTTTACTTTTCTATTAAACATCCTTTTTTATTTAAATTCCCAATAGATCGTTAAGGTATTGTCGTTTCGGAATTGAACTTCCATATTTAATTTTCTGCAACTTTCATTTTTTTTTTATTCAACTTCCATTTTGTGCAATTTACTTTTCTATTAAACTTCATTTTTTATATAATTTCCAAATAGATCGTTATGGTATAGTGGTTTCTGGATTGAACTTCCATATTTAATTTTCTGCAACTTTGATTTTTATTTTTATTCAACTTCCATTTTATGCAATTTACTTTTCTATTAAACTTCCTTTTTTATTTAATTTCCAAATAGATCGTTAAGGTATAGTGGTTTCTGGATTGAACTTCCGTAATTAATTTTCTGCAACTTTCATTTTTATTTTTATTCGGCTTCCATTTTTATTCAATTTACTTTTCTATGAAATTTCCTGTTTTATTTACTTTGCAAACAGATCGTTAAGTTATAGTGGTTTTTGGATTGAACTTCCGCTTTTAATTTTCTGCAACTTCCATTTTTATGCAATTTACTTTTCTATTAAACTTCCTTTTTTATTTAATTTCGAAATAGATCGTTAAGGTATAGTGGTTTCTGAATTGACTTCCATATTTAATTTTCTGCAACTTCCACTTTTATTTTTATTCAACTTCCATTTTTATTCAATTTACTTTTCAATTAAACTTCCTTTTTTATTTAATTTCCAAATAGATCGTTAAGGTATAGTGGTTTCTGGATTGAACTTCCATTTTTTATTTTATGCAACTTTCATTTTTATTTTTATTCAACTTCCATTTTTATTCAATTTACCTTTCTATGAAATTTCCTGTTTTATTAAATTTCCAAATAGATTGTTAAGGTATAGTGGTTTCTGGATTGAACATCCATATTTAATTTTCTGCAACTTCCATTTTTATTTTTATTCAACTTCCATTTTTATTCAATTTACTTTTCTGTTAAACTTTCTTTTTTATTTAATTTCCAAATAGATCGTTAAGGTATAGTGGTTTCTGGATTGAACTTCCATATTTAATTTTCTGCAACTTCCATTTTTATTTTTATTCAACTTCCATTTTTATTCAGTTTACTTTTCTATTAAACTTACTTTTTTATTTAATTTCCAAATAGATCGTTAAAGTATAGTGGTTTTTGGATTGAACTTCCATTTTTAATTTTATGCAACTTTCATTTTTATTTTTATTCTACTTCCATTTTATGCAGTTTACTTTTCTATTAAACATCCTTTTTTATTTAAATTCCCAATAGATCGTTAAGGTATTGTGGTTTCGGAATTGAACTTCCATATTTAATTTTCTGCAACTTTCATTTTTTTTTATTCAACTTCCATTTTGTGCAATTTACTTTTCTATTAAACTTCATTTTTTATATAATTTCCAAATAGATCGTTATGGTATAGTGGTTTCTGGATTGAACTTCCATATTTAATTTTCTGCAACTTTGATTTTTATTTTTATTCAACTTCCATTTTATGCAATTTACTTTTCTATTAAACTTCCTTTTTTATTTAATTTACAAATAGATCGTTAAGGTATAGTGGTTTCTGGATTGAACTTCCATATTTAATTTTCGGCAACTTTCAATTTTATTTTTATTCGACTTCCATTTTATTCAATTTACTTTTCTATGAAATTTCCTGTTTTATTAATTTGCAAACAGATCGTTAAGTTATAGTGGTTTTTGGATTGAACTTCCGCTTTTAATTTTCTGCAACTTCCATTTTTATGCAATTTACTTTTCTATTAAACTTCCTTTTTTATTTAATTTCGAAATAGATCGTTAAGGGATAGTGGTTTCTGAATTGACTTCCATATTTAATTTTCTGCAACTTCCACTTTTATTTTTATTCAACTTCCATTTTTATTCAATTTACTTTTCAATTAAACTTCCTTTTTTATTTAATTTCCAAATAGATCGTTAAGGTATAGTGGTTTCTGGATTGAACTTCCATTTTTTATTTTATGCAACTTTCATTTTTATTTTTATTCAACTTCCATTTTTATTCAATTTACCTTTCTATGAAATTTCCTGTTTTATTAAATTTCCAAATAGATTGTTAAGGTATAGTGGTTTCTGGATTGAACATCCATATTTAATTTTCTGCAACTTCCATTTTTATTTTTATTCAACTTCCATTTTTATTCAATTTACTTTTCTGTTAAACTTTCTTTTTTATTTAATTTCCAAATAGATCGTTAAGGTATAGTGGTTTCTGGATTGAACTTCCATATTTAATTTTCTGCAACTTCCATTTTTATTTTTATTCAACTTCCATTTTTATTCAGTTTACTTTTCTATTAAACTTACTTTTTTATTTAATTTCCAAATAGATCGTTAAAGTATAGTGGTTTTTGGATTGAACTTCCATTTTTAATTTTATGCAACTTTCATTTTTATTTTTATTCTACTTCCATTTTATGCAGTTTACTTTTCTATTAAACATCCTTTTTTATTTAAATTCCCAATAGATCGTTAAGGTATTGTGGTTTCGGAATTGAACTTCCATATTTAATTTTCTGCAACTTTCATTTTTTTTTATTCAACTTCCATTTTGTGCAATTTACTTTTCTATTAAACTTCATTTTTTATATAATTTCCAAATAGATCGTTATAGTATAGTGGTTTCTGGATTGAACTTCCATATTTAATTTTCTGCAACTTTGATTTTTATTTTTATTCAACTTCCATTTTATGCAATTTACTTTTCTATTAAACTTCCTTTTTTATTTAATTTACAAATAGATCGTTAAGGTATAGTGGTTTCTGGATTGAACTTCCATATTTAATTTTCGGCAACTTTCAATTTTATTTTTATTCGACTTCCATTTTATTCAATTTACTTTTCTATGAAATTTCCTGTTTTATTAATTTGCAAACAGATCGTTAAGGTATAGTGGTTTTTGGATTGAACTTCCGCTTTTAAATTTCTGCAACTTCCATTTTTAATCAATTTACTTTTATATTAAACTTTCTTTTTTATTTAATTTCCAAATAGATCGTTAAGGTATAGTTGTTTCTGGATTGAACTTCCATATCTAATTTTCTGCAAATTTCATTTTTGTTTTTATTCTACTTCCATTTTAATTTAATTTACTTTTCTACTAAACTTCATTTTTTTATTTAATTTCCAAATAGATCGTTAAGGTATAGTGGTTTCTGTATTGAACTTCCATATTTAATTTTTTGCAACTTCCATTTTTATATTTATTCATCTTCCATTTTTATTCAATTTACTTTTCTATTAAACTTCCTTTTTTATTTAATTTCCAAATAGATCGCTAAAGTATAGTGGTTTTTGGATTGAACTTCCATTTTTAATTTTATGTAACGTTCATTTTTATTTTTATTCTACTTCCATTTTACGCAATTTACTTTTCTATTAAACATCCTTTTTTATTTAATTTCCAAATAGATCAATAAGGTATAGTGGTTTCGGAATTGAACTTCCATATTTTATTTTCCGCAACTTTCATTTTTATTTTTATTCAACTTCCATTTTATGCAATTTACTTTTCTATGAAACTTCATTTTTATTTAATTTCCAAATATATCGTTATGGTATAGTGGTTTCTGGATTCAACTTCCATATTTAATTTTCTGCAAATTTCATTTTTATTTTTATTCGACTGCCATTTTTATTCAATTTACTTTTCTATAAAATTTCCTCTTTTATTTAATTTGTAAACAGATCGTTAAGGTATAGTGGTTTCTGGATTGAACTTCCATATTTAATTTTCTGCAACTTCTATTTTTATTTTTATTCAACTTCCATTTTTATTCAATTTACTTTTCTATTAAACTTTCTTTTTTATTTAATTTCCAAATAGATCGTTAAGGTATTGTGGTTTCTGGATTGAACTTCCATATTTAATTTTCTGCAACTTCCTTTTTTATTTTTATTCATCTTCAATTTTTATTCAATTTACTTTTCTATTAAACTTCCTTTTTTATTTAATTTCCATATAGATTGTTAAAGTATAGTGGCTTTTGGATTGAACTTCCATTTTTAATTTTACGCAACTTTCATTTTTATTTTTAGTCTACTTCCATTTTACGCAATTTACTTTTCTATTAAACATCCTTTTTTATTTAATTTCCAAGTGGATCGTTAAGGTATAGTGGTTTCGGAATTTAACTTCCATATTTAATTTTCTGCAACTTTCATTTTTATTTTTATTCAACTTCCATTTTATGCAATTTGCTGTTCTATTAAACTTCATTTTTTATTTAATTTCCAAAAAGATCGTTATGGTATAGTGGTTTCTGGATTCAACTTCCGTATTTAATTTTCTGCAAATTTCATTTTTATTTTTATTCGACTGCCATTTTTATTCAATTTACTTTTCTATGAAATTTCCTCTTTTATTTAATTTGTAAATAGATCGTTAAGGTATAGTGGTTTCTGGATTGAACTTCCATATTTAATTTTCTGCAACTTCCATTTTTATTTTTATTCGACTTCCATTTTTATTCAATTTACTTTTCTATTAAACTTTCTTTTTTATTTAATTTCCAAATAGATCGTTAAGGTATAGTGATTTCTGGATTGAACTTCCATATTTAATTTTCTGCAACTTCCATTTTTATTTTTATTCATCTGCCATTTTTATTCAATTTACTTTTCTATTAAACTTCCTTTTTTGTTTAATTTCCAAATAGATCGTTAAGTATAGTGGTTTTTGGATTGAACTTCCATTTTTAATTTTATGCAACTTTCATTTTTATTTTTATTCTACTTCCATTTTATGCAATTTACTTTTCTATTAAACTTCCTTTTTTATTTAATTTCCAAATAGATCGTTAAGGTATAGTGGTTTCGGGATTGAACTTCCATATTTAATTTTCTGCAACTCCCATTTTTATTTTTATTCAACTTCCATTTTTATGCAATTGACATTTCTATTAAACTTCCTTTTTTATTTAATTTCCAAATAGATCGTTAAGGTATAGTGGTTTCTGTATTGAACTTCGATATTTAATTTTCTGCAACTTCCTTTTTTATTTAATTTCCAAATAGATCGTTAAGGTATAGTGGTTTCTGTATTGAACTTCGATATTTAATTTTCTGCAACTTCCTTTTTTATTTTTATTCAACTTCCATTTTTATTCAATTTACTTTTCTATTAAACTTCCTTTTTTATTTAATTTCCAAATAGATCGTTAAGGTATAGCGGTTTTTGGATTGAACTTCCATTTTTAATTTTGTGCAACTTTCATTTTTATTTTTATTCTACTTCCATTTTATGCAATTTACTTTTCTATTAAATATCCTTTTTTATTTAATTTCCAAATAGATCGTTAAGATATAGTGGTTTCGGAATTGAACTTCCATATTTAATTTTCTGCAACTTTCATTTTTATTTTTATTCAACTTCCGTTTTATGCAATTTACTTTTCTATTAAACGTCATTTTTTATTTAATTTCCAAATAGATCGTTAAGGTATAGTGGTTTCTGGATTGAACTTCCATATTTAATTTTCTGCAACTTTCATTTTTATTTTTATTCAACTTCCATTTTTATTCAATTTACTTTTCTATGAAATTTCCTATTTTATTTAATTTTCAAACAGATCGTTAAGTTATAGTGGTTTTTGGATTGAACTTCTGCTTTTAATTTTCTGCAACTTCCATTTTTATGCAATTTACTTTTCTATTAAACTTCCTTTTTTATTTAATTTCCAAATAGATCTTTAAGGTATAGTGGTTTCTGAATTGACTTCCATATTTAATTTTCTGCAACTTCCATTTTTATTTTTATTCAACTTCCATTTTTATTCAATTTTCTTTTCAATTAAACTTCATTTTTTATTTAATTTCCAAATAGATCGTTAAGGTATAGTGGTTTCTGGATTGAACTTTCATTTTTTATTTTATGCAACTTTCATTTTTATTTTTATTCAACTTCCACTTTTATTCAATTTACTTTCTATTAAACATCCTTTTTTATTTAATTTCCAAATAGATCGTTAAGGTATAGTGGTTTCGGAATTGAACTTCCATATTTAATTTTATGCAACTTTCATTTTTATTTTTATTCTACTTCCATTTTATGCAATTTACTTTTCTATTAAACTTCCTTTTTTATTTAATTTTCAAATAGATCGTTAAGGTATAGTGGTTTCTGGATTGAACTTCCATATTTAATTTTCTGCAACTTTCATTTTTATTTTTATTCGACTTCCATTATTATTCAATTTACTTTTCTATGAAATTTCCTGTTTTATTAAATTTCCAAATAGATTGTTAAGGTATAGTGGTTTCTGGATTGAACATCCATATTTAATTTTCTGCAACTTCCATTTTTATTTTTATTCAACTTCCATTTTTATTCAATTTACTTTTCTGTTAAACTTTCTTTTTTATTTAATTTCCAAATAGATCGTTAAGGTATAGTGGTTTCTGGATTGAACTTCCATATTTAATTTTCTGCAACTTCTATTTTTATTTTTATTCAACTTCCATTTTTATTCAATTTACTTTTCTATTAAACTTACTTTTTTATTTAATTTCCAAATAGATCGTTAAAGTATAGTGGTTTTTGGATTGAACTTCCATTTTTAATTTTATGCAACTTTCATTTTTATTTTTATTCTACTTCCATTTTATGCAGTTTACTTTTCTATTAAACATCCTTTTTTATTTAAATTCCCAATAGATCGTTAAGGTATTGTCGTTTCGGAATTGAACTTCCATATTTAATTTTCTGCAACTTTCATTTTTTTTTTATTCAACTTCCATTTTGTGCAATTTACTTTTCTATTAAACTTCATTTTTTATATAATTTCCAAATAGATCGTTATGGTATAGTGGTTTCTGGATTGAACTTCCATATTTAATTTTCTGCAACTTTGATTTTTATTTTTATTCAACTTCCATTTTATGCAATTTACTTTTCTATTAAACTTCCTTTTTTATTTAATTTACAAATAGATCGTTAAGGTATAGTGTTTTCTGGATTGAACTTCCATATTTAATTTTCGGCAACTTTCAATTTTATTTTTATTCGACTTCCATTTTATTCAATTTACTTTTCTATGAAATTTCCTGTTTTATTAATTTGCAAACAGATCGTTAAGTTATAGTGGTTTTTGGATTGAACTTCCGCTTTTAATTTTCTGCAACTTCCATTTTTATGCAATTTACTTTTCTATTAAACTTCCTTTTTTATTTAATTTCGAAATAGATCGTTAAGGTATAGTGGTTTCTGAATTGACTTCCATATTTAATTTTCTGCAACTTCCACTTTTATTTTTATTCAACTTCCATTTTTATTCAATTTACTTTTCAATTAAACTTCCTTTTTTATTTAATTTCCAAATAGATCGTTAAGGTATAGTGGTTTCTGGATTGAACTTCCATTTTTTATTTTATGCAACTTTCATTTTTATTTTTATTCAACTTCTATTTTTATTCAATTTACCTTTCTATGAAATTTCCTGTTTTATTAAATTTCCAAATAGATTGTTAAGGTATAGTGGTTTCTGGATTGAACATCCATATTTAATTTTCTGCAACTTCCATTTTTATTTTTATTCAACTTCCATTTTTATTCAATTTACTTTTCTGTTAAACTTTCTTTTTTATTTAATTTCCAAATAGATCGTTAAGGTATAGTGGTTTCTGGATTGAACTTCCATATTTAATTTTCTGCAACTTCCATTTTTATTTTTATTCAACTTCCATTTTTATTCAGTTTACTTTTCTATTAAACTTACTTTTTTATTTAATTTCCAAATAGATCGTTAAAGTATAGTGGTTTTTGGATTGAACTTCCATTTTTAATTTTATGCAACTTTCATTTTTATTTTTATTCTACTTCCATTTTATGCAGTTTACTTTTCTATTAAACATCCTTTTTTATTTAAATTCCCAATAGATCGTTAAGGTATTGTGGTTTCGGAATTGAACTTCCATATTTAATTTTCTGCAACTTTCATTTTTTTTTTATTCAACTTCCATTTTGTGCAATTTACTTTTCTATTAAACTTCATTTTTTGTATAATTTCCAAATAGATCGTTATAGTATAGTGGTTTCTGGATTGAACTTCCATATTTAATTTTCTGCAACTTTGATTTTTATTTTTATTCAACTTCCATTTTATGCAATTTACTTTTCTATTAAACTTCCTTTTTTATTTAATTTACAAATAGATCGTTAAGGTATAGTGGTTTCTGGATTGAACTTCCATATTTAATTTTCGGCAACTTTCAATTTTATTTTTATTCGACTTCCATTTTATTCAATTTACTTTTCTATGAAGTTTCCTGTTTTATTAATTTGCAAACAGATCGTTAAGGTATAGTGGTTTTTGGATTGAACTTCCGCTTTTAAATTTCTGCAACTTCCATTTTTAATCAATTTACTTTTATATTAAACTTTCTTTTTTATTTAATTTCCAAATAGATCGTTAAGGTATAGTTGTTTCTGGATTGAACTTCCATATCTAATTTTCTGCAAATTTCATTTTTGTTTTTATTCTACTTCCATTTTAATTTAATTTACTTTTCTACTAAACTTCATTTTTTTATTTAATTTCCAAATAGATCGTTAAGGTATAGTGGTTTCTGTATTGAACTTCCATATTTAATTTTTTGCAACTTCCATTTTTATATTTATTCATCTTCCATTTTTATTCAATTTACTTTTCTATTAAACTTCCTTTTTTTTTTAATTTCCAAATAGATCGCTAAAGTATAGTGGTTTTTGGATTGAACTTCCATTTTTAATTTTATGTAACGTTCATTTTTATTTTTATTCTACTTCCATTTTACGCAATTTACTTTTCTATTAAACATCCTTTTTTATTTAATTTCCAAATAGATCAATAAGGTATAGTGGTTTCGGAATTGAACTTCCATATTTTATTTTCCGCAACTTTCATTTTTATTTTTATTCAACTTCCATTTTATGCAATTTACTTTTCTATGAAACTTCATTTTTATTTAATTTCCAAATATATCGTTATGGTATAGTGGTTTCTGGATTCAACTTCCATATTTAATTTTCTGCAAATTTCATTTTTATTTTTATTCGACTGCCATTTTTATTCAATTTACTTTTCTATAAAATTTCCTCTTTTATTTAATTTGTAAACAGATCGTTAAGGTATAGTGGTTTCTGGATTGAACTTCCATATTTAATTTTCTGCAACTTCTATTTTTATTTTTATTCAACTTCCATTTTTATTCAATTTACTTTTCTATTAAACTTTCTTTTTTATTTAATTTCCAAATAGATCGTTAAGGTATTGTGGTTTCTGGATTGAACTTCCATATTTAATTTTCTGCAACTTCCTTTTTTATTTTTATTCATCTTCAATTTTTATTCAATTTACTTTTCTATTAAACTTCCTTTTTTATTTAATTTCCATATAGATTGTTAAAGTATAGTGGTTTTTGGATTGAACTTCCATTTTTAATTTTACGCAACTTTCATTTTTATTTTTAGTCTACTTCCATTTTACGCAATTTACTTTTCTATTAAACATCCTTTTTTATTTAATTTCCAAGTGGATCGTTAAGGTATAGTGGTTTCGGAATTTAACTTCCATATTTAATTTTCTGCAACTTTCATTTTTATTTTTATTCAACTTCCATTTTATGCAATTTGCTGTTCTATTAAACTTCATTTTTTATTTAATTTCCAAAAAGATCGTTATGGTATAGTGGTTTCTGGATTCAACTTCCGTATTTAATTTTCTGCAAATTTCATTTTTATTTTTATTCGACTGCCATTTTTATTCAATTTACTTTTCTATGAAATTTCCTCTTTTATTTAATTTGTAAATAGATCGTTAAGGTATAGTGGTTTCTGGATTGAACTTCCATATTTAATTTTCTGCAACTTCCATTTTTATTTTTATTCGACTTCCATTTTTATTCAATTTACTTTTCTATTAAACTTTCTTTTTTATTTAATTTCCAAATAGATCGTTAAGGTATAGTGATTTCTGGATTGAACTTCCATATTTAATTTTCTGCAACTTCCATTTTTATTTTTATTCATCTGCCATTTTTATTCAATTTACTTTTCTATTAAACTTCCTTTTTTGTTTAATTTCCAAATAGATCGTTAAGTATAGTGGTTTTTGGATTGAACTTCCATTTTTAATTTTATGCAACTTTCATTTTTATTTTTATTCTACTTCCATTTTATGCAATTTACTTTTCTATTAAACTTCCTTTTTTATTTAATTTCCAAATAGATCGTTAAGGTATAGTGGTTTCGGGATTGAACTTCCATATTTAATTTTCTGCAACTCCCATTTTTATTTTTATTCAACTTCCATTTTTATGCAATTGACATTTCTATTAAACTTCCTTTTTTATTTAATTTCCAAATAGATCGTTAAGGTATAGTGGTTTCTGTATTGAACTTCGATATTTAATTTTCTGCAACTTCCTTTTTTATTTTTATTCAACTTCCATTTTTATTCAATTTACTTTTCTATTAAACTTCCTTTTTTATTTAATTTCCAAATAGATCGTTAAGGTATAGCGGTTTTTGGATTGAACTTCCATTTTTAATTTTGTGCAACTTTCATTTTTATTTTTATTCTACTTCCATTTTATGCAATTTACTTTTCTATTAAATATCCTTTTTTATTTAATTTCCAAATAGATCGTTAAGATATAGTGGTTTCGGAATTGAACTTCCATATTTAATTTTCTGCAACTTTCATTTTTATTTTTATTCAACTTCCGTTTTATGCAATTTACTTTTCTATTAAACGTCATTTTTTATTTAATTTCCAAATAGATCGTTAAGGTATAGTGGTTTCTGGATTGAACTTCCATATTTAATTTTCTGCAACTTTCATTTTTATTTTTATTCGACTTCCATTTTTATTCAATTTACTTTTCTATGAAATTTCCTATTTTATTTAATTTTCAAACAGATCGTTAAGTTATAGTGGTTTTTGGATTGAACTTCTGCTTTTAATTTTCTGCAACTTCCATTTTTATGCAATTTACTTTTCTATTAAACTTCCTTTTTTATTTTATTTCCAAATAGATCTTTAAGGTATAGTGGTTTCTGAATTGACTTCCATATTTAATTTTCTGCAACTTCCATTTTTATTTTTATTCAACTTCCATTTTTATTCAATTTACTTTTCAATTAAACTTCAATTTTTATTTAATTTCCAAATAGAGCGTTAAGGTATAGTGGTTTCTGGATTGAACTTCCATTTTTTATTTTATGCAACTTTCATTTTTATTTTTATTCAACTTCCATTTTTATTCAATTTACTTTTCTATTAAACATCCTTTTTTATTTAATTTCCAAATAGATCGTTAAGGTATAGTGGTTTCGGAATTGAACTGCCATATTTAATTTTATGCAACTTTCATTTTTATTTTTATTCTACTTCCATTTTATGCAATTTACTTTTCTATTAAACTTCCTTTTTTATTTAATTTCCAAATAGATCGTTAAGGTATAGTGGTTTCTGGATTGAACTTCCATATTTAATTTTCTGCAACTTTCATTTTTATTTTTATTCGACTTCCATTATTATTCAATTTACTTTTCCATGAAATTTCCTGTTTTATTTAATTTGCAAACAGATTGTTAAGGTATAGTGGTTTCTGGATTGAACATCCGTATTTAATTTTCTGCAACTTCCATTTTTATTTTTATTCAACTTCCATTTTTATTCAATTTACTTTTCTATTAAACTTTCTTTTTTATTTAATTTCCAAACAGATCGTTAAGGTATAGTGGTTTCTGGATTGAACTTCCATATTTAATTTTCTTCAAATTTCATTTTTATTTCTATTCTACTTCCATTTTCATTCAATTTACTTTTCTATTAAACTTCCTTTTTTTATTTAATTTCCAAATAGATCGTTAAGGTATAGTGGTTTCTGGATTGAACTTCCATATTTAATTTTCTGCAACTTCCTTTTTTATTTTTATTCATCTTCCATTTTTATTCAATTTACTTTTCTATTAAACTTCCTTTTTTATTTAATTTCCAATTAGATCGTTAAAGTATAGTGGTTTTTGGATTGAATTTCCATTTTTAATTTTATGCAACTTTCATTTTTATTTTTAGTCTACTTCCATTTTACGCAATTTACTTTTCTATTAAACATCCTTTTTTATTTAATTTCCAAATGGATCGTTAAGGTATAGTGGTTTCGGAATTTAACTTCCATATTTAATTTTCTGCAACTTTCATTTTTATTTTTATTCTACTTCCATTTTATGCAATTTGCTGTTCTATTAAACTTCATTTTTTATTTAATTTCCAAAAAGATCGTTATGGTATAGTGGTTTCTGGATTCAACTTCCGTATTTAATTTTCAGCAAATTTCATTTTTATTTTTATTCGACTGCCATTTTTATTCAATTTACTTTTCTATGAAATTTCCTCTTTTATTTAATTTGTAAATAGATCGTTAAGGTATAGTGGTTTCTGGATTGAACTTCCATATTTAATTTTCTGCAACTTCCATTTTTATTTTTATTCGACTTCCATTTTTATTCAATTTACTTTTCTATTAAACTTTCTTTTTTATTTAATTTCCAAATAGATCGTTAAGGTATAGTGGTTTCTGGATTGAACTTCCATATTTAATTTTCTGCAACTTCCATTTTTATTTTTATTCATCTGCCATTTTTATTCAATTTACTTTTCTATTAAACTTCCTTTTTTATTTAATTTCCAAATAGATCGTTAAAGTATAGTGGTTTTTGGATTGAACTTCCACTTTTAATTTTATGCAACTTTCATTTTTATTTTTATTCTACTTCCATTTTATGCAATTTACTTTTCTATTAAACTTCCTTTTTTATTTAATTTCCAAATAGATCGTTAAGGTATAGTGGTTTCGGGATTGAATTTCCATATTTAATTTTCTGCAACTCCCATTTTTATTTTTATTCAACTTCCATTTTTATGCAATTGACATTTCTATTAAACTTCCTTTTTTATTTAATTTCCAAATAGATCGTTAAGGTATAGTGGTTTCTGTATTGAACTTCGATATTTACTTTTCTGCAACTTCCTTTTTTATTTTTATTCAACTTCCATTTTTATTCAATTTACTTTTCTATTAAACTTCTTTTTTATTTAATTTCCAAATAGATCGTTAAGGTATAGCGGTTTTTGGATTGAACTTCCATTTTTAATTTTGTGCAACTTTCATTTTTATTTTTATTCTACTTCCATTTTATGCAATTTACTTTTCTATTAAACATCCTTTTTTATTTAATTTCCAAATAGATCGTTAAGATATAGTGGTTTCGGAATTGAACTTCCATATTTAATTTTCTGCAACTTTCATTTTTATTTTTATTCAACTTCCGTTTTATGCAATTTACTTTTCTATTAAACGTCATTTTTTATTTAATTTCCAAATAGATCGTTAAGGTATAGTGGTTTCTGGATTGAACTTCCATATTTCATTTTCTGCAACTTTCATTTTTATTTTTATTCGACTTCCATTTTTATTCAATTTACTTTTCTATGAAATTTCCTATTTTATTTAATTTGCAAACAGATCGTTAAGTTATAGTGGTTTTTGGATTGAACTTCTGCTTTTAATTTTCTGCAACTTCCATTTTTATGCAATTTACTTTTCTATTAAACTTCCTTTTTTATTTAATTTCCAAATAGATCGTTAAGGTATAGTGGTTTCTGAATTGACTTCCATATTTAATTTTCTGCAACTTCCATTTTTATTTTTATTCAACTTCCATTTTTATTCAATTTACTTTTCAATTAAACTTCATTTTTTATTTAATTTCCAAATAAATCGTTAAGGTATAGTGGTTTCTGGATTGAACTTCCATTTTTTATTTTATGCAACTTTCATTTTTATTTTTATTCAACTTCCATTTTTATTCAATTTACTTTTCTATTAAACATCCTTTTTTATTTAATTTCCAAATAGATCGTTAAGGTATAGTGGTTTCGGAATTGAACTTCCATATTTAATTTTATGCAACTTTCATTTTTATTTTTATTCTACTTCCATTTTATGCAATTTACTTTTCTATTAAACTTCCTTTTTTATTTAATTTCCAAATAGATCGTTAAGGTATAGTGGTTTCTGGATTGAACTTCCATATTTAATTTTCTGCAACTTTCATTTTTATTTTTATTCGACTTCCATTATTATTCAATTTACTTTTCTTTGAAATTTCCTGTTTTATTTAATTTGCAAACAGATTGTTAAGGTATAGTGGTTTCTGGATTGAACATCCATATTTAATTTTCTGCAACTTCTATTTTTATTTTTATTCAACTTCCATTTTTATTCAATTTACTTTTCTATTAAACTTTCTTTTTTATTTAATTTCCAAACAGATCGTTACGGTATAGTGGTTTCTGGATTGAACTTCCATATTTAATTTTCTGCAAATTTCATTTTTATTTCTATTCTACTTCCATTTTAATTCAATTTACTTTTCTATTAAACTTCCTTTTTTTATCTAATTTTCAAATAGATCGTTAAGGTATAGTGGTTTCTGGATTGAACTTCCATATTTAATTTTCTGCAACTTCCATTTTTATTTTTATTCATCTTCCATTTTTATTCAATTTACTTTTCTATTAAACTTCCTTTTTTATTTAATTTCCAAATAGATCGTTAAAGTATAGTGGTTTTTGGATTGAACTTCCATTTTTAGTTTTATGCAACTTTCATTTTTATTTTTAGTCTACTTCCATTTTACGCAATTTACTTTTCTATTAAACATCCTTTTTTATTTAATTTCCAAATGGATCGTTAAGGTATAGTGGTTTCGGAATTTAACTTCCTTATTTAATTTTCTGCAACTTTCATTTTTATTTTTATTCAACTTCCATTTTATGCAATTTGCTGTTGTATTAAACTTCATTTTTTATTTAATTTCCAAGAAGATCGTTATGGTATAGTGGTTTCTGGATTCAACTTCCGTATTTAATTTTCTGCAAATTTCATTTTTATTTTTATTCGACTGCCATTTTTATTCAATTTACTTTTCTATGAAATTTCCTCTTTTATTTAATTTGTAAATAGATCGTTATGGTATAGTGGTTTCTGGATTGAACTTCCATATTTAATTTTCTGCAACTTCGATTTTTATTTTTATTCGACTTCCATTTTTATTCAATTTACTTTTCTATTAAACTTTCTTTTTTATTTAATTTCCAAATAGATCGTTAAGGTATAGTGGTTTCTGGATTGAACTTCCATATTTAATTTTCAGCAACTTCCATTTTTATTTTTATTCATCTGCCATTTTTATTCAATTTACTTTTCTATTAAACTTCCTTTTTTATTTAATTTCCAAATAGATCGTTGAAGTATAGTGGTTTTTGGATTGAACTTCCATTTTTAATTTTATGCAACTTTCATTTTTATTTTTATTCTACTTCCATTTTATGCAATTTACTTTTCTATTAAACTTCCTTTTTTATTTAATTTCCAAATAGATCGTTAAGGTATAGTGGTTTCGGGATTGAACTTCCATATTTAATTTTCTGCAACTCCCATTTTTATTTTTATTCCACTTCCATTTTTATGCAATTGACATTTCTATTAAACTTCCTTTTTTATTTAATTTCCAAATAGATCGTTAAGGTATAGTGGTTTCTGTATTGAACTTCGATATTTACTTTTCTGCAACTTCCTTTTTTATTTTTATTCAACTTCCATTTTTATTCAATTTACTTTTCTATTAAACTTCTTTTTTATTTAATTTCCAAATAGATCGTTAAGGTATAGCGGTTTTTGGATTGAACTTCCATTTTTAATTTTGTGCAACTTTCATTTTTATTTTTATTCTACTTCCATTTTATGCAATTTACTTTTCTATTAAACATCCTTTTTTATTTAATTTCCAAATAGATCGTTAAGATATAGTGGTTTCGGAATTGAACTTCCATATTTAATTTTCTGCAACTTTCATTTTTATTTTTATTCAACTTCCGTTTTATGCAATTTACTTTTCTATTAAACGTCATTTCTTATTTAATTTCCAAATAGATCGTTAAGGTATAGTGGTTTCTGGATTGAACTTCCATATTTAATTTTCTGCAACTTTCATTTTTATTTTTATTCGACTTCCATTTTTATTCAATTTACTTTTCTATGAAATTTCCTATTTTATTTAATTTGCAAACAGATCGTTAAGTTATAGTGGTTTTTGGATTGAACTTCTGCTTTTAATTTTCTGCAACTTCCATTTTTATGCAATTTACTTTTCTATTAAACTTCCTTTTTTATTTAATTTCCAAATAGATCGTTAAGGTATAGTGGTTTCTGAATTGACTTCCATATTTAATTTTCTGCAACTTCCATTTTTATTTTTATTCAACTTCCATTTTTATTCAATTTACTTTTCAATTAAACTTCATTTTTTATTTAATTTCCAAATAAATCGTTAAGGTATAGTGGTTTCTGGATTGAACTTCCATTTTTTATTTTATGCAACTTTCATTTTTATTTTTATTCAACTTCCATTTTTATTCAATTTACTTTTCTATTAAACATCCTTTTTTATTTAATTTCCAAATAGATCGTTAAGGTATAGTGGTTTCGGAATTGAACTTCCATATTTAATTTTATGCAACTTTCATTTTTATTTTTATTCTACTTCCATTTTATGCAATTTACTTTTCTATTAAACTTCCTTTTTTATTTAATTTCCAAATAGATCGTTAAGGTATAGTGGTTTCTGGATTGAACTTCCATATTTAATTTTCTGCAACTTTCATTTTTATTTTTATTCGACTTCCATTATTATTCAATTTACTTTTCTTTGAAATTTCCTGTTTTATTTAATTTGCAAACAGATTGTTAAGGTATAGTGGTTTCTGGATTGAACATCCATATTTAATTTTCTGCAACTTCTATTTTTATTTTTATTCAACTTCCATTTTTATTCAATTTACTTTTCTATTAAACTTTCTTTTTTATTTAATTTCCAAACAGATCGTTAGGGTATAGTGGTTTCTGGATTGAACTTCCATATTTAATTTTCTGCAAATTTCATTTTTATTTCTATTCTACTTCCATTTTAATTCAATTTACTTTTCTATTAAACTTCCTTTTTTTATTTAATTTTCAAATAGATCGTTAAGGTACAGTGGTTTCTGGATTGAACTTCCATATTTAATTTTCTGCAACTTCCATTTTTATTTTTATTCATCTTCCATTTTTATTCAATTTACTTTTCTATTAAACTTCCTTTTTTATTTAATTTCCAAATAGATCGTTAAAGTATAGTGGTTTTTGGATTGAACTTCCATTTTTAGTTTTATGCAACTTTCATTTTTATTTTTAGTCTACTTCCATTTTACGCAATTTACTTTTCTATTAAACATCCTTTTTTATTTAATTTCCAAATGGATCGTTAAGGTATAGTGGTTTCGGAATTTAACTTCCTTATTTAATTTTCTGCAACTTTCATTTTTATTTTTATTCAACTTCCATTTTATGCAATTTGCTGTTGTATTAAACTTCATTTTTTATTTAATTTCCAAGAAGATCGTTATGGTATAGTGGTTTCTGGATTCAACTTCCGTATTTAATTTTCTGCAAATTTCATTTTTATTTTTATTCGACTGCCATTTTTATTCAATTTACTTTTCTATGAAATTTCCTCTTTTATTTAATTTGTAAATAGATCGTTATGGTATAGTGGTTTCTGGATTGAACTTCCATATTTAATTTTCTGCAACTTCGATTTTTATTTTTATTCGACTTCCATTTTTATTCAATTTACTTTTCTATTAAACTTTCTTTTTTATTTAATTTCCAAATAGATCGTTAAGGTATAGTGGTTTCTGGATTGAACTTCCATATTTAATTTTCAGCAACTTCCATTTTTATTTTTATTCATCTGCCATTTTTATTCAATTTACTTTTCTATTAAACTTCCTTTTTTATTTAATTTCCAAATAGATCGTTGAAGTATAGTGGTTTTTGGATTGAACTTCCATTTTTAATTTTATGCAACTTTCATTTTTATTTTTATTCTACTTCCATTTTATGCAATTTACTTTTCTATTAAACTTCCTTTTTTATTTAATTTCCAAATAGATCGTTAAGGTATAGTGGTTTCGGGATTGAACTTCCATATTTAATTTTCTGCAACTCCCATTTTTATTTTTATTCCACTTCCATTTTTATGCAATTGACATTTCTATTAAACTTCCTTTTTTATTTAATTTCCAAATAGATCGTTAAGGTATAGTGGTTTCTGTATTGAACTTCGATATTTAATTTTCTGCAACTTCCTTTTTTATTTTTATTCAACTTCCATTTTTATTCAATTTACTTTTCTATTAAACTTCCTTTTTTATTTAATTTCCAAATAGATCGTTAAGGTATAGCGGTTTTTGGATTGAACTTCCATTTTTAATTTTGTGCAACTTTCATTTTTATTTTTATTCTACTTCCATTTTATGCAATTTACTTTTCTATTAAACATCCTTTTTTATTTAATTTCCAAATAGATCGTTAAGATATAGTGGTTTCGGAATTGAACTTCCATATTTAATTTTCTGCAACTTTCATTTTTATTTTTATTCAACTTCCGTTTTATGCAATTTACTTTTCTATTAAACGTCATTTCTTATTTAATTTCCAAATAGATCGTTAAGGTATAGTGGTTTCTGGATTGAACTTCCATATTTAATTTTCTGCAACTTTCATTTTTATTTTTATTCGACTTCCATTTTTATTCAATTTACTTTTCTATGAAATTTCCTATTTTATTTAATTTTCAAACAGATCGTTAAGTTATAGTGGTTTTTGGATTGAACTTCTGCTTTTAATTTTCTGCAACTTCCATTTTTATGCAATTTACTTTTCTATTAAACTTCCTTTTTTATTTAATTTCCAAATAGATCTTTAAGGTATAGTGGTTTCTGAATTGACTTCCATATTTAATTTTCTGCAACTTCCATTTTTATTTTTATTCAACTTCCATTTTTATTCAATTTACTTTTCAATTAAACTTCATTTTTTATTTAATTTCCAAATAGATCGTTAAGGTATAGTGGTTTCTGGATTGAACTTTCATTTTTTATTTTATGCAACTTTCATTTTTATTTTTATTCAACTTCCACTTTTATTCAATTTACTTTCTATTAAACATCCTTTTTTATTTAATTTCCAAATAGATCGTTAAGGTATAGTGGTTTCGGAATTGAACTTCCATATTTAATTTTATGCAACTTTCATTTTTATTTTTATTCTACTTCCATTTTATGCAATTTACTTTTCTATTAAACTTCCTTTTTTATTTAATTTTCAAATAGATCGTTAAGGTATAGTGGTTTCTGGATTGAACTTCCATATTTAATTTTCTGCAACTTTCATTTTTATTTTTATTCGACTTCCATTATTATTCAATTTACTTTTCTATGAAATTTCCTGTTTTATTGAATTTGCAAACAGATTGTTAAGGTATAGTGGTTTCTGGATTGAACATCCATATTTAATTTTCTGCAACTTCCATTTTTATTTTTATTCAACTTCCATTTTTATTCAATTTACTTTTCTATTAAACTTCCTTTTTTATTTAATTTCCAAACAGATCGTTAAGGTATAGTGGTTTCTGTATTGAACTTCCATATTTAATTTTCTGCAAATTTCATTTTTATTTCTATTCTACTTCCATTTTAATTCAATTTACTTTTTTATTAAACTTCCTTTTTTTATTTAATTTCCAAATAGATCGTTAAGGTATAGTGGTTTCTGGATTGAACTTTCATATTTAATTTTCTGCAACTTCCATTTTTATTTTTATTCAACTTCCATTTTTATTCAATTTATTTTTCTATTAAACTTCCTTTTTTATTTAATTTCCAAATAGATCGTTAAAGTATAGTGGTTTTTGGATTGAACTTCCATTTTTTATTTTATGCAACTTTCATTTTTATTTTTATTCTACTTCCATTTTCTGCAATTTACTTTTCTATTAAACTTCCTTTTTTTATTTAATTTCCAAATAGATCGTTAAGGTATAGTGGTTTCGGGATTAAACTACCATATTTAATTTTCTGCAACTTTCATTTTTATTTTTATTCAACTTCCATTTTTATGTAATTTACTTTTCTATTAAACTTCCCTTTTTATTTAATTTACAAGTAGATCGTTAAGGTATAGTGGTTTCTGGGTTGAACTTCCATATTTAATTTTCTGCAACTTCCATTTTTATTTTTATTCAACTTCCATTTTTATTCAATTTACTTTTCTATTAAACTTCATTTTTTATTTAATTTCAAAATAGATCGTTAAGGTATAGTGGTTTCTGGATTGAACTTCCATTTTTAATTCTATGCAACTTTCATTTTTATTTTCATTCTACTTCCATTTTATGCAATTTACTTTTCTATTAAACATCCTTTTTTATTTAATTTCCAAATAGATCGTTAAGGTATAGTGGTTTCTGGATTGAACTTCCATTTTTAATTTTGTGCAACTTTCATTTTTATTTTTATTTTACTTCCATTTTTAATCAATTTACATTTCTATTAAACTTCCTTTTTTATTTAATTTCCAAATAGATCGTTAAGTTATAGTGGTTTCTGGATTGAACTTCCATTTTTAATTTTATGCAACTTTCATTTTTATTTTTATTCAACTTCCATTTTTATTCAATTTACTTTTCTATTCAACTTCCTTTTTTATTTGATTTCCAAATAGATCGTTAAGGTATAGTGGTTTCGGGATTGAACTTCCGCTTTTAATTTTCTGCAACTTTCCTTTTTATTTTTATTCAACTTCCATTTTTATTCAATTTACTTTTCTATTAAACTTCCTTTTTTATTTAATTTCCCAATAGATCGTTAAGGTAAAGTGGTTTCGGGATTGAACTTCCGTATTTAATTTTCTGCAACTTTCATTTTTATTTTTATTCAACTTCCATTTTTATTCAATTTACTTTTTTGTTAAACTTCCTTTTCTATTTAATTTCCAAATAGATCGTTAAGGTGTAGTGGTTTCTGGATTGAACTTCCATTTTTAATTTTATGCAACTTTCATTTTTATTTTTATTCTACTTCCATTTTAATTCAATTTACTTTCCTATTAAACTTCTATTTTTATTTAATTTCCAAATAGATCGCTAAGGTATAGTTGTTTCTGGATTGAACTTCCATTTTTAATTTTATGCAAGTTTCATTTTTATTTATATTCCACTTCAATTTTTATTCAATTTACTTTTCTATTAAACTTCCTTTTCTATTTAATTTCCAAATAGATCGTTAAGGTATAGTGGTTTCTGGAATGAACTTCCATTTTTAATTTTCTGCAACTTCCACTTTTCTTTTTATTTAACTTCCTTTTTTATTCAAGTTTCTTTTCTACTCAACTTCCTTTTTTATTTTATTTCCAAATACATCGTTAAGGTATAGTGGTTTTTGGATTGAACTTCCATTTTTACTTTTATGCAACTTTCATTTTTATTTTTATTCAACTTCCATTTTATGCAGTTTACTTTTCTATCAAACTTCCTTTTTTATTTAATTTCCAAATAAATCGTTAAGGTATAGTGGTTTCTGGATAGAATTTTCATTTTTAATTTTATGCAACTTTCATTTTTATTTTTGTTCAACTTCCATTTTTATTCAATTTACTTTTCTATTAAACTTCCTTTTTATTTGATTTCCAAATAGATCGTTAAGGCATACTGGTTTCGGGATTGAACTTCCGCTTTTAATTTTCTGCAACTTTCCTTTTTATTTTTATTCGACTTCCATTTTTATTCAATTCATTTTCTATTAATCTTCCTTTTTTATTTAATTTCCAAATAGATCGTTACGGTATAGTGGTTTCAGGTTTCAACTTCTGCTTTTAATTTTCTGCAACTTTCATTTTTATTTTTATTCAACTTCCATTTTTATTCAATTTACTTTTCTGTTAAACTTCCTTTTTTATTTAATTTCCAAATAGATCGTTAAGTTATAGTGGTTTCTGGATTGAACTTCCATATTTAATTTTCTGCAAATTTCATTTTTATTTTTATTCTACTTCCATTTTAATTCAATTTACTTTTCTATTAAACTTCCTTTTTTATTTGATTGCCAAATAGATCGTTAAGGCATACTGGTTTCGGGATTGAACTTCCGCTTTTAATTTTTTGAAACTTTCCTTTTTCTTTTTATTCGACTTCCATTTTTATTCAATTCATTTTCTATTAAACTTCCTTTTTTATTTAATTTCCAAATAGATCGTTATGGTATAGTGGTTTCGGGTTTGAACTTCCGCTTTTAATTTTCTGCAACTTTCATTTTTATTTTTATTCAACTTCCATTTTTATTCAATTTACTTTTCTATTAAACTTCCTTTTCTATTTAATTTCCAAATAGATCGTTAAGGTAAAGTGCTTTCTGGATTGAACTTCCATATTTAATTTTCTGCAACTTTCATTTTTATTTTTATTCAACTTCCATTTTTATTCAATTTACTTTTCTGTTAAACTTCCTTCTTTATTTAATTTCCAAATAGATCGTTAAGGTGTAGTGGTTTCTGGATTGAACTTCCATTTTTAATTTTATGCAACTTTCATTTTTATTTTTATTCTACTTCCATTTTAATTCAATTTACTTTCCTATTAAACTTCTATTTTTATTTAATTTCCAAATAGATCGCTAAGGTATAGTGGTTTCTGGATTGAACTTCCATTTTTAATTTTATGCAACTTTCATTTTTATTTATATTCTACTTCCATTTTTATTCAATTTACTTTTCTATTAAACTTCCTTTTCTATTTAATTTCCAAATAGATCGTTAAGGTATAGTGGTTTCTGGAATGAACTTCCATTTTTAATTTTCTGCAACTTCCACTTTTATTTTTATTTAACTTCCTTTTTTATTCAAGTTTCTTTTCTACTCGACTTCCTCTTTTATTTAATTTCCAAATACATCGTTAAGATATAGTGGTTTCTGGATTGAACTTCCAATTTTAATTTTATTCAACTTTCATTTTTATTTTTATTTTACTTCCATTTGTAATCAATTTACTTTTCTATTAAACTTCCTTTTTATATAATTTCCAAATAGATCGTTAAGGTATAGTGGTTTCTGGAATGAACTTCCATTTTTAATTTTCTGCAACTTCCATTTTTATTTTTATTTAACTTTCTTTTTTATTCAAGTTTCTTTTCTACTCAACTTCCTTTTTTATTTAATTTCCAAATAGATCGTTAAGGTATAGTGGTTTTTGGATTGAAATTCCATTTTGAGTTTTATGCAACTTTCATTTTTATTTTTATTCAACTTCCATTTTATGCAATTTACTTTTCTATCAAACTTCCTTTTTTATTTAATTTCCAAATAAATCGTGAAGGTATAGTGGTTTCTGGATTGAATTTCCATTTTTAATTTTATGCAACTTTCATTTTTATTTTTATTCAACGCCCATTTTTATTCAATTTACTTTTCTATTAAACTTCCTTTTTTATTTGATTACCAAATAGATCGTTAAGGCATAATGGTTTCGGGATTGAACTTCCGCTTTAAATTTTCTGCAACTTTCCTTTTTATTTTTATTCGACTTCCATTTTTATTCAATTCATTTTCTATTAAACTTCCTTTTTTATTTAATTTCCAAATAGATCGTTATGGTATAGTGGTTTCGGGTTTGAATTTCCGCTTTTAATTTTCTGCAACTTTCATTTTTATTTTTATTCAACTTCCATTTTTATTCAATTTACTTTTCTGTTAAACTTCCTTTTTTATTTAATTTCCAAATAGATCGTTAAGGTATAGTGGTTTCTGGATTGAACTTCCATATTTAATTTTCTGCAACTTTCATTTTTATTTTTAATCAACTTCCATTTTTATTCAATTTACTTTTCTATTAAACTTCCTTTTTTATTTAATTTCCAAATAGATCGTTAAGGTATAGTGGTTTTTGGATTGAATTTCCATTTTTAATTTTATGCTACTTTCATTTTTATTTTTGTTCAACTTCCATTTTTATTCAATTTACTTTTCTATTAAACTTCCTTTTTTATTTAATTTCCGAATAGATCGTTAAGGTAAAGTGGTTTCTGGATTGAACTTCCATATTTAATTTTCTGCAACTTTCATTTTTATTTTTATTCAACTTCCATTTTTATTCAATTTACTTTTCTGTTAAACTTCCTTTTTTATTTAATTTCCAAATAGATCGTTATGGTATAGTGGTTTCTGGATTGAACTTCCATTTTTAATTTTATGCAACTTTCATTTTTATTTTTATTCTACTTCCATTTTAATTCAATTTACTTTCCTACGAAACTTCTATTTTTATTTAATTTCCAAATAGATCGCTATGGTATAGTGGTTTCTGGATTGAACTTCCATTTTTAATTTTATGCAACTTTCATTTTTATTTATATTCTACTTCCATTTTTATTCAATTAACTTTTCTATTAAAGTTCGTTTTTTATTTAATTTCCAAATAGATCGTTAAGGTATAGTGGTTTCTGGATTGAACTTCCATTTTTAATTTTCTGCAACTTCCACTTTTATTTTTATTTAACTTTCTTTTTTATTCAAGTTTCTTTTCTACTCAACTTCCTTTTTTATTTAATTTCCAAATAGATCGTTAAGGTATAATGGTTTTTGGATTGAACTTTCATTTTTAATTTTGTGCAACTTTCATTTTTATTTTTATTCATATTCCATTTTTATTCAATTTGCTTTTCTATTAAACTTCCTTTTTTATTTAATTTCCAATTGGATCGTTAAGGTATAGTGGTTTTTGGATTGAACTTCCATTTTTAATTTTATGCAACTTTCATTTTTATTTTTATTCAACTTCCATTTTTATTCAATTTACTTTTCTATTAAACTTCCTTTTTTATTTGATTTCCAAATATATCGTTAAGCTATAGTGGTTTCGGGATTGAACTTCCGCTTTTAATTTTCTGCAACTTTTCTTTTTATTTTTATTCAACTTCTATTTTTATTCAATTTACTTTTCTATTAAACTTCTTTTTTTATTTAATTTCCAAATAGATCGTTAAGGTAAAGTGGTTTCTGGATTGAACTTCCATATTTAATTTTCTGCAACTTTCATTTTTATTTTTATTCAACTTCCATTTTTATTCAATTTACTTTTCTGTTAAACTTCTTTTTTTATTTAATTTCCAAATAGATCGTTAAGGTATAGTGGTTTCTGGATTGAACTTCCATTTTTAATTTTATGTAACTTTCATTTTTATTTTTATTCTACTTCCATTTTAATTCAATTTACTTTCCTACTAAACTTCTATTTTTATTTAATTTCCAAATAGATCGCTAAGGTATAGTGGTTTCTGGATTGAACTTCCATTTTTAATTTTATGCAACTTTCATTTTTATTTATATTCTTCTTCCATTTTTATTCAATTTTCATTTCTATTAAACTTTCTTTTTTATTTAATGTCCAAATAGATCGTTAAGGTATAGTGGTTTCTAGATGGAACTTCCATTTTTAATTTTCTGCAACTTCCACTTTTATTTTTATTTAACTTCCTTTTTTATTCAAGTTTCTTTTCTACTCAACTTCCTTTTTTATTTAATTTCCAAATAGATCGTTAAGGTATAGTGGTTTCGGAATTGAACTTCCATATTTAATGTAACGCCCTCAAAATAATAACATTAAACCCATCAAATAAGACATGCATTGACATATGAACTAGCCACGTTCTTTATTTCATTAGAATCTCATTACATAAGTATTACATGTTAACATCAAAACAAAATGCCCTACGGGCTTACAGCTTTCCAAGTTAACACTTGGTTACAACAAAAGAGTACTAACTCGTTTACACATTAAGCCCTTGGCTTGAAGTTACATGTAATACATCAAAAGTAAAACGACAAAAGTATGTCCGCCTCTAGCCTCCCAAGCTATGTCCTTGGAGGTGGCATGCTACCTGTACCTGAAAATGATATTCCCATAAAGGGTGAGTCACAGCCCAGTAGAAATACACTAAACCAACCATGAACAATGACTAAAAGATTAGCAATTGATAGATGACCAACACTGATACATTCACTGTAACGCCCTCAAAATAATAACATTAAACCCATTAAATAAGACATGCATTTACATATAAACTAACCACATTCTTTTATTCATTAGAGTTCCATTACATAAGTATTACATGTTAACATCAAAACAAAATGCCCTACGGGCTTACAGCTTTCCAAGTTAACACTTGGTTACAACAAAGAGTACTAACTCGTTTACACATTAAGCCCGTGGCTTGAAGTTACATGTAATACATCAAAAGTAAACGACAAAAGTATGTCCGCCTCTAGCCTCCCAAGCTATGTCCTTGGAGGTGGTATGCTACCTGTACCTGAAAATGATATTCCCATATAGGGTGAGCCACAGCCCAGTAGAAATACACTAAACCAACCATGGACAATGACTAAAATATTAGCAATTGATAGATGGCCAACACTGATACATTCACATAAATCACATATTTATGTCACACGACTTATGAGTCCAAGTTACCTTTCATTTTTCCCTTTTTCAACAGATAAGCATGTCAGCTCTATCATTATTTCAACAGATAAGTATAAAAACTATATCCACATTCAGATAAGCATATAAGCTCTATCCACATTCTCAACAGATATGTATAACAACAATATCCCACATTCACAGATAAGCATATAAGCTATATCCACACTTCACGAAGATAAGCATATGAGCTCTATCTTCACTTCTCTAGACAAGCATATGAGCTGTATCTACGGAGTTCATCCCCTATCTTCTCCCAACACTATCCGGTTTAGAGGTACATCCCCTATCTTCCCCTAAACCGCGGAGTACATCCCCTATCTCCTCCTCTACACATAACGTATACAAACACATTGGTTCTATATACAATCACCCAATACATACAATTAATGTATTCTATCAATCCGTCAAAGTCCATGACACATTTCATTGATTAGTTTCAGTTTGCCTAATCATCATGCATTGTCTACAACAATCACGACTATCCTCCACCGATAGCCCAAGCAGTTATTTCTAAACAGAAAATAAATGCACAAATGGATATTCAATCAACATTTCATTTCCTCATTTCTCACCATTAATTATCCCAATTAATCAAACAATGTAATTAGGTCAATTCCCATAATTAACATTACAACCCTTAGGTTCCATTTTCATCAATGATTCAACATTTATTCCATTTCTCTATGCCAAACATGCATCTAGGTTTATTATGAATAAAACCCCGACTCTTGTAAAATTACACAAAAGCCCCAAACTTTCACAAAATTACCAAACCAACCCCAACATCTCAAAATACTAAAATTTAAAGACAAAATCCATAGAGAGGAGTAGGGTATCCCTACCTCAAATTCGGAGCCCCAAAGGAGAAGATGACAAAACCCAACGTGCTCCAAAACTCGAGATTTTCAGATTAAAATGTAGCCCTCGACGATCAACAACTTTTTTATAAAGGCCAAAGGTGAGCAAGTCACTCCTACTAGATCAAAACCTAGAGAGAAGGTAGAGTCCAGAGTGAGAGGCTCAACAATGGTGATTTTGGAAAAGTAAGAGAGAGAAGATAAAGTGAAAAAGTGATTTGAAAAGTCACAACTTCGAAACTTAAACCCAGTCTCCCGCTCGAGCGTAAAACACCCCGCTCGAGCGTCACTCACAGACTTCCGCTCGAGCGTCCAAGCTCCCGCTCGAGCGCCGAATGCACTCTTCCAGCACTTTTACAGAACCAGGTCTCCGCTCGAGCTTTCAACTCCCCGCTCGAGCGGCACTCACACAACCCCGCTCGAGCGGCCAACTCCACGCTCGAGCGTACAACACTGCACAGGAAATACTGGATGGATGTATTCCCCGCTCGAGCGCCCAAACCCCCGCTCGAGCGTACAAGCCAAAATCTGGGCAACTAGTTTTGGTTTCTAAACTCAACCAACTTGTAACAAACCTGCCCAACACATCCTATAACTCGGATATGAAGTAAAAGGAATGTAAACAAGATAATAATCAACTACCAACATCCACGGACACATGTCCGGATCACTATACAACAAGGGTAAATCTGGGGTCGCTATATTCACATAAATCACATATTTATGTCATACGACTTATAAGTCCAAGTTACTTTTCATTTTCCCTTTTTCAACAGATAAGCATGCTAGCTCTACCATTATTTCAACGGATATGTATAAAAACTATATCCCACATTCACAGATAAGCATATAAGCTGTACCCACATTCCCAACAGATATGTATAACAACAATATCCCACATTCACAGATAAGCATATAAGCTGTATCCACATTTCACAAAGATAAGCATATAAGCTCTATCTTCACTTCTTTAGACAAGCATATGAGCTGTATCTACGGAGTTCATCCCCTATCTTCTCCCAATACTATCCGGTTTAGAGGTACATCCCCTATCTTCCCCTAAACCGCGGAGTACATCCCCCATCTCCTCCTCTACACATAACGTATACAAACACATTGGTTCTATATACAATCACTCAATACATACAGTTAATGTATTCTATCAACAGTCAAATTCCATGACACGTTCCATTGATTAGTTTCCGTTTGCCTAATCATAATGCATTGTCTACAACAATCACGACTATCCTCCACCGATAGCCCAAAGCAGTTATTTCTAAACAGAAAATAAATGCACAAATGGATATTCAATGAACATTTCATTTCCTCATTTCTCCCAATTAATTAAACAATGTAATTAGGCCATTTTCCATAATTACCTTTTCGACCCTTAGGTCCCATTTTCATCAATGATTCAACATTAATTCCATTTCTCTATGCCAAACATGCATCTAGGTTTATTATGAATAAAACCCCAACTTTTGTAAAATTACACAAAAGCCCCAAACTTTCACAAAATTGCCAAACCAAGCCCAACATCTCAAAATACTAAAATTTAGAGACAAAACCCATAGAGAGGAGTAGGATATCCCTATCTCGAAGTTTGAGCCAAAAAGGAGATGAAGACTCGAAGACCAACGTGCTCCAAATCCAAACTTTTTCAGATTAAAATGTAGCCCTCGACGATCAACAACTTTTTTGTAAAGGCCAAAGGTGAGCAAATCACTCCTACTAGATCAAAACCTAGAGAGAAGGTAGAGTCTAGAGTGAGAGGCTCAACAATGGTGATTTTGGAAAAGTAGGAGAGAGAAGAGAAAGTGAAAAAGTGATTTGAAAAGTCAAAACTCGGAACTTAAACCCAGTCTTCCGCTCGAGCGTAAAACACCCCGCTCGAGCGTCACTCACAGACTTCCGCTCGAGCGGCCAAACTCCCGCTCGAGCGCCGGATGCACTCTCCCAGCATCTCGACAGAACCAAGTCTCCGCTCGAGCTTCCAACTCCCCGCTCGAGCGTCACTCACACAACCCCGCTCGAGCGGCCAATACCAAGCTCGAGCGTACAACACTGCACAGGAAATACTGGATGGGTGTATTCCCCGCCAGAGCGCCCAAACCCCCGCTCGAGCGTACAGGCCAAAATCTGGGCAACTAGTTTTGGTTTCTAAACTCAACCAACTTGTAACAAACCTGCCCAACACATCCTATAACTCGGATATAAAGTAAAAAGGATGTAAACAAGATAATAATCAACTACCAACATCCACGGACACATGTCCGGATCACTGTACAACAAGGGTAAACCCGGGATCGCTATATTTAATTTTCTGCAACTTTCATTTTTATTTTTATTCAACTTCCGTTTTATGCAATTTACTTTTCTATTAAACTTCCTTTTTTATTTAATTTCCAAACAGATCGTTAAGGTATATTGGTTTCTGGAATGAACTTCCATATTTAATTTTCTGCAACTTTCATTTTTATTTTTATTCGACTTCCATTTTTATTCAATTTACTTTTCTATGAAATTTCCTGTTGTATTTAATTTGCAAACAGATCGTTAAGGTATAGTGGTTTTTGGATTGAACTTCCGCTTTTAATTTTCTGCAACTTCCATTTTTATTTTTATTCAACTTCCATTTTTATGCAATTTCCTTTTCTATTAAACTTCCTTTTTTATTTAATTTCCAAATAGATCGTTAAGGTATAGTGGTTTCTGTATTGAACTTCCATATTTAATTTTCTGCAACTTCCATTTTTATTTTTATTCAATTTACTTTTCTATTAAACTTCCATTTTTATTTTTATTCAACTTCCATTCTTATTCAATTTCCTTTTCTATTAAACTTCCTTTTTTATTTAATTTCCAAATAGATCGTTAAGGTATAGTGGTTCTGGATTGAACTTCCATTTTTAATTCTATGCAACTTTCATTTTTATTTTTATTCAACTTCCATTTTTATTCAATTTACTTTTCTATTAAACATCCTTTTTTATTTAATTTCCAAATAGATCGTTAAGGTATAGTGGTTTCGGAATTGAACTTCCATATTTAATTTTATGCAACTTTTATTTTTATTTTTATTCTACTTCCATTTTATGCAATTTACTTTTCTATTAAACTTTCTTTTTTATTTAATTTCCAAATAGATCGTTAAGGTATAGTGGTTTCTTCATTGAATTTCCATATTTAATTTTCTGCAACTTTCATTTTTATTTTTATTCGACTTCCATTATTATTCAATTTACTTTTCTATGTATTTCCAATTTTATTTAATTTGCAAACAGATCGTTAAGGTATAGTGGTTTCGGGATTGAACTTCCATATTTAATTTTCTGCAACTTCCATTTTTATTTTTATTCCACTTCCATTTTTATTCAATTTATTTTTCTATTAAACTTTCTTTTTTATTTAATTTCCAAATAGATCGTTAAGGTATAGTGGTTTCTGGATTGAACTTCCATATTTAATTTTTTGCAAATTTCATTTTTATTTTTATTCTACTTCCATTTTAATTCAATTTACTTTTCTATTAAACTTCCTTTTTTATTTAATTTCCAAATAGATCGTTAAGGTATAGTGGTTTCTGGATTGAACTTCGATATTTAATTTTCTGCAACTTCCATTTTTATTTTTATTCAACTTCCATTTTTATTCAATTTACTTTTCTATTAAACTTCCTTTTTTAATTAATTTCCAAATAGATCGTTAAAGTATAGTGGTTTTGGATTGAACTTCCATTTTTAATTTTATGCAACTTTCATTTTTATTTTTATCCTACTTCCATTTTATGCCATTTACTTTTCTAGTAAACTTCCTTTTTTATTTAATTTCCAAATAGATCGTTAAGGTATAGTGGTTTCGGGATTGAACTTCCATATTTAATTTTCTGCAACTTTCATTTTTATTTTTAGTCAACTTCCGTTTTTATGCAATTTACTTTTCTATTAAACTTCCTTTTTTAATTAATTTACAAATAGATCGTTAAGGTATTGTGGTTTCTGGATTGAACTTCCATATTTAATTTTCTGCAACTTTCATTTTTATTTTTAGTCAACTTCCGTTTTTATGCAATTTACTTTTCTATTAAACTTCCTTTTTTATTTAATTTCCAAATAGATCGTTAAGGTATAGTGGTTTCTGGATTGAACTTCCATATTTAATTTTCTGCAACTTCCATTTTTATTTTTATTCAACTTCCATTTTTATTCAATTTACTTTTCTATTAAACTTCCTTTTTTATTTAACTTCCAAATAGATCATTAAGGTATAGTAGTTTCGGGATTGAACTTCCATATTTAATTTTCTGCAACTTTCATTTTTATTTTTAGTCAACTTCCGTTTTTATGCAATTTACTTTTCTATTAAACTTCTTTTTTTTTTAAATTTACAAATAGATCGTTAAGGTATAGTGGTTTCTGGATTGAACTTCCATATTTAATTTTCTGCAACTTTCATTTTTATTTTTAGTCTACTTCCGTTTTTATGCAATTTACTTTTCTACTAAACTTCCTTTTTTATTTAATTTTCAAATAGATCGTTAAGGTATAGTGGTTTCTGGATTGAACTTCCATATTTAATTTTCTGCAACTTCCATTTTTATTTTTATTCAACTTCCATTTTTATTCAATTTACTTTTCTATTAAACTTCCTTTTTTATTTAATTTCCAAATAGATCGTTAAGGTATAGTGGTTTCTGGATTGAACTTCCATTTTTAATTCTATGCAACTTTCATTTTTTTTTTTATTCTACTTCCATTTTATGCAATTTACTTTTCTATTAAACATCATTTTTTATTTAATTTCCAAATAGATAGTTAAGGTATAGTGGTTTCTGGATTGAACTTCCATTTTTAATTTTATGCAACTTTTATTTTTATTTTTATTCAACTTCCATTTTTATTCAATTTACTTTTCTATTAAACTTCCTTTTTTATTTGATTTCCAAATAGATCGTTAAGGTATAGTGGTTTCGGGATTGAACTTCCTCTTTTAATTTTCTGCAACTTTCCTTTTTATTTTTATTCAACTTCCATTTTTATTCAATTTACTTTTCTATTAAACTTCGTTTTTTATTTAATTTCCAAATAGATCGTTAAGGTAAAGTGGTTTCTGGATTGAACTTCCATATTTAATTTTCTG
The DNA here is from genome assembly GCF_055761805.1 of Camellia sinensis. Lineage (NCBI taxonomy): Eukaryota > Viridiplantae > Streptophyta > Magnoliopsida > Ericales > Theaceae > Camellia > Camellia sinensis. Next base: position 39,357,680 of record NW_028128987.1, on the reverse strand, counting down.
CAACTTTCATTTTTATTTTTATTCAACTTCCATTTTTATTCAATTTACTTTTCTGTTAAACTTCCCTTTTTATGTAATTTCCAAATAGATCGTTAAGGTATAGTGGTTTCTGGATTGAACTTCCATTTTTAATTTTATGCAACTTTCATTTTTATTTTTACTCTAGTTCCATTTTAATTCAATTTACTTTCCTATTAAACTTCTATTTTTATTTAATTTCCAAATAGATTGCAAAGGTATAGTGCTTTCTGGATTGAACTTCCATTTTTAATTTTATGCAACTTTCATTTTTATTTATATTCTACATCCATTTTTATTCAATTTACTTTTCTATTAAACTTCCATTTTTATTTAATTTCCAAATAGATCGTTAAGGTATAGTGGTTTCTGGAATGAACTTCCATTTTTAATTTTCTGCAACTTCCACTTTTATTTTTATTTAACTTCCTTTTTTATTCAAGTTTCTTTTCTACTCAACTTCCTTTTTTATTTAATTTCCAAATACATCGTTAAGATATAGTGGTTTCTGGATTGAACTTCTATTTTTAATCTTATGCAACTTTAATTTTTTTTTTTATTTTACTTCCATTTTTAATCAATTTACTTTTCTATTAAACTTCCTTTTTTATTTAAATTCCAAATAGATCATTAAGGTATAGTGGTTTCTGGAATGAACTTCCATTTTTAATTTTCTGCAACTTCCATTTTTATTTTTATTCAACTTCCTTTTTTATTCAAGTTTCTTTTCTACTCAACTTCCTTTTTAATTTAATTTCCAAATCGATCGTTAAGGTATAGTGGTTTTTGGATTGAACTTCCATTTTTAGTTTTATGCAACGTTCATTTTTAGTTTTATTCAACTTCCCTTTTATGCAATTTACTTTTCTATCAAACTTCCTTTTTTATTTAATTTCCAAATAAATCGTTAAGGTATAGTGGTTTCTGGATTGAATTTCCATTTTTAATTTTATGCAACTTTCATTTTTATTTTTATTCAACTTCCATTTTTATTCAATTTACTTTTCTTTTAAACTTCCTTTTTTATTTGATTTCCAAATAGATCGTTAAGGTATAGTGGTTTCGGGATTGAACTTCCGCTTTTAATTTTCTGCAACTTTCCTTTTTATTTTTATTCGACTTCCATTTTTATTCAATTTACTTTTCTATTAAACTTCCTTTTTTATTTAATTTCCAAATAGATCGTTAAGGTATAGTGGTTTCGGGTTTGAACTTCCGCTTTTAATTTTCTGCAACATTCATTTTTATTTTTATTCAACTTCCATTTTTATTCAATTTACTTTTCTATTAAACTTCCTTTTTTATTTAATTTCCAAATAGATCGTTAAGGTATAGTGGTTTCTGGATTGAACTTCCATATTTAATTTTCTGCAACTTTCATTTTTATTTTTATTCAACTTCCATTTTTATTCAATTTACTTTTCTATCAAACTTCCTCTTTTATTAAATTTCCAAATAGATCGTTAAGGTATAGTGGTTTTTGGATTGAATTTCCATTTTTAATTTTATGCTACTTTCATTTTTATTTTTGTTCAACTTCCATTTTAATCAATTTACTTTTCTATTAAACTTCATTTTTTATTTAATTTCCAAATAGATCGTTAAGGTATAGTGGTTTCTGGATTGAACTTCCATTTTTAATTTTATGGAACTTTCATTTTTATTTTTATTCCACTTCCATTTTAATTCAATTTACTTTCCTACTAAACTTCTATTTTTATTTAATTTCCAAATAGATCGCTATGGTATAGTGGTTTCTGGATTGAACTTCCATTTTTAATTTTATGCAACTTTCATTATATTTATATTCTACTTCCATTTTTATTCAATTTACTTTTCTATTAAACTTCCATTTTTATTTAATTTCCAATTAGATCGTTAAGGTATAGTGGTTTCTGGATTGAACTTCCATTTTTAGTTTTCTGCAACTTCCACTTTTATTTTTATTTAACTTCCTTTTTTATTCAAGTTTCTTTTCTACTCAACTTCCTTTTTTATTTAATTTCCAAATAGATCGTTACGGTATAGTGGTTTTTGGATTGAACTTCCATTTTTAATTTTATGCAACTTTCATTTTTATTTTTATTCAACTTCCATTTTTATTCAATTTGCTTTTCTACTAAACTTCCTTTTTTATTTTTATTCAACTTCCATTTTTATTCAATTTACTTTTCTATTAAACTTCCTTTTTTATTTAATTTCCAAATAGATCGTTAAGGTATAGTGGTTTCTGGATTGAACTTCCATTTTTAGTTTTCTGCAACTTCCACTTTTATTTTTATTCAACTTCCTTTTTTATTCAAGTTTCTTTTCTACTCAACTTCCTTTTTTATTTAATTTCCAAATAGATCGTTAAGGTATAGTGGTTTCTGGATTGAACTTCCATATTTAATTTTCTGCAACTTCCATTTTTATTTTTATTCAACTTCCATTTTTATTCAATTTACTTTTCTATTAAACTTCCTTTTTTATTTAATTTCCAAATAGATCGTTAAGGTATAGTGGTTTATGGATTGAACTTCCATTTCTAATTTTATGCAACTTTCATTTTTATTTTTATTCGACTTCCATTTTTATTCGATTTACTTTTCTGTTAAACTTCCTTTTTTATTTAATTTCCAAATAGATCGTTAAGGTATAGTGGTTTCTGGATTGAACTTCCATTTTTAATTTTATGGAACTTTCATTTTTATTTTTATTCTACTTCCATTTTAATTCAATTTACTTTCCTACTAAACTTCTGTTTTTATTTAATTTCCAAATAGATCGCTATGGTATAGTGGTTTCTGAATTGAACTTCCATTTTTAATTTTTTGCAACTTTCATTTTTATTTATACTCTACTTCCATTTTTATTCAATTTACTTTTCTATGAAACTTCCTTTTTTATTTAATTTCCACATAGATCGTTAAGGTTTAGTGGTTTCTGGATTGAACTTCCATTTTTAATTTTCTGCAACTTCCACTTTTATTTTTATTTAACTTCCTTTTTTATTCACGTTTCTTTTCTACTCAACTTCCTTTTTTATTTAATTTCCAAATAGATCGTTAAGGTCTAGTGGTTTTTGGATTGAACTTCCATTTTTTATTTTATGGAACTTTCATTTTTATTTTTATTCAATTTACTTTTCTATTAAACTTGCTTTTTTATTTGATTTCCAAATAGATCATTAAAGTATAGTGGTTTCGAGATTGAACTTCTGCTTTTAATTTTCTGCAACTTTCCTTTTTATTTTTCTTCAACTTCCATTTTTATTCAATTTACTTTTCTATTAAAATTCTTTTTTTCTTTAATTTCCAAATAGATCGTTAAGGTAAAGTGGTTTCTGGATTGAACTTCCATTTTAATTTTCTGCAACTTTCATTTTTATTTATATTCTACATTCATTTTTATTCAATTTACTTTTCTATTAAACTTCCTTTTTTATTTAATTTCCAAATTGATCGTTAAGGTATAGTGGTTTCTGGAATGAACTTCCATTTTTAATTTTCTGCAACTTCCACTTTTATTTTATTTAACTTCCTTTTTTATTCAAGTTTCTTTTCTACTCAACTTCCTTTTTTATTTAATTTCCAAATACATTGTTAAGATATAGTGGTTTCTGGATTGAACTTCTATTTTTAATCGTATGCAACTTTCATTTTTATTTTTATTTTACTTCCATTTTTAATCAATTTACTTTTCTATTAAACTTCCTTTTTTATTTAAATTCCAAATAGATCGTTAAGGTATAGTGGTTTCTGGAATGAACTTCCATTTTTATTTTTATTCAACTTCCTTTTTTATTCAAGTTTCTTTTCTACTCAACTTCCTTTTTAATTTAATTTCCAAATCGATCGTTAAGGTATAGTGGTTTTTGGATTGAACTTCCATTTTTAGTTTTATGCAACTTTCATTTTTAGTTTTATTCAACTTCCATTTTATGCAATTTACTTTTCTATCAAACTTCCTTTTTTATTTAATTTCCAAATAAATCGTTAAGGTATAGTGGTTTCTGGATTGAATTTCCATTTTTAATTTTATGCAACTTTCATTTTTATTTTTATTCAACTTCCATTTTTATTCAATTTACTTTTCTATTAAACTTCCTTTTTTATTTGATTTCCAAATAGATCGTTAAGGTATAGTGGTTTCGGGATTGAACTTCCGCTTTTAATTTTCCGCAACTTTCCTTTTTATTTTTATTCGACTTCCATTTTTATTCAATTTTTATTTCTATTAAACTTCCTTTTTTATTTAATTTCCAAATAGATCGTTAAGGTATAGTGGTTTCGGGTTTGAACTTCTGCTTTTATTTTTCTGCAACATTCATTTTTATTTTTATTCAACTTTCATTTTTATTCAATTTACTTTTCTATTAAACTTCCTTTTTTATTTCATTTCCAAATAGATCGTTAAGGTATAGTGGTTTCTGGATTGAACTTCCATATTTAATTTTCTGCAAATTTCATTTTTATTTTTATTCAACTTCCATTTTTATTCAATTTACTTTTCTATCAAACTTCCTCTTTTATTAAATTTCCAAATAGATCGTTAAGGTATAGTGGTTTTGGGAATGAATTTCCATTTTTAATTTTATGCTACTTTCATTTTTATTTTTGTTCAACTTCCATTTTAATCAATTTACTTTTCTATTAAACTTCCTTTTTTATTTAATTTCCAAATAGATCGTTAAGGTATAGTGGTTTCTGGATTGAACTTCCATTTTTAATTTTATGGAACTTTCATTTTTATTTTTATTCTACTTCCATTTTAATTCAATTTACTTTCCTACTAAACTTCTATTTTTATTTAATTTCCAAATAGATCGCTATGGTATAGTGGTTTTTGGATTGAACTTCCATTTTTAATTTTATGCAACTTTCATTTTTATTTATATTCTACTTCCTTTTTTATTTAATTTCCAAATAGATCGTTAAGGTATAGTGGTTTCTGGATTGAACTTCCATTTTTAGTTTTCTGCAACTTCCACTTTTATTTTTATTTAACTTCCTTTTTTATTCAAGTTTCTTTTCTACTCAACTTCCTTTTTTATTTAATTTCCAAATAGATCGTTAAGGCATAGTGGTTTCTGGATTGAACTTCCATTTTTAGTTTTCTGCAACTTCCACTTTTATTTTTATTCAACTTCCTTTTTTATTCAAATTTCTTTTCTACTCAACTTCCTTTTTTATTTAATTTCCAAATAGATCATTAAGGTATAGTGGTTTCTGGATTAAACTTCCATATTTAATTTTCTGCAACTTCCATTTTTATTTTTATTCAACTTCCATTTTTATTCAATTTACTTTTCTATTAAACTTCCTTTTTTATTTAATTTCCAAATAGATCGTTAAGGTATAGTGGTTTCTGGATTGAACTTCCATTTTTAATTTTATGCGACTTTCATTTTTATTTTTATTCGACTTCCATTTTTATTCGATTTACTTTTCTGTTAAACTTCCTTTTTTATTTAATTTCCAAATAGATCGTTAAGGTATAGTGGTTTCTGGATTGAACTTCCATTTTTAATTTTATGGAACTTTCATTTTTATTTTTATTCTACTTCCATTTTAATTCAATTTACTTTCCTACTAAACTTCTGTTTTTATTTAATTTCCAAATAGATCGCTATGGTATAGTGGTTTCTGGATTGAACTTCCATTTTTAATTTTTTGCAACTTTCATTTTAATTTATACTCTACTTCCATTTTTATTCAATTTACTTTTCTATGAAACTTCCTTTTTTATTTAATTTCCAAATAGATCGTTAAGGTTTAGTGGTTTCTGGATTGAACTTCCATTTTTAATTTTCTGCAACTTCCACTTTTATTTTTATTTAACTTCCTTTTTTATTCACGTTTCTTTTCTACTCAACTTCCTTTTTTATTTAATTTCCAAATAGATCGTTAAATTATATTGGTTTTTGGATTGAACTTCCATTTTTTATTTTATGCAACTTTCATTTTTATTTTTATTCAACTTCCATTTTTATTCAATTTACTTTTCTATTAAAATTCTTTTTTTATTTAATTTCCAAATAGATCGTTAAGGTAAAGTGGTTTCTGGATTGAACTTCCATATTTAATTTTCTGCAACTTTCATTTTTATTTTTATTCAACTTCCATTTTTATTCAATTTACTTTTCTGTTAAACTTCCTTTTTTATTTAATTTCCAAATAGATCGTTAAGGTATAGTGGTTTCAGGATTGAACTTCCATTTTTAATTTTATGTAACTTTCATTTTTATTTTTATTCTACTTCCATTTTAATTCAATTTACTTTCCTACTAAACTTCTATTTTTATTTAATTTCCATATAGATTGCTAAGGTATAGTGGTTTCTGGATTGGACTTCCATTTTTAATTTTATGCAACTTTCATTTTTATTTATATTCTACTTCCATTTTTATTCAATTTACTTTTCTATTAAACTTCCTTTTTTATTTAATGTCCAAATAGATCGTTAAGGTATAGTGGTTTCTGGATTGAACTTCCATTTTTAATTTTCTGCAACTTCCACTTTTATTTTTATTTAACTTCATTTTTTATTCAAGTTTCTTTTCTACTCAACTTCATTTTTTGTTTAATTTCCAAATAGATCGTTAAGGTATAGTGGCTTCGGAATTGAACTTCCATATTTTATTTTCTGTAACTTTCATCTTTATTTTTATTCAACTTCCATTTTTTGCAATTTACTTTTCTATTAAACTTCCTTTTTTATTTAATCTCCAAATAGATCGTTAAGGTATAGTGGTTTCTGGATTGAACTTCCATATTTAATTTTCTGCAACTTTAATTTTTATTTTTATTCGACTTCCATTTTTATTTAATTTACTTTTCTATGAAATTTCCTGTTTTATTTAATTTGCAAACAGATCGTTAAGGTATAGTGGTTTTTGGATTGAACTTTCGCTTTTAATTTTCTTCAACTTCCATTTTTATTTTTATTCAACTTCCATTTTTATGCAATTTACTTTTCTATTAAACTTCCTTTTTTATTTAATTTCCAAATAGATCGTTAAGGTATAGTGGTTTCTGGATTGAACTTCCATATTTAATTTTCTGCAACTTCCATTTTTATTTTTATTCAATTTACTTTTCTATTAAACTTCCATTTTTATTTTTATTCAACTTCCATTTTTATTCAATTTACTTTTCAATTAAACTTCCTTTTTTATTTAATTTCCAAATAGATCGTTAAGGTATAGTGGTTTCTGGATTGAACTTCCATTTTTAATTTTATGCAACTTTCATTTTTATTTTTATTCAACTTCAATTTTTATTCAATTTACTTTTCTATTAAACATCCCTTTTTATTTAATTTCCAAATAGATCGTTAAGGTATTGTGGTTTCGGAATTGAACTTCCATATTTAATTTTATGCAACTTTCATTTTTATTTTTATTCTACTTCCATTTTATGCAATTTACTTTTCTATTAAACTACCTTTTTTATTTAGTTTCCAAATAGATCGTTAAGGTATAGCGGTTTCTTGATTGAACTTCCATATTTAATTTTCTGCAACTTTCGTTTTTATTTTTATTCGACTTCCATTATTATTCAATTTACTTTTCTATGAAATTTCCTGTTTTATTTAATTTGCAAACAGATCGTTACGGTATAGAGGTTTCTGGATTGAACTTCCATATTTAATTTTCTGCAACTTCCATTTTTATTTTTATTCAACTTCCATTTTTATTCAATTTACTTTTCTATTAAACTTTCTTTTTTATTTAATTTCCAAATAGATCGTTAAGGTATAGTGGTTTCTGGATTAAACTTCCATATTTAATTTTCTGCAATTTTCATTTTTATTTTTATTCTACTTCCATTTTAATTCGATTTACTTTTATATTAAACTTCCTTTTTTTATTTAATTTTCAAATAGATCGTTAAGGTATAGTGGTTTCTGGATTGAACTTCCATATTTAATTTTCTGCAACTTTCATTTTTATTTTTATTCAACTTCCATTTTTATTCAATTTACTTTTCTATTAAACTTCTTTTTTTATTTAATTTCCAAATAGATCGTTAAAGTATAGTGGTTTTTGGATTGAACTTCCATTTTTAATTTTATGCAACTTTCATTTTTATTTTTATCCTACTTCCATTTTATGCAATTTACTTTTCTATTAAACTTCCTTTTTTATCTAATTTCCAAATAGATCGTTAAGGTATAGTGGTTTCGGGATTGAACTTCCATATTTAATTTTCTGCAACTTTCATTTTTATTTTTAGTCAACTTCCGTTTTTATGCAATTTACTTTTCTATTAAACTTCCTTTTTCATTTAATTTACCAATAGATCGTTATGGTATAGTGGTTTCTGGATTGAACTTCCGTATTTAATTTTCTGCAACTTCCATTTTTATTTTTATTCAACTTCCATTTTTATTCAATTTACTTTTCTATTAAACTTCCTTTTTTATTTAATTTCCAAATAGATTGTTAAGGTATAGTGGTTTCTGGATTGAACTTCCATTTTTAATTCTATGCAACTTTCATTTTTATTTTTATTCAACTTCCATTTTATGCAATTTAATTTTCTATTAAACATCCTTTTTTATTTAATTTCCAAATAGATCGTTAAGGGATAGTGGTTTCTGGATTGAACTTCCATTTTTAATTTTATGCAACTTTCGTTTTTATTTTTATTCAACTTCCATTTTTATTCAATTTACTTTTCTATTGAACTTCCTTTTTTATTTGATTTCCAAATAGATCGTTAAGGTATAGTGGTTTCGGGATTGAACTTCCTCTTTTAATTTTCTGCAACTTTCCTTTTTATTTTTATTCAACTTCCATTTTTATTCAATTTTCTTTTCTGTTAAACTTCTTTTTTTATGTAATTTCCAAAACAGATCGTTAAGGTATAGTGGTTTCTGGATTGAACTTTCATTTTTAATTTTATGCAACTTTCATTTTTATTTTTATTCTACTTCCATTTTAATTCAATTTACTGTCCTATTAAACTTCTATTTTTATTTAATTTCCAAATAGATCGCCAAGGTATAGTGGTTTCTGGATTGAACTTCCATTTTTAATTTTATGCAACTTTCATTTTTATTTATATTCTACTTCCATTTTTATTCAATTTACTTTTCTATTAAACTTCCTTTTTTATTTAATGTCCAAATAGATCGTTAAGGTATACTGGTTTCTGAATTGAACTTCCATTTTTAATTTTCTGCAACTTCCACTTTGATTTTTATTTAACTTCCTTTTTTATTCAAGTTTCTTTTCTACTCAACTTCCTTTTTTATTTAATTTCCAAATAGATCGTTAAGGTATAGTGGTTTCGGAATTGAACTTCCATATTTAATTTTTTGCAACTTTCATTTTTATTTTTATTCAACTTCCATTTTATGCAATTTACTTTTCTATTAAACTTCCTTTTTTATTTAATTTCCAAATAGATCGTTAAGGTATAGTGGTTTCTGGATTGAACTTCCATATTTAATTTTCTACAACTTTCATTTTTATTTTTATTCAACTTCCATTTTTATTCAATTTACTTTTCTATGAAATTTCCTGTTTTATTTATTTTGCAAACAGATCGTTAAGGTATAGTGGTTTTGGGATTGAACTTCCGCTTTTAATTTTCTGCAACTTTCATTTTTATTTTTATTCAACTTCCATTTTTATGCAATTTACTTTTCTATTAAACTTCCTTTTTTATTTAATTTCCAAATAGATCGTTAAGGTATAGTGGTTTCTGGATTGAACTTCCATATTTAATTTTCTGCAACTTCCATTTTTATTTTTATTCAACTTGCATTTTTATTCAATTTACTTTTCTATTAAACTTCCTTTTTTATTTAATTTCCAAATAGATCGTTAAGGTATAGTGGTTTCTGGATTGAACTTCCATTTTTAATTTTATGCAACTTTCATTTTTATTTTTTTTCAACTTCCATTTTTATTCAATTTACTTTTCTATTAAACATCCTTTTTTATTTAATTCCCAAATAGATCCTTAAGGTATAGTGGTTTCGGAATTGAACTTCCATATTTAATTTTATGCAACTTTCATTTTTATTTTTATTTTACTTCCATTTTATGCAATTAACTTTTCTATTAAACTTCCTTTTTTATTTAATTTTCAAATAGATCGTTAAGGTATAGTGGTTTCTTGATTGAACTTCCATATTTAATTTTCTGTAACTTTCGTTTTTATTTTTATTCGACTTCCATTATTATTCAATTTACTTTTCTATGAAATTTCCTGTTTTATTTAATTTGCAAACAGATCGTTAAGGTATAGTGGTTTCTGGATTGAACTTCCATATTTAATTTTCTGCAACTTCGATTTTTATTTTTATTCAACTCCCATTTTTATTCAATTTACTTTTCTATTAAACTTTCTTTTTTATTTAATTTCCAAATAGATCGTTAAGGTATAGTGGTTTCTGGATTGAACTTCCGTATTTAATTTTCTGCAAATTTCATTTTTATTTTTATTCTACTTCCATTTTAATTCGATTTACTTTTCTATTAAACTTCTTTTTTTTATTTAATTTCCAAATAGATCGTTAAGGTATAGTGGTTTCTGGATTGAACTTCCATATTTAATTTTCTGCAACTTCCATTTTTATTTTTATTCAACTTCCATTTTTATTCAATTTACTTTTCTATTAAACTTCCTTTTTTATTTAATTTCCAAATCGATCGTTAAAATATAGTGGTTTTTGGATTGAACTTCCATTTTTAATTTTATGCAACTTTCATTTTTTTTTTTACCCTACTTCCATTTTATGCAATTTACTTTTCTATTGAACTTCCTTTTTTATTTAATTTCCAAATAGATCGTTAAGGTATAGTGGTTTCGGGATTGAACTTCCATATTTAATTTTCTGCAACTTTCATTTTAATTTTTAGTCAACTTCCGTTTTTATGCAATTTACTTTTTTATTAAACTTCCTTTTTTATTTAATTTCCAAATAGATCGTTAAGGTATAATGGTTTCTGGATTGAACTTCCATATTTAATTTTCTGCAACTTCCGTTTTTATTTTTATTCAACTTCCATTTTTATTCAAGTTACTTTTCTATTAAACTTCCTTTTTTATTTAATTTCCAAATAGATCGTTAAGGTATAGTGGTTTCTGGATTGAACTTCCATTTTTAATTCTATGCAACTTTCATTTTTATTTTTATTCTACTTCCATTTTATGCAATTTACTTTTCTATTAAACATCATTTTTTATTTAATTTCCAAATAGATCGTTAAGGTATAGTTGTTTCTGGATTGAACTTCCATTTTTAATTTTATGCAACTTTCATTTTTATTTTTATTTTACTTCCATTTTTAATCAATTTACTTTTCTATTAAGCTTCCTTTTTTATTTAATTTCGAAATAGATTGTTAAGTTATAGTGGTTTCTGGATTGAACTTCCATTTTTAATTTTATGCAACTTTCATTTTTACTTTTATTCAACTTCCATTTTTATTCAATTTACTTTTCTATTAAACTTCCTTTTTTATTTGATTTCCAAATAGATCGTTAAGGTATAGTGGTTTCGGGATTGAACTTCCTCTTTTAATTTTCTGCAACTTTCCTTTTTATTTTTATTCAACGTCCATTTTTATTCAATTTAGTTTTCTATTAAACTTCTTTTTTTTTTTAATTTCCAAATAGATCGTTAAGGTAAAGTGGTTTCTGGACTAAACTTTCATATTTAATTTTCTGCAACTTTCATTTTTATTTTTAGTCAACTTCCATTTTTATTCAATTTACTTTTCTGTTAAACTTCCTTTTTTATTTAATTTCCAAATAGATCGTTAAGGTATAATGGTTTCCGGAATGAACTTCCATTTTTAATTTTCTGCAACTTACATTTTTATTTTTATTCAACTTCCATTTTAGGCAATTTACTTTTCTATTAAACATCCTTTTTTATTTAATTTCCAAATAGATCGTTAAGGTATAGTGGTTTCTGGATTGAACTTCCATTTTTAATTTTATGCAACTTTTATTTTATTTGTATTCTACTTCCGTTTTAATTCAATTTACTTTCCTATTAAACTTCCTTTTTTATTTAATTTCCAAATAGATCGTTAAGGTATAGTGTTTTCTGGATTGAACTTCCATTTTTAATTTTATGCTACTTTCATTTTTATTTTTATTTTACTTCCATTTTTAATCAATTTACTTTTCTATTAAACTTCCTTTTTTATTTAATTTCCAAATAGATCGTTAAGGTATAGTGGTTTCCGGAATGAACTTCCATTTTTAATTTTCTGCAACTTACATTTTTATTTTTATTTAACTTCCTTTTTTATTCAAGTTTCTTTTCTACTCAACTTCCTCTTTTAATTATTTTCCAAATAGATCGTTAAGGTATAGTGGTTTTTGGATTGAACTTCCATTTTTAATTTTATGCAACTTTCATTTTTATTTTTATTCAACTTCCATTTTATGCAATTTACTTTTCTATTAAACTTCCATTTTTATTTAATTTCCAAATAGATCGTTAAGGTATAATGGTTTCTGGATTGAACTTCTATTTTTAATTTTAAGCAACTTTCATTTTTATTTTTATTCTACTTCCATTTTAATTCAATTTACTTTCCTATTAAACTTCCTTTTTTATTTAATTTCCAAATAGATCGTTAAGGTATAGTGGTTTCTGGATTGAACTTCCATTTTTAATTTTATGCAACTTTCATTTTTATTTTCATTCTACTTCCATTTTAATTCAATTTACTTTCCTATTAAACTTCCTTTTTTATTTAATTTCCAAATAGATCGTTAAGGTACAGTGGTTTCTGAAATGAACTTCCATTTTTAATTTTCTACAACTTCCACTTTTATTTTTATTTAACTTCCTTTTTTATTAAAGTTTCTTTTCTACTCAACTTCCTTTTTTATTTAATTTCCAAATAGATCGTTAAGGTATTGTGGTTTTTGGATTGAACTTCCATTTTTAATTTTATGCAACTTTCATTTTTATTTTTATTCAACTTCCATTTTTATTCAATTTACTTTTCTATTAAACTTCCTTCTTTATTTAATTTCCAAATAGATCGTTAAGGTATAGTGGTTTTTGGATTGAACTTCCATTTTTAATTTTATGCAACTTTCATTTTTATTTTTATTCAACTTCCATTTTTATTCAATTTACTTTTCTATTAAACTTCCTTTTTTATTTCATTTCCAAATAGATCGTTAAGGAATAGTGGTTTCGGAATTGAACTTCCGCTTTTAATTTTCTGCAACTTTCTTTTTTATTTTTATTCAACTTCCATTTTTATTCAATTTACTGTTCTATTAAACTTTCTTTTTTATTTAATTTCCAAATAGATTGTTAAGGTATAGTGGTTTCGGGTTTGAACTTCCGCTTTTAATTTTCTGCAACTTTCATTTTTATTTTTATTCAACTTCCATTTTTATGCAATTTACTTTTCTATTAAACTTCCTTTTTTATTTAATTTCCAAATAGATCGTTAAGGTATAGTGGTTTCTGGATTGAACTTCCATATTTAATTTTCTGCAACTTTCATATTTATTTTTATTCAACTTCCATTTTAATTCAATTTACTTTCCTATTAAACTTCATTTTTTATTTAATTTCCAAATAGATCGTTAAGGTATACTGGTTTCTAGATTGAACTTCCATATTTAATTTTCTGCAACTTTCATTTTTATTTTTATTCAACTTCCTTTTTAATTCAATTTACTTTTCGATTAAACTTCCTTTTTTATTTAATTTCCGAATAGATCGCTAAGGTATAGTGGTTTCTGGATTGAACTTCCATTTTTAATTTTATGCAAATTTTATTTTTATTTACATTCTACTTCCGTTTTAATTCAATTTACTTTCCTATTAAACTTCCTTTTTTATTTAATTTCCAAGTAGATCGTTAAGGTATAGTGGTTTCTGGATTGAACTTCCATTTTTAATTTTATGCAACTTTCATTTTTATTTTTATTGTACTTCCATTTTTATTCAATTTACTTTTCTGTTAAACTTCCTTTTTTATTTAATTTCCAAATAGATCGTTAAGGTATAGTGGTTTCTGGATTGAACTCCCATATTTAATTTTCTGCAACTCTCATTTTTCTTTTTATTCAACTTCCATTTTTATTCAATTTACTTTTCTATTAAACTTCCTTTTTTATTTGATTTGCAAAAAGATCGTTAAGGTATAGTGGTTTCGGGATTGAACTTCCATATTTAATTTTCTGCAACTTTCATTTTTATTTTTATTCAACTTCCATTTTATGCAATTTACTTTTCTACTAAACTTCCTTTTTTTTTTAATTTCCAAATAGATCGTTAAAGTATAGTGGTTTTTGGATTGAACTTCCATTTTTAATTTTATGCAACTTTTATTTTTATTTATATTTTACTTCCGTTTTAATTCAATTTACTTTCCTATTAAACTTCATTTTTTATTTAATTTCCAAGTAGATCGTTAAGGTATAGTGGTTTTGGATTTAACTTCCATTTTTAATTTTATGCAACTTTCATTTTTATTTTTATTTTACTTCCATTTTTATTTAATTTCCAAATAGATCATCAAGGTATAGTGGTTTCTGGAATGAACTTCCATTTTTAATTTTCTGCAACTTCCATTTTTATTTTTATTTTACTTCCTTTTTTATTCAAGTTTCTTTTCTACTCAACTTCCTTTTTTATTTAATTTCCAAATAGATGGTTAAGGTATAGTGGTTTTTGGATTGAACTTCCATTTTTAATTTTATGCAACTATTATTTTTATTTATATTCTACTTCCGTTTTAATTCAATTTACTTTCCTATTAAACTTCCTTTTTTATTTAATTTCCAAGTAGATCGTTAAGGTGTAGTGGTTTCTGGATTGAACTTCCATTTTTAATTTTATGCAGCTTTCATTTTTATTTTTATTTTACTACCATTTTTAATCAATTTACTTTTCTATTAAACTTCCTTTTTTATTTAATTTCCAAATAGATCGTTAAGGTATAGTGGTTTCGGGAATGAAATACCATTTTTAATTTTCTGCAACTTCCATTTTTATTTTTATTTAACTTCCTTTTTTATTCAAGTTTTTTTTCCACTCAACTTCCTTTTTTATTTAATTTCCAAATAGATCGTTAAGGTATAGTGGTTTTTTGATTGAACTTCCATTTTTAATTTTATGCAACTTTCATTTTTGTTTTTATTCAACTTCCATTTTTATTCAATTTACTTTTCTATTAAACTTCCTTTTTTATTTGATTTGCAAATAGATCGTTAAGGTATAGTGGTTTCGGAATTGAACTTCCGCTTTTAATTTTCTGCAACTTTCCTTTTTATTTTTATTCAACTTCCATTTTTATTCAATTTACTTTTCTATTAAACTTCCTTTTTTATTTGGTTTGAAAATAGATCGTTAAGGTATAGTGGTTTCGGGATTGAACTTCCGCTATTAATTTTCTGCAACTTTCCTTTTTATTTTTATTCCACTTCCATTTTTATTCAATTTACTTTTCTATTAAACTTCGTTTTTTATTTAATTTCCAAATAGATCGTTAAGGTAAAGTGGTTTCTGGATTGAACTCCCATATTTAATTTTCTGCAACTTTCATTTTTATTTTTATTCAACTTCCATTTTTATTCAATTTACTTTTCTGTTAAACTTCCTTTTTTATTTAATTTCCAAATAGATCAATAAGGTATAGTGGTTTCTGGATTGAACTTCCATATTTAATTTTCTGCAACTTTCATTTTTATTTTTATTCAACTTCCATTTTCATTCAATTTACTTTCCTATTAAACTTCATTTTTTATTTAATTTCCAAATAGATCGCTAATTTATATTGGTTTCTGGATTGAACTTCCATTTTTAATTTTATGCAACTATTATTTTTATTTATATTCTACTTCCGTTTTAATTCAAATTACTTTCCTATTAAACTTCCTTTTTTATTTAATTTCCAAGTAGATCGTTAAGGTGTAGTGGTTTCTGGATTGAACTTCCATTTTTAATTTTATGCAGCTTTCATTTTTATTTTTATTTTACTACCATTTTTAATCAATTTACTTTTCTATTAAACTTCCTTTTTTATTTAATTTCCAAATAGATCGTTAAGGTATAGTGGTTTCTGGAATGAAATACCATTTTTAATTTTCTGCAACTTCCATTTTTATTTTTATTTAACTTCCTTTTTTATTCAAGTTTTTTTTCCACTCAGCTTCCTTTTTTATTTAATTTCCAAATAGATCGTTAAGGTATAGTGGTTTTTTGATTGAACTTCCATTTTTAATTTTATGCAACTTTCATTTTTGTTTTTATTCAACTTCCATTTTTATTCCATTTACTTTTCTATTAAACTTCCTTTTTTATTTGATTTGCAAATAGATCGTTAAGGTATAGTGGTTTCGGAATTGAACTTCCGCTTTTAATTTTCTGCAACTTTCCTTTTTATTTTTATTCAACTTCCATTTTTATTCAATTTACTTTTCTATTAAACTTCCTTTTTTATTTGGTTTGAAAATAGATCGTTAAGGTATAGTGGTTTCGGGATTAAACTTCCGCTATTAATTTTCTGCAACTTTCGTTTTTATTTTTATTCCACTTCCATTTTTATTCAATTTACTTTTCTATTAAACTTCGTTTTTTATTTAATTTCCAAATAGATCGTTAAGGTAAAGTGGTTTCTGGATTGAACTCCCATATTTAATTTTCTGCAACTTTCATTTTTATTTTTATTCAACTTCCATTTTTATTCAATTTACTTTTCTGTTAAACTTCCTTTTTTATTTAATTTCCAAAGAGATCAATAAGGTATAGTGGTTTCTGGATTGAACTTCCATATTTAATTTTCTGCAACTTTCATTTTTATTTTTATTCAACTTCCATTTTCATTCAATTTACTTTCCTATTAAACTTCCTTTTTTATTTAATTTCCAAATAGATCGCTAATTTATAGTGGTTTCTGGATTGAACTTTCATTTTTAATTTTATGCAACTATTATGTTTATTTATATTCTACTTCCGTTTTAATTCAATTTACTTTCCTATTAAACTTCCTTTTTTATTTAATTTCCAAGTAGATCGTTAAGGTGTAGTGGTTTCTGGATTGAACTACCATTTTTAATTTTATGCAGCTATCATTTTTATTTTTATTTTACTTCCATTTTTAATCAATTTACTTTTCTATTAAACATCCTTTTTTATTTAATTTCCAAATAGATCGTTAAGGTATAGTGGTTTCTAGAATGAACTTCCATTTTTAATTTTCTGCAACTTCCATTTTTATTTTTATTTAACCTCCTTTTTTATTCAAGTTTTTTTTTCTACTCAACTTCCTTTTTTATATAATTTCCAAATAGATCGTTAAGGTATAGTGGTTTTTTGATTGACTTCCATTTTTAATTTTATGCAACTTTCATTTTTATTTTTATTCAACTTCCATTTTTATTCAATTTACTTTTCTATTAAACTTCCTTTTTTATTTGATTTGCAAATAGATCGTTAAGGGATAGTGGTTTCGGGATTGAACTTCCGCTTTTAATTTCTGCAACTTTCCTTTTTATTTTTATTCAACTTCCATTTTTATTCAATTTACTTTTCTATTAAACTTCCTTTTTTATTTGATTTGAAAATAGATCGTTAAGGTATAGTGGTTTCGGGATTGAACTTCCGCTTTTAATTTTCTGCAACTTTCCCTTTTATTTTTATTCAACTTCCATTTTTATTCAATTTACTTTTCTGTTAAACTTCCTTTTTTATTTAATTTCCAAATAGATCGTTAAGGTATAGTGGTTTCTGGATTGAACTTCCATAATTAATTTTCTGCAACTTTCATTTTTATTTTTATTCAACTTCCATTTTAATTCAATTTACTTTCCTATTAAACTTCCTTTTTTATTTAATTTCCAAATAGATCGCTAATTTATAGTGGTTTCTGGATTGAACTTCCATTTTTAATTTTATGCAACTATTATTTTTATTTATATTCTACTTCCGTTTTCATTCAATTTACTTTCCTATTAAACTTCCTTTTTTATTTAATTTCCAAGTAGATCGTTAAGGTGTAGTGGTTTCTGGATTGAACTACCATTTTTAATTTTATGCAGCTTTCATTTTTATTTTTATTTTACTTCCATTTTTAATCAATTTACTTTTCTATTAAACATCCTTTTTTATTTAATTTCCAAATAGATCGTTAAGGTATAGTGGTTTCTGGAATGAACTTCCATTTTTAATTTTCTGCAACTTCCATTTTTATTTTTATTTAACTTCCTTTTTTATTCAAGTTTTTTTTTCTACTCAACTTCCTTTTTTATATAATTTCCAAATAGATCGTTAAGGTATAGTGGTTTTTTGATTGAACTTCCATTTTTAATTTTATGCAACTTTCATTTTTATTTTTATTCAACTTCCATTTTTATTCAATTTACTTTTCTATTAAACTTCCTTTTTTATTTGATTTGCAAATAGATCGTTAAGGTATAGTGGTTTCGGGATTGAACTTCCGCTTTTAATTTTCTGCAACTTTCCTTTTTATTTTTATTCAACTTCCATTTTTATTCAATTTACTTTTCTATTAAACTTCCTTTTTTATTTGATTAGAAAATAGATCGTTAAGGTATAGTGGTTTCGGGATTGAACTTCCGCTTTTAATTTTCTGCAACTTTCCCTTTTATTTTTATTCAACTTCCATTTTTATTCAATTTACTTTTCTGTTAAACTTCCTTTTTTATTTAATTTCCAAATAGATCGTTAAGGTATAGTGGTTTCTGGATTGAACTTCCATATTTAATTTTCTGCAACTTTCATTTTTATTTTTATTCAACTTCCATTTTAATTCAATTTACTTTCCTATTAAACTTCCTTTTTTATTTAATTTCCAAATAGATCGTTAATTTATAGTGGTTTCTGGATTGAACTTCCATTTTTAATTTTATGCAACTATTATTTTTATTTATATTCTACTTCCGTTTTCATTCAATTTACTTTCCAATTAAACTTCCTTTTTTATTTAATTTCCAAGTAGATCGTTAAGGTGTAGTGGTTTCTGGATTGAACTTCCATTTTTAATTTTATGCAGCTTTCATTTGTATTTTTATTTTACTTCCATTTTTAATCAATTTACTTTTCTATTAAACATCCTTTTTTATTTAATTTCCAAATAGATCGTTAAGGTATAGTGGTTTCTGGAATGAACTTCCATTTTTAATTTTCTGCAACTTCCATTTTTATTTTTATTTAACTTCCTTTTTTATTCAAGTTTTTTTTTCTACTCAACTTCCTTTTTTATATAATTTCCAAATAGATCGTTAAGGTATAGTGGTTTTTTGATTGAACTTCCATTTTTAATTTTATGCAACTTTCATTTTTATTTTTATTCAACTTCCATTTTTATTCAATTTACTTTTCTATTAAACTTCCTTTTTTATTTGATTTGCAAATAGATCGTTAAGGTATAGTGGTTTCGGGATTGAACTTCCGCTTTTAATTTTCTGCGACTTTCCTTTTTATTTTTATTCAACTTCCATTTTTATTCAATTTACTTTTCTATTAAACTTCCTTTTTTATTTGATTTGAAAATAGATCGTTAAGGTATAGTGGTTTCGGGATTGAACTTCCGCTTTTAATTTTCTGCAACTTTCCCTTTTATTTTTATTCCACTTCCATTTTTATTCAATTTACTTTTCGATTAAACTTCCTTTTTTATTTAATTTCCAAATAGATCGTTAAGGTAAAGTGGTTTCTGGATTGAACTCCCATATTTAATTTTCTGCAACTTTCATTTTTATTTTTATTCAACTTCCATTTTTATTCAATTTACTTTTCTGTTAAACTTCCTTTTTTATTTAATTTCCAAATAGATCGTTATGGTATAGTGGTTTCTTTATTGAACTTCCCTTTTTAATTTTATGCAACTTTCATTTTGATTTTTATTCTACTTCCATTTTAATTCAATTTACTTTCTTATTAAACTTCCTTTTCTATTTAATTTCCAAATAGATCGCTAAGGTATAGTGGTTTCTGGATTGAACTTCCATTTTTAATTTTATGCAACTTTCATTTTTATATATATTCTACTTCCATTTTCATTCAATTTGCATTTCTATTAAACTTCCTTTTTTATTTAATTTCCAAATAGATCGTTAAGGTATAGTGGTTTCTGGAATGAACTTCCATTTTTAATTTTCTGTAACTTCCACTTTTATTTTTATTTAACTTCCTTTTTTATTCAAGTTTCTTTTGTACTCAACTTCCTTTTTTATTTAATTTCCAAAAAGATCGTTAAGGTATAGTGGTTTTTTGATTGAACTTCCATTTTTAATTCTATGCAACTTTCATTTTTATTTTTATTCAACTACAATTTTTATTCAATTTACTTTTCTATTAAACTTCCTTTTTATTTAATTTCCAAATAGATCGTTAAGGTGTAGTGGTTTCTGGAATGAACTTCCATTTTTAAGAATATGCAACTTTCATTATTATTTTTATTCAACTTCCATTTTTATTCAATTTACTTTTCTATTAAACTTCCTTTTTTATTTGATTTCCAAATAGATCGTTAAGGTATAGTGGTTTCGGGATTGAACTTCTGCTTTTAATTTTCTGCAACTTTCCTTTTTATTTTTATTCAACTTCCATTTTTATTCAATTTCCTTTTCTTTTAAACTTCCTTTTTACTTAATTTCCAAATAGATCGTTAAGGTATAGTGGTTTCGGGTTTGAACTTCCGCTTTTAATTTTCTGCAACTTTCATTTTTATTTTTATTCAACTTCCATTTTTATTCAATTTACTTTTCAGTTAAACTGCCTTTTTTTATTGAATTTCCAAGTAGATCGTTAAGATATAGTGGTTTCTGGATTGAACTTCCATATTTAATTTTCTGCAACTTTCATTTTTATTTTGATTCAACTACCATTTTTATTCAATTTACATTTCTATTAAACTTCCTTTTTTATTTAATTTCCAAATAGATCGTTAAGGTATAGTGGTTTCGGGTTTGAACTTCCATATTTAATTTTCTGCAACTTTCATTTTTATTTTTATTCAACTTCCATTTTTATTCAATTTACATTTCTATTAAACTTTCTTTTTTATTTAATTTCCAAATAGATCGTTAAGGTATTGTGGTGTCTGGATTGAACTTCCATTTTTAATTTTATGCAACTTTTATTTTTATTTATATTCTACTTCCGTTTTAATTCAATTTACTTTCCTATTAAACTTCCTTTTTTATTTAATTTCCAAGTAGATCGTTAAGGTATAGTGGTTTTGGATTGAACTTCCATTTTTAACTTTATGCAACTTTCATTTTTATTTTTATTTTACATCCTTTTTTATTTAATTTCGAAATAGATCGTTAAGGTATAGTGGTTTCTGGAATGAACTTCCATTTTTAATTTTCTGCAACTTCCATTTTTATTTTTATTTAACTTCCATTTTTATTCAAGTTTCTTTTCTACTCAACTTCCTTTTTTATTTAATTTCCAAATAGATCGTTAATGTATAGTGGTTTTTGGATTGAACTTCCATTTTTAATTTTCTGCAACTTTCATTTTTATTTTTATTCAACTTCCATTTTATGCAATTTACTTTTCTACTAAACTTCCTTTATTATTTAATTTCCAAATAGAGCGTTAAGGTATAGTGGTTTCTGGATTGAACTTCCATTTTTAATTTTATGCAACTTTTATTTTTATTTATATTCTACTTCCGTTTCAATTCAATTTACTTTCCTATTAAACTTCCTTTTTTATTTAATTTCCAAGTAGATCGTTAAGGTATAGTGGTTTTGGATTGAACTTCCTTTTTTAATTTTATGCAACTTTCATTTTTATTTTTATTTTACTTCCATTTTTATTTAATTTCCAAATAGATCGTTAAGGTATAGTGGTTTCTGGAATGAACTTCCATTTTTAATTTTCTGCAACTTCCATTTTTATTTTTATTTAACTTCCTTTTTTATTCAAGTTTCTTTTCTACTCAACTTCCTTTTTTATTTAATTTCCAAATAGATCGTTAAGGTATAGTGGTTTTTGGATTGAACTTCCATTTTTAATTTTATGCAACTTTCGTTTTTATTTTTATTCAACTTCCATTTTTATTCAATTTACTTTTCTATTAAACTTCCTTCTTTATTTAATTTCCAAATAGATCGTTAAGGTATAGTGGTTTTTGGATTGAACTTCCATTTTTAATTTTATGCAACTTTCATTTTTGTTTTTATTCAACTTCCATTATTATTCAATTTACTTTTCTATTAAACTTCCTTTTTTATTTGATTTGCAAATAGATCGTTAAGGTATAGTGGTTTCGGGATTGAACTTCCGCTTTTAATTTTCTGCAACTTTCCTTTTTATTTTTATTCAACTTCCATTTTTATTCAATTTACTTTTCTATTATACTTCCTTTTTTATTTGATTTGCAAATAGATCGTTATGGTATAGTGGTTCCGGCATTGAACTTCCGCTTTAATTTTCTGCAACTTTCCTTTTTATTTTTATTCCACTTCCATTTTTATTCAATTTACTTTTCTATTAAACTTCCTTTTTTATTTAATTTCCAAATAGATCGTTAAGGTAAAGCGGTTTCTGGATTGAACTCCCTTATTTAATTTTCTGCAACTTTCATTTTTATTTTTATTTAACTTCCATATTTATTAAATTTACTTTTCTGTTAAACTTCCTTTTTTATTTAATTTCCAAATAGATCGTTAAGGTATAGTGGTTTCTGGATTGAACTTCCATTTTTAATGTTAAGCAACTTTCATTTTTATTTTTATTCTACTTCCATTTTAATTCAATTTACTTTCCTATTAAACTTCCTTTTTTATTTAATGTCCAAATAGATCGCTAAGGTATAGTGGTTTCTGGATTGAACTTCCATTTTTAATTTTATGCAACTTTCATTTTTACATATATTCTACTTCCATTTTTATTCAATTTACATTTCTATTAAACTTCCTTTTTTATTTAATTTCCAAATAGATCGTTAAGGTATAGTGGTTTCTGGAATGAACTTCTATTTTTAATTTTCTGTAACTTCCACTTCTATTTTTATTTAACTTCCTTTTTTATTCAAGTTTCTTTTGTACTCAACTTCCTTTTGTATTTAATTTCCAAAAAGATCGTTAAGGTATAGGGTTTTCAGATTGAACATCCATTTTTAATTTTATGCAACTTTCATTTTTATTTTTATTCAATTTCCATTTTTATTCAATTTACATTTCTATTAAACTTCCTTTTTTATTTAATTTCCAAATAGATCGTTAAGGTATAGTGGTTTTTGGATTGAACTTCCATTTTTAATTTTATGCAACTTTCATTTTTATTTTTATTCAACTTCCATTTTTATTCAATTTAATTTTCTATTAAATTTCCTTTTTTATTTGATTTGCAAATAGATCGTTAAGGTATAGTGGTTTCGGGATTGAACTTCCGCTTTTAATTTTCTGCGACTTTCCTTTTTATTTTTATTCAACTTCCATTTTTATTCAATTTACTTTTCTATTAAACTTCCTTTTTTATTTGATTTGAAAATAGATCGTTAAGGTATAGTGGTTTCGGGATTGAACTTCCGCTTGTAATTTTCTGCAACTTTCCTTTTTATTTTTATTCCACTTCCATTTTTATTCAATTTACTTTTCGATTAAACTTCCTTTTTTATTTAATTTCCAAATAGATCGTTAAGGTAAAGTGGTTTCTGGATTGAACTCCCATATTTAATTTTCTGCAACTTTCATTTTTATTTTTATTCAACTTCCGTTTTTATTCAATTTACTTTTCTGTTAAACTTCCTTTTCTATTTAATTTCCAAATAGATCGCTAAGGTATAGTGGTTTCTGGATTGAACTTCCATTTTTAATTTTATGCAACTTTGATTTTTATATATATTCTACTTCCATTTTCATTCAATTTGCATTTCTATTAAACTTCATTTTTTATTTAATTTCCAAATAGATCGTTAAGGTATAGTGGTTTCTGGAATGAACTTCCATTTTTAATTTTCTGTAACTTCCGCTTTTATTTTCATTTTACTTCCTTTTTTATTCAAGTTTCTTTTGTACTCAACTTCCTTTTTTATTTAATTTCCAAATAGATCGTTAAGGTATAGTGGTTTTCGGATTGAACTCCCATATTTAATTTTCTGCAACTTTCATTTTTATTTTTATTTAACTTCCATATTTATTAAATTTACTTTTCTGTTAAACTTCCTTTTTTATTTAATTTCCAAATAGATCGTTAAGGTATAGTGGTTTCTGCATTGAACTTCCATTTTTAATTTTAAGCAACTTTCATTTTTATTTTTATTCTACTTCCATTTTAATTCAATTTACTTTCCTATTAAACTTCCTTTTTCATTTAATTTCCAAATAGATCGCTAAGGTATAGTGGTTTCTGGATTGAACTTCCATTTTTAATTTTATGCAACTTTTATTTTTATTTATATTCTACTTCCGTTTTAATTCAATTAACTTTCCTATTAAACTTCCTTTTTTATTTAATTTCCAAGTAGATCGTTAAGGTATAGTGGTTTCTGGATTGAACTTCCATTTTTAATTTTATGCAACTTTCATTTTTATTTTTATTTTACTTCCATTTTTATTCAATTTACTTTTCTATTAAACTTCCTTTTTTATTTAATTTCCAAATAGATCGTTACGGCATAGTTGTTTTTGGATTGAACTTCCATTTTTAATTTTTAGCAACTTTCTTTTTAATTTTTATTCAACTTCCATTTTTTTTCAATTTACTTTTCTATTAAACTTCCTTTTTTATTTGATTTGCAAATAGATCGTTAAGGTATAGTGGTTCCGGGATTGAACTTCCGCTTTAATTTTCTGCAACTTTAATTTTTATTTTTATTCAACTTCAATTTTTATTCAATTTGCTTTTCTATTATACTTCCTTTTTTATTTGATTTGCAAATAGATCGTTAAGGTATAGTGGTTCCGGGATTGAACTTCCGCTTTAATTTTCTGCAACTTTCCTTTTTATTTTTATTCCACTTCCACTTTTATTCAATTTACTTTTCTATTAAACGTCCTTTTTTATTTAATTTCCAAATAGATCGTTAGGGTAAAGTGGTTTCTGGATTGAACTCCCATATTTAATTTTCTGCAACTTTCATTTTTATTTTTATTCAACTTCCATATTTATTAAATTTACTTTTCTGTTAAACTTCTTTTTTTATTTAATTTCCAAATAGATCGTTAAGGTATAGTGGTTTCTGGATTGAACTTCCATTTTTAATTTTAAGCAACTTTCATTTTTATTTTTATTCTACTTCCATTTTAATTCAATTTACTTTCCTATTAAACTTCCTTTTTCATTTAATTTCCAAATAGATCGCTAAGGTATAGTGGTTTCTGGATTCAACTTCTATTTTTATTCAATTTACTTTTCTATTAAACTTCCTTTTTTATTTAATTTCCAAATAGATCGTTAAGGTATAGTGGTTTCTGGAATGAACTTCTATTTTTAATTTTCTGCAACTTCCACTTCTATTTTTATTTAACTTCCTTTTTTATTCAAGTTTCTTTTGTACTCAACTTCCTTTTTTATTTAATTTCCAAACAGATCGTTAAGGTATAGGGGTTTTCGGATTGAACTTCCATTTTTAATTGTATGCAACTTTCATTTTTATTTTTATTCAATTTACTTTTCTATTAAACTTCCTTTTTTATTTAATTTCCAAATAGATCATTAAGGTATAGTGGTTTCGGGTTTGAACTTCCGCTTTTAATTTTCTGCAACTTTCATTTTTATTTTCATTCAACTTCCATTTTTATTTAATTAACTTTTCTATTAAACTTCCTTTTTTATTTGATTTCCAAATTGATCGTTAAGGTATTGTGGTTTCGGGATTGAACTTCCGCTTTTAATTTTCTGCAACTTTCATTTTTATTTTAATTCAACTTCCATTTTTATTCAATTTACTTTTCTGTTAAACTTCCTTTTTTATTTAATTTCCAAATAGATCGTTAAGGTATAGTGGTTTCTGGATTGAACTTTCATATTTAATTTTGTGCAACTTTCATTTTTATTTTTATTCAACTTCCATTTTAATTCAATTTACTTTCCTATTAAACTTCCTTTTTTATTTAATTTCCAAATAGATCGCTAAGGTATAGTGGTTTCTGGATTGAACTTCCATTTTTAATTTTGGGCAACTTTTATTTTTATTTATATTCTACTTCCGTTTTAATTCAATTTACTTTCCTATTAACCTTCCTTTTTTATTTAATTTCCAAGTAGATCGTTAAGGTATAGTGGTTTTTGGATTCAACTTCCATTTTTAATTTTATGCAACTTTCATTTTTTTTTTTATTTTACTTCCATTTTTAATCAATTTACTTTTCTATTAAACTTCATTTTTATTTAATTTCCAAATAGATCGTTAAGGTATAGTGGTTTCTGGAATGAACTTCCATTTTTAATTTTCTACAACTTCCATTTTTATTTTTATTTAACTTCCTTTTTTATTCAAGTTTTTTTTCTACTCAACTTCCTTTTTTATTTAATTTCCAAATAGATCGTTAAGGTATAGTGGTTTTTGGATTGAACTTCCATTTTTAATTTTGTGCAACTTTCATTTTTATTTTTATTCAACTTCCAATTTTATTCAATTTACTTTTCTATTAAACTTCCTTTTTTATTTGATTTGCAAATAGATCGTTAAGGTATAGTAGTTTCGGTATTGAACTTCCGCTTTTAATTTTCTGCAACTTTCCTTTTTATTTTTATTCAACTTCCATTTTTATTCAATTTACTTTTCTATTAAACTTCCTTTTTTATTTGATTTGCAAATAGATCGTTAAGGTATAGTGGTTTCGGGATTGAACATCCGCTTTTAATTTTATGCAACTTTCCTTTTTATTTTTATTCTACTTCCATTTTAATTCAATTTACTTTCCTATTAAACTTCCTTTTTTATTTAATTTCCAAATAGATCGCTAAGGTATAGTGGTTTCTGGATGAAACTTCCATTTTTAATTTTATGCAACTTTCATTTTTATTTATATTCTACTTCCATTTTTATTTAATTTACTTTTCTATTAAACTTTCTTTTTTATTTAATTTCCAAATACATCGTTAAGGTATAGTGGTTTCTGGAATGAACTTCCATTTTTAATTTTTTGCAACTTCCACTTTTATTTTTATTTAACTTCCTTTTTTATTCAAGTTTCTTTTCTACTCAGCTTCCTTTTTTATTTAATTTCCAAATAGATCGTCAAGGTATAGTGGTTTTTGGATTGAACTTCCATTTTTAATTTTATGCAACTTTCATTTTTATTTTTATTCAACTTCCTTCTTTATTTAATTTCCAAATAGATCGTTAAGGTATAGTGGTTTTTCGATTGAACCTCCATTTTTAATTTTATGCAACTTTCATTTTTATTTTTATTCAATTTACTTTTCTATTAAACTTCCTTTTTTATTTAATTTCCAAATAGATCGTTAAGGTATAGTGGTTTCGGGTTTGAACTTCCGCTTTTAATTTTCTGCAACTTTCATTTTTATTTTTATTCAATTTCCATTTTTATTCAATTTACTTTTCGGTTAAACTTCCTTTTTTATTTAATTTCCAAATAGATCGTTAAGGTATAGTGGTTTCTGGATTGAACTTTCATTTTTATTTTTATTCAATTTCCATTTTTATTCAATTTACTTTCCTATTAAACTTCCTTTTTTATTTAATTTCCAAATAGATCGCTAAGGTATAGTGGTTTCTGGATTGAACTTCCATTTTTCATTTTATGCAACTATTATTTTTATTTATATTCTACTTCCGTTTTAATTCAATTTACTTTCCTATTAAACTTCCTTTTTTATTTAATTTCCAAGTAGATCGTTAAGGTGTAGTGGTTTCTGGATTGAACTTCCATTTTTAATTTTTTGCAACTTCCATTTTTATTTTTATTTAACTTCCATTTTTATTCAAGTTTTTTTTCTACTCAACTTCCTTTTTTATTTAATTTCCAAATAGATCGTTAAGGTATAGTGGTTTTTTGATTGAACTTCCATTTTTAATTTTATGCAACTTTCATTTTTGTTTTTATTCAACTTCCATTTTTATTCAATTTACTTTTCTATTAAACTTTCTTTTTTATTTGATTTGCAAATAAATCGTTAAGTTATAGTGGTTTCGGGATTGAACTTCCGCTTTTAATTTTCTGCAACTTTCCTTTTTATTTTTATTCAACTTCCATTCTTATTCAATTTACTTTTCTATTAAACTTCCTTTTTAATTTGATTTGAAAATAGATCGTTAAGGTATAGTGGTTTCGGGATTGAACTTCCGCTTTTAATTTTCTGCAACTTTCCTTTTTATTTTTATTCCCCTTCCATTTTTATTCAATTTACTTTTCTATTAAACTTCCTTTTTTATTTAATTTCCAAATAGATCGTTAAGGTAAAGTGGTTTCTGGATTGAACTCGCATATTTAATTTTCTGCAACTTTCATTTTTATTTTTATTCAACTTCCATTTTTATTTAATTTACTTTTCTGTTAAATTTCCTTTTTTATTTGATTTGCAAATAGATCATTAAGGTAGAGTGGTTTCGGGATTGAACTTCCGCTTTTGATTTTCTGCAACTTTCCTTTTTTTTTTATTCAACTTCCATTTTTATTCAATTTACTTTTCTATTAAACTTCTTTTTTTATTTCATTTTCAAATAGATCGTCAAGGTATAATGGTTTCTGGATTGAACTTCCATATTTAATTTTCTGCAACTTTCATTTTTATTTTTATTCAATTTACTTTTCTGTTAAACTTCCTTTTTTATTTAATTTCAAATAGATCGTTAAGGTATAGTGGTTTCTGGATTGAACTTCCATTTTTAATTTTCTGCAACTTTCATTTTTATTTTCATTCTACTTCCATTTTAATTCAATTTACTTTCCTATTAAACTTCCTTTTTTATTTAATTTCCAAATAGATCGTTAAGGTATAGTGGTTTCTGAAATGAACTTCCATTTTTAATTTTCTACAGCTTCCACTTTTATTTTTATTTAACTTCCTTTTTTATTCAAGTTTCTTTTCTACTCGACTTCCTTTTTTATTTAATTTCCAAATAGATCGTTATGGTATAGTGGTTTTTGGATTGAACTTCCATTTTTAATTTTATGCAACTTTCATTTTTATTTTTATTCAACTTCCATTTTTATTCAATTTACTTTTCTATTAAACTTCCTTCTTTATTTAATTTCCAAATAGATCGTTAAGGTATAGTGGTTTTTGGATTGAACTTCCATTTTTAATTTTATGCGACTTTCATTTTTATTTTTATTCAACTTTTATTTTTATTCAATTTACTTTTCTATTAAACTTCCTTCTTTATTTAATTTCCAAATAGATCGTTAAGGTATAGTTGTTTTTGGATTGAACTTCCATTTTTAATTTTATGCGACTTTCTTTTTTATTTTTATTCAATTTACTTTTCTATTAAACTTCCTTTTTTATTTCATTTCCAAATAGATCGTTAAGGAATAGTGGTTTCTGGATTGAACTTCCATTTTTAATTTTGTGCAACTTTCACTTTTATTTTTATTCAACTTCCAATTTCATTCAATTTACTTTTCTATTAAACTTCCTTTTTTATTTGATTTGCAAATAGATCGTTAAGGTATAGTAGTTTCGGGATTGAACTTCCGCTTTTAATTTTCTGCAACTTTCCTTTTTATTTTTATTCAACTTCCATTTTTATTCAATTTACTTTTCTATTAAACTTCCGTTTTTATTTGATTTGCAAATAGATCGTTAAGGTATAGTGGTTTCGGGATTGAACATCCGCTTTTAATTTTATGCAACTTTCCTTTTTATTTTATTCAACTTCCATTTTTATTCAATTTACTATTCTATTAAACTTCCTTTTTTATTTAATTTTCAAATAGATCGTTAAGGCAAAGTGGTTTCTGGATTGAACTTCCATATTTAATTTTCCGCAACTTTCATTTTTATTTTTATTCAACTTCCATTTTTATTCAATTTACTTTTCTGTTAAACTTCCTTTTTTATTTAATTTCCAAATAGATCGTTAAGGTATAGTGGTTTCTGCATTGAACTTCCATTTCTAATTTTATGCAACTTTCATTTTTATTTTTATTCTACTTCCATTTTAATTCAATTTACTTTCCTATTAAACTTCCTTTTTTATTTAATTTCCAAATAGATCGCTAAGGTATAGTGGTTTCTAGATGAAACTTCCATTTTTAATTTTCTGCAACTTTCATTTTGATTTATATTCTACTTCTATTTTTCTTCAATTTACTTTTCTATTAAACTTTCTTTTTTATTTAATTTCCAAATAGATCGTTAAAGTATAGTGGTTTCTGGAATGAACTTCCATTTTTAATTTTTTGCAACTTCCACTTTTATTTTTATTTAACTTCCTTTTTTATTCAAGTTTCTTTTCTACTCAGCTTCCTTTTTTATTTAATTTCCAAATAGATCGTCAAGGTATAGTGGTTTTTGGATTGAACTTCCATTTTTAATTTTATGCAACTTTCATTTTTATTTTTATTCAACTTCCATTTTTATTCAATTTACTTTTCTATTAAACTTCCTTCTTTATTTAATTTCCAAATAGATCGTTAAGGTATAGTGGTTTTTGGATTGAACTTCCATTTTTAATTTTATGCAACTTTCATTTTTATTTTTATTCAACTTCCATTTTTATTCAATTTACTTTTCTATTAAACTTCCTTTTTTATTTAATTTCCAAATAGATCGTTAAGGTATAGTGGTTTCGGGTTTGAACTTCCGCTTTTAATTTTCTGCAACTTTCATTTTTATTTTTATTCAACTTCCATTTTTATTCAATTTACTTTTCTATTAAACTTTCTTTTTTATTTAATTTCCAAATAGATCGTTAAAGTATAGTGGTTTCTGGAATGAACTTCCATTTTTAATTTTTTGCAACTTCCATTTTTATTTTTATTTAACTTCCATTTTTATTCAAGTTTTTTTTCTACTCAACTTCCTTTTTTATTTAATTTCCAAATAGATCGTTAAGGTATAGTGGTTTTTTGATTGAACTTCCATTTTTAATTTTATGCAACTTTCATTTTTGTTTTTATTCAACTTCCATTTTTATTCAATTTACTTTTCTATTAAACTTTCTTTTTTATTTGATTTGCAAATAAATCGTTAAGTTATAGTGGTTTCGGGATTGAACTTCCGCTTTTAATTTTCTGCAACTTTCCTTTTTATTTTTATTCAACTTCCATTCTTATTCAATTTACTTTTCTATTAAACTTCCTTTTTAATTTGATTTGAAAATAGATCGTTAAGGTATAGTGGTTTCGGGATTGAACTTCCGCTTTTAATTTTCTGCAACTTTCCTTTTTATTTTTATTCCCCTTCCATTTTTATTCAATTTACTTTTCTATTAAACTTCCTTTTTTATTTAATTTCCAAATAGATCGTTAAGGTAAAGTGGTTTCGGGATTGAACTCGCATATTTAATTTTCTGCAACTTTCATTTTTATTTTTATTCAACATCCATTTTTATTTAATTTACTTTTCTGTTAAATTTCCTTTTTTATTTGATTTGCAAATAGATCATTAAGGTAGAGTGGTTTCGGGATTGAACTTCCGCTTTTGATTTTCTGCAACTTTCCTTTTTTTTTTATTCAACTTCCATTTTTATTCAATTTACTTTTCTATTAAACTTCTTTTTTTATTTCATTTTCAAATAGATCGTCAAGGTATAATGGTTTCTGGATTGAACTTCCATATTTAATTTTCTGCAACTTTCATTTTTATTTTTATTCAATTTACTTTTCTGTTAAACTTCCTTTTTTATTTAATTTCAAATAGATCGTTAAGGTATAGTGGTTTCTGGATTGAACTTCCATTTTTAATTTTATGCAACTTTCATTTTTATTTTCATTCTACTTCCATTTTAATTCAATTTACTTTCCTATTAAACTTCCTTTTTTATTTAATTTCCAAATAGATCGTTAAGGTATAGTGGTTTCTGAAATGAACTTCCATTTTTAATTTTCTACAGCTTCCACTTTTATTTTTATTTAACTTCCTTTTTTATTCAAGTTTCTTTTCTACTCGACTTCCTTTTTTATTTAATTTCCAAATAGATCGTTATGGTATAGTGGTTTTTGGATTGAACTTCCATTTTTAATTTTATGCAACTTTCATTTTTATTTTTATTCAACTTCCATTTTTATTCAATTTACTTTTCTATTAAACTTCCTTCTTTATTTAATTTCCAAATAGATCGTTAAGGTATAGTGGTTTTTGGATTGAACTTCCATTTTTAATTTTATGCGACTTTCATTTTTATTTTTATTCAACTTTTATTTTTATTCAATTTACTTTTCTATTAAACTTCCTTCTTTATTTAATTTCCAAATAGATCGTTAAGGTATAGTAGTTTTTGGATTGAACTTCCATTTTTAATTTTATGCGACTTTCTTTTTTATTTTTATTCAATTTACTTTTCTATTAAACTTCCTTTTTTATTTCATTTCCAAATAGATCGTTAAGGAATAGTGGTTTCTGGATTGAACTTCCATTTTTAATTTTGTGCAACTTTCACTTTTATTTTTATTCAACTTCCAATTTCATTCAATTTACTTTTCTATTAAACTTCCTTTTTTATTTGATTTGCAAATAGATCGTTAAGGTATAGTAGTTTCGGGATTGAACTTCCGCTTTTAATTTTCTGCAACTTTCCTTTTTATTTTTATTCAACTTCCATTTTTATTCAATTTACTTTTCTATTAAACTTCCGTTTTTATTTGATTTGCAAATAGATCGTTAAGGTATAGTGGTTTCGGGATTGAACATCCGCTTTTAATTTTATGCAACTTTCCTTTTTATTTTATTCAACTTCCATTTTTATTCAATTTACTATTCTATTAAACTTCCTTTTTTATTTAATTTTCAAATAGATCGTTAAGGCAAAGTGGTTTCTGGATTGAACTTCCATATTTAATTTTCCGCAACTTTCATTTTTATTTTTATTCAACTTCCATTTTTATTCAATTTACTTTTCTGTTAAACTTCCTTTTTTATTTAATTTCCAAATAGATCGTTAAGGTATAGTGGTTTCTGCATTGAACTTCCATTTCTAATTTTATGCAACTTTCATTTTTATTTTTATTCTACTTCCATTTTAATTCAATTTACTTTCCTATTAAACTTCCTTTTTTATTTAATTTCCAAATAGATCGCTAAGGTATAGTGGTTTCTGGATGAAACTTCCATTTTTAATTTTCTGCAACTTTCATTTTGATTTATATTCTACTTCTATTTTTCTTCAATTTACTTTTCTATTAAACTTTCTTTTTTATTTAATTTCCAAATAGATCGTTAAAGTATAGTGGTTTCTGGAATGAACTTCCATTTTTAATTTTTTGCAACTTCCACTTTTATTTTTATTTAACTTCCTTTTTTATTCAAGTTTCTTTTCTACTCAGCTTCCTTTTTTATTTAATTTCCAAATAGATCGTCAAGGTAGAGTGGTTTTTGGATTGAACTTCCATTTTTAATTTTATGCAACTTTCATTTTTATTTTTATTCAACTTCCATTTTTATTCAATTTACTTTTCTATTAAACTTCCTTCTTTATTTAATTTCCAAATAGATCGTTAAGGTATAGTGGTTTTTGGATTGTACTTCCATTTTTAATTTTATGCAACTTTCATTTTTATTTTTATTCAACTTCCATTTTTATTCAATTTACTTTTCTATTAAACTTCCTTTTTTATTTAATTTCCAAATAGATCGTTAAGGTATAGTGGTTTCGGGTTTGAACTTCCGCTTTTAATTTTCTGCAACTTTCATTTTTATTTTTATTCAACTTCCATTTTTATTCAATTTACTTTTCTATTAAACTTTCTTTTTTATTTAATTTCCAAATAGATCGTTAAAGTATAGTGGTTTCTGGAATGAACTTCCATTTTTAATTTTTTGCAACTTCCATTTTTATTTTTATTTAACTTCCATTTTTATTCAAGTTTTTTTTCTACTCAACTTCCTTTTTTATTTAATTTCCAAATAGATCGTTAAGGTATAGTGGTTTTTTGATTGAACTTCCATTTTTAATTTTATGCAACTTTCATTTTTGTTTTTATTCAACTTCCATTTTTATTCAATTTACTTTTCTATTAAACTTTCTTTTTTATTTGATTTGCAAATAAATCGTTAAGTTATAGTGGTTTCGGGATTGAACTTCCGCTTTTAATTTTCTGCAACTTTCCTTTTTATTTTTATTCAACTTCCATTCTTATTCAATTTACTTTTCTATTAAACTTCCTTTTTAATTTGATTTGAAAATAGATCGTTAAGGTATAGTGGTTTCGGGATTGAACTTCCGCTTTTAATTTTCTGCAACTTTCCTTTTTATTTTTATTCCCCTTCCATTTTTATTCAATTTACTTTTCTATTAAACTTCCTTTTTTATTTAATTTCCAAATAGATCGTTAAGGTAAAGTGGTTTCGGGATTGAACTCGCATATTTAATTTTCTGCAACTTTCATTTTTATTTTTATTCAACTTTCATTTTTATTTAATTTACTTTTCTGTTAAATTTCCTTTTTTATTTGATTTGCAAATAGATCATTAAGGTAGAGTGGTTTCGGGATTGAACTTCCGCTTTTGATTTTCTGCAACTTTCCTTTTTATTTTTATTCAACTTCCATTTTTATTTAATTTACTTTTCTGTTAAATTTCCTTTTTTATTTAATTTCCAAATAGATCGTTAAGGTATAGTGGTTTCTGGATTGAACTTCCGCTTTTGATTTTCTGCAACTTTCCTTTTTTTTTTGTTCAACTTCCATTTTTATTCAATTTACTTTTCTATTAAACTTCTTTTTTTATTTCATTTTCAAATAGATCGTCAAGGTATAATGGTTTCTGGATTGAACTTCCATATTTAATTTTCTGCAACTTTCATTTTTATTTTTATTCAATTTACTTTTCTGTTAAACTTCCTTTTTTATTTAATTTCAAATAGATCGTTAAGGTATAGTGGTTTCTGGATTGAACTTCCATTTTTAATTTTATGCAACTTTCATTTTTATTTTCATTCTACTTCCATTTTAATTCAATTTACTTTCCTATTAAACTTCCTTTTTTATTTAATTTCCAAATAGATCGTTAAGGTATAGTGGTTTCTGAAATGAACTTCCATTTTTAATTTTCTACAACTTCCACTTTTATTTTTATTTAACTTCCTTTTTTATTCAAGTTTCTTTTCTACTCGACTTCCTTTTTTATTTAATTTCCAAATAGATCGTTAAGGTATAGTGGTTTTTGGATTGAACTTCCATTTTTAATTTTATGCAACTTTCATTTTTATTTTTATTCAACTTCCATTTTTATTCAATTTACTTTTCTATTAAACTTCCTTCTTTATTTAATTTCCAAATAGATCGTTAAGGTATAGTGGTTTTTGGATTGAACTTCAATTTTTAATTTTATGCGACTTTCATTTTTATTTTTATTCAACTTTTATTTTTATTCAATTTACTTTTCTATTAAACTTCCTTCTTTATTTAATTTCCAAATAGATCGTTAAGGTATAGTTGTTTTTGGATTGAACTTCCATTTTTAATTTTATGCGACTTTCTTTTTTATTTTTATTCAATTTACTTTTCTATTAAACTTCCTTTTTTATTTCATTTCCAAATAGATCGTTAAGGAATAGTGGTTTCTGGATTGAACTTCCATTTTTAATTTTGTGCAACTTTCACTTTTATTTTTATTCAACTTCCAATTTCATTCAATTTACTTTTCTATTAAACTTCCTTTTTTATTTGATTTGCAAATAGATCGTTAAGGTATAGTAGTTTCGGGATTGAACTTCCGCTTTTAATTTTCTGCAACTTTCCTTTTTATTTTTATTCAACTTCCATTTTTATTCAATTTACTTTTCTATTAAACTTCCGTTTTTATTTGATTTGCAAATAGATCGTTAAGGTATAGTGGTTTCGGGATTGAACATCCGCTTTTAATTTTATGCAACTTTCCTTTTTATTTTATTCAACTTCCATTTTTATTCAATTTACTATTCTATTAAACTTCCTTTTTTATTTAATTTTCAAATAGATCGTTAAGGCAAAGTGGTTTCTGGATTGAACTTCCATATTTAATTTTCCGCAACTTTCATTTTTATTTTTATTCAACTTCCATTTTTATTCAATTTACTTTTCTGTTAAACTTCCTTTTTTATTTAATTTCCAAATAGATCGTTAAGGTATAGTGGTTTCTGCATTGAACTTCCATTTCTAATTTTATGCAACTTTCATTTTTATTTTTATTCTACTTCCATTTTAATTCAATTTACTTTCCTATTAAACTTCCTTTTTTATTTAATTTCCAAATAGATCGCTAAGGTATAGTGGTTTCTGGATGAAACTTCCATTTTTAATTTTCTGCAACTTTCATTTTTATTTATATTCTACTTCTATTTTTCTTCAATTTACTTTTCTATTAAACTTTCTTTTTTATTTAATTTCCAAATAGATCGTTAAAGTATAGTGGTTTCTGGAATGAACTTCCATTTTTAATTTTTTGCAACTTCCACTTTTATTTTTATTTAACTTCCTTTTTTATTCAAGTTTCTTTTCTACTCAGCTTCCTTTTTTATTTAATTTCCAAATAGATCGTCAAGGTATTGTGGTTTTTGGATTGAACTTCCATTTTTAATTTTATGCAACTTTCATTTTTATTTTTATTCAACTTCCATTTTCATTCAATTTACTTTTCTATTAAACTTCCTTCTTTATTTAATTTCCAAATAGATCGTTAAGGTATAGTGGTTTTTGGATTGAACTTCCATTTTTAATTTTATGCAACTTTCATTTTTATTTTTATTCAACTTCCATTTTTATTCAATTTACTTTTCTATTAAACTTCCTTTTTTATTTAATTTCCAAATAGATCGTTAAGGTATAGTGGTTTCGGGTTTGAACTTCCGCTTTTAATTTTCTGCAACTTTCATTTTTATTTTTATTCAACTTCCATTTTTATTCAATTTACTTTTCTGTTAAACTTCCTTTTTTATTTAATTTCGAAATAGATCGTTAAGGTATAGTGGTTTCTGGATTGAACTTCCATATTTAGTTTTCTGCAACTTTCATTTTTATTTTTATTCAATTTCCATTTTTATTCAATTTACTTTCCTATTAAACTTCCTTTTTAATTTAATTTCCAAATAGATCGCTAAGGAATAGTGGTTTCTGGATTGAACTTCCATTTTTCATTTTATGCAACTATTATTTTTATTTATATTCTACTTCCATTTTAATTCAATTTACTTTCCTATTAAACTTCCTTTTTTATTTAATTTCCAAGTAGATCATTAAGGTGTAGTGGTTTCTGGATTGAACTTCCATTTTTAATTTTATGCAACTTTCATTTTTATTTTTATTTTACTTCCATTTTTAATCAATTTACTTTTCTATTAAACTTCCTTTTTTATTTAATTTCCAAATAGATCGTTAAGGTATAGTGGCTTCTGGAATGAACTTCCATTTTTATTTTTATTTAACTTCCTTTTTTATTCAAGTTTTTTTTCTACTCAACTTCCTTTTTTATTTAATTTCCAAATAGATCGTTAAGGTATAGTGGTTTTTTGATTGAACTTCCATTTTTAATTTTATGCAACTTTCATTTTTGTTTTTATTCAACTTCCATTTTTATTCAATTTACTTTTCTATTAAACTTCCTTTTTTATTTGATTTGCAAATAAATCGTTAAGATATAGTGGTTTCGGGATTCAACTTCCGCTTTTAATTTTCTGCAACTTTCCTTTTTATTTTTATTCAACTTCCATTTTTATTCAATTTACTTTTCTATTAAACTTCCTTTTTTATTTGATTTGAAAATAGATCGTTAAGGTATAGTGGTTTCGAGATTGAACTTCCGCTTTTAATTTTCTGCAACTTTCCTTTTTATTTTTATTCCCCTTCCATTTTTATTCAATTTACTTTTCTATTAAACTTCCTTTTTTATTTAATTTCCAAATAGATCGTTAAGGTAAAGTGGCTTCTGGATTGAACTCGCATATTTAATTTTCGGCAACTTTCATTTTTATTTTTATTCAACTTCCATTTTTATTCAATTTACTTTTCTGTTAAACTTCCTTTTTTATTTAATTTCCAAATAGATCGTTAAGGTATAGTGGTTTCTGGATTGAACTTCCATATTTAATTTTCTGCAACTTTCATTTTTATTTTTATTCAACTTCCATTTTAATTCAATTTACTTTCCTATTAAACTTCCTTTTTTATTTAATTTCCAAATAGATCGCTAAGGTATAGTGGTTTCTGGATTGAACTTCCATTTTTAATTTTATGCAACTATTATTTTTATTTATATTCTACTTCCGTTTTAATTCAATTTACTTTCCTATTAAACTTCCTTTTTTATTTAATTTCGAAGTAGGTCGTTAAGGTGTAGTGGTTTCTGGATTGAACTTCCATTTTTAATTTTATGCAACTTTCATTTTTATTTTTATTTTACTTCCATTTTTAATCAATTTACTTTTCTATTAAACATCCTTTTTTATTTAATTTTCAAATAGATCGTGAAGGTATAGTGGTTTCTGGAATGAACTTCCATTTTTAATTTTCTGCAACTTCCATTTTTATTTTTATTTAACTTCCTTTTTCATTCAAGTTTTTTTTTCTACTCAACTTCCTTTTTCATATAATTTCCAAATAGATCGTTAAGGTATAGTGGTTTTTTGATTGAACTTCCATTTTTAATTTTATGCAACTTTCATTTTTATTTTTATTCAACTTCCATTTTTATTCAATTTACTTTTCTATTAAACTTTCCATTTTTATTTGATTTGCAAATAGATCGTTAAGGTATAGTGGTTTCGGGATTGAACATCCGCTTTTAATTTTATGCAACTTTCTTTTTTAATTTTATTCAACTTCCATTTTTATTCAATTTACTATTCTATTAAACTTCCTTTTTTATTTAATTTTCAAATAGATCGTTAAGGCAAAGTGGTTTCTGGATTGAACTTCCATATTTAATTTTCCGCAACTTTCATTTTTATTTTTATTCAACTTCCATTTTTATTCAATTTACTTTTCTGTTAAACTTCCTTTTTTATTTAATTTCCAAATAGATCGTTAAGGTATAGTGGTTTCTGCATTGAACTTCCATTTCTAATTTTATGCAACTTTGATTTTTATTTTTATTCTACTTCCATTTTAATTCAATTTACTTTCCTATTAAACTTCCTTTTTTGTTTAATTTCCAAATAGATCGCTAAGGTATAGTGGTTTCTGGATGAAACTTCCATTTTTAATTTTATGCAACTTTCATTTTTATTTATATTCTACTTCCATTTTTCTTCAATTTACTTTTCTATTAAACTTTCTTTTTTATTTAATTTCCAAATAGATCGTTAAGGTATAGTGGTTTCTGGAATGAACTTCCATTTTTAATTTTTTGCAACTTCCACTTTTATTTTTATTTAACTTCCTTTTTTATTCAAGTTTCTTTTCTACTCAGCTTCCTTTTTTATTTAATTTCCAAATAGATCGTCAAGGTATAGTGGTTTTTGGATTGAACTTCCATTTTTAATTTTTTGCAACTTTCATTTTTATTTTTATTCAACTTCCATTTTTATTTTTATTCAACTTCCATTTTTATTCAATTTACTTTTCTATTAAACTTCCTTCTTTTAAACTTCCATTTTTATGCAACTTTCATTTTTATTTTTATTCAACTTCCATTTTTATTCAATTTACTTTTCTATTAAACTTCCTTCTATTAAACTTCCATTTTTGGTAAACTGACTGCGCTGAGAATCTAAGGTACCATACCCTTCCAGCTCGCGCCTGGTAAACTGGTATGTTATTGTGAGGTGTATCTTTGGCTTACTACGCATATAGCTAGTAGAGCAAAGTTTTGTTGTTGATATTTCAGTGTGTTTGGGAATATCATGGATTGTGTTGATTACGGTTTTGGAGGGCCGAGTTGCCTCATTGGTTTATCTTATGCATGTTGGTGAGTTGTTTTCTCTTTTTTATAATGGTGCATGTCTAGATTTGATTGTACCGGGAAGAAGCCAAAATGTCATTTTTGTCTTTTGGAATGAATGAAGGAGAATGGATATTTTAAGGAGATATACGTTTTGAAAAGGCATATCTGTGTATGTTAGGAAAATGGAAGAGAGTAGTGGGCTTAGTGAATTTGTTTCCTAAGGTAATGTTAATGTTATGAAGGATTGGGAACGGGATTTAATGAAAGGAAAAGAAAGAAGAATCGCTTATAGCGTTGATTGAAATGGTTGTTTTCAAAAAAAGTTTATACTTATGTATATTTTGTATAAACTGTCACATTACTATTCTAGTACGAGAAAGAGTGTTCATGATCATAGCTATCTGTAAGTTATTATTGTTAAGGATCATGTTGAGATCTCTACTGGACTATATGTTCATCCCACGTTGTTGAATCTTTTTCAGGTGGTTAGCAGGATGTGCT
The DNA here is from genome assembly GCF_055761805.1 of Camellia sinensis. Lineage (NCBI taxonomy): Eukaryota > Viridiplantae > Streptophyta > Magnoliopsida > Ericales > Theaceae > Camellia > Camellia sinensis. The sequence continues at coordinate 39,317,264 of NW_028128987.1, read as the reverse complement.
ACAAGATTTGGATCTTCTTATTTGTTGGCCACGGGGCCTCTTTGTTGTTGGCGGAATGCCATATATGTAATAAAGGGTTGCACCCTTCATTTGATTATTTAATGTTGTAAGCCTGAGGACAACTTATTTAGAATGCTCATGTTGTATTTAATATGTATTCGAATGAGAGAGTGTTGTTCACTTCTTTTAGTTGAACATCTGAATTTATTTCCGCATGTTATCTCTGAAACTGGATTAAGTTAATGAACTTGGTAATGACTTCGAGTAATAAAAAGTGGGGCGTGACAACTTGGTATCAGAGCGAGCCGGGTTTGAATACTTTGGGCTTGTGGGAAGTGGTTTTTACCACAGTGGGTTTACTACGTGTAGTGAGGACGTTGCATATAGATATCATGAAAGTTAGGACTTATGTGTTGCATTTATGTGAGCATGGGATTCAGTCTCTTGGATAGTATTCATAGCCGGTGAACTTGCTTTGAGGTCCTTTTGGAAACACGCTTGATCAACGTGGTTTCTGATGGGAATTCCTTGAGAGTTCTGGGATGAGTGGCTATCTTTGTGGACTTGATTTGATTATGTGTCTACATGTTTAGATGATTATATGCAATAGAGATGTATATTTTGTGACTAAGTGCGTCTTGTGACTTAGTGGTGGTTAGTGTGTGTGCCTCGGAGAAGGCTATTGTGTTATGCACTAGTGTAATTTATTTTGTGCTTTATAGGATGTCTACACGAGGAGGTAGAGGACGGTTGAGTAGTAGGAGTGTCGGTAGGGGCACTGCAGCTCCTTTAGCACCCGCCGTTGCAGCATCGGCTGTCGGTGAGGATGTCGCACGTGAGATTGTGAGAGCGGTGCAAGACGCCCTAGCTCGTACTGAGGGCGGCAGCGGGCATGCTCTCAAACTTACTAAGGAGTTTTTCCGCTCTGGCCCACCAGAGTTTGTGGGGGAGGCTAAACCGTTGGAGGCAGAGAGTTGGTTAGAGCAGATTACCAAGACTCTTGATATGCTCAGAGTCGAAGATGAGGAGTTGAGGGTTTCTTTGGCGACTTTTCAGTTGAAGGGTGATGCGAGTTATTGGTGGAAGAATGCTAAGAATAATGTAGGTAGCACGTGGGTTGCTTTTACTGAGGCCTTTTGGGCCAAGTATTTCCCTCCTTCTGCTCGGGAAAGGTTGAGGGATCAGTTTTTGGAGTTGTGTCAGGATGATACTCCTGTGGCACAGTTTGAGATGCGGTTTGCTAGTTTGTCGAGGTTTGCTCCAGAATTGGTGGCAACAGAGGAGCGTCGTTGTTTTGAGTTTGAGAAATGGTTGTGTTTCGATATTCGGGAGAAGGTAGCTGGATCCTTTTGGAAGGATTATTATAATTTAGTCGAGGCAGCGGCCCATGTAGAGGCCATGGTGGCGAGTGATGATGGGGTTAAGGAGGAGACCGTCTCGGTAAGTCCCGCGGTTCTTAAGCGCTCTAGGCTCAGTAAGGGGTGGAGGCGGAAACATGTCCAGTCAGGGGCTGGTTCCTTTTCTTCGCCAGGGGTTTCGGACACTTCGGTTGGGAGGTCCGGGGAGGTGTAGGTTTCGGACCAGTCTCAGAATAGGGGGTCTGGTGGTTGTTTCGTTTATGGCTAGTTGGGCCATGGTAGACGTTTTTGCCCTGTGCATGTGAATTCTGCAAGTGCTTCAAAACCTAGTCAGACTCAGTCGTGCCCATCCAATCAGGGACGCTATTGGTACCAGAAACGTGCAGGCCAGGCTTTGAGAGCCTCGCGAGGGGCGACTTATTAGTTAGCCCTATAGTATTACCCTGGAAGGAGGACTTTTATGTTAATGGCCGGTGGTGTATCATGTGAGTCATCTTGTTATTGACCGGGGTACTATTGGATGCTGAGGCACCATGTTTATGTATCGTATATGTATGCACTTTGTTGTTTGTTTAATCCTCATGTATTGGGGAGTATATATGGAATTTCGAACCCTCTATAATGTCTATTGAGAAGTTGTTAATGGGATCAATGATCCTGTTGTTGTTGCTTGCTTGGTACCTGTATGTTGATTAATGTTCTGGGCTTTGCTAGTTAAGGAGTCCGTGGTGACCCCATCGGTTGTATAGGGGTAGTGTTTGTATTGTGATTGGTTATCAATTGTGGGGTATGGTTTGTGAGTGGATGCTGGCAGCATTCTTTGGAGGAAGAACAATTTGAGTTCTAGAGTAATGAGAATAGCGTTGGTCAAAATTGTCCTTCGTGATTGAGGTTGACCATGTCGGTCTTGAGTCGAGGAGATGAGCAGGCTTGCTAGGTAGCAATGGGAGGGGGAGATAGTAATTCCCTTAGACACAGTGTTGATGTGGTTTGATTTTAGGAGATCCAGTGAGATTCCAAAATTTGCAGGTTTGTGTGGGGAACTCAGTGTTTGGGGTTAGTGGCACTTCAGTGTGTGGTTTACTGAGAGTGGTGGTTTATTGAGTTGATTAGTCAGCTTTTGATATTAGGTTTTGGGTTGACATTTGTCACCTTGAGGTTAGTCTCATTCGTTATAGACTCTGCATGTTGATTAGGGAAAACTGAAACTAATCGGACATGTTATGTCATTGAATCTGACGGTTGGAATAATACATCAAGTTGTGTATTGATTGATTGAACTTGTATATGTTAATTGCTTATATACAGTGTTGTGTGTGGGAGGAGATGGAGAATGTGCTCCACGGTTTATTGGAAAATGGGGGATGGACCTCTAAACCGGATTTTGTTTGATTTGATATAGCAGTAAAATATATATCGTTATCAATTGTGAAGTATAGAAGTGTTTCTATGTTATATTGATACAGCACCAAAATGTGTATCATTTGTGTATTAAGAAGGTATTGTTGATGTGAGATGTGGTCTCCTTTAATTGTTGGCCAGGCTCTGAGCCACGTTTATGATATTGGATTGGTTAAGGAAAGGTGGAATGAAATTGCAAAACCATGAATTTCTTATGCCTTATGTGTTGATAGTACTGTTGTTATTTCTATTAACTATCATTATAGAAATGTTCGGTTCTGTGTTGGTTGTGGATGGTGTTATTTTGGAAAGAAATGGAAAACAATTTTTTTTCTTTTCTCTAGTGTTTGGGCCATCTAAAGGCGTTGTTGAGAAATTGATTTAATTCAAGGGTTTTGATGAATTCCAAATGAATCTTTTTGGCAAATAAACTGTGGATGAGTTTATGTTCTGGATAACACCGTGTTTGTGAGAAATGTTTACAAAACTTTTCAGTTTCGCATAAGAAATGAAAGTTTTATTTCGGAATGTCAACATTGAAAATTTGTCTATCTTTGAGAAATGTCTCATGAACAAGAAAATGTTTTTCTTATTATTTTCTTAGAAGATTTGCTTGGGTTGCTTTTGGGAATTATGGTTGTTGAGTAGTGACTTAGCTTGAAGCGCTAGTCGGTTGTTGGTGAATTATTTCGGGAAGGTTTGGTTTTATTGTAGTTTTTCGTGCTTGAGTGTTGTCGTTTGGAACGTGTTCCCTTAGTTAGTCTCTTCCTTGGCAAGAGTGAATCGAAGGTTTGTTGTGAGAGTATTTCCTTCCTTGGTGCCCGAGTGTTGAGTGCTTTGTGATCAGTTGGCCTTGTGTTTTGGCGTATCCTTAATTTCGGGGACGAAATTCTTTAAGGGGGGGAGGTTGTAGCACTTGGGCCCTTTTAAAACTTTTGGGAAGTGTATTTGAATCATGTATTATGTTTTGGAAATCTTCGGTGTTGTTGTACCTTGGTTTTGGATGAGTGAAAATTTATTTAAACTTGTTGGGATTGCTCGTTCACACTCTTTCGCGTTCAAAAGTTGTTTGGAAACTTGAAAAAACATGTTCTGGCGTCGACACCAGTCTTGGTGGTGTCGACACCTTCTCTTTTGTTTGCCATAAGGGTCGACACCAAAGCTGGGAAGGGTCGACCCTTGTTCTGAATTTGTTCACTGCATTTTGGTGTCGACACCAGCCTAGGGAAGGGTCGACACCTGCAGTGTAGTCAAGTGTTCCAGATTTCTTCTTAGGTGTCGACACCTGTGTTGTGAAGGGTCGACACCTGCGACTTTTCCCAGATTTTTTCTTACGGTTTGGACCTACCTTTTAGGGATATTTTGACTAAATATTTTGAGTTGACTTTGGGGCTTATATTTATTTTTGACCTAGTACTATATAAAGGTTCTCACTTGACCTTTTCTCTCACTTTTTCTTCCCTTTCCTCTCTCCAAACCGTGAAACACCTTCTCTCTCTCTCAAAAGGCACTTTTTACTTAAAGATCTCTAGATCTACTCACCTAGAGTGATCTCTTCACCATGGTCCTTTGAGATGGATTGTAGATCTCGTCAAGGGCTTCCTTTTGGTCCGAGTGGTTCGTGGTTTCATCGCCGGTAATTTTTGGGTGGTTTTCTCTCCTGAGCTTGAGGTAGGGATTTCCTTGTTCTCTTTCAATACTTCGTCTATAGATAGACATGTGGTAGTTTTGTATTGCATGAAAATCATATCCATGTTGGATTTGTTTGAAATCATGAGAAGGAACCTAGGGTTGGTTGTTTGAAAATGGTTATTTTATCATTGATGGTTGTCTTGGGCTAATTGGAGTGTAAATTAGCATTTTATAGTTGAAAGAAGAAAAAGCCCTAAATTATATTTTGATTTGGTAAATTAAAATGGAGGGTAGTTAACCTATGTTGTAAATCTCTATTGTTAATGCAAGTTGGGTGAAGGTGTTAATGCCTAAGGGGTTAACTTTGGTTTTTGTAATGGTTTTGAAATAAATGTAGTGGATTAATGTGAGTTATGGCTCTATTATCAATGGAATTGATTTTGTGAAAACAAAAGGGATGGAGTTGGTTTTGTGAAAACAAAAGGGAACGGAATTTGTTTCTTTGATAAGTATGAAAATTGGATTGTTGTTTCTTGAGTGTTAAACACACACACGTGGGGGTTGTGTCTTTAACTACCGTGTTAGTGTTATGGTCTCATAGCAATTGAGTCTTTAATGGATGTACTAAATATTTACATCTAGAGGTTTTGTCCTTGGTCATCGGTGGAGGATGACACGGTTGTGTTGAATTGTCGTGTATGCATTATACCATTGTTGATTGAACATCGTATGTGATGAAGTGTTGAGATACATTATATATGCATGCTTGCTCGGGAGGAGGTAGTTATGTGTTCATATACTTTAACACATTGCTTGTATCTTGATGGTTTGTGTATATGTGTTATAAATGTTGAATATGCCCTGTTGTGTTGGATTGGTGGTGTTATACCTTGCGCTAAGAATCAGAGGTACCATACCCTTCCAGCTAGCGCCTGGTAAACTGACTGCGCTTAGAATCTAAGGTACCATACCCTTCCAGCTAGCGCCTGGTAAACTGACTGCGCTGAGAATCTAAGGCACCACACCCTTCCAGCTAGCGCCTGGTAAACTGGTATGTTATTGTGAGGTGTATCTTTGGCTTACTACGCATATAGCTAGTAGAGCAAAGTTTTGTTGTTGATATTTCAGTGTGTTTGGGAATATCATGGATTGTGTTGATTACGGTTTTGGAGGGCCGAGTTGCCTCATTGGTTTATCTTATGCATGTTGGTGAGTTGTTTTCTCTTTTTTATAATGGTGCATGTCTAGATTTGATTGTACCGGGAAGAACCCAAAATGTCATTTTTGTCTTTTGGAATGAATGAAGGAGAATGGATATTTTAAGGAGATATACGTTTTGAAAAGGCATATCTGTGTATGTTAGGAAAATGGAAGAGAGTAGTGGGCTTAGTGAATTTGTTTCCTAAGGTAATGTTAATGTTATGAAGGATTGGGAACGGGATTTAATGGAAGGAAAAGAAAGAAGAATCGCTTATACCGTTGATTGAAATGGTTGTTTTCAAAAAAAGTTCATACTTATGTATATTTTGTATAAACTGTCACATTACTATTCTAGTACGAGAAAAAGTGTTCATGATCATAGCTATCTGTAAGTTGTTATTGTTAAGGATCATGTTGAGATCCCTACTGGACTATATGTTCATCCCACGTTGTTGAATCTTTTTCAGGTGGTTAGCAGGATGTGCTACAAGATTTGGATCTTCTTATTTATTGGCCACGGGGCCTCTTTGTTGTTGGCGGAGTGCCATATATGTAATAAAGGGTTGCACCCTTCATTTGATTATTTAATGTTGTAAGCCTGAGGGCAACTTATTTAGAATGCTCATGTTGTATTTAATATGTATTCGAATGAGAGAGTGTTGTTCACTTCTTTTAGTTGAACATCTGAATTATTTCCGCATGTTATCTCTGAAACTGGATTAAGTTAATGAACTTGGTATTGACTTCGAGTAATAAAAAGTGGGGCGTGACATTTTCTGCAACTTTCCTTTTTATTTTTATTCAACTTCCATTTTTATTCAATTTACTTTTCTATTAAACTTCCTTTTTTATTTAATTTCCAAATAGATCGTTAAGGTAAAGTGGTTTCTGGATTGAACTTCCATATTTAATTTTCTGCAACTTTCATTTTTATTTTTATTCAACTTCCATTTTTATTCAATTTACTTTTCTGTTAAACTTCCTTTTTTATTTAATTTCCAAATAGATCGTTAAAGTATAGTGGTTTCTGGATTGAACTTTCATTTTTAATTTTATGAAACTTTAATTTTTATTTTTATTCTACTTCCATTTTAATTCAATTTAATTTCCTATTAAACGTCTTTTTTTATTTAATTTCCAAATAGATCGCTAAGGTGTAGTGGTTTCTGGATTGAACTTCCATTTTTAATTTTATGCAACTTTCATTTTTATTTATATTCTACTTCCATTTTTATTCAATTTACTTTTCTATTAAACTTCCTTTTTTATTTAATTTCCAAATAGATCGTTAAGGTATAGTGGTTTTTGGATTGAACTTCCATTTTTAATTTTATGCAACTTTCATTTTTATTTTTATTCAACTTCCATTTTCATTCAATTTACTTTTCTATTAAACTTCCTTGTTTATTTGATTTCCAAATAGATCGTTAAGGTATAGTGGTTTCGGGATTGAACTTCCGCTTTTAATTTTCTGCAGCTTTCCTTTTTATTTTTATTCAACTTCCATTTTTATTCAATTTACTTTTCTATTAAACTTCCTTTTTTATTTGATTTGCAAATAGATCGTTAAGGTATAGTGGTTTCGGGATTGAACTTCCGTTTTAATTTTCTGCAACTTTCCTTTTTATTTTTATTCACGTTCCATTTTTATTCAATTTACTTTTCTATTAAACTTCCTTTTTTATTTGATTTGCAAATAGATCGTTAAGGTATAGTGGTTTCGGGATTGAACTTCCGATTTTAATTTTCTGCAACTTTCCTTTTTATTTTTATTCAACTTCCATTTTTATTCAATTAACTTTTCTATTAAACTTCCTTTTTTATTTAATTTCCAAATAGATCGTTAAGGTAAAGTGGTTTTTGGATTGAACTTCCATATTTAATTTTCTGCAACTTTTATTTTTATTTTTATTCAACTTCCATTTTTATTCAATTTACTTTTCTGTTAAACTTCCTTTTTTATTTAATTTCCAAATAGATCGTTAAGGTATAGTGGTTTCTGGATTGAACTTCCATTTTTAATTTTATGCAACTTTAATTTTTATTTTTATTCTGCTTCCATTTTAATTCAATTTAATTTCCTATTAAACTTCCTTTTTTATTTAATTTCCAAATAGATCGCTAAGGTATAGTGGTTTCTGGATTGAACTTCCATTTTTAATTTTATGCAACTTTCATATTTATTTATATTCTACTTCCATTTTTATTCAATTTACTTTTTTATTAAACTTCTTATTTTATTTAATTTCCAAATAGATCGTTAAGGTATAGTGGTTTTTGGATTGAACTTCCATTTTTAATTTTATGCAACTTTCATTTTTATTTTTATTCAACTTCCATTTTCATTCAATTTACTTTTCTATTAAACTTCCTTGTTTATTTGATTTCCAAATAGATCGTTAAGGTATAGTGGTTTCGGGATTGAACTTCCGCTTTTAATTTTCTGCAACTTTCCTTTTTATTTTTATTCAACTTCCATTTTTATTCAATTTACTTTTCTATTAAACTTCCTTTTTTATTTAATTTCCAAATAGATCTTTAATGTATAGTGGTTTCGGGTTTGAACTTCCGCTTTTAATTTTCTGCAACTTTCATTTTTATTTTTATTCAACTTCCATTTTTATTCAATTTACTTTTCTGTTAAACTTTCTTTTTTATTTAATTTCCAAATAGATCGTTAAGGTATAGTGGTTTCTGAATTCAATTTCCATATTTAATTTTCTGCAACTTTCATTTTTATTTTTATTCAACTTCCATTTTTCTTCAATTTACTTTTCTATTAAACTTCCTTTTTTATTTAATTTCCAAATAGATCGTTAAGGTGTAGTGGTTTCTGGATTGAACTTCCATTTTTAATTTTATGCAACTTTTATTTTTATTTGTATTCTACTTCCTTTTTAATTCAATTTACCTTCTTATTAAATTGCCTTTTTTATTTAATTTCCAAGTAGATCGTTAAGGTATAGTGGTTTCTGGATTGAACTTTCATTTTTAATTTTATGCAACTTTCGTTTTTCTTTTTATTTTACTTCCATTTTTAATCAATTTACTTTTCTAATAAAATTCTTTTTTTATTTAATTTCCAAATAGATCGTTAAGGTATAGTGGTTTCTAGAATGAAACCCCATTTTTTTTATTTAACTTCCTTTTTTATTCAAGTTTCTTTTCTACTCAACTTCCTTTTTTATTTAATTTGCAAATAGATCGTTAAGGTATAGTGGTTTTTGGATTGAACTTCCATTTTTAATTTTATGCAACTTTCATTTTTATTTTTATTCAACTTCCATTTTATGCAATTTACTTTTCTATTAAACTTCCTTTTTTATTTAATTTCCAAATAAATCGTTAAGGTATAGTAGTTTCGGCATTGAACTTCCGCTTTTAATTTTCTGCAACTTTCCTTTTTATTTTTATTCAACTTCCATTTTTATTCAATTTACTTTTCTATTAAACTTCTTTTTTTATTTAATTTCCAAATAGATCGTTAAGGTATAGTGGTTTCGGGTTTGAACTTCCGCTTTTAATTTTCTGCAACTTTTATTTTTATTTTTATTCAACTTTCATTTCTATTCAATTTACTTTTCTGTTAAACTTTCTTTTTTATTTAATTTCCAAATAGATCGTTATGGTATAATGGTTTCTGGATTGAACTTCCATATTTAATTTTCTGCAACTTTCATTTTTATTTTTATTCAACTTCAATTTTTATTCAATTTACTTTTCTATTAAACTTCCTTTTTTATTTAATTTCCAAATATATCGTTAAAGTATAGTGGTTTCTGGATTGAACTTCCATTTTTAATTTTATTCAACTTTTATTTTTATTTGTATTCTACTTCCGTTTTAATTCAATTTACTTTCCTATTGAACTTCCTTTTTTATTTAATTTCCAAGTAGATCGTTAAGGTATAGTGGTTTCTGAATTGAACTTCCATTTTTAATTTTATGCAACTTTCATTTTTATTTTTATTTTACTTCCATTTTTAATCAATTTACTTTTCTATTAAACTTCCTTTTTTATTTAATTTCCAAATAGATCGTTAAGGTATAGTGGTTTCTAGAATTAACTTCCATTTTTAATTTTCTGCAACTTCCATTTTTATATTTATTTAACTTCCTTTTTTATTCAAGTTTCTTTTCTAGTCAACTTCCTTTTTTATTTAATTTCCAAATAGATCGTTAACGTATAGTGGTTTTTGGATTGAACTTCCATTTTTAATTTTATGAGACTTTCATTTTTATTTTTATTCAACTTCCATTTTATGCAATTTACTTTTCTATTACACTTCCTTTTTTATTTAATTTCCAAATAGATCGTTAAGGTATAGTGGTTTCTGGATTAAACTTCCATATTTAATTTTCTGCAACTTTCCTTTTTATTTTTATTCAACTTCCATTTTTATTCAATTTACTTTCTATTAAACTTCCTTTTTTTTTTAATTTCCAAATAGATTGTTAAGGTATAGTGGTTTCTGGATTGAGCTTCCATTTTTAATTTTATGCTACTTTTATTTTTATTTTTATTCAACTTCCATTTTAATTCAATTTACTTTCGTATTAAACTTCCTTTTTTATTTAATTTCCAAGTAGATTGTTAAGGTATAGTGGTTTCTGGATTGAACTTCCATTTTTAATTTTAGGCAACTTTCATTTTTATTTTTATTTTACTTCCATTTTTAATCAATTTACTTTTCTATTAAACTTCCTTTTTTATTTAATTTCCAAATAGATCGTTAAGGTATAGTGGTTTCTGGAATGAACTTCCATTTTGAACTTTCTGCAACTTCCATTTTTATTTTTATTTAACTTCCTTTATTATTCAAGATTCTTTTCTACTCAACTTCCTTTTTTATTTAATTTCCCAATAGATCGCCAAGGTACAGTGGTTTCGGGAATGAATTTCCATTTTTAATTTTCTGTCACTTCCATTTTTATTTTTATTTAACGTCCTTTTTTATTAAAGTTTCTTTTCCACTCAACTTCTTTTTTTATTTAATTTCCAAATAGATCGTTCAGGTATAGTGGTTTTTAGATTGAACTTCCATTTTTAATTTTATGCAACTTTCATTTTTATTTTTATTCAACTTCCATTTTTATTCAATTTACTTTTCTATTAAACTTCCTTTTTTATTTAATTTCCAAATAGATCGTTAAGGTATAGTGGTTTTTGGATTGAACTTCCATTTTTAATTTTATGCAACTTTCATTTTTATTTTTATTCGACTTCCATTTCTATTCAATTTACTTTTCTGTTAAACTTCCTTTTTTATTTAATTTCCAAATAGATCGTTATGGTATAACGGTTTCTGGATTGAACTTCCATATTTAATTTTCTGTAACTTTCATTTTTATTTTTATTCAACTTCAATTTTTATCCAATTTACTTTTCTATTAAACTTCCTTTTTTATTTAATTTCCAAATATATCGTTAAGGTATAGTGGTTTCTGGATTGATTTTCCATTTTTAATTTTATGCAACTTTTACTTTTATTTGTATTCTACTTCCGTTTTAATTCAATTTACTTTCCTATTGAACTTCCTTTTTTATTTAATTTCCAAATAGGTCGTTAAGGTATAGTGGTTTCTGAATTGAATTTCTATTTTTAATTTTATGCAACTTTCATTTTTATTTTTATTTTACTTCCTTTTTTAATCAATTTACTTTTCTATTAAACTTCCTTTTTTATTTAATTTCCAAATAGATCGTTAAGGTATAGTGGCTTCTGGAATGAACTTCCATTTTTAATTTTCTGCAACTTCCATTTTTATATTTATTCAACTTCCTTTTTTATTCAAGTTTCTTTTCTACTCAACTTCCTTTTTTATTTAATTTCCAAATAGGTCGTTAAGGTATAGTGGTTTTTGGATTGAACTTCCATTTTTAATTTTATGCAACTTCCATTTTTATTTTTATTCTACTTCCATTTTTATTCAATTTACTATTCTATTAAACTTTCTTTTTTTATTTAATTTCCAAATAGATCGTTAAGGTATAGTGGTTTCTGGATTGAACTTCCACATTTAATTTTCTGCAACTTTCATTTTTATTTTTATTCAACTTCCATTTTATGCAATTTACTTTTCTATTAAACTTCCTTTTTTATTTAATTTCCAAATTGATCGTTAAGGTATAGTGATTTCTGGATTGAACTTCCACATTTAATTTTCTGCAACTTTCATTTTTATTTTTATTCAACTTCCATTTTATGCAATTTACTTTTCTATTAAACTTCCTTTTTTATTTAATTTCCAAATAGATCGTTAAGGTGTAGTGGTTTTTGGATTGAACTTCCATTTTTAATTTTCTGCAACTTTCATTTTTCTTTTTATTCTACTTCCATTTTTATTTAATTTGCCAACAGGTCGTTAAGGTATAGTGGTTTCTGGATTGAACTTCCACTTTTTATTTTATGCAACTTTGCTTTTTATTTTTATTCAACTTCCATTTTTCTACAATTTACTTTTCTATTAGATATCCTTTTTTATTTAATTTCCAAATAGATCGTTAAGGTATAGTGGTTTCTTGAATGAACTTCCATTTTTACATTTCTGTAACTTCTAGTTTTATTTTTATTTGACTTCCTTTTTTATTCAAGTTTCTTTTCTGCTCAACTTCCTTTCTTATTTAATTTCCAAATAGATCGTTAAGGTATAGTGGTTTCTGGATTGAACTTCCATATTTAATTTTCTGCAACTTTCATTTTTATTTTTATTCAACTTCCTTTTTTATTTAATTTCCAAATCGATCGTTAAGGTATAGTGGTTTCTGGATTGAACTTCCATATTTAATTTTCTGCAACTTCCATTTTTATTTTTATTTAACTTCCATTTTTATTCAATTTACTTTTCTACTAAACTTCCTTTTTTTTTTTAATTTCCAAATAGATCGTTAAAGTATAGTGGTTTTTGGATTGAACTTCCACTTTTAATTTTTTGCAACTTTTATTTTTATTTTTATTCTACTTCCATTTTATGCAATTTACTTTGCTATTAAACATCTTTTTTTATTTAATTTCCAAAGAGGTCGTTAAGGTATAGTGGTTTCTGGATTGAACTTCCATACTTAATTTTCTGCAACTTTCATTTTTATTTTTATTCTACTTCCATTTTAATTCAATTTACTTTTCTATTAAACTTCCATTTTTTATGTAATTTCCAAATATATCGTAAAAATATAGTGGTTTCTGGATTGAACTTCCATATTTAATTTTCTGCAACTTCCATTTTTATTTAATTTACTTTTCTATTAAACTTCCTTTTTTATTTAATTTCAAATAGATCGTTAAGGTATAGTGGTTTCTGGATTGGACTTCCATATTTAATTTTCTGCAACTTTCATTTTTATTTTTATTCTACTTCCATTTTTGTTCAATTTACTTTTCCATTAAACTTCCTTTTTTATTTAATTTGCAAACAGATTGTTATGGTATAGTGGTTTCTGGATTGAACTTCTACTTTTTATTTTATGCAACTTTCCTTTTTATTTTTATTCAACTTCCATTTTTATTCAATTTACTTTTCTACTAGACATCCTTTTTTATTTAATTTCCAAATAGAACGTTAAGGTATAGTGGTTTCTTGAATGAACTTCCATTTTTACATTTCTTATAGCGATCCCGGATTTACCCTTGTTGTACAGTGATCCGGACATGTGTCCGTGGATGTTAGTAGTTGGTTATTATTTTGGTTACATCCTTTTTACTTCGTAATTGAGTTATGGGATGTGTTGGGCAGGTTTGTTACAGGTTGGTTGAGTTTAGAAACCAAAACTAGTTGCCCAGATTTTGACCTGTCCGCTCGAGCGGGGGTTTTGGCGCTCGAGCGGGAATTGCACCCATCCAGTATTTTCTGTGCAGTGTTGCAAGCTCGAGTGTGGGATTGGCCGCTCGAGCGGAGTTGTGTGAGTGACGCTCGAGCGGGGAGTTGGAAGCTCGAGCGGAGACCTGGTTCTGTAAAAGTTCTGGGAGTGTGTATCCGCCGCTCGAGCGGGATTGTTGACGCTCGAGCGGGAGTCTGTGAGTGACGCTCGAGCGGGGTGTTTGACGCTCGAGCGGGTCGACTGGGTTTAAGTTCCGTGTTTTGACTTTTCAAATCACTTTTTCACTTTCTCTTCTCTCTCCTACTTTTCCAAAAACACCATTGTTGAGCCTCTCACTCTAGAACTCTACCTTCTCTCTAGGTTTTGATCTAGTAGGAGTATTTGCTCACCTTTGGCCTTTACAAAAAGGTTGTTGATCATCGAGGGTTACATTTTAATCTGAAAATTTCGGGATTTGGAGCACGTTGGGTTTTGTCATCTTCTCCCTTGGAGCTCCGGATTTGAGGTAGGGATATCCTACTCCTCTCTATGGATTTTGTCTTTAAATTTTGGTATTTTGAGATGTTGGGGTTGGTTTGGTAATTTTGTGAAAGTTTGGGGCTTTTGTGTTATTTCACAAAGGTTGGGGTTTTATTTATAATAAACCTAGATGCATGTTTGGTATAGAGGAATGGAATTGATGTTGAATCATTGATGAAAATGGAACCTAAGGGTTGAAATGGTAATTATGGAAAATGACCTAATTACATTATTTAATTAATTGGGGTAATTAATTGTGAGAAATGATGAAATGAAATGGAATTGTCGAGATTGGGAATGTATGGGGTTAAAGGGTGTAGTTGAAATGTTTATCACTCACCGAATTGAAATGTTGATTGAATATCCATTGTGCATTTATTTTCTGTATAGAGATAACTGCTTTGGGCTATCAATGGAATGTGTCATGGAATTTGACGATTGATAGAATACATTAACTATATGTATTGAATGATTGTATATAGAACCAATGTGTTTGTATACGTTATGTGTAGAGGAGGAGATGGGGGATGTACTCCGCGGTTTAGGGGAAGATAGGGGATGTACCTTTAAACCGGATAGTGTTGGGAGAAGATAGGGGATGAACTCCGTAGATACAGCTCATATGCTTGTCTAGAGAAGTGAAGATAGAGCTCATATGCTTATCTTGTGAAGTGTGGATACAGCTTATATACTTATCTGTGAATGTGGGATATAGTTTTTATACATATCTGTTGAAATGATGATAGAGCTAACATGCTTATCTGTTGAAAAAGGGAAAAGGAAAGTAACTTGGACTCATAAGTCGTATGACATAAATATGTGATTTATGTGAATGTATCAGTGTTGGCCATCTATCAATTGCTAACCTTTTAGTCATTGTTCATGGTTGGTTTAGTGTATTTCTACTGGGCTGTGGCTCACCCTATATGGGAATATCATTTTCAGGTATAGGTAGCATGCCACCTCCAAGGACATAGCTTGGGAGGCTAGAGGCGGACATACTTTTGTCGTTTTATTTTTGATGTATTACATGTAAATTCAAGCCAAGGGCTTAATGTGTAAATGAGTTAGTACTCCTTTGTTGTAACCAAGTGTTAACTTGGAAAGCTGTAAGCCCGTAGGGCATTTTGCTTTTGTTGTTAACATGTAATACTTTTGTAATGAAACTCTGACGAATAGAAAAATGTGGTTATTTCATATGTCATTGAATGTCTTATTTGATGGGTTTAATGTTATTATTTTGATGGCGTTACATTTCTGCAACTTCTAGTTTTATTTTTATTTGACTTCCTTTTTATTCAAGTTTCTTTTATTCTCAACTTCCTTTTTTATTTAATTTCCAAATAGATCGTTAAGGTGTAGTGGTTTCTGGATTGAACATCCATATTTAATTTTCTGCAACTTCCATTTTTATTTTTATTCAACTTCCATTTTTATTCAATTTACTTTTCTATTAAACTTCTTTTTTTATTTAATTTCCAAATAGATCGTTAAGATATAGTGGTTTCTGGATTGAACTTCCATATTTAATTTTCTGCAACTTCCATTTTTATTTTTATTTAACTTCCATTTTTATTCAATTTACATTTCTATTAAACTTCCTTTTTAATTTAATTTCCAAATAGATCGTTAAAGTATAGTGGTTTTTGGATTGAACTTCCAATTTTAATTTTAGGCAACTTTCATTTTTTTTTTATTCTACTTCCATTTTATGCAATTTAATTTTCTATTAAATTTCCTTTTTTATTTAATTTCCAAATAGATCGTTAAGGTATAGTGGTTTCTGGATTGAACTTCCATATTTAATTCTATGCAACTTTCCTTTTTATTTTTAATCAAGTTCCATTTTTATTCAATTTACTTTTCTATTAAACATCCTTTTTTATTTAATTTCTAAATAAATCGTTAAGGAATAGTGGTTTCTTCAATGAACGTCCATTTTTACATTTCTGCAACTTCCAGTTTTATTTTTATTCAACTTCTTTTTTTATTCAAGTTTCTTTTCTACTCAACTTCCTTTTTTTTTTAATTTCCAAATAGATCGTTAAGGTATAGTGGTTTTTGGATTAAACTGCCATTTTTAATTTTATGCAACTTTCATTTTTGTTTTTATTCAACTTCCATTTTTATTCGATTTACTTTTTTATTAAACTTCATTTTTTATTTAATATCTGAGTAGATCGTTAAAGTATAGTGGTTTTTGGATTGAACTTCCATTTTTAATTTTATGCAACTTTCTTTTTTATTTTTATTCTACTTCCATTTTTGTTCAATTTACTTTTCTGTTACACTTCCTTTTTTATTTAATTTCCAAATAGATCGTTAAGGTATAGTGGTTTCGGGATTGAACTTCCGCTTTAAATTTTCTGCAACTTTCCTTTTTATTTTTATTCAACTTCCATTTTTATGCAATATACTTTTTTATTAAACTTCCTTTTTTATTTAATTTTCAAATAGATCGTTATGGTACAGTGGTTTCTGTATTGAACTTCCATATTTAATTTTCTGCAACTTCAATTTTTATTTTTATTCAACTTCCATTTTTATTCAATTTACTTTTCTATTAAACTTCCTTTTGTATTTAATTTCCAAATAGATCGTTAAGGTATAGCGGTTTCTGGATTGAACTCCATATTTAATTTTCTGCAACTTCCATTTTTATTTTTATTCAACTTCCATTTTTATTCAATTTACTTTTCTATTAAACTTCCTTTTCTATTTAATTTCCAAATAGATCGTTAAGGTATAGTGGTTTTTGGATTGAACTTCCATTTTTAATTTTATGCAACTTTCATTTTTATTTTTATTCTACTTCCATTTTATGCAATTTACTTTTCTATTAAACATCCACTTTTATTTAATTTGCAAACAGATCGTTAAGGTATAGTGGTTTCGGGATTGAACTTCCATATTTAATTTTCTGCAACTTTCATTTTTATTTTTATTCAACTTCCATTTTATGCAATTTACTTTTCTATTAAACTTCCTTTTTTAATTAATTTCCAAATAGATCGTTAAGGTATAGTGGTTTCTTGATTGAACTTCCATATTTAATTTTCTGCAACTTCCATTTTTATGTTTATTCAACTTCCATTTTTATTCAATTTACTTTTCTATTAAACTTCCCTTTTTATTTAATTTTCAAATAGATCGTTAAGGTATAGTGGTTTTTGGATTGAACTTCTATTTTTAATTTTATGCAACTTTCATTTTTATTTTTATTCTACTTCCATTTTATGCAATTTACTTTTCTATTAAACATCCTTTTTTATTTAATTTCCAAATAGATCGTTAAGGTATAGTGGTTTCGGGATTGAACTTCCATATTTAATTTTCTGCAACTTTCATTTTTATTTTTATTCAACTTCCATTTTATGCAATTTACTTTTCTATTAAACTTCCTTTTTTATTTAATTTCCAAATATATCGTTATGGTATAGTGGTTTCAGGATTGAACTTCCATATTTAATTTTCTGCAAATTTCATTTTTATTTTTATTCTACTTCCATTTTTATTCAATTTACTTTTCTATTAAACTTCCCTTTTTATTTAATTTTCAAAGAGATCGTTAAGGTATAGTGGTTTTTGGATTGAACTTCCATTTTTAATTTTTTGCAACTTTCATTTTTATTTTTATTCTACTTCCATTTTATGCAATTTACTTTTCTATTAAACATCCTTTTTTATTTAGTTTCCAAATAGATCGTTAAGGTATAGTGGTTTCGGGATTGAACTTACATATTTAATTTTCAGCAACTTTCATTTTTATTTTTATTCAACTTCCATTTTATGCAATTTAATTTTCTATTAAACTTCCTTTTTTATTTAATTTCCAAATAGATTGTTATGGTATAGTGGTTTCTGGATTGAATTTCCATATTTAATCTTCTGCAAATTTCATTTTTATTTTTATTCAACTTCCATTTTTATTCAATTTACTTTTCTGTGAAATTTCCAATTTTATTTAATTTGCAAACAGATCGTTAAGGTATAGTGGTTTTTGGATTGAACTTCCATATTTAATTTCCTGCAACTTCCATTTTTATTTTTATTCAACTTCCATTTTTATTCATTTCACTTTTCTATTAAACTTTCATTTTTATGTAATTTCCAAATAGATCGTTAAGGTCTAGTGGTTTTTGGATTGAACTTCCATATTTAATTTTCTGCAAATTTCATTTTTATTTTTATTCTACTTCCATTTTAATTCAATTTACTTTTCTATTAAACTTCCTTTTTTTATTTAATTTCCAAATAGATCGTTAAGGTATTGTGGTTTCGGGATTGAACATCCATATTTAATTTTCTGCAACTTTCATTTTTATTTTTATTCAACTTCCAATTTATGCAATTTACTTTTCTATTAAACTTCCTTTTTTATTTAATTTCCAAATAGATCGTTATGGTATAGTGGTTTCTGGATTCAACTTCCATATTTAATTTTCTGCAAATTTCATTTTTATTTTTGTTCTACTTCCATTTTAATTCAATTTACTTTTCTATTAAACTTCCTTTTTTTTTTATTTAATTTCCAAATAGATCGTTAAGTTATAGTGGTTTCTGGATTGAACTTCAATATTTAATTTTCTGCAACTTCCATTTTTATTTTTATTCAACTTCCATTTTTATTCAATTTACTTTTCCATTAAACTTTCTTTTTTATTTAATTTCCAAATAGATCGTTAAGGTATAGTGGTTTCTGTATTGAACTTCCATTTTTAATTTTATGCAACTTTCATTTTTATTTTTATTCTACTTCCATTTTATGCAATTTACTTTTCTATTAAACATCCTTCTTTATTTAATTTTCAAATAGATCGTTAAGGTATAGTGGTTTCGGGATTGAACTTCCATATTTAATTTTCTACAACTTCCATTTTTATTTTTATTCAACTTCCATTTTTATTCAATTTACTTTTCTATTAATATTCCTTTTTTATTTAATTTCCAAATAGATCGTTAAGGTATAATGGTTTTTGGATTGAACTTTCATTTTTAATTTTATGCAACTTTCATTTTTATTTTTATTCTACTTCCATTTTATGCAATTTACTTTTCTATTAAACATCCACTTTTATTTAATTTGCAAACAGATCGTTAAGGTATAGTGGTTTCGGGATTGAACTTCCATATTTAATTTTCTACAACTTTCATTTTTATTTTTATTCAACTTCCATTTTATGCAATTTACTTTTCTATTAAACTTCCTTTTTTATTTAATTTCCAAATAGATCGTTATGGAATAGTGGTTTCTGGATTGAACTTCCATATTTAATTTTCTGCAAATTTCATTTTTATTTTTATTCAACTTCCATTTTTTTTCAATTTACTTTTCTATGAAATTTCCTCTTTTGTTTAATTTGCAAACAGATCGTTAATGTATAGTCGTTTTTGGATTGAACTTCCATATTTAATTTTCTGCAACTTTCATTTTTATTTTTATACAACTTCCATTTTATGCAATTTACTTTTCTATTAAACTTCCTTTTTTATTTAATTTCCAAATAGATCGTTATGGTATAGTGGTTTCTGGATTGAACTTCCATATTTAATTTTCTGCAAATTTCATTTTTATTTTTATTCTACTTCCATTTTAATTCAATTTACTTTTCTATTAAACTTCATTTTTTTATTTAATTTCCAAATAGATCGTTAAAGTATAGTGGTTTTTGGATTGAACTTCCATTTTTAATTTTATGCAACTTTCATTTTTATTTTTATTCTACTTCCATTTTATGCGATTTACTTTTATATTGAACTTCCTTTTTTATTTAATTTCCAAATAGATCGTTAAGGTATAGTGGTTTCGGGATTGAACTTCCATATTTAATTTTCTGCAAATTTCATTTTTATTTTTATTCAACTTCCATTTTTATTCAATTTACTTTTCTATGAAATTTCGACTTTTATTTAATTTGACAACAGATCGTTAAGGTATAGTGGTTTTTGGATTGAACTTCCATATTTAATTTTCTGCAACTTCCATTTTTATTTTTATTCAACTACCATTTTTATTCATTTTACTTTTCTATTAAACTTTCTTTTTTATTTAATTTCCAAATAGATCGTTAAGGTATAGTGGTTTCTGGATTGAACTTCCATATTTAATTTTCTGCAACTTCCATTTTTATTTTTATTCGACCACAATTTTTATTCAATTTACTTTGCTATTAAACTTCCTTTTTTATTTAATTTCCAAATAGATCGTTATGGTATAGTGGTTTCTGGATTGAACTTCCATATTTAATTTTCTGCAAATTTCATTTTTATTTTTATTCTATTTCCATTTTAATTCAATTTACCTTTCTATTAAACTTCCTTTTTTTATTTAATTTCCAAGTAGATCGTTAAGGTATTGTGGTTTCGGGATTGAACTACCATATTTAATTTTCTGCAACTTTCATTTTTATTTTTATTCAACTTCCATTTTATGCAATTTACTTTTCTATTAAACTTCCTTTTTTATTTAATTTCCAAATAGATCGTTATGGTATAGTGGTTTCTGGATTGAACTTCCATATTTAATTTTCTGCAACTTCCATTTTTATTTTTATTCAACTTTCATTTTTATGCAATTTACTTTTCTATTAAACTTCCTTTTTTATTTAATTTCCAAATAGATCGTTAAGGTATAGTGGTTTCTGGATTGAACTTCCATATTTAATTTTCTGCAACTTCCATTTTTATTTTTATTCAACTTCCATTTTTATTCAATTTACATTTCTATTAAACTTCCTTTTTTTATTTAATTTCCAAATAGATCGTTAAGGTATAGTGGTTTTTGGATTGAACTTCCATTTTTAATTTTATGCAACTTTCATTTTTATTTTTATTCTACTTCCATTTCATGCAATGTACTTTTCTATTAAACCTCCTTTTTTATTTAATTTTCAAATAAATCGTTAAGGTAAAGTGGTTTCGGGATTGAACTTCCATATTTAATTTTCTGCAACTTTCATTTTTATTTTTATTCAACTTCCATTTTATGCAATTTACTTTTCTATTAAACTTCCTTTTTTATTTAATTTCCAAATAGATCGTTATGGAATAGTGGTTTCTGGATTGAACTTCCATATTTAATTTTCTGCAAATTTCATTTTCATTTTTATTCTACTTCCATTTTAATTCAATTTACTTTTCTATTAAACTTCCTTTTTTTATTTCATTTCCAAATAGATCGTTAAGGTATAGTGGTTTTTGTATTGAACTTCCATTTTCAATTTTATGCAACTTTCATTTTTTTATTATTCTACTTCCATTTTATGCAATTTACTTTTCTATTACACATCATTTTTTATTTAATTTCCAAGTAGATCGTTAAGGTATAGTGGTTTCGGAATTGAACTTCCATATTTAATTTTCTGCAACATTCATTTTTATTTTTATTCAACATCCATTTTATGCAATTTACTTTTCTATCAAACTTCCTTTTTTATTTAATTTCCAAATAGATCGTTAGGGTATAGTGGTTTCTGGATTGAACTTCCATATTTAATTTTCTGCAAATTTCATTTTTATTTTTATTTTTATTCTTCTTCCATTTTAATTCAATTTACTTTTCTATTAAACTTTCTTTTTTTATTTAATTTCCAAATAGATCGTTAAGATATAGTGGTTTCTTGATTGAACTTCCATATTTAATTTTTTGCAACTTCCATTTTTATTTTTATTCAACTTCCATTTTTATTCAATTTACTTTTCTATTAAACTTCCCTTTTTATTTAATTTTCAAATAGATCGTATAGGTATAGTGGTTTTTGGATTGAACTTCCATTTTTAATTTTTTGCAACTTTCATTTTTATTTTTATTCTACTTCCATTTTATGCAATTTACTTTTCTATTAAACATCCTTTTTTATTTAGTTTCAAAATAGATCGTTAAGGTATAGTGGTTTCGGGATTGAACTTACATATTTAATTTTCAGCAACTTTCATTTTTATTTTTATTCAACTTCCATTTTATGCAATTTAGTTTTCTATTAAACTTCCTTTTTTATTTAATTTCCAAATAGATTGTTATGGTATAGTGGTTTCTAGATTGAACTTCCATATTTAATTTTCTGCAAATTTCATTTTTATTTTTATTCAACTTCCATTTTTATTCAATTTACTTTTCTGTGAAATTTCCACTTTTATTTAATTTGCAAACAGATCGTTAAGGTATAGTGGTTTTTGGATTGAACTTCCATATTTAATTTTCTGCAACTTCCATTTTTATTCATTTCACTTTTCTATTAAACTTTCATTTTTATGTAATTTCCAAATAGATCGTTAAGGTCTAGTGGTTTCTGGATTGAACTTCCCTATTTAATTTTCTGCAAATTTCATTTTTATTTTTATTCTACTTCCATTTTAATTCAATTTACTTTTCTATTAAACTTCCTTTTTTTATTTAATTTCCAAATAGATCGTTAAGGTATTGTGGTTTCGGGATTGAACATCCATATTTAATTTTCTGCAACTTTCATTTTTATTTTTATTCAACTTCCTTTTTTATTTAATTTCCAAATAGATCGTTATGGTATAGTGGTTTCTGGATTGAACTTCCATATTTAATTTTCTGCAAATTTCATTTTTATTTTTGTTCTACTTCCATTTTAATTCAATTTACATTTCTATTAAACTTCCTTTTTTTTTTATTTAATTTCCAAATAGATCGTTAAGTTATAGTGGTTTCTGGATTGAACTTCCATATTTAATTTTCTGCAACTTCCATTTTTATTTTTATTCAACTTCCATTTTTATTCAATTTACTTTTCCATTAAACTTTCTTTTTTATTTAATTTCCAAATAGATCGTTAAGGTATAGTGGTTTCTGTATTGAACTTCCATTTTTAATTTTATGCAACTTTCATTTTTATTTTTATTCTACTTCCATTTTATGCAATTTACTTTTCTATTAAACATCCTTTTTTATTTAATTTTCAAATAGATCGTTAAGGTATAGTGGTTTCGGGATTGAACTTCCATATTTAATTTTCTGCAACTTCCATTTTTATTTTTATTCAACTTCCATTTTTATTCAATTTACTTTTCTATTAATCTTCCTTTTTTATTTAATTTCCAAATAGATCGTTAAGGTATAATGGTTTTTGGATTGAACTTTCATTTTTAATTTTATGCAACTTTCATTTTTATTTTTATTCTATTTCCATTTTATGCAATTTACTTTTCTATTAAACATCCACTTTTATTTAATTTGCAAACAGATCGTTAAGGTATAGTGGTTTCGGGATTGAACTTCCATATTTAATTTTCTACAACTTTCATTTTTATTTTTATTCAACTTCCATTTTATGCAATTTACTTTTCTATTAAACTTCCTTTTTTATTTAATTTCCAAATAGATCGTTATGGAATAGTGGTTTCTGGATTGAACTTCCATATTTAATTTTCTGCAAATTTCATTTTTATTTTTATTCAACTTCCATTTTTTTTCAATTTACTTTTCTATGAAATTTCCTCTTTTGTTTAATTTGCAAACAGATCGTTAATGTATAGTCGTTTTTGGATTGAACTTCCATATTTAATTTTCTGCAACTTTCATTTTTATTTTTATTCAACTTCCATTTTATGCAATTTACTTTTCTATTAAACTTCCTTTTTTATTTAATTTCCAAATAGATCGTTATGGTATAGTGGTTTCTGGATTGAACTTCCATATTTAATTTTCTGCAAATTTCATTTTTATTTTTATGGTATAGAGGTTGATTACCATAGAATCCCATTTTCTGGATCGTTATGGTATAGAGGTTGATTACCATAGAATCCCATTTTCCTTTGTAGTTATGCCTATGAGGGGTTTTGATGTTATTTTGGGTATGGGCTGGTTATCGTCATATCGGGCAGTTATTGATTGCTACCGCCAGAGGGTCACTTGTTGCACCGTGAGCGGAGAGTATTTTCATTTTCTGGGGGACCGGGTTGGTAATGTGTTGCCACCGGGGTATGTTCTGCGAGGACAGAGTGAGCTTAGTGGTCTACTTGCTAACCTTTCGATTAGTGAGGATGATGAGTCTCAGATTGTGTTGCCAAGGGTGGTTTGTGAGTACTCGGACGTCTTTCCCGAGGATCTTGTTAGTTTGCCACCGCATCGAGAGATTGAATTCTCTATTGACCTAGTGCCCGGTACGGCGCCGATTTCTATGGCACCTTATCGTTTTGCCCCAGCCGAGTTAGTTGAGTTGAAGATTCAGCTCCAGGAGTTATTAGACAAGGGTTTTATACGTCCTAGTGTTTCGCCGTGGGGAGCACCGACCCTCTTTGTTAAAAAGAAAGGTGGTGCTTTGAGACTTTGCATAGATTACCAGAAGTTAAATCGGGCCACGGTTAAGAATAAGTACCCTATGCCCCGTATAGATGATTTGTTCGATCAGTTGAAAGGTTCCCGTTGTTTCTCGAAGATAGACTTGAGATCAGGTTATCATCAGTTGAGAGTCAGGGAGGAGGATATTCCAAAGACGGCATTCCGTACGCGGTATGGCCACTATGAGTTTTTGGTGATGCCATTTGGGCTCACCAATGCACCGGCAGTATTTATGGATTTGATGAACCGGATATTCCGGGAATTTTTAGATCGTTTTGTAGTCGTATTCGTGGACGACATCCTTATCTATTCACCTTCTGAGGAGAAACACAAAGAACACTTGAGAGTGGTGCTTGAATTACTTAGAGCCCATAAGCTTTATGCTAAGTTTGGGAAGTGTGAGTTCTGGCTAGAAGAAGTCAAGTTCTTAGGCCATGTAGTTTCTGGGGAAGGAGTGTCTGTTGATACATCCAAGACTGAGGCGGTGCAAGATTGGGCACAGCCTAAGAGTGTGTTTGAGATCCGCAGTTTTCTGGGGTTAGCTGGGTATTATCGTCGATTTGTGAAAGATTTCTCCAGATTAGCTTCGCCTTTGACTAGATTGACTCGGAAGGGAGTCAAATTTGTATGGAGTGAAACTTGTGAAAAGTCGTTCCAGGAGTTGAAAGTTAGACTGACTACCGCTCCAGTCTTGATTATTCCAGAGAGAGGGTTGGGTTATGCAGTCTATTGTGACGCCTCACGAGAGGGTCTGGGTTGTGTGTTGATGCAGGAAGGGAAAGTGGTTGCCTATGGCTCACGTCAGTTGAAAATTCACGAGCAGAATTACCCTACGCATGATCTAGAGTTAGCAGCTGTGATATTTGCCTTGAAGATTTGGAGGCATTATCTTTATGGTGAGAGATTCGAGGTATTCTCGGATCATAAGAGTCTGAAATATTTGTTTACACAGAAAGACTTGAACTTGAGGCAGAGAAGGTGGATGGAATTCATAGAGGATTATGACTTTGAGTTGCATTATCATCCGGGAAAGGCCAATGTGGTGGCCGATGCCCTTAGCAGGAAACCCGTTGGTGACATAGCTAGTATAGCCATCCGAGAATGGGAGATGTTTGGTGCACTTGGGGAGTTTAATTTCCTTCTGGGCGAATCTGTCGAGGCTGCGGCCTTGTTTTCTGTTGTTGCACAGCCTACTCTGGTGACTCGAGTGTTAGAGGCTCAGGGGGGTGACCTTGAGGTAGAATCCCTCCGTGAGAAGATTTCTAGTGGGAAGGTTGAGAAGGATTTGACGGTGTATCCCGACCTCAGTGTGAGATACCGAGACCGTCTGTTTGTGCCGGAGTCTCATCGAGAGGAGGTACTCCGAGAGTTTCATCATTCACGCCTTGCAGTGCATCCGGGAGGTACTAAGATGTATCGGGATTTGGGTCGCCAGTTTTGGTGGCGGGGTATGAAGAGAGATGTGGCAGCTTTCGTGTCCAAGTGCCTTACTTGTCAGCAAGTGAAGGCCGAACATCAGAGGCCAGCGGGTTTGTTGCAACCCTTGCCTATTGCCGAGTGGAAGTGGGAGCATGTCACTATGGACTTCGTTGTAGGTCTTCCGAGGACTCAGCGGGGCAGTGATGCTATTTGGGTGATTGTAGACCGGTTGACTAAGTCGGCGCACTTCATTCCTATGCGCGTTAGAGATTCAGTAGATCATCTTGCCGACTTGTATATTCGGGACATAGTGAGGTTGCACGGGGTTCCAGTGACGATCGTCTCCGATAGGGACCCTCGTTTTACTGCCAGATTATGGCAGAGCTTGCAGAGCGCCTTAGGTACTAAGTTGACCTTTAGCACAGCTTATCATCCTCAGACTGATGGGCAGTCCGAGCGTACTATTCAGATCCTTGAAGATATGCTTCGGGGTTGTGTTCTTGACTTTAGCGGGTCATGGGAGAGGCACTTGCCATTAGTGGAGTTTGCCTACAACAACAGCTTCCAGTCTAGTATCGGTATGGCACCGTTTGAGGCCTTATACGGCCGACCGTGTAGATCTCCTGTTTGTTGGGCTGAGGTGGGTGATGCACCTCTGTTGGGTCCGGAGTTGGTGAGGGAAACGACGGAGAAAGTTGAGCTGATCCGTAAGAGACTTGTTACCGCACAGAGTCGTCAGAAATCTTATGCCGACCGTAGGAGGAGACCTTTGGTGTTTGAGGTGGGTGATCATGTCTTTCTGAAGATATCACCTAGACGGGGTTTGATGAGATTTGGGAAGAGCGGGAAGTTGTCCCCTCGGTTCATTTGTCCGTTTGAGATCCTTGAGAGGATTGGCGAGGCTGCATATCGTTTAGCTTTGCCACCGCAGTTGTCCGGAGTACATGATGTGTTTCATGTGAGTATGCTTCGGAAGTATAAGCCAGATCCATCACATGTGTTGGATTGGACCGATTTAGTGGTTGATGAGAATGTTTCGTATGAGGAGAGACCGGTTCGGGTCTTGGATAGGCGGGATCAAGTCTTGCAAGGTAAGACCATTCCTTTGGTAAAAGTTTTGTGGAAATATCACGGGGTGGAGGAAGCCACTTGGGAACGTGAGTTGGAAGTCCGCGAGAAATATCCGGACATGTTTATCGATTTGTAATCTTGTATTTAGAATTTGTAATATTGTTGAATTTTAGAGCTTTATTTATGTCTTAAGCTGTAAAACATTGAGAATGTTTTGGTTAATGGAAATATTTTGGAACTTTCCTCGAAATGGGAGTTTAATGGAACATTGTATATATTGAATATATTGAAAATTGTTGAAATTGAAAGAAAATTGCATAGTGTTAATGCAAGTTGAAATATATGGTTGTTTTGCATAATTGTGGCATGCCTCTTTGTTAAGAGATGGAGTGACCAGTATTGGGTTAAGATGTTAATTGTTGTTATACAATATCTTTGAGAATTGAGAAAAAAAAACTTGTTTTTATTTACAAACTTATGCTTAATTTCGGGGACGAAATTCTTTTAAGGAGGGGAGGTTATAGCGACCCCGGTCTTTTCTCTTTAAATTATTGTATCCGGACTTAGGTCCGTGGATCCTGTCATTACTTATTGGCTGTTGTTGTCCTTTAATCTCTTTGTACTTGAAGTATAGGTTGTGTTGGGCGGGTTTGTTACAGGTTGGTTGATTTTAGATGTCGATAGGTGATGCCCAGATTTTTGGCCTTCACGCTCGAGCGGAAGTTTTAACGCTCGAGCGGTCCCTTCGTTGTTGCTTCTCCGCTCGAGCGGGAATTTTGACGCTCGAGCGTGATTTTCCATCTCCCAGTATTTTGCTCTGCAGTTCTCCCGCTCGAGCGGTATTTTTACGCTCGAGCGTGATCCCTTGTTTTTGCTCCTCCGCTCGAGCGGGGAGTTTGACGCTCGAGCGGGTGCCAGCGCCTGCAAAACTTCTGGAAGGGTGCAATCGACGCTCGAGCGGCTTTCTTCACGCTCGAGCATGTTTTTGTGTCTTACGCTCGAGCGGGGTTTTTCACGCTCGAGCGTAGAGTCGACTACATCAGTCCGTGATTTCACTTTTTGGATCACTTTTTGACCTACCTTTTCTCTCTTAACCTTTAAAAAACCGCCATTTGAGAGTTTCTCTCTCTACTCTCACCTTCTCTCTAAGATTTGATCTATTCCTTGTGGTCTTCTACCCTAGTTCCTTTGGAAGAAAGGTAGAGCTTCGCGAGATCTTTCTTTTAATCTGAAAAAGAGAGGATTTGGAGCACTTTGGATTTTGGATCATCATCTCCATCTTCTCTATTTTAGTTGTTTTCTTCAAGGTAGGGATTTCCTACTCCATTCTATAAGTTTTGTTCTAAGTTTTGGTATTTTGATATGTGGGGGTACTTGGGTAATTTTGGGAAAAACCCTAGTTGTTTTAATAAATTAATTTGTATAGTTAATTTAAGAGAATTGGGGGAAATTGGTTAAATTCATGAAATTGAGAAATTTATTGATTAAATGGTGTAGTTGGATAATTTAAACCACTCACATATTGAATTGTTGATTCATTTATTTCCAGTCTAGAAATAACTGTTTTGGGCTATCGGTGGAGGATAGTCTTGATTGTTGTAGACATTGCATGTGGATTAGGAATAACTGAAACTAATCACATTGGTTAAGTCATTAATTTTGACTATTACAATGATACAGAAAATACGTGTATTGATTGAGCATTGCATTTGCATACATTGTTTTGTGTGTGGGAGGAGATAGGGGATGTACTCCACGGTTTAGGGGAAGATAGGGGATGGACCTCTAAACCGGATTTTGTTTGGGAGGAGATAGGGGATGGACTCCATTAGCACCATTTTTATGTGTGCTTATTATATTGAAGTGTTTTTTTTTACATGATTATTGATACAGCACTAAAATGTGTATCAAATGAGAAGTATGAAGTGTTTTGATTTGAGCATGAGCCTCATTTGTTTTGTTGATATTGGAAGTAATGTGAATATGATATATAATTCACTGTTGTAAGTTTGGCCAGGTTCTGAGCCATGTTGATAATAAAGGAAAGTGAAATGTGTCTTAGACATTAGTGTCATGAGACTGTTTAATGATAAAATCGATTATCTTGGTTAACCATCTATTGAATGCTATTGCTTTATTCAATGCTTATATTTGGTTTAGTGTTTTTCTACTGGGCTGTGGCTCACCCTTTATGGGAACATCATTTTCAGGTTCAGGTGATAAGCTACCTCCACGGACTTAGCCTGGAAGGATTTGATGTTTGGGATTTTGAAGACTTGTCTTTAGTTATATGCTTTATTTTGTTATTTTTTTGAGATTTCATGTAAACATTCAAGCCTAGGGCTTAACTTGTAAATGAGTTAGTACTCATCCTTTTTGTGTCCAAGTGTTAGCTTGGAAAGATGTAAGCCCTTAGGGCATTTATTTTGATGTTGCAGGATGTTACATGTGATGTTCTTCAATAAGAATACTCTGACGAATAACTCAAATGATTCGTTTTCTTTTATAAATGCATGTTAATGTTATGGTTATTATGGGTTTATTTTGAGGGCGTTACAGTTTTTGGATTGAACTTCCATTTTTAATTTTATGCAACATTCATTTTTATTTTTATTCTACTTCCATTTTATGCCATTTACTTTTCTATTAAACATCATTTTTTATTTAATTTCCAAATAGATCGTTAAGGTATAGTGGTTTCAGAATTGAACTTCCATATTTAATTTTCAGCAACATTCATTTTTATTTATATTCAACTTCCATTTTATGCAATTTACTTTTCTATTAAACTTCCTTTTTTATTTAATTTCCAAATAGATTGTTATGGTATAGTGGTTTCTGGACTGAACTTCAATATTTAATTTTATGCAAATTTCATTTTTATTTTTATTCGACTTCCATTCTAATTCAATTTACTTTTCTATGAAATTTCCTCTTTTATTTAATTTGCAAACAGATCGTTAAGGTATAGTGGTTTTAGGATTGAACTTGCATATTTAATTTTCTGCAACTTTCATTTTTATTTTTATTCGACTTCCATTTTTGTTCAATTTACTTTTCTATGAAATTTCCTCTGTTATTTAATTTGCAAACAGATCGTTAAGGTATAGTGGTTTTTGGATTGAACTTCCATATTTAATTTTCTGCAACTTCCATTTTTATTTTTATTCAACTTCCATTTTTATTCAATTTTTATTTTCTATTAAACTTCTTTTTTTATTTAATTTCCAAATAGATCGTTAAACTATAGTGGTTTTTGGATTGAACTTTCATTTTTAATTTTATGCAACTTTTATTTTTATTTTTATTCTACTTCCATTTTATGCAGTTTACTTTTCTATTAAACATCCTTTTTTATTTAATTTCCAAATAGATCGTTAAGGTATAGTGGTTTCGGAATTGAACTTCCATATTTAATTTTCTGCAAATTTCATTTTTATTTTTATTCAACTCCCATGTTTATTCAATTTACTTTTCAATTAACCTTCCTTTTTTATTTAATTTCCAAATAGATCGTTATGGTATAGTGGTTTCTGGATTGAACATCCATATTTAATTTTTTGCAAATTTCATTTTTATTTTTATTCGACTTCCATTTTTGTTCAATTTACTTTTCTATGAAATTTCCCCTTTTATTTAATTTGCAAACAGATCGTTAAGGTATAATGGTTTTTGGATTGAACTTCCATATTTAATTTTCTTCAACTTCCATTTTTATTTTTATTCAACTTCCATTTTTTTTCAATTTACTTTTCTATTACACTTTCTTTTTTATTTAATTTCCAAATAGATCGTTAAGGTATAGTGGTTTCTGGATTGAACTTCCATATTTAATTTTCTGCAAATTTCATTTTTATTTTTATTCAACTTCCATTTTTATTCAATTTGCTTTTCAATTAAACTTCCTTTTTTATTTAATTTCCAAATAGATTGTTATGGTATAGTGGTTTCTGGATTGAACTTCCATATTTAATTTTCTGCAAATTTCATTTTTATTTTTATTCAACTTCCATTTTTATTCAATTTACTTTTCTATGAAATTTCCTCTTTTATTTAATTTGCAAACAGATCGTTAAGGTATAGTGGTTTTTGGATTGAACTTCCATATTCAATTTTCTGCAACTTCCATTTTTATTTTTATTCAACTTCCATTTTTATTCAATTTACTTTTCTATTAAACTTCCTTTTTTTATTTAATTTCCAAATAGATCGTTAAGGTATAGTGGTTTCTGGATTGAACTTCCATATTTAATTTTCTGCAAATTTCATTTTTATTTTTATTCAACTTCCATTTTTATTCAATTTGCTTTTCAATTAAACTTCCTTTTTTATTTAATTTCCAAATAGATTGTTATGGTATAGTGGTTTCTGGATTGAACTTCCATATTTAATTTTCTGCAAATTTCATTTTTATTTTTATTCAACTTCCATTTTTATTCAATTTACTTTTCTATGAAATTTCCTCTTTTATTTAATTTGCAAACAGATCGTTAAGGTATAGTGGTTTTTGGATTGAACTTCCATATTCAATTTTCTGCAACTTCCATTTTTATTTTTATTCAACTTCCTTTTTTATTCAATTTACTTTTCTATTAAACTTTCTTTTTTATTTAATTTCCAAATAGATCGTTAAGGTATAGTGGTTTCTGGATTGAACTTCCATATTTAATTTTCTGCAACATTCATTTTTATTTTTATTCTACTTCCATACTAATTCAATTTATTTTTCTATTACACTTCTTTTTTTTAATTAATTACCAAATAGATCGTTAAGGTATAGTGGTTTCAGGATTGAACTTCCATATTAATTTTCTGCAACTTCCATTTTTATTTTTATTGAATTTACTTTTCTATTAAACTTCATTTTTTATTTAATTTCCAAATAGATCGTTAAAATATAGTGGTTTTTGGATTGAAATTCCCTTTTTAATTTTATGCAACTTTCATTTTTATTTTTATTCTACTTGC
This sequence comes from Camellia sinensis, assembly GCF_055761805.1. Lineage (NCBI taxonomy): Eukaryota > Viridiplantae > Streptophyta > Magnoliopsida > Ericales > Theaceae > Camellia > Camellia sinensis. Next base: position 39,285,571 of record NW_028128987.1, on the reverse strand, counting down.
ATTTTATGCAATTTACTTTTCTATTAAACTTCCTTTTTTATTTAATTTCCAAATAGATCGTTAAGGTATAGTGGTTTCGGGATTGAACTTCCATATTTAATTTTCTGCAACTTTCATTTTTATTTTTATTCAGCTTCCATTTTTATGCAATTTACTTTTCTATTAAACTTCCTTTTTTATTTAATTTCCAAATAGATCGTTAAGGTATAGTGGTTTCGGGATTGAACTTCCATATTTAATTTTCTGCAACTTTCATTTTTATTTTTATTCAGCTTCCATTTTTATGCAATTTACTTTTCTATTAAACTTCCTTTTTTATTTAATTTCCAAATAGATGGTTAAGGTATAGTGGTTTCTGGATTGAACTTCCATATTTAATTTTCTGCAACTTCCATTTTTATTTTTATTCAACTTCCATTTTTATTCAATTTACTTTTCTATTAAACTTCCTTTTTTATTTAATTTCCAAATAGATCGTTAAGGTATAGTGGTTTCTGGATTGAACTTCCATTTTTAATTTTCTGCAACTTTTATTTTTATTTTTATTCTACTTCCATTTTATGCAGTTTATTTTTCTATTAAACATCCTTTTTTGTTTAATTTCCAAATAGATCGTTATGGTATTGTGGTTTCGGAATTGAACTTCCCTATTTAATTTTCTGCAACTTTAATTTTTATTTTTATTCGACTTCCATTTTTGTTCAATTTACTTTTCTATGAAATTTCCTCTGTTATTTAATTTGCAAACAAATCGTTAAGGTATAGTGGTTTTTGGATTGAACTTCCATATTTAATTTTCTCCAACTTCCATTTTTATTTTTATTCAACTTCCGTTTTTATTCAATTTACTTTTCTATTAAACTTCCTTTTTTATTTAATTTCCAAATAGATCGTTAAGGTATAGTGCTTTCGGGATTGAACTTCCATATTTAATTTTCTGCAACTTTCATTTTTGTTTTTATTCAGCTTCCATTTTTATGCAATTTACTTTTCTATTAAACTTCCTTTTTTATTTAATTTCCAAATAGATCGTTAAGGTATAGTGGTTTCTAGATTGAACTTCCATTTTTAATTTTCTGCAACTTTCATTTTTATTTTTATTGTACTTCCATTTTATGCAGTTTACTTTTCTATTAAACATCCTTTTTATTTAATTTCCAAATAGATCGTTAAGGTATAGTGGTTTCCGAATTGAACTTCCATATTTAATTTTCTGGAACTTTCATTTTTATTTTTATTCAACTTCCATTTTATGCAATTTACTTTTCTATTAAACTTTCTTTTTTATTTAATTTCCTAACAGATCGTTATGGTATAGTGGTTTTTGGATTGAAGTTCCATATTTAATTTTCAGCAAATTTCATTTTTATTTTTATTCAACTTCAATTTTTATTCAATTTACTTTTCTATGAAATTTCCTCTTTTATTTAATTTGCAAATAGATCGTTAAGGTATAGTGGTTTTTGGATTGAACTTCCTTATTCAATTTTCTGCAACTTCCATTTTTATTTTTATTCAACTTCCATTTTTATTCAATTTACTTTTCAATTAAACTTTCCTTTTTTATTTAATTTCCAAATAGATCGTTAAGGTATAGTGGTTTCTGGATTGAACTTCCATATTTAATTTTCTGTAAATTTCATTTTTATTTTTATTCAACTTCCATTTTTATTCAATTTACTTTTCAATTAAACTTCCTGTTTTATTTAATTTCCAAATAGATCGTTATGGTATAGTGGTTTCTGGATTGAACTTCCATATTTAATTTTCTGCAAATTTCATTTTTATTTTTATTCAACTTCCATTTTTATTCAATTTACTTTTCTATGAAATTTCCTTGTTTATTTAATTTGCAAACAGATCGTTAAGGTATAGTGGTTTTTGGATGGAACTTCCACATTCAATTTTCTGCAACTTCCATTTTGATTTTTATTCAACTTCCATTTTTATTCAATTTACTTTTCTATTAAACTTTCTTTTTTATTTAATTTCCAAATAGATCGTTAAGGTATAGCGCTTTCTGGATTGAACTTCCATTTTTAATTTTATTCTACTTCCATTTTATGCAGTTTACTTTTCTATTAAACATCCTTTTTTATTTAATTTCCAAATAGATCGTTAAGGTATAGTGGTTTCGGAATTGAACTTCCATATTTAATTTTCTGCAACTTTCATTTTTATTTTTATTCAACTTCCATTTTATGCAATTTACTTTTCTATTAAACTTCCTTTTTTATTTAATTTCCAAATAGATCGTTATGGTATAGTGGTTTCTGGATTGAACTTCCATATTTAATTTTGTGCAAATTTCATTTTTATTTTTATTCGACTTCCATTTTTCTTCAATTTACTTTTCTATGAAATTTTCTCTGTTATTTAATTTGCAAACAGATCGTTAAGGTATAGTGGTTTTTGGATTGAACTTCCATATTTAATTTTCTGCAAATTTCATTTTTATTTTTATTCAACATCCATTTTTATTCAATTTACTTTTCTATTAAACTTCCTTTTTTATTTAATTTCCAAATAGATCGTTAAGGTATAGTGTTTTCTGGAGTGAACTTCCATTTTTAATTTTCTGCAACTTTCATTTTTATTTTTATTCTACTTCCCTTTTATGCAGTTTACTTTTCTATTAAACATCCTTTTTTATTTAATTTCCAAATAGATCGTTAAGGTATAGTGGTTTCGGAATTGAACTTCCATATTTAATTTTCTGCAACTTTCATTTTTATTTTTATTCAACTTCCATCTTATGCAATTTACTTTTCTATTAAACTTCCTTTTTTATTTAATTTCCAAATAGATCGTTATGGTATAGTGGTTTCTGGATTGAACTCCCTTATTTAATTTTGTGCAAATTTCATTTTTATTTTTATTCAACTTCCATTTTTGTTCAATTTACTTTTCTATGAAATTTCCTCTTTTATTTAATTTGCAAACAGATCGTTAAGGTATAGTGGTTTTTGGATTGAACTTCCATATTTAATTTTTTGCAAATTTCATTTTTATTTTTATTCGACTTCCATTTTTGTTCAATTTACTTTTCTATGAAATTTCCCCTTTTATTTAATTTGCAAACAGATCGTTAAGGTATAATGGTTTTTGGATTGAACTTCCATATTTAATTTTCTTCAACTTCCATTTTTATTCAATTTACTTTTCTATTAAACTTTCTTTTTTATTTAATTTCCAAATAGATCGTTAAGGTATAGTGGTTTCTGGATTGAACTTCCATATTTAATTTTCTGCAAATTTTATTTTTATTTTTATTCTTCTTCCATTTTAATTCAATTTACTTTTCTATTAAACTTCCTTTTTTTATTTAATTTCCAAATAGATCGTTAAGGTATAGTGGTTTCTGGATTTAACTTCCATATTTAATTTTCTGCAAATTTCATTTTTATTTTTATTCAACTTCCATTTTTATTCAATTTGCTTTTCAATTAAACTTCCTTTTTTATTTAATTTCCAAATAGATCGTTATGGTATAGTGGTTTCTGGATTGACTTTCCATATTTAATTTTCTGCAAATTTCATTTTTATTTTTATTCAACTTCCATTTTTATTCAATTTGCTTTTCAATTAAACTTCCTTTTTATTTAATTTCCAAATAGATCGTTATGGTATAGTGGTTTCTGGATTGACTTTCCATATTTAATTTTCTGCATATTTCATTTTTATTTTTATTCAACTTCCATTTTTATTCAATTTACTTTTCTATGAAATTTCCTCTTTTATTTAATTTGCAAACAGATCGTTAAGGTATAGTAGTTTTTGGATTGAACTTCCATATTCAATTTTCTGCAACTTCCATTTTTATTTTTATTCAACTTCCATTTTTATTCAATTTACTTTTCTATTAACCATTCTTTTTTATTTAATTTCCAAATAGATCGTTAAGGTATAGTGGTTTCTGGATTGAACTTCCATATTTAATTTTCTGCAACATTCATTTTTATTTTTATTCTACTTCCATATTAATTCAATTTATTTTTCTATTACCCTTCCTTTTTTTAATTAATTTCCAAATAGATCGTTAAGGTATAGTGGTTTCTGGATTGAACTTCCATATTTAATTTTCTGCAACTTCCATTTTTATTTTTATTCATTTTACTTTTCTATTAAACTTCCTTTTTTATTTAGTTTCCAAATAGATCGTTAAAGTACAGTGGTTTTTGGATTGAACTTCCCTTTTTAATTTTATACAACTTTCATTTTTATTTTTATTCTACTTCCATTTTATGCAATTTACTTTTCTATTAAACTTCCTTTTTTATTTAATTTCCAAATAGATCGTTAAGGTATAGTGCTTTCGGGATTGAACTTCCATATTTAATTTTCTGCAACTTTCATTTTTATTTTTATTCAGCTTTCATTTTTATGCAATTTACTTTTCTATTAAACTTCTTTTTTTATTTAATTTCCAAATAGATCGTTAAGGTATAGTGGTTTCTGGATTGAACTTCCATTTTTAATTTTCTGCAACTTTCATTTTTATTTTTATTCTACTTCCATTTTATGCAGTTTACTTTTCTATTAAACATCCTTTTTTATTTAATTTCCAAATAGATCGTTAAGGTATAGTGGTTTCGGGATTGAACTTCCATATTTAATTTTCTGCAACTTTCATTTTTATTTATCTTCAACTTCCGTTTTTATGCAATTTACTTTTTCTATTAAACCTCCTTTTTTTTATTTAATTTCCAAATAGATCATTAAGGTATAGCGGTTTCTGGATTGAACTTTCATATTTAATTTTCTGCAACTTCCATTTTTATTTTTATTCAACTTCCATTTTTATTCAATTTACTTTTCTATTAAACTTCCTTTTTTTATTTAATTTCCAAATAGATCGTTAAGGTAGAGTGGTTTTTGGATTGAACTTCCATATTTAATTTTCTGCAACTTCCATTTTTATTCAATTTACTTTTCTATTAAACTTCCTTTTTTATTTAATTTCCAAATAGATCGTTAAAATATAGTGGTTTTTGGATTGAACTTCCATTTTTAATTTTATGCAACTTTCATTTTTATTTTTATTCTACTTCCATTTTATGCAATTTACTTTTCTATTAAACTTCTTTTTTTATTTAATTTCCAAATAGATTGTTAAGGTATAGTGGTTTCGGGATTGAACTTCCATATTTAATTTTCCGCAACTTCCATTTTTATTTTTATTCAAAATCCATTTTTATTCAATTTACTTTCCTATTAAACTTCCTTTTTTATTTAATTTCCAAATAGATCGTTAAGGTATAGTGGTTTCTGGATTGAACTTCCATATTTAGTTTTCTTCAACTTCCATTTTTATTCAATTTACTTTTCTATTAAACTTCCTTTTTTTATTTAATTTCCAAATAGATCGTTAAAGTATAGTGGTTTTTGGATTGAACTTCCATTTTTAATTTTATGCAACTTTCATTTTTATTTTTATTCTACTTCCATTTTATGCAATTTATTTTTCTATTAAACTTCCTTTTTTATTTAATTTCCAAATAGATCGTTAAGGTACAGTGGTTTCTGGATTGAACTTCCATATTTAATTTTCTGCAACTTTCATTTTTATTTTTATTCAACTTCTATTTTTATACAATTTACTTTTCTATTAAACTTTGTTTTTTATTCAATTTCCAAATAGATCATTAAGGTACAGTGGTTTCTGGATTGATCTTCCATAATTTATTTTCTGCAACTTTCATTTTTATTTTTATTCAACTTCCACTTTTATTCAATTTACTTTTCTATTAAACTTCCTTTTTTATTTAATTTCCAAATAGATCGTTAAGGTATAGTGGTTCTGGATTGAACTTCCATTTTTAATTTTATGCAACTTTCATTTTTATTTTTATTCTACTTCCATTTTAATTCAATTTACTTTCATATGAAACTTCCTTTTTTATTTAATTTCCAAGTAGATCATTATGGTATAGTGGTTTCTGGATAGAACTTCCATTTTTAATTTTATGCAACTTTCATTTTTATTTTTATTCTACTTCCATTTTTAATCAATTTACTTTTCTATTAAACTTCCTTTTTTATTTAATTTCCAAATAGATCGTTAAGGTATAGTGGTTTCTGGATTGAACTTCCATTTTAATTTTCTGCAACTTCCATTTTTATTTTTATTCATCTTCCTTTTTTATTCAAGTTTCTTTTCTACTCATCTTCTTTTTTTATTTAATTTCCAAATATATCCTTAAGATATTGTGGTTTTTGGATTGAACTTCCATTTTTAATTTTATGCAACCTTCATTTTCATTTTTATTCAACTTCCATTTTTATTCTATTTACCTTTCTATTAAACTTCCTTCTTTATTTAATTGCCAAATAGATGGTTAAGGTAGAGTGTTTTTGGAATTGAACTTCCATTTTTAATTTTATGCAACTTTCATTTTTATTTTTATTCTACTTCCATTTTTATTCAATTTACTTTTCTATCAAACTTCCTTTTTTATTTAATTTCCAAATAGATCGTTTAGGTATAGTGGTTTCTGTATTGAACTTCCATATTTCATTTTCTGCAACTTTCATTTTTATTTTTATTCAAATTCCATTTTTATTCAATTTACTTTTCTATTAAACTTTCTTTTTTATTTAATTTCCAAATACATCGTTAAGGTATAGTGGTTTCTAGATTGAACTTCCATTTTTAATTTTATGCAACCTTCATTTTTATTTTTATTCTACTTCCATTTTAATTCAATTTACTTTTTCTATTAAACCTCCTTTTTTATTTAATTTCCAAATAGATCGTTAAGGTATAGTGGTTTCGGGATTGAACTTCCAACATTAATTTTTTGCAACTTTCATTTTTATTTTTATTCAACTTCCATTTTTATGCAATTTACTTTTCTATTAAACTTCCTTTTTTATTTAATTTCCAAATAGATCGTTAAGGTATAATGGTTTTTGGATTGAACTTCCATATTTAATTTTCTGCAACTTCCATTTTTATTTTTGTTCAACTTCCATTTTTATTCTATTTACCTTTCTATTAAACTTCCTTTTTTATTTAATTTCCAAATAGATGATTAAGGTATAGTGTTTTTGGGATTGAACTTCCATTTTTAATTTTATGCAACTTTCATTTTTTATTTTTATTCAACTTCCAATGTTATTCAATTTACTTTTCTATTAAACGTCCTTTTTTATTTAATTTCCAAATAGATCGTTAATGTATAGTGGTTTCTGGATTGAACTTCCATATTTAATTTTATGCAACTTTCATTTTTAATTTTATTCAACTTCATTTTTTATTTAATTTCCAAATAGATCGTTAAAATATAGTGATTTTTTGATTGAACTTCCATATTTAATTTTCTGCAACTTTCATTTTTATTTTTCTTCAACTTCCATTTTTATGCAATTTACTTTTCTATTAAACTTCCTTTTTTTTATTTAATTTCCAAATAGATCGTTAAGGTATAGTGGTTTCCGGATTGAACTTCCATATTTAATTTTATGCAACTTTTATTTTTAATTTTATTCAACTTCCATTTTGATTCGATTTACTTTTCTATTAAACTTCATTTTTTATTTAATTTCCAAATAGATCGTTAAAGTATAATGGTTTTTGGATTGAACTTCCATTTTTAATTTTATGCAACTTTCTTTTTTATTTTTATTCTACTTCCATTTTTGTTCAATTTACTTTTCTGTTAAACTTCCTTTTTTATTTAATTTCCAAATAGATCGTTAAGGTATAGTGGTTTCGGGATTGAACTTCCACTTTTAATTTTCTGGAACTTTCCTTTTTATTTTTATTCTACTTCCATTTTTATTCAATTTACTTTTCTATTAAACTTCCTTTTTTATTTAATTTCCAAATAGATCGTTAAGGTATAGTGGTTTCTGGATTGAACTTCCATATTTAATTTTATGCAACTTTCATTTTTAATTTTAAAAGTGGAAGACCCACTTTTCCTCCTCTTCCTCCTCTTCCTGCCTCATAATTTCCATATGAGCAGCAGCATCTACCAGGTGTCTATACTCTCGGATGTAAGACCCACCAACTCTCAACTTGAGGCCCCGCCTCAACTTCCGCTCAAACTCATAGCAACGGCGTTCCTCGGACGCCACCAGTTCAGGTGCAAACCTGGACAGACTGGTAAAAGTAGCCTCAAACTCGGCCACTGACAAGCCCTGCTGTTTAAGCCGGCTAAACTGATCCCTCAGCTTCTCCCTAGCTGCTGCAGACAAAAACCTCTCCTGAAAAGCATTTACAAACGCCTCCCAAGTACCACCAACACGAGCCTTCTCGTACTTCCACCATTGACCTGCATCTCCCTTCAGCTGGAAGGATGCCAAGGTCACTTTCAGTGCTCCGTCCTCGATGCCAAGCATCTCGAACGTCTTACTCATTTGCTCTAGCCACTCATCAGCCTTCAGTGGCTCCTTCGGATCCCCGATAAACTCATCCAGGTTAGACCGGAAAAACTCCCTCTTCAAGAAAGAAGGCCCTGCCTCAGCTGCCTGGTTCCCAGCTCTAAGAATACCCAAAGCTCCTGCTATCTCTCTGGCCAAGGCACCCATGGCCTGCTGACCCACTGGCTCGGCCACATTGGCCTGACCAACTCCCTCCTGTACTGTCGGAACCTCCTCTGGTAATGGTACTTCCTGCCTTGCAGGTCTACCACGCCTAGCACCTCTTCCTCGTCCTGACATCCTAATAAAGGTAATACAGAACGTTAGCACATTCATAAATGTGCCGAAACTAAACACTCGCGTCCTAATGCATGGACAACTGTAATTCACTCCACGTAAGCACATAAACACATAAGCACTTACGAATTTCGTTTCCGGATAATGATAGTCCTGAGGCGTTGTAGCACGGCCCGCGGAGGGGGACCTCAATGCTACAGTTCGGACTCTCGATTTGTGTCACGGTTCTTAATCTGAACCAAAGAGTCCAAATCTGGCAAATCGTTTTGAGAAACAGATTTTTGAAAAAGTAGTGCCAAACATGGACTGCTTTGCCAGATACAGAGTCGCCACCTAAATATTTTTAAAATGGGGAAATTTAGGAAACCCTGACTCGGTGCCGAAGGCCACATGTCCGTCATCACCGGAGTTGTCTCAGCTCGGGAGCTTGGGTACGATCGGGGAAGGTCAGCTATGAGCACCCCCTTTCGCCCGGTCCGAAGACCGGCCTCTACTAACCGTGATATCCAATTTTGAAAACGTTATGTGTTCTTATTCCATTTATTAGCCTAGAATTACTATGTTATGCGCGCAGCAAACAAGTATAGACTAGATTGCCTAATTTGGAAATAAACATTGCATGTCCGTTTGGTTTGAAAATGCTTTGGAATTTGCTACTCGCAAGTAGGCTAAAATGCGGATTTCAACGAGTTTTTCTAACTCAAACAATCCAACCTCCAACCACAGGCATTCAAATAGTTTAACACATAAGCATCTAGCCACATGTTAAGCATGCTGTCATGGCAACATTCACACTCATGCAATATGCTAAAGCGGAAATACTTACATCGTACTCCATGCCAAAACAAAGAACTTGTTAGCAAACATGCATGATCCAAGTCCATGTTAAGTGCCTAATGCACCGCATACAAGAATGCAATCTAGAATAGGCTCGGCTATCTTAGACATGGCATGTGAGAATGCACAACTATCACATATTCAGTTTAGAATTTGAAGCACAAATGCAGTTAGCGTGATGTACCGAGCCTAATGCATGTAATACAAATGCATGGATGCACACATGCATAGCATAAGGTATGCTAAATTAAACGTGCCCTAATACTAACCATTAAAGCGGGTAAATAAAAGGGAAGAAAGACGTGAGGTTGGAAGACATACACACACTCACGCACACTTATTACAGATTTGCCCTCACTCGAAGGGGCCAAATAAATATTACAAATTAACTAACTACTCAAGCTAATTAATATTACAAATTAACTAATTTAATTAACAAATTAAATAAATTAATTAAAATAGGAAAATGCCTCGGGAAGCGCGCCACCATGCATGGGCTGCCTCTGTTTTCCTTCCTTTCCTCCTCTGGAGGCTGTCAAAACCTCAAGACTGGTCCCTTGGACAGAGAGGATCACCACCGGCTGATTGAAATTGCCACCGGCAGTGTGGTATGGCCATCGGCACAATATTGAATCTGTCGATAGAGAAAATGGTGCCGGTCGGCAGAGTATTCCTGCAGAACCTGCAACTCACAGCAACAGAGGGCAAGGCAAAGCATGGCAGCACAATTCAAGGCATGTATGCACCAACCATGTCTCTTATCATTGTAATGACTCAAAGGGACATGTGCCTCGGTTCCCGGACCACCAATCACGCATTTCCATGCATGATGGCCCAAAGAACCAAGTATGCAACTTTGATTTCAAATGCATGCAAACCAATCAAACAAAAACTCCCAATCCCTATCACCCAAGTCAAGGGACAAGGAATGCATGCAAGACGCAATGCAACCTAGGCATACAAGCTAAGGATGCAACATGGCATGGCAAGGCACTTATGCAAGCATACAAGCATACATATGGCAATGCAAATAGATGACAAGATGGTCTTATACATGAATTAGGCAGCTCTAAAATAGGCCTAAAACAGTAGCCAATGTGCTAAAAAGTGAGGGCTAAATGGCATGCACACACACATGCATGCAAGGACTAACACTCAGGCACAAATCAAACAACATTCAAGCACACTTGAAAGGGACAAACATGAACAATTAGCATGCATTATAAGCTCTAAAGTCATGTTGTAAAATGATGCCAAACTATAGCGACCCCGGTCTTTTCCCATTTGATTATTGTATCCGGACTTAGGTTCTGTAGATTCCGTCATTGTATAATTGTTGTTGTCATTCATCATTTTCTTATTTTGAGTCTTGGGTTGTGTTGGGAAGATTTGGAGCAGGTTGGTTGAGCTTAGGAACCAAGTCTAGTTGCCCAGATTTTGGCTTGTCCGCTCGAGCGGGGGTTTGGGCGCTCGAGCGGGGAATACACCCATCCAGTATGTCCTGTGTATTGTTGGTCGCTCGAGTGGAAAGTCGTGAGTGACGCTCGAGCGGGGAGTTGGGCGCTCGAGCAGGGACCTGTCTGCAAAAACTTCTGGGAGTGTGCATTCGCCGCTCGAGCGGGAGTTTGGCCGCTCGAGCGGGAGTCTGTGAGTGGAGCTCGAGCGGGGGTTTCTACGCTCGAGCGGGGCGACTGGTATAAAAAATCCGAGATCCGACTTTCTGGATGATTTTTCATCTCCTTTTTGATTTTAAAACCCTAGAACCGTCTTCTCCCTCTCCCTACACACCTTCTCTCTTAGGTTTGATCTACTTAGAGTGTATTTCTACCCTAAGTTCTTTGTTAAAAAGATAGAGTGGGTCGAGGGCTTCCATTTAATCTGAACATTCAGTGATTTGGAGCACATTGGAATTTGGGTATTCATCTCCATCTTCTCTTTTGGGGCTATTTTTTTCGAGGTAGGGATTTCCTACTCCATTTTATAAGTTTTGTTCTAAGTTTTGGTATTTTAATATGTTGGGGTTACTTTGATAATTTTGAGAAAAACCCTAGTTGTATTAATTAATTAATTTGTATAATTAATTTAAGGGAATTGGGTTAAATTCATGGAATTGGGGAATTTATTGATTAAATGGTGTAGTTGGATATTTTAAATCACTCACCCATTGAATAGTTGATATATTTATTTCCAAGTCTAGAAATATCTGTTTTGGGCTATCGGTGGAGGATAGTCGTGATTGTTGTAGACAATGCATGTGGATTAGGTATAACTGAAACTAATCACATTGATTAAGACATCAATTTTGACTGTTGAATTAATACAGACATTATGTGTATTGATTGAGTGTTGTATGTGTTATGTGTTTACATACATTGTTTTGTGTGGGAGGAGATAGGGGATGTACTCCACGGTTTAGGGGAAGATAGGGGATGGACCTCTAAACCAGATTTTGTTTGGGAGGAGATAGGGGATGGACTCCATTAGCATCACTTTTACGTGTGCTTATTTATATAGAAGTGTTTTTATTGATACAGCACTAAAATGTGTATCAATCTGGAAGTATGAAGTGTTTTGATTTGAGCTTGAGTCTCATTGTTTGTTGACATTGGAAGAATGTGAATATGATATATATATAATTCACTGTTGTAAGTTTGGCCAGGTTCTGAGCCATATTGATAAAGTTGGAAAGTAAAACGTGTCTTAGACAATAGTGTCATGAGACTGTAAAATAAAGTAATTGATTATCTTGGTTAACCATCTGTTGAATGCTATTGCTTTATTCATTGCTTATATGTGGTTTAGTATATTTCTACTGGGCTGTGGCTCACCCTTTATGGGAACATCATTTTCAGGTCCAGGTGATAAGCTACCTCCAAGGACATAGCTTGGAAGGACTTGGATTTTGAATATCATTTTCAGTTATTTGCTTTTATTTGTTAGTACATGTAAACACACAAGCCTAGGGCTTTATTTGTATTTGAGCTAGAACTCATACTTTTGTGTCCAAGTGTTGGCTTGGAAAGATGTAAGCCTGTAGGGCATTTAATTTGATGTTACATGTAATGCTTTGTTTAGTAAGACTCTGATGAATATTGTAATGAACTGTTTCTTTCTTTAACATTGCATGTTGATGTTATATATATTTAATGGGTTTATTTTTCGAGGGCGCTACACAAACCATATTAAACAAGACAAGCAAGTGCATGCAAGCATGATCCAAGTACTTGAAGCAAAGTCATGAAGCTTTGAAGCATGTTTATCACAACAAACATGGCATGCATTAAGCAACCTAAAACAGGTTTTTAGCACATAACATAAGGCCCAAAAGACTCCTTGGATGGCATCTAAGTGGCTCAAATACAAAGGCATACACAATAGCCAAAACATGGGGCATGCAACACATGCTTTCAAAGCATTAAAGAGACATGCAAGGTAATCAAACAAGCATGGAAATGGGACTGAAATAACATGTAAAGTGACCCCAAATCACCAAAACAATGCAAAGATGGCATGCTACACATGCACATGCTCAAGGCCAACAAGCCTAAATACAAAGGAGCTATACCAAACATGCAAAGATCAACCCAAACGACTATGGACAGAGCTAAAACATGTCAAGATAAGCACATAATCTCCACAAGACTAAGCCTAAAACATGCTCCCACAAAGGCTAACAACCTAAGGCATATCAAGGCATAAACAAGGCATTACATGGCAACTATGCTAAGCATGCATGAAGTTCCAAAACCAACTTGAAATCATGTTATATTATAGATATATAAGCATGAAAAACAAACCAAACATGCTCAGCACACACTCAAGCATGGGCTTCCTTAAGAGGCCAAAATGTGCCCTTTTCAAGGACAACAAGGAGAGGGGGTGGCCCTCTCCTTCTTGGGACTTCAAAGCATCATCTTCACCACTGAAATCCCTCAAGATTTCAGTGGTGAAGAGACCTCAACACCAAAATCCCGGAGCTAGCACAAAATGGCTCAAAATGAGGCCTTTTGAGGCCTAAGGGTGGTCAACAACCCTCAAACAACAAAACACTCTTAATAAACAATAAAGAGGGCCTAAAAATAGAAATTTTTTATGTTATACAATAATCACAAAAATAGCTCTAAGACTAGTAGAAAGTCAATGCAAAAATGGGGAATAAAGGTGTAAGTTTCTTACCCTTGTAGTCCTCTTCAACAGTGGTGCTCCAATGGCCTCCTTTGGCTTGAATCCAACACCAAAATCTCAAAACAAACTCTTTAGAACCTCAGCTCCAAGAGGAAGGTGAAACACTAGGTGTTTGTGTGCAATAGTGAGACACAAAACACCTAGTGTACAAATAAGAGAGAAAGAGAGATAGAGAGTGTATATCTAACCCTAACCCTAGAAAAACCAGAGCTTGGTCTGTATTTTCCTCTCTCTAAAATGTCTCAAAGCTCTCCCCTTGCCTTAGAGAGAACTCCTCTCTATATGCCTCTTGTAAAGCTTACAAGACAAGCTTTGCAAGAGGGAGATCCCTCCATACACGTGTATGGAGGGGAGAAAAAGCAATACAGCTATCTAAAAATATCTGCAAAAGCAGATGAACAGCAATCGGCCGGCCAAAAATGCCATCTTGGCCAAAAACAGTGCCGACCGGCACAAAAAAGTGCTGACCGGCAACAAAGAGTGCCGGCCGGCAAACTATATTGCCGGTGGCAGCAAAAACCAGCCGGTGGCATCTAGCCACTGCCGGTGATGGATGGGGATGGTCTACAAACCCCACTCTGCCTCTCAAAGGCAAGATGCAAGTGTTTGGTGCAAAACCAGACACTAAACGGTCAAGTTCGGAGATCCTGAGGCAAGGCGCGCGGGCCAAGACCTCCGGGAACTCCAAACGAACACAAACATGGATAATCACCGAGCGTTCAAACGGTGACGTCCAAGTCTTGAGGACGGTCAAAAATGGGGTGTCTACAGTTGCCCCTCTTTGACAGAACTCGAAAGTCATAACAATGACGTGAGTGAATGTCAAAGCCCAGAGACGACCCATTTTTGACAAGGCCGAAGACTCAGACAAACATGCAAAACAAACAAGATATGCGCCCGAAGGCAGGGGCAAAATGCAAGACAATGCATAGAGCCGGGCATAACTTATGATCATGCAAAGAAAGCTGTAACGAAGCAAACATGCGACAGTTTTAAGCTAGCATACCAAACTACACTACAATGCAGAAAGGATGTAAGAGAATTATGGAATTCTCAATACGTCTCACTCGGGAGATACAATACCTGTGCGGTTCGTCTGGTTGCGCCAACCTCAAATGAACCGTACATACAATATCGTGCCTACAAAGAAAACAAACTTAACAGGTACAATATGGTTATCAACATGCATGACAATGCAAATGTGGTGTACTCGAAATGCGTTACAGTGTAAAGCAAGTGGAGAGCATAACAATGCTGTGAAGATATAAATAGGTACATGGAGCAAGCGGTCTACGCGGGCGACGAAATTGAGCATGAGCATGCGGTCTACGCAGGTAACGAAATTAACAAGCGGTCTACGCAATTGAAACATGCGGTCTACGCAGGTAACGAAATTAACAAGCGGTCTACGCAATTGAAACATGCGGTCTACGCAGGTATTAGAATTAACAAGTATGCGGTCTACGCAATCAAAACATGCGGTCTATGCAGGTAATGAAATTTAAACATGCGGTCTACGCAATCAAAACATGCAGTCTACGCAGGTAATGGAATTAGACATGCGGTCTACGCAATCAAGACATGCGGTCTACGCAGGTAATGAAACTAAGCATGCGGTCTACGCAATCAAAATATGCGGTCTTACGCAGATAATGAAATTAAACATGCGGTCTACGCAATCAAGACATACGGTCTACGCAAGTAATGAAATTTAAACATGCGGTCTATGCAATCAAAACATGCGGTCTACGCAGGTAATGAAATTAAACATGCGGTCTACGCAATCAAGACATGCGGTCTACGCAAGTAATGAAATTTAAACATGCGGTCTACGCAATCAAAACATGCGGTCTACGCAGGTAATGAAATTAAACATGCGGTCTACGCAATCAAGACATGCGGTCTACGCAAGTAATGAAATTTAAACATGCGATCCACGCAATCAAAATATGCGGTCTACGCAAGCAAAACATGCGGTCTACGCAGGTAAAACATGCGGTCTACGCAATCAAAACATGCGGTCTACGCAAGTAATGAAATTTAAACATGCGGTCTACGCAATCAAAACATGCGGTCTACGCAGGTAATGAAATTAAACATGCGGTCTACGCAATCAAAACATGCGGTCTACGCAGGTAAAACATGCGGTCTACGCAATCAAAACATGCGGTCTACGCAATCAAAACATGCGGTCTACGCAGGTAATGAAATTAAACATGCGGTCTACGCAATCAAGACATGCGGTCTACGCAAGTAATGAAATTTACATGCATGACAATGCAAAATGCAATGAGATGCGCAAAACAGCGCGACAGAATGCAATGCACAAAACAGTGCGACGGTTTGAAATGCACAAAACAGTGCGATGCGCAGAACAGCGCGAGGTTTGAAATGCAATGCACAAAACAGTGCGACGACTTTGAAATGCACAAAACAGTGCGACAGTTTGAAATGCACAAAACAGTGCGATGCGCAGAACAGTGCGAACAATTTTGAAATGCACAAAACAGTGCGATGCGCAGAACAGCGCGAGGTTTGAAATGCACAAAACAGTGCGATGGTTTGAAATGCACAAAATAGTGCGATGCTAAGCGCGACATGCATGCCACACGGAATGTAAATGGGCTTAAATGCGCAACAACGCACGTATTCCAGAATGCATGACAATGCATGGAATGGAAATGCAATGATGATGCATGAGAAATGTGCACGACAATGCAAAGAGGTGCGTGTTGCAACGCATGTAACACGTGCATAACAATGCAAATGTGTGGCGCATGACAGCGCGATGCAATGCACCGAAGTAGTGTGATGAATTCATGTAACACACGTGGGGCAACTTTTGAATTTAAAAGGATACAAAAAGGATACACCTTGCACGAATTCGAGTGCCACGCACTGGAGACACGGCCCGAAGTCAAAACGGAGGCCGGTTGAACGTCGGAGATGCACTTTCTTGCACTTTCTTGAGCTATGAAGACCACGAACTACTCATATGGCCTAAACAAGTCTGTGGGAACCCCACCGGCCGAAAGGGGAGGCCACCGGCTGGCCATCAGCACAAAAACAACTCCATCGGCACAAAAAAGTGCCGGCCGGCACAAAACATTGCCGACCGGCAAAAAGTTGCTGGTGCGGGGCAGTTTTGTCTTTTCACCTCGGGTGTTATAAAATAGGGCTTCAAGCCCTATTTTCTCATTTCCTCCACGCCGAAAACTCTTGCCCTCTCTCTCTAGAGCTTTTTCCTTTCCCCGTTTCTCCGTTTCTTCGCGTTCTACGCCCGTTTCGTCGTCGGATTCGCGTTTCTCTTCGCGTTTCGGACATTTTCCACCGATCACATTTTCGTTTCGGTGCCTCATTTGGCGTTCTTGCCTTTTCGGGGTTTGTTCCCCTCACTTTGCCCTTCGTTTCCGTGCCTTTTCACATTCCGGCCTTCCCGGCCATTTCCGACCCTCTCAGGAGTTGACTTTTCAGTTGACTCTTCGTATTCCGGCTCGGTTTTCCTTTTCCGGCCATTCTCACACCATTCTCTACATGGTGGACGACATTCCACGTGTCGGGACTCCCCCGGACCACGAGATGGACCCCGGGGTCGAGCTTTTACCACTAAGCGAGCGCCCGTTCGACCCGGCGACTGTAGACACCCCATTTTTGACCGACCTTAAGACTCAGACATCACTGATTGAGCGCTTGGTGATGTTGCATAATGTGCTTGTTCAGAAGTTTCGGAGTTGCGGCCGTGAGCCCTGCCTCCGGACTCCCGAACCCTTTTCTGTGCCTTGTCTCGGTTTGCGAACCAGACTCGGTTTTCTCTGTTTCTTTTCCTGAGGGGAGGGAGGAGTCCCGTAGACTATCTCTCAATGTCCGTAGGCTACATTTGGTGGCCGTAGGCCGTTTTGCCCATTTCGGAGTCCAGTTCCCGATTTTCGGAGCCATCAGGCCGTGTGCCTCGATTCGGGACCGCTTAACCATCTCCTATTGCTCTGATTTTTGGTATACTTCCTATTTGGTCCCTTTTGAGGGACACTGGGGTCTGAGAAACCCACTTCGAGGTCGAATACCATTTTCGGTGCTTAACAGCCCATTTTCGGGACCCCGAACTGCGTGTTTTGACCCCGGAACATTCGTTTTGCAACGGTTTTTGCTCATTTTTGGCAGGTACCTCTGTTTTATCATGAGGAAGGTCACTGAAGGGTGGGAGGCCAGCAATTGTTGCAGCAGCCAGTTATCTCTCCTCCGGAGCCTCCCGGCGCCCGTTTTTCGCACTTCCAGGCTAATGTTGAATACCTTGGAGCTAGTGTTGCCAACTTTCAACCACATATCTGTGATCTACACATCTGGGAGGCCCCTAAAAGTTGGTGGCCGGCCATTAAGATCACCTGACCCTTTTGACCCCTTTCTTCCGGGCTAATGTTGAACCCCTTGGACCTTTTTTTCTCGAACTGTGAACCACATATCTGTGATGTACACACCTGAGAGGCCCCTAAAAGTTCATGGCCGGCCAGTAATTCAACTTGACCCTTTTGACCCCCTCTTTCCGAGCCAATGTTGAACCCCTTGGACCCACTTTCTCGGACTTTTAACCACATGGTTGTGTTGTACACACATAGGGGTACCTCTCCAGTATCTGGCCGGCCAGAAAAGCTCATTGACCCTTTTGACCCCTAGCCGGCCGGCTAGGGGGTGTGGCCGGCCGGCCACCTCCAACAAAAGTGAGAGGCCGGCCGTGTTCTTCTCACTGTGCACTTTACAGTTGTGGGGCAATATCCCCCAGATATTTTCTGTATCCGGGGGATATTTTGTGGGGGAGTTTTACTCTCCTTTTCCCCCACCTTTACACCCCCTTTTGAACCCTTATAACCAGCTGGTGGCCTTCTTTGTTGGGGTTAGAAAGTTTCTCCTTCAAGTCTCCATAGCCATCTCCATCTTCTTCCTTCTCAATTCTTCAAAAAACCCTAAGTCCCTAACCTTCATTCCTTCTACACCACCAAGTTCTACCACCAATACTTCATTTCCAGCAACAAGGAAGGTTTCTAGAAGGCAAAAGAAGTTGCAAATCCATCCAAGAAGCAACAAAAGCTTGAATCTTCAAGGGTAAGTAGTACTTTTACCCTTTTGACCCTTTTTCTTGATCTATTTCTAAGCCCCACTTCTTTTGGGTTTCAAACTCCGGCCCTAACTGAAAAGGGACCTCTTTTGAGCTCATCTTCACTTTTCATTAAGGGCTCAACCCTGTTTGAGCCCTCCATCACACACTTGCTTCATTGACCCTCTTGTATGTCATAGTTTTGCATGCTAGTTTTGACCCATGAGAAATTTATTTTCGAGCATGTTGTAAACTGATATGAGGCTTATTTTGAGCCCCTCTTCAACATTGAAGAAGGGCTCAACACCATTTGGTACTTCCATGTTATACCTACCCTTATACTCCTCTTTTCTCCCCCATTCTTGCATGCAATGGAAGCCTACCATGCTTTCGGTTTTGGCCATTTTACAGTTCTGAAAAGGTGTTTATTTTAGTCCATTCTTCATGTTTTGTTTAGGGTCTTTCATGGTTTGAGACCCCCATAAGCCACTTCATGTTATATCTCACTTTTGGTTCATTTTCTTGCATGTTTAGTTAGCCTACCATGCTTTTGTTTTCAGCCATTTTACAGGCCTAGAGATAGTCTTATTTTGGCCCATAATTCATGTTTGATTAAGGGTCTTTGGCTGTTTGGTGATTATTTGGTATACTTCATGTTTTAGCACCTTTTGAGCCTCATTTTGCATCACATTTTTAGCATATTTGTATACTGATTTCGAGGCTTCCATATACTGTAAATGTTCATATTTTTAGTCCATCTTCAGTGTTGTAGAAGAAATTTTTTTAGTTTGGGTTTTGCTTATGCCACTTGCTTCATTACCCCTCTTTTGGCCCCTTTTCTTGCATGCCATTTTTACCATACCTATGCTTGCTGTTTGGCCATGCTTATAACTGTAAAAGTGCATATTTTGGGACTGTCTAGCTTCTGTATTTGCATTGCATGTCCATATTGTGCATGTTTAGCATAGCTATAGGCCATTTCGGGTGCCTAATGTTGCATTTCGAGACATTTCCTTGCATTTCATGTCATTTCGTTTCATTTCGGGACTGTTTTCCCCCATATTTTGTTGCTGAAATTCCATTAGCATGCTTGCATATCATTTCCATGTCATTTGCATTACATTTATCATTGCCTCGGTTTGCGTGCCCGTGTGCACGCATTTCGAGGCACTCCATTTTTATCCGACGGCATCCTATGTGAGTGTGGCTGAGGCTCACTCATGTTGGTATAAGCCCATTTGTCATTTTCATGTCATTTGCATTGCATTTGTCACCGCCTCGGTTTGCGTGCCCGTGTGCACGCATTTCGAGGCACTCCATTTTTATCCGACGGCATCCTATGTGAGTGTGGCTGAGGCTCACTCATGTTGGTATAAGCCCATTTGTCATTTCCATGTCATTTGCATTGCATTTGTCACCGCCTCGGTTTGCGCGCCCGTGTGCACGCATTTCGAGGCACTTCATTTTTATCCGACGGCATCCTATGTGAGTGTGGCTGAGGCTCACTCATGTTGGTATAAGCCCATTTGTCCTTTCCATGTCATTTGAATTACATTTGTCATCGCCTCGGTTTGCGTGCCCGCGTGCACACATTTCGAGACACATATCATCGCCTCGGTTTGCGTGCCCGCGTGCATGCATTTCGAGACACATATCATTGCCTCGGTTTGCGTGCCCGCGTGCACGCATTTCGAGACACATATCATCGCCTCGGTTTGCGTGCCCGCGTGCATGCATTTCGAGACACATATCATCGCCTCGGTTTACGTGCCCGCGTGCACGTATTTCGAGACACATATCATCGCCTCGGTTTGCGTGCCCGCGTGCACGCATTTCGAGGCACCACTTTTTCAGCATTCTGTCATTTTCTCGGTTCGCGTGCCCGTGTGCACGCATTTCGAAGCATGCCATTCCATAACATTCTGTATGTTAGGATTTTATCTTAGTTGCATTTCATGCATATCATGCATAATGCATCATGTTCGGAATAGGAGTTAGTCCGGGCACGGGAAACGAGGTACATTTCGTACTCCGAGTGACGGAATGTGTCTCAATTCCCCAGTCACCGACACTCCGGATTATCCATGATGGAGTTAGGTTTTAGCTGTAGTTTTGTGTGCATTCATCCTATATTGAGTTGTGCATTTCGACTCCTCGGCCATCATGCCTCGGTATGCGTGATTGGTGGCACGAGGATCGAGACATGCATATATCTGTGCAAATACATTGCTATGCCCCTTTTCTGCTCTCTGTTGCAGCAAAACGAGGAATCTGCAACTTTCTGGAACTTAGCACGTATTTCAAGAACAGGTGTAAACAGAGGCTAATTGGGGCATTCCGGTGGATTTCCGCGCAAGACAAATCCGGACATGCATCATCCATCAGAAGCAAGACAGTCCCTGGCTTGCACGCCAGTTTTACTTGCTTTCTTAGTTAATTCATTAAGTAATTAGGATTTTGTAATATTTCGGACTGTAATATTCTTTTATTCGGGACTGTAATACTTGGACTGTATATTTATTCGGACCCTCTGCGCGAGGGCATAACTGTAATAAGTGTGGGTGAGTGTGATGTATGTCTTCCAACCCCACGTCTTTCTTCCCTTTTATTTATCCGCTTATGATGGTTAGATTAGGGCATATTTCAATTAGCATACAGTATGACAGCATATTTGCATCATTCATCTGTATTGCATGCACCGGGCTCGGCGCATCATACTAACTGCATTGTACTTTCAATTACAAAGTTGAATACATGATAGTTGTAACATTTCATATGTCATCTTAGAATAGCCGAGCCTGCTATAGTTGCATTTTGTATGTGTTGCATTAGGCATTTTTGTATACTTAGGATTCATGCATGATTTCGAACAAGTGTCTATTTTGGCTTGGAGTACTCGGTAAGCTTTATGCTTTAGCATCCTTGCATGCGTGTGAGTGCTACCATGAATAGCATGCTTACCATGAGGCTAATTGCTTATATGATATATCTGTCTGAATGCCTGTGGGTGGAGGTTGGGTTATCTGAATTGGAATAATTCATGAAATGTTTTGTTCCAATTCCGACGATCCAGTCTATACTTATTTGCTGTACGCATCACGTAGTAACCTAGGCTAATAAACCGGAATAAGAACTCACAATGTTTTCAAAAATTGATATCATGGTTAGTAGAGGCCGGTCTATGACCGGGCGAGCGGGGGTGCTCACGAAGTGACCTTCCCCAATCGTACCTAAGTTCCCGAGCCGAGGCAACTTTGGTGATGACGGACACGTGGCCTTTTGGCACCGAGTCAGGGTTTCCTAAATTTTCCAAAATAAAATATTTAGGTGGCGACTCTGTATCTGGCAAAGCAGTCCATGTTTGGCACTTCTTTCAAAAATCAGTTTTCTCAAAAACGATTTGCCGGATTTGGACTCTTTGGTTCGAGATTAAGAACCGTGACAACAAAATCGAGTCCGAGCTGTAGCGAGGTCCCCCGCGGGCTTGTTACAGTTTCTGGCGACTCCGCTGGGGATTTAGAGAACTTGACTCGAACTCATGATATCTGTTTTTGACTACACTTGTGTGATTCTTTGCATTGCATTTGCATTGGTGCGCCTAGGACACCGTGTTTGCCATCTGCTATTCCTGAACGGTTTGCCGGAGGCTTGTCTTGTCAAGGCATGACCATAAGGCTGACCGGTTGTGGGCTCTGCCAGTATGGGAACACAAACCCCGGTTTTACCGGGGCACCCTCTTCGACCATTCGGACTAGTGCATATTCGGATCCATAGTGACCATTCCAAATTAGGACAGGTTGCTTACCCGCTTATAGGTTGTTTGAAACCGCTGCGTGCGTAGTGAAACCCTAGTTCCTGACAAAATAGGACAGGGAAACCCTACCCCAACATAGGGGTGTTTTGGCTCTCACTTATTTGTTATGTGCTTTAGAGTGCGTCTCTACAGGAATGCATGTATCAGTATATGAGTTTGGGCATCAGGCCTGCGGGCTTCAGTTCAGTATTGTCAGCATCAGGCCTGCGGGCACCAGTTCAGTATTGTCAGTATCAGGCCTGCGGGCATCAGTTCAGTACACGAGTTTCGGTATCGGGCCTGCGGGCATCAGCCAGTATTTGAGAATTGGTTATCTGCGGATATCAGATTCTGTTTTAGGGGACAGTGATACAGGGATAATAATCAGTGTTTGAGGACAGTATGTATTCAGCTTATTGACTGTGTGTTGATTATGCCCGGTTGTGTGTCATGCATTTTATTTAAGCTGTTGTGCTGTCCGTTTATCTATTTATTTATTTTCTTTTCGCTTTATTTATCTTTTGCTAGGTCAGTTTTAGCACGATTGCTTCCAACCCAGCAGGCATTCCCCAAGCACCTTGGACACGAGGTCGTCGACTCCATCGATCTGAGGATCTAATCGACGGACAGCCAGTGTTCCATTCTCTACCTCCTGTTACCAGAAGGAGGTAGAAAAAGCGCAGTGTATCTGAACAGAGAGCACCAGAACAGTGGCATCCCCCATCAGTGGACAGTTGGATTGAGATCCCCATTGAGACAGATCTGCCAGTAGTTCAGACAAATCGAAACAGTATGACGGCACCAACAGGAATGGAGGATATGATGCGCCAAATGCAAGAAACCATGCGGGCCATGCAACAGGATGCCGTTCGCCGGGATGAACTCGCCAAGCAACAAGCCGAGATTATGACTCAGCAGGCTGAACTGATTACCAGACTGCAACAACAGAGTACAGCATCTCCTTCACACCAAATCCCTCCTCCGACAGGAGCCCCATTACCTGAGAAGGCTCCTGCTACTCAGGACGTTCCTACGAACACCCAGAATGCTGTACCAGCTATCCAAACTCTGCAAGAGGACACAAGTCTTCCAACGGGGCCAGCTCCGCCCCCGATTCCACCACAACTGTCCAAGGTCCATACACCCAATCACCCGGACTCTCCATCCGAGGTCGAGGTTGATCAAACAGCTCTGAAATTGAGCAAACTGGAGAAACTCTTCAAAAAATCCCAAGGGGCCAAGGCTATACCGGATATCGGAGACGGATATACTGAAGAGGCCGTAACACTCCCCGATAGGTTCAAAATGCCACAAATCGACCGTTTTGACGGGACTGGCGACCCTATGGTCCATATCCGACTGTTTGCAGATGTCTTGCGGCCAATGGGCCTAACACGACCACAGAAGCTCTCACTATTCGGCCGAACCCTGTCGGGTGTGGCCTCCCATTGGTACGCAAGATTACAAGATGAAGTAAAGAAGAACTGGGATGAGATGGCTGAGGCCTTTGTCACACAATATTCATACAACACTCAGATCGAGATCACAACTCGTGATCTTGAAACAACAAGGCAAGAGCCTAAGGAATCTTTCTCGGACTTTGTGATCCGATGGAGGGCGAAGGCGTCAACAATGACTCTAAGGCCCACTGACAAAGATCAAATCCGGATGATTGTGCGCAATCTCCATCCGAAGTTAATGCAGAGAATGATCGTAGTCCCCTTCCCTACTTTCGCAGATTTACATGATATGGGGGTGCAAATAGAAGATGCTATGAGACAAGGTCTGTTTGACCAGGACAGAGAACAACCAAGGAGGACGTTCAACCGTAGCAACAATGCGGGCCCGAGTGGCGCTGCAAATACGAGAGCCTCGGAAGTTGGTATGGTCACCACCACTCCCCCTCCCCCTCCAAGGCCCATGACTGCCACACCCTTCTCCGGCGCGTCTGGAAGCAATACACGAACCGATAGATTCCAACCTCGGGGCCAAAGAACCTTTACCCAACTATACATGCCCCTGTCCAAGGTTCTGGGAATACTGATCAGGAAAAACCATTTGAAACCCCTGGAGCCCAAGCCGTTACCAAATCCGCTCCCTCCCTCTTTTGACTCATCGGAATACTGCGCTTATCACCAACAACACGGTCACGACACCGACCGTTGTTACAGATTACGTCATGAGGTCCAGGATCTTATTGACAAACAGGTGATCGCACCTCCAGACAAACCCAATGTCACAATCAACCCTCTCCCACCACATAACCAACCTCCCCCTCCCAACAGAATTAATTTTATCCAGACTGGGGTCGCATCCTACGATCCTAGCATCTATATTACGCCCACCCACCTACCCAAGCCAGAGGTGCTCCTCCCCGATTGCACTGATTTCTCGTGTATGGTGGACATCTCCAAAACCCAACCGGAACCGATGGTGGGGACCGTCGAAGACAGAACAGGGCAGATTTTGGAAGAGAATAAGATTGCTGAATCTGGAACTGGGCAGAGTGTTGCTGGGGGAGCCTATGATCCAAGCAAGTACATCCTATCAACGAGCCGAATTGGGCTAAGCGTAGAATTTCCCGAGACAGGAGAACTATGCATGATCCGAGGGGATGGATCTGGGCTATGGGCAGATGAGCCGACAACCGTAGAGGAGGACTTTGCTAACTTGCAATTTCTCGAAGACCAGGAACTGGAGGATGCGTCGATTAACTGGTATGATTATGAGGGATCAGAAGAGGCCACGGGATGGCTTGAAGATCAACCAGATGCAGTGGGGGAAGCCCAACCAGAACAGAGCCCGGCAGGGGCAGAGATATCAGCTGTGGCCGGAACGGCCGAAAATCAAGTTGTATCGCCGGAGAGCGCCGGTGTTAAGAATTCTGCTCAAGACATGAGCATTGTAAATACAGAGATTGTTGAACAACCAGCTGTACTGATGCAGTTGGAACAAGAAAAGTTTGAGGCTGCTGAGAGAGCCAGAAAAGCCAAAGGCCCTGAGGGGACTGAAAGTGCTATGTGCACAAAGACAGACAATGCTGCAAGCATATGGACAGAAAGCACTGAGAGTGCGAGTGGACCGGAGCCAGACAGGTGTCTGTTGGCTGCCAGTGGAATGTGGTGGGAAGATGATGACTTATGTCTTGCCCACACCGATGAAGACTGGGGAAGTGGCCAGCCGGATGATACTTGGTACCTTGATGAGGTTGACCATATGACAAGAAGTGGGCGGTACTTCAAGCCCCCACACCTAGACCAACCCGAAGCGTCCGGGAAAGACAGAGAAGCGGAGAAGCAGAAGGAAAAACAGATTGAGGAGGAAGCTGTGTTGAAGCAGTTAAAGAAAATACAAGCAGACATCTCCATCTGGGGACTGCTAATGGCATCACGGGTGCATAGAGAAGCTGTCCTATCTGCCATGGATAAATCCAAACTCTCCATTGACACCACCCCTGAACAACTGGTCGGGCTGGTTTTTCCGGGAGGAGGTTCCCCGGCATTAACCTTTTCGGACAAGGAGCTACCGCCTGAGGGCGCGAATCATAACAAACCTCTCTATATCTCTGTGGAATGTAGAGATAAGTGGATACCGGTGGTACATGTTGATACCGGGTCCGCGATTAATGTCTGTCCGACCAGAACGGCATATGCAATTGGGTTAAAGCCCGCAGACTTCGTCCCAACTACCCAAGTGATCAGAGCATACGACAATACCAGCAGAGAAGTGATGGGGACTGTTAAAATTCAAACCAAGGTTGGTCCAGGACAACACAACATCGAATTTCATATCTTGGACGTTCCCGCAACCTTTAATCTACTTTTGGGGCGACCGTGGTTGCACCAGGTCAAAGCAGTCTCCTCCACCCTACATCAAATGCTGAAGTACCCCCACGGGAAAGGGGTAGCGATCGTTTTTGGAAATTCATCAATCCATCCGCCGTCGGAGGTGTCCACACCTGTCTTAGATATCGAGCACGGCACGGAGGATGTGTTTTTGTCGGGGTTTACTTTGGCCGAGGCTCAAGTAGTGCAGAACGTCATGGCTGTAAATGAGGGTATGTATGTTAGTGCTCAATCTATCTACCTCATGAACAAGCTAAAACATACCCCTGGGATGGGATTAGGGAGAAGTGGCCGGAAAGGTGTCTCAGTGTTGGCCGAAGTGCCACACAACCCTTATGCCTTTGGACTGGGTTATCTGCCCACCAAGGAAGATTGGGTGAGGAAAGGAAAAGAAATGGCCGGAAGGGCCAAAGCAAAGAGGGCTGGGAAGCCATTCGAGTTAATGCACAGGCCCATCTGGGGTACCCTGAACGGACGCTTTGTCCGGGAGGGGAAAGATTTTCCATTCTGCGGCTTCCCGGAGCCATGGCTAAACGCGGAGGGGACGCGCGTGCCTGGTTTTGAAATCTTCTTCGACATACAATTATCTGGGGATGACGTTGCCGAAGCGCAGACAGACCCACCAACTGAGGTTGAACAATGTGAAACAATGGAGCCTGAGAGCACAGAGTTTGAAATGGGGGTAGCACTGGCGTGTCTACTATCAGATCCTCCGATCGACCAAGAGTGCTTGGGGGATAACTCTTCGGTTTCTGTGATTGGAGATGAAATAGCTGTGGGCTTTCCAGCGCCGATTTTAGATGCATCTATCGCACCTTCTCTCATCTGGCAATATGAAGAAGGCTTTTTATCTAGTAGTTCCGGGTCAGGTAGTGAGCCGGAATCTGATTCCACCGAATCTTCTGCGTCAGAATCAGATTCCAGCTCGACTGAGTCTGAGTTCGGTATTCCTGGGGGTAATAACCCGGATGCCACAGTCCTGTCTAGGTCGTCTTTTTCATTTTCTTTTGAGTCTGTTGTAACAGAAGAATCTGACGGCTTGGAAGTATTTAATGAGAATGATGTGGATGTGGTTTCCGAGTATTTTTCTGTGCCTTTGATTTATTGCTTAAATCAGGATTTTCAAAATTTTGATGAAAACAACGAGGAAGAAATTCCTCCGGTTTTGCAACGATTAATTGATCAAGAGCAGGAAAGATTTGTTAAACCTTTAATGGATGAAATCACTACTGTGAATGTTGGTACTGAGAAGGACCCGCGGCTGGTCCAGATCGGGTCCACGTTGTCTTCCGAGGAACGCGAACGCTTAGTCGCTTTATTAAAAGATTTCAAAGATGTTTTCGCGTGGTCCTATGAAGACATGCCTGGAATCGATCCTGAGATTGTACAGCACCGGATCCCTCTTGACCCCGAAGCCCGACCTGTCAAACAGAAGCTCAGAAGGATCCACCCGGACTGGGCCCTCAAGATTAAGGAAGAGGTCACCAAGCAAATTGATGCAGGGTTCCTGCTGGTATCTGAATATCCAACTTGGTTGGCCAATATTGTTCCGGTGCCAAAGAAGGACGGCAGAATTCGGGTCTGTGTAGACTTCAGGGATTTGAACAAGGTCAGTCCGAAGGACGACTTTCCCTTGCCACATATTGACGAATTGGTGGATTTCACGGCAGGGCACGCCTTGCTTTCATTTATGGATGGTTTCTCAGGCTATAATCAGATAGTAATGGCACCCGAAGACCGGGAGAAGACTGCGTTCACTACCCCGTGGGGGACATATTGTTATAGAGTGATGCCATTCGGGTTGAAAAATGCTGGAGCTACGTATCAACGGGCAGCGACTACAATATTGCATGATATGATCCATAAAGAGGTCGAGGTGTATGTGAACGACATGATTGTGAAGTCCAAAGATAGAGAGGGCCACTACACCGCCTTACAAAAATTCTTTCAAAGGATCAGTGAGTTTCGGCTGCGGTTGAATCCCCAGAAATGCACGTTTGGTGTTACAGCAGGGAAGATGCTAGGGTTTCTGATCACACAAAGGGGCATCGAGGTCGACCCTTCCAAAATCAAGGCCATCTTAGAAATGCCACCACCAAGGACTGAAAAGGAGGTGCGAGGCTTTCTGGGTAAAGTGCAATTCATAAGACGGTTTATTTCTAAATTAACCTTGACTTGTGAACCACTTTTTGTTCTCCTGAAGAAAGGAAAGAAATTCCAATGGGACGGCCGATGTCAAGCAGCTTTTGAGCAGATCAAAGAATATCTACAGAACCCGCCCGTGTTGTCACCGCCAGAGCCGGGGAGACCGTTGATACTGTACCTTTCGGTAACTGAGACTACCATGGGCTGCATGCTCGCGCAAGAGTCAGAAGATAAAGTAGAAAGAGCCATCTACTATCTGAGCAAAAAGATGCTGGATTACGAGACCCGCTATACACCGCTGGAGAAGGCTTGTTTGGCCTTGGTATGGGCAACCAGGAAGCTGCGGCACTACCTGTTAGCCCACTCTATAATGTTGGTTTCGCGTTTGGATCCCATCAAATATCTCTTCGAGAAACCAGCACTTACGGGTAGGCTAGCTCGTTGGCTGCTGTTGCTCTCCGAATTTGATTTGAAGTATGTAACGCGCAAGTCAGTAAAAGGCAGAGCGATAGCGGAGTTCCTTGCCGACCACCCGGTTGAGGGGGATGAAGCGGTTGAGTATCTATTCCCAGATGAAGCTATTCTACACGTCGAAGAGGAAACTTGGACAATGTATTTTGACGGAGCGTCAAACCAGTATGGGTATGGGATAGGGGTGTTGCTGATAGCACCCGACGATTCCCGTATCCCTTTAGCATTCAAGCTCCGGTTCAAAGTCTCCAACAATGAAGCAGAGTATGAGGCATGTATTGCTGGCCTGGAAGCAGCCCTGGAACTAGGGGCAAGACGGTTGGACGTCATTGGGGACTCGAACCTCGTTGTGTCTCAAGCGAAAGGAGATTGGAAAGTCAAAGAGGAAAGGATGGTAATTTACCACCAAACCTTGGATCTGCTAATTCCTCGGTTCGAGAAGCTAAATTTCACCTACCTCATAAGAGAGAACAACAGGTTTGCAGATTCACTAGCAACTCTATCCTCTATGATAGACATCCCGTCCGGAGTCCGGATGCGTCCAGTCATTATTGATCAAAAGTTCGCACCAGCATACGAGTCAGTTTCCGCCAT
This sequence comes from Camellia sinensis, assembly GCF_055761805.1. NCBI lineage: Eukaryota > Viridiplantae > Streptophyta > Magnoliopsida > Ericales > Theaceae > Camellia > Camellia sinensis. Next base: position 39,255,951 of record NW_028128987.1, on the reverse strand, counting down.
AGATGAAGTTCAAGATGGCAACCCCTGGTATTACAACATCTGGAACTTCTTGGAAAAGGAGACATATCCACTAGGGGCAAATGCCAAGGATAAGAGGGCTGTCAGAAGAATGGCTGCTCAGTTTGTCATCTGCGGAGGAAAGCTGTACAAAAGGGGTCATCTGGGAATGCATAAGCTTTGTGTAGAAGCTGAAGAGTCGAAACGCCTGATGGAAGCCATCCATGGGGGGGAGTGCGGTGCACACATGAATGGAGTGATGCTGGCCAAAAAGATCCTCAGACAGGGCTACTACTGGTCAACCATGGAGGAGGATTGTATTAGCTTTGTTCGGCGATGCCATAAATGTCAAATTCATGCAAACCGCATGAACATCCCGCCGTCAAAACTGTACAACATGACTTCGCCGTGGCCTTTTTCAGTCTGGGGAATTGACGTGATCGGAGCTGTTACCCCGAAGGGGTCAAACGGGCATGAGTTTATCCTAGTAGCGATAGATTATTTCACAAAGTGGGTCGAGGCCCAATCATACGCGGTGTTGAAGGCGTCGCATGTCGCAAAGTTCATCAGAAACAACATCATCTGTCGATACGGGGTGCCAAACGAGATAATTTCAGATAATGGTTCCCACTTCAAGAAAGAGGTGATAGACTTGTTGGAGAAATACAATGTGGCTTTTCATAAGTCATCTACATACAGGCCGCAGACCAACGGAGCGGTTGAGGCCGCCAACAAGAATATTAAGCATATACTGCAGAAGATGGTGGAAACCTATCGAGATTGGCCAGACAAGCTACCATTTGCTCTGTGGGCTACAGGACTTCAATCAGAACTTCTACTGGAGCAACTCCATATTCATTGGTTTATGGAATGGAGGCTGTTCTACCCATTGAGATTGAGGTTCCATCGTTACGAGTATTGGCTGAATGCCAGATAGCCGAAGCAGATTGGCAGCAAAGCAGATTTGAAGAACTCATGCTCTTTGATGAAAGAAGACTGAAAGCACTGTACCACGTCCAAGGCTATCAACGCAGAATTGCCCGGGCTTTCAACAAGAAGGTTAAGTCCAGGAATCTGAAAGAAGGAGATTTGGTGCTCAAAGACAACCGAGCTCCCATCCACGACCCAAGGGGCAAGTTCAAACCTAACTGGACTGGTCCTTACATCATCAAAGCTATCTGGTCAGGTGGAGCTGTGGTTCTGATGGATCTAGATGGCTTAGAGTTCTCACAACCGATCAATATGGACAAGTTGAAGAAATACTATCCTTGAGAGGCTCGCTAGGCCGAAAACCCGAAAGGGCGACCTAGGCAAAAGTTAGAGCGCAAAAAATTAGAAAATATAAAAACTGAGCTCGCAAGGTTGAAAACCCGCAAAGGGCGGCCTTGGCAAAAGTTAGAGCGCAAAAGGAGAGTGAAAATACTCGAGTAAACCTTAGCCTGAACTACGTAAGGCTTGATTCCCATCTTTGGGATACGTAGGCAACTTCATCTTGAAGTTCAGCCATAAAATTTTCCCCGATCAACTTTATCCATTTTGATCATCTCAGCCATCTTTATCCATCAGCATTCATCGTGATCTCCGGTACAGTGCTGTTCAAACTAGGGGCAACTTTCCGTTGCCGCGACGGTGCAAAGTTACTCAAACAAGGGGCAACTTTCCGTTGCTTTGCAGTGCCGCATTGTTCTTCAGACTAGGGGCAACTTTCCAGTTGCGGGGATCTGGGGTTGTGCATCTCAGTGACAGATTTTCAGCGTGTCCAGTTCTGATCCACATCGAAAATAGTTTTGAAAAGTTTTAATAAAAGTTGACTTTGTTCAAATTAATCTTTTTACGACTAAGACCATTTTTGGACCAAAAGCGGAAAATTTTCAGTACCATAACTTTCAATTTCATTGATTTCAAAATAGAGTCCTCCTACTCTTACATATATAATCGAGGTTGCTTTTTAGTACATTCATAAAGAAAACTTGAAAATGCTAAATAAGCAATAAATTTGGGGCATAGTTGAATCAAGTATCTCTGTGTTCCCTCCCAGAGCTGGATGGAGCGTCTGATGCCAAGCTGGGCCCAACTTGCGCCTCTTCATTGAGCCAATCCAAGCACTCATCGGACAAAGTGCAACTAAAAGTGGAAGCAGGGGCCAGGAGCTCTCTAGTCCTCCATGCTGTGGCATATCGGGCAAGCTGTGCGCCCCAGATCGGGAAAGCGGCTGGGTACTCAATCCCCTCCGGTGGGCAAGTCTGATCATGGCCGAACTGGCGCAGGAACCTGAACGGAAAATAGAATACACAGTGGGTTAGACCAATCAACTGTATCCCAATCAGCCGGGACATACTATAGCTCATTGCCGGGAGGTTGAGCCAAGGACAATGCCATGCAATGCCGTCCGCGGACAAATTGCACATCCAATCGAACCACCACCTCTCGTCAAGAGCATTGACTAGGCGCTGTCGAAAGAAGTAGCCTCGAGCTGAATAAGCCGGGCAAGAGTCCACAACCTGCAACTTGTCCATTAACCATACCTGGGGAGGGATGGAAAATGAGAGAATAAAAGAATAGAGAGATGTACGATGAGAGAAAAGTGAGACAAGGGTTTTGTGAGAAAAACCGAGCCTGAGGGTCGAGTGATGTGAGCAAATATATATGTAAGGTCGGGTGGGAAACATTACCTGCAGCAGCAGTGGACTCCCGGCAAACCTAGTCGCCTCCCGGCGATAGACAGAATCTAAACCCATTAATGTCTCAGCCAAGGTCATGGCAATACAGCTCTTTCCTTCCTTCAAGCCTTGGGCGATTTCAATCAGGCGAATGCTAGCTCCGCCAAAGCCCGAGGAAAGCAGAAAGTGAGACAACAAACATAAGCAGAGGGCGTATTGCCGGAAACCCTGCCAATAATGGTTGCTGCGGTCACCAGTGTCGGAAAAACGGTGGATCAAGCCGAGGATGTCCAGCTCCCCACTGCAAATCAGAGATCGAGCATCGTGCGCAGTGAGCCCACACATCCGCCCTAAAGCCTGGGCGTGACCAAAACGGAGTTGGGGCAAGATCAATTCAGAGCATTCAGACTCCATCAAAACCTGAAAATCTTCGAAAGTGGGACACATCTCTTGACCGCCAAAACTGAAAACATGCGTCACTGGATTCCAGAACCTTGCCGCGGCATGGAGAAAAGGGAGATGTAGCCGAGTACGGCTCAGCGTGAATAGTGCATTCAAGCCGAAACTCCGGAAATTCAGCTTTTCCGAGCCATCTAGAGAAGAGATCCAAGATATGAGATTTTCTGCAAGAAATGCCTCCATTTTTGTGAAAAAAACTAAGATGAAATGAATGCTCCCGAAGTTGAGGCTCTTATAGAAGGAAAAACACTATTCACGGGGACACGTGTCAAAAATCTGGTGGCTGCAGGACTGAATGGCCGGCCAGCCACTTTTTCTAGCCGGCCAGCCATTTGCTTTTTGCAGAAATGGCCGGCCAGCTATCTCTCTCTACAAAAATGGCCGGCCGGCTCCCAGGGATGGCTGGCAATGCTGCAGTATATCCCCTCGACCCTGTTTTACTCTTCGAGGGAAAGTTCCAAGCATTTCCATGCAACGGGAGAGTCGAAGGCCTATATCTCCCTCTGTTTCGGATGCGTTCCGATGCCCAGATCGTCAGAAGTACACTTTGTTGTTGTTGAGTTTTGTTTATCGAGTTGTTGTTTTGCTTATCGAGTTGTTTGTCGAGCGGACGTGTTTCGTGTTTTTGAGTCATTGCGTTCTGTTCAAGCAATCTTTGTTTTAAGTCTTGTTTATTTGCGTTGTTGCATTTTGCTTATCGAGTTGTAAACTTTCTAAGGTCCTGTTATATCTTAGTGAGTTGAGTTGTTTATTTTGTTGCGTCGGTTCACTACCTGACTTGGTGATTACACAAGGCACATTCCCATTCAATTTCATTTTTGTGAGAAATAAATTGATGCGATACGATGCTAAAAAGTTTAAAATACAAACATCTTTTCATAAGCTATTTCATTTCATCATGCTTTACAACAAACAAAGGTACAAGTTTTACAAAAAATAAAACTGCCTAACAATGTGCAAAGTGCTACAAACTACTAGCAAAAAGAAAAATAAAGCAGGAAATAACAACATCAAAGTCCTCGGGAGCGGGAACGAGAAGCACGCCTCATCCTCTTTTGCGGGACAATCTCCACAGCATCATCATCATCTGAGTCGGAGCCGTCATCCTCAGGATCCCTCTCAGCCTCCTCCTCCTCCTCCTCAACGGATGTCTCGAACTGACGATCGGTAGCCTCCTCCTCCTCCTCATCAGGCTCCACCTCCACAACGTGAGCCCTGCGTCTGCGGACGGGCCCTCCTCGAGCTCCTCGAAAAGGCCTAGATGGCCCGGCTCCTCGGGAAGGTCGAGATGACCCCGCCCCCTGAAAAGGCTCAGATGGCCCAGCTCCCCAATAAGGCCCAGATGGCCTGGTCTGCGGCTGACCGGACCATGAAGGCATCTGAGAACAAAGAGTTCAATTCAAATGCATCAGTCCAAATATATACATCAGATGCAAATACAAGCAAAAGCTACATAAAGTGGGTGCATGTAAATATAGTGTACAAGTGAGGTGTGTGTCAGATGTGCTCTACACAAGTAGTCTATCGATGCAGTAGAAATCAGCATGTCATCAGAAGTATGATAAATGCCAGAAAACTGAAGGGTACCTGAATGCCCGCGACAGACAACTGTGCCTCCCTGCGCAGGACCATGCCCTCGAGTGTGGCCACCATTCCAACCACCTCCTCTATGTACCCTCGCGATGGCTGCAAAAATGAGCTCATAATCATTAGTGAACAGAAGAGTGTCTAAACAGCTGAACGATGAAAAAAGTAGAGCATACCGGCGGTGAGTCCGGATCAATGGCGTATCGATCACTAGGCATCGGAGGCTCTAGTGGAATCGGAGTCGGAGAGCTAGCCCCATACTGCCACGCCATCAACTCAGTAGGCATATCTGGCCATCCGAGATGAGGATGTATCGACGGAGTCGGAGGAAATGGTCTACTCCCACCTCTAGATGTACCGGCCCTGCTAGTAGAAGGAGCGTCTGCAGCCCGAGCCTGAGCCTGGTCCGAGGATGACATACCGGCAGGTCTCATCATCGGGATACGAGCTTCCGTCAATGGAGGCATCAAATATATGTGACGGTAGGTGGCGTAGTCCCCCTCCTCAATATATAGCAAAGCATCAGTGCCCAACATGGCGCCGACTACCTCTGAGTAGGAAAGCCTGTCAGCGGTCCGCATACTGGCTGGAGCTACTGCGGGAATATCCTGAGAAAGATACCCCCATACCTGGCGCAGAAAGCGCTCCCCCAAGAACCAGGCCCTGCCAACCGGTCCTTCAAGCAGGACCCTGTACTGGGAGATACCCGACGCTCCAGTATACTGAAGTCGGAGACCATCATCCAGAGACGTCCAAGGCTGCCATGTAATCTGCAGATGATAAATGCATGAACCGATCAGAAATCGAGAATACACAGAGCAAATCAAAGATGAAAATGAAAAGAACTGAAAGTTCTGAAGTACCTCTAAATGTCGCACAGTGTTGAAGTACTGTCGCAGGCGAAGGAGAGTCTCTCGAGGTCTCGGCCGGTGCGGGCCCTCGAATATCAATGAATATGGGGTCATGGGAATCCCTACCACCTCCAGCTCTGGGGCTAATGATGGGAAGTATACATACAACCATAGCTGAGAAAAGCAATGCAGAATGTAAGTACGAAATGCTGAGAGCTAAATACAGACTGTGAAAGTGCGCTGTGTGTGTGCAATGTACAAGTAATGAAAAGCAGAAATGTAAATCAAGGGGACAGAAAGTACCTCCCAGGCTCTCCAGTAGCCGCCAAGCAAATCGCCCCGCCCGCGGGAGGTCGCGCTCATATAAAAGTAAAGGGTAGCCAAGCCAGCGCCACCCCGGTCATATCGACGGACCTGTGATAGGTCGACTAGAGCGCTCAGCAAATATAGCCCAACTGTGTTCCCTCTGTCGGCGAACAGGGTAGTCCCGAAGAGGAACATAAGGAAACCGCGAGCGTACTGCTCTGTCTCCTCGGGACTCTCAGGCACCATCTCCGCCCGCCGGAAATGGGAGGAGAACCAAGTGTATCGGACTCTCCCAGAGACCCTGTCAACGGGTGGGCGAGCCCCCAGTAGATACATCCAGGCGGCCTCCCACTCGCCCATATCCTCATCATAGGGAATGGCCCAACCTCCGACGTCAAGGCCAGTCAACACAGCGAAGTCGAGGGGCGTCATGGTCATATCCCCGGTAGCAGAGAAATGAAAGGAATTGGTGGTGTCCCACCATCTCTCTACCAAAGCTGCCATCAATGTCCTCCTGGCAGGACAACGTGACAACCCGACGCAGAAGGGCCCGAATCCTGCCAAATCTACCAAATCCTGGACACCCTCCGGCAGTTCGGCATACCAATCCCGCGCCATGGTCGAACCATATCCCCGCACACTGCGGGAACTACCCTGCATTCAGAATGGATACATGTGTCAATAATGAAATGAAATGGGCTGTATGCCAATGAAATGAAATGGGCTGTATGCCAATAAGATGAAATGGGCGGTGTGCCAATAAATAAAATGGGCTGTGTGCCGATGAAGTGAAATAAGCTACATATACTATCTACCTGGGCTGCGTGTTCAAAAAATTTGAAATTTGGGCTGCGTGTTCAACTTTCAGTTACATTGTGGGCTGCGTGTTCACTATCTACCTGGGCTGCGTGTTCAGAAAATTTGAAATTTGGGCTGCGTGTTCAACTTTCAGTTACATTGTGGGCTGCGTGTTCACTATCTACCTGGGCTGCGTGTTCAGAAAATTTGAAATTTGGGCTGCGTGTTCAACTTTCAGTTATATTGTGGGTTGCGTGTTCACTATCTACCTGGGCTGCGTGTTCAGAAAATTTGAAACTTGGGCTGCGTGTTCAACTTTCAGTTAAATTGTGGGCTGCGTGTTCACTATCTACCTGGGCTGCGTGTTCAAAAAATTTGAAACTTGGGTTGCGTGTTCAACTTTCAGTTAAATTGTGGGCTGCGTGTTCACTATCTACCTGGGCTGCGTGTTCAGAAAATTTGAAATTTGGGCTGCGTGTTCAACTTTCAGTTAAATTGTGGGCTGCGTGTTCACTATCTACCTGGGCTGCGTGTTCAGAAAATTTGAAACTTGGGCTGCGTGTTCAACTTTCAGTTAAATTGTGGGCTGCGTGTTCACTATCTACCTGGGCTGCGTGTTCAGAAAATTTGAAATTTGGGCTGCGTGTTCAACTTTCAGTTACATTGTGGGCTGCGTGTTCACTATCTACCTGGGCTGCGTGTTCAGAAAATTTGAAACTTGGGCTGCGTGTTCAACTTTCAGTTAAATTGTGGGCTGCGTGTTCACTATCTACCTGGGCTGCGTGTTCAGAAAATTTGAAATTTGGGCTGCGTGTTCAACTTTCAGTTACATTGTGGGCTGCGTGTTCACTATCTGCCTGGGCTGCGTGTTCAGAAAATTTACATTATGGGCTGTGTGTTCACTTTCGAATTCGGGCCGTATGGTCGACAAATCGGTGTTAGAGCCGTATGTTCTAATGTGGGTTGTGTGTTCGCAATTAATTAACGAGCTGAGTGTTCAAAAATTCAAGTGTTGAAACTACATGTTCAGGATGCAAGTAAAAGTACTATGTCATAAGCTAAACTGCATGTTCAAGCATGGCGAGGGTGCGAAATGTAAGATACAGAAGATGAGGTAAATACCTCTCGGGCCTCGTGAGAGAGATGCTGCTCCGGCTCTCTGAGGAGCAGATCCGCGGGTGCTCGCTCATCAAAGTTGGTGAAGTGACGGAAGACAGCACGCGGGAGGACGTGTGCTAGCGGACGGTACCTCCCAGGAATAAATGGTCGGGTCCTCGGAGGTAAAGTCATGGGATCAAAATCATCGCCGGCACCTGGAAAACCTCCGCCGTGAGGAGAATTACCCGCCATTTCCAAAGGATCTGCAAAAAGGAGCAAAAAATGAGCAAAATAAGCCAAAATTGGAAAAAGTCAACAAAAGTCAACTCTCGGGAAATGAAAAGTCAATAAAAGTCAACCCCCAAGAAAATATTCCAAATATTGAGACAAACTTACCTCAAGTGGTGAGAATGCAAAAAAGAAGCTCCGAAGCCGGAATTTAATCACTTCAAAGTGCTTGAAACTGAGTGTTTTTGCGAAAACAATTTGCGCGGGGCGTTGGAAAACGCGCGTGAGACTCAAAACTAGAGAGGAAAGTGTTGTAGAAGGCAAGAAAAAGGGGAAGTCTCGGCTGCCTTTTATAGGCCTCAAGCCTTGGTTGAAGAAGCATGCAAAAAGGAGGAAAAAAGACCAAAATGCCCCCGGGAAAAGGGCATGGCCGGCCGGCCCCTTTTTCTAGCTGGCCAGCCATCTGCTTTTTGCAGAAATGGCCGGCCAGCCATTAGCTTTTATGGAAACCGGTTGGCCACCCCCCCTTGGGAAGATAAACGGCCGGCCATGCTCCCCACATGCTCACCTAGCTCTCTGCAAATTTTGAGGAAGATCGGAGTTCCCGGGACCTGAAAAAGTTCAAGAAAAGTACACTTCCGGTCGCGAAATTGCTCCGTCAGGACTTCGGTTTCAAGTTCTGACATGTGTCTCATCATCGCTCATCGAAATCAAAGTGTATCCTTTTTGAATGGGTTGTAACCTTTCAGGGAAGTGGATCGGAGGCCGTGATTGAGTTACCTTCGCCGAAACACGCGTTTCCGTACTCGTTACTTCGTGACAAATGAACACCCTGATTTATGCTCGTTTTGTACTATCCTGCACATAACTTGCATTTTCATGAGCATACTTGTCTTGTCATGCACATTTCTTGATATTGGCATACCTCCATGTTTGAGCGTGCGTTATCACACTTGTTCCATTCTTGCATTGCGATGCATTCACTCACCGGCACTGCGTGTGTCGAACTCTCGGAATCACATTAAATACATGTTGGTAGTATATCGTGCTTGTTGCAATTTCTCTCTTTTGCAGGCGCGATATTGTATGTACGGTTCAATTGAGGCTGGTGCGACCAGACGAATCGCGCAGGTATCGTATCTTCTCCGTGTGAGACGTGGCGGGGATTGAATAATCCTCCGCATTCTTAACTGCATGAAATGTAGTTGTTGCTTTGCATTCTTGCTTAAAACTGTTGCATCTATTTGCGAATAATTGCTTCATTACAGCTTGCTGCATTTGCACGATCATTGGGTTACCTTCGGCTTCTTGCATATCATTTGCATTTTGCCCCCTGCCTGCGGGCGCATCTCTGTTTATCTTGTATGTTTGTCTAAGTCTTCGGCCTTGTCAAAAATGGGTCGTCTCTAGGCTTTGACATTCACTCCCGTCACTTGTAACTTCCGAGTTCTGTCAAAGAGGGGCAACTGTAGACACCCCATTTTTGACTGACCTTAAGACTCAGACGTCACTGATTGAGCGCTTGGTGATGTTGCATAATGTGCTTGTTCAGAAGTTTCGGAGTTGCGGCCGTGAGCCCTGCCTCCGGACTCCCGAACCCTTTTCTGTGCCTTGTCTCGGTTTGCGAACCAGACTCGGTTTTCTCTGTTTCTTTTCCTGAGGGGAGGGAGAAGTCCCGTAGACTATCTCTCAATGTCCGTAGGCTACATTTGGTGGCCGTAGGCCGTTTTGCCCATTTCGGAGTCCAGTTCCCGGTTTTCGGAGCCGTCAGGCCGTGTGCCTCGGTTCGGGACCGCTTAACCATCTCCTATTGCTCTGATTTTTGGTATACTTCCTATTTGCTCCCTTTTGAGGGACACTGGGGTCTGAGAAACCCACTTCGAGGTCGAATACCATTTTCGGTGCTTAACAGCCCATTTTCGGGACCCCGAACTGCGTGTTTTGGCCCCGGAACATTCGTTTTGCAACGGTTTTTGCTCATTTTTGGCAGGTACCTCTGTTTTATCACGAGGAAGGTCACTGAAGGGTGGGAGGCCAGTAATTGTTGCAGCAGCCAGTTATCTCTCCTCCGGAGCCTCCCCGCGCCCGTTTTTCGCACTTCCAGGCTAATGTTGAATACCTTGGAGCTAGTGTTGCCAACTTTCAACCACATATCTGTGATCTACACATCTGGGAGGCCCCTAAAAGTTGGTGGCCGGCCATTAAGGTCACCTGACCCTTTTGACCCCTTTCTTCCGGGCTAATGTTGAACCCCTTGGACCTTTTTTTCTCGAACTGTGAACCACATATCTGTGATGTACACACCTGAGAGGCCCCTAAAAGTTCATGGCCGGCCAGTAATTCAACTTGACCCTTTTGACCCCCTCTTTCTGAGCCAATGTTGAACCCCTTGGACCCACTTTCTCGGACTTTTAACCACATGGTTGTGTTGTACACACGTAGGGGTACCTCTCCAGTATCTGGCCGGCCAGAAAAGCTCATTGACCCTTTTGACCCCTAGCCGGCCGGCTAGGGGGTGTGGCCGGCCGGCCACCTCCAACAAAAGTGAGAGGCCGGCCGTGTTCTTCTCACTGTGCACTTTACAGCTGTGGGGCAATATCCCCCAGATATTTTCTGTATCCGGGGGATATTTTGTGGGGGAGTTTTACTCTCCTTTTCCCCCACCTTTACACCCCCTTTTGAACCCTTATAACCAGCTGGTGGCCTTCTTTGTTGGGGTTAGAAAGTTTCTCCTTCAAGTCTCCATAGCCATCTCCATCTTCTTCCTTCTCAATTCTTCAAAAAACCCTAAGTCCCTAACCTTCATTCCTTCTACACCACCAAGTTCTACCACCAATACTTCATTTCCAGCTACAAGGAAGGTTTCTAGAAGGCAAAAGAAGCTGCAAATCCATCCAAGAAGCAACAAAAGCTTGAATCTTCAAGGGTAAGTAGTACTTTTACCCTTTTGACCCTTTTTCTTGATCTATTTCTAAGCCCCACTTCTTTTGGGTTTCAAACTCCGGCCCTAACTGAAAAGGGGCATCTTTTGAGCTCATCTTCACTTTTCATTAAGGGCTCAACCCTGTTTGAGCCCTCCATCACACACTTGCCTCATTGACCCTCTTGTATGTCATAGTTTTGCATGCTATTTTTGACCCATGAGAAATTTATTTTCGAGCATGTTGTAAACTGATATGAGGCTTATTTTGAGCCCCTCTTCAACATTGAAGAAGGGCTCAACACCATTTGGTACTTCCTTGTTATACCTACCCTTATACTCCTCTTTTCTCCCCCATTCTTGCATGCAATGGAAGCCTACCATGCTTTCGGTTTTTGCCATTTTACAGTTCTGAAAAAGTGTTTATTTTAGTCCATTCTTCATGTTTTGTTTAGGGTCTTTCATGGTTTGAGACCCCCATAAGCCACTTCATGTTATATCTCACTTTTGGTTCGTTTTCTTGCATGTTTAGTTAGCCTACCATGCTTTTGTTTTCAGCCATTTTACAGGCCTAGAGATAGTCTTATTTTGGCCCATAATTCATGTTTGATTAAGGGTCTTTGGCTGTTTGGTGATTATTTGGTATACTTCATGTTTTAGCACCTTTTGAGCCTCATTTTGCATCACATTTTTAGCATATTTGTATACTGATTTCGAGGCTGCCATATACTGTAAATGTTCATATTTTTGGTCCATCTTCAGTGTTGTAGAAGAAATTTTTTTAGTTTGGGTTTTGCTTATGCCACTTGCTTCATTACCCCTCTTTTGGCCCCTTTTCTTGCATGCCATTTTTACCATACCTATGCTTGCTGTTTGGCCATGCTTATAACTGTAAAAGTGCATATTTTGGGACTGTCTAGCTTCTGTCTTTGCATTGCATGTCCATATTGTGCATGTTTAGCATAGCTATAGGCCATTTCGGGTGCCTAATGTTGCATTTCGGGACATTTCCTTGCATTTCATGTCATTTCGTTTCATTTCGGGACTGTTTTCCCCAATATTTTGTTGCTGAAATTCCATTAGCATGCTTGCATATCATTTCCATGTCATTTGCATTGCATTTATCATTGCCTCGGTTTGCGTGCCCGTGTGCACGCATTTCGAGGCACTCCATTTTTATCCGACGGCATCCTATGTGAGTGTGGCTGAGGCTCACTCATGTTGGTATAAGCCCATTTGTCATTTCCATGTCATTTGCATTGCATTTGTCACCGCCTCGGTTTGCGTGCCCGTGTGCACGCATTTCGAGGCACTCCATTTTTATCCGACGGCATCCTATGTGAGTGTGGCTGAGGCTCACTCATGTTGGTATAAGCCCATTTGTCATTTCCATGTCATTTGCATTGCATTTGTCACCGCCTCGGTTTGCGCGCCCGTGTGCACGCATTTCGAGGCACTTCATTTTTATCCGACGGCATCCTATGTGAGTGTGGCTGAGGCTCACTCATGTTGGTATAAGCCCATTTGTCCTTCCCATGTCATTTGCATTACATTTGTCATCGCCTCGGTTTGCGTGCCCGCGTGCATGCATTTCGAGACACATATCATCGCCTCGGTTTGCATGCCCGCGTGCACGCATTTCGAGACACATATCATCGCCTCGGTTTGCGTGCCCGTGTACACGTATTTCGAGACACATATCATCGCCTTGGTTTGCGTGCCCGTGTGCATGCATTTCGAGGCACCACTTTTTTAGCATTCTGTCATTTTCTCGATTCGCGTGCCCGTGTGCACGCATTTCGAGGCATGTCATTCCATAACATTCTGTATGTTAGGATTTTATCTTAGTTGCATTTCATGCATATCATGCATAATGCATCATGTTCGGAATAGGAGTTAGTCCGGGCACGGGAAACGAGGTACATTTCGTACTCCGAGTGACGGAATGTGTCTCAATTCCCCAGTCACCGACACTCCGGATTATCCATGATGGAGTTAGGTTTTAGCTGTAGTTTCGTGTCCATTCATCCTATATTGAGTTGTGCATTTCGACTCCTCGGCCATCATGCCTCGGTATGCGTGATTGGTGGCACGAGGATCGAGACATGCATATATCTGTGCAAATACATTGCTATGCCCCTTTTCTGCTCTCTGTTGCAGCAAAACGAGGAATCTGCAACTTTTTGGAACTTAGCACGTATTTCAAGAACAGGTGTAAACAGAGGCTAATTGGGGCATTCCGGTGGATTTCCGCGCAAGACAAATCCGGACATGCATCATCCATCAGAAGCAAGACAGTCCCTGGCTTGCACGCCAGTTTTACTTGCTTTCTTAGTTAATTCATTAAGTAATTAGGATTTTGTAATATTTCGGACTGTAATATTCTTTTATTCGGGACTGTAATACTTGGACTGTATATTTATTCGGACCCTCTGCGCGAGGGCATAACTGTAATAAGTGTGGGTGAGTGTGATGTATGTCTTCCAACCCCACGTCTTTCTTCCCTTTTATTTATCCGCTTATGATGGTTAGATTAGGGCATATTTCAATTAGCATACAGTATGACAGTATATTTGCATCATTCATCTGTATTGCATGCACCGGGCTCGGCACATCATACTAACTGCATTGTACTTTCAATTACAAAGTTGAATACATGATAGTTGTAACATTTCATATGTCATCTTAGAATAGCCGAGCCTGTTATAGTTGCATTTTGTATGTGTTGCATTAGGCATTTCTGTATACTTAGGATTCATGCATGATTTCTAACAAGTGTCTATTTTGGCTTGGAGTACTCGGTAAACTTTATGCTTTAGCATCCTTGCATGCGTGTGAGTGCTACCATGAATAGCATGCTTACCATGAGGCTAATTGCTTATATGATATATCTGTCTGAATGTCTGTGGGTGGAGGTTGGGTTATCTGAATTGGAATAATTCATGAAATGTTTTGTTCCGATTCCGACGATCCAGTCTATACTTATTTGATGTACGCATCATGTAGTAACCTAGGCTAATAAACCGCTATAAGAACTCACAATGTTTTCAAAAATTGATATCATGGTTAGTAGAGGCCGGTCTATGACCGGGCGAGCGGGGGTGCTCACGAAGTGACCTTCCCCAATCGTACCTAAGTTCCCGAGCCGAGGCAACTTTGGTGATGACGGACACGTGGCCTTTTGGCACCGAGTCAGGGTTTCCTAAATTTCCCAAAATAAAATATTTAGGTGGCGACTCTGTATCTGGCAAAGCAGTCCATGTTTGGCACTTCTTTCAAAAATCAGTTTTCTCAAAAACGATTTGCCGGATTTGGACTCTTTGGTTCGAGATTAAGAACCGTGACAACAAAATCGAGTCCGAGCTGTAGCGAGGTCCCCCGCGGGCTTGTTACAGCGACCTACCGGTCGGCGATCCACGCTCTGCCCCCAGACGGCCTGCGTCAGTTCCGGAGCTTTGAGAGGTACGCGGCACCTGAGCTACTGCTGCGTGAGCCTACCTCCCACCTTTCATTCGGCACTTCCGAGGTAACTCTTCATCTCCTGCTTTACTTTTCGCAATGTAGAATACAAAAACTGTCGTAGTTAGTTGTACTCTTTAACTGCTTGGATCTGATATGCCGTAGACTGTAGTTGACTGTAAACATACATACAACTGATATCTGCTTGAGACTGACACATGCACACACACTGCACTAACCCCGAATCACTCAAACACACGGCACACACTGTATTTCACTGGATACACTCTGGCACCCAGTATTTGTCTGAATCCGTCAAACTTGCACACACGCCACATCTGTTCTGAAACACTCAAACACGCTGACACAGCACACGTATTTCACTGTAAGCACACCGGCACCCGGTATTTGCCTGAATCTGACAAACTTGCATACATGCCATATCTGTCCTTTCAAAACTACATTTTGAATGTTGTCTTGCAATTGTCATTTTCTGTTTGCAGGAGGGTCCCCATACCATTCGCGGGTATGGGAATACTAGTGCACGGGAGTGGTATGACGAGCTCCCTGATGCGGTCCAGCGCATCGTGGATCGGGCGGGCTTCGGCACCTTCTGCCGAGGGCTCTCCAGGTTGTCCACCTGCAGACCTCTTCTTGCCGCTTTGGCGGAGAGGTGGTGGGACACCACCGATTCTTTCCATTTTTCCGCTACAGGGGACATGACGATGACCCCTTATGACTTCTCGATGCTCACAGGCATCGGGGTAGGGGGGGATCCGATCCCTTTCGACACCGACATGGATGAGTGGACCGCCGCTCAGGTCCATCTACTGGGGGAGGCCCCACCACTAGCTCGTCCAGGTTTCGTCCGATACTCCTGGTTCGAGGTCCAGTTTCGGGTCCAGCCCGCATTGGAGGAGGAGGCGCAGATGACCCCGGAGGACGAGGAGAGGTATGCTCGCAGCTTCCTCATGTTCCTGTTCGGGACTACTATCTTCGCCGACCGGGCGAACACCGTGCCTCTCTGTCTTCTCAGCGCACTGGTGGACGTCCGGGACATTCTGCACTACGGTTGGGGCGGCGCCGCTCTGGCCACCCTGTACGGATATATGAGCTCGGCTTCTTGTGGCAGCGGCCAGCTACTCGGAGGCTACTGGCGGGCTTGGGAGGTACATTTCTTCTCCACTTTTTCATTCCTGTCTCGTACTTTCTGTACTCTGTACACTGCACACACTGTAGTCTGCTTTACACTTGCTGTATACTGTACACACGGCACACACATACATTCTGCTTTACACTGATTGTACACTGCTCACACTGTACACTGCACACAATACACTGCACAACACACGGCTCTGCCATTCCTGCTTTATTCTGCACATTCTGCTTTATCTGATAGTCATACCGACATCTGTTTTGCAGCTGTAGGTTTACGCCTACTTTCCCAGGCTTGCCCCCGTACCAGTTGCGGAGCCTCCTCCGGCTGTCCCGTTCTCGAGTCGCTTTGACAGGAGATGCACCCGGCGACCGCGGGAGACGTTCGGCTTCTTCCGCCGATATTTCGACACCATCACCCCCACGGAGGTATGCTTTACTTTCAGTTCATTTAGCTTTGCTTTCCCACTGCATATTTCAATAACAGTAGATAACAAACTGTCTGTCGCTTTCAGATCACTTGGCGGCCGTGGGCTTCCTTGCCGGCGGCGATGCGGGGTCGGTTCCCTGGTGCTGAGGAGACCTCGCGTTTCCGGATCTTGCTAGAGGGCCCGGTCTGTCGGGCTTGGTACCTGGGGGAGCGTTTTCTACGCCAGACCCGCGGGTTACCTGAGCAGATAGTCCCGGTTCACCCTCCTGCAGAGATGAGGGAGACCGAGGGACTCACCCGTGAGCAGCTGGATGACTACTCCATCGGCTGGGAGGAGACCGGCTTCCGAGGCACCGGCGACTACCAGGAGTACGTGCGGACGTACTTGATGCGTCCCTTGAGCAGCCGTCGAGCAGAGGGAGCCAGGCCTGTAGCATCGGCGGCTAGGGCCGGAGCGGGAGCAGGGGCCGGATCTTCGAGGAGGGCCCGGGTCCGTGGTAGGGGCGGAGTGCGGGGAGGACGAGGAGCTAGCTGGCCCGCCCTGCCTGCTGTACTGACCTTCCAGGGGCAGGGTGGGACGACTTATCAGCTCCCCTTCGCCCCTCCACCGGCTGGCCATGAGTTCATTGATGTCCCCGACTTACCACCGGTATGTACCACTGCACTTCGTACAGTTATTCAATTCAGTTTACTTGATATTCCACAGAATACTAATGCATCTGATACTTTTGCAGGCTTCTTCTGAGTATACCCGTCAGTCGTTGGCGATGAATGCCTCGATGATGGGGATGCTCCAGCGGACATTTGACCTCCTGGCCGTCTACAGCATACCGGTATGTTCTTCTGACACTGGCCTCAAACCATTCATACACTGATTCACATAATCTGATGCATGGCACAACACCTGATACACTGATCTCACAGCATCTGATACACTACATACACTGCATTCTGCACTGCTAAACTGCTCACGGCATTCACACACTGTACTCATACACTGCATTCTGCACTCGATAAACTGCTCACGGCATACACACACTGTGTTCATACACTGCATTCTGCACCTTTAAACTGTTCACCGTATACTGATGCATTTCCCTTTATGTACTTTTCAGCCTCCTTTCCAGATTCCCATGGCAGGAGGTGCTCCGGCCAGACCTTCTGTCCCTGCTCGGGGGAGAGATGAGGAGGGCAGGATATTTCCCCGTACCAGGGGAGGGCGTACTCATGTCGGGAGTAGTTCGCGAGCTACAGTCCCGGACGATGACGACGATGAGGAGTCAGAGGCGGAGGCAGGGTCATCGGAGGAGGAGACCGGAGACGGTTCTAGCTCGGACTCTGACGACGACGCTGATGATGCTCCTGGACACTCGTCCAGGAAGAGGACTAGGACAGACTGACGGCCCTTGGAGCGCTTGACACAAACGCAGATTTTTGTTATCTTTTCTCCTTTCTTGTTCTTTTCTTTTGTTGGTAGATAGATTACCTTGTACTGCCGCAGGCAGATTTTTGTTTCCAAAACTTGTACATTTGAAAAGATAGTTAAATGAAACGGACTTTTTATCTGAAAAAGTGTTTACATTTACACATTTCATGCATTGCATCGCATCTCATCATGTTACACCTCAATGTAAACGAAATTGATTGGTTGTCTGAAAATTGAACACTTGCACTGCAATAATCAGATAACTAAACAGCCAACAGCAAAATACACCCAAGCAACCCACTGCCTGATTCTGGACACACAGCCCTTGCTCTACTGGGGATTAATCTGCATACAGCCCAAAACACAGCATCCGGTTCATTTTGCACTCAGCAAACTCTGAACAAAACGGCCCAATCTGACAAGACGGAGCTCAAAGACGGAATCGGTTGGAGTTGAATCATGCTCCAATGTAAGAGAATGGCACAGCACTCTGAGTGTAAACGATTTTTTGAAATCGAATGAAGGTTTTTCAAACCGGGGTATCGAGCCTACAACTGAACACAGCAGAAAAAGACTCAACAAAGGTACACGACCTAAACATAACGAGACACGCTCGAGAAAGACTAAAACAAAAGACGAGACTGACAAATCAAAAGACACGACACACAGACGCTTTAACGAAGATGGGGGACCTCGGACCACGAGGAGCCAGTTCAATCTGGGTATTGTTTCCCACCCTTTTCTGATTTGTGATTCTCACATCACTCGTCTCTCAAGCTCGGATTTTTCTCTCAAAACCCTTTTTCTCGCTTTTCTCTCAACTCACACCTCTCTATTCTTCATTCTCTCATTTTTCATCCCTCCCCGGGGTGATTTGATGGATAAATGGAAAGGTGCAGGTTCATGCTCAACACCGTTAGCTCACGTCTATTTCTTCTGGCGGGTAGAGCGCTCTTCTGGCAAGTACTTCGATGACGGGGGGAAGACAGAATGCCTGGCTCAACTGTGCCCCTAGTTCATCATTTTAACCATTCTTTTCGTTTTGGTTTTCTACTAAAACAAGTTTGATCAAAATGAGAGTCGGATTAACGTACTCGTTCGATTTTTGATTTGAAAACCATGCAAGCCAGGCTGTAAGCACTGAAAATTTTCCTTTTTTGGGTCCAAGAAATGGTCCAGTTTTGGAAAATGAAATAGTTTTCGAGAAAATAGTCAACCTCAGTAAAAATTTTCAAAAACTATATTTTTTTTAACAGTCAATGCTCGACGGGCATGGAACTTACTCTTTGAGATGCGCAACCTTGGATCGGAGGCAATGGAAAATTGCCCCTGGTTTGACAGGGGGGGAGGAGGCAACGGAAAGTTGCCCCTAGTTTGAATGGCGTCTCGCGACGGCTTGTGGCAACGGAAAGTTGCCCCTTGTTTGGATGATGCCGCAGCAATCCGCAAACAGTCTTCATTGGTGGTGGTCGAACTCTTGGACACAGCGATGACGGAAGACGGTCACAACAGATATATGGACACAGTCACCTTGGAAGGCGTTGATGACTGGACTTTGGGATGAAATCGAAACCATTGCATGGACTGAGACGCTATGAAAGCGTTGGGGGCTGGACTTCATGAAGAAGTTGCTTACGTATCCCAAACATGGGAATCAAGCCTCACGTAGTTCAGGTTAAGGTACACTCGGGTATTTTAACCTTCACTTTGTTTGGCTCTCACTTTTGCCAAGGCGCCCAATGCGGGTCTTCGACCTTGCGAGCTTCTTTTCATTTTCTTTTGTTCATTTCTTTTTCTTCTTTTTTTTTTGCATTTTTTTTTCTTTTCTTTTCTTTTCTCTTTTTGTATTTTTTTGCTTCTTTTTGTATTTTTTGTATTTTTCTCTTGCTCTAACTTTTGCCTGGACCGCCCTTCCGGGTTTTCGGCCCAGCGAGCCTCTCAAAGGGTAAAAGTGTAACAAGTCCATGCCAAATGGTTTTTTTTTTTTTGAAATTGAAGCCTCTCTGTGTCTAGGAGAACGGCTGTTGCGCTAATTTGCGGAGAATCCATCAGGGTTACTCTACGAGCTTCTTCCGGCGAGATCTACTCCTTCTGATTTGGCTTTGGGTGCCTCTTGCTCGAGGGCTACTTCAAAACTGGCCACACGGGCCTTTCATGGCGTTTGTCCGTTGAACTTTCTGAACATTCTGAACGGGTTCAAAGTCGGAAAACAAACGGGTTGAATCTTGAGGCTGAGAGCGATCCTAGGCTGCGCAATCTCAAGAGCGATTCCACACAGGTCTTTGCAGGGCCGCGCAAAACATTTGTTTTTGAAAGTTTTTAAGAAAGCGACGAATCGCTCGCGCCGAAGATAGTGTGGAACCAATCTGGATCAGGCCAGGGTCCTTCTCAGTACTCACGCCGACAAGCATGATTTCATTCATAAAAAGGCTTAGCACGCTTTTCTTTTTCTCGAAATGATCAAATTTTACAAAAGCCCGAGGAATTCCTTCCTCTTCGTTTTCATCACCGCAGTGTTCAAAAAGTTTGTTTTTGGAAAACTTATGTTAATGCAATGAGTTTGGCGCGCAGGAGAGCAGGCGAGATGTACTGTCAGCCCAATCAAATCCTCTAGCACTTATGCTGAAAGCAAGCATGAAGTTTGAGATAGCAGCAGCTGTTTCATTCGGCTTTGTTGGTGCAACTGGCCCCTCGGTAGAGACAGACTCAAAACAAAAGCAGATAATTACAAAACAAAACGGTGTTCGGGACAACAACCCCAGAATCACCTGGTATTATATACAACGGGGACTGACTCGATACAACAAGGCAGACCCTTAAGCAAAAAAGACTGACTCAAGACAAAGAGACAGATTCAAAACAAAAGACTGACTCGATATCCAAGCCAGGATTTACAAAAACTCGGTTTCACCGATGCTCAAAAATGCGTGCCAGACGCTTCATCCAAAACAAACCAAATGTCGCCCGCAGGCAGTTCACTTTACATACTCGCAGTATCCCTCGAAATCCAGCAACTGGATGGTAACGGGCTTGCCTGAGGTGGGTGGTAGGATAACCTTGTTGTCGATCAAATCCTGCACTTCATGACGAAGGCGGGAACATCCATCGGTACTGTGACCGGACTGTTGATGGTACGCGCAGTACAAGGTAGCATCATGAGTGGCGGGGAGATTCTTCGGGAGCGGCCGGGGCTCCAAAGGCTTAAGATGCCCATTCTTCGCCAATATTAGCAATGCCCTAGACAAAGGCATGTGGAGGTCGTGAAAGACCCTGCACCCTCGGGGCAGGTACTTTGCGGTTTGAGGATTCTTGCCAGATGCGCTGGCGAAAGGATCAGCTGGCGCTGCCTTGGCCTTTTGGACCTTTCCCAGTGCAGGGGTGGGAACTACAGGAACTGTCTGGGCATGACGGGGCCCATCCCGATTTTCGGTCTGGCTTGAACTGCCTTTGATTGGAGCGGGGAAAGCATCATCCACAGCTTTGGTCACGATTGCGGATGTTTGTTGCTTGTTCATTCCTCTGACTTTCAGAGCCTCGACTGCCTACAGCAGTTGTTCAATAGGGTCGGCATCTATCTTTGCCTTGTCTTTTCCTTTGGCCTCAGCCTGATCGAGGGTCTGGGTTGGTGCTGGCATGTCGTGGCTATAGCCGGAAGCCACCTCTGGCTGGCTGAGCTCTATCACAATCCGCCCCAGTAGCGGGGGCTCCGGTGGTACAAAATTCCCGGCATACGGTGCCGCTGGCGGTGAAGCCGACATTCCATAGGCGAGGTCTGCCACAGACCTTTGGAGATCGCCTATCATCCCCATCAATTCGAAGGTGGTGGGCTCACGAGCCTGATATACCTGGGGAGCCCAAACCGGGTGCACAACGGGCGACCTGGGCGGGTATGACATACTGATGGCGGCCTCACTCTGCGGAGCGGTTCCCTGTTCCGATACAGCTGCCATAACCACAATTTCTTCTGAACTTTGTGCCGCCATAAATCCTGCCTCAGCAAGGGGGAGACACTGGCTATCCTGTATCAACTCTGCAACTCTCTGAACTGAAAGAAAAACAGACAGCATTTCAGCCCAAACTGATCAATCACGGGTGTAGCCAAACAACTGTACCCTACTGCTGATCACTGTTCCCAGATTTCTGTTCCCAAAATACTGAATCTGATACCCGCGGATAACTGATTCTCACAACTGATACTGATACTGGTGTCTCCAGGTTTGATACTCAAACTCGCAAACTGACATGTGCGTTCCTGTAGAGCAACACTCTAAAAGCACATAGCAAGTAAAGAGAACAAAACACCCCTATGTTGGGGTAGGGTTTCCCTGTCCTATTTTGTCAGGAGCTAGGGTTTAACTACGCACACAGCGGTTTCAAACAACCTATAAACGGGTAAGCAACCTGTCCTAGTTTGGAATGGTCACTATGGATCCGAATATGCACTAGGTCGGATGGTCAAAAGGGTGCCCCGGGTAAATCGGGGTTTGTGTTCCCATACTGTCAGAGCCCATAGCCGGTCAGCCTTATGGACATGCCTTGACAAGACAAGCCTCCGGCAAACCGTTCAAGAATGGCAGATGGCAAACACTGTGTTCCTAGGCGCACCAATGCACATGCAATGCAAAGAAACACATAAATGAAGTCAAAACAGGATATCACGAGTTCGAGTCAAACTCTCTAAAAAGTCCCCAGCGGAGTCGCCAGAAACTGTAGCACGGCCCGCGGAGGGGGACCTCAATGCTACAGTTCGGACTCTCGATTTGTGTCACGGTTCTTAATCTGAACCAAAGAGTCCAAATCTGGCAAATCGTTTTGAGAAACAGATTTTTGAAAAAGTAGTGCCAAACATGGACTGCTTTGCCAGATACAGAGTCGCCACCTAAATATTTTTAAAATGGGGAAATTTAGGAAACCCTAACTCGGTGCCGAAGGCCACATGTCCGTCATCACCGGAGTTGTCTCGGCTCAGGAGCTTGGGTACGATCGGGGAAGGTCAGCTATGAGCACCCCCTTTCGCCCGGTCCGAAGACCGGCCTCTACTAACTGTGATATCCGATTTTGAAAACGTTATGTGTTCTTATTCCATTTATTAGCCTAGAATTACTATGTTATGCGCGCAGCAAACAAGTATAGACTAGATTGCCTAATTTGGAAATAAACATTGCATGTCCGTTTGGTTTGAAAATGCTTTGGAATTTGCTACTCGCAAGTAGGCTAAAATACGGATTTCAACGAGTTTTTCCAACTCAAACAATCCAACCTCCAACCACAGGCATTCAAATAGTTTAACACATAAGCATCTAGCCACATGTTAAGCATGCTGTCATGGCAACATTCACACTCATGCAATATGCTAAAGCGGAAATACTTACATCGTACTCCGTGCCAAAACAAAGAACTTGTTAGCAAACATGCATGATCCAAGTCCATGTTAAGTGCCTAATGCACCGCATACAAGAATGCAATCTAGAATAGGCTCGGCTATCTTAGACATGGCATGTGAGAATGCACAATTATCACATATTCAGTTTAGAATTTGAAGCACAAATGCAGTTAGCGTGATGTACCGAGCCTAATGCATGTAATACAAATGCATGGATGCACACATGCATAGCATAAGGTATGCTAAATTAAACGTGCCCTAATACTAACCATTAAAGCGGGTAAATAAAAGGGAAGAAAGACGTGAGGTTGGAAGACATACACACACTCACGCACACTTATTACAGATTTGCCCTCACTCGGAGGGGCCAAATAAATATTACAAATTAACTAACTACTCAAGCTAATTAATATTACAAATTAACTAATTTAATTAACAAATTAAATAAATTAATTAAAACAGGAAAATGCCTCGGGAAGCGCGCCACCATGCATGGGCTGCCTCTGTTTTCCTTCCTTTCCTCCTCTGGAGGCTGTCAAAACCTCAAGACTGGTCCCTTGGACAGAGAGGATCACCACCGGCTGATTGAAATTGCCACCGGCAGTGTGGTATGGCCATCGGCACAATATTGAATCTGTCGGCAGAGAAAATGGTGCCGGTCGGCACATTACACTGCCGGTCGGCAGAGTATTCCTGCAGAACCTGCAACTCACAGCAACAGAGGGCAAGGCAAAGCATGGCAGCACAATTCAAGGCATGTATGCACCAACCATGTCTCTTATCATTGTAATGACTCAAAGGGACATGTGCTTCGGTTCCCGGACCACCAATCACGCATTTCCATGCATGATGGCCCAAAGAACCAAGTATGCAACTTTGATTTCAAATGCATGCAAACCAATCAAACAAAAACTCCCAATCCCTATCACCCAAGTCAAGGGACAAGGAATGCATGCAAGACGCAATGCAACCTAGGCATACAAGCTAAGGATGCAACATGGCATGGCAAGGCACTTATGCAAGCATACAAGCATACATATGGCAATGCAAATAGATGACAAGATGGTCTTATACATGAATTAGGCAGCTCTAAAATAGGCCTAAAACAGTAGCCAATGTGCTAAAAAGTGAGGGCTAAATGGCATGCACACACACATGCATGCAAGGACTAACACTCAAGCACAAATCAAACAACATTCAAGCACACTTGAAAGGGACAAACATGAACAATTAGCATGCATTATAAGCTCTAAAGTCATGTTGTAAAATGATGCCAAACCATATTAAACAAGACAAGCAAGTGCATGCAAGCATGATCCAAGTACTTGAAGCAAAGTCATGAAGCTTTGAAGCATGTTTATCACAACAAACATGGCATGCATTAAGCAACCTAAAACAGGTTTTTAGCACATAACATAAGGCCCAAAAGACTCCTTGGATGGCATCTAAGTGGCTCAAATACAAAGGCATACACAATAGCCAAAACATGGGGCATGCAACACATGCTTTCAAAGCATTAAAGAGACATGCAAGGTAATCAAACAAGCATGGAAATGGGATTGAAATAACATGTAAAGTGACCCCAAATCACCAAAACAATGCAAAGATGGCATGCTACACATGCACATGCTCAAGGCCAACAAGCCTAAATACAAAGGAGCTATACCAAACATGCAAAGATCAACCCAAACGACTATGGACAGAGCTAAAACATGTCAAGATAAGCACATAATCTCCACAAGACTAAGCCTAAAACATGCTCCCACAAAGGCTAACAACCTAAGGCATATCAAGGCATAAACAAGGCATTACATGGCAACTATGCTAAGCATGCATGAAGTTCCAAAACCAACTTGAAATCATGTTATATTATGGATATATAAGCATGAAAAACAAACCAAACATTCTCAACACACACTCAAGCATAGGCTTCCTTAAGAGGCCAAAATGTGCCCTTTTCAAGGACAACAAGGAGAGGGGGTGGCCCTCTCCTTCTTGGGACTTCAAAGCATCATCTTCACCACTGAAATCCCTCAAGATTTCAGTGGTGAAGAGACCTCAACACCAAAATCCCGGAGCTAGCACAAAATGGCTCAAAATGAGGCCTTTTGAGGCCTAAGGGTGGTCAACAACCCTCAAACAACAAAACACTCTTAATAAACAATAAAGAGGGCCTAAAAATAGAACTTTTTTATGTTATACAATAATCACAAAAACAGCTCTAAGACTAGTAGAAAGTCAATGCAAAAATGGGGAATAAAAGTGTAAGTTTCTTACCCTTGTAGTCCTCTTCAACAATGGTGCTCCAATGGCCTCCTTTGGCTTGAATCCAACACCAAAATCTCAAAACAAACTCTTTAGAACCGCAGCTCCAAGAGGAAGGTGAAACACTAGGTGTTTGTGTGCAATAGTGAGACACAAAACACCTAGTGTACAAATAAGAGAGAAAGAGAGATAGAGAGTGTATATCAAACCCTAACCCTAGAAAAACCAGAGCTTGGTCTGTATTTTCCTCTCTCTAAAATGTCTCAAAGCTCTCCCCTTGCCTTAGAGAGAACTCCTCTCTATATGCCTCTTGTAAATCTTACAAGACAAGCTTTGCAAGAGGGAGATCCCTCCAAGAAAAAGAAATACAGCTGTCTAAAAATATCTGCAAAAGCAGATGAACAGCAATCGGCCGGCCAAAAAGGCCATCTTGGCCAAAAACAGTGCCGACCGGCACAAAAAAGTGCTGACCGGCAACAAAGAGTGCCGGCCGGCAAACTATATTGCCGGTGGCAGCAAAAACCAGCCGGTGGCATCTAGCCACTACCGGTGATGGGTGGGGATGGTCTACAAACCCCACTCTGCCTCTCAAAGGCAAGATGCAAGTGTTTGGTGCAAAACCAGACACTAAACGGTCAAGTTCGGAGATCCTGAGGCAAGGCGCGCGGGCCAAGACCTCCGGGAACTCCAAACGAACACAAACATGGATGATCACCGAGCGTTCAAACGGTGACGTCCAAGTCTTGAGGACGGTCAAAAATGGGGTGTCTACAGGCGTCACTAGAGTTCCGGTTAGAAACAGCATTGATCAAGTGCTTTTCCAACAAGACTCCCAGCAACCCAAGGATCCAATCAACATCCTAGAAACTAAATCCCATACCCACATAGTCACATAAGCATGTTATCAATTAAGCACATAGCATATAACACTACATCTAAGTCTCTATCAAGCGAGACAAACCCATTGTGATCCTAATCACTTCCCACGCACCCAAAGTATTCGAACCTGGTACGCTCTGATACCAAGTTGTAACGCCCTCAAAATAATAACATTAAACTCATCAAATAAGACATTCATTGACATATGAAATAACCACATTCTTCTATTCATCAGAGTTTCATTACAAAAGTATTACATGTTAACAACAAAAGCAAAATGCCCTACTGGCTTACAGCTTTCCAAGTTAACACTTGGTTACAACAAAGGAGTACTAACTCATTTACACATTAAGCCCTTGGCTTGAATTTACATGTAATACATCAAAAATAAAACGACAAAAGTATGTTCGCCTCTAGCCTCCCAAGCTATGTCCTTGGAGGTGGCATGTTACCTGTACCTGAAAATGATATTCCCATATAGGGTGAGCCACAGCCCAGTAGAAACACATTAAACCAACCATGAACAATGACTAAAAGATTAGCAATTGATAGACGGCCAACACTGATACATTCACATAAATCACATATTTATGTCATACGACTTATGAGTCTAAGTTACTTTTCATTTTCCCTTTTTCAACAGATAAGCATGTTAGCTCTATCATCATTTCAACAGATTTGTATAAAAACTATATCTCACATTCACAGATAAGCATATAAGCTATATCCACATTCTCAACAGATATGTATAACGACAATATCCCACATTCACAGATAAGCATATAAGCTGTATCCACACTTCACAAGATAAGCATATGAGCTCTATCTTCACTTCTCTAGACAAGCATATGAGCTGTATCTACGGAGTTCATCCCCTATCTTCTCCCAACACTATCCGGTTTAGAGGTACATCCCCTATCTTCCCCTAAACCGCGGAGTACATCCCTCATCTCCTCCTCTACACATAACGTATACAAACACATTGGTTCTATATACAATCACTCAATACATACAGTTAATGTATTCTATCAACCGTCAAATTCCATGACACATTCCATTGATTAGTTTCCGTTTGCCTAATCATCATGCATTGTCTACAACAATCACGACTATCCTCCACTGATAGCCCAAAGCAGTTATCTCTATACAGAAAATAAATGCACAATGGATATTTAATCAACATTTCAATTCGGTGAGTGAAAATAATTCAACTACACCCTTTAACCCCATACATTCCCAATCTCGACAATTCCATTTCATTTCCTCATTTCTCACAATTAATTATCCCAATTAATCAAATAATGTAATTAGGTCATTTTCCATAATTACCATCTCAACCCTTAGGTCCCATTTTCATCAATGATTCAATATTAATTCCATTTCTCTATACCAAACATGCATCTAGGTTTATTATAAATAAAACCCCAACTTTTGTAAAATAACACAAAAGCCCCAAACTTTCACAAAATTACCAAACCAACCCCAACATCTCAAAATACCAAAATTTAAAGACAAAATCCATAGAGAGGAGTAGGATATCCCTACCTCAAATTCGGAGCTCCAAGGAAGAAGATGACAAAACCCAACGTGCTCCAAAACCCGAAATTTTCAGATTAAAATGTAGCCCTCGACGATCAACAACTTTTTTGTAAAGGCCAAAGGTGAGCAAATCACTCCTACTAGATCAAAACCTAGAGAGAAGGTAGAGTTCTAGAGTGAGAGGCTCAACAATGGTGTTTTTGAAAAAGTAGGAGAGAGAAGAGAAAGTGAAAAAGTGATTTGAAAAGTCAAAACACGGAACTTAAACCCAGTCGACCCGCTCGAGCGTCAAACACCCCGCTCGAGCGTCACTCACAGACTCCCGCTCGAGCGTCAACAATCCCGCTCGAGCGGCGGATACACACTCCCAGAACTTTTACAGAACCAGGTCTCCGCTCGAGCTTTCAACTCCCGCTCGAGCGACACTCACACAACCCCGCTCGAGCGGACAACTCCACGCTCGAGCGTCCAACGCTGCACAGAAAATACTGGATGGGTGCAATTCCCGCTCGAGCGCCAAAACCCCCGCTCGAGCGGACAGGTCAAAATCTGGGCAACTAGTTTTGGTTTCTAAACTCAACCAACCTGTAACAAACCTGCCCAACACATCCCATAACTCAAATACGAAGTAAAAAGGATGTAAACAAGATAATAATCAACTACCAACATCCACGGACACATGTCCGGATCACTATACAACAAGGGTAAATCCGGGATCGCTATAACCTCCCCCCCTTAAAGAATTTCGTCCCCGAAATTAAACACAAGTTTTCAAAATAGGTTTTCCTCCATTTTAAACAATGTTACACTTTAACATTCAACAATTCGACCCATTACCGGTCATCCCATCCCTTTAACAAGAGGCATTTCACAATATGTAAACAACATATGTACTTTCAACATGCATCAACATTATGCACTATCTTTCCAATTTCAACAATATATTCAACATATATAATGTTACATTCAACTTCCATATGAGGCAAGTTCCAAAACATACTTCCAATAAACCAAAACATTTTCAATGTTTCACAACTTAAGACATATATAAAAGTTCTTAAGTTCAATAATAGTTCAAAATTTAAATACAAGATTACATATCAACAAACAAGTCCGGATATTTCTCGCGGACTTCCAACTCACGTTCCCAAGTGGCTTCCTCCACTCCGTGATGTTTCCACAAGACTTTCACCAAAGGAATGGTCTTGCCACGCAGGACCTGATCCCGCCTATCCAAGACCCAAACCGGTCTCTCCTCATATGAGGCATCCTCATCTACCTCTAAATCAGTCCAATCCAACACATGTGATGGATCTGGCTCATACTTCCGAAGCATACTCACATGAAACACGTCATGCACTCCGGATAACTGCGGCGGTAAGGCTAACCGATAAGCAACCTCGCCAATCCTCTCAAGGATCTCAAAAGGACCAATAAACCGAGGGGATAACTTCCCACTCTTCCCAAACCTCATCAAACCTCGCCTAGGTGATATCTTCAGAAAGACATGATCACCTACCTCAAACGCCAAAGGCCTCCTCCTACGGTCAGCATAAGATTTCTGACGACTCTGGGCTGTAACAAGCCTCCTACGGATAAGCTCAACTTTCTCCGTCGTCTCCCTAACCAACTCCGGACCCAACAAAGGTGCATCACCCACCTCGGCCCAACAAACTGGAGACCTACACGGTCGGCCATACAAGGCCTCAAACGGTGCCATACCGATGCTAGACTGAAAACTGTTGTTGTAGGCAAACTCTACCAAAGGTAAGTGCCTCTCCCACGTCCCACTGAAGTCCAGGACACAACCCCGAAGCATATCCTCAAGGATCTGAATAGTACGCTCGAACTGCCCGTCAGTCTGAGGGTGATAAGCCGTACTAAAGGTCAACTTAGTACCCAAGGCACTCTGCAAACTCTACCATAACCTGGCAGTAAAACGAGGATCTCTATCTGAGACGATCGTCACTAGGACCCCGTGCAATCTCACTATGTCCCGAATATACAAGTCGGCAAGATGATCTACCGAATCTCTCACGCGCATAGGAATAAAGTGCGCCGACTTAGTCAACCGGTCTACAACCACCCAAATAGCATCACTACCCCGCTGAGTCCTCGCAAGACCTACAACGAAGTCCATAGTGACATGCTCCCACTTCCACTCGGCAATAGGCAAGGGTTGCAACAAACCCGCTGGCCTCTGATGCTCGGCCTTCACTTGCTGGCAAGTAAGGCACTTCGATACGAAAACAACCACATCTCTCTTCATACCTCGCCACCAAAACTGATGACCCAAATCCCGATACATCTTAGTGCCTCCCGGATGCATCGCAAGACGTGAATGGTGAAACTCTCGGAGTACTTCCTCTCGGCAAGACTCCGGTACAAACAAACGGTCTCGGTATCTCACACTCAGGTCGGGATACACCATCAAACCCTTCTTAACCTTCCCACTGGAGATCTTCTCTCGGAGGGATTCTACCTCAAGGTCACCTCTCTGTGCCTCTAACACTCTAGTCACAAGCGTAGGCTGTGCAACGACTGAAAACAAGGCTGTAGCCTCAACAGATTCGCCCAGTAGCAAATCAAACTTGCCAAGTGCTCCCAACATCTCCCATTCCCGGATGGCTATACTAGCTACATCGCTAATGGACTTCCTACTAAGGGCATCGGCCACAACATTGGCCTTTCCCGGATACCACGTGGCCTAAGAATTTGACTTCCCTCAGCCAGAACTCACACTTCCCAAACTTGGCATACAGCCTATGGGCTCTAAGCAACTCAAGCACCACTCTCAAGTGTTCCTCGTGCTCCTCCTCAGAAGGCGAATAGACAAGAATGTCGTCCACAAAAACGACTACAAATCGATCCAAGAATTCCTGGAAGATCCGGTTCATCAAGTCCATAAAGACTGCCGGTGCATTGGTAAGCCCGAATGGCATCACCAGAAACTCATAATGGCCATACTGCGTACGGAATGCCGTCTTCGGAATATCCTCCTCCCTGACCCTCAACTGGTGGTAACCCGATCTCAAGTCTATCTTAGAGAAACAACGGGAACCCTTCAACTGGTCAAACAAATCATCTATACGGGGCATAGGGTACTTATTCTTAACCGTAGCCCGATTCAACTTCCGGTAGTCTATACACAATCTCAAGGCACCATCTTTCTTTTTAGCAAAGAGGGCTGGTGCTCCCCACGGTGAAACACTAGGGCGAACAAAACCCTTATCTAGCAATTCCTGGAGCTGAACTTTCAACTCAACCAACTTTGCTGGAGCAAAACGATAAGGTGCCATAGAAATCGGCGCCGTGCCGGGCACTAAATCAATAAAGAACTCTATCTCTCGGTGAGGTGGCAAACTAACGAGATCTTCGGGAAAGACATCCGAATACTCACAAACCACCCTCGGCAATACAATCTGGGTCTCATCACACTCACCACTCTCAAAGCTAGCAAGTAGACTACTAAGCTCACTTCGCCCTCGCGAATCATACCCCGGTGGCAAAACACTACCAACCCGGTCTCCCAAGAAATGGAACCACTCCCCGCTCAAGGTACATAACGTGACCCTCTGGCGGTAGCAATCAATAATAGCCCGGTATGACGATAGCCAGTCCATACCCAAAATAACATCAAAACCCTTCATGGGCATGACAAGAAACAGAAAAGGAAGCCTATGGTCGGCGACCTCTATATCACAACCTCTAACACCCTGTTTCAGGATCAACTCACCACCCAAAGGCGATACCACACAAATAGGAGATGCTAACTGTGCTAACTCCAATTCCAAAACAGATGCAAATGCAGCAGATACAAAAGAATGAGATGCACCCGTGTCTATCAACACATTAGCAACCGAGTTACAAAACAGAAAAGTACCTCTCACTACCGATGGAGCCGGTACTAAATCCTGCGCGGTAACAACATACACACGCCCTGTAGGCCCCTGGTCTACCTGCTCACCTCTAGGAGCAAAAGACTGCTGCACAGACTGGGACGACGAAGCCCCCGGATTGGCCCTCGAGGCCTGCACAGACTGAGCTGGCTGAAAACTCTGCGTCTGCCTGGAACCAGACGCTCCCGAAGTGGCACTCAACTGCGGGCAAAACCTCTTCAGGTGCCCAGGCTGTCCACACTGATAACAAGACAAGGGTTGCCCCCTGCCCAAACTCTGACTCTGCGGTCTAGCTGAAGAAGAAGCAGCTCTCTGACCCCCACCCTTCTGCGGGCAAACTGAAACCTTGTGACCCAGCTGGCCACACTTGTAACAAGCAAACTCCCCCTGATTGCCTCTCCCCGAGCCTGCACTCGGCACTGGAAAGGTCGATCTAGAAACTGCTCCCTGAGACTGCTGAGGGTTATAACCCCTCTGCCTCCTGCCATCGCCCTGGCCATCTTGGCCCCTCTTGGAGCCCCTCTGCTCTTCCTCCTCTTCCTGCATCATAATTTCCATATGAGCAGCAGCATCTACCAGGTGTCTATACTCTCGGATGTAAGACCCACCAACTCTCAACTTGAGGCCCCGCCTCAACTTCCGCTTAAACTCATAGCAACGGCGTTCCTCGGACGCCACCAATTCAGGTGCAAACCTGGACAGACTGGTAAAAGTAGCCTCAAACTCGGCCACTGACAAGCCCTGCTGTTTAAGCCGGCTAAACTGATCCCTCAGCTTCTCCCTAGCTGCTGCAGACAAAAACCTCTCCTGAAAAGCATTTACAAACGCCTCCCAAGTACCACCAACACGAGCCTTCTCGTACTTCCACCATTGACCCGCATCTCCCTTCAGCTGGAAGGATGCCAAGGTCACTTTCAGTGCTCCGTCCTCGATGCCAAGCATCTCGAACGTCTTACTCATTTGCTCTAGCCACTCATCAGCCTTCAGTGGCTCCTTCGGATCCCCGATAAACTCATCCGGGTTAGGCCGGAAAAACTCCCTCTTCAAGAAAGAAGGCCCTGCCTCAGCTGCCTGGTTCCCAGCTCTAAGAATACCCAAAGCTCCTGCTATCTCTCTGGCCAAGGCACCCATGGCCTGCTAACCCACTGGCTCGGCCACATTGGCCTGACCAACTCCCTCCTGTACTGCCGGAACCTCCTCCGGTAATGGTACTTCCTGCCTTGCAGGTCTACCACGCCTAGCACCTCTTCCTCGTCCTGACATCCTAATAAAGGTAATACAGAACGTTAGCACATTCATAAATGTGCCGAAACTAAACACTCGCGTCCTAATGCATGGACAACTGTAATTCACTCCACGTAAGCACATAAACACATAAGCACTTACGAATTTCGTTTCCGGATAATGATTGTCCTGAGGCGTCACTAGAGTTCCGGTTAGAAACAGCATTGATCAAGTGCTTTTCCAACAAGACTCCCAGCAACCCAAGGATCCAATCAACATCCTAGAAACTAAATCCCATACCCACATAGTCACATAAGCATGTTATCAATTAAGCACATAGCATATAACACTACATCTAAGTCTCTATCAAGCGAGACAAACCCATTGTGATCCTAATCACTTCCCACGTACCCAAAGTATTCGAACCCGGTACGCTCTGATACCAAGTTGTAACGCCCTCAAAATAATAACATTAAACTCATCAAATAAGACATTCATTGACATATGAAATAACCACATTCTTCTATTCATCAGAGTTTCATTACAAAAGTATTACATGTTAACAACAAAAGCAAAATGCCCTACGGGCTTACAGCTTTCCAAGTTAACACTTGGTTACAACAAAGGAGTACTAACTCATTTACACATTAAGCCCTTGACTTGAAGTTACATGTAATACATCAAAAATAAAACGACAAAAGTATGTCCGCCTCTAGCCTCCCAAGCTATGTCCTTGGAGGTGGCATGTTACCTGTACCTGAAAATGATATTCCCATATAGGGTGAGCCACAGCCCAGTAGAAACACACTAAACCAACCATGAACAATGACTAAAAGATTAGCAATTGATAGACGGCCAAAGCTGATACATTCACATAAATCACATATTTATGTCATACGACTTATGAGTCCAAGTTACTTTTCATTTTCCCTTTTTCAACAGATAAGCATGTTAGCTCTATCATCATTTCAATAGATATGTATAAAAACTATATCTCACATTCACAGATAAGCATATAAGCTATATCCACATTCTCAACAGATATGTATAACGACAATATCCCACATTCACAGATAAGCATATAAGCTGTATCCACACTTCACAAGATAAGCATATGAGCTCTATCTTCACTTCTCTAGACAAGCATATGAGCTGTATCTACGGAGTTCATCCCCTATCTTCTCCCAACACTATCCGGTTTAGAGGTACATCCCCTATCTTCCCCTAAACCGCGGAGTACATCCCCCATCTCCTCCTCTACACATAACGTATACAAACACATTGGTTCTATATATAATCACTCAATACATACAGTTAATGTATTCTATCAACCGTCAAATTCCATTGATTAGTTTCCGTTTGCCTAATCATCATGCATTGTCTACAACAATCACGACTATCCTCCACCGATAGCCCAAAGCAATTATCTCTATACAGAAAATAAATGCACAATGGATATTTAATCAACATTTCAATTCGGTGAGTGAAAATAATTCAACTACACCCTTTAACCCCATACATTCCCAATCTCGACAATTCCATTTCATTTCCTCATTTCTCACAATTAATTATCCCAATTAATCAAATAATGTAATTAGGTCATTTTCCATAATTACCATCTCAACCCTTAGGTCCCATTTTCATCAATGATTCAATATTAATTCCATTTCTCTATACCAAACATGCATCTAGGTTTATTATAAATAAAACCCCAACTTTTGTAAAAT
The DNA here is from genome assembly GCF_055761805.1 of Camellia sinensis. Taxonomy (NCBI): domain Eukaryota; kingdom Viridiplantae; phylum Streptophyta; class Magnoliopsida; order Ericales; family Theaceae; genus Camellia; species Camellia sinensis. The sequence goes on along the minus strand of NW_028128987.1, from coordinate 39,221,661 downwards.
AACACAAAAGCCCCAAACTTTCACGAAATTACCAAACCAACCCAACATCTCAAAATACCAAAATTTAAAGACAAAATCCATAGAGAGGAGTAGGATATCCCTACCTCAAATTCGGAGCTCCAAGGAAGAAGATGACAAAACCCAACGTGCTCCAAAACCCGAAATTTTCAGATTAAAATGTAGCCCTCGACGATCAACAACTTTTTTGTAAAGGCCAAAGGTGAGCAAATCACTCCTACTAGATCAAAACCTAGAGAGAAGGTAGAGTTCTAGAGTGAGAGGCTCAACAATGGTGTTTTTGGAAAAGTAGGAGAGAGAAGAGAAAGTGAAAAAGTGATTTGAAAAGTCAAAACACGGAACTTAAACCCAGTCGACCCGCTCGAGCGTCACTCACAGACTCCCGCTCGAGCGTCAACAATCCCGCTCGAGCGGCGGATACACACTCCCAAAACTTTTACAGAACCAAGTCTCCGCTCGAGCTTCCAACTCCCGCTTGAGCGACACTCACACAACCCCGCTCGAGCGGACAACTCCACGCTCGAGCGTCCAACGCTGCACAAAAAATACTGGATGGGTGCAATTCCCGCTCGAGCGCCAAAACCCCCGCTCGAGCGGACAGGTCAAAATCTGAGCAATTAGTTTTGGTTTCTAAACTCAACCAACTTGTAACAAACCTGCCCAACACATCCCATAACTCAAATACGAAGTAAAAAGGATGTAAACAAGATAATAATCAACTACCAACATCCACGGACACATGTCCGGATCACTATACAACAAGGGTAAATCCAGGATCGCTATAGATTTACTTTTCTATTAAACTTCATTTTTTATTTAATTTCCAAATAGATCGTTAAAGTATAGTGCCTTTTGGATTGAACTTCCATTTTTAATTTTATGCAACTTTCTTTTTTATTTTTATTCTACTTCCATTTTTGTTCAATTTACTTTTCTGTTAAACTTCCTTTTTTATTTAATTTCCAAATAGATCGTTAAGGTATAGTGGTTTCGGGATTGAACTTCCGCTTTTAATTTTCTAGAACTTTCCTTTTTATTTTTATTTTTATTCTACTTCTATTTTTATTCAATTTACTTTTCTATTAAACTTCCTATTTTATTTAATTTCCAAATAGATCGTTAAGGTATAGTGGTTTCTGGATTGAACTTCCATATTTCATTTTCTGCAACTTTCATTTTTATTTTTATTCAAATTCCATTTTTATTCAATTTACTTTTCTATTAAACTTTCTTTTTTATTTAATTTCCAAATAGATCGTTAAGGTATAGTGGTTTCTGGATTGAACTTCCATTTTTAATTTTATGCAACCTACATTTTTATTTTTATTCTACTTCCATTTTAATTTAATTTACTTTTTCCATTAAACTTCCTTTTTTATTTAATTTTCAAATAGATCGTTAAGGTACAGTGGTTTCGGGATTAAACTTCCATATTTAATTTTCTGCAACTTTCTTTTTTATTTTTATTCAACTTCCATTTTTATGCAATTTACTTTTCTATTAAACTTCCTTTTTTATTTAATTTCCAAATAGATCGTTAAGGTATAGTGGTTTCTGGATTGAACTTCTATATTTAATTTTCTGCAACTTCCATTTTTATTTTTATTCAACTTTCATTTTTATTCAATTTACTTTTCTATTAAACTTCCTTTCTTATTTAATTTCCAAATAGATCAATAAAGTATAGTCGTTTTTGGATTGAACTTCCATTTTTAATTTTATGCAACTTTCATTTTTATTTTTATTCTACTTCCATTTTATGCTATTTACTTTTCTATTAAACTTCCTTTTTTATTTAATTTCTAAATGGATCGTTAAGGTATAGTCGTTTCGGGATTGAACTTCCATATTTAATTTTCTGCAACTTCCATTTTTATTTTTATTCAATTTCTATTTTTATTCAATTTACTTTTCTATTAAACTTGTTTTTTTATTTAAGTTCCAAATAGATCGTTAAAGTATAGTGGTTTTTGGATTGAACTTCCATTTTTAATTTTATGCAACTTTCATTTTTATTTTTATTCTACTTCCATTTTATGCAATTTACTTTTCTATTAAACTTCCTTATTTTATTTAATTTCCAAATAGATCGTTAAGGTATAGCGGTTTCTGGATTGAACTTCCATATTTAATTTTCTACAACTTCCATTTTTATTTTTATTCAACTTCCATTTTTATTCAATTAACTTTTCTATTAAACTTCCTTTTTTTATTTAATTTCCAAATATATCGTGAAGGTATAGTGGTTTCTGGATTGAACTTCCATATTTAATTTTCTGCAACTTCCATTTTTATTTTTATTCAACTTCCATTTTTATTCAATTTACTTTTCTATTAAACTCCCTTTTTTTTATTTAATTTCCAAATAGATCGTTAAGGTATAGTGGTTTCTGGATTGAACTTCCATATTTAATTTTCTGCAACTTCCATTTTTATTTTTATTCAACTTCCATTTTTATTCAATTTACTTTTCTATTAAACTTCATTTCTTATTTAATTTCCAAATAGATCAATAAAGTGTAGTCGTTTTTGGATTGAACTTCCATTTTTAATTTTATGCAACTTTCATTTTTATTTTTATTCTACTTCCATTTTATGCTATTTACTTTTCTATTAAACTTCCTTTTTTATTTAATTTCTAAATGGATCGTTAAGGTATAGTCGTTTCGGGATTGAACTTCCATATTTAATTTTCTGCAACTTCCATTTTTATTTTTATTCAATTTCTATTTTTATTCAATTTACTTTTCTATTAAACTTGTTTTTTTATTTAAGTTCCAAATAGATCGTTAAAGTATAGTGGTTTTTGGATTGAACTTCAATTTTTAATTTTATGCAACTTTCATTTTTATTTTTATTCTACTTCCATTTTATGCAATTTACTTTTCTATTAAAGTTCCTTATTTTATTTAATCTCCAAATAGATCGTTAAGGTATAGGGGTTTCTGGATTGAACTTCCATATTTAATTTTCTACAACTTCCACTTTTATTTTTATTCAACTTCCATTTTTATTCAATTAACTTTTCTATTAAACTTCCTTTTTTTATTTAATTTCCAAATATATCGTGAAGGTATAGTGGTTTCTGGATTGAACTTCCGTATTTAATTTTCTGCAACTTCCATTTTTATTTTTATTCAACTTCCATTTTTATTCAATTTACTTTTCTATTAAACTTCCTTTTTTTTTAATTAATTTCCAAATAGATCGTTAAGGTATAGTGGTTTCTGGATTGAACTTCCATATTTAATTTTCTGCAACTTCCATTTTTATTTTTATTCAACTTCTATTTTTATTCAATTTAATTTTCTATTAAACTTCTTTTTTATTTAATTTCCAAATAGATCGTTAAAGTATAGTGGTTTCTGGATTGAACTTCCTTTTTTATTTTTATGCAACTTTCATTTTTATTTTTATTCTACTTCCATTTTATGTAATTTACTTTTCTATTATACTTCCTTTTTTATTTAATTTCCAAATAGATCGTTAAGGTATAGTGGTTTCTGGATTGAACTTCCATATTTAATTTTCTGCAAGTTTCATTTTTATTTTTCTTCAACTTCCATTTTTATGCAATTTACTTTTCTATTAAAATTCCTTTTTTTATTTAATTTCCAAATAGATCGTTAATGCATAGCGGTTTCTGGATTGAACTTCCATATTTAATTTTCTGCAACTTCCATTTTTATTTTTATTCAACTTCCATTTTTATTCAATTCACTTTTCTATTAAACTTCATTTGTTTATTTAATTTCCAAATAGGTCGTTAATGTATAGTGGTTTCTGGATTGAACTTCCATATTTAATTTTCTGCAACTTCCATTTTTATTTTTATTCAACTTCCATTTTTATTTAATTTACTTTTCTATTAAACGTTCTTTTTTATTTAATTTCAAAATAGATCGTTAAAGTATAGTGCTTTTCGGATTGAACTTCCATTTTTAATTTTATGCAACTTTCATTTTTATTTTTATTCTGCTTGCATTTTATGCAATTTACTTTACAATTAAACTTCCATTTTTATTTAATTTCCAAATAGATCGTTAAGGTATAGTGGTTTCGGGATTGAACTTCCATATTTAATTTTCCGTAACTTCCATTTTTATTTTTCTTCAAATTCCATTTTTATTCAATTTATTTTTCTATGAAACTTCCTTTTTTATTTAATTTCCAAGTAGATCGTTAAGGTATAGTGGTTTTTGGATTGAACTTCCATATTTAATTTTCTTCAACTTCCATTTTTATTTTCATTCAACTTCCATTTTTATTCAATTTACTTTTCTATTAAACTTCCTTTTTAATTTAATTTCCAAATAGATCGTAAAAGTATAGTGATTTTTGGATTGAACTTCCATTTTTAATTTTATGCAACTTTCATTTTTATTTTTATTCTACTTCCATTTTATGCAATTTGTTTTTCTACTAAACTTCCTTTTTTATTTAATTTCCAAATAGATCGTTAAGGTATGGTGGTTTCTGGATTGAACTTCCATATTTAATTTTCTGCAACTTTCATTTTTATTTTTATTCAACTTCTATTTTTATACAATTTACTTTTCTATTAAACTTCCTTTTTTATTTAATTTCCAAATAGATCATTAAGGTATAGTGGTTTCCGGATTGAACTTCCATATTTAATTCTCTGCAACTTTCATTTTTATTTTTATTCAACTTCCATTTTTATTCAATTTAATTTTCTTTTAAACTTCCTTTTTTAGTTAATTTCCAAATTGATCGTTAAGGTATAGTGGTTTTTGGATTGAACTTCCATTTTTAATTTTATGCAACTTTCACTTTTATTTTTATTCTATTTCCATTTTATGCCATTTACTTTTCTATTACACTTCCTTTTTTATTTAATTTCCAAATATATCGTTAAGGTATAGTGGTTTCGGGATTGAATTTCCATATTTAATTTTCCGCAACTTCCATTTTTATTTTTATTCAACTTTCATTTTTACTCAATTTACTTTTCTATTAAACTTACTTTTTTATTTAATTTCCAAATAGATCGTAAAAGTATAGTGGTTTTTGGATTGAACTTCCATTTTTAATTTTATGCAACTTTCATTTTTATTTTTATTCTACTTCCATTTTATGCAATTTGTTTTTCTATTAAACTTCCTTTTTTATTTGATTTCCAAATAGATCGTTATGGTATAGTGGTTTCTGGATTGAACTTCCATATTTAATATTCTGCAACATTCATTTTTATTTTTGTTCAACTTCCATTTTTATGCAATTTACTTTTCTATTAAACTTCCTTTTTTTATTTAATTTCCAAATAAATCGTTAAGGTATAGTGGTTTCTGGATTGAACTTCCATATTTAATTTTCTGCAACATCCATTTATATTTTTATTCAACTTCCATTTTTATTCAATTTACTTTTCTATTAAACATCCTTTTTTATTTAATTTCCAAATAGATCGTTAAGGTATAGTGGTTTCTATATTGAACTTCAATATTTAATTTTCTGCAACTTTCATTTTTATTTTTATTCAACTTCCATTTTTGTGCAATTTACTTTTCTATTAAACTTCCTTTTTTTATTTAATTTCCAAATAGTTCGTTAAAGTATAGTGGTTTCTGTATTGAACTTCCATATTTAATTTTATGCAACTTTCATTTTTAATTTTATTCGACTTCCATTTTTATTCGATTTAGTTTTCAATTAAACTTCATTTTTTATTTAATTTCCAAATAGATCGTTAAAGTATAGCGGTTTTTGGATTGAACTTCCATTTTTAATTTTATGCAACTTTCTTTTTGATTTTTATTCTACTTCCATTTTTGTTCAATTTACTTTTCTGTTAAACTTCCTTTTTTATTTAATTTCCAAATTCCGTTAAGGTATAGTTGTTTCGGTATTGAACTTCCACTTTTAATTTTCTGGAACTTTCCTTTTTATTTTTATTCTACTTCCTTTTTTATTCAGTTTACTTTTCTATTAAACTTCCATTTTTATTTAATTTCCAAATAGATCGTTAAGGTATAGTGGTTTCTGCATTGAACTTTCATATTTAATTTTATGCAACTTTCATTTTTAATTTTATTCAACTTCCATTTTTATTCGATTTACTTTTCTATTAAACTTCATTTTTTATTTAATTTCCAAATAGATCGTTAAAGTATAGTGGTTTTTGGATTGAACTTCCATATTTAATTTTCTGCAACTTTCATTTTTATTTTTCTTCAACTTCCATTTTTGTGCAATTTACTTTTTTATTAAACTTCCTTTTTTTATTTAATTTCCAAATAGATCGTTAAGATATAGTGGTTTCTGGATTGAACTTCCATATTTAATTTTTTCCAACATTCATTTTCAATTTTATTCAACTTCCATTTTTATTCGATTTACTTTTCTATTAAACTTCATTTTTTATTTAATTTCCAAATAGATCGTTAAAGTATAGTGGTTTTTTGGATGGAACTTCCATTTTTAATTTTATGCAACTTTCTTTTTTATTTTTATTCTACTTCCATTTTTGTTCAATTTACTTTTCTGTTAAACTTCCTTTTTTATTTAATTTCCAAATAGATCGTTAAGGCATAGTGGTTTCGGGATTGAACTTCCGCTTTTAATTTTCTGGAACTTTCCTTTTTATTTTTATTCTACTTCCATTTTTATTCAATTTACTTTTCTATCAAACTTCATTTCTTATTTAATTTCCAAATAGATCGTTAAGGTATAATGATTTCTGGATTGAACTTCCATATTTCATTTTCTGCAACTTTCATTTTTATTTTTATTCAAATTCCATTTTTATTCAATTTACTTTTCTATTAAACTTTCTTTTTATTTAATTTCCAAATAGATCGTTAAGGTATAGTGGTTTCTGGATTGAAATTCCATTTTTAATTTTATGCAACCACCATTTTTATTTTTATTCTACTTCCATTTCAATTCAATTTACTTTTTCTATCAAACTTCCTTTTTTATTTAATTTCCAAATAGATCGTTAAGGTATAGTGGTTTCGGGATTGAACTTCCATATTTAATTTTCTGCAACTTTCATTTTTATTTTTATTCAACTTCCATTTTTATGCAATTTACTTTTCTATTAAACTTCCTTTTTTATTTAATTTCCAATTAGATCGTTAAGGTATAGTGGTTTTTGGATTGAACTTCCATATTTAATTTTCTGCAACTTCCATTTTTATTCTATTTACCTTTCTATTAAACTTCCTTTTTTATTTAATTTCCAAATAGATGGTTAAGGTATAGTGTTTTTGGGATTGAACTTCCATTTTTAATTTTATGCAACTTTCATTTTTATTTTTATTCAACTTCCATTTTTATTCAATTTACTTTTCTATTAAACTTCCTTTTTTATTTAATTTCCAAATAGATCGTTATGGTATAGTGGTTTCTGGATTGAACTTCCATCTTTAATTTATGCAACTTTCATTTTTAATTTTAATCAACTTCCATTTTTATTCGATTTACTTTTCTATTAAACTTCATTTTTTATTTAATTTCCAAATAGATCGTTAAAGTGTATTGGTTTTTGGATTGAACTTCCATATTTAATTTTCTGCAACTTTCATTTTTATTTTTCTTCAACTTCCATTTTTATGCAATTTACTTTTCAAGTAAACTTCCTTTTTTTACATAATTTCCAAATAGATCGTTAATATATAGTGGTTTCTGGATTGAACTTCCATATTTAATTTTATGCAACTTTCATTTTCTATTTTATTCAACTTCCATTTTTATTCGATTTACTTTTCTATTAAACTTCATTTTTTATTTAATTTCCAAATGGATCGTTAAAATATAGTGGTTTTTGGATTGAACTTCCATTTTTAATTTTATGCAACTTTCTTTTTTATTTTTATTCTACTTCCATTTTTGTTCAATTTACTTTTCTGTTAAACTTCCTTTTTTATTTAATTTCCAAGTAGATCGTTAAGGTATAGTGGTTTCGGGATTGAACTTCCGCGTTTAATTTTCTGGAACTTTCCTTTTTATTTTTATTCTACTTCCATTTTTATTCAATTTACTTTTGTATTAAACTTCCTTTTTTATTTAATTTCCAAATAGATCGTTAAGGTATAGTGGTTTCTGGATTGAACTTCCATATTTCATTTTCTGCAACTTTCATTTTTATTTTTATTCAAATTTCATTTTTATTCAATTTACTTTTCTATTAAACTTTCTTTTTTATTTAATTTCCAAATAGATCGTTAAGGTATAGTGGTTTCTGGATTGAACTTCCATTTTTAATTTTATGCAACCTTCATTTTTATTTTTATTCTACTTCCATTTTAATTTAATTTACTTTTTCCATTAAACTTACTTTTTTATTTAATTTCAAAATAGATCGTTAAGGTACAGTGGTTTCGGGATTGAACTTCCATATTTAATTTTCTGCAACTTTCTTTTTTATTTTTATTCAACTTCCTTTTTTATGCAATTTACTTTTCTATTAAACTTCCTTTTTTATTTAATTTCCAAATACATCGTTAAGGTATAGTGGTTTTGGTTTGAACTTCCATATTTAATTTTCAGCAACTTCCATTTTTGTTTTTATTCAACTTCCATTTTTATTCAATTTACTATTCTATTAAACTCCCTTTCTTATTTAATTTTCAAATAGATCAATAAAGTATAGTCGTTTTTGGATTGAACTTCCATTTTTAATTTTATGCAACTTTCATTTTTATTTTTATTCTACTTCCATTTTATGCTATTTACTTTTCTATTAAACTTCCTTTTTTTTTAATTTCCAAATGGATCGTTAAGGTATAGTCGTTTCGGGATTGAACTTCCATATTTAATTTTCTGCAACTTCCATTTTTATTTTTATTCAATTTCTATTTTTATTCAATTTACTTTTCTATTAAACTTGTTTCTTTATTTAAGTTCCAAATAGATCGTTAAAGTATAGTGGTTTTTGGATTGAACTTCCATTTTTAATTTTATGCAACTTTCATTTTTATTTTTATTCTACTTCCATTTTATGCAATTTACTTTTCTATTAAACTTCCTTTTTTTATTTAATTTCCAAATAGATCGTTAAGGTATAGCGGTTTCTGGATTGAACTTCCATATTTAATTTTCTACAACTTTCATTTTTATTTTTATTCAACTTCCATTTTTATTCAATTAACTTTTCTATTAAACTTCCTTTTTTTACTTAATTTCCAAATAGATCGTTAAGGTATAGTGGTTTCGGGATTGAACTTCCATATTTAATTTTCTGCAACTTCTATTTTTATTTTTATTCAACTTCCATTTTTATTCAATTTACTTTTCTATTAAACTTCCTTTTTTTATTTAATTTCCAAATAGATCGTTAAGGTATAGTGGTTTCTGGATTGAATTTCCATATTTAATTTTCTGTAACTTCCATTTTTATTATTATTCAACTTCTATTTTTATTCAATTTACTTTTCTATTAAACTTCCTTTTTATTTAATTTCCAAATAGATCCTTAAAGTATAGTTGTTTTTGGATTGAACTTCCATTTTTTAATTTTATGCAACTTTCATTTTTATTTTTATTCTACTTCCATTTTATGCAATTTACTTTTCTATTAAACTTTCTTTTTTATTTAATTTCCAAATAGATCGTTAAGGTATAGTTGTTTCGGGATTGAACTTCCATATTTAATTTTCTGCAAGTTTCATTTTTATTTTTCTACAACTTCCATTTTTATGCAATTTACTTTTCTATTAAACTTCCTTTTTTTATTTAATTTCCAAATAGATCGTTAATGTATAGCGGTTTCTGGATTGAACTTCCATATTTAATTTTCTGCAACTTCCATTTTTATTCAATTTACTTTTCTATTAAACTTCATTTTTTTATTTAATTTCCAAATAGGTCGTTAATGCATAGTGGTTTCTGGATCGAACATCCATATTTAATTTTCTGTAACTTCCATTTTTATTTTTATTCAACTTCCATTTTTATTCAATTTAGTTTTCTATTAAACTTCCTTTTTTATTTAAGTTCAAAATAGATCGTTAAAGTATAGTGGTTTTTGGATTGAACTTCCATTTTTAATTTTATGCAACTTTCATTTTTATTTTTATTCTACTTCCATTTTATACAATTTACTTTTCAATTGAACTTCCTTTTTTATTTAATTTCGAAATAGATCGTTAAGGTATAGTGGTTTCGGGATTGAACTTCCATATTTAATTTTCCGCAACTTCCATTTTTATTTTTATTCAACTTCCATTTTTATTCAATTTACTTTTCTATGAAACTTCCTTTTTTATTTAATTTCCAAATAGATCGTAAAAGTATAGTGGTTTTTGCATTGAACTTCCATTTTTACTTTTATGCAACTTTCATTTTTATTTTCATTCTACTTCCATTTTATGCAATTTGTTTTTCTATTAAACTTCCTTTTTTATTTAATTTCCAAATAGATCGTTAAGGTATAGTGGTTTCTGGATTGAACTTCCATATTTAATTTTCTGCAACATTCATTTTTATTTTTGTTCAACTTCCATTTTTATGCAACTTACTTTTCTATTAAACTTCCTTTTTTTATTTAATTTCCAAATAGAACGTTAAGGTATAGTGGTTTCTGGATTGAACTTCCATATTTAATTTTCTGCAACATTCATTTTTATTTTTGTTCAACTTCCATTTTTATGCAATTTACTTTTCTATTAAACTTTCTTTTTTTATTTAATTTCCAAATAAATCGTTAAGGTATAGTGGTTTCTGGATTGAACTTCCATATTTAATTTTCTGAAACATCCATTTTTATTTTTATTCAACTTCCATTTTTCTTCAATTTACTTTTCTAGTAAACTTCCTTTTTTATTTAATTTCCAAATAGATCGTTAAGGTATAGTGGTTTCTAGATTGAACTTCCATATTTAATTTTCTGCAACTTTCATTTTTATTTTTATTCAACTTCCATTTTTATGCAATTTACTTTTCTATTAAACTTCCTTTTTCATTTAATTTCCAAATAGATCGTTAAGGTATAGTGGTTTCTGGATTGAACTTCCATATTTAATTTTCTGCAACTTTCATTTTTATTTTTCTTCAACTTCCATTTTTATTCAATTTACTTTTCTATTAAACTTCCTTTTTTATTTAATTTCCAAATAGATCGTTAAGGTATAGTGGTTTCTGGATTGAACTTCCATATTTAATTTTATGCAACTTTCATTTTTAATTTTATTCAACTTCCATTTTTATTCAATTTACTTTTCTATTAAACTCCATTTTTTATTTAATTTCCAAATAGATCGTTAACGTATAGTGGTTTTTGGATTGAACTTCCATTTTTAATTTTATGCAACTTTCTTTTTTTTTTTATTCTACTTCCATTTTTGTTCAATTTACTTTTCTGTTAAACTTCCTTTTTTATTTAATTTCCAAATAGATCGTTAAGGTATAGTGGTTTCGGGATTGAACTTCCGCTTCTAATTTTCTGGAACTTTCCTTTTTATTTTTATTGTACTTCCATTTTTATTCACTTTACTTTTCTATTAAACTTCCTTTTTTATTTAATTTCCAAATAGATCGTTAAGGTATAGTGGTTTATGGATTGAACTTTCATATTTAATTTTATGCAACTTTCATTTTTAATTTTATTCAACTTCCATTTTTATTCGATTTACTTTTAAATTAAACTTCATTTTTTATTTAATTTCCAAATAGATCGTTAAAGTCTAGTGGTTTTTGGATTGAACTTCCATATTTAATTTTCTGCAACTTTCATTTTTATTTTTCTTCAACTTCCATTTTTATGCAATTTACTTTTCTATTAAACTTCCTTTTTTTATTTAATTTCCAAATAGATCGTTAAGATATAGTGGTTTCTGGATTGAACTTCCATATTTAATTTTATGCAACTTTCATTTTCAATTTTATTCAACTTCCATTTTTATTCGATTTACTTTTCTATAAAACTTCATTTTTTATTTAATTTCCAAATAGATCGTTAACGTATAGTGGTTTTTGGATTAAACTTCCATTTTTAATTTTATGCAAATTTCTTTTTTATTTTTATTCTACTTCCATTTTTGTTCAATTTACTTTTCTGTTAAACTTCCTTTTTTATTTAATTTCCAAATAGATCATTAAGGTATAGTGGTTTCGGGATTGAACTTCCGCTTTTAATTTTCTGGAACTTTCCTTTTTATTTTTATTCTACTTCCATTTTTATTCAATTTACTTTTCTATTAAACTTTCTTTTTTATTTAATTTCCAAATAGATCGTTAAGGTATAGTGGTTTCTGGATTGAACTTCCATTTTTAATTTTATGCAACCTTCATTTTTATTTTTATTCTACTTCTATTTTAATTCAATTTACTTTTTCTATTAAACTTCCTTTTTTTTTTTAATTTCCAAATAGATCGTTATGGTATAGCGGTTTCGGGATTGAACTTCCATATTTAATTTTCTGCAACTTTCATTTTTATGCAATTTACTGTTCTATTATACTTCCTTTTTTATTTAATTTCCAAATAGATCGTTAAGGTATAGTGATTTTTGGATTGAACTTCCAAATTTAATTTTCTGCAACTTCCATTTTTATTTTTATTCAACATCCATTTTTATTCTATTTACCTTTCTATTAAACTTCCTTTTTTATTTAATTTCCAGAAAGATGGTTAAGGTGTAGTGTTTTTGGGATTGAACTTCCATTTTTAATTTTATGCAACTTTCATTTTTATTTTTATTCAACTTCCACTTTTATTCAATTTACTTTTCTATTAAACTTCCTTTTTTTATTTAATTTCCAAATAGATCGTTATGGTATAGCGGTTTCGGGATTGAACTTCCATATTTAATTTTCTGCAACTTTCATTTTTATTTTTATTCAACTTCCATTTTTATGCAATTTATTTTTCTATTAAATTTCCTTTTTTATTTAATTTCCAAATAGATCGTTAAGGTATAGTGATTTTTGGATTGAACTTCCATTTTTAATTTTATGCAACTTTCATTTTTATTTTTATTCTACTTCCATTTTATGCAATTTACTTTTCTATTAAACTTTCTTTTTTATTTAATTTCCAAATAGATCGTTAAGGTATAGTTGTTTCGGGATTGAACTTCCATATTTAATTTTCTGCAAGTTTCATTTTTATTTTTCTACAACTTCCATTTTTATGCAATTTACTTTTCTATTAAACTTCCTTTTTTTATTTAATTTCCAAATAGATCGTTAATGTATAGCGGTTTCTGGATTGAACTTCCATATTTAATTTTCTGCAACTTCCATTTTTATTCAATTTACTTTTCTATTAAACTTCATTTTTTTATTTAATTTCCAAATAGGTCGTTAATGCATAGTGGTTTCTGGATCGAACATCCATATTTAATTTTCTGTAACTTCCATTTTTATTTTTATTCAACTTCCATTTTTATTCAATTTAGTTTTCTATTAAACTTCCTTTTTTATTTAAGTTCAAAATAGATCGTTAAAGTATAGTGGTTTTTGGATTGAACTTCCATTTTTAATTTTATGCAACTTTCATTTTTATTTTTATTCTACTTCCATTTTATACAATTTACTTTTCAATTGAACTTCCTTTTTTATTTAATTTCGAAATAGATCGTTAAGGTATAGTGGTTTCGGGATTGAACTTCCATATTTAATTTTCCGCAACTTCCATTTTTATTTTTATTCAACTTCCATTTTTATTCAATTTACTTTTCTATGAAACTTCCTTTTTTATTTAATTTCCAAATAGATCGTAAAAGTATAGTGGTTTTTGCATTGAACTTCCATTTTTACTTTTATGCAACTTTCATTTTTATTTTCATTCTACTTCCATTTTATGCAATTTGTTTTTCTATTAAACTTCCTTTTTTATTTAATTTCCAAATAGATCGTTAAGATATAGTGGTTTCTAGATTGAACTTCCATATTTAATTTTATGCAACTTTCATTTTCAATTTTATTCAACTTCCATTTTTATTCGATTTACTTTTCTATTAAACTTCATTTTTTATTTAATTTCCAAATAGATCGTTAAAGTATAGTGGTTTTTGGATTCAACTTCCATTTTTAATTTTATGCAACTTTCTTTTTTATTTTTATTCTACTTCCATTTTTGTTCAATTTACTTTTCTGTTAAACTTCCTTTTTTATTTAATTTCCAAATAAATCGTTAAGGTATAGTGGTTTCGGGATTGAACTTCCGCTTTTAATTTTCTGGAACTTTGCTCTTTATTTTTATTCTACTTCCATTTTTATTCAATTTACTTTTCTATTAAACTTCCTTTTTTATTTAATTTCCAAATAGATCGTTAAGGTATAGTGGTTTCTGGATTGAACTTCCATATTTCATTTTCTGCAACTTTCATTTTTATTTTTATTCAAATTCCATTTTTATTCAATTTACTTTTCTATTAAACTTTCTCTTTTATTTAATTTCCAAATAGACCGTTAAGGGATAGTGGTTTCTGGATTGAACTTCCATTTTTAATTTTATGCAACCTTCATTTTTATTTTTATTCTACTTCCATTTTAATTTAATTTACTTTTTCTATTAAACTTCCTTTTTTATTTAATTTGCAAATAGATCGTTAAGGTATAGTGGTTTCGGGGTTGAACTTCCATATTTAATTTTCTGCAACTTTCATTTTTATTTTTCTTCAACTTCCATTTTTATTAAATTTACTTTTCTATTAAACTTCCTTTTTTATTTAATTTCCAAGTAGATCGTTAAGGTATAGTGGTTTCTGGATTGAACTTCCATATTTAATTTTATGCAACTTTCATTTTTAATTTTATTCAACTTCCATTTTTATTCGATTTACTTTTCTATTAAACTCCATTTTTTATTTAATTTCCAAATAGATCGTTAACGTATAGTGGTTTTTGGATTGAACTTCCATTCTTAATTTTATGCAACTTTCTTTTTTTTTTTTATTCTACTTCCATTTTTGTTCACTTTACTTTTCTGTTAAACTTCCTTTTTTATTTAATTTCCAAATAGATCGTTAAGGTATAGTGGTTTCGGGATTGAACTTCCGCTTGTAATTTTCTGGAACTTTCCTTTTTATTTTTATTCTACTTCCATTTTTATTCAATTTACTTTTCTATTAAACTTCCTTTTTTATTTAATTTCCAAATAGATCGTTAAGGTATAGTGGTTTCTGGATTGAACTTTCATATTTAATTTTATGCAACTTTCATTTTTAATTTTATTCAACTTCCATTTTTATTCGATTTACTTTTCAATTAAACTTCCTTTTTCATTTAATTTCCAAATAGATCGTTAAGGTATAGTGGTTTCTGGATTGAACTTCCATATTTAATTTTCTGCAATTTTCATTTTTATTTTTCTTTAACTTCCATTTTTATTCAATTTACTTTTCTATTAAACTTCCTTTTTTATTTAATTTCCAAATAGATCGTTAAGGTTTAGTGGTTTCTGGATTGAACTTCCATATTTAATTTTATGCAACTTTCATTTTTAATTTTATTCAACTTCCATTTTTATTCGATTTACTTTTCTATTAAACTCCATTTTTTATTTAATTTCCAAATAGATTGTTAACGTATAGTGGTTTTTGGATTGAACTTCCATTTTTAATTTTATGCAACTTTCTTTTTTTTTTTATTCTACTTCCATTTTTGTTCAATTTACTTTTCTGTTAAACTTCCTTTTTTATTTAATTTCCAAATAGATCGTTAAGGTATAGTGGTTTCGGGATTGAACTTCCGCTTGTAATTTTCTGGAACTTTCCTTTTTATTTTTATTCTACTTCCTTTTTTATTCAATTTACTTTTCTATTAAACTTCCTTTTTTATTTAATTTCCAAATAGATCGTTAAGGTATAGTGGTTTCTGGATTGAACTTTCATATTTAATTTTATGCAACTTTCATTTTTAATTTTATTCAACTTCCATTTTTATTCGATTTACTTTTCAATTAAACTTCATTTTTTATTTAATTTCCAAATAGATCGTTAAAGTATAGTGGTTTTTGGATTGAACTTCCATATTTAATTTTCTGCAACTTTCATTTTTATTTTTCTTCAACTTCCATTTTTATGCAATTTACTTTTCTATTAAACTTCCTTTTTTTATTCAATTTCCAAATAGATCGTTAAGATATAGTTGTTTCTGGATTGAACTTCCATATTTAATTTTATGCAACTTTCATTTTCAATTTTATTCAACTTCCATTTTTATTCGATTTACTTTTCTATTAAACTTCATTTTTTATTTAATTTCCAAATAGATCGTTAACGTATAGTGGTTTTTGGATTGAACTTCCATTTTTAATTTTATGCAAATTTCTTTTTTATTTTTATTCTACTTCCATTTTTGTTCAATTTACTTTTCTGTTAAAGTTCCTTTTTTATTTAATTTCCAAATAGATCGTTAAGGTATAGTGGTTTCGGGATTGAACTTCCGCTTTTAATTTTCTGGAACTTTCCTTTTTATTTTTATTCTACTTCCATTTTTATTCAATTTACTTTTCTATTAAACTTCCTTTTTTATTTAATTTCCAAATAGATCGTTAAGGTATAGTGGTTTTTGGATTGAACTTCCATATTTTATTTTCTGCAACTTTCATTTTTATTTTTATTCAAATTGCATTTTTATTCAATTTACTTTTCTATTAAACTTTCTTTTTTATTTAATTTCCAACTAGATCGTTAAGGTATAGTGGTTTCTGGATTGAACTTCCATTTTTAATTTTATGCAACCTTCATTTTTATTTTTATTCTACTTCCATTTTAATTCAATTTACTTTTTCTATTAAACTTCCTTTTTTATTTAATTTCCAAATAGATCGTTATGGTATAGCGGTTTCGGGATTGAACTTCCATATTTAATTTTCTGCAACTTTCATTTTTATGCAATTTACTTTTCTATTAAACTTCCTTTTTTATTTAATTTCCAAATAGATCGTTAAGGTATAGTGATTTTTGGATTGAACTTCCAAATTTAATTTTCTGCAACGTCCATTTTTATTTTTATTCAACTTCCATTTTTATTCTATTTACTTTTCTATTAAACTTCCTTTTTTATTTAATTTCCAAAAAGATGGTTAAGGTGTAGTGTTTTTGGGATTGAACTTCCATTTTTAATTTTATGCAACTTTCATTTTTATTTTTATTCAACTTCCATTTTTATTCAATTTACTTTTCTATTAAACTTCCTTTTTTATTTAATTTCCAAATAGATCGTTATGGTATAGCGGTTTCGGGATTGAACTTCCATATTTAATTTTCTGCAACTTTCATTTTTATTTTTATTCAACTTCCATTTTTATGCAATTTACTTTTCTATTAAACTTCCTTTTTTATTTAATTTCCAAATAGATCGTTAAGGTATAGTGATTTTTGGATTGAACTTCCAAATTTAATTTTCTGCAGCTTCCATTTTTATTTTTATTCAACTTCCATTTTTATTCTATTTACCATTCTATTAAACTTCCTTTTTTATTTAATTTCCAAAAAGATGGTTAAGGTATAGTGTTTTTGGGATTGAACTTCCATTTTTAATTTTATGCAACTTTCATTTTTATTTTTATTCAACTTCCATTTTTATTCAATTTACTTTTCTATTAAACTTCCTTTTTTATTTAATTTCAAAATAGATCGTTAAAGTAATTGAACTTCCATTTTTAATTTTATGCAACTTTCATTTTTATTTTTATTCTACTTCCGTTTTATGCAATTTACTTTTCTATTAAACTTCCTTTTTAATTTAATTTCCAAATAGATCGTTAAGGTATAGTGGTTTCTGGATTGAACTTCCATATTTAATTTTATGCAACTTTCATTTTTTTATTTTATTCAACTTCCATTTTTATTCAATTTACTTTTCTATTAAACTTTCTTTTTTATTTAATTTCCAAATAGATCGTTAACGTATAGTGGTTTCTGGATTGAACTTCCATATTTAATTTTATGCAACTTCCATTTTTATGCAATTTACTTTTCTATTAAACTTCCTTTTTTATTTAATTTCCAAATAGATCGTTAACGTATAGTGGTTTTTGGATTGAACTTCCATTTTTTATTTTATGCAACTTTCATTTTATTTTTATTCTACTTCCATTTTATGCAATTTACTTTTCTATTAAACTTCCTTTTTTATTTAATTTCCAAATAGATCGTTAAGGTATAGTTGTTTCGGGATTGAACTTCCATATTTAATTTTTCGCAACTTCCATTTTTATTGTAGCGATCCCGGGTTTACCCTTGTTGTACAGTGATCCGGACATGTGTCCGTGGATGTTGGTAGTTGTTTATTATCTTGTTTGCATCCTTTTTACTTTGTACATTGAGTTATAGGATGTGTTAGGCAGGTTTGTTACAGGTTGGTTGTGTTTGGGAGCCTAGTGCTGCTGCCCAGATTTTTGGACCTTCGCTCAAGCGAGGAGTTGGTCGCTCGAGCGAGCGTTGAGTTCGTGTCTAGTGGATCGAGGCAAAGTGGCTTCGCTCGAGCGAGCGATTGCATCTGGTTCTGGACCTGAGAACTGCATTTCTTGGCTCGAGCGAGCTTTCTTTCGCTCGAGCGCACTTCTGGGTTTTTGGCTCGAGCGAGAACTTTTTGGCTCGAGCGGAGTTTTCTGTGTCTGGTCGCTCGAGCGACAAAGGCTTCGCTCGAGCGAGCATGTTTTATATCAGCGGACAGTAGCGTTTTTGAACATCAGTTCTTCACTTTCTTTTTCTTTCAAACCCTAGATCCGAGACTCTCTCTCTCTAAACTTACACTCTTTCTAAGAATTGATCTCCCTAGAGTGTGAATCTAGCCTAGGGCCTTTGTTAAAAAGATAGAGGGCGTTGAGAGCTTCGACTTAATCTGAAAAAGTTTAGATTTGGAGCACGTTGATCTTCGAGTCTTCATCTCCTTTTTGGCTCAAACTTCGAGGTACGGATATCCTACTCCTCTCTATGGGTTTTGTCTTTAAATTTTAGTATTTTGAGATGTTGGGGTTGGTTTGGTAATTTTGTGAAAGTTCGGGGCTTTTGTGTAATTTTACAAAAGTTGGGGTTTTATTCATAATAAACCTAGATGCATGTTTGGTATAGAGAAATGGAATAAATGTTGAATCATTGATGAAAGTGGGACCTAAGGGTTGAAATGTTAATTATGAAAAATGACCTAATTACATTGTTTGATTAATAGGGAATGCAAAGGGTTAAAGGGTGTGGTTGAATTATTTGTCACTCACCGGAATGAAATGTTGATTGAATATCCATTGTGCATTTATTTTCTGTTTAGAGATAACTGCTTTGGGCTATCGGTGGAGGATAGTCGTGATTGTTGTAGACAATGCATGATGATTAGGCAAACGGAAACAAATCAATGGAATGTGTCATGGAATTTGACGGTTGATAGAATACATTAACTGTATGTATTGAATGATTGCATATAGAACCAATGTGTTTGTATACGTTATGTGTAGAGGAGGAGATGGGGGATGTACTCCGCGGTTTAGGGGAAGATGGGGGATGTACCTCTAAACCGGATAGTATTGGGAGAAGATAGGGGATGAACTCCGTAGATACAGCTCATATGCTTGTCTAGAGAAGTGAAGATAGAGCTTATATGCTTATCTTTGTGAAGTATGGATACAGCTTATATGCTTATCTGTGAATATGGGATATTGTCGTTATACATATCTGTTGAGAATGTGGATATAGCTTATATGCTTATCTGTGAATGTGGGATATAGTTTTTATACATATCTGTTGAAATAATGATAGAGCTAACATGCTTATCTATAAAATGAAAAGTAACTTGGACTCATAAGTCGTAAGACATAAATATGTGATTTATGTGAATGTATCAGTGTTGGCCATCTATCAATTGCTAATCTTTTAGTCATTGTTCATGGTTGGTTTAGTGTATTTCTACTGGGCTGTGGCTCACCCTATACGGGAATATCATTTTCAGGTACAGGTAGCATGCCACCTCCAAGGACATAGCTTGGGAGGCTAGAGGCGGACATACTTTTGTCGTTTTATTTTTGATGTATTACATGTAAATTCAAGCCAAGGGTTTAATGTGTAAACGAGTTAGTACTCTTTTGTTGTAACCAAGTGTTAACTTGGAAAGCTGTAAGCCCATAGGGCATTTGCTTTTGTTGTTTACATGTAATACTTTTGTAATGAAACTCTAATGAATAAAAGAATGTGGTTAGTTTATATGTCAATGCATGTCTTATTTGATGGGTTTAATGTTATTATTTTGAGGGTGTTACAACTTGGTATCAGAGCGTACCGGGTTCGAATACTTTGGGTACGTGGGAAGTGATTAGTATCACAATGGGTTTGTCTCGCTTGATAGAGACTTAAAAGTAGTGTCTTATGCTTTGTGCTTAATTGATAACATGCTTATGTGACTATGTGGGTATGGGATTTAATTTCTAGGATGTTGATTGGATCCTTGGGTTTCTGGGAGTCTTGTTGGAAAAGCACTTGATCAATGTTGTTTCTAACCGGAACTCTAGTAACGCCTCGGGACTATCATTATCCGGAAATGAAATTCGTAAGTGCTTATGTGTTTATGTGCTTACGTGGAGTGAATTACAGTTGTCCATGCATTAGGACGTGAGTGTTTAGTTTCTGCACATTTGTGAATGTGCTAACATTCTGTATTACCTTTATTAGGATGTCAGGACGAGGAAGAGGTGCTAGGCGTGGTAGGCCTACGAGGCAGGAAGTACCGTTATCGGGTGAGATTCCGGCAGTGCAAGAGGGAGTTGGTCAGGCCAATGTGGCTGAGCCAGTGGGTCAGCAGGCTATGGGTGCCTTGGCCAGAGAGATAGCAGGAGCTTTGGGTATTCTTAGAGCTGGGAATCAGGCAGCTGAGGCAGGGCCTTCTTTCTTGAAGAGGGAGTTTTTCCAGTCTAATCCGGATGAGTTTATCGGGGATCCGAAGGAGCCACTGAAGGCTGATGAGTGGCTAGAGCAAATGAGTAAGACGTTCGAGATGCTTGGCATCGAGGACGGAGCACTGAAAGTGACCTTGGCATCCTTCCAGCTGAAGGGAGATGCGGGTCAATGGTGGAAGTACGAGAAGGCTCGTGTTGGTGGTACTTGGGAGGCGTTTGTGAATGCTTTTCAGGAGAGGTTTTTGTCTGCAGCAGCTAGGGAGAAGCTGAGGGATCAGTTCAGCCGGCTTAAACAGCAGGGCTTGTCAGTGGCCGAGTTTGAGGCTACTTTTACCAGTCTGTCCAGGTTTGCACCGGAACTAGTGGCGTCTGAGGAACGCCGTTGCTATGAGTTTGAGCGGAAGTTGAGGCGAGGCCTCAAGTTGAGAGTTGGTGGGTCTTACATCCGAGAGTATAGACACCTGGTAGATGCCGCTGCTCATATGGAAATTATGATGCAGGAAGAGGAGGAAGAACAGAGGGGCTCCAAGAGGAGCCAGGATGGTCAGAGTGATGGCAGGAGGCAGAGGGGTTATAACCCTCAGCAGTCTCAAGGAGCAGTTTCTAGATCGACCTTTCCAGTGCCGAGTGCAGGCTCGGGGAGAGGCAATCAGGGGGAGTTTGCTTGTTACAAGTGTGGCCAGCTGGGTCACAAGGTTTCAGTTTGCCCGCAGAAGGGTGGGGGTCAGAGAACTGCTTCTTCTTCAGCTAGACCGCAGAGTCAGAGTTTGGGCAGGGGGCAGCCCTTGTCTTGTTATCAGTGTGGACAGCCTGGGCACCTGAAGAGGTTTTGCCCGCAGTTGAGTGCCACTTCGGGAGCGTCTGGTTCTAGGCAGACACAGGGTTTTCAGCCAGCTCAGTCTGTGCAGGCCTCGAGGGCCAATCTGGGAGCTTCGTCATCCCAGTCTGTGCAGCAGTCTTTTGCTCCGAGAGGTGAGCAGGTAGACCAGGGGCCTACGGGACGCGTGTATGCTGTTACCGCGCAGGATTTAGTACCGGCTCCATCAATAGTGAGAGGTACTTTTCTGTTTTGCAACTCGGTTGCTAATGTGTTGATAGACACAGGTGCATCTCATTCTTTTGTATCTGCTGCATTTGCATCTGTTTTGGAATTGGAGTTAGCACAGTTAGCATCTCCTATTTGTGTGGTATCGCCTTTGGGTGGTGAGTTGATTCTGAAACAGGGTGTTAGAGGCTGTGATATAGAGGTCGCCGACTATAGGCTTCCTTTTCCGTTTATCGTTATGCCCATGAAGGGCTTTGATGTTATTTTGGGTATGGACTGGCTATCATCATACCGGGCTGTTATCGATTGCTACCGCCAGAGGGTCACGTTATGTACCTTGAGCGGGGAGTGGTTCCATTTCTTGGGAGACCGGGTTGGTTGTGTGTTGCCACCGGGGTATGATTCGCGAGGGCGAAGTGAGCTTAGTGGTCTACTTGCTAGCTTTGAGAGTGGTGAGTGTGATGAGACCCAGATTGTATTGCCGAGGGTGGTTTGTGAGTATTCGGATGTCTTTCCCGAAGATCTTGTTAGTTTGCCACCTCACCGAGAGATAGAGTTCTCTATTGATTTAGTGCCTGGCACAGCGCCGATTTCTATGGCACCTTACCGTTTTGCTCCAGCAGAGTTGGTTGAGTTGAAAGTTCAGCTCCAGGAATTGCTAGATAAGGGCTTTGTTCGCCCTAGTGTTTCGCCGTGGGGAGCACCGGCCCTCTTTGTTAAAAAGAAAGATGGTGCCTTGAGATTGTGTATTGACTACCGGAAGTTGAATCGGGCTACGGTTAAGAATAAGCACCCTATGCCCTGTATAGATGATTTGTTTGACCAGTTGAAGGGTTCTCGTTGTTTCTCTAAGATAGACTTGAGATCGGGTTACCACCAGTTGAGGGTCAGGGAGGTGGATGTTCCTAAGACGGCATTCCGTACGCGGTATGGCCATTATGAGTTTCTGGTGATGCCATTTGGGCTTACCAATGCACCGACAGTCTTTATGGACTTGATGAACCGGATTTTCTGAGAGTTCTTAGATCAATTTGTGGTTGTCTTCGTGGACGACATCCTTATCTATTCGCCTTCTGAGGAGGAGCACGAGGCACACTTGAGAGTGGTGCTTGAGTTACTTAGAGCCCATAGGCTGTATGCCAAGTTTGGGAAGTGTGAGTTCTGGCTGAGGGAAGTCAAATTCTTAGGCCACGTGGTATCCAGGGAAGGAGTGTCAGTTGATACATCCAAGGTAGAGGCAGTGCAGGATTGGGCACAGCCTAAGAGTGTGTTTGAGATCCGCAGTTTTCTGGGATTAGCTGGGTACTACCGTCGGTTTGTGAAAGATTTCTCCAGGTTAGCGTCACCGTTGACTAGGCTGACTCGGAAGGGAGTCAAGTTTGTGTGGAGTGAGACTTGTGAAAAGTCGTTCCAAGAGCTGAAAGTTAGATTGACCACCGCTCCGGTGTTGATTATTCCGGTGAGAGGGCTGGGTTATGCGGTTTATTGTGATGCCTCACAAGAGGGTTTGGGTTGTGCGTTGATGCAAGAAGGGAAAGTGGTAGCTTATGGCTCACGTCAGTTGAAAATACACGAGAAGAATTACCCCACACACGACCTAGAGTTAGCAGCAGTGATCTTTGCCTTGAAGATTTGGAGGCACTACCTTTATGGTGAGAGGTTCGAGGTATTCTCGGACCACAAGAGTTTGAAGTATCTGTTTACACAGAGAGACTTGAATTTGAGGCAGAGGAGATTGATGGAGTTCATTGAGGACTATGATTTTGAGTTGCACTATCACCCGGGAAAGGCCAATGTTGTGGCCGATGCCCTTAGTAGGAAATCCATTAGTGATGTAGCCAGTATAGCCATCCGGGAATGGGAGATGTTGGGAGCACTTGGCGAGTTTGATTTTCTACTGGGCGAATCTGTTGAGGCTGCGGCCTTGTTTTCTGTTGTTGCGCAGCCTACGCTTGTGACTAGAGTGTTAGAGGCACAGAGAGGTGACCTTGAGGTAGAATCCCTCTGAGAGAAGATCTCCAGTGGGAAGGTTGAGAAGGGTTTGACGGTGTATCCCGACCTGAGTGTGAGATACCGAGACCGTTTGTTTGTACCGGAGTCTTGCCGAGAGGAAGTACTCCGAGAGTTTCACCATTCGCGCCTTGCGGTGCATCCGGGAGGCACTAAGATGTATCGGGATTTGGGTCGCCAGTTTTGGTGGCGGGGTATGAAGAGAGATGTGGCTGTTTTCGTATCGAAGTGCCTTACTTGCCAGCAAGTGAAGGCCGAGCATCAGAGGCCAGCGGGTTTGTTGCAACCCTTGCCTATTGCCGAGTGGAAGTGGGAGTATGTCACTATGGACTTCGTTGTAGGTCTTCCGAGGACTCAGCGGGGTAGTGATGCTATTTGGGTGGTTGTAGACCGGTTGACTAAGTCGGCGCACTTTATTTATAGCGATCTCGGGTTTACCCTTGTTGTATAGTGATCCAGACTTGTGTCTGTAGATGTTGGTAGTTGACTATTATCTTGTTTGCATCCTCTTTACTTCATATTTGAGTTATGGGATGTGTTGGGTGGGTTTGTTTCAGGTTGGTTGAGTTTAGAAACCAAAACTAGTTGCCCAGATTTTTGGCCTGTCCGCTCGAGTGTAGATGTTGGCGCTCGAGCGTGGAATACACCCATCCAGTATTTGTTGTGCAGTGTTGTACGCTCGAGCGTAGGGTTGGGAGCTCGAGCGGAGGTCTGGTTCTGCAAAAGTGCTGAGCGAGTGCATTCTGCGCTCGAGCGGGAGGTTGGCCGCTCGAGCGTACGTCTGTGAGTGGCCGCTCGAGCGGGGTGTTTTACGCTCGAGCGGGAGACTGGGTTAAAGTCCCGAAATTGTGACTTTTCAAATCACTTTTTGCTTTCTCTTCTCTCTCTTACTTTTCTAAAAATCACCATTGTTGAGCCTCTCACTCTAGACTCTACCTTCTCTCTAGGTTTTGATCTAGTAGGAGTGATTTGCTCATCTTTGGCCTTTACAAAAAAGTTGTTGATCGTCGAGGGCTTCCTTTTAATCAGAAAATTTCGAGGTTTGGAGCATTTTGGTTTTGATCTTCATCTCCTTTGAGGCTCCGGGTTTGAGGTAGGGATAACCTACTCCTCTCTATGGGTTTTGTCTTTAAATTTTGGTATTTTGAGATGTTGGGCTTGGTTTGGTGATTTTGTGAAAGTTTGGGGCTTTTGTGTAATTTTACAAAAGTTGGGGTTTTATTCATAATAAACCTAGATGCATGTTTGGCATGGAAAATGGAATTAATGTTGAATCATTGATGAAAATGGGACCTAAGGGTTGAAATGTTAATTATGGGAATTGACCTAATTACATTGTTTAATTAATTGGGATAATTAATTGAGAGGAATGAAGGAATGAAATGTTGATTGAATATCCATTGTGCATTTATTTTCTATTTAGAAATAACTGCTTTGGGCTATTGGTGGAGGATAGTCGTGATTGTTGTAGACAATGCTTGATGATTAAGTAAACTGAAACTAACCAATGAAATGTGTCATGGAACTTGACGGTTGATAGAATACATTAATTATATGTATTATGTGATTGTATATAGAACCTTTGTATTTGTATACGTTATGTGTAGAGGAGGAGATAGGGGATGTACTCCGCGGTTTAGGGGAAGATAGGGGATGTACCTCTAAACCGGATAGGTATTGGGAGGAGATAGGGGATGAACTCCGTAGACAGAGCTCATATGCTTGTCTAGAGAAGTGAAGATAGAGCTCATATGCTTATCTTTGTGAAGTGTGGATACAGCTTGTATGCTTATCTGTGGATATTGTTGATATACATATCTGTTGTAGAATGTGGATACAGCTTGTATGCTTATCTGTGGGTATTGTTGATATACATATCTGTTGAGAATGTGGATATAGCTTTTATGCTTATCTGAATGTGAGATATAGTTTTTATACATATCTGTTGAAATGATGATAGAGCTGACATGCTTATCTGTTGAAAAAGGGAAAATGAAAGGTAACTTAGACTCATAAGTTGTAAGACATAAATATGAAATTTATGTGATTGTATCAGTGTTGGCCATCTATCAATTGCTAATGTTTTAGTCATTGTTCATGGTTGGTTTAGTGTATTTCTACTGGGCTGTGGCTCATCCTATATGGGAACATCATTTTCAGGTACAGGAAGCATGCCACCTCCAAGGACATAGCTGGGAGGCTAGAGGCGGACATGTTTTGTTGTTTTACTTTTGATGTATTACATATAACTTCAAGCCAAGGGCTTAATGTGTATCGAGTTAGTACTCTTTGTTGTAACCAAGTGTTAACTTGGAAAGCTGTAAGCCCGTAGGGCATTTTGTTATGATGTTAACATGTAATACTTATGTAATGAGACGCTAATGAATAATAGAAGGTGGTTTGTTTATACGTCAACGCATGTCTTGTTTGATGGGTTTGATGTTATTATTTTGAGGGCGTTACAACTTGGTATCAGAGCGTACCGGGTTCGAATACTTTGGGTACGTGGGAAGTGATTAGGATCACAATGGGTTTGTCTCGCTTGATAGAGACTTAGATGTAGTATCATATGCTATGTGCTTAATTGATAACATGCTTATGTGACTATGTGGGTATGGGACTTAATTTCTAGGATGTTGATTGGATCCTTGAGTTTCTGGGAGTCTTGTTGGAAAAGCACTTGATCAATGCTGTTTCTAACCGGAACTCTAGTAACGTCTCGGGACTATCATTATCCGGAAATGAAATTCGTAAGTGCTTATGTGTTTATGTGCTTATGTGGAGTGAATTACAGTTGTCGATGCATTAGGACGTGAGTGTCTAGTTTCGGCACATTTGTGAATGTGCTAACGTTCTGTGTTGCCTTTATTAGGATGTCAGGACGAGGAAGGGGTGCTAGGCGTGGTAGACCTGCGAGGCAGGAAGTACCGTTATCGGAGGAGGTTCCGGCAGTGCAGGAGGGAGTTGGACAGGCCACTGTGGCCGAGCCAGTAGGTCAGCAGGCTATGGGTGCCTTGGCCAGAGAGTTAGCAGGAGCTTTGGGTATTCTTAGGGCTGAGAATCAGGCAGCTGAGATAGGGCCTTCCTTCTTGAAGAAGGAGTTCTTTCGGTGTAATCCGGACGAGTTTATCGGGGATCCTAAAGAGCCGCTTAAGGCAGATGAATGGCTCGAATAGACAACGAAGACGTTTGAGATGCTTGGCATCGAGGACGGAGCATTGAAAGTGACCTTGGCATCCTTCCAGCTGAAGGGAGATGCGGGTCAATGGTGGAAATACGAGAAGGCTCGTGTTGGTGGAACTTGGGAGGCATTTGTGAATGCTTTTCAGGAGAGGTTTTTGTCTGCAGTAGCTAGAGAGAAGCTGAGGGATCAGTTTAGCCGGCTTAATCAGCAGGGCTTGTTAGTGGCCGAGTTTGAGGCTACTTTTACCAGTCTGTCCAGGTTTGCACCGGAACTGGTGGCGTCTGAGGAACGCCGTTGCTATGAGTTTGAGCGGAAGTTGAGGCGGGGCCTCAAGTTGAGAATTGGTGGGTCTTATATTCGAGAGTATAGACACCTAGTGGATGCTGCAGCTCATATGGAGCTTATGATGCAGGAGGAGGATGAGGGTCAGAGAGGCTCCAAGAGGAGCCAGGATAGTCAGAGTGATGGCAGGAGGCAGAGGGGTTCTAACCCTCAGCAGTCGCAGGGTGGTGTTGCTAGATCGACCTTCCCGGTGCCGAGTGCAGGCTCCGGGAGAGGTGGTCAGGGGGAATTCACTTGTTACAAGTGTGGCCAGTTGGGTCACAAGGTTTCAGTTTGCCCGCAGAAGGGTGGGGGTCAGAAAGCTGCTTCTTTTTCAGCTAGACCGCAGAGTCAGAGTTTGGGCAGGGGGCAGCTCTTGACTTGTTATCAGTGTGGACAACCTGGGCACATGAAGAGGTTTTGCCCACAGTTGAGTGCCACTTCGGGAGCGTCTGGTTCTAGGCAGACGCAGGGTTTTCAGCCAGCTCAGTCTGTGCAAGCCTCGAGGGCCAATCCGGGAGCTTCGTCATCCCAGTCTGTGCAGCAGTCTTTTGCTCCGAGAGGTGAGCAGGTAGACCAGGGGCCTACGGGGCGCGTGTATGCTGTTACCGCGCAGGATTTAGTACCAGCTCCATCAGTAGTGAGAGGTACTTTTCTGTTTTGCAACTCGGTTGCTAATGTGTTGATAGACACGGGTGCATCTCATTCTTTTGTATCTGCTGCATTTGCATCTGTTTTGGAATTGGAGTTAGCACAGTTAGCATCTCCTATTTGTGTGGTATCGCCTTTGGGTGGTGAGTTGATTCTGAAACAGGGTGTTAGAGGTTGTGATATAGAGGTCGTCGACTATAGGCTTCCTTTTCCGTTTGTTGTCATGCCCATGAAGGGTTTTGATGTTATTTTGGGTATGGACTGGTTATTGTCATACCGGGCTGTTATTGATTGCTACCGCCAGAGGGTTACATTGTGTACCTTGCGCGGGGAGTGGTTCCATTTCTTGGGAGACCGGGTTGGTAGTGTTTTGCCACCGGGGTATGATTCGCGAGGGCGAAGTGAGCTTAGTGGTTTACTTGCTAGTTTTGAGAGTAGCGAGTGTGTTGAGACTCGGATTGTGTTGCCGAGGGTGGTTTGTGAGTATTCGGATGTTTTTCCCGAAGAACTTGTTAGTTTGCCACCTCACCGGGAGATAGAATTCTCTATTGATTTAGTGCCGGGTACGGCGCCGATTTCTATGGCACCTTACCGTTTTGCTCCAGCAGAGTTGGTTGAGTTGAAAGTTCAGCTCCAGGAATTGCTAGATAAGGGCTTTGTTCGCCCTAGCGTTTCACCGTGGGGAGCACCGGCCCTCTTTGGTAAAATGAAAGATGGTGCCTTAAGATTGTGTATTGACTATCGGAAGTTGAATCGGGCTACGGTTAAGAATAAGTACCCTATGCCCCGTATAGATGATTTGTTTGACCAGTTGAAGGGTTCCCGTTGTTTCTCTAAGATAGACTTGAGATCGGGTTACCACCAGTTGAGGGTCAGGGAGGAGGATATTCCGAAAACGGCATTCCGTACGCGGTATGGCCATTACGAGTTTCTGGTGATGCCATTTGGGCTTACCAATGCACCGGCAGTCTTTATGGACTTGATGAACCGGATTTTCCGGGAGTTCTTAGACCGATTTGTGGTTGTCTTCGTGGACGACATCCTTATCTATTCGCCTTCTGAGGAGAAGCATGAGGCACACTTGAGAGTGGTGCTTGAGTTACTTAGAGCCCATAGGCTGTATGCCAAGTTTGGGAAGTGTGAGTTCTGGCTGAGGGAAGTCAAATTCTTAGGCCACGTGGTATCCGGGGAAGGGGTGTCTGTGGATACATCCAAGGTTGAGGCAGTGCAAGATTGGGCACAGCCTAAGAGTGTGTTTGAGATCCGCAGTTTTCTGGGATTAGCTGGGTATTACCGTCGGTTTGTGAAAGATTTCTCCAGGTTAGCGTCACCGTTGACTAGACTGACTCGGAAGGGAGTCAAGTTTGTGTGGAGTGAGACTTGTGAAAGGTCATTCCAAGAGTTGAAAGTTAGATTGACCACCGCTCCAGTGTTGATTATTCCGGAGAGAGAGTTGGGTTATGCGGTTTATTGTGATGCCTCACGAGAGGGTTTGGGTTGTGTGTTGATGCAAGAGGGGAAAGTGGTAGCTTATGGCTCACGTCAGTTGAAAATACACGAGAAGAATTACCCCACACACGACCTAGAATTAGCAGCTGTGATCTTTGCCTTGAAAATCTGGAGGCACTACCTTTATGGTGTGAGGTTCGAGGTATTCTCGGATCACAAGAGTTTGAAGTATCTGTTTACACAGAGAGACTTGAATTTGAGGCAGAGGAGATGGATGGAGTTCATCGAGGATTATGATTTTGAGTTACATTATCATCCGGGAAAGGCCAATGTTGTGGCCGATGCCCTTAGTAGGAAAACCATTAGTGATGTAGCTTGTATAGCCATCCGGGAATGGGAGATGTTGGAAGCACTTGGCGAGTTTGATTTGCTACTGGGCGAATCTGTCGAGGCTGCGGCCTTGTTTTCTGTTGTTGCGCAGCCTACACTTGTGATTAGAGTGTTAGAGGCACAGAGAGGTGACCTTGAGGTAGAATCCCTCCGAGAGAAGATCTCCAGTGGGAAAGTTGAGAAGGGTTTGACGGTGTATCCCGACCTGAGTGTGAGATACCAAGACCGTTTGTTTGTACCGGAGTCTTGCCGAGAGGAAGTACTCCGAGAGTTTCACCATTCGCGCCTTGCGGTGCATCCGGGAGGTACTAAGATGTATCAGGATTTGGGTCGCCAGTTTTGGTGGCGGGGTATGAAGAGAGATGTGGCTGTTTTCGTATCGAAGTGCCTTACTTGCCAGCAAGTGAAGGCCGAGCATCAGAGGCCAGCGGGTTTGTTGCAACCCTTGCCTATTGCCGAGTGGAAGTGGGAGCATATCACTATGGACTTCGTTGTAGGTCTTCCGAGGACTCAACGGGGTAGTGATGCTATTTGGGTGGTTGTAGACCGGTTGACTAAGTCGGCGCACTTTATTCCTATGCGCGTGAGAGATTCGGTGGATCATCTTGCCGATTTGTATGTTCGGGACGTAGTGAGATTGCACGGGGTCCCAGTGACGATTGTCTCAGATAGAGACCCTCGTTTTACTGCTAGGTTGTGGCAGAGTTTGCAGAGTGCCTTGGGCACTAAGTTGACCTTTAGTACGGCTTATCATCCTCAGACTGACGGGCAGTCCGAGCGTACTATTCAGATCCTCGAGGATATGCTTCGGGGTTGTGTCCTGGACTTCAGTGGGACGTGGGAGAGGCACTTACCCTTGGTAGAGTTTGCCTACAACAACAGTTTTCAGTCTAGCATCGGTATGGCACCGTTTGAGGCCTTGTATGGCCGACCGTGTAGGTCTCCAGTTTGTTGGGCCGAGGTGGGTGATGCACCTTTGTGGGGTCCGGAGTTGGTTAGGGAGACGACGGAGAAAGTTGAGCTTATCCGTAGGAGGCTTGTTACAGCCCAGAGTCGACAAAAGAGTTATGCCGACCGTAGGAGGAGGCCTTTGGCGTTTGAGGTAGGTGATCATGTCTTTCTGAAAATATCACCTAGGCGAGGCCTGATGAGGTTTGGGAAGAGTGGGAAATTATCCCCTCGGTTTATTGGTCCTTTTGAGATCCTTGAGAGGATTGGCGAGGTTGCTTATCGGTTAGCCTTACCGCCGCAGTTGTCCGGAGTTCATGACGTGTTTCATGTGAGTATGCTTCGGAAGTATGAGCCAGATCCATCACATGTGCTGGATTGGAGCGATTTAGAGGTAGATGAGGATGCCTCGTATGAGGAGAGACCGGTTCGGGTCTTGGATAGGCGGGATCAGGTCCTGCGTGGCAAGACCATTCCTTTGGTGAAAGTCTTGTGGAAACATCACGGAGTGGAGGAAGCCACTTGGGAACGTGAGTTGGAAGTCCGTGAGAAATATCCGGACTTGTTTATTGATATGTAATCTTGTATTTGAATTTTACATTTTGTTGAACTTAAGAGCTTTTATATATGTCTTAAGTTGTGAAACATTGAGAATGTTTTGATTATTGGTAGTATGTTTTGGAACTTGCCTCATATGGAAGTTGAATGTAACATTATATCTGTTGAACATATTGTTGAAATTGGAAGGATAGTGCATAATGTTGATGCATGTTGAAAGTACATATGTTGTTTACATATTGTGATATGTCTCTTGTTTAAGGGATGGGATGACCGGTAATGGGTCGAATTGTTGAATGTTAAAATATAACATTGTTTAAAATGGAGGAAGACTTGTTTTGAAAACTGGTGCTTAATTTCGGGGACGAAATTCTTTAAGGGGGGGAGGTTATAGCGATCTCGGGTTTACCCTTGTTGTATAGTGATCCAGACTTGTGTCTGTAGATGTTGGTAGTTGACTATTATCTTGTTTGCATCCTCTTTACTTCATATTTGAGTTATGGGATGTGTTGGGTGGGTTTGTTTCAGGTTGGTTGAGTTTAGAAACCAAAACTAGTTGCCCAGATTTTTGGCCTGTCCGCTCGAGCGTAGATGTTGGCGCTCGAGCGTGGAATACACCCATCCAGTATTTGTTGTGCAGTGTTGTACGCTCGAGCGTAGGGTTGGGAGCTCGAGCGGAGGTCTGGTTCTGCAAAAGTGCTGAGCGAGTGCATTCTGCGCTCGAGCGGGAGGTTGGCCGCTCGAGCGTACGTCTGTGAGTGGCCGCTCGAGCGGGGTGTTTTACGCTCGAGCGGGAGACTGGGTTAAAGTCCCGAAATTGTGACTTTTCAAATCACTTTTTGCTTTCTCTTCTCTCTCTTACTTTTCTAAAAATCACCATTGTTGAGCCTCTCACTCTAGACTCTACCTTCTCTCTAGGTTTTGCTCTAGTAGGAGTGATTTGCTCATCTTTGGCCTTTACAAAAAAGTTGTTGATCGTCGAGGGCTTCCTTTTAATCAGAAAATTTCGAGGTTTGGAGCATTTTGGTTTTGATCTTCATCTCCTTTGAGGCTCCGGGTTTGAGGTAGGGATAACCTACTCCTCTTTATGGGTTTTGTCTTTAAATTTTGGTATTTTGAGATGTTGGGCTTGGTTTGGTGATTTTGTGAAAGTTTGGGGCTTTTGTGTAATTTTACAAAAGTTGGGGTTTTATTCATAATAAACCTAGATGCATGTTTGGCATGGAAAATGGAATTAATGTTGAATCATTGATGAAAATGGGACCTAAGGGTTGAAATGTTAATTATGGGAATTGACCTAATTACATTGTTTAATTAATTGGGATAATTAATTGAGAGGAATGAAGGAATGAAATGTTGATTGAATATCCATTGTGCATTTATTTTCTATTTAGAAATAACTGCTTTGGGCTATCGGTGGAGGATAGTCGTGATTGTTGTAGACAATGCTTGATGATTAAGTAAACTGAAACTAACCAATGAAATGTGTCATGGAACTTGACGGTTGATAGAATACATTAATTATATGTATTATGTGATTGTATATAGAACCTTTGTATTTGTATACGTTATGTGTAGAGGAGGAGATAGGGGATGTACTCCGCGGTTTAGGGGAAGATAGGGGATGTACCTCTAAACCGGATAGGTATTGGGAGGAGATAGGGGATGAACTCCGTAGACAGAGCTCATATGCTTGTCTAGAGAAGTGAAGATAGAGCTCATATGTTTATCTTTGTGAAGTGTGGATACAGCTTGTATGCTTATCTGTGGATATTGTTGATATACATATCTGTTGTAGAATGTGGATACAGCTTGTATGCTTATCTGTGGGTATTGTTGATATACATATCTGTTGAGAATGTGGATATAGCTTTTATGCTTATCTGAATGTGAGATATAGTTTTTATACATATCTGTTGAAATGATGATAGAGCTGACATGCTTATCTGTTGAAAAAGGGAAAATGAAAGGTAACTTAGACTCATAAGTTGTAAGACATAAATATGAAATTTATGTGATTGTATCAGTGTTGGCCATCTATCAATTGCTAATGTTTTAGTCATTGTTCATGGTTGGTTTAGTGTATTTCTACTGGGCTGTGGCTCACCCTATATGGGAACATCATTTTCAGGTACAGGAAGCATGCCACCTCCAAGGACATAGCTGGGAGGCTAGAGGCGGACATGTTTTGTTGTTTTACTTTTGATGTATTACATGTAACTTCAAGCCAAGGGCTTAATGTGTATCGAGTTAGTACTCTTTGTTGTAACCAAGTGTTAACTTGGAAAGCTGTAAGCCCGTAGGGCATTTTGTTATGATGTTAACATGTAATACTTATGTAATGAGACGCTAATGAATAATAGAAGGTGGTTTGTTTATACGTCAACGCATGTCTTGTTTGATGGGTTTGATGTTATTATTTTGAGGGCGTTACAACTTGGTATCAGAGCGTACCGGGTTCGAATACTTTGGGTACGTGGGAAGTGATTAGGATCACAATGGGTTTGTCTCGCTTGATAGAGACTTAGATGTAGTATCATATGCTATGTGCTTAATTGATAACATGCTTATGTGACTATGTGGGTATGGGATTTAATTTCTAGGATGTTGATTGGATCCTTGAGTTTCTGGGAGTCTTGTTGGAAAAGCACTTGATCAATGCTGTTTCTAACCGGAACTCTAGTAACGTCTCGGGACTATCATTATCCGGAAATGAAATTCGTAAGTGCTTATGTGTTTATGTGCTTATGTGGAGTGAATTACAGTTGTCCATGCATTAGGACGTGAGTGTCTAGTTTCGGCACATTTGTGAATGTGCTAACGTTCTGTGTTGCCTTTATTAGGATGTCAGGACGAGGAAGGGGTGCTAGGCGTGGTAGAGTTTGCAGAGTGCCTTGGGCACTAAGTTGACCTTTAGTACGGCTTATCATCCACAGACTGACGGGCAGTCCGAGCGTACTATTCAGATCCTTGAGGATATGCTTCGGGGTTGTGTCCTTGACTTTAGCGGGACGTGGGAGAGGCACTTTCCATTGGTAGAGTTTGCCTACAACAACAGTTTTCAGTCTAGCATCGGTATGGCACCGTTTGAGGCCTTGTATGGCCGACCGTGTAGGTCTCCAGTTTGTTGGGCCGAGGTGGGTGATGCACCTTTGTTGGGTCCGGAGTTGGTTAGGGAGACGACGGAGAAAGTTGAGCTTATCCGTAGGAGGCTTGTTACAGCCCAGAGTCGTCAGAAATCTTATGCCAACCGTAGGAGGAGGCCTTTGGCGTTTGAGGTAGGTGATCATGTCTTTCTGAAGATATCACCTAGACGAGGCTCGATGAGGTTTGGGAAGAGTGGGAAGTTATCCCCTCGGTTTATTGGTCCTTTTGAGATCCTTGAGAGGATTGGCGAGGCTGCTTATCGGTTAGCCTTACCGCCGCAGTTGTCCGGAGTTCATGACGTGTTTCATGTGAGTATGCTTCGGAAGTATGAGCCAGATCCATCACATGTGTTGGATTGGACCGATTTAGAGGTAGGTGAGGATGCCTCGTATGAGGAGAGACCGGTTCGGGTCTTGGATAGGCGGGATCAGGTCCTGCGTGGCAAGACCATTCCTTTGGTGAAAGTCTTGTGGAAACATCATAGAGTGGAGGAAGCCACTTGGGAACGTGAGTTGGAAGTCCATGAGAAATATCCGGACTTGTTTGTTAATATGCAATCTTGTAGTTAAATTTTGAACTATTGTTGAACTTAAGAGCTTTTATATATGTCTTAAGTTGTGAAACATTGAAAATGTTTTGGTTATTGGAAGTATGTTTTGGAACTTGCCTCATATGGAAGTTAAATGTAACATTATATATGTTGAATATATTGTTGAAATTGGAAAGATAGTGCATAATGTTGATGCATGTTGAAAGTACATATGTTGTTTACATATTGTGAAATGCCTCTTGTTAAAGGGATGGGATGACCGGTAATGGGTCGAATTGTTGAATGTTAAAATGTAACATTATCTAAAATGGAGGAAAACCTGTTTTTGAAAACTTGTGCTTAATTTCAGGGACGAAATTCTTTAAGGGGGGGAGGTTATAGTGATCCCGGGTTTACCCTTGTTGTACAGTGATCCGGACATGTGTCCGTGGATGTTGGTAGTTGTTTATTATCTTGTTTGCATCCTTTTTACTTTGTATATTGAGTTATAGGATGTGTTGGGCAGGTTTGTTACAGGTTGGTTGTGTTTGGGAGCCTAGTGCTGCTGCCCAGATTTTTGGACCTTCGCTCGAGCGAGGAGTTGGTCGCTCGAGCGAGCGTTGAGTTCGTGTCTAGTGGATCGAGCCAGAGTGGCTTCGCTCGAGCGAGCGATTGCATCTGGTTCTGGACCTGAGAACTGCATTTCTTGGCTCTAGCGAGCTTTCTTTCGCTCGAGCACACTTCTGGGTTTTTGGCTCGAGCGAGAACTTCTTGGCTCGAGCGAGAGTTTTCTGTGTCTGGTCGCTCGAGCGACAAAGGCTTCGCTCGAGCGAGCGTGTTTTATATCAGCGGACAGTAGCGTTTTTGAACATCAGTTCTTCACTTTCTTTTTCTTTCAAACCCTAGATCCGAGACTCTCTCTCTCTAAACTTACACTCTTTCTAAGAATTGATCTCCCTAGAGTGTGAATCTAGCCTAGGGCCTTTGTTAAAAAGATAGAGGGCGTTGAGAGCTTCGACTTAATCTGAAAAAGTTTGGATTTGGAGCACGTTGATCTTCGAGTCTTCATCTCCTTTTTGGCTCAAACTTCGAGGTACGGATATCCTACTCCTCTCTATGGGTTTTGTCTTTAAATTTTAGTATTTTGAGATGTTGGGGTTGGTTTGGTAATTTTGTGAAAGTTCGGGGCTTTTGTGTAATTTTACAAAAGTTGGGGTTTTATTCATAATAAACCTAGATGCATGTTTGGTATAGAGAAATGGAATAAATGTTGAATCATTGATGAAAGTGGGACCTAAGGGTTGAAATGTTAATTATGAAAAATGACCTAATTACATTGTTTGATTAATAGGGAATGCAAAGGGTTAAAGGGTGTGGTTGAATTATTTGTCACTCACCGGAATGAAATGTTGATTGAATATCTATTGTGCATTTATTTTCTGTTTAGAGATAACTGCTTTGGGCTATCGATGGAGGATAGTCGTGATTGTTGTAGACAATGCATGATGATTAGGCAAACGGAAACAAATCAATGGAATGTGTCATGGAATTTGACGGTTGATAGAATACATTAACTGTATGTATTGAATGATTGTATATAGAACCAATGTGTTTGTATACGTTATGTGTAGAGGAGGAGATGGGGGATGTACTCCGCGGTTTAGGGGAAGATGGGGGATGTACCTCTAAACCGGATAGTATTGGCAGAAGATAGGGGATGAACTCCGGAGATACAGCTCATATGCTTGTCTAGAGAAGTGAAGATAGAGCTTATATGCTTATCTTTGTGAAGTATGGATACAGCTTATATGCTTATCTGTGAATGTGGGATATAGTTTTTATACATATCTGTTGAAATAATGATAGAGCTAACATGCTTATCTGTAAAATGAAAAGTAACTTGGACTCATAAGTCGTAAGACATAAATATGTGATTTATGTGAATGTATCAGTGTTGGCCATCTATCAATTGCTAATCTTTTAGTCATTGTTCATGGTTGGTTTAGTGTATTTCTACTGGGCTGTGGCTCACCCTATACGGGAATATCATTTTCAGGTACAGGTAGCATGCCACCTCCAAGGACATAGCTTGGGAGGCTAGAGGCGGACATACTTTTGTCATTTTATTTTTGATGTATTACATGTAAATTCAAGCCAAGGGCTTAATGTGTAAACGAGTTAGTACTCTTTTGTTGTAGCCAAGTGTTAACTTGGAAAGCTGTAAGCCCAAAAGGCATTTGCTTTTGTTGTTTACATGTAATACTTTTGTAATGAAACTCTAATGAATAAAAGAATATGGTTAGTTTATATGTCAATGCATGTCTTATTTGATGGGTTTAATGTTGTTATTTTGAGGGCGTTACATTTATTTTTATTCAACTTCCATTTTTATTCAATTTACTTTTCTATTAAACTTCCTTTTTTATTTAATTTCCAAATAGATCGTTAAGGTATAGTGGTTTCTGGATTGAACTTCCATTTTTAATTTTATGCAACTTTCATTTTTATTTTTATTCAACTTCCATTTTTATTCAATTTACTTTTCTATTAAACTTCCATTTTTATTTAATTTCCAAATTGATCGTTAAGGAATAGTGGTTTCTGGATTAAACTTCCATATTTAATTTTATGCAACTTTAATTTTTAATTTTATTCAACTTCCATTTTTATTCGATTTACTTTTCTATTAAACTTCCTTTTTTTATTTAATTTCCAAATAGATCGTCAAAATATAGTGGTTTCTGGATTGAACTTCCATATTTAATTTTCTGCAACTTCCATTTTTATTTTTATTCAACTTCCATTTTTATTCAATTTATTTTTCTATTAAACTTCCTTTTTTACATAATTTCCAAATAGATCGTTAAAGTATAGTGGTTTTTGGATTGAACTTCCATTTTTAATTTTATGCAACTTTCATTTTTATTTTTATTCTACTTCCATTTTATGCAATTTACTTTTCTATTAAACTTCCTTTTTTATTTAATTTCCAAATAGATCGTTAAAGTATAGTGGTTTCGGGATTGAACTTCCATATTTAATTTTCTGCAAGTTTCATTTTTATTTTTCTTCAACTTCCATTTTTTATTTAATTTCCAAATAGATCGTTAAGGTATAGTGGTTTCTGGATAGAACTTCCATATTTAATTTTCTGCAACTTCCATTTTTATTTTTATTCAACTTTCATTTTTATTCAATTTACTTTTCTATTAAGCTTCATTTTTTTATTTAATTTCCAAATAGATCGTTAAGGTATAGTGGTTTCTGGATTGAACTTCCATATTTAATTTTCTGCAACTTCCATTTTTATTTTTATTCAACTTCCATTTTTATTCAATTTACTTTTCTATTAAACTTCTTTTTTTATTTAATTTCAAAATAGATCGTTAAAGTATAGTGGTTTTTGGATTGAACTTCCATTTTTAATTTTATGCAACTTTCATTTTCATTTTTATTCTACTTCCATTTTATGCAATTTACTTTTCTATTAAACTTCCTTTTTTATTTAATTTCCAAATAGATCGTTAAGGTATAGTGATTTCGGGATTGAACTTCCATATTTAATTTTCCGCAACTTCCATTTTTATTTTTATTCAAATTCCATTTTTATTCAATTTACTTTTCTATTAAACTTCCATTTTTATTTAATTTCCAAATAGATCGTTAAGGTATAGTTGTTTCTGGATTGAACTTCCATATTTAATTTTCTTCAACTTCCATTTTTATTTTTATTCAACTTCCATTTTTATTCAATTTACTTTTCTATTAAACTTCCTTTTTTATTTAATTTCCAAATAAATCGTTAAAGTATAGTCGTTTTTGGATTGAACTTCCATTTTTGATTTTATGCAACTTTCATTTTTAGTTTTATTCTACTTCCATTTTTATTCAAATTACTTTTCTATTAAACTTCCTTTTTTATTTAATTTCCAAATAGATCGTTAAGGTATAGTGGTTTTTCGATTAAACTTCCATATTTAATTTTCTGAAACTTTCATTTTTATTTTTATTCAACTTCCACTTTTATTCAATTTACTTTTCTATTAAACTTCCTTTTTTAGTTAATTTCCACATAGATCGTTAAGGTATAGTGGTTTCTGGATTGAACTTCCATTTTTAATTTTATGCAACTTCCATTTTTATTCAAATTACTTTTCTATTAAACTTCCTTTTTTTATTTAATTTCCAAATAGATCGTTAAGGTATAGAGGTTTCTGGATTGAACTTCCATATTTAATTTTCTGCAACTTCCATTTTTATTTTTATTCAACTTCCATTTTTATTCAATTTACTTTTCTATTAAACTTATTTTTTTATTTAATTTCCAAATATATCGTTAAGGTATAGTGATTTTTGGATTGAACTTCCATTTTTAAATTTATGCAACTTTCATTTTTATTTTTATTCTACTTCCATTTGATGCAATTAATTTTTCTATTAAACTTCCTTTTTTATTTAATTTCCAAATAGATCGTTAAGTAATAGTGGTTTAGGGATTGAACTTCCATATTTAATTTTCTGCAACTTTCATTTTTATTTTTCTTCAACTTCCATTTTTATCCAATTTACTTTTCTATTAAACTTCCTTTTTTTATTTAATTTCCAATTAGATCGTTAAGGTATAGTGGTTTCTAGATTGAACTTCCATATTTAATTTTATGCAACTTCCATTTTTAATTTTCTGCAACTTCCATTTTTATTCAAATTACTTTTCTATTAAACTTCCTTTTCTTATTTAATTTCCAAATAGATCGTTAAGGTATAGTGGTTTCTGGATTGAACTTCCATATTTAATTTTCTGCAACTTCCACTTTTATTCAATTTACTTTTTTATTAAACTTCCTTTTTTATTTAATTTCCAAACAGATCGTTAAGGTATAGTGGTTTCTGGATTGAACTTCCATTTTTAATTTTATGCAACTTTCATTTTTATTTTTATTCTGCTTCCATTTTATGCAATTTACTTTTCTATTAAACTTCCTTTTTTATTTAATTTCCAAATAGATCGTTAAGGTATAGTGGTTTCGGGATTGAACTTCCATATTTAATTTTCCGCAACTTCCATTTTTATTTTTATTCAACTTCCATTTTTATTCAATTTACTTTTCTGTTAAACTTCCTTTTTTATTTAATTTCCAAATAGATCGTTAAGGTATAGTGGTTTCTGGATTGAACTTCCATATTTAATTTTATGCAACTTCCATTTTTAATTTTATGCAACTTCCATTTTTATTCAAATTACTTTTCTATTAAACTTCCTTTTTTTATTTAATTTCCAAATAGATCGTTAAGGTATAGTGGTTTCTGGATTGAACTTCCATATTTAATTTTCTGCAACTTCCACTTTTATTCAATTTACTTTTCTATTAAACTTCCTTTTTTATTTAATTTCCAAACAGATCGTTAAAGTGTAGTGGTTTTTGGATTGAACTTCCATTTTTAATTTTATGCAACTTTCATTTTTATTTTTATTCTGCTTCCATTTTATGCAATTTACTTTTCTATTAAACTTCCTTTTTTATTTAATTTCCAAATAGATCGTTAAGGTATAGTGGTTTCGGGATTGAACTTCCATATTTAATTTTCCGCAACTTCCATTTTTATTTTTATTCAACTTTCATTTTTATTCAATTTACTTTTCTGTTAAACTTCCTTTTTTATTTAATTTCCAAACAGATCGTTAAAGTGTAGTGGTTTTTGGATTGAACTTCCATTTTTAATTTTATGCAACTTTCATTTTTATTTTTATTCTACTTCCATTTTATGCAATTTACTTTTCTATTAAACTTCCTTTTTTATTTAATTTCAAATGGATCGTTAAGGTATAGTCGTTTCTGGATTGAACTTCCATATTTAATTTTCTGCAACTTCCATTTTTAGTTTTATTCAATTTACTTTTCTATTAAACTTGTTTTTTTATTTAAGTTCCAAATAGATCGTTAAAGTATAGTGGTTTTTGGATTGAACTTCCATTTTTAATTTTTTGCAACTTTCATTTTTATTTTTATTCTACTACCATTTTATGCAATTTACTTTTCTATTAAACTTCCTTTTTTTATTTAATTTCCAAATAGATTGTTAATGAATAGTGGTTTCTGGATTGAACTTCCATATTTAATTTTCTGCAACTTCCATTTTTATTTTTATTCAACTTCCATTTTTATTCAATTTACTTTTCTATTAAACTTGCTTTCTTATTTAATTTCCAAATAGATCGTTAAAGTATAGTGGTTTTTGGATTGAACTTCCATTTTCAAATTTATACAACTTTCATTTTTATTTTTATTCTACTTCCGTTTTATGCAATTTACTTTTCTATTAAACTTCCTTTTTTATTTAATTTCCAATTAGATCGTTAAGGTATAGTGGTTTCTGGATTGAACTTCCATATTTAATTTTCTGCAACTTCCATTTTTGTTTTTGTTCAACTTCCATTTTTATTCAATTTACTTTTCTATTAAACTTCCTTTTTTTATTTAATTTCCAAATAGATCGTTAAGGTATAGTGGTTTCTGGATTGAACTTCCATATTTAATTTTCTGCAACTTCCATTATTATTTTTATTCAACTTCCATTTTTATTCAATTTACTTTTCTATTAAACTTCCTTTTTTATTTAATTTCCAAATAGATCGTTAAGGTATAGTGGTTTCTGGATTGAACTTCCATATTTAATTTTCTGCAACTTCCATTATTATTTTTATTCAACTTCCATTTTTATTCAATTTTCTTTTCTATTAAACTTCCTTTTTTTATTTAATTTCCAAATAGATCATTAAGGTATAGTGGTTTCTGGATTGAACTTCCATATTTAATTTTCTTCAACTTCCATTTTTATTTTTATTCAACTTCCATTTTTATTCAATTTACTTTTCTATTAAACTTCCTTTTTTATTTAATTTCCAAATAGATCGTTCAGGTATAGTGGTTTCGGGATTGAACTTCCATGTTTAATTTTCTGCAACTTTCATTTTTATTTTTATTCAACTTCTATTTTTATACAATTTACTTTTCTATTAAACTTCGTTTTTTATTCAATTTCCAAATAGATCATTAAGGTATAGTGGTTTCTGGATTGAACTTCCATATTTAATTTTCTGCAACTTTAATTTTTATTTTTATTCAAATTCTACTTTTATACAATTTACTTTGCTATTAAACTTCCTTTTTTTATTTAATTTCCGAATAGATCGTTAAGGTATAACGGTTTCTGGATTGAACTTCCATTTTTATTTTTATTCAACTTCCATTTTTATTCAATTTACATTTCTATTAAACTTCCTTTTTTATTTAATTTCCAAATAGATCATTAAGGTATAGTGGTTTCTGGATTGAACTTCCATTTTTATTTTTATTCGACTTCCATTTTTGTTCAATTTACTTTTCTATTAAACTTCCTTTTTTATTTAATTTCCAAATAGATCGTTAACGTATAGTGGTTTTTGGATTGAACTTCCATTTTTAATTTTATGCAACTTTCATTTTTATTTTTATTCTATTTCCATTTTATGCAATTTCCTTTTCTATTAAACTGCCTTTTTTATTTAATTTCCGAATAGATCGTTAAGGTATAGTGGTTTCGGGATTGAACTTCCATGTTTAATTTTCTGCAACATTCATTTTTATTTTTATTCAACTTCTATTTTTATACAATTTACTTTTCTATTAAACTTCATTTTTTATTCAATTTCCAAATAGATCATTAAGGTATAGTGGTTTCTGGATTGAACTTCCATATTTAATTTTCTGCAACTTTCATTTTTATTTTCATTCAACTTCTATTTTTATACAATTTACTTTTCTATTAGACTTCTTTTTTTATTTAATTTCCAAATAGATCGTTAAGGTATAGTGGTTTCTGGATTGAACTTCCATATTTAATTTTCTTCAACTTCCATTTTTATTTTTATTCAACTTCCATTTTTATTCAATTTACTTTTCTATTAAACTTCCTTTTTTATTTAATTTCCAAATAGATCGTTAAAGTATAGTGGTTTTTGGATTGAACGTCCATTTTTAATTTTATGCAACTTTCATTTTTATTTTTATTCTACTTCCATTTTATGCAATTTACTTTTCTATTAAACTTCTTTTTTTATTTAATTTCCAAATAGATCGTTAAGGTATAGTGGTTTCTGGATTGAACTTCCATATTTAATTTTCCGCAACTTTCATTTTTATTTTTATTCAACTTCTATTTTTATACAATTTACTTTTCTATTAAACTTCGTTTTTTATTCAATTTCCAAATAGATCATTAAGGTATAGTGGTTTCTGGATTGAACTTCCATATTTAATTTTCTGAAACTTTCATTTTTATTTTTATTCAACTTCCAATTTTATTCAATTTACTTTTCTATTAAACTTCCTTTTTTTATTTAATTTCCAAATAGATCGTTAAGGTATAGTGGTTTCTGGATTGAACTTCCATATTTAATTTTCTGCAACTTCCATTATTATTTTTATTCAACTTCCATTTTTATTCAATTTACTTTTCTATTAAACTTCCTTTTTTATTTAATTTCCAAATAGATCGTTAAGGTATAGTGGTTTCTGGATTGAACTTCCATTTTTATTTTTATTCGACTTCCATTTTTATTCAATTTAATTTTCTATTAAACTTCCTTTTTTATTTAATTTCCAAATAGATCGTTAACGTATATTGGTTTTTGGATTGAACTTCCATTTTTAATTTTATGCAACTTTCATTTTTATTTTTATTCTACTTCCATTTTATGCAATTTCCTTTTCTATTAAACTGCCTTTTTTATTTAATTTCCGAATAGATCGTTAAGGTATAGTGGTTTCGGGATTGAACTTCCATGTTTAATTTTCTGCAACATTCATTTTTATTTTTATTCAACTTCTATTTTTATACAATTTACTTTTCTATTAAACTTCGTTTTTTATTCAATTTCCAAATAGATCATTAAGGTATAGTGGTTTCTGAATTGAACTTCCATATTTAATTTTCTGCAACTTTCATTTTTATTTTCATTCAACTTCTATTTTTATACAATTTACTTTTCTATTAGACTTCCTTTTTTTATTTAATTTCCAAATAGATCGTTAAGGTATAGTGGTTTCTGGATTGAACTTCCATATTTAATTTTCTTCAACTTCCATTTTTATTTTTATTCAACTTCCATTTTTATTCAATTTACTTTTCTATTAAACTTCCTTTTTTATTTAATTTGCAAATAGATCGTTAAAGTATAGTGGTTTTTGGATTGAACTTCCATTTTTAATTTTATGCAACTTTCATTTTTATTTTTATTCTACTTCCATTTTATGCAATTTACTTTTCTATTAAACTTCCTTTTTTCTTTAATTTCCAAATAGATCGTTAATGTAAAGTGGTTTCTGGATTGAACTTCCATATTTAATTTTCCGCAACTTTCATTTTTATTTTAATTCAACTTCTA
The DNA here is from genome assembly GCF_055761805.1 of Camellia sinensis. NCBI lineage: Eukaryota > Viridiplantae > Streptophyta > Magnoliopsida > Ericales > Theaceae > Camellia > Camellia sinensis. Next base: position 39,177,188 of record NW_028128987.1, on the reverse strand, counting down.
TTTTTATACAATTTACTTTTCTATTAAACTTCGTTTTTTATTCAATTTCCAAATAGATCATTAAGGTATAGTGGTTTCTGGATTGAACTTCCATATTTAATTTTCTGAAACTTTCATTTTTATTTTTATTCAACTTCCATTTTTATTCAATTTACTTTTCTATTAAACTTCTTTTTTTTATTTAATTTCCAAATAGATCGTTAAGGTATAGTGGTTTCTGGATTGAACTTCCATATTTAATTTTCTGCAACTTCCATTATTATTTTTATTCAACTTCCATTTTTATTCAATTTACTTTTCTATTAAACTTCCTTTTTTATTTAATTTCCAAATAGATCGTTAAGGTATAGTGGTTTCTGGATTGAACTTCCATATTTAATTTTCTGCAACTTCCATTATTATTTTTATTCAACTTCCATTTTTATTCAATTTACTTTTCTATTAAACTTCCTTTTTTATTTAATTTCCACATAGATCGTTAAGGTATAGTGGTTTCTGGATTGAACTTCCATTTTTAATTTTATGCAACTTTCAGTTTTATTTTTATTCTACTTCCATTTTATGCAATTTATTTTTCTATTAAACTTCCTTTTTTATTTAATTTCCAAATAGATCGTTAAGGTATAGTGGTTTCTAGATTGAACTTCAATATTTAATTTTCTGCAACTTTCATTTTTATTTTTATTCAACTTCTATTTTTATACAATTTACTTTTCTATTAAACTTCGTTTTTTATTCAATTTCCAAATAGATCATTAAGGTATAGTGGTTTCTGGATTGAACTTCCATATTTAATTTTCTGCAACTTTCACTTTTATTTTTATTCAACTTCTATTTTTATTCAATTTACTTTTCTATTAAACTTCCTTTTTTTATTTAATTTCCAAATAGATCGTTAAGGTATAGTGGTTTCTAGATTGAACTTCCATATTTAATTTTCTGCAACTTTCATTTTTATTTTTGTTCAACTACTATTTTTATACAATTTACTTTTCTATTAAACTTCCTTTTTTATTTAATTTCCAAATAGATCATTAAGGTATAGTGGTTTCCGGCTTGAACTTCCATATTTAATTCTATGCAACTTTCATTTTTATTTTTATTCAACTTCCATTTTTATTCAATTTACATTTCTATTAAACTTCCTTTTTTAGTTAATTTCCAAATTGATCGTTAAGGTATAGTGGTTTTTGGATTGAACTTCTATTTTTAATTTTATGCATATTTTATTTTTATTTTTATTCTACTTCCATTTTATGCAATTTACTTTTCTATTAAACTTCCTTTTTTATTTAATTTCCAAATACATCGTTAAGGTATAATGGTTTCTGCATTGAACTTCCATATTTAATTTTATGCAACTTTCATTTTAAATCTTATTCAACTTCCATTTTTCTTCGATTTACTTATCTATTAAACTTCTTTTTTTATTTAATTTCCAAATAGATCGTTAAAGTATGGTGGTTTTTGGATTGAACTTCCATTTTTAATTTTATGCAACTTTCTTTTTTATTTTTATTCTACTTCCATTTTGTTTCAATTTACTTTTCTGTTAAACTTCCATTTTTATTTAATTTGCAAATAGATCGTTAAGTTATAGTGGTTTCGGGATTGAAATTCCATATTTAATTTTCTGCAACTTTCAATTTTATTTTTCTTCAACTTCCATTTTTATGCAATTTACTTTTCTATTGGACTTCCTTTTTTTATTTAATTTCCAAATAGATCGTTAATGTATAGCTGTTTCTGGATTGAACTTCCATATTTAATTTTCTGCAACTTCCATTTTTATTTTTATTCAAATTCCATTTTTATTCAATTTACTTTTCTATTAAACTTCCTTTTTTATTTAATTTCCAAATAGATCGTTAAGGTATAGTGGTTTTTGGATTGAACTTCTATTTTTAATTTTATGCAACTTTCATTTTTATTTTTATTTTACTTCCATTTTTATTCGATTTACTTTTCTATTAAACTTTCTTTTTTTATTTAATTTCCCAATTGATCGTTAAAGTATAGTGGTTTTTGGATTGAACTTCCATTTTAAATTTTATGCAACATTCTTTTTTATTTTTATTCTACTTCCATTTTATTTGAATTTACTTTTCTATTAAACTTCCTTTTTTATTTAATTTCCAAATAGATCGTTAAGGTATCGTGGTTTCGGGATTGAACTTCCATATTTAATTTTCTGCAACTTTCATTTTTATTTTTCTTCAACTTCCATTTTTATGCAATTTACTTTTCTATTAAACTTCCTTTTTATATTTAATTTCCAAATAGATCGTTAATGTATAGCGGTTTCTGGATTGAACTTCCATATTTAATTTTCTGCAACTTCCATTTTTATTTTTATTCAACTTCCATTTTTATTCAATTTACTTTTCTATTAAACTTCCTTTTTTATTTAATTTCCAAATAGATCGTTAAAGTATAGTGATTTTTGGATTGAACTTCCATTTTTAATTTTATGCAACTTTCATTTTTATTTTTATTCTACTTCCATTTTATGCAATTTACTTTTCTATTAAACTTCCTTTTTTATTTAATTTCCAAATAGATCGTTAAGGTATAGTCGTTTCGGGATTGAACTTCCATATTTAATTTTCTGCAAGTTTCATTTTTATTTTTCTTCAACTTCCATTTTTATGCAATTTACTTTTCTATTAAACTTACTTTTTTTATTTAATTTCCAAATATATCGTTAATGTATAGCGGTTTCTGGATTGAACTTCCATATTTAATTTTCTGCAACTTCCATTTTTATTTTTATTCAACTTCCATTTTTATTCAATTTACTTTTCTATTAAACTTCATTTTTTTATTTAATTTCCAAATAGGTCGTTAAGGTATAGTGGTTTCTGGATTGAACTCCCATATTTAATATTCTGCAACTTCCATTTTTATTTTTATTCAACTTCCATTTTTATTCAATTTACTTTTCAATTAAACTTTTTTTTTATTTAATTTGAAAATAGATCGTTAAAGTATATTGGTTTTTGGATTGAACTTCCATTTTTAATTTTATGCAACTTTCATTTTTATTTTTATTCTACTTCCATTTTATGCAATTTACTTTTCAATTAAACTTCCTTTTTATTTAATTTCAAAATAGATCGTTAAGGTATAGTGGTTTCGGGATTGAACTTCCATATTTAATTTTCCGCAACTTCCATATTTATTTTTATTCAAATTCCATTTTTATTCAATTTACTTTTCTATGAAACTTCCTTTTTTATTTAATTTCCAAGTAGATCGTTAAGGTATAGTGGTTTCTGGATTGAACTTCCATATTTAATTTTCTTCAACTTCCATTTTTATTTTTATTCAACTTCCATTTTTATTCAATTTACTTTTCTATTAAACTTCCTTTTTTATTTAATTTCCAAATAGATTGTAAAAGTATAGTGGTTTTTGGATTGAACTTCCATTTTTAATTTTATGCAACTTTCATTTTTATTTTTATTCTACTTCCATTTTATGCAATTTGTTTTTCTATTAAACTTCCTTTTTTATTTAATTTCCAAATAGATCGTTAAGCTATAGTGGTTTCTGGATTGAACTTCCATATTTAATTTTCTGCAACTTTCATTTTTATTTTTATTCAACTTCCTTTTTTATTTAATTTCCAAATAGATCATTAAGGTATAGTGGTTTCCGGATTGAACTTCCATATTTAATTCTCGGCAACTTTCATTTTTATTTTTATTCAACTTCCATTTTTATTCAATTTACTTTTCTATTAAACTTCCTTTTTTAGTGAATTTCCAAGTTGTTCGTTAAGGAATAGTGGTTTTTGGATTGAACTTCTATTTTTAATTTTATGCAACATTTATTTTTATTTTTATTCTACTTCCATTTTATGGAATTTACTTTTCTATTAAACTTCCTTTTTTATTTAATTTCCAAATAGATCGTTAAGGTATAGTGGTTTCGGGATTGAACTTCCATATTTAATTTTCCGCAACTTCCATTTTTATTTTAATTCAACTTCCATTTTTATTCAATTTACTTTTCTATTAAACTTCCTTTTTTATTTAATTTCCAAATAGATCGTAAAGGTATAGTGGTTTCTGGATTGAACTTCCATATTTAATTTTCTTCAACTTCCATTTTTTTTTTATTCAACTTGCATTTTTATTCAATTTACTTTTCTATTAAACTTCATTTTTTATTTAATTTCCAAACAGATCGTTAACGTATAGTGGTTTTTGGATTGAACTTCCATTTTTAATTTTATGCAACTTTCATTTTTATTTTTATTCTACTTCCATTTTATGCAATTTACTTTTCTATTAAACTTCCTTTTTTATTGAATTTCCAAATAGATCGTTATGGTATAGTGGTTTCGGGATTGAACTTCCATATTTAATTTTCCGCAACTTCCATTTTTATTTTTATTCAACTTCCATTTTTATGCAAGTTACTTTTCTATTAAACTTCCTTTTTTATTTAATTTCCAAATAGATCGTAAAGGTATAGTGGTTTCTGGGTTGAACTTCCATATTTAATTTTCTGAAACTTTCATTTTTATTTTTATTCAACTTCCATTTTTATTCAATTTACTTTTCTATTAAACTTCCTTTTTTAGTTAATTTCCACATAGATCGTTAAGGTACAGTGGTTTCTGGATTGAACTTCCATATTTAATTTTCTGAAACTTTCATTTTTATTTTTATTCAACTTCCATTTTTATTCAATTTACTTTTCTATTTAACTTCCTTTTTTAGTTAATTTCCACATAGATCGTTAAGGTACAGTGGTTTCTGGATTGAACTTCCATTTTTAATTTTATGCAACTTCCATTTTTAATTTTCTGCAACTTCCATTTTTATTCAAATTACTTTTCTATTAAACTTCCTTTTTTTATTTAATTTCCCAATAGATCGTTAAGGTATAGAGGTTTCTGGATTGAACTTCCATATTTAATTTTCTGCAACTTCCATTTTTATTTTTATTCAACTTCCATTTTTATTCAATTTACTTTTCTATTAAACTTATTTTTTTATTTAATTTCCAAATATATCGTTAAGGTATAGTGGTTTTTGGATTGAACTTCCATTTTTAAATTTATGCAACTTTCATTTTTATTTTTATTCTACTTCCATTTGATGCAATTTACTTTTCTATTAAACTTCCTTTTTTATTTAATTTCCAAATAGATCGTTATGTAATAGTGGTTTCGGGATTGAACTTCCATAGTTAATTTTCTGCAACTTTCATTTTTATTTTTCTTCAACTTCCATTTTTATGCAATTTACTTTTCTATTAAACTTCCTTTTTTTATTTAATTTCCAATTAGATCGTTAAGGTATAGTGGTTTCTGGATTGAACTTCCATATTTAATTTTATGCAACTTCCATTTTTAATTTTATGCAACTTCCATTTTTATTCAAATTACTTTTCTATTAAACTTCCTTTTTTTATTTAATTTCCAAATAGATCGTTAAGGTATAGTGGTTTCTGGATTGAACTTCCATATTTAATTTTCTGCAACTTCCACTTTTATTCAATTTACTTTTCTATTAAACTTCCTTTTTTATTTAATTTCCAAACAGATCGTTAAAGTATAGTGGTTTTTGGATTGAACTTCCATTTTTAATTTTATGCAACTTTCATTTTTATTTTTATTCTGCTTCCATTTTATGCAATTTACTTTTCTATTAAACTTCATTTTTTATTTAATTTCCAAATAGATCGTTAAGGTATAGTGGTTTCGGGATTGAACTTCCATATTTAATTTTCTGCAACTTCCATTTTTATTTTTATTCAACTTCCATTTTTATTCAATTTACTTTTCTATTAAACTTCCTTTTTTATTTAATTTCCAAATAGATCGTTAAGGTATAGTGGTTTCTGGATTGAACTTCCATATTTAATTTTATGCAACTTCCATTTTTAATTTTATGCAACTTCCATTTTTATTCAAATTACTTTTCAATTAAACTTCCTTTTTTTATTTAATTTCCAAATAGATCGTTAAGGTATAGTGGTTTCTGGATTGAACTTCCATATTTAATTTTCTGCAACTTCCACTTTTATTCAATTTACTTTTCTATTAAACTTCCTTTTTCATTTAATTTCCAAACAGATCGTTAAAGTGTAGTGGTTTTTGGATTGAACTTCCATTTTTAATTTTATGCAACTTTCATTTTTATTTTTATTCTGCTTCCATTTTATGCAATTTACTTTTCTATTAAACTTCCTTTTTTATTTAATTTCCAAATAGATCGTTAAGGTATAGTGGTTTCGGGATTGAACTTCCATATTTAATTTTCCGCAACTTCCATTTTTATTTTTATTCAACTTCCATTTTTATTCAATTTACTTTTCTATTAAACTTCCTTTTTTATTTAATTTCCAAATAGATCGTTAAGGTATAGTGGTTTCTGGATTGAACTTCCATATTTAATTTTCTGCAATTTCCATTTTTATTTTTATTCAACTTCCATTTTTATTAAATTTACTTTTCTATTAAACTTGTTTTTTTATTTAATTTCCAAATAGATCGTTAAGGTATAGTGGTTTTTGGATTGAACTTCCATTTTTAAATTTATGCAACTTTCATTTTTATTTTTATTCGACTTCCATTTTACGCACTTTACTTTTCTATTAAACTTCCTTTTTTTTTTAATTTCCAAATAGATCGTTAAGGTATAGTGGTTTCGGGATTGAACTTCCATATTTAATTTTCTGCAACTTTCATTTTTATTTTTCTTCAACTTCCATTTTTCTGCAATTTACTTTTCTATTAACCTTCCTTTTTTATTTAATTTCCAAATAGATCATTAAGGTATAGCGGTTTCTGGATTGAACTTCCATATTTAATTTTCTGCAACTTCCATTTTTATTTTTATTCAACTTCCATTTTTATTCAATTTACTTTTCTATTAAACTCCCTTTTTTTATTTAATTTCCAAATAGATCGTTAAGGTAGAGTGGTTTTTGGATTGAACTTTCATATTTAATTTTCTGCAACTTCCATTTTTATTCAATTTACTTTTCTATTAAACTTCCATTTTTATTTAATTTCCAAATAGATCGTTAAAGTATAATGGTTTTTGGATTGAACTTCCATTTTTAATTTTATGCAACTTTCATTTTTATTTTTATTCTACTTCCATTTTATGCAATTTACTTTTCTATTAAACTTCCTTTTTTATTTAATTTCCAAATGGATCGATATGGTATAGTGGTTTCTGGATTGAACTTCAATATTTAATTTTGCGCAACTTCCATTTTTATTCAATTTACTTTTCTATTAAACTTCCTTTTTTATTTAATTTCCAAATAGATCGTTAAGGTATAGTGGTTTCTGGATTGAACTTCCATATTTAATTTTCTTCAACTTCCATTTTTATTTTTATTCAACTTCCATTTTTATTCAATTTACTTTTCTATTAAGCTTCCTTTTTTATTTAATTTCCAAATAGATCGTTAAAGTATAGTGGTTTTTGGATTGAACTTCCATTTTTAATTTTATGCAACTTTCTTTTTTATTTTTATTCTACTTCCAATTTTGTTCAATTTACTTTTCTGTTAAATTTCCTTTTTTATTTAATTTCCAAATAGATCGTTAAGGTATAGTGGTTTCTGGATTGAACTTCCACTTTTAATTTTCTGGAACTTTCCTTTTTATTTTTATTCGACTTCCATTTTTATGCAATTTACTTTTCTATTAAACTTATTTTTTTATTTAATTTCCAAATAGATCGTTAAGGTATAGTGGTTTCTGGATTGAACTTCCATATTTAATTTTATGCAACTTTCATTTTTAATTTTATTCAACTTCCATTTTTATTCGATTTACTTTTCTATTAAACTTCATTTTTTATTTAATTTCCAAATAGATCGTTAAAGTATAGTGGTTTTTGGATTGAACTTCCATTTTTAATTTTATGCAACTTTCTTTTGTATTTTTATTCTACTTCCATTTTATGCAATTTACTTTTCTATTAAACTTCCTTTTTTATTTAATTTCCAAATAGATCGTTAAGGTATAGTGGTTTCAGGAATGAACTACCATATCTAATTTTCCGCAACTTCCATTTTTATTTTTATTCAACTTCCATTTTTATTCAATTTACTTTCCTATTAAACTTCCTTTTTTATTTAATTTCCAAATAGATCGTTAAGGTATAGTGGTTTCTGGATTGAACTTCCATATTTAATTTTCTTCAACTTCCATTTTTATTTTTATTCAACTTCCATTTTTATTCGATTTACTTTTCTATTAAACTTCCTTTTTTATTTAATTTCCAAATAGATCGTTAAAGTATAGTGGTTTTTGGATTGAACTTCCATATTTAATTTTCTGCAACTTTCATTTTTATTTTTCTTTAACTTCCACTTTTATGCAATTTACTTTTCTATTAAACTTACTTTTTTTATTTAATTTCCAAATAGAACGTTAAGATATAGTGGTTTCTGGATTGAGCTTCCATATTTAATTTTTTGCAACTTTCATTTTCAATTTTATACAACTTCCATTTTTATTCGATTTACTTTTCTATTAAACTTCATTTTTTATTTAATTTCCAAATAGATCGTAAAAGTATAGTGGTTTTTGGATTGAACTTCCATATTTAATTTTATGCAACTTTCTTTTTTATTTTTATTCTACTTCCATTTTTGTTCAATTTACTGTTCTGTTAAACTTCCTTTTTTTATTTAATTTCAAAATAGATCGTTAAGGTATGGTGGTTTCGGGATTGAACTTCCGCTTTTAATTTTCTGGAACTTCCCCTTTTATTTTTATTCTACTACCATTTTTATTCAATTTACTTTTCTATCAAACTTCCTTTTTTATTTAATTTCCAAATAGATCGTTAAGGTATAGTGGTTTCTGGATTGAACTTCGATATTTCATTTTCTACAACTTTCATTTTTATTTTTATTCAAATTCCATTTTTATTCTATTTACTTTTCTATTAAACTTTCTTTTTTATTTAATTTCCAAATAGATCGTTAAGGTATAGTGGTTTCTGGATTGAACTTCCATTTTTAATTTTATGCAACCTTCATTTTTATTTTTATTCTACTTCCATTTTAATTCAATTTACTTTTTCGATTAAACTTCCTTTTTTATTTAATTTCCAAATAGATCGTTAAGGTATAGTGCTTTCGGGATTGAACTTCCATATTTAATTTTCTACAACTTTCATTTTTATTTTTATTCAACTTCCATTTTTATGCAATTTACTTTTCTATTAAACTTCATTTTTTTATTTAATTTCCAAATAGATCGTTAAGGTTTAGTGGTTTTTGGATTGAACTTCCATATTTAATTTTCTGCAACTTCCATTTTTATTTTTATTCAACTTCCATTTTTATTCTATTTACCTTTCTATTAAACTTCATTTTTTATTTAATTTCCAAATAGATGGTTAAGGTATAGTGTTTTGGGATTGAACTTCCATTTTTAATTTTATGCAACTTTCATTTTTATTTTTATTCAACTTCCATTTTTATTCAATTTACTTTTCTATTAAACTTCCTTTTTTACTTAATTTCCAAATAGATCGTTAAGGTATGGTGGTTTCTGGATTGAACTTCCATTTTTACTTTTATGCAACCTTCATTTTTATTTTTATTCAACTTCCATTTTAATTCAATTTAATTTTTCTATTAAACTTCCTTTTTTATTTAATTTCCAAATAGATCGTTAAGGTATAGTGGTTTCGGGATTGAACTTCCATATTTAATTTTCTGCAACTTCCATTTTTATTTTTATTCAACTTCCATTTTTATGCAATTTACTTTTCTACTAAACTTCCTTTTTTATTTAATTTCCAAATAGATCGTTAAGGTATAGTGGTTTTTGGATTGAACTTCCATATTTAATTTTCTGCAACTTCCATTTTTATTCTATTTACCTTTCTATTAAACTTCCTTTTTTATTTAATTTCCAAATAGATGGTTAAGGTATACTGTGTTTGGGATTGAACTTTCATTTTTAATTTTATGCAACTTTCATTTTTAATTTTATTCAACTTCCATTTTTATTCGATTTACTTTTCTATTAAACTTCATTTCTTATTTAATTTCCAAATAGATCGTTAAAATATAGTGGTTTTTTGATTGAACTTCCATATTTAATTTTCTGCAACTTTCATTTTTATTTTTCTTCAACTTCCATTTTTATGGAATTTACTTTTCTATTAAACTTCCTTTTTTTATTTAATTTCCAAATAGATCGTTAAGGTATAGTGGTTTCTGGATTGAACTTCCATATTTAATTTTATGCAACATTCATTTTTAATTTTATTCAACTTCCATTTTTATTCGATTTACTTTTCTATTAAACTTCACTTTTTATTTAATTTCCAAATAGATCGTTAAAGTATAGTGGTTTCGGGATTGAACTTCCGCTTTGAACTTCCATTTTTAATTTTATGCAACTTTCTTATTTATTTTTATTCTACTTCCATTTTTGTTTAATTTACTTTTCTGTTGAACTTCCTTTTTTATTTAATTTCCAAAATAGATCGTTAAGGTATAGTGGTTTCCGGATTGAACTTCCGCTTTTAATTTTCTGGAACTTTCCTTTTTATTTTTATTCTACTTCCATTTTTATTCAATTTACTTTTCTATTAAACTTCCTTTTTTATTTAATTTCCAAATAGATCGTTAAGGTATAGTGGTTTCGGGATTGAACTTCCACTTTTAATTTTCTGGAACTTTCCGTTTTATTTTTATTCTACTTCCATTTTTATTCAATTTACTTTTCTATTAAACTTAATTTTTTATTTAATTTCCAAATAGATCGTTAAGGTATAGTGATTTCTGGATTGAACTTCCATATTTAATTTTATGCAACTTTCATTTTTAATTTTATTCAACTTCCATTTTTATTCAATTTACTTTTCTATTAAACTTCATTTTTTATTTAATTTCCAAATAGATCGTTAAAGTATAGTGGCTTTTGGATTGAACTTCCATATTTAATTTTCTGCAACTTTCATTTTTATTTTTCTTCAACTTCCATTTGTATGCAATTTACTTTTCTATTAAACTTCCTTTTTTATTTAATTTCCAAATAGATCATTAAGGTATAGTGGTTTCCGGCTTGAACTTCCATATTTAATTCTCTGCAACTTTCATTTTTATTTTTATTCAACTTCCATTTTTATTCAATTTACTTTTCTATTAAACTTCCTTTTTTAGTTAATTTCCAAATTGATCGTGAAGGTATAGTGGTTTTTGGATTTAACTTCTATTTTTAATTTTATGCAACTTTTATTTTTATTTTTATTCTACTTCCATTTTATGCAATTTACTTTTCTATTAAACTTCCTTTTTTATTTAATTTCCAAATAGATCGTTAAGGTATAGTGGTTTCTGGATTGAACTTCCATATTTAATTGTATGCAACTTTCATTTTAAATCTTATTCAACTTCCATTTTTCTTCGATTTACTTTTCTATTAAACTTCTTTTTTTATTTAATTTCAAAATAGATCGGTAAAGTATAGTGGTTTTTGGATTGAACTTCCATTTTTAATTTTATGCAACTTTCTTTTTTATATTTATTCTACTTCCATTTTTGTTCAATTTACTTTTCTGTTAAACTTCCTTTTTTATTTAATTTCCAAATAGATCGTTAAGGTATAGTGGTTTCGGGATTAAACTTCCGCTTTTAATTTTCTGGAACTTTCCGCTTTTTTTTTCTTCTACTTCCATTTTTATTCAATTTACTTTTCTGCAACTTTCATTTTTATTTTTATTCCAATTCCATTTTTATTCAATTTACTTTTCTATTAAACTTTCTCTTTTATTTAATTTCCAAATAGATCGTTAAGGTATAGTGGTTTCTGGATTGAACTTCCATTTTTAATTTTATGCAACCTTCATTTTTATTTTTATTCTACTTCCATTTTAATTTAATTTACTTTTTCTATTAAACTCCCTTTTTTATTTAATTTCCAAACAGATCGTTAAGGTATAGTGGTTTCGGGATTGAACTTCCATAATTAATTTTCTGCAACTTTCATTTTTATTTTTATTCAACTTCCATTTTTATGCAATTTACTTTTCTATTAAACTTCCTTTTTTATCTAATTTCCAAATAGATCGTTAAGGTATAGTGGTTTTTGGATTGAACTTCCATATTTAATTTTCTGCAACTTCCATTTTTATTTTTATTCAACTTCTATTGTTATTCAATTTACTTTTCTATTAAACTTCCTTTCTTATTTAATTTCCAAATAAATCAATAAAATATAGTTGTTTTTGGATTGAACTTCCATTTTTAATTTAATACAACTTTCATTTTTATTTTTATTCTACTTCCATTTTATGCAATTTACTTTTCTATTAAACTTCCTTTTTTATTTAATTTCAAATGGATCGTTAAGGTATAGTCGTTTCTGGATTGAACTTCCATATTTAATTTTCTGCAACTTCCATTTTTAGTTTTATTCAATTTACTTTTCTATTAAACTTGTTTTTTTATTTAAGTTCCAAATAGATCGTTAAAGTATAGTGGTTTTTGGATTGAACTTCCATTTTTAATTTTTTGCAACTTTCATTTTTATTTTTATTCTACTACCATTTTATGCAATTTACTTTTCTATTAAACTTCCTTTTTTTATTTAATTTCCAAATAGATTGTTAAGGAAGAGTGGTTTCTGGATTGAACTTCCATATTTAATTTTCTGCAACTTCCATTTTTATTTTTATTCAACTTCCATTTTTATTCAATTTACTTTTCTATTAAACTTGCTTTCTTATTTAATTTCCAAATAGATCGTTAAAGTATAGTGGTTTTTGGATTGAACTTCCATTTTTAATTTTATACAACTTTCATTTTTATTTTTATTCTACTTCCGTTTTATGCAATTTACTTTTCTATTAAACTTCCTTTTTTATTTAATTTCCAAATAGATCGTTAAGGTATAGTGGTTTCTGGATTGAACTTCCATATTTAATTTTCTGCAACTTCCATTTTTGTTTTTATTCAACTTCCATTTTTATTCAATTTACTTTTCTATTAAACTTCCTTTTTTTATTTAATTTCCAAATAGATCGTTAAGGTATAGTGGTTTCTGGATTGAACTTCCATATTTAATTTTCTGCAACTTCCATTATTATTTTTATTCAACTTCCATTTTTATTCAATTTACTTTTCTATTAAACTTCCTTTTTTATTTAATTTCCAAATAGATCGTTAAGGTATAGTGGTTTCTGGATTGAACTTCCATATTTAATTTTCTGCAACTTCTATTTTTATTTTTATTCAACTTCCATTTTTATTCAATTTACTTTTCTATTAAACTTCCTTTTTTTATTTAATTTCCAAATAGATCATTAAGGTATAGTGGTTTCTGGATTGAACTTCCATATTTAATTTTCTTCGACTTCCATTTTTATTTTTATTCAACTTCCATTTTTATTCAATTTACTTTTCTATTAAACTTCCTTTTTTATTTAATTTCCAAATAGATCGTTAAGGTATAGTGGTTCTTGGATTGAACTTCCATTTTTAATTTTATGCAACTTTCATTTTTATTTTTATTCTATTTCCATTTTATGCGATTTACTTTTCTATTAAACTTCCTTTTTCATTTAATTTCCAAATAGATCGTTCAGGTATAGTGGTTTCGGGATTGAACTTCCATGTTTAATTTTCTGCAACTTTCATTTTAATTTTTATTCAACTTCTATTTTTATACAATTTACTTTTCTATTAAACTTCGTTTTTTATTCAATTTCCAAATAGATCATTAAGGTATAGTGGTTTCTGGATTGAACTTCCATATTTAATTTTCTGCAACTTTAATTTTTATTTTTATTCAAATTCTATTTTTATACAATTTACTTTGCTATTAAACTTCCTTTTTTTATTTAATTTCCGAATAGATCGTTAAGGTATAGCGGTTTCTGGATTGAACTTCCATATTTAATTTTCTGCAACTTCCATTTTTATTTTTATTCACCTTCCATTTTTATTCAATTTACATTTCTATTAAACTTCCTTTTTTATTTAATTTCCAAATAGATCATTAAGGTATAGTGGTTTCTGGATTGAACTTCCATTTTTATTTTTATTCGACTTCCATTTTTATTCAATTTACTTTTCTATTAAACTTCCTTTTTTATTTAATTTCCAAATAGATCGTTAACGTATAGTGGTTTTTGGATTGAACTTCCATTTTTAATTTTATGCAACTTTCATTTTTAGTTTTATTCTACTTCCATTTTATTCAATTTCCTTTTCTATTAAACTGCCTTTTTTATTTAATTTCCAAATAGATCGTTAAGGTATAGTGGTTTCGGGATTGAACTTCCATGTTTAATTTTCTGCAACATTCATTTTTATTTTTATTCAACTTCTATTTTTATACAATTTACTTTTCTATTAAACTTCGTTTTTTATTCAATTTCCAAATAGATCATTAAGGTATAGTGGTTTCTGGATTGAACTTCCATATTTAATTTTCTGCAACTTTCATTTTTATTTTCATTCAACTTCTATTTTTATACAATTTACTTTTCTATTAGACTTCCTTTTTTTATTTAATTTCCAAATAGATCGTTAAGGTATAGTGGTTTCTGGATTGAACTTCCATATTTAATTTTCTTCAACTTCCATTTTTATTTTTATTCAACTTCCATTTTTATTCAATTTACTTTTCTATTAAACTTCCTTTTTTATTTAATTTCCAAATAGATCGTTAAAGTATAGTGGTTTTTGGATTGAACGTCCATTTTTAATTTTATGCAACTTTCATTTTTATTTTTATTCTACTTCCATTTTATGGAATTTACTTTTCTATTAAACTTCTTTTTTTATTTAATTTCCAAATAGATCGTTAAGGTATAGTGGTTTCTGGATTGAACTTCCATATTTAATTTTCCGCAACTTTCAATTTTATTTTTATTGAACTTCTATTTTTATACAATTTACTTTTCTATTAAACTTCGTTTTTTATTCAATTTCCAAATAGATCATTAAGGTATAGTGGTTTCTGGATTGAACTTCCATATTTAATTTTCTGAAACTTTCATTTTTATTTTTATTCAACTTCCATTTTTATTCAATTTACTTTTCTATTAAACTTCCTTTTTTTATTTAATTTCCAAATAGATCGTTAAGGTATAGTGGTTTCTGGATTGAACTTCCATATTTGATTTTCTGCAACTTCCATTATTATTTTTATTCAACTTCCATTTTTATTCAATTTACTTTTCTATTAAACTTCCTTTTTTATTTAATTTCCAAATAGATCGTTAAGGTATAGTGGTTTCTGGATTGAACTTCCATTTTTATTTTTATTCGACTTCCATTTTTATTCAATTTACTTTTCTATTAAACTTCCTTTTTTATTTAATTTCCAAATAGATCGTTAACGTATAGTGGTTTTTGGATTGAACTTCCATTTTTAATTTTATGCAACTTTCATTTTTATTTTTATTCTACTTCCATTTTATGCAATTTCCTTTTCTATTAAACTGCCTTTTTTATTTAATTTCCGAATAGATCGTTAAGGTATAGTGGTTTCGGGATTGAACGTCCATGTTTATTTTTCTGCAACATTCATTTTTATTTTTATTCAACTTCTATTTTTATACAATTTACTTTTCTATTAAACTTCGTTTTTTATTCAATTTCCAAATAGATCATTAAGGTATAGTGGTTTATGGATTGAACTTCCATATTTAATTTTCTGCAACTTTCATTTTTATTTTCATTCAACTTCTATTTTTATACAATTTACTTTTCTATTAGACTTCCTTTTTTTATTTAATTTCCAAATAGATCGTTAAGGTATAGTGGTTTCTGGATTGAACTTCCATATTTAATTTTCTACAACTTCCATTTTTATTTTTATTCAACTTCCATTTTTATTCAATTTACTTTTCTATTAAACTTCCTTTTTTATTTAATTTGCAAATAGATCGTTAAAGTATAGTGGTTTTTGGATTGAACTTCCATTTTTAATTTTATGCAACTTTCATTTTTATTTTTATTCTACTTCCATTTTATGCAATTTACTTTTCTATTAAACTTCCTTTTTTATTTAATTTCCAAATAGATCGTTAAGGTATAGTGGTTTCTGGATTGAACTTCCATATTTAATTTTCCGCAACTTTCATTTTTATTTTTATTCAACTTCTATTTTTATACAATTTACTTTTCTATTAAACTTCGTTTTTTATTCAATTTCCAAATAGATCATTAAGGTATAGTGGTTTCTGGATTGAACTTCCATATTTAATTTTCTGAAACTTTCATTTTTATTTTTATTCAACTTCCATTTTTATTCAATTTACTTTTCTATTAAACTTCTTTTTTTTATTTAATTTCCAAATAGATCGGTAAGGTATAGTGGTTTCTGGATTGAACTTCCATATTTAATTTTCTGCAACTTCCATTATTATTTTTATTCAACTTCCATTTTTATTCAATTTACTTTTCTATTAAACTTCCTTTTTTATTTAATTTCCAAATAGATCGTTGAGGTATAGTGGTTTCTGGATTGAACTTCCATATTTAATTTTCTGCAACTTCCATTATTATTTTTATTCAACTTCCATTTTTATTCAATTTACTTTTCTATTAAACTTCCTTTTTTATTTAATTTCCACATAGATCGTTAAGGTATAGTGGTTTCTGGATTGAACTTCCATTTTTAACTTTATGCAACTTTCAGTTTTATTTTTATTCTACTTCCATTTTATGCAATTTATTTTTCTATTAAACTTCCTTTTTTATTTAATTTCCAAATAGATCGTTAAGGTATAGTGGTTTCTAGATTGAACTTCAATATTTAATTTTCTGCAACTTTCATTTTTATTTTTATTCAACTTCTATTTTTATACAATTTACTTTTCTATTAAACTTCGTTTTTTATTCAATTTCCAAATAGATCATTAAGGTATAGTGGTTTCTGGATTGAACTTCCATATTTAATTTTCTGCAACTTTCACTTTTATTTTTATTCAACTTCTATTTTTATTCAATTTACTTTTCTATTAAACTTCCTTTTTTTATTAAATTTCCAAATAGATCGTTAAGGTATAGTGGTTTCTAGATTGAACTTCCATATTTAATTTTCTGCAACTTTCATTTTTATTTTTATTCAACTACTATTTTTATACAATTTACTTTTCTATTAAACTTCATTTTTTATTTAATTTCCAAATAGATCATTAAGGTATAGTGGTTTCCGGCTTGAACTTCCATATTTAATTCTATGCAACTTTCATTTTTATTTTTATTCAACTTCCATTTTTATTCAATTTACTTTTCTATTAAACTTCCTTTTTTAGTTAATTTCCAAATTGATCGTTAAGGTATAGTGGTTTTTGGATTGAACTTCTATTTTTAATTTTATGCATATTTTATTTTTATTTTTATTCTACTTCCATTTTATGCAATTTACTTTTCTATTAAACTTCCTTTTTTATTTAATTTCCAAATAGATCGTTAAGGTATAGTGGTTTCTGCATTGAACTTCCATATTTAATTTTACGCAACTTTCATTTTAAATCTTATTCAACTTCCATTTTTCTTCGATTTACTTATCTATTAAACTTCTTTTTTTATTTAATTTCCAAATAGATCGTTAAAGTATAGTGGTTTTTGGATTGAACTTCCATTTTTAATTTTATGCAACTTTCTTTTTTATTTTTATTCTACTTCCATTTTGTTTCAATTTACTTTTCTGTTAAACTTCCTTTTTTATTTAATTTGCAAATAGATCGTTAAGTTATAGTGGTTTCGGGATTGAAATTCCATATTTAATTTTCTGCAACTTTCAATTTTATTTTTCTTCAACTTCCATTTTTATGCAATTTACTTTTCTATTAGACTTCCTTTTTTTATTTTATTTCCAAATAGATCGTTAATGTATAGCTGTTTCTGGATTGAACTTCCATATTTAATTTTCTGCAACTTCCATTTTTATTTTTATTTAACTTCCATTTTTATTCAATTTACTTTTCTATTAAACTTCCTTTTTTATTTAATTTCCAAATAGATCATTAAGGTATAGTGGTTTTTGGATTGAACTTCTATTTTTAATTTTATGCAACTTTCATTTTTATTTTTATTTTACTTCCATTTTTATTCGATTTACTTTTCTGTTAAACTTTCTTTTTTTATTTAATTTCCCAATTGATCGTTAAAGTATAGTGGTTTTTGGATTGAACTTCCATTTTTAATTTTATGCAACTTTCATTTTTAATTTTATTCTGCTTCCATTTTTGTTCAATTTACTTTTCTGTTAAACTTCCTTTTTTATTTAATTTCCAAATAGATCGTTAAGGTATAGTGGTTTCGGGATTGAACTTCCATATTTAATTTTCTGCAACTTTCTTTTTTATTTTTCTTCAACTTCCACTTTTATGCAATTTACTTTTCTATTAAACTTCATTTTTTTATTTAATTTCCAAATAGATCGTTAATGTATAGCGGTTTCGGGATTGAAATTCCATATTTAATTTTCTGCAACTTTCAATTTTATTTTTCTTCAACTTCCATTTTAATGCAATTTACTTTTCTATTAAAACTCCTTTTTTTATTTAATTTCCAAATAGATCGTTAATGTATAGCGGTTTCTGGATTGAACTTCCATATTTAATTTTCTGCAACTTCCATTTTTATTTTTATTCAACTTCCATTTTTATTCAAACTACTTTTCTATTAAACTTCCTTTTTTATTTAATTTCCAAATAGATCGTTAAGGTATATTGGTTTCTGGATTGAACTTCCATATTTAATTTTATGCAACTTTCATTTTTAATTTTATTCAACTTCCATTTTTATTCGATTATTTTCCTATTAAACTTCTTTTTTTATTTAATTTCCAAATAGATCGTTAAAGTATAGTGGTTTTTGGATTGAACTTCTATTTTTAATTTTATGCAACTTTCTTTTTTATTTTTATTCTACTTCCATTTTATTTGAATTTACTTTTCTGTTAAACTTCCTTTTTTATTTAATTTCCAAATAGATCGTTAAGGTATCGTGGTTTCGGGATTGAACTTCCATATTTAATTTTCTGCAACTTTCATTTTTATTTTTATTCAACTTCCATTTTTATGCAATTTACTTTTCTATTAAACTTCCTTTTTTTATTTAATTTCCAAATAGATCGTTAATGTATACCGGTTTCTGGATTGAACTTCCATATTTAATTTTCTGCAACTTCCATTTTTATTTTTATTCAACTTCCATTTTTATTCAATTTACTTTTCTATTAAACTTCCTTTTTTATTTAATTTCCAAATAGATCGTTAAAGTATAGTGATTTTTGGATTGAACTTCCATTTTTAATTTTATGCAACTTTCATTTTTATTTTTATTCTACTTCCATTTTATGCAATTTACTTTTCTATTAAACTTCCTTTTTTATTTAATTTCCAAATAGATCGTTAAGGTATAGTCGTTTCGGGATTGAACTTTCATATTTAATTTTCTGCAAGTTTCATTTTTATTTTTCTTCAACTTCCATTTTTATGCAATTTACTTTTCTATTAAACTTACTTTTTTTATTTAATTTCCAAATAGATCGTTAATGTATAGCGGTTTCTGGATTGAACTTCCATATTTAATTTTCTGCAACTTCCATTTTTATTTTTATTCAACTTCCATTTTTATTCAATTTACTTTTCTATTAAACTTCATTTTTTTATTTAATTTCCAAATAGGTCGTTAAGGTATAGTGGTTTCTGGATTGAACTTCCATATTTAATATTCTGCAACTTCCATTTTTATTTTTATTCAACTTCCATTTTTATTCAATTTACTTTTCAATTAAACTTTTTTTTTTATTTAATTTGAAAATAGATCGTTAAAGTATATTGGTTTTTGGATTGAACTTCCATTTTTAATTTTATGCAACTTTCATTTTTATTTTTATTCTACTTCCGTTTTATGCAATTTACTTTTCAATTAAACTTCCTTTTTTATTTAATTTCAAAATAGATCGTTAAGGTATAGTGGTTTCGGGATTGAACTTCCATATTTAATTTTCCGCAACTTCCATTTTTATTTTTATTCAAATTCCATTTTTATTCAATTTACTTTTCTATGAAACTTCCTTTTTTATTTAATTTCCAAGTAGATCGTTAAGGTATAGTGGTTTCTGGATTGAACTTCCATATTTAATTTTCTTCAACTTCCATTTTTATTTTTATTCAACTTCCATTTTTATTCAATTTACTTTTCTATTAAACTTCCTTTTTTATTTAATTTCCAAATAGATTGTAAAAGTATAGTGGTTTTTGGATTGAACTTCCATTTTTAATTTTATGCAACTTTCATTTTTATTTTTATTCTACTTCCATTTTATGCAATTTGTTTTTCTATTAAACTTCCTTTTTTATTTAATTTCCAAATAGATCGTTAAGCTATAGTGGTTTCTGGATTGAACTTCCATATTTAATTTTATGCAACTTTCATTTTTATTTTTATTCAACTTCCTTTTTTATTTAATTTCCAAATAGATCATTAAGGTATAGTGGTTTCCGGATTGAACTTCCATATTTAATTCTCGGCAACTTTCATTTTTATTTTTATTCAACTTCCATTTTTATTCAATTTACTTTTCTATTAAACTTCCTTTTTTAGTGAATTTCCAAGTTGTTCGTTAAGGAATAGTGGTTTTTGGATTGAACTTCTATTTTTAATTTTATGCAGCTTTTATTTTTATTTTTATTCTACTTCCATTTTATGGAATTTACTTTTCTATTAAACTTCCTTTTTTATTTAATTTCCAAATAGATCGTTAAGGTATAGTGGTTTCGGGATTGAACTTCCATATTTAATTTTCCGCAACTTCCATTTTTATTTTAATTCAACTTCCATTTTTATTCAATTTACTTTTCTATTAAACTTCCTTTTTTATTTAATTTCCAAATAGATCGTAAAGGTGTAGTAGTTTCTGGATTGAACTTCCATATTTAATTTTCTTCAACTTCCATTTTTTTTTTATTCAACTTCCATTTTTATTCAATTTACTTTTCTATTAAACTTCATTTTTTATTTAATTTCCAAATAGATCGTTAACGTATAGTGGTTTTTGGATTGAACTTCCATTTTTAATTTTATGCAACATTGATTTTTATTTTTATTCTACTTTCATTTTATGCAATTTACTTTTCTATTAAACTTCCTTTTTTATTGAATTTCCAAATAGATCGTTAAGGTATAGTGGTTTCGGGATTGAACTTCCATATTTAATTTTCCGCAACTTCCATTTTTATTTTTATTCAACTTCCATTTTTATGCAAGTTACTTTTCTATTAAACTTCCTTTTTTATTTAATTTCCAAATAGATCGTAAAGGTATAGTGGTTTCTGGGTTGAACTTCCATATTTAATTTTCTGAAACTTTCATTTTTATTTTTATTCAACTTCCATTTTTATTCAATTTACTTTTCTATTAAACTTCCTTTTTTAGTTAATTTCCACATAGATCGTTAAGGTATAGTGGTTTCTGGATTGAACTTCCATTTTTAATTTTATGCAACTTTCATTTTTATTTTTATTCTACTTCCATTTTTATTCAATTTATTTTTCTATCCAACTTCCTTTTTTATTTAATTTCCAAATGGATCGTTAAGGTATAGTGGTTTCTGGATTGAACTTCCATATTTTATTTTCTGCAACTTCCATTTTTATTTGTATTCAACTTCCATTTTTATTCAATTTACTTTTCTATTAAACTTGTTTTTTTCTTTAATTTCCAAATAGATCGTTAAGGTATAGTGGTTTTTGGATTGAACTTCCATTTTTAAATTTATGCAACTTTCATTTTTATTTTTATTCTAATTCCATTTTATGCAATTTACTTTTCTATTAAACTTCCTTTTTTATTTAATTTCCAAATAGATCGTTAAGGTATAGTGGTTTCGGGATTGAACTTCCATATTTAATTTTCTGCAAGTTTCATTTTTATTTTTCTTCAACTTCCATTTTTATGCAATTTACTTTTCTATTAAACTTCATTTTTTTATTTAATTTCTAAATAGATCGTTAAGGTATAACGTTTTCTGGATTGAACTTTCATATGTAATTTTCTGCAACTTCCATTTTTATTTTTATTCAACTTCCATTTTTATTCAATTTACTTTTCTATTAAACTTCCTTTTTTTATTTAATTTCCAAATAGATCGTTAAGGTATAGTGGTTTCTGGACTGAATTTCCATATTTAATTTTCTGCAACTTCCATTTTTATTTTTATTCAGCTTCCATTTTTATTCAATTTACTTTTCTGTTAAACTTCCTTTTTTATTTAATTTCCAAATAGATCGTTAATGTATAGCTGTTTCTGGATTGAACTTTCATATTTAATTTTCTGCAACTTCCATTTTTATTTTTATTCAACTTCCATTTTTATACAATTTACTTTTCTATTAAATTTCTTTTTTTATTTAATTTCCAAATAGATCGTTAAAGTATAGTGGTTTCTGGATTGAACTTCCATATTTAATTTTATGCAACTTTCATTTTTAATTTTATTCAACTTCCATTTTTATTCGATTTACTTTTCTATTAAACGTCTTTTTTTATTTAATTTCCAAATCGATCGTTAAAATATAGTGGTTTTCGGATTGAACTTCTATTTTTAATTTTATGCAACTTTCTTTTTTATTTTTATTCTACTTCCATTTTTGTTCAATTTACTTTTCTGTTAAACTTCCTTTTTTTTTTAATTTCCAAATAGATCGTTAAGGTATAGTGGTTTCGGGATTGAACTTCCATATTTAATTTTCTGCAACTTTCGTTTTTATTTTTCTTCACCATCCATTTTTATGCAATTTACTTTTCTATTAAACTTCCTTTTTTTATTTAATTTCCAAATAGATCGTTAATGTATAGTGGTTTTTGGATTGAACTTCCATTTTATGCAATTTACTTTTCTATTAAACTTCCTTTTTTATTTAATTTCCAAATAGATCGTTAAGGTATAGTGGTTTCGGGATTGAACTTCCATATTTAATTTTCTGCAACTTTCATTTTTATTTTTCTTCAACTTCCATTTTTTTGCAATTTTCTTTTCTATTAAACTTCATTTTTTTATTTAATTTCTAAATAGATCGTTAAGGTATAACGTTTTCTGGATTGAACTTTCATATGTAATTTTCTGCAACTTCCATTTTTATTTTTATTCAACTTCCATTTTTATTCAATTTACTTTTCTATTAAACTTCCTTTTTTTATTTAATTTCCAAATAGATCGTTAAGGTATAGTGGTTTCTGGATTGAATTTCTATATTTAATTTTCTGCAACTTCCATTTTTATTTTTATTCAGCTTGCATTTTTATTCAATTTACTTTTCTATTAAACTTTCTTTTTCATTTAATTTCCAAATAGATAGTTAATGTATACTGGTTTCTGAATTGAACTTCCATATTTAATTTTCTGCAACTTCAATTTTTATTTTCATTCAACTTCCATTTTTATTCAATTTACTTTTCTATTAAACTTCATTTTTTATTTAATTTCCAAATAGGTCGTTAAGGTATAGTGGTTTCTGGATTGAACTTCCATATTTAATTTTATGCAACTTTCATTTTTAATTTTATTCAACTTCCATTTTTATTCGATTTACTTTTCTATTAAACTTTTTTTTTATTTAATTTCCAAATAGATCGTTAAAGTATAGTGGTTTTTGGATTGAACTTCCATTTTTAATTTTATGCAACTTTCTATTTTATTTTTATTCTACTTCCATTATTGTTCAATTTACTTTTCAGTTAAACTTCCTTTTTTATTTAATTTCCAAATCGATCATTAAGGTATAGTGGTTTCGGGATTGAACTTCCATATTTAATTTTCTGCAAGTTTCATTTTTATTTTTCTTCAACTTCCATTTTTATGCAATTTACTTTTCTATTAAACTTCCTTTTTTTATTTAATTTCCAAATAGATCGTTAATGTATAGCGGTTTCTGGATTGAACTTCCATATTTAATTTTCTGCAACTTCCATTTTTATTTTTATTCAACTTCCATTTTTATTCAATTTACTTTTCTATTAAACTTCCTTTTTTATTTAATTTCCAAATAGATCGTTAAAGTATAGTGGTTTTTGGATTGAACTTCCATTTTTAATTTTATGCAACTTTCATTTTTATTTTTATTCTACTTCCATTTTATGCAATTTTCTTTTCTATTAAACTTCCTTTTTTATTTAATTTCCAAATAGATCGTTAAGGTATAGTGGTTTCGGGATTGAACTTCCATATTTAATTTTCTGCAAGTTTCATTTTTATTTTTCTTCAACTTCCATTTTTATCCAATTTACTTTTCTATTAAACTTCCTTTTTTTATTTACTTTCCAAATAGATCGTTAATGTATAGCGGTTTCTAGATTGAACTTCCATTTTTATTTTTATTCAACTTCCATTTTTATTCAATTTACTTTTCTATTAAACTTCATTTTTTTATTTAATTTCCAAATAGGTCGTTAAGGTATAGTGGTTTCTGGATTGAACTTCCATATTTAATTTTATGCAACTTTCATTTTTAATTTTATTCAACTTCCATTTTTATTCGATTTACTTTTCTATTAAACTTCTTTTTTTATTTAATTTCCAAATAGATCGTTAAAGTATAGTGGTTTTTGGATTGAACTTCCATTTTTAATTTTATGCAACTTTCTTTTTTATTTTTATTCTACTTCCATTTTATGCAATTTGTTTTTCTATTAAACTTACTTTTTTATTTAATTTCCAAGTAGATCGTTAAGGTATAGTGGTTTCTGGATTGAACTTCCATATTTAATTTTTTTCAACTTCCATTTTTATTTCTATTCAACTTCCATTTTTATTCAATTTACTTTTCTATTAAACTTCATTTTTTATTTAATTTCCAAATAGATCGTAAAAGTATAGTGGTTTTTGGATTGAACTTCCATTTTTAATTTTATGCAACTTTCATTTTTATTTTTATTCTACTTCCACTTTATGCAATTTGTTTTTCTATTAAACTTCCTTTTTTATTTAATTTCCAAATAGATCGTTAAGGTATAGTGGTTTCTGGATTGAACTTCCATATTTAATTTTCTGCAACTTTCATTTTTATTTTTATTCAACTTCCTTTTTTATTTAATTTCCAAATAGATCATTAAGGTATAGTGGTTTCCGGATTGAACTTCCATATTTAATTCTCGGCAACTTTCATTTTTATTTTTATTCAACTTCCGTTTTTATTCAATTTACTTTTCTATTAAACTTCCTGTTTTAGTTAATTTCCAAATTGATCGTTAAGGAATAGTGGTTTTTGGATTGAACTTCTATTTTTAATTTTATGCAACTTTTATTTTTATTTTTATTCTACTTCCATTTTATGCAATTTACTTTTCTATTAAACTTCCATTTTTATTTAATTTCCAAATAGATCGTTAAGGTATAGTGGTTTCGGGATTGAACTTCCATATTTAATTTTCCGCAACTTCCATTTTTATTTTAATTCAACTTCCTTTTTTCTTTAATTTCCAAACAGATCGTAAAGGTATAGTGGTTTCTTGATTGAACTTCCATATTTAATTTTCATCAACTTCCATTTTTTTTTTATTCAACTTCCATTTTTATTCAATTTACTTTTCTATTAAACTTCCTTTTTTATTTAATTTCCAAATAGATCGTTAACGTATAGTGGTTTTTGGATTGAACTTCCATTTTTAATTTTGTGCAACTTTCATTTTTATTTTTATTCCACTTCCATTTTATGCAATTTACTTTTCTATTAAACTTCCTTTTTTATTGAATTTCCAAATAGATCGTTAAGGTATAGTGGTTTCGGGATTGAACTTCCATATTTAATTTTCCGCAACTTCCATTTTTATTTTTATTCAACTTCCATTTTTATTCAATTTACTTTTCTATTAAACTTCCTTTTTTATTTAATTTCCAAATAGATCGTTTAGGTATAGTGGTTTCTGGATTGAACTTCCATATTTAATTTTCTGAAACTTTCATTTTTATTTTTATTCAACTTCCATTTTTATTCAATTTACTTTTCTATTAAGCTTCCTTTTTTAGTTAATTTCCACATAGATCGTTAAGGTATAGTGGTTTCTGGATTGAACTTCCATTTTTAATTTTATGCAACTTTCATTTTTATTTTTATTCTACTTCCATTTTTATTCAAATTATTTTTCTATTAAACTTCATTTTTTATTTAATTTCCAAATAGATCGTTAAGGTATAGTGGTTTCTGGATTGAACTTCTATATTTAATTTTCTGCAACTTCCATTTTTATTTTTATTCAACTTCCATTTTTATTCAATTTACTTTTCTATTAAACTTGTTTTTTTATTTAATTTCCAAATAGATCGTTAAGGTATAGTGGTTTTTGGATTGAACTTCCATTTTTAAATTTATGCAACTTTCATTTTTATTTTTATTCTACTTCCATTTTATGCAATTTACTTTTCTATTAAACTTCCTTTTTTATTTAATTTCCAAATAGATCGTTAAGGTATAGTGGTTTCGGGATTGAACTTCCATATTTAATTTTCTGCAACTTTCATTTTTATTTTTCTTCAACTTCCATTTTTATGCAATTTACTTTTCTCTTAAACTTCATTTTTTTATTTAATTTCTAAATAGATCGTTAAGGTATAGTGTTTTCTGGATTGAACTTTCATATGTAATTTTCTGCAACTTCCATTTTTATTTTTATTCAACTTCCATTTTTATTCAATTTACTTTTCTATTAAACTTCCTTTTTTTTATTTAATTTCCAAATAGATCGTTAAGGTATAGTGGTTTCTGGATAGAATTTCCATATTTAATTTTCTGCAACTTCCATTTTTATTTTTATTCCGCTTCCATTTTTATTCAATTTACTTTTCTAATAAACTTCGTTTTTTATTTAATTTCCAAATAGATCGTTAATGTATAGCGGTTTCTGGATTGAACTTCCATATTTTATTTTCTGCAACTTCCATTTTTATTTTTATTCAACTTCCATTTTTATTCAATTTACTTTTCTATTAAACTTCCTTTTTTATTTAATTTCCAAATAGATCGTTAAGGTATAGTGGTTTCTGGATTGAACTTCCATATTTAATTTTATGCAACTTTCATTTTTAATTTTATTCAACTTCCATTTTTATTCGATTTACTTTTCTATTAAACTTCTTTTTTTATTTAATTTCCAAATCGATCGTTAAAGTATAGTGGTTTTTTGATTGAACTTCCATTTTTAATTTTATCCAACTTTCTTTTTTATTTTTATTTTACTTCCATTTTTGTTCAATTTACTTTTCTGTTAAACTTCCTTTTTTATTTAATTTCCAAATAGATCGTTAAGGTATAGTGGTTTCGGGATTGAACTTCCATATTTAATTTTCTGCAACTTTTATTTTTATTTTTCTTCAACTTCCATTTTTATGCAATTTACTTTTCTATTAAACTTCTTTTTTTTATTTAATTTCCAAATAGATCGTTAATGTATTGCGGTTTCTGGATTGAACTTCCATATTTAATTTTCTGCAACTTCCATTTTTATTTTTATTCAACTTCCATTTTTATTCAATTTACTTTTCTATTAAACTTCCTTTTTTATTTAATTTCCAAGTAGATCGTTAAAGTATAGTGATTTTTGGATTGAACTTCCATTTTTAATTTTATGCAACTTTCATTTTTATTTTTATTCTACTTCCATTTTATGCAATTTACTTTTCTATTAAACTTCCTTTTTTATTTAATTTCCAAATAGATCATTAAGGTATAGTGGTTTCGGGATTGAACTTCCATATTTAATTTTCTGCAAGTTTCATTTTTATTTTTCTTCAACTTCCATTTTTATGCAATTTACTTTTCTATTAAACTTCCTTTTTTTATTTAATTTCCAAATAGATCGTTAATGTATAGCGGTTTCTGGATTGAACTTCCATATTTAATTTTCTGCAACTTCCATTTTTATTTTTATTCAACTTCCATTTTTATTCAATTTACTTTTCTATTAAACTTCATTTTTTTATTTAATTTCCAAATAGGTCGTTAAGGTATAGTGGTTTCTGGATTGAACTTCCATATTTAATTTTCTGCAGCTTCCATTTTTATTTTTATTCACCTTCCATTTTTATTCAATTTACTTTTCTATTAAACTTCCTTTTTTATTTAATTTCCAAATAGATCGTTAAAGTATAGTGGTTTTTGGATTGAACTTCCATTTTTAATTTTATGCAACTTTCATTTTTATTTTTATTCTACTTGCATTTTAAGTAATGAATAAAGCAATAGCATTCAACAGATGGTTAACCAAGATAATCAATTACTTCATTTTTCAGTCTCATGTCACTATTGTCTAAGACATGTTTTACTTTCCAACTTTATCAATATGGCGCAGAACCTGGCCAAACTTACAACAGTGAATTATATATATCATATTCACATTCTTCCAATATCAACAAACAAATGAGACTCAAGCTCAAATCAAAACACTTCATACTTCCAGATTGATACACATTTTAGTGCTGTATCAATAAAACACTTCTATATAAATAAGCACACGTAAAAGTGATGCTAATGGAGTCCATCCCCTATCTCCTCCCAAACAAAATACGGTTTAGAGGTCCATCCCCTATCTTCCCTTAAACCGTGGAGTACATCCCCTATCTCCTCCCACACAAAACAATGTATGTAAACACATAACATATACAACACACAATCAATACACATAATGTCTGTATTAATTTAACAGTCAAAATTGATGACTTAATCAATGATTAGTTTCAGTTATCCCTAATCCACATGCAGTGTCTACAACAATCACAGCTATCCTCCACCGATAGCCCAAAACAGTTATTTTTAGACTTGGAAATAAACATATCAACAATTCAATAGGCGAGTGATTTAAATTATCCAACTACACCATTTAATCAATAATTTCCCCAATTCCCTTAAATTAATTATACAAATTAATTAATTAATACAACTATGGTTTTTCCCAAAATTATCAAAGTAACCCCAACATATCAACATACCAAAACTTAGAACAAAACTTATAAAATGGAGTAGGAAATCCCTACCTCGAAGAAATAGCCCCAAAAGAGAAGATGGAGATGAAGACCCAAACTTCAAAGTACTCCAAACTACCAATAATTCAGATTAAAACGAAGCCCTTGACTCACACACTCTTTTTAATGAAGGATCTAGGATAGAAACACACCCTAAGTGGATCAAATCTAAGAGAGAAGGTGAGTAGGGAGAGAGAGAAGTCGGACCTAGGGTTTGGAATCAAAAGAATATCAAAAAGACTGATCAAAACCCGCTGCTGCGTATATAAACTGAACAGGCTCGCTCGAGCGAAGACTTGGTCGCTCGAGCGACAAGACACAGAAAAGATACACTCGAGCCAAGGAAGCCTTGCTCGAGCCAACAACCCAGAAGCTCGCTCGAGCGAAGGAAATCTCGCTCGATCGAAGAACTCAAACCCTCAGGTCTGTAACCAAACACACGCTCGAGCGAAGGAACTCTTGCTCGAGCGAAGAACAAACTAGCTTGCTCGAGCGAAGAAAATCTCGCTCGAGCCAAAAACCACTGCCAACAGGTCTTACTACAAAACGCACTCCTCGCTCGAGCGAATAAAACCTGGCTCGAGCGAAGAACTTCTCGCTCGAGCGAAAGGTCAAAATTCTGGGCAGCAACCCTTTGCTCCCAAACTCAACCAACCTGCTACAAACCTGCCCAATGCATCCTATAACTCCAAATGAGAAAATAAGGGACAACAACAACAATTATACAATGACAGAATCTACGGAACCTAAGTCCGGATACAATAATCAAATGGAAAAAGACCGGGGTCGCTATAACCTCCCCCCCTTAAAAGAATTTCGTCCCCGAAATTAAGCATAAGTTTTTGAAAACAGGTTGTTTTTTTTTTTTTTTTTTGACAATTCAATAGTAAACAACTTGACCAAAACTGGTCATTTCATCTCTTATCAAAAAGCATCTCATAATGTGTATATAAAACAACATATATTTCAGCCTGCATCACTATTATGCATTATTCCTTTCAATGCTAGCAATTCCCATATCATATTCAATTGCATGATATATACAACACATTCAACAATGTAATCAACATATGCAATGTTACACTAAACTTCTAAAATGAAGCAAGTTTCAAGATACACCCATTTACCAAAACAAACTCAATGTTTTACAACTTAAGACATATATAAAGCTCTTAAGTTCAACAATATAACAGAATCTAATTATAAGATTACAAATCAAGAAACATGTCCGGATATTTCTCGCGGACTTCCAATTCACGTTCCCAAGTGGCTTCCTCCATTCCGTGGTGTTTCCACAAAACTTTGACCAAAGGGATGGTTTTGCCCCGCAAAACTTGATCCCGCCTATCCAAGACTCGAATCGGTCTCTCCTCATATGAGGCATCCTCATCAACCACTAAATCGGTCCAATCTAATACATGTGATGGATCCGGCTCATACTTTCGAAGCATACTCACATGAAACACGTCATGTACTCTGGACAACTGCGGTGGCAAAGCTAAACGATAAGAAGCCTCGCCAATCCTCTCAAGGATCTCAAACGGACCAATGAACCGAGGGGACAACTTCCCGCTCTTCCCAAACCTCGTCAAACCCCACCTAGGTGATATCTTCAGAAAGACACGATCACCCAACTCAAACACCAAAGGTCTCCTCCTACGGTCTGCATAAGATTTCTGACGACTCTGTGCTGTAACAAGCCTCTTACGGATAAGCTCAACTTTCTCCGTCGTTTCCCTCACCAACTCCGGACCCAACAGAGGTGCATCACCCACCTCGGCCCAACAAACAGGAGATCTACACGGTCGGCCATACAGGCCCTCAAATGGTGCCATACCGATACTAGACTGGAAACTGTTGTTGTAGGCAAACTCCACCAACGGCAAGTGCCTCTCCCATGACCCACTAAAGTCTAGAACACAACCCCGAAGCATATCCTCAAGGATCTGAATAGTACGCTCGGACTGCCCGTCAGTCTGAGGATGATAAGCCATGCTAAAGGTCAACTTAGTGCCTAAGGCACTCTGCAAACTCTGCCACAACCTGGCAGTAAAACGAGGATCTCTATCTGAGACGATCGTCACTGGAACCCCGTGTAACCTCACTATGTCCCGAATATATAAATCGGCCAGATGATCGACTGAATCTCTAACACGCATAGGAATAAAATGCGCCGACTTAGTCAACCGGTCCACAACTACCCAAATGGCATCACTACCCCGCTGAGTCCTCGGAAGACCCACAACGAAGTCCATAGTAACATGTTCCCACTTCCACTCGGCAATAGGCAAGGGTTGCAACAAACCCGCCGGCCTCTGATGTTCGGCCTTCACTTGCTGACAAGTAAGGCACTTAGATACAAAAGCTGCCACATCTCTCTTCATACCCCGCCACCAGAACTGGCGACCCAAATCCCGATACATCTTAGTGCCTCCCGGATGCACCGCAAGGCGTGAATGATGGAACTCTCGGAGTACCTCCTCTCGGCAAGACTCCGGCACAAACAAACAGTCTCGGTATCTCACACTCAGGTCGGAATACACCGTCAAACCCTTCTTAACCTTCCCACCAGAAATCTTCTCACGAAGAGATTCTACCTCAAGGTCACCCCTCTGAGCCTCTAACACTCGAGTCACAAGTGTCGGTTGTGCAACAACAGAAAACAAGGCCGCAGCCTCAACGGATTCGCCCAGAAGTAAATCAAACTCCCCAAGTGTACCTAACATCTCCCATTCTCGGATGGCTATACTAGCTATGTCACCAACAGGTTTTCTGGTAAGGGCATCGGCCACCACATTGGCCTTTCCCGGATGATAATGCAACTCAAAGTCATAATCCTCTATGAACTCCATCCACCTCCTCTGCCTCAAGTTCAAGTCTTTTTGTGTAAACAAATATTTCAGACTCTTATGATCCGAGAATACCTCAAATCTCTCACCATAAAGATAATGCCTCCAAATCTTCAAGGCAAATATCACAGTTGCTAACTCCAGATCATGCGTAGGGTAATTCTGCTCGTGAATTTTCAACTGACGTGAGCCATAGGCAACTACTTTCCCTTCTTGCATTAATACACAACCCAGACCCTCTCGTGAGGCGTCACAATAGACTGCATAACCCAACCCTCTCTCTGGAATAATCAATACTGGAGCGGTGGTCAGTCTAACTTTCAACTCCTGAAACGACTTTTCACAGGTCTCACTCCATACAAATTTGACTCCCTTCCGAGTCAATCTAGTCAAAGGCGAAGCTAACCTGGAGAAATCTTTCACAAACCGGCGATAATACCCCGCTAACGCCAGAAAACTGCGGATCTCAAACACACTCTTAGGCTGTGCCCAATCTTGCACTGCCTCAGTCTTGGATGTATCAACAGACACTCCTTCCCCAGAAACTACATGGCCTAAGAACTTGACCTCTTCTAGCCAGAACTCACACTTCCCAAACTTAGCATAAAGCTTATGGGCTCTAAGTAACTCAAGCACCACTCTCAAGTGTTCCTTGTGCTTCTCCTCAGAAGGTGAATAGATAAGGATGTCGTCCACGAATACGACTACAAAACGATCTAAAAATTCCCGGAATATCTGGTTCATCAAATCTATAAAAACTGCCGGTGCATTGGTGAGCCCAAATGGCATCACCAGAAACTCATAGTGGCCATACCACGTACGGAATGCCGTTTTCGGAATATCCTCCTCCCTGACTCTTAACTGATGATAACCCGATCTCAAGTCTATCTTTGAGAAACAACGGGAACCCTTCAACTGATCGAACAGATCATCTATACGAGGCATAGGGTACTTATTCTTAACCGTAGCCCGATTCAACTTCCAGTAATCTATACAAAGTCTCAAAGCACCACCTTTCTTTTTAACAAAGAGGGCCGGTGCTCCCCACGGCGAAACACTAGGACGTATAAAACCCTTGTTGAGTAACTCCTGGAGATGAATCTTCAACTCAACTAACTCGGCTTGGGCAAAATGATAAGGTGCCATAGAAATCGGCGCCGTGCCGGGCACTAGGTCAATAGAGAATTCAATCTCTCGATGCGGTGGCAAACCAACAAGATCCTCGGGAAAGACGTCCGAATACTCACAAACCACCCTTGGCAACACAATCTGAGTCTCATCATCCTCACTAATCGAAAGGTTAGCAAGTAGACCACTAAGTTCACTTCGTCCTCGCGGAACATACCCCGGTGGCAACACATTACCAACCCGGTCCCCCAGAAAATGAAAATACTCTCCGCTCACGGTACAACAAGTGACCCTCTGGCGGTAGCAATCAATAACTGCCCGGTATGACGATAACCAGTCCATACCCAAAATAACATCGAAACCCCTCATAGGCATAACTACAAAGGAAAATGGGATTCTATGATAATCAACCTCTATATCACAACCCCTAACACCTTGTTTCAAGATCAATTCACCCCCAAGAGGTGACACTACACAAATAGGAGATGCTAACTATGCTAACTCCAACTCCAAAACAGATGCAAATGCAGCAGACACAAAGGAATGAGATGCACCCGTATCAATCAAAACATTAGCAACCGAGTTGCAAAACAAGAAGGTACCTCTCACAACTGATGGTGCCGGCACAAGATCCTGCGCAGTAACAGCATACACGCGCCCAGACGTCCTCTGATCAACCTGCTCACCCCGAGGAGCATAAGACTGCTGCACCGACTGGGACGATGAAGCCCCCTGATTGGCCCTCGAGGCCTGACCCGACTGAGCTGGCTGCTGACCCTGAATCTGCCTCAAACCAGATGCACCAGGTGTGCCACCCAACTGCGGGCAATACCTCTTCATATGCCCTGGCTGACCACACTGATAACACGAGAGTGGCTGGCCTCTACCCTGACTCTGGCTCTGAGATCGAGCCGAAGATGATGCTGCTCTCTGCACTCCTCCCCTTTGAGGACAAACTGGAGACTTGTGACCCAACTGGCCACACTTGAAACAGGTAATGTCTCCCTGACTACCTTTCCCCGAACTAGCACTCGGCACAGGAAAAGTCGATCTAGAAAAGCTACCCTGAGACTGCTGAGGATTAAAACCCTTCTGTCTCCTACCATCACTCTGACCATCCTGACTCCTCTTGGAGCCCTTCTGTCCTTCCTCCTCCTCCTGCATCATGATTTCCATGTGGGCTGCAGCATCAACCATACGCCCATAATCCCGAATCATAGTTCCCCCAACTCTCAGCTTGAGGCCACGTCTCAACTTCTTCTCAAACTCAATACAACGGCGTTCCTCAGACGCCACCAACTCAGGTGCGAACCTGGACAAGCTAGTAAATGCAGCCTCAAACTCGGCTACTGAAGAACTCGACTGCTTAAGCTGACAAAACTGGTCTCTCAGCTTCTCCCTGACTGCTGGAGATAAGAACTTCTCCTGGAAAGCATTCACAAATGCCTCCCACGTACCTCCAACACGAGCCTTAGTGAATTTCCACCACTGACCTGCATCCCCCTTCAGCTGGAAAGATGCCAAGGTCACTTTCAACCCCTCGTCTTCGATGCCAAGCATCTCAAACGTCTTCGTTGTCTGTTCGAGCCATTCATCTGCCTTAAGCGGCTCTTTAGGATCACCCACAAATTCATCCGGATTAGACAGGAAGAACTCCCTTCTCAGAAATGAAGGTCCTGCATCTGCAGCAACATCCCGAGCTTGGTTCTCAGCTCTGAGAATGCCTACTGACTCCCTGAATGCCCCTGCTATCCCTCGGGCTAGAGCGCCCATAGCCTGCTGGCCTACTGGCTCGGCCACATTAGCCTGGCCAATTCCCTCCTGAACTGTCGGAAGCTCCTCTGGCACAGGCACCTCCTGCCTACTCGGCCTACCACGCCTACCGCGTCCTCGCCCTCGTCCTGACATCCTAATAAAGGAAACAAAAAAAAAATGTTAGCACATTAATAAATGTACCGAAGCTAAACACTCGCGTCCTAATGCATTGGACAACAATAATTCATTCCACGTAAGCACATAATCACATAAGCACCTACTAATTTCATTCCCAGATAATGATAGTCCCAATGCATTACTATAGTTCCGGTTGGAAGCAGCAGTGATCAAGTGCCTTTCCAACAAGACTACAAGAAACTCAAAGGTCCAATCAACATCCCAGAAACTACATTCCATACCCACATAATCACATAAACATGTTATCACATAAGCATATAACATTACACTAAGTCTCTATCAAACGAGACGAACCCATTGTGATACTAATCACTTCCCACGTACCCAAAGTATTCAAACCCGGTACGCTCTGATACCAAGTTGTCACGCCCTCAAAATTAACCCATTATATATATATATATATATCATTGACATGCATTATTTAAAGAAAACACTTTAATAATTCATTATTCATCAGAGTCTTACTAAACAAAAGCATTACATGTAACATCAAATTAAATGCCCTACAGGCTTACATCTTTCCAAGCCAACACTTGGATGGACACAAAAGTATGAGTTCTAACCCAATTTCAAATAAAGCCCTAGGCTTGAGTGTTTACATGTAACGCCCTCAAAATAATAACAATAAACCCATCAAATAAAACATTCATTAACATATGAAATAACAACATTCTTCTATTCATCGGTGTTTCATTACAAAAGTGTTACATGTTAACCTCATAACCAAAATGCCCTACGGGCTTACAGCTTTCCAAGTTAACACTTGGTTACATCAAAAGAGTACTAACTCATACACGTTAAGCCCTTGGCTTGTATTTACATGCAATACATCAAAAAGTAAAATGACAACATTGGGTCCGCCTCAAGCCTCCCAAGCTATGTCCTTGGAGGTGGCATGCTACCTGCACCTGAAAATGATATTCCCATATAGGGTGAGCCACAGCCCAATAGAAATACACTAAACCAACCATGAACAATGACTAAAATATTAGCAATTGATAGATGGTCAACACTGATACATCCTCATAAATCACACATTTATGTCAACCGACTAATGAGTCCAGGTCACCTTTCATTTTCCCTTTTTTAACAGATAAGCATGCTAGCTCTATCATCATTTCCACAGATATGTATAAAAACTATATCCCACATTCAGATAAGCATATGAGCTAATCTACATTCTACAACAGATATGTATAACAACAATATCCACAGATAAGCATATAAGCTATATCCACACTTCACAAAGATAAGCATATGAGCTCTATCTTCACTTCTCTAGACAAGCATATGAGCTGTATCTACGGAGTTCATCCCCTATCTTCTCCCAACGCTATCCGGTTTAGAGGTACATCCCCTATCTTCCCCTAAACCGCGGAGTACATCCCCTATCTCCTCCTCTACACATAACGTATACAAACGCATTGGTTCTATATACAATCACTCAATACATATATTTAATGTATTCCATCAACCGTCAAGTTCCATGACACACACTTCATTGATTAGTTTCCGTTTACCTAATCCTCTTGCATTGTCTACAACAATCTCGACTATCCTCCACCGATAGTCCAAAGCAGTTATTTCTAAAGCAGAAAATAAATGCACAAATGGATATTCAATCAACATTTCATTTCCTCATTTCTCACCAATTAATTATCCCAATTAATTAAACAATGTAATTAGGCCATTTTCCATAATTACTATTTCAACCCTTAGGTCCCAATTTCATCAATGATTCAACAATCATTCCATTTTTTTCTATGCCAAACATGCGTCTAGGTTTATTATGAATAAAACCCCACTTTTGTAAAATTACACAAAAGCCCCAAACTTTCACAAAATTACCAAACCAAGCCCAACATCTCAAAATACCAAAATTTAAAGACAAAATCCATAGAGAGGAGTAGGATATCCCTACCTCAAACCCGGAGCCTCAAAGGAGATGAAGATCAAAACCAAAATGCTCCAAACCTCGAAATTTTCAGATCAAAAGGAAGCCCTCGACGAT
Organism: Camellia sinensis; assembly: GCF_055761805.1. NCBI lineage: Eukaryota > Viridiplantae > Streptophyta > Magnoliopsida > Ericales > Theaceae > Camellia > Camellia sinensis. Next base: position 39,140,263 of record NW_028128987.1, on the reverse strand, counting down.
CAACAACTTTTTTGTAAAGGCCAAAGATGAGCAAATCACTCCTACTAGATCAAAACCTAGAGAGAAGGTAGAGTCTAGAGTGAGAGGCTCAACAATGGTGATTTTTAGAAAAGTAAGAGAGAGAAGAGAAAGCAAAAAGTGATTTGAAAAGTCACAATTTCGGGACTTTAACCCAGTCTCCCGCTCGAGCGTAAAACACCCCGCTCGAGCGGCCACTCACAGACTTATGCTCGAGCGCCCAACCTCCCGCTCGAGCGCAGAATGCACTCGCTCAGCACTTTTGCAGAACCAGACCTCCGCTCGAGCTCCCAACCCTACGCTCGAGCGAACAACACTGCACAACAAATACTGGATGGGTGTATTCCCCGCTCGAGCTCCAACATCTACGCTCGAGCGGACAGGCCAAAAATCTGGGCAACTAGTTTTGGTTTCTAAACTCAACCAACCTGAAACAAACCCACCCAACGCATCCCATAACTCAAATATGAAGTAAAGAGGATGCAAACAAGATAATAGTCAACTACCAACATCTACAGACACAAGTCTGGATCACTATACAACAAGGGTAAACCCGGGATCGCTATATTACATGTACTAACAAATAAAAGCAAACATCTGAAAATAGTCTTCAGAATCCAAGTCCTTCCAAGCTAAGTCCTTGGAGGTAGCTTATCACCTGAACCTGAAAATGATGTTCCCATAAAGGGTGAGCCACAGCCCAGTAGAAATATACTAAACCACATATAAGCAATGAATAAAGCAATAGCATTCAACAGATGGTTAACCAAGATAATCAACTACCAACTTTCATTTTTATTTTTATTCTACTTCCATTTTTATTCAATTTAATTTTCTATTAAACTTCCTTTTTTATTTAATTTCCAAATAGATCGTTAAGGTATAGTGGTTTCTGGATTGAACTTCCATATTTAATTTCTGCAACTTCCATTTTTATTTTTATTCAACTTTCATTTTTATTCAATTTACTTTTCTATTAAACTTGTTTTTTTATTTAATTTCCAAATAGATCGTTAAGGTATAGTGGTTTTTGGATTGAACTTCCATTTTCAAATTTATGCAACTTTCATTTTTATTTTTATTCTACTTCCATTTTATGCAATTTACTTTTCTATTAAACTTCCTTTTTTATTTAATTTCCAAATAGATCGTTAAGGTATAGTGGTTTCGGGATTGAAGTTCCATATTTAATTTTCTACAACTTTCATTTTTATTTTTCTTCAACTTCCATTTTTATGCAATTTACTTTTCTATTAAACTTCCTTTTTTTATTTAATTTCTAAATAGATCGTTAAGGTATAGCGGTTTCTGGATTGAACTTCCATATTTAATTTTCTGCAACTTTCATTTTTATTTTTTTTCAACTTCCATTTTTATTCAATTTACTTTTCTATTAAACTTATTTTTTTATTTAATTTCCAAATAGATCGTTAAGGTATAGTGGTTTTTGAATTGAACTTCCATTTTTAAATTTATGCAACTTTCATTTTTATTTTTATTCTACTTCCATTTTATGCAATTTACTTTTCTATTAAACTTTCTTTTTTATTTAATTTCCAAATATATCGTTAAGGTATAATGCTTTCGGGATTGAACTTCCATATTTAATTTTCTGCAACTTTCATTTTTATTTTTCTTCAACTTCCATTTTTATGCAATTTACTTTTCTATTAAACTTCCTTTTTTTATTTAATTTCTAAATAGATCGTTAAGGTATAGCGGTTTCTGGATTGAACTTCCATATTTAATTTTCTGCAACTTCCATTTTTATTTTTATTCAACTTCCATTTTTATTCAATTTACTTTTCTATTAAACTTCCTTTTTTTATTTAATTTCCAAATATATCGTTAAGGTATAGTGGTTTCTGGATTGAACTTCCATATTTAATTTTCTGCAGCTTCCATTTTTAATTTTATTCAGCTTCCATTTTTATTCAATTTACTTTTCTATTAAACTTCCTTTTTTATTTAATTTCCAAATAGATCGTTAAAATATAGTGGTTTTTGGATTGAACTTCCATTTTTAATTTTATGCAACTTTCATTTTTATTTTTATTCTACTTCCATTTTATGCAATTTATTTTTCTATTAAACTTCCTTTTTTATTTAATTTCCAAATAGATCGTTAAGGTATAGTGGTTTCGGGATTGAACTTCCATATTTAATTTTCCGCAACTTCTATTTTTATTTTTATTCAACTTCCATTTTTATTCAATTTACTTTTCTATTAAACTTCCTTTTTTATTTAATTTCTAAATAGATCGTTAAGATATAGTGGTTTCTGGATTGAACTTCCATATTTAATTTTCTGAAACTTTCATTTTTATTTTTATTCAACTTCCATTTTTATTCAATTTACTTTTCTATTAAACTTCCTTTTTTAATTAATTTCCACATAAATCGTTAAGGTATAGTGGTTTCTGGATTGAACTTCCATTTTTAATTTTATGCAACTTTCATTTTTATTTTTATTCTACTTCCATTTTTATTCAATTTATTTTTCCATTAAACTTCCTTTTTTATTTAAATTCCAAATAGATCGATAAGGTATAGTGGTTTCTGGATTGAACTTCCATATTTAATTTTCTGCAACTTCCATTTTTATTTTTATTCAACTTCCATTTTTATTCAATTTACTTTTCTATTAAACTTGTTTTTTTATTTAATTTCCAAATAGATCGTTAAGGTATAGTGGTTTTTGGATTGAACTTCCATTTTTAAATTTATGCAACTTTCATTTTTATTTTTATTCTACTTCCATTTTATGCAATTTACTTTTCTATTAAACTTCCTATTTTATTTAATTTCCAAATAGATCGTTAAGGTATAGTGGTTTCGGGATTGAACTTCCATATTTAATTTTCTGCAACTTTCATTTTTATTTTTCTTCAACTTCCATTTTTATGCAATTTACTTTTCTATTAAACTTCCTTTTTTTATTTAATTTCTAAATAGATCGTTAAGGTATAGCGGTTTCTGGATTGAACTTCCATATTTAATTTTCTGCAACTTCCATTTTTATTTTTATTCAACTTCCATTTTTATTCAATTTACTTTTCAATTAAACTTCCTTTTTTTATTTAATTTCCAAATAGATCGTTAAGGTATAGTGGTTTCTGGATTGAACTTCCATATTTAATTTTCTGCAGCTTCCATTTTTATTTTTATTCAGTTTCCATTTTTATTCAATTTACTTTTCTATTAAACTTCCTTTTTTATTTAATTTCCAAATAGATCGTTAAAGTATAGTGGTTTTTGGATTGAACTTCCATTTTTAATTTTATGCAACTTTCATTTTTATATTTATTCTACTTCCATTTTATGCAATTTATTTTTCTATTAAACTTCCTTTTTTATTTAATTTCCAAATAGATCGTTAAGGTATAGTGGTTTCTGGATTGAACTTCCATATTTAATTTCCTGCAACTTTCATTTTTATTTTTATTCAACTTCTATTTTTATACAATTTACTTTTCTATTAAACTTCGTTTTTTATTCAATTTCCAAATAGATCATCAAGGTATAGTGGTTTCTGGATTGAACTTCCATATTTAATTTTCTGCAACTTTCACTTTTATTTTTATTCAACTTCCATTTTTATTCAATTTACATTTCTATTAAACTTCCCTTTTTATTTAATTCCCAAATAGATCGTTAAGGTATAGTGGTTTCTGGATTGAACTTCCATATTTAATTTTCTTCAACTTCCATTTTTATTCAATTTACTTTTCTATTAAACTTCCTTTTTTTATTTAATTTCCAAATAGATCGTTAAGGTATAGTGGTTTCTGGATTGAACTTCCATATTTAATTTTCTGAAACTTTCAATTTTATTTTTATTCAACTTCCATTTTTATTCAATTTACTTTTCTATTAAACTTCCTTTTTTAGTTAATTTCCACATAGATCGTTAAGGTATAGCGGTTTCTGGATTGAACTTCCATTTTTAATTTTATGCAACTTTCATTTTTATTTTTATTCTACTTCCATTTTTATTCAATTTAATTTTCTATTAAACTTCCTTTTTTATTTAATTTCCAAATAGATCGTTAAGGTATAATGGTTTCTGGATTGAACTTCCATATTTAATTTCTGCAACTTCCATTTTTATTTTTATTCAACTTCCATTTTTATTCAATTTACTTTTCTATTAAACTTGTTTTTTTATTTAATTTCCAAATAGATCGTTAAGGTAAAGTGGTTTTTGGATTGAACTTCCATTTTTAAATTTATGCAACTTTCATTTTTATTTTTATTCTACTTCCATTTTATGCAATTTACTTTTCTATTAAACTTCCTTTTCTATTTAATTTCCAAATAGATCGTTAAGGTATAGTGGTTTCGGGATTGAACTTCCATATTTAATTTTCTGCAACTTTCATTTTTATTTTTCTTCAACTTCCATTTTTATGCAATTTACTTTTCCATTAAACTTCCTTTTTTTATTTAATTTCTAAATAGATCGTTAAGGTATAGCGGTTTCTGGATTGAACTTCCATATTTAATTTTCTGCAACTTCCATTTTTATTTTTATTCAACTTCCACTTTTATTCAATTTACTTTTCTATTAAACTTATTTTTTTATTTAATTTCCAAATAGATCGTTAAGGTATAGTGGTTTTTGAATTGAACTTCCATTTTTAAATTTATGCAACTTTCACTTTTATTTTTATTCTACTTCCATTTTATGCAATTTACTTTTCTATTAAACTTCCTTTTTTATTTAATTTCCAAATATATCGTTAAGGTATAATGCTTTCGGGATTGAACTTCCATATTTAATTTTCTGCAACTTTCATTTTTATTTTTCTTCAACTTCCATTTTTATGCAATTTACTTTTCTATTAAACTTCCTTTTTTTATTTAATTTCTAAATAGATCGTTAAGGTATAGCGGTTTCTGGATTGAACTTCCATATTTAATTTTCTGCAACTTCCATTTTTATTTTTATTCAACTTCCATTTTTATTCAATTTACTTTTCTATTAAACTTCCTTTTTTTATTTAATTTCCAAATAGATCGTTAAGGTATAGTGGTTTCTGGATTGAACTTCCATATTTAATTTTCTGCAGCTTCCATTTTTAATTTTATTCAGCTTCCATTTTTATTCAATTTACTTTTCTATTAAACTTCCTTTTTTATTTAATTTCCAAATAGATCGTTAAAGTATAGTGGTTTTTGGATTGAACTTCCATTTTTAATTTTATGCAACTTTCATTTTTATTTTTATTCTACTTCCATTTTATGCAATTTATTTTTCTATTAAACTTCCTTTTTTATTTAATTTCCAAATAGATCGTTAAGGTATAGTGGTTTCTGGATTGAACTTCCATATTTATTTTTCTGCAACTTTCATTTTTATTTTTATGCAACTTCTATTTTTATACAATTTTCTTTTCTATTAAACTTCATTTTTTATTCAATTTCCAAATGGATCATTAAGGTATAGTGGTTTCTGGATTGAACTTCCATATTTAATTTTCGGCAACTTTCACTTTTATTTTTATTCAACTTCCATTTTTATTCAATTTACTTTTCTATTAAACTTCCTTTTTTATTTAATTTCCAAATAGATCGTTAAGGTATAGTGGTTTCTGGGTTGAACTTCAATTTTTAATTTTATGCAACTTTCATTTTTATTTTTATTCTACTTCCATTTTAATTCAATTTAGTTTCCTATGAAACTTCCTTTTTTATTTAATTTCCAAGTAGATCGTTATGGTATAGTGGTTTCTGGATAGAACTTCCATTTTTAATTTTATGCAACTTTCATTTTTATTTTTATTCTACTTCCATTTTTAATCAATTTAATTTTCTATTAAACTTCCTTTTTTATTTAATTTCCAAATAGATCGTTAAGGTGTAGTAGTTTCTGGATTGGACTTCCATTTGTAATTTTCTGCAACTTTCATTTTTATTTTTATTCATCTTCCTTTTTTATTTAAGTTTCTTTTCTATTCAACTTCCTTTTTTATTTAATTTCCAAATATATCGTTAAGGTATTGTGGTTTTTGGATTGAACTTTCATTTTTAATTATATGCAACTTTCATTTTTATTTTTATTCAACTTCCATTTTTATTCTATTTACCTTTCTATTAAACTTCCTTTTTTATTTAATTTCCAAATAGATGGTTATGGTATAGTGTTTTTGGGATTGAACTTCCATTTTTAATTTTATGCAACTTTCATTTTTATTTTTATTCAACTTCCATTTTTATTCAATTTACTTTTCTATTAAACTTCCTTTTTTATTTAATTTCCAAATAGATCGTCAAGGTATAGTGGTTTCTGGACTGAACTTCCATATTTAATTTTATGCAACTTTCTTTTTTAATTTTATTCAACTTTCATTTTTTTTCGATTTACTTTTCTATTAAACTTTGTTTTTTATATAATTTCCAAATAGATCGTTAAGGTATATTGGTTTTTGGATTGAACTTCCATTTTTAAGTTTATGCAACTTTCTTTTTTATTTTTATTCTACTTCCATTTTTGTTCAATTTATTTTTCTGTTAAACTTCCTTTTTTATTTAATTTCCAAATAGATCGTTAAGGTATAGTGGTTTCGGGATTGAACTTCTGCTTTTAATTTTCTGGAACTTTCCTTTTTATTTTTATTCTACTTCTATTTTTATTCAATTTACTTTTCTATTAAACTTCCTTTTTTATTTAATTTCCAAATAGATCGTTAAGGTATAGTGGTTTCTGTATTGAACTTCCATATTTAATTTTATGCAACTTTCATTTTTAATTTTATTCAACTTCCATTTTTATTTGATTTACTTTTCTATTAAACTTCAATTTTTATTTAATTTCCAAATAGATCGTTAAAGTATAGTGGTTTTTGGATTGAATTTCCATATTTAATTTTCTGCAACTTTCATTTTTATTTTTATTCAACTTCCATTTTTATTCAATTTACTTTTCTATTAAACTTCCTTTTTTTATTTAATTTCAAAATAGATCGTTAAGATATAGTGGTTTCTGGATTGAACTTCCATATTTAATTTTATGCAACTTTCATTTTCAATTTTATTCAACTTCCATTTTTATTCGAATTACCTTTCTATTAAACTTCAATTTTTATTTAATTTCCAAATAGATCATAAAAGTATAGTGGTTTTTGGATTTAACTTCCATTTTTAATTTTATGCAACTTTCTTTTTTATTTTTATTCTACTTCCATTTTTGTTCAATTTACTTTTCTGTTAAACTTCCTTTTTTATTTAATTTCCAAATAGATCGTTAAGGTATAGTGGTTTCGGGATTGAACTTCGGCTTTTAATTTTCTGGAACTTTTCTTTTTATTTTTATTCTACTTCCATTTTTATTCAATTTACTTTTCTATTAAACTTCCTTTTTATTTAATTTCCAAATAGATCGTTAAGGTATAGTGGTTTCGGGATTGAACTTCGGCTTTTAATTTTCTGGAACTTTTCTTTTTATTTTTATTCTACTTCCATTTTTATTCAATTTACTTTTCTATTAAACTTCCTTTTTATTTAATTTCCAAATAGATCGTTAAGGTATAATGGTTTCTGGATTGAACTTCCATATTTTATTTTCCGCAACTTTCATTTTTATTTTTATTCAAATTCCATTTTTATTCAATTTACTTTTCTATTAAACTTTCTTTTTTATTTAATTTCCAAATAGATCGTTAAGGTATAGTGGTTTCTGGATTGAACTTCCATTTTTAATTTTATGCAACCTTCATTTTTATTTTTATTGTACTTCCATTTTAATTCAATTTACTTTTTCTATTAAACTTCCTTTTTTATTTAATTTCCAAATAGATCGTTAAGGTATAGTGGTTTCGGGATTGAACTTCCATATTTAATTTTATGCAACTTTCATTTTTATTTTCATTCTACTTCCATTTTATGCAATTTATTTTTCTATTAAACTTCCTTTTTTATTTAACTTCCAAATGGATCGTTAAGGTATAGTCGTTTCGGGATTGAACTTTCATATTTAATTTTCTGCAACTTCCGTTTTTATTTTTATTCAATTTACTTTTCTATTAAACTTGTTTTTTTATTTAAGTTCCAAATAGATCGTTAAAGTATAGTGGATTTTGGATTGAATTTCCATTTTTAATTTTATGCAACTTTCATTTTTATTTTTATTCTACTTCCATTTTGTGCAATTTACTTTTCTTTTAAACTTCCTTTTTTTATTTAATTTCCAAATAGATCGTTAAGGTATAGCGGTTTCTGGATTGAACTTCCATATTTAATTTTTTGCAACTTCCATTTTTATTTTTACTCAACTTCCATTTTTATTCAATTTACTTTTCTATTAAACTTCCTTTTTTTATTTAATTTCCAAATAGATCGTTAAGGTATAGTGGTTTCTAGATTGAACTTCCATATTTAATTTTCTTCAACTTCCATTTTTATTTTTATTCAACTTCAATTTTTATTCAATTTACTTTTCTATTAAACTTCCTTTTTTTATTTATTCTCCAAATAGATCGTTAAAGTATAGTGGTTTTTGAATTGAACTTCCATTTTTAATTTTATGCAACTTTCATTTTTATTTTTTTTCTTCTTCCATTTTATGCAATTTACTTTTCTATTAAACTTCCTTTTTTATTTAATTTCCAAATAGATCGTTAAGGTATAGTGGTTTCGTGATTGAACTTCCATATTCAATTTTCCGCTACTTCCATTTTTATTCAATTTACTTTTCTATTAAACTTCCTTTTTTATTTAATTTCCAAATAGATCGTTAAGGTATAGTTGTTTCTGGATTGAACTTCCATATTTAATTTTCTTCAACTTCCATTTTTATTTTTATTCAACTTTCATTTTTGTTCAATTTACTTTTCTACTATACTTCCTTTTTTATTTAATTTCCAAATAGATCGTTAAAGTATAGTGGTTTTTGGATTGAACTTCCATTTTTAATTTTATGCAACTTTCATTTTTACTTTTATTCAACTTCCATTTTTATTCAATTTACTTTTCTATTAAACTTCCTTTTTTATTTAATTTCCAAATAGATCATTAAGGTATAGTGGTTTCTGGATTGAACTTCCATATTTAATTTTCTGTAACTTTCATTTATATTTTTATTCAACTTCCATTTTTATTCAATTTACTTTTCTATTAAACTTCCTTTTTTATTTAATTTCCAAATAGATCGTTAAGATATAGTGGTTTCTGGATTGAAATTCCATTTTTATTTTTATTCTGCTTCCATTTTAATTCAATTTACTTTCCTATGAAACTTCCTTTTTTATTTAATTTCCAAGTAGATCGTTATGGTACAGTGGTTTCTGGATAGAACTTCCATTTTTAATTTTATGCAACTTTCATTTGTATTTTTATTCTACTTCCATTTTTAATCAATTTAGTTTTCTATTAAACTTCCTTTTTTATTTAATTTCCAATTAGATCGTTAAGGTATATTGGTTTCTGGATTGAACTTCCATTTTTAATTTTCTGCAACTTCCATTTTTATTTTTATTCATCTTCCTTTTCTATTCAAGTTTCTTTTCTACTCAACTTCCCTTTTTATTTAATTTCCAAATAGATCGTTAAGGTATAGTGGTTTCTGGATTGAACTTCCATTTTTAATTTTCTGCAACTTCCATTTTTATTTTTATTCATCTTTCTTTTTTATTCAAGTTTCTTTTCTACTCAACTTCCCTTTTTATTTAATTTCAAAATATATCGTTAAGGTATAGTGGTTTTTGGATGGAACTTCCATTTTTAATTTTATGCAACTTTCATTTTTATTTTTATTCAACTTCCATTTTTATTCAATTTACTTTTCTATTAAACTTCCTTTTTTATTTAATTTCCAAATAGATGGTGTAGACGTCCCCGAACGCATCCGGGAGGGTTAAGTCCCGTTCTGTTCTTTTGGGGTCACTACAGCTCGGACTCTCAAATTGTCACGGTTCTAAGTATGAACCAAAGAGTCCAAATCCGGCAAATCGTTTTGAGAAAATTGATTTTTGAAAGAAGTGCCAAACATGGACTGCTTTGCCAGATACAGAGTCGCCACCTAAATGTTTTTTAATGGGAAATTTAGGAAACCCTGACTCGGTGCCAAAGGCCACGTGTCCGTCATCACCAAAGTTGCCTCGGCTCGGGAACTTGGGTACGATTGGGGAAGGTCACTTCGTGAGCACCCCCGCTCGCCCGATCAAAGATCGGCCTCTACTAACCATGATATCTATTTTTGAAAACTTTGTATGTTCTTATTCCGGTTATTAGCCTAGGTTACTATGTGATGCGCACAGCATATAAGTATAGACTGGGTCACCCGAATTGGAACAAAACATTTCATGTTTGTTTTTTTGAAAGGTGGTTTGCTACTCGCAAGTAGGCTTAAAATGCAGATTTTGCCACCCGCAGGTGGGCTTAAGAAGAAATGGTTTTGCCACTATCTAGTGGGCTTAAAACAAACATTTGATGAATTGTCCCAATTCAAATAACCCAACCTTCACCCACAGGCATTCAGGCAGTTATATCATATAAGCATTTAGCCTCATGGTAAGCATGCTATCATGGCATTCACTCACACGCATGCAAGGATGCTAAAGCATATAGCTCACCGGGTACTCCAAGCCAAAAATAGAAACTACATTAGAAATCATGCATGATCCTAAGTATACAAAAATGCCTAATGCAACACATGCAAAATGCAACTATAGCAGGCTCGGCTATTCTCAACATGGTATGTGAAATGCTACAACTAACATGTATTCAATTTGGAATTGAAAGTACAATGCAGTTAGTATGATGCGCCGAGCCCGGTGCATGCAAAACAGATGAATGATGCAAACATGCTGTCATACTGTATGCTAATTGAAATATGCCCTAATCTAACCATCATAAGCGGATAAATAAAAGGGAGAAAGACGTGGGGTTGGAAGACATACAACACACACACGCACACTTATTACAGTTTTGCCCCCGCGCAGAGGGTCCGAATGAATGTACAGTCCCGAGTAAAAGAACATTGCAGTCCAAATAATACAGTCCGAATAATGTACAAATTCCTAATTAATTAACAAATTAACTAAGAAAACTGTAAAACTGGCGTGCAAGCCAGGGACTGCCTTGCTCCTGATGAATGGTGCATGTCTGGGCTGCCTTGCGCGGAAATCCACCGGAATGCCCCAATTAGCCTCTGTTTAGCAGTTATCCTTGGAATGTGTGCCAAGCCCCAAAAAAATTGCTGATTCCTGATTTTGCTGCAACAGAGAGCAGGAAAGGGGCATAGCAATGTATTTGCACAGATATATGCATGTCTCGATCCTCGTGCCACCAATCACGCATACCGAGGCATGATGGCCGAGGAGTCGAAATGCACAACTCAATATAGAATGAATGCACATGAAACTATAGCTAAAACCTAACTCCATCATGGATAATCCGGAGTGTCGGTGACTGGGGAATTGAGACACATTCCGTCACTCGGAGTACGAAATGCACCTCGTTTCCTGTGCTCGGGCTAACTCCTATCCCGAACACGATGCAATATGCATGACATGCATGAAATGCAACTAAGATACAATCCTAACATGCACAATGCTATGGAATGACATGCCTCGAAATGCGTGCACACAGGCACGCAAACCGAGAAAATGGCAGAATGTGATTTAAGATACAACCTAGTATGCACTATGCCATGAAAATGATATGCCTCGAAATGCGTGCACACGGGCACGCAAATCGAGGCGACGGTATATGCAATGCAAGTGTCTAAAATGGCATGAAAAAGGTAACATGGACTTATACTAACATGAGAGAGCCTCAGCCACACTCACATAAGAAGCCGGTTGATGAAAATGAAGTGCCTCGAAATGCGTGCACACGGGCACGCAAACCGAGGCAATGGCATACGCAATGCAATGACATGGAAACATGATATGGACTTATACCAACATGAGTGAGCCTCAGCCACAATCACATAGGATGCCGTCGGATAAAAATGAAGTGCCTCGAAATACGTGCACACGGGCACGCAAACCGAGGCAATGGAAAAATGTGAATTATGACATGGAAACATGATGTGGGCTTATACCAACATGAGTGAGCCTCAGCCACACTCACATAGGATGCTGGTGGATAAAAATGAGGTGCCTCGAAATGCGTGCACACGGGCACGCAAACCGAGGCAATGGAAAAATACGAATTATGACATGGAAACATGATGTGGGCTTATACCAACATGAGTGAGCCTCAGCCACACTCACATAGGATGCCGGTGGATAAAAATGAGGTGCCTCGAAATGCGTGCACACGGGCACGCAAACCGAGGCAATGGAAAAATACGAATTATGACATGGAAAATGATATGCAAACATGGTAATGGATTTTCAGCAATGAAATATGGGGTAAAACAGTCCCGAAATGAGGCGAAATGACACCAAATGCATGGAATAGTCCCGAAACGTAGATTATGGCACCCGAAATGGCCTATAGCTATGCCAAACATGCATAATTGGCACATGGAATGTAAATACAGAAGCAAGGCAGTCCCAAAAATAGCACTTTTCCAGTTTATAGCATGGCCAAACAGTGGACAAAAACAGGGCAAAACAAGCATGCAAAAATGGGGAATAAACATGAGATTAAGAAGCAACTCATAGCTACTGTCCTCGAACAGGTTCGGGCCCTTCTACAATATTGAAGAGGGGCCTAAAATATGCACATTTACAGAACTTTAAAATCCTCAAAAACAAACATAGATAAGGCTAAGCTTTTATGCAAGAAAACGGACCAAAAGGTGGCCAAAGAGGCAAGTGGTATATACAATGCTCAAACTGAAAAATTCCCTTCTACAACATTGAATAGGGACCAAAAATAAGCATATTTCCAGAACTGTAAAATGGCCAAAACAGTATAAAAACATGCTAGAAATGCAATGCAAAATAAGGCTCAAAAGAGGCTATAACATGAGGTATGCAAAATATTCCACAAATGGCCAAAGACCCTTAATGAAACATGTTAAGAAGGTCAAAATAAGACTATCTCTAGGCCTGTAAATCGACCAAAAACAAAATCATGGTGGGCTAACAAAACATGCAAGAAAACGGTATTTACGAAGGGTATTGAAGCAAGTGGCATATGGAGGGCTCAAACAGGGTTGAGCCCTTAATGAGACATGAAAATGAGCTCAAAATAAGGCCACTTTCAGTTATGTCCGGAGCTCAAATCAAAAAGCATGGATGACTTGCAAAAGATCCAAGAAAAGGGCCAAAAAGGGGAAATTGCAACTTACCCTTGAAGACCAATTCTTTTGTTGCTTCTTGGGCCAAATTTGTTGCCTCTTAGCTGCTGGAATTCCTCTCCTTTCTCTTGGAATGGAGTGGTGGTGGTAGAGCTTGGTGTTGTAGTGTAAATGGTGGTGTAGGACTTGGAGCTTTTTAGGAAAATGAGAAGGATGGAGGGAGATATGGATCTTAAGGCTTGAAGAACAATTTTTTCCAACCCCCAAATGTGATGCCACCAGCTGGTTATATGGACAAAAAGAGGGTGTAAAGGTGGGGCAAAAAGGAGGTAAGCTTTCCCCCACAAAATATCCCCCGGATTGGGATATTTTCTGGGGGAAAGGGCTGCACAGCTGTAAAGTCCACAGTGCCAAGAGCACGGCCGGCCAGTTGCTTTTGCTCCAGGTGGCCGGCCGGCCACCTCCCCTAGCCGGCCGGCTAGGGGTCAAAAGGGTCAATCACATTTTCCGGCCGGCCACCAACTGGTGGTGTTCTCCCATCTGTATGCAACACAACCCTGTGGTTCAAAGTCCAAGAAAGTGGGTCCAAGGGGTTCAACATTAGCTTTGAAAGAGGGGGTCAAAAGGGTCAAGCAGAATTACTGGCCGGCCACAATTTTTTAGGGTCCTCCCATGTGTGTATACCACAAATATGTGGTTCAAAGTTCGAGAAAAATGGTCCAAGGGGTTCAACATTAGCCCGGAAGGAGGGGGTCAAAAGGGTCAAGTTGAATTACTGGCCGGCCATGAACTTTTAGGGTCCTCCAAGGTGTGTAGATCACAAATATGTGGTTCAAAGTTGGCAACACTAACCCTAGGGTGTTCAACATTAGCCCGGAAGTTGGAAAACGGGCGTCGGAGGGCGTCGGAGGATGTATAACTGGTTGCTGCAACAATTGCTGGCCTCCCCCCCTTTAGTGACCTCCCTGGTGATAAAACAGAGGTACCTGCCAAAAATGAACAAAAACCGTTGCAAAACAAAAGCTCGGGGACCAAAACACGCAGTTCGGGGTCCCGAAAATGGGCTGTTAAGCACCGAAAGTTGCATTCAGCCACGAAGTGGGCTTCTCAGCCCCCAGTGTCCCTCAAAAGGGAGAAAATAAGGAGTATGCCAAAAATTAGAGCAATAGGAGATGATTAAGCGGTCCCGAACCGAGGCACACGGCCTACGGTCCCGAAAACCGGGAACCGGACTCCGAAATGGGAAAAATGGCCTACGGCCACCAAATGTAGCCTACGAACATTGAGAGATGGTCTACGGGACCTCTCCCTCCCCTCAGGAAAAGAAACAGAGAAAACCGAGTCTGGTTCGCAAACCAAGACAAGGCACAAAAGAGGGTTCGGAAGCCCGGAGGCAGGGCTCGCAGCCACGACTCTGAGACTTCTGAACAAGCACATTATGTAACATCACCAAGTGCTCAATCAGTGACGTCTGAGTCTTAAGGTCGGTCAAAAGTGGGGTGTCTACAGTTGCCCCTCTTTGACAGAACTCGAAAGTCATAAGTGACGGGAGTGAATGTCAAAGCCCAGAGACGACCCATTTTTGACAAGGCCGAAGACTCAGACAAACATACAAAATAAACGGAGATGTGCCCGCAGGCATGCCCGCAGGCAAAGGGGGCAAAATGCAAAATGATATGCAAGAAGATTTTGAAGATTGGACTTATACGCTACGCGAAGCCGGTTTTGAAAGTTGGACTTATACGCTACGCGAAGCCGGTTTTGAAAGTTGGACTTATACGCTACGCGAAGCCGGTTATTATTCATGATCATGCAAAGAGAGCTGTAATGAAGCAAATATGCAACAATTTTAAGCAAGTGAATACAAATCTAACTACATTTCATGCAGAAAGGATGTAAGAAAATTATGCAATTCTCACCGCGTCTCACGCGGAGAAGGCTAAAAGCGACTACTGAGAAAACCCGGAGTCTTACACACAACATCTCTCTGCGCATCACACATAGGAGAGGAAGAAGGTAAACCTCTCAGCGTATCACATGCAAAAGAGGAAAGGTAAACTTCTCAACGTATCACACGCAAGAGAAGAAAGGCAAATTCCTCAGCGTATCACACGCAAGAGAAAGCCGCTCAGCATATCACATGCAAGAGAGAAAAGGGAGATTTCTCAGCGTATCACACGCAAGAGAAAACTGCTCAGCATATCACATGCAAGAGAGAAAAGGGAGATTTCTCAGCGTATCACACGCAAGAGAAAACTGCTCAGCATATCACATGCAAGAGAAAACCTCTCAGCATATCACATGCAAGAGAAAACTGCTCAGCATATCACATGCAAGAGAGAAAAGGGAGATTTCTCAGCGTATCACACGCAAGAGAAAACCTCTCAGCATATCACATGCTAGGGAGGAAAGGGAAAGTTTCTCAGCGTATCACGCGCAAGAGAAAACTGCTCAGCATATCACATGCAAGAGAGAAAAGGTAAATTTCTCAGCGTATCACACGCAAGAGAAAACTGCTCAGCATATCACATGCAAGAGAAAACCTCTCAGCATATCACATGCAAGAGAGAAAAGAGGTGGATGAACACCGGAATTCATGCGAATGTTCGAAACCAAAGATGCCCTAACGCATCGCATGCGAGAGGAGAAAAGACGACAATTGCAAATGAAAAGGTGCATAACGATGCAGGTGAAGTGTACATAACAATGCCAGTAATGAGCATAACAATGCTAGATAGATGTGCATAACAAGGCAATTGATGAGCATAACAATGCTAGATAAATGTCCATAACAATGCAATTGATGAGCATAACAATGCTAGATAAATGTGCATAACAATGCAATGAATGAGCATAACAATGCTAGATAGATGTGCATAACAATGCAAGCAATGAGCATAACAATGCTAGTGGAATGCGCGTGACAACACCCGTTTGAAACAAAAATACCGAATAAGGGCATGCAAGCCTTAAGTAGACCAAATTCCAAACGCAAACTCCGATTTACCTCTCGAAGGGGTCACCATACATTCCAAAAAGGATACACCTCGTGCATGCCGACTGACGATGAGCTACACATCGAAGACATGAGTTGAAAATTCCGCAGAAACATTTTGAGCTGAAAAGAGTGGGTTCTCCTTGCACTTTCTTGACTGTACTCCTAAACTGCGGTTACTACCTTTCCTTCCTGGTTATGTTCACAACTTTCCCCATTCTCCAACGGGGTGACAGACTAGGTTGATTCAGTATCCAGAATCGAGGCGCATTCACATGCTATCTCAATCTATGGGGCTGCCATACAGATTTCAAGCCGAGGATAGACCCCTGGGTATTTAAACCAGACTTTAGTCTCGGAAATTCCGAACCTTTGCGTTCTAGGCAATAGCTGTCCGAACTCTAGTTTCCACCGTCGCAGTTGGTCTCCTAGGAACTCATTGCAAACACAGCCAAGATGCATCTGGTAGGGGCTGGTTTTCTGAGGGAGCACTTCGATTACCATTCTGGCTTGAAGCAGACTTGATCTTGAGCTTGAGGTAGAGGCACACTCATACTTCGGAGCTTTGGCAAGACTTGAAGAGGTATGCACAGAATGTAGTCTTGGAACTTACTGAAGTTGAAACAAACTCAGATACCCGACATTTTCCTCTTTTGCTTTTGCTTTGCAGTCTGGAACCCATATAGCTTCAGATAGGTCCTGATTCTATTGTTCCGACATGACCTGGGTTGAACCCTGCGATTTTATGAAAGAACAAATTTTGTTTTGTACAAATGTGGAGAATGGCATGGCACTCGGAGCACAAAACGATTTTGTTTTTGAAATTGAGAGATGAGCTTTCGACCAAGTATTGAGCCTATGACTGAACGCAGCAAAACGACTCAACAAGGAAATAAAAGGCACACAACCTAGACACATCGAGTAACACTCGAAACGACTCAAAACAAGAATCGAGATAAAACAAAAAGACACGACACTCAGACGTGCACAGGGAGCCTGTTTCACCGGGTAGTGTTCCCCACCCTCTCTCATTTGTGATCCTCACATCACTCGGCCCTCAAGCTCTATTTTTCTGAAAAAGCCCTTTTCTCACTTTTTCTCTCATCACACATCTCTCTATTCTTCAATCTCTCATTTTTCATCCCTCCCCTGGGTGGTTGATGGATGAACAGGAAGTTGCGGGCTCATGCCCAACATAATCAGCTCGCGGCTATTTCCTTCGGTGACATCTGTCGATGCGCCGGATGAGGGAATGGAGCATCTCGATCCATTCCAATTCGTGCCTCGCACTCGGCTTGATACCTCACTGCTTGGAGGATGAGAGAACTTTCAGCCATTTGTTGTTAACTTCGGTTATCCCCTTTTTTGGCGGGTAGAGTGGCCTTTCTGGCAAGTATGTTGACAATGGGGAAAAGACAGGAAGCCTGACTCAACTGTGCCCGTAGTTCATCATTTTGACCATTTTTTAGTTTTAGTTTTCTTCTAAAAAAAAATTTGACCAAAATGAGAGTTAGATTAACATGCTTGTTCAATTTTCTGATTTAAAATCATGCAAGTTAGGCAGTGAGCACTGAGAGTTTTCCTTTTTTGGGTCCAAGAAATGGTCCAGTTTTGAAAATGGAATACTTTTCGAGAAGATTAGTCAACCTCAGTAAAATTCTCAAAAACTATTTTTGCAAACGACCACTGCTCAACGAGCACGGAACCCACTCTTGAGATGCACAATCTCAGATCCATGGCAATGGAAAATTGCCCCTTGTCTGAAGGACACTGTATGGCAACGGAAAGTTGCCCCTTGTTTGAACAGTACCACGGTGCATTGAATGGCAACGGAAAGTTGCCCCTTGTTTGAACGGCGCCACGGTGCGTTGAATGGCAACGGAAAGTTGCCCCTTGTTTGGATGGCACCGTAGCGCGTTGTTGGCAGTCCTCAGTGTGACGAACACAATCCGTCTCTCGGATACAGAGAAGGCAAAGATTATCAGAACCATTACATGGACACAATTGAATTGTTTTACGGCTGGACTTCAGAATGAAGTTGCCTACGTATCCCAAAGATGGGAATCAAGCCTCACGTAGTTCGGGGTTAAGGTACACTCGGGTATTTAACCTCTCCTTTTTAGGCTCTAACTTTTGCCAAGGCGCCCGTCGCGGGTTTTCGACCTTGCGAGCTTTGTTTTTCTTTTCTTTTCAATTCTTTTCATTTCTTTTCTCTTCTCTTTTTTTTTTATTTTTCTTTTTTGTTCTTTTCTTTGCATTTTTTGTATTGCTTCTTTTTTGTATTTTTTTCTTGCTCTAACTTTTGCTTGGGTCGCCCTTCCGGGTTTTCGGCCCAGCGAGCCTCTCAAGGGTAAAAGTGTAGCTTGGTCCATGCCAAATGGTTATAGGGTTTCGAAGCCATTCGTATCCAGGAGAGTGGCTGTTGATTTGCAAGAGGACTCATCTTCAGCTCTTTGAGCATGTCTGATATCTTTGCCCTTAGTTCGAGGGGTACTTCTGTTCTAGGTTTGCAAGCTTCTTCTGATCTTTTTGATCTGACTTTCCTCGCCTCTTGTTCGAGGGCTGCTTCAAAGCTGGCCACACAGGCCTCAGATCGTAGTTGACCGTTGAGCCTTCTGAATTCAAGTTCAAGGTTTGGAAGCAAAGGGGTTGAGTCTCGAGGCTAAGAGCGATCCTAGGTTGCACAATCTCAAGAGTGATTCCACACAGGTCTTCGCAGGACCGCGCAAAACATTTTGTTTTTGAAAATTTTTAAGAAAGCGACAAATCACTCGCGCTGAAGATAGTGTGAAACTAGTCTGGATCAAGCCAGGGTCCTTCTCAGTACTCACGCTAACAAGCATGATTTCATTCATTAAGGGTTTAGCACGCCTCTCTTTCTGTCAAATGATCAAAGTTTTGCAAATCTCGAGGAATTCCTTCCTCTTCGTTTTCACCGCAGTGTTCAAAAAGTTTTGAAAAACTTAGGTCAATGCAATGATTTTGGGGTGCAGAAGAGTAAGCGAAAAAGTACTGCCGTTTCATTCAAACTTTCTGGCACAATTGGCACAAAGCAGAAGCAAGCACAAAGCATGAAAAACCACTGCTGTTTCATTCAAATCTGTTGGTACAACTGGCTCCTTGGCAGAAACAGACTTAAGACAAAACGAAAAGACAAACACAAACAAAATGGTGATGTCCGAGGCAACACCCTCTGGAATCACCTGACTCCTATACAACAGGACTGACCTGATACAACAAGACAGACCCAAAATAAAAAGAGACTGACTCAAAATAAAAAGACAAACTCAAAACAAAACGACAAGACTGACTCAATATCCAAGTCAGAAAGCACAAAAGCTAGCATTCGCAAATGCTCAAAACAGTGCATGCCATACGCCATATCTGGAGTAAACTGAGCGCTGCCCGCAGGTGGTTCATCCCTCCAATCACATCTCATTATCCCACCATAAATTCACTGATCAAGTGCCGATAGACTTTGTAGGACCTGGTGCAGGGATGACCCCGTTGTCGATCAGATCTTGTATTTCGTGGCGGAGACGAAAGCACATGTCAGTGTCATGGCCAGCTCGTTGATGAAAGGCACAGTAGTCGGTTGGGTTGTGCGAGAGAGGGAGGTTCTTTGGTAATGGCTGCGGCTCCAAGGGCTTCAGATGCCCTTTCTTGATCAAAACCCCTAGAGCCTTGGACAAAGGCATATAAAGTGGGGTGAAAACCTTCTTGGCTTGGGGTGGATATTTGGTTCCTTGTGAGCTACTTCCGGACGCACCGGTGAATGGGGTAGCTGTTTTTGATACAG
Organism: Camellia sinensis; assembly: GCF_055761805.1. NCBI lineage: Eukaryota > Viridiplantae > Streptophyta > Magnoliopsida > Ericales > Theaceae > Camellia > Camellia sinensis. The sequence goes on along the minus strand of NW_028128987.1, from coordinate 39,120,256 downwards.
TGGTAGCCACCATGCCCACATCAGAAGATCTTGTAGCTGCATCACCACTGGTGGTCGCATTCGAACTGTGGGTAAACGCCCTCCTGGGTTGCTCCTTATCCTGGTCAAACAGACCTTGCCTCATTGCATCTTCGATTTGTACCCCCATATCGTGCAAATCTGAGAAAGTGGGAAAGGGGATTACAATCATTCTCTGCATTAGCTTAGGCTGGAGATTGTGCACAATCATCCGGATTTGATCCTTATCAGTAGGCCTTAGAGTCATCATCGAGGCCTTCGCTCTCCACCGAGACACGAATTCTGAGAAGCTCTCCTTCGGCTCCTGCCTCATTGTCTCAAGATCGCGGGTCGTAATCTCGATTTGGGTATTGTATGAATATTGTGCGACGAAGGCCTCGGCCATCTCCTCCCAGCTTCGTTTCACCGAATCTTCCAATTTGGCATACCAGGTGACTGCAATACCCGACAGGGTCCTGCCAAAAAGGGAGAGCTTCTGCAATCTTGTCAAGCCCATCGGGCGCAGAACATCTGAAAACAAGCTCAAGTGGACCATGGGATCTCCTGACCCATCAAAACGGTCGATGTGAGGCATCTTGAACCTGTCCGGCAGAGTTACAGCTGCGTCGGTGTACCCGTCCTCAATGCCCGGGATGGACTTTACCCCCTGGGATTTCTTGAACAACTTTTCCAGCTTGCTCAACTTCAACGCTGTGGGGTCGACCTCGAACTCGGAGGGAGAGTCTGGTAGATTGGTAGGTGTTTTGGATAGTTGAGGTAAAATCGGGGGTGGAGCCGGCCCTGCCGGAATGTCCGTACCTCCCTGGACATTTGGCGTCTCCCCAGGTGTTGGAGCTCCTGTTGGGGGAGGAACTTGTTGTGAGGTGGACGCATCGCTTTGCTGTTGCAGCTTGATGATGAGCTCGGCCTGCTGAGCCATGATCGCAGCCTGCTGTTTGGCAAATTCCTCCTGACGGGCAGCATCCTGCTGCATGAGTTTCATACTTTCTTGCATCTGGCGCAGCATGGCCTCTATCCCTGACATGTTCTGCTGTTCCATCTGACTAACTGTTATCTGTCCCTGCAGTAGAAATTAAGACCTCGGCCTGACTGTTCACTGGTGGGGTGGATAAGGGCCACTGATCTGGTAACTGCTGAACCGGTGATTTGTGCCCAACTAGACCTTCTTACCCTGCCTTTGGCGGAGGAACACTGATTGCCCTTGAACTGAATCTCTGACCTGACAAAGTCTATCAGCACAAGTTCGATGAACCTCGGGGGATATCGGAGCCTTCTGAAGCTATGGTTCCCAGACTACCTAGCAAAAGAGAAAACAGACAGCATCTCAGCCTGATTCCATTTGAACAGATACGAGCATAGTTGAATGAGTGTGCCCTCTACTGAATTCTGCCCCAAAATTCAGCCTCAAAATCTGAGTCTGATACCCACAGGTAAAGCTGACTCCCAAATACTGATAGTAATGCCCACAGGCCTGATGCCCAAATTCGCAAACTGGTGCCCGTAGGCCTGATGCCCAAACTCATACACTGATACATGCATTCCTGTAGAGACGCACTCTAAAGCACATAACAGATAAGTGAGAGCCAAAACACCCCTATGTTGGGGTAGGGTTTCCCTGTCCTATTTTGTCAGGAGCTAGGGTTTCACTACGCACGCAGCGGTTTCAAACAACCTATGAACGGGTAAGCAACCTGTCCTAATTTGGAATGGTCACTATGGATCCGAATATGCACTAGGTCGAATGGTCAAAGAGGGTGCCCCGGTAAAACCGGGGTTTGTGTTCCCATACTGGCAGAGCCCACAACCGGTCAGCCTTATGGTCATGTCTTGACAAGACAAGCCTCCGGCAAACCGTTCAGGAATAGCATATGGCAAACACGGTGTCCTAGGCGCACCAATGCAAATGAAATGCAAAGAAACACACAAGTGTAGTCAAAAACAGATATCACGAGTTCGAGTCAAGTTCTCTAAATCCCCAGCAGAGTCGCCAGAAACTGTAGACGTCCCCGAACGCATCCGGGAGGGTTAAGTCCCGTTCTGTTCTTTTGGGGTCACTACAGCTCGGACTCTCAAATTGTCACGGTTCTAAGTATGAATCAAAGAGTCCAAATCCGGCAAATCATTTTGAGAAAACTGATTTTTGAAAGAAGTGCCAAACATGGACTGCTTTGCCAGATACAGAGTCGCCACCTAAATGTTTTTTAATGGGAAATTTAGGAAACCCTGACTCGGTGCCAAAGGCCACGTGTCCGTCATCACCAAAGTTGCCTCGGCTCGGGAACTTGGGTACGATTGGGGAAGGTCACTTCGTGAGCACCCCCGCTCGCCCGATCAAAGATCGGCCTCTACTAACCATGATATCTATTTTTGAAAACTTTGTATGTTCTTATTCCGGTTATTAGCCTAGGTTACTATGTGATGCGCACAGCATATAAGTATAGACTGGGTCACCCGAATTGGAACAAAACATTTCATGTTTGTTTTTTTGAAAGGTGGTTTGCTACTCGCAAGTAGGCTTAAAATGCAGATTTTGCCACCCGCAGGTGGGCTTAAGAAGAGATGGTTTTGCCACTATCTAGTGGGCTTAAAACAAACATTTGATGAATTGTCCCAATTCAAATAACCCTACCTTCACCCACAGGCATTCAGGCAGTTATATCATATAAGCATTTAGCCTCATGGTAAGCATGCTATCATGGCATTCACTCACACGCATGCAAGGATGCTAAAGCATACAGCTCACCGGGTACTCCAAGCCAAAAATAGAAACTATATTAGAAATCATGCATGATCCTAAGTATACAAAAATGCCTAATGCAACACATGCAAAATGCAACTATAGCAGGCTCGGCTATTCTCAACATGGTATGTGAAATGCTACAACTAACATGTATTCAATTTGAAATTGAAAGTACAATGCAGTTAGTATGATGCGCCGAGCCCGGTGCATGCAAAACAGATGAATGATGCAAACATGCTGTCATACTGTATGCTAATTGAAATATGCCCTAATCTAACCATCATAAGCGGATAAATAAAAGGGAGAAAGACGTGGGGTTGGAAGACATACAACACACACACGCACACTTATTACAGTTTTGCCCCCGCGCAGAGGGTCCGAATGAATGTACAGTCCCGAGTAAAAGAACATTGCAGTCCAAATAATACAGTCCGAATAATGTACAAATTCCTAATTAATTAACAAATTAACTAAGAAAACTGTAAAACTGGCGTGCAAGCCAGGGACTGCCTTGCTCCTGATGAATGGTGCATGTCTGGGCTGCCTTGCGCGGAAATCCACCGGAATGCCCCAATTAGCCTCTGTTTAGCAGTTATCCTTGGAATGTGTGCCAAGCCCCAAAAAAATTGCTGATTCCTGATTTTGCTGCAACAGAGAGCAAGAAAGGGGCATAGCAATGTATTTGCACAGATATATGCATGTCTCGATCCTCGTGCCACCAATCACGCATACCGAGGCATGATGGCCGAGGAGTCGAAATGCACAACTCAATATAGAATGAATGCACATGAAACTATAGCTAAAACCTAACTCCATCATGGATAATCCGGAGTGTCGGTGACTGGGGAATTGAGACACATTCCGTCACTCGGAGTACGAAATGCACCTCGTTTCCCGTGCCCGGGCTAACTCCTATCCCGAACACGATGCAATATGCATGACATGCATGAAATGCAACTAAGATACAATCCTAACATGCACAATGCTATGGAATGACATGCCTCGAAATGCGTGCACACAGGCACGCAAATCGAGAAAATGGCAGAATGTGATTTAAGATACAACCTAGTATGCACTATGCCATGAAAATGATATGCCTCGAAATGCATGCACACGGGCACGCAAATCGAGGCGACGGTATATGCAATGCAAGTGTCTAAAATGGCATGAAAAAGGTAACATGGACTTATACTAACATGAGAGAGCCTCAGCCACACTCACATAAGAAGTCGTCGGATAAAAATGAAGTGCCTCGAAATACGTGCACACGGGCACGCAAACCGAGGCAATGGAAAAATGTGAATTATGACATGGAAACATGATGTGGGCTTATACCAACATGAGTGAGCCTCAGCCACACTCACATAGGATGCCGTCAGATAAAAATGAAGTGCCTCGAAATACGTGCACACGGGCACGCAAACCGAGGCAATGGAAAAATGTGAATTATGACATGGAAACATGATGTGGGCTTATACCAACATGAGTGAGCCTCAGCCACACTCACATAGGATGCCGGTGGATAAAAATGAGGTGCCTCGAAATGCGTGCACACGGGCACGCAAACCGAGGCAATGGAAAAATATGAATTATGACATGGAAACATGATGTGGGCTTATACCAACATGAGTGAGCCTCAGCCACACTCACATAGGATGCCGGTGGATAAAAATGAGGTGCCTCGAAATGCGTGCACACGAGCACGCAAACCGAGGCAATGGAAAAATACGAATTATGACATGGAAAATGATATGCAAACATGGTAATGGATTTTCAGCAATGAAATATGGGGTAAAACAGTCCCGAAATGAGGCGAAATGACACCAAATGCATGGAATAGTCCCGAAACGTAGATTATGGCACCCGAAATGGCCTATAGCTATGCCAAACATGCATAATTGGCACATGGAATGTAAATACAGAAGCAAGGCAGTCCCAAAAATAGCACTTTTCCAGTTTATAGCATGGCCAAACAGTGGACAAAAACAGGGCAAAACAAGCATGCAAAAATGGGGAATAAACATGAGATTAAGAAGCAACTCATAGCTACTGTCCTCGAACAGGTTCGGGCCCTTCTACAATATTGAAGAGGGGCCAAAAATATGCACATTTACAGAACTGTAAAATCCTCAAAAACAAACATAGATAAGGCTAAGCTTTTATGCAAGAAAACGGACCAAAAGGTGGCCAAAGAGGCAAGTGGTATATACAATGCTCAAACTGAAAAATTCCCTTCTACAACATTGAATAGGGACCAAAAATAAGCATATTTCCAGAACTGTAAAATGGCCAAAACAGTATAAAAACATGCTAGAAATGCAACGCAAAATAAGGCTCAAAAGAGTCTATAACATGAGGTATGCAAAATATTCCACAAATGGCCAAAGACCCTTAATGAAACATGTTAAGAAGGTCAAAATAAGACTATCTCTAGGCCTGTAAATCGACCAAAAACATGTGGTTGAAAGAGGGGGTCAAAAGGGTCAAGCAGAATTACTGGCCGGCCACCATTTTTTAGGGTCCTCCCATGTGTGTATACCACAAATATGTGGTTCAAAGTTCGAGAAAAAGGGTCCAAGGGGTTCAACATTAGCCCGGAAGGAGGGGGTCAAAAGGGTCAAGTTGAATTACTGGCCGGCCATGAACTTTTAGGGTCCTCCAAGGTGTGTAGATCACAAATATGTGGTTCAAAGTTGGCAACACTAACCCTAGGGTGTTCAACATTAGCCCGGAAGTTGGAAAACGGGCGTCGGAGGGCGTCGGAGGATGTATAACTGGTTGCTGCAACAATTGCTGGCCTCCCCCCCTTCAGTGACCTCCCTGGTGATAAAACAGAGGTACCTGCCAAAAATGAACAAAAACCGTTGCAAAACGAAAGCTCGGGGACCAAAACGCGCAGTTCGGGGTCCCGAAAATGGGCTGTTAAGCACCGAAAGTGGCATTCGGCCACGAAGTGGGCTTCTCAGCCCCCAGTGTCCCTCAAAAGGGAGAAAATAAGGAGTATGCCAAAAATTAGAGCAATAGGAGATGATTAAGCGGTCCCGAACCAAGGCACACGGCCTACGGTCCCGAAAACCGGGAACCGGACTCCGAAATGGGAAAAATGGCCTACGGCCACCAAATGTAGCCTACGAACATTGAGAGATGGTCTACGGGACCTCTCCCTCCCCTCAGGAAAAGAAACAGAGAAAACCGAGTCTGGTTCGCAAACCAAGACAAGGCACAAAAGAGGGTTCGGAAGCCCGGAGGTAGGGCTCGCAGCCGCGACTCTGAGACTTCTGAACAAGCACATTATGTAACATCACCAAGTGCTCAATCAGTGACGTCTGAGTCTTAAGGTCGGTCAAAAATGGGGTGTCTACAGATGGTTAAGGTGTAGTGTTTTTTGGATTGAACTTCCATTTTTAATTTTATGCAACTTTCATTTTTATTTTTACTTAACTTCCATTTTTATTCAATTTACTTTTCTATTACACTTCCTTTTTTATTTAATTTCCAAATAGATCGTTAAGGTATAGTGGTTTCGGGATTGAACTTCCATATTTAATTTTATGCAACTTTCATTTTTATTTTTATTCCACTTCCATTTTATGCAAATTACTTTTCTATTAAACTTCATTTTTTATTTAATTTCCAAATGGATCGTTAAGGTATAGTCCTTTCGGGATTGAACTTCCATATTTAATTTTCTGCAACTGCCATTTTTATTTTTATTCAACTTCTATTTTTTTTCTATTTACTTTTCTATTAAACATGTTTTTTTATTTAAGTTCCAAATAGATCGTTAAAGTATAGTGTTTTTGGGATTGAACTTCCATGTTTAATTTTATGCAACATTCATTTTTATTTTTATTCAACTTCCATTTTTATTCAATTTACTTTTCTATTAAACTTCCTTTTTTTATTTAATTTCCAAATAGATCGTTAATGTATAGTGGTTTCTGGATTGAACTTCCATATTTAATTTTCTGCAACTTCCATTTTTATTTTTATTCAACTTCCATTTTTATTCAATTTACTTTTCTATTAAACTTCCTTTTTTTATTTAATTTCCAAATAGATCGTTAAAGTATAGTGGTTTTTGGATTGAACCACCATTTTTAATTTTATGCAATTTTCATTTTTATTTTTATTCTTCTTCCATTTTATGCAATTTACTTTTCTATTAAACTTCATTTTTTATTTAATTTCCAAATAGATCGTTAAGGTATAGTGGTTTCGGGATTGAACTTCCATATTCAATTTTCCGCAACTTCCATTTTTATTCAACTTCCACTTTTATTCAATTTACTTTTCTATTAAACTTCCTTTTTTATTTAATTTCCAAATAGATCGTTATGGTATAGTGGTTTCTGGATTGAACTTCCATATTTAATTTTCTTTAACTTCCATTTTTATTTTTATTCAACTTCCATTTTTATTCAATTTACTTTTCTACTAAACTTCCTTTTTTATTTAATTTCCAAATAGATCGTTAAAGTATAGTGGTTTTTGGATTGAACTTCCATTTTCAATTTTATGCAACTTTCATTTTTATTTTTTTTTCTTCGTCCATTTTATGCAATTTACTTTTCAATTAAACTTCCTTTTTTTATTTAATTTCCAAATAGATCGTTAAGGTATAGTAGTTTCGGGATTGAACTTCCATATTCAATTTTCCGCAACTTCCATTTTTATTCAATTTACTTTTCTATTAAACTTCCTTTTTTATTTAATTTCCAAATAGATCGTTAAGGTATAGTTTTTTCTGGATTGAACTTCCATATTTAATTTTCTTCAACTTCCATTTTTATTTTTATTCAACTTACATTTTTATTCAATTTACTTTTCTACTAAACTTCCTTTTTTATTTAATTTCCAAATAGATCGTTAAAGTATAGTGGTTTTTGGATTGAACTTCAATTTTTAATTTTATGCAACTTTCATTTTTACTTTTATTCAACTTCCATTTTTATTCAATTTACTTTTCTATTAAACTTCCTTTTTTTATTTAATCTACAAATAGATCATTAAGGTATAGTGGTTTCTGGATTGAACTTCCATATTTAATTTTCTGTAACTTTCATTTATATTTTTATTCAACTTCCATTTTTATTCAATTTACTTTTCTATTAAACTTCCTTTTTTATTTAATTTCCAAATAGATCGTTAAGGTATAGTGGTTTCTGGATTGAAATTCCATTTTTATTTTTATTCTACTTCCATTTTAATTCAATTTACTTTCCTATGAAACTTCCTTTTTTATTTAATTTCCAAGTAGATCGTTACGGTTCAGTGGTTTCTGGATAGAACTTCCATTTTTAATTTTATGCAACTTTCATTTTTATTTTTATTCTACTTCCATTTTTAATCAATTTACTTTTCTATTAAACTTCCTTTTTTATTTAATTTCCAAATAGATCGTTAAGGTATAGTGGTTTCTGGATTGAACTTCCATTTTTAATTTTCTGCAACTTCCATTTTTATTTTTATTCATCTTCCTTTTTTATTCAAGTTTCTTTTCTACCCAACTTCCCTTTTTATTTAATTTCCGAATATATCGTTAAGGTATAGTGGTTTTTGGATGGAACTTACATTTTTAATTTTATGCAACTTTCATTTTTATTTTTATTCAACTTCCATTTTTATTCAATTTACGTTTCTATTAAACTTCCTTTTTTATTTAATTTCCAACTAGATGGTTAAGGTGTAGTGTTTTTTGGATTGAACTTCCATTTTTAATTTTATGCAACTTTCATTTTTATTTTTATTCAACTTCCATTTTTATTCAATTTACGTTTCTATTAAACTTCCTTTTTTATTTAATTTCCAACTAGATGGTTAAGGTGTAGTGTTTTTTGGATTGAACTTCCATTTTTAATTTTATGCAACTTTCATTTTTATTTTTACTTAACTTCCATTTTTATTCAATTCACTTTTCTATTACATTTCCTTTTTTATTTAATTTCCAAATAGATCGTTAAGGTATAGTGGTTTCGGGATTGAACTTCCGCTTTTAATTTTTTGGAACTTTCCTTTTTATTTTTATTCAACTTCCATTTTTATTCAATTTACTTTTCTATTAAACTTCATTTTTTATTTAATTTCCAAATAGATCGTTAAGGTATAGTGGTTTTCTGGATTGAACTTCCATATTTAATTTTCGGCAACTTTAATTTTTATTTTTATTCAAATTCCATTTTTATTCAATTTACTTTTCTATTAAACTTTTTTTTTATTTAATTTCCGAATATATCGTTAAGGTATAGTGGTTTATGGATTGAACTTCCATTTTTAATTTTATGCAACCTTCATTTTTATTTTTATTCTACTTCCATTTTAATTCAATTTACTTTTCTATTAAACTTCCTTTTTTATTTAATTTCCAAATAGATCGTTAAGGTATAGTGGTTTCTGGATTGAACTTCTATATTTTATTTTCTGCAACTTCCACTTTTATTTTTATTCAACTTCCATTTTTATTCAATTTACTTTTCTATTATACTTCCTTTCTTATTTAATTTCCAAATAGATCAATAAAGTATAGTCGTTTTTGGATTGAACTTCCATTTTTAATTTTATGCAACTTTCATTTTTATTTTTATTCTACTTCCATTTTATGCATTTTACTTTTCTATTAAACTTCCTTTTTTATTTAATTTCCAAATAGATCGTTAAGGTATAATGGTTTCGGGATTGAACTTCCATATTTAATTTTATGCAACTTTCATTTTTATTTTTATTCCACTTCCATTTTATGCAAATTACTTTTCTATTAAACTTCCTTTTTTATTTAATTTCCAAATGGATCGTTAAGGTATAGTCGTTTCGGGATTGAACTTCCATATTTAATTTTCTGCAACTTCCATTTTTATTTTTATTCAACTTCTATTTTTTTTCAATTTACTTTTCTATTAAACTTGTCTTTTTATTTAAGTTCCAAATAGATCGTTAAAGTATAGTGGTTTTTGGATTGAACTTCCATTTTTAATTTTATGCAACTTTCATTTTTATTTTTATTCTACTTCCATTTTATGCAATTTACTTTTCTATTAAACTTCCTTTTTTTATTCTATTTTTATTTTTATTCAACTTCCATTTTTATTTAATTTACTTTTCTATTAAACTTCCTTTTTTTATTTAATTTCCAAATATATCGTTAAGGTATAGTGGTTTCTGGATTGAACTTCCATATTTAATTTTCTGCAACTTCTATTTTTATTTTTATTCAACTTCCATTTTTATTCAATTTACTTTTCTATTAAACTTCCTTTTTTTATTTAATTTCCAAATAGATCGTTAAAGTATAGTGGTTTTTGGATTGAACCACCATTTTTAATTTTATGCAATTTTCATTTTTATTTTTATTCTTCTTCCATTTTATGCAATTTACTTTTCTATTAAACTTCATTTTTTATTTAATTTCCAAATAGATCGTTAAGGTATAGTGGTTTCGGGATTGAACTTCCATATTCAATTTTCCGCAACTTCCATTTTTATTCAACTTCCACTTTTATTCAATTTACTTTTCTATTAAACTTCCTTTTTTATTTAATTTCCAAATAGATCGTAATGGTATAGTGGTTTCTGGATTGAACTTCCATATTTAATTTTCTTTAACTTCCATTTTTATTTTTATTCAACTTCCATTTTTATTCAATTTACTTTTCTACTAAACTTCCTTTTTTATTTAATTTCCAAATAGATCGTTAAAGTATAGTGGTTTTTGGATTGAACTTCCATTTTCAATTTTATGCAACTTTCATTTTTATTTTTTTTCTTCTTCCATTTTATGCAATTTACTTTTCAATTAAACTTCCTTTTTTTATTTAATTTCCAAATAGATCGTTAAGGTATAGTGGTTTCGGGATTGAACTTCCATATTCAATTTTCCGCAACTTCCATTTTTATTCAATTTACTTTTCTATTAAACTTCCTTTTTTATTTAATTTCCAAATAGATCGTTAAGGTATAGTTTTTTCTGGATTGAACTTCCATATTTAATTTTCTTCAACTTCCATTTTTATTTTTATTCAACTTACATTTTTATTCAATTTACTTTTCTACTAAACTTCCTTTTTTATTTAATTTCCAAATAGATCGTTAAAGTATAGTGGTTTTTGGATTGAACTTCAATTTTTAATTTTATGCAACTTTCATTTTTACTTTTATTCAACTTCCATTTTTATTCAATTTACTTTTCTATTAAACTTCCTTTTTTATTTAATCTCCAAATAGATCATTAAGGTATAGTGGTTTCTGGATTGAACTTCCATATTTAATTTTCTGTAACTTTCATTTATATTTTTATTCAACTTCCATTTTTATTCAATTTACTTTTCTATTAAACTTCCTTTTTTATTTAATTTCCAAATAGATCGTTAAGGTATTGTGGTTTCTGGATTGAAATTCCATTTTTATTTTTATTCTACTTCCATTTTAATTCAATTTACTTTCCTATGAAACTTCCTTTTTTATTTAATTTCCAAGTAGATCGTTACGGTTCAGTGGTTTCTGGATAGAACTTCCATTTTTAATTTTATGCAACTTTCATTTTTATTTTTATTCTACTTCCATTTTTAATCAATTTACTTTTCTATTAAACTTCCTTTTTTATTTAATTTCCAAATAGATCGTTAAGGTATAGTGGTTTCTGGATTGAACTTCCATTTTTAATTTTCTGCAACTTCCATTTTTATTTTTATTCATCTTCCTTTTTTATTCAAGTTTCTTTTCTACCCAACTTCCCTTTTTATTTAATTTCCGAATATATCGTTAAGGTATAGTGGTTTTTGGATGGAACTTACATTTTTAATTTTATGCAACTTTCATTTTTATTTTTATTCAACTTCCATTTTTATTCAATTTACGTTTCTATTAAACTTCCTTTTTTATTTAATTTCCAACTAGATGGTTAAGGTGTAGTGTTTTTTGGATTGAACTTCCATTTTTAATTTTATGCAACTTTCATTTTTATTTTTATTCAACTTCCATTTTTATTCAATTTACGTTTCTATTAAACTTCCTTTTTTATTTAATTTCCAACTAGATGGTTAAGGTGTAGTGTTTTTTGGATTGAACTTCAATTTTTAATTTTATGCAACTTTCATTTTTATTTTTACTTAACTTCCATTTTTATTCAATTTACTTTTCTATTACATTTCCTTTTTTATTTAATTTCCAAATAGATCGTTAAGGTATAGTGGTTTCGGGATTGAACTTCCGCTTTTAATTTTTTGGAACTTTCCTTTTTATTTTTATTCAACTTCCATTTTTATTCAATTTACTTTTCTATTAAACTTCCTTTTTTATTTAATTTCCAAATAGATCGTTAAGGTATAGTGGTTTCTGGATTGAACTTCCATATTTAATTTTCGGCAACTTTAATTTTTATTTTTATTCAAATTCCATTTTTATTCAATTTACTTTTCTATTAAACTTTTTTTTTATTTAATTTCCGAATATATCGTTAAGGTATAGTGGTTTATGGATTGAACTTCCATTTTTAATTTTATGCAACCTTCATTTTTATTTTTATTCTACTTCCATTTTAATTAAATTTACTTTTCTATTAAACTTCCTTTTTTATTTAATTTCCAAATAGATCGTTAAGGTATAGTGGTTTCTGGATTGAACTTCTATATTTTATTTTCTGCAACTTCCACTTTTATTTTTATTCAACTTCCATTTTTATTCAATTTACTTTTCTATTATACTTCCTTTCTTATTTAATTTCCAAATAGATCAATAAAGTATAGTCGTTTTTGGATTGAACTTCCATTTTTAATTTTATGCAACTTTCATTTTTATTTTTATTCTACTTCCATTTTATGCATTTTACTTTTCTATTAAACTTCCTTTTTTATTTAATTTCCAAATAGATCGTTAAGGTATAATGGTTTCGGGATTGAACTTCCATATTTAATTTTATGCAACTTTCATTTTTATTTTTATTCCACTTCCATTTTATGCAAATTACTTTTCTATTAAACTTCCTTTTTTATTTAATTTCCAAATGGATCGTTAAGGTATAGTCGTTTCGGGATTGAACTTCCATATTTAATTTTCTGCAACTTCCATTTTTATTTTTATTCAACTTCTATTTTTTTTCAATTTACTTTTCTATTAAACTTGTCTTTTTATTTAAGTTCCAAATAGATCGTTAAAGTATAGTGGTTTTTGGATTGAACTTCCATTTTTAATTTTATGCAACTTTCATTTTTATTTTTATTCTACTTCCATTTTATGCAATTTACTTTTCTATTAAACTTCCTTTTTTTATTTAATTTCCAAATAGATCGTTAAGGTATAGCGGTTTCTGGATTGAACTTCCATATTTAATTTTCTGCAACTTCTATTTTTATTTTTATTCAACTTCCATTTTTATTTAATTTACTTTTCTATTAAACTTCCTTTTTTTATTTAATTTCCAAATATATCGTTAAGGTATAGTGGTTTCTGGATTGAACTTCCATATTTAATTTTCTGCAACTTCTATTTTTATTTTTATTCAACTTCCATTTTTATTCAATTTACTTTTCTATTAAACTTCCTTTTTTTATTTAATTTCCAAATAGATCGTTAAAGTATAGTGGTTTTTGGATGGAACCACCATTTTTAATTTTATGCAACTTTCATTTTTATTTTTATTCTTCTTCCATTTTATGCAATTTACTTTTCTATTAAACTTCATTTTTTATTTAATTTCCAAATAGATCGTTAAGGTATAGTGGTTTCGGGATTGAACTTCTATATTCAATTTTCCGCAACTTCCATTTTTATTCAACTTCCATTTTTATTCAATTTACTTTTCTATTAAACTTCCTTTTTTATTTAATTTCCAAATAGATCGTTAAGGTATAGTGGTTTCTGGATTGAACTTCCATATTTAATTTTCTTTAACTTCCATTTTAATTTTTATTCAACTTCCTTTTTAATTCAATTTACTTTTCTACTAAACTTCCTTTTTTATTTAATTTCCAAATAGATCGTTAAAGTATAATGGTTTTTGGATTGAACTTCCGTTTTTAATTTTATGCAACTTTCATTTTTATTTTTATTCTACTTCCATTTTATGCAATTTATTTTTCTATTAAACTTCCTTTTTTATTTAATTTCCAAATAGATCGTAAGGTATCGTGGTTTCTGGATTGAACTTCCATATTTAATTTTCTGCAACTTTCATTTATATTTTTATTCAACTTCTATTTTTATACAATTTAGTTTTCTATTAAACTTCCTTTTTTACTTAATTTCCAAATAGATCATTAAGGTATAGTGGTTTCTGGATTGAACTTTCATATTTAATTTTCTGTAACTTTCATCAATATTTTTATTCAACTTCCATTTTTATTCCATTTACTTTTGTATTAAACTTCCTTTTTTATTTAATTTCCAAATAGATCGTTAAGGTATAGTGGTTTCTGGATTGAACTTCCATTTTTAATTATATGGAACTTTCATTTTTATTTTTATTCTACTTCCATTTTAATTCAATTTACATTCCTATGAAACTTCCTTTTTTATTTAATTTCCAAGTAGACCGTTATGGTACAGTGGTTTCTGGATAGAACTTCTATTTTTAATTTTATGCAACTTTCATTTTTATTTTTATTCTACTTCCATTTTTAATCAATTTACTTTTCTATTAAACTTCCTCTTTTATTTAATTTCCAAATAGATCGTTAAGGTATAGTGGTTTCTGGATTGAACTTCCATTTTTAATTTTCGGCAACTTCCATTTTTATTTTTATTCATCTTCCTTTTTTATTCAAGTTTCTTTTCTACTCAACTTCCTTTTTTATTTAATTTCCAAATATATCGTTAAGGTATAGTGGTTTTTGGATGGAACTTCCATTTTTAATTTTATGCAACTTACATTTTTATTTTTATTCAACTTCCATTTTTATTCAATTTACTTTTCTATTAAACTTCATTTTTTATTTAATTTCCAAATAGATGGTTAAGGTGTAGTGTTTTTTGGATTGAACTATCATTTTTAATTTTATGCAACTTTCATTTTTATTTTTACTCAACTTTCATTTTTATTCAATTTCTATTTCTATTACACTTCCTTTTTTATTTAATTTCCAAATAGATCGTTAAGGTATAGTGGTTTCGGGATTGAACTTCCGCTTTTAATTTTCTGGAACTTTCTTTCTATTTTTATTCAACTTCCATTTTTATTCAATTTACTTTTCTATTAAACTTTCTTTTTTATTTAATTTCAAAATATATCGTTAAGGTATAGTGGTTTCTGGATTGAACTTCCACTTTTAATTTTATGCAACCTTCATTTTTATTTTTATTCTACTTCCATTTTAATTCAATTTACTTTTCTATTAAACTTCCTTTTTTATTTAATTTCCAAATAGATCGTTAAGGTATAGTGGTTTCTGGATTGAACTTCCATATTTTATTTTCTGCAACTTCCATTTTTATTTTTATTCAACTTCCATTTTTATTCAATTTTCATTTCTAGTAAACTTCCTTTCTTATTTAATTTCCAAATAGATCAATAAAGTATAGTCGTTTTTGGATTGAACTTTCATTTTTAATTTTATGCAACTTTCATTTTTACTTTTACTTAACTTCCATTTTTATTCAATTTACTTTTCTATTACATTTCCTTTTTTATTTAATTTCCAAATAGATCGTTAAGGTATAGTGGTTTCGGGATTGAACTTCCGCTTTTAATTTTTTGGAACTTTCCTTTTTATTTTTATTCAACTTCCATTTTTATTCAATTTACTTTTCTATTAAACTTCCTTTTTTATTTAATTTCCAAATAGATCGTTAAGGTATAGTGGTTTCTGGATTGAACTTCCATATTTAATTTTCCGCAACTTTAATTTTTATTTTTATTCAAATTCCATTTTTATTCAATTTACTTTTCTATTAAACTTTTTTTTTATTTAATTTCCGAATATATCGTTAAGGTATAGTGGTTTATGGATTGAACTTCCATTTTTAATTTTATGCAACCTTCATTTTTATTTTTATTCTACTTCCATTTTAATTCAATTTACTTTTCTATTAAACTTCCTTTTTTATTTAATTTCCAAATAGATCGTTAAGGTATAGTGGTTTCTGGATTGAACTTCTATATTTTATTTTCTGAAACTTCCACTTTTATTTTTATTCAACTTCCATTTTTATTCAATTTACTTTTCTATTATACTTCCTTTCTTATTTAATTTCCAAATAGATCAATAAAGTATAGTCGTTTTTGGATTGAACTTCCATTTTTAATTTTACGCAACTTTCATTTTTATTTTTATTCCACTTCCATTTTATGCATTTTACTTTTCTATTAAACTTCCTTTTTTATTTAATTTCCAAATAGATCGTTAAGGTATAATGGTTTCGGGATTGAACTTCCATATTTAATTTTATGCAACTTTCATTTTTATTTTTATTCCACTTCCATTTTATGCAAATTACTTTTCTATTAAACTTCCTTTTTTATTTAATTTCCAAATGGATCGTTAAGGTATAGTCGTTTCGGGATTGAACTTCCATATTTAATTTTCTGCAACTTCCATTTTTATTTTTATTCAACTTCTATTTTTTTTCAATTTACTTTTCTATTAAACTTGTCTTTTTATTTAAGTTCCAAATAGATCGTTAAAGTATAGTGGTTTTTGGATTGAACTTCCATTTTTAATTTTATGCAACTTTTATTTTTATTTTTATTCTACTTCCATTTTATGCAATTTACTTTTCTATTAAACTTCCTTTTTTTATTTAATTTCCAAATAGATCGTTAAGGTATAGCGGTTTCTGGATTGAACTTCCATATTTAATTTTCTGCAACTTCTATTTTTATTTTTATTCAACTTCCGTTTTTATTTAATTTACTTTTCTATTAAACTTCCTTTTTTTATTTAATTTCCAAATATATCGTTAAGGTATAGTGGTTTCTGGATTGAACTTCCATATTTAATTTTCTGCAACTTCTATTTTTATTTTTATTCAACTTCCATTTTTATTCAATTTACTTTTCTATTAAACTTCCTTTTTTTATTTAATTTCCAAATAGATCGTTAAAGTATAGTGGTTTTTGGATGGAACCACCATTTTTAATTTTATGCAACTTTCATTTTTATTTTTATTCTTCTTCCATTTTATGCAATTTACTTTTCTATTAAACTTTATTTTTTATTTAATTTCCAAATAGATCGTTAAGGTATAGTGGTTTCGGGATTGAACTTCTATATTCAATTTTCCGCAACTTCCATTTTTATTCAACTTCCATTTTTATTCAATTTACTTTTCTATTAAACTTCCTTTTTTATTTAATTTCCAAATAGATCGTTAAGGTATAGTGGTTTCTGGATTGAACTTCCATATTTAATTTTCTTTAACTTCCATTTTAATTTTTATTCAACTTCCTTTTTAATTCAATTTACTTTTCTACTGAACTTCCTTTTTTATTTAATTTCCAAATAGATCGTTAAAGTATAATGGTTTTTGGATTGAACTTCCGTTTTTAATTTTATGCAACTTTCATTTTTATTTTTATTCTAATTCCATTTTATGCAATTTATTTTTCTATTAAACTTCCTTTTTTATTTAATTTCCAAATAGATCGTAAGGTATCGTGGTTTCTGGATTGAACTTCCATATTTAATTTTCTGCAACTTTCATTTATATTTTTATTCAACTTCTATTTTTATACAATTTAGTTTTCTATTAAACTTCCTTTTTTACTTAATTTCCAAATAGATCATTAAGGTATAGTGGTTTCTGGATTGAACTTTCATATTTAATTTTCTGTAACTTTCATCAATATTTTTATTCAACTTCCATTTTTATTCAATTTACTTTTGTATTAAACTTCCTTTTTTATTTAATTTCCAAATAGATCGTTAAGGTATAGTGGTTTCTGGATTGAACTTCCATTTTTAATTATATGGAACTTTCATTTTTATTTTTATTCTACTTCCATTTTAATTCAATTTACATTCCTATGAAACTTCCTTTTTTATTTAATTTCCAAGTAGATCGTTATGGTACAGTGGTTTCTGGATAGAACTTCTATTTTTAATTTTATGCAACTTTCATTTTTATTTTTATTCTACTTCCATTTTTAATCAATTTACTTTTCTATTAAACTTCCTTTTTTATTTAATTTCCAAATAGATCGTTAAGGTATAGTGGTTTCTGGATTGAACTTCCATTTTTAATTTTGGCAACTTCCATTTTTATTTTTATTCATCTTCCTTTTTTATTCAAGTTTCTTTTCTACTCAACTTCCTTTTTTATTTAATTTCCAAATATATCGTTAAGGTATAGTGGTTTTTGGATGGAACTTCCATTTTTAATTTTATGCAACTTACATTTTTATTTTTATTCAACTTCCATTTTTATTCAATTTACTTTTCTATTAAACTTCATTTTTTATTTAATTTCCAAATAGATGGTTAAGGTGTAGTGTTTTTTGGATTGAACTATCATTTTTAATTTTATGCAACTTTCATTTTTATTTTTACTCAACTTTCATTTTTATTCAATTTATATTTCTATTACACTTCCTTTTTTTATTTAATTTCCCAATAGATCGTTAAGGTATAGTGGTTTCTGGATTGAACTTCCGCTTTTAATTTTCTGGAACATTCCTTTCTATTTTTATTCAACTTCCATTTTTATTCAATTTACTTTTCTATTAAACTTTCTTTTTTATTTAATTTCAAAATATATCGTTAAGGTATAGTGGTTTCTGGATTGAACTTCCACTTCTAATTTTATGCAACCTTCATTTTTATTTTTATTCTACTTCCATTTTAATTCAATTTACTTTTCTATTAAACTTCCTTTTTTATTTAATTTCCAAATAGATCGTTAAGGCATAGTGGTTTCTGGATTGAACATCCATATTTTATTTTCTGCAACTTCCATTTTTATTTTTATTCAACTTCCATTTTTATTCAATTTTCATTTCTAGTAAACTTCCTTTCTTATTTAATTTCCAAATAGATCAATAAAGTATAGTCGTTTTTGGATTGAACTTTCATTTTTAATTTTATGCAACTTTCATTCTTATTTTTATTCTACTTCCATTTTCCGGAATTTACTTTTCCATTAAACTTCCTTTTTTATTTAATTTCCAAATGGATCGTTAAGGTATAGTCGTTTCGGGATTGAACTTCCATATTTAATTTTCTGCAACTTCTATTTTTATTTTTATTCAACTTCCATTTTTATTCAATTTACTTTTCGATTAAACTTGTTTTTTTATTTAATTTCCAAATAGATCGTTAAAGTGTAGTGGTTTTTGGAATGACCTCCCATTTTTAATTTTATGCAACTTTCATTTTCATTTTTATTCTACTTCCATTTTATGCAATTTACTTTTCTATTAAACTTCCTTTTTTTATTTAATTTCCAAATAGATCGTTAAGGTATAGCGGTTTCTGGATTGAACTTCCATATTTAATTTTCTGCAACTTCCATTTTTATTTTTATTCAACTTCCATTTTTATTCAATTTAATTTTCTATTAAACTTCCTTTTTTTATTTAATTTCCACATAGATCGTTAATGTATAGTGGTTTTTGGATTGAACTTCCTTTTTCAATTTTATGCGACTTTCATTTTTATTTTTATTCTACTTCCATTTTATGCAATTTAGTTTTCTATTAAACTTCCTTTTTTAATTAATTTCCAAATAGATTGTTAAGGTATAGTGGTTTCGGGATTGAACTTCCATATTTAATTTTCTGCAACTTTTATTTTTATTTTTATTCAACTTCCATTTTTATGCAATTTACTTTTCTATTGAACTTCCTTTTTTATTTAATTTCCAAATAGATCGTTAAGGTATAGTGGTTTCTGGATTGAACTTCCATATTTAATTTTCTGCAACTTTCATTTTTATTTTTCTTCAACTTCCATTTTTATGGTATTTACTTTTCTATTAAACTTCCTTGTTTTATTTAATTTCCAAATAGATCGTTAAGGTATAGTGGTTTCTGGATTGAACTTCCATATTTAATTTTCTGCAACTTTCATTTTTATTTTTATTCAACTTCCATTTTTATTCAATTTACTTTTCTATTAAACTTCCTTTTTTATTTAATTTCCAAATAGATCGTTAAGGTATAGTGGTTTCGGGATTGAACTTCCATATTTAATTTTCTGCAACTTTCATTTTTATTTTTCTTCAACTTCCATTTTTATGCAAATTACTTTTCTATTAAACTTCCTTTTTTTATTTAATTTCTAAATAGATCGTTAAGGTATAGTGGTTTCTGGATTGAACTTCCATATTTAATTTTCTGCAACATTCATTTTTATTTTTGTTCAACTTCAATTTTTGTGCAATTTACTTTTCTATTAAACTTCCTTTTTTTATTTAATTTCCAAATAGATCGTTAAAGTATAGTGGTTTCTGGATTGAACTTCCATATTTAATTTTCTGCAACATCCACTTTTATTTTTATTCAACTTCAATTTTTATTCAATTTTCTTTTCTATTAAACTTCCTTTTTTTATTTAATTTCCAACTAGATCGTTAAGGTATAGTGGTTTCTGGATTGAACTTCCATATTTAATTTTCTGCAACTTTCATTTTTATGCAATTTACTTTTCTATTAAACTACCTTTTTTATTTAATTTCCAAATAGATCGTTAAGGTATAGTGGTTTCTGGATTGAACTTCCATATTTAATTTTCTGCAACTTTCATTTTTATTTTTCTTCAACTTCCATTTTTATGCAATTTACTTTTCTATTAAACTTCCTTTTTTTATTTAATTTCCAAATAGATCGTTAAGGTATAGTGGTTTCTGGATTGAACTTCCATATTTAATTTTCTGCAACTTCCATTTTTATTTTTATTCAACTTCCATTTTTATTCAATTTACTTTTCTATTAAACTTCCTTTTTTTTATTTAATTTCGAAATAGATCGTTAAGGTATAGTGGTTTCTGGATTGAACTTCCATTTTTATTTTTATTCAACTTCCATTTTTATGCAATTTACTTTTCTATTAAACTTCCTTTTTTATTTAATTTCCAAATAGATCGTTAAGGTATAGTGATTTCTGGATTGAACTTCCATATTTAATTTTCTGCAACTTTCATTTTTATTTTTATTCAACTTCCATTTTTATGCAATTTACTTTTCTCTTAAACTTCCTTTTTTATTTAATTTCCAAATAGACCGTTAAGGTATAGTGGTTTCTGGATTGAACTTCCATATTTAATTTTCTCCAACTTTCATTTTTATTTTTCTTCAACTTCCATTTTTAGGCAATTTACTTTTCTATTAAACTTCCTTTTTTTATTTAAATTCCAAATAGATCGTTAAGATATAGTGGTTTCTGGATTGAATTTCCACATTTAATTTTATGCAACTTTCATTTTCAATTTTATTCAACTTCCATTTTTATTCGATTTACTTTTCTATTAAACTTCATTTTTTATTTAATTTCCAAATAGATCGTTAAAGTATAGTGGATTTTGGATTGAACTTCCATTTTTAAGTTTATGCAACTTTCTTTTTTTCTTTTTATTCTACTTTCATTTTTGTTCAATTTACTTTTCTGTTAAACTTCCTTTTTTATTTAATTTCCAAATAGATCATTAAGGTATTGTAGTTTCGGGATTGAACTTCCGCTTTTAATTTTCTGGAACTTTCCTTTTTATTTTTATTCTACTTCCATTTTTATTCAATTTACTTTTCTATTAAACTTCCTTTTTTATTTAATTTTCAAATAGATCGTTAAGGTATAGTGGTTTTTGGATTGAACTTCCATATTTCATTTTCTGCAACTTTCATTTTTATTTTTATTCAAATTCCATTTTTATTCAATTTACTTTTCTATTAAACTTTCTTTTTTATTTAATTTCCAAATAGATCGTTAAGGTATAGTGGTTTCTGGATTGAACTTCCATTTTTAATTTTATGCAACCTTCATTTTTATTTTTATTCTACTTCCATTTTAATTCAATTTACTTTTTCTATTAAACTCCCTTTTTTATTTAATTTCCAAATAGATCGTTAAGGTATAGTGGTTTCGGGATTGAACTTCCATATTTAATTTTCTGCAATTTTCATAGTTATTTTTATTCAACTTCCATTTTTATGCAATTTACTTTTCTATTAAACTTCGTTTTTTATTTAATTTCCAAATAGATCGTTAAGGTATAGTGGTTTTTGGATTGAACTTCCATATTTAATTTTCTGCAACTTCCATTTTTATTTTTATTCAACTTCCATTTTTATTCAATTTACTTTTCTATTTTACTTCCTTTCTTATTTAATTTCCAAATAGATTAATAAAGTATAGTGGTTTTTGGATTGAACTTCCATTTTTAATTTTATGCAATTTTCATTTTTATTTTTATTTTACTTCCATTTTATGCAATTTACTTTTCTATTAAACATCCTTTTTTATTTAATTTCCAAATGGATCGTTAAGGTATAGTCGTTTCATGATTGAACTTCCATATTTAATTTTCTGTAACTTCCATTTTTATTTTTATTCAACTTCTATTTTATTCAATTTACTTTTCTGTTAAACTTGTTTTATTATTTAAGTTCCAAATAGATCGTTAAAGTATAGTGGTTTTTGGATTGAACTTCCATTTTTAATTTTATGCAACTTTCATTTTTATTTTTATTCTACTTCCATTTTATGCAATTTACTTTTCTATTAAACTTCCTTTTTTTATTTAATTTCCAAATAGATCGTTAAGGTATCGCGGTTTCTGGATTGAACTTCCATATTTAATTTTCTGCAACTTCCATTTTTATTTTTATTCAACTTCCATTTTTATTCAATTTACTTTTCTATTAAACTTCCTTTGTTTATTTAATTTCCAAATAGATCGTTAAGATGTAGTGGTTTCTGGATTGAACTTCCATATTTAATTTTCTGCAACTTTCATTTTTATTTTTATTCAACTTCCATTTTTATTCAATTTACTTTTCTATTAAACTTCCTTTTTATTTAATTTCCAAATAGATCGTTAGGGTATAGTGGTTTTTGGATTGAAATTCCATTTTTAATTTTATGCAACTTTCATTTTTATTCAATTTACTTTTCTATTAAACTTCCTTTTTTATTTAATTTCCAAGTAGATCGTTAAGGTATAGTGGTTTCGGGATTGAACTTCCATATTTAATTTTCTGCAACTTTCATAGTTATTTTTATTCAACTTCCATTTTTATGCAATTTACTTTTCTATTAAACTTCGTTTTTTATTTAATTTCCAAATAGATCGTTAAGGTATAGTGGTTTTTGGATTGAACTTCCATATTTAATTTTCTGCAACTTCCATTTTTATTTTTATTCAACTTCCATTTTTATTCAATTTACTTTTCTATTCTACTTCCTTTCTTATTTAATTTCCAAATAGA
This sequence comes from Camellia sinensis, assembly GCF_055761805.1. Taxonomy (NCBI): domain Eukaryota; kingdom Viridiplantae; phylum Streptophyta; class Magnoliopsida; order Ericales; family Theaceae; genus Camellia; species Camellia sinensis. The sequence continues at coordinate 39,097,154 of NW_028128987.1, read as the reverse complement.
TCAATAAAGTATAGTGGTTTTTGGATTGAACTTCTATTTTTAATTTTATGCAACTTTCATTTTTATTTTTATTCTACTTCCATTTTATGCAATTTACTTTTCTATTAAACATCCTTTTTTATTTAATTTCCAAATGGATCGTTAAGGTATAGTCGTTTCAGGATTGAAATTCCATATTTAATTTTCTGTAACTTCCATTTTTATTTTTATTCAACTTCAATTTTTATTCAATTTACTTTTCTGTTAAACTTGTTTTTTTATTTAAGTTCCAAATAGATCGTTAAAGTATAGTGGTTTTTGGATTGAACTTCCATTTTTAATTTTATGCAACTTTCATTTTTATTTTTATTCTACTTCCATTTTATGCAATTTACTTTTCTATTAAACTTCCTTTTTTTATTTAATTTCCAAATAGATCGTTAAGGTATCGCGGTTTCTGGATTGAACTTCCATATTTAATTTTCTGCAACTTCCATTTTTATTTTTATTCAACTTCCATTTTTATTCAATTTACTTTTCTATTAAACTTCCTTTTTTTATTTAATTTCCAAATAGATCGTTAGGGTATAGTGGTTTTTGGATTGAAATTCCATTTTTTATTTTATGCAACTTTCATTTTTATTTTTATTCTACTTCCATTTTATGTAATTTACTTTTCTATTAAACTTCCTTTTTTATTTAATTTCCAAATAGATCGTTAAGGTATAGTGGTTTCGGGATTGAACTTCCCTATTTAATTTTCCGCAGCTTCCATTTTTATTCAACTTCCATTTTTATTCAATTTACTTTTTCTATTAAACTTACTTTTTTATTTAATTTCCAAATAGATAGTTAAGGTATAGTGGTTTCTGGATCGAACTTCCATATTTAATTTTCTTCAACTTCCATTTTTATTTTTATTCAACTTCCTTTTTTTATTTAATTTCCAAATAGATCGTTAAAGTATAGTGGTTTTTGGATTGAACTTCCATTTTTAATTTTATGCAACTTTCATTTTTATTTTTATTCTACTTCCATTTTATGCAATTTATTTTTCTATTAAACTTCCTTTTTTATTTAATTTCCAAATAGATCGTTAAGGTATCATGGTTTCTGGATTGAACTTCCATATTTAATTTTCTGCAACTTTCATTTTTATTTTTATTCACCTTCTATTTTTCAACAATTTACTTTTCTATTAAACTTCCTTTTTTATTTAATTTCCAAATAGATCATTAAGGTATAGTGGTTTCTAGATTGAACTTCCATATTTAATTTTCTGCAACTTCCATTTTTGTTTTTATTCAACTTCCATTTTTATTCAATTTACTTTTCTATTAAACTTGTTTTTTTATTTAATTTCCAAATAGATCGTTAAGGTATAGTGGTTTTTGGATTGAACTTCCATTTTTAATTTTATGCAACTTTCATTTTTATTTTTATTCTACTTCCATTTTTTGCAATTTACTATTCTATTAAACTTCCTTTTTTTATTTAATTTCCAAATAGATCGTTAAGGTATAGTGGTTTTTGGATTGAACTTCCATTTTTAATTTTATGCAACTTTCATTTTTATTTTTATTCTACTTCCATTTTATGCAATTTATTTTTCTGTTAAACTTCCTTTTTTATTTAATTTCCAAATAGATCGTTAAGGTATCGTGGTTTCTGGATTGAACTTCCATATTTAATGTTCTGCAACTTTCATTTTTATTTTTATTCAACTTCTATTTTTATACAATTTAGTTTTCTATTAAACTTCCTTTTTTTATTTAATTTCCAAATAGATCATTAAGGTATAGTGGTTTCTTGACTGAACTTCCATATTTAATTTTCTGCAACTTTCATTTATATTTTTATTCTACTTCCATTTTTAATCAATTTACTTTTCTATTAAACTTCCTTTTTTATTTAATTTGCAAATAGATCGTTAAGGTATAGTGGTTTCTGGATTGAACTTCCTTTTTTAATTTTTTGCGACTTCCATTTTTATTTTTATTCATCTTCCTTTTTTATTCAAGTTTCTTTTCTACTCAACTTCCTTTTTTATTTAATTTCCAAATATATCATTAAGGTATAGTGGTTTTTGGATGGAACTTCCATTTTTAATTTTATGCAACTTTCATTTTTATTTTTATTCAACTTCCATTTTTATTCAATTTACTTTTCTATTAAACTTCCTTTTTTATTTAATTTCCAAATAGATGGTTAAGGTGTAGTGTTTTTTGGATTGAGCTTCCATTTTTAATTTAATGCCAATTTCATTTTTATTTTTACTCAACTTCCATTTTTCTTCAATTTACTTTTCTATTACAGTTCCTTTTTTATTTAATTTCCAAATAGATCGTTAAGGTATAGTGGTTTCGGGATTGAACTTCCGCTTTTAATTTTCTGGAACTTTCCTTTTTATTTTTATTCAACTTCCATTTTTATTCAATTTGCTATTAAACTTCCTTTTTTATTTAATTTCCAAATAGATCGTTAAGGTATAGTGGTTTCTGGATTGAACTTCCATATTTAATTTTCAGCAACTTTAATTTTTGTTTTTATTCAAATTCCATTTTTATTCAATTTACTTTTCTATTAAACTTTCTTTTTTATTTAATTTCCAAATATATCGTTAAGGTATAGTGGTTTCTGGATTGAACTTCTATTTTTAATTTTATGCAACCTTCATTCTTATTTTTATTCTACTTCCATTTTAATTCAATTTACTTTTCTATTAAACTCCCTTTTTTATTTAATTTCCAAATAGATCGTTAAGGTATAGTGGTTTTTGGATTGAACTTCCATATTTAATTTTCTGCAACTTCCATTTTTATTTTTATTCAACTTCCATTTTTATTCAATTTACTTTTCTATTATACTTCCTTTCTTATTTAATTTCCAAATAGATCAATAAAGTATAGTGGTTTTTGGATTGAACTTCCATTTTTAATTTTATGCAACTTTCATTTTTATTTTTATTCTACTTCCATTTTATGCAATTTACTTTTCTATTAAACTTCCTCTTTTATTTAATTTCCAAATGGATCGTTAAGGTATAGTCGTTTCGAGATTGAACTTCCATATTTAATTTTCTGTAACTTCCATTTTTATTTTTATTCAACTTCTATTTTTATTCAATTTACTTTTCTATTAAACTTGTTTTTTTATTTAAGTTCCAAATAGATCGTTAAAGTATAGTGGTTTTTGGATTGAACTTCCATTTTTAATTTTATGCAACTTTCATTTTTATTTTTATTCTACTTCCATTTTATGCAATTTACTTTTCTATTAAACTTCCTTTTTCTATTTAATTTCCAAATAGATCGTTAAGGTATCGCGGTTTCTGGATTGAACTTCCATATTTAATTTTCTGCAACTTTCATTTTTATTTTTCTTCAACTTCCATTTTTATGCAATTTACTTTTCTATTAAACTTCCTTTTTTTATTTAATTTCCAAATAGATCGTTAAGTTATAGTGGTTTCTGGATTGAACTTCCATATTTAATTTTCTGCAACTTCCATTTTTATTTTTATTCAACTTCCATTTTTATTCAATTTACTTTGCTATTAAACTTCCTCTTTTTATTTAATTTCCAAATAGATCGTTAAGGTATAGTGGTTTCTAGATTGAACTTCCATATTTAATTTTCTGCAACTTTCATTTTCATTTTTATTCAACTTCCATTTTTTTGCAATTTACTTTTCTATTAAACTTCCTTTTTTATTTAATTTCCAAATAGATCGTTAAGGTATAGTGGTTTCTGGATTGAACTTCCATATTTAATTTTCTGCAACTTTCATTTTTATTTTTCTGCAACTTCCGTTTTTATGCAATTTACTTTTCTATTAAACTTCCTTTTTTATTTAATTTCCAAATAGATCGTTAAGGTATAGTGGTTTCTGGATTGAACTTCCATATTTAATTTTCTGTAACTTTCATTTTCATTTTTCTTCAACTTCCATTTTTATGCAATTTACTTTTCTATTAAACTTCCTTTTTATTTAATTTCCAAATAGATCGTTAAGGTATAGTGGTTTCTGGATTGAACTTCCATATTTAATTTTCTGCAACTTTCATTTTTATTTTTCTTCAACTTCCATTTTTATGCAATTTACTTTTCTATTAAACTTCCTTTTTTTATTTAATTTCCCAATAGATCGTTAAGGTATAGTGGTTTCTGGATTGAACTTCCATATTTAATTTTCTGCAACTTTTATTTTTATTTTTATTCAACTTCCATTTTTATGCAATTTACTTTTCTAATCAACTTCCTTTTTTATTTAATTTCCAAATATATCGTTAAGGTATAGTGGTTTTTGGATTGAACTTCCATTTTTAATTCTATGCAAGTTTCATTTTTATTTTTATTCAACTTCCATTTTTATTCAATTTACTTTTCTATTAAACTTCCTTTTTTATTTAATTTCCAAATAGATCGTTAAGGTATGGTGTTTTCGGGATTGAACTTCCATATTTAATTTTCTGCAACTTTCATTTTTATTTTTATTCTACTTCCATTTAATGCAATTTACTTTTCTATTAAACTTCCTTTTTTATTTAATTTCCAAATAGATCGTTAAGGTATAGTGGTTTCGGGATTGAACTTCCATATTTAATTTTCCGCAACTTCCATTTTTATTCAATTTACTTTTCTATTGAACTTCCTTTTTTATTTAATTTCCAAATAGATCGTTAAGGTATAGTGGTTTCTGGATTGAACTTCCATATTTAATTTTCTTCAACTTCCATTATTATTTTTATTCAACTTCCATTTTTATTCAATTTACTTTTCTATTAAACTTCCTTTTTTTATTTAATTTCCAGATAGATCGTTAAGGTATAGTGGTTTCTGGATTGAACTTCCATATTTAATTTTCTGCGACTTCCATTTTTATTTTTATTCCACTTCCATTTTTATTCAATTTACTTTTCTATTAAACTTCTTTTTTTATTTAATTTCCACATAGATCGTTAAAGTATAGTGGTTTTTGGATTGAACTTCCTTTTTTAATTTTATGCGACTTTCATTTTTATTTTTATTCTACTTCCATTTTGTGCAATTTACTTTTCTATTAAACTTGCATTTTTATTTAATTTCCGAATAGATCGTTAAGGTATAGTGGTTTCGGGATTGAACTTCCATATTTATTGTAACGCCCTCAAAATAATAACATTAAACCCTCAATTGAGACATTCCTTGACATGCAAAATATCCACATACCTCTATTAATCAGAGTTTCATTACAATAGTATTACATGTTAACAACAAAAGCAAAATGCCCTACGGGCTTACAGCTTTCCAAGTTAACACTTGGTTACAACAAAAGGATGCTAACTCATCTACACATTAAGCCCTTGGCTTGAATATACATGTAATACATCAAAAGAAACTAAACAGCAAAAAAATTAGCTCGCATCTAGCCTCCCAAGCTATGTCCTTGGAGGTGGCATGCTACCTGTACCTGAAAATGATGTTCCCATATAGGGTGAGCCACAGCCCAGTAGAAATACACTAAACCAATCATGAACAATGACTAAAAGATTAGCTATTGATAGATGGTCAACACTGATACATCCACATAAATCACATTTTATGTTATACGACTCATTAGTCCAAGTTACCATTCATTTTCTCTTTTTCAACAGATAAGCATATTAGCTCTATCATCGTCTCAACAGATATGTGTAAAAACTATATCCCACATTCACAGATAAGCATATAAGCTATATCCACATTCTCAACAGATATGTATAACGACAATATCCCACATTCACAGATAAGCATATAAGCTGTATCTACACTTCACAAAGATAAGCATATGAGCTCTATCTTCACTTCTCTAGACAAGCATATGAGCTGTATCTACGGAGTTCATCCCCTATCTCCTCCCAACGCGATTCGGTTTAGAGGTACATCCCCTATCTTCCCCTAAATCGCGGAGTACATCCCCCATCTCCTCCTCTACACATAACATATACAAACACATTGGTTCTATATACCATCATTCAATACATACAGTTAATGTATTCTATCAACCGTCAAATTCCATGACACATTCCATTGATTAGTTTTCGTTTACCTAATCATCATGCATTGTCTACAACAATCATGACTATCCTCCACCGATAGCCCAAAGCAGTTATTTCTAAACAGAAAATAAATGCACAAATGGATATTCAATCAACATTTCATTTCGGTGAGTGATAAATAATTCAACTACACCCTTTAACCCCATACATTCCCGATCTCAACATTCCTATTTCATAACCTCATTTCTCACGATTAATTAACCCAATTAATCAAACAATGTAATTAGGGCATTTTCCATAATTAACATTACAACCCTTAAGGTCCCATTTTCATCAATGATTCAACATTCATTCCATTTCTCTATGCCAAACATGCATCTAGGTTTATTATAAATAAAACCCCGACTTTTGTAAAATACCACAAAAGCCCCAAACTTTCACCAAATTACCAAACCAACCCCAACATCTCAAAATGCCAAAATTTAAAGACAAAATCCATAGAGAGGAGTAGGATATCCCTACCTCAAATCTGGAGCCCCAAGAGAGAAGATGACAAAACCCAACGTGCTCCAAAACCCGAAATTTTCAGATTAAAATGTAGCCCTCGACGATCAACAACCTTTTTGTAAAGGCCAAAGGTGAGCAAATCACTCCTACTAGATCAAAACCTAGAGAGAAAGTAGAGTTCTAGAGTGAGAGGCTCAACAATGGTGTTTTTGGAAAAGTAGGAGAGAGAAGAGAAAGTGAAAAAGTGATTTGAAAAGTCAAAACTCGGAACTTAAACCCAGTCGCCCCGCTCGAGCGTCAAACACCCCGCTCGAGCGTCACTCACAGACTCCCACTCGAGCGTCAACCATCCCGCTCGAGCGGCGGATGCACACTCCCAGAACTTTTACAGAACCAGGTCTCCGCTCGAGCTTCCAACTCCCCGCTCGAGCGGCACTCACACAACCCCGCTCGAGCGGCCAATCCCACGCTCGAGCGTCCAACACTGCACAGGAAATACTGGATGGGTGCAATCCCCGCTCGAGCGCCAAAACCCCCGCTCGAGCGAACAGGTCAAAATCTGGGCAACTAGTTTTGGTTTCTAAACTCAACTAACCTGTAACAAACGTGCCCAACACATCCCATAACTCAACTACAAAGTAAAAAGGATGTAAACAAGATAATAATCAACTACCAACCTCCACGGACACATGTCCGGATCACTGTACAACAAGGGTAAATCCGGGATCGCTATATTTAATTTTCTGTAACTTTCATTTTTATTTTTATTCAACTTCCATTTTTATGCAATTTACTTTTCTGTAACGCCCTCAAAATAATAACGTTAATCCCATCAAACAAGACATGCGTTGACGAATAAACAAACCACCTTCTATTATTCATTAGCGTCTCATTACATAAGTATTACATGTTAATATCATAACAAAATGCCCTACGGGCTTACAGCTTTCCAAGTTAACACTTGGTTACAACAAAGTGTACTAACTCGATACACATTAAGCCCTTGGCTTGAAGTTACATGTAATACATCAAAAGTAAAAGTAAAACAACAAAACATGTCCGCCTCTAGCCTCCCAGCTATGTCCTTGGAGGTGGCATGCTTCCTGTACCTGAAAATGAAGTTCCCATATAGGGTGAGCCACAGCCCAGTAGAAATACACTAAACCAACCATGAACAATGACTAAAACATTAGTAATTGATAGATGGCCAACACTGATACAATCACATAAATTTCATATTTATGTCTTACAACTTATGAGTCTAAGTTACCTTTCATTTTCCCTTTTTCAACAGATAAGCGTGTCAGCTCTATCATCATTTCAACAGATATGTATAAAAACTATATCTCACATTCAGATAAGCATAAAAGCCGTATCCACATTCTACAACAGATATGTATATCAACAATATCCACAGATAAGCATACAAGCTGTATCCACACTTCACAAAGATAAGCATATGAGCTCTATCTTCACTTCTCTAGACAAGCATATGAGCTCTGTCTACGGAGTTCATCCCCTATCTCCTCCCAATACCTATCCGGTTTAGAGGTACATCCCCTATCTTCCCCTAAACCGCGGAGTACATCCCCTATCTCCTCCTCTACACATAACGTATACAAACACAAAGGTTCTATATACAATCACTCAATACATATAATTAATGTATTCAATCAACCGTCAAGTTCCATGACACCTTTCATTGATTAGTTTCAGTTTACTTAATCATCAAGCATTGTCTACAACAATCACGACTATCCTCCACCGATAGCCCAAAGCAGTTATTTCTAAAACCGAAAATAAATGCACAAATGGATATTCAATCAACATTTCATTTCCTCATTTCTCACCAATTAATTATCCCAATTAATTAAACAATGTAATTAGGCCATTTTCCATAATTACCATCTCAACCCTTAGGTCCCATTTTCATCAATTCCATTTCTCCATGCCAAACATGCATCTAGGTTTATTATGAATAAAACCCCAACCTTTGTAAAATTACACAAAAGCCCCAAACTTTCATAAAATTACCCAACCAAGCCCAACATCTCAAAATACCAAAATTTAAAGACAAAACCCATAGAGAGGAGTAGGTTATCCCTACCTCAAACCCGGAGCCTCAAAGGAGATGAAGATCAAAACCAAAATGCTCCAAACCTCGAAATTTTCTTATCAAAAGGAAGCTCTTGACGATCAACACAACTTTTGTGAAGACAAAAGGTGAGTAAACGATCCTTACTAGATCAAATCTAAGAGAGAAGGGCCGATTTAGAGTGAGAAGCTCTGAAAATGGCTTTTTGGAAAAGTAAGAGAGAGAAGAGAAAGCAAAAAGTGATTTGAAAAGGCACAAATTCGGGACTTTAACCCAGTCTCCCGCTCGAGCGTAAAACACCCCGCTCGAGCGGCCACTCACAGACTTACGCTCGAGCGGCCAACCTTCCGCTCGAGCGCAGAATGCACTCGCTCAGCACTTTTGCAGAACCAGACCTCCGCTCGAGCTCCCAACTCTACGCTCGAGCGTACAATACTGCACAACAAATACTGGATGGGTGTATTCCACGCTCGAGCGCCAACACCTCCGCTCGAGCGGACAGGCCAAAAATCTGGGCAACTAGTTTTGGTTTCTAAACTCAACCAACCTGAAACAAACCCGCCCAACACATCCTATAACTCAAATACAAAGCAAAGAGGATGTGAACACGATAATAGTCAACTACCAACATCTACAGACACAAGTCTGGATCACTATACAACAAGGGTAAACCCGAGATCGCTATAACCTCCCCCCCTTAAAGAATTTCGTCCCCGAAATTAAGCACCAGTTTTCAAAACAAGTTTTCTTCCATTTTAAACAATGTTATATTTTAACATTCAACAATTCGACCCATTACCGGTCATCCCATCCCTTAAACAAGAGACATATCACAATATGTAAACAACATATGTACTTTCAACATGCATCAACATTATGCACTATCCTTCCAATTTCAACAATATGTTCAACAGATATGATGTTACATTCAACTTCCATATGAGGCAAGTTCCAAAACATACTACCAATAATCAAAACATTCTCAATGTTTCACAACTTAAGACATATATAAAAGCTCTTAAGTTCAACAAAATGTTAAATTCAAATACAAGATTACATATCAATAAACAAGTCCGGATATTTCTCACGGACTTCCAACTCACGTTCCCAAGTGGCTTCCTCCACTCCGTGATGTTTCCACAAGACTTTCACCAAAGGAATGGTCTTGCCACGCAGGACCTGATCCCGCCTATCCAAGACCCGAACCGGTCTCTCCTCATACGAGGCATCCTCATCTACCTCTAAATCGCTCCAATCCAGCACATGTGATGGATCTGGCTCATACTTCCGAAGCATACTCACATGAAACACATCATGCACCCCGGACAACTGCGGCGGTAAGGCTAACCGATAAGCAACCTCGCCAATCCTCTCAAGGATCTCAAAAGGACCAATAAACCGAGGGGATAATTTCCCACTCTTCCCAAACCTCATCAGGCCTCGCCTAGGTGATATTTTCAGAAAGACATGATCACCTACCTCAAACCCCAAAGGCCTCCTCCTACGGTCGGCATAACTCTTTTGTCGACTCTGGGCTGTAACAAGCCTCCTACGGATAAGCTCAACTTTCTCCGTCGTCTCCCTAACCAACTCCGGACCCCACAAAGGTGCATCACCCACCTCGGCCCAACAAACTGGAGACCTACACGGTCGGCCATACAAGGCCTCAAACGGTGCCATACCGATGCTAGACTGAAAACTGTTGTTGTAGGCAAACTCTACCAAGGGTAAGTGCCTCTCCCACGTCCCACTGAAGTCCAGGACACAACCCCGAAGCATATCCTCGAGGATCTGAATAGTACGCTCGGACTGCCCGTCAGTCTGAGGATGATAAGCCGTACTAAAGGTCAACTTAGTGCCCAAGGCACTCTGCAAACTCTGCCACAACCTAGCAGTAAAACGAGGGTCTCTATCTGAGACAATCGTCACTGGGACCCCGTGCAATCTCACTACGTCCCGAACATACAAATCGGCAAGATGATCCACCGAATCTCTCACGCGCATAGGAATAAAGTGCGCCGACTTAGTCAACCGGTCTACAATCACCCAAATAGCATCACTACCCCGTTGAGTCCTCGGAAGACCTACAACGAAGTCCATAGTGACATGCTCCCACTTCCACTCGGCAATAGGCAAGGGTTGCAACAAACCCGCTGGCCTCTGATGCTCGGCCTTCACTTGCTGGCAAGTAAGGCACTTCGATACGAAAACAGCCACATCTCTCTTCATACCCCGCCACCAAAACTGGCGACCCAAATCCTGATACATCTTAGTACCTCCCGGATGCACCGCAAGGCGCGAATGGTGAAACTCTCGGAGTACTTCCTCTCGGCAAGACTCCGGTACAAACAAACGGTCTTGGTATCTCACACTCAGGTCGGGATACACCGTCAAACCCTTCTCAACTTTCCCACTGGAGATCTTCTCTCGGAGGGATTCTACCTCAAGGTCACCTCTCTGTGCCTCTAACACTCTAATCACAAGTGTAGGCTGCGTAACAACAGAGAACAAGGCCGCAGCCTCGACAGATTCGCCCAGTAGCAAATCAAACTCGCCAAGTGCTTTCAACATCTCCCATTCCCGGATGGCTATACAAGCTACATCACTAATGGTTTTCCTACTAAGGGCATCGGCCACAACATTGGCCTTTCCCGGATGATAATGTAACTCAAAATCATAATCCTCGATGAACTCCATCCATCTCCTCTGCCTCAAATTCAAGTCTCTCTGTGTAAACAGATACTTCAAACTCTTGTGATCCGAGAATACCTCGAACCTCTCACCATAAAGGTAGTGCCTCCAGATTTTCAAGGCAAAGATCACAGCTGCTAATTCTAGGTCGTGTGTGGGGTAATTCTTCTCGTGTATTTTCAACTGACGTGAGCCATAAGCTACCACTTTCCCCTCTTGCATCAACACACAACCCAAACCCTCTCGTGAGGCATCACAATAAACTGCATAACCCAACCTTCTCTCCGGAATAATCAACACCGGAGCGGTGGTCAATCTAACTTTCAACTCTTGGAATGACCTTTCACAAGTCTCACTCCACACAAACTTGACTCCCTTCCGAGTCAGTCTAGTCAACGGTGACGCTAACCTGGAGAAATCTTTCACAAACCGACGGTAATACCCAGCTAATCCCAGGAAACTGCGGATCTCAAACACACTCTTAGGCTGTGCCCAATCTTGCACTGCCTCTACCTTGGATGTATCAACAGACACCCCTTCCCCGGATACCACGTGGCCTAAGAATTTGACTTCCCTCAGCCAGAACTCACACTTCCCAAACTTGGCATACAGCCTATGGGCTCTAAGTAGCTCAAGCACCACTCTCAAGTGTGCCTCGTGCTCCTCCGCAGTAGGCGAATAGATAAGAATGTCGTCCACGAAGACAACCACAAATCGGTCTAAGAACTCCCGGAAAACCCGGTTCATCAAGTCCATAAAGACTGCCGGTGCATTGGTAAGCCCGAATGGCATCACCAAAAACTCATAATGGCCATACCGCGTACGGAATGCCGTCTTAGGAATATCTTCCTCCCTGACCCTCAACTGATGGTAACCCGATCTCAAGTCTATCTTAGAGAAACAACGGGAACCCTTCAACTGGTCAAACAAATCATCTATACGGGGCATAGGGTACTTATTCTTAATCGTAGCCCGATTCAACTTCCGATAGTCGATACACAATCTCAAGGCACCATCTTTCTTTTTAACAAAGAGGGCCGGCGCTCCCCACGGTGAAACGCTAGGGCGAACAAAGCCTTTATCTAGCAATTCCTGGAGCTGAACTTTCAACTCAACCAACTCTGCTGGAGCAAAACGGTAAGGTGCCATAGAAATCGGCGCCGTACCCGGCACTAAATCAATAGAGAATTCTATCTCCCGGTGAGGTGGCAAACTAACAAGTTCTTCGGGAAAAACATCCGAATACTCACAAACCACCCTCGGCAACACAATCCGAGTCTCAACACACTCGCTACTCTCTAAGCTAGCAAGTAAACCACTAAGCTCACTTCGCCCTCGCGAATCATACCCCGGTGGCAAAACACTACCAACCCGGTCTCCCAAGAAATGGAACCACTCCCCGCTCAAGGTACACAATGTAACCCACTGGCGGTAGCAATCAATAACAGCCCGGTATGACGATAACCAGTCCATACCCAAAATAACATCAAAACCCTTCATGGGCATGACAACAAACGGAAAAGGAAGCCTATAGTCGGCGACCTCTATATCACAACCTCTAACACCCTGTTTCAGAATCAACTCACCACCCAAAGGCGATACCACACAAATAGGAGATGCTAACTGTGCTAACTCCAATTCCAAAACAGATGCAAATGCAGCAGATACAAAAGAATGAGATGCACCCGTGTCTATCAACACATTAGCAACCGAGTTGCAAAACAGAAAAGTACCTCTCACTACTGATGGAGCTGGTACTAAATCCTGCGCGGTAACAGCATACACGCGCCCCGTAGGCCCCTGGTCTACCTGCTCACCTCTCGGAGCAAAAGACTGCTGCACAGACTGGGATGACGAAGCTCCCGGATTGGCCCTCGAGGCCTGCACAGACTGAGCTGGCTGAAAACCCTGCGTCTGCCTAGAACCAGACGCTCCCGAAGTGGCACTCAACTGTGGGCAAAACCTCTTCATGTGCCCAGGTTGTCCACACTGATAACAAGTCAAGAGCTGCCCCCTGCCCAAACTCTGACTCTGCGGTCTAGCTGAAAAAGAAGCAGCTTTCTGACCCCCACCCTTCTGCGGGCAAACTGAAACCTTGTGACCCAACTGGCCACACTTGTAACAGGTGAAATCCCCCTGACCACCTCTCCCGGAGCCTGCACTCGGCACTGGGAAGGTCGATCTAGCAACACCACCCTGCGACTGCTGAGGGTTAGAACCCCTCTGCCTCCTGCCATCACTCTGACTATCCTGGCTCCTCTTGGAGCCTCTCTGACCCTCATCCTCCTCCTGCATCATAAGCTCCATATGAGCTGCAGCGTCCACTAGGTGTCTATACTCTAGAATATAAGACCCACCAATTCTCAACTTGAGGCCCCGCCTCAACTTCCGCTCAAACTCATAGCAACGGCGTTCCTCAGACGCCACCAGTTCCGGTGCAAACCTGGACAGACTGGTAAAAGTAGCCTCAAACTCGGCCACTGACAAGCCCTGCTGATTAAGCCGGCTAAACTGATCCCTCAGCTTCTCTCTAGCTACTGCAGACAAAAACCTCTCCTGAAAAGCATTCACAAATGCCTCCCAAGTCCCACCAACACGAGCCTTCTCGTATTTCCACCATTGACCCGCATCTCACTTCAGCTGGAAGGATGCCAAGGTCACTTTCAATGCTCCGTCCTCGATGCCAAGCATCTCAAACGTCTTCGTTGTCTGTTCGAGCCATTCGTCTGCCTTAAGCAGCTCTTTAGGATCCCCGATAAACTCGTCCGGATTACACCGAAAGAACTCCCTCTTCAAGAAGGAAGGCCCTATCTCAGCTGCCTGATTCTCAGCCCTAAGAATACCCAAAGCTCCTGCTAACTCTCTGGCCAAGGCACCCATAGCCTGCTGACCTACTGGCTCGGCCACATTGGCCTGACCAACTCCCTCCTGCACTGCCGGAATCTCACCCTGTAACGGTGCTTCCTGCCTCGCAGGTCTACCACGTCTAGCACCCCTTCCTCGTCCTGACATCCTAATAAAGGCAAAACAGAACGTTAGCACATTCACAAATGTGCCGAAACTAGACACTCACGCCCTAATGCATGGACAACTGTAATTCACTCCACATAAGCACATAAACACATAAGCACTTACGAATTTCATTTCCGGATAATGATAGTCCCGAGACGTTACTAGAGTTCCGGTTAGAAACAGCATTGATCAAGTGCTTTTCCAACAAGACTTCCAGAAACTCAAGGATCCACTCAACATCCTAGAAATTAAATCCCATACCCACATAGTCACATAAGCATGTTAGCATTTAAGCACATCACATACGATACTACATCTAAGTCTCTATCAAGCGAGACAAACCCATTGTGATACTAATCACTTCCCACGTACCCAAAGTATTCGAACCCGGTACGCTCTGATACCAAGTTGTAACGCCCTCAAAATAATAACGTTAATCCCATCAAACAAGACATGCGTTGACGAATAAACAAACCACCTTCTATTATTCATTAGCGTCTCATTACATAAGTATTACATGTTAATATCATAACAAAATGCCCTACGGGCTTACAGCTTTCCAAGTTAACACTTGGTTACAACAAAGTGTACTAACTCGATACACATTAAGCCCTTGGCTTGAAGTTACATGTAATACATCAAAAGTAAAAGTAAAACAACAAAACATGTCCGCCTCTAGCCTCCCAGCTATGTCCTTGGAGGTGGCATGCTTCCTGTACCTGAAAATGAAGTTCCCATATAGGGTGAGCCACAGCCCAGTAGAAATACACTAAACCAACCATGAACAATGACTAAAACATTAGTAATTGATAGATGGCCAACACTGATACAATCACATAAATTTCATATTTATGTCTTACAACTTATGAGTCTAAGTTACCTTTCATTTTCCCTTTTTCAACAGATAAGCGTGTCAGCTCTATCATCATTTCAACAGATATGTATAAAAACTATATCTCACATTCAGATAAGCATAAAAGCCGTATCCACATTCTACAACAGATATGTATATCAACAATATCCACAGATAAGCATACAAGCTGTATCCACACTTCACAAAGATAAGCATATGAGCTCTATCTTCACTTCTCTAGACAAGCATATGAGCTCTGTCTACGGAGTTCATCCCCTATCTCCTCCCAATACCTATCCGGTTTAGAGGTACATCCCCTATCTTCCCCTAAACCGCGGAGTACATCCCCTATCTCCTCCTCTACACATAACGTATACAAACACAAAGGTTCTATATACAATCACTCAATACATATAATTAATGTATTCAATCAACCGTCAAGTTCCATGACACCTTTCATTGATTAGTTTCAGTTTACTTAATCATCAAGCATTGTCTACAACAATCACGACTATCCTCCACCGATAGCCCAAAGCAGTTATTTCTAAAACCGAAAATAAATGCACAAATGGATATTCAATCAACATTTCATTTCCTCATTTCTCACCAATTAATTATCCCAATTAATTAAACAATGTAATTAGGCCATTTTCCATAATTACCATCTCAACCCTTAGGTCCCATTTTCATCAATTCCATTTCTCCATGCCAAACATGCATCTAGGTTTATTATGAATAAAACCCCAACCTTTGTAAAATTACACAAAAGCCCCAAACTTTCATAAAATTACCCAACCAAGCCCAACATCTCAAAATACCAAAATTTAAAGACAAAACCCATAGAGAGGAGTAGGTTATCCCTACCTCAAACCCGGAGCCTCAAAGGAGATGAAGATCAAAACCAAAATGCTCCAAACCTCGAAATTTTCTTATCAAAAGGAAGCTCTTGACGATCAACACAACTTTTGTGAAGACAAAAGGTGAGTAAACGATCCTTACTAGATCAAATCTAAGAGAGAAGGGCCGATTTAGAGTGAGAAGCTCTGAAAATGGCTTTTTGGAAAAGTAAGAGAGAGAAGAGAAAGCAAAAAGTGATTTGAAAAGGCACAAATTCGGGACTTTAACCCAGTCTCCCGCTCGAGCGTAAAACACCCCGCTCGAGCGGCCACTCACAGACTTACGCTCGAGCGGCCAACCTTCCGCTCGAGCGCAGAATGCACTCGCTCAGCACTTTTGCAGAACCAGACCTCCGCTCGAGCTCCCAACTCTACGCTCGAGCGTACAATACTGCACAACAAATACTGGATGGGTGTATTCCACGCTCGAGCGCCAACACCTCCGCTCGAGCGGACAGGCCAAAAATCTGGGCAACTAGTTTTGGTTTCTAAACTCAACCAACCTGAAACAAACCCGCCCAACACATCCTATAACTCAAATACAAAGCAAAGAGGATGTGAACACGATAATAGTCAACTACCAACATCTACAGACACAAGTCTGGATCACTATACAACAAGGGTAAACCCGAGATCGCTATAACCTCCCCCCCTTAAAGAATTTCGTCCCCGAAATTAAGCACCAGTTTTCAAAACAAGTTTTCTTCCATTTTAAACAATGTTATATTTTAACATTCAACAATTCGACCCATTACCGGTCATCCCATCCCTTAAACAAGAGACATATCACAATATGTAAACAACATATGTACTTTCAACATGCATCAACATTATGCACTATCCTTCCAATTTCAACAATATGTTCAA
The DNA here is from genome assembly GCF_055761805.1 of Camellia sinensis. Classification (NCBI taxonomy): domain Eukaryota; kingdom Viridiplantae; phylum Streptophyta; class Magnoliopsida; order Ericales; family Theaceae; genus Camellia; species Camellia sinensis. The sequence goes on along the minus strand of NW_028128987.1, from coordinate 39,080,234 downwards.
CAGATATGATGTTACATTCAACTTCCATATGAGGCAAGTTCCAAAACATACTACCAATAATCAAAACATTCTCAATGTTTCACAACTTAAGACATATATAAAAGCTCTTAAGTTCAACAAAATGTTAAATTCAAATACAAGATTACATATCAATAAACAAGTCCGGATATTTCTCACGGACTTCCAACTCACGTTCCCAAGTGGCTTCCTCCACTCCGTGATGTTTCCACAAGACTTTCACCAAAGGAATGGTCTTGCCACGCAGGACCTGATCCCGCCTATCCAAGACCCGAACCGGTCTCTCCTCATACGAGGCATCCTCATCTACCTCTAAATCGCTCCAATCCAGCACATGTGATGGATCTGGCTCATACTTCCGAAGCATACTCACATGAAACACATCATGCACCCCGGACAACTGCGGCGGTAAGGCTAACCGATAAGCAACCTCGCCAATCCTCTCAAGGATCTCAAAAGGACCAATAAACCGAGGGGATAATTTCCCACTCTTCCCAAACCTCATCAGGCCTCGCCTAGGTGATATTTTCAGAAAGACATGATCACCTACCTCAAACGCCAAAGGCCTCCTCCTACGGTCGGCATAACTCTTTTGTCGACTCTGGGCTGTAACAAGCCTCCTACGGATAAGCTCAACTTTCTCCGTCGTCTCCCTAACCAACTCTGGACCCCACAAAGGTGCATCACCCACCTCGGCCCAACAAACTGGAGACCTACACGGTCGGCCATACAAGGCCTCAAACGGTGCCATACCGATGCTAGACTGAAAACTGTTGTTGTAGGCAAACTCTACCAAGGGTAAGTGCCTCTCCCACGTCCCACTGAAGTCCAGGACACAACCCCGAAGCATATCCTCGAGGATCTGAATAGTACGCTCGGACTGCCCGTCAGTCTGAGGATGATAAGCCGTACTAAAGGTCAACTTAGTGCCCAAGGCACTCTGCAAACTCTGCCACAACCTAGCAGTAAAACGAGGGTCTCTATCTGAGACAATCGTCACTGGGACCCCGTGCAATCTCACTACGTCCTGAACATACAAATCGGCAAGATGATCCACCGAATCTCTCACGCGCATAGGAATAAAGTGCGCCGACTTAGTCAACCGGTCTACAATCACCCAAATAGCATCACTACCCCGTTGAGTCCTCGGAAGACCTACAACGAAGTCCATAGTGACATGCTCCCACTTCCACTCGGCAATAGGCAAGGGTTGCAACAAACCCGCTGGCCTCTGATGCTCGGCCTTCACTTGCTGGCAAGTAAGGCACTTCGATACGAAAACAGCCACATCTCTCTTCATACCCCGCCACCAAAACTGGCGACCCAAATCCTGATACATCTTAGTACCTCCCGGATGCACCGCAAGGCGCGAATGGTGAAACTCTCGGAGTACTTCCTCTCGGCAAGACTCCGGTACAAACAAACGGTCTTGGTATCTCACACTCAGGTCGGGATACACCGTCAAACCCTTCTCAACTTTCCCACTGGAGATCTTCTCTCGGAGGGATTCTACCTCAAGGTCACCTCTCTGTGCCTCTAACACTCTAATCACAAGTGTAGGCTGCGTAACAACAGAGAACAAGGCCGCAGCCTCGACAGATTCGCCCAGTAGCAAATCAAACTCGCCAAGTGCTTTCAACATCTCCCATTCCCGGATGGCTATACAAGCTACATCACTAATGGTTTTCCTACTAAGGGCATCGGCCACAACATTGGCCTTTCCCGGATGATAATGTAACTCAAAATCATAATCCTCGATGAACTCCATCCATCTCCTCTGCCTCAAATTCAAGTCTCTCTGTGTAAACAGATACTTCAAACTCTTGTGATCCGAGAATACCTCGAACCTCTCACCATAAAGGTAGTGCCTCCAGATTTTCAAGGCAAAGATCACAGCTGCTAATTCTAGGTCGTGTGTGGGGTAATTCTTCTCGTGTATTTTCAACTGACGTGAGCCATAAGCTACCACTTTCCCCTCTTGCATCAACACACAACCCAAACCCTCTCGTGAGGCATCACAATAAACTGCATAACCCAACCTTCTCTCCGGAATAATCAACACCGGAGCGGTGGTCAATCTAACTTTCAACTCTTGGAATGACCTTTCACAAGTCTCACTCCACACAAACTTGACTCCCTTCCGAGTCAGTCTAGTCAACGGTGACGCTAACCTGGAGAAATCTTTCACAAACCGACGGTAATACCCAGCTAATCCCAGGAAACTGCGGATCTCAAACACACTCTTAGGCTGTGCCCAATCTTGCACTGCCTCTACCTTGGATGTATCAACAGACACCCCTTCCCCGGATACCACGTGGCCTAAGAATTTGACTTCCCTCAGCCAGAACTCACACTTCCCAAACTTGGCATACAGCCTATGGGCTCTAAGTAGCTCAAGCACCACTCTCAAGTGTGCCTCGTGCTCCTCCGCAGTAGGCGAATAGATAAGAATGTCGTCCACGAAGACAACCACAAATCGGTCTAAGAACTCCCGGAAAACCCGGTTCATCAAGTCCATAAAGACTGCCGGTGCATTGGTAAGCCCGAATGGCATCACCAAAAACTCATAATGGCCATACCGCGTACGGAATGCCGTCTTAGGAATATCTTCCTCCCTGACCCTCAACTGATGGTAACCCGATCTCAAGTCTATCTTAGAGAAACAACGGGAACCCTTCAACTGGTCAAACAAATCATCTATACGGGGCATAGGGTACTTATTCTTAATCGTAGCCCGATTCAACTTCCGATAGTCGATACACAATCTCAAGGCACCATCTTTCTTTTTAACAAAGAGGGCCGGCGCTCCCCACGGTGAAACGCTAGGGCGAACAAAGCCTTTATCTAGCAATTCCTGGAGCTGAACTTTCAACTCAACCAACTCTGCTGGAGCAAAACGGTAAGGTGCCATAGAAATCGGCGCCGTACCCGGCACTAAATCAATAGAGAATTCTATCTCCCGGTGAGGTGGCAAACTAACAAGTTCTTCGGGAAAAACATCCGAATACTCACAAACCACCCTCGGCAACACAATCCGAGTCTCAACACACTCGCTACTCTCTAAGCTAGCAAGTAAACCACTAAGCTCACTTCGCCCTCGCGAATCATACCCCGGTGGCAAAACACTACCAACCCGGTCTCCCAAGAAATGGAACCACTCCCCGCTCAAGGTACACAATGTAACCCACTGGCGGTAGCAATCAATAACAGCCCGGTATGACGATAACCAGTCCATACCCAAAATAACATCAAAACCCTTCATGGGCATGACAACAAACGGAAAAGGAAGCCTATAGTCGGCGACCTCTATATCACAACCTCTAACACCCTGTTTCAGAATCAACTCACCACCCAAAGGCGATACCACACAAATAGGAGATGCTAACTGTGCTAACTCCAATTCCAAAACAGATGCAAATGCAGCAGATACAAAAGAATGAGATGCACCCGTGTCTATCAACACATTAGCAACCGAGTTGCAAAACAGAAAAGTACCTCTCACTACTGATGGAGCTGGTACTAAATCCTGCGCGGTAACAGCATACACGCGCCCCGTAGGCCCCTGGTCTACCTGCTCACCTCTCGGAGCAAAAGACTGCTGCACAGACTGGGATGACGAAGCTCCCGGATTGGCCCTCGAGGCCTGCACAGACTGAGCTGGCTGAAAACCCTGCGTCTGCCTAGAACCAGACGCTCCCGAAGTGGCACTCAACTGTGGGCAAAACCTCTTCATGTGCCCAGGTTGTCCACACTGATAACAAGTCAAGAGCTGCCCCCTGCCCAAACTCTGACTCTGCGGTCTAGCTGAAAAAGAAGCAGCTTTCTGACCCCCACCCTTCTGCGGGCAAACTGAAACCTTGTGACCCAACTGGCCACACTTGTAACAGGTGAAATCCCCCTGACCACCTCTCCCGGAGCCTGCACTCGGCACTGGGAAGGTCGATCTAGCAACACCACCCTGCGACTGCTGAGGGTTAGAACCCCTCTGCCTCCTGCCATCACTCTGACTATCCTGGCTCCTCTTGGAGCCTCTCTGACCCTCATCCTCCTCCTGCATCATAAGCTCCATATGAGCTGCAGCGTCCACTAGGTGTCTATACTCTAGAATATAAGACCCACCAATTCTCAACTTGAGGCCCCGCCTCAACTTCCGCTCAAACTCATAGCAACGGCGTTCCTCAGACGCCACCAGTTCCGGTGCAAACCTGGACAGACTGGTAAAAGTAGCCTCAAACTCGGCCACTGACAAGCCCTGCTGATTAAGCCGGCTAAACTGATCCCTCAGCTTCTCTCTAGCTACTGCAGACAAAAACCTCTCCTGAAAAGCATTCACAAATGCCTCCCAAGTCCCACCAACACGAGCCTTCTCGTATTTCCACCATTGACCCGCATCTCACTTCAGCTGGAAGGATGCCAAGGTCACTTTCAATGCTCCGTCCTCGATGCCAAGCATCTCAAACGTCTTCGTTGTCTGTTCGAGCCATTCGTCTGCCTTAAGCAGCTCTTTAGGATCCCCGATAAACTCGTCCGGATTACACCGAAAGAACTCCCTCTTCAAGAAGGAAGGCCCTATCTCAGCTGCCTGATTCTCAGCCCTAAGAATACCCAAAGCTCCTGCTAACTCTCTGGCCAAGGCACCCATAGCCTGCTGACCTACTGGCTCGGCCACATTGGCCTGACCAACTCCCTCCTGCACTGCCGGAATCTCACCCTGTAACGGTGCTTCCTGCCTCGCAGGTCTACCACGTCTAGCACCCCTTCCTCGTCCTGACATCCTAATAAAGGCAAAACAGAACGTTAGCACATTCACAAATGTGCCGAAACTAGACACTCACGCCCTAATGCATGGACAACTGTAATTCACTCCACATAAGCACATAAACACATAAGCACTTACGAATTTCATTTCCGGATAATGATAGTCCCGAGACGTTACTAGAGTTCCGGTTAGAAACAGCATTGATCAAGTGCTTTTCCAACAAGACTTCCAGAAACTCAAGGATCCACTCAACATCCTAGAAATTAAATCCCATACCCACATAGTCACATAAGCATGTTAGCATTTAAGCACATCACATACGATACTACATCTAAGTCTCTATCAAGCGAGACAAACCCATTGTGATACTAATCACTTCCCACGTACCCAAAGTATTCGAACCCGGTACGCTCTGATACCAAGTTGTAACGCCCTCAAAATAATAACGTTAATCCCATCAAACAAGACATGCGTTGACGAATAAACAAACCACCTTCTATTATTCATTAGCGTCTCATTACATAAGTATTACATGTTAATATCATAACAAAATGCCCTACGGGCTTACAGCTTTCCAAGTTAACACTTGGTTACAACAAAGTGTACTAACTCGATACACATTAAGCCCTTGGCTTGAAGTTACATGTAATACATCAAAAGTAAAAGTAAAACAACAAAACATGTCCGCCTCTAGCCTCCCAGCTATGTCCTTGGAGGTGGCATGCTTCCTGTACCTGAAAATGAAGTTCCCATATAGGGTGAGCCACAGCCCAGTAGAAATACACTAAACCAACCATGAACAATGACTAAAACATTAGTAATTGATAGATGGCCAACACTGATACAATCACATAAATTTCATATTTATGTCTTACAACTTATGAGTCTAAGTTACCTTTCATTTTCCCTTTTTCAACAGATAAGCGTGTCAGCTCTATCATCATTTCAACAGATATGTATAAAAACTATATCTCACATTCAGATAAGCATAAAAGCTGTATCCACATTCTACAACAGATATGTATATCAACAATATCCACAGATAAGCATACAAGCTGTATCCACACTTCACAAAGATAAGCATATGAGCTCTATCTTCACTTCTCTAGACAAGCATATGAGCTCTGTCTACGGAGTTCATCCCCTATCTCCTCCCAATACCTATCCGGTTTAGAGGTACATCCCCTATCTTCCCCTAAACCGCGGAGTACATCCCCTATCTCCTCCTCTACACATAACGTATACAAACACAAAGGTTCTATATACAATCACTCAATACATATAATTAATGTATTCAATCAACCGTCAAGTTCCATGACACCTTTCATTGATTAGTTTCAGTTTACTTAATCATCAAGCATTGTCTACAACAATCACGACTATCCTCCACCGATAGCCCAAAGCAGTTATTTCTAAAACCGAAAATAAATGCACAAATGGATATTCAATCAACATTTCATTTCCTCATTTCTCACCAATTAATTATCCCAATTAATTAAACAATGTAATTAGGCCATTTTCCATAATTACCATCTCAACCCTTAGGTCCCATTTTCATCAATTCCATTTCTCCATGCCAAACATGCATCTAGGTTTATTATGAATAAAACCCCAACCTTTGTAAAATTACACAAAAGCCCCAAACTTTCATAAAATTACCCAACCAAGCCCAACATCTCAAAATACCAAAATTTAAAGACAAAACCCATAGGGAGGAGTAGGTTATCCCTACCTCAAACCCGGAGCCTCAAAGGAGATGAAGATCAAAACCAAAATGCTCCAAACCTCGAAATTTTCTTATCAAAAGGAAGCTCTTGACGATCAACACAACTTTTGTGAAGACAAAAGGTGAGTAAACGATCCTTACTAGATCAAATCTAAGAGAGAAGGGCCGATTTAGAGTGAGAAGCTCTGAAAATGGCTTTTTGGAAAAGTAAGAGAGAGAAGAGAAAGCAAAAAGTGATTTGAAAAGGCACAAATTCGGGACTTTAACCCAGTCTCCCGCTCGAGCGTAAAACACCCCGCTCGAGCGGCCACTCACAGACTTACGCTCGAGCGGCCAACCTTCCGCTCGAGCGCAGAATGCACTCGCTCAGCACTTTTGCAGAACCAGACCTCCGCTCGAGCTCCCAACTCTACGCTCGAGCGTACAATACTGCACAACAAATACTGGATGGGTGTATTCCACGCTCGAGCGCCAACACCTCCGCTCGAGCGGACAGGCCAAAAATCTGGGCAACTAGTTTTGGTTTCTAAACTCAACCAACCTGAAACAAACCCGCCCAACACATCCTATAACTCAAATACCAAGCAAAGAGGATGTGAACACGATAATAGTCAACTACCAACATCTACAGACACAAGTCTGGATCACTATACAACAAGGGTAAACCCGAGATCGCTATAACCTCCCCCCCTTAAAGAATTTCGTCCCCGAAATTAAGCACCAGTTTTCAAAACAAGTTTTCTTCCATTTTAAACAATGTTATATTTTAACATTCAACAATTCGACCCATTACCGGTCATCCCATCCCTTAAACAAGAGACATATCACAATATGTAAACAACATATGTACTTTCAACATGCATCAACATTATGCACTATCCTTCCAATTTCAACAATATGTTCAACAGATATGATGTTACATTCAACTTCCATATGAGGCAAGTTCCAAAACATACTACCAATAATCAAAACATTCTCAATGTTTCACAACTTAAGACATATATAAAAGCTCTTAAGTTCAACAAAATGTTAAATTCAAATACAAGATTACATATCAATAAACAAGTCCGGATATTTCTCACGGACTTCCAACTCACGTTCCCAAGTGGCTTCCTCCACTCCGTGATGTTTCCACAAGACTTTCACCAAAGGAATGGTCTTGCCACGCAGGACCTGATCCCGCCTATCCAAGACCCGAACCGGTCTCTCCTCATACGAGGCATCCTCATCTACCTCTAAATCGCTCCAATCCAGCACATGTGATGGATCTGGCTCATACTTCCGAAGCATACTCACATGAAACACATCATGCACCCCGGACAACTGAGGCGGTAAGGCTAACCGATAAGCAACCTCGCCAATCCTCTCAAGGATCTCAAAAGGACCAATAAACCGAGGGGATAATTTCCCACTCTTCCCAAACCTCATCAGGCCTCGCCTAGGTGATATTTTCAGAAAGACATGATCACCTACCTCAAACGCCAAAGGCCTCCTCCTACGGTCGGCATAACTCTTTTGTCGACTCTGGGCTGTAACAAGCCTCCTACGGATAAGCTCAACTTTCTCCGTCGTCTCCCTAACCAACTCTGGACCCCACAAAGGTGCATCACCCACCTCGGCCCAACAAACTGGAGACCTACACGGTCGGCCATACAAGGCCTCAAACGGTGCCATACCGATGCTAGACTGAAAACTGTTGTTGTAGGCAAACTCTACCAAGGGTAAGTGCCTCTCCCACGTCCCACTGAAGTCCAGGACACAACCCCGAAGCATATCCTCGAGGATCTGAATAGTACGCTCGGACTGCCCGTCAGTCTGAGGATGATAAGCCGTACTAAAGGTCAACTTAGTGCCCAAGGCACTCTGCAAACTCTGCCACAACCTAGCAGTAAAACGAGGGTCTCTATCTGAGACAATCGTCACTGGGACCCCGTGCAATCTCACTACGTCCCGAACATACAAATCGGCAAGATGATCCACCGAATCTCTCACGCGCATAGGAATAAAGTGCGCCGACTTAGTCAACCGGTCTACAATCACCCAAATAGCATCACTACCCCGTTGAGTCCTCGGAAGACCTACAACGAAGTCCATAGTGACATGCTCCCACTTCCACTCGGCAATAGGCAAGGGTTGCAACAAACCCGCTGGCCTCTGATGCTCGGCCTTCACTTGCTGGCAAGTAAGGCACTTCGATACGAAAACAGCCACATCTCTCTTCATACCCCGCCACCAAAACTGGCGACCCAAATCCTGATACATCTTAGTACCTCCCGGATGCACCGCAAGGCGCGAATGGTGAAACTCTCGGAGTACTTCCTCTCGGCAAGACTCCGGTACAAACAAACGGTCTTGGTATCTCACACTCAGGTCGGGATACACCGTCAAACCCTTCTCAACTTTCCCACTGGAGATCTTCTCTCGGAGGGATTCTACCTCAAGGTCACCTCTCTGTGCCTCTAACACTCTAATCACAAGTGTAGGCTGCGTAACAACAGAGAACAAGGCCGCAGCCTCGACAGATTCGCCCAGTAGCAAATCAAACTCGCCAAGTGCTTCCAACATCTCCCATTCCCGGATGGCTATACAAGCTACATCACTAATGGTTTTCCTACTAAGGGCATCGGCCACAACATTGGCCTTTCCCGGATGATAATGTAACTCAAAATCATAATCCTCGATGAACTCCATCCATCTCCTCTGCCTCAAATTCAAGTCTCTCTGTGTAAACAGATACTTCAAACTCTTGTGATCCGAGAATACCTCGAACCTCTCACCATAAAGGTAGTGCCTCCAGATTTTCAAGGCAAAGATCACAGCTGCTAATTCTAGGTCGTGTGTGGGGTAATTCTTCTCGTGTATTTTCAACTGACGTGAGCCATAAGCTACCACTTTCCCCTCTTGCATCAACACACAACCCAAACCCTCTCGTGAGGCATCACAATAAACTGCATAACCCAACCTTCTCTCCGGAATAATCAACACCGGAGCGGTGGTCAATCTAACTTTCAACTCTTGGAATGACCTTTCACAAGTCTCACTCCACACAAACTTGACTCCCTTCCGAGTCAGTCTAGTCAACGGTGACGCTAACCTGGAGAAATCTTTCACAAACCGACGGTAATACCCAGCTAATCCCAGGAAACTGCGGATCTCAAACACACTCTTAGGCTGTGCCCAATCTTGCACTGCCTCTACCTTGGATGTATCAACAGACACCCCTTCCCCGGATACCACGTGGCCTAAGAATTTGACTTCCCTCAGCCAGAACTCACACTTCCCAAACTTGGCATACAGCCTATGGGCTCTAAGTAGCTCAAGCACCACTCTCAAGTGTGCCTCGTGCTCCTCCGCAGTAGGCGAATAGATAAGAATGTCGTCCACGAAGACAACCACAAATCGGTCTAAGAACTCCCGGAAAACCCGGTTCATCAAGTCCATAAAGACTGCCGGTGCATTGGTAAGCCCGAATGGCATCACCAAAAACTCATAATGGCCATACCGCGTACGGAATGCCGTCTTAGGAATATCTTCCTCCCTGACCCTCAACTGATGGTAACCCGATCTCAAGTCTATCTTAGAGAAACAACGGGAACCCTTCAACTGGTCAAACAAATCATCTATACGGGGCATAGGGTACTTATTCTTAATCGTAGCCCGATTCAACTTCCGATAGTCGATACACAATCTCAAGGCACCATCTTTCTTTTTAACAAAGAGGGCCGGCGCTCCCCACGGTGAAACGCTAGGGCGAACAAAGCCTTTATCTAGCAATTCCTGGAGCTGAACTTTCAACTCAACCAACTCTGCTGGAGCAAAACGGTAAGGTGCCATAGAAATCGGCGCCGTACCCGGCACTAAATCAATAGAGAATTCTATCTCCCGGTGAGGTGGCAAACTAACAAGTTCTTCGGGAAAAACATCCGAATACTCACAAACCACCCTCGGCAACACAATCCGAGTCTCAACACACTCGCTACTCTCTAAGCTAGCAAGTAAACCACTAAGCTCACTTCGCCCTCGCGAATCATACCCCGGTGGCAAAACACTACCAACCCGGTCTCCCAAGAAATGGAACCACTCCCCGCTCAAGGTACACAATGTAACCCACTGGCGGTAGCAATCAATAACAGCCCGGTATGACGATAACCAGTCCATACCCAAAATAACATCAAAACCCTTCATGGGCATGACAACAAACGGAAAAGGAAGCCTATAGTCGGCGACCTCTATATCACAACCTCTAACACCCTGTTTCAGAATCAACTCACCACCCAAAGGCGATACCACACAAATAGGAGATGCTAACTGTGCTAACTCCAATTCCAAAACAGATGCAAATGCAGCAGATACAAAAGAATGAGATGCACCCGTGTCTATCAACACATTAGCAACCGAGTTGCAAAACAGAAAAGTACCTCTCACTACTGATGGAGCTGGTACTAAATCCTGCGCGGTAACAGCATACACGCGCCCCGTAGGCCCCTGGTCTACCTGCTCACCTCTCGGAGCAAAAGACTGCTGCACAGACTGGGATGACGAAGCTCCCGGATTGGCCCTCGAGGCCTGCACAGACTGAGCTGGCTGAAAACCCTGCGTCTGCCTAGAACCAGACGCTCCCGAAGTGGCACTCAACTGTGGGCAAAACCTCTTCATGTGCCCAGGTTGTCCACACTGATAACAAGTCAAGAGCTGCCCCCTGCCCAAACTCTGACTCTGCGGTCTAGCTGAAAAAGAAGCAGCTTTCTGACCCCCACCCTTCTGCGGGCAAACTGAAACCTTGTGACCCAACTGGCCACACTTGTAACAGGTGAAATCCCCCTGACCACCTCTCCCGGAGCCTGCACTCGGCACTGGGAAGGTCGATCTAGCAACACCACCCTGCGACTGCTGAGGGTTAGAACCCCTCTGCCTCCTGCCATCACTCTGACTATCCTGGCTCCTCTTGGAGCCTCTCTGACCCTCATCCTCCTCCTGCATCATAAGCTCCATATGAGCTGCAGCGTCCACTAGGTGTCTATACTCTAGAATATAAGACCCACCAATTCTCAACTTGAGGCCCCGCCTCAACTTCCGCTCAAACTCATAGCAACGGCGTTCCTCAGACGCCACCAGTTCCGGTGCAAACCTGGACAGACTGGTAAAAGTAGCCTCAAACTCGGCCACTGACAAGCCCTGCTGATTAAGCCGGCTAAACTGATCCCTCAGCTTCTCTCTAGCTACTGCAGACAAAAACCTCTCCTGAAAAGCATTCACAAATGCCTCCCAAGTCCCACCAACACGAGCCTTCTCGTATTTCCACCATTGACCCGCATCTCACTTCAGCTGGAAGGATGCCAAGGTCACTTTCAATGCTCCGTCCTCGATGCCAAGCATCTCAAACGTCTTCGTTGTCTGTTCGAGCCATTCGTCTGCCTTAAGCAGCTCTTTAGGATCCCCGATAAACTCGTCCGGATTACACCGAAAGAACTCCCTCTTCAAGAAGGAAGGCCCTATCTCAGCTGCCTGATTCTCAGCCCTAAGAATACCCAAAGCTCCTGCTAACTCTCTGGCCAAGGCACCCATAGCCTGCTGACCTACTGGCTCGGCCACATTGGCCTGACCAACTCCCTCCTGCACTGCCGGAATCTCACCCTGTAACGGTGCTTCCTGCGTCGCAGGTCTACCACGTCTAGCACCCCTTCCTCGTCCTGACATCCTAATAAAGGCAAAACAGAACGTTAGCACATTCACAAATGTGCCGAAACTAGACACTCACGCCCTAATGCATGGACAACTGTAATTCACTCCACATAAGCACATAAACACATAAGCACTTACGAATTTCATTTCCGGATAATGATAGTCCCGAGACGTTACTAGAGTTCCGGTTAGAAACAGCATTGATCAAGTGCTTTTCCAACAAGACTTCCAGAAACTCAAGGATCCACTCAACATCCTAGAAATTAAATCCCATACCCACATAGTCACATAAGCATGTTAGCATTTAAGCACATCACATACGATACTACATCTAAGTCTCTATCAAGCGAGACAAACCCATTGTGATACTAATCACTTCCCACGTACCCAAAGTATTCGAACCCGGTACGCTCTGATACCAAGTTGTAACGCCCTCAAAATAATAACGTTAATCCCATCAAACAAGACATGCGTTGACGAATAAACAAACCACCTTCTATTATTCATTAGCGTCTCATTACATAAGTATTACATGTTAATATCATAACAAAATGCCCTACGGGCTTACAGCTTTCCAAGTTAACACTTGGTTACAACAAAGTGTACTAACTCGATACACATTAAGCCCTTGGCTTGAAGTTACATGTAATACATCAAAAGTAAAAGTAAAACAACAAAACATGTCCGCCTCTAGCCTCCCAGCTATGTCCTTGGAGGTGGCATGCTTCCTGTACCTGAAAATGAAGTTCCCATATAGGGTGAGCCACAGCCCAGTAGAAATACACTAAACCAACCATGAACAATGACTAAAACATTAGTAATTGATAGATGGCCAACACTGATACAATCACATAAATTTCATATTTATGTCTTACAACTTATGAGTCTAAGTTACCTTTCATTTTCCCTTTTTCAACAGATAAGCGTGTCAGCTCTATCATCATTTCAACAGATATGTATAAAAACTATATCTCACATTCAGATAAGCATAAAAGCTGTATCCACATTCTACAACAGATATGTATATCAACAATATCCACAGATAAGCATACAAGCTGTATCCACACTTCACAAAGATAAGCATATGAGCTCTATCTTCACTTCTCTAGACAAGCATATGAGCTCTGTCTACGGAGTTCATCCCCTATCTCCTCCCAATACCTATCCGGTTTAGAGGTACATCCCCTATCTTCCCCTAAACCGCGGAGTACATCCCCTATCTCCTCCTCTACACATAACGTATACAAACACAAAGGTTCTATATACAATCACTCAATACATATAATTAATGTATTCAATCAACCGTCAAGTTCCATGACACCTTTCATTGATTAGTTTCAGTTTACTTAATCATCAAGCATTGTCTACAACAATCACGACTATCCTCCACCGATAGCCCAAAGCAGTTATTTCTAAAACCGAAAATAAATGCACAAATGGATATTCAATCAACATTTCATTTCCTCATTTCTCACCAATTAATTATCCCAATTAATTAAACAATGTAATTAGGCCATTTTCCATAATTACCATCTCAACCCTTAGGTCCCATTTTCATCAATTCCATTTCTCCATGCCAAACATGCATCTAGGTTTATTATGAATAAAACCCCAACCTTTGTAAAATTACACAAAAGCCCCAAACTTTCATAAAATTACCCAACCAAGCCCAACATCTCAAAATACCAAAATTTAAAGACAAAACCCATAGAGAGGAGTAGGTTATCCCTACCTCAAACCCGGAGCCTCAAAGGAGATGAAGATCAAAACCAAAATGCTCCAAACCTCGAAATTTTCTTATCAAAAGGAAGCTCTTGACGATCAACACAACTTTTGTGAAGACAAAAGGTGAGTAAACGATCCTTACTAGATCAAATCTAAGAGAGAAGGGCCGATTTAGAGTGAGAAGCTCTGAAAATGGCTTTTTGGAAAAGTAAGAGAGAGAAGAGAAAGCAAAAAGTGATTTGAAAAGGCACAAATTCGGGACTTTAACCCAGTCTCCCGCTCGAGCGTAAAACACCCCGCTCGAGCGGCCACTCACAGACTTACGCTCGAGCGGCCAACCTTCCGCTCGAGCGCAGAATGCACTCGCTCAGCACTTTTGCAGAACCAGACCTCCGCTCGAGCTCCCAACTCTACGCTCGAGCGTACAATACTGCACAACAAATACTGGATGGGTGTATTCCACGCTCGAGCGCCAACACCTCCGCTCGAGCGGACAGGCCAAAAATCTGGGCAACTAGTTTTGGTTTCTAAACTCAACCAACCTGAAACAAACCCGCCCAACACATCCTATAACTCAAATACAAAGCAAAGAGGATGTGAACACGATAATAGTCAACTACCAACATCTACAGACACAAGTCTGGATCACTATACAACAAGGGTAAACCCGAGATCGCTATATTTTCTATTAAACTTCCTTTTTTATTTAATTTCCAAATAGATCGTTAAGGTATAGTGGTTTCTGGACTGAACTTCTATATTTAATTTTCTGTAACTTTCATTTTTATTTTTCTTCAAATTCCATTTTTATGCAATTTACTTTTCTATTAAACTTCCTTTTTTTATTTAATTTTCAAATAGATCGTTAAGGTATAGTGGTTTCTGGATTGAACTTCCATATTTAATTTTCTGCAACTTCCATTTTTATTTTTACTCAACTTCCAGTTTTATTCAATTTACTTTTCTATTAAACTTCCATTTTTTATTTAATTTCCAAATAGATCGTTAAGGTATAGTGCTTTCGGGATTGAACTTCCACATTTAATTTTTTGCAACTTTCCTTTTTATTTTTCTTCAACTTCCATTTTTATGCAATTTACTTTTCTATTAAACTTCCTTTTTTTTATTTAATTTGTAAATAGATCGTTAAGGTATAGTGGTTTCTGGATTGAAGTTCCATATTTAATTTTCTGCAACCTTCATTTTTATTTTTCTTCAACTTCCATTTTTCTGCAATTTACTTTTCTATTAAACTTCCTTTTTTTATTTAATTTTCAAATAGATCGTTAAGGTATAGTGGTTTCTGGATTTAACTTCCATATTTAATTTTCTGCAACTTCCATTTTTATTTTTATTCAACATCCATTTTTATTCAATTTACTTTTCTATTAAACTTGTTTTTTTATTTAATTTCCAAATAGATCGTTAAAGTATAGTGGTTTTTTCATTGATATTCCACTTTTAATTTTATGCAACTTTCATTTTTATTTTTATTCTACTTCCATTTTATGCAATTTAATTTTCTATTAAACTTCATTTTTTTATTTAATTTCCAAATAAATCGTTAAGGTATAGTGGTTTCGGAATTGAACTTCCATATTTAATTTTCCGGAACTTCCATTTTTATTTAATTTCGAAATAGATCGTTAAAGTATAGTGGTTTTTGGATTGAACTTCCATTTTTAATTTTATGCAACTTTCATTTTTATTTTTATTCTACTTCCACTTTATGCAATTTATTTTTCTATTAAACTTCATTTTTTATTTAATTTCCAAATAGATCGTTAAGGTATAGTGGTTTTTGGATGGAACTTCCATTTTCAATTTTATGCAACTTTTATTTTTATTTTTATTCAACTTCCATTTTTATTCAATTTACTTTTCTATTAAGCTTCCCTTTTTATTTTATTTCCAAATAGATGGTTAAGGTGTAGTGTTTCTTGGATTGAACTTCCATTTTTAATTTTATGCAACTTTCATTTTTATTTTTATTCTTCTTCCATTTTATGCAATTAATTTTTCTATTAAACTTCCTTTTTTATTTAATTTCAAATAGATCGTTAAGGTATCGTGGTTTCTGGATTGAACTTCCATATTTAATTTTCTGCAACTTTCATTTTTATTTTTATTCAACTTCTATTTTTATACAATTTACTTTTCTATTAAACTACCTTTTTTATTTAATTTCCAAATAGATCATTAAGGTATAGTGGTTTCTGGATTGAACTTCCATATTTAATTTTCTGCAACTTTCATTTATATTTTTATTCAACTTCTATTTTTATTCAATTTACTTTTCTATTAACCTTTCTTTTTTATTTAATTTCCAAATATATCGTTAAGGTATAGTGGTTTCTGTATTGAACTTCCATTTTTAATTTTATGCAACCTTCATTTTTATTTTTATTCTACTTCCATTTTAATTCAATTTACTTTTCTATTAAACTTCCTTTTCTATTTAATTTCCAAATAGATCGTTAAGGTATAGTGGTTTCTGGATTGAACTTCCATATTTTATTTTCTGCAACTTCCATTTTCATTTTTATTCAACTTCCATTTTTATTCAATTTACTTTTCTATTAAACTTCCTTTCTTATTTAATTTCCAAATAGATCAATAAAGTATAGTCGTTTTTTGATTGAACTTCCATTTTTAATTTTATGCAACTTTCATTTTTATTTTTATTCTACTTCCATTTTATGCAAATTACATTTCTATTAAACTTCCTTTTTTATTTAATTTCCAAATGGATCGTTAAGGTATAGTCGTTTCGGGATTGAACTTCCATATTTAATTTTCTGCAACTTCCATTTTTATTTTTATTCAACTTCCATTTTTATTCAATTTACTTTTCTATTAAACTTGTTTTTTTATTTAATTTCCAAATAGATCGTTAAAATATAGTGGTTTTTGGATTGAACTTACATTTTTAATTTTTTGCAACTTTCATTTTTATTTTTATTCTACTTCCATTTTATGCAATTTACTTTTCTATTAAACTTCCTTTTTTTATTTAATTTCCAAATAGATCGTTAAGGTATAGCGGTTTCTGGATTGAACTTCCATATTTAATTTTCTGCAACTTTCATTTTTATTTTTATTCAACTTCTATTTTCATACAATTTACTTTTCTATTAAACTTCCTTTTTTATTCAATTTCCAATTAGATCATTAAGGTATAGTGGTTTCTGGATTGAACTTCCATATTTAATTTTCTGCAACTTTCAATTTTATTTTTATTCAACTTCCATTTTTATTCAATTTACTTTTCAATTAAACTTACTTTTTTCTTTAATTTCCAAATAGATCGTTACGGTATAGTGGTTTCTGGATTGAACTTCCATTTTTAATTTTATGCAACTTTCATTTTTATTTTTGTTCTACTTCCATTTTAATTCAATTTACTTTCCTATGAAACTTCCTTTTTTATTTAATTTCCAAATAGATCGTTATGGTATAGTGGTTTCTGGATTGAACTTCCATTTTTAATTTTATGCAACTTTCATTTTAATTTTTATTCTACTTCCATTTTTAATCAATTTTCTTTTCTATTAAACTTCCTTTTTTATTTAATTTCCAAATAGATCGTTAAGGTATAGTGGTTTCTGGACTGAACTTCCATTTTTAATTTTCTGCAACTTCCATTTTTATTTTTATTCATCTTCCTTTTTTATTCAAGTTTCTTTTCTACTCAACTTCCTTTTTTATTTAATTTCCAAATATATCGTTAAGGTATAGTGGTTTTTGGATTGAACTTCCATTTCTAATTTTATGCAAGTTTCATTTTTATTTTTATTCAACTTCCATTTTTATTCAATTAACTTTTCTATTAAACTTCCTTTTTTAGGTAATTTCCATATAGATCTTTAAGGTATAGGGTTTTTTGGATTGAACTTCCATTTTTAATTTTATGCAACTTTCATTTTTATTTTTATTCTACTTCTATTTTAATTCAATTTACTTTCCTATGAAACTTCCTTTTTTATTTAATTTCCAAATAGATCGTTATGGTATAGTGGTTTCTGGATAGAACTTCCATTTTTAATTTTATGCAACTTTCATTTTAATTTTTATTCTACTTCCATTTTTAATCAATTTTCTTTTCTATTAAACTTCCTTTTTTATTTAATTTCCAAATAGATCGTTAAGGTATAGTGGTTTCTGGATTGAACTTCCATTTTTAATTTTCTGCAACTTCCATTTTTATTTTTATTCATCTTCCTTTTTATTCAAGTTTCTTTTCTACTCAACTTCCATTTTTATTTAATTTCCAAATATATCGTTAAGGTATAGTGGTTTTTGGATTGAACTTCCATTTTTAATTTTATGCAAGTTTCATTTTTATTTTTATTCAACTTCCATTTTTATTCAATTTACTTTTCTATTAAACTTCCTTTTTTATGTAATTTCCAAATAGATCTTTAAGGTATAGTGTTTTTTGGATTGAACTTTCATTTTTAATTTTATGCAACTTTCATTTTTATTTTTATTCTACTTCCATTTTATGCAATTTATTTTTCTATTAAACTTCCTTTTTTTATTTAATTTCCAAATAGATCGTTAAGGTATCGTGGTTTCTGGATTGAACTTCCATATTTAATTTTCTACAACTTTCATTTTTAGTTTTATTTAACTTCTATTTTTATACAATATACTTTTCTATTAAACTTCCTTTTTTATTTAATTTCCAAATAGATCGTTAAGGTATAGTGGTTTATGGATTGAACTTCCATTTTTAATTTTCTGCAACTTCCATTTTTATTTTTATTCATCTTCCTTTTTTATTCAAGTTTCTTTTCTACTCAACTTCTTTTTTTATTTAATTTCCAAATATATCGTTAAGGTATAGTGGTTTTTGGATTGAACTTCCATTTTTAATTTTATGCAAGTTTCATTTTTATTTTTCTTCAACTTCCATTTTTATTCAATTTACTTTTCTATAAAGCTTCTTTTTTTATTTAATTTCCAAATAGATCATTAAGGTATAGTGTTTTTTGGATTGAACTTCCATTTTTAATTTTATGCAACTTTCATTTTTATTTTTATTCAACTTCCATTTTTATTCAATTTACTTTTCTATAAAACTTCCTTTTTTATTTAATTTCCAAATAGATCGTTAAGGTATAGTGGTTTCGGGATTGAACTTCCATATTTAATTTTCTGCAACTTTCCTTTTTATTTTTATTCAACTTCCATTTTTACGCAATTTACTTTTCTATTAAACTTCCTTTTTTATTTAATTTCCAAATAGATCGTTAAGATATAGTGGTTTATGGATTGAACTTCCATTTTTAATTTTCCGCAACTTCCATTTTTATTTTTATTCAACTTCTATTTTTATTCAATTTACTTTTCTATTAAACTTCCTTTTTTATTTAATTTCCAAATAGGTCGTTAAGGTATAGTTGTTTCTGGATTGAACTTCCATATTTAATTTTCTGCAACTTTCATTTTTATTTTTATTCAACTTCCATTTTTATTCTATATACTTTTCTATTAAACTTTCTTTTTTAGTTAATTTCCACATAGATCGTTAAGGTATAGTGGTTTCTGGACTGAACTTCCATTTTTAATTTTATGCAACTTTCATTTTTATTTTTATTCTACTTTCATTTTTATTCAATTTACTTTTCTATTAAACTTCCTTTTTTATTTAATTTTCAAATAGATCGTTAAGGTATAGTGGTTTCTGGATTGAACTTCCATATTTAATTTTCTGCAACTTCCATTTTTATTTTTATTCAACTTCCATTTTTATTCAATTTACTTTTCTATTAAACTTGTTTTTTTATTTAATTTCCAAATAGATCGTTAAGGTATTGTAGTTTTTGGATTGAACTTCCATTTTTAAATTTATGCAACTTTCATTTTTATTTTTCTTCTACTTCTATTTTTATTCAATTTACTTTTCTATTAAACTTCCTTTTTTATTTAATTTCCAAATAGATCGTTAAGGTATAGTGGTTTCGGGATTGAACTTCCATATTTAATTTTCTGCAACTTTCATTTTTATTTTTCTTCAACTTCCATTTTTATGCAATTTACTTTTCTATTAAACTTCCTTTTTTTATTTAATTTCTAAATAGATCGTTAAGGTATAGCGGTTTCTGGATTGAACTTCCATATTTAATTTTCTGCAACTTCCATTTTTATTTTTATTCAACTTCCATTTTTCTTCAATTTACTTTTCTATTAAACTTCCTTTTTTTATTTAATTTCCAAATAGATCGTTAAGGTATAGCGGTTTCTGGATTGAACTTCCATATTTAATTTTCTGCAACTTCCATTTTTATTTTTATTCAACTTCCATTTTTATTCAATTTACTTTTCTATTAAACTTCCTTTTTTATTTAATTTCCAAATAGATCGTTAAAGTATAGTGGTTTTTGGATTGAACTTCCATTTTTAATTTTATGCAACTTTCATTTTTATTTTTATTCTACTTCCATTTTATGCAATTTATTTTTCTATTTAACTTCCTTTTTTATTTAATTTCCAAATAGATCGTTAAGGTATAGTGGTTTCTGGATTGAACTTCCATATTTAATTTTCTGCAACTTTCATTTTTATTTTTATTCAACTTCTATTTTTATACAATTTACTTTTCTATTAAACTTCGTTTTTTATTCAATTTCCAAATAGATCATTAAGGTATAGTGGTTTCTGGATTGAACTTCCATATTTAATTTTCTGCAACTTTCACTTTTATTTTTATTCAACTTACATTTTTATTCAATTTACTTTTCTATTAAACTTCCTTTTTTATTTAATTTCCAAATAGATCGTTAAGGTATAGTGGTTTCTGGATTGAACTTCCATATTTAATTTTCTGCAACTTTCATTTTTATTTTTATTCAACTTCTATTTTTATACAATTTACTTTTCTATTAAACTTCTTTTTTTATTTAATTTCCAAATAGATCATTAAGGTATAGTGGTTTCCGGCTTGAACTTCCATATTTATTTCTCTGCAACTTTCATTTTTATTTTTATTCAACTTCCATTTTTATTCAATTTACTTTTCTATTAAACTTCCTTTTTTAGTTAATTTCCAAATTGATCGTTAAGGTATAGTGGTTTTTGGATTGAACTTCTATTTTTAATTTTATGCAACTTTTATTTTTATTTTTGTTCTACTTCCATTTTTTGCAATTTACTTTTCTATTAAACTTCCTTCTTTTTTTAATTTCCAAATAGATCGTTAAGGTATAGTGGTTTCGGGATTGAACTTCCATATTTAATTTTCTGCAACTTCCATTTTTATTTTTATTCAACTTCCATTTTTATTCAATTTACTTTTCTATCAAACTTCCTTGTTTATTTTGTAACGCCCTCAAAATAATAACATTAAACCCATCAAATAAGACATGCATTGACATATAAACTAACCACATTCTTTCATTCATTAGAGTCTCATTACATAAGTGTTACATGTTAACATCAAAAACAAAATGCCCTACGGGCTTACAGCTTTCCAAGTTAACACTTGGTTACAACAAAAGAGTACTAACTCGTTTACACATTAAGCCCTTGGCTTGAAGTTACATGTAATACATCAAAAGTAAAACGACAAAAGTATGTCCGCCTCTAGCCTCCCAAGCTATGTCCTTGGAGGTGGCATGCTACCTGTACCTGAAAATGATATTCCCATAAAGGGTGAGCCACAGCCCAGTAGAAATACACTAAACCAACCATGAACAATGACTAAAAGATTAGCAATTGATAGATGGTCAACGCTGATACATTCACATAAATCACATATTTATGTCATACGACTTATAAGTCCAAGTTACTTTTCATTTTCCCTTTTTCAACAGATAAGCATGTCAGCTCTATCATCATTTCAACAGATATGTATAACAACAATATCCCACATTCACAGATAAGCATATAAGCTGTATCCACACTTCACAAAGATAAGCATATAAGCTGTATCTACGGAGTTCATCCCCTATCTTCTCCCAACACTATCCGATTTAGAGGTACATCCCCTATCTTCCCTTAAACCGCGGAGTGCATCCCCTATCTCCTCCTCTACACACAACGTATACAAACACATTGGTTCTATATACCATCACTCAATACATACAGTTAATGTATTCTATCAACAGTCAAATTCCATGACACATTCCATTGATTAGTTTCCGTTTGCCTAATCATCATGCATTGTCTACAACAATCACGACTATCCTCCACCGATAGCCCAAAGCAGTTATTTCTAAACAGAAAATAAATGCACAAATGGATATTCAATCAACATTTCATTTCCTCATTTCTCCCAATTAATTATTCCAATTAGTCAAACAATGTAATTAGGCCAATTCCCATAATTAACATTACAACCCTTAGGTCCCATTTTCATCAATGATTCAACATTTATTCCATTTCTCTATGCCAAACATGCATTTAGGCTTATTATAAATAAAACCCCAACTTTTGTAAAATTACACAAAAGCCCCAAACTTTCACCAAATTACCAAACCAAGCCCAACATCTCAAAATACTAAAATTTAAAGACAAAACCCATAGAAAGGAGTAGGATATCCCTACCTCGAAGTTTGAGCCAAAAAGGAGATGAAGACTCGAAGACCAACGTGCTCCAAATCCAAACTTTTTCAGATTAAATCGAAGCTCTCAACGCCCTCTATCTTTTTAACAAAGGCCCTAGGCTAGATTCACACTCTAGGGAGATCAAATCTTAGAGAGAATGAAAGTTTAGAGAGAGAGGGTCTCGGATCAAGGGTTTGAAAGAAAATGAAAGTGAAAAAGTGAAGTTCAAAAATGCTACTGTCCGCTGATATAAAACACGCTCGCTGGAGCGAAACCTTTGTCGCTCGAGCGACCAGACACAGAAAACTCTCGCTCGAGCCAAGAAGTTCTCGCTCGAGCCAAAAACTCAGAAGTGCACTCGAGCAAAAGAATGCTCGCTCGAGCCAACAACTCAAACCCTCAGGTCTGCAACCAGCACGCTCAAGCGACATACCTCTCGCTCGAGCGAAGAACAAACCAGACCGCTCGAGCGAAGGAAGCTCGCTCGAGCCACGAAAGGCAACTCTCAGGTCCAGAACCAGACACGAACTCAACTCTCGCTCGAGCGACCAACTCCTCGCTCGAGCGAAGAGTTGGTCGCTTAATCTGGGCAGCAGCACTAGGCTCCCAAACACAACCAACCTGTAACAAACCTGCCCAACACATCCTATAACTCAATATACAAAGTAAAAAGGATGCAAACCAGATAATAAATAACTACCAACATCCACGGACACATGTCCGGATCACTGTACAACAAGGGTAAACCCGGGATCGCTATATATTTAATTTCCAAATAGATCGTAAAGGTATAGTGGTTTCTGGATTGAACTTCCATATTTAATTTTCTTCAACTTCCATTTTTATTTTTATTCAACTTCCATTTTTATTCAATTTACATTTCTATTAAACTTCCTTTCTTATTTAATTTCCAAATAGATCGTTAACGTATAGTGGTTTTTGGATTGAACTTCCATTTTTAATTTTATGCAACTTTCATTTTTATTTTTATTCTATTTCCATTTTATGCAATTTACTTTTCTATTAAACTTCCTTTTTTATTTAATTTCCAAATAGATCGTTAAGGTATAGTGGTTTCGGGATTGAACTTCCATATTTAATTTTCTGCAACTTTCATTTTTATTTTTATTCAACTTCAATTTTTATACAGTTTACTTTTCTATTAAACTTAATTTTTTATTTAATTTCCAAATAGATCATTAAGGTATAGTGGTTTCCGGATTGAACTTCCATATTTAATTCTCTGCAACTTTCATTTTTATTTTTATTCAACTTCCATTTTTATTCAATTTACTTTTCTATTAAACTTCCTTTTTTATTTAATTTCCAAATAGATCGTTAAGGTATAGTGGTTTCTGGATTGAACTTCCATATTTAATTTTCGGCAACTTTAATTTTTATTTTTATTCAAATTCCATTTTTATTCAATTTACTTTTCTATTAAACTTTCTTTTTTATTTAATTTCCAAATATATCGTTAAGGTATAGTGGTTTCGGGATTGAACTTCCATATTTAATTTTTCGCAACTTCCATTTTTATTTTTATTCAACTTCCATTTTTATTCAATTTACTTTTCTATAAAACTTCCTTTTTTATTTAATTTCCAAATAGATCGTTAAGGTATAGTGGTTTCTGGATTGAACTTCCATATTTAATTTTCTTCAACTTCCATTTTTATTTTTATTCAACTTCCATTTTTATTCAATTTACTTTTCTGTAACGCCCTCAAAATAATAACATTAAACCCAACAAATAAGACATGCGTTGACGTATAAACAAATCCACCTTCTATTATCCATTAGCGTCTCATTACATAAGTATTACATGTTAACATCATAACAAAATGCCCTACGGGCTTACAGCTTTCCAAGTTAACACTTGGTTACAACAAAGAGTACTAACTCGATACACATTAAGCCCTTGGCTTGAAGTTACATGTAATACATCAAAAGTAAAACAACAAAACATGTCCGCCTCTAGCCTCCCAGCTATGTCCTTGGAGGTGGCATGCTTCCTATACCTGAAAATGATATTCCCATATAGGGTGAGCCACAGCCCAGTAGAAATACACTAAACCAACCATGGACAATGACTAAAACATTAGCAATTGATAGTTGGTCAACACTGATACAATCACATAAATTACATATTTATGTCGACGACTTACAAGTCCCGTTTACTTTTCATTTTCCCCTTTTCAACTGATAAGCATGCTAGCTCTATTATCATTTCCACAGATATGTATAAAAACTATGTCTCACATTCAGATAAGCATAAAAGCTATATCCACATTCTCAACAGATATGTATATCATCAATATCCACAGATAAGCATACAAGCTGTATCCACATTCTACAACAGATATGTATATCAACAATATCCACAGATAAGCATACAAGCTGTATCCACACTTCACAAAGATAAGCATATGAGCTCTATCTTCACTTCTCTAGACAAGCATATTAGCTCTGTCTACGGAGTTCATCCCCTATCTCCTCCCAATACCTATCCGGTTTAGAGGTACATCCCCTATCTTCCCCTAAACCGCGGAGTACATCCCCTATCTCCTCCTCTACACATAACGTATACAAACACAAAGGTTCTATATACAATCACACAATACATATAATTAATGTATTCTATCAACCGTCAAGTTCCATGACACATTTCATTGATTAGTTTCAGTTTACTTAATCATCAAGCATTGTCTACAACAATCACGACTATCCTCCACCGATAGCCCAAAGCAGTTATTTCTAAATAGAAAATAAATGCACAATGGATATTCAATCAACATTTCATTCCTTCATTCCTCTCAATTAATTATCCCAATTAATTAAACAATGTAATTAGGTCAATTCCCATAATTAACATTTCAACCCTTAGGTCCCATTTTCATCAATGATTCAACATTAATTCCATTTTCCATGCCAAACATGCATCTAGGTTTATTATGAATAAAACCCCAACTTTTGTAAAATTACACAAAAGCCCCAAACTTTCACAAAGTTACCAAACCAAGCCCAACATCTCAAAATACCAAAATTTAAAGACAAGACCCATAGAGAGGAGTAAGATATCCCTACCTCAAATTCGGAGCCCCAAAGGAGATGAAGACCAAAACCAAAATGCTCCAAACCTCGAAATTTTCAGATCAAAAGGAAGCTCTCGACGATCAACACAACTTTTGTGAAGACAAAAGGTGAGTAAACGATCCTTACTAGATCAAATCTAAGAGAGAAGGGCCGATTTAGAGTGAGAAGCTCTGAAAATGGCTTTTTGGAAAAGTAAGAGAGAGAAGAGAAAGCAAAAAGTGATTTGAAAAGGCACAAATTCGGGACTTTAACCCAGTCTCCCGCTCGAGCGTAAAACACCCCGCTCGAGCGGCCACTCACAGACTTACGCTCGAGCGGCCAACCTCCCGCTCGAGCGCAGAATGCACTCGCTCAGCACTTTTGCAGAACCAGACCTCCGCTCGAGCTCCCAACCCTACGCTCGAGCGTACAACGCTGCACAGGAAAATACTGAAAGGGTGTAATCTCCGCTCGAGCGCCAAAATCCCCGCTCGAGCGTACAGGCCAAAAATCTGGGCAACTAGTTTTGGTTTCTAAACTCAACCAACCTGTAACAAATCCGCCCAACACATCCTATAACTCAAATACGAAGTAAAAAGGATGCAAACAAGATAATAAACAACTACCAACATCCACGGACACATGTCCGGATCACGGTATAACAAGGGTAAACCCGGGATCGCTATAACCTCCCCCCCTTAAAGAATTTCGTCCCCGAAATTAAACACAAGTTTTCAAAAACAAGTTTTCCTCCATTTTAAACAATGTTACATTTTAACATTCAACAATTCGACCCATTACCGGTCATCCCATCCCTTAAACAAGAGACATATCACAATATGTAAACAACATATGTACTTTCAACATGCATCAACATTATGCACTATCCTTCCAATTTCAACAATATGTTCAACAGATATAATGTTACATTCAACTTCCATATGAGGCAAGTTCCAAAACATACTACCAATAATCAAAACATTCTCAATGTTTCACAACTTAAGACATATATAAAAGCTCTTAAGTTCAACAAAATGTAAAATTCAAATACAAGATTACATATCAATAAACAAGTCCGGATATTTCTCACGGACTTCCAACTCACGTTCCCAAGTGGCTTCCTCCACTCCGTGATGTTTCCACAAGACTTTCACCAAAGGAATGGTCTTGCCACGCAGGACCTGGTCCCGCCTATCCAAGACCCGAACCGGTCTCTCCTCATACGAGGCATCCTCATCTACCTCTAAATCAGTCCAATCTAACACATGTGATGGATCTGGCTCATACTTCCGAAGCATACTCACATGAAACACGTCATGCACCCCGGACAACTGCGGCGGTAAGGCTAACCGATAAGCAACCTCGCCAATCCTCTCAAGGATCTCAAAAGGACCAATAAACCGAGGGGATAACTTCCCACTCTTCCCAAATCTCATCAAACCTCGCCTAGGTGATATCTTCAGAAAGACATGATCACCTACCTCAAACGCCAAAGGCCTCCTCCTACGGTCGGCATAACTCTTTTGTCGACTTTGGGCTGTAACAAGCCTCCTACGGATAAGTTCAACTTTCTCCGTCGTCTCCCTCACTAACTCCGGACCCAACAAAGGTGCATCACCCACCTCGGCCCAACAAACTGGAGACCTACACGGTCGGCCATACAAGGCCTCAAACGGTGCCATACCGATGCTAGACTGAAAACTGTTGTTGTAGGCAAACTCTACCAAGGGTAAGTGCCTCTCCCACGTCCCACTAAAGTCCAGGACACAACCCCGAAGCATATCCTCGAGGATCTGAATAGTACGCTCGGACTGCCCGTCAGTCTGAGGATGATAAGCCGTACTAAAGGTCAACTTAGTGCCCAAGGCACTCTGCAAACTCTGCCACAACCTAGCAGTAAAACGAGGATCTCTATCTGAGATGATCGTCACTGGGACCCCATGCAATCTCACTATGTCCCGAATATACAGGTCGGCAAGATGATCTACCGAATCTCTCACGCGCATAGGAATAAAGTGCGCCGACTTAGTCAACCGGTCTACAACCACCCAAATAGCATCACTACCCCGTTGAGTCCTCGGAAGACCTACAACGAAGTCCATAGTGACATGCTCCCACTTCCACTCGGCAATAGGCAAGGGTTGCAACAAACCCGCTGGCCTCTGATGCTCGGCCATCACTTGCTGGCAAGTAAGACACTTCGATACGAAAACAGCCACATCTCTCTTCATACCCCGCCACCAAAACTGGCGACCCAAATCCTGATACATCTTAGTATCTCCCGGATGCACCGCAAGGCGCGAATGGTGAAACTCTCGGAGTACTTCCTCTCGGCAAGACTCCGGTACAAACAAACGGTCTCGGTATCTCACACTCAGGTCGGGATACACCGTCAAACCCTTCTCAACTTTCCCACTGGAGATCTTCTCTCGGAGGGATTCTACCTCAAGGTCACCTCTCTGTGCCTCTAACACTCTAGTCACAAGTGTAGGTTGCGCAACAACAGAAAACAAGGCCGCAGCCTCAACAGATCCGCCCAGTAGCAAATCAAACTCGCCAAGTGCTCCCAACATCTCCCATTCCCGGATGGCTATACTAGCAACATCACTAATGGATTTCCTACTAAGGGCATCGGCCACAACATTGGCCTTCCCCGGATGATAATGTAATTCAAAATCATAGTCTTCGATGAACTCCATCCACCTCCTCTGCCTCAAATTCAAGTCTCTCTGTGTAAACAGATACTTCAAACTCTTGTGATCCGAGAATACCTCGAACCTCTCACCATAAAGGTAGTGCCTCCAGATTTTCAAGGCAAAGATCACAGCTGCTAATTCTAGGTCGTGTGTGGGGTAATTCTTCTCGTGTATTTTCAACTGACGTGAGCCATAAGCTACCACTTTCCCCTCTTGCATCAACACACAACCCAAACCCTCTCGTGAGGCATCACAATAAACCGCATAACCCAACCCTCTCTCCGAAATAATCAACACCGGAGCGGTGGTCAATCTAACTTTCAACTCTTGGAATGACCTTTCACAAGTCTCACTCCACACAAACTTGACTCCCTTCCGAGTCAGTCTAGTCAACGGTGACGCTAACCTGGAGAAATCTTTCACAAACCGACGGTAATACCCAGCTAATCCCAGAAAACTGCGGATCTCAAACACACTCTTAGGCTGTGCCCAATCTTGCACTGCCTCAACCTTGGATGTATCCACAGACACCCCTTCCCCGGATACCACGTGGCCTAAGAATTTGACTTCCCCCAGCCAGAACTCACACTTCCCAAACTTGGCATACAGCCTATGGGCTCTAAGTAACTCAAGCACCACTCTCAAGTGTGCCTCATGCTCCTCCTCAGAAGGCGAATAGATAAGGATGTCGTCCACGAAGACAACTACAAATCGGTCTAAGAACTCCCGGAAAATCCGGTTCATCAAGTCCATAAAGACTGCCGGTGCATTGGTAAGCCCAAATGGCATCACCAGAAACTCATAATGGCCATACCGCGTACGGAATGCCGTTTTCGGAATATCCTCATCCCTGACCCTCAACTGGTGGTAACCCGATCTCAAGTCTATCTTAGAGAAACAACGGAAACCCTTCAACTGGTCAAACAAATCATCTATACGGGGCATAGGGTACTTATTCTTAACCGTAGCCCGATTCAACTTCCGATAGTCAATACACAATCTCAAGGCACCATCTTTCTTTTTAACAAAGAGGGCCGGCGCTCCCCACGGTGAAACGCTAGGGCGAACAAAGCCCTTATCTAGCAATTCCTGGAGCTGAACTTTCAACTCAACCAACTCTGCTGGAGCAAAACGGTAAGGTGCCATAGAAATCGGCGCCGTACCCGGCACTAAATCAATAGAGAATTCTATCTCCCGGTGAGGTGGCAAACTAACAAGTTCTTCGGGAAAAACATCCGAATACTCACAAACCACCCTCGGCAACACAATCCGAGTCTCAACACACTCGCTACTCTCAAAGCTAGCAAGTAAACCACTAAGCTCACTTCGCCCTCGCGAATCATACCCCGGTGGCAAAACACTACCAACCCGGTCTCCCAAGAAATGGAACCACTCCCTGCTCAAGGTACACAATGTAACCCTCTGGCGGTAGCAATCAATAACAGCCCGGTATGACGATAACCAGTCCATACCCAAAATAACATCAAAACCCTTCATGGGCATGACAACAAACGGAAAAGGAAGCCTGTAGTCGGCGACCTCTATATCACATCCTCTAACACCCTGTTTCAGGATCAACTCACCGCCCAAAGGAGATACCACACAAATAGGAGATGCTAACTGTGCTAACTCCAATTCCAAAACAGATGCAAATGCAGCAGATACAAAAGAATGAGATGCACCCGTGTCTATCAACACACTAGCAACTGAGTTGCAAAACAGAAAAGTACCTCTCACTACCGATGGAGCTGGTACTAAATCCTGCGCGGTAACAGCATACACGCGCCCCGTAGGCCCCTGGTCTACCTGCTCACCTCTCGGAGCAAAAGACTGCTGCACAGACTGGGATGACGAAGCTCCCGGATTGGCCCTCGAGGCCTGCACAGACTGAGCTGGCTGAAAACCCTGCGTCTGCCTAGAACCAGACGCTCCCGAAGTGGCACTCAACTGTGGGCAAAACCTCTTCATGTGCCCAGGTTGTCCACACTGATAACAAGTCAAGAGCTGCCCCCTGCCCAAACTCTGACTCTGCGGTCTAGCTGAAGAAGAAGCAGCTTTCTGACCTCCACCCTTCTGCGGGCAAACAGAAACCTTGTGACCCAACTGGCCACACTTGTAACAGGTGAATTCCCCCTGACCACCTCTCCCGGAGCCAACACTCGGCACTGGGAAGGTTGATCTAGCAACACCACCCTGCGACTGCTGAGGGTTAGAACCCCTCTGCCTCCTACCATCACCCTGACTATCCTGACTCCTCTTGGAGCCTCTCTGCCCCTCATCCTCCTCCTGCATCATAAGCTCCATATGAGCTGCAGCATCTACCAAGTGTTTATAGTCTCGGATATAAGACCCACCAACTCTCAACTTGAGGCCCCGCCTCAACTTCCGCTCAAACTCATAGCAACGGCGTTCCTCAGACGCCACCAGTTCCGGTGCAAACCTGGACAGACTGGTAAAAGTAGCCTCAAACTCGGCCACTGACAAGCCCTGCTGATTAAGCCGGCTAAACTGATCCCTCAGCTTCTCTCTAGCTACGGCAGACAAAAACCTCTCCTGAAAAGCATTCACAAATGCCTCCCAAGTCCCACCAACACGAGCCTTCTCGTATTTCCACCATTGACCCGCATCTCCCTTCAGCTGGAAGGATGCCAAGGTCACTTTCAATGCTCCGTCCTCGATGCCAAGCATCTCAAACGTCTTCGTTGTCTGTTCGAGCCATTCATCTGCCTTAAGCGGCTCTTTAGGATCCCCGATAAACTCGTCCGGATTACACCGAAAGAACTCCCTCTTCAAGAAGGAAGGCCCTGTCTCAGCTGCCTGATTCTCAGCCCTAAGAATACCCAAAGCTCCTGCTATCTCTCTGGCCAAGGCACCCATGGCCTGCTGACCCACTGGCTCGGCCACATTGGCCTGACCAACTCCCTCCTGCACTACCGGAATCTCACCCTGTAACGGTGCTTCCTGCCTCGCAGGTCTACCACGTCTAGCACCCCTTCCTCGTCCTGACATCCTAATAAAGGCAACACAGAACGTTAACACATTCATAAGTGTGCCAAAACTAAACACTCACGTCCTAATGCATGGACAACTGTAATTCACTCCACGTAAGCACATAAACACATAAGCACTTACGAATTTCATTTCCGGATAATGATAGTCCCGAGACGTTACTAGAGTTCCGGTTAGAAACAGCATTGATCAAGTGCTTTTCCAACAAGACTTCCAGAAACTCAAGGATCCACTCAACATCCTAGAAATTAAATCCCATACCCACATAGTCACATAAGCATGTTATCAAATAAACACATAGCATATGGTACT
Source organism: Camellia sinensis (assembly GCF_055761805.1). Taxonomy (NCBI): domain Eukaryota; kingdom Viridiplantae; phylum Streptophyta; class Magnoliopsida; order Ericales; family Theaceae; genus Camellia; species Camellia sinensis. The sequence goes on along the minus strand of NW_028128987.1, from coordinate 39,048,682 downwards.
ACATCTACGTCTCTATCAAGCGAGACAAACCCATTGTGATCCTAATCACTTCCCACGTACCCAAAGTATTCGAACCCGGTACGCTCTGATACCAAGTTGTAACGCCCTCAAAATAATAACATTAAACCCAACAAATAAGACATGCGTTGACGTATAAACAAATCCACCTTCTATTATCCATTAGCGTCTCATTACATAAGTATTACATGTCAACATCATAACAAAATGCCCTACGGGCTTACAGCTTTCCAAGTTAACACTTGGTTACAACAAAGAGTACTAACTCGATACACATTAAGCCCTTGGCTTGAAGTTACATGTAATACATCAAAAGTAAAACAACAAAACATGTCCGCCTCTAGCCTCCCAGCTATGTCCTTGGAGGTGGCATGCTTCCTGTACCTGAAAATGATATTCCCATATAGGGTGAGCCACAGCCCAGTAGAAATACACTAAACCAACCATGGACAATGACTAAAACATTAGCAATTGATAGTTGGTCAACACTGATACAATCACATAAATTACATATTTATGTCGACGACTTACAAGTCCCGTTTACTTTTCATTTTCCCCTTTTCAACTGATAAGCATGCTAGCTCTATTATCATTTCCACAGATATGTATAAAAACTATGTCTCACATTCAGATAAGCATAAAAGCTATATCCACATTCTCAACAGATATGTATATCATCAATATCCACAGATAAGCATACAAGCTGTATCCACATTCTACAACAGATATGTATATCAACAATATCCACAGATAAGCATACAAGCTGTATCCACACTTCACAAAGATAAGCATATGAGCTCTATCTTCACTTCTCTAGACAAGCATATTAGCTCTGTCTACGGAGTTCATCCCCTATCTCCTCCCAATACCTATCCGGTTTAGAGGTACATCCCCTATCTTCCCCTAAACCGCGGAGTACATCCCCTATCTCCTCCTCTACACATAACGTATACAAACACAAAGGTTCTATATACAATCACACAATACATATAATTAATGTATTCTATCAACCGTCAAGTTCCATGACACATTTCATTGATTAGTTTCAGTTTACTTAATCATCAAGCATTGTCTACAACAATCACGACTATCCTCCACCGATAGCCCAAAGCAGTTATTTCTAAATAGAAAATAAATGCACAATGGATATTCAATCAACATTTCATTCCTTCATTCCTCTCAATTAATTATCCCAATTAATTAAACAATGTAATTAGGTCAATTCCCATAATTAACATTTCAACCCTTAGGTCCCATTTTCATCAATGATTCAACATTAATTCCATTTTCCATGCCAAACATGCATCTAGGTTTATTATGAATAAAACCCCAACTTTTGTAAAATTACACAAAAGCCCCAAACTTTCACAAAGTTACCAAACCAAGCCCAACATCTCAAAATACCAAAATTTAAAGACAAGACCCATAGAGAGGAGTAAGATATCCCTACCTCAAATTCGGAGCCCCAAAGGAGATGAAGACCAAAACCAAAATGCTCCAAACCTCGAAATTTTCAGATCAAAAGGAAGCTCTCGACGATCAACACAACTTTTGTGAAGACAAAAGGTGAGTAAACGATCCTTACTAGATCAAATCTAAGAGAGAAGGGCCGATTTAGAGTGAGAAGCTCTGAAAATGGCTTTTTGGAAAAGTAAGAGAGAGAAGAGAAAGCAAAAAGTGATTTGAAAAGGCACAAATTCGGGACTTTAACCCAGTCTCCCGCTCGAGCGTAAAACACCCCGCTCGAGCGGCCACTCACAGACTTACGCTCGAGCGGCCAACCTCCCGCTCGAGCGCAGAATGCACTCGCTCAGCACTTTTGCAGAACCAGACCTCCGCTCGAGCTCCCAACCCTACGCTCGAGCGTACAACGCTGCACAGGAAAATACTGAAAGGGTGTAATCTCCGCTCGAGCGCCAAAATCCCCGCTCGAGCGTACAGGCCAAAAATCTGGGCAACTAGTTTTGGTTTCTAAACTCAACCAACCTGTAACAAATCCGCCCAACACATCCTATAACTCAAATACGAAGTAAAAAGGATGCAAACAAGATAATAAACAACTACCAACATCCACGGACACATGTCCGGATCACGGTATAACAAGGGTAAACCCGGGATCGCTATATTTTCCATTAAACTTCCTTTTTTATTTAATTTCCAAATAGATCATTAACGTATAGTGGTTTTTGGATTGAACTTCCATTTTTAATTTTATGCAACTTTCATTTTTATTCTTATTCTACTTCCATTTTATGCAATTTACTTTTCTATTAAACTACCTTTTTTATTTAATTTCCAAATAGATCGTTAAGGTATAGTGGTTTCGGGATTGAATTTCCATATTTAATTTTCCGCAACTTCCATTTTTATTTTTATTCAACTTCCATTTTTATTCAACTTACTTTTCTATTAAACTTCCTTTTTTATTTAATTTCCAAATAGATCGTAAAAGTATAGTGGTTTTTGGATTGAACTTCCATTTTTAATTTTATGCAACTTTCATTTTTATTTTTATTCTACTTCCATTTTATGCAATTTGTTTTTCTATTAAACTTCCTTTTTATTTAATTTCCAAATAGATCGTTAAGGTATAGTGGTTTCTGGATTGAACTACCATATTTAATATTCTGCAACTTTCATTTTTATTTTTCTTCAACTTCCATTTTTATTCAATTTACTTTTCTATTAAACTTCCTTTTTTTATTTAATTTCCAAATAGATCGTTAAGGTATAGTGGTTTCTGGATTGAACTTCCATATTTAATTTTCTGCAACTTCCATTTTTATTTTTATTCAACTTCCATTTTTATGCAATTTACTTTTCAATTAAACTTCCTTTTTTTATTTAATTTCCAAATAGATCGTTAAGGTATAGTGGTTTCTGGATTGAACTTCCATATTTAATTATCTGCAACTTTCATTTTTATTTTTGTTCAACTTCCATTTTTATTCTATTTACCTTTCTATTAAACTTCCTTTTTTATTTAATTTCCAAATAGATGGTTATGGTATAGTGTTTTTGGGATTGAACTTCCATTTTTAATTTCGTGCAACTTTCATTTATGTATTTATTCAACTTCCATTTTTATTCGATTTACTTTTCTATTAAACTTCCTTTTTTATTTAATTTCCAAATAGATCGTTAAGGTATAGTGGTTTCTGGATTGAACTTCCATATTTAATTTTATGCAACTTTCATTTTTAATTTTATTCAACTTCCATTTTTATTCGATTTACTTTTCTATTAAACTTCATTTTTTATTTAATTTCCAAATAGATCGTTAAGGTATAGTGGTTTTTGGATTGAACTTCCATTTTTAATTTTATGCAACTTTCTTTTTTATTTTTATTCTACTTCCATTTTTGTTCAATTTACTTTTCTGTTAAACTCCCTTTTTTATTTAATTTCCAAATAGATCGTTAAGGTATAGTGGTTTCGGGATTGAACTTCCGCTTTTAATTTTCTGGAACTTTCCTTTTTAATTTTATTCTACTTCCCTTTTTATTAAATTTACTTTACTATTAAATTTCCTTTTTTATTTAATTTCCAAATATATCGTTAAGGTATAGTGGTTTCTGGATTGAACTTCCATATTTAATTTTATGCAACTTTCATTTTTAATTTTATTTAACTTCCATTTTTTATTCGATTTACTTTTCTATTAAACTTCATTTTTTATTTAATTTCCAAATAGATCGTTAAAGTATAGTGGCTTTTGGATTGAACTTCCATATTTAATTTTCTGCAACTTTCATTTTTATTTTTCTTCAACTTCCATTTTTATGCAATTTACTTTTCTATTAAACTTCCTTTTTTTATTTAATTTCCAAATAGATCGTTAAGATATAGTGGTTTCTGGATTGAACTTCCATATTTAATTTTATGCAACTTTCATTTTCAATTTTATTCAACTTCCATTTTTATTCGATTTACTTTTCTATTAAACTTCATTTTTTATTTAATTTCCAAATAGATCGTTAACGTATAGTGGTTTTGGATTGAACTTCTATTTTTAATTTTTTGCAACTTTCTTTTTTATTTTTATTCTACTTCCATTTTTGTTCAATTTACTTTTCTGTTAAACTTCTTTTTTATTTAATTTCCAAATAGATCGTTAAGGTATAGTGGTTTCGGGATTGAATTTCCGCTTTTAATTTTCTGGAACTTTCCTTTTTATTTTTATTCTACTTCAATTTTTATTCAATTTACTTTTCTATGAAACTTCGTTTTTTATTTAATTTCCAAATTGATCGTTAAGGTATAGTGGTTTCTGGATTGAACTTCCATATTTCATTTTCTGCAACTTTCATTTTTATTTTTATTCAAATTGAATTTTTATTCAATTTACTTTTCTATTAAACTTTTTTTTTTATTTAATTTCCAAATAGATCGTTAAGGTATAGTGGTTTCTGGATTGAACTTCCATTTTTAATTTTATGCAACCTTCATTTTTATTTTTATTCTACTTCCATTTTAATTCAATTTACTTTTTCTATTAAACTTCCTTTTTTATTTAATTTCCAAATAGATCGTTATGGTATAGCGGTTTCGGGATTGAACTTCCATATTTAATTTTCTGCAACTTTCATTTTTATTTTTATTCAACTTCCATTTTTATGCAATTTACTTTTCTATTAAACTTCCTTTTTTATTTAATTTCCAAATAGATCGTTAAGGTATAGTGGTTTTTGGATTGAACTTCCATATTTAATTTTCTGCAACTTCCATTTTTATTTTTATTCAACTTCCATTTTTATTCTATTTACCTTTCTATTAAACTTCCTTTTTTATTTAATTTCCAAATAGATGGTTAAGGTATAGTGTTTTTGGGATTGAACTTCCATGTTTAATTTTATGCAACTTTCATTTTTATTTTTATTCAACTTCCATTTTTATTCAATTTACTTTTCTATTAAACTTCCTTTTTTATTTAATATCCAAATAGATCGTTAAGGTATAGTGGTTTCTGGATTGAACTTCCATATTTAATTTTCTTCAACTTCCATTTTTATTTTTATTCAACTTCCATTTTTATTCAATTTACATTTCTATTAAACTTCCTTTCTTATTTAATTTCCAAATAGATCGTTAACGTATAGTGGTTTTTGGATTGAACTTCCATTTTTAATTTTATGCAACTTTCATTTTTATTTTTATTCTATTTCCATTTTATGCAATTTACTTTTCTATTAAACTTCCTTTTTTATTTAATTTCCAAATAGATCGTTAAGGTATAGTGGTTTCGGGATTGAACTTCCATATTTAATTTTCTGCAACTTTCATTTTTATTTTTATTCAACTTCAATTTTTATACAGTTTACTTTTCTATTAAACTTAATTTTTTATTTAATTTCCAAATAGATCATTAAGGTATAGTGGTTTCCGGATTGAACTTCCATATTTAATTCTCTGCAACTTTCATTTTTATTTTTATTCAACTTCCATTTTTATTCAATTTACTTTTCTATTAAACTTCCTTTTTTATTTAATTTCCAAATAGATCGTTAAGGTATATTGGTTTCTGGATTGAACTTCCATATTTAATTTTCGGCAACTTTAATTTTTATTTTTATTGAAATTCCATTTTTATTCAATTTACTTTTCTATTAAAGTTTCTTTTTTATTTAATTTCCAAATATATCGTTAAGGTATAGTGGTTTCGGGATTGAACTTCCATATTTAATTTTTCGCAACTTCCATTTTTATTTTTATTCAACTTCCATTTTTATTCAATTTACTTTTCTATAAAACTTCCTTTTTTATTTAATTTCCAAATAGATCGTTAAGGTATAGTGGTTTCTGGATTGAACTTCCATATTTAATTTTCTTCAACTTCCATTTTTATTTTTATTCAACTTCCATTTTTATTCAATTTACTTTTCCATTAAACTTCCTTTTTTATTTAATTTCCAAATAGATCATTAACGTATAGTGGTTTTTGGATTGAACTTCCATTTTTAATTTTATGCAACTTTCATTTTTATTCTTATTCTACTTCCATTTTATGCAATTTACTTTTCTATTAAACTACCTTTTTTATTTAATTTCCAAATAGATCGTTAAGGTATAGTGGTTTCGGGATTGAATTTCCATATTTAATTTTCCGCAACTTCCATTTTTATTTTTATTCAACTTCCATTTTTATTCAATTTACTTTTCTATTAAACTTCCTTTTTTATTTAATTTCCAAATAGATCGTAAAAGTATAGTGGTTTTTGGATTGAACTTCCATTTTTAATTTTATGCAACTTTCATTTTTATTTTTATTCTACTTCCATTTTATGCAATTTGTTTTTCTATTAAACTTCCTTTTTATTTAATTTCCAAATAGATCGTTAAGGTATAGTGGTTTCTGGATTGAACTACCATATTTAATATTCTGCAACTTTCATTTTTATTTTTCTTCAACTTCCATTTTTATTCAATTTACTTTTCTATTAAACTTCCTTTTTTTATTTAATTTCCAAATAGATCGTTAAGGTATAGTGGTTTCTGGATTGAACTTCCATATTTAATTTTCTGCAACTTCCATTTTTATTTTTATTCAACTTCCATTTTTATGCAATTTACTTTTCAATTAAACTTCCTTTTTTTATTTAATTTCCAAATAGATCGTTAAGGTATAGTGGTTTCTGGATTGAACTTCCATATTTAATTATCTGCAACTTTCATTTTTATTTTTGTTCAACTTCCATTTTTATTCTATTTACCTTTCTATTAAACTTCCTTTTTTATTTAATTTCCAAATAGATGGTTATGGTATAGTGTTTTTGGGATTGAACTTCCATTTTTAATTTCGTGCAACTTTCATTTATGTATTTATTCAACTTCCATTTTTATTCGATTTACTTTTCTATTAAACTTCCTTTTTTATTTAATTTCCAAATAGATCGTTAAGGTATAGTGGTTTCTGGATTGAACTTCCATATTTAATTTTATGCAACTTTCATTTTTAATTTTATTCAACTTCCATTTTTATTCGATTTACTTTTCTATTAAACTTCATTTTTTATTTAATTTCCAAATAGATCGTTAAGGTATAGTGGTTTTTTGATTGAACTTCCATTTTTAATTTTACGCAACTTTCTTTTTTATTTTTATTCTACTTCCATTTTTGTTCAATTTACTTTTCTGTTAAACTTCCTTTTTTATTTAATTTCCAAATAGATCGTTAAGGTATAGTGGTTTCGGGATTGAACTTCCGCTTTTAATTTTCTGGAACTTTCCTTTTTATTTTTATTCTACTTCCCTTTTTATTAAATTTACTTTACTATTAAACTTCCTTTTTTATTTAATTTCCAAATATATCGTTAAGGTATAGTGGTTTCTGGATTGAACTTCCATATTTAATTTTATGCAACTTTCATTTTTAATTTTATTTAACTTCCATTTTTTATTCGATTTACTTTTCTATTAAACTTCATTTTTTATTTAATTTCCAAATAGATCGTTAAAGTATAGTGGCTTTTGGATTGAACTTCCATATTTAATTTTCTGCAACTTTCATTTTTATTTTTCTTCAACTTCCATTTTTATGCAATTTACTTTTCTATTAAACTTCCTTTTTTTATTTAATTTCCAAATAAATCGTTAAGATATAGTGGTTTCTGGATTGAACTTCCATATTTAATTTTATGCAACTTTCATTTTCAATTTTATTCAACTTCCATTTTTATTCGATTTACTTTTCTATTAAACTTCATTTTTTATTTAATTTCCAAATAGATCGTTAACGTATAGTGGTTTTGGATTGAACTTCTATTTTTAATTTTTTGCAACTTTCTTTTTTATTTTTATTCTACTTCCATTTTTGTTCAATTTACTTTTCTGTTAAACTTCTTTTTTATTTAATTTCCAAATAGATCGTTAAGGTATAGTGGTTTCGGGATTGAATTTCCGCTTTTAATTTTCTGGAACTTTCCTTTTTATTTTTATTCTACTTCAATTTTTATTCAATTTACTTTTCTATGAAACTTCGTTTTTTATTTAATTTCCAAATTGATCGTTAAGGTATAGTGGTTTCTGGATTGAACTTCCATATTTCATTTTCTGCAACTTTCATTTTTATTTTTATTCAAATTGAATTTTTATTCAATTTACTTTTCTATTAAACTTTCTTTTTTATTTAATTTCCAAATAGATCGTTAAGGTATAGTGGTTTCTGGATTGAACTTCCATTTTTAATTTTATGCAACCTTCATTTTTATTTTTATTCTACTTCCATTTTAATTCAATTTACTTTTTCTATTAAACTTCCTTTTTTATTTAATTTCCAAATAGATCGTTATGGTATAGCGGTTTCGGGATTGAACTTCCATATTTAATTTTCTGCAACTTTCATTTTTATTTTTATTCAACTTCCATTTTTATGCAATTTACTTTTCTATTAAACTTCCTTTTTTATTTAATTTCCAAATAGATCGTTAAGGTATAGTGGTTTTTGGATTGAACTTCCATATTTAATTTTCTGCAACTTCCATTTTTATTTTTATTCAACTTCCATTTTTATTCTATTTACCTTTCTATTAAACTTCCTTTTTTATTTAATTTCCAAATAGATGGTTAAGGTATAGTGTTTTTGGGATTGAACTTCCATGTTTAATTTTATGCAACTTTCATTTTTATTTTTATTCAACTTCCATTTTTATTCAATTTACTTTTCTATTAAACTTCCTTTTTTATTTAATATCCAAATAGATCGTTAAGGTATAGTGGTTTCTGGATTGAACTTCCATATTTAATTTTATGCAACTTTCATTTTTAATTTTATTCAACATCCATTTTTATTCGATTTACTTTTCTATTAAACTTCCTTTTTTATTTAATTTCCAAATAGATCGTTAAAGTATAGTGGTTTTTGGATTGAACTTCCATTTTTAATTTTATGCAACTTTCTTTTTTATTTTTATTCTACTTGCATTTTTGTTCAATTTACTTTTCTGTTAAACTTCCTTTTTTATTTAATTTCCAAATAGATCGTTAAGGTACAGTGGTTTCGGGATTGAACTTCCGCTTTTAATTTTCTGGAACTTTCCTTTTTATTTTTATTCTACTTCCATTTTTATTCAATTTACTTTGCTATTAAACTTCCTTTTTTATTTAATTTCCAAATAGATCGTTAAGGTATAGTGGTTTCTGGATTGAACTTCCATATTTAATTTTATGCAACTTTCATTTTTAATTTTATTCAACTTCCATTTTTATTCGATTTACTTTTCTATTAAACTTCATTGTTTATTTAATTTCCAAATAGATCGTTAAAGTATAGTGGTTTTTGGATTGAACTTCCATATTTAATTTTATGCAACTTTCATTTTTAATTTTCTTCAACTTCCATTTTTATGCAATTTACTTTTCTATTAAACTTTCTTTTTTTATTTAATTTCCAAATAGATCGTTAAGATATAGTGGTTTCTGGATTGAACTTCCATATTTAATTTTATGCAACTTTCATTTTCAATTTTATTCAACTTCCATTTTTATTCGATTTACTTTTCTATTAAACTTCATTTTTTATTTAATTTCCAAATAGATCGTTAAAGTATAGTGGCTTTTGGATTCAACTTCCATTTTTAGTTTTATGCAACTTTCTGTTTTATTTTTATTCTACTTCCATTTTTGTTCAATTTACTTTTCTGTTAAACTTCCTTTTTTATTTAATTTCCAAATAGATCGTTAAGGTATAGTGGTTTCGAGATTGAACTTCCGCTTTTAATTTTCTGGAACTTTCCTCTTTATTTTTATTCTACTTCCTTTTTTATTTAATTTCCAAATAGATCGTTAAGGTATAGTGGTTTCTGGATTGAACTTCCATATTTCATTTTCTACAACTTTCATTTTTATTTTTATTCAAATTCCATTTTTATTCAATTTACTTTTCTATTAAACTTTCCCTTTTATTTAATTTCCAAATAGATCGTTAAGGTATAGTGGTTTCTGGATTGAACTTCCATTTTTAATTTTATGCAACCTTCATTTTTATTTTTATTCTACTTCCATTTTAATTTAATTTACTTTTTCTATTAAACTTCCTTTTTTATTTAATTTCCAAATAGATCGTTAAGGTATAGTGGTTTCGTGATTGAACTTCCATATTTAATTTTCTGCAACTTTCATTTTTGTTTTTATTCAACTTCCATTTTTATGCAATTTACTTTTCTATTAAACTTCCTTTTTTATTTAATTTCCAAATAGATCGTTAAGGTATAGTGGTTTTTGGATTGAACTTCCATATTTAATTTTCTGCAACTTCCATTTTTATTTTTATTCAACTTCCATTTTTATTCAATTTACTTTTCTATTAAACTTCCTTTCTTATTTAATTTCCAAATAGATCAATAAAGTATAGTCGTTTTTGGATTGAACTTCCATTTTTAATTTTTTGCAACTTTCATTTTTATTTTTATTCTACTTCCATTTTATGCAATTTACTTTTCTATTAAACTTCCTTTTTTATTTAATTTCCAAATGGATCGTTAAGGTATAGTCGTTTCTGGATTGAACTTCCATATTTAATTTTCTGCAACTTCCATTTTTATTTTTATTCAATTTCTATTTTTATTGAATTTACTTTTCTATTAAACTTGTTTTTTTTATTTAAGTTCCAAATAGATCGTTAAAGTATAGTGGTTTTTGGATTGAACTTCCATTTTTAATTTTTTGCAACTTTCATTTTTATTTTTCTTCTACTTCCATTTTATGCAATTTACTTTTCTATTGAACTTCCTTTTTTTATTTAATTTCCAAATAGATCATTAAGGTATAGTGGTTTCTGGATTGAACTTCCATACTAATCACTTCCCACGTACCCAAAGTATTCAAACCCGGTACGTTCTGATACCAAGTTGTAACGCCCTCAAAATAAACCCATTATATATATATCATTAACATGCAATATTAAAAGAAAACAATTCATTATCTCATTCATCAGAGTATTACTAAATAAAAACATTGCATGTAATATCAAATTAAATGCCCTATGGGCTTACATCTTTCCAAGCCAACACTTGGACACAAAAATATGAGTTCTAACTCAAATATAAATAAAGCCCTAGGCTTGAATGTTTACATGTACTAACAAATAAAAGCAAACAACTGAAAATAGTCTTTTAAATCCAAGTCCTTCCAAGCTAAGTCCTTGGAGGTAGCTTATCACCTGAACCTGAAAATGTTGTTCCCATATAGGGCCAGCCACAGCCCAGTAGAAATATACTAAACCAAATATAAGCATTGAATAAAGCAATAGCATTCAATATATGGTTAACCAAGATAATCAATTACATCATTATACAGTTTCATGACATTAATGTCTAAGACACATTTTACTTTCCAACATCATCAATATGGCTCAGAACCTGGCCAAACTTACAACAGTGAACTATATATATATCATATTCACATTCTTCCAATGTCAACAAACAGATGAGACTCAGGCTCAAATCAAAACACTTCATACTTCCAATTTGATACACATTTTAGTGCTGTATCAATAAAAACACTTCAATATAAATTAGCACACATAAAAGTGATGCTAATGGAGTCCATCCCCTATCTCCTCCCAAACAAAAATCCGGTTTAGAGGTCCATCCCCTATCTTCCCCTAAACCGTGGAGTACATCCCCTATCTCCTCCCACACAAAACAAAGTATGTAAACACATAACATATACACCACACAATCAATACACATAATGTCTGTATTAATTCAACAGTCAAAATTAATGACTCAACCAATGTGATTAGTTTCAGTTATACCTAATCCACATGCATTGTCTACAACAATCACGACTATCCTCCACCGATAGCCCAAAACAGTTATTTCTAGACTGGAAATAAATATATCAACAATTCAATAGGTGAGTGATTTAAATTATCCAACCACACCATTTAATCAATGAATTTCTCAATTTCATGAATTTAACCAAATTCCCCAATTCCCTTAAATTAATTATACAAATTAATTTATTAATACAACTAGGGTTTTCCCCAAAATTACCAAAGCACTCCCAACATATCAAAATACCAAAACTTAGAACAAAACTTATAAGATGGAGTAGGAAATCCCTACCTCGAAGAAAATAACCCGAATGGAGAAGATGGAGATGATGACTCAAAATCCAAAGTGCTCCAAATCCTCTCTTTTTCAGATTAAAAGAAAGCCCTCGCGAAGCTCTACCTTTCTTCCAAAGGAACTAGGGTAGAAGACCACTTGGAATAGATCAAATCTTAGAGAGAAGGTAAGAGTAGAGAGAAAAACTCTCAAGGGGCGGTTTTTAAAAGTTAAGAGAGAAAAAGTAGATCAAAAAGTGATCCAAAAAGTGAAATCTCGGACTGATGTAGTCGACTCCCCGCTCGAGTGTCCATACTCCCGCTCGAGCGTCGAATACGCACTCCCAGTACTTTTTGCAAAACCAGGTCCCCGCTCGAGCATCCAACTCCCCGCTCGAGCGGCACTCACACATTTCCACTCGAGCGTCCAATCCCACGCTCGAGCGTCCAACCCTGCACAAGAAATACTGGATGGGTGATAATCCCGCTTGAGCACCAAAACCCCCGCTCGAGCAGACAAGCAACAAAAGAAACCCCGCTCGAGCGTCAAACTCCCGCTCGGGCAGACAAGTCAAAATTTGGGCAACTAGATTTGGCATCTAAACTCAACCGACCTGTAAGAGACCCGCCCAACACATCCTATAACTCAAATACAAAGAGATTAAAGGACAACAACAACCAATATATAATGACAGGATCCACGGAACCTAAGTCCGGATACAATAATCTAAAGGGAAAAGACCGGGGTCGCTATAACCTCCCCTCCTTAAAAGAATTTCGTCCCTGAAATTAAGCATAAGGTTTTGAAAACAAGTTTTTTTTTTTTTTTTTTTCCAAATTCCAACAATATGATAACTCAAAATAAACAACTTGACCCAACACCGGCCATTTCATCTCTTATCAAGAGGCATTTCACAATATGTAAAATAACATAAATTTCCACCTGCATTAATATTATGCAATTTTCTTTCAATTTCAACAACTTTCAATATATTCAGCATATGCAATGTTCCATTAAACTTCCATTTCGGGACAAGTTCCAAAATATTTCCATTAACCAAAACATTCTCAATGTTTTATAGCTTAAGACATATATAAAGCTCTAAAGTTCAACAATATTACAAAATCTAAATACAAGATTACAAATCGATAAACATGTCCGGATATTTCTCGCGGACTTCCAACTCACGTTCCCAAGTGGCTTCCTCCACCCCGTGATATTTCCACAAAACTTTTACCAAAGGAATGGTCTTGCCTCGCAAGACTTGATCCCGCCTATCCAAGACCCGTACCGGTCTCTCCTCATATGAGACATCCTCATCAACCACTAAATCGGTCCAATCCAACACATGTGATGGATCCGGCTCATACTTCCAAAGCATACTCACATGAAACACGTCATGTACTCCGGACAACTGCGGCGGCAAAGCTAAACGATAAGCAGCCTCGCCAATCCTCTCAAGGATCTCAAACGGACCAATGAACCGAGGGGACAACTTCCCGCTCTTCCCAAACCTCATCAAAACCCGTCTAGGTGATATCTTCAGAAAGACATGATCACCCACCTCAAACACCAAAGGTCTTCTCCTACGGTCGGCATAAGATTTATGACGACTCTGTGCTGTAACAAGTCTCTTACGGATAAGCTCAACTTTCTCCGTCGTTTCCCCCACCAACTCCGGACCCAACAGAGGTGTATCACCCACCTCGGCCCAACAAACAGGAGATCTACACGGTCGGCCATACAAGGCCTCAAACGGTGCCATACCGATACTAGACTGGAAACTATTGTTGTAGGCAAACTCCACTAACGGCAAGTGCCTCTCCCACGATCCACTAAAGTCTAGAACACAACCCCGAAGCATATCCTCAAGGATCTGAATAGTACGCTCGGACTGCCCGTCAGTCTGAGGATGATAAGCTGTGCTAAAGGTCAACTTAGTGCCTAAGGCACTCTGCAAACTCTGCCACAACCTAGCAGTAAAACGAGGATCTCTATCCGAGACGATCGTCACTGGGACCCCGTGCAACCTCACTATGTCCCGAATGTACAAGTCGGCAAGATGATATACCGAATCTCTCACGCGCATAGGAATGAAGTGCGCCGACTTAGTCAACCGGTCTACAACCACCCAAATAGCATCAATACCCCGCTGAGTCCTCGGAAGACCCACAACGAAGTCCATAGTGACGTGTTCCCACTTCCACTCGGCAATAGGCAAGGGTTGCAACAAACCCGCTGGCCTCTGATGTTCGGCCTTCACTTGCTGACAAGTAAGGCACTTAGATACGAAAGCTGCCACATCTCTTTTCATACCCCGCCACCAAAACTGGCGACCCAAATCCCGATACATCTTAGTGCCTCCCGGATGCACTGCAAGGCATGAATGATGGAACTCTCGGAGTACCTCCTCTCGGCAAGACTCCGGCACAAACAGACGGTCTCGGTATCTCACACTCAGGTCGGAATACACCGTCAAACCCTTCTCAACCTTCCCACCAGAGATCTTCTCACGAAGAGATTCTACCTCAAGGTCACCCCTCTGAGCCTCTAACACTCGAGTCACAAGTGTAGGCTGTGCAACAACAGAAAACAAGGCCGCAGCCTCAACGGATTCGCCCAGAAGTAAATCAAACTCCCCAAGTGCACCCAACATCTCCCATTCTCGGATGGCTATACTAGCTATGTCACCAACAGGTTTCCTGCTAAGGGCATCGGCCACCACATTGGCCTTTCCCGGATGATAATGCAACTCAAAGTCATAATCCTCTATGAATTCCATCCACCTCCTCTGCCTCAAGTTCAAGTCTTTCTGTGTAAATAAATATTTCAGACTCTTATGATCCGAGAATACCTCAAATCTCTCACCATAAAGATAATGCCTCCAAATCTTCAAGGCAAATATCACAGCTGCTAACTCTAGATCATGCGTAGGGTAATTCTGCTCGTGAGTTTTCAACTGACGTGAGCCATAGGCAATCACTTTCCCCTCCTGCATCAACACACAACCCAAACCCTCTCGTGAGGCGTCACAATAGACTGTATAACCCAATCCTCTCTCTGGAATAATCAAGACTGGAGCGGTGGTCAGTCTAACTTTCAACTCCTGAAACGACTTTTCACAAGTCTCACTCCAAACAAATTTGACTCCCTTACGAGTCAATCTAGTCAAAGGCGAAGCTAATCTGGAGAAATCTTTCACAAACCGGCGATAATACCCAGCTAATTCCAGAAAACTGCGGATCTCAAATACACTCTTAGGCTGTGCCCAATCTTGCACTGCCTCAGTCTTGGATGTATCAACCGACACTCCTTCCCCAGAAACTACATGGCCTAAGAACTTGACCTCTTCTAGCCAGAATTCACACTTCCCAAACTTAGCATAAAGCTTATGGGCTCTAAGTAACTCAAGCACCACTCTCAAGTGTTCCTTGTGCTTCTCCTCCGAAGGTGAATAGATAAGGATGTCGTCCACGAAGACGACTACAAAACGATCTAAAAATTCCCAGAAAATTCGGTTCATCAAATCCATAAACACTGCTGGTGCATTGGTGAGCCCAAATGGCATCACCAGAAACTCATAGTGGCCATACCGCGTATGGAATGCCGTCTTCGGAATATCCTCCTCCTTGACTCTTAACTGATGATAACCCGATCTCAAGTCTATCTTCGAGAAACAACGGGAACCCTTCAACTGATCGAACAGATCATCTATACGAGGCATAGGGTACTTACTCTTAACTGTAGCCCGATTCAATTTTCGGTAATCTATACAAAGTCTCAAAGTACCACCTTTCTTTTTAACAAAGAGGGCCGATGCTCCCCACGGAGAAACACTAGGACGTATATAACCCTTGTCTAGTAACTCTTGGAGCTGAATCTTCAACTCAACTAACTCGGCTGGGGAAAAATGATAAGGTGCCATAGAAATCGGCGCCGTGCCGGGCACTAGGTCAATAGAGAACTCAATCTCCCGATGCGGTGGTAAACCAACAAGCTCCTCGGGAAAGACGTCTGAGTACTCACAAACCACCCGTGGCAACACAATCTGGGTCTCATCACACTCACTACTCAAAAAGCTAGCAAGTAAACCACTAAGCTCACTCCGCCCTCGCGAATCATACCCCGGTGGCAAAACACTACCAACCCGGTCCCCCAGAAAATGGAAACATTCCCCGCTCACGGTACAACAAGTGACCCTCTGGCGGTAACAATCAATAACTGCCCGGTATGACGATAACCAGTCCATACCCAAAATAACATCGAAGCCCTTCATGGGCATAACTACAAAGGAAAATGGGATTCTATGATAATCAACCTCTATATCACAACCCCTAACACCTTGTTTCAAGATCAATTCACCCCCAAGAGGTGACACTACACAAATAGGAGATGCTAACTGTGCTAACTCCAACTCCAAAACAGATGCAAATGCAACAGACACAAAGGAATGAGATGCACCCGTATCAATCAAAACACTAGCAACCGAGTTGCAAAACAAGAAGGTACCTCTCACAACTGATGGTGCCGGCACAAGATCCTGCGCGGTAACAGCATACACGCGCCCAGACAACTTCTGATCAACCTGCTCACCCCTATGAACATAAGATTGCTGCACCGACTGGGACGATGAAGCCCCCTGATTGGCCCTCGAGGCCTGACCCGACTGAGCTGGCTGCTGACCCTGAATCTGCCTCAAACCAGATGCACCAGGTGTGCCACCCAACTGCGGGCAATACCTCTTCATATGCCCTGGCTGACCACACTGATAACACGAGAGTGGCTGGCCTCTACCCTGACTCTGGCTCTGTGATCGAGCCGAAGATGATGCTGCTCTCTGCACTCCTCCCCTCTGAGGACAAACTGGAGACTTGTGGCCCAGCTGGCCACACTTGAAACAGGTAATGTCTCCCTGACTGCCTTTCCCCGAACTAGCACTCGGCACAGGAAAAGTCGATCTAGAAAAGCCACTCTGAGACTGCTGAGGATTAAAACCCTTCTGTCTCCTACCAGTACTCTGACCATCCTGACTCCTCTTGGATCCCTTCTGTCCTTCCTCCTCCTCCTGCATCATGATTTCCATGTGGGCTGCAGCATCAACCATACGCCCATAATCCCGAATCATAGTTCCCCCAACTCTCAGCTTGAGGCCACGCCTCAACTTCTTCTCAAACTCGATACAACGGCGTTCCTCAGACGCCACCAACTCAGGTGCAAACCTGGACAAGCTAGTAAATGCAGCCTCAAACTCGGCCACTGAAGAACTCGACTGCATAAGCTGACAAAACTGGTCTCTCAGCTTCTCCCTGACTGCTGGAGATAAGAAGTTCTCCTGGAAAGCATTCACAAATGCCTCCCACGTACCTCCAACACGAGCCTTAGTGAACTTTCACCACTGACCCGCATCCCCCTTCAACTGGAAAGATGCCAAGGTCACTTTCAACCCCTCGTCTTCGATGCCAAGCATCTCAAACGTCTTCGTTGTCTGTTCGAGCCATTCATCTGCCTTAAGCGACTCTTTAGGATCACCCTTTTTTATTTAATTTCCAAACAGATCATTAAGGTATAGTGGTTTCTGGGATGAACTTCCATTTTTAATTTTCTGCAACTTCCATTTTTATTTTTATTCAACTTCCATTTTTATTCAATTTACTTTTCAATTAAACTTCCTTTTTTATTTAATTTCCAAATAGATCGTTAAGGTATAGTGGTTTTTGGATTGAACTTCCATTTTTAATTTTATGCAACGGTCATTTTTATTTTTATTCAACTTCCATTTTTATTCAATTTACTTTTCTATTAAACTTCCTTTTTTATTTAATTTCCAAATAGATCGTTAAGGTATAGTGGTTTCTGGATTGAACTTCCATATTTAATTTTACGCAACTTTCATTTTTATTTTTATTCAACTTCCATTTTTATTCAATTTACTTTTCTATTAAACTTCCTTTTTGGTTTAATTTCCAAATAGATCGTTAAGGTAAAGTGGTTTTTGGATTGAACTTCCACATTTAATTTTCTGCAACTTTCGTTTTTATTTTGATTCAACTTCCATTTTTATTCAATTTACTTTTCTGTTAAACTTCATTTTTTATTTAATTTCCAAATAGATCGTTAAGGTATAGTGGTTTCTGGATTGAACTTTCATTTTTAATTTTATGCAACTTTCATTTTTATTTTTATTCTACTTCCATTTTAATTCAATTTACTTTTCCATTAAACTTCCTTTTTTATTTAATTTCCAAATAGATCGTTAAGGTATAGTGGTTTCTGGATTGAACTTCCATATTTAATTTTCTGCAACTTCCATTTTTATTTTTATTCAACTTTTATTTTTATTCAATTTCTTTTTCTTTTAAACTTCCTTTTTTATTTATTTTCCAAATAGATCGTTAAGGTATAGTGGTTTCTGGATTGAACTTCCATTTTCAATTTTATGCAACTTTCATTTTTATTTTTATTCTACTCCCATTTTAATTCAATTTACTTTCCTATTAAACTTCCTTTTTTATTTAATTTCCCAATAGATCGCTAAGGTATAGTGGTTTCTGGATTGAACTTTCATTTTTAATTTTGTGCAACTTTCATTTTTATTTATATTCTACTTCCATTTTTATTCAATTTACTTTTCTATTAAACTTCCTTTTTATTTAATTTCCAAATAGATCGTTAAGGTATAGTGGTTTCTAGAATGAACTTCCATTTTTAATTTTCTGCAACTTCCATTTTTATTTTTATTTAACTTCCTTTTTTATTCAATTTTCTTTTCTACTCAACTTCCTTTTTTATTTAATTTCCAAATAAATCGTTAAGGTATAGTGGTATTTGGAATGGACTTCCATTTTTAATTTTATGCAACTTTCATTTTTATTTTTATTCTACTTCCATTTTTATGCAATTTACTTTTCTATTAAACATCCTTTTTTATTTAATTTCCAAAGAAATCGTTAAGGTATAGTGGTTTCTGGAATGGACTTCCATTTTTAATTTTCTGCAATTTCCATTTTCTTTTTATTTAACTTCCGTTTTTATTCAAGTTTCTTTTCTACTCAACTTTCATTTTTATCTAATTTCCAAATAGATCGTTAAAGTATAGTGGTTTCTGGATTGAACTTCCATTTTTAATTTTATGCAACTTTCATTTTTATTCTACTTCCATTTTAATTCAAATTACTTTTCTATTAAACTTATTATTTATTTAATTTCCAAATAGATCGTTAAGTTATAGTTGTTTCTGGATTGAACTTCCATTTTTAATTTTATGCAACTTTCATTTTTATTTTATTTCTACTTCCTTATTAATTCAATTTACTTTCCTATTAAACTTCCTTTTTTATTTAATTTCCAAGTAGATCGTTAAGGTATAGTGGTTTCTGGATAGAACTTCCATTTTTAATTTTCTGCAACTTCCTTTTTTATTTTTATTCTACTTCCATTTTTAATCAATTTACTTTTCTATTAAACTTCCTTTTTTATTTAATTTCCAAACAGATCATGAAGGTATAGTGGTTTCTGGGATGAACTTCCATTTTTAATTTTCTGCAACTTCCATTTTTATTTTTATTTAACTTTTTTTTTATTCAAGTTTCTTTTCTACTCAACTTCCTTTTTTATTTAATTTCCAAATAGATTGTTAAGGTATAGTGGTTTTTGGATTGAACTTCCATTTTCAATTTTATGCAAGTTTCATTTTTATTTTTATTCAACTTCCATTTTTATTCAATTTACTTTTTTATTAAACTTCCTTTTTTATTTAATTTCCAAATAGATCGTTAAGGTATAGTGGTTTTTAGATTGAACTTCCATTTTTAATTTAATACAACGGTCATTTTTATTTTTATTCAACTTCCATTTTTATTCAATTTACTTTTCTATTAAACTTCCTTTTTTATTTAATTTCCAAATAGATCGTTAAGGTATAGTGGTTTCTGGATTGAACTTCCATATTTAATTTTCTGCAACTTTCATTTTTATTTTTATTCAACTTTCATTTTTATTCAATTTACTTTTCTATTAAACTTCCTTTTTGGTTTAATTTCCAAATAGATTGTTAAGGTATAATGGTTTCTGAATTGAACTTCCATTTTTAATTTTATGCAACTTTCATTTTTATTTTTATTCTACTTCCATTTTAATTAAATTTACTTTCCTATTAAACTTCCTTTTTTATTTAATTTCCAAGTAGATCGTTAAGGTATAGTGGTTTCGGGATAGAACTTCCATTTTTAATTTTATGCAACTTCTATTTTTATTTTTATTCTACTTTCATTTTTAATCAATTTACTTTTCTATTAAACTACCTTTTTTATTTAATTTCCAAATAGATCAATAAGGTATAGTGGTTTCTGGAATGAACTTCCATTTATAATTTTCTGCAACTTACATTTTTATTTTTATTTAGCTTCTTTTTTTATTCAAGTTTCTTTTCTACACAACTTCCTTTTTTATTTAATTTCCAAATAGATCATTAAGGTATAGTCGTTTCTGGATTGAACTTCCATTTTTAATTTTATGCAACTTTCATTTTTATTTTTGTTCTACTTCCATATTAATTCAATTTACTTTCCTATTAAACTTCCTTTTTTATTTAATTTCCAAGTAGATCATTAAGGTATAGTGGTTTCTGGATAGGACTTCCATTTTTAATTTTCTGCAACTTCCTTTTTTATTTTTATTCTACTTCCATTTTTAATCAATTTACTTTTCTATTAAACTTCCTTTTTTATTTAATTTCCAAACAGATCATTAAGCTATAGTGGTTTCTGGGATGAACTTCCATTTTTAATTTTCTGCAACTTCCCTTTTTATTTTTATTTAACTTTTTTTTTATTCAAGTTTCTTTTCTACTCAACTTCCTTTTTTATTTAATTTCCAAATAGATCGTTAAGGTATAGTGGTTTTCGGATTGAACTTCCATTTTTAATTTTATGCAACTTTCATTTTTATTTTTATTCAACTTCCATTTTTATTCAATTTACTTTTCAATTAAACTTCCTTTTTTATTTAATTTCCAAATAGATCGTTAAGGTATAGTAGTTATAGCGATCCCGGGTTTACCCTTGTTATACCGTGATCCGGACATGTGTCCGTGGATGTTGGTAGTTGTTTATTATTTTGTTTACATCCTTTTGCTTCGTATTTGAGTTATAGGATGTGTTGGGCGGATTTGTTTCAGGTTGGTTGAGTTTAGAAACCAAAACTAGTTGCCCAGATTTTTGGCCTGTACGCTCGAGCGGAGGTGTTGGCGCTCGAGCGGATAATACACCCATCCAGTATTTGTTGTGCAGTGTTGTACGCTCGAGCGTGGAGTTGGCCGCTCGAGCGAATCTGTGTGAGTGGCCGCTCGAGCGTAGGGATTGGGAGCTCGAGCGGAGGCCTGGTTCTGCAAAAGTGCTGGGCGAGTGCATTCTGCGCTCGAGCGGGAGGTTGGCCGCTCGAGCGGAAGTCTGTGAGTGGCCGCTCGAGCGGGGTGTTTTACGCTCGAGCGGGAGACTGGGTTTAAGTCCCGAAATTTGTGACTTTTCAAATCACTTTTTGCTTTCTCTTCTCTCTCTTACTTTTCCAAAATCACCATTGTTGAGCCTCTCTCTCTAGATACTACCTTCTCTCTAGGTTTTGATCTAGTAGGAGTGGTTTGCTCACCTTTGGCCTTTACAAAAAAGTTGTTGATCGTCGAGGGCTACATTTTAATCTGAAAATCTCGGGTTTTGGAGCACGTTGGGTTTTGTCGTCTTCTCCTTTGGGACTCCGAATTTGAGGTAGGGATAACCTACTCCTCTCTATGGGTTTTGTCTTTAAATTTTGGTATTTTGAGATGTTGGGCTTGGTTTGGTAACTTTGTGAAAGTTTGGGGCTTTTGTGTAATTTTACAAAAGTTGGGGTTTTATTCATAATAAACCTAGATGCATGTTTGGCATAGAAAAATGGAATGATTGTTGAATCATTGATGAAAATGGGACCTAAGGGTTGAAATGGTAATTATGGAAAATGGCCTAATTACATTGTTTAATTAATTGAGATAATTAATTGAGAAGAATGAAGAAATGAAATGTTGATTGAATATCCATTGTGCATTTATTTTCTGTTTAGAGATAACTGCTTTGGGCTATCGGTGGAGGATAGTCGTGATTGTTGTAGACAATGCATGATGATTAGGTAAACTGAAACTAATTAATGAAATGTGTCATGGAACTTGACGGTTGATAAAATACATTATTTGTATGTATTGGGTGATTGTATATAGAACCATTGTGTTTATATACGTTATGTGTAGAGGAGGAGATAGGGGATGTACTCCGCGGTTTAGGGGAAGATAGGGGATGTACCTCTAAACCGGATAGGTATTGGGAGGAGATAGGGGATGAACTCCGTAGACACAGCTCATATGCTTGTCTAGAGAAGTGAAGATAGAGCTCATATGCTTATCTTTGTGAAGTGTGGATACAGCTTGTATGCTTATCTGTGGATATTGTCGATATACATATCTGTTGTAGAATGTGAGATATAGTTTTTATACATATCTGTGGAAATGATGATAGAGCTAGTATGCTTATCTGTTGTTAAAGGGAAAATGAAAAGTAATTGGGACTTGTAAGTCGTTGACATAAATATGTTATTTATGTGATTGTATCAGTGTTGATCAACTATCAATTGCTAATGTTTTAGTCAATGTCCATGGTTGGTTTAGTGTATTTCTACTGGGCTGTGGCTCACCCTATATGGGAATATCATTTTCAGGTGCAGGAAGCATGCCACCTCCAAGGACATAGCTTGGGAGGCTAGAGGCGGACATAGTGTAGTTGTTTTACTTTTGATGTATTACATGTAACTTCGAACCAAGGGCTTAATGTGTAAACGAGTTAGTACTCTTTTGTTGAAACCAAGTGTTAACTTGGAAAGCTGTAAGCCCGTAGGGCATTTTGTTTTGATGCTAACATGTAATACTTATGTAATGAAACTCAATGAAATAAAGGAATGCGGTTAGTTTATATGTAAATGCATGTCTTATCTGATGGGTTTAATGTTATTATTTTGAGGGCGTTACAACTTGGTATCAGAGCGTACCGGGTTTGAATACTTTGGGTACGTGGGAAGTGATTAGGATCACAATGGGTTTGTCTCGCTTGATAGAGACTTAGATGTAGTATCATATGCTATGTGCTTAATTGATAACATGCTTATGTGACTATGTGGGTATGGGATTTAATTTCTAGGATATTGATTGGATCCTTGAGTTTCTGGGAGTCTTGTTGGAAAAGCACTTGATCAATGCTGTTTCTAACCGGAACTCTAGTAACGCCTCGGGACTATTATTATCCGGAAATGAAATTCGTAAGTGCTTATGTGTTTATGTGCTTATGTGGAGTGAATTACAGTTATCCATGCATTAGGACGTGAGTGTTTAGTTTCGGCACATTTATGAATGTGCTAACGTTCTGTGTTGCCTTTATTGGGATGTCAGGACGAGGAAGAGGTGCTAGGCGTGGTAGACCTGCGAGGCAGGAAGTACCGTTACAAGGTGAGATTCCGGCAGTGCAGGAGGGAGTTGGGCAGGCCAATGTGGCCGAGCCAGTAGGTCAGCAGGCTATGGGTGCCTTGGCCAGAGAGATAGCAGGAGCTTTGGGTATTCTTAGAGCTGGGAATCAGGCAGCTGAGACAGGGCCTTCCTTCTTGAAGAGGGAGTTCTTCCGGTGTAATCCGGACGAGTTTATCGGGGATCCTAAAGAGCCTCTTAAGGCAGATGAATGGCTCGAACAGACAATGAAGACGTTTGAGATGCTTAGCATCGAGGACGGAGCACTGAAAGTGACCTTGGCATCCTTCCAACTGAAGGGAGATGCGGGTCAATGGTGGAAATACGAGAAAGCTCGTGTTGGTGGTACTTGGGAGGCGTTTGTGAATGCTTTTCAGGAGAGGTTTTTATCAGCAGCAGCTAGGGAGAAGCTGAGGGATCAGTTTAGCCGGCTTAATCAGCAGGGCTTGTCAGTGGCCGAGTTTGAGGCTACTTTTACCAGTCTGTCTAGGTTTGCACCTGAACTGGTGGCGTCTGAGGAACGCCGTTGCTATGAGTTTGAGCGGAAGTTGAGGCGGGGCCTCAAGTTGAGAATTGGTGGGTCTTATATTCGAGAGTATAGACACCTAGTGGACGCTGCAGCTCATATGGAGCTTATGATGCAGGAGGAGGATGAGGGTCAGAGAGGCTCCAAGAGGAGCCAAGATAGTCAGAGTGATGGCAGGAGACAGAAGGGTTATAACCCTCAGCAGTCGCAGGGTGGTGTTGCTAGATCGACCTTCCCAGTGCCGAGTGTAGGCTCGGGGAGAGGCAGTCAGGGGGAATTCACTTGTTACAAGTGTGGCCAGCTGGGTCACAAGGTTTCAGTTTGCCCGCAGAAGGGTGGGGGTCAGAAAGCTGCTTCTTCTTCAGCTAGACCGCAGAGTCAGAGTTTGGGCAGGGGGCAGCTCTTGACTTGTTATCAGTGTGGACAACCTGGGCACATGAAGAGGTTTTGCCCACAGTTGAGTGCCACTTCGGGAGCGTCTGGTTCTAGGCAGACGCAGGGTTTTCAGCCAGCTCAGTCTGTGCAGGCCTCGAGGGCCAATCCGGGAGTTTCGTCATCCCAGTCTGTGCAGCAGTCTTTTGCTCCGAGAGGTGAGCAGGTAGACCAGGGGCCTACGGGGTGCGTGTATGCTGTTACCGCACAGGATTTAGTACCAGCCCCATCAGTGGTGAGAGGTACTTTTCTGTTTTGCAACTCGGTTGCTAATGTGTTGATAGACACGGGTGCATCTCATTCTTTTGTATCTGCTGCATTTGCATTTGTTTTGGAATTGGAGTTAGCACAGTTAGCATCTCCTATTTGTGTGGTATCGCCTTTGGGTGGTGAGTTGATCCTGAAACAGGGTGTTAGAGGATGAGATATAGAGGTCGCCAATTATAGGCTTCCTTTTCCGTTTGTTGTCATGCCCATGAAGGGTTTTGATGTTATTTTGGGTATGGACTGGTTATCGTCATACCGGGCTGTTATTGATTGCTACCGCCAGAGGGTCACGTTATGTACCTTGAGCGGGGAGTGGTTCCATTTCTTGGGAGACCGGGTTGGTAGTGTTTTGCCACCGGGGTATGATTCGCGAGGGCGAAGTGAGCTTAGTAGTCTACTTGCCAGCTTTGAGAGTGGTGAGAGTGGTGAGACCCAGGTTGTGTTACCGAGGGTGGTTTGTGAGTATTCGGATGTCTTTCCCGAAGATCTTGTTAGTTTGCCACCTCACCGAGAGATAGAGTTCTCTATTGATTTAGTGCCTGGTACGGCGCCGATTTCTATGGCACCTTACCGTTTTGCTCCAGCAGAGTTGGTTGAGTTGAAAGTTCAGCTCCAGGAATTGCTCGATAAGGGCTTTGTTCGCCCTAGTGTTTCACCGTGGGGAGCACCGGCACTCTTTGTTAAAAAGAAAGATGGTGCCTTGAGATTGTGTATAGACTACCGGAAGTTGAATCGGGCTACGGTTAAAAATAAGTATCCTATGCCCCGTATAGATGATTTGTTTGACCAGTTGAAGGGTTCCCGTTGTTTCTCTAAGATAGACTTGAGATCGGGTTACCATCAGTTGAGGGTCAGGGAGGAAGATATTCCTAAGACGGCATTCCGTACGCGGTATGGCCATTATGAGTTTTTGGTGATGCCATTCGGACTTACCAATGCACCGGCAGTCTTTATGGACTTGATGAACCGGATTTTCTGGGAGTTCTTAGACCGATTTGTGGTTGTTTTCGTGGACGATATCCTTATCTATTCGTCTTCTGAGGAGGAGCACGAGGCACACTTGAGAGTGGTGCTCGAGTTACTTAGAGCCCATAGGCTGTATGCCAAGTTTGGGAAGTGTGAGTTCTGGCTGAGGGAAGTCAAATTCTTAGGCCACGTGGTATCCGGGGAAGGGGTGTCTGTTGATACATCCAAGGTTGAAGCAGTGCAAGATTGGGCACAGCCTAAGAGTGTGTTTGAGATCCGCAGTTTTCTGGGATTAGCTGGGTATTACCGTCGGTTTGTGAAAAATTTCTCCAGGTTAGCGTCACCGTTGACTAGGCTGACTCGGAAGGGAGTCAAGTTTGTGTGGAGTGAGACTTGTGAAAAGTCGTTCCAAGAGCTGAAAGTTAGATTTACCACCGCTCCGGTGTTGATTATTCCGGAGAGAGGGTTGGGTTATGCGGTTTATTGTGATGCCTCACGAGAGGGTTTGGGTTGTGTGTTGATGCAAGAGGGGAAAGTGGTAGCTTATGGCTCACGTCAGTTGAAAATACACGAGAAGAATTACCCTACTCACGACCTAGAGTTAGCAGCAGTGATCTTTGCCTTGAAAGTCTGGAGGCACTACCTTTATGGTGAGAAGTTCGAGGTATTCTCGGATCATAAGAGTTTGAAGTATCTGTTTACACAGAGAGACTTGAATTTGAGGCAGAGGAGATGGATGGAGTTCATCGAGGATTATGATTTTGAGTTGCATTATCATCCGGGAAAGGCCAATGTTGTGGCCGATGCCCTTAGTAGGAAAACCATTAGTGATGTAGCTTGTATAGCCATCCGGAAATGGGAGATGTTGGGAGCACTGGGCAAGTTTGATTTGCTACTGGGCGAATCTGTCGAGGCTGCGGCCTTGTTTTCTGTTGTTGCGCAGCCTACACTTGTGATTAGAGTGTTAGAGGCACAGAGAGGTGACCTTGAGGTAGAATCCCTCCGAGAGAAGATCTCCAGTGGGAAAGTTGAGAAGGGTTTGACGGTGTATCCCGACCTGAGTGTGAGATACCGAGACCGTTTGTTTGTACCGGAGGCTTGCCGAGAGGAGGTACTCCGAGAGTTTCACCATTCGCGCCTTGCGGTGCATCCGGGAGGTACTAAGATGTATCAGGATTTGGGTCGCCAGTTTTGGTGGCGGGGTATGAAAAGAGATGTGGCTGTTTTCGTATCGAAATGCCTTACTTGCCAGCAAGTGAAGGCCGAGCATCAGAGGCCAGCGGGTTTGTTGCAACCCTCGCCTATTGCCGAGTGGAAGTGGGAGCATGTCACTATGGACTTCGTTGTAGGTCTTCCGAGGACTTAGCGGGGTAGTGATGCTATTTGGGTGGTTGTAGACCGGTTGACTAAATCGGCGCACTTTATTCCTATGCGCGTGAGAGATTCGGTAGATCATCTTGCCGATTTGTATATTCGGGACGTAGTGAGATTGCACGGGGTCCCAGTGACGATCGTCTCAGATAGAGATCCTCGTTTTACTTCTAGGTTGTGGCAGAGTTTGCAGAGTGCCTTGGGCACTAAGTTGACCTTTAGTACGGCTTATCATCCTCAGACTGACGGGCAGTCCGAGCGTACTATTCAGATCCTCGAGGATATGCTTCGGGGTTGTGTCCTGGATTTCAGTGGGACGTGGGAGAGGCACTTGCCATTGGTAGAGTTTGCCTACAACAATAGTTTTCAGTCTAGCATCAGTATGGCACCGTTTGAGGCCTTATATGGCCGACCGTGTAGGTCTCCAGTTTGTTGGGCCGAGGTAGGTGATGCACCTTTGTTGGGTCCGGAGTTGGTTAGGGAGACGACGGAGAAAGTTGAGCTTATCCGTAGGAGGCTTGTTACAGCCCAGAGTCGGCAGAAATCTTATGCTGACCGTAGGAGGAGGCCTTTGGCGTTTGAGGTAGGTGATCATGTCTTTCTGAAGATATCACCTAGGCGAGGCCTGATGAGGTTTGGGAAGAGTGGGAAGTTATCCCCTCGGTTTATTGGTCCTTTTGAGATCCTTGAGAGGATTGGTGAGGTTGCTTATCGGTTAGCCTTACCGCCGCAGTTGTCCGGAGTGCATGACGTGTTTCATGTGAGTATGCTTCGGAAGTATGAGCCAGATCCATCACATGTATTGGATTGGACTGATTTAGAGGTAGATGAGGATGCCTCGTATGAGGAGAGACCGGTTCGGGTCTTGGATAGGCGGGATCAGGTCCTGCGTGGCAAGACCATTCCTTTGGTGAAAGTCTTGTGGAAACATCACGGAGTGGAGGAAGCCACTTGGGAACGTGAGTTGGAAGTCCGAGAGAAATATCCGGACTTGTTTGTTGATGTATAATCTTGTATTTACATTTTGAACTATTGTTGAACTTAAGAGCTTTTATATATGTCTTAAGTTGTAAAACATTGAGAATGTTTTGATTATTGGAAGCATGTCTTGGAACTTGCCTCATATGGTAGTTGGATGTAACACTATATATGTTGAATATATTGTTGACATTGGAAAGTTAGTGCATAATGTTGGTGCATGTTGAAAATACATATGTTGTTTACATATTGTGATATGTCTCTATTTAAAGGGATGGGATGACCGGTAATGGGTCGAATTGTTGAATGCTAAATTGTAACATTGTCTAAAATGAAGGAAAACTTGTTTTGAAAACTTGTGCTTAATTTCGGGGGCGAAATTCTTTAAGGGGGGAGGTTATAGCGATCCCGGGTTTACCCTTGTTATACCGTGATCCGGACATGTGTCCGTGGATGTTGGTAGTTGTTTATTATTTTGTTTACATCCTTTTGCTTCGTATTTGAGTTATAGGATGTGTTGGGCGGATTTGTTTCAGGTTGGTTGAGTTTAGAAACCAAAACTAGTTGCCCAGATTTTTGGCCTGTACGCTCGAGCGGAGGTGTTGGCGCTCGAGCGGATAATACACCCATCCAGTATTTGTTGTGCAGTGTTGTACGCTCGAGCGTGGAGTTGGCCGCTCGAGCGAATCTGTGTGAGTGGCCGCTCGAGCGTAGGGATTGGGAGCTCGAGCGGAGGCCTGGTTCTGCAAAAGTGCTGGGCGAGTGCATTCTGCGCTCGAGCGGGAGGTTGGCCGCTCGAGCGGAAGTCTGTGAGTGGCCGCTCGAGCGGGGTGTTTTACGCTCGAGCGGGAGACTGGGTTTAAGTCCCGAAATTTGTGACTTTTCAAATCACTTTTTGCTTTCTCTTCTCTCTCTTACTTTTCCAAAATCACCATTGTTGAGCCTCTCTCTCTAGATACTACCTTCTCTCTAGGTTTTGATCTAGTAGGAGTGGTTTGCTCACCTTTGGCCTTTACAAAAAAGTTGTTGATCGTCGAGGGCTACATTTTAATCTGAAAATCTCGGGTTTTGGAGCACGTTGGGTTTTGTCGTCTTCTCCTTTGGGACTCCGAATTTGAGGTAGGGATAACCTACTCCTCTCTATGGGTTTTGTCTTTAAATTTTGGTATTTTGAGATGTTGGGCTTGGTTTGGTAACTTTGTGAAAGTTTGGGGCTTTTGTGTAATTTTACAAAAGTTGGGGTTTTATTCATAATAAACCTAGATGCATGTTTGGCATAGAAAAATGGAATGATTGTTGAATCATTGATGAAAATGGGACCTAAGGGTTGAAATGGTAATTATGGAAAATGGCCTAATTACATTGTTTAATTAATTGAGATAATTAATTGAGAAGAATGAAGAAATGAAATGTTGATTGAATATCCATTGTGCATTTATTTTCTGTTTAGAGATAACTGCTTTGGGCTATCGGTGGAGGATAGTCGTGATTGTTGTAGACAATGCATGATGATTAGGTAAACTGAAACTAATTAATGAAATGTGTCATGGAACTTGACGGTTGATAAAATACATTATTTGTATGTATTGGGTGATTGTATATAGAACCATTGTGTTTATATACGTTATGTGTAGAGGAGGAGATAGGGGATGTACTCCGCGGTTTAGGGGAAGATAGGGGATGTACCTCTAAACCGGATAGGTATTGGGAGGAGATAGGGGATGAACTCCGTAGACACAGCTCATATGCTTGTCTAGAGAAGTGAAGATAGAGCTCATATGCTTATCTTTGTGAAGTGTGGATACAGCTTGTATGCTTATCTGTGGATATTGTCGATATACATATCTGTTGTAGAATGTGAGATATAGTTTTTATACATATCTGTGGAAATGATGATAGAGCTAGTATGCTTATCTGTTGTTAAAGGGAAAATGAAAAGTAATTGGGACTTGTAAGTCGTTGACATAAATATGTTATTTATGTGATTGTATCAGTGTTGATCAACTATCAATTGCTAATGTTTTAGTCAATGTCCATGGTTGGTTTAGTGTATTTCTACTGGGCTGTGGCTCACCCTATATGGGAATATCATTTTCAGGTGCAGGAAGCATGCCACCTCCAAGGACATAGCTTGGGAGGCTAGAGGCGGACATAGTGTAGTTGTTTTACTTTTGATGTATTACATGTAACTTCGAGCCAAGGGCTTAATGTGTAAACGAGTTAGTACTCTTTTGTTGAAACCAAGTGTTAACTTGGAAAGCTGTAAGCCCGTAGGGCATTTTGTTTTGATGTTAACATGTAATACTTATGTAATGAAACTCAATGAAATAAAGGAATGTGGTTAGTTTATATGTAAATGCATGTCTTATCTGATGGGTTTAATGTTATTATTTTGAGGGCGTTACAGTAGTTTTGGGATTGAACTTCCATTTTTAATTTTATGCAACGGTCATTTTTATTTTTATTCAACTTTCATTTTTATTCAATTTACTTTTCTATTAAACTTCCTTTTTTATTTAATTTCCAAATAGATCGTTAAGGTATAGTGGTTTCTGGATTGAACTTCCATATTTAATTTTCTGCAACTTTCATTTTTATTTTTATTCAACTTCCATTTTTATTCAATTTACTTTTCTATTAAACTTCCTTTTTGGTTTAATTTCCAAATAGATCGTTAAGGTAAAGTGGTTTTTGGATTGAACTTCCACATTTAATTTTCTGCAACTTTCGTTTTTATTTTGATTCAACTTCCATTTTTATTCAATTTACTTTTCTGTTAAGCTTCCTTTTTTATTTAATTTCCAAATAGATCGTTAAGGTATAGTGGTTTCTGGATTGAACTTTCATTTTTAATTTTATGCAACTTTCATTTTTATTTTTATTCTACTTCCATTTTAATTCAATGTACTTTTCCATTAAACTTCCTTTTTTATTTAATTTCCAAATAGATCGTTAAGGTATAGTGGTTTCTGGATTGAACTTCCATATTTAATATTCTGCAACTTCCATTTTTATTTTTATTCAACTTCCATTTTTATTCAATTTACTTTTCTATTAAACTTCCTTTTTTATTTAATTTCCAAATAGATCGTTAAGGTATAGTGGTTTTTGGATTGAACTTCCATTTTTAATTTTATGCAACTTTCATTTTTATTTTTATTCAACTTCCATTTTTATTCAATTTACTTTTCTATTAAACTTCCTTTTTTATTTAATTTCCAAATAGATCGTTATGGTATAGTGGTTTTTGGATTGAACTTCCATTTTTAATTTTATGCAACTGTGATTTTTATTTTTATTCAACTTCCACTTTTATTCAATTTACTTTTCTATTAAACTTCCTTTTTTTATTTAATTTCCGAATAGATCGTTAAGTTATAGTGGTTTCTGGATTGAACTTCCATATCTAATTTTCTGCAACTTTCCTTTTTATTTTTATCCAACTTCCATTTTTATTCAGTTTACTTTTCTATTAAACTTCCTTTTTTATTTAATTTCCAAATAGATCGTTAAGGTGTAGTGGTTTCTGGATTGAACTTCCATTTTTAATTTTATGCAACTTTCATTTTTATTTTTATTCTACTTCCATTTTAATTCAATTTACTTTCCTATTAAACTTCCTTTTTTATTTAATTTCCAAGTAGATCGTTAAGGTATAGTGGTTTCTGGATTGAACTTCCATTTTTAATTTTATGCAACTTTCATTTTTATTTTTATTTTACTGCCATTTTTAATCAATTTACTTTTTTTTTATTAAACTTCCTTTTTTATTTAATTTCCAAATAGATCGTTAAGGTATAGTGGCTTCTGGAATGAACTTCAATTTTTAATTTTCTGCAACTTCCATTTTTATTTTTGTTTAACTTCAATTTTTTTTCAAGATTCTTTTCTACTCAACTTTCTTTTTTATTTAATTTCCAAATTGACCATTAAGGTATAGTGGTTTCTGGATTGAACTTCCATTTTTAATTTTATGCAACTTTCATTTTTATTTTTATTCAACTTCCATTTTTATTCAATTTACTTTTCTATTAAACTTCTTTTTTTATTTAATTTCCAAATAGATCGTTAAGGTAAAGTGGTTTCTGGATTGAACTTCCATATTTAATTTTCTGCAACTTTCATCTTTATTTTTATTCATCTTCTATTTTTATTCAATTTCCTTTTCTATTAAACTTCCTTTTTTATTTAATTTCCAAATAGATCGTTAAGGTATAGTGGTTTCTGAATTGAACTTCCATTTTTAATTTTATGCAACTTTCATTTTTATTTTTATTCTACTTCCATTTTAATTCAATTTACTTTTCTATTAAACATCCTTTTTTATTTAATTTCCAAATAAATCGTTAATGTATAGTGGTTTCTGGAATGAACTTTCATTTTTAATTTTTTGCAACTTTCATTTTTATTTTTATTTAACTTCCGTTTATATTCAAGTTTATTTTCTACTCAACTTCCTTTTTTGTCTAATTTCCAAATAGATCGTTAAAGTATAGTGGTTTCTAGATTGAACTTCCATTTTTAATTTTCTGCAACTTCCATTTTTATTTTTATTTAACTTCCTTTTTTTTTCAAGTTTCTTTTCTACTCAACTTCCTTTTTTATTTAATTTCCAAATAGATTGTTAAGGTATAGTGGTTTTTGGATTGAACTTCCATTTTTAATTTTATACAACTTTCATTTTTATTTTTATTCTACTTCCATTTTTATTCAATTTACTTTTCTATTAAACATCCTTTTTTATTTAATTTCCAAATAAATCGTTAATGTATAGTGGTTTCTGGAATGAACTTCCATTTTTAATTTTTTGCAACTTTCATTTTTATTTTCATTTAACTTCCGTTTATATTCAAGTGTATTTTCTACTCAACTTCCTTTTTTATCTAATTTCCAAATAGATCGTTAAAGTATAGTGGTTTCTGGATTGAACTTCCATTTTTAATTTTATGCAACTTTCATTTTTATTTTTATTCTGCTTCCATTTTAATTCAATTTACTTTTCTATTAAACTTCCTTTTTTATTTAATTTCCAAATAGGTCGTTAAGGTATAGTGGTTTCTGGATTGAACTTCTATTTTTAATTTTATGCAACTTTCATTTTTATTTTTATTCTACTTCCATTTTAATTCAATTTACTTTCCTATTAACTTCCTTTTTTATTTAATTTCCAAGTAGATCGTTAAGGTATAGTGGTTTCTGGATAGAACTTCCATTTTTAATTTTCTGCAACTTTCATTTTTATTTTTATTCTACTTCCATTTTTAATCAATTTACTTTTCTATTATACTTCCTTTTTTATTTAATTTCCAAATAGATCATTAAGGTATAGTGGTGTCTGGAATGAACTTCCATTTTTAATTTTCTGCAACTTCCATTTTTATTTTTATTAAACTTCTTTTTTTATTCAAGTTTCTTTTCTACTCAACTTCCTTTTTTATTTAATTTCCAAATAGATCGTTAAGGTATAGTGGTTTTTGGATTGAACTTCCATTTTTAATTTTATGCAACTTCCATTTTTATTCAATTTACTTTTCTATTAAACTTCCTTTTTTATTTAATTTCCAAATAGATCGTTAAGGTATAGTGGTTTTTGGATTGAACTTCCATTTTTAATTTTATGCAACTGTCATTTTTATTTTCATTCAACTTCCATTTTTATTCAATTTACTTTTCTATTAAACTTCCTTTTTTATTTAATTTCCAAATAGATCGTTAAGGTATAGTGGTTTCTGGATTGAACTTCCATATTTAATTTTCTGCAACTTTCATTTTTATTTTTATTCAACTTCCATTTTTATTCAGTTTACTTTTTTATTAAACTTCCTTTTTTATTTAATTTCCAAATAGATCGTTAAGGTATAGTGGTTTCCTGGATATTTAATGACGGGTTCATAGGCAAATTGTTCACAAAATTCGCCTAATTCTTTTCGTCCTGTAAGATTCTGTTGTTTCCTTTGGTAATGCAATTTAAGATCATTACGTAGAGAAAGACCTTCTTCGGTTATTATGGAACAAAGTTGGCCATAAGTATACTGTTCGTAAGGAATAGGCATCTGGTCATGGCGGTCCGAAAGTTTTTTCCTAACTCGTTCGGCGAAAAGGGTAGGAAGGCCGTCAATAGACTTGGCTTTCCAATGGGTGCTGTTACCATCAGGGCGTTGCATAACCTTGATGAGGAAAACATCCTTATACCAACGGAAGTGGGTAAGAGAAGGGCAACGAAGATTCTGAAGCAATTCGCGTCCACGATCCTGAGAACTAGTGCTGGTGCCAACAAAATGGAGAATGATGGTCTGGATGAGTGTGTAGATAGCATCCTACTGTTGGACAGGCTGATGGGTAGTTGGATCAACTTCAACTTTGACGGAATTAAGAATTTCTAACTGTTGGGTTATGGTGAGGATATTATCCCACCATCCTTTGAGTTGGCCGGTAAAACCATTAATAATAAATTTAGCAATAGCCTGGTCCTGGTTACTATATTGACAACAAACGGTTGCGTACATCAACATCTGATGTAATTTCTTATAAATACCATATTCGGATTCACCATCTATATTCCATTCATAGATGGTATTGCCATGATAGCTGCCCTGGTCATTAATATAAATCTCTTCATAGAGAACATCAGGAGGAGTTGGTCTAGCGTAATAGTTCCTACTGGGTGGTAACATAGCAGGTCTAGAGGAACTATACGAATGCAGTTTATTAATAGATGAGGGTTCTTGGAAATTCATTTGAATTTCATAAATTTGGTCTGGTGATAGATTGTCGTCAGGTGCTGACTCAGCTCTAAGCATCTGGACTAAGCCAATGGATTGTCCAGGTGGTGGTGGAATTGGTTCTGGCGGGCGGACATTTAATATCTGCATTTTCTGTAAAAGGGTATCCATAAATTCTGTATTAGAGGCTTTTAACTTAAAGTTAGTAACCTCTAAAGGTGGTTTAACGGATACTGGATGTAAGGTAGAAGATCCGGTTACTGGTAAGGCTAAACTTCTATCTTTGAAGGTTGAAATAGCTTCTTCAATTCTGGTTAATTGTTTACTCATGGTTTGATAGATTAAATTGGTATAATTATGTTGTTTAACGGTTAATCCTAAATCTACCAATTTTATGTAATCAGTTTTAGCAAATCTTCCTGATTGGGCATCTATGTATGCTGTAGCTAATAAGGGTTGACAGGTAGTCTCACCATTAGGAGCTAACTCTAGTGCTTGAGGAGGTGGATGGATAGCATTGATTGCTTGTCCTTCGGTTGTGGTCCAGGTCTTGTATTGATCTTCAATAGCATGAAACTGGGGTCGATGAATTGTTTGATACCATTCCACGAAAGGTATTAACTTCTGGTGTAACTCAAGGTGTTGGTAGTATTGAGTTTTATATTCTTCTAACTGGTTAGGAGTATGATTGGAAAAATACCAATCTCGAAAGTCTTTATATTTGTTCTGGTTAAATTCCTGATTTAATATTTTTCTATTTTCACTTCCTGGTGTAAAATCCTGGCCGTTGGGCTATCTGGCGGAGGTGTTGTATAGACACCATGAGGAATTCTGTTTTGGGATAATCTGATTCCTTGGATTTTGGAATTCATTGGGTCTTCCCGTGGATCACTAGGTGGTCTACTTGGAGGTCGAGAAAGTATCTGTTGTAGAATAGAGTCAATTGTCTGTCTACTTGATTCTGGAAGATCTACTCTATAAGGTGGAATAGATCGGAAACTGTTATTGGAAAAACTTCTGGGTGCTGTCCGAAAACTAGCATTAGAAGAACTACTACGGGTAAGTAAAGGTTTTTGGAATTGAAGGTAAACATTACCTCCTTGGGTTTGGATAACGTCATCGATGCTATGTTGAATAATCGGTTTTGGAGGAACAGCATTTGAAATATGCCATCTTTCGGGAAATGTTATATCCTTCCAGGGGATTAACTTAGGAACGGCTACCTGACTACTATAAAGGTTGGTTTCAATTAATACTGTTTTTCCTGTTTCAGTTTTCTTTCTAACATAAGGATTTAAAGTTGTTAAAGCCTTAATGTAAATTCTGGAATGTACTGAAAAAAGAGAGGTTCCTGGTTTATACTCATAGCCATGAGTAAAAACTCTTAATTCTAAGACATCAGATATATTAGCATCGCACAAAGCTATGCTAAGATTTGGATAAATATCAAAGTACACTGATCCATGAGAAAGACTTGTCTCAATTGCTCCCATAAGCGAAGCTCTCCAGTTAAGACAGCTACCATCTCGAAGGGTGCATTGGATACTGGTGTTTTGACCAAGAAGGGTCAATGATTCAACTTCCATTTTTATTCAATTTACTTTTCTATTAAACTTCCTTTTTTATTTAATTTCCAAATAGATCGTTAAGGTATAGTGGTTTCTGGATTGAACTTCCATATTTAATTTTCTGCAACTTTCATTTTTATTTTTATTCAACTTTCATTTTTATTCAGTTTACTTTTTTATTAAACTTCATTTTTTATTTAATTTCCAAATAGATCGTTAAGGTATAGTGGTTTCTGGATTGAACTTCCATTTTTAATTTTATGCAACTTTCATTTTTATTTTTATTCTACTTCCATTTTAATTCAATTTACTTTCCTATTAAACTTCCTTTTTTATTTAATTTCCAAGTAGATCGTTAAGGTATAGCGGTTTCTGGATAAAACTTCCATTTTTATTTTTATTTTACTTCCATTTTTAATCAATATACTTTTCTATTAAACTTCATTTTTTATTTAATTTCCAAATAGATCGTTAAGGTATATTGGTTTCTGGAATGAACTTCCATTTTTATTTTTATTTAACTTCCCTTTTTATTCAAGATTCTTTTCTACTCAACTTCCTTTTTTATTTAATTTCCAAATAGATTGTTAAGGTATAGTGGTTTTGGATTGAACTTCCATTTTTAATTTTATGCAACTTTCATTTTTATTTTTCTTCAACTTCCATTTTTATTCAATTTACTTTTCTATTAAACTTCCCTTTTTATTTAATTTCCAAATAGATCGTTAAGGTAAAGTGGTTTTTGGATTGAACTTCCACATTTAATTTTCTGCAACTTTCGTTTTTATTTTGATTCAACTTCCATTTTTATTCAATTTACTTTTCTGTTAAACTTCCTTTTTTATTTAATTTCCAAATAGATCGTTAAGGTATAGTGGTTTCTGGATTGAACTTTCATTTTTAATTTTATGCAACTTTCATTTTTATTTTTATTCTACTTCCACTTTAATTCAATTTACTTTTCTATTAAACTTCCTTTTTTATTTAATTTCCAAATGGATCGTTAAGGTATAGTGGTTTCTGGATTGAACTTCCATATTCAATTTTCTGCAACTTCCATTTTTATTTTTATTCAACTTCCATTTTTATTCAATTTACTTTTCTATTAAACTTCCTTTTTTATTTAATTTCCAAATAGATCGTTAAAGTATATTGGATTTTGGATTGAACTTCCATTTTTTATTTTCTGCAACTTTCATTTTTATTTTTATTCAACTTCGATTTTTATTCAATTTACTTTTCTGTTAAACTTCCTTTTTTATTTAATTTCCAAAAATATCGCTAAGGTATAATGGTTTCTGGATTGAACTTCCATTTTTAATTTTATGCAACTTTCATTTTTATTTTTATTCTACTTCCATTTTACTTCAATTTACTTTCCTATTAAACTTCCTTTTTTATTTAATTTCTAAATAGATCGCTAACGTATAGTGGTTTCTGGATTGAACTTCCATTTTTAATTTTATGCAACTTTCATTTTTATTTATATTCCACTTCCATTTTTATTCAATTTACTTTTCCATTAAACTTCCTTTTTTATTTAATTTCCAAATAGATCGTTAAGGTAAAGTGGTTTCTGGAATGAACTTCCACTTTTAATTTTCGGCAACTTCCATATTATTTTTATTTAACTTCCTTTTTTATTCAAGTTTCTTTTCTACTCAACTTCCTTTTTCATTTAATTTCCAAATAGATCGTTAAGGTATAGTGGTTTTTGGATTGAACTTCCATTTTTAATTTTATGCAACTTTTATTTTTATTTTTATTCAACTTCCATTTTTATTCAATTTACTTTTCTATTAAACTTCCTTTTTTATTTAATTTCCAAATAGATCGTTAAGGTATAGTGGTTTCTGGATTGAACTTCCAATTTTATTTTCTACAACTTTTATTTTTATTTTTATTCAACTTCCATTTTTATTTAATTTACTATTCTATTAAACTTCCTTTTTATTTAATTTCCAAATTGATCGTTAAGGTATAGTGGTTTCTGGATTGAACTTACATTATTAATTTTATGCAACTTTCATTTTCATTTTTATTTTTATTCTACTTCCATTTTAATTCAATTTACTTTTCTATTAAGCTTCCTTTTTTATTTAATTTCCAAATAGATCGTTAAGGTATAGTGGTTTCGGGATTGAACTTCCATATTTAATTTTCTGCAACTTTCATTTTTATTTTTATTCAACTTCCATTTTTATTCAATTTACTTTTCTATTAAACTTCTTTTTTTATTTAATTTCCAAATAGAACGTTAAAGTATAGTGGTTTCTGGATTGAACTTCCATTTTTAATTTTATGCAACTTTCATTTTTATTTATATTCTACTTCCATTTTAATTCAATTTACTTTTCTGTTAAACTTCCTTTTTTATTTAATTTCCAAATAGATCGTTAAGGTATAGTGGTTTCTGAATTGAACTTCCATATTTAATTTTCTGCAACTTCCATTTTTATTTTTATTCAATTTACTTTTCTATTAAACTTCCTTTTTTATTTAATTTCCAAATAGATCGTTAACGTATAGTGGTTTTTGGATTGAACTTCCATTTTTTATTTTCTGCAACTTTCATTTTTATTTTTATTCAACTTCTATTTTTATTCAATTTACTTTTCTGTTAAACTTCCTTTTTTGTTTAATTTCCAAATATATCGCTAAGGTAAAATGGTTTCTGGATTGAACTTCCATTTTTAATTTTATGCAACTTTCATTTTTATTTTTATTCTACTTCCATTTTAATTCAATTTACTTTCCTATTAAACTTCCTTTTTTATTTAATTTCCAAATAGATCGCTAAGGTAGAGTGGTTTCTGGATTGAACTTCCATTTTTAATTTTATGCAACTTTCATTTTTATTTATATTCTACTTCCATTTTTTTTCAATTTACTTTTCTATTAAACTTCCTTTTTTATTTAATTTCCAAATAGATTGTTAAGGTATAGTGGTTTCTGGAATGAACTTCCATTTTTAATTTTCTGCAACTTCCATATTTATTTTTATTTAACTTCCTTTTTTATTCAAGTTTCTTTTCTACTCAACTTCCTTTTTCATTTAATTTCCAAATAGATCGTTAAGGTATAATGGTTTTTGGATTGAACTTCCATTTTAATTTTATGCAACTTTTATTTTTATTTTTATTCAACTTCCATTTTTATTCAACTTACTTTTCTATTAAACTTCCTTTTGTATTTAATTTTCAAATAGATCGTAAAGGTATAGTGGTTTCTAGAATGAACTTCCATTTTTAACTTTCTGCAACTTCCATTTTTATTTTTATTTAACTTCCTTTTTTATTCAAATTTCTGTTCTACTCAACTTCCTTTTTTATTTAATTTCCAAATAGATCGTTAAAGTATAGTGGTTTTTGAATTTAACTTCCAATTTTAGTTTTATATAACTTTCATTTTTATTTTTATTCAACTTCCATTTTTATTCAATTTACTTTTCTATTAAACTTCCGTTTTTATTTAATTTCCAAATAGATCGTTAAGGTATAGTGGTTTTTGGATTGAACTTCCATTTTTAATTTTATGCAACTTTCATTTTTATTTTTATTCAACTTCCATTTTTATTAAATTTACTTTTCTATTAAACTTCATTTTTTGTTTAATTTCCGAATAGATCGTTAAGATATAGTGGTTTCTGAATTGAACTTTCATTTTTAATTTTATGCAACTTTCATTTTTATTTTTATTCTACTTCCATTTTAATTAAATTTAGTTTCCTATTAAACTTCCTTTTTTATTTAATTTCCAAGTAGATCGTTAAGGTATAGTGGTTTCTGGATAGAACTTCCATTTTTAATTTTGTGCAACTTCCATTTTTATTTTTATTCTACTTCCACTTTTAATCAATTTACTTTTCTATTAAACTTCTTTTTTTATTTAATTTCCAAATAGATCATTAAGGTATAGTGGTTTCTGGAATGAACTTCCAGTTTTAATTTTCTGAAACTTTCATTTTTATTTTTATTTAACTTCTTTTTTTATTCAAGTTTCTTTTCTACTCAACTTCATTTTTTATTTAATTTCCAAAGAGATCGTTAAGGTATAGTGGTTTTTGGTTTGAACTTCCATTTTTAATTTTATGCAACTTTCATTTTTATTTTTATTCAAATTCCATTTTTATTCAATTTACTTTTCTATTAAACTTCCTTTTTTATTTAATTTCCAAATAGATCGTTAAGATATAGTGGTTTTTGGATTGAACTTCCATTTTTAATTTTATGCAACTGTCATTTTTATTTTTATTCAACTTCCATTTTTATTCAATTTACTTTTCTATTAAACTTCCTTTTTTATTTAATTTCCAAATAGATCGTTAAGATATAGTGGTTTCTGGATTGAACTTCCAAATTTAATTTTCTGCAACTTTCCTTTTTATTTTTAATCAACTTCCATTTTTATTCAGTTTACTTTTCTATTAAACTTCCTTTTTTATTTAATTTCCAAATAGATCGTTAAGGTGTAGTGGTTTCTGGATTGAACTTCTATTTTTAATTTTATGCAACTTTCATTTTTATTTTTATTCTACTTCCATTTTAATTCAATTTACTTTCCTATTAAACTTCCTTTTGTATTTAATTTCCAAGTAGATCGTTAAGGTATAGTGGTTTCTGGATTGAACTTCCATTTTTAATTTTATGCAACTTTCATTTTTATTTTTATTTTACTGCCATTTTTAATCAATTTACTTTTTTTATTAAACTTCCTTTTTTATTTAATTTCCAAATAGATCGTTAAGGTATAGTGGTTTCTTGAATGAACTTCAATTTTTAATTTTCTGCAACTTCCATTTTTATTTTTGTTTAACTTCAATTTTTTTTCAAGATTCTTTTCTACTCAACTTTCTTTTTTATTTAATTTCCAAATTGACCATTAAGGTATAGTGGTTTCTGGATTGAACTTCCATTTTTAATTTTATGCAACTTTCATTTTTATTTTTATTCAACTTCCATTTTTATTCAATTTACTTTTCTATTAAACTTCCTTTTTTATTAAATTTCCAAATACATCGTTAAGGTATAGTGGTTTCTGGAATGAACTTCCATTTTTAATTTTCTGCAACTTCCATTTTTATTTTTATTTAACTTCCATTTTTATTCAAGATTCTTTTCTACTCAACTTTCTTTTTTATTTAATTTCCAAATAGATTGTTAAGGTATTGTGGTTTTTGGATTGAACTTCCATTTTTAATTTTATGCAACTTTCATTTTTATTTTTATTCAACTTCCATTTTTATTCAATTTACTTTTCTATTAAACTTCCTTTTTTATTTAATTTCCAAATAGATCGTTAAGGTAAATTGGTTTCTGGATTAAACTTCCATATTTAATTTTCTGCGACTTTCATTTTTATTTTTATTCAACTTTCATTTTTATTCAATTTCCTTTTCTATTAAACTTCCTTTTTTATTTAATTC
Organism: Camellia sinensis; assembly: GCF_055761805.1. Classification (NCBI taxonomy): domain Eukaryota; kingdom Viridiplantae; phylum Streptophyta; class Magnoliopsida; order Ericales; family Theaceae; genus Camellia; species Camellia sinensis. The sequence goes on along the minus strand of NW_028128987.1, from coordinate 39,006,829 downwards.
CCAAATAGATCGTTAAGGCATAGTGGTTTCTGGATTGAACTTCCATTTTTAATTTTATGCAAATTTTATTTTTATTTTTATTCTACTTCCATTTTAATTCAATTTACTTTATTATTAAACTTCCTTTTTTATTTAATTTTCCAAATAGATCGCTAAGGTATAGTGGTTTCTGGATTGAACTTTCATTTTTAATTTTCTGCCACTTTCATTTTTATTTTTATTCTACTGCCATTTTAATTCAATTTACTTTCCTATTAAACTTCCTTTTTTATTTAATTTCCAAGTAGATCGTTAAGGTATAGTAGTTTCTGGATAGAACTTCCGTTTTTAATTTTATGCAACTTCTATTTTTATTTTTATTCTACTTCCATTTTTAATGAATTTACTTTTCTATTAAACTTCTTTTTTTATTTAATTTCTAAATAGATCATTAAGGTATACTGGTGTCTGGAATGAACTTCCATTTTTAATTTTCTGCGACTTCCATTTTTATTTTTATTTAACTTCTTTTTCTATTTAAGTTTCTTTTCTACTCAACTTCCTTTTTTATTTAATTTCCAAATAGATCGTTAAGGTATAGTGGTTTTTGGTTTGAACTTCCATTTTTAATTTTATGCAACTTTCATTTTTATTTTTATTCAACTTCCATTTTTATTCAATTTACTTTTCTATTAAACTTCTTTTTTTATTTAATTTCCAAATAGATCGTTAAGGTATAGTGGTTTTTGGATTGAACTTCCATTTTTAATTTTATGCAACTGTCATTTTTATTTTTATTCAACTTCCATTTTTATTCAATTTACTTTTCTATTAAACTTCCTTTTTTATTTAATTTCCAAATAGATCGTTAAGGTATAGTGGCTTCTGGATTGAACTTCCATATTTAATTTTCTGCAACTTTCCTTTTTATTTTTATTCAACTTCCGTTTTTATTCAGTTTTCTTTTCTATTAAACTTCCTTTTTTATTTAATTTCCAAATAGATCGTTAAGGTGTCGTGGTTGCTGGATTGAACTTCCATTTTTAATTTTATGCAACTTTCATTCTTATTTTTATTCTACTTCCATCTTAATTCAATTTACTTTCCTATTAAACTTCCTTTTTTATTTAATTTCCAAGTAGATCGTTAAGGTATAGTAGTTTCTGGATTGAACTTCCATTTTTAATTTTATGCAACTTTCATTTCTATTTTTAGTTTACTTCCATTTTTAATCAATTTACTTTTTTGTTAAACTTCCTTTTTTATTTAATTTCCAAATGCATCGTTAAGGTATAGTGGTTTCTGGAATGAACTTCCATTTTTAATTTTCTGCAACTTCCATTTTTATTTTTTTTTAACTTCCATTTTTTTTCAAGATTCTTTTCTACTCAACTTTCTTTTTTATTTAATTTCCAAATTGATCGTTAAGGTATAGTGGTTTTTGGATTGAACTTCCATTTTTAATTTTATGCAACTTTCATTTTTATTTTTATTCAACTTCCATTTTTATTCAATTTACTTTTCTATTAAACTTCCTTTTTTATTCAATTTCCATATACATCGTTAAGGTATAGTGGTTTCTGGAATGAACTTCCATTTTTAATTTTCTGCAACTTCCATTTTTATTTTAATTTAACTTCCATTTTTATTCAAGATTCTTTTCTACTCAACTTTCTTTTTTATTTAATTTCCAAATAGATCGTTAAGGTATAGTGGTTTTTGGATTGAACTTCCATTTTTAATTTTATGCAACTTTCATTTTTATTTTTATTCAACTTCCATTTTTATTCAATTTACTTTTCGATTAAACTTCCTTTTTTATTTAATTTCCAAATAGATCGTTAAGGTAAATTGGTTTCTGGATTGAACTTCCATATTTAATTTTCTGCAACTTTCATTTTTATTTTTATTCAACTTTCATTTTTATTCAATTTCCTTTTCTATTAAACTTCCTTTTTTATTTAATTTACAAATAGATCGTTAAGGTATAGTGGTTTCTGGATTGAACTTCCATTTTTAATTTTATGCAAATTTCATTTTTATTTTTATTCTACTTCCATTTTAATTCATTTTACTTTCCTATTAAACTTCCTTTTTTATTTAATTCCCAAATAGATCGCTAAGGTACAGTGGTTTCTGGATTGAACTTTCATTTTTAATTTTATGCAACTTTCATTTTTATTTATATTCTACTTCCTTTTTTACTCAAGTTTCTTTTCTACTATTAAACTTCGTTTTTTATTTAATTTCCAAATAGATCGTTAAGGTATAGTGGTTTCTGGAATGAACTTCCATTTTTAATTTTCCGCAACTTCAATTTTTATTTTTATTTAACTTCCTTTTTTATTCAAGTTTATTTTCTACTCAACTTCATTTTTTATTTAATTTCCAAATAGATCGTTAAGGTATACTGGTTTTTGGATTGAACTTCCATTTTTAATTTTATGCAACTTTCATTTTTATTTTTATGCAGCTTCTATTTTTATTCAATTTACTTTTCCATTAAACTTCCTTTTTTATTTAATTTCCAAATAAATCGTTAAGGTATAGTGGTTTCTGGAATGAACTTCCATTTTTTATTTTCTGCAACTTCCATTTTTATTTTTATTTAACTTCCCTTTTTATTCAGGTTTCTTTTCTACTCAACTTTCTTTTTTATTTAATTTCCAAATAGATCGTTAAGGTATAGTGGTTTTTGGATTGAACTTCCATTTTTAATTTTATGCAACTTTCATTTTTATTTTTATGCAGCTTCTATTTTTATTCAATTTACTTTTCCACTAAACTTCCTTTTTTATTTAATTTCCAAATAGATCGTTAAGGTATAGTGGTTTCTGGAATGAACTTCCATTTTAATTTTCTGCAACTTCTATTTTTATTTTTATTTAACTTCCTTTTTTATTCAGGTTTCTTTTCTGCTCAGCTTCTTTTTTTTTTTAATTTCCAAATAGATCGTTAAGGTATAGTGGTTTTTGGATTGAACTTCCATTTTTAATTTTATGCAACTTTCATTTTTATTTTTATTCAACTTCCATTTTTATTCAATTTACTTTTCTATTAAACTTCATTTTTTATTTAATTTCCAAATTGGTCGCTAAGGTAAAGTGGTTTCTGGATTGAACTTCCATATTTCATTTTATGCAACTTTCATTTTTATTTTTATTCAACTTCCATTTTTATTCAATTTCCTTTTCTATTAAACTTCCTTTTTTATTTAATTTCCAAGTAGATCGTTAAGGTATAGTGGTTTCTGGATTGAACTTCCATTTTTAATTTTATGCAACTTTCATTTTTATTTTTATTCTACTTCCATTTTAATTCAATTTACTTTCCTATTAAACTTCCTTTTTTATTTAATTTCCAAATAGATCGCTAAGGTATAGTGGTTTCTGTATTGAACTTCCATTTTTAAATTTGTGCAACTTTCATTTTTATTTATATTATACTTCCATTTTTATTCAATTTACTTTTCTATTAAACTTCCTTTTTTATTCAATTTCCATATACGTCGTTAAGGTATAGTGGTTTCTGGAATGAACTTCCATTTTTAATTTTCTGCAACTTCCATTTTTATTTTAATTTAACTTCCATTTTTATTCAAGATTCTTTTCTACTCAACTTTCTTTTTTATTTAATTTCCAAATAGATCGTTAAGGTATAGTGGTTTTTGGATTGAACTTCCATTTTTAATTTTATGCAACTTTCATTTTTATTTTTATTCAACTTCCATTTTTATTCAATTTACTTTTCGATTAAACTTCCTTTTTTATTTAATTTCCAAATAGATCGTTAAGGTAAATTGGTTTCTGGATTGAACTTCCATATTTAATTTTCTGCAACTTTCATTTTTATTTTTATTCAACTTTCATTTTTATTCAATTTCCTTTTCTATTAAACTTCCTGTTTTATTTAATTTACAAATAGATCGTTAAGGTATAGTGGTTTCTGGATTGAACTTCCATTTTTAATTTTATGCAAATTTCATTTTTATTTTTATTCTACTTCCATTTTAATTCATTTTACTTTCCTATTAAACTTCCTTTTTTATTTAATTCCCAAATAGATCGCTAAGGTACAATGGTTTCTGGATTGAACTTTCATTTTTAATTTTATGCAACTTTCATTTTTATTTATATTCTACTTCCTTTTTTATTCAAGTTTCTTTTCTACTATTAAACTTCGTTTTTTATTTAATTTCCAAATAGATCGGTAAGGTATAGTGGTTTCTGGAATGAACTTCCATTTTTAATTTTCCGCAACTTCCATTTTTATTTTAATTTAACTTCCTTTTTTATTCAAGTTTGTTTTCTACTCAACTTCATTTTTTATTTAATTTCCAAATAGATCGTTAAGGTATAGTGGTTTTTGGATTGAACTTCCATTTTTAATTTTATGCAACTTTCATTTTTATTTTTATGCAGCTTCTATTTTTATTCAATTTACTTTTCCATTAAACTTCCTTTTTTATTTAATTTCCAAATAGATCGTTAAGGTATAGTGGTTTCTGGAATGAACTTCCATTTTTTATTTTCTGCAACTTCCATTTTTATTTTTATTTAACTTCCCTTTTTATTCAGGTTTCTTTTCTACTCAACTTTCTTTTTTATTTAATTTCCAAATAGATCGTTAAGGTATAGTGGTTTTTGGATTGAACTTCCATTTTTAATTTTATACAACTTTCATTTTTATTTTTATGCAGCTTCTATTTTTATTCAATTTACTTTTCCATTAAACTTCCTTTTTTATTTAATTTCCAAATAGATCGTTAAGGTATAGTGGTTTCTGGAATGAACTTCCATTTTAATTTTCTGCAACTTCCATTTTTATTTTTATTTAACTTCCTTTTTTATTCAGGTTTCTTTTCTACTCAACTTCTTTTTTTTTTTAATTTCCAAATAGATCGTTAAGGTATAGTGGTTTTTGGATTGAACTTCCATTTTTAATTTCATGCAACTTTCATTTTTATTTTTATTCAACTTCCATTTTTATTCAATTTACTTTTCTATTAAACTTCATTTTTTATTTAATTTCCAATTTGATCGCTAAGGTAAAGTGGTTTCTGGATTGAACTTCCATATTTAATTTTATGCAACTTTCATTTTTATTTTTATTCAACTTCCATTTTTATTCAATTTCCTTTTCTATTAAACTTCCTTTTTTATTTAATTTCCAAGTAGATCGTTAAGGTATAGTGGTTTCTGGATTGAACTTCCATTTTTAATTTTATGCAACTTTCATTTTTATTTTTATTCTACTTCCATTTTAATTCAATTTACTTTCCTATTAAACTTCCTTTTTTATTTAATTTCCAAATAGATCGCTAAGGTATAGTGGTTTCTGTATTGAACTTTCATTTTTAATTTTGTGCAACTTTCATTTTTATTTATATTATACTTCCATTTTTATTCAATTTACTTTTCTATTAAACTTCCTTTTTTATTTAATTTCCAAAAAGATCGTTAATGTATAGTAGTTTCTGGAATGAACTTCCATTGTTAATTTTCTGCAACTTCCATTTTTATTTTTATTTAACTTCCTTTTTTTTCAAGTTTCTTTTCTACTCAACTTCCTTTTTTATTTAATTTCCAAATAGATCGTTAAGGTATAGTGGTTTTTGGATTGAACTTCCATTTTTAATTTTATGCAACTTTCATTTTTATATTTATTCAACTTCATTTTTTATTTAATTTTCGAGTAGATCGTTAAGGTATAGTGGTTTTTGGTTTGAACTTCCATTTTTAATTTTATGCAACTTTCTTTTTTATTTTCATTCTACTTCCATTTTTATTCAATTTACTTTTCTGTTAAACTTCCTTTTTTATTTAATTTCCAAATAGATCGTTAAGGTATAGTGGTTTCGGGATTGAACTTCCGCTTTTAATTTTCTGCAACTTTCCTTTTTATTTTTATTCAACTTCCATTTTTTTTCAATTTACTTTTCCATTAAACTTCGTTTTTTATTTAATTTCGAAATAGATCGTTAAGATATAGTGGTTTCTGGATTGAACTTCCATATTTAATTTTCTGCAACTTTCATTTTTATTTTTATTCAACTTCCATTTTTATTCAATTTACTTTTTCTATTAAATTTCCTTTTTTATTTAATTTCCAAATAGACCGTTAAGGTATAGTGGTTTCTGGATTGAACTTCCATTTTTTACTTTTTGCAACTTTCCTTTTTATTTTTATTCAACTTCCATTTTTATTCAATTTACTTTTCTATTAGACTTCCTTTTTTATTTAATTTCCAAATAGAACGGTAAGGTGTAGTGGTTTCTGGATTGAACTTCCATATTTAATTTTCTGCATCTTTCGTTTTTATTTTTATTCAACTTCCATTTTTATTCAATTTACTTTTCTATTAAACTTTCTTTTTTATTTAATTTCCAAATAGATCGTTAAGGTATAGTGGTTTCTGGATTGAAATTCCATTTTTAATTTTATGCAACTTTCATTTTTATTTTTATTCTACTTCCATTTTAATTCAATTTACTTTTCCATTAAACTTCCTTTTTTATTTAATTTCCAAATAGATCGTTAAGGTATAGTGGTTTCTGGATTGAACTTCCATATTTAATTTTCTGCAACTTCCATTTTTATTTTTATTCAACTTCCATTTTTATTCAATTTACTTTTCTATTAAACTTCCTTTTTTATTTAATTTCCAAGTAGATCGTTAAAGTATAGTGGTTTCTGGATTGAACTTCCATTTTTAATTTTATGCAACTTTCATTTTTATTTTTATTCTACTTCCATTTTAATTCAATTTACTTTTCTATTAAACTTCATTTTTTATTTAATTTCCAAATAGATCGTTAAGGTATAGTGGTTTATGGATTGAACTTCCATATTTAATTTTCTGCAACTTCCATTTTTATTTTTATTCAACTTCCATTTTTATTCAATTTACTTTTCCATTAAACTTCCTTTTTTATTTAATTTCCAAATAGATCGTTAAAGTATAGTGGTTTTTGGATTGAACTTCCATTTTTAATTTTATGCAACTTTCATTTTTATTTTTATTCTACTTCCATTTTATGCAATTTACTTTTCTATTAAAATTCCTTTTTTATTTAATTTCTGTAATAACCCTCACGCTATCCTAACCATACTCATATGCATTCATGTGATTCTGTCTTGTAAGCTTGTGTTTTAAGTCTTGTCCTTGTTCGTTTAAGTGCTTCAGCATGTTTTGTACCTTGCTTGGTGTGAGTTTAGCCGAGGTCGTCTTCCGTCTAGGATTACCTTGGAATCACTTTGTTTGACCTCCACCTTCGCCCTGACATATTGGCCGAGATGTCATCATCTAGGCCGAGGTGTTCATCACCAAGGCCATGGTGTGAATCATCTAGGCCGAGATGTTACCTTTGCACCTAAGTGATCTTGTCCCGGAGAGGTATGACCTAGACTGAGATGTGGCACATCTAGGCCAAGGTGTGGCACAGCTTAGTCAAGTGTTGTCCTTCCTAGCCGAGGTCATTGTTCCCTACTTGCCGATGTCTTGTTCCTAGCTGAGATCACTACTCGCCAGAGTGCCCACGCTGTCTTGCTTGTTGAACACACTTTGCCATAGTTTTGTCTTGTCACTCAGCCACCTTTCTGTATAGCACCAACCAGCCGCTGCCACGTGCCTCTGTAGAGGGTTAAGTCAGCCAGCAGACTTAGAAATGTATCATTTTGCTATATGTCTTTGCTTGTGAGGGGAGAGAAGCTCTAGAAGAAGAAGAAGAAGTTTAGAGTGAGAGAGTGGGTCTCGAGCTTGATTCCTAGAGATCAAACCATTTGATTCGCGTATTGAGGTTAGATTCTTGATCTACTCTTGTCATTTTTATTGATCATCTAGCTGCATTGCATGATCGAACCCGTTTTGCATGTCATGCATCGATTTAAAGTTGGTTTTAGAAAGAGAAAATGGTGCTCGTGTGTTCTTGAAAGAAATGTCTTGTTTGATCTGGAAGTTTGCATTAAGTTTCGTGTTTTTGTGTTTGTTCTCACTAGATCCTTGAATATGGGTACCCAGGTCCATGTTTTTGAACTCATAGCATGAAATCCCAGATTTTGGTAATAGCAAATCACGATCTTTGCATTCATCTCCCTCATGTTCATGTTCTTCATGTTCATCATGTTCTTCAAGAAAGGGAAACCCAGATTTTTCCGACTTCATTCCTTTGAATGTGGCCATCGAGGCAAACACCTCGGCAAGGAGGTGTATGACCTCGGCCTAGACCTGGTAGCTGCCCGATATGTTTTCCGAGATAAAGAATTGTGTTTGTTTTGATTTGACTTAGTCTTGAGGAATGCCGAGATCATCTGCATGCATGTGAAACTTGTTTAAAAGTGCATTCAGTAGACTTTGCCATGTGTTTGTAGGGTTTGGACTTATAGCGATCCCGGGTTTACCCTTGTTGAACAGTGATCCGGACATGTGTCCGTGAATGTTGGTAGTTGTTTATTCCCTAGTTTGCATCCTCTTTACGTTGTATTTTGGATTATGGGATGTGTTGGGCAGGTTTGTTACAGGTTGGTTGTGCTTGGGAACCAAGTGTTGCTGCCCAGAATTTTGGTCCTTCGCTCGAGCGAAGAGGTTGTCGCTCGAGCGAGAGTAGTGTTGCCCCGGTTCTGGACCTGAGAGTTGTAGTTTCTGGCTCGAGCGAGCTTTTCGTGGCTCGAGCGGTCTGGGTTTTTCTTCGCTCGATCGAGAACTTCTTGGCTCGAGCGAGAGTTTTCTGTGTCTGGTCGCTCGAGCGACCAATCCTTCGCTCGAGCGAGCGTGTTTTATATCAGCGGACAGCAGCGTCTAAAACATCACTTTTTCACCCCTTTTCTTTGATTAAACCCTAAATCCGACACCCTCTCACTCTAAACTTGCACTCTCTCTAAGATTTCATCTCCCTAGGGTGTGAATCTAGCCTAGGGCCTTTGTTAAAAAGATAGAGGGCGTTGAGAGCTTCAATTTAATCTGAAAAAGTTTGGATTTGGAGCAAGTGGATCTTGGAGTCTTCATCTCCTTTTTGGCTTAAACTTCGAGGTAGGGATAACCTACTCCTCTCTATGGGTTTTGTCTTTAAATTTTGGTATTTTGAGATGTTGGGTTTGGTTTGGTAATTTTGTGAAAGTTTGGGGCTTTTGTGCAATTATACAAAAGTTGGGGTTTTATTCATAATAAACCTAGATGCATGTTTGGCATGGAAAATGGAATTTATGTTGAATCATTGATGAAAATGGGACCTAAGGGTTGAAATGTTAATTATGGAAAATGGCCTAATTACATTGTTTAATTAATTGGGATAATTAATTGGTGAGAAATGAGGAAATGAAATGTTGATTGAATATCCATTTGTGCATTTATTTTCTGTTTAGAAATAACTGCTTTGGTGTAACGCCCTCAAAATAATAACATTAAACCCAACAAATAAGACGAGCGTTGATAGATAAACTAACCACCTTCTATCATTCATTAGAATTCCATTACATAAGTATTACATGTTAATCTCATAACAAAATGCCCTACGGGCTTACAGCTTTCCAAGTTAACACTTGGTTACAACAAAGAGTTCTAACTCGTTTACACATTAAGCCCTTGGCTTGAAATTACATGTAATACATCAAAGTAAAACGAAAAAACTATGCCCGCCACAAGCCTCCCAGCTATGTCCTTGGAGGTGGCATGCTTCCTGTACCTGAAAATGATGTTCCCATATAGGGTGAGCCACAGCCCAGTAGAAATACACTAAACCAACCATGGACAATGACTAAAACATTAGCAATTGATAGTTGGTCAACACTTATACAATCACATAAATTACATATTTATGTCAACGACTTACAAGTCCCAATTACTTTTCATTTTCCCTTTTTCAACAGATAAGCATGCTAGCTCTATCATCATTTCCACAGATATGTATAAAAACTATATCTCACATTCAGATAAGCATAAAAGCTATATCCACAATCTCAACAGATATGTATATCAACAATATCCACAGATAAGCATACAAGCTGTATCCACACTCTACAACAGATATGTATATCAACAATATCCACAGATAAGCATACAAGCTGTATCCACACTTCACTTCACAAAGATAAGCATATGAGCTCTATCTTCACTTCTCAGACAAGCATATGAGCTCTGTCCACGGAGTACATCCCCTATCTCCTCCAAATACCTATCCGGTTTAGAGGTACATCCCCTATCTTCCCCTAAACCGCGGAGTACATCCCCTATCTCCTCCTCTACACATAACGCATATAAACACATTGGTTCTATATACAATCACACAATACACACATTTAATGTATTCTATCAACTGTCAAATTCCATGACACATTCCATTGATTAGTTTCAGTTTACTTAATCATCAAGCATTGTCTACAACAATCACGACTATCCTCTACCGATAGCCCAAAGCAGTTATTTCTAAACAGAAAATAAATGCACAATGGATATTCAATCAACATTTCATTCCTTCATTCCTCTCAATTAATTATCCCAATTAATTAAACAATGTAATTAGGTCAATTCCCATAATTAACATTTTAACCCTTAGGTCCCATTTTCATCAATGATTCAACATTAATTCCATTTTCCATGCCAAACATGCATCTAGGTTTATTATGAATAAAACCCCAACTTTTGTAAAAATTACACAAAAGCCCCAAACCTTTACAAGATTACCCAACCAAGCCCAACATCTCAAAATACCAAAATTTAAAGACAAAACCCATAGAGAGGAGTAGGTTATCCCTACCTCAAATTCGGAGTCCCAAAGGAGAAGACGACAAAACCCAACGTGCTCCAAAACCCGTGATTTTCAGATTAAAATGAAGCCCTCGACGATCAACAACTTTTTTGTAAAGGCCAAAGGTGAGTAAACCACTCCTACTAGATCAAAACCTAGAGAGAAGGTAGTATCTAGAGTGAGAGGCTCAACAATGGTGTTTTTGGAAAAGTAAGAGAGAGAAGAGAAAGCAAAAAGTGATTTGAAAAGTCACAATTTCGGGACTTAAACCCAGTCTTCCGCTCGAGCTTAAAACACCCCGCTCGAGCGGCCACTCACAGACTTCCGCTCGAGCGGCCAACCTCCCGCTCGAGCGCAGAATGCACTCGCCCAGCACTTTTGCAGAACCAGGCCTCCGCTCGAGCTCCCAACCCTACGCTCGAGCTCACAACACTGCACAACAAGATACTGGATGGATGTAATCTACGCTCGAGCGCCAACACCTCCGCTCGAGCGTACAGGCCAAAAATCTGGGCAACTAGTTTTGGTTTCTAAACTCAACCAACCTGTAACAACCCGCTCAACACATCCTATAACTCACATACAAAGTAAGAAAGGATGTAAACAAGATAATAAGCAACTACCAACATCCACGGACACATGTCCGGATCACTATACAACAAGGGTAAACCCGGGATCGCTATAACCTCCCCCCCTTAAAGAATTTCGTCCCCGAAATTAAACACAAGTTTTCAAATACAAGTTTTCCTCCATTTTAAACAATGTTACATTTTAACATTCAACATTTCGACCCATTACCGGTCATCCCATCCCTTTAACAAGAGACATATCACAATATGTAAACAACATATGTATTTTCAACATGCATCATCATTATGCACTATCCTTCCAGTTTCAACAATATATTTAACACATATAATGTCACTTTCAACTTCCATATGAGGCAAGTTCCAAAACATACTTCCAATAACCAAAACATTTTCAATGTTTCACAACTTAAGACATATATAAAAGCTCTTAAGTTCAACAAAAATGTAAAATTTAAATATAAGATTACATATCAACAAACAAGTCCGGATATTTCTCTCGGACTTCCAACTCACGTTCCCAAGTGGCTTCCTCCACTCCGTGATGTTTCCACAAGACTTTCACCAAAGGAATGGTCTTGCCACGCAGGACCTGATCCCGCCTATCCAAGACCCGAACCGGTCTCTCCTCATACGAGGCATCCTCATCTACCTCTAAATCAGTCCAATCCAACACATGTGATGGATCTGGTTCATACTTCCGAAGCATACTCACATGAAACACATCATGCACTCCGGACAACTGCGGCGGTAAGGCTAACCGATAAGCAACCTCACCTATCCTCTCAAGGATCTCAAAAGGACCAATAAACCGAGGGGATAACTTCCCACTCTTCCCAAACCTCATCAGACCTCGCCTAGGTGATATCTTCAGAAAGACATGATCACCTACCTCAAACGCCAAAGGCCTCCTCCTACGGTCGGCATAACTCTTTTGTCGACTCTGGGCTGTAACAAGCCTCCTACGGATAAGCTCAACTTTCTCCGTCGTCTCCCTAACCAACTCCGGACCCAACAAAGGTGCATCACCCACCTCGGCCCAACACACTGGAGACCTACACGGTCGGCCATACAAGGCCTCAAACGGTGCCATACCGATGCTAGACTGAAAACTGTTGTTGTAGGCAAACTCTACCAATGGCAAGTGCCTCTCCCACGTCCCACTGAAGTCCAGGACACAACCCCGAAGCATATCCTCGAGGATCTGAATAGTACGCTCGGACTGCCCATCAGTCTGAGGATGATAGGCCGTACTAAAGGTCAACTTAGTGCCCAAGGCACTCTGCAAACTCTGCCACAACCTAGCAGTAAAACGAGGATCTCTATCTGAGACAATCGTCACTGGGACCCCGTGCAATCTCACTACGTCCCGAATATACAAGTCGGCAAGATGATCTACCGAATCTCTCACGCGCATAGGAATAAAGTGCGCCGACTTAGTCAACCGGTCTACAACCACCCAAATAGCATCACTACCCCGCTGAGTCCTCGGAAGACCTACAACGAAGTCCATAGTGACATGCTCCCACTTCCACTCGGCAATAGGCAAGGGTTGCAACAAACCCGCTGGCCTCTGATGCTCGGCCTTCACTTGCTGGCAAGTAAGGCACTTCGATACGAAGACAGCCACATCTCTTTTCATACCCCGCCACCAAAACTGGCGACCCAAATCCTGATACATCTTAGTACCTCCCGGATGCACCGCAAGGCGCGAATGGTGAAACTCTCGAAGTACTTCCTCTCGGCAAGCCTCCGGTACAAACAAACGGTCTCGGTATCTCACACTCAGGTCGGGATACACCGTCAAACCCTTCTCAACTTTCCCACTAGAGATCTTCTCTCGGAGGGATCCTACCTCAAGGTCACCTCTCTGTGCCTCTAACACTCTAATCATAAGTGTAGGCTGCGCAACAACAGAAAACAAGGCCGCAGCCTCGACAGATTCGCCCAGTAGCAAATCAAACTCGCCAAGTGCTCCCAACATCACCCATTCCCGGATGGCTATACAAGCTACATCACTAATGGTCTTCCTACTAAGGGCATCGGCCACAACATTGGCCTTTCCCGGATGATAATGCAACTCAAAATCATAATCCTCGATGAACTCCATCCACCTCCTCTGCCTCAGATTCAAGTCTCTCTGTGTAAACAGATACTTCAAACTCTTATGATCCGAGAATACCTCGAACCTCTCACCATAAAGGTAGTGCCTCCAGATTTTCAAGGCAAAGATTACAGCTGCTAACTCTAGGTCATGTGTGGGGTAATTCTTCTCGTGTATTTTCAACTGACGTGAGCCATAAGCTACCACTTTCCCCTCTTGCATCAACACACAACCCAAACCCTCTCGTGAGGCATCACAATAAACCGCATAACCCAACCCTCTCTCCGGAATAATCAATACCGGAGCGGTGGTCAATCTAACTTTCAACTCTTGGAACGACTTTTCACAAGTCTCACTCCACACAAACTTGACTCCCTTCCGAGTCAGTCTAGTCAACGGTGACGCCAACCTGGAGAAATCTTTCACAAACCGACGGTAATACCCAGCTAATCCCAGAAAACTGCGGATCTCAAACACACTCTTAGGCTGTGCCCAATCTTGCACTGCCTCAACCTTGGATGTATCAACAGACACCCCTTCCCCGGATACCACGTGGCCTAAGAATTTGACTTCCCCCAGCCAGAACTCACACTTCCCAAACTTGGCATACAGCCTATGAGCTCTAAGCAACTCAAGCACCACTCTCAAGTGTTCCTCGTGCTCCTCCTTAGATGACGAATAGATAAGGATATCGTCCACAAAAACAACCACAAAGCGGTCTAAGAACTCCCGGAAAATCCGGTTCATCAAGTCCATAAAGACTGCCGGTGCATTGGTAAGCCCGAATGGCATCACCAGAAACTCATAATGGCCATACCGCGTACGGAATGCCGTCTTCGGAATATCTTCCTCCCTGACCCTCAACTGATGGTAACCCGATCTCAAGTCTATCTTAGAGAAACAACGGGAACCCTTCAACTGGTCAAACAAATCATCTATACGGGGCATAGGGTACTTATTCTTAACCGTAGCCCGATTCAACTTCCGGTAGTCTATACACAATCTCAAGGCACCATCTTTCTTTTTAACAAAGAGGGCCGGTGCTCCCCACGGTGAAACACTAGGGCGAACAAAGCCCTTATCGAGCAATTCCTGGAGCTGAACTTTCAACTCAACCAACTCTGCTGGAGCAAAACGGTAAGGTGCCATAGAAATCGGCGCCGTACCAGGCACTAAATCAATAGAGAACTCTATCTCTCGGTGGGGTGGCAAACTAACAAGATCTTCGGGAAAAACATCCGAATACTCACAAACCACCCTCGGCAATACATGCTGGGTCTCACCACTCTCACCACTCTCAAAGCTAGCAAGTAGACTACTAAGCTCACTTCGCCCTCGCGAATTATACCCCGGTGGCAAAACACTACCAACCCGGTCTCCCAAGAAATGGAACCACTCCCCGCTCAAGGTACATAATGTAACCCTCTGGCGGTAGCAATCAATAACAGCCCGGTATGACGATAACCAGTCCATACCCAAAATAACATCAAAACCCCTCATGGGCATGACAACAAACGGAAAAGGAAGCCTATAGTCGGCGACCTCTATATCACATCCTCTAACACCCTGTTTCAGAATCAACTCACCACCCAAAGGCGATACCACACAAATAGGAGATGCTAACTGTGCTAACTCCAATTCCAAAACAGATGCAAATGCAGCAGATACAAAAGAATGAGATGCACCCGTGTCTATCAACACATTAGCAACTGAGTTGCAAAACAGAAAAGTACCTCTCACTACTGATGGAGCCGGTACTAAGTCCTGCGCGGTAACAGCATACACGCGCCCCGTAGGCCCCTGGTCTACCTGCTCACCTCTCGGAGCAAAAGACTGCTGCACAGACTGGGATGACGAAGCTCCCGGATTGGCCCTCGAGGCCTGCACAGACTGAGCTGGCTGAAAACCCTGCGTCTGCCTAGAACCAGACGCTCCCGAAGTGGCACTCAACTGTGGGCAAAACCTCTTCATGTGCCCAGGTTGTCCACACTGATAACAAATCAAGAGCTGCCCCCTGCCCAAACTCTGACTCGGCGGTCTAGCTGAAGAAGAAGCAGCTTTCTGACTCCCACCCTTCTGCGGGCAAACCGAAACCTTGTGACCCAGCTGGCCACACTTGTAACAAGTGAATTCTCCCTGACTGCCTCTCCCCGAGCCTACACTAGGCACTGGAAAGGTCGATCTAGAGACTGCACCCTGAGACTGCTGAGGGTTATAACCCCTCTGCCTCCTGCCATCACTCTGACTATCCTGGCTCCTCTTGGAGCCTCTCTGACCCTCATCCTCCTCCTGCATCATAAGCTCCATATGAGCTGCAGCATCCACTAGGTGTCTATACTCTCGAATGTAAGACCCACCAATTCTCAACTTGAGGCCCCGCCTCAACTTCCGCTCAAACTCATAGCAACGGCGTTCCTCAGACGCCACCAGTTCAGGTGCAAACCTGGACAGACTGGTAAAAGTAGCCTCAAACTCGGCCACTGACAAGCCCTGCTGATTAAGCCGGCTAAACTGATCCCTCAGCTTCTCTCTTGCTACTGCAGACAAAAACCTCTCCTGAAAAGCATTCACAAACGCCTCCCAAGTACCACCAACACGAGCCTTCTCGTACTTCCACCATTGACCCGCATCTCCCTTCAGTTGGAAGGATGCCAAGGTCACTTTCAGTGCTCCGTCCTCGATGCCAAGCATCTCAAACGTCTTCGTTGTCTGTTCGAGCCATTCATCTGCCTTAAGCGGCTCCTTAGGATCCCCGATAAACTCATCCGGATTACACCGAAAGAACTCCCTCTTCAAGAAGGAAGGCCCTGCCTCAGCTGCCTGATTCCCAGCTCTAAGAATACCTAAAGCTCCTGCTATCTCTCTGGCCAAGGCACCCATAGCCTGCTGACCCACTGGCTCGGCCACATTGGCCTGCCCAACTCCCTCCTGCACTGCCGGAATCTCACCCGGTAACGGTGCTTCCTGCCTCGCAGGTCTACCACGCCTAGCACCTCTTCCTCGTCCTGACATCCTAATAAAGGCAACACAGAACGTTAGCACATTCATAGGTGTGCCGAAACTAATCACTCACGTCCTAATGCATGGACAACTGTAATTCACTCCACATAAGCACATAAACACATAAGCACTTACGAACTTCATTTCCGGATAATGATAGTCCCGAGACGTTACTAGAGTTCCGGTTAGAAACAGCATTGATCAAGTGCTTTTCCAACAAGACTCCCAGAAACTCAAGGATCCAATCAATATCCCAGAAATTAAATCCCATACCCACATAGTCACATAAGCATGTTATCAATTAAGCACATAGCATATGATACTACATCTAAGTCTCTATCAAGCGAGACAAACCCATTGTGATCCTAATCACTTCCCACGTACCCAAAGTATTCGAACCCGGTACGCTCTGATACCAAGTTGTAACGCCCTCAAAATAATAACATTAAACCCAACAAATAAGACGAGCGTTGATAGATAAACTAACCACCTTCTATCATTCATTAGAATTCCATTACATAAGTATTACATGTTAATCTCATAACAAAATGCCCTACGGGCTTACAGCTTTCCAAGTTAACACTTGGTTACAACAAAGAGTTCTAACTCGTTTACACATTAAGCCCTTGGCTTGAAATTACATGTAATACATCAAAGTAAAACGACAAAACTATGCCCGCCACAAGCCTCCCAGCTATGTCCTTGGAGGTGGCATGCTTCCTGTACCTGAAAATGATGTTCCCATATAGGGTGAGCCACAGCCCAGTAGAAATACACTAAACCAACCATGGACAATGACTAAAACATTAGCAATTGATAGTTGGTCAACACTTATACAATCACATAAATTACATATTTATGTCAACGACTTACAAGTCCCAATTACTTTTCATTTTCCCTTTTTCAACAGATAAGCATGCTAGCTCTATCATCATTTCCACAGATATGTATAAAAACTATATCTCACATTCAGATAAGCATAAAAGCTATATCCACAATCTCAACAGATATGTATATCAACAATATCCACAGATAAGCATACAAGCTGTATCCACACTCTACAACAGATATGTATATCAACAATATCCACAGATAAGCATACAAGCTGTATCCACACTTCACTTCACAAAGATAAGCATATGAGCTCTATCTTCACTTCTCAGACAAGCATATGAGCTCTGTCCACGGAGTACATCCCCTATCTCCTCCAAATACCTATCCGGTTTAGAGGTACATCCCCTATCTTCCCCTAAACCGCGGAGTACATCCCCTATCTCCTCCTCTACACATAACGCATATAAACACATTGGTTCTATATACAATCACACAATACACACATTTAATGTATTCTATCAACTGTCAAATTCCATGACACATTCCATTGATTAGTTTCAGTTTACTTAATCATCAAGCATTGTCTACAACAATCACGACTATCCTCTACCGATAGCCCAAAGCAGTTATTTCTAAACAGAAAATAAATGCACAATGGATATTCAATCAACATTTCATTCCTTCATTCCTCTCAATTAATTATCCCAATTAATTAAACAATGTAATTAGGTCAATTCCCATAATTAACATTTTAACCCTTAGGTCCCATTTTCATCAATGATTCAACATTAATTCCATTTTCCATGCCAAACATGCATCTAGGTTTATTATGAATAAAACCCCAACTTTTGTAAAAATTACACAAAAGCCCCAAACCTTTACAAGATTACCCAACCAAGCCCAACATCTCAAAATACCAAAATTTAAAGACAAAACCCATAGAGAGGAGTAGGTTATCCCTACCTCAAATTCGGAGTCCCAAAGGAGAAGACGACAAAACCCAACGTGCTCCAAAACCCGTGATTTTCAGATTAAAATGAAGCCCTCGACGATCAACAACTTTTTTGTAAAGGCCAAAGGTGAGTAAACCACTCCTACTAGATCAAAACCTAGAGAGAAGGTAGTATCTAGAGTGAGAGGCTCAACAATGGTGTTTTTGGAAAAGTAAGAGAGAGAAGAGAAAGCAAAAAGTGATTTGAAAAGTCACAATTTCGGGACTTAAACCCAGTCTTCCGCTCGAGCTTAAAACACCCCGCTCGAGCGGCCACTCACAGACTTCCGCTCGAGCGGCCAACCTCCCGCTCGAGCGCAGAATGCACTCGCCCAGCACTTTTGCAGAACCAGGCCTCCGCTCGAGCTCCCAACCCTACGCTCGAGCTCACAACACTGCACAACAAGATACTGGATGGATGTAATCTACGCTCGAGCGCCAACACCTCCGCTCGAGCGTACAGGCCAAAAATCTGGGCAACTAGTTTTGGTTTCTAAACTCAACCAACCTGTAACAACCCGCTCAACACATCCTATAACTCACATACAAAGTAAGAAAGGATGTAAACAAGATAATAAGCAACTACCAACATCCACGGACACATGTCCGGATCACTATACAACAAGGGTAAACCCGGGATCGCTATATTTGGGCTATCGGTGGAGGATAGTCGTGATTGTTGTAGACAATGTATGTTGATTAGGCAAACTGAAACTAATCAATGAAATGTGTCATGGAACTTGACGGTTAATTGAATACATTAATTGTATGTATTGTGTGATTGTATATAGAACCGATGTGTTTATATATGTTGTGTGTAGAGGAGGAGATAGGGGATGTACTCCGCGGTTTAGGGGAAGATAGGGGATGTACCTCTAAACCGGATAGGTATTTGGAGGAGATAGGGGATGTACTCCGTAGACAGAGCTCATATGCTTGTCTAGAGAAGTGAAGATAGAGCTCATATGCTTATCTTTGTGAAGTGTGGATACAGCTTGTATGCTTATCTGTGGATATTGTTGATATACATATCTGTTGTAGAATGTGGATACAGCTTGTATGCTTATCTGTGGATATTGTTGATATACATATCTGTTGTAGAATGTGGATACAGCTTGTATGCTTATCTGTGGATATTGTTGATATACATATCTGTTGAGATTGTGGATATAGCTTTTATGCTTATCTGAATGTGAGATATAGTTTTTATACATATCTGAGGAAATGATGATAGAGCTAGCATGCTTATCTGTTGAAAAAGGGAAAATGAAAAGTAAACGGGACTTGTAAGTCGTTGACATAAATATGTAATTTATGTGATTGTATCAGTGTTGACCAACTATCAATTGCTAATGTTTTAGTCATTGTCCATGGTTGGTTTAGTGTATTTCTACTGGGCTGTGGCTCACCCTATATGGGAACATCATTTTCAGGTACAGGAAGCATGCCACCTCCAAGGACATAGCTGGGAGGCTAGTGGCGGGCATAGTTTTGTCGTTTTACTTTTGATGTATTACATGTAATTTCAAGCCAAGGGCTTAATGTGTAAACGAGTTAGACCTCTTTGTTGTATCCAAGTGTTAACTTGGAAAGCTGTAAGCCCGTAGGGCATTTTGTTATGAGATTAACATGTAATACTTATGTAATGGAATTCTAATGAATGATAGAAGGTGGTTAGTTTATCTATTAACGCTTGTCTTATTTGTTGAGTTAATGTTATTATTTCGAGGGCGTTACAGGACTTGCCTCGACCCCGACGTTTGAAGAACTAAGTGAGTGGTATTTTAAATAAAGCTATGTTATAATGCCTTGATAAAAGTCTTGTTTTGCTTCGTTTTGGAAAGTATTTGTAAGCATGAATGGTTATTCCTAATTGGAAAAAAAAAAATATATATATATATATATATATATTATCTTGTTTTGATGACATTCTTGGAAAGTCCGTACGTGCTAGGGGACTATAAGCATTTGTAGCACAAAGTTTGAAAGTCCGTACGTGCTAAGGGACTATAAGCATTTGTAGCACAAAGTTTGAAAGTCCGTACGTGCTAAGGGACTATAAGAAATTGTAGCACAAAGTTTGGAAGTCTGCACATGCTAGGGGACTCTAAGCATTAGAAGCACGAGTCCTTAGTGTCCGGGGACTATAATGCAACGACACCATTGAATTGAGATATCTCCCTTGTCTTGCCTCGTCTTGTCTTGTTTGCCACTGACGGTTTACCGCGTGGGTCTTGTTTGCCGAGATGTCATCACTTGTATTATAATGATGTTAGTAAGCATCCTTTGAAACTTGACAGATTTGGAAGATGGACTTGGTTCATCCCTTGACTTGTACCAACTATGTTATGTATTGTTTGATAAAGATCTTGAATACCAGTTATGCAAACCCCTTTATTTCTTATATCATTCACTGAGTATCCAAGCTCACCCTCTCTATATATATGTAGATGATGAGCAGGAAGGCGGTGACGCCTACGTGTGACTCGCAAGCTTGTTTTGGATTTTTGTTATGTCGGCTTCACTTGTATACATGTCGGCAGTCTTGAAAACTATGCTTCTCGGCTTATAATGTCTGTAATTTACACATGTCGGCTGGAGAAGCCTTTTGATCAAGATGTAAAATGTATTTTGTATTTGTATTCAAGTTGTAATATTATGTAAAGTTGTATGCCATTCCACAAAACTTACGCACTGCTCTTATGGACCACTTATATTTTAAGATTATTGCTTCCGCACTTGTGAGCCCCATATATATAATTATACTCTGTTTGTGTGTAAATTTTCGAAAGTTGGCCTTCGGTAATCTCGGATTACTGGCCATCACGGCACTAAACTACTAGGGGCGGTTTGGGGTCGTGACAATTTCCAAATAGATCGTTAAGGTATAGTGGTTTCTGGATTGAACTTCCATATTTAATTTTCTACAACTTCCATTTTTATTTTTATTCAACTTCCATTTTTATTCAATTTACTTTTCTATTAAACTTCCTTTTTTATTTAATTTCCAAATAGATCGCTAAGGTATAGTGGTTTCTGGATTGAACTTCCATATTTAATTTTCTGCAACTTTCATTTTTATTTTTATTCAACTTCCATTTTTATTCAATTTACTTTTCTATTAAACTTCCTTTTTTATTTAATTTCCAAATAGATCGTTAAGGTATAGTGGTTTCTGGATTGAACTTCCATATTTAATTTTCTGCAACTTCCATTTTTATTTTTATTCAACTTCCATTTTTATTCAATTTACTTTTCTATTAAACTTCATTTTTTATTTAATTTCCAAATAGATCGTTAAAGTATAGTGGTTTTTGGATTGAACTTCCATTTTTAATTTTATGCAACTTTCATTTTTATTTTTATTCTACTTCCATTTTATGAAATTTACTTTTCTATTAAACTTCCTTTTTTATTTAATTTCCAAATAGATCGTTAAGGTATAGTGGTTTCTGGATTGAATTCTATATTTAATTTTCTGCAACTTTCATTTTTATTTTTATTCAACTTCCATTTTTATTCAATTTCCTTTTCTATTAAACTTCCTTTTTTATTTAATTTGCAAACAGATTGTTAAGGTATAGTGGTTTCTGGATTGAACTTCCACTTTTTATTTTATGCAACTTTCCTTTTTATTTTTATTCAACTTCCATTTTTATTCAAATTGCTTTTCTATTAAACTTCATTTTTTATTTAATTTCCAAATAGATCGTTAAGGTATAGTGGTTTATGGATTGAACTTCCATATTTAATTTTCTGCAACTTCCATTTTTATTTTTATTCAACTTCCATTTTTATTCAATTTACTTTTCTATTAAACTTCATTTTTTATTTAATTTCCAAATAGATCGTTAAAGTATAGTGGTTTTTGGATTGAACTTCCATTTTTAATTTTATGCAACTTTCATTTTTATTTTTATTCTACTTCCATTTTATGAAATTTACTTTTCTATTAAACTTCCTTTTTTATTTAATTTCCAAATAGATCGTTAAGGTATAGTGGTTTCTGGATTGAACTTCTATATTTAATTTTCTGCAACTTTCATTTTTATTTTTATTCAACTTCCATTTTTATTCAATTTCCTTTTCTATTAAACTTCCTTTTTTATTTAATTTGCAAACAGATTGTTAAGGTATAGTGGTTTCTGGATTGAACTTCCACTTTTTATTTTATGCAACTTTCCTTTTTATTTTTATTCAACTTCCATTTTTATTCAAATTGCTTTTCTATTAAACTTCATTTTTTATTTAATTTCCAAATAGATCGTTAAGGTATAGTGGTTTATGGATTGAACTTCCATATTTAATTTTCTGCAACTTCCATTTTTATTTTTATTCAACTTCCATTTTTATTCAATTTACTTTTCTATTAAACTTCTTTTTTTATTTAATTTCCAAATAGATCGTTAAGGTATAGTGGTTTCTAGATTGAACTTCCATATTTAATTTTCTGCAACTTTCATTTTTATTTTTATTCAACTTTCATTTTTATTCAATTTACTTTTCTATTAAACTTCCTTTTTTATTTAATTTCCAAATAGATCGTTAAGGTATAGTGGTTTCTGGATTGAACTTCCATTTTTTATTTTATGCAACTTTCCTTTTTATTTTTATTCAACTTCCATTTTTATTCAATTTGCTTTTCTATTAAACATCCTTTTTTTTATTTAATTTCCAAATAGATCGTTAAGATATTGTAACGCCCTCAAAAAAAAAGAAATAACGTTAAACCCATCAACATAGACATGCATTGATATATAAAAGCTTCACATTTTACTATTCATCAGAGTTCCATTACCAAAAGGTATTACATGTTAACAACAAAAGCAAATGCCCTACGGGCTTACAGCTTTCCATGTTAACACTTGGTTACAAAAAGAAAGCGTACTAACTCAATTACATATTAAGCCCTTGGCTTGAATTTACATGTAATACATCAAAAGAAATAAGACAACCAAAGTATGCCCGCCTCTAGCCTCCCAAGCTACGTCCTTGGAGGTGGCATGCTACCTGTACCTGAAAATGATATTCCCATATAGGGTGAGCCACAGCCCAGTAGAAGTACACTAAACCAAATATGAACAATGACTAAAGATTTAGCAGTTGATAGATGGCCAACACTGATACTTTCCCTTATCACACTTTACAGTTTCATGGCATACAAGTCCATGTTACAATCCATTTTCCAATTCTGTTCAATTCTCAATTTACAACCATGGCTCAGAACCTGGCCAAACAACCCATATGAGGCAATAACTCATATTAAGCACTTTTTCATTTCATAATAGATAAGCATACTAGCTATATCACACACCAACAGATAAGCATACAAGCTATATAATCACTTCCATAGATATGCATAAGAGCACTATCACACTTCCAAAGACAAGCATATGAGCTCTGCCAACACATTAATAGATAAGCATATGAGCTCTATCTATGGAGTCCATCCCCTATCTCCTCCCAACAACATCCGGTTTAGAGGTCCATCCCCTATCTTTCCCTAAACCGTGGAGTACATCCCCTATCTCCTCCAACACAACACAATGCATATAAACAATAATTATACACATCATCACACAACACATAAATTTAATGTATTCTTTCAACCGTCATACTCAATGACACGTTCCAGTGATTAGTTCCAGTTTGCCTAATCATCATGCATTGTCTACAACAATCAAGACTATCCTCCACCGATAGCCCAAAGCAGTTATTTCTATACAGAAAATAAATGCAACAATGGATATATTATCAACATTTTAACTAGGTGAGTGATAAATGATCCAACTACACCCTTTAACCCCTTCCCTTTCCAATTTCCACATTTTCAAATCAATCCCTCATTTCCAACAATTAATTATACAAATTAATCAATCAATGTAATTAGGGCATTTTCCATAATTAACATTACAACCCTTCAGTTCCATTTTCATTAATGTTTCAACATCAATTCCACTTTTCCATGCCGATCATGCATTTAGGTTTTATATAAATAAAAACCCCAACTTTTGTAAAATTACACAAAGGCCCAAACTCTCTCAAAATTACCCAACAACCCCCAACATATCAAAATGCAAAAAATTAAAGACAAAGCTCATAAAGAGGAGTAGGATATCCCTACCTCAAAGTTAGAGCTCGGATGGAGAAGAGACCAAAACCAAAGTGCTCCAAAGACCAAGATTCTCGGATCAAAACGACACCCTCGACGATCAACACAACTTTTACAAAGGTCGAAGGGGAGGAACTCACTCCTACTAGATCAATACCTAGAGAGAAGTCAAGGTTTTAGAGAGAGAAGCTCTCAAAATGGGTTTTAGAAAAAGTAGGAGAGAGAAAGGAAAGTAAAAAAGTGATTTAAAATCACCCAGCGGATAACTCATATACGCATGACCCGCTCGAGTGGAGAACACAACGCTCGAGCGCCAAGAACAAAAATCTGAACACGCTTGTAGACACCCCATTTTTGACCGACCTTAAGACTTAGACGTCACCAGTTGAGCGCTCGGTGATACTACATATTATGCTCGTTCAGAAGTCTCAGAGTCTCGGTTGTGAACCCTGCCTCCGGACTTCCGAACCCTCTTTTGTGCTTTGCCTCGGTTTGCGAACCAGGCTCGGTTTTTTCTGTTTCTTTTCCTGAGGGGAGGGAGAGGTCCCTTGGACCATCTCTCAGTGGCCGTGGGCTACGTTTTGTGGTCGTAGGCCATTTTGTCCATTTCGGAGCCCGATTTCCGGTTTTCGGAGCCGTCATGCCGTGTGCCTCGGTTCGGGACCGCTCAACCATCTCCATTCGCTCTGATTTTTGGGATACTTCCTATTTGCTCCCTTTTGAGGGACACTGGGGTCAGAGAAACCCACTTCGTGGCCGAACGCCACTTTTAGTGCTTAGCAGCCCATTTTCGAGACCCCGAACTGCGTGTTTTGGCCCCCGAGCGTTCGTTTTGCATCGATTTTCGTTCATTTTTGGCAGGTACCTCTGTTTTATCATCAGGAAGGTCACTGGAGGTTGGAGGCCAGCAATTATCTTGGCAACCAGTTATATTCCATTTTCGCCCTCCGGCACCCGTTTTTCTCACTTCCGAGCCAATGTTGAACACCTTGGGGCCACTTTCTTCAACCCCAAACCACATATTTGTGTTGTACACACATGGGAGGATCCTAATATCATATGGCCGGCCAGAAACTCCAATTGAACCTTTTGAACCCCTCCTAAAAATGGCCTATTCTCTCTCCTGTTTTACAATTTCCAAATTCGAACCACAAGGTTGTGATGAGGGGACCTGGGAGGACACCTTTTTGTGGTGGCCGGCCAAAAAATCAACTTGACCCTTTTGACCCCTAGCCGGCCGGCTAGGGGGGGTGGTCGGCCGGCCACCTGCAACTCCAAAAGGTAGCCGGCCATGTTCCTTGCAATACACACTTTACAGCTGTATAGCTGTATCCCCCAGAAAATATCTCAATCCGGGGATATTTTTTGGGGGAAAACTTGTCTCCTTTTTCTCCCACCTTTGCCCCTCCTTTTCTCCCTTTTTTTTGTCCATATAACCAGCAGGTAGCATTGGTGAGAAGGGTTAGAAAAAATCATCTTCAAGCTTGCATGCAAAAATCCTCCTCCATCTCTCTCATTTCCTTGAAAACCTCCAAGTCCAACACCACCATTTCTTCTACACCACCAACCCCCACCCTTCCATCCTCCATTCCAGAAGTTTGAAGGTGTTCTCCAAGGCCTAAGGGTGCTACAAACTCAAGCCAAGAGTTGCTAAAGACTTGTCTTCAAGGGTGAGTTTCATTTCCCCTCTTTTTGTTTCATTTCTTGTATCATTTATAAGCTATACATGCTTGCTGTTTTGAGCTCCGGCCCTAACTTAAAGTGGCCTTCTTTTGAGCTCTTTTTCACTTTTTCTTAAGGGCTCAACCCTGTTTGAGGCTCCCATATTACACTTGCTTCAATATCCTCCTTGAATGCCATTTTCTTGCATGATATTTTTAGCCTATATGTGATCTGTTTTGGAGCATGATGTAAAATGTAAATAGGCTTATTTTGAGCCCCTCTTCAACATTGAAGAAGGGCTCATTACTTTTTGGGAACTCCATCTGCCACTTCATGTTATATCCCTCTTTGGTCCCCTTTTCTTTCATGCTTTGGCAGCCCATTGTGCTTCTGTTTTTGGCCTTTTTACAGTACTGAAAATAGTCTTATTTTGGCCCATTCTTCATGTTTAATTAAGGGTCTTTGGCTGTTTGTTGAATATTTTGCATACTTTGTGTTATAGCCACTTTTGAGCCTCATTTTGCATTACATTTCTAGCATGTTTGTATACTGATTTTGGGGCTTCCGTAAACTGTAAATGTGCATATTTTTGGTCCCTCTTCAATGTTGTAGAAGGGAATTTTTCAGTTTGGGCTTTTCATATACCACTTGCTTCTTTGGCCACCTTTTGGCCCATATTCTTGCATAAGAGCTTAGCCATATCTATGTTTGTTTTTGGGGTTTTTACAGTTCTGTAAAGTGGCTTATTTTGGGCCCCTATTCAATGTTGTTGAAGGGCCCTAACCTGTTTGAGGTCAGCAGCTGTGAGTTGCTTCATAACCTCATATTTAGGGCCATTTTTGCATACTAGTTTTGCCCTATTTATGTTTGCTGTTTGACCATGCTTTGAACTGGAAAAATGCTTATTTTGGGGCTGCCTTGCTTCTGTCTTTTCATTCCTTGTACTAATTATGCATGCTTTGTATAGCTGTAAGTCATTTCATGTACCTAGTTTTGCATTTCGGGAGAGATTCCATGCATCGGGTGTCATTTCGCCTGATTTCGGTGCTATTTTCCCCTTTATTTTGCTACTGATTTTTGCATATTTACATGTCATATTCCATGTCTTTGCCATGTCTCATTAGAGTGGCATTTCGGTGCCTGAGGGTCGGTCCTCGGTTTGCGTGCACGCGTGCACGCATTTCGAGTTGTCTTGTTTTCATCCACGGCCTCTTATGTGAGTGTGGCTGAGGCTCTCTCATGTAGGTGTAAGCCCATTATTGCATTGCATATGTCATTGCCTCGGTTTGCGTGTCCGTGTGCACGCATTTCGAGGCACTTCATTTTCATCCATCGGCCTCTTATGTGAGTGCGGCTGAGGCTCTCTCATGTTAGTATAAGTCCATGTTGCATTCTATATGCCATCTTAGCCATATTGCATTGCGTATGCCATTGCCTCGGTTTGCGTGCCCGTGTGCATGCATTTCGAGGCACTTCATTTTCATCCATCGGCCTCTTATGTGAGTGTGGCTGAGCTCTCTCATGTTAGTATAAGTCCATGTTGCATTCTATATGCCATCTTAGCCATATTGCATTGCGTATGCCATTGCCTCGGTTTGCGTGCCCGTGTGTACGCATTTCGAGGCACTTCATTTTCATCCATTGGCCTCTTATGTGAGTGCTGCTGAGGCTCTCTCATGTTAGTATAAGTCCATGTTGCATTCTATATGCCATTTCCATGCCATTGCATTGCATATGTCATTGCCTCGGTTTGCGTGCCCGTGTGCACGTATTTCGAGGCACTTCATTTTCATCCATCGGCCTCTTATGTGAGTGTGGCTGAGGCTCTCTCATGTTAGTATAAGTCCATGTTGCATTCTATATGCCATCTTAGCCATATTGCATTGCGTATGCCATTGCCTCGGTTTGCGTGCCTGTGTGCACGCATTTCGAGGCACTTCATTTTCATCCATCGGCCTCTTATGTGAGTGCGGCTGAGGCTCTCTCATGTTAGTATAAGTCCATGTTGCATTCTATATGCCATCTTAGCCATATTGCATTGCGTATGCCATTGCCTCGGTTTGCGTGCCCGTGTGCACGCATTTCGAGGCACTTCATTTTCATCCATCGGCCTCTTATGTGAGTGTGGATGAGGCTCTCTCATGTTAGTATAAGTCCATGTTGCATTCTATATGCCATCTTAGCCATATTGCATTGCGTATGCCATTGCCTCGGTTTGCGTGCCCGTGTGCACGCATTTTGAGGCACTTTATTTTCATCCATTGGCCTCTTATGTGAGTGCTGCTGAGGCTCTCTCATGTTAGTATAAGTCCATGTTGGATTCTATATGCCATTTCCATGCCATTGCATTGCATATGTCATTGCCTCGGTTTGCATGCCCGTGTGCACGCATTTCGAGGCACTTCATTTTCATCCATCGGCCTCTTATGTGAGTGTGGCTGAGGCTCTCTCATGTTAGTATAAGTCCATGTTGCATTCTATATGCCATCTTAGCCATATTGCATTGCGTATGCCATTGCCTCGGTTTGCGTGTCCGTGTGCACGCATTTCGAGGCACTTCATTTTCATCCATCGGCCTCTTATGTGAGTGCGGCTGAGGCTCTCTCATGTTAGTATAAGTCCATGTTGCATTCTATATGCCATTTCCATGCCATTGCATTGCATATGTCATTGCCTCGGTTTGCGTGCCCATGTGCACGCATTTCGAGGCACTTCATTTTCGTCCATCGGCCTCTTATGTGAGTGTGGATGAGGCTCTCTCATGTTAGTATAAGTCCATGTTGCATTCTATATGCCATCTTAGCCATATTGCATTGCGTATGCCATTGCCTCGGTTTGCGTGCCCGTGTGCCCGCATTTCGAGGCACTTTATTTTCATCCATTGGCCTCTTATGTGAGTGCTGCTGAGGCTCTCTCATGTTAGTATAAGTCCATGTTGCATTCTATATGCCATTTCCATGCCATTGCATTGCATATGTCATTGCCTCAGTTTGCATGCCCGTGTGCACGCATTTCGAGGCACTTCATTTTCATCCATCGGCCTCTTATGTGAGTGTGGCTGAGGCTCTCTCATGTTAGTATAAGTCCATGTTGCATTCTATATGCCATCTTAGCCATATTGCATTGCGTATGCCATTGCCTCGGTTTGCGTGTCCGTGTGCACGCATTTCGAGGCACTTCATTTTCATCCATCGGCCTCTTATGTGAGTGCGGCTGAGGCTCTCTCATGTTAGTATAAGTCCATGTTCAATTCTATATGCCATTTCCATGCCATTGCATTGCATATGTCATTGCCTCGGTTTGCGTGCCCGTGTGCACGCATTTCGAGGCACTTCATTTTCATCCATCGACCTCTTATGTGAGTGTGGCTGAGGCTCTCTCATGTTAGTATAAGTCCATGTTGCATTCTATATGCCATTTTAGCCATATTGCATTGCGTATGCATTTTCTCGGTTTGCGTGCCCGTGTGCACGCACTTCGAGGCATCTCATTTTCATAGCATTGTGCATGCTAGGCTGTATCTTAGTTGCATTTCATGCATATCATGCATATTGCATCGTGTTCGGGATAGGAGTTAGCCCGAGCACGGGAAGCAAGGTGCGTTTCGTACTCCGAGTGACGGAACGCGTCTCAATTCCCCAGTCACCGACACTCCGGATCATCCATGATGGAGTTAGGTTCTTGTTGTGTTTACACGTGCATTCATTCCATATTGAGTTGCACATTTCGATTCCTCGGCCATCATGCATCGATATGCGTGATTGGTGGCACGAGGATCGAGGCATGCATATATTTGTGAAATACATTGCTATGCCCCTTTCCTGCTCTCTGTTGCAGCAAAAATCAAGAATCAGCAACTTTCCGGAGTTTGGCGCGCATTTCAAGAAAAAGTGCAAACAGAGGCTAATCGGGGCATCGCCGTTGATTTTCGCGCAAGGCAGCCCAGACATGCATCATTCATCAGAAGCAAGGCAGTCCCTGGCTTGCACGCCAATTTTACAGCTCTCTTAGTTAATTTGTTAATTAATTAGGAATTTGTATATTATTCGGACTGTAATATTTGGACTGTAATATTCTTTTATTTGGGACTGTATTATTTATTCGGACCCTCTGCGCGAGGGCACAACTGTAATAAGTGTGCGTGAGTGTGATGTATGTCTTCCAACCCCACGTCTTTCTCCCTTTTATTTACCCGCTTTTGATGGTTAGATTAGGGCATATTTCAATTTAGCATATAGTATGACAGCATGTTTGCATCATTCATCTGTTTTGCATGCACCGGGCTCGGCGCATCATACTAACTGCATTGTATTTTCAATTCCAAGATTGAATGCATGTTAGCTGTAGCATCCCATATGCCATGTTTAGAATAGCTGAGCCTGCTATAGTTTGCATTTTGCATGTGTTGCATTAGGCATTTCTGTATACTTAGGATTCATGCATGAATTTCTAATGAGCTTCTGTCTTGGCTCGGAGTACTCGGTAAGTTTCATGCTTTAGCATCCTTGCATGCGTGTGAGTGACTGCCATGATAGCATGCTTACCATGAGGCTATATGCTTATATAATATAACTGCCTGAATGCCTGTGGGTGAAGGTTGGGTTATTTGGATTGGAACAAATCATTGACTGTGAGTTTTAACCCCACTAGATAGTGGCAAAACCATCTTTCAAATAAACAAACATGAAATGTTTTGTTCCAATTCGGGCGACCTAGTCTATACTTGTATGCTGTGTGCATCACATAGTAACCTAGGCTAATAAACCGGAATAAGAACACACAATGTTTTCAAAAATAGATATCATGGTTAGTAGAGGCCGATCTTTGATCGGGCGAGCGGGGGTGCTCACGAAGTGACCTTCTCCAATCGTACCCAAGTTCCCGAGCCGAGGCAACTTTGGTGATGACGAACACGTGGCCTTTGGCACCGAGTCAGGGTTTCCTAAATTTCCCATTAAAAAAACATTTAGGTGGCGACTCTGTATCTGGCAAAGCAGTCCATGTTTGGCACTTCTTTCAAAAATCTGTTTTCTCAAAACGATTTGCCAGATTTTGGACTCTTTGGTTCAGACGTAGAACCGTGACAAATTTGAGAGTCCTGAGCTGTAGTGACCCCAAATGAACGGAACGGGACCTCGTTCCTCCCGGGGCGTTCGGGGACGTCTACAGTTTCTGGCGACTCTGCTGGGGATTTAGAGAACTTGACTCGAACTCATGATATCTGTTTTTTACTACACTTGTGTGTTTCTTTGCATTGCATTTGCATCGGTGCGCCTAGGACACCGTGTTTGCCATCTGCTATTCCTGAACGGTTTGCCGGAGGCTTGTCTTGTCAAGGCATGACCATAAGGCTGACCGGTTGTGGGCTCTGCCAGTATGGGAACACAAACCCCGATTTTACCGGGGCACCCCTTTTGACCATTCGACCTAGTGCATATTCGGAATCCATAGTGACCATTCCAAACTAGGACAGGTTGCTTACCCGTTTATAGGTTGTTTGAAACCGCTGTGTGCGTAGTGAAACCCTAGCTCCTGACAAAATAGGACAGGGAAACCCTACCCCTTCATAGGGGTGTTTTGGCTCTCACTTATCTGCTATGTGCTTTAGAGTGCGTCTCTACAGGAATGCATGTATCAGTTTGCAAGTCTGGGCATTAGGCCTACGGGCATTACTATCAGTATTTGGGAGTCAGCTTTACCTGTGGGTATCAGACTCAGATTTGGGGTAGAATTTTGGGCAGAATTCAGTAGAGAGTACACTCACTCAGCTTTGCTCATATGGGTTGTCGTGAAATCAGGCTGAGGTGCTGTCTGTTTTCTCTTTTGCTAGGTAGTCTTGGAACCATAGCTTCAGAAGGCTCCGATATCCCCCGAGGTTCATCGAACTTGTGCTGATAGACTTTGTCAGGTTAGAGATTCAGTTCAAGGGCAATCAGTGTTCCTTTGCCAGAGGCAGGGTAAAAGGGCTAGTCGGGCACAAATCACCAGCTCAGCAGTTACCAGATCAGTGGCCCTTATCCACCCCACCAGTGAACAGTCAGGCTGAGGTCTCAGTTTCTACTGCAGGGATAGATACCAGTCAGTCAGATGGATCAGCAGAACACGTCAGGGATGGAGGCAATGATGCGCTAGATGCAAGAAAGTATGAAACTCATGCAGCAAGATGCTGTCCGTCAAGCGGAATTCTCCAAGCAGCAAGCTGCAATCATGGCTCAGCAGGCCGAGCTCATCACCAAGCTGCAACAGCAAAGCGGCGCGTCCGCTTCACAACAAGTTCCTCCCCCAACAGGAGCTCCAGCACTTGGGGAGACGCCAAACGTCCAGGATGATATGGACATTCCAGGCGGGCCGGCTCCGCCTCCAATTTTACCTCAACTATCCAAAACACCTACCAATCTACCGGACTCTCCCTTCGAGTTCGAGGTTGACCCCACAGCGTTGAAGTTGAGCAAGCTTGAAAAGTTGTTCAAGAAATCCCAGGGGGTAAAGTCCATCCCGGGCATTGAGGACGGGTACACCGACGCAGCTGTAACTCTGCCGGACAGGTTCAAGATGCCTCACATCGACCGTTTTGATGGGTCAGGAGATCCCATGGTCCACTTGAGCTTGTTTTTCAGATGTTTTGCGCCCGATGGGCTTGACAAGATTACAGAAACTCTCCCTTTTTGGCAGGACCCTGTCGGGTATTGCGGTCACCTGGTATGCCAAATTGGAGGATTCAGTGAAACGAAGCTGGGAGGAGATGGCCGAGGCCTTCGTCGCACAATATTCATATAATACCCAAATCGAGATTACGACCTGTGATCTTGAGACGATGAGGCAGGAGCCGAAGGAGAGCTTCTCAGAATTCGTAGCCCGCTGAAGGGCCAAGGCTTCAATGATGACCCTTAGACCCACTGACAAAGATCAAATTCGGATGATTGTGCGCAATCTCCAGCCCAAGCTAATGCAGAAAATGATCGTGATCCCCTTCCCTACCTTTTCAGATTTGCATGAGATGGGGGTACAGATCGAGGACGCTATGAAGCAGGGCCTTTTTGACCAGGAGAAGGAGCAGCCCAGGAGGGCGTTTACCCGCAGTTCGAATGCGACCACCAGTGGTGATACAGTTGCAAGATCTTCTGATGTGGGCATGGTTACCACCACCGTATCAAAAACAACTACCCCATTCACCGGTGCGTCCGGAAGTAGCTCACAAGGAACCAAATACCCGCCTCGAGTCAAGAGGGTTTTTACCCCACTTCATATGCCTTTGTCAAAGGCCCTAGAGGTCTTAATCCGGAAAGGACATCTAAAACCGTTGGAACAACGGCCCCTACCCGATCCTATCCTTGCAAAGCATGATTAGACTAAATACTGCGCCTACCATCAACAAACCGGTCATGACACCGACAGTTGCTTTCGTCTGCGCCATGATGTACAAGATCTGTTTGACAACGGGGTCATCCCTGCACCAGGTCCTGCAAAGTCTATCGGCACTTGATCAGTGAACTATGGGGGGATAATGTGATGTGATCGAGGGATGAACCAGCTGCGGGTGGCACTCGATTTACTCCAGATGTGGGAATGACAGGCACTATTCTGAGCATTTGTGAATGCCAGTTTCTGACTTGGGTATTGGGTCAGTCTTGTTGTTTTGTTTTGAGTCTGTCTTTTGTTTTGAGTCAGTCTCTTTTTGGTTTTGGATCTGTCTTGTTGTATCGAGTCAATCCTGTTGTATAGAAGTCGGGTGATTCCGGGGGATGTTACCTCGGGCGTCACCATTTTGTTTTATGCTTGTCTTTTCGTTTTGTCTTGAGTCTATTTCTGCCAGGGAGCCAGTTGTGCCAACAGATTTGAATGAAATAGCAGTGGTTTTTCACGCTCTTGTGTCTGCCTCGGCCGTGTGCCAATTGTGCCAGAAAGTTTGAATGAAACGGTAGTACTTTTCGCCTACTCTTCTGCACCCCAAAATCATTGCATTGACCTAAGTTTTTCAAAACCTTTTGAACACTGCGGTGAAAATGAAGAGGAAGGAATTCCTCGTGTTTTGCAAAACTTTGATCATTTGAGAGAAAGAGAGGCATGCTAAGCCCCTTTATGAATGAAATCATGCTTGTTAGCATGAGTACTGAGAAGGACCCTGGCTTGATCCAGACTGGCTTCACACTATCTTCAGCGTGAGCGATTTATCGCTTTCTTAAAAATTTTCAAAAATAAAATGTTTTGCGCGGTCCTGCGAAGACTTGTGTGGAATCGCTCTTGAGATTGTGCAGTTTAGGATCGCTCTCAGCCTCGAGACTCAACCCCTTTGCTTCCAAACCTCGAAACTTGAATTCAGAAGGTTCAACGGTCAACTATGATGTGAGGCCTGTGTGGCCGGATTTGAAGCAGCCCTCGAACAAGAGCCCAGGAAAGTCAGGTCAAGAAGATCAGATCTCATCAGAGGAAGCTTACGAAGCAAAACAGCAGCCATTCTCCTGGATTCAGATGACTTCAGGATCTCAAAATCATTTGACATGGACAAAGCTACACTTTTACCCTTGAGAGGCTCGCTGGGCCGAAAACCCAGAAGGGCGGCCCAGGCAAAAGTTAGAGCAAGAAAAAAGAAAGAATGCAAAAAAAAAGAAGAAGAAAAGAAATGAAAAGAATTGAAAAGAAAAGAAGAACAAAGCTCGCAAGGTCGAAAACCCGCAACGGGCGCCTTGGCAAAAGTTAGAGCCTAAAAAGGAGAGGTTAATACCCGAGTGTACCTTAACCCCGAACTACGTGAGGCTTGATTCCCATCTTTGGGATACGTAGGCAACTTCATTCTGAAGTCCAGCCGTAAAACACTTCAAATTCGTTTGTGTCCATGCGATGGTTTTGGGTCATCTTTGTCTTCTCTGTATTTGAGAGTCTGGTTGCGTTCGTCGCACTAAGGATTGCCCACAAAGCGCTGCGGTACCATCCAAACAAGGGGTAACTTTCTGTTGCCATTCAATGCGCTGCGGTGCCATCCAAACAAGGGGCAACTTTCCGTTGCCATTCAATGCGCCGCGGTGCTGTTCAAACAAGGGGCAACTTTCCGTTGCCATGCAGTGTCCTTCAAACAAGGGGCAATTTTCCATTGCTATGCATCCGAGGTTGTGCATCTCGAGAGTAGGTTCCGTGCTCGTTGAGCAGTGGTCGTCTGCAAAAATAGTTTTGAGAATTTTTACTGAGGTTGACTAATCTTCTTGAAAAGTACTCCATTTTTCAAAACTGGACCATTTCTCGGACCCAAAAAAAGGAAAACTCTCAGTGCTCACAGCCTAACTTGCATGATTTCAAATCAAAAATCGAGCAAGCGCGTTAACCTAACTCATGTTGGTCAAAACTGTTTTAGTAGAAAGCAAAAACAAAAATGGTCAAAATGATGAACTAGGGGCATAGTTGAGTCAGGTGTTCTGTCCTTTCCCCTTTGTCAAAATACTTGCCAGAAAGGACACTCTACTTGTCGGAAAAGGCACTGTATTCGCCAGAAAAGGGCACAACAAAGGGCAGAAAGCTCTCTCATCCTCCAAGCAGCGAGGTATCAAGCCGAATGCGAAGCACGAATTGGAATGGATCGAGATGCTCCATTCCCTCATCCGGCGCATCGACAGATGTCACCGAAGGAAATAGCCGCGAGCTGATTATGTTGGGTGTGAGCCCGCAACTTCCTGTTCATCCATCAACCACCCAGGGGAGGGATGAAAAACGAGAGAATAAAGAATAGAGAGACGTGCGATGAGAGGAAAAGTGAGAAGAGGGATTTTTCAGAAAAACAGAGCTTGAGGGCCGAGTGATGTGAGAACCACAAATGAGAAAGGGTGGGAAACACTACCCGGTGAAACAGGCTCCCTGTGCACGTCTGAGTGTCGTGTCTTTTTGTTTTATCTCGATTCTTGTTTTGAGTCGTTTCGAGTGTTACTCGATGTGTCTAGGTTGTGTGCCTTTTATTTCCTTGTTGAGTTGTCTTGCTGTGTTCAGTCGTAGGCTCGATACCCGGTCAAAAGCCCATTTATCAATTCAAAAATAAAATCGTTTTGCGCTCCGAGTGCCGTGCCGTTCTCCACAGCTGTGCAAAACAAGATTCGTTCTTTCATAAAACCGCAGGGTTCAACCCAGGTCACGTCAGAACAGTAAAACCAGGACCTATCTAAAGCGATATGAGTTCCAGTCTACAAAGCAAAAGCAAAAGAGGAAATGTCAAGCATCTGAGTTTGTTTCAACTTTAGTAAGTTCCGACACTACATTCCGTGTGTACCTCTTCAGGTCTTGCCAATGCTCCGAAGTATGAGTGTGCCTCTACCTCAAGCTCAAGATCAAGTCTGCTTCAAGCCAGAATGGCGATCAAAAGTGCTCTCCCTGAGTACCATTCCCTGCCAGAGGCATCTTGGCTGTGTTCGCAATGAGTTCCTAGGAGACCAACTGCGACGGTGGAAACTAGATTTCGAATGGCTGATGCCTAGAACGTAAAGGTTCGTGTCACGCCCCCAAAATTAACCCATTATATATATCATTGACATGCATTATTTAAAGAAAACACTTTATTAATTCATTCATCAGAGTATTATCAAATAAAAACATTACATGTAACACCAAATTAAATGCCCTACAGGCTTACATCTTTCCAAGCCAACACTTGGACACAAAAGTATGAGTTCTAACTCAAATACAAATAAAGCCCTAGGCTTGAGTGTTTACATGTACTAACAATGAAAAACAAATAACTGAAAATAGTCTTCAAATCCAAGTCCTTCCAAGCTAAGTTCTTGGAGGTAGCTTATCACCTGAACCTGAAAATGATGTTTCCATATAGGGTGAGCCACAGCCCAGCAGAAATATACTAAACCAAATATAAGCATTGAATAAAGCAATAGCATTCAATAGATGGTTAACCAAGATAATTAATACATCATTATGCAGTTTCATGACACTAATGTCAATGACACGTTTTACTTTCCAACATTATCAATATGGCTCAGAACCTGGCCAAAATTACAACAGTGTACAATATATATCATATTCACATTCTTCCAATGTCAACAAACAGATGAGACTCAGGCTCAAATCAAAACACTTCATACTTCCAGTTTGATACACATTTTAGTGCTGTATCAATAAAACACTTCAATATAAATAAGCACACATAAAAGTGATGCTAATGGAGTCCATCCCCTATCTCCTCCCAAACAAAAATCCGGTTTAGAGGTCCATCCCCTATCTTCCCCTAAACCGTGGAGTACATCCCCTATCTCCTCCCACACAATATGCAAATGCAATGCTCAATCAATACACGTATTTTCAGTATTATTTCAATAGTCAAAATTAATGACTTAACCAATGTGATTAGTTTCAGTTATTCCTAATCCACATGTAATGTCTACAACAATCACGACTATCCTCCACCGATAGCCCAAAACAGTTATTTCTAGACTGGAAATAAATATATCAACAATTCAATAGGTTAGTGATTTAAATTATCCAACTACACCATTTAATCAATGAATTTCTCAATTTCATGAATTTAACCAAATTCCCCAATTCCCTTAGATTAATTATACAAATTAATTTATTAATACAACTAGGGTTTTTCCCAAAATTACCAAAGTACCCCCAACATATCAAAATACCAAAACTTAGAACAAAACTTATAAGATGGAGTAGGAAATCCCTACCTCGAAGAAAATAACCCAAATGGAGAAGACAGAGATGAATACCCAAAAACCAATGTGCTCCAAATCGCCAAATGTTCAGATTAAATGGAAGCCCTCGACTCACTCTATCTTTTTAATAAAGCAACTAGGGTAGAAACACACTCTAAATAGATCAAACCTAAGAGAGAAGGTGAGTAGGGAGAGAGAGAAGTCGGACCTAGGGTTTGGAATCAGAAAGAAGATGAAAAAGACTGATCAAAACCCGCTGCTGCGTATATAAACTGAACAGGCTCGCTCGAGGGAAGACTTGGTCGCTCGAGCGACCAGACACAGAAAAGCTACGCTCGAGCCAAGGAAGCCTTGCTCGAGCCAACAACCTAGAAGCTCACTCGAGCGAAGGAAATCTCGCTCGATCGAAGAACTCAAACCCTCAGGTCTGTAACCAGACACACGCTCGAGCGAAGGAACTCTCGCTCGAGCGAAGAACAAACTAGCTCGCTCGAGCGAAGAAAAGCTCGCTCAAGCCAAAAACCACTGCTATCAGGTCTTACTACAAAACGCAATCCTCGCTCGAGCGAAGAACCCCTGGCTCGAGCGACGGACCAAAACAAAGAGCTCGATCGAGCGAAGAAATGCTCGCTCGAGCGAAGGGTCAAAATTCTGGGCAGCAACCCTTTGCTCCCAAGCTCAACCAACCTGCTACAAACCTGCCCAATGCATCCCCTAACTCAGAAATAGGAAATTAAAGGACGGTAACAATCATAATACAATAGCAGTAGCTACGGAGCCTAAGTCCGGATACAATAAACAAATGTGAAAAGACCGGGGTCGTTATAGTTCGGGATTTCCGGGACTAAAGTCTGGTTTAAATACCCAGAGGCGTGTCCTCGGCTTGAAATCTGTATGGAAGCCCCATAGGTTGAGATAGCGTGTATGCACCTCAATTCTGGATACTGAACCAACCTAGTCTGTCACCCCGTTGGAGAATAGGGAAAGTTGTGAATATGATCAGGAAGAAAGGCAACGTCCAAAGTGTTCTACATGAAGAACCCTTGTTAGTATTTCAGAGCCTGTGTACTGTACGTTGAAGGTAAGTATTCGAAGAGCACAGTGGAAAATCCCCATCGGAGCAGAGCGGTTCACCGCCACTCATCTCATGAGGTGCTTTCTAAAGCGCTGTTTTGTCCATTTATTGCTTTCCTTAAGCATCATGCATTGTATTGCATTGTACCTATCAAGTTTCTTTCTCATTCATACACTATATTGTATGTACGGTTCATTCAAAAGAAGTTCCGTTTGAGATCCTTTATTTAGTGTATCAATCACACTTTATTCAGTTAGTGTATCAATCACACTTCATTTCTTTAGTGTATCAATCACACCTCATTTATTTAGTGTATCAATCACACTCTCTCGGCCTCTTAGTGTATCAATCACACTTCTTTCATTTTTTGTATCTACCACATACATTCTCGTTTTGTGTATCAATCACACTTCACTTCATTCACTTAGTGTATCAATCACACTTCATTCACTTTTGTGTATCTATCACACACATTCTCATTTTGTGTATCTACTATGCACATATTCACTTTAGTGTATCTATCACATACGTTCTCGTTTAGTATATCAATCAGACTTCATTCATTTAGTATATCAATCATACTCTGTTCACATAGTGCATCTATCACACTTTGTGTTCATTTTCAGTATATCAATCATACTCTGTTCACATAGTGCATCTATTACACTTTATGTTCATTTTCAGTATATCAATCATACTCTGTTCACATAGTCCATCTATCACACTTTGTGTTCATTTTCAGTATATCAATCATACTCTGTTCACATAGTGCATCTATCACACTTTGTGTTCATTTTTAGTATATCAATCATACTCTGTTCACATAGTGCATCTATCACACTTCGTGTTCACATTTAGTATATCAATCATACTCTGTTCACATAGTGCATCTATCACACTTTGTGTTCATTTTCAGTATATCAATCATACTTTGTTCACTAAGTGCATCTATCACACTTCGTGTTCACATTTAGTATATCTATCATACTCCATTCACTAAATGCATCTATCACACTTTGTGTTCACTTTTAGTATATCAATCATACTCTGTTCACATAGTGCATCTATCACACTTCGTGTTCACTTTTAGTATATCAATCATACTCTACTCACATTGTGCATCTATCACACTTTGTGTTCACCTTCAGTGTATCAATCACACTCTGTTCACTTTGTGTATCTATCATACTCCATTCACTAAGTGCATCTATCACACTTTGTGTTCACTTTTAGTGTATCAATCACACTCTGTTCACTAAGTGCATCTATCACACTTCGTGTTCACTTTTAGTATATCAATCATACTCTACTCACATTGTGCATCTATCACACTTTGTGTTCACCTTCAGTGTATCAATCACACTCTGTTCACTTTGTGTATCTATCATACTTTGCTTCACTTGGTGTATCAATCACACTTTATTCATATAGTGTATTCAGCACACTCTCTTCACTTTTGTGTATCTATCACACATGCTCGCTAAGACTGCATCATAACTGTATGAAATGTAGTTGTTGCTTTGCATTCTTGCTTAAAACTGTTGCATCTATTTGCGAATACTTGCTTCGTTACAGCTTGCTGCATTTGCATGATCATTGAGTTACCTCCGGCTCTGTGCATATCATTCACATTTTGCCCCCTTGCCTGCGGGCACGTCTCTGTTTATCTTGTATGTTTGTCTAAGTCTTCGGCCTCGTCAAAAATGGGTCGTCTCTGAGCTTTGACATTTACTCCCGTCACTTATGACTTTCGAGTTCTGTCAAAGAGGGGCAACTGTAGACACCTCATTTTTGACCGACCTTAAGACTTAGACGTCACCAGTTGAGCGCTCGGTGATACTACATATTATGCTCGTTCAGAAGTCTTAGAGTCTCGGTTGTGAACCCTACCTCCGGACTTCCGAACCCTCTTTTGTGCTTTGCCTCGGTTTGCGAACCAGGCTCGGTTTTTTCTGTTTCTTTTCCTGAGGGGAGGGAGAGGTCCCTTGGACCATCTCTCAGTGGCCGTGGGCTACGTTTTGTGGTCGTAGGCCATTTTGTCCATTTCGGAGCTCGGTTTCCAGTTTTCGGAGCCGTCAGGCCGTGTGCCTCGGTTCGGGACCGCTCAACCATCTCCATTCGCTCTGATTTTTGGGATACTTCCTATTTTCTCCCTTTTGAGGGACACTTGGGTCAGAGAAACCCACTTCGTGGCCGAACGCCACTTTTAGTGCTTAGCAGCCCATTTTCGGGACCCCGAACTGCGTGTTTTGGCCCCCGAGCGTTCGTTTTGCATCGATTTTCGTTCATTTTTGGCAAGTACCTCTGTTTTATCATCAGGAAGGTCAATGGAGGGTGGGAGGCCAGCAATTATCTTGGCAACCAGTTATATTCCATTTTCGCCCTCCGGCACCCGTTTTTCTCACTTCCGAGCCAATGTTGAACACCTTGGGGCCACTTTCTTTAACCCCAAACCACATATTTGTGTTGTACACACATGGGAGGATCCTAATATCATATGGCCGGCCAAAAACTCCAATTGAACCTTTTGAACCCCTCCTAAAAATGGCCTATTCTCTCTCCTGTTTTATAATTTCCAAATTCGAACCACAGGGTTGTGATGAGGGGACCTGGGAGGATACCTTTTTGTGGTGGCCGGCCAAAAAATCAACTTGACCCTTTTGACCCCTAGCCGGCCGGCTAGGGGGGGTGGCCGGCCGGCCACCTGCAACTCCAAAAGGTGGCCGGCCATGTTCCTTGCAATACACACTTTACAGCTGTATAGCTGTATCCCCCAGAAAATATCTCAATCCGGGGATATTTTTTGGGGGAAAACTTGTCTCATTTTTCTCCCACCTTTGCCCCTCCTTTTCTCCCTTTTTTTTTGTCCATATAACCAGCAGGCAGCATTGGTGAGATGGGTTAGAAAAAATCATCTTCAAGCTTGCATGCAAAAATCCTCCTCCATCTCTCTCATTTCCTTGAAAACCTCCAAGTCCAACACCACCATTTCTTCTACACCACCAACCCCCACCCTTCCATCCTCCATTCCAGAAGTTTGAAGGTGTTCTCCAAGGCCTAAGGGTGCTACAAACTCAAGCCAAGAGTTGCTAAAGACTTGTCTTCAAGGGTGAGTTTCATTTCCCCTCTTTTTGTTTCATTTCTTGTATCATTTATAAGCTATACATGCTTGCTGTTTTGAGCTCCGGCCCTAACTGAAAGTGGCCTTCTTTTGATCTCTTTTTCACTTTTTCTTAAGGGCTCAACCCTGTTTGAGGGTCCCATATTGCACTTGCTTCAATATCCTCCTTGAATGCCATTTTCTTGCATGATATTTTTAGCCTATATGTGATCTGTTTTGGAGCATGATGTAAACTGTAAATAGGCTTATTTTGAGCCCGTCTTCAACATTGAAGAAGGGCTCATTACTGTTTGGGACCTCCATCTGCCACTTCATGTTATATCCCTCTTTGGTCCCCTTTTCT
Organism: Camellia sinensis; assembly: GCF_055761805.1. NCBI lineage: Eukaryota > Viridiplantae > Streptophyta > Magnoliopsida > Ericales > Theaceae > Camellia > Camellia sinensis. The sequence continues at coordinate 38,964,628 of NW_028128987.1, read as the reverse complement.
TTCATGCTTTGGCAGCCCATTGTGCTTCTATTTTTGGCCTTTTTACAGTACTGAAAATAGTCTTATTTTGGCCCATTATTCATGTTTCATTAAGGGTCTTTGGCTGTTTGTTGAATATTTTGCATACTTTGTGTTATAGCCACTTTTGAGCCTCATTTTGCATTACATTTCTAGCATGTTTGTATACTGATTTTGGGGCTGCCGTAAACTGTAAATGTGCATATTTTTGGTCCCTCTTCAATGTTGTAGATGGGAATTTTTCAGTTTGGGCTTTTCATATACCACTTGCTTCTTTGGCCACCTTTTGGCCCATATTCTTGCATAAGAGCTTAGCCATATCTATGTTTGTTTTTGGGATTTTTACAGTTTTGTAAAGTGGCTTATTTTGGGCCCCTCTTCAATGTTGTTGAAGGGCCCTAACCTGTTTGAGGTCAGCAGCTGTGAGTTGCTTCATAACCTCATATTTAGGGCCATTTTTGCATACTAGTTTTGCCCTATTTATGTTTGTTGTTTGGCCATGATTTGAACTGGAAAAATGCTTATTTTGGGGCTGCCTTGCTTCTGTCTTTTCATTCCTTGTACCAATTATGCATGCTTTGTATAGCTGTAAGTCATTTCATGTACCTAGTTTTGCATTTCGGGAGAGATTCCATGCATCGGGTGTCATTTCGCCTGATTTCGGGGCTGTTTTCCCCTTTATTTTGCTACTGATTTTTGCATATTTACATGTCATATTCCATGTCTTTGCCATGTCTCATTAGAGTGGCATTTCGGTGCCTGAGGGTCAGTCCTCGGTTTGCGTGCACGCGTGCACGCATTTCGAGTTGTCTTGTTTTCATCCACGGCCTCTTATGTGAGTGTGGCTGAGGCTCTCTCATGTAGGTGTAAGCCCATTATTGCATTGCATATGTCATTGCCTCGGTTTGCATGCCCATGTGCACGCATTTCGAGGCACTTCATTTTCATCCATCGGCCTCTTACGTGAGTGCGGCTGAGGCTCTCTCATGTTAGTATAAGTCCATATTGCATTCTATATGCCATCTTAGCCATAGTGCATTGCGTATGACATTGCCTCAGTTTGCGTGCTCGTGTGCACGCATTTCGAGGCACTTCATTTTCATCCATCGGCCTCTTATGTGAGTGTGGCTGAGGCTCTCTCATGTTAGTATAAGTCCATGTTGCATTCTATATGCCATCTTAGCTATATTGCATTGCGTATGCCATTGCCTCGGTTTGCGTGCCCGTGTACACGCATTTCGAGACACTTCATTTTCATCCATCGGCCTCTTATGTGAGTGCGGCTGAGGCTCTCTCATGTTAGTATAAGTCCATGTTGCATTCTATATGCCATTTCCATGCCATTGCATTGCATATGTCATTGCCTCGGTTTGCGTGCCCGTGTGCACGCATTTCGAGGCACTTCATTTTCATCCATCGGCCTCTTATGTGAGTGTGGCTGAGGCTCTCTCATGTTAGTATAAGTCCATGTTGCATTCTATATGCCATCTTAGCCATATTGCATTGCGTATGCCATTGCCTCGGTTTGCGTGCCCGTGTGCACGCATTTCGAGACACTTCATTTTCATCCATCGGCCTCTTATGTGAGTGCGGCTGAGACTCTCTCATGTTAGTATAAGTCCATGTTGCATTCTATATGTCATTTCCATGCCATTGCATTGCATATGTCATTGCCTCGGTTTGCGTGCCCGTGTGCACGCATTTCGAGGCACTTCATTTTCATCCATCGGCCTCTTATGTGAGTGTGGCTGAGGCTCTCTCATGTTAGTATAAGTCCATGTTGCATTCTATATGCCATTTTAGCCATATTGCATTGCGTATGCATTTCCTCGGTTTACGTGCCCGTGTGCACGCACTTCGAGGCATCTCATTTTCATAGCATTGTGTGTAACGCCCTCAAAATTAACCCATTATATATATATCATTAACATGCATTATTTAAAGAAAGCACTTTAATAATTCATTATAATAACCATCAGAGTCTTACTAAACAAAGCATTACATGTAACATCAAGTAAATGCCCTACCGGCTTACATCTTTCTAAGCCAACACTTGGACACAAAAATATGAGTTCTAACTCAAATATAAATAAAGCCCTAGGCTTGAGTGTTTACATGTACTAACAATAAAAAAAAAAAAACAAATAACTAAAAATAGTCTTCAAAATCCAAGTCCTTCCAAGCTAAGTCCTTGGAGGTAGCTTATCCCCTGAACCTGAAAATGATGTTCCCATGAAGGGTGAGCCACAGCCCAGTAGAAATATACTAAACCAAATATACGCAATGAATAAAGCAATAGCATTCAACAGATGGTTAACCAAGATAATCAATTACTTCATTTTACAGTCTCATGACACTATTGCCTAGGACACGTTTTACTTTCCAACTTTATCAATATGGCTCAGAACCTGGCCAAACTTATAACAGTGAATTATATAAATCATATTCACATTCTTCCAATGTCAACAAACAAATGAGACTCAAGCTCAAATCAAAACACTTCATACTTCCAGATTGATACACATTTTAGTGCTGTATCAATAAAACACTTCTATATAAATAAGCACACATAAAAGTGATGCTAATGGAGTCCATCCCCTATCTCCTCCCAAACAAAATCCGGTTTAGAGGTCCATCCCCTATCTTCCCCTAAACTGTGGAGTACATCCCCTATCTCCTCCCACACAAAACAATGTATGCAAACATATAACATATACAACACACAATCAATACACATAATGTCTGTATTAATTCAGCAGTCAAAATGAATGACTCAACCAATGTGATTAGTTTCAGTTATCCCTAATCCACATGCAGTGTCTACAACAAGCACGACTATCCTCCACCGATAGCCCAAAACAGTTATTTCTACACTGAAAATAACTATGTCAACAATTCAATGGACAAATGATTCAAATTATCCAACTACGCCATTTAATCAATGAATTCCCCAATTTCATAAATTTAACCCTCTTTTTCCAATTCCATGAATAAATTATACAAATTAATTTAATAATACAACTAGGGTTTTTCCCAAAATTACCAAAGTATCCCCAACATATCAAAATACCAAAACTTAGAACAAAGCTTATAGAATGGAGTAGGAAATCCCTACCTCGAAGAAATAGCCCCAAAAGAGAAGGTGGAGATGAAGACCCAAACTTCAAAGTGCTCCAAACAACCAACAATTCAGATTAAAACGAAGCCCTCGACTCACACACTCTTTTTAATGAAGGATCTAGGGTAGAAACACACCCCAAGTAGATCAATCCTAAGAGAGAAAGTGTGTATAGGGAGAGAAAACTCGTAACTAGGGTTTTGGAATATGAAAGTGTATGAAAAACAGATCTGAAACACGCTGCTGCCTATTTAAACCTGACAGGCTCGCTCGAGCGAAGACTTGGTCGCTCGAGCGACCAGACACAGAAAATCTACGCTCGAGCCAAGGAAGCCTTGCTCGAGCCAACAACCCAAAAGCTCGCTCTAGCGAAGAAAACTCGCTCGAGCGAAGAACTCAAACCCTCAGGTCTGTAACCAGACACACGCTCGAGCGAAGGAACTATCGCTCGAGCGAAGAACGAACTAACTCGCTCGAGCGAAGAAAAGCTCGCTCGAGCCAAGAATGCAAAGCTACAGGTCCAAATCAGACGCAAACTCTCGCTCGAGCTACCAAACCCCGGTTCGAGCGAAGAACCAAAAACAATAGCTCGCTCAAGCGACAAACTCTTCGCTCGAGCGAAGATCCAAAATTCTGGACAGCAACACTTGGTTTCTAAACCCAACCAACCTGAAACAAACCTGCCCAACACATCCTATAGGTCCAAATGAGAAATAAGGGACAACAACAACAATTATACAATGACAGAATCTACGGAACCTAAGTCCGGATACAATAATCAAATGGGACAAGACCGGGGTGGCTATAACCTCCCCCCCTTCAAAGAATTTCGTCCCCGAAATTAAGCATAAGTTTTTTTTTTTTTTTTTTTTTTTGAAAACAGATTCTCTCTTTTTTTTAACATGACAATTCATTAGTAAACATCTTGACCCAAAACTGGTCATTTCATCTCTTATCAAGAAGCATCTCACATTATATATATAAAACAACATATATCTCAACCTGTATCATTATAATGCATTATTCCTTTCAATGTTAACAATTCCCATATCATATTCAATCGCATGATATATACAACCCGTTCAACAATGTACTCAACAGATGCAATATTACACTAAACTTCTATAATGAAGCAAGTTTCAAGATACACCCATTTACCAATACAAACTCAATATTTTACAACTTAAGACATATATAAAGCTCTTAAGTTCAACAATATTACAAAATCTAAATTACAAGATTACAAATCGATAAACATGTCCGGGTATTTTTCGCGAACTTCCAACTCACGTTCCCAAGTGGCTTCCTCCACTCCGTGATGTTTCCACAAAACTTTGACCAAAAGGATGGTTTTGCCTCGCAAAACTTGATCCCGCCTATCTAAGACCCGAACCGGTCTCTCCTCATACGAGACATCCTCATCAACCACTAAATCGGTCCAATTCAATACATGTGATGGATCCGGCTCATACTTCCGAAGCATACTCACATGAAACACGTCATGTACTCCGGACAGCTGCGGTGGTAAAGCTAAACGATAAGCAGCCTCGCCAATCCTCTCAAGGATCTCAAAAGGACCAATGAACCGAGGGGACAACATCTCACTCTTCCCAAACCTCATCAAACCCCGCCTAGGTGATATCTTCAGAAAGACATGATCACCCAACTCAAACACCAAAGGTCTCCTCTTACGGTCTGCATAAGATTTCTGACGACTCTGTGCTGTAACAAGCCTCTTACGGATAAGCTCAACTTTCTCCGTCGTTTCCCTCACCAACTCCGGACCCAACAGAGGTGCATCCCCCACCTCGGCCCAACAAACAGGAGATCTACACGGTCGGCCATACAAGGCCTCAAACGGTGCCATACCGATACTAGACTGGAAACTGTTGTTGTAGGCAAACTCCACCAACGGCAAGTGCCTCTCCCACGACCCACTAAAGTCTAGAACACAACCCCAAAGCATATCCTCAAGGATCTGAATAGTACGCTCGGACTGACCGTCAGTCTGTGGATGATAAGCCGTGCTAAAGGTCAACTTAGTGCCTAAGGCACTCTGCCAACTCTGCCACAACCTGGCAGTAAAACGAGGATCTCTATCTGAGACGATCGTCACTGGAACCCCGTATAATCTCACTATGTCCCGAATGTACAAATCGGCAAGATGATCGATTGAATCTCTCACGCGCATAGGAATGAAGTGTGCCGACTTAGTCAACCGGTCTACAACCACCCAAATAGCATCACTACCCCGCTGAGTCCTCGGAAGGCCCACAACGAAGTCCATAGTGACGTGCTCCCACTTCCACTTGGCAATAGGCAAGGGTTGCAACAAACCCGCTGGCCTCTGATGTTCGGCCTTCACTTGCTGACAAATAAGGCACTTAGATACGAAAGCTGCCACATCTCTCTTCATACCCCGCCACCAAAACTGGCGACCCAAATCCCGATACATCTTAGTGCCTCCCGGATGCACCGCAAGGCGTGAATGATGAAACTCTCGGAGTACCTCCTCTCGACAAGACTCCGGCACAAACAGACGGTCTTGGTATCTCACACTGAGGTCGGGATACACCGTCAAACCTTTCTCAACCTTTCCACTGGAAATCTTCTCACGGAGGGATTCTACCTCAAGGTCACCCCCTGAGCCTCTAACACTCGAGTCACAAGTGTAGGCTGTGCAACAACAGAAAACAAGGCCGCAGCCTCAACAGATTCACCCAGAAGGAAATTAAACTCCCCAAGTGCACCCAGCATCACCCATTCTCGGATGGCTATACTAGCTATGTCACCAATAGGTTTCCTGCTAAGGGCATCGGCCACCACATTGGCCTTTCCCGGATGATAATGCAACTCAAAGTCATTATCCTCTATGAACTCCATCTACCTCCTCTGCCTTAAGTTCAAGTCTTTCTGTGTAAACAAATGTTTCAGACTCTTATGATCTGAGAATACCTCGAATCTCTCACCGTAAAGATAATGCCTCCAAATCTTCAAGGCAAAAATCACAACTGCTAACTCTAGATCATGCGTAGGGTAATTCTGCTCGTGAATTTTCAACTGACGTGAGCCATAGGCAACTACTTTCCCTTCTTGCATTAACACACAACCCAGACCCTCTCGTGAGGCGTCACAATAGACTGCATAACCCAACCCTCTCTCTGGAATAATCAGTACTGGAGCGGTGGTCAGTCTAACTTTCAACTCCTGAAACGACTTTTCACAAGTCTCACTCCATACAAATTTGACTCCCTTCCGAGTCAATCTAGTCAAAGGCGAAGCTAAACTGGAGAAATCTTTCACAAACTGACGATAATACCCAGCTAACCCCAGAAAACTGCGGATCTCAAACACACTCTTAGGCTGTGCCCAATCTTGCACCGCCTCAGTCTTGGATGTATCAACAGACACTCCTTCCCCAGAAACTACATGGCCTAAGAACTTGACCTCTTCTAACCAGAACTCACACTTCCCAAACTTAGCATAAAGCTTATGGGCTCTAAGTAACTCAAGCACCACTCTCAAGTGTTCCTTGTGTTTCTCTTCAGAAGGTGAATAGATAAGGATGTCGTCCACAAATACGACTACAAAACGATCTAAAAATTCCCGGAATATCCGGTTCATCAAATCCATAAAAATTGCCGGTGCATTGGTGAGCCCAAATGGCATCACCAGAAACTCATAGTGGCCATACCGCGTACGGAATGCCGTCTTCGGAATATCCTCCTCCCTGACTCTTAACTGATGATAACCCGATCTCAAGTCTGTCTTCGAGAAACAACGGGAACCCTTCAACTGATCGAACAGATCATCTATACGAGGCATAGGGTACTTATTCTTAACCGTAGCCCGATTTAACTTCCGATAATCTATACAAAGTCTCAATGCACCACCTTTCTTTTTAACAAAGAGAGCCGATGCTCCCCACGGTGAAACACTAGGACGTATAAAGCCTTTATCTAGCAACTCCTGGAGCTGAATCTTCAACTCAACTAACTCGGCTGGGGCAAAACGATACGGTGCCATAGAAATCGGCGCCGTGCCGGGCACTAGGTCAATAGAGAATTCAATCTCTCGATGCGGTGGCAAACCAACAAGATCCTCGGGAAAGACGTCCGAATACTCACAAACCACCCTTGGCAACACAATCTGAGTCTCATCATCCTCACTAATCGAAAGGTTAGCAAGTAGACCACTAAGCTCACTTCGTCCTCGCGGAACATACCCCGGTGGCAACACATTACCAACCCGGTCCCCCAGAAAATGAAAATACTCTCCGCTCACGGTACAACAAGTGACCCTCTGGCGGTAGCAATCAATAACTGCCCGGTATGACGATAACCAATCCATACCCAAAATAACATCGAAACCCCTCATAGGCATAACTACAAAGGAAAATGGGATTCTATGATAATCAACCTCTATATCACAACCCCTAACACCTTGTTTCAAGATCAATTCACCCCCAAGAGGTGACACTACACAAATAGGAGATGCTAACTGTGCTAACTCCAACTCCAAAACAGACGCAAATGCAGCAGACACAAAGGAATGAGATGCACCCGTATCAATCAAAACATTAGCAACCGAGTTGCAAAACAAGAAGGTACCTCTCACAACTGATGGGGCCGACACAAGATCCTGCGCGGTAACAGCATACACGCGCCCAGACGACCTCTGATCAACCTGCTCAACCCTAGGAGCATAAGATTGCTGCACCGACTGGGACGATGAAGCCCCCTGATTGGCCCTTGAGGCCTGACCCGACTGAGCTGGCTGCTGATCCTGATTCTGCCTCAAACCAGATGCACCAGATGTGCCACCCAACTGCGGGCAATACCTCTTCATATGCCCTGGGTGACCACACTGATAACACAAGAGTGGCTGGCCTCTACCCTGACTCTGGCTCTGAGATCGAGCCGAAGATGATGCTGCTCTCTGCACTCCTCCCCTCTGAGGACAAACTGGAGACTTGTGGCCCAACTGGCCACACTTGAAACAGGTAATGTCTCCCTGACTGCCTTTCCCCGAACTAGCACTAGGCATAGGAAAAGTCGATCTAGAAAAGCTACCCTGAGACTGCTGAGGATTAAAACTCTTCTGTCTCCTACCATCATTCTGACCATCCTGACTCCTCTTGGAGCCCTTCTGTCCTTCCTCCTCCTCCTGCATCATGATCTCCATGTGGCCTGCAGCATTAACCATACGCCCATAATCCCGAATCATAGTTCCCCCAACTCTCAGCTTGAGGCCACGCCTCAACTTCTTCTCAAACTCAATACAGCGGCGTTCCTCAGACGCCACCAACTCAGGTGCAAACCTGGACAAGCTAGTAAATGCAGCCTCAAACTCGGCCACTGAAGAACTCGACTGCTTAAGCTGGCAGAACTGGTCTCTCAGCTTCTCCCTAACTGCTGGAGATAAGAACTTTTCCTGGAAAGCATTCACAAAAGCTTCCCATGTACCTCCTATACGACCCTTAGTAAACTTCCACCACTGACCCGCATCCCCCTTCAACTGGAAAGATGCCAAGGTCACTTTCAACCCCTCGTCTTCGATGCCAAGCATCTCAAACGTCTTCGTTGTCTGTTCGAGCCATTCATTGGCCTTAAGCGGCTCTTTAGGATCACCAACAAATTCATCCGGATTAGACCGGAAGAACTCCCTCTTCAGAAAGGAAGGTCCTGCATCCGCAACAACAACCTGAGCTTGATTCTCAGCTCTGAGAATGCCTACTGACTCCCTGAATGCCCCTGCTATCTCTCGGGCTAGAGCGCCCATAGCCTGCTGGCCCACTGGCTCGGCCACATTGGCCTGGCCAATACCCTCTTGAACTGCCGGAATCTCCTCTGGCATAGGCACCTCCTGCCTACTCGGCCTACCACGCCTACCGCGTCCTCGTCCTCGTCCTGACATCCTAATGAAGGAAACAAAGACGTTAGCACATTAATAAATGTGCCGAAGCTAAACACTCGCGTCCTAATGCATGGGACAACAATAATTGATTCCACGTAAGCACATAATCACATAAGCACCTACGAATTTCATTCCCGGATAATGATAGTCCCAATGCGTTACTATAGTTCCGGTTGGAAGCAGCAGTGATCAAGTGCCTTTCCAACAAGACTACAAGAAACTCAAAGGTCCAATCAACATCCTAGAAACTACATTCCATACCCACATAATCACATAAACATGTTATCACATAAGCATATAACATTACACTAAGTCTCTATCAAACGAGACGAACCCAATGTGATACTAATCACTTCCCACGTACCCAAAGTATTCAAACCCGGTACGCTCTGATACCAAGTTGTAACGCCCTCAAAATTAACCCATTATATACATATCATTAACATGCATTATTTAAAGAAAGCACTTTAATAATTCATTATAATAACCATCAGAGTCTTACTAAACAAAGCATTACATGTAACATCAAGTAAATGCCCTACCGGCTTACATCTTTCCAAGCCAACACTTGGACACAAAAATATGAGTTCTAACTCAAATATAAGTAAAGCCCTAGGCTTGAGTGTTTACATGTACTAACAATAAAAAAAAAAAACAAATAACTAAAAATAGTCTTCAAAATCCAAGTCCTTCCAAGCTAAGTCCTTGGAGGTAGCTTATCCCCTGAACCTGAAAATGATGTTCCCATGAAGGGTGAGCCACAACCCAGTAGAAATATACTAAACCAAATATACGCAATGAATAAAGCAATAGCATTCAACAGATGGTTAACCAAGATAATCAATTACTTCATTTTACAGTCTCATGACACTATTGCCTAGGACACGTTTTACTTTCCAACTTTATCAATATGGCTCAGAACCTGGCCAAACTTATAACAGTGAATTATATAAATCATATTCACATTCTTCCAATGTCAACAAACAAATGAGACTCAAGCTCAAATCAAAACACTTCATACTTCCAGATTGATACACATTTTAGTGCTGTATCAATAAAACACTTCTATATAAATAAGCACACATAAAAGTGATGCTAATGGGGTCCATCCCCTATCTCCTCCCAAACAAAATCCGGTTTAGAGGTCCATCCCCTATCTTCCCCTAAACCGTGGAGTACATCCCCTATCTCCTCCCACACAAAACAATGTATGCAAACATATAACATATACAACACACAATCAATACACATAATGTCTGTATTAATTCAGCAGTCAAAATGAATGACTCAACCAATGTGATTAGTTTCAGTTATCCCTAATCCACATGCAGTGTCTACAACAAGCACGACTATCCTCCACCGATAGCCCAAAACAGTTATTTCTACACTGAAAATAACTATGTCAACAATTCAATGGACAAATGATTCAAATTATCCAACTACGCCATTTAATCAATGAATTCCCCAATTTCATGAATTTAACCCTCTTTTTCCAATTCCATGAATAAATTATACAAATTAATTTAATAATACAACTAGGGTTTTTCCCAAAATTACCAAAGTATCCCCAACATATCAAAATACCAAAACTTAGAACAAAGCTTATAGAATGGAGTAGGAAATCCCTACCTCGAAGAAATAGCCCCAAAAGAGAAGGTGGAGATGAAGACCCAAACTTCAAAGTGCTCCAAACAACCAACAATTCAGATTAAAACGAAGCCCTCGACTCACACACTCTTTTTAATGAAGGATCTAGGGTAGAAACACATCCCAAGTAGATCAATCCTAAGAGAGAAGGTGTGTATAGGGAGAGAAAACTCGTAACTAGGGTTTTGGAATATGAAAGTGTATGAAAAACAGATCTGAAACATGCTGCTGCCTATTTAAACCTGACAGGCTCGCTCGAGCGAAGACTTGGTCGCTCGAGCGACCAGACACAGAAAATCTACGCTCGAGCCAAGGAAGCCTTGCTCGAGCCAACAACCCAAAAGCTCGCTCTAGCGAAGAAAACTCGCTCGAGCGAAGAACTCAAACCCTCAGGTCTGTAACCAGACACACGCTCGAGCGAAGGAACTATCGCTCGAGCGAAGAACGAACTAACTCACCCGAGCGAAGAAAAGCTCGCTCGAGCCAAGAATGCAAAGCTACAGGTCCAAATCAGACGCAAACTCTCGTTCGAGCTACCAAACCCCGGTTCGAGCGAAGAACCAAAAACAATAGCTCGCTCGAGCGACAAACTCTTCGCTCGAGCGAAGATCTAAAATTCTGGACAGCAACACTTGGTTTCTAAACCCAACCAACCTGAAACAAACCTGCCCAACACATCCTATAGGTCCAAATGAGAAATAAGGGACAACAACAACAATTATACAATGACAGAATCTAAGGAACCTAAGTCCGGATACAATAATCAAATGGGACAAGACCGGGGTCGCTATATTGTGCATGCTAGGCTGTATCTTAGTTGCATTTCATGCATATCATGTATATTGCATCGTGTTCTGGATAGGAGTTAGCCCGGGCACAGGAAGCAAGGTGCGTTTCGTACTCCGAGTGACGGAACGCGTCTCAATTCCCCAGTCACCGACACTCCGGATCATCCATGATAGAGTTAGGTTCTTGTTGTGTTTACACGTGCATTCATTCCATATTGAGTTGCACATTTCGATTCCTCGACCATCATGCATCGATATGCGTGATTGGTGGCACGAGGATCGAGGCATGCATATATTTGTGAAATACATTGCTATGCCCCTTTCCTGCTCTCTGTTGCAGCAAAAATCAAGAATCAGCAACTTTCCGGAGTTTGGCGCGCATTTCAAGAAAAAGTGCAAACAGAGGCTAATCGGGGCATCGCCGTGGATTTCCGCGCAAGGCAGCCCAGACATGCATCATTCATCAGAAGCAAGGCAGTCCCTGGCTTGCACGCCAGTTTTACAGCTCTCTTAGTTAATTTGTTAATTAATTAGGAATTTGTATATTATTCGGACTGTAATATTTGGACTGTAATATTCTTTTATTTGGGACTGTATTATTTATTCGGACCCTCTGCGCGAGGGCACAACTGTAATAAGTGTGCGTGAGTGTGATGTATGTCTTCCAACCCCACGTCTTTCTCCCTTTTATTTACCCGCTTTTGATGGTTAGATTAGGGCATATTTCAATTTAGCATACAGTATGACAGCATGTTTGCATCATTCATCTGTTTTGCATGCACCGGGCTCGGCGCATCATACTAACTGCATTGTATTTTCAATTCCAAGATTGAATACATGTTAGCTGTAGCATCCCATATGCCATGTTTAGAATAACCAAGCCTGCTATAGTTTGCATTTTTGCATGTGTTGCATTAGGCATTTCTGTATACTTAGGATTCATGCATGAATTTCTAATGAGCTTCTGTCTTGGCTCGGAGTACTCGGTAAGTTTCATGCTTTAGCATCCTTGCATGCGTGTGAGTGACTGCCATGATAGCATGCTTACCATGAGGCTATATGCTTATATAATATAACTGCCTGAATGCCTGTGGGTGAAGGTTGGGTTATTTGGATTGGAACAAATCATTGACTGTGAGTTTTAAGCCCACTAGATAGTGGCAAAACCATCTCTTCTAAGCCCACCTGCGGGTGGCAAAATCTGCATTTTAAGCCTACTTGCGAGTAGCAAACCATCTTTCAAATAAACAAACATGAAATGTTTTGTTCCAATTCGGGCGACCCAGTCTATACTTATATGCTGTGTGCATCACATAGTAACCTAGGCTAATAAACCGGAATAAGAACACACAATGTTTTCAAAAATAGATATCATGGTTAGTAGAGGCCGATCTTTGATCGGGCGAGCGGGGGTGCTCACGAAGTGACCTTCCCCAATCGTACCCAAGTTCCCGAGCCGAGGCAACTTTGGTGATGGCGGACACGTGGCCTTTGGCACCGAGTCAGGGTTTCCTAAATTTTCCATTAAAAAAACATTTAGGTGGTGACTCTGTATCTGGCAAAGCAGTCCATGTTTGGCACTTCTTTCAAAAATCTGTTTTCTCAAAACGATTTGCCAGATTTTGGACTCTTTGGTTCAGACGTAGAACCGTGACAAATTTGAGAGTCCTGAGCTGTAGTGACCCCAAATGAACGGAACGGGGGCTCGTTCCTCCCGGGGCGTTCGGAGACGTCTACAACGCTCGAGCGCAATAAGGCCCGCTCGAGCGCCAAGACACAAGAATAAAGCACTTCCGCTTGAGTGCGAAAACCAGTCCGCTCGAGCGTAGATTTCCCCCTCCCAGAACTTATACCCAGAAGGTACTACCCGCTCGAGCGCCACCAAACCCGCTCGAGCGTAAACAAACCCGCTCGAGCGTAAAAATCACATCTGCAGAAGTTTTGCAGGAACACGAAATACTGGAAGAGTACAATCCCCGCTCGAGCACAAGGAGACCCGCTCGAACGGATCGCCTAAAAACTGAACAACAAGGAATTGAAACCAAGGCCTAACCAACCTGTAACAACCCTGCTCAAAACATCCTAAAACTAGATCAAGTGGAATTAAAGGACGACAACAAGATAGATACCACTACCAACTTCACGGAACCGAGTCCGGAATACAACAGAGCAGTAAAGGGACAACCGGGATCACTATAACGGTATAGTGGTTTCTTGAATGAACTTCCATTTTTACATTTCTGCAACTTCTAGTTTTATTTTTATTTGACTTCCTTTTTAATTGAAGTTACTTTTCTACTCAACTACCTTTTTTATTTAATTTCCAAACAGATCGTTAAGGTATAGTGGTTTCTGGATTGAACTTCCATATTTAATTTTCTGCAACTTCCATTTTTATTTTTATTCAACTTCCATTTTTATTCAATTTACTTTTCTATTAAACTTCCTTTTTTATTTAATTTCCAAATAGATCCTTAAGGTATAGTGGTTTCTGGATTGAACTTCCATTTTTAATTTTATGCAACTTTCATTTTTATTTTTATTCAACTTCCATTTTTATTCAATTTACTTTTCTATTAAACTTCCTTTTTTATTTAATTTCCAAATAGATCGTTAAGATATTGTGGTTTCTGGAATGAACTTCCATATTGAATTTTCTGCAACTTTCATTTTTGTTTTTATTCAACTTCCATTTTTATTCAATTTACTTTTCTATTAAATTTCCTTTTTTATTTAATTTCCAAATAGATCGCTAAGGTATAGTGGTTTCTGGATTGAACATCCATATTTAATTTTCTACAACTTTCATTTTTATTTTTATTCAACATCCATTTTTATTCAATTTACTTTTCTATTAAACTTCCTTTTTTATTTAATTTCCAAATAGATCGTTAAGGTATAGTGGTTTCTGGAATGAACTTCCATTTTTAATTTTCTGCAACTTCCATTTTTATTTTTATTTAACTTCCTTTTTTATTCAAGTATCTTTTCTACTCAACTTCCTTTTTTATTTGATTTCCAAATAGATCGTTAAGGTATAGTGGTTTCTGGAATGAACATCAATTTTTAATTTTTTGCAACTTTCATTTTTATTTTTATTCAACTTCCATTTTTATTCAATTTACTTTTCTATTAAACTTCCTTTTTTATTTAATTTCCAAATAGATCGTTATGGTATTGTGGTTTCTGAAATGAACTTCCATATTTAATTTTCTGCAACTTTCATTTTTATTTTTATGCTAGCTCCATTTTTATTCAATTTACTTTTCTATTAAACTTCCTTTTTTATTTAATTTCCAAATACATCGTTAAGATATTGTGGTTTCTGGAATGAACTTCCATATTTAATTTTCATCAACTCCCATTTTTATTTTTATTCTACTTCCATTTTTATTCAATTTACTTTTCTATTAAACTTCCTTTTTTATTTAATTTCCAAATAGATCGCTAAGGTATACTGGTTTCTGGATTTAAAATCCATATTTAATTTTCTGCAACTTTCATTTTTGTTTTTATTCAACATCCATTTTTATTCAATTTACTTTTCTATTAAACTTCCTTTTTTATTTAATTTCCAAATAGATTGTTAAGGTATTGTGGTTTCTGAAATGAACTTCCATATTTAATTTTCTACAACTTTCATTTTTATTTTTAATCAACATCCATTTTTATTCAATTTACTTTTCGATTAAATTTCCTTTTTTATTTAATTTTCAAATAAATCGTTAAGGTATAGTGGTTTCTGGATTGTACTTCCATATTTAATTTTATGCAACTTTCATTTTTATTTTTATTCAACTTCCATTTTTATTCAATTTACTTTTCTAGTAAACTTCCTTTTTTATTTAATTTCCAAATAGATCGTTAAGGTATAGTGGTTTTTGGATTGAACTTCCATTTTTAATTTTATGCAACTTTCATTTTTATTTTTATTCTACTTCCATTTTTATTCAATTTACTTTTCTATTAAACTTCCTTTTTTATTTAATTTCTAAATAGATCGTTGAGGGATAGTGGTTTCTTGAATGAAGTTCCATTTTTAATTTTCTGCAACTTTCATTTTTATTTTAATTCTACTTCAATTTTTATTCAATTAACTTTTCTATTCAACTTTCTTTTTTCTTTAATTGCCAAATAGATCGTTAAGGTATAGTGGTTTCTGGATTGAACTTCCATATATAATTTTCTGCAACTTTCATTTTTATTTTTATTCAACTTCCAATTTTATTTAATTTCAAAATAGATCTTTAAGGTATAGTGGTTTGTGGATTGAACTTCCATTTTTAATTTTATGAACTTTCATTTTTATTTTTATTGTACTTCCATTTTAATTCAGTTTATTTTTCTGTTAAACATCTTTTTTTTTTTTTTAATTTCCAAATAGATCGTTATGGTATTGTGGTTTCTGGATTGAACTTCGATATTTAATTTTCTGCAACTTTCATTTTTTTTATTCAACTTCCATTTTTATTCAATTTTCTTTTCTACACAATGTCCTTTTTTATTTAATTTCCAATTGGATCGTTAAGGTATAGTGGTTTTTGGATTGAACTTCCATTTTTAATTTTATGCAATTTTCATTTTTATTTTTATTCAACTTCCATTTTTATTCAATTTACTTTTCTATTAAACTTCCTTTTTTATTTAATTTCCAAATAGATCGTTAATGTATAGTGATTTCTGGATTGAACTTCCATATTTAATTTTCTGCAACTTCCATTTTTTTTTATTCAACTTCCATTTTAATTCAGTTTACTTTTCTGTTAAATATCTTTTTTTTTTAATTTCCAAATAGATCGTTATGGTATTGTGGTTTCTAGATTGAACTTCAATGTTTAATTTCCTGCAACATTCATTTTTATTTCTATTCAACTTCCATTTTTATTCAATTTACTTTTCTATTAAACTTCCTTTTTTAATAAATTTCCAAATAGATCGTTAAGGTATAGTGATTTCTGGATTGAACTTCCATTTTTAATTTTATGCAACTTCCATTGTTATTTTTATTGTACTTCCATTTTAATTCAGTTTATTTTTCTGTTAAACATCTTTTTTTTTTTAATTTCCAAATAGATCGTTATGGTATTGTGGTTTCTGGATTGAACTTCGAAATTTAATTTCCTGCAACATTCATTTTTATTTTTATTCAACTTCCATTTTTATTCAATTTACTTTTCTATTAAACTTCCTTTTTTTAATTAATTTCCAAATAGATCGTTAAGGTATAGTGGTTTCTGGATTGAACTTCCATTTTTAATTTTATGCAACTTTCATTTTTATTTTTATTCTACTTCCATTTTTATTCAATTTACTTTTCTATTAAACTTCTTTTTTTATTTAATTTCTAAATAGATCGTTAAGGTATAGTGGTCTCTGGATTGAACTTCCATATTTAATTTTATGCAACTTTCATTTTTATTTTTATTCTACTTCCATTTTTATTCAATTTACTTTTCTATTAAACTTCCTTTTTTATTTAATTTCTAAATAGATCGTTAAGGGATAGTGGTTTCTTGAATGAAGTTCCATTTTTAATTTTCTGCAACTTTCATTTTTTTTTTCATTCTACTTCATTTTTTATTCAATTAACTTTTCTATTCAACTTCCTTTTTTCTTTAATTACCAAATAGATCGTTAAGGTATAGTGGTTTCTGGATTGAACTTCCATATATAGTTTTCTGCAACTTTCATTTTTATTTTTATTCAACTTCCATTTTTATTTAATTTCAAAATAGATCTTTAAGGTATAGTGGTTTGTGGATTGAACTTCCATTTTTAATTTTATGCAACTTTCATTTTTATTTTTATTCTACTTCCATTTTAATTCAGTTTACTTTTCTGTTAAACATCCTTTTTTTTTTAATTTCCAGATAGATCGTTATGGTATTGTGGTTTCTAGATTGAACTTCGATATTTAATTTTCTGCAACATTCATTTTTTTTTATTCAACTTCCATTTTTATTCAATTTTCTTTTCTATTAAACTTCCTTTTTTATTTAATTTCCAAATAGATCGTTAAGGTATAGTGGTTTCTGGATTGAAATTCCATTTTTAATTTTATGCAACTTTCATTTTTATTTTTATTCAACTTCCATTTTTATTCAGTTTACTTTTCTATTGAACACCCTTTTTTATTTAATTTCCAAATAGATCGTTAAGGTACAGTGGTTTCTGGATTGTACTTCCATATTTAACTTTCTACAACTTTCATTTTTATTTTCATTCAACTTCCATTTTTATTCAATTTACTTTTCCATTAAACTTCCTTTTTTATTTAATTTCCAAACAGTTCGTTAAGGTATAATGGTTTCTGGATTGAACTTCCATTTTTAATTTTATGCAACTTTCATTTTTATTTTCATTCTACTTCCATTTTTATTCAATTAACTTTTCTATCCAACTTCCTTTTTTCTTTAATTTCCAAATAGATCGTTAAGGTATATTGGTTTCTGGATTGAACATCCATATTTAATTTTCTGCAATTTTCATTTTTATTTTTATTCAATTTACGTTTCTATTAAACTTCCATTTTTATTTAATTTGAAAATAGATCTTTAAGGTATAGTGGTTTGTGGATTAAACTTCTATTTTTAATTTTATGCAACATTCATTTTTATTTTTATTCTACTTCCATTTTAATTCAGTTTACTTTTCTGTTAAACTTCCTTTTTTTATTTAATTTCCAAATAGATCATTAAGGTATAGTGGTTTCCGGATTGAACTTCCATATTTAATTTTCTACAACTTTCATTTTTATTTTTATTCAACTTCCATTTTTATTCAATTTACTTTTCTATTAAACTTCCTTTTTTATTTAATTTCCGAATAGATCGTTAAGGTATAGTGGTTTCTGGATTGAACTTCCATTTTTAATTTTATGCAACTTTCATTTTTATTTTTATTAAACTTCCATTTTTATTCAGTTTAATTTTCTATTAAACACCCTTTTTTATTTAATTTCCAAATAGATCGTTAAGGTATAGTGGTTTCTGGATTGAACTTCCATATTTAATTTTCTGCTACTTTCATTTTTATTTTTATTCTACTTCCATTTTTTTTCAATTTACTTTTCTATTAAACTTCCTTTTTTATTTAATTTCCAAATAGATCGTTAAGGTATAGTGGTTTCTGGATTGAACTTCCACTTTTTATTTTATGTAACTTTCATTTTTATTTTTATTCAACATCTATTTTTATTCAATCTACTTTTCTTTTAAACTTCCTTTTTTATTTAATTTCCAAATAGATCGTTAAGGTATAGTGGTTTCTGGATTGAACTTCCATATTTAATTTTCTACGACTTTCATTTTTATTTTTATTCAACTTCCATTGTTATTCAATTTACTTTTCTATTGATCTTCCTTTTTTATTTAATTACCAAACAGATCGTTAAGGTATAGTGGTTTCTGGATTGAACTTCCATTTTTAATTTTATGCAATTTTCATTTTTATTTTTATTCTACTTCCATTTTTATTCAATTTACTTTTCTATTTACCTTCCTTTTTTTATTTAATTTCCAAATAGATCATCACGGTATAGTGGTTTCTGGATTGAACCTCCATTTTTAATTTTCGGCAACTTTCGTTTTAATTTTTATTTAACTTCCTTTTTTATTCAAGTTTCTTTTCTGCAAAACATCCTTTTTTATTTAATTTGCAAATAGATCGTTAAGGTATAGTGGTTTTTGGATTGAACTTCCATTTTTAATTTTATGCAATTTTCATTTTTATTTTTATTCAACTTCCATTTTTATTCAATTTACTTTTCTATTAAACTTCCTTTTTTATTTAATTTCCAAATAGATCATTAAGGTATAGTGGTTTTCGGATTGAACTTCCATATTTAATTTTCTGCAACTTTCATTTTTATTTTTATTCAACTTCCATTTTTTTTCATTTTACATTTCCATTAAACTTCCTTGTTTATTTAATTTCCAAATAGTTCGTTAAGGTATAGTGGTTTCTGGATTGAACTTCCATTTTTAATTTTATGCAACTTTCATTTTTATTTTTATTCTACTTCCATTTTTATTCAATTTCTTTTCTATTAAACTTCCTCTTTTATTTAATTTCCAAATAGATCATTAAGGTATAGTGGTTTCGGGATTGAACTTCCATTTTTAATTTCCTGCAACTTCCATTTTAATTTTTATTTAACTTCCTTTATTGTTCAAGTTTTTTTTCTACAAAACGTCCTTTTTTATTTAATTTCCAAATTGATCGTTAAGGTATAGTGGTTTTTGGATTGAACTTTCATTTTTAGTTTTATGCAATTTTCATTTTTATTTTCATTCAACTTCCTTTTTTATTCAATTTACTTTTCTACTCAACTTCCTTTTTTATTTAATTTGCAAATAGATCGTTAAGGTATAGTGGTTTCTGGAGTGAACTTCCACTTTTAATTTTATGCAGCTTTCATTTTTATTTTTATTCTACTTCCATTTTTATTCAATTTACTTTTCTTTTAAACTTACTTTTTTATTTAATTTCCAAATAGATCGTTAAGGTATAGTGGTTTCTGGAATGGACTTCCATTTTTAATTTTCTGCAACTTCCATTTTTATTTTTATTTAACTTCCTTTTTTATTCAATTTCTTTTCTATTAAACTTCCTCTTTTATTTAATTTCCAAATAGATCATTAAGGTATAGTGGTTTCGGGATTGAACTTCCATTTTTAATTTCCTGCAACTTCCATTTTAATTTTTATTTAACTTCCTTTATTGTTCAAGTTTTTTTTCTACAAAACGTCCTTTTTTATTTAATTTCCAAATTGATCGTTAAGGTATAGTGGTTTTTGGATTGAACTTTCATTTTTAGTTTTATGCAATTTTATTTTTTATTTTCATTCAACTTCCTTTTTTATTCAAGTTTCTTTTCTACTCAACTTCCTTTTTTATTTAATTTTGAAATAGATAGTTAAGGTATAGTGGTTTCTGGAATGAACTTCCATTTTTAAATTTATGCAACTTTCATTTTTATTTTTATTCAACTTCCATTTTTATTCAATTTACTTTCCTATTAAACTTCCTTTTTTATTTAATTTCCAAATAGATCGTTAAGGTATTGTGGTTTCTGAAATGAACTTCCATATTTAATTTTCTACAACTTTCGTTTTTATTTTTATTCAACCTCCATTTTTATTAAATTTGCTTTTCTATTAAACATCATTTTTTATTTTATTTCCAAATAGATCGTTAAGGTATTGTGGTTTCTGGAATGAACTTCCATATTTAATTTTCTGCAACTTTCAATTTTATTTTTATTCTACTTCCATTCTTATTCAATTTACTTTTCTATTAAACTTCATTTTTTATTTAATTTGCAAATAGATCGTTAAGGTATAGTGATTTCTGGATTGAACTTCCATTTTTAATTTTTTGCAACTTTCATTTTTATTTTTTTCTACTTCCATTTTTATTCAATTTACTTTTCTATTAAACTTCCTTTTTTATTTAATTTCTAAATAGATCGTTAAGGTATAATGGTCTTTGGATGGAACTTCCACTTTTAATTTTATGCAACTTTCATTTTTATTTTTATTCTACTTCCATTTTTATTCAATTTACTTTTCTATTAAACTTCCTTTTTTATTTAATTTCTAAATAGATCGTTAAGGGATAGTGGTTTCTTGAATGAAGTTCCATTTTTAATTTTCTGCAACTTTCATTTTTATTTTCATTCTACTTCAATTTTTATTCAATTAACTTTTCTATTCAACTTCCTTTTTTCTTTAATTCCCAAATAGATCGTTAAGGTATAGTGGTTTCTAGATTGAACTTCCATATTTAATTTTCTGCAACTTTCATTTTTATTTTTATTCAACTTCCATTTTTATTCAATTTATGTTTCTATTAAACTTCCATTTTTATTTAATTTCAAAATAGATATTTAAGGTATAGTGGTTTGTGGGTTGAACTTCCATTTTTAATTTTATGCAACTTTCATTTTTATTTTTATTTTACTTCCATTTTAATTCAGTTTACTTTTCTGTTAAACATCCTTTTTTTTTTAATTTCCAAATAGATCGTTATGGTATTGTGGTTTCTGGATTGAACTTCTATATTTAATTTTCTGCAACTTTCATTTTTGTAACGCCCTCAAAATAAACCCATCATATATATATCATTGTCATGCAATATTAAAAGAAAACAATTCATTATCTCATTCATCAGAGTATTACTAAATAAAAACATTACATGTAATATCAAATTAAATGCCCTATGGCTTACATCTTTCCAAGCCAACACTTGGACACAAAAATATGAGTTCTAACTCAAATACAAAATAAAGCCCTAGGCTTGAATGTTTATCAAATAAAAACAAATAACTAAAGATAGTCTTCAAAATCCAAATCCTTCCAAGCTAAGTCCTTGGAGGTAGCTTATCACCTGGACCTGAAAATGATGTTCCCATAAAGAGTGATCCACAGCCCAGTAGAAATATACTAAACCAAATATAAGCATTGAATAAAGCAATAGCATTCAATAGATGGTTAACCAAGATAATCAATTATATAATTAAACTGTTTCATGACACTAATGTCTAAAACACGTTTTACTTTCCAACATTATCAATATGGCTCAAAACCTGGCCAAACTTACAACAGTGAACTATATATATATATCATATTCACATTCTTCCAATGTCAACAAACAAATGAGACTCAGGCTCAAATCAAAACACTTCATACTTCCAGTTTGATACACATTTTAGTGCTGTATCAATAAAAACACTTCAATATAAATAAGCACACATAAAAGTGATGCTAATGGAGTCCATCCCCTATCTCCTCCCAAACAAAAATCCGGTTTAGAGGTCCATCCCCTATCTTCCCCTAAACCGTGGAGTATATCCCCTATTTCCTCCCACACAAAACAATGTATGTAAACACATAACATATACAACACAATCAATACACATAATGTCTGTATTAATTCAGCAGTCAAAATTGATGACTTAGTCAATGATTAGTTTCAGTTATCCCTAATCCACATGCAGTGTCTACAACAATCACGGCTATCCTCCACCGATAGCCCAAAACAGTAATTTCTAAACTGAAAATAAATATATCCACAATTCAATAGGCAAGTGATTTAAATTATCCAACTACACCATTTAATCAATGAATTCCTCAATTCCATGAATTTAACCATATTTCCCCAATTTCCTTAAATTAATTATACAAATTAATTTATTAATACAACTAGGGTTTCTCCCAAAATTACCAAAGTACCCCCAACATATCAAGATACTAAAACTTAGAACAAAACTTATAAGATGGAGTAGGAAATCCCTACCTCGAAGAAAATAACCCGAATGGAGAAGATAGAGATGAATACCCAAATTCCAATGTGCTCCAAATCACCAAATGTTCAGATTAAATGGAAGCCCTCGACTCACTCTATCTTTTTAATAAAGGATCTAAGGTAGAAACTCACTCTAAGTAGATCAATCATAAGAGAGAAGGTGTGTAGAGGGAGAGAGAACTCGTAACTAGGGTTTTGGAATATGAAAGTGTATGAAAAACTGATCTAAAACACGCTGCTGCCTATTTAAACCTGACAAGCTTGCTCGAGCGAAGACTTTGTCGCTCGAGCGACCAGACACACGAAAACCTCGCTCGAGCAAAGAACAGCTCGCTCGAGCCAAAACTACAATGCTTCAGGTCTGCAACCCAGCATCACGCTCGAGCGACAGAATGCTCGCTCGAGCGAGGAACTCGAAAACATACACCTCGCTCGCTCGAGCGAAGAAAATCTCGCTCGAGCGAATAAGCACTGCCCTCAGGTCTAACCCAGACGCAATCGCTCGCTCGAGCGAAGCAAATCTGGATCGAGCCAGAAGACACAAAAAACAAACCTCGCTCGAGCGACCGAATCCTGGCTCGAGCGACCAACCCAAAAACTGGACAGCAACACTTGGTTTACGAACCCAACCAATAATGAAACAAACCTGCCCAACACATCCTATAACTCCAAATGAGAAAATAAAGGACGACAACAACAAATATACAATGACAGAATAAACGGAACCCAAGTCCGGATACAATAATCAAATGGGAAAAGACCGGGGTCGCTATAATTTTTATTTTTATTCAACTTCCATTTTTATTCAATTTACTTTTCTATTAAACTTCCTTTTTTATTTAATTTCCAAATAGATCGTTAAGGTATAATGGTTTCTGGATTGAACTTCCATTTTTAATTTTATGAAACTTTCATTTTTATTTTTATTCAACTTCCATTTTTATTCAGTTTACTTTTCTATTATACACCCTTTTTTATTTAATTTTCAAATAAATCGTTAAGGTATAGTGGTTTCTGGATTGTACTTCCATATTTAATTTTATTTAACTTTCATTTTTATTTTTATTCAACTTCCATTTTTATTCAATTTACTTTTCTATTAAACTTCCTTTTTTATTTAATTTCCAAATAGATCGTTAAGGTATAGTGGTTTTTGGATTGAACTTCCATTTTTAATTTTATGCAACTTTCATTTTTATTTTTATTCTACTTCCATTTTTATTCAATTTACTTTTCTATTAAACTTCCTTTTTTATTTAATTTCTAAATAGATCGTTAAGGTATAGTGGTCTCTGGATTGAACTTCCATATTTAATTTTCAGCAACTTTCATTTTTATTTTTATTCTACTTCCGTTTTTATTCAATTTACTTTTCTATAAAACTTCCTTTTTTATTTAATTTCCAAATAGATCGTTAAGGTATAGTGGTTTCTGGATGGAACTTCCACTTTTAATTTTATGCAACTTTCATTTTTATTTTTATTCCATTTCCATTTTTATTCAATTTACATTTCTATTAAACTTCCTTTTTTATTTAATTTCCAAATAGATCGTTAAGGTATAGTGGTTTCTGGATTGTACTTCCATATTCAATTTTCTGCAACTTTCATTTTTATTTTTATTCAACTTCCATTTTTATTCAATTTACTTTTCTATTAAACTTTCTTTTTTATTTAATTTGCAAATAGATCGTTAAGGTATAGTGGTTTCTGGATTGAACTTCCATTTTTAATTTTATGCAACTTTCATTTTTATTTTTATTCTACTTCCATTTTTATTCAATTTACTTTTTTATTAAACTTCCTTTTTTATTTAATTTCTAAATAGATCGTTAAGGTATAGTGGTTTCTTGAATGAACTTGCATTTTTAATTTTCTGCAACTACCATTTTTCTGTTTATTTAACTTCCTTTTTTATTCAAGTTTCTTTTCTACTCAACTTCATTTTTTATTGAATTTCCAAATATATCGTTAAGGTATAGTGGTTTTTGGATTGAACTTCCATTTTTAATTTTCTGCAACTTTCATTTTAATTTTTATTCAACTTCTGTTGTTATTCAATTTACTTTTCCATTGATCTTCCTTTTTTATTTAATTTCCAAATAGATCGTTAAGGTATAATGGTTTCTGGATTGAACTTCCATTTTTAATTTTATGCAACTTTCAATTTTATTTTTATTCTACTTGCATTTTTATTCAATTTACTTTTCTATTAAATTTCCTTTTTTATTTAATTTCAAAATAGATCATTAAGGTATAGTGATTTCGGGATTGAACTTCCAATTTTAATTTTCTGCAACTTCCATTTTAATTTTTGTTTAACTTCCTTTTTTGTTCTAGTTTCTTTTCTACAAAACGTCCTTTTTTATTTAATTTAAAAATTGATCGTTAAGGTATAGTGGTTTTTGGATTGAACTTCCATTTTTAATTTTATGCAATTTTCATTTTTATTTTTATTCAACTTCCTTTTTTATTCAAATTTCTTTTCTACTCAACTTCCTTTTTTATTTAATTTGCAAATAGATCGTTAAGGTATATTGGTTTCTGGAATGAACTTCCACTTTTAATTTTATGCAACTTTCAATTTTATTTTTATTCTACTTCCATTTTTATTCAATTTACTTTTCTATTAAACTTACTTTTTTATTTAATTTCTAAATAGATCGTTAAGGTATAGTTGTTTCTTGAATAAACTTCCATTTTTAATTTTCTGCAACTTCCATTTTTATTTTTATTTAACTTCCTTTTTTATTCAAGTTTCTTTTCTACTCAACTTCGTTTTTTATTTAATTTCCAAATTGATCGTTAAGGTATAGTGGTTTTTGGATTGAACTTCCATTTTTAATTTTATGCAACTTTCATTTTTATTTTTATTCAACTTCCATTTTTATTCACTTTACTTTTTCTGTTAAACTTCCTTTTTTATTTAATTTCCAAATAGTTCGTTAAGGTATAGTGGTTTCTGGATTGAACTTCCATTTTTAATTTTATGCAACTTTCATTTTTATTTTCATTCTACTTCCATTTTTATTCAATTAACTTTTCTATTCAACTTCCTTTTTTCTTTTATTTCCAAATAGATCGTTAAGGTATAGTGGTTTCTGGATTGAACTTCCATATTTAATTTTCTGTAACTTTCATTTTTATTTTTATTCAACTTCCATTTTAATTCAATTTAGTTTCTATTAAACTTCCATTTTTTTTTAATTTCAAAATAGATCTTTAAGGTATAGTGGTTTGTGGATTGAACTTCCATTTTTAATTTTATGCAACTTTCATTTTTATTTTTATTCTACTTCCATTTTAATTCAGTTTACTTTTCTGTTAAACATCTTCTTTTTTTTTTAATTTCCAAATAGATCGTTATGGTATTGTGGTTTCTGGATTGAACTTCCATATTTAATTTTCTGCAACTTTCATTTTTATTTTTATTCAACTTCCATTTTTATTCAATTTACTTTTCTATTAAACTTCGTGTTTTATTTAATTTCCGAATAGATCGTTAAGGTATAGTGGTTTCTGGATTGAACTGCCATTTTTAATTTTATGCAACTTTCATTTTTATTTTTATTCAACTTCTGTTTTTATTCAGTTTAATTTTCTATTACACACCCTTTTTTATTTAATTTGCAAATAGATCGTTAAGGTATAGTGGTTTCTGGATTGTACTTCTATATTTAATTTTCTGCTACTTTCATTTTTATTTTTATTCTACTTCCATTTTTTTCAATTTACTTTTCTATTAAACTTCCTTTTTTATTTAATTTCCAAATAAATCGTTAAGGTATAGTGGTTTCTGGATTGAACTTCCAGTTTTAATTTTATGCAACTTTCATTTTTATTTTTATTCAACATCTATTTTTATTCAATTTACTTTTCCATTAAACTTCCTTTTTTATCTAATTTCCAAATAGATCGTTAAGGTATTGTGGTTTCTGGATTGAACTTCCATATTTAATTTTCTGCAACTTTCATTTTTATTTCTATTCAACTGCCATTGTTATTCAATTTACTTTTCTATTGATCTTCCTTTTTTATTTAATTTCCAAATAGATCGTTAAGGTATAGTGGTTTCTGGATTGAACTTCCATTTTTAATTTTATGCAACTTTCATTTTTATTTTTATTCTACTTCCATTTTTATTCAATTTACTTTTCTATTAACCTTCCTTTTTTATTTAATTTCCAAATAGATCATTAAGGTATAGTGGTTTTTGGATTGAACTTCCATTTTTAATTTTCTGCAACTTCCATTTTAATTTTTATTTAACTTCCTTTTTTATTCAAGT
This sequence comes from Camellia sinensis, assembly GCF_055761805.1. Taxonomy (NCBI): domain Eukaryota; kingdom Viridiplantae; phylum Streptophyta; class Magnoliopsida; order Ericales; family Theaceae; genus Camellia; species Camellia sinensis. Next base: position 38,937,547 of record NW_028128987.1, on the reverse strand, counting down.
TTCTTTTCTACAAAACGTCCTTTTTTATTTAATTTCCAAATAGATCGTTAAGGTATAGTGGTTTTTGGATTCAACTTCTATTTTTAATTTTATGCAATTATCACTTTTATTTTTATTCAACTTCCATTTTTATTCAATTTACTTTTCTATTAAACTTCCTTTTTTATTTAATTTACAAATAGATCATTATGGTATAGTGGTTTCTGGATTGAACTTCCATATTTAATTTTCTGCAACTTTCATTTTTATTTTTATTCAACTTCTATTTTTATTCAATTTACTTTTCCATTAAACTTCCTTGTTTATTTAATTTCCAAATAGTTCGTTAAGGTATAGTGGTTTCTGGATTGAACTTCCATTTTTAATTTTATGCAACTTTTATTTTTATTTTCATTCTACTTCCATTTTTATTCAATTTACTTTTCTATTAAACTTCCTTTTTTATTTAATTTCCAAATAGATCGTTAAGGTATAGTGGTTTCTGGAATGAACTTCCATTTTTAATTTTCTGTAACTTCCATTTTTATTTTTATATAACTTCCTTTTTTATTCAACTTTCTTTTCTACTCAACTTTCTTTTTTATTTAATTTGAAAATAGATCGTTAAGGTATAGTGGTTTCTGGATTGAATTTCCACTTTTAATTTTATGCAACTTTCATTTTTATTTTTATTCTACTTCCATTTTTATTCAATTTACTTTTCCATTAAACTTACTTTTTTATTTAATTTCTAAATTGATCATTAAGGTATAGTGGTTTCTTGAATAAACTTCCAGTTTTAATTTTCTGTAACTTCCATTTTTATGTTTATTTAACTTCCTTTTTTCTTCAAGTTTCTTTTCTACTCTACTTCCTTTTTTATTGAATTTCCAAATAGATCGTTAAGGCATAGTGGTTTTTGGATTGAACTTCCATTTTTATTTTTATTCAACTTCTATTTTTATTCAATTTACTTTTCTATTAAACTTCCTTTTTTTATTTAATTTCCAAATCGTTAAGGTATAGTGTTTTCTGGATTGAACTTCCATTTTTAATTTTATGCAACTTTCATTTTTATTTTTATTCTACTTCCATTTTTATTCAATTTACTTTTCTATTAAACTTCCTTTTTTATTTAATTTCCAAATAGATCGTTAAGGTATAGTGGTTTTTTTAATGAACTTCTATTTTTAATTTTCCGCAACTTCCATTTTAATTTTTATTTAACTTCCTTTTTTATTCAAGTTTCTTTTCTACACAACGTCCTTTTTTATTTAATTTCCAAATAGATCGTTAAGGTATAGTGGTTTTTGGATCGATCTTTCAATTTTAATTTTATGCAACTTTCATTTTTCCTTTTATTCAACTTCCATTTTTATTCAATTTACTTTTCTATTAAACTTCCTTTTTTGTTTAATTTCTAAATAGATCGTTAAGGTATAGTGGTTTCTGGATCGAACTTCCATATTTAATTTTCTGCAACTTTCATTTTTATTTTTATTCAACTTCCATTTTTATTCAATATACTTTTCTATTAAATTTCCTTTTTTATTTAATTTCCAAATAGATCGTTAAGGTATAGTGGTTTTCTGGATTGAACTTCCATATTTAATTTTCTGCAACTTTCATTTTTATTTTTACTCTATTTCCATTTTTATTCAATTTACTTTTCTATTAAACTTCCTTTTTTATTTAATTTCCAAATAGATCGTTAAGGTATAGTGGTTTCTGGATTGAACTTCCACTTTTAATTCTATGCAACTTTCCTTTTTATTTTTATTCTACTTCCATTTTTATTCAATTTACTTTTCTATTAAACTTCCTTTTTTATTTAATTTCTAAATAGATCGTTAAGGTATAGTGGTTTCTTGAATGAACTTTCATTTTTAATTTTCTGCAACTTTCATTTTTATTTTTATTTAACTTCCTTTTTTATTAAAGTTTCTTTTCCACTCAACTTCATTTTTTGTTTAATTTCCAAATAGATCGCTAAGGTATAATGGTTTTTTAACGCCCTCAAAATAACACATTAAACTCATCAATAGAGACATGCATTGGTAATAAAAATAAACATTCTTCTATTCATCAGAGTAGTTCTTTACAAAAGTATCACTTGTTAATCAACAAAAGCAAATGCCCTACGGGCTTACAGCTTTCCAAGTTAACACTTGGTTACAACAAAGGAGTGCTAACTTATTTACACATTAAGCCCTTGGCTTGAATATACATGTAATATATCAAGAAATAAAACAACAAAAGTCCGCCTACCTCTAGCCTCCCAAGCTACGTCCTTGGAGGTGGCATGCTACCTGTACCTGAAAATGATATTCCCATATAGGGTGAGCCACAGCCCAGTAGAAATATACTAAACCAAGTATGAACAATACCTAAAAGATTAGCAGTTGATAGATGGCCAACATTGATAGATGGCCAACAGTGATACTTTCTCTTATCACACTTTACAGTTTCATGACATACAAGTCCATATTACAGTCCATTTTCCAATTCCTTTCAATTCTCAATTTACAACCATGGCTCAGAACCTGGCCAACAACTCATATGAGATTGTAACTCATATCAAACACTTCCCATTTCATAATAGATAAGCATACTAGCTATATCACACAACAACAGATAAGCATACAAGCTATATCATCACTTCCACAGATATGCATATGAGCACTATCACACTTCCAATGACAAGCATATGAGCTCTGTCAATACATCACTAGATAAGCATATGAGCTCTATCTACGGAGTCCATCCCCTATCTCCTCCCAACAACATCCGGTTTAGAGGTCCATCCCCTATCTTCCCCTAAACCGCGGAGTACATCCCCTATCTCCTCCAACACAACACAATGCATATAAACAATAATTATACACATCATCAACCAATACATAACATTTAATGTATTCATTCAACCGTCATACTCAATGACACATTCCGGTGATTAGTTTTAGTTTGCCTAATCATCATGCATTGTCTACAACAATCAAGACTATCCTCCACCGATAGCCCAAAGCAGTTATTTCTATACAGAAAATAAATGCAACAATGGATATATAATCAACATTCCAACTCGGTGAGTGGTAAATAATCTAACTACACCCTTTTATCCCATGACTTCCCAAATCAATTCCTCATTTCTCATAATTAATTATGCAAATTAATTAACCAATGTAATTAGGGCATTTTTCATAATTTACATTACAACCCTTAGGTTCCATTTTCATTAATGTCTTAACATTAATTTCACATTTTCCATGCCAAACATGCATCTAGGTTTGATATAGTTAAAACCCCAACTCTTGTAAATTTACACAAAAGCCCCTAAACTTTCACAAATTACTAAACCAACCCCAACATCTCAAAATACTAAAATTTAAAGACAAAGTTCATAAAGAGGAGTAGGATATCCCTACCTCAAAGTTTGAGCTCCAATGGAGATGAAGACCAAAACCAAAATGCTTCAAATTCTGAAATTTTCAAATTAAAATGTAGCCCTCGACGATCAACACAACTTTCGTAAAGACCAAAAGTAAGCAAACAACTCCTACTAGATCAAATCTAAGAGAGAAGGGCCGGTTTTAGAGTGAGAAGCTCTGACAATGGCTTTTTGGAAAAGTAAGAGAGAGAAAAGATCTTGAAAAAGTGATCCAAAAGTCGGATCTCGGATTTATATAAAAGTCGCCCCGCTCGAGCGTCAAACTCCCCGCTCGAGCGGCACTCATAGACTCCCTCTCGAGCGGCCAATCCCCAGCTCGAGCTCCGGATGCACACTCCCAGCACTTTTGCAGACAGGTCTCCCGCTCGAGCTTCCAACTCCCCGCTCTAGCGGCACTCACACAATCCCGCTCGAGCGGCCAATCCCACGCTCGAGTGTCGAACTGTCACGCCCCCAAACTGCCCCTAGTAGTTTGGTGCCGTGATGGTCAGTAATCCGTAATTACCGAAGACCAACTTACAAAATTCACACACAATCAGAGTATTTATATAGGGGGCTCACAAATGCGGAAGCAATAATTCAAGCTACAAGTAGTCCATAAGAGCAGTGCATAGGTCAAATGAAATGACATACATCTTTATAAAGTCTTACAACTTAAATACAATAAGGAAATGAGATACAAAACACATCCTGACCAAAAGGCTTCTCAAGCCGACATATACAAGTACAAATGAAAATAAGCCGAGAAGCATGATCTTCAAGATGGCACAAAAATGCTAATCCAAAACATGTCGGCAATGCACCCAAAAAATACATCGGCATCACGTCTAGGCCTCAATGCCTTCTTGTTCATCACCTACATATATATAGAGAGGGTGAGCTTGGATACTCAGTGAATGATATTAGAAATAAAGGTTTTGCATGATTGATATCCAAGATTTCTTTCAAAACAATACATAGCATACTCTACAATCAAGAGGGAAATCAAGTTCATTGCCGGCCTTTCAAGTTCTTTGGATGTTATTACATCTACTTAATACAAGAGGGTAATGACAATTCCAAGACAAGAGTGCAGTTGCATTATAGTCCCCTGCAACTAAGGACTTTCAAGACAAGAGTGCAGTTGCATTATAGTCCCCTGCAACTAAGGACTTTCAAGACAAGAGTGCAGTTGCATTATAGTCCCCTGCAGCTAAGGACTTTCAAGACAAGAGTGCAGTTGCATTATAGTCCCCTGCAACTAAGGACTTTCAAGACAAGAGTGCAGTTGCATTATAGTCCCCTGCAGCTAAGGACTTTCAAGACAAGAGTGCAGTTGCATTATAGTCCCCTGCAACTAAGGACTTTCAAGAAATGTCATCAAAACAAGATAGTGTTTAATATACAAGTAGGGACAGTCATTCATGCTAAATCAAGTACTTTTCAAAACAAGGCAAGACGAGATTTTATGAAAGCAAGTGTAACATAGCTTTATTAAAAATACCACTCACATAATTTCTTCACACGTCGGGGTCAAGACAAGCCCAAGTCCTACAAACACAGGGCAAAGCCTATTGAATGCACTTTCAAACAAGTCCCTTATGTACACAAATGTTTTCGGAAAACATGCTGGGCACCAACCAGGTCTAGGCCGAGGTTCCACACCTCCTCGCCGAGGTGTGTTCCCGAGGGCCACATGCAAGGAAAAGAGGTCGGGAAACTCTGGGTTCCCCTCTGCTGATGAACATGAAGAACATGAGTGTGAGAACATGAAAAATACGAATGTTCGATTAAAATCTGTTATCACAAATCTGGGATTTTCGTGCTATGAGTTTGAAAACATGGACCTGGGTACCCGTACTTGGAAATCATGCAAGAACAAACACAAAAACATGATTCTTTACGCAAGCTTTCGGATCAAAACAAGACTTTTCTTGAAGAACACATGAATGTCATTTTCTCTTTCTAAAATCGAGCTTCAAAACGATGCATGGCTTACAAATCATTTCCAATCATGCAATGCAATAACATAAACATAAAGAACATCATGAGCAGATCAAGAATCTAACCTTAGAACGCGGATCTAACGGTCGGATCTCTAGGAATCAAACTTGAAGATCTACTTCCTCACTCTAAAACTCTTTCTTCCTCCTAGAGCTTCTCTCTCTACAAGACAAGGTTATGACACCAAATGATAGTTTTCTATACCCGGTTCTGGGGTTAACCCTCTGCTGAGACACGTGGCGGCGACTGGTTGGGTTCCTCCTGAAAAGGTGGCTGACAGACCAGACAAAGCATGGTGGAAGGGTGTTCAACAATCAAAGCGGTATGGGCTTTCTGACGAGGCAATGACATCGGCTAAATAACGAGGCGTATCTAACACGCTATACGGAATGGCACCCCGGCAAGGGATGACATCGGCTAACAAAGGACTTTGGCAACTAAGGTGACAATGACCTCGGCTTGGAAGGACAACACTTGACTAAGATGCGCCACACCTCGGCCTAGATGCGCCACACCTCGGCCTAGGTCGTACCACTCCAGGACGAGATCACTAGGGTGCAAGGTGACATCTCGGCTAATTTGGTCAAGGCAAGGACGGAGGTCAAGCAAGGGGTTCCAAGATGCTACCACTAGACTAAGGATGACCTCGGCTTGGAATAACATCGGCTAGCATAACTCAGGCAAGGCGTAACCTAAGTTTCACATCAAGGAAGGAACAAGACAAGCACACTACACTTAGACAATTCACAAGGCTTCAAATCAAGGCATGGATCACATTAACTCAAGCGAAACAAGTCACAACATACACATGCAAACTTAACAAATCATAATCATACCGATGCTCATGAACATGATGAGGACATAAAATGTGGGTTCCTACACGAACACTGCACAGGAAATACTGGATGGGTGAAACTCCTGCTCGAGCGCCAAAACCCCCGCTCGAGCGGACAGGTCAAAATCTGGGCAACTAGTTTTGGTTTCTAAACTCAACCAACCTGTAACAAACCTGCCCAACACATCCCATAACCCAAATACAAAGTAAGAAAGGATGTACACCAGGTAATAATCAACTACTATCATCCACGGACAAATGTCCGGATCACTGTACAACAAGGGTAAACCCGGGATCGCTATAGGTTTTTGGATTGAACTTCCATTTTTAATTTTATTCAACTTTCATTTTTATTTTTATTAAACTTCCTTTTTTATTTAATTTCTAAATAGATCGTTAAAGTATAGTGGTTTCTTGAATGAACTTCCATTTTTAATTTTCTGCAACTTCCATTTTTATTTTTATTTAACTTCCTTTTTTATTCAAGTTTCTTTTCTACTCAACTTCCTTTTTTTATTTAATTTCCAAATAGATCGTTAAGGTATAGTGGTTTTTGGATTGAACTTCCATTTTTAATTTTATGCAGCTTTCGTTTTTATTTTTATTCAACTTCCATTTTTATTCAATTTACTTTTCTATTAAACTTCCTTTTTTATTTAATTTCCAAATAGATCATTGAGGTATAGTGGTTTCTGGATTGAACTTCCATATTTAATTTTCTGCAACTTTCATTTTTATTTTTATTCAACTTCCATTTTTATTCAATTTACTTTTCTATTAAACTTCCTTTTTTATTTAATTTCCAAATAGTTCATTAAGGTATAGTTGTTTCTGGATTGAACTTAAATTTTTAATTTTATGCAACTTTCATTTTTATTTTTATTCTACTTCCATTTTAATTCAATTTACTTTTCTTTTAAACTTTCTTTTCTATTTAATTTCCAAATAGATCGCTAAAGTATAGTGGTTTCTGGATTGAACTTCCATTTTTAATTTTATACAACTTTTATTTTTATTTTCATTCTACTTCCATTTTTATTCAATTTACTTTTTTATTAAACTTCCTTTTTTATTTAAATTCCAAATAGATCGTTAAGGTATTGTGGTTTCTGGATTGAACTTCCAAATTTAATTTTCTGCAACTTTCATTTTTATTTTTATTCAACTTCCATTTTTATTCAATTTACTTTTCTATTAAACTTTCTTTTTTATTTAATTTCAAAATAGATCTTTGAGGTATAGTGGTTTCTGGATTGAACTTCCAATTTTAATTTTATGCACTTTCATTTTTATTTTTATTCTACTTCCATTTTTATTCAATTTACTTTTCCATTAAACTTCCTTTTTTATTTAATTTCCAAATAAATCATTAATGTATAGTGGTTTCTGGATTGAACTTCCATATTTAATTTTCTGCAACTTTCATTTTTATTTTTATTCAACTTCCATTTTTATTCAATCTACTTTTCTATTAAACTACCTTTTTTATTTAATTTCCAAATAGTTCGTTAAGGTATAGTTGTTTCTGGAATGAACTTAAATTTTTACTTTTATGCAACTTTCATTTTTATTTTTATTCTACTTCCATTTTAATTCAATTTACTTTTCTTTTAAACTTTCATTTTTATTTAAATTCCAAATAGATCGCTAAGGTATAGTGGTTTCTAGATTGAACTTCCATTTTTAATTTCATGCAACTTTCATTTTTATTTTCATTCTATTTCCATTTTTATTCAATTTACTTTTCTATTAAAATTCCTTTTTTTATCTAATTTCCAAATAGATCGTTAAGGTATAGTGGTTTCTGGATTGAACTTCCATATTCAATTTTCTGCAACTTTCATTTTTATTTTTATTCTACTTCCATTTTTATTCAATTTACTTTTCTATTAAACTTCCTTTTTTATTTAATTTCCAAATAGATCGTTAAGGTATATTGGTTTTTGGATTGAACTTCCATTTTTAATTTTATGCTACTTTCATTTTTATTTTTATTCAACTTCCATTTTTATTCAATTTACTTTTCTATTAAACTTCTTTTTTTATTTAATTTCCAAATAGATCGTTAAGGTATAGTGGTTTCTGGATTGAACTTCCATATTTAATCTTCTGCAACTTTCATTTTTATTTTTATTCAACTTCTATTTTTATTCAATTTACGTTTCCATTAAACTTCCTTTTTTATTTAATTTTAAAATAGATCTTTAAGGTATAGTGGTTTCTGAATTGAACTTTCATTTTTATTTTTATTCAACTTCCATTTTAATTCAGTTTAGTTTTCTATTAAACATCCTTTTTTATTTAATTTCGAAATATATCGTTAAGGTATAGTGGTTTCTGGATTGAACTTCCATATTTAATTTTCTGCAACTTTCATTTTTCTTTTTATTCAACTTCCATTTTTATTCAATTTACTTTTCTATTAAACATCCTTTTTTATTTAAATTCCAAATAGATCGTTAAGGTATTGTGGTTTCCGGATTGAACTTCCATATTTAATTTTCTGCAACTTTCATTTTTATTTTTATTCAACTTCCATTTTTATTCAATTTACTTTTCTATTAAACATCCTTTTTTATTTAATTTCAAAATAGATCTTTGAGGTATAGTGGTTTCTGGATTGAACATCCAATTTTAATTTTATGCACTTTCATTTTTATTTTTATTCTACTTCCATTTTTATTCAATTTACTTTTCTATTCAACTTCCTTTTTTATTTAATTTCCAAATAAATCGTTAATGTATAGTGGTTTCTGGATTGAACTTCCATATTTAATTTTCTGCAACTTTCATTTTTATTTTTATTCAACTTCCATTTTTATTCAATTTACTTTTCTATTAAACTTCCTTTTTTATTTAATTTCCAAATAGTTCGTTAAGGTATAGTTGTTTCTGGAATGAACTTCCATTTTTAATTTTATGCAACTTTTATTTTTATTTTTATTCTACTTCCATTTTTATTCAATTTACTTTTCTATTAAACTTCCTTTTTTATTTAAATTCCAAATAGATAGTTAAGGTATTGTGGTTTCTGGATTGAACTTCCAAATTTAATTTTCTGCAACTTTCATTTTTATTTTTATTCAACTTCCATTTTTATTCAATTTACTTTTCTATTAAACTTTCTTTTTTATTGAATTTCAAAATAGATCGTTATGGTATAGTGGTTTCTGGATTGAACTTCCAATTTTAATTTTATGCACTTTCATTTTTATTTTTATTCTACTTCCATTTTTATTCAATTTACTTTTCCATTAAACTTCCTTTTTTATTTAATTTCCAAATAAATCGTTAATGTATAGTGGTTTCTGGATTGAACTTCCATATTTAATTTTCTGCAACTTTCATTTTTATTTTTATTCAACTTCCATTTTTATTCAATTTACTTTTCTAATAAACTTCCTTTTTTATTTAATTTCCAAATAGTTCGTTAAGGAATAGTTGTTTCTGGAATGAACTTAAATTTTTGATTTTATGCAACTTTCATTTTTATTTTTATTCTACTTCCATTTTAATTCAATTTACTTTTCTTTTAAACTTTCTTTTTTATTTAAATTCCAAATAGATCGCTAAGGTATAGTGGTTTCTAGATTGAACTTCCATTTTTAATTTCATGCAACTTTCATTTTTATTTTCATTCTACTTCCATTTTTATTCAATTTACTTTTCTATTAATGTCACGACCCCAAACCGCCCCTAGTAGTTCGGTGCCGTGATGGCCAGTAATCCGTAATTACCGAAGGCCAACTTTTCAAAGCTTAACACAATCAAAGTATGAATATAGGGGGCTCACAAATGCGGAAGCAATAAATCAAATACAAGTAGTCCATAAGAGCTGTGCGTAGATCAAAAGCAATGCCAAACATTTCAATTAACTTCACAACTTAAATACATCAAGGTAAAAATATACATTTTACATCTTGATCAAAAGGCTTCTCGAGCCGACATATGCAAAATACAGCTAATTCAAGTCAAGAAGCATGATTTTCAAGATTTGCCGACATGTAAAACAGGGCACCGCCGACGTAAATACAAAAACAAGGCCGACATATGCACGAATCCAAAACAAGCATCCAAAACGAACTAGGCGTCGCCGCCGTCCTGCTCATCACCTACATATATATAGAGGGGTGAGTACAAAACTCAGTGAATGGTACTAAAAATAAAGGTTTTGCATGGATAAAGCCGAGGTCCTTCAAAACGAAATGCATCAAAGCTTTAACAAGACAAAGGATGAACCGTATTCATCAATCGACTATTACAAGTATCCAGAGGTGTTTACTGACATAGGCAAAACAAGGGATGAACCGTATTCATCATTCAAGTACCAAAACATCGGCGAGGCAAGGGATGAACCGTATTCATCATTCAAGTACCAAAACATCGGCGAGGCAAGGGATGAACCGTATTCATCATTCAAGTACCAAAACATCGGCGAGGCAAGGGATGAACCGTATTCATCATTCAAGTACCAAAACATCGGCGAAACAAGGGATGAACCGTATTCATCATTCAAGTACCAAAACATCGGCGAGGCAAGGGATGAACCGTATTCATCATTCAAGTATCATAAGCGGTACGATCCGTAATCGTTTGGTCAAAAGTATCGCGAAAGTTTAAAGTCCTCCAATACAAGGGACTTGTGTTACTTAGGCCCGTAGCCCGCTTTAACAAGGACCGTATCCTTTACACATAGTACTGCGAAAGTTTAGAGTCCTCCAGCACAAGGGACTTGTGTTACTTAGGCCCGTAGCCCGATTTAACAAGGACCGTATCCTTTACACATAGTACTGCGAAAGTTTAGAGTCCTCCAGCACAAGGGACTTTCCGAGGTTAGCAATCAAATAAGGCCATTTATTCATGCTTAGAAAATACCACGTCAAAACAAACAAAACAAGATTTATCAAAAGTAGGTGCAACATAGCTTTATTAGAAATACCACTCACCTAGTTCTTCAGGTGTAGACTCAAGCAAATATCAAGAACCTACAATCACATGGCAAGTCACATTCAAAGCAAGCTCCAAATACATGCAAATGATCTCGGCACTCATGCCAGATCCAAGTCAAAGGCAAAGCAATACAAACTGGGAGCTTAAACACTGCTCCCGTTCCTCGAAAACACACTGGGTACAGTCCAGGGCTAAGCCGAGGTCCCGCTAAACAAGGTCAGGAAAAATCTGGGTTTTCCTTTGAAGAATATGAAGAACATGATCATTGAAAGATGGATGCAAGCTCACAACTTGTTACAAAAATCTAAGTTTTCATGCCAAGAGTTCAAAATATATGGACCTGGGTACCCATCCAAGAAAAGCATGCAAGAACAGACACAAAACATGATTTTCGTTCCAAACTTTTCAATCAAAAAGAGACCTTTTTTCAAGAACACATGGAAAACCGTTTTCTCTTTCTAAACCGACTCCAAAACGATGCATGACATGCAAAACAAATCCGATCGTGCAATGCAGCTAGGTATACAGCAAGAGCAATCAAAGGAGATCAAGATTCTAACCTCAAAACTCGGATCCAACTGCTCAAGCCACAAAGATCAAGCTTGGGAGACTATTCTCACTCAAGAACTCCTCTTCCTCCTATCTAGAGCTTCTCTCTCTAAAACAAAGATTTGAGACAAGAAAAATGATTTGTTTCAAGGTCTGCCGGCTGCCTTAACAACAGCTCGGACACGTGGCATTAACGGGTTGGTTCGACTCCAAAAAGGTGATTGATAGACAAGACAAGTCTCTGACAAATCGTATGCAGCAAGCTCGGGTAAGACACATCGGCAAAGAGACGACATCGGCTCAAAACAAGGATCCAGCAACAGGATAGAAAAACATCGGCTAGGGAGGACGACACTTGACTAAGCTGTGCCACACCTTGGCCGGGGTGCGCCACATCTCGGCCTAGGCCATACCTGCCTGCGGACAAGGTTCAAGTGCGAAACATCTCGGCAAGGAATGCCCGAGGTGAAGGTGGGGTTGAACAAGGTCTCAAGATAGTTCTAAGTGCAAAGGGTCAAAGGCGGACTAAGCTCAAGATGACCTCGGCTACGCACACACACACACACTAAGCAAGGAACAAAATCATGTAAGCAACTTAAGCAAATCAAGGCAAGATAAGACCTTCAAATTAACATAACAAGCAAGACCATGCAAGAATGTATGCAAGTACAGCAAGAGTAAGGTGAGGGTTGTTACAATTAAAATTCCTTTTTTATCTAATTTACAAATAGATCGTTAAGGTATAGTGGTTTCTGGATTGAACTTCCATATTCAATTTTCTGCAACTTTCATTTTTATTTTTATTCTACTTCCATTTTTATTCAATTTACTTTTCTATTAAACTTCCTTTTTTATTTAATTTCCAAATAGATTGTTAAGGTATATTGGTTTTTGGATTGAACTTCCATTTTTAATTTTATGCTACTTTCATTTTTATTTTTATTCAACTTCCATTTTTATTGAATTTACTTTTCTATTAAACTTCCTTTTTTATTTAATTTCCAAATAGATCGTTAAGGTATAGTGGTTTCTGGATTGAACTTCCATATTTAATCTTCTGCAACTTTCATTTTTATTTTTATTCAACTTCTATTTTTATTCAATTTACGTTTCTATTAAACTTCCTTTTTTATTTAATTTTAAAATAGATCTTTAAGGTATAGTGGTTTCTGGATTGAACTTTCATTTTTATTTTTATTCAACTTCCATTTTAATTCAGTTTAGTTTTCTATTAAACATCCTTTTTTATTTAATTTCGAAATATATCGTTAAGGTATAGTGGTTTCTGGATTGAACTTCCATATTTAATTTTCTGCAACTTTCATTTTTCTTTTTATTCAACTTCAATTTTTATTCAACTTACTTTTCTATTAAACTTGCTTTTTTATTTAAATTCCAAATAGATCGTTAAGGTATTGTGGTTTCCGGATTGAACTTCCATATTTAATTTTCTGCAACTTTCATTTTTATTTTTATTCAACTTCCATTTTTATTCAATTTACTTTTCTATTAAACATCCTTTTTTATTTAATTTCAAAATAGATCTTTGAGGTATAGTGGTTTCTGGATTGAACTTCCAATTTTAATTTTATGCACTTTCATTTTTATTTTTATTCTACTTCCATTTTTATTCAATTTACTTTTCTATTAAACTTCCTTTTTTATTTAATTTCCAAATAAAACGTTAATATATAGTGGTTTCTGGATTGAACTTCCATATTTAATTTTCTGCAACTTTCATTTTTATTTTTATTCAACTTCCATTTTTATTCAATTTACTTTTCTATTAAACATCCTTTTTTATTTAATTTCAAAATAGATCTTTAAGGTATAGTGGTTTCTGGATTTAACTTCCATTTTTAATTTTATGCAACTTTCATTTTAATTTTTATTCTACTTCCATTTTTATTCAATTTACTTTTCTATTAAACTTCCTTTTTTATTTAATTTCCAAATAAATCGCTAATGTATAGTGGTTTCTGGATTGAACTTCCATATTTAATTTTCTGCAACTTTCATTTTTTTTTTTATTCAACTTCCATTTTTATTCAATTTACTTTTCTATTAAACTTCCTTTTTTATTGAATTTCCAAATAGATCGTTATGGTATAGTGGTTTCTGGATTGAACTTCCATATTTAATTTTCTGCAACTTTCATTTTTATTTTCATTCTATTTCCATTTTTATTCAATTTACTTCTCTATTAAACTTCATTTTTTATTTAATTTCCAAATAGATCGTTAAGGTATAGTGGTTTCGGGATTGAACTTCCCCTTTTAATTTTATGCAACTTTACTTTTTATTTTTATTCTACTTCCATTTTTATTCAATTTACTTTTCTATTAAACTTCCTTTTTTATTTAATTTCTAAATAGATCGTTAAGGTATATTGGTTTCTTGAATGAACTTCCATTTTTAATTTTCTAAAACTTCCATTTTTATTTTTATTGAACTTCCTTTTTTATTCAAGTTTCGTTTCTACACAACTTCGTTTTTACACAACTTCGTTTTTTATTTAATTTCCAAATAGATCGTTAAGGTATAGTGGTTTTTCGATTGAACTTCCATTTTTAATTTTATGCAACCTTTATTTTTATTTTTATTCAACTTCCATTTTTATTCAATTTACTTTTCTATTAAACTTCCTTTTTTATTTAAATTCCAAATAGATCGTTAAGGTATTGTGGTTTCTGGATTGAACTTCCATATTTAATTTTCTGCAACTTTCATTTTTATTTTTATTCAACTTCCATTTTTATTCAATTTACTTTTCTATTAAACATCCTTTTTTATTTAATTTCAAAATAGATCTTTGAGGTATAGTGGTTTCTGGATTGAACTTCCAATTTTAATTTTATGCACTTTCATTTTTATTTTTATTCTACTTCCATTTTTATTCAATTTACCTTTCTATTAAACTTCATTTTTTATTTAATTTCCAAATAAATCGTTAATGTATAGTGGTTTCTGGATTGAACTTCCATATTTAATTTTCTGCAACTTTTATTTTTTTTTTTATTCAACTTCCATTTTTATTCAATTTACTTTTCTATTAAACATCCTTTTTTATTTAATTTCAAAATAGATCTTCAAGGTATAGTGGTTTCTGGATTTAACTTCCATTTTTAATTTTATGCAACTTTCATTTTTATTTTTATTCTACTTCCATTTTTATTCAATTTACTTTTCAATTAAACTTCCTTTTTTATTTAATTTCCAAATAAATCGTTAATGTATAGTGGTTTCTGGATTGAACTTCCATATTTAATTTTTTGCAACGTTCATTTTTTTTTTATTCAACTTCCATTTTTATTCAATTTACTTTTCTATTAAACTTCCTTTTTTATTGAATTTCCAAATAGATCGTTATGGTATAGTGGTTTCTGGATTGAACTTCCATATTTAATTTTCTGCAACTTTCATTTTTATTTTCATTCTATTTCCATTTTTATTCAATTTACTTTTCTATTAAACTTCCTTTTTTATTTAATTTCCAAATAGATCGTTAAGGTATAGTGGTTTCGGGATTGAACTTCCCGTTTTAATTTTATGCAACTTTCCTTTTTATTTTTATTCTACTTCCATTTTTATTTAATTTACTTTTCTATTAAACTTCCTTTTTTATTTAATTTCTAAATAGATCGTTAAGGTATATTGGTTTCTTGAATGAACTTCCATTTTTAATTTTCTGCAACTTCCATTTTTATTTTTATTGAACTTCCTTTTTTATTCAAGTTTCGTTTCTACTCAACATCGTTTTTTATTTAATTTCCAAATAGATCGTTAAGGTATAGTGGTTTTTCGATTGAACTTCCATTTTTAATTTTATGCAACTTTTATTTTTATTTTTATTCAACTTCCATTTTTATTCAATTTACTTTTCTATTAAACTTCCATTTTTATTTAATTTCCAAATAGATCGTTAAGGTATAGTGGTTTCTGGATTGAAATTCCATATTTAATTTTCTGCAACTTTCATTTTTATTTTTATTCAACTTCCATTTTTATTCAATTTACTTTTCTATTAAACATCCTTTTTTATTTAATTTCAAAATAGATCTTTGAGGTATAGTGGTTTCTGGATTGAACTTCCAATTTTAATTTTATGCACTTTCATTTTTATTTTTATTCTACTTCCATTTTTATTCAATTTACTTTTCTATTAAACTTCCTTTTTTATTTAATTTCCAAATAAATCGTTAATGTATAGTGGTTTCTGGATTGAACTTCCATATTTAATTTTCTGCAACTTTCATTTTTATTTTTATTCAACTTCCATTTTTATTCAATTTACTTTTCTATTAAACTTTATAGCGATCCCGATATTCCCTGTTGTTATTGAACTGTAATCCGGACTCGGTTCCGTAGATTTGTTGTTGTTGTCTCATTCTCTTTTCTGTCCCTTACTCTTTATCTTAGAGTTTTGGGTTGTGTTAGACTTGTTGAGTTATGTTGGTTGTGTTTTAAAACTTAGAATCTTTGCCCAGTTTTTGGCCTCTCCGCTCGAGCGGGAAAATCACCTTCCCTGTACTTCCTCTGTAGTGTTAGACTCTCGAGCGTGAGGTTTGACGCTCGAGCGGGAGTTTGAGTGTGACGCTCGAGCGGGGAGTTGGACGCTCGAGCGGGGACCTGTTCTGCAAAACTTCTGGATGGTGGTATCCGCCGCTCGAGCGGGGGGTTTTGGCGCTCGAGCGGGAATCTGTGAGTGACGCTCGAGCGGGGAGTTCGACGCTCGAGCAGGTCGACCTGTATAACACACCGAGATTCAGCTTTTTGAATCACTTTTTGATTTCCTTTCTCTCTCTTACTTTTCCGAAAAAAGCCATTGGAGAGCACCTCACTCTAAAACCTAACTTCTCTCTTAGGATTGATCTAGCTAGAGTGTTTTCCTCACCTTGGGCCTTTGTAAGAAGTGTGTTGATCGTCGAGGGCTTCGTTGTGATCCAAGAAATTTGGGATTTGGAGCACTTTGATTTCGGGTCATCTTCTCCATTTGAGTTCTCCATTTGAGGTAGGGATTCTCCTTGTTCCTTTTCAATACTTCGTCTATAGATAGACATGTGGTAATTTTTATATTGCATGAAAATTGTACCATGTTGGGTTTATTTGAAAATCATGAGGGAACCTAGAGTTGGTTGATAAAAAAAAATGGATTTATTGTCTTTGGGTGTTCATTGGACTATTTGTGGCGTGAAATAGCATGTTGTTGTTGAAATATAGAAAAACCCTAATTTAATGTTTATGATTTAATTTGCATAATTAGTTTGGAAGGTTATGGAAGGAATGGAATTGATTTTGGGAAAATGAGAAAAGTGTTTTTGGAATAAGTGGTGGAACATATTGATTTGGAAAATTATGAAAATTGATTCTGAAAGTGAAGAATGAAACTTTAACTCTATGTGAGTCATAGAAAATAAATCTAGGAATTGGATTGTTGTATCATGCGTGTCGAGTGTACACATTGGGGGGGAATAAATTGTAACTACCATGCTTGGGTTGTTAATGGGTTTGTGATCTCATGATAATTGAGTCTGTTAATAGATGTACAATATATTTGCATCTAGAGGTTTTGTCCTTGGTCATCGGTGGAGGATGACATGGTTGTGTTGAATTGTCGTGTATGCATTATACCATTGTTAATGGAACATCGTATGTGATGAATTATTGAGATACATTATATATATATATGCTTGCTTGGGAAGAGGTAGATATGTGTTCATATACTTTAACACATTGCTGGTGTCTTGATAGTTTATGTATATGCATTATACATGTTGGTTATGCCTTGATGTGCTGTGATTGTTGGTGTTGTGCCCCGCGCTGAGAATCAAAGGTATCATACCCTTCCAGTTAGTGCCTGGAGAACTGACCCGCTTAGAATCAAAGGTATCATACCCTTCCAGCTAGCGCCTGGAGAACTGACTGCGCTAATAATCGAAGGTACCATACCCCTCCAGCTAGCGCCTGGTAAACTGGCTTGTTGTTAATGTTGTTGAGTGGGGTGTATTGTTGGCTTACTACGCACATAGCTAGTAGAGCGAAATGGGATTGTTGTTGTTGCGTTGTAACTGAAAATATCATGGATTTGATTGGTTACAGTTCGGAGGACCGAGTTACTCCATTGGTTGATTGTATACATGTTGGTGGGTTATAAATTTATATTTTTACAAAGATATGCATGTATAGTTATGATAGTAATGGAAACGAACCAAAATGTCATTTTTGTCTTTTGGAAAGTATAGCGACCCCGGTCTTTTCCCATTTGATTATTGTATCCGGACTTAGGTTGGCCGTAGATTCTGTCATTGTATAATTGTTATTGTCATTCTTTATTTTCTTATTTGGAGTTATAGGATGTGTTGGGCAGGTTTGTTTCAGGTTGGTTGGGTTTAGAAACCAAGTGTTGCTGTCCAGAATTTTGGATCTTCGCTCGAGCGAGGAGTTGGTCGCTCGAGCGAGCTGGTGTTTTTGGTTCGTCGCTTGAGCCGGGGTTTGGTCGCTCGAGCGAGAGTTTGCGTCTAGTATAGACCTGTAGTACTGCATTCTTGGCTCGAGCGAGATTTTCTTCGCTCGAGCGAGTTTTTGTGTCTGGTCGCTCGAGCGACCAAGTCTTCGCTCGAGCGAGCCTGCCCAGTTTAATTAGACAGCGGCGGGTTTTTAATCAGTTTTTCATCCTCTTTTTAGATTCCAAACCCTAAGGTCCGACTTCTCTCTCACCCTACTCACATTCTCTCTTAGATTTGATCCACTTAGGGTGTGTTTCTACCCTAGATCCTTCATTAAAAAGAGTGTGTGAGTCGAGGGCTTCGTTTTAATCTGAATTGTTGGTAGTTTGGAGCACTTTGGAGTTTGGGTCTTCATCTCCATCTTCTCTTTTGTGGTTATTTCTTCGAGGTAGGGATTTCCTACTCCATTCTATAAGTTTTGTTGTAAGTTTTGGTATTTTAATATGTTGGGGATACTTTCGTAATTTTGGGAAAAACCCTAGTTGTATTGATAAATTAATTTGTATAATTAGTTTAAAGGAATTTGGGAATTTGGTGTAACTCATGAAATTGAGGAATTCATTGATTAAATGGTGTAGTGGGATAATTTAAACCACTCGCCTATTGAATTGTTGTTATATTTATTTCCAGTCTAGAAATAACTGTTTTGGGCTATCAGTGGAGGATAGTCATGATTGTTGTAGACATTGCATGTGGATTAGGAATAACTGAAACTAATCACATTGGTTAAGTCATTAATTTTGACTATTGCATTAATACAGAAAATACGTGTATTGATTGAGCATTGCATTTGCATACATTGTTTTGTGTGGGAGGAGATAGGAGATGTACTCCACGGTTTAGGGGAAGATAGGGGATGGACCTCTAAACCGGATTTTGTTTGGGAGGAGATAGGGGATGGACTCCATTAGCATCACTTTTATGTGTGCTTATTTTATAGAAGTGTTTTTATTGATACAGCACTAAAATGTGTATCAATATGGAAGTATGAAGTGTTTTGATTTGAGCTTGAGTCTCATTTGTTTGTTGACATTGGAAGAATGTGAATATGATATATATATAATTCACTGTTGTAAGTTTGGCCAGGTCCTGAGCCATATTGATAATGTTGAAAAGTGAAACGTGTCGTTGACAATAATGTCATGAGATTGGATAATGATGTAATTGATTATCTTGGTTAACCATCTATTGAATGCTATTGCTTTATTCAATGCTTATATTTGGTTTAGTATATTTCTACTGGGCTGTGGCTCACCCTATATGGGAACATCATTTTCAGGTTCAGGTGATAAGCTACCTCCAAGGACTTAGTTTGGAAGGACTTGGATTTTGAAGACTATTTTCAGTTATTTGCTTTCATTTGTTAGTATATGTAAACACACAAGCCTAGGGCTTTATTTGTATTTGGGTTAGAACTCATACTTTTGTGTCCAAGTGTTGGCTTGGAAAGATGTAAGCCTGTAGGGCATTTAATTTGATGTTACATGTAATGCTTTTGTTTAGTAAGACTGATGAATATTTTAATGAACTGTTTCCTTTTTAACATTGCATGTTGATGTTACATATATTTAATGGGTTTATTTTCGAGGGCGTTACAGAAAGTGTGGAGGAGAACGAATGTTTTATAGATAAACATGTTTGAAAAGGTACATCTGAGTATGTGTAGGAAATGGAAGTGGGTATCGGGCTTAGTGAGATTACTTCCTAAGTATTTGTTAATGTTATGAAAGATTGGGAATGGGGGTTAATGAAAGGAAAAAGGAAAGACAAACCACTTGTAGCGTTGAATGAAACGGTTGTTTTCGAGAAAAGTTCATATATATATATTTTGTATAAACTGTCACATTACTATTCTAGTATGAGAATGAGTGTTCATGATCATAGCTATCTGTAAGTTGTTATTGTTGAGGATCATGTTGAGTTCCCTACTGGACTATATGTTCATCCCACGTTGTTGAATCTTTTTCAGGTGCTAAGCAAGTTGAGCTGCAAGATTTGGTTCTACTTGTTTACTGGCCATAGGGCCTCAGTTATGTTGGCGGAATGCCATTATTGTAAAAGGGTTACACCCTTCTTCTTGTACCTTAAGTGATGTAAGCCCAAGGGCAATTTATTAAGTATGTTCATGTAATATTTACTTTGCATACGAATGAGAGTATTGTTAATCACTTCTACGGATTGAATGTATAAGTTTATTTCCGCATATTATCCTTGAAATTGAATTAAGTTAATGAATTTGGTAATGCCTTCGAGTAATAAAAAGTGGGGCGTGACAAATTTCCTTTTTTTATTTAATTTCCAATTAGATAATTAAGGTATTGTGGTTTCTGGATTGAACTTCAATATTTAATTTTCTGCAACTTTCATTTTTATTATTATTCAACTTCCATTTTTATTTAATTTATTTTTCTATTAAACATCCTTTTTTAGTTAATTTCAAAATAGATCTTTGAGGTATAGTGGTTTCTGGATTGAACTTCTAATTTTAATTTTATGCACTTTCATTTTTATTTTTATTCTACTTCCATTTTTATTCAATTTACTTTTCTATTAAACTTCCTTTTTTATTTAATTTCCAAATAAATCGTTAATGTATAGTGGTTTCTGGATTGAACTTCCATATTTAATTTTCTGCAACTTTCATTTTTTTTTATTCAACTTCCATTTTTATTCAATTTACTTTTCTATTAAACTTCCTTTTTTATTGAATTTCCAAATAGATCGTTATGGTATAGTGGTTTCTGGATTGAACTTTCATATTTAATTTTCTGCAACTTTCATTTTTATTTTTATTCTATTTCCATTTTTATTCAATTTACTTTTCTATTAAACTTCCTTTTTTATTTAATTTCAAAATAGATCTTTAAAGTATAGTGGTTTCTGGATTGAACTTCCAATTTTAATTTTCTGTAACTTTCATTTTTATTTTTATTCAACTTCCATTTTTATTCAATTTAATTTTCTATTAAACTTCCTTTTTTATTTAATTTCCAAAGAGATCGTTAAGGTATAGTGGTTTTTGGATTGAACTTCTATTTTTAATTTTATGCAACTTTCTTTTTTATTTTTATTCAACTACCATTTTTATTAAATTTACTTTTCTATTAAACTTCATTTTTTATTTAATTTCCAAATAAATCGTTAAGGTATAGTGGTTTTTAGGTTGCACTTCCATTTTTAATTTTATGCAACTTTCATTTTTATTTATATTCAACGTCCATTTTTCTTAAATTTACTTTTCTATTAAACTTCCTTTTTTATTTAATTTCCAAATAGCTCGTTAAGGTATTGTGGTTTCTGGATTGAATTTCCATTTTTCAATTTATGCAACTTTCATTTTTCTTTTTATTCAACTTCCATTTTCATTCAACTTACTTTTCTATTAAACTTCCTTTTTTATTTAATTTCCAAAGAGATCGTTAAGGTATAGTGGTTTTTGGATTGAACTTCCAATTTTAATTTTATGCACCTTTCATTTTTATTTTTATTCAACTTCCATTTTTATTAAATTTACTTTTCTGTTAAACTTCCTTTTTTATTTAATTTCCAAATAAATCGTTAAGGTATAGTGGTTTTTGGGTTCAACTACCATTTTTAATTTTTTGCAACTTTCGTTTTTATTTATATTCAACTTCCATTTTTATTAAATTTACTTTTCTATTAAACTTTCTTTTTTATTTAATTTCCAAAAAGATCGTTAAGGTATAGTGGTTTCTGGATTGAACTTCTATTTTTTAATTTATGCAACTATCATTTTTATTTTTATTCAACTTCCATTTTCATTCAACTTACTTTTCTAGTAAAATTCCTTTGTTATTTAATTTCCAAGTAGATCGTTAATGTATAGTGGTTTCTGGATTGAACTTCCATATTTAATTTTCTGCAACTTTCATTTTTATTTTTATTCTACTTCCATTTTTATTCAATTTGCTTTTCTATTAAACTTCCTTTTTTATTTAATTTCCAAATAGATCGTTAAGGTATAGTGGTTTTTGGATTGAACTTCCACTTTTAATTTTATGCAACTTTCATTTTTATTTTTATTCAACTTCCATTTTTATTCAATTTACTTTTCTATTAAACATCCTTTTTTTTATTTAATTTCTAAATAGATCGTTAAGGTATAGTGGTTTCTGGATTGAACTTCCATTTTTAATTTTATGCAAGTTTCATTTTTATTTTTATTCTACTTCCATTCTTATTCAATTTACGTTTCTATTAAACTTACCTTTTTATTTAATTTCTAAATAGATCGTTAAGCTATAGTGGTTTCTTGAATGAACTTCCATTTTTAATTTTCTGCAACTTCCATTTTTATTTTTACTTAACTTCCTTTTTTATTCAAGTTTCTTTTCTATTCAACTTCCTTTTTTATTGAGTTTCCAAATAGATCGTTAAGGTATAGTGGTTTTTGGATTGAATTTCCATTTTTAATTTTATGCAACTTTCATTTTTATTTTTATTCAACTTCCATTTTTATTCAATTTATTTTTCTATTAAACTTCCTTTTTTATTTAATTTCCAAATAGATCGTTAAGGTATAGTGCTTTCAGGATTGAACTTCCATTTTTAATTTTCTGCAACTTTCATTTTTATTTTTATTCTACTTCCATTTTAATTCAGTTTACTTTTCTATTAAACATCATTTTTTATTTAATTTCCAAACATATCGTTAAGGTATAATGGTTTCTGGATTGAACTTCCATTTTTAATTTTATGCAACTTTCATATTTATTTTTATTCTACTTCAATTTTTATTCAGTTTACTTTTCTATTAAACATCCTTTTTTATTTAATTTCCAAATAGATCGTTAAGGTATTGTGGTTTCTGGATTGAACTTCCATATTTAATTTTCTGCAACTTTTATTTTTATTTTTATTCAACTTCCATTTTTATTCAATTTACTTTTCAATTAAACTTCCTTGTTTATTTAATTTCCAAATAGATCGTTAAGGTATAGTGGTTTCTGGATTGAACTTCCATATTTAATTTTCTGCAACTTTCATTTTTATTTTTATTCTACTTCCATTTTAATTCAGTTTACTTTTCTATTAAACATCATTTTTTATTTAATTTCTAAATAGATCGTTAAGGTATAATGTTTTCTGGATTGAACTTCCATTTTTAATTTTATGCAATTTTCATTTTTATTTTCATTCTACTTCAATTTTTATTCAGTTTACTTTTCTATTAAACATCCTTTTTTATTTAATTTCCAAATAGATCGTTAAGGTATTGTGGTTTCTGGATTGAACTTCCATATTTAATTTTCTGCAACTTTCATTTTTATTTTTATTCAACTTCCTTTTTTATTTAATTTCCAAATAGATCGTTAAGGTATAGTGGTTTCTGGATTGAACTTCCATATTTAATTTTCTGCAACTTTCATTTTTATTTTTATTCTACTTCCACTTTAATTCAGTTTACTTTTCTATTAAACATCATTTTTTATTTAATTTCCAAATAGATCGTTAAGGTATAATGGTTTTTGGATTGAACTTCCATTTTTAATTTTATGCAACTTTCATTTTTATTTTTATTCTACTTCCGTTTTTATTCAGTTTACCTTTCTATTAAACATCTTTTTTTATTTAATTTCCAAATAGATCGTTAAGGTACTGTGGTTTCTGGATTGAACTTCCATATTTAATTTTCTGCAACTTTCATTTTTATTTTTATTCAACTTCCATTTTTATTCAATTGACTTTTCAATTAAACTTCCTTTTTTATTTAATTTCCAAATAGATCGTTAAGGTATAGTGGTTTTTGGGTTGCACTTCCATTTTTAATTTTCTGCAACTTTCATTTTTATTTTTATTCTACTTCCATTTTTATTCAATTTACGTTTCTATTAAACTTCCATTTTTATTCAATTTCCAAATAGATCGTTAAGGTGTAGTGGTTTCTGGATTGAACTTCCACTTTTAATTTTATGCGACTTTCCTTTTTATTTTTATTCTACTTCCATTATTATTCAATTTACTTTTCTATTAAACTTCCTTTTTTATTTAATTTCTAAATAGATCGTTAAGGTATATTGGTTTCTGGAATGAACCTCCATTTTTAATTTTCTGCAACTTCCATTTTTATTTTTATTTAACTTCCTTTTTTATTCAATTTTCGTTTCTACTCAACTTCGTTTTTTATTTAATTTTCAAATAGATCGTTAAGGTATAGTAGTTTTTCGATTGAACTTCCTTTTTTATTCAAGTTTCTTTTCTACTCAACGTCGTTTTTTTTTTAATTTCCAAATAGATCGTTAAGGCATAGAGGTTTTTGGATTGAACTTCAATTATTAATTTTATGCAACTTTCATTTTTTATTTTTATTCAACTTCCATTTTTATTCAATTTACTTTTCTATTAAACGTCCTTTTTTATTTAATTTCACAATAGATCATTAAGGTATAGTGGTTTCCGGATTGAACTTCCATATTTAATTTTCTGTAACTTTCATTTTTATTTTTATTCAATTTACTTTTCTATTAAACTTCCTTTTTTATTCTATTTGCAAATAGATCGTTAAGGTATAGTGGTTTCTAGATTGAACTTTCATTTTTAATTTTATACAACTTTCATTTTTATTTTTATTCTACTTCCATTTTTATTCAATTTACTTTTCTATTAAACTTCCTTTTTTATTTAATTTCTAAATAGATCGTTAAGGTATAGTGGTTTATTGAATGAACTTCCATTTTTAATTTTCTGCAACTTTCATTTTTATTTTTATTTACCTTCCTTTTTTATTCAAGTTTTTTTTCTATTCAACTTCCTTTTTTATTGAGTTTCCAAATAGATCGTTAACGTATAGTGGTTTTTGGGTTGAACTTCCATTTTTAATTTTATGCAAATTTCATTTTTATTTTTATTCAACTTCCATTTTTATTCAATTTACTTTTCTATTAAACTTTCTTTTTTATTTAATTTCCAAATAGATCGTTAAGGTAAAGTCGTTTCTGGATTGAACTTTCATTTTTAATTTTATGCAACTTTCTTTTTTCTTTTTATTCTACTTCCATTTTAATTCAGTTTACTTTTATATTAAACATCCTTTTTATTTAATTTCCAAATAAATCGTTAAGGTACAGTGGTTTCTGGATTGAACTTCCATTTTTAATTTTATGCAACTTTCATTTTTATTTTTATTCAGTTTACTTTTCTATTAAACATCCTTTTATATTTAATTTCCAAATAGATCGTTAAGGTATAGTGGTTTCTCAATTGAACTTCGATATTGAATTTTCTACAACTTTCATTTTTATTTTTATTCAACTTCCGTTTTTATTCAATTTACTTTTCCATTAAACTTCCTTTTTTATTTAATTTGCAAATAGATCGTTAAGGTATAGTGGTTTCTGGATTGAACTTCCATTTTTAATTTTATGCAACTTTCATTTTTATTTTTATTCAACTTCCATTTTTATTCAATTTACGTTTCTATTAAACCTCCTTTTTTATTTAATTTCTAAATAGATCGTTAAGGTATAGTGGTTTCTTGAATGAACTTCCACTTTTAATTTTCTGCAACTTCCATTTTTGTTTTTATTTAACTTCCTTTTTTATTCAAGTTTCTTTTCTATTCAACTTCCTTTTTTATTGAGTTTCCAAATAGATCGTTAAGGTACAGTGATTTTTGGATTGAACTTCCATTTTTAATTTTATGCACCTTTCATTTTTATTTTTATTCAACTTCCATTGTTATTCAATTTACTTTTCTATTAAACTTCCTTTTTTATTTAATTTCCAAATAGATCGTTAAGGTATAGTGGTTTCTAGATTGAACTTCCATTTTTAATTTTATGCAACTTTCATTTTTATTTTTATTCTACTTCCATTTTAATTCAGTTTACTTTTCTATTAAACATCATTTTTTATTTAATTTCCAAATAGATCGTTAACGTATAATGGTTTCTGGATTGAACTTCCATTTTTAATTTTATGCAACTTTCATTTTTATTTTTATTCTACCTCCATTTTTATTCAGTTTACTTTTCTATTAAACGTCCTTTTTTATTTAATTTCCAAATCGATCGTTAAGGTATTGTGGTTTCTGGATTGAACTTCCATATTTAATTTTCTGCAACTTTCATTTTTATTTTTATTCAACTTCCATTTTTATTCAATTTACTTTTCAATTAAACTTCCTTTTTTATTTAATTTCCAAATAGATCGTTAAGGTATAGTGGTTTCTGGATTGAACTTCCATATTTAATTTTCTGCAACTTTCATTTTTATTTTTATTCTACTTCCATTTTTATTCAATTTACGTTTCTATTAAACTTCCTTTTTTATTCAATTTACAAATAGATCGTTAAGGTGTAGTGGTTTCTGGATTGAACTTCCACTTTTAATTTTATGCAACTTTCCTTTTTATTTTTATTCTACTTCCATTATTATTCAATTTGCTTTTCATTTAAACTTCCTTTTTTATTTAATTTCTAAATAGATCGTTAAGGTATATTGGTTTCTGGAATGAAGTTCCATTTTTAATTTTCTGCAACTTCCATTTTTATTTTTATTTAACTTTCTTTTTTATTCAAGTTTCGTTTCTACTCAACTTCATTTTTTATTTAATTTCCAAATAGATCGTTAAGGTATAGTAGTTTTTTTATTGAACTTCAATTTTTAATTTTATGCAAATTCCGTTTTTATTTTTATTTAACTTCCTTTTTTATTCGAGTTTCTTTTCTACTCAGCGTCGTTTTTTATTTAATTTCCAAATAGATCGTTAAGGCATTGTGGTTTTTGGATTGAATTTCCATTATTAATTTTATGCAACTTTCATTTTTTATTTTTATTCAACTTTCATTTTTATTCAATTTACTTTTCAATTAAACTTCCTTTTTTATTTAATTTCAAAATAGATCATTAAGGTATAGTCGTTTCCGGATTGAACTTCCATATTTAATTTTCTGCAACTTTCATTTTTATTTTTATTCAACCTCCATTTTTATTCAATTTACGTTTCTATTAAACTTCCTTTTTTTATTTAATTTCCAAATAGTTCGTTAAGGTATAGTGGTTTCTGGATTGAACTTCCATTTTTAATTTTATGCGACTTTCATTTTCATTTTTATTCTACTTCCATTTTAATCCAATTTACTTTTCTATTAAACTTCCTTTTTTATTTAATTTCCAAATAGATCGTTAAGGTATAGTGGTTTCTGGATTGAACTTTCATTTTTAATTTTATGCAACTTTCATTTTTATTTTTATTCAACTTCCATTTTTATTCAATTTAGTTTTCTGTTAAACTTCCTTTTTTATTTAATTTCCAAATTGATCATTAAGGTATAGTGGTTTCCGGATTGAACTTCCATATTTAATTTTCTGCAACTTTCATTTTTATTTTTATTCAACCTCCATTTTTATTCAATTTACTTTTCTATTAAACTTCCCTTTTTTATTTAATTTCCAAATAGTTCGTTAAGGTATAGTGGTTTCTGGATTGAACTTCCATTTTTAATTTTATGCGACTTTCATTTTTATTTTTTTCCATTTTAATCCAATTTACTTTTCTATTAAACTTCCTTTTTTATTTAATTTCCAAATAGATCGTTAAGGTATAATGGTTTCTGGATTGAACTTCCATTTTTAATTTTATGCAACTTACATTTTTATTTTTATTCAACTTCCATTTTTATTCAATTTAGTTTTCTATTAAACTTCCTTTTTTATTTAATTTCCAAATAGATCATTAAGGTATAGTGGTTTCCGGATTGAACTACCATATTTAATTTTCTGCAACTTTCATTTTTATTTTCATTCAACTTCCATTTTTATTCAATTTACTTTTCTATTAAACTTCCTTTTTTAATTAATTCCAAATAGTTCGTTAAGCTACTGTGTTTTCTGGATTGAACTTCCACTTTTAGTTTTATGCAACTTTCATTTTTATTTTTATTCTACTTCCATTTTAATTCAATTTACTTTTCTATTAAACTTCATTTTTTATTTAATTTTAAAATAGATCTTTAAGGTATACTGGTTTCTGGATTGAACTTCCATTTTTAACTTTATGTAACTTTCATTTTTATTTTCATTCTACTTCCATTTTTATTCAATTTACTTTTCTATTAAACTTCTTTTTTTTTTTTTTAATTTCCAAATAGATCGTTAAGGTATAGTGGTTTCTGGAATGAACTTCCATTTTTAATTTTCTGCAACTTCCAAGTTTCTTTTCTACTCAACTTCCTTTTTTATTCAAATTTCTTTTCTGCTCAACTTCCTTTTTTATTTAATTTACAAATAGATCGTTAAGGTATAGTGGTTTTTGGATTGAACTTCCATTTTTAATTTTATGCAACTTTCATTTTTATTTTTATTGAACTTCCATTTTTATTCAATTTACTTTTCTATTAAACTTCCTTTTTTATTTAAATTCCAAATAGATCGTTAAGGTATTGTGGTTTCTGGATTGAACTTCCATATTTAATTTTCTTCAACTTTCATTTTTATTTTTCTTCAACTTCCATTTTTATTCAATTTACTTTTCAATTAAGCATCCTTTTTTTATTTAATTTCAAAATAGATCTTTAAGGTATTGTGGTTTATGGATTGAACTTCCATTTTTAATTTTATGCAACTTTCATTTTTATTTTTATTCAGTTTACTTTTCTATTAAACATCCTTTTATATTTAATTTCCAAATAGATCGTTAAGGTATAGTGGTTTCTCAATTGAACTTCCATATTTAATTTTCTGCAACTTTCATTTTTATTTTTATTCAACTTCCGTTTTTATTCAATTTACTTTTCCATTAAACTTCCTTTTTTATTTAATTTGCAAATAGATCGTTAAGGTATAGTGGTTTCTGGATTGAACTTCCATTTTTAATTTTATGCAACTTTCATTTTTATTTTTATTCAACTTCCATTTTTATTCAATTTACGTTTCTATTAAACCTCCTTTTTTATTTAATTTCTAAATAGATCGTTAAGGTATAGTGGTTTCTTGAATGAACTTCCACTTTTAATTTTCTGCAACTTCCATTTTTGTTTTTATTTAACTTCCTTTTTTATTCAAGTTTCTTTTCCATTCAACTTCCTTTTTTATTGAGTTTCCAAATAGATCGTTAAGGTACAGTGATTTTTGGATTGAACTTCCATTTTTAATTTTATGCACCTTTCATTTTTATTTTTATTCAACTTCCACTGTTATTCAATTTACTTTTCTATTAAACTTCCTTTTTTATTTAATTTCCAAAAAGATCGTTAAGGTATAGTGGTTTCTAGATTGAACTTCCATTTTTAATTTTATGCAACTTTCATTTTTATTTTTATTCTACTTCCATTTTAATTCAGTTTACTTTTCTATTAAACATCATTTTTTATTTAATTTCCAAATAGATCGTTAACGTATAATGGTTTCTGGATTGAACTTCCATTTTTAATTTTATGCAACTTTCATTTTTATTTTTATTCTACTTCCATTTTTATTCAGTTCACTTTTCTATTAAACGTCCTTTTTTATTTAATTTCCAAATCGATCGTTAAGGTATTGTGGTTTCTTGATTGAACTTCCATATTTAATTTTCTGCAACTTTCATTTTTATTTTTATTCAACTTCCATTTTTATTCAATTTACTTTTCAATTAAACTTCCTTTTTTATTTAATTTCCAAATAGATCGTTAAGGTATAGTGGTTTCTGGATTGAACTTCCATATTTAATTTTCTGCAACTTTCATTTTTATTTTTATTCTACTTCCATTTTTATTCAATTTACGTTTCTATTAAACTTCCTTTTTTATTCAATTTACAAATAGATCGTTAAGGTGTAGTGGTTTCTGGATTGAACTTCCACTTTTAATTTTATGCAACTTTCCTTTTTATTTTTATTCTACTTCCATTATTATTCAATTTGCTTTTCATTTAAACTTCCTTTTTTATTTAATTTCTAAATAGATGGTTAAGGTATATTGGTTTCTGGAATGAAGTTCCATTTTTAATTTTCTGCAACTTCCATTTTTATTTTTATTTAACTTTCTTTTTTATTCAAGTTTCGTTTCTACTCAACTTCATTTTTTATTTAATTTCCAAACAGATCGTTAAGGTATAGTAGTTTTTTTTATTGAACTTCCATTTTTAATTTTATGCAACTTCCATTTTTATTTTTATTTAACTTCCTTTTTTATTCAAGTCTCTTTTCTACTCAACTTCGTTTTTTATTTAATTTCCAAATAGATCGTTAAGGCATTGTGGTTTTTGGATTGAATTTTCATTATTAATTTTATGCAACTTTCATTTTTTATTTTTATTCAACTTTCATTTTTATTCAATTTACTTTTCAATTAAACTTCCTTTTTTATTTAATTTCAAAATAGATCATTAAGGTATAGTGGTTTCCGGATTGAACTTCCATATTTAATTTTCTGCAACTTTCATTTTTATTTTTATTCAACCTCCATTTTTATTCAATTTACGTTTCTATTAAACTTCCTTTTTTTATTTAATTTCCAAATAGTTCGTTAAGGTATAGTGGTTTCTGGATTGAACTTCCATTTTTAATTTTATGCGACTTTCATTTTCATTTTTATTCTACTTCCATTTTAATCCAATTTACTTTTCTATTAAACTTCCTTTTTTATTTAATTTCCAAATAGATCGTTAAGGTATAGTGGTTTCTGGATTGAACTTTCATTTTTAATTTTATGCAACTTTCATTTTTATTTTTATTCAACTTCCATTTTTATTCAATTTAGTTTTCTGTTAAACTTCCTTTTTTATTTAATTTCCAAATTGATCATTAAGGTATCGTGGTTTCCGGATTGAACTTCCATATTCAATTTTCTGCAATTTCATTTTTATTTTTATTCAACTTCCATTTTTATTCAATCTACTTTTCTATTAAACATCCTTTTATATTTAATTTCCAAATAGATCGTTAAGGTAAAGTCATTTCTGGATTGAACTTTCATTTTTAATTTTATGCAACTTTCTTTTTTCTTTTTATTCTACTTCCATTTTAATTCAGTTTACTTTTCTATTAAACATCCTTTTTTATTTAATTTCCAAATAGATCGTTAAGGTACAGTGGTTTCTGGATTGAACTTCCATTTTTAATTTTATGCAACTTTCATTTTTATTTTTATTCAGTTTACTTTTCTATTAAACATCCTTTTATATTTAATTTCCAAATAGATCGTTAAGGTATAGTGGTTTCTCAATTGAACTTCCATATTTAATTTTCTGCAACTTTCATTTTTATTTTTATTCAACTTCCGTTTTTATTCAATTTACTTTTCCATTAAACTTCCTTTTTTATTTAATTTGCAAATAGATCGTTAAGGTATAGTGGTTTCTGGATTGAACTTCCATTTTTAATTTTATGCAACTTTCATTTTTATTTTTATTCAACTTCCATTTTTATTCAATTTACGTTTCTATTAAACCTCCTTTTTTATTTAATTTCTAAATAGATCGTTAAGGTATAGTGGTTTCTTGAATGAACTTCCACTTTTAATTTTCTGCAACTTCCATTTTTGTTTTTATTTAACTTCCTTTTTTATTCAAGTTTCTTTTCCATTCAACTTCCTTTTTTATTGAGTTTCCAAATAGATCGTTAAGGTACAGTGATTTTTGGATTGAACTTCCATTTTTAATTTTATGCACCTTTCATTTTTATTTTTATTCAACTTCCACTGTTATTCAATTTACTTTTCTATTAAACTTCCTTTTTTATTTAATTTCCAAAAAGATCGTTAAGGTATAGTGGTTTCTAGATTGAACTTCCATTTTTAATTTTATGCAACTTTCATTTTTATTTTTATTCTACTTCCATTTTAATTCAGTTTACTTTTCTATTAAACATCATTTTTTATTTAATTTCCAAATAGATCGTTAACGTATAATGGTTTCTGGATTGAACTTCCATTTTTAATTTTATGCAACTTTCATTTTTATTTTTATTCTACTTCCATTTTTATTCAGTTCACTTTTCTATTAAACGTCCTTTTTTATTTAATTTCCAAATCGATCGTTAAGGTATTGTGGTTTCTTGATTGAACTTCCATATTTAATTTTCTGCAACTTTCATTTTTATTTTTATTCAACTTCCATTTTTATTCAATTTACTTTTCAATTAAACTTCCTTTTTTATTTAATTTCCAAATAGATCGTTAAGGTATAGTGGTTTCTGGATTGAACTTCCATATTTAATTTTCTGCAACTTTCATTTTTATTTTTATTCTACTTCCATTTTTATTCAATTTACGTTTCTATTAAACTTCCTTTTTTATTCAATTTACAAATAGATCGTTAAGGTGTAGTGGTTTCTGGATTGAACTTCCACTTTTAATTTTATGCAACTTTCCTTTTTATTTTTATTCTACTTCCATTATTATTCAATTTGCTTTTCATTTAAACTTCCTTTTTTATTTAATTTCTAAATAGATGGTTAAGGTATATTGGTTTCTGGAATGAAGTTCCATTTTTAATTTTCTGCAACTTCCATTTTTATTTTTATTTAACTTTCTTTTTTATTCAAGTTTCGTTTCTACTCAACTTCATTTTTTATTTAATTTCCAAACAGATCGTTAAGGTATAGTAGTTTTTTTTATTGAACTTCCATTTTTAATTTTATGCAACTTCCATTTTTATTTTTATTTAACTTCCTTTTTTATTCAAGTCTCTTTTCTACTCAACTTCGTTTTTTATTTAATTTCCAAATAGATCGTTAAGGCATTGTGGTTTTTGGATTGAATTTTCATTATTAATTTTATGCAACTTTCATTTTTTATTTTTATTCAACTTTCATTTTTATTCAATTTACTTTTCAATTAAACTTCCTTTTTTATTTAATTTCAAAATAGATCATTAAGGTATAGTGGTTTCCGGATTGAACTTCCATATTTAATTTTCTGCAACTTTCATTTTTATTTTTATTCAACCTCCATTTTTATTCAATTTACGTTTCTATTAAACTTCCTTTTTTTATTTAATTTCCAAATAGTTCGTTAAGGTATAGTGGTTTCTGGATTGAACTTCCATTTTTAATTTTATGCGACTTTCATTTTCATTTTTATTCTACTTCCATTTTAATCCAATTTACTTTTCTATTAAACTTCCTTTTTTATTTAATTTCCAAATAGATCGTTAAGGTATAGTGGTTTCTGGATTGAACTTTCATTTTTAATTTTATGCAACTTTCATTTTTATTTTTATTCAACTTCCATTTTTATTCAATTTAGTTTTCTGTTAAACTTCCTTTTTTATTTAATTTCCAAATTGATCATTAAGGTATCGTGGTTTCCGGATTGAACTTCCATATTCAATTTTCTGCAATTTCATTTTTATTTTTATTCAACTTCCATTTTTATTCAATCTACTTTTCTATTAAACTTCCTTTTTTATTTAATTTGCAAATCGATCGTTAAGTTATAGTGGTTTCTAGATTGAACTTCCACTTTTAGTTTTATGCAACTTTTCTTTTTAATTTTATTCTACTTCCATTTTTATTCGATTTACTTTTCTATTAAACTTCCTTTTTTATTTAATTTCCAAATAGATCGTTAAAGTATAGTGGTTTCTGGAATGAACTTCAATTTTTAATTTTCTGCAACTTCCTTTTTTATTCAAGTTTCTTTCTACACAACGTCCTTTTTTATTTAATTTCCAAAAAGATCGTTAAGGTACAGTTGTTTTTGGAATAAACTTCCATTATTAATTTTATGCAACTTTCATTTTTATTTTTATGCTAGTTCCATTTTTATTCAATTTACTTTTCTATTAAACATCATTTTTTATTTAATTTCCAAATAGATTGTTAAGGTATAGTGGTTTCTGGGTTGGACTTCCATATTTAATTTTCTGCAACTTTCATTTTTATTTTTATACAACTTCCATTTTTATTCAATTTACTTTTCTATTAAACTTCCTTTTTTATTTAATTTCCAAATAGATCATTAAGGTATAGTGGTTTCCGGATTGAACTTCCATATTTAATTTTCTGCAACTTTCATTTTTATTTTCATTCAACTTCCATTTTTATTCAATTTACTTTTCAATTAAACTTCCTTTTTTATTTAATTTCCAAATAGTTCGTTAAGGTATAGTGATTTCTGGATTGAACTTCCATTTTTATTTTTATTGCACTTCCATTTTTATTCAATTTACGTTTCTATTAAACTTCCTTTTTTATTTAATTTCTAAATAGATCGTTAAGGTATAGGGGTTTCTTGAATGAACTTCCATTTTTAATTTTCAGCAACTTCCATTTTTATTTTTATTTAACTTCCTTTTTTATTCAAGTTTCTTTTCTACTCAACTTCCTTTTTAATTGAGTTTCCAAATAGATCGTTAAGGTATTGTGGTTTCAGGATTGCACTTCCATTTTTAATTTTATGCAACTTTCATTTTTATTTTTATTCTACTTCCATTCTAATTCAGTTTACTTTTCTATTAAACATCCTTTTTTATTTAATTTCCAAATAGATCGTTATGGTACTGTGGTTTCTGGGTTGAACTTCCATATTTAATTTTCTGCAACTTTCTTTTTTATTTTTATTCAACTTCCATTTTTATTCAATTTACTTTTCTATTAAACTTCCTTTTTTATTTAATTTCCAAATAGATCGTTAAGGTATAGTGGTTTCTGGATTGAACTTCCACTTTTAATTTTGTGGAACTTTCATTTTTATTTTTATTCAACTTCCTTTTTTATTCAATTTACTTTTCTATTAAACTCCCTTTTTTATTTAATTTCCAAATAGATCGTTAAGGTATAGTGGTTTCTGGATTGAACTTCCATATTTAATTTTCTGCAATTTCATTTTTATTTTTATTCAACTTCCATTTTTATTCAATCTACTTTTCTATTAAACTTCCTTTTTTATTTAATTTGCAAATCGATCGTTAAGTTATTGTGGTTTCTAGATTGAACTTCCACTTTTAGTTTTATGCAACTTTTCTTTTTAATTTTATTCTACTTCCATTTTTATTCGATTTACTTTTCTATTAAACTTCATTTTTTATTTAATTTCCAAATAGATCGTTAAAGTGTAGTGGTTTCTGGAATGAACTTCCATTTTTAATTTTCTGCAACTTCCATTTTTTTTTTATTTAACTTCCTTTTTTATTCAAGTTTCTTTTCAACTCAACTTCCTTTTTTATTTAATTTCGAAATAGATCGTTAAGGTATAGTCGTTTTTGGATTGAACTTCCATTTTTAATTTTAGGCAACTTTTATTTTTATTCAACTTCCATTTTTATTCAATTTATTTTTCTATTAAACTTCCTTTTTTATTTAATTTCAAAATAGATCATTAGGGCGTAGTGGTTTCTGGATTAAACTTCCATATTTAATTTTTTGCAACTTTCATTTTTATTTTTACTCAACTTCCATTTTTATTCAATTTAATTTTCTATTAAACTTCCTTTTTTATTTAATTTCCAAATAGATCGTTATGGTACAGTGGTTTCTGGATTGAACTTCCACTTCTAATTTTATGCAACTTTCATTTTTATTTTTATTCTACTTCCATTTTTATTCAATTTACTTTTCTATTAAATATCCTTTTTTATTTAATCTCCAAATAGATCGTTAAGGTATTGTGGTTTCTGGATTGAACTTCCATATTTAATTTTCTGCCACTTTCATTTTTATTTTTATTCAACTTCCATTTTTATTCAATTTACTTTTCTAGTAAACTTCTTTTTTTATTTAATTTCCGAATAGATCATTAAGGTATAGTGGTTTCTGGATTGAACTTCCATATCTAATTTTTTGCAGCTTTCATTTTTATTTTTATTCAACTTCCATTTTTATTCAATTTACTTTTCTATTAAACTTCCTTTTTTATTTAATTCCAAATAGATCGTTAAGGTATAGTGGTTTCTGGATTGAACTTTCACTTTTAATTTTATGCAACTTTCATTTTTATTTTTATTCTACTTCCAATTTTATTCAGTTTACTTTTCTACTAAGCAGCCTTTTTTATTTAATTTCCAAATAGGTCGTTAAGGTATTGTGGTTTATGGATTGAACTTCCATATTTAATTTGCTGCAACTTTCATTTTTATTTTTATTCAATTTCCATTTTTATTCAATTTACTTTTCTATTAAACTTCCTTTTTTATTTAATTTCCAAATAGATCGTTAAGGTATAGTGGTTTCTGGATTGAACTTTCATTTTTAATGTTATGCAACTTTCATTTTTATTTTTATTATACTTCCATTGTAATTCAGTTTCCTTTTCTATTAAACATCTGTTTTTATTTAATTTCCAAATAGATCGTTATGGTATTGTGGTTTCTGGGTTGAACTTCCATATTTAATTTTCTGCAACTTTCTTTTTTATTTTTATTCAACTTCCATTTTTATTCAATTTACTTTTCTATTAAACTTCCTTTTTTATTTAATTTCAAAATAGATCGTTAAGGTATAGTGGTTTTGTGAATGAACTTCCATTTTTAATTTTCTGCAACTTCCTTTTTTATTGAAGTTTCTTTTCTGCACAATGTCCTTTTTTCTTTAATTTCCAAAAAGATGGTTAAGGTACAGTGGTTTTTGGATTGAACTTCCATTTTTAATTTTATGCGGCTTTCATTTTTATTTTTATTCAACTTCCATTTTTATTCAATTTACTTTTCTATTAAACTTGCTTTTTTATTTAATTTCAAAATTGATCGTTAAGTTATAGTGATTTTTTGGTTGAACGTCCATTTTTAATTTTATGCAACTTTCATTTTTATTTATATTCAACTTCCATTTTTATTAAATTTACTTTTCTATTAAACTTCCTTTTTTATTAATTTCCAAATAGATCGTTAAGGTGTAGTGGTTTCTGGATTGAACTTCCATTTTTCATTTTATGCAACTTTCATTTTTATTTTTATTCAACTTCCATTTTTATTCAATTTACTTTTCTATTAAACTTCCTTTTTTATTTAATTTCCAAATTGATCATTAAGGTATAGTGGTTTCTGGATTGAACTTTCATTTTTATTTTTATTCAACTTCCATTTTTATTCAATTTACTTTTCTATTAAACTCCCTTTTTTATTTAATTTCCAAATAGAACGTTAAGGTATAGTGGTTTCTGGATTGAACTTCCACTTTTAATTTTATGCAACTTTCCTTTTTATTTTTATTCTACTTCCATTTTTATTCAATTTACTTTTCTATTAAACTTCCCTTTTTTATTTAATTTCCAAATAGATCATTAAGGTATAGTGGTTTCTGGATTGAACTTTCATTTTTATTTTTATTCAACTTCCATTTTTATTCAATTTAATTTTCTATTACACTTCCTTTTTTATTTAATTTCCAAATAGATCGTTAAGGTATAGTGGTTTTTTTAATGAACTTCCATTTTTAATTTTCTGCAACTTTCTTTTTTATTCAAGTTTCTTTTCTACACAATGTCATTTTTTATTTAATTTCCAAAAAGATCGTTAAGGTACAGTGGTTTTTGGATTGAACTTCCATTTTTAATTTTATGCAACTTTCATTTTTATTTTTATTCAACTTCCATTTTTATTAAATTCACTTTTCTATTAAACTTCCTTTTTTATTTAATTTCCAAATAGATCGTTAAGGTATAGTGGTTTTTGGGTTGAACGTCCATTTTTTGTTTTATGCAACTTTCATTTTTATTTATATTCAACTTCCATTTTTATTAAATTTACTTTTCTATTAAACTTCCTTTTTTATTTAATTTCCAAATAGATCATTAAGGTATAGTGGTTTCTGGATTGAACTTCCATTTTTCATTTTATGCAACTTTAATTTTTATTTTTATTAAACTTCCATTTTTATTCAATTTACTTTTCTATTAAACTTCCATTTTTATTTAATTTCCAAATAGATCGTTAATGTATAGTGGTTTCTGGATTGAACTTCCATATTTAATTTTCTGCAACTTTTATTTTTATTTTTAGTCTACTTCCATTTTTATTCAATTTACTTTTCTATTAAACTTCCTTTTTTATTTAATTTCCAAATTGATCGTTAAGGTATAGTGGTTTCTGGATTGAACTTCCACTTTTAATTTTATGCAATTTTCCTTTTTATTTTTATTCTACTTCCATTTTTATTCAATTTACTTTTCTATTAAACTTCCTTTTTTATTTAATTTCTAAATAGATCGTTAAGGTATAGTGATTTCTTGAATGAACTTCCATTTTTAATTTTCTGCCACTTCCATTTTTATTTTTATTTAAATTCCTTTTTTATTCAAGTTTCTTTTCTACTCAACTTCCTTTTTTAATTTTACGCAACTTTCATTTTTATTTTTATTCAACTTCCATTTTTATTCAGTTTACTTTTCTAATAAACTTCCTTTTTTATTTAATTTCCAAATTGAACGTTAAGGTATAGTGGTTTCTGGATTAAACTTCCATTTTTAATTTTATGCAACTATCATTTTTTTTTTTACTTTACTTCCATTTTAATTCAATTTACTTTCCTATTAAACTTCCTTTTTTATTTAATTTCCAAGTAGATCGTTAAGGTATAGTGGTTTCTGGATTGAACATCCATTTTTAATTTTATGCGACTTTCATTTTTATTTTTATTCTACTTCCATTTTTATTCAATTTAATTTTCTATTAAACTTCCTTTTTTATTTAATTTCCAAGTAGATCGTTAAGGTATAGTGGTTTCTGGATTGAACTTCGATTTTTAATTTTCTGCAACTTCCATTTTTATTTTTATTTAACTTCCGTTTTTATTCAAGTTTCTTTTCTACTCAACTTCCTTTTTTATTTAATTTCGAAATAGATCGTTAAGGTATAGTGGTTTTTGGATTGAACTTCCATTTTTAATTTTATGCAACTTTCATTTTTATTTTAATTCAAATTCCTTTTTTATTTAATTTCCAAATAGATCGTTAAGGTAAAGTGGTTTCTGGATTGAACTTCCACTTTTAATTTGATGCTACTTTCCTTTTTATTTTCATTCTACTTCCATTTCTATTCTATTTACTTTTCTATTAAACTTCCTTTTTTATTTAATTTCCAATTAGATCGTTAAGGTATAGTGGTTTCTAGAATGAACTTCCATTTTTAATTTTCTGCAACTTTCATTTTTATTTTTATTTAACTTCCTTTTTTATTCAAGTTTCTTTTTTACTCATCTTCCTTTTTTATTTAATTTCCAAATAGATCGTTAAGGTATAGTGGTTTTTGGATTGAACTTCTATTTTTAATTTTATGCAACTTTTATTTTTATTCAATTTACTTTTCTATTGAACTTCCTTTTTTATTTAATTTCCAAATAGATCATCAATGTATAGTGGTTTCTGGATTGAACTTTCATTTTTATTTTCTTTCAACTTCCATTTTTATTCAATTTAATTTTCTATTAAACTTCCTTTTTTATTTAATTTCCAAATAGATCGTTAAGGTATAGTGGTTTTTTGAATGAACTTCTGTAACGTCCTCAAAATAATAACATTAAACCCATCAAATAAGACATGCATTGACATATAAACTAACCACATTCTTTTATTCATTAGAGTTTAATTACAAAAGTATTACATGTTAACAACAAAAGGAAAATGCCCTATGGGCTTACAGCTTTCCAAGTTAACACTTGATTACAACAAAAGAGTACTAACTCGTTACACATTAAGCCCTTGGCTTGAATTTACATGTAATACATCAAAATAGAATGACAAAATATGTCCGCCTCTAGCCTCCCAAGTTATGTCCTTGGAGGTGGCATGCTACCTGTACCTGAAAATGATATTCCCATATAGGGTGAGCCACAGCCCAGTAGAAATACACTAAACCAACCATGAACAATGACTAAAAGATTAGCAATTGATAGATGGCCAACCCTGATACATTCACAAAAATCACATATTTATGTCATACAACTTATTAGTCCAAGTTACCTTTCATTTTTCATTTTTCAACAGATAAGCATGTTAGCTCTATCATCATTTCAACAGATATGTATAAAAACTACATCCCACATTCACAGATAAGCATATAAGCTATATCCACATTCCCAACAGACATGTATAACAACAATATCCCACACTCACAGATAAGCATATAAGCTGTATCCACATTTCACAAAGATAAGCATATGAGCTCTATCTTCACTTCTCTAGACAAGCATATGAGCTGTATCTACGGAGTTCATCCCCTATCTTCTCCCAACACTATCCGGTTTAGAGGTACATCCCCTATCTTCCCCTAAACCGCGGAGTACATCCCCCATCTCCTCCTCTACACATAATGTATACAAACACATTGGTTCTATATACGTTCACTCAATACATACAGTTAATGTATTCTATCAACCGTCAAATTCCATGACACATTTCATTGATTAGTTTCCGTTTGCCTAATCATCATGCATTGTCTACAACAATCACGACTATCCTCCACCGATAGCCCAAAGCAGTTATTTCTAAACAGAAAATAAATGCACAAATGGATATTCAATCAACATTTCATTTCCTCACTTCTCCCAATTAATTATCCCAATTAACCCAACAATGTAATTAGGTCAATTCCCATAATTAACATTACAACCCTTAGGTCCCATTTTCATCAATGATTCAACATTTATTCCCTTTCTCTATGCCAAACATGCATCTAGGTTTATTATAAATAAAACCCCAACTTTTGTAAAATTACACAAAAGCCCCAAACTTTCACAAAATTACCAAACCAAGCCCAACATCTCAAAATACTAAAATTTAAAGACAAAGTCCATAGAGATGAGTAGGGTATCCCTACCTCGAAGTTTGAGCCAAAAAGGAGATGAAGACTTGAAGATCAACGTGCTCCAAATCCAAACTTTTTCAGATTAAATCGAAGCTCTCAACGCCCTCTATCTTTTTAACAAAGGCCCTAGGCTAGATTCACACTCTAGGGAGATCAATTCTTAGAGAGAGTGTAAGTTTAGAGAGAGAGTGTCTCGGATCTAGGGTTTGAAAGAAAAAGAAAATGAAAAACTGAAGTTCAAAAACGCTACTGTCCGCCGATATAAAACACGCTCGCTCGAGCGAAGCTTTTGTCGCTCGAGCGACCAGACACAGAAAACTCTCGCTCGAGCCAAGAAGTTCTCGCTCGAGCCAAAAACTCAGAAGTGCGCTCAAGCGAAAGAATGCTCGCTCGAGCCAACAACTCAAACCCTCAGGTCTGCAACCAGCACGCTCGAGCGACAGACCTCTCGCTCGAGCGAAGAACAAACCCAGACCGCTCGAGCGAAGGAAGCTCGCTCGAGCCAAGAAAGGCAACTCTCAGGTCCAGAACCAGACACAATCGCTCGCTCGAGCGAAACCACTCTGGCTCGATCCACCAGACACGAACTCAACTCTCGCTCGAGCGACAAACTCCTCGCTCGAGCGAAGGTCCAAAAATCTGGGCAGCAGCACTAGGCTCCCAAACACAACCAACCTGTAACAAACCTGCCCAACACATCCTATAACTCAATATACAAAGTAAAAAGGATGCAAACAAGATAATAAACAACTACCAACATCCACGGAGACATGTCTGGATCACTGTACAACAAGGGTAAACCCGGGATCTCTATAACCTCCCCCCCTTAAAGAATTTCATCCCCGAAATTAAATACAAGTTTTCAAAAACAGGTTTTCCTCCATTTTAGACAATGATACATTTTAACATTCAACAATTCGACCCATTACCGGTCATCCCATCCCTTTAACAAGAGACATTTCACAATATGTACTTTCATCATGCATCAACATTATGCATTATCTTTCCAATTTCAACAATATATTTAACATATATAATGTCACATTCAACTTCCATATGAGGCAAGTTCCAAAACATACTTCCAATAACCAAAACATTTTCAATGTTTCACAACTTAAGACATATATAAAAGCTCTTAAGTTCAACAAAATTTAACTACAAGATTACATATCAACAAACAAGTCCGGATATTTCTCATGGACTTCCAACTCTTGTTCCCAAGTGGCTTCCTCCACTCCGTGATGTTTCCACAAGACTTTCACCAAAGGAATGGTCTTGCCACGCAGGACCTGATCCCGTCTATCCAAGACCCGAACCGGTCTCTCCTCATACGAGGCATCCTCATCTACCTCTAAATCGGTCCAATCCAACACATGTGATGGATCTGGCTCATACTTCCGAAGCATACTCACATGAAACACGTCATGCACTCCGGACAACTGCGGCGGTAAGGCTAACCGATAAGCAACCTCGCCAATCCTCTCAAGGATCTCAAAAGGACCAATAAATCGAGGGGATAACTTCCCACTTTTCCCAAACCTCATCAAACCTCGCCTAGGTGATATCTTCAGAAAGACATGATCACCTACCTCAAACGCCAAAGGCCTCCTCCTACGGTCAGCATAAGATTTCTGACGACTCTGGGCTGTAACAAGCCTCCTACGGATAAGCTCAACTTTCTCCGTCGTCTCCCTAACCAACTCCGGACCCAACAAAGGTGTATCACCCACCTCGGCCCAACACACTGGAGACCTACACGGTCGGCCATACAAGGCCTCAAACGGTGCCATACCGATGCTAGACTGAAAACTGTTGTTGTAGGCAAACTCTACCAAAGGTAAGTGCCTCTCCCACGTCCCACTGAAGTCCAGGACACAACCCCGAAGCATATCCTCGAGAATCTAAATAGTACGCTCGGACTGCCCGTCAGTCTGAGGATGATAGGCCGTACTAAAGGTCAACTTAGTGCCCAAGGCACTCTGCAAACTCTGCCACAACCTGGCGGTAAAACGAGGATCTCTATCTGAGACGATCGTCACTGGGACCCCGTGCAACCTCACTATGTCCCGAATATACAAGTTGGCAAGATGATCTACCGAATCTCTCACGCGCATAGGAATAAAGTGCGCTGACTTAGTCAACCGGTCTACAACCACCCAAATAGCATCACTACCCCGCTGAGTCCTCGGAAGACCTACAACGAAGTCCATAGTGACATGCTCCCACTTCCACTCGGCAATAGGCAAGGGTTGCAACAAACCCGCTGGCCTCTGATGCTCAGCCTTCACTTGCTGGCAAGTAAGGCACTTCGATACGAAAACAGCCACATCTCTCTTCATACCCCGCCACCAAAACTGGCGACCCAAATCCTGATACATCTTAGTACCTCCTAGATGCACCGCAAGGCGCGAATGGTGAAACTCTCGGAGTACTTCCTCTCGGCAAGACTCCGGTACAAACAGCGGTCTCGGTATCTCATACTCAGGTCGGGATACACCGTCAAACCCTTCTCAACCTTCCCACTGGAGATCTTCTCTCGGAGGGATTCTACCTCAAGGTCACCTCTCTGTGCCTCTAACACTCTAGTCACAAGCGTAGGCTGCGCAACAACAGAAAACAAGGCCGCAGCCTCAACAGATTCGCCCAGTAGCAAATTAAACTCGCCAAGTGCCCCCAACATCTCCCATTCCCGGATGGCTATACAAGCTACATCATTAATGGATTTTCTACTAAGGGCATCGGCCACAACATTGGCCTTTCCCGGATGATAATGCAACTCAAAATCATAATCCTCGATGAACTCCATCCATCTCCTCTGCCTCAAATTCAAGTCTCTCTGTGTAAACAGATACTTCAAACTCTTGTGGTCCGAGAACACCTCGAACTTCTCACCATAAAGGTAGTGCCTCCAGATTTTCAAGGCAAAGATCACTGCTGCTAACTCTAGGTCGTGTGTGGGGTAATTCTTCTCGTGTATTTTCAACTGACGTGAGCCATAAGCTACCACTTTCCCCTCTTGCATCAACACACAACCCAAACCTTCTCGTGAGGCATCACAATAAACCGCATAACCCAACCCTCTCTCCGGAATAATCAACACCGGAGCAGTGGTCAATCTAACTTTCAGCTCTTAGAACGACTTTTCACAAGTCTCACTCCACACAAACTTGACTCCTTTCCGAGTCAGTCTAGTCAACGGTGACGCTAACCTGGAGAAATCTTTCACAAACTGACGGTAATACCCAGCTAATCCCAGAAAACTGCGGATCTCAAACACACTCTTAGGTTGTGCCCAATCTTGCACTGCCTCGACCTTGGATGTATCAACAGACACCCCTTCCCCAGATACCACGTGGCCTAAGAATTTGACTTCCCTCAGCTAGAACTCACACTTCCCAAACTCAAGCACCACTCTCAAGTGTGCCTCGTGCTCCTCCTCAGAAGGTGAATAGATAAGAATGTCATCCACAAAAACGACTACAAACTGATCCAAGAATTCCCGGAAGATCCGGTTCATCAAGTCCATAAAGACTGCCGGTGCATTGGTAAGCCCGAATGGCATCACCAGAAACTCGTAATGGCCATACCGCGTACGGAATGCCATCTTAGGAATATCTTCCTCCCTGACCCTCAACTGGTGGTAACCCGATCTCAAGTCTATTTTAGAGAAACAACGGGAACCCTTCAACTGGTCAAACAAATCATCTATACGGGGCATAGGGTACGTATTCTTAACCG
Organism: Camellia sinensis; assembly: GCF_055761805.1. NCBI lineage: Eukaryota > Viridiplantae > Streptophyta > Magnoliopsida > Ericales > Theaceae > Camellia > Camellia sinensis. The sequence continues at coordinate 38,892,879 of NW_028128987.1, read as the reverse complement.
TAGCCCGATTCAACTTCCGGTAGTCTATACACAATCTCAAGGCACCATCTTTCTTTTTAACAAAGAGGGCCGGTGCTCCCCACGGTGAAACACTAGGGCGAACAAAACCCTTATCTAGCAATTCCTGGAGCTGAACTTTCAACTCAACCAACTCTGCTGGAGCAAAACGGTAAGGTGCCATAGAAATCGGCGCTGTGCCGGGCACTAGATCAATAGAGAACTCTATCTCTCGGTGAGGTGGCAAACTAACAAGATCTTCGGGAAAGACATCCGAATACTCACAAACCACCCTCGACAACACAAGCTGGGTCTCACCACTCTCACCACTCTCAAAGCTGGCAAGTAGACTACTAAGCTCACTTTGCCCTCGCGAATCATACCCCGGTGGCAACACACAACCAACCCGGTCTCCCAAGAAATGGAACCACTCCCTGCTCAAGGTACATAATGTGACCCTCTGGCGGTAGCAATCGATAACAGCCCGGTATGACGATAGCCAGTCCATACCCAAAATAACATCAAAGCCCTTCATGGGCATGACAACAAACGGAAAAGGAAGCCTATAGTCGACGACCTCTATATCACAGCCTCTAACACCCTGTTTCAGAATCAACTCACCACCCAAAGGCGATACCACACAAATAGGAGATGCTAACTGTGCTAACTCCAATTCCAAAACAGATGCAAATGCAGCAGATACAAAAGAATGAGATGCACCCGTGTCTATCAACACATTAGCAACCGAGTTGCAAAACAGAAAAGTACCTCTCACTACAGATGGAGCCGGTACTAAATCCTGCGCGATAACAGCATACACGCGCCCCGTAGGCCCCTGGTCTACCTGCTCACCTCTAGGAGCAAAATACTGCTGCACAGACTGGGATGACGAAGCTCCCGGATTGGCCCTCGAGGCCTGCACAGACTGAGCTGGCTGAAAACCCTACGTCTGCCTAGAACCAGACGCTCCCGAAGTGGCACTCAACTGCGGGCAAAACCTCTTTAGGTGCCCAAGCTGTCCACACTGATAACAAGACAAGGGCTGCCCCCTGCCCAAACTTTGACTCTGCGGTCTAGCTGAAGAAGAAGCAGCTCTCTGACCCCCACCCTTCTGCGGGCAAACTGAAACCTTGTGACCCAGCTGGCCACACTTGTAACAAGAAAACTCCCCCTGATTGCCTCTCCCCGAGCCTGCACTCGGCACTGGAAAGGTCGATCTAGAAACTGCTCCCTGAGACTGCTGAGGGTTATAACCCCTCTGCCTCCTGCCATCACTCTGACCATCCTGGCTCCTCTTGGAGCCCTTCTGTTCTTCCTCCTCTTCCTGCATCATAATTTCCATATGAGCAGCAGCATCTACCAGGTGTCTATACTCTCGAATGTAAGACCCACCAACTCTCAACTTGAGGCCCCGCCTCAACTTCCGCTCAAACTCAAAGCAACAGCGTTCCTCAGACGCCACCAGTTCCGGTGCAAACCTGGACAGACTGGTAAAAGTAGCCTCAAACTCGGCCACTGACAAGCCCTGCTGTTTAAGCCGGCTAAACTGGTCCCTCAGCTTCTCCCTAGCTGCTGCAGACAAAAACCTCTCCTGAAAAGCATTCACAAACGCCTCCCAAGTACCACCAACACGAGCCTTCTCGTACTTCCACCATTGACCCGCATCTCCCTTCAGTTGGAAGGATGCCAAGGTCACTTTCAGTGCTCCGTCCTCGATGCCAAGCATCTCGAACGTCTTACTCATTTGCTCTAGCCACTCATCAGCCTTCAGTGGCTCCTTCGGATACCCGACAAACTCATCCGGATTTGACCGGAAAAACTCCCTCTTCAAGAAAGAAGGCCCTGCCTCAGCTGCCTGATTTCCAGCTCTAAGAATACCCAAAGCTCCTGCTATCTCTCTGGCCAAGGCACCCATAGCCTGCTGACCCGCTGGCTCGGCCACATTGGCCTGGCCAACTCCCTCCTGTACTGCCGAAACCTCCTCCGGTAACGGTACTTCCTGCCTCGCAGGTCTACCACGCCTAGCACCTCTTCCTCGTCCTGGCATCCTAATAAAGGTAACACAGAACGTTAGCACATTCATAAATGTGCCGAAACTAAACACTCACGTCCTAATGCATGGACAGCTGTAATTCACTCCACATAAGCACTTACGAATTTCATTTCCGAATAATGATAGTCCCGAGGCGTTACTAGAGTTCCAGTTAGAAACAGCATTGATCAAGTGCTTTTCCAACAAGACTCCCAGAAACCCAAGGATCCAATCAACATCCTAGAAATTAAATCCCATACCCACATAGTCACATAAGCATGTTATCAATTAAGCACAAAGCATAAGACACTACTTCTAAGTCTCTATCAAGCGAGACAAACCCATTGTGATACTAATCACTTCCCACGTACCCAAAGTATTCGAACCCAGTACGCTCTGATACCAAGTTGTAACGTCCTCAAAATAATAACATTAAACCCATCAAATAAGACATGCATTGACATATAAACTAACCACATTCTTTTATTCATTAGAGTTTCATTACAAAAGTATTACATGTTAACAACAAAAGCAAAATGCCCTACGGGCTTACAGCTTTCCAAGTTAACACTTGGTTACAACAAAAGAGTACTAACTCGTTACACATTAAGCCCTTGGCTTGAATTTACATGTAATACATCAAAATAGAACGACAAAATATGTCCGCCTCTAGCCTCCCAAGCTATGTCCTTGGAGGTGGCATGCTACCTGTACCTGAAAATGATATTCCCATATAGGGTGAGCCACAGCCCAGTAGAAATACACTAAACCAACCATGAACAATGACTAAAAGATTAGCAATTGATAGATGGCCAACCCTGATACATTCACATAAATCACATATTTATGTCATACAACTTATTTGTCACGCCCCCAAACCGCCCCTAGTAGTTTGGTGCCGTGATGGCCAGTAATCTGTAATTACCGAAGGCCAACTTACAAAATTCACACACAATCAGAGTATTTATATAGGGGGCTCACAAATGCGGAAGCAATAATTCAAGCTACAAGTGGTCCATAAGAGCAGTGCATAGGTCAAATGAAATGACATACATCTTTATAAAGTCTTACAACTTAAATACAATAAGGAAATGAGATACAAAACACATCCTGACCAAAAGGCTTCTCAAGCCGACATATACAAGTACAGATGAAAATAAGCCGAGAAGCATGATCTTCAAGATGGCACAAAAATGCTAATCCAAAACATGTCGGCAATGCACCCAAAAATACATCGGCATCACGTCTAGGCCTCAATGCCTTCTTGTTCACCACCTACATATATATAAAGAGGGTGAGCTTGGATACTCAGTGAATGATATTAGAAATAAAGGTTTTGCATGATTGATATCCAAGATTTCTTTCAAAACAATACATAGCATACTTTACAATCAAGAGGGAAATCAAGTTCATTGCCGGCCTTTCAAGTTCTTTGGATGTTATTACATCTACTTAATACAAGAGGGTGATGACAATTCCAAGGCAAGAGTGCAGTTGCATTATAGTCCCCTGCAGCTAAGGACTTTCAAGACAAGAGTGCAGTTGCATTATAGTCCCCTACAGCTAAGGACTTTCAAGAAATGTCATCAAAACAAGATAGTGTTTAATATACAAGTAGGGACAGTCATTCATGCTAGATCAAGTACTTTTCAAAACAAGGCAAGACGAGATTTTATGAAAGCAAGTGTAACATAGCTTTATTAAAAATACCACTCACATAGTTTCTTCACACGTCGGGGTCAAGACAAGCCCAAGTCCTACAAACACAGGGCAAAGCCTATTGAATGCACTTTCAAACAAGTCCCTTATGTACACAAATGTTTTCGGAAAACATGCTGGGCACTAACCAGGTCTAGGCCGAGGTTCCACACCTCCTCGCCGAGGTGTGTTCCCGAGGGCCACATGCAAGGAAAAGAGGTCGGGAAACTCTGGGTTCCCCTCTGCTGATGAACATGAAGAACATGAGTGTGAGAACATGAAAAATACGAATGTTCGATTAAAATCTGTTATCACAAATCTGGGATTTTCGTGCTATGAGTTTGAAAACATGGACCTGGGTACCCGTACTTGGAAATCATGCAAGAACAAACACAAAAACATGATTCTTTACGCAAGCTTTCGGATCAAAACAAGACTTTTCTTGAAGAACACATGAATGTCATTTTCTCTTTCTAAAATCGAGCTTCAAAACGATGCATGGCTTACAAATCATTTCCAATCATGCAATGCAATAACATAAACATAAAGAACATCATGAGCAGATCAAGAATCTAACCTTAGAACGCGGATCTAACGGTCGGATCTCTAGGAATCAAGCTTGAGGATCTACTTCCTCACTCTAAAACTCTTTCTTCCTCCTAGAGCTTCTCTCTCTACAAGACAAGGTTATGACACCAAATGATAGTTTTCTATACCCGGTTCTGGGGTTAACCCTCTGCTGAGACACGTGGCGGCGACTGGTTGGGTTCCTCCTAAAAAGGTGGCTGACAGACCAGACAAAGCATGGTGGAAAGGGTGTTCAACAAGCAAAGCGGTATGGGCTTTCTGACGAGGCAATGACATCGGCTAATAACGAGGCGTATCTAACACGCTATACGGAATGGCACTCCGGCAAGGGGTGACATCGGCTAACAAAGGACTTTGGCAACTAAGGTGACAATGACCTCGGCTAAGAAGGACAACACTTGACTAAGCTGTGCCACATCTTGGCCTAGATGCGCCACACCTCGGCCTAGGTCGTACCACTCCAGGACGAGATCACTAGGGTGCAAGGTGACATCTCGGCTAATGTGGTCAAGGCAAGGACGGAGGTCAAGCAAGGGGTTCCAAGATACTACCACTAGGCTAAGGATGACCTCGGCTTGGAATAACATCGGCTAGCATCACTCAGGCAAGGCGTAACCTAAGTTTCACATCAAGGAAGGAACAAGACAAGCACACTACACTTAGACAAATCACAAGGCTTCAAAACAAGGCATGGATCACATTAACTCAAGCGAAACAAATCACAACATACACATGCAAACTTAACAAGTCATAATCATACCGATGCTCATGAGCATGATGAGGACATAAAATGTGGGTTCCTACAGTCTACCCTCCTTAAAGAAGTTTGGTCCCCAAACTTAGGTTACCTTGTCCTACGAATAACTCCGGGTAACGGATTTTCATCTCCTCTTCCTTTTCCCATGTGGCCTCCTCGCCATAATGTTTCTCCCATTCGATTTTCACCATTGATATCGACTTGTTTCTCAGCTGTCTCACTTGTCTGTCGATAATTCTCGTCGGCTTCTCTTCGTAGCCCAAGTCTTCATTAACTACAACCCCGGAGTAATCTATTACATGCAGTGGGTCTCGGATATATTTTCTCAGCATTGAGACATGGAATACGCTGTGGACTTGGCTCAAATCTGGCGGCAAAGCGAGTCTGTAAGCAACGGTGTTAACTTTCTCCAGAATTTCAAACGGCCCAATATATCGGGGTGCAAGTTTACCCTTCTTCCCAAATCTCGAAACTCCTGTCATCGGCGAGACCTTCAAAAATACATGATCCCCAATTTCAAATTCTAACTCCCTCCTTCTTTGGTCGGCATAACACTTCTGTCGACTCTGTGCAGTTTTAATCCTCTGCTGAATGAGTTTGATCTTTTCAGTTGTCATCTGAACCAACTCGGGGCCAATTAGAGCTTTGTCTCCTACTTCAGTCCAACATATCGGCGATCTACACTCCCTTCCATACAAAACTTCATACGGCGCCATACCTATGCTGGCTTGATAACTGTTGTTGTACGCGAACTCTACTAATGGCAAATGCGAGTCCCAACTTCCCTGGAAATCCAACACGCACAGTCTGAGCATGTCTTCGAGTGTCTGAATCGTTCTTTCTGTCTGCCCGTCGGTCTGAGGGTGAAAGGCTGTGCTAAATCTCAACTCTGTTCCCAAGGCTCTTTGTAGACTCTGCCAAAATCTAGAAACGAACTTCGGATCTCGGTCTGACACAATGGACATCGGCACACCATGAAGTCTAACGATCTCATTCATGTACAATTCGGCAAGTCGGTCGGCATTGAATGTAGTCTTGACAGGCAAAAAGTGAGCTGACTTAGTAAACCTGTCGACTATAACCCAAATGGAATCCATACCTCTTTGCGTCCTCGGCAAACCCACTACGAAATCCATGGAGATGTGCTCCCATTTCCACTCAGGAATCGACAAGGGTTGAAGAAGTCCTGCCGGTCTCTGGTGTTCTGCCTTCACTTGCTGACAACACAGACACTGAAATACGAACTCGGCTATCTCTCTTTTCATGTTCGGCCACCAAAAGGTCCGCTTTACGTCCCGATACATCTTGGTGCTCCCTGGATGGATGGCAAACTTGGAACTATGAGCCTCTTGCAAAATCCTCCTTTTTAACTCTGGTACGTCGGCCACGCACAATCTTTCTTCAAACTTAAGCACTTGATTCTCCATAGTGTATCCCGGCCTCGGCTTGGTGATGAATTCATCAATTACCTTCTTGAGGAGCTTATCCTCCTTCTGTCTGGTCTTCGTTTCCTCAATAATCGTCGGTTCCACCGAAACCGCTGTCAGGCACGCCAAACTTCCAACTAACTTCCTGCTCAAAGCGTCGGCTACGGAATTTGCCTTACCTGGGTGGTACTGAATCTGCATGTCATAATCCTTCAGTAGCTCGAGCCATCTTCTCTGCCTCATATTTAACTCCTTCTGAGTGAACAGGTACTTCAGACTCTTGTGGTCGGTGAAAACTTGGCAAGATGTTCCATACAAGTAATGACGCCATATCTTCAAAGCAAAAACTACAGCAGCTAGCTCCAGGTCATGGGTAGGATAATTCTTTTCATTGGGCTTCAACTGTCGAGACGCGTACGCTATGACTTTACCTTCTTGCATTAACACGCAACCCAAACCCTTATGTGAAGCATCACTATAAATCTGAAATTCTTCATTAGCTGATGGTAGTACCAGAACTGGTGCTGTAACTAACCTCGTCTTCAGCTCCTGGAAGGCTGATTCTCTTTCGTTGGTCCATTCATAAGCTGCTCCCTTCTTCGTTAGTTGTGTCAATGGCACTGCAATCCTCGAGAAATCCTTCACAAACTTTCTGTAATAACCTGCCAAACCCAGGAAACTACGAACCTCGGACACGTTGGTCGGCGTCGGCCAATTCACAATGGCTTCAATCTTACTGGGGTCAACTGATATACCGTCTTCATTAATCACATGCCCTAGAAATGAAATGTTGGAAAGCCAAAACTCGCATTTACTTAACTTGGCGTACAACTTCTTATCCCTCAAGGTCTGCAGGGCAAGTCTCAGATGATTCTCGTGCTCGCTCGTACTCCCGGAATAGATCAATATGTCGTCGATAAAAATAATGACAAACTCATCTAGGTACGGCTTAAAGACTCTGTTCATCAAGTCCATGAATGCTGCTGGGGCATTGGTTACTCCGAAGGGCATTACCAAAAATTCGTAGTGGCCATATCTTGTCCGAAAAGCAGTTTTCTCAATGTCCTCGGCTTTAACCTTCAACTGGTGGTAGCCCGACCTAAGGTCAATCTTGGAAAAGACTCATGCTCCTCGTAGTTGATCAAGCAAATCGTCGATTCTAGGCAATGGGTACTTGTTCTTGATGGTCACCTTATTAAGTTCTCTGTAGTCAATGCAAAGACGAAGTGTGCCATCCTTTTTCTTAACAAATAGAACGGGTGCTCCCCACGGTGAAGTGCTCGGCCTAACAAATCCTTTGTCCAACAATTCTTGTAATTGCGATTTCAGTTCTCTAAGTTCGGCTGGGGCCATTCTGTAGGGTGTTTTGGAGATGGGTTGTGTTCCTGACAAGATGTCCACAGTAAACTCTATTTCCCTATCGACAAGGTGGCCAGGCAACTCATTCGGAAAGACATCGGGGAATTCCTCAACAACGGGTATGTCGGCTAACTCAACATTTCCATTCAGATCACTTAGTATACTGCATAAATAACCCTGACATCTTTTTTGGATCAACTTGCAGGCCTTCATGGATGAGATTAAGTAAGGTGGGGGTACTACTCCTTTACCTTGGAAAATGACCTCAGCTTGACTTGGGGTCTTCAATGTGACGCTCTTAGTAACACAATTAATGGACGCATGGTTCGCTACTAACCAATCCATTCCCAATATGACATCGAAATGGGTCATGCTTAATGGCATCAAATCAACTAACAACTCTACACTCTCAATCATAACAATACACGCCCTATAAATGGATGTAACAATCATATTTCTTCCAGACGGAGTAGACACAGATAATACATAATCAAGGGGTTCTAATTCTCTACTCAACTTCTCGGCGAATATAGTGGACACAAATGAATGCGTAGAACCCGAATCAATCAATACGTATGCATCTTGAGAACAAATTGAAAGGGTACCTGACACTACCGCCTCGGCATTCTGGGCGTCTCCGGGTACCAATGCAAAAACTCTGCCTTGCCTTGCCTGTATTCTCCCGACGTTGTTGTTCTGTGCAGAGCCCGAGGTGCTTCCATTCCTCTTTCCATTGTCAGTCCCTGCCTTCGGGCAGTCCTTCACACGATGACCTATCTCGCCGCACTCATAGCAAGCTCCTGTTGCCCAACGACAAACCCCGAAATGTAGCTTTCCACAACTCGCACACATCGGCTTGGCGTTACCTTCCTGATTTGAGTTGCTGGAACTGTCTGTGCTCATTCTCTTCTTGGCATTGAATGGAACTCGGCGATTATCATAATTCTGTCTCTTCCTCTGACCCTCACTTGAACTCTGGTATCGGTTTAAATTAGCTTCAGCTAGGATGGCCTTGTCCAGTACTCCAGCGTATGTCGGCATATTGAGCATATTGACCCGATCTTGTATCGGTCCACGCAACCCACTTTCAAACTTTCTCACCTTCCGATAGTCGTCATCAACCATGTGAGGCGCATACCTCGCCAATTCGGTAAAGGCGCGATCATACTCTGCCACTGTCTTGTTCCCTTGTGTCAGATTCTAGAACTCCGTGGTCTTTCGGTCTCGGACGCTGAGGGGAAAATGTTTGTTGTAGAATAACTCTAGGAATCTGGCCCAAGTCAAACCTGGATTACTTCCTCGAACCATCATCCACCACCTGCGGGCGTCGTCGTCTAACGTGAACGCTGCCAGAGATACCTTCTGAGCGTCTGTACTGGGGAAAATTTCAAACAGCTTCTCCATTTCTAAAACCCACGCCTCGGCTTTCATTGGTTCTATGCCCCCTTGGAATCTTGGCGGTTTCATTTTCTTGAACTCTCTGATCAGGGTTATCGTGTCGTTCCCATATAAATCTTGTTGCGGAGGCACTTGTGGTACTGGAGGGGGTGGAGGCGGAGCTGCATATCGGCCATTGGTCTGCTCGGCCTGGGTAGAGGTGGTACCAGTATCCTGTGGCCTCGGTTGTCTCAGCTCACGAACCAAGCCTTCGACTAACCTTTCCAATCTCTCCAATCTATCTTCTGAATGATCTCGGTCAACTGGAGGTCTACCTCTCCTCATGATGCTAGGATGATGCAAGATGAGACTTTAAAATAACTAAACAGATAATATGTATACAAGTAACAAATGTCCATGCCGAAGTGATGCACACGTAGTCAAGTAGCAAGCAATATGATGCAATCCTAACATCATTCTAAGGAAAATCCTATGCTCATTAGGACTCAAGGTGTGTGAATAACGTATTATAAGGAACGCGTGCTCTGATACCATTCTGTCACCCCCCCAAACCGCCCCTAGTAGTTTGGTGCCGTGATGGCCAGTAATCCGTAATTACCGAAGGCCAACTTACAAAATTCACACACAATCAGAGTATTTATATAGGGGGCTCACAAATGCGGAAGCAATAATTCAAGCTACAAGTGGTCCATAAGAGCAGTGCATAGGTCAAATGAAATGACATACATCTTTATAAAGTCTTACAACTTAAATACAATAAGGAAATGAGATACAAAACACATCCTGACCAAAAGGCTTCTCAAGCCGACATATACAAGTACAGATGAAAATAAGCCGAGAAGCATGATCTTCAAGATGGCACAAAAATGCTAATCCAAAACATGTCGGCAATGCACCCAAAAATACATCGGCATCACGTCTAGGCCTCAATGCCTTCTTGTTCACCACCTACTTATATATAGAGAGGGTGAGCTTGGATACTCAGTGAATGATATTAGAAATAAAGGTTTTGCATGATTGATATCCAAGATTTCTTTCAAAACAATACATAGCATACTTTACAATCAAGAGGGAAATCAAGTTCATTGCCGGCCTTTCAAGTTCTTTGGATGTTATTACATCTACTTAATACAAGAGGGTGATGACAATTCCAAGGCAAGAGTGCAGTTGCATTATAGTCCCCTGCAGCTAAGGACTTTCAAGACAAGAGTGCAGTTGCATTATAGTCCCCTGCAGCTAAGGACTTTCAAGACAAGAGTGCAGTTGCATTATAGTCCCCTACAGCTAAGGACTTTCAAGACAAGAGTGCAGTTGCATTATAGTCCCCTGCAGCTAAGGACTTTCAAGAAATGTCATCAAAACAAGATAGTGTTTAATATACAAGTAGGGACAGTCATTCATGCTAGATCAAGTACTTTTCAAAACAAGGCAAGACGAGATTTTATGAAAGCAAGTGTAACATAGCTTTATTAAAAATACCACTCACATAGTTTCTTCACACGTCGAGGTCAAGACAAGCCCAAGTCCTACAAACACAGGGCAAAGCCTATTGAATGCACTTTCAAACAAGTCCCTTATGTACACAAATGTTTTCGGAAAACATGCTGGGCACTAACCAGGTCTAGGCCGAGGTTCCACACCTCCTCGCCGAGGTGTGTTCCCGAGGGCCACATGCAAGGAAAAGAGGTCGGGAAACTCTGGGTTCCCCTCTGCTGATGAACATGAAGAACATGAGTGTGAGAACATGAAAAATACGAATGTTCGATTAAAATCTGTTATCACAAATCTGGGATTTTCGTGCTATGAGTTTGAAAACATGGACCTGGGTACCCGTACTTGGAAATCATGCAAGAACAAACACAAAAACATGATTCTTTACGCAAGCTTTCGGATCAAAACAAGACTTTTCTTGAAGAACACATGAATGTCATTTTCTCTTTCTAAAATCGAGCTTCAAAACGATGCATGGCTTACAAATCATTTCCAATCATGCAATGCAATAACATAAACATAAAGAACATCATGAGCAGATCAAGAATCTAACCTTAGAACGCGGATCTAACGGGCGGATCTCTAGGAATCAAGCTTGAGGATCTACTTCCTCACTCTAAAACTCTTTCTTCCTCCTAGAGCTTCTCTCTCTACAAGACAAGGTTATGACACCAAATGATAGTTTTCTATACCCGGTTCTGGGGTTAACCCTCTGCTGAGACACGTGGCGGCGACTGGTTGGGTTCCTCCTGAAAAGGTGGCTGACAGACCAGACAAAGCATGGTGGAAAGGGTGTTCAACAAGCAAAGCGGTATGGGCTTTCTGACGAGGCAATGACATCGGCTAATAACGAGGCGTATCTAACACGCTATACGGAATGGCACTCCGGCAAGGGGTGACATCGGCTAACAAAGGACTTTGGCAACTAAGGTGACAATGACCTCGGCTAGGAAGGACAACACTTGACTAAGCTGTGCCACATCTTGGCCTAGATGCGCCACACCTCGGCCTAGGTCGTACCACTCCAGGACGAGATCACTAGGGTGCAAGGTGACATCTCGGCTAATGTGGTCAAGGCAAGGACGGAGGTCAAGCAAGGGGTTCCAAGATACTACCACTAGGCTAAGGATGACCTCGGCTTGGAATAACATCGGCTAGCATCACTCAGGCAAGGCGTAACCTAAGTTTCACATCAAGGAAGGAACAAGACAAGCACACTACACTTAGACAAATCACAAGGCTTCAAAACAAGGCATGGATCACATTAACTCAAGCGAAACAAATCACAACATACACATGCAAACTTAACAAGTCATAATCATACCGATGCTCATGAACATGATGAGGACATAAAATGTGGGTTCCTACATTATTAGTCCAAGTTACCTTTCATTTTCCCTTTTTCAACAGATAAGCATGTTAGCTCTATCATCATTTCAACAGATATGTATAAAAACTATATCCCACATTCACAGATAAGCATATAAGCTATATCCACATTCCCAACAGACATGTATAACAACAATATCCCATACTCACAGATAAGCATATAAGCTTTATCCACATTTCACAAAGATAAGCATATGAGCTCTATCTTCACTTCTCTAGACAAGCATATGAGCTGTATCTACGGAGTTCATCTCCTATCTTCTCCCAACACTATCCGGTTTAGAGGTACATCCCCTATCTTCCCCTAAACCGCGGAGTACATCCCCCATCTCCTCCTCTACACATAACGTATACAAACACTTTGGTTCTATATACGCTCACTCAATACATACAGTTAATGTATTCTATTAACCGTCAAATTCCATGACACATTTCATTGATTAGTTTCCGTTTGCCTAATCATCATGCATTGTCTACAACAATCACGACTATCCTCCACCAATAGCCCAAAGCAGTTATTTCTAAACAGAAAATAAATGCACAAATGGATATTCAATCAACATTTCATTTCCTCACTTCTCCCAATTAATTATCCCAATTAACCCAACAATGTAATTAGGTCAATTCCCATAATTAACATTACAGCCCTTAGGTCCCATTTTCATCAATGATTCAACATTTATTCCCTTTCTCTATGCCAAACATGCATCTAGGTTTATTATAAATAAAACCCCAACTTTTGTAAAATTACACAAAAGCCCCAAACTTTCACAAAATTACCAAACCAAGCCCAACATCTCAAAATACTAAAATTTAAAGACAAAGTCCATAGAGAGGAGTAGGGTATCCCTACCTCGAAGTTTGAGCCAAAAAGGAGATGAAGACTCGAAGATCAACATGCTCCAAATCCAAACTTTTTCAGATTAAATCGAAGCTCTCAACGCCCTCTATCTTTTTAACAAAGGCCCTAGGCTAGATTCACACTCTACGGAGATCAATTCTTAGAGAGAGAGTAAGTTTAGAGAGAGAGTGTCTCGGATCTAGGGTTTGAAAGAAAAAGAAAATGAAAAACTGAAGTTCAAAAACGCTATTGTCTGCTGATATAAAACACGCTCGCTCGGGCGAAGCTTTTGTCGCTCGAGCGACCAGACACAGAAAACTCTCGCTCGAACCAAGAAGTTCTCGCTCGAGCCAAAAACTCAGAAGTGCGCTCGAGCGAAAGAATGCTCGCTCGAGCCAACAACTCAAACCCTCAGGTCTGCAACCAGCACGCTCAAGCGACAGACCTCTCGCTCGAGCGAAGAACAAACCCAGACCGCTCGAGTGAAGGAAGCTCGCTCGAGCCAAGAAAGGCAACTCTCAGGTCCAGAACCAGACACAATCGCTCGCTCGAGCGAAACCACTCTGGCTCGATCCACCAGACACGAACTCAACTCTCGCTCGAGCGACAAACTCCTCGCTCGAGCGAAGGTCCAAAAATCTGGGCAGCAGCACTAGGCTCCCAAACACAACCAACCTGTAACAAATCTGCCCAACACATCCTATAACTCAATATACAAAGTAAAAAGGATGCAAACAAGATAATAAACAACTACCAACATCCACGGACACATGTCCGGATCACTATACAACAAGGGTAAACCCGGGATCGCTATAACTTCCATTTTTAATTTTCTGCAACTTCCAGTTTTATTTTTATTTAAGTTCCTTTTTTATTCAAGTTTCTTTTCTACTCAACTTCCTTTTTTATTTAATTTCCAAATAGATCGTTAAGGTATAGTGGTTTCTGAATTGAACTTTCATTTTTAATTTTATGCAAGTTTCATTTTTATTTTTAGTCAACTTCCATTTTTATTCAATTTTCTTTTCTATTAAACTTCCTTTTTTATTTAATTTCCAAATAGATCGTGAAGGTATAGTGGTTTTTGGATTGAACTTCCTTTTTTAATTTTCTGCAACTTCCTTTTTTATTCAAGTTACTTTTCTACACAACGTCCTTTTTTTATTTAATTTTCAAAAAGGTCATTAAGGTACAGTGGTTTTTGGATTGAACTTCCATTTTTAATTTTATGCAACTTTCATTTTTATTTTTATTCAACTTCCATTTTTATTAAATTCACTTTTCTATTAAACTTCCTTTTTTATTTAATTTCCAAATAGATCGTTAAGGTATAATGGTTTTCGGGTTGAACGTCCATTTTTTATTTTAAGCAACATTCATTTTTATTTGTATTCAACTTTCATTTTCATTAAATTTACTATTCTATTAAACTTCCTTTTTTATTTAATTTCCAAATAGATCGTTAAGGTATAGTGGTTTCGGGATTGAACTTCCATTTTTCATTTTATGCAACTTTCATTTTTATTTTTATTCAACTTCCATTATTATTTAATTTACTTTTCTATTAAACTTCCATTTTTATTTAATTTTCAAATAGATCGTTAATGTATAGTGGTTTATGGATTGAACTTCCATATTTAATTTTCTGCAACTTTTATTTTTATTTTTATTCTTCTTCCATTTTTATTCAATTTACTTTCCCATTAGACTTCCTTTTTTATTTAATTTCCAAATTGATCGTTAAGGTATAGTGGTTTCTGGATTGAACTTCCACTTTTAATTTTATGCAACTTTCCTTTTTATTTTTATTCTACTTCCATTTTTATTCAATTTACTTTTCTATTAAACTTCCTTTTTTATTTAATTTCTGAATAGATCGTTAAGGTATAGTGATTTCTTGAATGAACTTCCATTTTTAATTTTCTGGAACATCCATTTTTATTTTTATTTAACTTCCTTTTTTATTCAAGTTTCTTTTCTACTCAACTTCCTTTTTTATTTAATTTCCAAATAGATCGTGAAGGTATAGTGGTTTTTGGATTGAACTTCCTTTTTTAATTTTATGCAACTTTCATTTTTATTTTTATTCAACTACCATTTTTATTCAATTTTCTTTTCTATTAAACTTTCTTTTTTATTTAATTTCCAAATTGATCATTAAGGTACAGTGGATTCTGGATTGAACTTCCATATTTAATTTTATGCAACTATCATTTTTATTTTTACTCTACTTCCATTTTAATTCAATTTACTTTCCTATTAAACTTCCTTTTTGATCTAATTTCCTAATAGATCGTTAAGGTATTGTGGTTTCGCGATTGAACTTCCATTTTTAATTTTATGCAATTTTCATTTTTATTTTTATTCTACTCCCATTTTTATGCTATTTAATTTTCTATTAAACTTCCTTTTTTATTTAATTTCCAAGTAGATCGTTATGGTATAGTGGTTTCTGGATTGAACTTCCATTTTTATTTTTCTGCAACTTCCATTTTTATTTTTATTTAACTTCCGTTTTTATTCAAGTTTCTTTTCTACTCAACTTCCTTTTTTATTTAATTTCCAAATAGATCGTTAAGGTATAGTGGTTTTTGGATTGAACTTCCATTTTTAATTTTATGCAACTTTCATTTTTATTTTTATTCAACTTCTATTTTTATTAAATTTTACTTTTCTATTAAACTTCCTTTTTTATTTAATTTCCAAATAGATCGTTAAGGTATAGTGGTTTCTGGATTGAACTTCCATATTTAATTTTCTGCAACTTTCATTTTTGTTTTTATTCAACTTCCATTTTAATTCAATTTACTTATCTATTAAACTTCTTTTTTTATTTAATTTGCAAATAGATCGTTAAGGTATAGTGGTTTCTGGATTGAACTTCCACTTTTAATTTTATGCATCTTTCCTTCTTATTTTCGTTCTACTTCCATTTTTATTCTATTTATTTTTCTATTAAACTTCCTTTTTTATTTAATTTCCAAATAGATCGCTAAGGTATAGTGGTTTCTGGATTGAACATCCATTTTTAATTTTATGCAACTTTCATTTTTATTTATATTCGACTTCCATTTTTATTCGATTTACTTTTCTATTAAACTTTCTTTTTTATTTAATTTCTAAATAGATCGTTAAGGTTCTGTGGTTTTTGGAATGTACTTCCATTTTTAATTTTCTGCAACTTCCATTTTTATTTTTATTTAACTTTCTTTTTTATTGAAGTTTCTTTTCTACTGAACTTCCTTTTTTATTTAATTTCCAAATAGATCGTTAAGGTATAGTGGTTTTTAGATTGAACTTCCATTTTTAATTTTATGCAACTTTCTTTTTTATTTTTATTCAACTTCCATTTCTATTCAATTTACTTTTCTATTAAACTTCCTTTTTTATTTAATTTCCAAATAGATCGTTAAGGTATTGTGGTTTCTGGATTGAATTTTCATATTTAATTTTCTGCAACTTTCATTTTTATTTTTATTCAACTTTCATTTTTATTCAATTTACTTTTCTATTAAACTTCAATTTTTATTTAATTTGCAAACAGATCGTTAAGGCATAGTGGTTTCTGGATTGAACATCCACTTTTCGTTTTATGCAACTTTCAATTTTATTTTTATTCTACTTCCATTTTTATTCAATTTACATTTCTATTAAACATCTTTTTTTATTTAATTTCCAAATAGATCGTTAAGGTATAGTGGTTTCTTGAATGAACTTCCATTTTTAATTTTCTGCAACTTCCAGTTTTATTTTTATTTAACTTCCTTTTTTATTCAAGTTTTTTTTCTACTCAACTTCCTTTTTTATTTAATTTCCAAATAGATCGTTGAGGTATAGTGGTTTCTGGATTGAACTTTCATTTTTAATTTTATGCAAGTTTCATTTTTATTTTTAGTCAACTTCCATTTTTATTCAATTTTCTTTTCTATTAAACTTCCTTTTTTATTTAATTTCCAAATAGTTCGTTAAGGTATAGTGGTTTCTGGATTGAACTTCCACTTTTAATTTTATGCAACTTTCCTTTTTATTTTTATTCTACTTCCATTTTTATTCAATTTACTTTTCTATTAAACATCATTTTTAATTAATTTCCAAATAGATCGTTAAGGTATAGTGGTTTCTTGAATGAACTTCCATTTTTAATTTTCTGCAACTTCCAGTTTTGTTTTTATTTAACTTCCTTTTTTATTCAAGTTTTTTTCTACTCAACTTCCTTTATTTATTTAATTTCCCGATAGGTCGTTAAGGTATAGTGGTTTTTGGATTGAACTTCCATTTTTAATTTTGTACAAGTTTCATTTTTATTTTTATTCAACTTCCGTTTTTATTCAATTTACTTTTCTTTTAAACTTCCTTTTTTATTTAATTTCCAAATAGATCGTTAAGGTGTAGTGGTTTCTGGATTGAACTTCCATTTTTAATTTTATGCAACTTCCATTTTTATTTTTACTCTACTTCCATTTTTAGTCAATTTACTTTTCTATTAAACTTCCTTTTTTATTTAATTTCCAAATAAATCGTTAAGGTAAAGTGGCTTCTGGATTGAACTTCCATTTTTAATTTTTTCCAACTTTATTTTTTATTTTTATTCAACTTCTATTTTTATTCAATTTACTTTTCTATTAAACTTCCTTTTTTATTTAATTTCCAAATAGATCGTTAAGGTATAGTGGTTTCTGGATTGAACTTCCATTTTGAATTTCATGGAACTTTCATTTTTATTTATATTCTACTTCAATTTTTATTCAATTTGCTTTTCTATTAAACTTTATTTTTTATTTAATTTCTAAATAGATCGTTAAAGTATAGTGGTTTCTAGAATGAACTTCCATTTTTAAATTTCTGCAACTTCCATTTTTATTTTTATCTAACTTCCTTTTTTATTCAAGTTTCTTTTCTACTCAACTTCCTTTTTTATTTAATTTCCAAATAGATCGTTAAGGTATAGTGGTTTTTGGATTGAACTTTCATTTTTAATTTTATGCAACTTTCATTTTTATTTTTATTCAACTTTCATTTTTATTCAATTTACTTTTCTATAAAACTTCCTTTTTTATTTAATTTCCAAATAGAACGTTAAGGTATAGTGGTTTATAGATTGAACTTTCACTTTTAATTTTATGCAACTTTCCTTTTTATTTTTATTCTACTTCCATTTTTATTCAATTTACTTTCCTATTAAACATCCTTTTTTATTTAATATCCAAATAGATCGTTAAGGTATAGTGGTTTCTTGAATGAACATCCATTTTTAATTTTCTGCAACTTCCAGTTTTATTTTTATTTAACTTCCTTTTTTATTCAAGTTTCTTTTCTACTCAACTTCCTTTTTTATTTAATTTCCAAATAGATCGTTAAGGTATAGGGGTTTCTAGATTGAACTTTCATTTTTAATTTTATGCAACTTTCATTTTTATTTTTATTCAACTTCCATTTTTATTCAATTTACTTTTCTTTTAAACTTCTTTTTTTATTTAATTTCCAAATAGATCGTTAAGGTGTAGTGGTTTCTGGATTGAACTTCCATTTTTAATTTTATGCAACTTCCATTTTTATTTTTACTCTACTTCCATTTTTAGTCAATTTACTTTTCTATCAAACTTCTTTTTTTAAGTAATTTCCATATAGATCGTTAAGGTATAGTGGTTTCTTGAATGAACTTCCAATTTTATTTTTATTTAACTTCCTTTTCTAGTCGAGTTTCTTTTCTACTCAACTTCCTTTTTTATCTAATTTCCAAATAGATCGTTAAGGTATAGTAGTTTTTGGATTGAACTTCCATTTTTAATTTTATGCAACTTTCATTATTATTTTTATTCAACTTTCATTTTTATTCAATTTACTTTTCTATTAAACTTCCTTTTTTTATTTAATTTCCAAATAGATCGTTAAGGTATAGTGGTTTCTGGATTGAACTTCCATTTTTAATTTTATGCAACTTTCATTTTTGTTTTTATTCTACTTCCTTTTTAATTCAATTTACTTTCCCATTAAACTTCCTTTTTTATTTAATTTCCAAATAGATCGTTAAAGTATAGTGGTTTTTGGATTGAACTTCCATTTTTAATTTTATGCAAGTTTCATTTTTATTTTTATTCAACTTCCATTTTTATTCAATTTACTTTTCTATTAAACTTCCTTTTTTATTTAATTTCCAAATAGATCGTTAAGGTATAATGCTTTCTTGAATGAACTGCCATTTTTCATTTTCTGCAACTTCCATTTTTATTCAATTTTCTTTTCTTTTAAACTTCTTTTTTTATTTAATTTCCAATAGATCGTTAAGGTATAGTGGTTTCTGGATTGAACTTCCACTTTTAATTTTATGTAACTTTCCTTTTTATTTTTATTCTACTTCCATTTTTGTTCAATTTACTTTTCTATTAAACATCCTTTTTTATTTAATTTCCAAATAGATCGTTAAGGTATAGTGGTTTCTTGAATGAATTTCCATTTTTAATTTTCTGCAACTTCCAGTTTTATTTTTATTTAGCTTTCTTTTTTATTCAAGTTTCTTTTCTACTCAACTTCTTTTTTTATTTAATTTCCAAATAGATCGTTAAGGTATAGTGGTTTTTGGATTGAACTTCCATTTTTAATTTTATGAAACTTTCATTTTATTTTTATTCAACTTCCATTTTTATTTAATTTACTTTTCTTTTAAACTTTCTTTTTTATTTAATTTCCAAATAGATCGTTAATATAGCGATCCCGGGTTTTACCCTTGTTGTATAGTGATCCGAACGTGCGTCCGTGGATGTTGGTAGTTGTTTATTATCTCGTTTGCATCCTTTTACTTTGTATATTGAATTATAGGATGTGTTGGGCAGGTTTGTTACAGGTTGGTTGTGTTTGGGAGCCTAGTGTTGCTTCCCAGATTTTTGGACCTTCGCTCGAGCGAGGAGTGGTCGCTCGAGCGAGAGTTGAGTTCGTGTCGGGTTCTGGACCTGAGAGTTGCCATTCTTGGCTCGAGCGAGCTTCCTTCGCTCGAGCGGTCTGGGTTTTTCTTCGATCGATCGAGAACTTCTTGGCTCGAGCGAGAGTTTCTGTGTCTGGTCGCTCGAGCGAGCGACGAAGGCTTCGCTCGAGCGAGCGTGTTTTATATCAGCGAACAGCAGCGTTTGAAACATCACATTTTCACTTCTTTTCTTCATTCTAAACCTAGATCCGAGACTCTCTCTCTCTACACTTACACTCTCTCTAAGATTTGATCTCCCTAGGGTGTGAATCTAGCCTAGGGCCTTTGTTAAAAAGATAGAGGGTGTTGAGAGCTTCGATTTAATCTGAAAAAGTTTGGATTTGGAGCAAGTTGATCTTCGAGTCTTCATCTCCTTTTTGGCTTAAACTTCGAGGTAGGGATATCCTACTCCTCTCTATGGGTTTTGTCTTTAAATTTTGGTATTTTGAGATGTTGGGCTTGGTTTGGTAATTTGGTGAAAGTTTTGGGCTTTTGTGTAATTTTACAAAAGTTGGGGTTTTATTCATAATAAACCTAAATGCATGTTTGGCATAGAGAAATGGAATTAATGTTGAATCATTGATGAAAATGGAACCTAAGGGTTGAAATGGTAATTATGGAAAATGGCCTAATTACATTGTTTAATTAATTGGGATAATTAATTGGGAGAAATGAGGAAATGAAATGTTGATTGAATATCCATTTGTGCATTTATTTTCTGTTTAGAAATAACTGCTTTGGGCTATCGGTGGAGGATAGTCGTGATTGTTGTAGACAATGCATGATGATTAGGCAAACTGAAACTAATCAATGGAATGTGTCATGGAATTTGACGGATTGATAGAATACATTAATTGTCTGTATTGAGTGATTGTATATAGAACCAATGTGTTTGTATACGTTATGTGTAGAGGAGGAGATAGGGGATGTACTCCGCGGTTCAGGGGAAGATAGGGGATGTACCTCTAAACCGGATAGTGTTGGGAGAAGATAGGGGATGAACTCCGTAGATACAGCTCATATGCTTGTCTAGAGAAGTAAAGATAGAGCTCATATGCTTATCTTCGTGAAGTGTGGATATAGCTTATATGCTTATTTGTGAATGTGGGATATTGTTGTTATACATATCTGTTGAGAATGTGGATATAGCTTATATGCTTATCTGAATGTGGGAAATAGTTTTTATACATATCTGTGGAAATGATGATAGAGCTAGCATGTTTATCTGTTGAAAAATGGAAAATGAAAGGTAACTTAGACTCATAAGTTGTATGACATAAAATGTGATTTATGTGAATGTATCAGTGTTAGCCATCTATCAATTGCTAATGTTTTAGTCATTATTCATGGTTGGTTTAGTGTATTTCTACTGGGCTGTGGCTCACCCTATATGGGAATATCATTTTCAGGTACAGGTAGCATGCCACCTCCAAGGACATAGCTTGGGAGGCTAGAGGCGGACATACTTTTGTCGCTTTACTTTTTGATGTATTACATGTAACTTCAAGCCAAGGGCTTAATGTGAAACGAGTTAGTACTCTTTGTTGTAACCAAGTGATAACTTGGAAAGCTGTAAGCCCGTAGGGCATTTTGTTTTGATGTTAACATGTAATACTTATGTAATGAGACTCTAATGAATAAAAGAATGTGGTTAGTTTATATGTCAATGCATGTCTTATCTGATGGGTTTAATGTTGTTATTTTGAGGGCGTTACAACTTGGTATCAAAGCGTACCGGGTTCGAATACTTTGGGTGCGTGGGAAGTGATTAGTATCACAATGGGTTTGTCTCGCTTGATAGAGACTTAGATGTAGTATCATATGCTATGTGCTTAATTGATAACATGCTTATGTGACTATGTGGGTATGGGATTTGATTTCTAGGATGTTGATTGGATCCTTGAGTTTCTGGGAGTCTTGTTGGAAAAGCACTTGATCAATGCTGTTTCTAACCGGAACTCTAGTAACGTCTCGGGACTATCATTATCCAGAAATGCAATTCGTAAGTGCTTATGTGTTTATGTGCTTATGTGGAGTGAATTACAGTTGTCCATGCATTAGGACGTGAGTGTTTAGTTTCGGCACATTTATGAATGTGCTAACGTTCTGTGTTGCCTTTATTAGGATGTCAGGACGAGGAAGAGGAGCTAGGCGTGGTAGACCTGCGAGGCAGGAGGTACCGTTACCGGAGGAAGTTCCGGCAGTGCAGGAGGGAGTTGGGCAGGCCAATGAGGCCGAGCCAGTGGGTCAGCAGGCTATAGGTGCCTTGGCCAGAGAGATAGCAGGAGCTTTGGGTATTCTTAGAGCTGGAAATCAGGCATCTGAGACATGGCCTTCTTTCTTGAAGAGGGAGTTTTTCCGGTCTAATCCTGATGAGTTTGTCGGGGATCCAAAGGAGCCACTGAAGGCTGATGAGTGGCTAGAACAAATGAGTAAGACGTTCGAGATGCTTGGCATCGAGGACGGAGCACTGAAAGTGACCTTGGCATCCTTCCAGCTGAAGGGAGATACGGGTCAATGGTGGAAGTATGAGAAGGCTCGTGTTGGTGGTACCTGGGAGGCGTTTGTGAATGCTTTTCAGGAGAGGTTTTTGTCTGCAGCAGCTAGGGAGAAGCTGAGGGATCAGTTTAGCCGGCTTAAACAGCAGGGCTTGTCAGTGGCCGAGTTTGAGGCTACTTTTACCAGTCTGTCCAGGTTTGCACCTGAACTGGTGGCGTCTGAGGAACGCCGTTGCTATGAGTTTGAGCGGAAGTTGAGGCGGGGCCTCAAGCTGAGAGTTGGTGGGTCTTATATCCGAGAGTATAGGCACTTGGTAGATGCTGCTGCTCATATGGAAATTATGATGCAGGAAGAGGAGGAAGAACAGAGGGGCTCCAAGAGGAGCCAGGATAGTCAGAGTGATGGCAGGAGGCAGAGGGGTTATAACCCTCAGCAGTCTCAGGGTGCAGTTTCTAGATCGACCTTTCCAGTGCCGAGTGCAGGCTCGGGGAGAGGCAGTCAGGGAGAGTTTACTTGTTATAAGTGTGGCCAGCTGGGTCACAAGGTTTCTGTTTTCTCGCAGAAGGGTGGGGGTCAGAAAGCTGCTTCTTCTTCAGCTAGACCGCAGAGTCAGAGTTTGGGCAGGGGGCAGCCCTTGTCTTGTTATCAGTGTGGACAGCCTGGGCACCTGAAGAGGTTTTGCCTGCAGTTGAGTGCCATTTCGGGAGCGTCTGGTTCTAGGCAGACGCAGGGTTTTCAGCCAGCTCAGTCTGTGCAGGCCTCGAGGGCCAATCCGGGGGTTTCGTCATCCTAGTCTGTGCAGCAGTCTTTTGCTCCGAGAGGTGAGCAGGTAGACCAGGGGCCTATGGGGCGCGTGTATGCTGTTACCGCGCAGGATTTAGTACCGGCTCCATCAATAGTGAGAGGTACTTTTCTGTTTTGCAACTCGGTTGCTAGTGTGTTGATAGACACGGGTGCATCTCATTCTTTTGTATCTGCTGCATTTGCATCTGTTTTGGAATTGGAGTTAGCACAGTTAGCATCTCCTATTTGTGTGGTATCGCCTTTGGGTGGTGAGTTGATTCTGAAACAGGGTGTTAGAGGCTGTGATATAGAGGTCGCCGACTATAGGCTTCCTTTTCCGTTTGTTGTCATGCCCATGAAGGGATTTGATGTTATTTTGGGTATGGACTGGCTATCGTCATACCGAGCTGTTATTGATTGCTACCGCCAGAGGGTCACGTTATGTACCTTGAGCGGGGAGTGGTTCCATTTCTTGGGAGACCGGGTTGGTAGTGTTTTGCCACCGGGGTATGATTCGCGAGGGCGAAGCGAGCTTAGTAGTCTACTTGCCAGCTTTGAGAGTGGTGAGAGTGGTGAGACCCAGGATATATTGCCAAGGGTGGTTTGTGAGTATTCGGATATCTTTCCCGAAGATCTTGTTAGTTTGCCGCCTCACCGAGAGATAGAGTTCTGTATTGATCTAGTGCCCGGCACGTTTGCTCCAGCAGAGTTGGTGGAGTTGAAAGTTCAGCTCCAGGAATTGCTAGATAAGGGCTTTGTTCGCCCTAGTGTTTCGCCGCGGGGAGCACCGGCCCTCTTTGTTAAAAAGAAAGATGGTGCCTTGAGATTGTGTATTGACTACCGGAAGTTGAATCGGGCTACGGTTAAGAATAAGTACCCTATGCCCCGTATAGATGATTTTTTTGACCAGTTAAAGGGTTCCCGTTGTTTCTCTAAGATAGACTTGAGATCGGGTTACCATCAGTTGAGGGTCAGGGAGGAGGATATTCCGAAGACGGCATTCCGTACGCGGTATGGCCATTATGAGTTTCTGGTGATGCCATTTGGGCTTACCAATGCACCGGCAGTCTTTATGGATTTGATGAACCGGATTTTCCGAGAATTCTTAGATCGGTTTGTGGTCGTTTTTGTGGACGATATCCTTATTTATTCGCCTTCTGAGGAGGAGCATGAGGCACACTTGAGAGTGGTTCTTGAGTTACTTAGAGCCCATAGGCTGTATGCCAAGTTTGGGAAATGTGAGTTCTGGCTGAGGGAAGTCAAATTCTTAGGCCACGTGGTATCCGGAGAAGGGGTGTCTGTTGATACATCCAAGGTTGAGGCAGTGCAAGACTGGGCACAGCCTAAGAGTGTGTTTGAGATCCGTAGTTTTCTGGGATTAGCTGGGTATTACCGTCGTTTTGTGAAAGATTTCTCCAGGTTAGCATCACCGTTGACTAGGCTAACTCGGAAGGGAGTCAAGTTTGTGTGGAGTGAGACTTGTGAAAAGTCGTTCCAAGAGCTGAAAGTTAGATTGACCACCGCTCCGGTGTTGATTATTCCGGAGAGAGGGTTGGGTTACGCGGTTTATTGTGATGCCTCACGAGAGGGTTTGGGTTGTGTGTTGATGCAAGAGGGGAAAGTGATAGCTTATGGCTCACGTCAGTTGAAAATACACGAGAAGAATTACCCCACACACGACTTAGAATTAGCAGCTGTGATTTTTGCCTTGAAAATCTGGAGGCACTACCTTTATGGTGAGAAGTTCGAGGTATTCTCGGACCACAAGAGTTTGAAGTATCTGTTTACACAGAGAGACTTGAATCTGAGGCAGAGGAGGTGGATGGAGTTCATCGAGGATTATGATTTTGAGTTGCATTATCATCCGGGAAAGGCCAATGTTGTGGCCGATGCCCTTAGTAGGAAATCCATTGGTGATGTTACTAGTATAGCCATCCGAGAATGGGAGATGTTGGAAGCACTTGGTGAGTTTGATTTGCTACTGGGCGAATCTGTTGAGGCTGCGGCCTTGTTTTCAGTTGTTGCACAGCCTACACTTGTGACTAGAGTGTTAGAGGCACAGAGAGGTGACCTTGAGGTGGAGTCTCTCCGAGAAAAGATCTCCAGTGGGAAGGTTGAGAAGGGTTTGACGGTGTATCCCGACCTGAGTGTGAGATACCGAGACCGTTTGTTTGTACCGGAGTCCTGCCGATAGGAGGTACTCCGAGAGTTTCACCATTCGCGCCTTGCGGTGCATCCGGGAGGTACTAAGATGTATCAGGATTTGGGTCGCCAGTTTTGGTGGCGGGGTATGAAGAGAGATGTGGCTGTTTTCGTATCGAAGTGCCTTACTTGCCAGCAAGTGAAGGCCGAGCATCAGAGGCCAGCGGGTTTGTTGCAACCCTTGCCTATTGCCGAGTGGAAGTGGGAGCATGTCACTATGGACTTCGTTGTGGGTCTTCCGAGGACTCAGCGGGGTAGTGATGCTATTTGGGTGGTTGTAGACCGGTTGACTAAGTCGGCGCACTTTATTCCTATGCGCGTGAGAGATTCGGTAGATCATCTTGCCGACTTGTATATTCGGGACGTAGTGAGATTGCACGGGGTCCCAGTGATGATCGTCTCAGATAGAGATCCTCGTTTTACTGCTAGGTTGTGGCAGAGTTTGCAGAGTGCTTTGGGCACTAAGTTGACCTTTAGTACGGCTTACCATCCTCAGACTGACGGGAAGTCCGAGCGTACTATTCAGATCCTCGAGGATATGCTTCGGGGTTGTGTCCTGGACTTCAGTGGGACGTGGGAGAGGCATTTGCCCTTGGTAGAGTTTGCCTACAACAACAGTTTTCAGTCTAGTATCGGTATGGCACCGTTTGAGGCCTTGTATGGCCGACCGTGTAGGTCTCCAGTTTGTTGGACCGAGGTGGGTGATGCACCTTTGTTAGGTCCGAAGTTGGTTAGGGAGACGACGGAGAAAGTTGAGCTTATCCGTAGGAGGCTCGTTACAGCCCAGAGTCGTCAAAAGAGTTATGCCGACCGTAGGAGGAGGCCTTTGGCGTTTGGGGTAGGTGATCATGTCTTTCTGAAGATATCACCTAGGCGAGGTCTGATGAGGTTTGGGAAGAGTGGGAAGTTGTCCCCTCGGTTTATTGGTCCTTTTGAGATCCTTGAGAGGATTGGCGAGGTTGCTTATCGATTAGCCTTACCACCGCAGTTGTCCGGAGTGCATGACGTGTTTCATGTGAGTATGCTTCGGAAGTATGAGCCAGATCCATCACATGTGTTGGATTGGACTGATTTAGAGGTAGATGAGAATGCCTCGTATGAGGAGAGACCGGTTCGGGTCTTGGATAGGCGGGATCAGGTCCTGCGTGGCAAGACCATTCCATTAGTGAAAGTCTTGTGGAAACATCACGGAGTGGAGGAAGCCACTTGGGAACGTGAGTTGGAAGTCCGCGACAAATATCCGGACTTGTTTGTTGATATGTGATCTTGTATTTAATTTTGAAATTTTTTTGAACTTAAGAGCTTTTATATATGTCTTAAGTTGTGAAACATTGAAAATGTTTTGGTTATTGGAAGTATGTTTTGGAACTTGCCTCATATGGAAGTTGAATGTAACATTGTATATGTTGAATATAATGTTGAAATTGGAAAAGAAATGCATAATGTTGATGCATGTTGAAGGTACATATGTTATTTACATACTGTGATATGTCTCTTGCTTAAGGGATGGGATGACCGGTAATGGGTCGAATTGTTGAATGTTAAAATGTAACATTGTTTAAAATTGAGGAAAACCTGTCTTTTGAAAACTTGCGCTTAATTTCGGGGACGAAATTCTTTAAGGGGGGGAGGTTATAGCGATCCCGGGTTTTACCCTTGTTGTATAGTGATCCGAACATGCGTCCGTGGATGTTGGTAGTTGTTTATTATCTCGTTTGCATCATTTTACTTTGTATATTGAATTATAGGATGTGTTGGGCAGGTTTGTTATAGGTTGGTTGTGTTTGGTAGCCTAGTGTTGCTGCCCAGATTTTTGGACCTTCGCTCGAGCGAGGAGTGGTCGCTCGAGCGAGAGTTGAGTTCGTGTCGGGTTCTGGACCTGAGAGTTGCCATTCTTGGCTCGAGCGAGCTTCCTTCGCTCGAGCGGTCTGGGTTTTTCTTCGCTCGATCGAGAACTTCTTGGCTCGAGCGAGAGTTTCTGTGTCTGGTCGCTCGAGCGACGAAGGCTTCGCTCGAGCGAGCGTGTTTTATATCAGCGAACAGCAGCGTTTGAAACATCACTTTTTCACTTCTTTTCTTCATTCTAAACCTAGATCCGAGACTCTCTCTCTCTACACTTACACTCTCTCTAAGATTTGATCTCCCTAGGGTGTGAATCTAGCCTAGGGCCTTTGTTAAAAAGATAGAGGGTGTTGAGAGCTTCGATTTAATCTGAAAAAGTTTGGATTTGGAGCAAGTTGATCTTCGAGTCTTCATCTCCTTTTTGGCTTAAACTTCGAGGTAGGGATATCCTACTCCTCTCTATGGGTTTTGTCTTTAAATTTTGGTATTTTGAGATGTTGGGCTTGGTTTGGTAATTTGGTGAAAGTTTTGGGCTTTTGTGTAATTTTACAAAAGTTGGGGTTTTATTCATAATAAACCTAAATGCATGTTTGGCATAGAGAAATGGAATTAATGTTGAATCATTGATGAAAATGGAACCTAAGGGTTGAAATGGTAATTATGGAAAATGGCCTAATTACATTGTTTAATTAATTGGGATAATTAATTGGGAGAAATGAGGAAATGAAATGTCGATTGAATATCCATTTGTGCATTTATTTTCTGTTTAGAAATAACTGCTTTGGGCTATCGGTGGAGGATAGTCGTGATTGTTGTAGACAATGCATGATGATTAGGCAAACTAAAACTAATCATTGGAATGTGTCATGGAATTTGACGGATTGATAGAATACATTAATTGTCTGTATTGGGTGATTGTATATAGAACCAATGTGTTTGTATACGTTATGTGTAGAGGAGGAGATAGGGGATGTACTCCGCGGTTCAGGGGAAGATAGGGGATGTACCTCTAAACCGGATAGTGTTGGGAGAAGATAGGGGATGAACTCCGTAGATACAGCTCATATGCTTGTCTAGAGAAGTAAAGATAGAGCTCATATGCTTATCTTCGTGAAGTGTGGATATAGCTTATATGCTTATCTGTGAATGTGGGATATTGTTGTTATACATATATGTTGAGAATGTGGATATAGCTTATATGCTTATCTGAATGTGGGATATAGTTTTTATACATATCTGTGGAAATGATGATAGAGCTAGCATGTTTATCTGTTGAAAAAGGGAAAATGAAAGGTAACTTAGACTCATAAGTTGTATGACATAAAATGTGATTTATGTGAATGTATCAGTGTTAGCCATCTATCAATTGCTAATGTTTTAGTCATTATCCATGGTTGGTTTAGTGTATTTCTACTGGGCTGTGGCTCACCCTATATGGGAATATCATTTTCAGGTACAGGTAGCATGCCACCTCCAAGGACATAGCTTGGGAGGCTAGAGGCGGACATACTTTTGTCGCTTTACTTTTTGATGTATTACATGTAACTTCAAGCCAAGGGCTTAATGTGAAACGAGTTAGTACTCTTTGTTGTAACCAAGTGATAACTTGGAAAGCTGTAAGCCCGTAGGGCATTTTCTTTTGATGTTAACATGTAATACTTATGTAATGAGACTCTAATGAATAAAAGAATGTGGTTAGTTTATATGTCAATGCATGTCTTATCTGATGGGTTTAATGTTGTTATTTTGAGGGCGTTATAGTTAAGGTGTAGTGGTTTCTGGATTGAACTTCCATTTTTAATTTTATGCAACTTTCATTTTTATTTTTACTCTACTTCCATTTTTAGTCAATTTACTTTTCTATTAAACTTCCTTTTTTATTTAACTTCCATATAGATCGTTAAGGTATAGTGGTTTTTTGAATGAACTTCCAATTTTATTTTTATTTAACTTCTTTTTCTGTTCAAGTTTCTTTTCTACTCAACTTCCTTTTTTATTTAATTTCCAATTAGATCGTTAAGGTATAGAGGTGTTTGGTTTGAACTTCCATTTTTAATTTTATGCAACTTTCATTTTTATTTTTATTCAACTTCCATTTTTATTCAATTTACTTTCCCATTAAACTTCATTTTTTATTTAATTTCCAAATAGATCGTTAAGGTATAGTGGTTTCTGGATTGAACTTCCATTTTTAATTTTATGCAACTTTCATTTTTATTTTTATTCTACTTCCATTTTAATTCAATTTACTTTCCTGTTAAACTTCCTTTTTTATTTAATTTCCAAATAGATCGTTAAGGTATAGTGGTTTCTGAATTGAACTTCCATATTTAATTTTCTGCAACTTTTATTTTTATTTTTATTTAACTTCCTTTTTCATTCAAGTTCCTTTCCTACTCAACTTCCTTTTTTGTTTAATTTCAAAATAGATCGTTAAGGTATAGTGGTTTTTGGATTGAACTTTCATTTTTTATTTTATGCAACTTTCATTTTTATTTTTATTCAACTTCCATTTTTATTCAATTTACTTTTCTATTAAACTTCCTTTTTTATTTAATTTCCATATAGATCGTTAAGGTATAGTGGTTTCTGTATTGAACTTCTATTTTTAGTTTTATGCAACTTTCATTTTTATTTTTATTCTACTTCCATTTTAATTCAATTTACTTTCCTATTAAACTTCCTTTTTTATTTAATTTCCAAGTAGATCGTTAAGGTATAGTGGTTTCTGCATTGAATTTTCATTTTTAATTTTATGCAACTTTCATTTTTATTTTTATTCTACTTCCATTTTTAATCAATTTACTTTTCTGTTAAACTTCCTTTTTTATTTAATTTCGAAATAGATCGTTAAGGTATAGTGGTTTCTGGATTGAACTTCCATTTTTAATTTTATGCAAATTTCATTTTTATTTTTATTCTACTTCCATTTTAATTCAATTTACTTTCCTATTAAACTTCCTTTTTTATTTAATTTCCAAGTAGATTGTTAAGGTATTGTGGTTTCTGGATTGAACTTCCATTTTTAATTTTATGCAACTTTCATTTTTATTTTTATTCTACTTCCATTTTTAATCAATTTACTTTTCTATTAAACTTCCTTTTTTATTTAATTTCCAAATAGATCGTTATGGTATAGTGGTTTCTGAAATGAACTTCCTTTTTTAATTTTCTGCCACTTCCATTTTTATTTTTGTTTAACTTCCTTTTTTATTCAAGTTTCTTTTCTACTCAACTTCCTTTTTTATTTAATTTCCAAATAGATCGTTAAGGTATAGTTGTTTCTGGAATGAACTTCCATTTTTATTTTTATTTAACTTCCTTTTTTATTCAGGTTTCTTTTCTACTCAACTTCCTTTTTTATTTAATTTCCAAATAGATCGTTAAGGTATAGTGGTTTTTGGATTGAACATCCATTTTTAATTTTATGCAACTTTCATTTTTATTTTTATTCAACTTCCATTTTTATTCAATTTACTTTTCTATAAAACTTCCTTTTTTATTTAATTTCCAAATAGATCGTTAAGGTATATTGGTTTCTGGATTGAATTTTCATATTTAATTTTCTCCAACTTTCATTTTTATTTTTATTTAACTTCCATTTTTATTCAATTTACTTTTCTATTAAACTTCCTTTTTTATTTAATTTGCAAACAGATCGTTAAGGTATAGTGGTTTCTGGATTGAACTTCCACTTTTTATTTTATGCAACTTTCATTTTTATTTTTATTCTACTTCCCTTTTTATTCAATTTACTTTTCTATTAATGTAACGCCCTCAAAATAATAGTATTAACCCATCAATATAGACATGCATTGATATATAAAAGTTCCACTTTCTTCTATTCATCAGAGTTTCATTACAAAAAGTATTGCATGTTAACAACAAAAGCAAATGCCCTAAAGGCTTACGGCTTTCCAAGTTAACACTTGGTTACAACAAAAGAGTGCTAACTCATTTACACATTAAGCCCTTGGCTTGAATATACATGTAATACATCAAAGAAATAACAACAAAAGTCCGCCCGCCTCTAGCCTCCCAAGCTACGTCCTTGGAGGTGGCATACTACCTGTACCTGAAAATGATATTCCTATATAGGGTGAGCCACAGCCCAGTAGAAATACACTAAACCAAATATGAACAATGACTAAAAGATTAGCAGTTGATAAATGGCCAACACTGATACTTTCTCTTATCACACTTTACAGTTTTATGACATACAAGTCCATGTTACAATCCATTTTTCCAATTTCTTTTAATTTCTCAATTTATAACCATGGCTCAGAACCTAGCCAAACAACTCATCAGCACTTTCCCATTTCATAACAGATAAGCATACTAGCTATATCACACACCAACAGATAAGCATACTAGCTATATCATCACTTCCATAGATATGCATAAGAGCACTATCACACTTCCAATGACAAGCATATGAGCTCTGTCAACACATTAATAGATAAGCATATGAGCTCTATCTATGGAGTCCATCCCCTATCTCCTGCCAACAACATCCGGTTTAGAGGTCCATCCCCTATCTTCCCCTAAACCGTGGAGTACATCCCCTATCTCCTCCAACACAACACAATGCATATAAACAATAATTGTACACATCATCACACAACACATAAACTTAATGTATTCTTTCAACAGTCATACTCAACGACACATTCCAGTGATTAGTTCCCGTTTGCCTAATCATCATGCATTGTCTACAACAATCAAGACTATCCTCCACCGGTAGCCCAAAGCAGTTATTTCTATACAGAAAATAAATACAACAATGGATATATAATCAACATTTCAACTAGGTGAGTGATAAATGATCCAACTACACCCTTTAACCCCTTCCCTTTCCAATTTCCACATTTTCAAATCAATTCCTCATTTCCCATAATTAATTCTACAAATTAATTAACTTATGTAATTAGGGCATTTTCCATAATTAACATTACAACCCTTAGGTTCCATTTTCATTAATGTTTCAACATTAATTCCACTTTTCCATGCCAAACATGCATTTAGGTTTTATATAAATAAAAACCCCAACTTTTGTAAAATTACACAAATGCCCAAACTCTCTCGAAATTACCCAACAACCCCCAACATATCAAAATGCAAAAATTTAAAGACAAAGCTCATAGTAAGGAGTAGGTTATCCCTACCTCGAAGTTAGAGCTCGGATGGAAAAGAGACCAAAACCAAAATGCTCCAAAGCCCAAGATTTTCGGATCAAAACGATGCCCTCGACGATCAACACGACTTTAACAAAGGCCGAAGAGAAGGAGGACCCTCTAACTAGATCAAACCCTAGAGAGAAGGGAGTTTCTAGAGAGAGGCTCTCAAAAGTGGTTTTTAGAAAAAGTAAGAGAGGAAAAAAAGCAAAAAGTGATTTAAAATCACCCAGTGGATAACTCATATATGTATGACCCGCTCGAGCGGAGAACACAACGCTCGAGCGCCAAGAACAAAAATCTGAACACGCTCGAGTGCAATAAGGCCCGCTCGAGTGCCAAGACACAAGAATAAAGCACTTCCGCTCGAGCGCGAAAACCAGTTCGCTCGAGCGTAGATTTCCACCTCCCAGAACTTATACCCAGAAAGTACTACCCGCTTGAACGCCACCAAACCGGCTCGAGCGCCGCGGCTCGAGCGTAAAAATCACATCTGCAAAAGTTTTGCAGGAACACGAAATACCGGAGGAGTGCACTCCCCGCTCGAGCGCAAGGAGACCCGCCCGAGCGGATCGCCTAAAAACTGAACAAGAAGGAATTCAAACCGAGGCCTAACCAACTTGTAACAACCCTGCTCAAAACATCCTAAAACTCAATCAAGTGGAATTAAAGGACGACAAGAAGATAGATACCACTACCAACTTCACGGAACCGAGTCCGGAATACAACAAAACAGTAAATGGACAACCGGGATGGCTATAATTAAACATCCTTTTTTATTTAATTTCCAAACAGATCGTTAAGGTATAGTGGTTTCTTGAATGAACTTCCATTTTTAATTTTCTGCCACTTCCAGTTTTATTTTTATTTAACTTTCTTTTTTATTCAAGTTTCTTTTCTACTCAACTTCCTTTTTTATTTAATTTCCAAATAGATCGTTAAGGTGTAGTGGTTTTTGGATTGAACTTCCATTTTTAATTTTATGCAACTTTCATTTTTATTTTTAATCAACTTCCTTTTTTATTCAATTTACTTTTCTTTTAAACTTCTTTTTTTATTTAATTTCCAAATAGATCGTTAAGGTGTAGTGATTTTTGGATTGAACTTCTATTTTTAATTTTATGCAACTTTCATTTTTATTTTTATTCTAATTCCATTTTTAGTCAATTTACTTTTCTATTAAACTTCCTTTTTTATTTAATTTCCATATAGATCGTTATGGTATAGTGGTTTCTTGAATGAACTTCCCATTTTATTTTTATTTAACTTCCTTTTCTATTCAAGTTTCTTTTCTACTCAACTTCCTTTTTTATTTAATTTCCAAATAGATGGTTAAGGTAAAGTGGTTTTTGGATTGAATTTCCATTTTTAATTTTATGCAACAGTCATTTTTATTTTATTCAACTTCCATTTTTATTCAATTTACTTTTCTATTAAACTTCCTTTTTTATTTAATTTCCAAATAGATCGCTAACGTAAAGTGGTTTCTGGATTGAACTTCCATATTTAATTTTCTGCAACTTTCATTTTTATTTATATTCTACTTCCATTTTTATTCAATTTACTTTTCTATTAAACTTCCTTTTTTATTTAATTTCTAAATAGATCGTTAAGGTATATTGGTTTCTGGAATGAACCTCCATTTTTAATTTTCTGCAACTTCCATTTTTATTTTTATTTAACTTCCTTTTTTATTTAATTTCCAAATATATCGTTAAGGTATAGTGGTTTCTGGATTGAACTTCCATTTTTAATTTTATGCAACTTTCAATTTTATTTATATTCTACTTCCATTTTCAATCAATTTAATTTTTTATTAAACTTCCTTTTTTATTTAATTTCTAAATAGATCAGTAAAGTATAGTGGTTTCTGGACTGAACTTCCATTTTTAATTTTCTGCAACTTCCATTTTTATTTTTATTTAACTTCCTTTTCTATTCAGGTTTCTTTTCAACTCAACTTCCTTTTTTATTTAATTTCCAAATAGATCGTTAAGGTATAGTGGTTTTTGGAATGAACATCCATTTTTAATTTTATGCAACTTTCATTTTTATTTTTATTCAACTTCCATTTTTATTCAATTTACTTTTTTATAAAACTTCCTTTTTTATTTAATTTCCAAATAGATTGTTAAGGTATAGTGGTTTCTGGATTGAATTTTCATATTTAATTTTCTCCAACTTTCTTTTTTATTCTTATTTAACTTCCATTTTTATTCAATTTACTTTTCTATTAAACTTTCTTTTTTATTTAATTTGCAAACAGATCGTTAAGGTATAGTGGTTTCTGGATTGAACTTCCACTTTTTATTTTATGCAACTTTCATTTTTATTTTTATTCTACTTCCATTTTTATTCAATTTACTTTTCTATTAAACATCCTTTTTTATTTAATTTCCAAATAGATCGTTAAGGTATAGTGGTTTCTTGAATGAACTTCCATTTTTAATTTTCTGCCACTTCCAGTTTTATTTTTATTTAACTTTCTTTTTTATTCAAGTTTCTTTTCTACTCAACTTCCTTTTTTGTTTAATTTCCAAATAGATCGTTACGGTGTAGTGGTTTTTGAATTGAACTTCCATTTTTAATTTTATGCAACTTTCATTTTTATTTTTAATCAACTTCCATTTTTATTCAATTTACTTTTCTTTTAAACTTCCTTTTTTATTTAATTTCCAAATAGATCGTTAAGGTGTAGTGGTTTCGGGATTGAACTTCTATTTTTAATTTTATACAACTTTCATTTTTATTTTTATTCTAATTCCATTTTTAGTCAATTTACTTTTCTATTAAACTTCCTTTTTTATTTAATTTCCATATAGATCGTTAAGGTATAGTGGTTTCTTGAATGAACTTCCAATTTTATTTTTATTTAACAACCTTTTCTATTCAAGTTTCTTTTCTACTCAACTTGCTTTTTTATTTAATTTCCAAATAGATGGTTAAGGTAAAGTGGTTTTTGGATTGAACTTCCATTTTTAATTTTATGCAACTTTCATTTTTATTTTATTCAACTTTCATTTTTATTCAATTTACTTTTCTATTAAACTTCCTTTTTTATTTAATTTCCAAATAGATCGCTAAGGTAAAGTGGTTTCTAGATTGAACTTCCATATTTAATTTTCTGCAACTTTCATTTTTATTTTTATTCAACTTCCATTTTTATTCAATTTACTTTTCTATGAAACTTCCTTTTTTATTTAATTTCCAAATAGATCGTTAAGGTATAGTGGTTTCTGGATTGAACTTCCATTTTTAATTTTATGCAACTTTCATTTTTATTTATATTCTGCTTCCATTTTTAGTCAATTTACTTTTCTATTAAACTTCCTTTTTTATTTAATTTCCAAATAGATCGTTAGAGTATAGTGGTTTCTGGAATGAACTTCCATTTTTAATTTTCTGCAACTTCCATTTTTATTTTAATTTAACTTCCTTTTTTATTCAAGTTTCTTTTCTACTCAACTTCCTTTTTTATTTAATTTCCAAATAGATCGTTAAGGTTTAGTGGTTTTTGGATTGAACTTCCATTTTTCATTTTCTGCAACTTTCATTTTTATTTTTATTCGACTTCATTTTTAATTCAATTTACTTTCCTATTAAACTTCCTTTTTTATTTAATTTCCAAATAGATCGTTAAGGTATAGTGGTTTCTGGATTGAACTTCCGTTTTTAATTTTTTGCAACTTTCATTTTTATTTTTATTCTACTTCAATTTTAATTCAATTTACTTTCCTATTAAACTTCTTTTTTTATTTAATTTCGAAATAGATCGTTATGGTATAGTGGTTTCTGGATTGAACTTCCATTTTTAATGTTATGCAAGTTTCATTTTTATTTTTATTCAACTACCATTTTTATTCAATTTACTTTTCTGTTAACCTTCCTTTTTTATTTAATTTCCAAATAGATCGTTAAGGTATAGTGCTTTCTTGAATGAACTGCCATTTTTAAGTTTCTGCAACTCCCATTTTTATTTTTATTCTACTTCCATTTTTATTCAATTTTCTTTTCTATTAAACTTCCTTTTTTATTTAATTTCCAAATAGATCGTTAAGGTATAGTGGTTTCTAGATTGAACTTCAACTTTTAATTTTATGCAACTTTCCTTTTTATTTTTATTCTACTTCCATTTTTATTCAATTTTCTTTTCTATTAAACATCATTTTTTATTTAATTTCCAAATAGATCGTTAAAGTATAGTGGTTTCTTGAATGAACTTCCGTTTTTAATTTTCGGCAACTTCCGGTTTTATTTTTATTTAACCTTTTTTTTTATTCAAGTTTCCTTTCTACTAAACTTCATTTTTTATTTAATTTGATTACAGATCGTTAAGGTATAGTGGTTTCTGGATTGAATTTCCCCTTTTTATTTTATGCAACATTCCTTTTTATTTTTATTCTACTTCCATTTTTATTCAATTTACTTTGCTATTAAACATCCTTTTTTATTTAATTTCCAAACTGATCGTTAAGGTATAGTGGTTTCTTGAATGAACTTCCATTTTTAATTTTCTACAACTTTCATTTTTATTTTTATTTAACATCCTTTTTCATTCATGTTTCTTTTCTACTCAACTTCTTTTTTTATTTAATTTCCAAATAGATCGTTAGAATATAGTGGTTTTTGGATTGAACTTCCATTTTTAGTTTTATGCAACTTTCATTTTTATTTTTATTCAACTTCCATTTTTATTCAATTTACTTTTCTATTAAACTTTCTTTTTTATTTAATTTCCAAGTAGATCGTTAAGGTATATTGGTTTCTGGATTGAACTTCCATATTTAATTTTCTGCAACTTTAATTTTTATTTTTATTCAACTTCCATTTTTATTCAATTTACTTTTCGATTAAACTTCCTTTTTTATTTAATTTCCAAATAGATCGTTAAGGTATACGGGTTTCTGGATTGAACTTCGATTTTTAATTTTATGCATCTCTCATTTTTATTTTTACTCTACTTCCATTTTTTCTCAATTTACTTTGCTATTAAACTTCCTTTTTTATTTAATTTTCAAATAGATCGTTTAGGTATAGTGGTTTCTGGATTGAACTTCCACTTTTTATTTTATGCAACTTTCCTTTTTATTTTTATTGAACTTCCATTTTTATTCAATTTACTTTTCAATTAAACATCCTTTTTTATTTAATTTCCACATAGATCGTTAAGGTATAGTGGTTTCTTGAATGGACTTCCATTTTTACATTTCTGCAACTTCCAGTTTTATTTTTATTTAACTTCCTTTTTTATTCAAGTTTCTTTTCTACTCAACTTCCTTTTTTATTTAATTTCCAAATAGATCGTTAAGGTATAGTGATTTTTGGATTGAACTTCCATTTTTATTCGATTTACTTTTCTATTAAACGTCATTTTTTATTTAATTTCCGAGTAGATCGTTAAGGTATAGTGGTTTTTGGATTGAACTTCCATTTTTAATTTTATGCAACTTTCGTTTTTATTTTTATTCAACTTCCATTTCTATTCAATTTACTTTTCTAAGAAACTTACTTTTTTATTTAATTTCCAAATAAATCGTTAAGGTATAGTGGTTTCTGGATTGAACATCCATTTTTAATTTTATGCAACTTTCATTTTTATTTTTTTTCTACTTCCATTTTTATTCAATTTACTTTTCTGTTAAACTTCCTTTTTTATTTAATTTGCAAACAGATCGTTAAGGTATAGTTGTTTCTGGATTGAACTTCCCCTTTTTATTTTATGCAACTTTCATTTTTATTTTTATTCTACATCCATTTTTAATCAATTTACTTTTCTATTAAACTTCCTTTTTTATTTAATTTCCAAATAGATCGTTAAGGTATAGTGGTTTCTGAAATGAACTTCCATTTTTAATTTTCTGCAACTTCCATTTTTATTTTTATTTAACTTCCTTTTTCATTCAACTTTCTTTTCTACTCAACTTCCTTTTTTATTTAATTTCCAAATAGATCGTTAAGGTATAGTGGTTTTTGGATTGAACTTCAATTTTTAATTTTATGCAACTTTCGTTCTTATTTTTATTCAACTTCCATTTTTATTCAATTTACTTTTCAATAAAACTTTCTTTTTTATTTAATTTCCAGATAGATCATTAAGGTAAAGTGGTTTCTGGATTGAACTTCCATATTTAACTTTCTGCAACTTTCATTTTTATTTTTATTCTACATCCATTTTTATTCAATTTACTTTTCTATTAAACTTCCTTTTTTATTTAATTTTCAAATAGATCGTTAAGGTATAGCGATTTCTAGATTGAACTTCCTTTTTTAATTTTATGCAACCTTCATTTTTATTTTTATTCTACTTCCATTTTAATTAAATTTACTTTCCTATTAAACTTCCTTTTTTATTTAATTTCCAAATAGATCGCTAAGGTATAGTGGTTTCTGGATTGAACTTCCATTTTTAATTTTATGCAACTTTCATTTTTATTTACATTCTACTTCCATTTTTATTCAATTTACTTTTCTATTAAACTTTCCTTTTTATTTAATTTCCAAATAGATCGTTAAGTTATAGTGATTTCTGGATTGAACTTCCATATTTAATTTTCTGCAACTTTCATTTTTATTTTTATTCAATTTACTTTTCTATTAAATTTCCTTTTTTATTTAATTTGCACACAGATCGTTAAGGTATACTGGTTTCTGGATTGAACTTCCACTTTTTATTTTATGCAACTTTCCTTTTTATTTTTATTCTACTTCCATTTTTATTCAATTTACTTTTCTGTTAAACATCCTTTTTTATTTAATTTCCAAATAGATTGTTAAGGTATAGTGGTTTCTTGAATGAACTTCCATTTTTAATTTTCTGCAACTTCCATTTTTATTTTTATTTAACTTCTTCTTTCATTCAAGTTTCTTTTCTACTCAACTTCCTTTTTTATTTAATATCCAAATAGATCGTTAAGGTATAGTGGTTTTTGGATTGAAATTCAATTTTTAATTTTATGCAACTTTCATTTTTATTTTTATTCAACTTCCATTTTTATTTAATTTACCTTTCTATTAAACTTCCTTTTTTATTTAATTTCCAAATAGATCGTTAAGGTATAGTGGTTTCTGGATTGAACATCCATTTTTAATTTTCTGTAACTTCCATTTTTATTTTTATTCAACTTCCATTTTTATTCAATTTACTTTTCTATTAAACTTTTTTTTTATTTAATTTCCAAATAGATCGTTAAGGTATAGTGGTTTCTAGATTGAACTTCCATTTTTAATTTTATGCAACTTTCATTTTTATTTTTATTCTACTTGTATTTTAATTCAATTTACTTTCCTACTAAACTTCATTTTTTATTTAATTTCCAAATAGATCGTTAAAGTATAGTGGTTTCTGTAATGAACGTCCATTTTTAATTTTCTGCAACTTCCATTTTTATTTTTATTTAACTTCCTTTGTTATTCAAGTTTCTTTTCCACTCAACTTCCTTTTTCATTTAATTTCCAAATAGATCGTTAAGGTATAGTGGTTTCTGGATTGAACTTCAACTTTTTATTTTATGCAACTTTCCATTTTATTTTTATTCAACTCCCATTTTTATTCAATTTACTTTTCTGTTAAACATCCTTTTTTATTTAATTTCCTAATAGATCGTTAAGGTATAGTGGTTTTTTGAATGAACTTCCATTTTTACATTTCTGCAACTTCCAGTTTTATTTCTACTCAACTTCCTTTTTTATTTAATTTCCAAATAGATAAATAAGGTATAGTGGTTTTTGGATTGAACTTCCATTTTTATTTTTATGCAACTTTCATTTTTTTTTTATTCAATTTACTTTTCTATGAAACTTCCTTTTTTATTTAATTTCCAAATAGATCGTTAAGGTATAGTGGTTTCTGGATTGAACTTCCACTTTTAATTTTATGCAACTTTCCTTTTTATTTTTATTCAACTTCCATTTTTATTCAATTTACTTTTCTATGAAACTTCATTTTTTATTTAATTTCCAAATAGATCGTTCAGGTATAGTGGTTTCTGGATTGAACTTACACTTTTAATTTTATGCAACTTTCATTTTTATTTTTATTCTACTTCCATTTTTGTTTAATTTACGTTTCTATTAAACTTCCTTTTTTATTTAATTTCTAAATAGATCATTAAGGTATAGTGGTTTCTTGAATGAACTTCCATTTTTAATTTTCTGCAACTTCCAATTTTATTTTTATTTAACTTCCTTTTCTATTCAAGTTTCTTTTTTACTCAACTTCCTTTCTTATTTAATTTCCAAATAGATCGTTAAGGTATAGTGGTTTTTGGATTGAACTTCCATTTTTAATTTTATGCAACTTTCATTTTTATTTTTTTCAACTTCCATTTTTATTCAATTTACTTTTCTATTAAACTTCCTTTTTTATTTAATTTCCAAATAGATCGTTAAGGTAAAGTGGTTTCTGGATTGAACTTCCTTATTTAATTTTCTGCAACTTTCATTTTTATTTTTATTCAACTTCCATTTTTATTCAATTTACTTTTCCATTAAACTTCATTTTTTATTTAATTTCCAAATAGATCGTTAAGGTATAGTGATTTCTGGATTGAACTTCCTATTTTAATTTTATGCAACCTTCATTTTTATTTTTATTCTACATCCATTTTAATTAAATTTACTTTCCTATTAAACTTCCTTTTTTTATTTAATTTCCAAATAGATCGCTATGGTATAGTGGTTTCTGGATTGAACTTCCATTTTTAATTTTATGCAACTTTCATTTTTATTTATATTCTACTTCCATTTTTATTCAATTTACTTTTCTATTAAACTTCATTTTTTATTTAATTTCCAAATAGATCGTTAAGGTATAGTGGTTTCGGGATTGGACTTCCATATTTAATTTTCTGCAACTTTCATTTTTATTTTTATTCAATTTATTTTTCTATTAAACTTCCTTTTTTATTTAATTTGCACACAGATCGTTAAGGTATAGTGGTTTCTGGATTGACCTTCCACTTTTTATTTTATGCAACTTTCTTTTTTATTTTTATTTTTATTCTACTTCCATTTTTATTCAATGAACTTTTCTATTAAACATCCTTTTTTATTTAATTTCCAAATAAATTGTTAAGGAATAGTGGTTTCTTGAATGAACTTCCATTTTTAATTTTCTGCAACTTCCATTTTTATTTTTATTTAACTTCCTTTTTCATTCAAGTTTCATTTCTACTCAACTTCCTTTTTTATTTAATATCCAATATATCGTTAAGGTATAGCTGTTTTTGGATTGAACTTCCATTTTTAATTTTATGCAACTTTCATTTTTATTTTTATTCAACTTCCATTTTTATTCAATTAACTTTTCTATTAAACTTCCTTTTTATTTAATTTCCAAATAGATCGTTAAGGTATAGTGGTTTCTGGATTGAACTTCCCTATTTAATTTTACGCAACTTTCATTTTTTTTTACATTCTACTTCCATTTTTATTCAATTTACTTTTCTGTTA
The DNA here is from genome assembly GCF_055761805.1 of Camellia sinensis. NCBI lineage: Eukaryota > Viridiplantae > Streptophyta > Magnoliopsida > Ericales > Theaceae > Camellia > Camellia sinensis. The sequence goes on along the minus strand of NW_028128987.1, from coordinate 38,850,994 downwards.
AACTTCCTTTTTTATTTAATTTGCAAACAGATCGTTAAGCTATAGTGGTTTCTAGATTGAACTTCCCCTTTTTATTTTATGCAACTTTGATTTTTATTTTTATTCTACTTCCATTTTTAATCAATTTACTTTTCTATTAAACTTCCTTTTTTATTTAATTTCCAAATAGATCGTTAAGGTATAGTGGTTTCTGGAATGAACTTCCATTTTTAATATTCTTCAACTTCCATTTTTATTTTTATTTAACATCCTTTTTCATTCAAGATTCTTTTCTACTCAACTTCTTTTTTTATTTAATTTACAAATAGATCGTTAAGGTATAGTGATTTTTGGATTGAACTTCCATTTTTAATTTTATGCGACTTTCATTTTTATTTTTATTCAACTTCCATTTTTATTCGATTTACTTTTCTATAAAACTTTCTTTTTTATTTAATTTCCAGATATATCGTTAAGGTATAGTGGTTTTTGGATTGAACTTCCATTTTTAACTTTATGCAACTTTCATTTTTATTTTTATTCAACTTCAATTTTTATTCAATTTACTTTTCTATTAAATTTCCTTTTTTATTTAATTTCCAAATAGATCGTTAAGGTAAAGTGGTTTCTGGATTGAACTTCCTTATTTAATTTTCTGCAACTTTAATTTTTATTTTTATTCAACTTCCATTTTTATTCAATTTACTTTTCTATTAAACTTTCTTTTTTATTTAATTTCCAAATAGATCGTTAAGGTATAGTGATTTCTGGATTAAACTTCCTTTCTTAATTTTATGCAACCGTCATTTTTTTTTTATTCTACTTCCATTTTAATTAAATTTACTTTCCTATTAAACTTCCTTTCTTATTTAATTTCCAAATAGATCGCTAAGGTATAGTGGTTTCTGGATTGAACTTCCATTTTTAATTTCATGCAACTTTCATTTTTATTTATATTCTACTTCCATTTTTATTCAATTTACTTTTCTATTAAACTTCCTTTTTTATTTAATTTCCAAATAGATCGTTAAGGTATAGTGGTTTCTGGATTCAACTTCCATATTTAATTTTCTGCAACTTTCATTTTTATTTTTATTCAACTTCCATTTTTATTCAATTTACATTTCTATTAAACTTTCTTTTTTATTTAATTTGCACACAGATCGTTAAGGTATAGTGGTTTCTGGATTGAACTTCCACTTTTTATTTTATGCAACTTTCTTTTTTATTTTTATTCTACTTCAATTTTTATTCAATTTACTTTTCTATTAAACATCCTTTTTTATTTAATTTCGAAATAGATTGTTAAGGTATAGTGGTTTCTTGAATGAACTTCCATTTTTAATTTCCTGCAACTTCCATTTGTATTTTTATTTAACTTCCTTTTTCATTCAAGTTTCTTTTCTACTCAACTTCCTTTTTTATTTAATATCCAAATAGATCATTAAGTTATCGTGGTTTTTGGATTGAACTTCCATTTCTAATTTTATGCAACTTTCTTTTTTATTTTTATTCAACTTCCATTTTTATTCAATTTACTTTTCTATTAAACTTCCTTTTTTATTTAATTTCCAAATAGATCGTTAAGGTATAGTGGTTTCTGGATTGAACTTCCATATTTAATTTTCTGCAACTTCCATTTTTATTTTTATTCAACTTCAATTTTTATTCAATTTACTCTTCTATTAAACTTTTTTTTTTATTTAATTTCCAAATAGATCGTTAAGGTATAGTGTTTTCTGGATTGAACTTCCAAATTTAATTTTATGCAATTTTCATTTTTATTTTTATTCTACTTCCATTTTAATTCAATTTACTTTCCTATTAAACTTACTTTTTTATTTAATTTCCAAATAGATCGTTAAGGTATAGTGGTTTCTGGAATGAACTTCCATTTTTAATTTTCTGCAACTTCCATATTTATTTTTACTTAACTTCCCTTTTTATTCAAGTTTCTTTTCTACTCAACTTCCTATTTTATTTAATTTCCAAATAGATCGTTAAGGTATAGTGGTTTCTGGATTGAACTTCAACTTTTTATTTTATGCAACTTTCCTTTTTATTTTTATTCAACTTCCATTTTTATTCAATTTACTTTTCTATTAAACATCTTTTTTTATTTAATTTCCAAATAGATCGTTAAGGTATAGTGGTTTCTTGAATGAAATTCCATTTTTACATTTCTGCAACTTCCAGTTTTATTTCTAATCAACTTCCTTTTTTATTTAATTTCCAAATATATCGTTAAGGTATAGTGGTTTTTGGATTGAACTTCCATTTTTAATTTTATGCAACTTTCATTTTTATTTTTATTCAACTTCCATTTTTATTCAATTTACTTTTCTTTGAAACTTCATTTTTTATTTAATTTCCAAATAGATTGTTAAGGTATAGTGGTTTCTGGATTGAACTTCCACTTTTAATTTTATGCAACTTTCCTTTTTATTTTTATTCTACTTCCATTTTTATTCAATTTACTTTTCTATTAAACTTCATTTTTTATATTATTTCCAAATAGATCGTTCAGGTATAGTGGTTTCTGGATTGAACTTACACTTTTAATTTTATGCAACTTTCATTTTTATTTTTATTCTACTTCCATTTTTGTTCAATTTACGTTTCTATTAAACTTCCTTTTTTTATTTAATTTCTAAATAGATCGTTAAGGTATAGTGGTTTCTTGAATGAACTTCTATTTTTAATTTTTTGCAACTTTCATTTTTATTTATATTCTACTTCCATTTTTATTCAATTTACTTTTCTATTAAACTTCCTTTTTTATTTAATTTCCAAATAGATCATTAAGGTATAGTGGTTTCTGGATTTAACTTCCATATTTAATTTTCTGCAACTTTCATTTTTATTTTTATTCAATTTACTTTTCTATTAAACTTCCTTTTTTATTTAATTTGCACACAGATCGTTAAGGTAAAGTGGTTTCTGGATTGAACTTCCACTTTTTATTTTATGCAACTTTCCTTTTTATTTTTATTCTACTTAAATTTTTATTCAATTGACTTTTCTATTAAACATCCTTTTTTATTTAATTTCCAAATAGATTGTTAAGGTATAGTGATTTCTTGAATGAAGTTCCATTTGTAATTTTCTGCAACTTTCATTTTTATTTTTATTTAACTTCCTTTTTCATTCAAGTTTCTTTTCTACTCAACTTCCTTTTTTATTTAATATCCAAATAGATTGTTAAGGTATAGTGGTTTTTGGATTGAACTTCCATTTTTAATTTTATGCAACTTTCATTTTTATTTTTATTCAACTTCAATTTTTATTCAATTTACTTTTCTATTAGACTTCTTTTTTTATTTAATTTCCAAATAGATCGTTAAGGTATACTGATTTCTGGATTGAACTTCCTTTTTTAATTTTATGCAACCTTCATTTTTATTTTTATTCTACTTCCATTTTAATTAAATTTACTTTCCTATTAAACTTCATTTTTTTTTTAATTTCCAAATAGATCGCTAAGGTATATTGGTTTCGGGATTGAACTTCTATTTTTAATTTTATGCAACTTTCATTTTTATTTATATTCTATTTCCATTTTTATTCAATTTACTTTGCTATTAAACTTCCTTTTTTATTTAATTTCCAAATAGATCGTTAAGGTATAGTGGTTTCTGGATTGAACTTCCATATTTAATTTTCTGTAATTTTCATTTTTATTTTTATTCAATTTACTTTTCAATTAAACTTCCTTTTTGATTTAATTTGCACACAGATCTTTAAGGTATAGTGGTTTCGGGATTGAACTTCCACTTTTTATTTTATGCAGCTTTCCTTTTTATTTTTATTCTACTTCAATTTTTATTCAATTGACTTTTCTATTAAACATCCTTTTTTATTCAATTTCCAAATAGATTGTTAAGGTATAGTGATTTCTTGAATGAACTTCCATTTTTAATTTTCTGCAACTTCCTTTTTTATTTTTATTTAACTTCCTTTCTCATTTAAGTTTCTTTTCTACTCAACTTCCTTTTTTATTTAATATCCAAATAGATCGTTAAGGTATAGTGGTTTTTGGACTGAACTTCCACTTTTAATTTTATGCAACTTTCATTTTTATTTTTATTCAACTTCAATTTTTATTCAATTTACTTTTCTATTAAACTTCCTTTTTTATTTAATTTCCAAATAGATAGTTAAGGTATAGTGGTTTCGGGATTGAACTTCCATATTTAATTTTCTGCAACTTCCATTTTTATTTTTATTCAACTTCCATTTTTATTCAATTTACTTTTCTATTAAACTTTTTTTTTTATTTAATTTTCGAATAGATCGTTAAGGTATAGTGGTTTCTGGATTGAACTTCCATTTTTGATTTTATGCAACTTTCATTTTTATTTTTATTCAACTTCCATTTTTATTCAATTTACTTTTCTATTACACATCCTTTTTCATTAAATTTCCAAATAGATCGTTATGGTATATTGGTTTCTGGATTGAACTACCATATTTAATTTTCTGCAACTTTCATTTTTATTTTTATTCAACTTCCCTATTTATTCAATTTACTTTTCTATTCAACTTCTTTTTTTATTCAAGTTTATTTTCTATTCAACTTCCTTTTTTATTTAATTTCCAAATAGATCGTTAAGGTATAGTGGTTTCTAGATTGAACTTCCATTTTTAATTTTATGCAACTTTCATTTTTATTTTTATTCTACTTCGATTTTAATTCAATTTACTTTCCTATTAAACTTTCTTTTTTATTTAATTTCCAAATAGATCGTTAAGGTATAGTGGTTTCTGGAATGAACTTCCATTTTTAATTTTCTGCAACTTCAATTTTTATTTTTATTTAACTTCCTTTTTTATTCAAGTTTCTTTTCTACTCAACTTCCTTTTTTATTTAATTTCCAAATAGATCGTTAAGGTATAGTGGTTTCTGGATTGAACTTCAACTTTTTATTTTATGCAACTTTCCTTTTTATTTTTATTCAACTTCCATTTTTATTCAATTTACTTTTCTATTAAACATCCTTTTTTATTTAATTTCCAAATAGATCATTAAGGTATAGTGGTTTCTTGAATGAACTTCCATTTTTAAATTTCTGCAACTTCCAATTTTATTTTTATTGAACTTCCTTTTCTATTCAAGTTTCTTTTCTACTCAACTTCCTTTTTTATTTAATTTCCAAATAGATCGTTAAGGTATAGTGGTTTTTGGATTGAACTTCCATTTTTAATTTTATGCAACTTTCATTTTTATTTTATTCAACCTCCATTTTTATTTGATTTACTTTTCTATTAAACTTCCTTTTTCATTTAATTTCCAAATAGATCGTTAAGGTAAAGTGGTTTCTGGATTGAACTTCCTTATTTAATTTTCCGCAACTTTCATTTTTATTTTTATTCAACTTCCATGTTTATTCAATTTACTTTTCTATTAAACTTCCTTTTTTATTTAATTTCCAAATAGATCGTTAAGGTATAGTGATTTCTCGATTGAACTTCCTTTTTTAATTTTATGCAACCTTCATTTCTATTTTTATTCTACTTCCATTTCAATTAAATTTACTTTCCTATTAAAATTCCTTTTTTATTTGATTTCCAAATAGATCGCTAAGGTATAGCGGTTTCTGGATTGAACTCCCATTTTTAATTTTATGCAACTTTCATTTTTATTTATATTCTACTTCCATTTTTATTCAATTTACTTTTTTATTAAACTTCCTTTTTTATTTAATTTCCAAATAGATCGTTAAGGTATAGTGGTTTCTGGATTGAACTTCCATATTTAATTTTCTGCAACTTTCATTTTTATTTTTCTTCAACATCCATTTTTATTCAATTTACGTTTCTATTAAACTTCCTTTTTTATTTAATTTGCACACAGATCGTTAAGGTATAGTGGTTTCTGGATTGAACTTCCACTTTTTATTTTATGCAACTTTCCTTTTTGTTTTTATTCTACTTCCATTTTTATACAATTTACTTTTCTATTAAACATCCTTTTTTATTTAATTTCCAAATAGATTGTTAAGATATACTGGTTTCTTGAATGAACTTCCATTTTTAATTTTCTACAACTTCCATTTTTATTTTTATTTAACTTCCATTTTCATTCAAGTTTCTTTTCTACTCAACTTCCTTTTTTATTTAATATCCAAATAGATCGTTAAGGTATAGTGGTTTTTGGATTGAACTTCCATTTTTAATTTTATGCAACTTTCTTTTTTATTTTTATTCAACTTCCACTTTTATTCAATTTACTTTTCTACTAAACTTCCTTTTTTATTTAATTTCCAAATTGATCATTAAGGTATAGGGGTTTCTGGATTGAACTTCCATTTTTAATTTTATGCAACTTTCCTTTTTATTTTTACTCTACTTCCATTTTAATTCAATTTACTTTCCTATTAAACTTCATTTTTTATTTAATTTCCAAATAGATCGTTAAGGTATAGTGGTTTCGGGATTGAACATTTTTAATTTTATGCAACTTTCATTTTTATTTTTATTCTACTTCCATTTTTATGCAATTTAATTTTCTATTAAACTTCATTTTTTATTTAATTTCCAAGTAGATCGTTATGGTATAGTGGTTTCTGGATTGAACTTCCATTTTTATTTTTCTACAACTTCCATTTTTATTTTTATTTAACTTCCGTTTTTATTCATGTTTCTTTTCTACTCAACTTCCTTTCTTATTTAATTTCCAAATAGATCGTTAAGGTATAGTGGTTTCTGGATTGAACTTCCATATTTAATTTTCTGCAACTTTAATTTTTTCTTTTTATTCAACTTCCATTTTAATTCAATTTACTTATCTATTAAACTTCCTTTTTTTTTTAATTTGCAAATAGATTGTCAAGGCATTGTGGTTTCTGGATTGAACTTCCACTTTTAATTTTATGCAACTTTGCTTTTTATATTCATTCTACTTTCATTTTTATTCTATTTACTTTTCTATTAAACTTCCTTTTTTGTTTAATTTCCAAATAGATCGCTAAGGTATAGTGGTTTCTGGATTGAACATCCATTTTTAATTTTATGCAACTTTCATTTTTATTTATATTCTACTTCCATTTTTATTCAATTTACTTTTCTACTAAACTTCCTTTTTTATCTAATTTCCAAATAGATCGTTAAGGTATAGTGGTTTTTGGAATGTACTTCCATTTTTAATTTTCTGCAACTTCCATTTTTATTTTTATTTAACTTTCTTTTTTATTGAAGTTTCTTTTCTACACAACTTCTTTTTTTATTTAATTTCCAAATAGATCGTTAAGGTATAGTGGTTTTTGGATTGAACTTCCATTTTTAATTTTATGCAACTATCTTTTTTATATTTATTCAACTTCCATTTCTATTCAATTTATTTTTCTTTTAAACTACCTTTTTTATTTAATTTCCAAATAGATCGTTAAGGTATAGTGGTTTCTGTATTGAATTTTCATATTTAATTTTCTGCAACTTTCATTTTTATTCAATTTACTTTTCTATTAAACTTCATTTTTTATTTAATTTGCATACAGATCGTTAAGGTATAGTGGTTTCTGGATCGAACATCCACTTTTCATTTTATGCAACTTTCAATTTTATTTTTATTCTACTTCCATTTTTATTCAATTTACATTTCTATTAAACATCCTTTTTTATTTAATTTCCAAATAGATCGTTAAGGCATAGTGGTTTCTTGAATGAACTTCCATTTTTAATTTTCTGCAACTTCCAGTTTTATTTTATTTAACTTCCATTTTTATTCAAGTTTCTTTTCTACTCAACTTCCTTTTTTATTTAATTTCGAAATAGATCGTTAAAGTATAGTGGTTTCTGGATTGAACTTTCATTTTTAATTTTATGCAAGTTTCATTTTTATTTTTAGTCAACTTCCATTTTTTTTCAATTTTCTTTTCTATTAAACTTCCTTTTTTATTTAATTTCCAAATAGTTCGTTAAGGTATAGTGGTTTCTGGATTGAACTTCCACTTTTAATTTTATGCAACTTTCATTTTTATTTTTATTCTACTTCCATTTTTAGTCAATTTACTTTTCTATTAAACTTCCTTTTTTATTTAATTTCCATATAGATCGTTAAGGTATAGTGGTTTCTTGAATGAACTTCCAATTTTATTTTTATTTAACTTCCATTTCTATTCAAGGTTCTTTTCTACTCAACTTCCTTTTTTATTAAATTTCCAAATAGATCGTTAAGGTATAGTGGTTTTTGGATTGAACTTCCATTTTTAATTTTATGCAACATTCATTTTTATTTTATTCAACTTCCTTTTTTATTCAATTTACTTTTTTATTAAACTTCCTTTTTTATTTAATTTCCAAATAGATCGTTAAGGTAAAGTGGCTTATGGATTGAACTTCCATATTTAATTTTCTCCAACTTTCATTTTTATTTTTATTCAACTTCCATTTTTATTCAATTTACTTTTCGATTAAATTTCCTTTTTTATTTAATTTCCAAATAGATCGTTAAGGTATAGTGGTTTCTGGATTGAACTTCCATTTTGAATTTTATGGAACTTTCATTTTTATTTATATTCTACTTCAATTTTTATTCAATTTACTTTTCTATTAAACTTTATTTTTTATTTAATTTCCAAATAGATCGTTAAAGTATAATGGTTTCAAGAATTAACTTCCATTTTTAATTTTCTGCAACTTCCATTTTTATTTTTATTTAACTTCATTTTTTATTCAAGTTTCTTTTCTACTCAACTTCCTTTTTTATTTAATTTCCAAATATATCGTTAAGGTATAGTGGTTTTTGGATTGAACTTCCATTTTTAATTTTTTGCAACATTCATTTTTATTTTTCTTCAACTTTCATTTTTATTCAATTTACATTTCCATAAAACTTCCTTTTTTTATTTAATTTCCAAATAGATCGTTAAGGCATAGTGGTTTCTGGATTGAACTTCCATTTTTAATTTTATGCAACTTTCATTTTTATTTTTATTCTACTTCCATTTTAATTCAATTTACTTTCCTATTCAACTACCTTTTTTATTTAATTTCCAAATAGATCGTTAAGGTATAGTGGTTTCTGGAATGAACTTCCATTTTTATTTTTATTTAACTTCCTTTTTTATTCAAGTTTCTTTTCTACTCAACTTCCTTTTTTATTTAATTTCCAAATAGATCATGATGGTATAGTGGTTTTTGGATTGAACTTCCTTTTTTAATTTTATGAAACTTTCATTTTTATTTTTATTCAATTTACTTTTCTATTAATCTTCCTTTTTTATTTAATTTCCAAATTGATCATTAAGGTATAGTGGTTTCTGGATTGAACTTCCATATTTAATTTTCTGCAACTTTCATTTTTATTTTTATTCAACTTCCATTTTTATTCAATTTACTTTTCTATTAAACTTCCTTTTTTATTTAATTTACAAATAGATCGTTAAGGTATAGTGATTTCTGGATTGAACTTCCTTTTTTAATTTTATGCAACCTTCATTTTTATTTTTATTCTACTTCCATTTTAATTAAATTTACTTTCCTATTAAACTTCCTTTTTATTTATTTTCCAAATAGATCGCTAAGGTATAGTGGTTTCTTGAATGAACTTCCATTTTTAATTTTATGCAACTTTCATTTTTATTTAAATTCTACTTCCATTTTTATTCAATTTACTTTTCTATTAAACTTCCTTTTTTATTTAATTTCCAAATAGATCGTTAAGGTATAGTGGTTTTTGGATTGAACTTCCATATTTAATTTTCTGCAACTTTCATTTTTATTTTTATTCAACTTCCATTTTTATTCAATTTATATTTCTATTAAACTTCCTTTTTTAGTTAATCTGCACACAGATCGTTAAGGTATAGTGGTTCCTGGATTGAACTTCCACTTTTTATTTTATGCAACTTTCCTCTTTATTTTTATTCTACTTCACTTTTTATTCAATTTACTTTGTTATTAAACATCCTTTTTTATTTAATTTCCAAATAGATTGTTAAGGTATAGTGGTTTCTTGAATGAACTTCCATTTTTAATTTTCTGCAACTTCCATTTTTATTTTTATTTAACTTCCTTTTTCATTCAAGTTTCTTTTCTACTCAACTTCATTTTTTATTTAATATCCAAATAGATCGTTAAGGTATAGTGGTTTTTGGATTGAACTTCCATTTTTAATTTTATGCAACTTTCATTTTTATTTTTGTTCAACTTCCATTTTTATTCAATTTACTTTTCTATTAAACTTCCTTTTTATTTAATTTCCAAATAGATCGTTAAGGTATAGTGGTTTCTGGATTGAACTTCCATATTTAATTTTCTGCAATTTCCATTTTTATTTTTATTCAACTTCCATTTTTATTCAATTTACTTTTCTATTAAACTTTTTTTTTTATTTATTTTCCAAATAGATCGTTAAGGTATAGTGGTTTCTGGATTGAACTTCCATATTTAATTTTATGCAACTTTCATTTTTGTTTTTATTCTACTTCCATTTTAATTCAATTTACTTTCCTATTAAACTTCCTTTTTTATTTAATTTCCAAATAGATCGTTAAGGTATAGTGGTTTTTGGAATGAACTTCCATTTTTAATTTTCTGCAACTTCCATTTTTATTTTTCTTTAACTTCCTTTTTTATTTAATTTCCAAATAGATCGTTACGGTATAGTGGTTTCTGGATTGAAGTTCAACTTTTTATTTTATGCAACTTTCCTTTTTATTTTTATTCAACTTCCATTTTTATTCAATTTACTTTTCTATTAAACTTCCTTTTTTATTTAATTTCCAAATAGATCGTTAAGGTATAATGGTTTCTGGATTGAACTTCCATATTTAATTTTATGCAACTTTCATTTTTGTTTTTATTCTACTTCCATTTTAATTCAATTTACTTTCCTATTAAACTTCCTTTTTTATTTAATTTCCAAATAGATCGTTAAGGTATAGTGGTTTTTGGAATGAACTTCCATTTTTAATTTTCTGCAACTTCCATTTTTATTTTTATTTAACTTCCTTTTTTATTTAATTTCCAAATAGATCGTTACGGTATAGTGGTTTCTGGATTGAAGTTCAACTTTTTATTTTATGCAACTTTCCTTTTTATTTTTAGTCAACTTCCATTTTTATTCAATTTACTTTTCTATTAAACTTCCTTTTTTATTTAATTTCCAAATAGATCGTTAAGGTATAGTGGTTTCTGGATTGAACTTCCATATTTAATTTTCTGCAACTTTAATTTTTATTTTTATTCTACTTCCATTTTAATTCAATTTACTTTTCTATTAAACTTCCTTTTTTCTTTAATTTCCAAATAGATCGCTAAGGTATAGTGGTTTCTGGATTGAACTTCTATTTTTAATTTTATGCAACTTTCATTTTTATTTTTATTTTACTTCCATTTTTAATCAATTTACTTTTCTATTAAACTTCCTTTTTTATTTAATTTTCAAATAGATCGTTAAGGTATAGTGGTTTCTGGAATGAACTTCCATTCTTAATTTTCTGAAACTTCCATTTTTATTTTTATTTGACTTCCTTTTTTATTCAAGTTTCTTTTCTACTCAACTTCCTTTTTTATTTAATTTCCAAATAGATCGTTAAGGTATAGTGGTTTTTGGATTGAACTTCCATTTTTAATTTTATGCAACTTTCATTTTTATTTTTATTCAACTTCCATTTTTATTCAATTTACTTTTCTTTTAAACTTCCTTCTTTATTTGATTTCCAAATAGATCGTTAAGGTATAGTGGTTTCGGGATTGAACTTCCGCTTTTAATTTTCAGCAACTTTCCTTTTTATTTTTATTCAACTTCCATTTTCATTCAATTTACTTTTCTATTAAACTTCCTTTTTTATTTAATTTCCAAATAGATCGTTAAGGTATAGTGGTTTCGGGTTTGAACTTCCGCTTTTAATTTTCTGCAACTTTCATTTTTATTTTTATTCAACTTCCATTTTTATTCAATTTACTTTTCTGTTAAACATCCTCTTTTATTTAATTTCCAAATAGATCGTTATGGTATAGTGGTTTCTGCATTGCACTTCCATATTTAATTTTCTGCAACTTTCATTTTTATTTTTATTCAACTTCCATTTTTATTCAATTTACTTTTCTATTAAACTTCATTTTTTATTTAATTTCCAAATAGATCGTTATGGTATACTGGTTTCTGGATTGAACTTCCATTTTTAATTTTATGCAACTTTTTTTTTATTTATAATCTACTTCCGTTTTAATTCAATTTACTTTCCTATTAAACTTCCTTTTTTTTTTAATTTCCAAGTAGATCGTTAAGGTATAGTGGTTTCTGGATTGAATTTTCATTTTTAATTTTATGCAACTTTCATTTTTTTTTTATTTTACTTCCATTTTTAGTCAATTTACTTTTCTATTAAACTTCCTTTTTTATTTAATTTCCAAATAGATCGTTAAGGTATAGTGGTTTTTGGATTGAACTTCCATTTTTAATTTTATGCAACTTTCATTTTTATTTTTATTCAACTTCCATTTTTATTCAATTTACTTTTCTTTTAAACTTCCTTCTTTATTTGATTTCCAAATAGATCGTTAAGGTATAGTGGTTTCGGGATTGAACTTCCGCTTTTAATTTTCAGCAACTTTCCTTTTTATTTTTATTCAACTTCCATTTTTATTCAATTTACTTTTCTATTAAACTTCCTTTTTTATTTAATTTCCAAATAGATCGTTAAGGTATAGTGGTTTCGGGTTTGAACTTCCGCTTTTAATTTTCTGCAACTTTCATTTTTATTTTTATTCAACTTCCATTTTTATTCAATTTACTTTTCTGTTAAACATCCTCTTTTATTTAATTTCCAAATAGATCGTTAAGGTATAGTGGTTTCTGCATTGCACTTCCATATTTAATTTTCTGCAACTTTCATTTTTATTTTTATTCAACTTCCATTTTTATTCAATTTACTTTTCTATTAAACTTCATTTTTTATTTAATTTCCAAATAGATCGTTAAGGTATAGTGGTTTCTGGATTGAACTTCCATTTTTAATTTTATGCAACTTTTTTTTTTATTTATAATCTACTTCCGTTTTAATTCAATTTACTTTCCTATTAAACTTCCTTTTTTTTTTAATTTCCAAGAAGATCGTTAAGGTATAGTGGTTTCTGGATTGAACTTTCATTTTTAATTTTATGCAACTTTCACTTTTTTTTTTTATTTTACTTCCATTTTTAGTCAATTTACTTTTCTATTAAACTTCCTTTTTTATTTAATTTCCAAATAGATCGTTAAGGTATAGTGGTTTTTGGATTGAACTTCCATTTTTAATTTTATGCAACTTTCATTTTTATTTTTATTCAACTTCCATTTTTATTCAATTTAGTTTTCTATTAAACTTCCTTTTTTATTTGATTTCCAAATAGATCGTTAAGGTATAGTGGTTTCGGGATTGAACTTCCGCTTTTAATTTTCTGCAACTTTCCTTTTTATTTTTATTCAACTTCCATTTTTATTCAATTTACTTTTCTATTAAACTTCCTTTTTTATTTAATTTCCAAATAGATCGTTAAGGTATAGTGGTTTCGGGTTTGAACTTCCGTTTTTAATTTTCTGCAACTTTCATTTTTATTTGTATTCTACTTCCGTTTTAATTCAATTTACTTTCCTATTAAACTTCCTTTTTTATTTAATTTCCAAGTAGATCGTTAAGGTATAGTGGTTTCTGGATTGAACTTCCATTTTTAATTTTATGCAACTTTCATTTTTATTTTTATTTTACTTCCATTTTTAATCAATTTGCTTTTCTAGTAAACTTCCTTTTTTATTTAATTTCCAAATAGATCGTTAAGGTATAGTGGTTTTTGGATTGAACTTCCATTTTTAATTTTATGCTACTTTCATTTTTATTTTTATTCAACTTCCATTTTTACTCAATTTACTTTTCTATTAAACTTCCTTTTTTATTTCTTTTCCAAATAGATCGTTAAGGTATAGTGGTTTCTGGAATGAACTTCCATTTTTAATTTTCTGCAACTTCCACTTTTATTTTTATTTAACATCCTTTTTTATTCAAGTTTCTTTTCTACTCAACTTCCTTTTTTATTTAATTTCCAAATAGATCGTTAAGGTATAGTGGTTTTTGGATTGAACTTCTATTTTTAATTTTATGCAACTTTCATTTTTATTTTTATTCAACTTCCATTTTTATTCAATTTACTTTTCTGTTAAACTTTCTTTTTTATTTAATTTCCAAATAGATCGTGAAGGTATAGTGGTTTCTGGATTGAACATCTACATTTAATTTTCCGTAACTTTTGTAACGCCCTCAGAAATAAACCCATTAAATATATATATATATATATATATCATCAACATGCAATGTTAAAAAGGAAACAATTCATTATAACATTCATCAGAGTCTTACAAACTAAAAACATTACATGTAACATCAAATTAAATGCCCTACGGGCTTACATCTTTCCAAGCCAACACTTGGACACAAAAGTATGAGTTCTAACTCAAATACAAATAAAGCCCTAGGCTTGAGTGTTTACATGTACTAACAAATAAAAACAAATAACTAAAAATAGTCTTCAAGATCCAAGTCCTTCCAAGCTAGGTCCTTGGAGGTAGCTTATCACCTGAACCTGAAAATGATGTTCCCATATAGGGTGAGCCACAGCCCAGTAGAAATATACTAAACCAAATATAAGCATTGATTAAAGCAATAGCATTCAATAGATGGATAACCAAGATAATCAATTACATCATTTTACAGTCTCATGACACTATTGTCTAAGACACGTTTTACTTTCCAACTTTATCAATATGGCTCAGCACCTGGCCAAACTTACAACAGTGAACTATATATATATCATATTCGCATTCTTCCAATGTCAACAAACAGATGAGACTCAGGCTCAAATCAAAACACTTCATACTTCCAATTTGATACACATTTTAGTGCTGTATCAATAAAAACACTTCAATATAAATAAGCACACATAAAAGTGATGCTAATGGAGTCCATCCCCTATCTCCTCCCAAACAAAATTCGGTTTAGAGGTCCATCCCCTATCTTCCCCTAAACCGTGGAGTACATCCCCTATCTCCTCCCACACAAAACAATGTATGTAAACACATAACATATACAACACAATCAATACATATAATGTCTGTATTAATTCAGCAGTCAAAATTGATGACTTAATCAATGATTAGTTTCAGTTATCCCTAATCCACATGCAGTGTCTACAACAATCACGACTATCCTCCACCGATAGCCCAAAACAGTTATTTCTAAACTGAAAATAAATATATCAACAATTCAATAGGCGAGTGATTTAAATTATCCAACTACACCATTTAATCAATGTATTCCTCAATTCCATGAATTTATCCATATTTCCCCAATTTCCTTAAATTAATTATACAAATTAATTCATTAATACAACTAGGGTTTTTTCCAAAATTACCAAAGTACCGCCACATATCAAAATACTAAAACTTAGAACAAAACTTATAAGATGGAGTAGGAAATCCCTACCTCAAAGAAAATAACCCAAATGGAGAAGACAGAGATGAATACCCAAATTCCAATGTGCCCCAAATCACTAAATGTTCAGATTAAATGGAAGCCTTCGACTTGCTCTATCTTTTTAATAAAGGATCTAAGGTAGAAACTCACTCTAAGTAGATCAATCCTAAGAGAGAAGGTGTGTAGAGGGAGAGAGAACTCGTAACTAGGGTTTTGGAATATGAAAGTGTATGAAAAACTGATCTGAAACACGCTGCTGCCTATTTAAACCTGACAGGCTCACTCGAGCGAAGACTTGGTCGCTCGAGCGACCAGACACACGAAAACCTCGCTCGAGCAAAGAACAGCTCGCTCGAGCCAAAACTACAATGCTTCAGGTCTGCAACCCAGCATCACGCTCGAGCGACAGAATGCTCGCTTGAGCGAGGAACTCAAAAACATACACCTCGCTCGCTCGAGCGAAGAAAATCTCGCTCGAGCGAATAAGCACTGCCCTCAGGTCTAAACCAGACGCAATCGCTCGCTCGAGCGAAGCAAATCTGGATTGAGCCAGAAGACACAAAAACAAACCTCGCTCAAGCGACCGAATCCTGGCTCGAGCGACCAACCCAAAAACTGGACAGCAACACTTGGTTTACGAACCCAACCAACCTGAAACAAACCTGCCCAACACATCCTATAACTCCAAATGAGAAAATAAAGGATGACAACAACAACTATACAATGACAGAATAAACGGAACCCAAGTCCGGATACAATAATCAAATGGGAAAAGACCGGGGTCGCTATAACCTCCCCCCCTTAAAAGAATTTCGTCCCCGAAATTAAGCATAAGTTTTTGAAAACAGGTTTTTTTTTTATCATATGACAATTCAATAGTAAACAACTTGACCAAAACTGGTCATTTCATCTCTTATCAAGAAGCATCTCATAATGTGTATATAAAACAACATATATTTCAGCCTGCATCACTATTATGCATTATTCCTTTCAATGTTAGCAATTCCCATATCATATTTAATTGCATGATATATACAACTCATTTAACAATGTAATCAACATATGCAATGTTACACTAAACTTCTATAATGAAGCAAGTTTCAAGATACACCCATTTACCAAAACATACTCAATGTTTTACAACTTAAGACATATGTAAGGCTCTTAAGTTCAACAATATTACAAAATCTAAATACAAGATTACAAATCGATAAACATGTCCGGGTATTTTTCGCGAACTTCCAACTCACGTTCCCAAGTGGCTTCCTCCACTCTGTGATGTTTCCACAAAACTTTGACCAAAGGGATGGTTTTGCCTCGCAAAACTTGATCCCGCCTATCCAAGACCCGAATCGGTCTCTCCTCATACGAGACATCCTCATCAACCACTAAATCGGTCCAATCCAACACATGTGATGGATCCGGCTCATACTTCCGAAGCATACTCACATGAAACACGTCATGTACTCCGGAAAACTGTGGTGGTAAAGCTAAACGATAAGCAGCCTCGCCAATCCTCTCAAGGATCTCAAAAGGACCAATGAACCGAGGGGACAACTTCCCGCTCTTCCCAAACCTCATCAATCCCCGTCTAGGTGATATCTTCAGAAAGACATGATCACCCACCTCAAACACCAAAGGTCTCCTCCTACGGTCGGCATAAGATTTCTGAGGACTCTGTGCTGTAACAAGCCTCTTACGGATAAGCTCAACTTTCTCCGTCATTTCCCTCACCAACTCCGGACCCAACAGAGGTGCATCACCCACCTCAGCCCAACAAACAGGAGATCTACACGGTCGGCCATACAAGGCCTCAAATGGTGCCATACCGATACTAGACTGGAAACTGTTGTTGTAGGTAAACTCTACCAATGGCAAGTGCCTCTCCCACGACCCACTAAAGTCTAGAACACAACCTCGAAGCATATCCTCAAGGATCTGAATAGTACGCTCGGACTGCTCGTCAGTCTGAGGATGATAAGCCGTGCTAAAGGTCAACTTAGTACCTAAGGCACTCTGCAAACTCTGCCACAACCTAGCAGTAAAACGAGGATCTCTATCTGAGACGATTGTCACTGGGACCCCGTGCAACCTCACTATGTCCCGAATGTACAAGTCGGCAAGATGATCTACCGAATCTCTTACGCGCATAGGAATGAAGTGCGCCGACTTAGTCAACCGGTCTACAACCACCCAAATAGCATCACTACCCCGCTGAGTCCTCGGAAGACCCACAACGAAGTCCATAGTGACGTGTTCCCACTTCCACTCGGCAATAGGCAAGGGTTGCAACAAACCCGCTGGCCTCTGATGTTCGGCCTTCACTTGCTGACAAGTAAGGCACTTAGATACGAAAGCTGCCACATCTCTCTTCATACCCCGCCACCAAAACTGGCGACCCAAATCTCGATA
This sequence comes from Camellia sinensis, assembly GCF_055761805.1. Lineage (NCBI taxonomy): Eukaryota > Viridiplantae > Streptophyta > Magnoliopsida > Ericales > Theaceae > Camellia > Camellia sinensis. The sequence continues at coordinate 38,833,151 of NW_028128987.1, read as the reverse complement.
CATCTTAGTGCCTCCCGGATGCACTACAAGGCGTGAATGATGGAACTCTCGGAGTACCTCCTCTCGGCAAGACTCCGGCACAAACAGACGGTCTCGGTATCTCACACTCAGGTCAGAATACACTGTCAAACCCTTCTCAACCTTCCCACCGGAAATCTTCTCACGGAGGGATTCTACCTCAAGGTCACCCTTCTGAGCCTCTAACACTCGAGTCACAAGTGTAGGCTGTGCAACAACTGAAAACAAGGCCGCAGCCTCAACGTATTCGCCCAGAAGTAAATCAAACTCCCCAAGTGCACCCAACATCTCCCATTCTCGAATGGCTATACTAGCTATGTCACCGACAGGTTTCCTGCTAAGGGCATCGGCCACCACATTGGCCTTTCCCGGATGATAATGCAACTCAAAGTCATAATCCTCTATGAACTCCATCCACCTCCTCTGCCTCAAGTTCAAGTCTTTTTGTGTAAACAAATATCTCAGACTCTTATGATCCGAGAATACCTCGAACCTCTCACCATAAAGATAATGCCTCCAAATCTTCAAGGCAAATATCACAGCTGCTAACTCTAAATCATGCGTAGGGTAATTCTTCTCGTGAATTTTCAACTGACGTGAGCCATAGGCAACTACTTTCCCTTCTTGCATTAACACACAACCCAGACCCTCTCGTGAGGCGTCACAATAGACTGCATAACCCAACCCTCTCTCCGGAATAATCAATACTGGAGCGGTGGTCAGTCTAACTTTCAACTCCTGAAACGACTTTTCACAAGTCTCACTCCATACAAATTTGACTCCCTTCCGAGTCAATCTAGTCAAAGGCGAAGCTAATCTGGAGAAATCTTTCACAAACCGACGATAATACCCAGCTAACCCCAGAAAACTGCGGATCTCAAACACACTCTTAGGCTGTGCCCAATCTTGCACCGCCTCAGTCTTGGATGTATCAACAGACACTCCTTCCCCAAAAACGACATGGCCTAAGAACTTGACCTCTTCTAGCCAGAACTCACACTTCCCAAACTTAGCATAAAGCTTATGGGCTCTAAGTAACTCAAGCACCACTCTCAAGTGTTCCTTGTGCTTCTCCTCAGAAGGTGAATAGATAAGGATGTCGTCCACGAAGACGACTACAAAACGATCTAAAAATTCCCGGAATATTCGGTTCATCAAATCCATAAAAACTGCCGGTGCATTGGTGAGCCCAAATGGCATCACCAGAAACTCATAGTGGCCATACCGTGTACGGAATGCCGTCTTCGGAATATCCTCCTCCCTGACTCTTAACTGATGATAACCCGATCTCAAGTCTATCTTCGAGAAACAACGGGAACCTTTCAACTGATCGAACAGATCATCTATACGAGGCATAGGGTACTTATTCTTAACCGTAGCCCGATTCAATTTCCGGTAATCTATACAAAGTCTCAAAGCACCACCTTTCTTTTTAACAAAGAGGGCCGGTGCTCCCCACGGCGAAACACTAGGACGTATATAGCCCTTGTCTAGTAACTCCTGGAGCTGAATCTTCAACTCAACTAACTCGGCTGGGGCAAAACGATAAGGTGCCATAGAAATCGGCACCGTGCCGGGCACTAGGTCAATAGAGAATTCAATCTCTCGATGCGGTGGCAAACCAACAAGATCCTCGGGAAAGACGTCCGAGTACTCACAAACCACCCTTGGCAACATAATCTAAGTCTCATCATCCTCACTAATCGAAAGGTTAGCAAGTAGACCACTAAGCTCACTCCGTCCTCGCGGAACATACCCCGGTGGCAACACATCACCAACCCGGTCCCCCAGAAAATGAAAATACTCTCCGCTCACGGTACAACAAGTGACCCTCTGGCGGTAGCAATCAATAACTGCCCGGTATGACGATAACCAGTCCATACCCAAAATAACATCGAAGCCCCTCATAGGCATAACTACAAAGGAAAATGGGATTCTATGATAATCAACCTCTATATCACAACCCCTAACACCTTGTTTCAAAATCAATTCACCCCCAAGAGGTGACACTACACAAATAGGAGATGCTAACTGTGCTAACTCCAACTCCAAAACAGATGCAAATGCAGCAGACACAAAGGAATGAGATGCACCCGTATCAATCAAAACACTAGCAACCGAGTTGCAAAACAAGAAGGTACCTCTCACAACCGATGGAGCCGGTACGAGATCCTGCGCAGTAACAGCATACACGCGCCCAGACGACCTCTGATCAACTTGCTCACCCCTAGGAGCATAAGACTGCTGCACCGACTGGGACGATGAAGCCCCCTGATTGGCCCTCGAGGCCTGACCTGACTGAGCTGGCTGCTGACCCTGAATCTGCCTCAAACCAGATGCACCAGGTGTGCCACCCAACTGCGGGCAATACCTCTTCATATGCCCTGGCTGACCACACTGATAACACGAGAGTGGCTGGCCTCTCCCCTGACTCTGGCTCTGAGATCGAGCCGAAGAAGATGCTGCTCTCTGCATTCCTCCCCTCTGAGGACAAACTGGAGACTTGTGACCCAGCTGACCACACTTGAAGCAAGTGATGTCTCCCTGACTGCCTTTTCCTGAACTAGCACTCGGCACAGGAAAAGTCGATCAAGAAAAGCTACCCTGAGACTGCTGAGGATTAAAACCCTTCAGTCTCCTACCATCACTCTGACCATCCTGACTCCTCTTGGAGCCCTTCTGTCCTTCCTCCTCCTCCTGCATCATGATTTCCATGTGGGCTGCAGCATCAACCATGCGCCCATAATCTCGAATCATAGTTCCCCTAACTCTCAGCTTGAGGCCACGCCTCAACTTCTTCTCGAACTCAATACAACGGCGTTCTTCAGACGCCACCAACTCAGGTGCAAACCTGGACAAACTAGTAAATACAGCCTCAAACTCGGCCACTGAAGAACTCGACTGCTTAAGCTGGCAGAACTGGTCTCTCAGCTTCTCCCTAACTGCTGGAGATAAGAACTTTTCCTGGAAAGCATTCACAAAAGCCTCCCATGTACCTCCTATACGACCCTTAGTAAACTTCCACCACTGACCCGCATCCCCTTTCAACTGGAAAGATGCCAAGGTCACTTTCAACCCCTCGTCTTCGATGCCAAGCATCTCAAACGTCTTCGTTGTCTGTTCGAGCCATTCATCTGCCTTAAGCGGCTCTTTAGGATCACCCACAAATTCATCCGGATTAGACCGGAAGAACTCCCTCTTCAGAAAGGAAGGTCCTGTATCTGCAGCAACATCCCGAGCTTGATTCTCAGCTCTGAGAATGCCTACTAACTCCCAGAATGCCCCTGCTATCTCTCGGGCTAGAGCGCCCATAGCCTGCTGGCCTACTGGCTCGGCCACATTGGCCTGGCCAATTCCCTCCTGAACTGCTGGAATCTCCTCTGGCACAGGCACCTCCTGCCTACCCGGCCTACCACGCCTGCCGCGTCCTCGTTCTCGTCCTGACATCCTAATAAAGGAAACAAAGACGTTAGCACATTAATAAATGTGCTGAAGCTAAACACTCGAGTCCTAATGCATTGGACAACAATAATTCATTCCACGTAAGCACATAATCACATAAGCACCTACGAATTTCATTCCCGGATAATGATAGTCCCAATGCGTTACTATAGTTCCGGTTGGAAGCAGCAGTGATCAAGTGCCTTTCCAACAAGACTACTAGAAACTCAAGGGTCCAATCAACATCCTAGGAACTACATTCCATACCCACATAATCACATAAACATATAACCTTACACTAAGTCTCTATCAAACGAGACGAACCCATTGTGATACTAATCACTTCCCACGTACCCAAAGTATTCAAACCCGGTACGCTCTGATACCAAGTTGTAACGCCCTCAGAAATAAACCCATTAAATATATATATATATATATCATCAACATGTAATGTTAAAAAGGAAACAATTCATTATAACATTCATCAGAGTCTTACAAACTAAAAACATTACATGTAACATCAAATTAAATGCCCTACGGGCTTACATCTTTCCAAGCCAACACTTGGACACAAAAGTATGAGTTCTAACTCAAATACAAATAAAACCCTAGGCTTGAGTGTTTACATGTACTACCAAATAAAAACAAATAACTAAAAATAGTCTTCAAGATCCAAGTCCTTCCAAGCTAGGTCCTTGGAGGTAGCTTATCACCTGAACCTGAAAATGATGTTCCCATATAGGGTGAGCCACAGCCCAGTAGAAATATACTAAACCAAATATAAGCATTGATTAAAGCAATAGCATTCAATAGATGGATAACCAAGATAATCAATTACATCATTTTACAGTCTCATGACACTATTGTCTAAGACACGTTTTACTTTCCAACTTTATCAATATGGCTCAGCACCTGGCCAAACTTACAACAGTGAACTATATATATATCATATTCGCATTCTTCCAATGTCAACAAACAGATGAGACTCAGGCTCAAATCAAAACACTTCATACTTCCAATTTGATACACATTTTAGTGCTGTATCAATAAAAACACTTCAATATAAATAAGCACACATAAAAGTGATGCTAATGGAGTCCATCCCCTATCTCCTCCCAAACAAAATCCGGTTTAGAGGTCCATCCCCTATCTTCCCCTAAACCGTGGAGTACATCCCCTATCTCCTCCCACACAAAACAATGTATGTAAACACATAACATATACAACACAATCAATACACATAATGTCTGTATTAATTCAGCAGTCAAAATTGATGACTTAATCAATGATTAGTTTCAGTTATCCCTAATCCACATGCAGTGTCTACAACAATCACGACTATCCTCCACCGATAGCCCAAAACAGTTATTTCTAAACTGAAAATAAATATATCAACAATTCAATAGGCGAGTGATTTAAATTATCCAACTACACCATTTAATCAATGTATTCCTCAATTCCATGAATTTATCCATATTTCCCCAATTTCCTTAAATTAATTATACAAATTAATTCATTAATACAACTAGGGTTTTTTCCAAAATTACCAAAGTACCCCCACATATCAAAATACTAAAACTTAGAACAAAACTTATAAGATGGAGTAGGAAATCCCTACCTCAAAGAAAATAACCCAAATGGAGAAGACAGAGATGAATACCCAAATTCCAATGTGCCCCAAATCACTAAATGTTCAGATTAAATGGAAGCCTTCGACTTACTCTATCTTTTTAATAAATGATCTAAGGTAGAAACTCACTCTAAGTAGATCAATCCTAAGAGAGAAGGTGTGTAGAGGGAGAGAGAACTCGTAACTAGGGTTTTGGAATATGAAAGTGTATGAAAAACTGATCTGAAACACGCTGCTGCCTATTTAAACCTGACAGGCTCGCTCGAGCGAAGACTTGGTCGCTCGAGCGACCAGACACACGAAAACCTCGCTCGAGCAAAGAACAGCTCGCTCGAGCCAAAACTACAATGCTTCAGGTCTGCAACCCAGCATCACGCTCGAGCGACAGAATGCTCGCTCGAGCGAGGAACTCAAAAACATACACCTCGCTCGCTCGAGCGAAGAAAATCTCGCTCGAGCGAATAAGCACTGCCCTCAGGTCTAAACCAGACGCAATCGCTCGCTCGAGCGAAGCAAATCTGGATCGAGCCAGAAGACACAAAATCTGGATCGAGCGAGGAACTCGAAAACATACACCTCGCTCGCTCGAGCGAAGAAAATCTCGCTCGAGCGAATAAGCACTGCCCTCAGGTCTAAACCAGACGCAATCGCTCGCTCGAGCGAAGCAAATCTGGATCGAGCTAGAAGACACAAAAACAAACCTCGCTCGAGCGACCGAATCCTGGCTCGAGCGACCAACCCAAAAACTAGACAGCAACACTTGGTTTACGAACCCAACCAACCTGAAACAAATCTGCCCAACACATCCTATAACTCCAAATGAGAAAATAAGGACGACAACAACAAATATACAATGAGAGAATAAACGGAACCCAAGTCCGGATACAATAATCAAATGGGAAAAGACCGGGGTCGCTATAAATTTTATGCAACTTTCCTTTTTATTTTTATTCTACTTCCATTTTTATTCAATTTACTTTTCTATTAAACTTCATTTTTTATTTAATTTCCAAATAGATCGTTCAGGTATAATGGTTTCTGGATTGAACTTACACTTTTAATTTTATGCAACTTTCATTTTTATTTTTATTCTACTTCCATTTTTGTTCAATTTACGTTTCTATTAAACTTCCTTTTTTATTTAATTTCTAAATAGATCATTAAGGTATAGTGGTTTCTTGAATGAACTTCCATTTTTAATTTTCTGTAACTTCCAATTTTATTTTTATTTAACTTCCTTTTCATATCAAGTTTCTTTTCTACTCAACTTCCTTTTTTATTTAATTTCCAAATAGATCGTTAAGGTATAGTGGTTTTTGGATTGAACTTCCATTTTTAATTTTATGCAACTTTCATTTTTATTTTATTCAACTTCCATTTTTATTCAATTTACTTTTCTATTAAACTTCCTTTTTAATTTAATTTCCAAATAGATCGTTAAGGTAAAGTGGTTTCTGGATTGAACTTCCTTATTTAATTTTCTGCAACTTTCATTTTTATTTTTATTCAACTTCCATTTTTATTCAATTTACTTTTCTACTAAACTTCCATTTTTATTTAATTTCCAAATAGATCGTTAAGGTATAGTGATTTCTGGATTAAACTTCCTTTTTTAATTTTATGCAACCTTCATTTTTATTTTTATTCTGCTTCCATTTTAATTAAATTTACTTTCCTATTAAACTTCCTTTTTTATTTAATTTCCAAATAGAACGCTAAGGTATAGTGGTGTCTGGATTGAACTTCCATTTTTAATTTTATGCAACTTTCATTTTTATTTATATTCTACTTCCATTTTTATTCAATTTACTTTTCTATTAAACTTCCTTTTTTATTTAATTTCCAAATAGATCGTTAAGGTATAGTGGTTTCTGGATTGAACTTCCATATTTAATTTTCTGCAACTTTCATTTTTATTTTTATTCAACTTCCATTTTTATTCAATTTACATTTCTATTAAACTTCCTTTTATTTTTAATTTGCACACAGATCGTTAAGGTATAGTCGTTTCTGGATTGAACTTCTACTTTTTATTTTATGCAACTTTCCTTTTTATTTTTATTCTACTTCCATTTTTATTCAATTTACTTTTCTATTAAACATCATTTTTTATTTAATTTCCAAATAGATTGTTAAGGTATAGTGGTTTCTTGAATGAACTTCCATTTTTAATTTTCTACAACTTCCATTTTTATTTTTATTTAACTTCCATTCTCATACAAGTTTCTTTTCTACTCAACTTCCTTTTTTATTTAATATCCAAATAGTTCGTTAAGGTATAGTGGTTTTTGGATTGAAATTCCATTTTTAATTTTATGCAACTTTCATTTTTATTTTTATTCAACTTCCATTTTTATTCAATTTACTTTTCTATTAAACTTCCGTTTTTATTTAATTTCCAAATTGATCATTAAGGTATAGTGGTTTCTGGATTGAACTTCCATATTTAATTTTATGCAACCATTATTTTTATTTTTACTCTACTTCCATTTTAATTCAATTAACTTTCCTATTAAACTTCCTTTTTTATTTAATTTCCAAATAGATCGTTAAGATATAGTGGTTTCGGGATTGACCTTCCATTTTTATTTTTATTCTACTTCCATTTTTATGCAATTTAATTTTCTATTAAACTTCATTTTTTTTTAATTTCCAAGTAGATCGTTATGGTATAGTAGTTTCTGGATTGAACTTCCATTTTTATTTTTATGCAACTTCCATTTTTATTTTTATTTAACTTCCGTTTTTATTCAAGTTTTTTTTTCTACTAAACTTCCTTTTTTATTTAATTTCCAAATAGATCGTTAAGGTATAGTGGTTTTTGGATTGATCTTCCATTTTTAATTTTATGCAACTTTCATTTTTATTTTTATTCAACTTCCATTTTTATTCAATTTTACTTTTCTATTAAACTTCCTTTTTTATTTAATTTCCAAATAGATCGTTAAGGTATAGTGGTTTCTGGATTGAACTTCCATATTTAATTTTCTGCAACTTTCATTTTTCTTTTTATTCAACTTCCATTTTAATTCAATTTACTTATCTATTAAACTTCCTTTTTTATTTAATTTGCAAATAGATCGTCAAGGCATAGTGGTTTCTGGATTGAACTTCCACTTTTAATTTTATACAACTTTCCTTTTTATTTTCATTCTACTTCCATTTTTATTCTATTTACTTTTCCATTAAACTTCCTTTTTTATTTAATTTCCAAATAGATCGCTAAGGTATAGTAGTTTCTGGATTGAACATCCATTTTTAATTTTATGCAACTTTCATTTTTATTTATATTCTACTTCCATTATTATTCAATTTTACTTTTCTATTAGACTTCCTTTTTTATTTAATTTACAAATGGATCGTTAAGGTATAGTGGTTTTTGGAATGAACTTCCATTTTTAATTTTATGCAACTTTCATTTTCATTTTTATTCAATTTCCATTTTTATTCAATTTACTTTTTTATTACACTTCATTTTTTATTTAATTTCCAAATAGATCGTTAAGGTATAGTGGTTTTTGGAATGTACTTCCATTTTTAATTTTCTGCAACTTCCATTTTTATTTTTATTTAACTTTCTTTTTTATTGAAGTTTCTTTTCTACTCAACATCCTTTTTTATTTAATTTTCAAATAGATCGTTAAGGTATAGTGGTTTTTGGATTGAACTTCCATTTTCAATTTTATGCAACTTTCTTTTTTATTTTTATTCAACTTCCATTTCTATTCAATTTACTTTTCTATTAAACTTCCTTTTTTATTTAATTTCCAAATAGATCGTTAAGGTATAGTGGTTTCTGCATTGAACTTCCATATTTAATTTTCTGCAACTTTCATTTTTTATTTTTATTCAACTTCCATTTTAATTCAATTTACTTATCTATTAAACTTCCTTTTTTATTTAATTTGCAAATAGATCGTCGAGGCATAGTGGTTTCTGGATTGAACTTCCACTTTTAATTTTATGCAACTTTCCTTTTTATTTTCATTCTACTTCCTTTTTTATTCTATTTACTTTTCCATTAAACTTCCTTTTTTATTTAATTTCCAAATAGATCGCTAAGGTACAGTGGTTTCTGGATTGAACATCCATTTTTAATTTTATGCAACTTTCATTTTTATTTATATTCTACTTCCATTTTTATTCAATTTACTTTTCTATTAGACTTCCTTTTTTATTTAATTTACAAATGGATCGTTAAGGTATAGTGGTTTCTGGAATGAACTTCCATTTTTAATTTTATGTAACTTTCATTTTCATTTTTATTCAACTTCCATTTTTATTCAATTTACTTTTTTATTAAACTTCATTTTTTATTTAATTTCCAAATAGATCGTTAAGGTATAGTGGTTTTTGGAATGTACTTCCATTTTTAATTTTCTGCAACTTCCATTTTTATTTTTATTTAACTTTCTTTTTTATTGAAGTTTCTTTTCTACTCAACTTACTTTTTTATTTAATTTCCAAATAGATCGTTAAGGTATAGTGGTTTTTGGAATATACTTCCATTTTTAATTTTCTGCAACTTCCATTTTTATTTTTATTTAACTTTCTTTTTTGTTGAAGTTTCTTTTCTACTCAACTTCCTTTTTTATTTAATTTCCAAATAGATCGTTAAGGTATAGTGGTTTTTGGATTGAACTTCCATTTTTAATTTTATGCAACTTTCTTTTTTATTTTTATTCAACTTCCATTTCTATTCAATTTACTTTTCTATTAAACTTCATTTTTTATTTAATTTGCAAACAGATCGTTAAGGTATAGTGGTTTCTGAATTGAACATCCACTTTTCATTTTATGCAACTTTCAATTTTATTTTTATTCTACTTCCATTTTTATTCAATTTACATTTCTATTAAACATCCTTTTTTATTTAATTTCCAAATAGATCGTTAAGGCATAGTGGTTTCTTGAATGAACTTCCATTTTTAATTTTCTGCAACTTCCAGTTTTATTTTTATTTAACTTCCTTTTTTATTTAATTTCCAAATAGATCGTTAAGGTATAGTGGTTTCTGGATTGAACTTTCATTTTTAATTTTATGCAAGTTTCATTTTTATTTTTAGTCAACTTCCATTTTTATTCAATTTACTTTTCTATTAAACTTCCTTTTTTATTTAATTTCCAAATAGTTCGTTAAGGTATAGTGGTTTCTGGATTGAACTTTCACTTTTAATTTTATTCAACTTTCCTTTTTATTTTTATTCTACTTCCATTTTTATTCAATTTACTTTTCTAGTAAACATCCTTTTTTAATTAATTTCCAAATAGATCGTTAAGGTATAGTGGTTTCTTCAATGAACTTCTATTTTTAATTATCTGCAACTTCCAGTTTTATTTTTATTTAACTTCCTTTTTTATTCAAGTTTCTTTTCTACTCAACTTCCTTTTTTATTTAATTTCCAAATAGATCGTTCAGGTATAGTGGTTTCTGGATTGAACTTCCATTTTTAATTTTATGCAACTTTCATTTTTATTTTTATTCAACTTCCCTTTTTATTCAATTTACTTTTCTTTTAAACTTCCTTTTTTATTTAATTTCCAAATAGATCGTTAAGGTGTAGTGGTTTCTGGATTGAACTTCCATTTTTAATTTTATGCAACTTCCATTTTTATTTTTACTCTACTTCCATTTTTAGTCAATTTACTTTTCTATCAAACTTCTTTTTTTATTTAATTTCAATATAGATCGTTAAGGTATAGTGGTTTCTTGAATGAACTTCCAATTTTATTTTTATTTAACTTCTTTTCTATTCAAATTTCTTTTCTACTCAACTTCCTTTTTTATCTAATTTCGGAATAGATCGTTAAGGCATATTGGTTTTTGGATTGAACTTCCATTTTTAATTTTTTGCAACTTTCATTTTTATTTTTATTCAACTTTCATTTTTATTTAATTTACTTTTCTATTAAACTTCCTTTTTTATTTAATTTCCAAATAGATCGTTAAGGTATAGTGGTTTTTGGATTGAACTTCCATTTTTAATTTCATGCTACATTCATTTTTATTTTTATTCTCCTTCCATTTTAATTCAATTTACTTTCCCATTAAACTTTTTTTTTTATTTAATTTCCAAATAGGTCGTTAAGGTACAGTGGTTTCTGGATTGAACTTCCATTTTTTATTTTATGCAACTTTCATTTTTATTTATATTCTACTTCCATTTTTATTCAATTTACTTTTCTGTTAAACTTCCTTTTTTATTTAATTTCCAAATAGATCGTTAAAGTATAGTTGTTTCTGGATTGAACTTCCATTTTTAATTTTCTGCAACTTCCATTTTTATTTTTATTTAACTTCCTTTTTTATTCAAGTTTCTTTTCTACTCAACTTCCTTTTTTATTTAATTTCCAAATCGATCGTTAAGGTATAGTGGTTTTTTGATTGACCTTCCATTTTCAATTTTATGCAACTTTCATTTTTATTTTTATTCAGCTTTCATTTTTATTCAATTTACTTTTCTATTAAACTTCCTTTTTTATTTAATTTCCAAATAGATCGTTAAGGTATAGTGGTTTCTGGATTGAACTTCCATTTTTTATTTTATGCAACTTTCTTTTTTATTTTTATTCTACTTCCATTTTAATTCAATTTACTTTCCTATTAAACTTGCTTTTTTATTTAATTTCCAAATAGATCGTTAAGGTATAGTGGTTTCTGGATTGAACTTCTATTTTTAATTTTATGCAACTTTCATTTTTATTTTTATTCAACTAACATTTTTATTCAATCTACTTTTCTATTAAACTTCCTTTTTTATTTAATTTCCAAATAGATCGTTAAGGGATAGTGCTTTCTTGAATGAACGGCCATTTTTAATTTTCTGCAACTTCCATTTTTATTTTTATTCTACTTCCATTTTTATTCAATTTTCTTTTCTATTACACTTCCTTTTTTATTTAATTTCCAAATAAATCGTTACGGTATTGTGCTTTCTGGATTGAACTTCCACTTTTAATTTTATGCAACTTTCCTTTTTATTTTTATTCAACTTCCATTTTTATTCAATTTACTTTTCTATTAAACATCCTTTTTTATTAAATTTTCAAATAGATCGTTAAGGTATAGTGGTTTCTTGAATGAACTTCCATTTTTAATTTTCTTCAACTTCCAGTTTTATTTTTATTTAACTTCCTTTTTTATTCAAGTTTCTTTTCTACTCAACTTCCTTTTTTATTTAATTTCCAAATAGATCGTTATGGTATAATGGTTTTTGGATTGAACTTCCATTTTTAATTTTATGCAACTTTCATTTTTATTTTTATTCAACTTCCATTTTTATTCAATTTACTTTTCTTTTAAACTTCCTTTTTTATTTAATTTCCAAATAGGTCGTTAAGGTGTAGTGGTTTCTGGATTGAACTTTCATTTTTAATTTTATGCAACTATCATTTTTATTTTTATTCTACTTCCATTTTTAGTCAATTTGCTTTTCTATTAAACTTCCTTTTTTATTTAATTTCCATATAGATCGTTATGGTATAGTTGTTTCTTGAATGAACTTCCAATTTTATTTTTATTTAACTTCCATTTCTATTCAAGTTTCTTTTCTACTCAACTTCCTTTTTTATTTAATTTCCAAATAGATCGTTAAGGTATAGTGGTTTTTGGATTGAACTTCCATTTTCAATTTTATGCAACTTTCTTTTTTATTTTTATTCAACTTCCATTTCTATTCAATTTACTTTTCTATTAAACTTCCTTTTTTATTTAATTTCCAAATAGATCGTTAAGGTATAGTGGTTTCTGCATTGAACTTCCATATTTAATTTTCTGCAACTTTCATTTTTTATTTTTATTCAACTTCCATTTTAATTCAATTTACTTATCTATTAAACTTCCTTTTTTATTTAATTTGCAAATAGATCGTCGAGGCATAGTGGTTTCTGGATTGAACTTCCACTTTTAATTTTATGCAACTTTCCTTTTTATTTTCATTCTACTTCCTTTTTTATTCTATTTACTTTTCCATTAAACTTCCTTTTTTATTTAATTTCCAAATAGATCGCTAAGGTACAGTAGAAATACACTAAACCAACCATGAACAATGACTAAAAGATTAGCAATTGATAGATGGTCAACGCTGATACATTCACATAAATCACATATTTATGTCATACGACTTATAAGTCCAAGTTACTTTTCATTTTCCCTTTTTCAACAGATAAGCATGTCAGCTCTATCATCATTTCAACAGATATGTATAACAACAATATCCCACATTCACAGATAAGCATATAAGCTGTATCCACGCTTCACAAAGATAAGCATATAAGCTGTATCTACGGAGTTCATCCCCTATCTTCTCCCAACACTATCCGGTTTAGAGGTACATCCCCTATCTTCCCTTAAACCGCGGAGTACATCCCCTATCTCCTCCTCTACACACAACGTATACAAACACATTGGTTCTATATACCATCACTCAATACATACAGTTAATGTATTCTATCAACAGTCAAATTCCATGACACATTCCATTGATTAGTTTCCGTTTGCCTAATCATCATGCATTGTCTACAACAATCACGACTATCCTCCACCGATAGCCCAAAGCAGTTATTTCTAAACAGAAAATAAATGCACAAATGGATATTCAATCAACATTTCATTTCCTCATTTCTCCCAATTAATTATCCCAATTAATCAAACAATGTAATTAGGCCAATTCCCATAATTAACATTACAACCCTTAGGTCCCATTTTCATCAATGATTCAACATTTATTCCATTTCTCTATGCCAAACATGCATTTAGGCTTATTATAAATAAAACCCCAACTTTTGTAAAATTACACAAAAGCCCCAAACTTTCACCAAATTACCAAACCAAGCCCAACATCTCAAAATACTAAAATTTAAAGACAAAACCCATAGAAAGGAGTAGGATATCCCTACCTCGAAGTTTGAGCCAAAAAGGAGATGAAGACTCGAAGACCAACGTGCTCCAAATCCAAACTTTTTCAGATTAAATCGAAGCTCTCAACGCCCTCTATCTTTTTAACAAAGGCCCTAGGCTAGATTCACACTCTAGGGAGATCAAATCTTAGAGAGAATGAAAGTTTAGAGAGAGAGGGTCTCGGATCAAGGGTTTGAAAGAAAATGAAAGTGAAAAAGTGAAGTTCAAAAACGCTACTGTCCGCTGATATAAAACACGCTCGCTCGAGCGAAACCTTTGTCGCTCGAGCGACCAGACACAGAAAACTCTCGCTCGAGCCAAGAAGTTCTCGCTCGAGCCAAAAACTCAGAAGTACGCTCGAGCAAAAGAATGCTCGCTCGAGCAAAAGAATGCTCGCTCGAGCCAACAACTCAAACCCTCAGGTCTGCAACCAGCACGCTCGAGCGACATATCTCTCGCTCGAGCGAAGAACAAACCAGACCGCTCGAGCGAAGGAAGCTCGCTCGAGCCACGAAAGGCAACTCTCAGGTCCAGAACCAGACACGAACTCAACTCTCGCTCGAGCGACCAACTCCTCGCTCGAGCGAAGGTCCAAAAATCTGGGCAGCAGCACTAGGCTCCCAAACACAACCAACCTGTAACAAACCTGCCCAACACATCCTATAACTCAATATACAAAGTAAAAAGGATGCAAACCAAATAATAAATAACTACCAACATCCACGGACACATGTCCGGATCACTGTACCACAAGGGTAAACCCGGGATCGCTATATAATTTCCACATAGATCGTTAAGGTATAGTGGTTTCTTGAATGAACTTCCAATTTTATTTTTATTTAACTTCATTTTCTATTCAAGTTTCTTTTCTACTCAATTTCCTTTTTTATCTAATTTCCAAATAGATCGTTAAGGTATAGTGGTTTTTGGATTGAACTTCCATTTTTAATTTTATGCAACTTTCATTTTTATTTTTATTCAACTTTCATTTTTATTCAATTAACTTTTCTATTAAACTTCCTTTTTTTATTTAATTTCCAAATAGATCGTTAAGGTATAGTGGTTTCTGGATTGAACTTCCATTTTTAATTTTATGCAACTTTCATTTTTATTTTTATTCTACTTCCATTTTAATTCAATTTATGTTCCCATTAAACTTCCTTTTTTATTTAATTTCTAAATAGATCGTTAAGGTATAGTGGTTTCTGGATTGAACTTCCATTTTTAATTTTATGCAAGTTTCATTTTTATTTTTATTCAACTTCCATTTTTATTCAATTTACTTTTCTATTGAACTTCCTTTTTTATTTAATTTCCAAATAGATCGTTAAGGTATAGTGCTTTCTTGAATGAACTGCCATTTTTAATTTTCTGCAACTTCCATTTTTATTCAATTTTCTTTTCTATTAAACTTCCTTTTTTATTTAATTTCCAATAGATCATTAAGGTATAGTGGTTTCTGGATTGAACTTCCACTTTTAATTTTATGTAACTTTCCTTTTTATTTTTATTCTACTTCTATTTTTATTCAATTTACTTTTCAATTAAACATCCTTTTTTATTTAATTTCCAAATAGATCGTTAAGGTATAGTGGTTTCTTGAATGAACTTCCATTTTCAATTTTCTGCAACTTCCAGTTTTATTTTTATTTAACTTCCTTTTTTATTCAAATTTCTTTTCTACTCAACTTCCTTTTTTATTTAATTTCCAAGTAGAACGTTAAGGTATAGTGGTTTTTGGATTGAACTTCCATTTTTAATTTTATGCAACTTTCATTTTTATTTTTATTCAATTTCCATTTTTATTTAATTTACTTTTCTTTTAAACTTCCTTTTTTATTTAATTACCAAATAGATCGTTAAGGTGTAGTGGTTTCTGGATTGAACTTCTATTTTTAATTTTATGCAACTTTCATTTTTATTTTTACTCTACTTCCATTTTTAGTCAATTTACTTTTCTATTAAACTTTCTTTTTTATTTAACTTCCATATAGATCGTTAAGGTATAGTGGTTTTTTGAATGAACTTCAAATTTTATTTTTATTTAACTTCCTTTTCTATTCAGGTTTCTTTTCTACTCAACTTCCTTTTTTATTTAATTTCCAAATAGATCGTTAAGGTATAGAGGTGTTTGGTTTGAACTTCCATTTTTAATTTTATGCAACTTTCATTTTTATTTTTATTCAACTTCCATTTTTATTCAATTTAGTTTCCCATTAAACTTCGTTTTTTATTTAATTTCCAAATAGATCGTTAAGGTATAGTGGTTTCTGGATTGAACTTCCATTTTTAATTTTATGCAACTTTCATTTTTATTTTTATTCTACTTCCATTTTAATTCAATTTACTTCATTATTAAACTTCCTTTTTTATTTAATTTCCAAATAGATCGTTAAGGTATAGTGGTTTCTGGATTGAACTTCCATATTTAATTTTCTTCAACTTTCATTTTTATTTTTATTTAACTTTCTTTTTCATTCAAGTTTCTTTTCCACTAAACTTCCTTTTTTATTTAATTTCAAAATAGGTCGTTAAGGTATAATGGTTTTTGGATTGAACTTTCATTTTTATTTTTATTCTACTTCCATTTTTTATCAATTTACTTTTATGTTAAACTTCCTTTTTTATTTAATTTCCAAATTGATCATTACGGTATAGTGGTTTCTTGAATGAACTTCCCATTTTATTTTTATTTAACTTCCTTTTCTATTCAAGTTTCTTTTCTACTCAACTTCCTTTTTTATTTAATTTCCAAATAGATGGTTAAGGTAAAGTGGTTTTTGGATTGAACTTCCATTTTTAATTTTATGCAACTTTCATTTTTATTTTATTCAACTTCCATTTATATTCAATTTACTTTTCTATTAAACTTCTTTTTTTATTTAATTTCCAAATGGATCGCTAAGGTAAAGTGGTTTCTGGATTGAACTTCCATATTTAATTTTCTGCAACTTTCATTTTTATTTATATTCTACTTCCATTTTTATTCAATTTACTTTTCTATTAAACTTCCTTTTTTATTTAATTTCCAAATAGATCGTTAAGGTATAGTGGTTTCTGGATTGAACTTCCATTTTTAATTATATGCAACTTTCGTTTTTATTTATATTCTACTTCCATTTTCATTCAATTTACTTTTTTTATTAAACTTCTTTTTTTATTTAATTTCCAAATAGATCGTTAAGGTATAGTGGTTTCTAGAATGAACTTCCATTTTTAATTTTCTGCAACTTCCATTTTTATTTTTATTTAACTTCCTTTTTTATTCAGGTTACTTTTCCGCTCAACTTCCTTTTTTATTTAATTTCCAAATAGATCGTTAAGGTGTAGTGGTTTTTGGAATGAACATCCATTTTTAATTTTTTGCAACCTTCATTTTTATTTTTATTCAACTTCCATTTTTATTCAATTTACTTTTCTATTAAACTTTCTTTTTTATTTAATTTCCAAATAGATCGTTAAGGTGTAGTGGTTTCTGGATTGAACTTCCATTTTTCATTTTATGCAATTTTCATTTTTATTTTTATACAACTTCCATTTTTATTCAATTTACTTTTCTCTTAAACTTCCTTTTTTATTTAATTTCCAAATTGATCATTAACGTATAGTGGTTTCTGGATTGAACTTCCATATTTAATTTTCTGCAACTTTCATTTTTATTTTTATTCAACTTCCTTTTTTATTTAATTTCCAAATAAAACGTTAAGGTATAGTGGTTTTGGATTGAACTTCCATTTTTAATTTTATGCAACTATCATTTTTATTTTTACTCTACTTCCATTTTAATTCTATTTACTTTCCTATTGAACTTCCTTTTTTATTTAATTTCCAAATAGATCGTTAAGGTATAGTGGTTTTGGATTGAACTTCCATTTTTAATTTTATGCAACTTTCATTTTTATTTTTATTCTACTTCCATTTTTTTTCATTTTAATTTTCTATTAAATTTCCTTTTTTATTTAATTTCCAAGTAGATCGTTAAGGTATAGTGGTTTCTGGATTGAACTTCCATTTTTATTTTTATTTAACTTCCGTTTTTATTCAAGTTTCTTTTCTACTCAACTTCCTTTTTTATTTAATTTCCAAATAGATCATGATGGTATAGTGGTTTTTGGATTCAACTACCTTTTTTAATTTTATGCAACTTTCATTTTTATTTTTATTCAATTTACTTTTCTATTAATCTTCCTTTTTTATTTAATTTCCAAATTGATCATTAAGGTATAGTGGTTTCTGGATTGAACTTCCATATATAATTTTCTGCAACTTTCATTTTTCTTTTTATTCAACTTCCATTTTTATTCAATTTACTTTTCTATTAAACTTCCTTTTTTATTTAATTTCCAAATAGAACGTTAAGGTATAGTGGTTTCTGGATTGAACTTCCATTTTTAATTTTATGCAACTATCATTTTTATTTTTACTCTACTTCCATTTTAATTCAATTTACTTTCCTATTAAACTTCCTTTTTTATTTAATTTCCAAATAGATCGTTAAGGTATAGTGGTTTCTGGATTGAACTTCCATTTTTAATTTTATGCAACTTTCATTTTTATTTTTATTCTACTTCCATTTTTATTCAATTTAATTTTCTATTAAACTTCCTTTTTTATTTAATTTCCATGTAGATTGTTAAGGTATAGTGGTTTCTGGATTGAACATCCGTTTTTAATTTTCTGCAACTTCCATTTTTATTTTTATTTAACTTCCGTTTTTATTCAAGTTTCTTTTCTACTCAACTTTCTTTTTTAATTAATTTCCAAATAGATCGTTAAGGTATAGTGGTTTTTGGATTGAACTTCCATTTTTAATTTTATGCAACTTTCATTTTTATTTTTATTCAACTTCCATTTTTATTCAATTTTAATTTTCCATTAAACTTCCTTTTTTATTTAATTTCCAAATAGATCGTTAAGGTAAAGTGGTTTGTGGATTGAACTTCCATATTTAATTTTTTGCGACTTTCCCTTATATTTTTATTCAACTTCCAGTTTAATTCAATTTACTTATCTATTAAACTTCCTTTTTTTATTTAATTTCCAAATAGATCGTTAAGGCATAGTGGTTTCTGGATTGAACTTCCACTTTTAATTTTATGCAACTTTCCTTTTTATTTTCATTCTACTTCCATTTTTATTCAATTTACTTTTTTATTAAACTTCCTCTTTTATTTAATTTCCAAATAGATCATTAAGGTATAGTGGTTTCTAGAATGAACTTCTATTTTTAATTTTCTGCAACTTTCATTTTTATTTTTATTTAACTTCCTTTTTTATTCAAGTTTCTTTTCTACTCAACTTCATTTTTTATTCAATTTCCATATAGATCGTTAAGGTATAGTGGTTTTTGGATTGAACTTCCATTTTTAATTTTATGTAACTTTTATTTTTATTCAATTTACTTTTCTATTAAACTTCCTTTTTTATTTAATTTCCAAATAGATCATTAAGGTATACTGGTTTCTGGATTGAACTTTCATTTTTATTTTTATTCAACTTCCATTTTTATTCAATTTAATTTTCTATTAAACTTCCTTTTTTATTTAATTTCCAAACAGATCGTTAAGGTGTAGTGGTTTTTTGAATGAACTTACGTTTTTAATTTTCTGCAACTTTCTTTTTTATTCAAGTTTCTTTTTACACAACGTACTTTTTTATTTAATTTCGAAAAAGACCGTTAAGGTACAGTGGTTTTTGGATTGAACTTTCGTTTTTAATTTTATGCAACTTTCATTTTTATTTTTATTCAACTTCCATTTTTATTAAATTCACTTTCCTATTGAACTTCTTTTTTTATTTAATGTCCAAATGGATCGTTAAGGTATAGTGGTTTTTGGGTTGAACGACCATTTTTAATTTTAAGCAACTTTCATTTTTATTTATATTCAACTTCCATTTTTATTAAATTTACTTTTCTATTAAACTTCCTTTTTTATTTAATTTCCAAATAGATCGTTAAGGTATAGTGGTTTCTGGATTGAACTTCCCCTTTTTATTTTATGCAACTTTCCTTTTTATTTTTATTCTACTTCCATTTTAATTCAATTTACTTTCCTGTTAAACTTCCTTTTTTATTTAATTTTCAAATAGATCGTTAAGGTATAGTGGTTTCTGGAATCAACTTCCATTTTTAATTTTCTGCAACTTCCATTTTTATTTTTATTCAACTTCCATTTTTATTAAATTCACTTTCCTATTAAACTTCCTTTTTTATTTAATTTCCAAATAGATCGTTAAGGTATAATGGTTTTTGGGTTGAACGACCATTTTTAATTTTAAGCAACTTTCCTTTTTATTTATATTCAACTTCCATTTTTATTAAATTTACTTTTCTATTAAACTTCCTTTTTTATTTAATTTCCAAATAGATCGTTAAGGTATAGTGGTTTTGGATTGAACTTCCATTTTTAATTTTATGCAACTTCCATTTTTTTTTTATTGAACTTCCATTTTTATTCAATTTAATTTTCTATTAAACTTCTTTTTTTATTTAATTTCAAGTAGATCGTTAAGGTATAGTGGTTTCTGGATTGAACTTACATTTTTAATTTTCTGCAACTTCCATTTTTATTTTTATTTAACTCCCGTTTTTATTCAAGTTTTTTTTCTACTCAACTTCCTTTTTTATTTAATTTCCAAATAGATCATGATGGTATAGTGGTTTTTGGATTGAAATTCCTTTTTTAATTTTATGCAACTTTCATTTTTATTTTTATTCAATTTACTTTTCTATTAATCTTCCTTTTTTATTTAATTTCCAAATTGATCATTAAGGTATAGTGGTTTCTGGATTGAACTTCCATATTTAATTTTCTGCAACTTTCATTTTTATTTTTATTCAACTTCCATTTTTATTCAATTTACTTTTCTATTAAACTTCCTTTTTTATTTAATTTCCAAATAAAACGTTACGGTATAGTGGTTTCTGGATTGAACTTCTATTTTTAATTTTATGCAACTATAAATTTTTTTTTACTCTACTTCCATTTTAATTCAATTTACTTTCCTATTAAACTTCCTTTTTTATTTAATTTTCAAATAGATCGTTAAGGTATAGTAGTTTCCGGATTGAACTTCCATTTTTAATTTTATGCAACTTTCATTTTTATTTTTATTCTACTTCCATTTTTATTCAATTTAATTTTCTATTAAACTTCCTTTTTTATTTAATTTCCAAGTAGATCGTTAAGGTATAGTGGTTTCTGGATTGAACTTCCGTTTTTAATTTTCTGCAACTTCCATTTTTTTTTTATTGAACTTCCGTTTTTATTCAAGTTTCTTTTCGACTCAACTTCCTTTTTTATTTAATTTCCAAATAGATCGTTAAGGTATAGTAATTTTTGGATTGAACTTCCATTTTTAATTTTATGCAACTTTCATTTTTATTTTTATTCAACTTCCATTTTTATTCAATTTTACTTTTCCATTAAACTTCCTTTTTTATTTAATTTCCACATAGATCGTTAAGGTAAAGTGGTTTCTGGATTGAACTTCCATATTTAATTTTCTGCAACTTTCCTTTTTATTTTTATTCAACTTCCAGTTTAATTCAATTTACTTATCTATTAAACTTCCTTTTTTATTTAATTTGCAAATAGATCGTTAAGGCATAGTGGTTTCTGGATTGAACTTCCACTTTTAATTTTATGCAACTTTCCTTTTTATTTTCATTCTACTTCCATTTTTATTCAATTTACTTTTCAATTAAACTTCCTTTTTTATTTAATTTCCAAATATATCGTTAAGGTATAGTGGTTTCTAGAATGAACTTCTCCTTTTAATTTTCTGCAACTTTCATTTTTATTTTTATTTGACTTCCTTTTTTATTCAAGTTTCCTTTCTACTCAACTTCCTTTTTTATTTAATTTCCAAATTGATCGTTAAGGTATAGTCGTTTTTGGATTGAACTTCCATTTTTAATTTTATGCAACTTTTATTTTTATTCAATTTACTTTTCTATTAAACTTTCTTTTTTATTTAATTTCCAAATAGATAATTTAGATATAGTCGTTTCTGGATTGAACTTTCATTTTTATTTTTATTCAACTTCCATTTTTATTCAATTTAATTTTCTATTAAACTTCCTTTTTTATTTAATTTCCAAATAGATCGTTCAGGTATAGTGGTTTCTGGATTGAACTTACACTTTTAATTTTATGCAACTGTCCTTTTTATTTTTATTCTACTTCCATTTTAATTCAATTTACTTTCCTGTTAAACTTCCTTTTTTATTTAATTTCCAAAAAGATCGTTAAGGTACAGTGATTTTTGGATTGAACTTCCATTTTTAATTTTATGCAACTTTCATTTTTATTTTTATTCAACTTCCATTTTTATTAAATTCACTTTCCTATTAAACTTCCTTTTTTATTTAATTTCCAAATAGATCGTTAAGGTATAATGGTTTTTGGGTTGAACGACCATTTTTAATTTTAAGCAACTTTCATTTTTATTTATATTCAACTTCCAATTTTATTAAATTTACTTTTCTATTAAACTTCCTTTTTTATTTAATTTCCAAATAGATCGTTAAGGTATAGTGGTTTCTGGATTGAACTTCCATTTTTCATTTTATGCAACTTTCATTTTTATTTTTATTCAACTTCCATTTTTATTCAATTTATTTTTCTATTAAACTTCCATTTTTATTTAATTTCCAAATAGATCGTTAATGTATAGTGGTTTCTAGATTGAACTTACATTTTTAATTTTCTGCAACTTTCATTTTTATTTTTATTTAACTTCCGTTTTTATTCAAGTTTCTTTTCTACTCAACTTCATTTTTTTTTAAATTTCCAAATAGATCATGATGGTATAGTGGTTTTTGGATTGAACTTCCTTTTTAATTTTCTGCAACTTTCATTTTTATTTTTATTTGACTTCCTTTTTTATTCAAGTTTCTTTTCTACTCAACTTCCTTTTTTATTTAATTTCCAAATTGATCGTTAAGGTATAGTCGTTTTTGGATTGAACTTCCATTTTAAATTTTATGCAACTTTTATTTTTATTCAATTTACTTTTCTATTAAACTTCCTTTTTTATTTAATTTCTAAATAGATCATTAAGGTATAGTGGTTTCTGGATTGAACTTTCATTTTTATTTTTATTCAACTTCCATTTTTATTCAATTTAATTTTCTATTAAACTTCATTTTTTATTTAATTTCCAAATAGATCGTTCAGGTATAGTTGTTTCTGGATTGAACTTACACTTTTAATTTTATGCAACTTTCATTTTTATTTTTATTCTACTTCCATTTTTGTTCAATTTACGTTTCCATTAAACTTCCTTTTTTATTTAATTTCTAAATAGATCGTTAAGGTATAGTGGTTTCTTGAATGAACTTCCAATTTTAATTTTCTGCAACTTCCATTTTTATTTTTATTTAACTTCTTTTTTTATTCAAGTTTCTTTTCTACTCAACTTCCTTTTTTATTTAATTTTCAAATAGATCGTTAAGGTATAGTGGTTTCTGGATTGAACTTCCATTTTTAATTTTATGCAACTTTCATTTTTATTTTTATTCAACTTCCATTTTTATTCAATTTACTTTTCTATTACACTTCCTTTTTTATTTAATTTCCGAATTGATCGTTAAGGTATATTGGTTTCTGGATTGAACTTCCATATTTAATTTTCTGCAACTTTCATTTTTATTTTTATTAAACTTCCATTTTTATTCAATTTGTTTTTCTATTAAACTTCCTTTTTTATTTAATTTGCAAACAGATCGTTAAGGTATAGTGGTTTCTGTATTGAACTTCCCCTTTTTATTTTATGCAAATTTCCTTTTTATTTTTATTCTACTTCCATTTTAATTCAATTTACTTTCCTGTTAAACTTCCTTTTTTATTTAATTTCCAAATAGATCGTTAAGGTATAGTGGTTTCTGGAATCAACTTCCATTTTTAATTTTCTGCAACTTCCATTTTTATTTTTATTCAACTTCCATTTTTATTAAATTCACTTTCCTATTAAACTTCCTTTTTTATTTAATTTCCAAATAGATCGTTAAGGTATAATGGTTTTTGGGTTGAACGACCATTTTTAATTTTAAGCAACTTTCCTTTTTAATTATATTCAACTTCCATTTTTATTAAATTTACTTTTCTATTAAACTTCCTTTTTTATTTAATTTTCAAATAGATCGTTTAGGTATAGTGGTTTCTGGATTGAACTTCCATTTTTAATTTTATGCAACTTTCATTTTTATTTTTATTCAACTTTCATTTTTATTCAATTTATTTTTCTATTAAACTTCCATTTTAATTTAATTTCCAAATAGATCGTTAATGTATAGTGGTTTCTAGATTGAACTTACATTTTTAATTTTCTGCAACTTCCATTTTTATTTTTATTTAACTTCCGTTTTTATTCAAGTTTCTTTTCTACTCAACTTCCTTTTTTATTTAATTTCCAAATAGATCATGATGGTATAGTGGTTTTTGGATTGAACTTCCTTTTTAATTTTCTGCAACTTTCATTTTATTTTTATTTGACTTCCTTTTTTATTCAAGTTTCTTTTCTACTCAACTTCCTTTTTTATTTAATTTCCAAATTGATCGTTAAGGTATAGTCGTTTTTGGATTGAACTTCCATTTTTAATTTTATGCAACTTTTATTTTTATTCAATTTACTTTTCTATTAAACTTCCTTTTTTATTTAATTTCCAAATAGATCATTAATGTATAGTGGTTTCTGGATTGAACTTCCATTTTTATTCAATTTAATTTTCTATTAAACTTCCTTTTTGATTTAATTTCCAAATAGATCGTTCAGGTATAGTGGTTTCTGGATTGAACTTACACTTTTAATTTTATGCAACTTTCATTTTTATTTTTATTCTACTTCCATTTTTGTTCAATTTACGTTTCCATTAAACTTCCTTTTTTATTTAATTTCTAAATAGATCATTAAGGTATAGTGGTTTCTTGAATGAACTTCCAATTTTAATTTTCTGCAACTTCCATTTTTTTTTTTATTTAACTTCTTTTTTTATTCAAGTTTCTTTTCTACTCAACTTCCTTTTTTATTTAATTTTCAAATAGATCGTTAAGGTATAGTGGTTTCTGGATTGAACTTCCATTTTTAATTTTATGCAACTTTCATTTTTATTCAATTTATTTTTCTATTACACTTCCTTTTTTATTTAATTTCCAAATAGATCGTTAAGGTATATTGGTTTCTGGGTTGAACTTCCATATTTAATTTTCTGCAACTTTCATTTTTATTTTTATTCAACTTCCATTTTTATGCAATTTATTTTTCTATTAAACTTCCATTTTTATTTAATTTCCAAATAGATCGTTAATGTATAGTGGTTTCTGGATTGAACTTACATTTTTAATTTTCTGCAACTTCCATTTTTATTTTTATTTAACTTCCGTTTTTATTCAAGTTTCTTTTCTACTCAACTTCCTTTTTTATTTAATTTTCAAATAGATCATGATGGTATAGTGGTTTTTGGATTTAACTTCCTTTTTTAATTTTATGCAACTTTCATTTTTATTTTTATTCAATTTACTTTTCTATTAATCTTCCTTTTTTATTTAATTTCCAAATTGATCATTAAGGTATAGTGGTTTCTGGATTGAACTTCCATATTTAATTTTCGGCAACTTTCATTTTTATTTTTATCCTACTTCCATTTTTATTCCATTTAC